>NC_064631.1:614622958-617242958 GCF_023864275.1 Schistocerca cancellata | reverse complement strand
ACAGACCTATTAATGTCTTCCTCAACCAGAAACAGTATCAGCAGACGCTTACGAAAACTGGTCATTAAAGCTGTCAGTGGAGCCACTGACACTGTTGTCATCACATCAGTAAGGAAAACCGGAGGTTCCATGCTGCCCATTACTCCACTGATAAGGGAAGGTGCACATCGATGCCGATGACTTTTGGACGAGGCCGGTTTATTCAATTTTTTAGAAGATAGAAGAAGACATTTGAGGCAATTAGACGCGCATTGTACTGTTGGAAGCGGACGGAGTGGGAAACGATCATCGAGTTCCAGGCAAAGAATAGATGTGGAACTGGGCTGCTATTTACGTATTAGAGTTGAATGCGACGAGTTATAAGCATAAGCTGTTACACAATGAAACAGGCAGTAGTCGTTCACTGTTAGTAGATTTCTTCATTATTCCGGAGGAATAGACAACTAGAGTACGTCACATAGTTTTCAAGCAGATTATAAAACAGCTACTTGATGCAGATATTCTTGTTGAAGGGAACAGAATTCTTGCGGAAGGTGAACATGTCAGCAATGGAGATGAAACTGAAAGTGATTCTGCGGATGGTCCAGCGCTACAGATAGAAAATGAGGGGACTTCAGAAGGAAGTCCGACTTTATATAGTAGTGACAAGAGCAATGGTGTCCCAAATTATTTGTCACCACCACTGGAGAACATAACAAAATTTTCTGGAGGTTACCTGTCTGACGCTTACAAAATCTGGACGAAGAACCCAAGAGGAAATGATCCTCCACAATGGTGCCCACATGGAGTAGCCCTAGGCAGGTCCACAAGAATCAAATTTGGTACTGTAATGGCACAAAACAGACAAACAAAAACCAAGACAGTTTTGAAAATCTCTGAAAGCACGCAGAAACAACATGGCAGAAACGGGAAGGTGCTCAAATGGAGAACAAACGCCGAATATGCCGACGTACGTAATCGGTTCATCGCAATGCGAAAACAACATGGGACTGTACACTTCCGAACGTTGTGGGTCTTGGTGACGGCTTTTAAAGCATAAAGTGATCCAGACAACACTTTAACATTGGAAAACACGGCTGCAGCGGTTCAAGAGAAAAAAACAAGATTGTTTCTCACGTGATCACACATGAAGCTGGTGCAGATTTGTTGGTGATTTCACTGATGTAGAAAGGAAACGTTGTGAATTAGTTACGGAAGCAAGGCGTTTAATTGAATAATGTAATTTTACACCAGAGCAGATAATTAACGGGCCAACGGCCTGGTCGCAGTCTTAGCACCAGTTCCCGTCAGATTACAAAAGTTAAACACTGTCGGACTTCGACGGCTGACCATTCGGGTCTGTCGAGCGCTGTTGGCAAGCGGACTGCACTCAGCCGTTGTGATGCCAGTTGAGGAGCTACTTGACTGAGAAGCAGCGGCTTTTGAAAACTGAAAACGGCCAGGGGAGAGGTGTCCTCGCCACATGCCCCTCCATATCCGTATCCGGTAACGCCTATCAGCTGAGGAGGACGCGGCCGTCGGTCGGTACCGTTGGGCCTTTGCAGGCTATTTGGACGGAGAGAGATAATTAATGCATATCAGTCAAGATTTTCTAACGATTTATGTTCTGGGAGAACTCCTGTTGCTAAGTGAGCAAAGGCTATTTATGGTGCCATGAGTTCAGTTGCAGCTACCACTCATTCATAAATTACAGTGCCTGTTACCGCAACCATTTTTCGACACATGTATGTTCTTGTCTCGGAACCCAGTGGTAAATTTACAGTAAGTATGAGAATTGAATTACCCATAGTGAAAACATTTGCTGGCAGATCACAAAACATGACAGAAAAGGATTTGAAAGTGTTCCTGGAACAGGTACTACGCTCAGATTTGCAGAGGTCGAATTTTTCTTTTTGTTGATTTTTGCACAGCAAGTAAAAAATGCTCTGTGCAGTGCAAAATGAAATGGATTGGTACAATCTGAGGTTGTTTTCTGTCCATTGAAAAGCATGGTACCGTTCATCACAGATACTACAGCATCCTCGTCCACAGTTAAAGTGTGTCACAGAGAGCAATTTCTTCGCATTCAGTCGTTTGCGCACTTCCAGTTTTCAGCAAACAGATTCAAATGACTGTTCCCATTTGTTTTCTTCAAATTTGATTACACCGATGAACATCCAGGATAATTTCAGACACAAGCCGAATACTGTTTCGAGTGTGATTTAGAATAAGAATGTTTCAAAGATGTGTTTAGTTTATCGTCATTCTTTATGCTCACTGTGAAAGGTATTTATATCTACACCAAGGATTACTTATCGACCTTTATGATTACTATACCGGAATTCAACGGGTGGATAATGTGGTTTATTTCCATTATTTAAACGATACTGAATGCATATGCTCGTCCAACTACAATATTCAGCCGCGCCTGGACTTATCTGCACGAGGATTCCTGCATTTATGCGTACTCATAGTCTGTATTTGGCAGCTCTTAGTGTGGTGTCACCGCCGGACACCACACTTGCTAGGTGGTAGCCTTTAAATCGGCCGCGGTCCGTTAGTATACGTCGGACCCGCGTGTCGCCACTATCAGTGATTGCAGACCGAGCGCCGCCACACGGCAGGTCTGGTCGAGAGAGACTCCCTAGCACTCGCCCCAGTTGTACAGCCGACTTTGCTAGAGATGGTTCACTGACCACATACGCTCGCACTTGCAGAGACGACAGTTTAGCATAGCCTTCAACTTCGTCATTTGCTACGACCTAGCAAGGCGCCATATTCAGTTACTATGTCTTCTGAACAGATAATATTGTGAATCATGCACCGTCAAAAGCGACGTACATCATTAATGGATTGAAGTTTAGTATCAAACTAATTCCGTCCGCTTTCTGAATTCTAATTCCTTGTCATGTTCCAGACCTCACGTCAGTATAGTCCTTCCCTCCTCACGCCAGCCTGCGTGAGCTAAAACGCGTGCATTTCGGCCTCCATTAGTAACACGGTGTTGGCTCTTCTGCCATGAGAACACTTAGCTCCTATGCTTCTCGCCAACAGCAACTGTAATTCGCATGTTATGCGTATTTCGACGTTGGTTATCAGTGCAGTACAGAGATTTAAAATTTGCCGACAAAGGATGGCTACCCTTCCTTGTAACCACAAACAATATATTCGTTGCTTAATCGTCAGATGTCTGTAATAACGCCAGCGTAATTGCATACGCGTACAGATTAAGCAATTTAAATTAGCGATGCTCCTCCTTAGTAATGATCCTAATAGTGATATTAAAATGACATGAATTTTGAAAAATAAAACAAACCCGATCTGCTCCAATAAATTTCATTAATGTGATATTTAAAACTGAAAGTGAAATAGCGAGTTTTGAAAAAATCTAAATATCATCGACTGATCAATTCAATTCTAAATATACATTCATAACTCAGCCGGTATTGTTTAAATGACTATATACTAATGTGTTCTAGAC
The DNA here is from genome assembly GCF_023864275.1 of Schistocerca cancellata. Lineage (NCBI taxonomy): Eukaryota > Metazoa > Arthropoda > Insecta > Orthoptera > Acrididae > Schistocerca > Schistocerca cancellata. Next base: position 617,239,498 of record NC_064631.1, on the reverse strand, counting down.
CAGTCTTGCATCTTGCCACAATAAGGTGGCATGCGTGTCTCAACTATACAGATAGCCATACCGTAGGTGCAACCGCAAGTGAGGGGTCTCTGCTGGAATATCAGACAATTTTTAATGGTAGCAGTGGCAACAGTCTAGATGATTAACTGACTTTGTGTTGTAAAATCAGCCAACACAGTTTTCTTGTACTTGTGCTGCGAACAATAGGAACTACATCCGTTTATTTCCGACTTCACGCAGCTCTGATGTATGGTTTAACGATGGTGGCATCTTCTTGGGTAAAATATTACACGGGTTAAAGTATCCCCCGTTCGGATCTCTAGGCTGCCCCTATCCAGGATGATATAATCAGAAAAATTTAAACTAGCATTCCACGGGTCGGAGCGTCAAATATTAATCCCTTAATCAGGTGGATGGTCTTAAAGAATTTAAAAAGGAAAGAGGTAATGGAGGAGTATGCCTAATAATGCATAAGAAAACAGGAATGCCGTTAAGCTACTATGAAAAGCATACTGAATGCATTTTCACAGCCGTGATAGACACAAAGCCAACACTTACCGCAGTAGAACACGTTATTGTGTCAATTAGCTCCGCAGATGACGGAGACACAGAAAGAACGTAGGATGAGATAAAGGAAACTGTCGATTGTTAAGGGACAAAATTGAATTTCGGTAGCAGGAAAACGAAGAGAAAGTAACACAGGAAGAGAACATGGGCTGCGGGAAACGAATGAAAAGAAAGTCAACTCGTAAAATTTTGCGTAGAGCATTATTTAATCGTGGCCAACACTTGGTTAGATAATCTTGAAAGAACATTAGATAGCGGAAGCTACTTGGGAACATGGGAATGTTTCAGACTGATTGTATGACGATAAGGTAAAATTTTCGAAGGCAGATTTTAAACTGTTTGACAAAATTAAATGTCTACGTACCACAGACTGAAACTCAAGGAACTGCCAAATCGTAGGAAGTTAAGGAGATAATAGGATCAAGAAGTTGTTGAGAGCTAAGCAACGTTGGACTGTAACAGAAGAAAGAAACAGAAGAGAAACGGGTAGCTTCGAGGGGTGAAATACGGACGGCAGCATAGGATTACATAGGTAAAACGACATGGACTATTAGAAATCGCTGAATATTGCAGGAGATATTGGGTTTAAGTGACGAAAGTGGGAATAAACATAAACGCAGCAAATGAAGCAGTCGAAAGAGAATACTGAAGTGTAAAAAGTGAGATTGATAGAAAACGCAAAATGACAAGCAGGAAAAGCTGGAGAATAAATTCAAAACTTTAGAAGCGTGGGGAAGTAGGTGATAGGTAAAATCCACGTACAGGGAATTAGAGAAACCTTTTCCTATCGGCTGCGCTGGCTGGCCGCGCGGTATAGGGCATCTTGTCACGGTCCGCGCGGATCCCCCCGTTGGAGCTTCAAGTCCTCCCTCGGGCATGTGTGTGTGTGTGTCGTCCTTAGCGTAAGTTAAGTTAGTTTAACTAGTGTGCAAACCTTGCGACCGATGACCTTAGAAGTTTGCTCCATTAGTCCTTAAAAAAATAAATAAATAAATTGTTATTTAGTTTGGTCTTCGACAGTTAATAATTATTTGCTTTCCTTGTTGGGATTCAAAATACCAAACGAACCTTCATTTAGATGTAACCGTAAGACTCCGCAAAGGAGACAAGCTCTTGAATATTTAATGAACTTGTTCTACGTTGTTTACGTGAGCAATATTCTCACTGCGCTTCGACCGGCGCCCAGGCATCCAATATGTTCCCTTCTGAGGAAAGAGAAGCATCTGTATGTGTAACAAGAGCTGTGACGTGAAGCCAGTACTAAACACAGAAGGCTGAAACATGACTGAAGTATACAGAGACTCTATACAATGGAATTTAGCTTATACAAAATATTACAGACATAGAAGAGAAAACATGTGAAGATGAGACGGGAGATACGCTACTGCGAAAACAATCTGATAGCGCACTCAAAGACCTAAGTGGAAATAAGCCCCTGGAGTAGACATTCCACCGGAACTGTTGAAATCATATAATTATTTCGCCTGGCGTGGAAAATAGGTGAGACATGGGGAACATCCTCAGACGTCAGAAAGACTAATAATTCGAATTTCAAAGAGGTAGATGCTGACAAGCGTGAATACTACCGAACCATCAGTTTCTTAAGTGATGATGGCAATCTATTGACACGAATTACGTATAGAAGAACAAAAAACTGCTAGAAGCCGACCTTGAAGATCAGAGCGGTTTCCAGAACTGTGTAGGAACACCAAACGCAGTACTGACCCCATGTCTTTTCTTAGACCGTAGGTTGGAGAAAGGGCAAAATACGATTGCAGCATTTGTAGATTTACAGAGAGCTTTGGACAGTGCTGACTGTACTACACTCTGAAATTTTGAAGGTGTCAGGGATGAAATACAATGAGAGAAAGGTTATCTGAAGGTTGTAGAGAAACCAGACTACAGTCGTTAAAGTAGTAGGAGATGAAAGGAAGCAGTAGATGAGAACGGATTGAGACAGGACTGTAGCCTATTCCCAAAATTACTCAGTCTGTACATGGAAGAAACTGTGTAAGAATGCAAGCAGAAAATTGGAGAGGCAATTCAAGTTCAAGAGGAACAAACAAAAACTTCAAAATCCTGCTAGAGATGGTGAAGAACTTGTAGGAGCGGATGAACTAAATGAATAGTGTCTTGAGAAGAGATTATTAGGTAAAGTTCAAGAAGAGTAAATGACAATGTCATGTAGTCGATTTAAATCAAGCGATGCTGAGGGATTCAGATAAGCAAATGAGACTCTAAAAGCAGTAGATCAGTTTTGTTATTCGCGTATAAAAATAACTGATGAGCCGAAATAGAGAGGACATAAAATGCAGGCAGGCAATAGTAAGAAAATAATTTGTGAAAAAGACAAATTTATAAACATGGAATATAAATTTAGTGCCAGGAAATCTTTTCTGAAGGCACTTTTCTGGACTGTAGCCTTGAGCGGAAGTCAAACATGGGAGATTAACAGTTAAGATAAGGAGAGAACATGGGTTTCAGAAATGTGGTACTACAGCAGAATGCTGAAGATTAGATCGGAATTTTGAATGACTAGTGAAGACTAGGAAAGAAATGTATGGCACTATTTGATTAAAAGACTAAACGAAGGGTTTGACTGATATGAAACATCCTGAGTCAGTCGGACAGCAAACCACATCAAAAACTTCAAGTTGGTGTACAGAGCTAACGTAGTTTTGCGATATGCAAGTAAACGGCTTTTACTTTATTACATGACCCTAAAGACGCTTACCATGATCCTAAATTTCAGTAGATATACGAAATAACGTTGGTTCGATTCGTAGGTAATTACAAAAGAGTTTGGCACGGTACACATCCTAGGATCTGTTCCTCTCAGTTATCGCAATATTGTCCGCCCCCCGGTAGCTGTATAGTCAGCGTGACGGATTGTCAATCCTCTGGGCCTGGGTTCGATTCCTGGTTGGATTGGGGAATTTTCTCCGCCTAGGGACTGGATGTTGTGCTGTCCTCATCATCATCCTATCACCCTCATCGACTGCAGGTCGCCGAAGTGGGGTCAAATTGAAAGACCGGCACCCGGCTAACGGTCTGCCTGACGGGGGGCCCTAGCCATACGATGAAATAAAAATCGCAATATCCATCTCTATCAGTGACGTGTTAATGTTAAAAACTTCATGGTGGCGCCACATTGTGGTTAAGGGTGTACGCTAAATCGTATGATGAACTATAATCTAGTAAGCTAGTGCGAAGGTGTCAGCGAAGCAAACATATACAGCCTACAATAGTACCACACCAGGTATGGTATTGCAGTGGTCAATCGACCTTTTACATTAATCATAACGCGTTTTGATACAGATTCACCCAGCTTCGTCAATGAAAATCTTTTTGCTATCGATAGCAGATCATCCAATCAATACACATATATGTTTCATAGCCGGCCGGAGTGGCCGAGCGGTTCTAGGCGCTTCAGTCTGGAACGGCGCGACCGCTACGGTCGCAGGTTCGAATCCTGCCTCGGGCATGGATGTGTGTGATGTCCGTAGGTACTTAGGTTTTGGTAGTTCTAAGTTTTAGGGGACTGATGACCTCAGAAGTTAAGTCCCATAGTGCTAAGAGCCATTTGAACCATTTTTATCTTTCATAAATAAATTACTGAAGACTAATTATTCACCATCATTGACGACCAGCTGAAGAGTGTACCGATACGTTGAACCATACACTGACGGAAAAAAATGTAGTACAAAAAATTAATTATTGCAGTGTAGTGAAATTTCGGGAATAAATCTGTGTAGATAACATATTTAAGTGATTAACAGTGCAAGTTCAAGGGGCAATGTACGCGCGAGAAACCATTGCAGATCTGAAATGCTGATATATTAATAAACGGTGTAACTGCCAGAATGTTGATTGCAGACATGCATATGTGCATGGATTGTGTTGTTTAGGTGGCGGACGTCAGTTTACGTGATGGAATTCCCTACCTGTTGCACTTGGTCTGTCAATATAGGGACAGTTAAGGCTGTTTGTGGAAGAGGCTTAAGTTATCGTCTGATGACGTCCATATGTGCTCCATTGGTGACAGGCCTGGTGATCGAACAGACCAAGGCAACATCTCGACACACTGTTCAGCATGTTAGATTACAATAGCGATATGTGGACGAGCGTTATCCTGTGAGAAAACACCCTTTGGAATGCTGTCCATGAATGCCAGCACAACAGGTAGAATCACCAGACCGACGTACAAATTTGCATTCAGGGTGCTTGGGATGACAGCGAGAATGCTCCTGCTGTCATACGTAATAGCACCCCAAACGATAACTTCAGGTGTACGTTGGTCCAGCGTGTCTAGCATGCAGATGGGTTGTTTGCAGGTCCTCAACTGGCCTTCTTCTAAGCAAAACACACCGAGGCAGAACCAACTTTCATCAGAAAACATAACAAACCTCCACCCTACCCTCCAATGAGCTGTCACTTCATATCCCTGAGGTCACAAATGGTGGTGGTGTGGGCTCAGTAGAATGCACACTACAGGACATCTGGATCGAAGCTGTCCTTGACGTAGCTGATTTGTAACAGTTCGCTGTGTCACTGCAGTGCCAACTACCGTTGAAATTGCTGCTGCAGATGCAATACGATGCGCCAGAGTTATACGCCGAACACGACGATTTTCCCTCTCGATAGGGTCACGTGACCATGTGGAACCCGGTCTATGGGACTGTACATTTCGCGACCATCGCTGTCACAATCATGTACAGTAGCTACATTCCTGCCAAGTCTTTCTGCAGTATCGCAGAAGGAACATCAGTTCCTCGTATCCAATGGCGCTACTAACGCTACTTTTATGCGAGTGGTTCAAAATTTGAAAAGGCATCATCTTTCAAATTTATAAACACGCCTACCAACTTTCGTTTATGTCGCACAACTCCTTCTTGCTGTTGCGGTATTTTTTATATCACTATACTGTATTTGGGTAATAACACATTCCAATAATTCCTACAGATTCTGTTTATTTCCTCAAACGGTGACATTACGTTGCAACAGAGTCTAAGCGGCACGTATAATTAACTTAGCCGTTTCCAAGTGCGTAAAGGTGGAAATTGCTATATCTATAGTTGACAGGTAGGTTAGAAAATTTAAAAAGGGAAATGGATAGGTTAAAGTTAGATATAGTGGGAATTAGTGAAGTTTGGTGGCAGGAGGAACAAGACTTTCGGTTAGGTGAATACAGGGTTATAAATACAAAATCAGATAGGGGTAATGCAGGAGTAGGATTAATAATAAATAAAAAGAATAGGAGTGCGAGTAAGTTACTACAAACAGCATAGTGAACGCATTATTGTGGTCAAGATAGGCACGAAGCCCACGCCTACTACAGTAGTACAAGTTTATATACCAACTAGCTCTGCACATGATGAAGAAATTGATGAAATGTATCATGAGATAAAAGAAATTATTCAGATAGTGAAGGGAGACGAAAATTTAATAGTCATGGGTGACTGGAATTCGAGTGTAGGAAAAGGGAGAGAAGAAAACATAGTAGGTGAATATGGATTAGGGGGTAAGAAATGAAAGAGGAAGCCGTCTGTTAGAATTTTGCATAGAGCATAACTTAATCATAGCTAACACCTGGTTCAAGAATCATAAAAGAAGGTTGTACACATGGAAGAATCCCGGAGATACTAAAAGGTATCAGATAGATTATATAATGGTAAGACAGAGATTTAGGAACCAGGGGCAGATGTCGACTCTGACCACAATCTATTGGTTATGAACTGCAGATTAAAATTGAAGAAACAGCAAAAAGGTGGGAATTAAAGGAGATGGGACCTGGATAAACTGAAAGAACCAGAGGTTGTACAGAGTTTCAGGGAGAGCATAAAGGAACAATTGACAACAGTGGGGGAAAGAAGTACAGTAGAAGAAGAATGGGTAGCTCTGAGGGATGAAGTAGTGAAGGCAGCAGAGGATCAAGTAGGTAAAAAGAGGAGGGCTAATAGAAATCCTTGGGTAACAGAAGAAATATTGAAGTTAATTGATGAAAGGAGGAAACATAAAAACACAATAAATGAAGCAGGCAAAAAGGAATACAAACGTCTCAAAAGCGAGATTGACAGGAAGTGCAAAATGACTAAGCACGGATGGCTGGAGGACAAATGTAAGGATGTAGAGGCTTATCGCACTAGGGGTAAGATAGATACTGCCTACAAGAAAATTAAAGAGACCTTTGGAGAAAAGAGAACCACTTCTATGAATATCAAGAGCTCAGATGGAAACCCAGTCCTAACCTAAGAAGGGAAAGCAGAAAGGTGGAAGGAGTATATAGAGGGTCTATACAAGGGCGATGTACTTGAGGACAATATTACAGAAATGGAAGAGAATGTAGATGAAGATGAAATGGGAGATACGATACTCCGTGAAGAGTTTGACAGAGCACTGAAAGACCTGAGCCGAAACAAGGCCCTGGGAGTAGACAACATTCCATTAGAACTACTGACGGCCTTGGGAGAGCAAGTCCTGACAAAACTCTACCATCTGGTGACCAAGATGTATGAGACCAGCGAAGTACCCTCTGACTTCAAGAAGAATATAATAATTCCAATCCCAAAGAAAGCAGGTGTTGACAGATGTGAAAATTACCGAACTATCAGTTTAATAAGTCACAGCTACAAAATACTAACGCGAATTCTTTACAGACGAATGGAAGAACTAGTAGAAGCTGACCTCGGGGAAGATCAGTTTGGATTCCGTAGAAATACTGGAACACATGAGGCAATACTGACCCTACGACTTATCCTAGAAGAAAGATTAAGGAAAGGCAAACCACGTTTCTAGCATTTGTAGACTTAGAGAAAGCTTTTGACAATGTTGACTGGAATATTCTCTTTCAAATTCTAAAGGTGGCAGGGGTAAAATACAGGGAGCTAAAGGCTATTTACAATTTGTACAGAAACCAGATGGCACTTACAAGAGTCGAGGGGCATGAAAGGGAAGCAGTGGTTGGGAAGGGAGTGAGACAGGGTTGTAGCCTCTCCCCACTGTTATTCAATTTGTATATTGAGCAAGCAGTAAAGGAAATGAAAGAAAAATTCGGAGTAGGTATTAAAATCCATGGAGAAGAAATAAAAACTTTGAGGTTCGCCGATGACATTGTAATTCTGTCAGAGACAGCAAAGGACTTGGAAGAGCAGTTGAACGGAATGGTCAGTGTCTTGAAAGGAGGATATAAGATGAACATCAACAAAAGCAAAACGAGGATAATGGAATGTAGTCGAATTAAGTCGGGTGATGCTGAGGGAATTAGATTAGGAAATGAGACACTTAAAGTAGTAAAGGAGTTTTGCTATTTGGGGAGCAAAATAACTGATGATGGTCGAAGTAGAGAGGATATAAAATGTAGACTGGCAACGGCAAGGAAAGCGTTTCTGAAGAAGAGAAATTTGTTAACATCGAATATAGATTTAAGTGTCAGGAAATCGTTTCTGAAAGTGTTTGTATGGAGTGTAGCCATGTATGGAAGTGAAACATGGACGATAAATAGTTTGGACAAGAAGAGAATAGAAGCTTTCGAAATGTAGTGCTACAGAAGAATGCTGAAGATTATGTGGGTAGATCGCGTAACTAATGAGGAGGTATTGAATAGAATTGGGGAGAAGAGGAGCTTGTGGCACAACTTGACCAGAAGAAGGGACCGGTTGGTAGGACATGTTCTGAGGCATGAAGGGATCACAAATTTAGCATTGGAAGGCAGCGTGGATGGTAAAAATCGTAGAGGGAGACCAAGAGATGAATACACTAAGCAGATTCAGAAGGATGTAGGTTGCAGTAAGTACTGGGAGATGAAGAAGCTTGCACAGGATAGAGTAGCATGGAGAGCTGCATCAAACCAGTCTCAGGACTGAAGACAACAAAAACAACACATATCCTTTCACAAAGACGCCAGCAGTGATATACGTTAGTATTTCGTCTGACCTCATCAAGAGATTATTTTTGGCAGTGAAAGGTAATACAATAAGTAATTTTAGCAGATTCGTCTTCAAAATCTACTCCTTTTAAGCGTTCTATTGTTGGGGTCTTTCAAGAAGAAACGAGCCAGTAGACATCCAAGATAGTGCCCCGCTATTTGTGAACGAGCCTGCCATCGAACTTGTCTTTTTCCACCACTTTCTAGGGATGATGTTGTCTACTGTTCTATGGCCAGACGGTGTGAACAACAACGATTCTAGAAACCGATGCATGAGCATGTTTCTTCATTCATTCATCGTCCATTCTCGAAGTTGCTTACGCCTCAATATGCGAGTATATCATCGCACTGTCAGAAGTCCAGATATGGCGAACCGACTGATTCTGCTATACGTAGCCTTTCTATAAACTGCTGTTAGGTAGCTGTAAATATTGCAAACAAATTGTCTGGCTGTTGTCCTTCATTTCCTTCATGCAAGAAGGGAAAAGTTCGTCTGGCTAGCGACTAGATCATTAGTGGCAATAAACAATGGCCAACACAGTGGAATTAACTCTCTGCTTTCTTCCCAAAGAAACCATCTTCGCATATACTCTAATCGATTTAGGGAAATCATGGAAGACCTATATCTCAGTAGCTCGGTACGGGCTTTTGTTGAAGTTTCGAGAACATACCTTCACCGAGGAGTCAAGCAGTATATTGCTCCCTCCTACGAATATCTCGCGAAGAGACCATGAGGACAAAATCAGAGAGATTAGAGCCCACACAGAGGCATGCCGACGATCTTTCTTTCCACGTACAATACGAGACTGGAATAGAAGGGAGAACTGATAGAGGTACTCAAGGTACCCTCCGCCACACAACGTCAGGTGGCTTGCGGAGTATGGATGTAGATGTAGATATCTAGATGGAGCACTCCTTTCTAGTGGCTGGTCAGATCATAACTTCTGCAAATCCTCTGTTCCTTTCGAGTTGTAGTTAACATCTAATGTCGATCCAGTTGTGTTTACTTTGGATCAGTATCTTATAGGCGTATGACGAGTAATTTCCATATTTCGAAAGAGTCACAAGGAGTTTAATAGAGTTGGTCAGTGTCTCATATGCTTCAGGATACCCGAAGATTTTTTGCTGAAACAACGTGCAACTGACGTATTTGATAGTAATAGGTTTCCTGCCTGTAGGTAAGGTGGAGAGAAGGCGAGATGATGCGGCTCGTAGCGGGACTACAGGACCACAGGATGTTACGGAATTAGCACCTGGAAACGGAGAGTCCAGTATTAGATGACCCTTTGATTGTCACCCATGGAGAGTGAAATAAGACGTCAGGACGACAGTAGATTTGTTTCATTAACTTCTTTAGTCCAGTCCTCAGCCGTAGTACATCAGATGTAGGACATGTGTAGATATAGGATGTGTGTAAATGGTGGAGGTGGCCAGTTGCCTCTGATGCGACAATGGATGTCCGGCGCTGCTGACAGCACAAAGAGCCACTGTCAGCGACGTCTCCAGCTGCAACTGCGATGACAATGCAGCAGCATCAGTGGTGGTATCGTGGAGGCGGCCGTGACCTTCCTCCAGCAACTGGGTGGGTGGGTCTCTGCTCTGACGGCAGAGGGTTTTGTGATTCAGGGCAGGCTGACCCATCCCGTGATCCAACAGTGGACCCTGTACTGCATTTTGTGATGTCGCTCCATGTGTCACAGGCTCGTGGTGTAGGGTGTGATGCTGAGACAAGTATATATTAGTGTACGAGTGGGTGAGTACTTATACGTTCCAGGCCATGTTCGTTTTGGGCTTATGACAAATTCTCTAAACACTTCCTTGGTGACAAGTGAGGAAGGGCTTCCATATAGCAGGGACAGCTATTGTTATACTGAGCCCAGCTAGCTCTGTTTCGCAGCGACTGCCGGCCCTGCTTTGGTTCACAATGCATGACATTCTTGCCTGCCTGCAGCTGGTTCTGCTGCAACTCACTTCCGCTCTGTCATATTTTTTGATTAAATGTAGCTGATATGCTATATTGCCCTCCTTTTTATCAAGATCCACTCCCTCGGGTCGACCGAACTAGATATCCATTACACTAAAGTTCCTGGAAACTGGCACTTCTGGTCCTGTTTCACCCCTTAAAAATTATATTAACAATTATATTCCTTAATCCTATCACTTAAACATACTGATTTCTACAGGACCCCTTGCCCTGGTCCTTAACTCAAACACCTTGGAACTTATTTCATTACTAGGCTTACTGTACAATAATTTCTAACTATCTGTTCCAGACTTACAAGGTAAAAGAATCAATTATCCTTAACATTACCGCTTGTGCATTCATCTCCCTTCTGCCGTTCCTGTGCTAGGGGTATTCAATCCGCTGGAATCCGAACGACAGCTGTGTCTGAACTCAGTCTCGTGCCTCATCTTCTATGTGTCAAAACAAGGACTATGCTCATCAGAACAAGTGTCTCTGCGGTTGATACTATGACAATTGTCAATGTTTCTCTCTGGTATTGATTTCCCCAAGATGAATTTACGTGCTGCAATAAATATTCAAGCTAGACTCGTCCCTCCATGCTGGGTCAGAAGCGTGTTTATAGACTGCATTGATTCCACCCCTAGAGTTTGATTTATGTTGGTTAGATCTGCGGTAGGTGGTAAATTCTTGCATGGGCTTCTCTGGCCAATACAAACGACGCTGCCAAATATTTATGTGAGTTATATCTGAAATCGTGGCGGGCAGATGGAAAGCAGGCCCCATTATGTCGCACGCAGTTCTATTTAGTAACAAACCACTCCCGTTTAATTTTAGACTCTTTGCTGACGTAAGCTTCCCCTGCTAGAAACAACTAGCCATTATTGCCATCTTGTCAAAGGCAATGTACAAACAATGTGCCTCCACCCGTTGAAAGTACAATTCCTGCTCGATCACTTCTTTATTGCATTCTATTACCTCCTTTTGTCCCATTATCAGTTTCACTGCATAAGAATACTGTGTCTCTCTTATTACCATATTCGGACCGACTGTGATATTCCTTCGGCAGCATTTTTATAACTTTGCTTCCTCCACTTGTACACATCTCCCTCTCTCTTGCAATTAATAATAGCTGCTGCGTTTTTACTCTTGCAGATCCCTTCAATATAAATTAATTGACAGCATATGCATGAACTACGTAGCACTCATAATGAGCTTGTTTCCTTGCTACTGGAATAGAAACGTAAATGTAAACTTTCGCTCTAACAGTTCTCACCAATGCTATGGCTACCTTCAATTAAAAAGGTAGCTTTTTGTGCTCGGGTGCTGAAACCAAACCCAACTTCGCCGGTAGTTCCTTCTATAGTTTCTTTAGACCCTCTAAATACTACTCCGGCGACGAGTTCACCCCTAGCTGGCTTCCTACAGTCTGCTGCATAGCTTCCTGTAGTTCTGTTACCTTACCTTGTGCTTCCCAAAAACTATCTTTTACGGACGGCTACCATTTTGTCATTACTACTTCCCTATCTGAGACTTCTAATTCGGTTTGTAGTTCCCTGATAGACTGATTAACTGCCCCTTCTGCAGCTCTGCCATACTGCATTAGTTCTCCAGTTACTTGTCGCTGTAGTCGTGTGTCATTCAGCACATCCTTCCCTGAACTTGCAACCTGCATAGTGAGCCAATTAGTCACGGCTTTGTTTCCTTTTGCCCACTGCTTAACCTCTTCTACGATGTCGTTCGCCCTTCGAATGTCTTCCTCATCAGCAGTCTCAAATATTTTTGTCGTTAACCGACCTCCAGCGTCGATCTAAGCCCTCTTTCTTCGAGTATGTGGAATAACCCCCAGTACTTAGGTCAGCTCACTCTTAACTTCTCGTACGCTCCATGTACTCTCTGGCAGACCCCAGCACTTCCTTTGAGTACCTCGTGTCTTTCCGTTCCCTGACGGAATCTTTCGAATTCTTCTTCCAATCTTCTCACACCCTTAGGCATCTCCCATGCGTTGAATACCACGTGTATCACCCAGTGATGACTGGTGATCATTAAGTTTTCCTGCTTGGCGAACAGTACTCCCTCTTCAAGATGCTGGTTCAGTAACGATCGATTCCACCCCTATTCTATACATCTCACCTTCGGGCAGGAAAGCTTATTACTTTCCTCCACCTTAAATTCATTGCTGCTCCGCAGTTGCATATACTAATTACAGTAAAACTATACCTAACAGAAAAATATATTAAATGACTATCCCCTAGGCCTTAATCCGTACGGATTCCTCGTTACCCTTTCATTCACAACCTCCTGTATATCTTCAGATACCTTTCTCCTCTCTCCATTTCTGGTCCGCATCTCCTATCCCTGGAACAACTTCTGGACTCCCTTGAAAATGTTTCAGTAGTCCTACAAGCAAAATTGTCGTTCTCGTCGGCAACTGAATCTAGACATTATTGGCAACGCAGTCTCTCCCATGTAGTATGGCCCCTGACACTTTCTAAAAAACTTCTTTGTCTTTCCCTCCGGCGTATACGAAATTGATAGAATCGCCCACTTAATGACCTCATATTGTGGCATTCTTGCCGTATGGACCACTGCTTCTTCTTGTTTCTCCATTGATCGGCTATTTGCCGTCCGTGCTCTATTCCAAATTTCCCTAATCACTCTGGCAGATTCCTTAACAGACTCTCCAGTCTTCCCTTCGTTCGGTTTCAACATGCGGAACTGCGGTGGCATTTTACGACCATATATTACGTCATGTGGCGATAATCCTATATTCATATGCTGTTCTGAGTTGTGGTCGGAGGCGACATACTTCAAATAGACATCCCAATAGGTGTGATGCGAGTCAACGTACATTCCAAGCTTACCAATTATCCTATAAACTCTTTCAGTTCTTCCATTGGGTTGTGGATGGAGAGGACTCGTCCTCAATTTCTTCACGTTCGGTAGCAAAATTCCACATTTTAGATCTGATATGAAGTTTGTTCCCTGATCCGTTACTATTGTTTCAGACATTCCGAACTTCAGTGCTTGTGCCACACTTTCTGTCAGCTCGTTTGGTATCGCGAATATTTCTACGTATCTTGAAAAATGATCTATGATTGTGGGTACGTACTTACTCCTTGCAGGGTGCTAATGCCTCTGGAAACCTCTGTAATGGTACTTTTGTTGGACACAAATCCGCTCTGTATGTGCACTGTATGCAGTTCCGCACATACTGGCTTACATCCGTCTGCCTATTTCTCCACCAATACCTTTCTGCTCCTCTTGTATTTGTTGATCTGCAATCTCCATGACCCGCTAATATGTTATCATGAGCTACTTGTAGCACTCTATCTTTTAGATTTGCTGGTACCACTACCCAGAGTCCCTACATGGTTTCTCTGCAGAGCAACCAACGCTGTTCACAAAACTGTGACTGCTTAAAATACTGCTTACATTCGTCATCCGCTCTCTGGCAGTTTGCCTTTTCTGATGCTCATTACCTCCAACATGTAATACTGCTACTTTTCTACTTAAGCCATCCTCGTTCACGTGCTTCTTCCCAGGTTGATGTGTGACTTCGAAATCAGATTCGGTTAGTCTTACTGCCAATCACATCAAACTACTAGGAGTATCCTTTAACGTTAACCACAACAACCGTTTTAATGCCATATGATCTGTTATTATTCTAAAATTTTTACAGTACAGATAACATTTGGAATGTGTGATTCTATAAATAAGGCTTAGCATCTTTTCCTCCATTGTGGAGTAACTTTTTTCAGCAAAATTAAGTTGTCTTGATGTGTAAGTTTCCCCTTGTTCTACCTCTTGTGACGACACACAGGTAAGTGCACAGTTTGATGCATCACATGATAAAACTAATTCTCTATAAAAATCCGGAAATACCAATATCGGTCTCAATGTTAAAGATTCTATCCTCAAAAGCATGCTGGCACTCTTCTGACCATACAGATTTGGTACCCTTTTTTAACAATTGTTTCAATGGTCCGGCAATATCCGCAAATTCTTTTGCAAGCCAATTGTAATAGTTAGCGAGTCCTAAGATATATTGCAACACTTTTACAGATTCAGGTACAGAAAATGAATGCACAGCTCTAATTAATCTTGAGTCTATCTCAGCCCCATCTTTACTTATTACATGACCTAGGTATGGTACCATTTCCTGTACTCACTTTCTGTACTCATTGATAACTTCGCTGCTTCCAAACTTGGGAATACTTCCTTTAATCGCTGCATATCCTGTTCCATTTCACCTCCATGAACGATTATGTCGTTGACATAAGAGTTGCCGTAGTTCTAATCATCTGAGTTCTCAGTCCTACAGTCTCTGAAACTTTCCAGGTCCACTTTTTATTCCAAATGACATTCTTCTGAATTGGTAATTTTTCAGGGTGCCGAACACGCTGTTTTGTGTCGGTTCTGCGTTGCAACATCTGTCTGGTGATAGTCACTCTTCGAGTCCATTGTTGAAAAATATTCTCTTTGCCTCAAATGTTCCAAGGTTTCTGTGACGTTTGGCAAAGGGTAGGCGTCCGTTATGGATTTCACATCTAGATGTCTATAATCACAACGAAACTTATATTTTCGTGTTCCATCCATTGACTTTTTTTGTGGCGCAATGACTATTCCTGCTTCCCACGCACTATTTACCCCCTTTCTGTTATTCCATCTTCCCGCTGTTTATCGACAAATTCCTCCAATATTGGCTGTCAGTACGAAGGTGCTCTGTATGGTTTGTGGTAGACTGGTGAGTCATTTCCTGTTGGTTTATGTTGCTGTGCAATACGCGTAGTTGCTAATGGCTCGTTTGGAAAAAATCAATCCTTAAATTTAAAAAGTAATTTTTTCGTCTGTTCACTATTACTTCCCCCTAGGAGCTTCATTTTTCCTCTTCATGCAGCATCAGTGGCGTTTCGCGATTGTGGGTAGCTGACAGCCCTCGTGTTCCATTCTTCTTCTTCCATGATACGCATATTAGCGATTAACAACGTCTTTGATAAACCTATGTCCTGTACGCTATAACCGTCTATAAAACAGGTACCTTCTTTTCATCCTTAGTTTCTTGTACGCTTACAATACCACCCCCTTTAACTTAGCAACCTGTAGCGTGGTGAGTCCCCTCGCTTAGGTTTCAGCAGATCACTACGGGCGACCGAATGTGCGTCCCTGTGTCCAACAATATCCTACTATTCCTCTTGCCGCACAATCCACCCTGAATACGATTTCGTAGCATCTAGTCTTACTGCGAATGACCTTAGGTGGACCTGCACTTCCTGATGGCGTTTAACACCTTATTATTCCCCAGTCCTCTTCTTCTAAAACTATTAATTCCTCACATTTTATCCACATCACCCTGGGACTGACGGCAATGCCTCCTTACATGCCCCCTTCGTCCACATCTGAAACATTTTATATCAGTTGCAAACACTGCCCGTTTACCCTGCATGCAAGCTACAAATCCATCTCCTGGCACTCTATAGCGACCAGCACTACTGTCGGCATATCCGTCAGATTCCTGTCTGTACACATCTTGACATTTCTGTATTAAACTCGCCTAAAAAGAGCATCAAGCACCCTCTGGTCAGCTTCTTGCAAAATAATTTCATTAACTGGAGCATCCTGTCCTCATTCACAGGTACATCCATCAATTTTCCTTATCCTATCTAGAAAACTGTTCCAAAGTATCTGTATTTCACTTAGTTACTACACCGAATTGTTCCCTACGGTATCTACACTACTTCGTTTCTTGTATCTCTGAATCAACCCTCCATTAAATTCTTCGAATGTTGTGGCTCTCTTATTAGCTTCTGTATACACTACGTAACTTTTTAGCTTCCCCTGTTAGTCTCAGTTTTGCAAAACACAATAATTCCTTAGTAAACCAAAATTCCATTTGAGCCAGATTTCCAAGGTGTCCTGCAAAGGCCTACACATTCTCGGTTGCCGTAACAGAAAAAGGAGCAATTAAACTTGCAACTGACAAATCAACACCCCGTTGTGATGATCACGATTCCACCAACCCACACAGTTCTGTATTATCCATTGTTAATTGTGCTACCTTTTCGAATTATTCGCGTACTGGTTCTGGCTGTGACAGACCTTGCATCTCTGGTTCTGTTGTTCTTGACAACACTCATTTTGAGTGGCCATGCAGTCAGACAAGAAGTCTGTCGTTGATGGTAAATGAGAAGGCAGATTCAAAAATCACGTCTTTACATTATTTTATAAAGTCGTGAACTGTTAAAATTATGAACATATAAGACTAAAATAGAACAGTGCAAACACAGGAAGTTCATGCCAATTTTCTGTACTATTCTGAACCACACGAGGTCTTAATATAATAACCGTTTCTCTGCTGTGGGCGTGTTTACACGTCCTGCTACGCAGTTCCCCAGGTGATGGGGACGTGTATAAATGTGCCTCTTCCATTTTCCTGCGGTACTATGGACTTCTGGATGCGCCCTGAGACGCCAATCTCTCATTCCTGTAGACGAGTTGTTTCCATACCTCGGTGAATAAATAAGTTTCGAGTATTTATCGCACAATATATGTGCCTCATTGAGTCATACAGTTCGCAGGAAACCTAGTTTCGCTAACTTGAATTGCTTATGAGATGTGACGATTGTTATGACAACGCGATTCACGATGCGCAAGAACGTGAATTTCTGCGTTGTACGAAAGCCCAATAACCCGAGAATGAAATGAGACATTCTTCTGAGCTCAATTGTAAATCAAAGATCGATATCCGATCCGAAATAACAGATATCACATATATACAGGGTGATTCAAAAAGAATACCACAACTTTAAAAATGTGTATTTAATGAAAGAAACATAATATAACCTTCTATTATACATCATTACAAAGAGTATTTAAAAAGGTTTTTTTTTTCACTCAAAAACAATTTCAGAGATGTTCAATATGGCCCCCTCCAGACACTCGAGCAATATCAACCCGATACTCCAACTCGTTCCACACTCTCTGTAGCATATCAGGCGTAACAGTTTGGATAGCTGCTGTTATTTCTCGTTTCAAATCATCAATGGTGGCTGGGACAGGTGGCCGAAACACCATATCCTTAACATACCCCCATAAGAAAAAATCGCAGGGGGTAAGATCAGGGCTTCTTGGAGGCCAGTGATGAAGTGCCTTGTCATGGGCTGCCTGGCGGCCGATCCATCGCCTCGGGTAGTTGACGTTCAGGTAGTTACGGACAGATAAGTGCCAATGTGGTGGCGCTCCATCCTGCTGAAATATGAATTGTTGTACTTCTTGTTCGAGCTGAGGGAACAGCCAATTCTCTAACATCTCCAGATACTATAGTCCAGTTACAGTAGCACCTTCGAAAAAAAAGGGACCAAAAACTTTATTGGCTGAAATGGCACAGAAAACGTTCATCTTCGAGTCACGCTCATACTGAGCTGTTTCCCGCGGATTCTCAGTGCACGCTGAACAACTGTCGTCGATTCACTTCTGCTGTATTCAATAACACAAAAAGCTTTCTGTTGAGCGGTCACCATCTTAGCATCAACTGACGCTGACGCCTAGTCAACAGCGCCTCAAGCGAACAAATGTACAACTAAATGAAACTTTATAGCTCCCTTAATTCGCCGACAGATAGTGCTTAGCTTTGCCTTTTGTCGTTGCAGAGTTCTAAATTCCTAAAGTTGTGGTATTCTTTTTTAATCACCCTGTACAATTATCTCTTCAGTGTGGATGCACAAGGACTAACACTTACGGGAATCGGCAAAATGCCGCAAACAATGATGATATTGGGCAAGGGATACTACATTTGTAGTGTGTGGATAAGTTGAGAATTTGGATCTGAAGGGAGGCGTGCTAGGGTAGTCCGTGCAATTGCGATGATCACTGTGTCCGGATGGCGTACTGGTTAGCGCATCTGCCTAGTAAGTGGGAGACCCTACTTTGAATCCCGGTCCTGCACATAATTTCAACTTTCTCCATTGATTTAAATCAATATCCACTTGCAGCCAACGTCTGTAATTCCTTTGTGACTTAATATAAATTTTACTTCGTGACGAGTCCGCGAACGAGTGCGCGAGGGCTGAGAGAAGTAGGGGTCGGCTATAGAAAAGAACAGTCACTGAGATAGTGGGCAGTCGGTTGCTGAAGACGGACATTTTTCGTGGCCAAGCTTACAGATTAATTACGCGACGGAAAAAGAGTGTCGCTAGCTGTCTCCTTAACCTGTGTTTTTCCGTCACTAATATCTTCCACTCTGTCAAAGTAGATGTTACATTAATGGGTTTGAGCAATTACGACCAATCTAATGAAGTCTGATTGCCATAATTGTTTTGACCTAACAAAAAAGAGGCGCAGTTTTCTGACAACTGATGCATGATGCATTATAGCTCACGAAATAAAATATACCAACCACTACACGGGCGTTACAGATACTTGTGTAAATTTCAGGCATATGACGTGAATGGTTTATTTACAACCGCATCTCAGGATTTAGAGGATCACATCAATAATATTTCAACACGACCGTCCAGATTTCAAGCTAAATAGTAAAAAATCTGAGACGGAAGAATTTTATTTTTTTATTTATTCATTTACTGACTGACCGGACTGTGGCACTCACTTACATCAAACCAGGAACATATCAACAACTATTCCAATACATTCTCAAAGATTATGCATACTTAGAAGTTCAGTTAAGTACTTTTGAGATACTGTTATAATTATTATTATAATTGTGGTGTCACCGCCAGACACCACACTTGCTAGGTGGTAGCCTTTAAATCGGCCGCGCTCCGTTAGTATACATCGGACCCGCGTGTCGCCACTATCAGTGATTGCAGACCGAGCGCCGCCACACGGCAGGTCTAGAGAGACTCCCTAGCACTCGTCCCAGTTGTACAGCCGACTTTGCTAGCGATGGTTCACTGACTAAATACGCTCTCATTTGCAGAGACGACAGTATAGCATAGCCTTCAGCTACGTCGTTTGCTACGACCTATCAAGGCGCCATATTGAGTTACTATTGATATTGACATTGTGAATCATGTACCGTCAAGAGTGACGTTCATCATAAATGGATTAAAGTTAAGTATTAACTAGCTACGTCCGCTTTCTGAATTCTAATTCCTTGTCATGTTCCAGACCTCACGTCAGTATAGTCCTTCCCTCCTCACGCCAGTCTGCGTGACCTAAACGCGTGCATTTCGGCCTCCAATAGTAACACGGTGTTGGCTCTTCAGCCAACACAAAAATAATTATCAAGAACAGTAATAAAAGTGAATAATAGCAATAATAAATAACAACAATAATAGACTACCATAAGAAAAACGATAATATTAAGTAGTTTAGTATCTTCCATGCCATGTAATATTATCAGAAATACAAAGAATAATACCAGAGGAGATGTTTGAACTGGCAGCAACTTTTTAGAGCATTCTGTTGACTAGAGGAAGGGCAACGTGATTTGGGATGGTGGCTGGATGGGGTTTCAGTAGATTGAGTTGCAGGCAAGTAAAGTACATGGAAGATACAGTGACTGCGACTGAAAGTGGAAAGGACAGTAATTTCTCCGAGATTTTGTGAACGGTCAGTCCATATTTGCTTTCCTGATACAGTAAATGATTTTCATAGGATTACTGCGTTATGTAGTGGTATAGAGATGACATTACTTTGATCAGTGCTAGTATTTATGCTTGGATGCTCATAAAGAATCGTTGAAG
This sequence comes from Schistocerca cancellata, assembly GCF_023864275.1. Lineage (NCBI taxonomy): Eukaryota > Metazoa > Arthropoda > Insecta > Orthoptera > Acrididae > Schistocerca > Schistocerca cancellata. Next base: position 617,219,340 of record NC_064631.1, on the reverse strand, counting down.
TTGAATAAGAGGAAAAACAGTGAACTGTGCAGACGATACAGTAATGACAGGGTATGATGGTCTCCACACATACGTTTACGAAGCCATGGTATGTTCTTAGGCGGCAGTGATATGATCGAAACATGGACTGTCACAGGTACAGTATATGAAATAGAAGCATACATCGCCAGTTTCATTCTGCGCGAGTTCTCATATCAAAGCCATAGCAGAATATCATTACCATCATCAGTTACTTAGAATACTAGAGCCTACGAGTTCCTTTCTAAGCTCGAGAATAAATACCTTTTAATGTTTGCATATTGCATTGGGAGGCTATGACACCTCGGTACAGAGTGAAACTGTAAGTTGTTTCGAATGTAAGTGACGCTCAAAAATTTTCACGGCCTCTTGGCAAAGGAAGAAATAATTATTTCTGTGTTACTTACGACTAGAGATGGAAGAGGTCCTTTGAACTGAGGGATAAGAAGGCAATTTTGAGCAAATAAAAGTGCCTGAATTTGCGGTGGCTTCTGTTTGAAAGCTGAGTTCTGTGACGCCTGTGAGAAGGCCAGTAAATCAGCATTCGTACATTGGATGGTTGTGCGGGTTATACGTTGGGTGGCTGTGCACAGGTATTCTGGACTTGCAGTTTCGTACAGCTAAATGTCATCAGCGTATAGGTAACACATGCAATGAGAGAGAACAGTTGACGCCGGCCGAGGTGGCCGAAAGGTTCTAGGCGCTTCAGTCCGGAACCGCGCGACTGCTACGGTCGCACGTTCGAATCCTACCTCGGGCATGGATGTGTGTGATGTCCTTAGGTTAGTTAGGTTTAAGTAGTTCTAAGTTCTAGGGGACTGATGACCTCAGATGCTAAGCCCCATAGTGCTCAGAGCCATTTGAACCATTTAGAACAGTTGACATATCGTTAATGTATAATGAACGACAGTAATGAACCCAGTACTGATTCTAATAAGATCCCTGATACAACATACCTCCACTGTGATTTTCTTCTTTCGATTATTAGTATTAGACGCTGTTGGAGAGATGTAATATATGAGCGAAACCACTGCACGGTCCTTTAAAAACAGCACTGGCTTTCGAGTTTCGCAAATAGAATGTCAAATTTGATAGTGTCGGAATCTTTTCTGAATTCCAAACAGCACGGAATTTGCGCGTCTTGTTTGTCCATATCTAGTTTCAGTTCGCCTGTCGCTTTTATAAGAGCAGTCGTCCTGCTGCAGATGTTATTTAATTTTACCGATATTTTGCCTCTTAAGGCTCGTTGATGTAAAGCAAATGCAGATAAATGTCAAAAGGAGGATAAATATCCCTCATTTCAGTGTCGTGTAGCTGACGTTCTCATCAAAGTTACCCTTCCGCTAATTATACACTAATTATTGTACTGGCCTTATTGTGTACTCCGAGACATTTCTGTGGAAAGCACAAACAAATCTTTTTTTCCTCTTACCGTCAGAGGAAAATTTGACCTTTTCGCAACTGGCGCGAGCGCAGCCCCCTCCGTGTTTCATTACGTGAGCGCAGCCCTGCGCGCCGCGGTGTCTGTACGGGGCCCGGCCGCGCGCGCCGCCGCCGGTAATTGACTTTCTGTGTGTGGCGCCGCCGCGAACCCCGGGGCGGGCCGGCCTACTAATTGCCGAGTGTGAAGGACGTGGCGCTACTCGGCGCATCTTAATGGGCGGCGCGCCGATCAATACGGCCCGCTTCCTGGCGGCGCTCAGCCGGCGTAATAGGCCGAAGATAACCAGCCGCGGGCTGCGGGCGACAATCACCGCTAATGCAAACGAGACAGGCCGCTCCCCCTGCGAAATACGCTCCGCGGCTGACACGATGCCCATCGCTATATGCTAATTACGAAGCGTGCGGCGGGCTGATAGGCCTGTCCGGTACCACCTGTACGGCCAACAACGACAGGCTGCTGGCGGGTCAGCACGCTCCCTTTCAATACGGAGTTGACGTAATGTAATGGAGTCTGCTGTGACTTACTTCAATGACATACCCTTACTGGCACACCTCGGTACTTCCATAATCAATTTACACTCTTATTTGCCAATGCTATTGCGTGACTTCCTTCTTAGTGGAATTTCATTAACCTTAGTAAGTGTAGCATCTACATCTATGTTTCTACTTTTGATGCCACGCTCTGCAGAATGGAAAACTTTTATCACTACATAAAAATCAGGGTAGATATTTAGTGACCTGAAAAATTCGCGTTTTGCGATAGATGCGGATAGAAATGTTAATTCTCTCCAAGAATGTGAAACGCGGAATTATTTACTAAATGGTACTTCATGGTGAATCGTATCCAGATGGACTATTTCACAAGATACAGTCTGAAATAGCTTAATCGAAAAATCTACCCTCTATCTACATCTAAAGATGAGGAAACCCGCAGTAGGAAAGACCTCAAATCCAATTTTCAACTAATTGTAAAATAGGTAGAGTTTTAGATTATAAAAGTTAACCCCAGATTCTTTAAAGACTCGAAATCTCACGTACGAGGTGCGTTCAGTAAGTTCAAATAGTTGAAATGGCTCTAAGCACTATGCGACTTAAAATCTGAGGTCATCAGTCCCCTAGACTTAGAACCACTTAAAACTAACTAACCATCACGCACATTCATGCCCGAGGCAGGATTCGAACCTGCGACCATAGCAGTAGCGCGGTTATGGACTGAAGCGCCTAGAACCGCTCGGCCACAGCGGCCGGAATTCCTCTACCAATTTCAGCTGAAAAATGAGAAATTTGTTGTGAAACCATGTTCAAAATTCCCGCTTCAGCCCCAATACTCCCATGAAGTTCCGACAGGTGGAGCTCGCAGAATATCTACGAAGTCCCGTCAGTGAACAAAAGCACACTGAGTCGTCCGTCGAGGCGTCTGCCACCATCGCAACAAGACACGCCAACCAACCTGATCTCCCGCTTGTCGTCCGGTCGCACACCGCTGTGAGTATTCCAATGTTCGAACGTGCGGACACTCTCATTTGAGGTGATCGATGGATTGGAATCAACCACTTCGATGCTCACCCGGACTTGGGTACTATTGACATATTAGTCCACATCTTGTAGTAGTCAGAGGTGTGTGCCACTGGGTTCCTCGCCGCCTAACAGAAGACCGTAAAGAACAACCAGACTGGTCCAGTGAAGAATGCCCTCTGCGGAAGCAATACGTGGATGATGGGGAGGTTGTCGGAGCAGCAAGACGGCTCCGAAGTCGAACAGTAGAGTGGTGCCATTTGGGCATTCTGGCCCTCCCAGTAAGTTGGCGTAAGTCCGTACCATTGAACGGAGATTACGTTGAAAAATAGTATTTTGTTGCCAAACGTGTCGGGAATAATATGATGGATTGTAATAGCGAACAAAATAAACCTGCTTTCAGATAAATAGGTTGCATTATTTATTGAATGCCCCTCGTGCATAACAGTTTCAAAAGATTGATTTGTTTATATATGAGTTAATCTGGTAAGAATGTGACGATTAGCACGCAAAGGGGAAAAGCTTAGAAAAGTTTTACAATTATGCTCCAAATCTGTAGGAGGTCGCTGGGTGCTCTGGTTGTGGGAAAAAAAAGCAGACGAGTGCGAGTACGACTAGCGCCATGAGGGTTCCGTACAGACGGATTATGTGTATACATAATAATAACCATTTCGTATGGCTCAATGGCCTGGCGCAAGTCTTGTTATTGGCTGCCACTTCGGCAAGATGCGTGTCTCCATCCTACCCCAGTTATCCGACTGGGGGAAGGAGACCTGTAGACATGTGATCAGAACCATGTGTTGTTTCTGGCGACTTCTGGTGACTCCACACATAACTGAGAATTGAGAGTCGAGTGCTAGGTCGAAACGAAGATTGAAAAATCTGTGGTTCCACCGAGATTCGATCCCGTAACTCGGTATTTTGGTGTGCCGTATGATGATACCGTTTTGCAGATACATTCAGTGATGTATGTAGATATTGTCTGCAAAGTGTGGTCCGAACATAGTTAGTATTAAAGAACTATAAATTAAACCGTCATTCTTGATGTTGAAATTTTACGCCGTGGTACATAAAGCAGAAGCTAGTTTTCCACGCATCTAAATATCTATGACGTCATATTACCTGAGCTAAGTCGTACAATAATGCACCTTTGCAGTTTCATTCAACGATACATGTGGATATTGTTTGCAAACTATGTTGTGAATAGATTTGATAGTAAAGAAGTAACAATTTAAAAATTCATGTGTGATGCTGAAGTTTTACTGCAGCAGTATCGAAAAAATAGTAAACAATAAACTTTTTTTCCTTCCATAACTTTGTGGGGAATGTCGGCGAGAAAAAAATTTCGTAAAGGTTTGAAATTACGTTTAGTGTTCGTTGGAAGTCAACAAGTGCTTTCATTCTCCATAAGACGAATAAGATCCGGGTATTTGGGCGCCGTCACTTAAGCTGGCCCAGGAAAAACATTGTTTATATTATTGCAATACTTGTCTTATTTTTTAAAACTTTTAACGTAAGATATGTCTCTTAATGAGTAAATTATGACAACATTTTAATATTATACATTCTGTCAATAATACGCGAAGAATTGAAATCAAATTTCCCCTTCGAAGCCGTTAGATAGGCAACCTGCAACTATAAGTTGGGTACAGTATTCCGGGATCTACGCTTAGTCATAAAAAGGTTGGCCAGAGATAGTCTGAAAAGATTGTAACGATGTTGCAAGGAGGTTGTGCTGCGAAATAATTGTTCGGAAAATAGTTCAATACATTGAACCGTTTCCGATTTATTTATCATTTAAGATACCCAATCAGGTAGTCAGGATCCCAAATTCAAGTACTTGCCCGGGCTGAAATGCGGTAATACAGAGACAACTGTGGATTCGTGAGTTATCACTTGTTCAGATGGTCACCACCAGTTAAAATGTGCCTTTTTCTGAGGTGATAAATTTAGGCTGGTTCAGCGAAAGTTACGTTTGTCGGCTTTGAGGAAACCAAACGGAGAACATTTTTGGCGACGTTGTCTTTCGGAGGGTACTTAAATTGGCGCGCGCGACTACCTGACTGCCTAACTTCAATGCTAAATAATTCGTAAATGGCGCAACGAATCGAATTTTTTTCTTAACAAATATTACTGAGCACAACATCGCCTGCAACACCCTTACAGGTTTTGCAGACTATATCCGACCACCCTAATCTAAGATTTCAGGATACATTAATTTATTCTTGATAAAAGACCAGACAGTATATCATCAGAGCTGTTTTTATCACGGGAGACTCACGGAATTTCATGGAGACAGAACATTCCTAAGCACATCGCTCAACGGATATTTCACGGACGTTTCGCCATGTTCACAAACCTCTTCCCCTTACACCAATTTCTCACAAATTTCCTGATCTTTTCGGATGGTTACGAGATTGAGACTGGGAGCCAGACGAGTTTTTCCTGATTGTTTGGCCTGTCTCCCTTCACTGAGTATCGTCCACGGTAAGGGATGGTATACAAAATTGTTATGTGGTCAATACTGCACTCGTTCCTTCATCGTTTAAAATTTCAACAATTATATTTAAAATGGTGTTTGCTAACAAGAAACTATAAAAACTGATCGCAAAAACCATATTAAAATGTTTTAAATTTGATCGTCGAGTTTTTAATATAGCTGAGTTGCATGTATGTGACACTGTCTCCAATTTCATAGAAAAGCAGTGGTTTCTCGGATTCACGCAATGTAATAATATAGCATACCGGTTGTTGGTTTCACAGGAGTTTAAAGCACAAGCTATCGAAACAGTGAATACAGTTACGGCATTATATGCAGCCAGGATGGTTCTTCCTGTTTCATAATGCTAGTATGTGATGCGAGTCTGAATATATACTGTGTACTGAGTACTCATTAGTAATATCGATGTGGACGTAGATCATAGACGCTCTTCAACATGACTAGGTTGGCCACAAACTCCAAGCCTAGCCCTGTGTCCAGCCCATGCAGTGAAAGGTGGCAACCACACGCCTTTTCCACCCAACAAATTCCGTTACTAACACACATAGCGCAGCAGACAAGTTTGTATGTTCTCAATAATTGGCTTGCTGCATACACACTGATTAGCCAACATTTTATGAGTACTTCCTATCGCGAGACTGAATTCCGTCTAGGGACGCTGCAGGAATGTGAAATGGTATGGAAAGTGGAGCAGAGACGGAAGGGGGAATCGTACTACCGACGATGCAGGTGAGAAGATGGGGAAATCCACTAAAATAAGTGACTTTAATGAATGGCACATGGTTAAGGCCCAGCACCTGAGAACGAGCATCTTGGAAACAGCGAAGTTGGAGGGCTGCTCGTGAGCTCCTGTCGTGAGCGTCTGTGCTTAAAGAAAGATAAAACTACGAATAGGAAACAAGGTGTTGGACGTCCACACCTCATGGCAGAACGTGGTGGTTGGAGGCTTGCAAAAGAAGGATAGTCGTTGATCTGTGACATATCTAATGACAGAGTATAATGCTGGCGCAGCCAAGAGTTTTTCGGAGCACACTACTCAGCACACATTGTTTAACATGGGGTTTCATAGTATAAGATCCAATATTAACCCAACGATATCGACAGTTACGACTGAAATGGCTACGACATCATCAAGGAGGTACCGTGAATCCATGTAAACGTGTTATCCGGTGAAGTGATTAACGTGAGATCGACGGTGGCGTTCGCATACGCCGTTGTTCATGCGAACGACTGCTCGAAACATGCAGTTCGCCATCGGTGCAGACGGTGAAATGTTTTTATGTAATGGGAGTCATCATGTGGGCTTCCATAGGATCTTCGTTAGTAGTCGGTGGTACCATGACAGTTGTCGGCTAGGTGAATATTTGTGTGGACTGCGTTGGTTGCCGTAGTTGTTCGGAGGTGAACAGGCTTGCACAGGATAAATCAGAAGGCAGGGCTGCATCAGACCAGTCTTCGGACTGACACCACCACCACCACCACCACCATCACCACAAATACAACAACTACAAAAAGACATACGTAGTGTTGGAATACATGTGAAAAGGCACTGAAACGTAAAAATAATTGAAAACTAACTTTATTGGTTTCAAATAAATGGTTTTCAGGAGGGTGCGTTGGTTGGTCACAACTCGTGAAGAGAGGGTAATAGTTGGATCGGTACGAGGTTCAAATGGTTCAATTGGCTCTGAGCACTATGGGACTTAACATCTGAGGTCATCAGTCCCCTACAACTAAGAACTACTTAAACCTAACTAACCTAAGGACGTCACACACATCCATGCCCGAGGCAGGATTCGTACCTGCGAGCGTAGCGGTCGCGCGGTTCCAGACTGAAGCTCGGTACGAGGTACCCGTAGCATGCACTGAACAGCGGTTTGTGGTGTACAGACATAGATGTAGCTGAAGTTTTAACCACACCTCATACGCATATGGGTTGCTATCCGGTAAACTGTACCATTTTGAAAAGATCGGCCTCACGCGTCCAGGCATCCCAGTTTCTACATATGCAAAACTGGATACGGAATTTTAAATAGCCGCTCATATGACATGAATACTCGCAATCCACGTCACGGTGTGGGGTGGAGGATGCTTTTGATGCCATGACCATTTCCCGTCTCTCTTGTTGCATTCGTGAATTGCGCGCGGGAAGAACGACTGTCGGTAATCCTTCGTATATACTGTAATTTCTCTGGTTTTCTCGTCGTGATAATTTCACGCGGCATATGTTGACAGAGTAGCATATTACCCTATTCGTCATGATAATATAGTTTCTGAATTCGATCAGTGGATCTCTCTGTGGTGGACACTGCAGGTCTTTTATGTCCGACACTATAATTTGATCACCATTTCCGTAAACCCTTCAAGCTCTCTAACCGAACCCGAGACGAAACGCACTGCTCTTCTTTGCATGTTCTCTATGTCCACTATCAATCTCAAATAATAAGGACCGACCGGTGTGGCCGAGCGGTTCTAGGCGCTACAGTTTGGAACCGCACGACCGCTACGGTCGTAGGTTCGAATCCTGTCTCGGGCATGGATGTGTGTGACGTCCTTAGGTTAGTTAGGTTTAAGTAGTTCTAAGTTCTAGAGGACTGATGACCTCAGATGTTAAGTCCCATAGTGCTCAGAGCCATTTGAACCATCTAATAAGGGTCACAGAATGATTTGCAACATTCTGTATTCGGTCGAACGAGTAGTCGGTAAACCAATTTTTTTCCATAGATCATTTATGATCTCTTAGGACTGTTCCAGAGAATATCTGCCTGGCATCTGCTTTTCCTGTAATTTGTTCTATGTTGTCGTGTCACATCAGAAGCTCCGCAGGAGTACTGGTAAATATTTTGCTATTCTTAGCGTTTTCAATCATTTGTCAGCGGAACAGTAAAGAATCTTCCTGCTCCTTTTTACGAGTGACACGTTTTATGTATCTCTCACGAGGATGAACAGCCAGTATCCACATCAAGCAACGATTTTTCAGGTCTTTCAGCATTTTTCTACAAATTTCTTATATGCAAGAGCTACCTCTGCAAAGAGCTGCAGACATTATCATCAGATCATTTGTTTATATCACCTACGGTAACGGCAATATATCACTCCAATTTAGCACTCCCTAAACGATATATACATCTGCCGATTTCTTCTCATAGCGTTTCTGAAGAAGAGAAATTTGTTAACATCGAGTATAGATTTAAGTGTCTGGAAGTATTTTCTGAAAGTATTTGTATGGAGTGTAGCCACGTATGGAAGTAAAACAGGGACGATAAATAGTTTAGACAAGAAGAGGTTAGAAGCTTTCGAAATGTGCTGCTACAGAAGAATGCAGAAGATTAGATGGGTAGATCGCATTACTAATGGGGAGGTACTGAATAGATTTGTGGAGAAGAGAACAACTTGACTAGAAGGAGGGATCGGTTGGTAGGACACGTTCTGATGCATCAAGAGATCATCAATTCAGTATTGGAGGGATGCGTGGAGGGTAAAAATCGTAGAGGGAGACCAAGAGATGAATACGCTAAGCAGATTCAGAAGGATGTAGGTAGCGGTGGTTACTCGGAGATGAAGAAGCTTGCACAGGATAGAGTAGCATGGAGAGCTGTGTCAAACCAGTCTCTGGACTGAAGACCACAACAACGACAACTTCGAAGCGTTTACTGTAAAGGAACATTCATGTGAAACTGAGAAGAATTAATCACCATAATGCAATATACATTAGTATTTACTCGTAATATGTATGTTCTTGGTCTCGAATCGTAACACAACAAAAGTCCACCAACATAGAAGAACCCATTGCGGTGCAAACAACCCTTCAGACTTGTTTTTGACGCATATTCAAAAAGGCTCCATTGCTTTGAACTGTAGTAAGAAACAGCCCCGGCAACGAAATCCTGTTTGCAGATGTGGATTATGGACAGTTTTTTTTTCTAGAATCACGCACTGTCATATCAAAAGTAGGTCCTTGTGGGAGAGTGAGAGTTAAGTGAACAGCCTTGAAAGATTTGTATCTATATGAAAATTTAAGAAAAACTTTTAACGAGACTCACTCTTAGCAACGTTCATGCTGTTTCATAAAAATTTCTCTTCGTGTCGAAGAACTTTACCCGAAATGAACCCACCGTCAATTGGACAACGAAACATCATAATTTTTAAGGAATATTTCTGTGAAAATGAAATAGAATTTCTCTGCTTGTCTCCAAAACTACAAAAATGTTAACAGCCAAAAGTACCACATTGCCAACAAATGTATTATTCCAGTTCACTAAATTTATGCAAGTAAACTCGGCACCGTGTTAGAAAACCACAGTATTCCAGAAATAGCAGTCCTCTGTAAATGTAACTCAAGTTTTTTTACATAATTCCAGATTCTGATGTTGTATTTAATAGCAAATTAATTCAGTGGCGGATACAGAAAAGCCTCAAGGAGGGGGAGCTAAAAATATCTTGAGCTATCTTTAGTTTTACCGAATATAAAATAATCAAAGTCACATGCAAAGTTTAAGGAAGTTTTATTTCAACTGATTATACACATATAAAAGGCATGGCATCTCACGATGTAAAATAGTTACAGTTGTGGTTCTCTTCCTTAAATGATGAATTCTATGCGCCTATTCTTCCTGGAAAATTTGTTAATTACATCGTTAATAGGACTTTGGCGACTATCGACTCTACGAGTGATATATCTCTGCCATAGCAGGCTCTCTGACCCATGCGGACTTATTGTGCGCCGCCACATTGCTTTCCATTCTGTTGTGTGCTGCCGACTGTATAAGACGTTGTAAATATTCTCGCATAATAAAGTTGTATTAATGTATGTTGGTGTGTTATTTAATGATCGCCGCCGCTCCGCATATCAGGAATAACCACCACATTGGTGACCCCGATCTGTTTTAGTTCAATTCGCGAGTGCTAATAACAGTGATTTGTATTGTGCTACGAACAATGTTTCAACAACCGTTCAGTCCCTGTGATGCGACTTCTCAGACGCAGTTTTTCAAAGTGGAAAATGAATCCATTCCGGAAATCACGCCGCAGTTTCAGTGCCGAAGAGAACTCCGCTGTCAACCGGATTTTAACCTACGTGGCCCCGAGATAAACTCAACGGTTCCCGCTTGGCCGCCGCAGCACGTTCCCGCGCCTACGGCTGCCTCACGACCGTCGGACTGCATTCTGCTTATCGACGCCCCAGCACTGCCAGCGCCTGCCGTTCCTGCTCATCTGCTGCACCCACACATGACGCCTGCTCTACAGCCACAGACTACGCAACTCTCCACGGACATCTTACAACCGCTCAGGTACGATGCAGCCGCGCCTCCCGCGCCGCGCGCCATCCCGGTTCCTGTTCGTCTTCCGCACGTGTTCCCGACGGTTGCGTCCGTCTCTGCCGCGTCGGTTGCAACCGCGCCCGCTACACTCCCGCACCCGTTGTTACCAGCTCCCGCATGCCTACCGCCCGCGCCCGCGCCCGCGACGGCACCGGCCGCCCCACCCGCGCCGGTCCACAGCGTTTCATCGACTTCCGCGCCGGGTTCTTTCGCTTGGCAAACACCGGTCGCGTGCTCACCAGTCCGAACTGCACCTGTTTCCACGGTACTGGAGAGTCTTCCGCACCCAACCGTGCCCCCACCAGCCGGGGCCCCAGCAACTGTACCTGCCTACAATATGCAACTGAACTCACATGTCAAGACTGAATTCTCTTCTTGCACTCCTGCTGCTTGTAAATCGTGTGGTTTTGTCGCTAATAACCAGAGTAGTACAGCTACTGTGTCCCAGTCTCCTGGTGCCTACAATCCCAATTTGGCACCACTGTACACTGCTACACCGTCTGCACCTCCAAGTAGTGTGTTCGCTGGACCGACCGTTCCTCAGTACCTCGCGCCTAGCAGATTCCCAAAACTGCCAGTCCTACAAACGGAGAGCCCTAAGACATGTTTTGCATTAGAGGATAAAATGTTGGACATTCACGGCGTCCTAGACGACGGAGCCCGATTCGTGTGCCTTCTTAGTCACCTGCACGATAACACAGATCTTATTATTGACGTGCTGCTTTCGCCTCCCGTGCAGAATAAGTACGAATTTGCTAAAGCTTGTATCAAAAATGGCTCTGAGTACTATGGGACTTAACATCTGAGGTCATCAGTCCCCTAGAACTTAGAACTACTGAAACCTAACTAACCTAAGGACATCACACACATCCATGCCCGAGGCAGGATTCGAACCTGCGACCGTAGCAGTCGCGCGGTTCCGGACTGCGCGCCTAGAACCGCTAGACCACCGCGGCCGGCAAGCTTGTATCGTTGAACGCTTATCCCGTCCTCCTGCTGAGTTGATCCAACGCATTATCAATGAGGAACACATCGACGACCGTACCCCATCACAGCTGTCGCGTCACTTATGTGCCCTTGTGGACACAGACTTTCTACCAGACGTCGCACTTTGCACAATTTGGCTACTTAAACTCCCTTCTGAGCTACAACTGCAGCTACTGTCCCATGTCTCTGAGCCCCTCGAAGCACGCTTGCACATCGCTGACCGTGCCTATAGCATCATTCAACACCGGTACCTCCAGCATTCGAGTCCGGCATCCGCCGCCCCCACGCATTATGCAGTAACAGAAGCCAAGCCTGGCCGCGGCAAGTCACGCGCCTCGCTGTCAGCGCAAGCAACGGCCCCGCCACCCCGTGGTCGCCCGACTGCGTTACCTACTTTTACGTTGCCGCCCCAAAGGTCACCGGAGACGGCCGAGCGAGCACCTGATTACACTCCGGCCGCGCAGCTGGTCACCCCACCGTCCAGCCATGCTCCTGCACCGCAAGCTGGCTCTCCTTATTGCTGGTTCCACGCTAACTTTGGTGACGCGGCTCGCAACTGCAAACCCCCGTGCGCTTTCCCAAACGCTTATGGCGGGCACGTCTAGACGCCACGACCCGCCGCGCTGCCTTAAGGCGCCTACCGGCATCTCGTCCGACACCTGCTGCACTGTCATCCGCTTCGCGCCTCTTCGTCGAGGACACCAACACCGAACTTCGTTTTCTAGTGGACACTGGAGCCGACATTAGTGTTATCCCGCGCTCCCTTGCCCCTAACATAGATTCTTTATCTGATCCACCACTGATAGCTGCTAACAATTCCCCGATTCCAGTGATAGGTTCCTCACATCTCCTGCTTAAATTTGCCCCAGATCAGGTTTTCCCCTGGACATTTTACGTCGCGGAAGTTGATGCACCTGTACTGGGCCTCGATTTTCTTCATCACTATGCCCTCTCCCCTAATCTGCAAGCCGGCTGTCTGACTCACGTCTCCGGTTCGAGTGTTCCTGGTGCGTCACAACATTTCCCCCCTCAGCTCGAAGTTTCTACTGACTGTTCACACTCTGCCCTTTCAGAGTGTGTCACTTGCTGCAAACCTTTCTTCTGCTCTCTCAGCTTTCTTCCGCGAGCGTTCAGACGTCAATGCGGTTCGCACTCAGAATGTCGACCTGCATGTTTGGATTCACGAAGTCTATGCACAACTGTTGCAGACACAACAGCATCTTCTACAACTCCGCACACCCACTCTTGCAATCGTGGACACGCCTCCTCAACCTGGTCATTGTTCTGCAGTTGTGATCCCATTAATGGTTCAGCCACCCTCTGCCCCTACCCCTCCTGCCCTACCCCCCTTGCAACTACCCCCCTTTCCCCTACCCTCCCTGCCCCTATCACCCCTGCCACTACCCCTCCTGCCACTACCCCCCCTGCCCCTACCCCTCCTGCCACTACCCCCTCTGCTTCTCCCACGTTTTTGCGTGCTATTGCCAATGGCACGTGCCACAGAATAAACACAACTGAAGGACCCCCTGTGCAGCATAAGGCGCGCCGCCTAAACACACAGAAACTTCGCCATGCTAAAGACATTGTTAAAGATCTTTTGGTATCCAACATTCTACATCAATCTGATAGTAACTGGTCGTCACCAATCCATCTCATGTCGAAGAAGGACGGTACTTTCCGCCTCTGTGGTGACTGCACACGCACTACCATCGATAACTACCCTATCCCCCACATTCAAGATTTCACCCACATGTTGCATGGTTCCCAGACCTTCTCCATTCTCGATTGTAGCAAAGCATATCATCAGATTCCCATGTTCCCCGATGACATCCTCAAGACAGCTATAATCACTCCATTTGGCCTCTTCGAGTACTGTTCCATGCCATATGGTCTCAAAAACGCCGCACAAACATAGCAACGCTTCATCGATGCACTGTTGTTTGACCTCCCTTTCGCCTATGCCTACTTAGACGATATACTGATTTTCTCTCCCTCACCTGAGGAACACACTCCCCATCTTTCCAGAGTGCTTGCACTGTTCGCTGCTAATGGAGTGGAGATCAACCACGAGAAGTCTCAGCTTAGCAGTCCTGAGGTCACCTTCTTAGGTCACACACTCACGGCCAAGGGCGTCCGCCCTACCTCCTCTCGGGTTGAACTCATACTTAGCCTCCCTTCCGCAGAGGACTTCGCTGAACTTCGCCGTTTTGTAGGCATGGTGAACTTCTATAGGTGCCACCTGCCCCATGCTGCGTCTATCCAGATCCCTCTGACCGACGCTCTGGCGGTTAAGGATACTAAAGGCAAATGCAAACTCGTTTGGACACTGGAGATGGCCGATTCATTCAAAAATCTCAAAACTGTCATCTCTAAAGCTGTCACACTCGCTCACCCCGCTCCTGACGCAGCCATTTCTATTACAGCTGATGCGAGCGAAACTGCAATTGTTGCGGTCCTTCAGTAACATGTGTTGGATACCCCCCAAACCCTCCATTTCTTCACCAAGAAATTAACCAAATCCCAGTCCAAATGGTCCGCTTTAGAGCGTGAACTCCTCGCCCTGTATGAGGCGGTCAAATATTTCAGAGCCGATGTCGAGGGTCGCCCGTTCACGATTTATACAGATCACAGACCCTTGGCAGATGCAATCCGTAACCCCTCACGCGCTCTCCCCCCACGGCGCTTCCACCATATGGATTTCATATCCCAATATTCCACTGATGCACAATATATCCGAGGCGCTGACAATGTACTCGCTGACTACCTGTCTCGCGTCAACATCATCAATACCCCACTTGACCTTACCGACCTGGCCCGCCGCCCAACCAAAGACCCCGATATTCATGCCTTGCAACAAGACACAACCTCTTCCCTCAAACTGGAACAACGTGCATTCCCCAGCACCACAGAACCGGTCTGGTGCGATGTTTCCACTGGTAGCCCCCGCCCTGTCGTACCCGCAGCTCTCCGCTGCTCTGTTTTTGATCCACTCCACAACCTAGCTCACCCAGGTATCAAAGCCTCCACCAGATCGGTCACAGAAAGGTACGTCTGGCCTGGTGTTAAACATGATTGTAGTTTGTGGACTCGCGCCTGCATACTGTGTCAGAGAGCTAAAGTGGGCCGCCATGCACTTCCTCCACGAGGCACTTTCGACATACCTAAAGGAGGTCTACGACATGCCCATACTGATATTCTATGTCCCCTCCCTCCCTCCAAGGGCTTTCGATATATCCTGTCCATTATTGATAGGGTCACTAGATGGGTCGAGACAGTCCCTTTGGAAGATATTTCGGCTGAGTCTGTGGCTCGGGCCTTCGTTGCCACTTGGATTTCCCGATTCGGAAGTCCTACCTCACTGACCACCGACCAAGGCAGGCAGTTTGAATCACACCTGTTCGCCTCCCTCTGTTCGTACTGTGGCGTTGCAAAGTTTCACACAACCGCTTATCAGCCCCAGGCCAATGGACTTGTGAAGCACTGGCACCACACGCTTAAAGGTGCACTTATGTGCCATGGTGGCCAGTGGTCTGACACTTTCCCCTGGGTTTTGCTAGGCCTCCGCACCGCATACAAAGAGGGCTTGCAAGCCTCCCTCGCCAAGATCCTTTACGAGGAGCCTCTGGTTTTACCAGCCGAATTCGCCGAGGATACGCCGCTACCAAGCTCTTCCGAGCTCCCAGCACTCATCGAGAGCGTCCGAGGACACATCGCGCTCATCAAACCTCCATTGCCCTCTGCTCACTGTAGGCCTCGTGTTGTTCATGCATAAGGAACAGGCCATATGTGAATTTATCATGTTACGGGATGACACAGTACGGACAACCCTGCAACCTCCCTACACTGGTCCGTTTAAAGTCCTGTCCCGAGGCCTTTCCACATTGTCGATACTTAACAACGGCAAACCAGTAACTGTTTCACTCCACTGGGTGAAACCTGCATGGACCTTTCAGGAGCACTCTGCAAGTAACCCCAATGTACACGACACGTGCGCTCCTTCCCAGGAGTCCCATCATGATTTGGACGAGCCCACCTCCCCTCCCCCCCTTCCTCCCCCCTTGCAGCCTAGATCACGGGCCAGACGCCCCGTGGTTCCACCCCGTTGGCGCAGTGATTATGTCCTAGCTTCAGTCGAGCTTGTGCGTGTGATTTCACCACGAAAAAGTGCTTTTGTGACCATCAAGTGTCCACCCCCACTGGGCTGGCAGGGGACTTGGCGCACCACCGTGCTCCGCACCGCAAGGGGACCGCACCGCAAGGGGGGGGGGGGGGGGGCTCTGTGGCAACTATCGACTCTACGAGTGATATATCTCTGCCGTAGCAGGCTTTCTGACCCATGCGGACTTGTTGTGCGCCGCCGTATTGCTTTCCATTCTGTTGTGTGCTGCCGACTGTATAAGACGTTGTAAATATTCTTGCATAATAAAGTTGTATTAATGTATGTTGGTGTGTTAATTAATGATCGACGCTGCTCCGCATATCAGGAATTACCACAAGACAATCAATTGCAGGATGAGTGTTCAACAGAGCTAAGCCATTAAATCGATCCTCCTTCATTATCGACCTTTGTACGCCGCAGTGTTGAAAAATTTCATTGTACTGTAGCAGTAGATGCAAGAAGACAAGCTAATATTTTGTACAGTAGGATAGTCAGATCTAGGACAAACAGACAACGCTTGCCCCAGCCGAAGTGGCCGTGCGGTTCTAGACGCTACAGTCTGGAATCGAGCGAACGCTACGGTCGCAGGTTCGAATTCTGCCTCGGGCATGGATGTGTGTGATGTCCTTAGGTTAGTTAGGTTTAATTAGTTCTATGTTCTAGGCGACTGATGACCTCAGAAGTTAAGTCGCATAGTGCTCAGAGCCATTTTTGAGTAACGCTTGCATAACAGAATCACGAACAATAAGGGAGTTTATGCTCGTTTGCTTGTATTGAGCAGTCTCTCACACTAGTTTCTTTTTAATCACAAAGAGTGATTCTTCTTCAAAGGACGGTAGTTCAGCTAAGCACTGATTCGATTTATGTGCCAGGTCATTACCGTCATGTTTCAGTAGTTGTGAGGGCAAATGTACGTTGAATTTTAAATGATAAATATTTTCTTCAGAAAACAGTTCTCTCATGTCAGTCATAACATGGTCCAGTGTTGGAATAAAACCAGTTATTTTCCAATATGTACACCGGATTCGCATTCAGGAGGACGACGGTTCAATCCCGCGTCCAGCGATCCTGATTTAGGTTTTCTGTGATTTCCCTAAATCGCTCCAAGCAAATGCCAGGATGGCTCCTTTGAAAGGGCACGGCCAGCTTCTTTCCCCGTCCTTCCCTAAACCAATGAGACCGATAACCTCACTGTCTGGTCTGCTCCCCCAAACAATTGAATCCAATCCCTTTCAGGATGAAGTGGTACTGGTTGATTTCCATGTGGATTTTTCGTTGCCCATATTCGAAAATTCTGTGTACTGACATAACCTGTCAGATAGAAGTGGGCTTTGTCCATCCACAAAATCTTCCACAACCAATCATTGTCCATTTCCATGCGAGCAAGAAATTCTAAAGCAAAGTTCTCACTTGCTGGCAGGTCAACAGAAAGCAGCTCGTGCACATGGGTAATTTTGAATGGATCGTAAAGAAGGATGTTTCTCAGGATTTTACGCACCGTGCTCACTGGTATGTCCAACGTTCGCGCAATTCTCCATAAACTACGAGTTTGCACTCCACCACTCGTCTCCTCCTGCATTGCTGTGGCCACTGTTTCCACTGATGTCGAATCAATTCGTTCCCACCTCAACCAGGTTGCACACCAAAAGAACCAATCTTTTCGAATTTCCGATTCATTTTCTCCAGACCCACGGCAGTCATCGGACCAATTCTTTTTTTGAACCCTTCAGTGGCCGGAACTTCTACAGAGCGACGTGGGCACAGGCATCATTCTTGTAATACAGCTTTACAAGCGAAGCGCTATCCTGCATTGAGACAGTGATGGCGAACGTCGCAGACGCGAAAGGAGGAAAAGCCTTGTACACGGCGTGCTTGTACTAACTTCAATGGGTCGTGCGCCTGGCAGGTGTTTTCATTTACGTATTCTGACACATACAGCGCCATCTATTCATCAACTTTCATACTATTTTTTTCTTCTGCCATACGTTTTGCCCCTTCTCCGATAATATTCCGTTGCAATTTGACGTCATTCTGACCAGTGGTGTTACTTCTACAGCGTTTTGAAAGCTTAACTTTAATTCTAATCACCCTGTATTTCTCTGATATGTTTTATAACACTAAATACATTTGCTCATATACACGTCTATTAGTGAATTCATTGTGAATGTCTAATTCCCTCTACTACGTGCACACACCAAATCAAGTCAACATTTACTGGAAGATGGAAGTACACGTACGTCTAGTGATTTCATAAGTTTTGCAGGGGATCTCGACATGAAACTAATTCTTCAAACTAGACTTGTGGCGATGTGCATACTTTGTAAGGTCGTACTGTATCCTTTCGAGTACGTCGTATATCAAAGTTATTGTGATACACAAGACGGCGCAGAGTGTGCAACTACATCGTAGCAGGCAGTGTACAATAAGAGTAAGGGTGCAATGAAATCAATACTACTTTAATACCGACACTTGAAAATATTAATTAGTTCCCAAGAATTCATCACACGAAGATTTTAACGCTGTAAATAACGTTGACACATTAAATGCAAATGAACAAGTTTCGCAAGTCATTATTGTAATAAGTTTAAATTTTACGGAAAAAGTATCTTTTTTTAGGATGTCACCCATACGGTCTTTTCTGGAACCGCGCGACCGCTACGGTCGCAGGTTCGAATTCTGCCTCGGGCATGGGTGTGTGTGATGTCCTTAGATTAGTTAGGTTTAAGTAGTTCTAAGTTCTAGGGGACTGATGACCAAAGAAGTTAAGTCCCATAGTGCTCAGAGCCATTTGAACCATACGGTCTTTTCCTTACAGATCTAGTCCGGTCAATAATAGTGTACAGTGATTCCATAGAAAAGGAAGCGATATTTTGCGAGTGGCATCATATAAATCGTAATTCATGTACTTGTTTACGTGTAGCCAGTTAGCTTTCCACTTCTCGGCACCGTCCACCTACGTTTGTTTAACGTTTGACGTTTCGTCAACACGAGTGGCCAGCAAAGCCATTCCTCCACCACCAATGAAGAGTGAATCTTTCAAAATGCCGATCAGTACTGCTGGCGTAACGTCAAAGCAATCAGTAACATAAGAAACGTCGGCCGAAGTGTCCGAGACGAAAGCAGACAGACAATACGGTAACAAATGGCCCTGACAATTTTGTGCCACTTACTTCTGTTTGAATCTGGTTTTGAACCAGCAATAATGTTGCATAAAATGCATTATGACTAATAAATGATTATATAGATTGCGTTGCTTTCGAAACGGAGCCGTTTGACACAGAACAACAAAGTCAATCTGCATCTCTTACAAACCAGACATGTTTCTGTTATCTGCGTCTCCGTAGGTAAATTTTTCTTTTTTAATTTCCTATCGGCAAGATGTCAATCGTGTTAGTTTTTATGCAGATGTAATGTTTAATTCCCGTCCAAAATAAACACGTGCCTCAATTGGGTATATTTAATAAATTAGTTGACTTCGAGTAAACTAGTAATTTTCAATCCTGGGCTACGAAACTGAACACAAAGTTTTGTCAACTGTTGTCAGAAATTTCTTCCGCTTGTGACGTTCACCGGATATATTTTGAGATGTGGCTAAAAATGTGTCTAAGCTAATCAGGAACGTCACATATTCTTGCAATTATCTGACTCTGACGCAGTATCATACCACTTATGAAAATCCTCTGATACAGTAGCGAAAAGGCATATATCTGATAACGTTACTACTGTCCATCCACAGACGTAAAAATTCGAAATCCCTCGTTGGGAAGACACCTGAAGCAATGGCTTCGACGGCACTCGAACTTCTACAGAACCTTCTCCGTCTTCGTCAATCCAGCGCCCGGAGTTTTACGACTCTCCCTGCAGTATACGCCCCACTGCCGGCCTCAGCTTTGGGCAACTGGGCGTCCTTGATCGTCTACAACCGGCGCCTGAGGAAGTCTGATAAAACTTTACTGTCGTCGCTACGTTGATAGAAACGTCGAAGCCCTTTCGTCTCGGTGTCAGAGGGGCTCAGGCATGGTAGAAACCGGTGAAAGGATATGGTGACTCAGACTGGAAAGGATTTTACGGCATCCAAACTAGACTAAATGTAATATTTTTTCAGGCAGATGGGATATGAAGTACAAAACTATTTTGTCAACAAGAGTAACATTTGTCTATGAAGTACCAGACACAACACGAAATTTCTTTTCTACTGCGTACCTCACTCTTCAGTCCTCTTGCTTTTAGCAGCTCTCCACCAAATTTAAGTGGGTCTTTAAGATTCAGGGAAATTACTTGCTGTCTTAGTGATGATAAAATAAATACCGCCAGCTAAATATGTTTTGATCTTAAATTTCACAATTTCCTCTAGAGTTGACATCACTTCAGACAACACAAATAACTTCCAACTATTTTAAACAACGCAGACAGTGTTCTACTAACTTTTCAGTTTTGAGAAAATCTTGTTAGTCTTCTTAAAATAATATAAAACTGTGTGATCCTAAATCAGAGGAAAAGCAAAACAACATACAAAAATGGCAGAATCACACAACTCGAGTCCCGCTATAGTTTCCAGTAGTAACAGTTGATGTGAAGTGTCAAAAGATTAGACTGTGGGCCGGCCGGACTGGCCGAACGGTTCTAGGCGCTACAGTCTGGAACCGCGCGACCACTACGGTCGCAGGTTCGAATCCTGCCTCGGGCACGGATGTGTGTGATGTCCTTAGGTTAGTTAGGTTTAAGTAGTTCTAAGTCCTATGGGACTGATGACCTCAGAAGTTAAGTCCCATAGTGCTTAGAGCCATTTGAACCATTAGACTGTGGATGATTGACAAAGGCATACTTTCTTGCACAATTTCCGATTCACACAATGTTCTTCGCTGTACAATGTTTTTCCGCTGGCAGATCATGAGCAAATAAAACAGGCGGCAGTAGAGGGCGATCATCTCCGCGAAAGAGAACTTTAAGTTGAGGATCAGTAGCACTGAAATGGAAATTTATTTGGATGTCATCATCTAGCCTTGTAATGTGTCCTTCAATTACATGCACAAACACTTCTGTACAACCATTTCTACATAATTCCTGTACGCCGTAGAATGTCCCATAAAATACAAGAATAACGTGTGGAGACACTAGGAAGGAATATTCTGACTGATATTTTAGACCAGGGGAAACCGTAACTACAGAAAATGACAGAAGCGGTGAGTACAGCATTCACCATACAATACCGGACAACTTTTTTTTGTTGTCAACTGACATAAATGATACCAGGAAATTTTAAAAGTTTTAGTTTGGCTCTCTTTTGATTAAGAAATCCGAATTTGCCAGGAACAGAGAGGCAGAAATGGACTTGTAAGATCTGAGAATCTCACTTGATGGTGAAATATGATCGTCTCACGGATGAACAGTTGGGTAAACAAGTTCCCATGATAAACATAACAGAAATATACCAGAACTTGCATTGAAGGATCGAAGTCACCTACTCCAAGAACTATATGCTAATAGTATATGCTAGGATTATAGCTCAGATAACACGATCCATAGGTAGTTGGTATGATAAAAATAGTGAAATTATAAATGGTAAAATAATTTGTCCATAAAACAGAAAAAAATTAAATTTTCGTATAAGCCTTTACAAGTGTTGCAAGAAAAAATAGAAGTTAAAATTGGCTAATAGGAAGCTAAATGCAATACAGTGGTTTCGGGAAATGTTGTTTCATTGTCAGCAGATGTAAAGAACCCTTGGCATATGTCTGATACACGTGATATGGAACGACACAATTGAAAATCAATAGTTCGCATACGTGTCAATAGTCACCATCTCCAAAAGTGTATATGGAATAGTACTCTGGCTTTAAGTCAGCTGTTGTCGAGGAACTGAGCTACATATCAATGAAGCAACCCCTCGTCATGTTCAGATGCAGTAGTGGCTGTTTCCGTTTTTTACATAAAATTTAAAAAAGATGTTATTTCTTTACCTTGTATTATCACAAAAACAATGCTGCAGATGTGGGTGACGCTATGCTGCACAAGGATATGCTCCTCCTGGAAAACCTTGATTTGCACAGACACAAGACACAGTAAATGAAAGCTTGGAACACTGAGTTCAATCTACAGTGTAACGACAGTCTACACATGTCGGAAACCAATGCTTAATCATTAGTCGTCGACAGATCAAGTACTAATAAAGCAAACAGAGACCGTGACAGAAAACCAAGTATCGCAGCAGCATTGATTGCGGTTGAGTCTGCCGGCATATTGTTATGATAAACAGTGTATGGATAGTACCATGGAAGTGTTGATGCTTCTGTGCTGACTGTCGCATTATCCCAGGTAGTAGACAATTAGCCAAGCCCATGTAACACAGCATCGAATACAAAGGCGTCCTCTCGTTCTCATATGACATTCTCTGAAGCCCCCTGCTGAGAAAGCCCCTTTAAGCATACTATCCCTGGCACGCCTGTATCGATACGTCAGCCGGATGTTAAAGCGTCAGTGGAGGTCACCTCTCAGTAAGTGCTGCGTAGGTAGGGAAAGAGGACGGAGGGATAAGGGTTAAAACGTGCTGGTGGGAGTAAGGGTGGAGATGATGGGCATAAGGGTATCTGACAGACGGGTTGGGAACAGAGGGGAGCAACGGTGAGGTTTGGTTGCGACTGCTCTGGGATGGACATTGCAGTTATCCGAGGATACGAATTTGGAGCTAGGACTAAACTTAGAATGATGAGTGAATGCAATCACGGGAATCAGATAAAGATAGGGATCCGTTGAACAAATTTCCTTGGAATAGACTACGGAAGTTGTAGAGATGTTGGTGCTGGAGCGAGGGGAGAAGAGGGAGCAGGCCATGTTAATATACACACTGCAGATGCTGACTTTCAGAGAACTGAATTTACAACTTTAAAGTTTATTTGGCGTAGGACTATATGATTTGCGAAGATGTTCTAGTAATTTCTACATCTACATCTACATCTACATCCATACTCCGCAAGCCACCTGACGGTGTGTGGCGGAGGGTACCTTGAGTACCTCTATCGGTTCTCCCTTCCATTCCAGTCTCGTATTGTTCGTGGAAAGAAGGATTGTCGGTATGCTCCTGTGTGGGCTCTAATCTCTCTGATTTTATCCTCATGGTCTCTTCGCGAGATATACGTAGGAGGGAGCAATATACTGCTTCACTCTTCGGTGAAGGTATGTTCTCGAAACTTTAACAAAAGCCCGTACCGAGCTACTGAGCGTCTCTCCTGCAGAGTCTTCCACTGGAGTTCATCTATCATCTCCTGTAACGAAGCACGCTGCTCTCCGTTGGATCTTCTCTATCTCTTCTATCAACCCTGTCTGGCACGGATCCCACACCGCTGAGCAGTATTCAAGCAGTGGGCGAACAAGCGTACTGTAAACTACTTCCTTTGTTTTCGGATTGCATTTCCCTAGGATTCTTCCAATGAAACTCAGTCTGGCATCTGCTTTACCAACGATCAACTTTATATGATCATTCCATTTTAAATCACTCCTAATGCTTACTCCCAGATAATTTATGGAATTAACTGCTTCCAGTTGCTGACCTGCTATTTTGACGCTAAGTGATAAGGGATCTATCTATGTATTCGCAGCACATTACACTTGTCTACATTGAGATTCAATTGCCATTCCATGCACCATGCGTCAATTCGCTGCAGAGCCTCCTGCATTTCAGTACAATTTTCCATTGTTACAACCTCCCGATACACCACAGCATCATCTGCAAAAAGCCTCAGTAAACTTCCGATGTCATTCACAAGGTCATTTATGTATATTGTGAATAGCAACAGTCCTATGACACTCTCCTGCGGCACACCTGAAATCACTCTTACTTCGGAAGACTTCTCTCCATTGAGAATGACATGCTGCGTTCTGTTATCTAGGAACTCTTCAATCCAATCACACAATTGGTCTGATAGTCCATATGCTCTTACTTTGTTCATTAAACGACTGTGGAGAACTGTATCGAACGCCTTGTGGAAGTCAAGAAACACGGCATCTACCTGGGAACCCGTGTCTATGGCCCTCTGAGTCTCGTGGACGAATAGCGCGAACTGGGTTTCACACGGCCGTCTTTCTCGAAACTCATGCTGATTCCTACAGAGTAGATTTCTAGTCTCCAGAAAAAGTCATTATACTCGAACATAATACGTGTTCCAAAATTCTACAACTGATCGACGTTAGAGATATAGGTCTATAGTTCTGCACATCTGTTCGACGTCCCTTCTTGAAAACGGGGATGACCTGTGCCCTTTTCCAATCCTTTGGAACGCCACGCTCTTCTAGAGACCTACGGTACAACGCTGCAAGAAGGGGGGCAAGTTCCTTCGCGTACTCTGTGTAAAATCGAACTGGAATCCCATCAGGTCCAGCGGCCTTTCCTCTTTTGAGCGATTTTAATTATTTCTTTATCCCTCTGTCGTCTATTTCGATATCTACCATTTTGTCATCTGTGCGACAACCTAGAGAAGGAACTACAGTGCAGTTTTCCTCTGTGAAACAGCTTTGGAGAAAGACATTTAGTATTTCGGCCTTTAGTCTGTCATCCTCTGTTTCAGTACCATTTTGGTCACAGAGTGTCTGGACATTTTGTTTTGATCCTCCTACCGCTTCGACATAAGACCAAAATTTCTTAGGATTTTCTGCCAAGTCAGTAAATAGGACTTTACTTTCGAATTCATTGAACGCCTCTCGCATAGCCCTCCTCACACTACATTTCGCTTAGTGTAATTTTTGTTTGTCTGCAAGGCTTTGGCTATGTTTATGTTTGCTGTGAAGTTCCCTTTCTTTCCGCAGCAGTTTTCTAACTCGGTTGTTGTACCACGGTGGCTCTTTTCCATCTCTTACGATCTTTCTTGGCACATACTCATCTAACGCATATTGTACGATGGTTCTGAACTTTGTCCACTGATCCTCAACACTATCTGTACTTGAGACAAAACTTTTGTGTTGAGCCACCAGGTACTCTGTAATCTGCTTTTTGTCACTTTTGCTAAATAGAAAAATCTTCCTACCTTTTTTAATATTTCTATTTACGGCTGAAATCATCGATGCAGTAACCGCTTTATGATCGCTGATTCCCTGTTCTGCGTTAACTGTTTCAAATAGTTCGGGTCTGTTTGTCATCAGAAGGTCTAATATGTTATCGCCACGAGTCGGTTCTCTGTTTAACTGCTCAAGGTAGTTTTCAGATAAAGCACTAAAAAAAATTTCACTGGATTCTTTGTCCCTGCCACCCGTTATGAACGTTTGAGTCTCCCAGTCTGTATCCCGAAAATTAAAATCTCCACCCAGAACCATAACATGGTGCGGAAATCTACTCGAAATATTTTCCAAATTATCCTTCAGGTGCTCAGCCACAACAGCCGCTGAGCCAGGGAGCCTATAGAGACATCCAATTACCATGTCAGGGCCTGCTTTAACCGTGACCTTCTCCCAAATTATTTCACATTTCGGATCTCCGTCAATTTCCTTCGATACTATTGCACTTCTTATCGCCTCCCCCTTCACTGTCCAGCCTGTCTCTGCGGTATACATTCCAATCTGAGTTTAGAATTTCATTACTGTTTACATCTGGTTTCAGCTAACTTTCTCTCCCTAGTACTATGTGGGCATTGTGACCGTTTATTAATGAGAGCAGTTCTGGGACCTTTCTATAGACGCACCTGCAGTTTACTATTAGCACATTAATATTGTTATTCCCTGTTGCATTTTGCCTACTCCTACCTTGCCGCGTCTCACGAGGCGTCTTGTCGGGCCTAGGGAGGGAATTCTGTAACCTAAAAAACCCACATGTGCACTCCACACGTACTCCGCTACCCTTGTAGCCGCTTCCGGCGTGTAGTGCACGCCTGACCTGTTCAGGGGGACCCTACATTTCTCCACCCGATAGCGGAGGTCGAGAAATTTGCACCCCAGATCTGCGCAGAATCGTCTGAGCCTCTGATTTCAGCCTTCCACTCGGCTCCAAACCAGAGGACCGCGATCGGTTCTGGGAACGATACTACAAATAGGTAGCTCTGATTCCACCCCGCGAGCGAGGCTTTCCGCCTTCACCAATTCCGCCAACCGCCTGTACGAACTGAGGATGACCTCTGAACCCAGACGGCAGGAGTCATTGGTGCCGACATGAGCAACAATTTGCAGTCGGGTGCACCCAGTGCTCTCTATCGCCGCCGGCAGGGCCTCCTCCACATCTCGGATGAGACTCCCCGGCAAGCAGACAGAGTGAACACTGGCCTTCTTCCCCGACCTTTCCGCTATTTCCCTAAGGGGCTCCATCGCCCGCCTAACGTTGGAGCTCCCAATAACTAATAACCCCTCCCCCCGTGTGCATGCTCGGACCTTGCTGAAGGAGCGGCCACATGTCCACTCACAGGCAGAGAGGGCGATGCCACACGGCCAGCCTCCACATTGACCCTCCGCCTCGTGCGCCGCGGACGCCGCTGAACCCGCCACTCCCCTTGGGGAGAGGGTGGCCCTACCGCGCCCGGTACCCGCGAAGATGTCTCGACAGCAGGGACAGTGGGTGAAGCATGTAACACCTGGGGTGTACCATGCGATGCACCAGACTCCCCGCTGCCGCTACACTCCGAGGCAGCAGCCTGAAGACGGCTGACCACGGCCACCAACACGCTCAGCTGTTCGCGAACAGTGGCCAGCTCCTCCTGCGTCCGTACGCAGCAGTCACACATCCTATCCATCCTAAGAAATCAATTTACTGTAGAGTGTTAATCAACTTTTAACTAGACTGCTAATTCACTAAAGGCGGCTGATTGTTGACTAAATTGTGTGGTTGCTAGACGCTTCTTGCAGAAAACAATGAAAATAGCACTACCTGTCTCTGGACTGTATTGAAAACAAACACTAGCACTACTGGCACTATGGTTGACTAAAGGGACTCTCTCTGACTATATTCAAAACAAACACGAAATCTATGGAACACTATTACTAGCACTCGACAAACAAAGCTTCCTAAAAGCAAAAACTCACGGAAGAAGAGGTGACAAGTAAGAAAATTACAGTTAATACTTAAATTAACGTAGCTCGCTGCACAGCAGACGTGAAGCAGACGACAGTTTGAGTATGGAAGAAATTTTTTCAGCTGGATAAGTATGGGAGTGGGACAGTGAAGAGATATATCGAAGGCGAGGAGTGTGTGACGTCCTAGGACTTGTAGCAGTCTAACCTATGTTGGCGAAAATATGCGCTGATATGTCTTTTTGTGGATATAAGGAATAACTGGTAGAGGTCGACCTCGGAGAGGATCAGTTTGGAACTCGCGAGGCAATACTGACCCTACGACTCATCTTGGAAAATAGATTAAGGAAAGGCATACCTCTGTTTCTAGCATTTGTAGACTTAGAGAAAGCTTTTGACAATATTGACTAGAATACTCTCTTTCAAATTCTGAAGGTGGTAGGGGTAAAATACAGAGAGCGAAAGGTTATTTATAATTTGTACAGAAACCAGATGGCAGTTGTAAGAGTCGAGGGCATGAAAGGGAAGCAGTGGTTGGGAACGGAGTGAGACAGGGTTGTAGCCTATCACCGATGTTATTCAATCTGTATATTGAGCAAGTAGTGAAGGAAACAAAAGAAAAATTTGGAGTTGGAATTAAAATCCATGGAGAAAAATAAAAACGTTGAGGTTTCCCGACGACGTTGTTATTATGTCAGAGACAGCAAAGGAGCTGGAAGAGCAAGTCAACGGGATGGAGAGTGTCTTGAAAAGAGGATATAAGATGACCATCAACAAAAGCAAAACGAAGATAATGGAATGCAGTCGAATTAAGTCAGGCGATGCTGAGGGTATCAGATTAAGAAATGAGATACTTCAAGCAGTAATTTAGTTTTGCTATTTGAGGAGCAAAATAACTGATGATGGTCAAAGTAGAGAGGATATAAAATGTAGACTGGTACTGGCAACGAAAGCGTTTCTGAAGAAGAGAAATTTGTTAACATCGAGTAAAGATTTAAATGTCAGGAAGTCGTTTCTGAAAGTATTTGTATGGAGTGTAGCCATGTATGGAACTGAAACATGGATGATAAATAGTTTAGACAAGAAGAGAATAGAAGCTTTCGAAATGTGGTGCTACAGAAGAATGCTGCAGATCAGATGGGTAGACCACACAACTAATGAGGAGGTATTGAATAGAATTGGAGAGAAAAGAAATTTATGGCACAACTTGAGTAGAAGAAGGGATCGGCTGGTAGGACACGTTCTGAGGCACCAAGGGATCAACAATTTAGTACTGGAGGTAAGCGTGGAGGGTAAAAATCGTAGAGGGAGACCAAGAGATGAATACACTAAGCAGATTCAGAAGGATGTAGGTTGCAGTAGTTATTCGGAGATAAAGAGGCTTGCACAGGAAAGAGTAGCATGGAGAGCTACATCAAACCAGTCTCTGGACAGAAGACCACAACAACAACAACAAGGAATTGTCGATAGTTGTATTCCCAAATATTACCTTCTAGCGGGTTTACTAACTGAATATGGAGCTGTAGTGGTGATGTAATTTATAGAAAAGTTGACATCCAGAGTGACCAGATAAAACAGACAAGAGTTCTACTTCTTCTAAAGGAAGGTAAAGCAGAAAACTTAAATAAACTATCGGCTCATTTCCTTGCTATCATCATTCCAAAAAATAATAGAACCAATATGAAAGACAGTTTAATGAAATACTTGAATAAATACAGCCTCTTAAGGGAATCACAGATTCGTTTTCGATGCCGCAGAATAGCAGTATCCGCTGTAGCAGAATTCACTGAAGTGGTATTCGATGCTCTTCTCAAAGAAGAGTGAGTCACAAATATATTTTAGATCTTCCTGTTCTCTTGTTACTACTGACCGTGATGTTCTACTAGACAAGCTAGAAGCGTGACGAATAAGAGGCGTAGTTAATAAACGGTTCCGAGCATCAGACGCCCTTTGACGCCCTTTTAGTTTGAAGTCCTCGCGCTGTCATTCCGTGAAATACAAATTCTCTCAGCGTATTCCAGCTCTGGTAAATGCGTTGGCCGGCGATATCTTAGTAAACTGTGTGCCAGACCTCGAGCGTTATTTAAACTGAAATCTTCGTTCGTACTTATTACGTCTTCCGACATCTTTATTCGACTGACTCCTTAATTATGCTCTTCGGGAAACTTGCCTTTTGCACGATGACACTGGTGTCATCGTGTATTAGTATTTCATTTCATGGTCGTATTCGACGTACTGCTCGGCGGAACCTGATTTGTTTAGTCGGGTGCGTCGCTGATGTTCCTTGAATGTCATCTGGACTGTTCTGATGGTCTGTCCCACATTCGCCCGGAATTCGATACATACCCGGCTATAAAAAGAACCAGGTCGTCTTAAACATTAAAAAGAGTAACTTTTTATTTTAGTTGAAGATAGCGAAATGTACTGGATGCCATGATCCCGTAGATGTCTATCGATTTTTCCTGATATTGGGCTAGAATAAGGTACAAGGACAATTTTTTACTTCTCTTCAACGATGTCAACTTCTTTCTCAGGCAGTCGTGAGTCTGTCGGCACTGCCTGGTCAGTTTGATTTTCTGAGTACCCATTCCTTCGGAACACTATTCGCAAGTGTTCTAATTCTTCCGCGAGCCTCTCCTTGTCTCTCACGGATGGTGACGGCTCGACGCATGAAGACGGAGGTCAGTGTGCGTGGGTTTCCTATATACGCTGTGACCCAGGGATCCGGCCAGGGATCCGTCCAGGAAAGACAGTTGGCCCTCTTTTTAAAGTTCCATCCTGAATCTTATATTACGGTGGATAGAGTTGAAGTTTTCCATGAACTCTTCAAGCTCTCCTGTTCTAAGTGGCCACACCACAAACGTGTCGTCCACGTACCAACACAAATACTTTGATTTCAACTTGGCGGATTCTAGTGCCTTTGCTTCACTGTGTTCCATATATAGCCAAGACAGCGTACTTAGGAGCTCTAAAGAAACAGAAACGTAAGAAAACCTAATAACAGGAGCGGAGGTTTGAATTTAATTAATCTTGGAGTCCGGGGCACGTTTATTCAAATCTCGCCGGCTAAGACATCCATTCGAGTTGGAAAACGCTGAGAGAAATTGCGTTTCGTGGAACATCAGTCAGAGCTCTGAAAAACAAAAGAGTATCAAAAGAGGTAGTGGTCTTCGGGAATCGAAGTCGATTGTAAAAAGCAACACAAGACGAGCAATTGTTCAGAGCCTTGTTGGAGTCCTGGCAGCGAGTTCGTACAACAGTAAGGCTCGCAGGACCTGAAGAGGATTGCTGGGTCTGCAGAAATCCCGATAGGTCACCATTCTTCAAAAATGATTCAAATGGCTCTGAGCACTATGGGACTTAACATCTGAGGTCATCAGTCCCCTAGAACTTAGAACTACTTAAACCTAATTAACCTAAGGACATCACACACATCCATGCCCAAGGCAGGATTCGAACCTGCGACCGTAGCGGTCGCGCGGTTCCAGACTGTAGCGCCTAGAACCGCTCGGCCGCTCCGGCCGGCCACCATTCTTCAGTCGCGCCAAGAAAATCCGAGAGATCACAAACTGTACACTAAATTGCCCAAGAAGACTAGAGAGATTACTAAAACGAACATTTTTAAAAGAAAGTTTTAGGGTACCTGTTGAGCAATATGTTCTATACAGGGAAAGGTTACTTAAATGATACAGAATAGTAGCTTGGTAAAAAATGTAATACAGAGAAATAATAATGACTGTAAAAAATGTATCATTTCACCTGACACTTTCATACTACGTGTTATCCGTCGTTATTTTCCTTTCTTTTTTTGGGGAAGCTTAGAAGCAAAGCTCTGTAATGTATAACAGTAACACCTTAATCTCTTTATGAGTTTAACACCTCACTCATTATAGAGTGGTGCTGACTCTTCAGGCTAGTAAATAGGAAGCTGCGGCACACAGAGTGGAAACCTAACATCGTTTCTGTGGCACAGACGTCTGCTGATAGTGTGTGTGAAGATGTATTGTGAAATAATGCGTGTACAGTGTACTACAGTGACAAATGAGCGAGCGGTGCAGCACCAGCCTTTTACATTGTTAAATAACTCCTCTGGAGAACAGTATTGTACGCTAGGGGCAAATTTAATGAGTCAGCACTGCTTAAACAGATTGACTTTTATTCTGGAGGGAGGAAGCTCAGATCTTTATCCAGCTATCCTGGGTTGCCGGGGTTTCCCTAAATTACTTCACGCAAATGCCGGGATGGCACCCAGCATAAGGCCAAGGCCGATTACCTGTCTCATCCTCATGAGACTGGATCTGAAAATATTAAATGCCTGCTTCTATTACCACGTTTTTTTTTCCTTTTTTTGTTCTTAAGTTGTAATACCAAACAATGTCCAATATCCTTGCTAGAGTTACCTGCTAATGAATAAAACTACTACCACAGAGACCAACGTATGCGCACGGAACGTTGACTGGCGCCTATCTTGATCGTTTTTAGGGGATATTTCAGGAGTTCACCAGCATCTATGTGCAACAGTATGTCACTGAATGAAGGGGGGGAGGGGAGGGGGAATTCTGTATTACGAGGCAAATTTTTAACCTTCGTTTATTAGTTATGCTCTTCAAATGTTATAAAAATTAATAACAACAGTTGTACATAAACTGAATGAGTCTTATTCTTTGCTTCATACTTTCGCGATAACTACTATTAATCTGTATAGAATATGTTACAACTCTGCATTAGATCATGGAACGTATCCATGACAGGGCAAATCAGCTCGTCTGCAGACGCAACTAGAGTTTAGCACAATACGCTACAGACATGTCCCCCAATAAAGAACATAAAAGAGCGTTAAATAGAGCGAATGTGCAAGCCACGAAACGGGCCTTGTCTCGACCTATCCAGCATCGGCAGCTGGCTGTGTTAGGCGTCAACCTTCAAATTTTCTGGCAATCCATCATGCTGAAACAAAAGATACTGCGGCAATAAGAGCAGCGTTTATTTACGTTTAGTGTGCATAAACTGATATTAAACCTCTCCTGTTAAGAGTATTCGCCGTAGTGCAGGTTCTGAAAAATTATTACCAACCAAATCAAAAATTCACGGAAAACATTTGTTGATGAGATTTTACAGCACTCACTTGTTCAAACTCTTTGTTCCAGACGAGGGTATTCTGACTGTTTACATACATACCTCACTTGAGTGAGGTTGACCCTGTCCGTGAACAGCACTTGAGTATGGAAGGCAACACCGTCAGCACTTCAGTGTAAAAACCACCGACCAGACTTTCTATGAAATTGAGATCGAGTGATACTAGTGCATGGACTTTGTGAAGGTTGTACATGTTCCCAAAGTACTCTGACACATCCTCGTGACCTTTATGTGACTCTTGACCGGAATGTGTAGACGGAGTCTCCCGTCCAATAACTCCATACGATCTGCGGTTGTTCGGTCGCCTCGTGGCACGTGCTTCTATTTGATGCCATTTTGATCAATTGCTTGTAGATGAAAGTGAGATGAAGTGACTAGGACAATACAAACAGCCAACCCCTAGCGAAGAAAATCTCTGACCCAGTCGGGTATCGAACCCGGGACCCCATGACCTAGAGACAGCAACGCTAACCGTAGGATCAAGGAATGCAGACGACAAGCCTGTCGATATCTTAAAAAGCAGATCTTCTAAAATCCGCCATCCACCACCAACATTCTCCATTCTAAGATGTTTGTTACTCGAGGGCGTGGATTAAACGCAGCAAAGGTTTAATTGCTTGTCGTCAGGAGATAAATATCCTTAAATACGAAAGTGATCCATCCATTTCTGCTCCTCAGAGTAATATTTAATCATGTGTAGGAAGTAAAACGTTTTGTAGTTCCTGCAGGATCTAGAACCTCACATACAACCAACAAAAACTGGTTAAGCAATTGAAGGCTCAGAAGCAGGGCAGCCAACTATGAGTAGACCAAAGTGCATAGTGTACCGTGGTAAAACTGCCTCACTGAAGTGTATAATTGTTACATGGCAGCTTTAAAAGAACAGCGCCAACTTGTAGGTGAATGCACTCAGAATCCCAACTTCATTAGGCGTGTCCAGCGCATGTCTACTCGAAGAACAGTCCATCTTGCCGGTACATTGGTCCAAGTCCTGGTACTACACACATACACACATACACACACACACACACACACACACACACACACACACACACACAGACACTGAAATTATCTTCTCATATGCTTCTAAGGTCTGTGCTTTGTAACACTACCGCCGCGCGTAGTGGCCACGAGGTTAGAGACAATATGTCAAGGATTTCGCAGGCCCTCCCGCCGGAGGTTCGAGTTCTCCCTCGGGCATGGAGGTGTGTGTTGTTCTTAGCGGAAGTTAGTTTAAGTTAGTCTAAGTAGTGTGTAATTCTAGGGACCGATGACCTCAGCACTTTGGTCCCTTAGGAATTCACACACATTTTGTAACACTACCGACCCGCAATCGCCGTTAATGTTATTGTTAACCTTCCGTGAATGGTTAAGCATGACCGTGACTGTACCTAATGACAAGGAATCGGACTATAATTCCGTAACCACGAAGTAAGTGAAACAGTAACAACAGCAAAGCAAACGGGTTTTGAACTTACGTTCTACTAATACGAAAGTAAACTGTAATTATATATATGCGGTCGCCATCCTACTTAGGCAGTGCGCTGTCAAGTTTTATGGCAAAGTGGAAATAAATTTCACCTAAGAAAACTAACTTCACTTGCTACCCTAACAAATCTCTTCTAACAAAGTTATTCTCAGTATTATACAGCAACTTCTTCTAGCAAACAACACAACAGCTAACCCTTCTGCAGAACACAGAATGGGCAATAAAAGCAGCAGTACACTCTGTCTCACAATAACTCTTACTACTGGAAAAAACTTCTGTTCAGTATAATGAACAAGTGCAGAAGAACCTATGATCTTACTAACAAAAGTCTGACTGGTAATAACATGAACTAGTATGATTTGAATTAACTATCACAAAAAGATCATAATTTGAGAGAGTACTGATTTCTATGGGCTTCAGCAATTTGCACATGAAGTTACTCTATACAAATGGGCAGTACAATTATTATTTATTAGAAAAATTGGTGCAGAATAAATGATTGTACTGATTGCTACACTTGCTCAGAAGGAGCCTTTACATTCATTTATCACACAAGTTAAGTAACCTTTGGGGAACTTTAAACTGGTATGGCTTGAAGAACCACCACCAATTAAAATAGTGACACACAAAGTTAAGGAAATGGCAAATAGCTTTAGTAACAACTTTAAGTGTAATGAATAAAGCAAAATTAGTTCAGCAGTTAACAAGGGGGCCTAGAAACTAGTGTGTCATTGGACTCAAAACCAAACTGCTCTGTAAATGACTATATAGGTTGAAAAACTACTTTAAAACAATATCTACAAAGAAATAAACAATTACAAGTTTACAAATCTGTTCAAAGTGAAATAATACTGCTGTCTTTTTATTATTTTTAAAAATGTGTGAAATCTTATGGGACTTAACTGCTAAGGTCATCAGTCCCTAAGCTTACACACTACTTAACCTAAAGTATACTAAGGACAAACACACACACGCATGCTCGAGGGAGGGCTCGAACCTCCGCTGGGACCAGCCGCACAGTCCATGACTGAAGCGCCTCAGACCGCTTGGCTAATCGCGCCCGGGTATTATTTTTACTTATAGACAACTATAATACTAAAATGTAGACTTTCACGACCGGAAATATCATGTCCATTTAATTATCCGGGCTGTTATGCCGTGGTAGGTTGATGAATTCTGTGTCGATTCCCAACGTTTCGTCTCCGACTGCGGGAGACATCTTCAAGGGGTCAGTAGCTCAATGGAAGGTCCAACACACCCACTGGCTCGCTACTGACTGCCGCTAAATTCCGTGTCCGAGCGCTCGCACGCCGCGGCGTGACGTCATGTGTTTTGAAAACTTCAGTGCAATTGGCCGCTGTCCGTCGCCGTCGATCGCCGTTGCCATCACCCAGTAGTGGGCGGGTGGTACACATCTTCTTTAACACCGGCATCCATATGCCGTTTAATTTCACACCCTCCTCCTTACGGTTGAAATTATTTGGGTGTTTAGCGATTTCGATTACCTCCCTGTAGAGCCTTTCGTAATATCCGCTTGTCGCCGCTAGTACTTGCGTCTCCTC
Source organism: Schistocerca cancellata (assembly GCF_023864275.1). Taxonomy (NCBI): domain Eukaryota; kingdom Metazoa; phylum Arthropoda; class Insecta; order Orthoptera; family Acrididae; genus Schistocerca; species Schistocerca cancellata. The sequence goes on along the minus strand of NC_064631.1, from coordinate 617,184,227 downwards.
GAAACGAATATTGTGGTTCCCTGGCTGGAAAGCATGCTCCGCACCAGCTGACCGTTCCGTTTCTCCTCTTCTGCAATTTCCCTTATGCTCTTCCAAACGGTTAGAAACAGTTCTTTTAGTGGTACCCACATAAACATCAGCACAGCGGCATGGGATCCTATACACTCCAGCTTTTTCCAGTAGTTTGCGAGCGTCCTTGGCACGCTTAAGGTATTCCTGTATCTTCAAATGGTTCAAATGGCTCTGAGCACTATGGGACTCAACTGCTGTGGTCATCAGTCCCCAGAACTTAGAACTACTTAAACCTAACTAACCTAAGGACATCACACACACCCATGCCCGAGGCAGGATTCGAACCTGCGACCGTAGCAGCAGCGCGGCTCCGGACTGGAGCGCCTAGAACCGCGCGGCCACCGCGGCCCTGTATCTTCCTGGTGGGCTTGTAAATTACGGTAATATTCCGCTTCATCAAGATCCTCCCTATTCTTTCCGTTACATTTTTAACAAACGGCAGGAAAACCTTAGATTTTGCAGTAGCCTGTACGTCAGTATGATTTCTGCGTGGCTGCCTCAACGCACGTTTTATTTCGGAGGACGAATATCCGTTCTTCATTAGTGCATTGTGGAGATGTTCCATCTCAGCGTCGAGCAACTCAGGTTCACAAATATTTCTAGCTCTGTCCGCTAACGTCTTGATAACACCCCGCTTCTGTTGTGGGTGGTGGTTCGAATCCCGGTGCAAATAAAGGTCCGTGTGCGTTGGTTTGCGGTATACTGAGTGGCCCAAACTACCATTTTAGTTTCTAAAAACAAGCACATCGGGGAAATGTAACTTGCCGTCTACCTCCTCCTCCATTGTAAACTGAATTCTCGAGTTTTTACTGTTCAGATGTTCGTGGAACCGGCTTAGTTCCTCCCTACCATGTCTCCACAGCACAAACGTGTCATCCACGTATCGGAACCATACATTTGGTTTTTTTCTGGCAGTACCTAAGGCCTGTTCTTCGAATTTCTCCATAAAGAAGTTTGCAATTACGGGACTTAGGGGGCTTCCCATAGCCACGCCATCCGTTTGCTCATAAAACTGTTCATTCCACTTGAAGTATGTGGTCGTCAAACAACACTTAAACAGTTCTGAAATATCGGCAGGAAAAATTCGATCCAGCTGTTCCAATACATCATTAACTGGAACCATGGTAAACAGCGATACCACATCGAAGCTGACCAATATGTCCTCCGGCTGGACCACTATGCTATTCAATCTGCTGATTAAATGTGTCGAATTCTTTATATAAGAGTCCGAACGGCCCACATGTGGTTTTAACAGCGTAGTCAAAAACTTGGCTAACGAGTAGGTGGGCGAACCAATGGCACTTAGTATCGGTCTTAACGGAACATTTTCTTTATGAATTTTGGGTAATCCATAAAGCCTCGGTGGTAGCGCAACCGAATTGCAGAGACCTTTCTATACACTCTCTTCAATGGAGGAGATGTGTACCACCCGCCGACTACTGGGTGATGGCAACGGCGATCGACGGCGACGGACAGCGGCCAATTGCACTGACGTTTTCAAAACACGTGACGTCACGCCGCGGCGTGGGAGCGTGCGGACACGGAATTTAGCGGCAGTCAGCAGCGAGCCAGTGGGTGTGTTGGACCTTCCATTGAGCTACGGACCCCCTTGAAGATGTCTCCCGCAGTCGGAGACGAAACGTTGGGAATCGACACAGAATTCATCAACCGACCACGGCATAACAGCCCGGATAATTGTAATGGACAAGACAGCTATAAGCGCTATATTTTTTTCATTGATCACTTGATTGACGGCTTGTTATTTAATGAAAGGCTTTCTTTATCAACACACTTTCCGAAACCTTAAGATGAAAAATTTTGTGGAGTAAATCATTTACTACTGTACATAAAACTAACTAAACTTCGTACTCCACAAAGTTCATAAAAACTGCAAAATTTTTTACTGCCGAAATTGTCAGTTCAATACAAACAGGATACTCGAAATTAATCCACTTGGAAAGGACCCCGTCTGGGAACATGACTAGAACTAAACACGGGAGTGTGAACGTTAGTTAGAAGTTCCACAAAAAGTTATTATTCAGTACATAATACCTGGTCCACTAAGTGTACATATTTAGATCTCAGTTCTGCTGAAGATGTGGGGGATGTGGCAAACTACTGTGCCTATAGAACTGGAGGTAAAGCAACCACGGTGCTTGATGTTAGCCACACCGTGATGTAACTCTTTCTCGGCGTCGTAAATTAAACCAAACAGGGACATAGATGATACCATGGTCAACAGGCCGCTTTTCATTCCGTCTGACGCTAATTTACAAGCTGGAAAGCTCTTCTTGCCTCAATTTAGGCTGACCAAAGCTGCCGCTGACTGCTCAGTATCACTCAGAACTCGAATTCCCACTCGCCACAAAGGAATCAAGCTCCTCGCGCGCCAAGTCCATCTTTCCAGTCCCGCCAAACTACGTTCTTAGCGACGGGGCTTTACTTCAGGTTTTACTTTTACTTTCCATACTTATGTACCGGAAATATACAGAGTTTTTACAAATTAATACATTCACAGAGTATTACATATAAAACCAGAGGTACAGTTACAATATAATTTCTTAAAACGCTAGAATAATTAACGTAATTACTACATATTTACACAACCAAAGATCTTGACTATGCAGATACGCTATTATACAATGTCAGCAGAGAACTTACACAGAATGTAAATAAATCTATCAATTACCGGTGTTACAGCGTGATAAAGGTAAAACGATCTTGCAGGAAATCCAGAAATCAAGAACGCTCTTATATCCTTCATGAAACAAGTAAGAGATCGATAGGCCTTTTATCCAGTTCACACATCTTTGTAAAAGGGAACAGAAAAGACTTCTCTGAAATGGCATAGGGAACCACACATAGAAGAAAGGCAAGTATTTCCGGAATCAGCTGCCACACCTCTGCAGAAGATACAGTTTCCAGTCGATATTCACTCATCTCAGGTGTATGACATTGGGGGCAAAATCGCGTATCTGCCTTGTTAATGGCATGTAGGAGAAGTATTGTCATGTACTTTCCATTAACGAACAGATAACAGGTCGCAAGAGATTTCGCGTCGTAGAGGACATGGTGCACAGAATGTCCGAGCATGAGTAATGATATCGTAAGTTATGAGGTTCCCACAAGATATTGAGCATAATTTCTCATCATTAGGCCATAAACATTACATACCGTGGGGTTCATTGTACGGGTTCAAATGGTTCAAATGGCTCTAAGCACTATGGGACTTAACATCTGAGGTCATCAGTCCCCTAGAACTTAGAACTACTTAAACCTAACTAACCTAAGGACATCACACACATCCATGCCCGAGGCAGGATTCGAACCTGCGACCGCAGCGGTCGCGCGGTTCCGGACTGAAGCGCCTTTAACCGCGTGGCCACACTGGCCGGCTATTGTACGGGAAAAAGCTGCGTGGACATAACTGTATTCGACCAAGGCGATGCTAATGTGTGAGACGGATGTAGAAATACGCAGTACTGCAAATGGTGGCACTTGGGAGGGGGGCGCCACTTCATCAATCAAGATTTCTATTAGTTGTATTTAGATAAAGGACAGCTACTTTGCCATGGACGTTGACAAGACTAAGACCACAGTACTGAGAAGTAAGAGTTAGCATGTCAAAACTGACTTTGATCATAATACCTGCACACATAAAACAGCCAAAAGACACCTGCACTCCGAGTGTCTTGCATTTGGCGTCGGCGATATCTGTGCCAAATGGGGTAGTCGCGATGCAAGACAAAATCAGCCTATTGTATCATGTCTGATGCTCGCAAGTGGTTGCCACGAACATTCGTGCAATCACAGCCACCTGATGTATGCCTCAGGTGAAGGTGAGGCTCAAACATTGGCAATGGGATCACACTCCCTGTCAGAAGAGCACTAACAACGACCATACCACCAAACTTCGTCATATTCACGGAACTTACCCCCAGAATTTCCATATCGGGTGATCCATTCCAGCGCCACTTTAACTTCATCCACTAATCGAACCAAGAACACCAAGTCATCCCCATAAGCACACCCCACACATGCATCACTCCACTAAAGGCGTTGTCGAAGTCCACTGTCACTACAGTACCAAAAATGTCGCAATCAGGAATAAGCTATCAAGATAATCACTGAATGCCGTCTGAATGTTGCTTTGCCCACTGCATCACATTTTATTCATTGAGATGACTTTAGGGAGTAAATGCCGAAAGCTGTCGGCAAGAATCCAGGTAAAAATTTTGAAGTCGAAATTTAACAGGGTCAACAGCCAATTATGTCCAACTCCCTAAGCCCCGGACGGCTTGGGTACAAGGAAAATCAGACGTTCTACCAATTCAGGAGGATCAGGGGTCATCAGTCCTTGATACATCTCCGTCAAGCGTGGTGCCATAATGTTGCGGAATGCACAGTAAAACTCAACGGTAAGCTGTCTGGACCCAGGGATTTGTTTTCCACTCTCTCGCTCGTAGAGAGCATCAGTGAGTTCACCAACCATAATCATTGCTGTAAGAATCTCCACAGCAGCCCCATCAAGGGTTCCTGTCAGTGATTCGAGAACGTCAGCCAGTGCCGTGGTGCCCTGGTCCACAGCTGCACAGAAACGGTTGTAGTGGTCCACAAAGTCTCCTCAGATATCATTCTGTAATGTCAGTCGACGACCATCTGGCATGAGAATGGTCCTGTGCTTTCCGGTATGTGATGCACGGACACTGGTTCTCCTCATACCTGGTACATATCGCATGTACCATTGTTCCCTCAACGTGGAGTCATGTAAGCGACATTATCTTCACTTTAATCCATAGAATTTTAATCTGTTGTTGGATATAGGGGGAATGATCTGGGAGCTCAAGAAACGTTGTGAAATAGTACGTCATGGTATATGACATTTAATTTTGTCACGACCATAATTTATAATCAGTCAACATAAGCCAGGCTTGGTGCAGTCGATCCATTATCAGAGAGTCGAAGGATACGCTAGAAGACGCCTCTCGCAGATATTCCAAGTCGTCTCTATGAGATCCCTTTATTTCCAGATCGATCGTGAAGATGCTTAACATACAGCTTCTTCATATCTTGACCATGCCACACCGTATGGCGCTGGAGGGAAACAGTGCAAATGTAAGCGATATAGTCGGAGAAGCCTGTAGGCCCTGACTCACCGTCAAGTGTGGCAGCTGTAAGTACTTGAGAAACACAGACACAGCCAAGATGACTTGCTGTGTGGCAGATAACATACGTATAGCCACGCTGAATACCATGCATGCGGTCCCACGTATCGGCAAGCTCCAGTATATGCACTAGAGTCTTTATTTCCCGGCATGTTGTGAAATCGGAATGTTTGTCCTTGTGAGATAACATACAATTTAAGTCGTGGCCCAGAATAAAATGGTGGTAACGGCCCACAAACAAAGGGGCCACTTTTTCCGAATAGAATCGCGACCTCTCCCGCCGCTTGGCCTTTCCTGAAGGAGCATAAACTTTTATGATTCTGACACCATGGAAGGTCAGAGAATGAGCCCTAGCCTATGGTACGTAAACCACTTCACCAACCACAATGCCGTTTTTTACGATTGTAGCCATCCCACTACCACTGTCAGCACACAGCGTTAGCTAAACAGCATCGCCACAGATAGCTGGACAAGTCTCAATTCGAACTTCTTGCAGGGGGCCACGTTGGGGTCTGACACTGGGGTTATTCCATCGAGCATTTGTAGTTTGTCGGACGTGATAATGGGCTGACATAGATTGAGCCAATCTTGTTAGATTGTCACACCACTTGGCAGCTCATGGAGGTAGGAAGTGCAGCAACATATGAAACTGTCGCCCCAGCTGGTGGCACATCCCCTTCCAGTATCTCAGTGGATTAGGAGGCGAGGGTTGAGCAGCAGTATTCGCTGTTGTCACAACTACGGGTGTTACGTCTTCTACATCATCAGACTACAAAGAACTGCATGGACACATTGTGTCCAACGGAGCCCCTGGTATTGTGTCTTCAGTTGAAGGAAGGTGCTGGCCCAGCTGCTGTTCAAACCCACAGACGCAGCACTCAGTATGTGTAATGATGGTGTCGCCTCGGATGGGTCAGAGGGTGTGAGCCGACGTTTGCGACGACTCTTCAACGACTGAAGACGCCTAGAGTCATGACGATCAGGTGAGAAAGCATCAGTGGGCACAACCAGAGAGCCGAGGTTCATTCTCTCCGACAACGACTTCTCGCCATTGCACAAGACAGTTAGTGTAGGTGGGGCAATGCATAGGCGTAATTCCATCCACAACACCCTGAGGTAGCAATGGAGAAGGCAATGGTTTAATAGTAGGGGTCAGTGCAGACCTCAGCCAGAGGCCCTATACAGTAACTGTGTGATCCTGCTTTGCATATAACTGGGATAGACGTGTCCTTCTTGGCCATGTCATGAGCATTCCTTTGGCTACTCATCATAAATTATAATGGCAAGCCACTCACCAATATATAAGTAAGATGGCACATGTTTCATCAGATTGGATCTGTTGCACTCTGTTGAGTACTGGTTGTGTAGTAAATTGAGCCCAATTTTCAGCTGTATGGCTAATCACCTTCCCATATGGGCAGATTGCAAAACCCACTGTCTCCGAATGGACCTCAAAATGGAGTTCAAATACTCAGGTCTATCATAGTCCAAGTCCCGCTTGCTCCACAATCATGTCACCAATGTGTCCAACTAAACAATAAAATCTGAGACCACTTCTAGTTGCATACAGCGTTCTATCACGCACTTCACCATTAATCAGCTGGTCACTACAGAGAGGTGGCTGCCAATAAGATCGTTATAATGAACTTTTACTTCATCTCTGAGAAACTGTCCGATTTCAAGAGCATTCGGCCGTGCATATTCAGTCGAAGAGCTCATCTTCATTCTAGATTTGCTGTAGGAATAAGCCATTCTCCTACTAACAAAATATAACGTGCTGAGACGGCTGAATGACGCAAGTAACTCCGAGTACTAGCTCTGCGCCACGCGGAGTGGCCGTGTGGTGTGGGAGGCCATGCCATGGCTTGTGCGGCCCCTCCCTCCAGAGGTTCGAGTCCTCCCTCGGGCATGGATGTGTGTGTTGTTCTTAGCATAATTTCGTTTAAGTTAGTTTAAGTAGTGTCTAAGCCTAGGGACCGATGACCTCAGTAGTCTGGTCCCTTAAGAATTCACACACATTTGAACATTTACTAGCTCTGCGTGAGGACGTAAACAAGTTTCCATACCGCTACAATGACAAAGGCACACCGCCTTAGGCTCGCTTGCTAGCGGACCCAAGTTCCCAGCCTGTTACAGAACTACTGACACAGCGTCAGATACTTGTAAACCACTTATTCGAAGTTCCTTATTCCAATAATAGATCGAACATTGTGTGCATCTCCACCAAAAGAAAGCATCATTATACACTACGTGATCAAAAGTATCCGGACACCTGACTGAAAATGACTTACAAGTTTGTGGCGTCCTTCATTGGTAATGCTGAAATTAATAAGGTGTTGGCCCACCCTTAGCCTTGATGACAGCTTCCACTCTAGCAGGCATACGTTCTATCAGGTACTGGAAGGTTTCTTGGGGAATGGCAGCCCATTCTTCACGGAGTGCTGCACCGAGGAGAGGTAGTGATGTCGGTCGGTGAGGCCTGGCAAGAAGTTGGTGTTCCAAACCATCGCAAAAGTGTTCTATAGGATATGAAAAACGTATGTTTTTGGGGATGTCTGAAAACTTTTGATCATATAATGTATGTCGACACCTTGTTCGCGGGTCATGTCCGAAAGAAATCACACGAGTGTTTGTGTTTGTGTGTGTGTGTGTGTGTGTGTATGTGTGTGTGTGTGTGTGTGTGTGTGTGTGTGTGTGTCTGTTCTTTCGGACATGTCCAGCGGGTGGAACAAAACTGTAACCATACACACCGCCACTCTTCGGATCCGTTCAATGTCCCCTGTTGCAGTTGTTTGAATGGATGCCTCACACTTTAGCAGCACTCTGAGACTGGCCACTCAAGTGATTTGTAAGCAGTATGCTCTGTAGGCTGACTTCATTTTCCCGGTATTCTGCCCATGAACTGAAGTGTGCCACCTACCATACCTTCGACTAATTCTAGGTGGTCCTCACATTTTGTTTCCTACAAATCGTTAGATCCAAACATTTTTATGATCAACTGATTTCAGTTGTGACTCAATAATCTGGGCTGGTCCATGAGTTTAACAACCACAACAGGTACACATAACAGAGATTTTAGTAATCAATAATATATTCTTCTTCACTATTTACAACAGTCTACCAACGCTGGGGTAACATTTCGATTCTGCGACTGTAGAAATCACGTGGTTCTGAGGCGAAGATCTCGTCGAGCCATGTTTGGAACGCATTTTCATCCGCAAAGGAAATGCCTTGAAGGTTGTTTGAAGAAAAGGTGAAAATCTGAGGGTGCAATATCAGGTGATAAGATGGATGTGGAATGACTTCCCAATCTGACTCCTGAATAGTGTTTTTTGTCAGTCTATCAGAATGCGGAGGGGCGTTATCGTGGAGTAGCATCATTTCACGCAGCCTTCCTGGTCGTTGTTCTTGGATTTCGCCTGCAAGGTATCTCAGTTGCTAACAGTAAATGTCAGCAGTGATTTCTACACCTGCTTTCATTGGGCTCACACCCAAACCTCCAGATGGCAGACACTCTGATCGGTACCAAACGTTCTATGTCGATAGTGTATCAACCAGCACACCTATTTAGTTTGTGCTTTGTGCTGTCGTCCAATATAACATGCGTAAACGATAATCAAAGGTAACAGCAGAACTACGGAGAACAGGAAAAGCGTGTCAGTGAATAATTGTGTTTAAGTTCTCACGTGGACCGTCTGGTAGAGCGTGAGGTAATCGTACCAAGGGTTGCGCGTGCAAACCACACTAACGACAATACTTTTTTTTAACTCTTTACATTTGAAACTGTTATACAGGAGAACATCGTCCTGACATGAAAAAATATCCATCAGAGTTTGGAGCAATGTTCTTTTGGGAGTCTGCTTTCGCTTTATTGGTTGAAAGTAGCAAACCTATACAGCACATCTGTACAGATGGAACACCACACCTATCTACACAAATGTACTCCATAGGTTTGCTACTTTCAACTACCGAAGCGAAAGTAGACTGCCGAAAGAACGTCGCTTCAAACTCTTCGGAGGAAATTGTTCTTCCATATAAGAATTTCACGCGTAAACAGTTAAAAATACTGTCGTCAGTGAGGTTTGAACGTGGGACTATACAAGAGTTTCATGCGTAAACAGTTAAAAAATTAGTTACCAGAGGCGTTAGAACGCGGGACCTCTCGCTCTACAAACTTATCAACAAGATATCCGCAAAATAATCACTCACAGAGAAGCTATTCGTGTATTCCGTTGCTCTGGTGCTACTTTCAGTTGCAGCTGACGAATGTTCTACTGGACAACAGCACATAGTACGAACGAAATAGGTGTTTTATTTCATACTGTGTCGACATACAACGTTTGGTACCGATCACAGTGTCTGACACCTGGAGGTTTGGGTGTCAGTCAGTTCTTTCTTTTCTTTATGTTAACATAAGGACACGATATCTGGTCACCAGTAACGATAGGGTGTAGGAATCGTCGACGTTGTTCACGACACATTTGATGACGAGCAAGCACAGACGCACGTTAGGCCACCCGTTGATTTCTGTGATCTTAGTTTCAAAGCTTGAGGTACCCACAAACCTGATTTTTGAGCTTTCCCCATTGCATGCAAATGTCGCACAATGGTGGAGTGATCTTAGGTTGTCACATTTGCCAGCTGTCGAGTACACTGACGAGGATCATAGTGGTTTAATGCGTTTAAATTGGCTTCATCAAATCCTGAGGGTCTCTCTGAACATAGCGAATCACTAATGCCAATGGCATTTTCCCACACACGGCACAAATATTTCTGGCTGCGACCTCTGATATCACCTCTCGACCGAACTCAAACACAAGAAAATGTCTCAAATGTTTGTCCTCTTGTTACTGCATTTTCTAGCGTCCACACTCTACTCACTATCTTGAAATGATAAAATGACAGTATATAAACTCAAATAGTTGCAGTGAACTACAAATAAAAAATTACAATTGATAAATAAACTCATAGCAAGCGGAATACCAAAATGTAAAACAAAAGCACTACAAACTGATGCACCTACCAAATATTTGACTCTTAAGATACTATGAATCGCACAGTTTTTCGTATCCACCATTCGTAGGATTAATCAGTCTTTGCACCACTTTAAAATCTTATGAAGCTTTGACTGCATATTTGCACAGGATATGGTTGCTTACCGTTAGTTGTTAACCAGTATCGAATTGATGAATAGTTTCCTATACTGAGTCTTGACTATACGATGCTACAATCGCAAATCAGTCTCGGTCAATAACGACCCCACTTATCCACATTTGGTTGTCTGTGGAAGCTGTCTCTAGGGGGAGCGAGTTTTCTGAAATCAAGTAACCCTCCAACACACTCAATACAGCACCATGAGGAAAACCCAACGCCTTCACAAACGCGGAATTGTATTGTTCTTTGCATCGACCTGTCGCGATGTGTCCTGCATCAAAAGCAACGAAATCGCCTGTTACGCCCATCCCGTGATCGACTGTCACGACGGCGACATCACAGTCACGTGAGGTGGCCAACTGCTCCACTTGCGGCAGCGACGGGCGTGTTGTCCGACGACCGCATCAGAGAAATATTATTCAGTTTCTCGCGGATACGTTTCACACATGTAAATACAGCTTCTCGTTGACGGATTTCGTGACCATCTTCAAGATCAATGCGACTAAATATTTCAGTGCGTTGTCCTTAGACATAATTTCCGAGGATTAAGAATTGTTTTCGACTTAAACAGGATTAGGCAAACGATTTATCAACACGCCTTCCAGTAACTTCCACGGCCCATAAATCCTCAGATTCATTATTTATGATCGTCTGATACAGCCCTTTCGTCTACAAGACGCCGACCGTTAGAAATATTATTTGTCGATTTTAGTTCAATTTCACTCGCTAGTTACCTATTATGAGCTGTTTCTTCGTGCAAAGATTGGAATGTTCAAACATTATCATCATAGATTTGAATGCTGTGTACCACACTGAGTCTAATTGTTCACGTCTGTGCTTTGACATTATGCAATAGGAAACTCTTTCATGACTGGTCGTTTTAAAGTGGTTGCTAATAGGCATCATTAGATATGCAGTAGTAACGTTAATGTAGTCAGTGTTACGCTAATAAAAGTTTACAACGAACTGCTTACCAACTTTTTATACTGTTATGTGCACATTTACTCTCGACATTGTTACTGAGAGAAACTATGTAAAAAATTTACGATATGAAGAACAGCAAACAGAGGTACTGAACTGGCATTCCGTAATATGGAGTCCCCAGTGCCTTAAATGAATTTCTTGTCTTTCTCTAGAATCTTCTCACGTGTGCACAGCAAAGATTTCTTCAACAGTGTTATGCCTAACATATATTTTCTACCCGTTATTTATTTATCGTGTCAGAAGGAAACTAAAAAAAAACAATATTAGATACATTACTACATACATACATACATTATGGTTTATAAATTAAACTAGTCAAGAATGAAATTAATGATTAGACACATATGTTGTGAAACATAAGGTGATTTTAATCTATACAGTGGATGCCCAAAAATTTGCAACGTCCAGTGCACTTTGTGTAGCGTTTACGAGGTCCTCCATGGTGCACACAGTTGGAGGTAATGTGCATTGTAGTAGATGTGTTGATGTCAGCACGACAGCTCCGCATTCACACTGGAGAGAGTCCACCTGGAAGCCCCACCTCTCCAGATTACTCTTGGATCTTGTGACAGAAGAACGCAGGCGGTTGAGTGATTTCCATGTGGACCATTTCTCTGTGTGGCCTGGGGGAAGAACTTCTTGCGGGATCAGCCACTCCTCCAGATGCTGGCATCTGACCTGCCATCTCTTCTCCCGGTGTTGATGTGGAGTGTCAGCGAGTGGTTCTGTACTGTGAAGGAAGCTCTTTCTAGACACAAGTCTTTTCTGTGCCGGTTGGTGGCCATGTAGTGGGTGGGCTTCGGATGTTAATGCCTTCTTCATTTCACTCCGTGCTGCTGTATCTCTTCGGATGTCCGGGGTGGCTATGCCGGATAAGCAGTACAGTTTTTCCACAGATGTGGCTCTTAGATGATGATGATGATGATGTTTGGTTTGTGGGGCGCTCAACTGCGTGGTTATCAGCGCCCGTACAATTTCCCAACCTTTGCTCAGTCCAATTTCGCCACTTTCCTGGATGATGATGAAATGATGAGGACAACACAAACACCCAGTCATCTCGAGGCAGGTGAAAATCCCTGAGCCCGCCGGGAATCGAACCAGGGACCCCGTGCTCGGGAAGCGAGAACGGGCTCTTAGACAACCCGTAGTGATACGACATGTCTCATTCAGAGCAACATCAACTTTCTTTGTATGTATAGATCTGCACCATACTGGGCAAGCGTACTCAGCTGCAGAGTAGCAGAGGGCTAATGCGGATGTGCGCACTGTGTCTGGCTGTGCTCCCCATGTTGTTCCAGTCAGCTTCCCAACCACATTGTTCCTGGCAGCCACTTTTTGCTTTGTTTTTAAGCAGTGTTCCTTATATGTAAGAGCACGGTCCAGAGTGACTCCGAGGTATTTTGGAGTCTTGCAGTGTTCTAAAGAGGTTCCTTCCCCATCCATCTGCAAGGTTCTAGTAGCCTGTCTGTTTCGGAGGTGGAAAGCGCAGGTCTGGGTCTTAGAAGGATTTGGTTTCAATTGATTGTCCCTGTAATAGGCAGTTCATTCTTTCAGAGCATCAGTTAGCTTCCGCTCCACCCTCTCAAAGCTGTGATCTTGTGCTGTGATTGCTCGGTCATCTGTATATATGAAGCTTTGTGTTCCTTCTGGTAACGGCTGGTCGTAGAATTTTGGAACACGTATTGTGTTCGAGTATAATGAATTTTCTGGAGACTAGAAATCTACTCTGTAGGAATCAGCATGGGTTTCGAAAAAGACGGTCATGTGAAACCCAGCTCGCGCTATTCGTCCACGAGACTCAGAGGGCCATAGACACGGGTTCACAGGTAGATGCCGTGTTTCTTGACTTCCGCAAGGCGTTCGATACAGTTCCCCACAGTCGTTTAATGAACAAAGTAAGAGCATATGGACTATCAGACCAATTGTGTGATTGGATTGAGGAGTTCCTAGATAACAGGACGCAGCATGTTATTCTCAATGGAGAGAAGCCTTCCGAAGTAAGAGTGATTTCAGGTGTGCCGCAGGGGAGTGTCATAGGACCGTTGCTATTCACAATATACATAAATGACCTGGTGGATGACATCGGAAGTTCACTGAGGCTTTTTGCAGATGATGCTGTGGTGTATCGAGAGGTTGTAACAATGGAAAATTGTACTGAAATGCAGGAGGATCTGCAGCGAATTGACGCATGGTGCAGGGAATGGCAATTGAATCTCAATGTAGACAAGTGTAATGTGCTGCGAATACACAGAAAGATAGATCCTTTATCATTTAGCTACAAAATAGCAGGTCAGCAACTAGAAGCAGTTAATACCATAAATTATCTGGGAGTACGCATTAGGAGTGATTTAAAATGGAATGATCATATAATGTTGATCGTCGGTAAAGCAGATGCCAGACTGAGATTCATTGGAAGAATCCTAAGGAAATGCAATCCGAAAACAAAGGAAGTAGGTTACAGTACGCTTGTTCGCCCACTGCTTGAATGCTGCTCAGCAGTGTGGGATCCGTACCAGATAGGATTGACGGAAGATATAGAGAAGATCCAACGGAGAGCAGCACGCTTCGTTACAGGATCATTTAGTAATCGCGAAAGCGTTACGGAGATGATAGATAAACTCCAGTGGAAGACTCTGCAGGAGAGACGCTCAGTAGCTCGGTACGGGCTTTTGTTAAAGTTTCGAGAACATACCTTCACCGAAGAGTCAAGCAGTATACTGCTCCCTCCTACGTATATCTCGCGAAGAGACCATGAGCATAAAATCAGAGAGATTAGAGCCCACACAGAGGCATACCGACAATCCTTCTTTCCACGAACAATACGAGACTGGAATAGAAGGGAGAACCGATAGAGGTACTCAGGGTACCCTCCGCCACACACCGTCAGGTGGATGTAGATGTAGATGTAGATATTGAAGAGGGTGGGTGCCAGTACACTGCCCTGTGGCAACCCATTTTTCTGCTGCCTCCATCTGCTTCTTTGTCCTTGATATTCCACAAAATATCTTAGGTTCTGCAGAAGATTTCTAATTAGACAGGTTAGTTTGTAGTCCTTGGTGAGGCTGTATAGCTTCAGCAACAAGAGTCTGTGGTTGACAGTGTCATAGGCGGCTGAAAGATCTATAAACACCGCTCCTGTTATCTGCCGCCTTTGGAAGCCGTCCTCTATATGCTGTGTCAAATTCAACACTTGTGTTGTGCAGCTCTTCCCTTGTCTGAATCCTGCCGGTTGAGGGATCAGTAATGGTTCTATCACATCTGTAATTCTTTGGAGGATCAACCTTTCCAAAACCTTATACAGGTGGCATAGGAGGAAGATTGGCCTATAGCTTTTGGGGTCATCCCGGTCTTTCCCTGGTTTATGTATAGCTATAATTTTTGCTTTCCGCCAAGATTTTGGTATCTTGCCGCTCCTGACACAATTACTCATTAACTCGAGTAGCCAGCACTTTGCGCCTGGACCGAAGTTCTTGATCTGTTCACTTCTTATGTCATCTACCCCTGCTGCTTTTCCGACTTTGCACTTATCTAGAGCTGAGTCGAGCTCATTCAAACTGAATGGTCGAGACAGAATGTTTCCCTCTTGTTCGGGCTCCCTTTCCAGGGTTCGTCTCCCGATTTTACTGGTATGGTCAGGTTTACCATTTTTCAAAAGCTGGTGTGCGATCTGGTCTGCCTTCACATTTGTATGCGTATTGGGTTGGGAGGGATCATTGTTAAGGTGTCGTGACAATCTCCAGGCCTTTTGATTACTTCTACTCATCTCACATTCTGTCATCAGTTTAATCCACTGTTCTCTCTTCGCCTCAGAGATTGAGGAGAGAGTATTTTGCGCAGCCAGATAAGTTTCCTCGCAATAAGGGTTTTCTTCATATAGTCGATAGTATCCGTCCAGCAGAGCAGCTGTTTCAGGTGTCACACCCTGCAGATACATTGTCCTACACCCTCTTGAAATTGATGCCCGGGAGCAATGTTTGACAGTTTGAACAAAGCTGTCATACTCTTCAGGAATAGGTCGCACAGACTTAATCTCCTTGTCCAGCATCTTAGCAAATTTTTTTCCAATCAGCGTTCTTGAAATTGTATCTCCGTTTGAAATTCACCTCCTGTGGCCTTATTGCTGGAAGAACTTGACATAGTAGTAGCCTGTGTTGCGTCTTTGGTATGGGCGAGCACACTGATTTGGAGCAAAGCTGTGTGATGTCTTCACTCACAAAGAGGAGGTCAGGGTTAAATCCACGTTGCCACCTGCCACTGCTGAAGAAAGGGGGTAGCTTGCTGTCATGTATAAGAGACAACAGGCAGGATTCAGCCCAGGAAAGGACTGCCTCTCCATTTTCGTCATCTTCAGAGTATCCCCAAAAATGACTACGGCTGTTCAAGTCACCGATTACTACAGACGTCTTGCTGTTATGGAACTTCCTGGGTGGTGTGAAGGAAAATACAGCCGAAGGGGGCTTATACACAGAGGTAACCACGCAGTTACTCAACTCCACTGAGATGACTTCGTTGTTATTTTCTACGGTACAGTGAGCACTGATTATCTAAAGCCCTGGTCTTACAAATATAGCACTTCCATACTGAGAGTGCGGTGTTTCTGCAGCTAGTTTCATGCCCGGTATTTTTGGTCGTCTCTGTTGCTCATCTCTATGCGTCTCTTGTATACACAGGACGTCGCATTTTTTGTCACGGCATAGGTTGCATAACAGATGTTCTTTGGCTGATGATATGCCTTCAATATTTATAGATATGATAGTTAAAGTTGGCTCTGATAAGGACCGTTTATTTACTCGCATGTTTGTTTGCTTCTGGTGTGAGAGAATCAGCCGTCTAGGTATACCTAGACGCCCAGGGGACGCCCGGACGTGTAAGGCTTAGTTGTCAGGACACACCCTTCGTGGAGGCTTCTCTCATGTCCCCTTCTACCCGTTAAAGCCTGCCTACAGCTAATGCGCGTGCAATCATTGCGCCGGCCGCGGTGGTCTCGCGGTTCTAGGCGCGCAGTCCGGAACCGCGCGACTGCTACGGTCGCAAGTTCGAATCCTGCCTCGGGCATGGATGTGTGTGATGTCCTTAGGTTAGTTAGGTGTAAGTAGTTCTAAGTTCTAGGGGACTGATGACCACAGCTGTTAAGACCCATAGTGCTCAGAGCCATTTTTTGCAATCATTGTTGTGGTAATGGCAGATGAATGCGTTGTGGGTGACTCGTAACAGCAGAATAGCGCTTTAAGGAAACTCATTTCGTTGCAATCATGTTTTCGATTGCGTCATATGATCTGATGAATATGTAGTAGAACAAAGTCTTCTCTGGTACCCTTCGTCATATGTAAAAGGCACTTTTTCCGAAGCCATATTGACGCTATATCATACAAAGCTTCCAAATCCTTTTGTACCATACAAACGAAACATCCCAGTCTACAATTTACATCATTTTCATCTTGGGTAAATGAAACCCCTCCAATCAAAACATTTGCATGGATAACAAATACATCACTACAGTTCCGAAGACCAAGTCCTCACCATACTACTGTTGTTTGTTCATTTTAAATGCAGAGACATGAATTATAGATGTTTCCACAGTTGTCTGCAATTTATTCATTCCTTGTTGTGAAACTGTTCGTTTACAAGTTACAACTTCCTCCCAGAACTCCTGAAAGTAGACGTTAACTGTGGATATTGTATCACAGACACAGTCCCCTTTACTGTTCAGAGATGTCACTAAACCCGCCCAAAGATGTAAACAAACGTGCATAAGCAGCGCCTATTAGATGGAGAGGGTCCGACAGCCGATCTGTAACAGTCATTCCACCAGGAAGGAGCTACACGGCTCGTGTTGTCGGTAGTTCAACCATGCCCAGACGGTCAATACCGTGGTTCGATCATGTCCGCATTGCTACTTTGTGCCAAGAAGGGCTCTCAACAAGGGAAGTGTCCAGGCATCTCGGAGTGAACCAAAGTGATATTGTTCGGACATGGAGGAGACACAGAGAGACAGGAACTATTGACGACATGCCTCGCACAGGCCGCCCAAGGGCTACTACTGCAGTGGATGACCGCTACCTACGAATTAAGCCTCGGAGGGACCCTGACAGCAACGCCACCATGTTGGATAATGTTTTTCGTGCAGCCACATGACGTCGTGTTACACTCAAACTGTGTTCAATAGGCCGCATGATGGGCAACTTCACTCCCGACGCACATGGCGAGGCCCATCTTTGCAACCACGACACCATGCAGCGCAATACAGATGGGCCCAACAACATGCCGAATGGACCGCTCAGGATTGGCATCACGTTCTCTTCACCGATGAGTTTCGCATATGCCTTCAACCAGACAATCGTCGGAGACGTGTTTGGAGGCAACCCGGTCAGGATGAACGCCTTAGACACACTGTCCAGGGCGTGCAGCAAGGTTGAGGTTCCCTGCTGTTTTGGAGTGGCATTATGTGGGGCCGACGTAGGCCGCTGGTGGTTATGGAAAGCGCTGTAACGGCTGTACGACACGTGAATGCCATCCTCCGAGCGATAGTGCAACCATATCGGCAGCATATTGGCGAGGCATTCGTATTCGTGGTCGACAATTCACGCCCTCACCGTGCACATCTTGTGAATGAGTTCCTACAGGATAACAAATCGCACAACTAGAGGGGCCAGACATAAACCCTATCGAACATGCCTGGTATAGAATGAAAAGGGCTGTTTGTGGACGACATGACCCACCATCCTCTCTGAGCGATCCACGCCGAATCGCCGTTGGGTACTGGGATATTCTGGACCAACAGTGCCTTCATGAACTTGTAGATAGTGTGCTACGACGAATACAGGCATGCATCAGTGTAAAAGGACGTGCTACTGGGTATTGGAGGAACTGGTGTGTACAGCAATCTGGACCAGCACCTCTGAAGGTCTCGCTGTATGGGTGTACAACATGCAATGTGTGGTTTTCATGAGCAATAAAAAGGACGGAAATGATGTTTATGTTGATCTCTATTCCAATTTTCTGTACTGTACAGGTTCCGGAACTCACGGAACCGAGGTGATGCAAAATGTTTTTTGACGTGTGTATATTCAAACAGAGATATAAATTACAGAAAGTAAGTAATATTTCATACTCTTGTCGAATGTCCAAATATGAATCCGATTCGGTAGTTGGTCAGTTTCATTTAAAACTTTTTTTCTATCATTAATTTCAGTTCCCTCGACTGACGAAATCAAATGTCTCCAGTACTTATCCAAACAAAATGTGTGTCTTCTTTCATGAATTTCGTCTCTTTTCTAAGAACAGAAATGGATTACAAAAAATGGCACTATTTCAAGTATTGGCCAGGGTAGTACGCTAAAAATTCATTAAGCAAAGTGTAACGAACCCATCAGCCGTGTCATGATGACAATATGATATGTAACGTAATGTCACAACATTTTATGAGCCTTGACGGAAAAAAATTGTCTGTTCCAAACAACACTGTACCTATTATTTCACCAACAAGGATATGTACTACAATACCGCAGTTTTCATTGTTTAAAGGAATGGTGAATCTTACATAAAGTTGAGACATAGATGTTTTGATTTGCATTAAGTATAACAAAAGCAAAGATCGCACAAAAACTATCGAGGTCAATGAAATTATTTTTTTTAATCTCTGAATAGTGAGGAAGTGCTACCTTTTAACAAGTTTTTTCAGTAGTGACCAGTTACTGAAGTCACTGAAAATAGATAAATGCTGTTTTTATACACTGAAGAGCCAAAGAAACTGGGACACTTGCCGAATATCGTGTAGGGCCCCCGCGTTCCCGCTCAAGTGCTGCAACACGACGTGCCATGGAATCGACTAATGCCTGAAGTAGTGCTGCACGGAACTGACGCCATGAATCCTGCAGTTCTGTCCATAAATCCAAGCCGGCCTATGTGACCGAGCGGTTCTAGGCGCTACAGTGTGGAACCGCGCGACCGCTACGGTCGCAGGTTCGAATCCTGTCTCGGGCGTGGATGTGTGTGATGTCCTTAGGTTAGTTAGGTTTAAGTAGTTCTAAATTCTAGGGCACTGATGTCCTCAGAGGTTAAGTCCCATAGTGCTCAGAGCCATCAGCCATAAATCCGAAAGAGTACGAGCGGGGTGGAGATCTCTTTTGAACAGCATGTTGCAAGTCATCCCAGATATCCGCAACAATGTTCATATCTGGGGAGTTTTGTGGCTAGCGTAAGTGTTTAAACTCAGAAGAGTGCTCCTGATGCCACTCTGTAGCTTGTCCTGCTCGAACTGCCCAAGTCCGTAGGAATGCACAATGGACATGAATTGATGCAGGTGATCAGACAGGACGTTTACGTGCGTGTCACCTGTCAGAGTCGTATCTAGATGTATCAGGGGTTCCATACCTCTCCAACTGCAGACGCCCCACACCGTTACAGAGCCTCCATCAGCTTGAACAATCCCCTGATGACATGCACTGAACATGGATTCATGAGGTTGTCTCCGTACCCGCGCACGTCCATCCGCTCGATACAATTTGAAATGAGATTAGTCCGACCAAGCAGTATGTTTCCAGTCATCACCTTCGCCTTCGAAAGCCAATACCAATGATGTTTCGTTGAATGGTTCGAACGCTGAAACTTGTTTATGGCCCAGCATTGAAATCTGCAGAAATTTGCGGAAGGGTTGCACTTCTGTCTTGTTGAAAGATTCTCTTCAGTCGTCGTTGGTCCCCTTCTTGCAGAATCTTTTTCCGACCGCAGCGATGTCGGAGATCTGATTTTTTACCGGATTCCTAATAGTCACGGTGGACTCGTGAAATGGTCGGACGGGAAAATCTCTAATTCATCGCTACCTCGGAGATGCTGTGTCCCATCGCTCGTGCTCCGACTACAACACCAGGTTAAAATTCACTCAAATCCTTATAACCTGCTATTGTAGCAGCAGTAACCGATCTAACAACTGCGCCAGACACTTGTTGTCTTGTACAGGCGTTGCCGACCGCAGCGCCGTATTCTGCCTGTTTCCATATCTCTGTAGTTGAATACGCATGTCTACACCCGTATCTTTGGCGCTTCAACGTAAAACTGAATAAAGTAATGGATATTAACATAATGCCATGTTAACGTGGACGCTGTGAGGGGCAGATCGCAAGGTAGGACGGAATAGGGATTGGTAAGGATGAAGGATGATTACTGGTCGTTTCCTTTTACAAGTAAACCATTCTGAAGGCCTAAATGAAACCGTACTGAAAACCAAAGTGTGGAAGGCATACCGCTTATGTGAACTCTTGTTTGAAATTTGCTATTATTTTGTTTTGTGTACACGATTTCAGAATTTTTAATTTTAATGAAACTTCCAGGTAGATTAAAACTATTTGCCGGACGGGGACTCGAATATGGGCCCATTTCCTCTCGCGGGTAAGTGCTCTATCGACTGAGATAACCAAGCTTTCCTCCCGGCTAGGATTAACAGTGCCGGCCGCGGTGGTCTAGCGGTTCTGGCGCTGCAGTCCGGAACCGTGGGACTGCTACGGTCGCAGGTTCGAATCCTGCCTCGGGCATGGGTGTGTGTGATGTCCTTAGGTTAGTTAGGTATAAGTAGTTCTAAGTTCTAGGGGACTTATGACCTAAGATGTTCAGTCCCATAGTGCTCAGAGCCATTTGAACCATTTTTTTGGATTAACAGATTAAATTGACAAATTACCTACCACTACCTGGCGAAACGACTTGTTAAGGTGAAGGTGAACTCAATAAAACACAAAAATTTAAAATCATATTCATTATTGGTAGATGCATCTTTGTCAACGGCCTTGCCGCAGTGGCAACACCGGTTCTCGTCCTATCACTGTTGTTAAGCGCTGTCGAGCTTCGCTAGCACTTGGATGGGTGACCATTCGGTCTGCCGAGCATTGTTGAGAGACGGGGTGCACTCAGCCCTTGTGAGGCCAGTTGATGAGCTACTTTACTGAGAGGTGGCAGCTCCGATCACGAAAACTAACAACGGGCGGGAGAGCGGTGTGGTGACCTCACGCCCATCCATATCCGCATCCAGTGACGCTTCTCGGGTGCCGATGACACGACGGTCGGTCGATACCGTTGAGATATCCGATGCCTGTTCGGTCGAAATTTTTAGCTACAGCTTTCAACGGCCTTTTGTTACCTTTAATTTTTTGGTTGAAATTGTTGCATGCTACAAACTTCAAACTGCAACGAATGCATAAATCGACACTCTGTCTGTAGCGTTAGACAATAAGTGATTCGTACAGTTCTTTCCACATAGACATTGCGACATGTTACAATTGTGACATCTTCTTCAGTGTGGCTGACAGTTGACAGCTCCTGCTGTTCAGCTTTCTTTCATAATAGCTAACTTAGCAGCTGCAAATGAGTACACATTTAATAAACTGAAAATAATTCCAGTACGTAAACATGAGATCAATGAAGTTATTTTGAGCTACTCGCATACGCTAACTGGACAGTAAATGCCTCGGAGGTAGATTTTGTCTGCAAAATGACAAGTGAGCAGCGCCTGTGGTGGAGGAAGTTACCTTTCCCGGAAGAACGCTACAGCTGACTACAGGATGAGTAAGCATTGATTTCCCTGTAGCAATGCAGAACAGTGCGTAGAGAACTGTGTAGATTATGTCCTTAAGAATGTTTGCCGTTAGAATTATTAGGAACCCATATCTCTATTAGATGCAGTGTTAACGCATTTTGTGCGAAAGAAATACCGCTAGGAAAGTCTGCGCACAGCGTCGCCACTGATTAATAACGCGCGATGCGGAGCTTCGGTATAAGCTTGTGAAACGTCCTGTACTTGCTTTCTGTGATGTAGTGAGGTGGATGGAGTGGGGAATCACTTACTTGCTCTTCCGTTTGCAGACCTATGAAGGAGGGAAGTGCATGACCATAATTTGGCGGCCTTCCTACCCTTACCTTCCTACCCTCCACCCCTTTCCGCTCCATCCTGTTTCACCACCAGAACACAGTTTATCCCTTAACATGGCTCCAGCGCAGTTAGATGTGGTACATACAGTTAATATTTGTTTTTAACCCACTTCGGCCGGCCGAAGTGGCCAACCGGTTCTAGGCGCTGCAGTCTGGAGCCGCTCGACCGCTACGGTCGCAGGTTCGAATCCTGCCTCGGGCATGGATGTGTGTGATGTCCTTAGGTTAGTTAGGTTTAAGTAGTTCTAAGTTCTATGGAACTGATGACCTCAGAAGTTAAGTCCCATAGTCCTCATAGCCATTTGAACCATTTTTAACCCACTTCATTTAACAGTAACCATTCAAACACTAATCTTAATAACATGTGATTTTTCCATCCCCTGCAAAAATTATTACGACCTTTTTCTTGTAGGGAATTTAATTTAATTTAGTTTTGTACTGGGAAACATTTTCGCTAGAAGCCGCGGTTTCTGAGTTATTGAAGAAATCCTCCCACCCCGCCAGACGGAATTTTAGCATGCTTTTCATGGCATTCCCCCCTACCACTGCACAAAGATTTGTGACTACACGATTTTTCTCCTATTTTTGCTTTATTGACTGGACTAGTGGGGATGGCTCGTGAGTCGTGCTTGGACAGCTCAGTCGATAAAGCACTTACTCGCAAAACAGAAAGATCCCACGTTTGACACTCAGAAGGGCATGCAGTTTTAATGTGCCAGGACGTTTTAAATAAGCGCACAACCCCGCTGCAGTGTGAAATTTCATTTTGGAAATCTAATTTTCATGTTTGGGCATTGCCGTGTACCAAACGTCTTGTTCAGCAGATCTTATGGCAACCCGTTCAACAAATACGCTAACACTTCCAGGTTTCTAATGAAGTGGTCATACGACTTGCCTTACTTGCATTATGATACAGGATGATACATGGAGATATGTCTAAAGAATGAAGATCCAGTCCAAACAATGTAGATCCATTCATCTCACAGAGATGAAGATAACATTTTATACGTACATGTGTCTTGAAATGCTTTATTTGCACGTTAGAACAAATTTTCTAATTGTTAATAGAACATTAATCATGAGAATGCACAGCAACAGAAAGTACAGCCATATCGCACGAAACTCTCTCTTGCATCAAATATTCAAAACGCACGCTGGGTTACGTCTCACGTCATTGCTTGTGTTGGTTTGTGACTCAGTTCATTGCTTTAGTTAAAAGTGCCGTTAACAAAATAAGACTTACCAAGCACATAACGTTGCTAGTGTAATCACCGATTTCGTTTCCGGTACAGTGCATTGAATGTGTACATAAAACTGGAGTTGGCATATTGCTCTTTTGTATATGGTCAAGTAAACAGTACTCAAGGATGTAATGTTCTCATCTACGTCTTGTGAGTGAGAAAGGCCTACAACGACGACGACACTGCAGCTGGAGGTTGTGATACTTGAAGCAGTTACCTACGATTCTTGTGTCTGTGTAAGACGAGCAACTTCAAAAGTAATGATAACCGTATAGTGTGTGAGCCTTGTATTACGCGATAACCTGTTGCATCCGTAATATTAACAACGTATGATAGATATTAACATCAGATGGTTTTTCTTCGCTTAAGGGAGGAAAGGAAGGTTAGGGTTTAACGTCCCGTCGTTTTCGAGGTCATTAGACGCTTCTTCGTGGATACGCTCCTCGTATGGTTTATTCGCATATGTGTCAGACTTTATTTTAATGACGCTGTGATGTTCATGGATGCGATAACGTTTCAGTGTGGTCACATTGTACATTTTCACAATGGGAACGCATCAGCTGTCATGAATTTACGTTCACGTCAATAACATCACATACTGCTTTAAATCAGAAACACCCATTCATTAGTATAGAGCGGAACAGTTACTACCATGACAGAACACAACCATCTGTCGAATTTTATCATGACATGGGTCTATGTGTCATGCATAAACATAGTACAGAAAATTACGAACGTTTGCCGTTAATATATTGTCTGTTGCAACTAAAATGTTAAAGAAGAAACAGTACCATTCCCACAGGCTTTATTCCCGATTCCACTGCACGCTTTCCTCCCCCTTTCGTATTTATAAACATTCAATCACTGTATGAATTTTACAGTTTCTTCTACAACTTATGGTTAGAACACGTAGTATATTAATGGTTAACATTCGTAAGTTTTTGTACCATGTTTATGCACGACACTTACTGCATATCCACCTAACATTACGATTCGACAGATGGTTGTATTCTGTAGTGGCTATAATTGTTGTTCACTGCACTGATGTATGTGTTTTTCGCCTCAAAATCAGTATACGCTGTAGGACACTCTTTTCGAAATGGTGTCATATTTTCGTGCTGTAAGCATATTGCTGGCCTCTGTGGCCGAGCGGTTCTAGGCGCTTCAGTCCGGAACCACGTGGCTGCTACGGTCGCAGGTTCGAATCCTGCCTCGGGCATAGATGTGTACGATGTTCTAGGTTAGTTAGGTTTACGTAGTTCTAAGTCTAGGGGACTGATGACCTCAGATGTTAAGTCCCATAGTGCTTGGAGCCATTTGAACCATAAGCATATTGTTTACACGTTGTATTTAGAGACAAGACTGGTCTTCCAAAGACGTAATCATATATAGAACTGTTTTTCCAGAGATGTATAAATGCGTTTATATTTTATATACTTACGATCTATGCGTAATCATGGAATACGCAACATAGACTTACAACCTACGCTATTTATCTTTGACCACCAACCAGTAACTTCGATAGTGTATTTTCAGAACATGTTCACTGCAACTGTATTGATGTCCATTCTGTCTCTCAGTTTTTCTATGGTTGTGAAACATGTTTTTTATCTGCATGTCAAACATTTTTATGATTTTGCACTTATCTACACGCTGGGACATTCGGTTCGACAGATCTTGGCAATGAATTGACTTAATAAAATATAATTATACCCAATATGAAAGTAGTATTATTTCCATAATTTTTAATCTGACATTGGATTGGCATAATAATGTTACATTTTCATCCTTCCCACACTCTATGCATTTGTTTAAACACTTTTTCGGTGTTGTACCTGATAATGGCTTACGGCCGAAATCGTCATGGTAATATAAAATAACGAAGTCTGTACAGTTAAATGGCGGAAACATCATTCAAATATTGTTACATGCCTGTGGCCCAAAAATATGAGAAGATTATCAAGATACTTTCTTCTTTTTTGTTTTTCACACTAAACAAAGGTTTCTTTGCATTATCATCGTGTTATTAACATAACATGTCATAAGTGAATTAACGTACAGCAATAGTATAATTACCAGCTCGTAATATAGACCCATACAGCAGATTCGTGTACTAACACAACGTATGGCCGAGATTTTTTTTCAGCAAGGTACACAAAGTACACTACGTATGACCCAGATTTTTTTTCAGCAAGGTACACAACTTTGTCACTAAATACTGTTCACGGTATCGTTGACATTCAGTATGGGCAACATGTTAATCGTAAGGTTAGCTGCGTTAAGCTTCTGCAATTTGGCATGATTTGGCGTTGTCTTACGACACCGGACCGGCAGTATGGATAAATCACGTTCTAATAACAAAACAGGCGTCCAGATTTAAATGTTAACGGTCCCGCTTAACTTTTTAACGACAATATCGAGATTGTTCCTTTCAAGAGTAATCGGATGATTTTGTTCCTTAAACTTGTGCTCCATCTGTCTGTATAAATTCTCCACAAGCCACTGTACGAAGAGTATTTTCGCAATTTTAGCAAATTCCTGTACTTATTCCGTTTGAGCAGTGCGAAATAGAAACTGATGATCGTAAGTAGTATGGCTACCGGTTTAATAGCAAGTTGCTCCGGCTATGAATCACAATTCAGTGGCGAAGCTACTTCGCATGGATTCGACGTGTTCTTGATAAGTTTCCGGTGGTATGTGGCACTAGATGCCACCCGCATCTCACCCAATTCCCGTGAATTAAAGGCTGGCGTTCTAGGGAAAACAGCGTCCCAGATGCATTGCACCGGGTTAAGATCAGGCAAAATGGTGGACCAATATGAAACTTCAGTACCCTAAACTACTCCTCAAATCTCTGTGGCTCTCTTGTGGCATTATTACAAGGGCTATTAACCTTGTAAGAGGTCCATGATTAAGGAATTTGTTGCTAGCGCACTCGAGCAGATGTAATTTCGATGGACTGCACAGCGCTGCCTGCGATATGTAAGCTATATGAGAACCTCAGACCAGAGAGCAGTGTTGTCAGCAGTAGGAACTGTGTAGCAGTAGGAGTTAGTAGTAGCTAGCAGTCGCGTGTATGGAGTTGGCTGGGCGAGTTGTGGGGAGCGATGGCGGTGCCTGAGCATTGTACGAGGGCAGTTCAATAAGTAATGCAACACAATTTTTTTCTGAAACAGGGGTTGTTTTATTCAGCATTGAAATACACCAGGTTATTCCCCAATCTTTTAGCTACACAACACTATTTTTCAACGTAATCTCCATTCAATGCTACGGCCTTACGCCACCTTGAAATGAGGGCCTGTATGCTTGCACGGTACCATTCCACTGGTCGATGTCTGAGCCAACGTCGTACTGCATCAATAACTTCTTCATCATCCGCGTAGTGCCTCCCACGGATTGCGTCCTTCATTGGGCCAAACATATGGAAATCCGACGGTGCGAGATCGGGGCTGTAGGGTGCATGAGGAAGAACAGTCCACTGACGTTTTGTGAGCTCCTCTCGGGTGCGAAGACTTCTGTGAGGTCTTGCGTTGTCATGAAGAAGGAGAAGTTCGTTCAGATTTTTGTGCCTACGAACACGCTGAAGTCGTTTCTTCAATTTCTGAAGAGTAGCGCAATACACTTCAGAGTTGATCGTTTGACCGTGGGGAAGGACATCGAACAGAATAACCCCTTCAGCGTCCCAGAAGACTGTAACCATGACTTTACCGGCTGAGGGTATGGCTTTAAACTTTTTCTTGGTAGGGGAGTGGGTGTGGCGCCACTCCATTGATTGCCGTTTTGTTTCAAGTTCGAAGTGATGAACCCATGTTTCATCGCCTGTAACAATTTTTGACAAGAAATTGTCACCCTCAGCCACATGACGAGCAAGCAATTCCGCACAGATGGTTCTCCTTTGCTCTTTATGGTGTTCGGTTAGACAACGAGGGACCCAGCGGTAACAAACCTTTGAATATCCCAACTGGTGAACAATTGTGACAGCACTACCAACAGAGATGTCAAGTTGAGCACTGAGTTGTTTGATGGTTATCCGTCGATCATCTCGAACGAGTGTGTTCGCACGCTCCGCCATTGCAGGAGTCACAGCTGTGCACGGCCGGCCCGCACACGGGAGATCAGACAGTCTTGCTTGACCTTGCGGCGATGATGACACACGCTTTGCCTAACGACTCACCGTGCTTTTGTCCACTGCCAGATCACCGTAGACATTCTGCAAGCGCCTATGAATATCTGAGATGCCCTGGTTTTCCGCCAAAAGAAACTCGATCACTGCCCGTTGTTTGCAACGCACATCCGTTACAGACGCCATTTTAACAGCTCCGTACAGCGCTGCCACCTGTCGGAAGTCAATGAAACTATACGAGACGAAGCGGGAATGTTTGAAAATATTCCACAAGAAATTTCCGGTTTTTTCAACCAAAATTGGCCGAGAAAAAAAATTTGTTGCATTACTTATTGAACTGCCCTCGTAGTATAAGGTAAAAGCAGCCTCGCGCATATGTACTATTATTATATCAAGTCCCATGTAAATGTTTTAAAAAAAATCTCTTAATGATAATCTGTGCTATAAAAAGTAACTTTTGACAATCATTCATCTCAGTAAAGAATTTACTAATTTCTCCAATCCATGGTCATCCCGATTATTGTAAAGAAAAATCAGTTGTTTCTTTTTATACATGACAAACCTATCGGCCAGTATTGCACTGGGCTGTGCCAGAAAAATTTCTTATAGGAGCAGATATACATACGTCATCCGGCGACCTTATTGAGGTAAGAATTTTCAATTTATTTAGTATGATCTTTCAGGACCAAGACGCAGCACTGCTGACGTCCAAATTTACCAGTTTAGATTCACAGTCAGTTAATTATTGAAAGGTTATATATGATTCAGTTAATTATTGAAAGGTTATATATGATTCACACTTTTTATTAGGAGTTAGTCACATTGTATTATTGGTAGGTTTCGGAATTTTTCTGTTGGAAAGTTACACTAAGAATGCTATAATTATATTATACTTTTTATTGCTGGGAGTTACTTTTATATTTTTTTTACTGAGGAGAGGTTACAACCTGCTGGAGCATGCCATCGCGGTCGGGCAAGATATCAATCATGACGGGTAGTCAACAACGAAATTCACGTAGTCCTCGACTGCCATAGTGCCTTCGATTACTCCCGCAGGTGCAATGGAAGCCCCGGTAAATGTCCCCTGCAGCATAATACCACCCCCAACTGCCTGCGTCCAAGGCCTAGTGCTTGTTTCGAGCAGCCGTTCGCCTTGATGACGGCGAATCCGGACACGACTGTCAACCTGGCGTAACTAGAAACGTGGTTCTTCCGACGAGGTAACACAATTTCGTTGATCCTTCGTCCAATGTCAATGATTCCGTACCAACTGTAATCGTAACGGACGATGTCGTTGGATCCACATGAGAACACACAGGACCGTCTGCTGCCGGGCCCAATGTTCAACAACCCGCGCTGAATGGTGGCTTCCGATATACTGGGTCATGCAGCAGCATTGTGCTCTATTGTCAAATCAGAGCTGGCTAGCTTCCGACCATCAGTTTGTATGGTCAAGTGTAGATGTCCAACATCTTGTTGTCTACTCATGGTTTTACCCGTCCATCAACCGATTTCCCTGTTACATGCTCACGATAGTAGAACGAGAACTTCGCTGCTTCGAACGGTCTCGTTCTCAGGACTTTAAAACAATCTGCTCTTTGTCAGAGTCGCTTATGTCCGTGTGTCACCAAAGTCGCTTACGTCAGTGTAGCTCCCCATTTGCGCCCTGTATCATCACTAGTATGATACCCCTTCGTCTCTCCTCCACTTATGAACGGTGTCCCAAGACGAATGATCAGTATTGAGTGATATGACGAAAACGTTTATTTCAAGCAAAAAACTTCATGTGGATATATGCCTTATTCCGAATGGTTTCCGAAGTAGAACCCGTTCAATGTACGTTGGTTTTATGGGTATTGGCGCGCACGTAGCCCACCCAAAGCCTTTGCCGTTTTTTCTAGCCCACCCTACCATGTTGTTTTCAACCTTTCTAGCGGGATATCCTTCTGTCACTACACTCGTCAGTTGTCCATGATGTAATGTAAGTGAAGTAATGCGAGGAGCTGAGAGTGCATCAGAGAGAAAGATCGGTTCACAGTGTATGCATAAGCGCTGGCTGAAATGCCACACGTCAGCACTAATGAAGAAGACACAGATGTGATGTATGTTTACGGCTTCTGCCATAGTAGTGCTATCTAAGAATACCGTCGGATCTTTCCGACGCTTCGAATTCCTGAGAGTAGAGTGTATACGAGAGTTTCCAGCACAATGCGTCAAACAAGTATTCTTCCAAGTTCCTATTTTCCATCCGAACGTGCAGTTCAGTAGTCTATGCAGTAACGTTGTTGAAATGGCGTAGCGTAGACCTACTGCCAGCGTGTGGCGACTTCCTGCACGTTTAAGTTTCCCACAAACTTGTGTCTGGGGAAAATTACATGCGTACAACTTGTAGCCACTTCAGATACAGCGTTTCCAAAATTGGCGACAATGTATCACAACTCGAATTTTGTCAGAGTTTAAATGGCAATCATCATTTGCATCCATTAATGTTATTTACCGTAAGCCACACTTACGTTGACTGGCATCAAGTGCACACACAATAATCATCGAAGATCACAGGACAATCCACACTCTCCACTGGAAACCAATTTACAAGCTCGTTTTACGTCCACTGTTTGATATGACACGATCGGTGACATGTTGATAGGTCGAGTCATATTAAAAGACCGAATGACTGCGCTTTGAAGCCTGAGGCGTACAAACGAAAGGTGAATACGCGAGATCAGCTGCTTGGTCGCATCATGGACGCTTCTGTTCTCGTTAGCGAACGTGGAGAGGCACTCACTCAGACAAGCAACACATGTTCTCCTAAAAGTGCACAAAAGTTTTGAAGTTCGAACATTCGGATTGTATGACATCTGTAATGTGACGTGTACGATAAAGTTGAGAGGTGCTAAAAATTTTTTTGAATTGATACGTTGTAAAATGTGAGTTGTAATTTTTACTACATGCTGTGCATGTGCGCATATGTAAATCTGACAAAGAACTGAATAATACAGAAAATAAGCCACGATGTACATCTTAAATGCGTTCTTCCTCGGAAACAATTCGGAATATGGCGTATGTCAATTTCTAGATTTTGGTCCAAATTACAGTTCCTATCACATGCTCGAATAGCGACCATTCCTCGTGGGGCACATTTTCGCTGCTCTCGGTGACCAGTGGTCATAATGCTTTTCTTCGTCGGTGTGTATGACTTTGGACACATCTTGATCTCAATTTATTCTGATAATCCTTACTGACGATGCAACGGCCGCACATGAATTGTTACATTGGCATCATCAAATGTGCGTTTTGTAATATATGAAAAGCGCTGTATTACTTATGTCCTACACAGTCCTGTAGAGCATGAGCAATATAACACTTTCCATTTATAATGTTGTTTTACCAAGAACCGACAGAAAAATCAGTTAACCGGTTTTATAAATTTACCCAGCAGCGCTGATCTTTCGAAGAATACTAATAACGCTCTCTGAACACATCTGTTACTTTCGTATATGTTACACAAACCATAAACATACGAAGCAGTGACACACTGAATTCGCTAGATGTCTGACGTCTGCTTGATGAATATTTTAAATACTGAAGCAGTGCTCTAGAAATGGGCGGATCACATCAACCTGAAACTCTACGAACCTCTGCAATGGCAGGATGCTATTCTGCGGCTGAGTATGCATTCCCTGTTAGGTGCAATTTAGCACATGCCGAGCGGGTGGACATAGCTCTCTGTGCATCTGCAGAATCATAACAAGTTGCCTGAAATCTACTCCAGACGAATGGCATTACTACATCTCAGAAAAGGCAGCGGCTCCTGAACGAAGAATAAGGAATGAAAAAAAGTGGAGCAGGAGAAACGCATCCTCTGCATGGGCACGAACCGCACCTACTACGACTTAAGCCAACGAGGAGTTTCCTAATGACATCGACGGCACTTGTAACCACTGCTGGAAAGGCTGTGTTGCAGCTGTGGACGTCTACGACCTACCTCCAAGCAGGATGGAACAGAGTTTCAGAAACCTTACCTCCTGATTATGACGAGAAAGGGACGACTTGGAAGATCCAGAACAGACCGAGATCTGGAGCTGGCAGATCAAAAGTGAGTTTGGAAAGATGTGGCTACACTGATCAAGATGATGTTCAGCGCGACCGGGGAGAAAACCAGGCTGTTGATCATATGCTACAATACCGACTGTGTCCAGCCTCCTTCACGGAAGGAGTAGAAGATGCATTGGAAATGGCTAAGTTTAGAGCAAAAGTAATATAGCCATAACTGTGTGCATTATATGTATGTTTCTGAAACAAGAACGTATTATATTTGTAGATTCACTGCACTTTCCCGGAAGGTTGTGAGTGATCTCAGTTTTCAGTTTGCCTTCCCTGCTACAGATTATTTTACATCTTGGGTCCTTTTCATTTTACTTCTTAGCACTTCTTTCTTATAAATTGAAATGCTGTTATGGACTCCAGAAGTCTACCAGTAATCTTCTAACAAGATAGATATGTTATGTGTCTTATTATTTATTTATCTAAATTTAACGAGAACTGACGTTCATAACATCAAGCGGAAATTTTGTTGAATTAGAAAATGGTTCAAATGGCTCTGAGCACTATGGGACTTATCATCTGAGGTCATCAGTCCACTAGAACTTAGAACTACTTAAACCTAACTAACCTAATGACTGAAGCGCCTAGAACCGCTCGGCCACATCGGCCGGCTGTTGAAGCAGATATGCATTTATCTACAATTACCGAGCAACGATACTTTCCTAAACACAACAATACAGTCGACAAACAACCTGAAACTCCTCTGACCGTGTCTGATTTAAAGTTTATTTCTACTGGCAACATTAGTGGTCCTATTATGCGTCCTTAGGGCACACGCGATATTCATTTCATTTCTCTTGAACACTGACTGTCCTGATTATGCAACTGAGCTCTATTAGCAAAAAATTCTGCAGTGCAATTATATGTATATAAAAGTATCGTCTATGGGACATCGACCATATTCTACGTCCCCTTTACGAGAGGTTAGTGCATAGTCTGCTGTCTACTTACTGATGCATCGCCACAGTAAGCAGCTTGAATTTCAAGCCGAAGAAAAGGGTGGGCGGGAAACTTTAAGCGGTTGGGTCTAGTCAAGCACGGGATACATCTCGTCGTCTTTGAACAATGACGTCAGAATTTGCCAGAGATCACTTATTAAACAGATGTAACAGGTGAAAAGAGCGTTCAGAAACAAAGAAATACGAAAGACAAAAAATATGGTTGACATATATCAAGGCAAGTAAAATTTTCACGTTTGTGTATCGTATTATTTCTGTGGAAAATGAAGGGGAAAAATATATGGAAATATTGGTAGCATAGAATACCTCACGTCAAATATATATGGGTTGTTTCTCGAACCTCATTCGAACTGTATTGGTTAACTGCAGTACGGTATATAAGTTTAGCATACGTCGATTTCTTCCTTTCCGTTAGCATTAATTTCCTGTTGTTCAGTTGAACTATATAGGTCAACTGAAGCACGTGATACAAATTTTACATGTGTTGGTTCTTTCGCCTACGCTACCACTAATAGTCTGTTCTCACGTAGATAGTAGTACTACCGATGGCAGAAGGATCTACGTACATTATATTTGTACCCCATACTTCCGTTGATCTATATATATGAATACTGCTAATGAAAATGTGGAAACGGACGTACGTCACATTTGCCACCTGTACCTCAGTTGAACTACGCGAAGAGGAATAAGACGACGCATATATAATTTGTATCCTGTTCTTCACTATGGGATACAGTTTTCTTTTTCGCCTTCGATGCTAATAGTATTGACTGAAAGTTATAGTTTTGATCACAGCAGTGACAACAGTATCCCATTCTTTAGTTAAGCTATATAACTGCACACAACATTTGTATCCTGCTCTCCAGTTGACATATATAGGTAAATCTCATCAATGTTACATACGTAGAGTCAGTGTAAAGGTAAACTGGAGTACGGGACACAAATTTTAGTTGTGTCGGGCGTTTCCCCTTTAATATTGCCGGTACAGATTCGAAAAAATCGAACTGGTACTAGAGCTGGGAAACGAAAGAAGAACGACAGTTCCGAAATTTATATTGCGTACTGGAGTACACGAAAACATGCGTAATGGTGTAATACAACAAAGAAATACGCCAAAATAGTCAAATGCAGCAAAAGAAAAAAATGGAAAACTATACTTAAAGAATCGAAGCTCGCCTAGAAAGTCATCAACAAAAATCACATACCCATACACACAACAGACAAAACATTACGAAAACAAACAAACACACACACACACACACACACACACACATACAACCACAGACGCACACATTCACGCTCCCCCCATCCTAATGTGAAGTTAGCTAACACATTCGGGACGGTACATCTGCCCAACACGCTTAACAAAACATTTAATTGGGTAATATGTTTGGAGAATACTACATCTCCATGAATATTTGTCAAGTGACTTTGAAGTGTGGAAATCCGGCGTTTCCCCTTCCCTACAGCAGATTTCACAGCTGACCAATAACCCTCTATGCTATTTGTGCAAGCCCCTGTGGATAATGATCAGAACTCAATATTGTGATTAATTTCGAAATGCTGATAACCCCTTTCCCCTTAATCCCTATATGAAGAAAAACCATCTGAAATTATAATGGAACCCTCTGCAACGTGATCTTCAATTAAGATGACCAAAACTTCCTTACTTGAGTTGGGTACTACTGTAAACACTACGTCGTCACATTCTTGACCTGAAACTACGCCCCCCCCCCCCCCCCCCAAGCCCATAATCAAATGGTTCAAATGGCTCGGAGCACTATGGGACTTAACATCTGAGGTCATCAGTCCCCTAGAACTTAGAACTACTTAAACCTAACTAACCTAATGACATCACACACATCCACGCTCGAGGCAGGATTCGAACCTGCGACCGTAGCAGTCACGCGGTTCCGGACTGAAGCGCCTAGAACCGCTCGGCCACCGAGGCCGGCCAAACCCATAATCCCACCGAGGTTACCCCCTGTTGTACTTCCTTTTGCCAAAATGCGACTAGTCAATTTTGACCATAACACCCCTCCTTCTCCACCCAAGGCCCCCTGTATTTCATGTATTCCCCACAAACTTCACTACAAAAAGAGTACCAATCCACAACTGTACGCTTACTCACACGACATTCATGGACACACAGCCACACAGGATATCTCAAACACCAACAGTACGTGATTTTCATAATGTCTCCCAAGGCGAGCTTAGATTTTTCGAACCACGTCCCTCGTCTAATGGACCGCCACAACCAATCTCTGCTGCAGCGCCGTACGGATAAGTCGTGAGTACGGCGACGAGATACACTTGTGGGGCGCGTATGTTCGCCACACCCACGACATCGAACATACTCGGCAACGACACCACACATTTGTAAAAAAACAAATCGTGGCCAACATGTCTACGCTCATATCCAGGTTCATCGGAACAGATAAATCCATACCTACAGACGAAATGAGATACTAAAAATTGTCCTAAAATAAGAACCTAACAGTCTAAGTTACCTCAATATCACTAAGAATGAAATTAAGTACCGAATGAATTTCAAAACCACCAATTATTTAAATAAATGCACATGAAGAATATTTTGAGCAATATGTAGCGATCTCTTTTAAAATCACATTCAACTACTGTAATGTACAACGATAGCGCTTATCCGAAACACAGAACTGGTTTTTTTTATCTATCGCTGAAAGTGAATACATCATTATCTATGAGTAACGTATGACGTCATTGGTCAAAGCCGACGGGTTGTATCCCCTGTTTCACTAGACCCAAGTGGTTTGTCCTGTGTTTTATTACATTTAAGGAACAGACTACTAGTTGCAATCAAGAGATGCATATCTCTAATAGACTGTGATGGCCAGCTGCCTAGAGACGGAGGTACAGAAATGAAGTTGATGCACAGCACCATAATGAGTGAACCTTCGTCAAGTCCTTAATGAGCAGAAAAAGATGCCTGCTCTTTCTGCCGTACAAGGAAAAGATTTATCAACCAACATGACATGATTCTCGCACTTTCCGAAGGATATCACTAAACTGAATATTAATCAGAGATGCAACGCTTCTACAATGAGTTTATTCATATGTGTAGGCCTGTATTTCTACTATGACAACAAACATGGGCTTGCAGGAGCAGATTGAAGTATTCGATGTAACCAGTCCTGGATAAAGATATGCCCAGGGTGAATTTTGTGGACAGCAGACAGCGAAAACACAGAGTGACACAAGTCTGAAACGGCCGCTGCACTCGTGGCCATTGTTCACAGAGGCCAGTTTACTCCAGGATGCAATACGGACATGAAGGAATAGCCGGTGCCATAAACATGCTGATCCCTATCCGGTAACATCAAATACTAGAGCACTTCCGTCAAAGTGCTTCTGTCAGTGTTCCATTATCTGACGCCTAGGGAAATAATTCAGATAATTACTTTATAGGGCACACTTTTCTTTTCTTTTTAATCTTACTGAGTGTCAAAAAGGTGTTATTCATCCGCCAATAAAATTTAAAACGGTGAATAGTATCACGTCAACTGGGGCAAGTATAAGCAAGCTTTTTGTGGAAATAAAAGAAATCATAGTAAAGCAATCTGCCAAGAAGTTTCGTATCGGCGCAGACTTCGCTGCAGAGTGAAAAAGTAATTCTGAAAATTACACTACTGGCCATTAAAATTGCTACACCACGAAGATGACGTGCTACAGACGCGAAATTTAACCGACGGGAAGAAGATGCTGTGATATGCAAATGATTAGCTTTTCAGAGCATTCACACAAGGTTGGCGCCGGTGGCGACACCTACAACGTGCTGACATGAGGAAAGTTTCCAACCGATTTGTCAAACATAAACAGCAGTTGACCGGCGTTGCTTGGTGAAACGTTGTTGTGATGCCTCGTGTAAGGAGCAGAAATGCGTACCATAACGTTTACGACTTTGATAAAGGTCGGATTGTAGCTTATCGCGATTGCGGTTCATCGTATCGAGACATTGCTGCTCTCGTTGGTCGAGAACCAATGACTGTTAGCAGAATATGGAATCGATGAGGTCAGGAGGGTAATACGGAACGCCGTGCTAGATACCAACGGCATCGTATCACTAGCAGTCGAGATGACAGGCAGCTTCTCCGCATGGCTGTAACGGATCGTGCAGCCAAGTCTCGATCCCTGAGTCAACAGATGGGGACATTTGCAAGACAACAACCATCTGCACGAACAGTACGACGACGTTTGCAGCAGCATGGTTTATCAGCTCAGAGGCCATGGCTGGGTCACCCTTGACGCTGCATCAAAGACAGTAGCGCCTCAGATGATGTATTCAAAGACGAACCTGGGAGCACGAATGGCCAAACGTCTTTTTTTTTTTCGGATGAATCCAGGTTCTGTTTACAGCATCATGATGGTCGCATCCGTGTTTGGCGACGTCGCGGAGAACGCACATTGCAAACGTTTATTCGTCATCGCCATACTGGCGTATCACCCGGCGTGATGGTATGGGGTGCCATTGGTTACTCGTCTAGATCACCACTTGTTCGCATTGACGGCACTTTTAACAGTAGAAGTTACATTTCAGATGTGTTACTACCCGTTGCTCTACCCTTCATTCGATCCCTGCGAAACCCTACATTTCAGCAGGATAATGCACGACCGCATGTTGCATGTCCTGTACGGGCCTTTCTGGATACAGAAAATATTCGATTGCTGCCCTGTCGAGCACATTCTCCAGATCTCTCACCAACTGAAAACGTCTGGTCAATGGTGGCCGAGCAACTGGCTCGTCACAATAGGCCAGTCACTACTGTTGATGAACTGTGGTATCGTGTTGCAGCTGCACGGGCAGCCGTACCTGTACATGCCATCCAAGCTGTTTTTGACTCAAGGCCCAGGCGTATAAAGGTCGTTATTACGGCCAGAGGAGGTTGTTCTGGGTACTGATTTCTCAGGATCTACGCACCCAAATTGCGTGAAAATGTAATCACGTATCAGTTCTAGTATAATATACTTGTCCAATGAATACCCGTTTATCATCTGCATGTCTTCCTGGTGTAGCAATTTAGTGTATAATACGTTTTAATTATCCTGTTTATTAATCCACTGTTGTTTTATGTGTATTGCAAATGTCACACTGAAGTGCATGTTACCGATATAACTTAGCTCGTTAAGCCATCGCCATGTAACGAACTTCGGAAAATGGACTTAATGAACTGCACTCGACAACGTTATTTTATATGTTATCCAGTTTCTGACTAGGACAGCAGAAACTGCCGCACTAGTCGTAAGATACTGTTGTAGAAAGCAGGTCTTTGAGGCACAGTTTTTTTTTCGGGTTTCTCGACAACCCTTATTGTCCGAGGAGAGCTGGGTAGCCGTCGCGGTGCACCTGTGGCCAGTGATTGGCGCTCGAGCGGCGGGTGACGGATGTGGCGGGGGCGCGCAGCAGGGGCTGGGGACGGCGGATGACTCACCTCCGCCCCCGCCCCCGCCCCCGCCGCCTCCGCGGCGTGGCCGCCCGCACGCCGCCCGCTCGCGGTCGGCCGGGCCGGGCCCGCGCCGCCCCAGGCGACAAGTCCCCCGGGTAGGGCCGCTTATCGATTGCGCGCGGGTCGCGGGGCGGCTGTGGGCCGTGCCAGGCGCCTGGCAGTGGCCCGTCCCTGCGACGCGCCTGCTAATTGCCTTCCGACGACGACGACGACGACGACGACACGTCAGTCGCAGCCGCCGGCGCTCTGTGTCTGGCGCCGCGCCCGGCACCCCGCCGCCGGCTGCGCGCCGCCCCTGCCAGCGGGTGTTAACACACGTCTGCGTGCACTGCCCCACAGCTGGGCTCTTCCCACATTTGAAAACTGCAGCCACTGCGTGAGTTTCGTTACTTAGAACAGACCACCATGCCAGTATCTACATCTACATGGATACTCTGCAAATCACACTTAAGTGTCTGGCAGAGGGTCCACTGAACCACTTTCACAATTCTCTATTATTCCAATCTCGTATAGCGAGCGGGAGGAATGAACACCTATATCTTTCCGTACGAGCTCTGATTTCCTTATTTTATCTTGGTGATCGTTCCTCCCTATGTAGGTCGGTGTCAACAAAATATTTTCGCATTCGGAGGAGAAAGTTGGTGATTGGAATTTCGTGAGAAGATTCTGTCGCAACAAAAAACGCCTTTCTTTTAATGATGTCCATCCCAAATCCTGTATCATTTCTGTGACACTCTCTCCCATATTTCGCGATAATACAAAACGAGCTGCCTTTCTTTGAACTTTTTCGATGTACTCAGTCAGTCCTATCTAGTAAGGAACCCACACAGCGCAACAGTAGTCTAAAAGAGGACGGACAAACGTAGTGTAGGCAGTCTCCTTAGTAGGTCTGTTACATTTTCTAAGTGTCCTGCCATCGAAACGCAGTCTTTGGTTAGCCTTTCCCACAAAATTTTCTATGTGTTTCTTCCAATTTAAAAGGTTCGTAATTGTAATTTCTAGGTATTTAGTTGAATTTACGGCTTTTAGATTCGACTGATTTATCGTGTAACCGAAGTTTAGCGCGTTCTTTTTAGCACTCATGTGGATGACCTCGCACTTCTCGTTATTTAGCGTCAACTGCCATTTTTCGCACCATTCCGATATCTTTTCTAAATCGTTTTGTAATTTGTTTTGATCTTCTGATGACTTTATTAGTCGATAAACGACAGCGACATCTACAAACAACCGTAGACGGCTGCTCAGATTGTCTCCCAAATAGTTTATATAGGTAAGGAACAGCAAAGGGCATATAACACTACCTTGGGGAGCGCCAGATTCTCTTTTTTTTACTCGATGACTTTCCGTCAGTTACTACGAACTGTGACCTCCCTGACAGGAAATCACAAATCGAGTCACATAACTGAGACGACGATATTCCATAAGCACGCAGCTTTACTACGAGCCACTTGTGTGGTACAGTGTCAAAAGCCTTCCGGAAATCCAGGAATACGGAATCGATCTGAAATCCCTTGTCAATATCACTGAAAACTTCAAGCGAGTGAAGAGCTAGCTGTGTTTCACAGGAACGATGTTTTCTAAACCCATGTTGACTGTGTGTCAATACACCGTTTCCATCGAGGTAATTCATAATGTTTGAACACAATATATGTTCTAAAATCCTGCTGCATATCGATGTTAACTATATGAGCCTGTAATTTAGTGGATTACTCCTGCTACCTTTCTTGAATATTGGTGTGACCTGTGCAACTTTCCAGTCTTTGGGTACGGATCTTTCGTCGAGCGAACGGTTCTATATGATTGTTAAGTATGGAGCAGCATAGTCGGAAAGGAACATAATTGGCATACAGTCTGGACCAGAAGACTTGCTTTATTAAGTGATTTGAGTTGCTTCACTACTCCGAGGATGTTTATTTCTACGTTACTCATGTTGGCGGCTGTTCTCGATTCGAATTCTGGAATATTTACTTCGTCTTCTTTAGAGAAATTAAAACGATGCAGAATTGGAGAACAACTTATTCAGTAACAATCATTATCGAATTTACTTCCTTTACTTTAACAGAAAAGAGCTCTGTCACTTCCGAGACTGATATCTGAAATACTTCTCTGTGATACTGATAAGGGAGAGATTCAGTCGATAGTTAAATCACTGAAGACTAAGGACCCTCATGGACATGATGGAGCAAATAGCAGAAAGCTAAAGCTCTGTGTTGAACTCGTTAGCACGTTGGCACTGTTTCAAATAGTGTAGTTCAAGACATAAATTCATGGCTTGTAGAAAATAAGCTAACGCTAAATCACAGTAAGACTCCGTTTTTACAGTTTCTGACACATAATTCAATCAAAAGGCATATGATTAGTGAGACTGAAGGGTTCAAATTCCCAGGTGTTCAGATGGATAGAAAACTGTAGTAGAGAGCCCATGTTCTTGATTTTGTTCAAAGACTTAATGCTGCCATTTTTACTATTAAAATAGTAACTGAAACAAGTGATAGTTTGACACGAAAAGTAGTCTAATTTGCTTACTTTCATTCGCTTATGACGTATGATATTATATTTTGGGCTAACTCTTCCCAGTCTCAAACGGTATATTTGGCTCAGCAACGGGGATTAGGGCATTAAGTGGTGTAAGTTCGCGAACCACTTCTCGACCCCTGTTCATTAGTGTGGGTATTCTCACAGTGGCCTCTCAATATTTGTATATTCTTTACTGTCGCTTCTTGTTAACAATATCACCTTATTCCCAAGAATAAGCAGCTTTCACTCAGTTAATACTCGGCAGAAATACAATCTGCATTTGGATCGCACTTCCTTGATTCTTCTGCAGAAAGGCGTGCAGTATTCTCCTGCATCCATTTTCAATAAGCTACCACAAGAATTCAAAAATCTTACCAGTAACCGAAGCGCTTTCTAATCTAAACTGAAGAGTTTCCTCTTGGGTCACTGCTTCTATTCTGTCGAAGAGTTCCTCGAAAAATTAAGCAGATTCCTGTGTCATATTGTAGATAGCGTTTACATAAACTTTTAGCTTGATGTCTTATTAGGCTTCATAAACATTTTATTTTATCTGTTATTACTTTTCTGTTGCAATTCCATGTGCTGTCACGTGCCGTGACCATAGAGCTTTGCTCCACAATTTGGTCCTACGGAACTAGATGTGTAACATAAAAATTAAGAAATAAGATACACTGAGATGACTGAAGTCGTGGGATACCGATATGTTCAAATGTAGCTGCAGTAGTAATGCGCACATAAGTTATAAAGGGACAGTGCATTGGCGGAGCTGTCATTTGTACTCAGGTGATTCATATGAAAAGGTGTCCAAATTGAGTACGGCCACACAACGGGAATTAACAAACTTTGAATGCAGAATGGTAGTTGGAGCTACACATATGGGAAATTCCATTTCGGAATTCGTCAGGGAATTCAGTATTCCGCGATCCATGGTGTTGAGAGTGTGCCAACGGTACTACATTTCAGGCATTACCTACCATCATGGCCAACGAAGTAGCCGACGGCCTTCACTTAACGACCGAGAGCAGCAGCCTGCAGTTAACGACCGAGAGCAGCGAAGTTTGCTCATAGCTGTTTGTACTGAAAGACAAGCAACACCGCATGAAATAACCGCAGACATCAACGTGGGACGTACGACGAACGTATCCGTTAGGACAGTGTGGCGAAATGTGGCGTCAATGGGCTACAGCAGCAGACGAACGACGCGACTGCCTTTGCTAACGGCGCGACATCGCCTGCAGCGCTTCTCCTGAGTTCATGAACATACTGGTTCGCAGGAGAGCTTCTTTAAAGTTTGGAAGGTAGGAGACGAGGTACTGGCAGAAGTAAAGCTGTGAGTACCGGGCGTGAGTCGTGCTTCGGTAGCTCAGTTGGTAGAGCACTTGCCCGCGAAAGGCAAAGGTCCCGAGTTCGAGTCTCGGTCGGGCACACAGTTTTAATCTGCCAGGAAGTTTCATATCAGCGCACACTCCGCTGCAGAGTGAAAATCTCATTCTGGAAACATCCCCCAGGCTGTGGCTAAGCCATGTCTCCGCAATATCCTTTCTTTCAGGAGTGCTAGTTCTGCTAGGTTCGCAGGAGAGCTTCTGTAAAGTTTGGAAGGTAGGAGACGAGGTACTGGCAGAAGTAAAGCTGTGAGTACCGGGCGTGAGTCGTGCTTCGGTAGCTCAGTTGGTAGAGCACTTGCCCGCGAAAGGCAAAGGTCCCGAGTTCGAGTCTCGGTTGGGCACACAGTTTTAATCTGCCAGGAAGTTTCATATCAGCGCACACTCCGCTGCAGAGTGAAAATCTCATTCTGGAAATACTGGTTTAACGTTAGACGACTGGAAAGCAGTGACCTGGTCACATGAGTACAGATCTCAGTTGGTAAAAATTGATTGTAGGGTTCGAGTGTGACACAGACCGCACCAAGCCATGGACCCTAGTTGTCAACAAGGCACTGCGCAATCAGGTGGTGGCTCCATAATGGTGTGGGCTGTGTTGATATGGAATGGGCTGGGTTCTCTGGTCCAACTCAACCAATCAACGACTGGAAATGGTTGTGTTCACGTCTTTGGAGACCATTTGCAGCCGTTCACACAGACTTCATGTGCGCAAAAATCGATGTACTTCTTTCTGACGACAATTCGCCATGTCAAAGGTTCGTAATTGCTCGCAATTGGTTTGAATTACATTCTAGACAATTCGAGAGAATGGTCTGGCCACCCAAATTGACTGACATGAATCCCATCGAACATTTATGGGACATCATAGAGAGATCAGTTCGTTGTCAAAATCCTGCACTGGCAACATCATAGTAGTTATGGACGTCTGTAGAGGCAGTATGGCTCAGTATTTCTGCAGAGGACTTCCAAAGACTTGAGTCCTTTTCACGTAGAGTTGCGGGCAAAAGGGGGTCCGACATGTTATTGGAAGCTATCTCACGACTTTTTTCATTCATTATCGTGCTGTCATGTTGTCATTATGGTGGGGAAAATACAGTACATCACACACAGGCGCCGGCCGGAGTGGCCCAGCGGTTCTAGGCGTTACAGTCTGGAATCGCGCGACCGCTACGGTCGCAGGTTCGAATCCTGCCTCGGGAATGGATGTGCGTGATGTCCTTAGGTTAGATAGGTTTACGTAGTTCTAAGTTCTAGGGGACTGATGACCTCAGAAGTTAAGTCCCATAGTGCTCAGAGCCATTTGAACCATTTGATCACACAGGCCTGCCGACAGTAAAATTATTTACATTTAAGAAACATCTTGTGCACATGGCACTTTCGCATACTTAGCGCTCACAGAAACTTGTTAATCCTTAAAAGACGCGATATACAGAAAAAAGAAAATCTGTTCATCTGTCAATGTTTGCGAGAGAAGTTATATACACCGTGTATCCACACACATCAAAAAAAGTTTTGCATCACCTCGGTTCCGAGAATTCCGGAACCACTAAAGAAAATTGGAATAGAGGTCAACTTAAACATCATTTCCACCCTTTTTATTGCTCATGAAAACCACACATTGCATGTTGTACCACCATACAGCGAGACCTTCAGAGGTGGTGGTCCAGACTGCTGTACACACCGGTACCTCTAATACCCAGCAGCACGTCCTCTTAATATGATGCATGCCTGTATTCGTCATGGCATACTATCCACAAGTTCATCAAGGCACTGTTGGTCCAGATTGTCCCACTCCTCAACGGCGATTCGACGTAGATCCCTCAGAGTGGTTAGTTGGTCCCGTCGTCCATAAACAGCCCTTTTATATCTATCCCAGGCATGTTCGATACGGTTCATGTCTGGAGAACATGGTGGCCACTCTAGTTGAGCGATGTCGCTACCATGAAGGAAGTCATTCACAAGATGTGCACGATGGAGGCGCGAATTGACGTTCATGAAGACGAAGGCCTCGCTAGTATGCTACCGATATGGTTGCACTATCGGTCGGAGAATGGTATTCACGTATCGTACAGCGGTCACGGAGCCTTCCATGATCACCAGCAGCGTACGTCGGCCCCACATAATGCCGCCCCAAAACAGCAGGGAACCTCCACCTTGCTGCACTTGGTGGACAGTGTGTCTAAGGCGTTCAGCCTGAGCGGGTTGCCTCCAAACACGTGTCCGACGATTATCTGGTTGAAGACATATGCAACACTCATCGGTGACGAGAACGTGATGCCAATACTGACCGGTCCATTCGGAATGTTGTTGGGCCCATCTGTACTGCGCTGCATGGTGCCGTGGTTGCAAAGATGAACCTCGCCATGGACGACGGGAGAGGATTTGCGCATCATGCGGCTAATTGCGCACAGTTTGAGTCGTAACACAACGTCCTGTAGCTGCACGGAAAGCATTAT
Source organism: Schistocerca cancellata (assembly GCF_023864275.1). Classification (NCBI taxonomy): domain Eukaryota; kingdom Metazoa; phylum Arthropoda; class Insecta; order Orthoptera; family Acrididae; genus Schistocerca; species Schistocerca cancellata. The sequence continues at coordinate 617,139,673 of NC_064631.1, read as the reverse complement.
TCAACATGGTGGCGTTATGAGCGAGCAACATCACATCTGGACACTTCCCTTGTTGAGAGCCCTTCCTGTCCCAAAGTAACAATGTGGACGCAATCGAACAGCGGAATTGACCGTCTAGGCATGGTTTAACTGCAGACAACACGACCCGTGTACCTCCATCCTGGTGGAATGACTGGAACTTACCGGCTGTCGGACCCCCACCTCATGCATGGTTGTTTACACTTTTGGGCGGGTTTGGTGACATCTCTGAACAGTCGAAGGGACTGTGTCTGTGATACAGTATCCACAGTCAACGTCTGTCTTCAGCAGTTCTGGGAACCGCAGTGAAGCAAAACGTTTTTTGATGAGTGTACCTCACACGAAGTTTACGATGCGATTCTGGTTTAATTTCGAAGCTAACGAATACCCCATTCATCACTTAGGAAAGGCCACGACTTTTTTGTGTCATATTAAAGGGCCAATTCATATAGCATACAAAACATACACAACGTACAACGATGCGTTTAAGAGAATTAATCCGAAGTTCTCAACTGACAGGTGTCTCTCTAATATACTTTTTCTCGGAAACCAGTGGTGGGTTTAGAGGTAGCGAAAATGTAATGGTTGGAGATGGCTGTTTACGTAACTCTGTTCTACACAAATGATTCACAGAGATCGTATCTCCCGCAAGTACATTCGCTACTAAAGTGGCTACAGTAAACAGCCAATTGTGTTAAAATTTCTTCTGAGCGGAGGTGAGTTGGCAAAGATCATCTAATATTATAATCACAGATAGCGGAAATCTGAGGTATGCACGTGTATCTTGCACTAATTATAGAAGGCTTAATGAAAATGAGGAGGTCTTGTTTCTACCAAAGGCGCAAAAGCGTCTAAGGAATACAGAAAAAATAAGCTCCGCCCGATCAGGCTATGAACGCCCAACGGATGACAATGGCATATTTCCCTGTCTAAAAAGAATTCTCACCAGCAATAAAACTCTGACTTTATTACCAAACAAGACTGCAGTTTAACCCCTTAAGACACTGCGTTCATAGGGCACGGGTCGCTGGGTTCATTTTCACAAGAGCAGGAAGAATTTGAAAGTTTCCGTTCCAGGGAGATAACTCTGGAATTCAATTTACGTGATTTACAAGAACTGTGAAAAACTGTAACCAGGATGGTCACATGAGAATCTGAACCCCGCTCCCATCCCAGTGACAGTCCAATGTCCGATCCAATGTGACACTCGCTCGGTGACTGTATTGAGCAGGAGGTCACTTAAAGAAGAGATCTCATCTTCCTGGGCCCTCAAATCCCAATCTTGCAAAGAATAGAATAATCGCCTTTATCCTCAACACTTAGGGATTGGTCGTTACTGTACTGCTCTAAATCCAGAAAATAATTCATGGGAAGAGTTACGTGTAAACAACATGCCACATATAGTAGCTAAGGTCATTAGTATAGGATCGAGATTTGGCAGCGGCTTTTTTCTTCGAGTCAAAGTTCCAGTACTAGTTTTCAAAATAATTGTAAATTTTCACTGATATTCCTTACATTTAATTATCTCTGTGTTCGCGTCTTGTTTCCATGTACGAATATGTAACGATTAAGAGACCATGAATTTTTGTAAACAGAGAACATTGGATGTTTTGAAATAATTAAATGTATTCCGTTGTTTACGCTGTCTAGGAGTTCAGAGAATCCCTTCTGAGCTTGAAACGGTGACACATAGGTGTTGACATTACGGTTAGTGGCAATCGAGAGGGTATTTAATCGATTTATGTTATAGTCACTGTTTAGAGTGTCCTACTTCTGACTGATATTGTAGTGCAAACCATCGTCCACATTGCAGAGAACTTCCTTCGGCGAGCATTCACTGGTTCGATGGAAGAGTTAAATCTAGTATTCTTTTCTCACAATTTCGTTCAATACGTTGAATTGTAGAATGTACTGTTTGATATCCAGCCCGATGTAGAGCTTGCTTCTTTTGATCCAGATATCAGGTTGCATGGTAGTGAGGCAGAGGGCTATAGGTAGACATTACCAGTTCTGGCATTCGCCTTGCAACTAATGGGAACTTCCCGAAACGCTTGATTGAAGCAGTAGGTTTGGAACTTACTTTAATTTAACTTTTTTCTGAGGCAGTACATCCGATACAAAACATAAATGTTTAATGCATATGTAAGTGTGTTTGTCTATGTGCATACAGAAAATAGTCAATGGCATGCTCGATATGAGCAGCGTACATACGTCGCTGTCAATCGCACGCACACACAAACACGCACACGAATCAAGTATCCCCTGACACACACACCCGGATGTGACAACTGGATATTCGACTGCGTGGATATTCGACTGCGAGAGACCGACGAAAGGAGCAGCTCTAAGCCTCCCATATCTCCAACTTATTACGCTGTATATACTCGTATATGTCTGTGTGTTAACTCTGCTGGAATAATTTTTGTTTCTGTAGTATCATAACCTAAAAAATCCTAACTTTAACACAACACCAAAAGAATTAACTAGAAGAGAAGAAATATGAATAGCTAATAACAAAAGAAAATAGAGGAAAGGAAAGAACGAAGACAAAACGTACCAAAGAACTATTTAATGCAATCCGGAGGTTATGCACGGGGCTACATATTAAATCCGGCCGGAGTGGCCGAGCGGTTCTAGGCACTACAGCCTGGAACCGAGCGATCGCTACGGTCGCAGGTTCGAATCCTGCCTCGGGCATGGATGTGTGTGATGTCCTTACGTTAGTTAGGTTTAAGTAGTTCTAAGTTCTAGGGGACTGATGACCTCAGAAGTTAAGTCCCATAGTGCTCAGAGCCATTTGAACCATTTTTACACATTAAAATTGTGGGAAGTTACACTAGAGTTAGTAAAATTTCCTGAAATATATCAGCAAAAGGTATGCGGGGAAAATGGTGTCTTGGGTGATTTGTAAGGATGTAGTAGGAGACTAAGTGTCCTGCAATTCTTTTGGAGAAATAAAAACGCTGAGTCGTTATTCCAAAATGTTCCTAAGAGACTTTATGCACGGTTGTGTGCTTCCAGACGCAAGGTGAGTATGTCAGTGATAGCATTTGACCTTTTCACTGGGTTTTGTAATAGTTTCACACCAAGGTGGCTCTAGATACTCGTACACTTGCTTAATGTCGCCAATAACGAGTACTTTAATGGGATAAGGGATTATTATCCCATAAAACATTTTACCAATATAACGTTCATTAGAGAAAATATATGTCATAGATGCAGCAGAATGAAAATTAATAATGAATGCAAAGGGATGCGAAGTCCAGAGAAATTTTGTCTTCTAAAGAGTTCGTTGTTTCTTTATACTGAAAAAACTAAATATGACTGAACCAGAATGTAACAGACACACTATAAATGCAGTACTAACGAAATAGTTTGCAACACTTTTAAATTTGAAGAGCATATTTGTTTCGAGGCTGCTAAACGTTGGAACATGCTATTGCATTTGGAAAAAAGTTAATCTTAAGGAATAATTTTTGTAACTTCAGAAAAAGACTGCAGCATGTAAAATGTAAATACCATCATTTGACAATCTAATAAGAAAATTTACTAGTCTTCTACGTATTACAAGGCTATCTGGAGGCACTACATGCAAATTTCTGTTTATTCTCTTGTCGGACAGTGTCCTTTCTGCGTGTAAAGTAATGCATAGGGGAATACATTATATGGTGTTATATTTCATGCAGCGCATTTTGTTTTATGGTAAGCTTAAGAAAAATTGCAAGTTGGAAGCGCACCACTGTCATTCCACAGTCCGTACAGCACTAGTAATCCGATTCATAAAATAATTATTTGTAATACGTTGAGATCGACCCTTAAACAACGCAAAACCTCAGGAATACGCCCTTAACGTATTTAAAGGCGACGCATCTCGCCATTCCAGGAAATTTTACTACCAATTTTAGTGCCCTTCTTCAGATGCTCTTCCTTTCTATTTCGCAGCTTCACTCGCCGTCTTGGTTTATAGCCTATTTCAAATAGACACATTCGCAGCTCGGAGAATAGGCGCAGAAGGTGCGCGCAATCGACGACACGCGACAACTCTAAAGCTGGATTAAATTGGCGGCCATAAAAGCAGACCCCGCGCCGTGCGCAGCGGCCGCGCGCGCGTCCTCTATGATGCGTGTGTTGCATAAATTCAGGCGTTGCGCGGCACAATTAGGGTGGACAGTAGACAAGAGGAGAGGGGAGCCGACTCGGTGGGACACGGCGGCAACCGGTCATCTGAGTGTCTGCTGCAGCAGTCGCCAGGGTTTTTATTTCATCGTTTACGGCTGAAATGCCCGCGGCAGAAACGAGAGTAGGGGACAGGCCAATTACGGTTACAGCAATCTGCCAGCTTACAACAATGTACTGCAGCGACTCCGAACGTTTGACTGTAGATTTCACGTTCGAACAAGGAGCGTGATTTTTGCTACAAATTCGCAAATGTCACTATTCAAGTACAGTTTTATTTGTTCGTTTTATTTTTCTTTTTTGCTATGGAAACTGGTGGGAAAAACTACTAAAAAAACAGGATGTTGCAGGGGCCAATATAATCTAGATTTCCCAGGTGAGATCTTAATCTTACCAATACCTCTGGAGTGGATCACAGTACTGACTTAATTTGTAGGCAATTACGACTACGCAATCCAGAAAATATTTCGCTTTATACCCAATACTGCAATATATGTTTATGTAAGCTGAATACCTCGTTTACTGTGTGTGTGTGTGTGTGTGTGTGTGTGTGTGTGTGTGTGTGTGTGTGTCTTTGTGCGTGGCTGTGGGTCGTTGGGTGATTGTATTCTGAGGGCTAAATCACAAGATTACTCGCTCCATTTGGTGACTTTCCACTGTAGTCGTTATTTCACGACCGCCGAATTTCTTTTCAAAATGTCCCTTTATGCAGCCGGATAAATAAGAACACATTTGTTTCCTCTTACAACTACGGTCCAGACTTTTTCACATCACTCACTAAGTGATAATAAGCTTTTTACAACACCACAAGTGTACCTACGAAGTGTTCCATTGCTTAATACTTATGTCCAGTGAAATTATACGATAATTCTTCTGACCACACCAGAAAACGCAATAAAAACAAAACAAAAAGCATTGACATAAACAATAGCTACACAGCCAAAACAATTGACAATTTAGACAAATAAACAAACATAAGACAACAAATGGCCTCACCGTGGAAGAAAAATATTTGTCAGTGTCCCATAACTGGGCCCCATATTACGAAAAAATCGCCAACCTTTTCAAAAAAATAAAAAAAAATTAACAGCTCCATTCTCAACTAATAGGAAGTTAAGTAACTTACTCGCTATAACATAAAATCAAGTACACAAAACTTTAACAGCAGTGGGGTGTACAAGGTATCGTGCCCCAGTTGTCGTGACTAATATGTTGGGAAAACAGGCAAAACTTCCTACCCCATTTTCAAGAAAGCTTTCGGGCACAACCACTAGGAAAAATCAGCTATTGCACAACATATATCATAAACGAAACGTATCATCAACAGTACTGCATAATAAAACCAAATTTAACACCCTAAATCTGTTAGAAGAACTAGAGATGTAACTCCATAAAATAAAAAAAACAGGATCTATATTAAATGACCATACAGATTATGCAAGCCACAGTTATTTCACTTATTTTAAAGACCTATTCTGAAGTTAGTCTCTGCACATATCAACTGTTTAATAATTATATCTTTAGAATTACAAATAAATTCATCTTTGATCACACCATGTGCTACATCGTCAATGAAGTGTTTACAATAATGTGTATGCAAATGTGCTTCTTGGGTGAAGTGATATGCGTAAACAGGATGGAGAAACCGTTGCATAATGGTATCAAAAATTTAAAAACGCTTTTCATGGATTATGTGGTAAGTTTACAGTGCTCCTTTTTCCACTGTTTCACACATATTCTCCGCATTTGATTTACGAAATTCATAATGTAACGTCAAACGTTTTGATGACAGGAACATGCGTTCCATTTCAATCAAGAGCAAAAAATTGAAAATAATCCTTTGGAATCTTTAATTTAATTGAGGCTCATCCACATTGTTTTTTTTCATTTCCTGATAATTTATTTCTTAAACCAGTCTTCTCATAAAGCAGAAATGTAGAATCAATTTCGTACCTGTCAGATTCTTTAAAAACTCCTTACAGCTCGCCTTATAATAAATAATATAAGTTAGACCGTTCGTTAGTCACGATGTCACACATTAACAAAAGTTTTGCGGAACCCCGATATGTCGTGCAGATGTATTGGTATCGCAACTGTTCCCATACCTATCGGAAGGTCACCCCTGACGTTGTTGGTAAACATACAAACAATTACCAGCAACGCTACCTAAACGTAGAATACCGCACTCGGGTGGCTTGCAGCATTTCAGTTGGAAGTAAAGCACCAGTTGGGACGCGTTAGAGACGTTTGTGAAACAATACAGTAAACATCCGTCACGCCACGAGGCAGAGTTGAGTCCAATGAACGGGTCCACATCATCACACTACACCAAGATCTCTCGTTAACCAGGGTAGTTGCTCGTGGTTTCCACCTGAGTCAAAAAGATGGGGTGCGAACATGGAATCGGTTTCATTTGCCGCATATTATTGAGGACTTACACCGCAAAGGCAGTCCATGTTCGACTGGGGCACAGGATAATAGATATCTACGACTTTCGAGTCAAAGGAACCTTGGGCTGAGTATTCGAGAACTGAAATCGACGTTCTAAGCGGCTACAGTCTCGCATAAAACTATTAGAAGACGATTGCATGACATGAATCTCCATTTCCGACGACCATGGCGACCACTACATCGTACACCACAACATCATGCACTCCGTTACACATCGCCAAAAAATCATGCAAAACGGACGTCCTAGGATTTGCGTGAGGTGTTATCTTCAGGCAAAAATAGGATCTGCTTGCACCACGATGACCGCAGTCAACGTATTTGGACACAATACGGAAACACCGAACGCCTCCAACACTCTGTTCCACAAGTGCAGCAGTGTGGTGGAGAGTGATGAACTGGAGTGGTATGACCGTTCACCGCTCGTGGCTGTTGAGGAAAATCTCACTGTTATACGGTACAGGGACGAAATTCTGCTACCGATAGTGAATCCGCGTCCCCAGCATTTTGGTGACAATTTATTCTTGATGGATGATAATTAGCGTGGTCATCATGCTGTTCTCGTAGCACATTCCTTCAGCACGCTGGGGTCCCCGGATATAAGCCCAATGGAACAAGTATGGGATCGACTGAATTGAGCTGTTTTTTGACGTCGACAAAGACCACGTGCTCTCCGGACCCAATCCGGAGTCGCCATTGAAGAGGGGGCAATTTGGAGCAAGCATGGCCCGATCATCTCATAGATGATGTGACACGACATACGCAAGCCTGCATCCCAGCAAGGTGACGTTCCACCACGTAATGACGTTGCTCAGGAGTGCTCTGAGATAGAACTGCCAGGTAAACAGACGATTTCCTCATTACACAGCCTTTGCGTGCGTGCGTGCGTGTGTGTGTGTGTGTGTGTGTGTGTGTGTGTGTGTGTGTGTGTGCGTTGTATGCATTCTGGATACACTGCATATGTACAGGGTTATTACAAATGATTGAAGCGATTTCACAGCTCTACAATAACTTTATTATTTGAGATATTTTCACAATGCTTTGCACACACATACAAAAACTCAAAAAGTTTTTTTAGGCATTCACAAATGTTCGAAATGTACCCCTTTAGCGATTCGGCAGACATCAAGCCGATAATCAAGTTCCTCCCACACTCGGCGCAGCATGTCGCCATCAATGAGTTCGAAAGCATCGTTGATGCGAGCTCGCAGTTCTGGCACGTTTCTTGGTAGAGGAGGTTTAAACACTGAATCTTTCACATAACCCCCACAGAAATAAATCGCATGGGGTTAAGTCGGGAGAGCGTGGAGGCCATGACATGAATAGCTGATCATGATCTCCACCACGACCGATCCATCGGTTATCCAATCTCCTGTTTAAGAAATGCCGAACATTATGATGGAAGTGCGGTGGAGCACCATCCTGTTGAAAGATGAAGTCGGCGCTGTCGGTCTCCAGTTGTGGCATGAGCCAATTTTCCAGCATGTCCAGATACACGTGTCCTGTAACGTTTTTTTCGCAGAAGAAAAAGAGGCCGTAAACTTTAAACCGTGAGACTGCACAAAACACGTTAACTTTCGGTGAATTGCGAATTTGCTGCACGAATGCGTGAGGATTCTCTACCGCCCAGATTCGCACATTGTGTCTGTTCACTTCATCATTAAGAAAAAATGTTGCTTCATCACTGAAAACAAGTTTTGCACTGAATGCATCCTCTTCCATGAGCTGTTGCAACCGCGCCGAAAATTCAAAGCGTTTGACTTGGTCATCGGGTGTCAGGGCTTGTAGCAATTGTAAACGGTAAGGTTGCTGCTTTAGCCTTTTCCGTAAGATTTTCCAAACCGTCGGTTGTGGTACGGTTAGCTCCCTGCTTGCTTTATTCGTCGACTTCCGCGGGCTACGCGTGAAACTTGCCCGCACGCGTTCAACCGTTTCTTCGCTCACCGCAGGCCGACCCGTTGATTTCCCCTTACAGAGGCATCCAGAAGCTTTAAACTGCGCATACCTTCGCCGAATGGAGTTAGCAGTTGGTGGATCTTTGTTGAACTTCGTCCTGAAGTGTCGTTGCACTGTTATGACTGACTGATGTGAGTGCATTTCAAGCACGACATACGCTTTCTCGGCTCCTGTCGCCATTTTGTCTCACTGCGCTCTCGAGCGCTCTGGCGGCAGAAACCTGAAGTGCGGCTTCAGCCGAACAAAACTTTATGAGTTTTTCTACGTATCTGTAGTGTGTCGTGACCATATGTCAATGAATGGAGCTACAGTGAATTTATGAAATCCTTCAATCACTTGTAATAGCCCTGTATATGTACACATGCCTCATAAACATTTGTTATTTTTTCTGCCATGTATTTCGAAGCAAAGGGCTGATGCAAAACTTCTGTTGATGTGTGTGTATATACGAGATGTATCAGATGTTTACTATTAAACTGGAGGTGTTCTAAATGCTGCACTGCGTGCTGTACACACCACAGGACGCTGAAACATTGTAGATACGTTCATTAATCTGTGTGCTCACACAGTGTGAGAAAAATAATAGTTCCACTTTCTGCCACCAGGAGAAAATATACAATCAGAATGTGGGATGGGTGCAGGAACAGAGGAGAAACGATCAAACACATGATAACGGTGGTTCTGGCACGTTTATTAAGATACGGTTACAAGTTACCAGATGTGTTCAGTATCGTCTGCTGACTCAGCAACATGCTGCATCCGTAACACATCATGGTTGACAGTGACAGTTGCTCGCAGAATATCCGGAGTAATCAGAGCGGTATGTTGTCGTATGCTATCCCTCAGATCAGCAAGGGTCCGGATACCTCCCTGATAGACACGATCTTTCAGATATACCTATGGACAGAAATCACATGGATTTCGGTCGGGGGATATGGAAGGCCATACAGCTTGAAACTAATTACGGGAGATTAGGGAAGATGGGTTTTCAGAACAAACCTTAAATCTGGCAAGCGACATGCGGTGTCGCGCCATTTTGCGTGAAAGTAGTGGTGTGGAGGAGGAGGAGGAGGAGGAGGAGGAGGGTATTAGTGTTTAAAGTCCCGTCGACAACGAGGTCATTAGAGACAGAGTGCAAGCTCGGGTGAGGAAAGGATGGGGAAGGAAATCGGCTGGGCCCTTTGACAGGAACCATCCCGGCATTTGCCTGAAGCGATTTAGGGCAATCACGGAAAACCTAAATCAGGATGGCCGGAGACGGGATTGAACCGTTGTCCTCCCGAATGCGAGTCCAGTGTGCTAACCACTGCGCACCTCGCTCGGTGAAATAGTGGTGTGGGCACAGTTGTATTCATATAAAGCTGCAAACACATGCTGAACAAGCAGATCCTTATAACGTGCAGACGTCGCTGTACATCTAAGGTCGTGAGGTGTCATCTACTCCCAGAAAAATGGACCGAGAATAAAGGAGCTTGTGAAATCACAGTACACAGTCACATAAGCTGAGAGCAGTGGGCATTCCACACTACATTTGGTGCAGAAGAACCCCTTGTGCGACAGTTCTGTGTATTCACGGCACCGTGCAGAGCAAAATGTGCCTCGTTCATCCATAGTATCTTATCCGACCCTATGTCATCCATTTCTAAACGCGCCAAAAAACCAAGGACAAAGTCACTACGTTGTAGCCTATCCTGGAGTTTCATTTGGTGCAAATTCTGAATCTTGTAGGGATACCAGTGCAAAATGCACCTCAAAATCTTTTGAATAGCTGATCAAGGGAGAGAGAATTCAATCTACCTCGAGCACTGACTGCAGAATCTGGGGCATGTGCTGCACTGTCGGCTATAGTTACGTCACATTTACAAACTACTTTCTTGGGAATGGGCAGCCTTCCTTTTCCTGCTTCTTCTAATTTCTTCATCGTTTTCGTTAAGCCGTCGGCACACAGACCGTACTGTCGAACGTCAACGTTGAGCGTGCTAAGTTCAACGTGCTGCCGAACGCTCAGAAATGATGAGACTTGTACATACGGTACGTGGGTCCCAACGTGGTACACGCGATCGCAACGTACTCCGGCGGCAGTTGCAGGAAGTTTCTAGTTCGTAAAGCGCACTATTTACTAAACGGGCGCGCGTAAAATTCCCACGTTAGCTCTATTATAACGCAAATTTCCTCCATTGTCAACGGAAAGGGAAGTACCATGTCCAATAAATAAGGACACAGGCTTATAAAAGTTCCATTACAAACAGTGCGATACAAATTTGCAATACTTCTTCACATAAGATAAACATTATTTCATCAATCCCACATTTTAGTAAAACGCTAAGGTCAGTCTTACTTGACCACTGTTCCTACCCAGTAGCAGAATCTTTGCAACACGTGAATTACAAAGCGTGAAAGAAAAAGGAGCAAAATAGCTTTACACAAGTAGCGCAAGGTGTCCTGTAGATCAAGCCAATCGAACACCCAAAGAAAGGTTAACTTATATTTACATAACGTCAAAAATTATAATATTTACTTACGCTGAACTAATAATAAAGTAACGGAACCTAATCAAAACGCAAATGTTAGGAAAAATTAACGTACTGGCTAGTTGCGACTCACCGCCCAAACATGAAAACTTCACAAATCGGTAACGCTTCTCACCACACTAAACCTACATTATGAAATTAATTTCCATTCCTACCAACCTTAGCACTTGCTGAAAGCTTTAACCGTAACTGTGTTACTAACTGAAATTTAATTATAACAAATTGTACCAAGAACAATGCGTTTTGGGTGCATGCTCAGTGTATCACTACCTTCAAATAGCATACTCCCATAATAGGCAAGTTACAATAATTCTTTTGCCACGAATATGTTGTTTCACATTATTTTATTGCAACGGATCACACAGTTAACAACGGGTTTCCGGTGATTCTCAATTTGCTTGTGCTCAGAAACGGCATATATACGTGTAGGGTTGAAATGAATGCCAATATGGCGCCTCACAACTTTGTGCTGAAGGGAGATGGCGTGCATGTGACGTATGTGGCGTTGTGCCATCTCATTAGTCAACCCTCAGACGCACGCTCAGAATATCTGACATGCTTGATATTGCTCTGCACGTTCGGAAAGACTCCCGAACGTGCTATTCCACGCTACGACGTCAGAAACCCGGCACGCTCAACGTTCAACGTTCGGATGCACGGCCCGTGTGCCGACGGCTTTAGCCCATTTATTGACATGGGGCCTCTTCACAGTTGTTTCTGTTAGTGATATTCCCGCAATGCCGTCCTGCTATTGCTCCCATTCTGGTATAAAGACTTTGCCAGCAGTGCAAGGTCTTCCTTCTCAGTAGCCATTGCAGAAACAGTCACTTCACAAAAGCAATCAATACACGTCGCCAAGTGACAAACAGTATACCGACGTCAAAACAGGAAAAATCTCACATTCTGACTGCCTATAGTGTCATATTTTCACCTTGTGTCAGGAAATGGAATAATCATTTTTTCCAGTATATCCCGCGAGCCCACCGATTAATGAACATAACCTACTGTGTTTCAGCACCCCGCGATATGTACAGCCCACGCTGCAGCGATTGGAACACTGCCAGTTTAACTGTAACCACGCGGAACCAACAGCTGCATTGAAATGTGGAAATTCCATCATTTCCGATTCATCCTTATTTGTGTCGTATGTTGAGATACTCATCTATTTTAATCCAATACGTTGCAAAGTAGAGCCTTATAGTAATAGCTCAAATACCTTAATCGTTATTCATTCTACTATACTATCTCATAGTTTCCAAAACTCTATCTGTGACACAAGCAGACAAACATAATATTGTTTGCTAGCAGTGACGGAACCAATTCAGCATATTTCTTTGTTCCCCTAATTCCCGAGACCTGCATCCAACTGGTATCATTCCAGCCTAACTGTTCGCTGTATCACTTCCCCTACCATTATTCCTATCACAATCATGAGAAACTCATAATATCTGCGGATATCTGTCAGCACTGGAAGGAGTCATTTAAAGCTCCAATAGACTCTGTAGCATGTGAAATCAATTAAACGAACTGAAATGAAATGAGGGGATCTATGGAAATGAAAACAATGAGAATATAATGATGAAATATGAGTGCAAACAGTTCACATACGCTAAACCTGCAAACGGGAATGTAGTATGTGAGGGGGAAGGGGTAGTAATTACGATTAGTTTCGGTTCTGTTCTGTGGTGAATGTCGAATTACGTTGAGATTTGATGACAAATGGCACTGTGGAGCCTTTCTGCTAGTCAGTATCCATTACAAATAATACTGAATTAACATGGCTGCTTTTTAGTCTGGAGAGCAAGCGAGTACAAACAGAGATGTTTTTTCTTTTTCCTGGCAGGGCAAAGCCGCCCTAGCTTGCCCCTCGCTGGGCATGCCTTCGTAATGACAACGGAATATTCATGCCACACCGGGACTCATTGATTGTCATGAGTAGTCGCTTCAACCCTTAGGCGCACCTCCAACCCGACTAAAATTTTCATTCTCACGGATATCTCCTCATGTTATTTCCTAACATTACAACCAGATGTTCTCCTGTGGAGTGTATGGAAGTAGGAATACTGCCGAAATGGAGCGACCAGTAGTGTTCGGAAATCGTAGGCGAAAAGGGTTGAGTGAAAGCGTGGTTAGACAGAATGTTGGTTAAATCTACGGCATGCGACAACCAGGAGGTGGAAAGTTTGTGGTGTGCTCAGAGGCGTGGTCAGACAGCATACTGGTAGCGGTTTCTGCGTCTGACAACCGAGCTGGTGGGTTTCCTCCACCCAGTTCCTTCAGCAGACTCCAGGTCTGATGCACTGCTTTCTTAAAACTCAATTCGTTTGTTGTTTTCATCTATTTCTCTCCTCTTGACTCCTTCAGTCTGTGCATCATTTAATGAATTAGATCAAGATCACCACCGATCATAAATGATTCAAAACTTCTTTACTTTCGTGGTTCAGCTCTGGAATATATTCCATACTTTATCTCCTTGGTATGCATTTCTTTGCAATTGAGATTACAGCACCAACAAATTTTCAATAATTTTCAGTCGAATCTTGTACCCTGAGAGGTTCCATGTCCTCTTTTGCATGTCTCCTCTCATTTTCATCAGTTTTATTAATGTTCTATGTCATTTCACGGTCGTAACAGACCGAATAAGGTTATTGTAAAGAGAGTATTTGTACTGAGAGCTCAAAAATACTTTTCACTTGATTCCTAAACAAGTTGTTTTACTTCCCTGGTTGGCCTATATGAGGCAACCATCGGAGGACACGGCACACTGCGTTTCTGGTTGGGGGCTGCACTTCCCTGAATTCTGAGGGGTTCCTACTATAGGCTTAAGCGCCTGGCGGAACAACTGACGTCGGTCGAGTCTCGCCTATTGTATGCATGGCGAAACGACCTGCGAGACGTCTGAGTGTCGCCTCAGTTTATGCGTTTACCGTTCCGGCGCGCCCGGAACGAAGATTCCTGACACCGACTGACAGCATTGTCCTCTTGATTCTGAGAATACTTGTGCACTGTGGCCTGCTGGGTGTGACTGTCTGGCGCCAGATGGCCGGTGGTCTAGGTAGGTTGTTTTCGTAGCCGGTCAAACGGCAAGTTCAGTGTCCTCAACTGAACAGCAGAGGCATGATTGGCAACTTAAACTGAGGCTAGTTGACGTCATAAAGCCCTGCTCGAAATTGGAGGGAACGGTCGCTATCGGCGCGAATGGTGCTCTGAGACAGTGTGGGGGAATTTTGGAAATCATAACTGAATGCTGATTCGCAGTTTTCGAGGAGAGTAGGGAGTAGAGCAATGTTGGCTTCACTTTAGCATTGTGCGGGCAGGTGAGAGGGGATCTGATCTTCTTCGGAGTCGGACGGTTTTACGACTTGGTCGTTCGTTTTCGAAAGAACTTAGAACTCTCGGACAGCCCTCGTGGCCAGGGGTTGACACAGAGTTGCTGCACAGCAGAAGTCAGCGCCTACATCATCAGGACGCTGCCTACCGACGACGTGCTGCAGATTTCAGTACTGGTACAGTATTTTGCGGCTCCGGCTTTGTAGGACCTTATTAATTTTATACTGAATCCCTCAGCAGCACGCATGTTCGCTTTGCTAAAAGTCCATCTTGATTGTACCTCCATGTGATCCCATTTGAGCTCTCACTACTAATTTCGATACTGCTATATACACTCCTGGAAATTGAAATAAGAACACCGTGAATTCATTGTCCCAGGAAGGGGAAACTTTATTGACACATTCCTGGGGTCAGATACATCACATGATCACACTGACAGAACCACAGGCACATAGACACAGGCAACAGAGCATGCACAATGTCGGCACTAGTACAGTGTATATCCACCTTTCGCAGCAATGCAGGCTGCTATTATCCCATGGAGACGATCGTAGAGATGCTGGATGTAGTCCTGTGGTACGGCTTGCCATGCCATTTCCACCTGGCGCCTCAGTTGGACCAGCGTTCGTGCTGGACGTGCAGACCGCGTGAGACGACGCTTCATCCAGTCCCAAACATGCTCAATGGGGGACAGATCCGGAGATCTTGCTGTCCAGGGTAGTTGACTTACACCTTCTATAGCACGTTGGGTGGCACGGGATACATGCGGACGTGCATTGTCCTGTTGGAACAGCAAGTTCCCTTGCCGGTCTAGGAATGGTAGAACGATGGGTTCGATGACGGTTTGGATGTACCGTGCACTATTCAGTGTCCCCTCGACGATCACCAGTGGTGTACGGCCAGTGTAGGAGATCGCTCCCCACACCATGATGCCGGGTGTTGGCCCTGTGTGCCTCGGTCGTATGCAGTCCTGATTGTGGCGCTCACCTGCACGGCGCCAAACACGCATACGACCATCATTGGCACCAAGGCAGAAGCGACTCTCATCGCTGAAGACGACACGTCTCCATTCGTCCCTCCATTCACGCCTGTCGCGACACCACTGGAGGCGGGCTGCACGATGTTGGGGCGTGAGCGGAAGACGGCCTAACGGTGTGCGGGACCGTAGCCCTGCTTCATGGAGACGGTTGCGAATGGTCCTCGCCGATACCCCAGGAGCAACAGTGTCCCTAATTTGCTGGGAAGTGGCGGTGCGGTCCCCTACGGCACTGCGTAGGATCCTACGGTCTTGGCGTGCATCCGTGCGTCGCTGCGGTCCGGTCCCAGGTCGACGGGCACGTGCACCTTCCGCCGACCACTGGCGACAACATCGATGTACTGTGGAGACCTCACGCCCCACGTATTGAGCAATTCGGCGGTACGTCCACCCGGCCTCCCGCATGCCCACTATACGTCCTCGCTCAAAGTCCGTCAACTGCACATACGGTTCACGTCCACGCTGTCGCGGCATGCTACCAGTGTTAAAGACTGCGATGGAGCTCCGTATGCCACGGCAAACTGGCTGACACTGACGGCGGCGGTGCACAAAAGCTGCGCAGCTAGCGCCATTCGATGGCCAACACCGCGGTTCCTGGTGTGTCCGCTGTGCCGTGCGTGTGATCATTGCTTGTACAGCCCTCTCGCAGTGTCCGGAGCAAGTATGGTGGGTCTGACACACCGGTGTCAATGTGTTCTTTTTTCCATTTCCAGGACTGTAGTAGGGAGATAAATATTTGATTCATTAGGACCTCCAGTCATTATCGTCAATCTATTGCATCACAGAGAGTAGGAGCCCCTTGTTCTCGAACCAACTCTTATTCTCATAATATTTCCGTATACCCTATCCTTTAACCTACTATATGCGTCGACAATCATGTGTATTTATGTTATGATATATAATAAATCTCATTGTAATATTTAATCCGCATATAATTTCGTAGATATAGGCAGAATCCCATTTCCTGTTTTTTATTATGATAAAGTTCTCTTTTTTTGAGTAGATTACGATGTTTATTAAATTATTGTGAGTGTGCACTCCTTATTTTACGAACTAGCAGCGTCCACCATAACTTCTTTTCGTTATCGTTGTACACATAATTAATTAACTGGTAGATAAGGAGGGGGTCAAGTGCATGTCTCGTTCTCATGCAAAATTCGTCTGAATTAAAGCGGTACAAACTCTACTCCACCCCAGCACCTCGCAACCCGTCCGAGTACTTTATCAAGTTCCTCTAAAAAATTTTCCCAGATTGCCCTTTGATGGTTCCATCTTGGTCTACATATGTATCAAACAACTGGAATCTAGCTCCTTACTTTCTACATGAGTGGTCAGTGTTGGCTGTTTGGAAAGTCAACGAGAAAGCTTTGAACACATCACAAAAATTAGCATTTTCGTTTTTAGATCTTGAAATATTTGGTGATTAAATATACAAATGGCATTTTTAGCTGATCAGTCCTCCTGAACTCTACAAATACTGTGATGTGTTAAATAAATTGTTTCTACTTAAAGAGTGATGCTACTTGCTGAATGCCTGTTGCAAAAGGTGTCCATATAATTGTTCCTAATAAAAGCAATCGTGAGAGGATGATGAATCCAGCATATTTTCCCGACCACCATTCAGTCCAAAAAGTCGAGGAATCCGGCATGGTTTCCACAAAATAACATTTGTGGACGATTGTTTTATGGCTACTTTGTAGAAATATTTATCAGGGCTTTTGAGTATCTTGCTAACAACAGACCACACACAAGTATAGGCTTCAGAAACAATATTAGTTCAGTGTAATTAACATGCAGTTATACCATGAATCATATGATACAGTACTGTTCGATTCTTTCTGTTATTTACAAATACCTTGCATTTAGGAATATTTCACTTACTACTCCATTTAAAATGGAAATATCTTCATATTGTTTTTGATTTGTTCACAGGTACCTAATGTCTAGTGCCACACTTAAGGAGTAACAATTCATTTAGCACATCAAGGTATGTGGAGAGTCAAATGGCACTGCACAGTTAAGAACACTATTTACACTTGAGTCACCAAATAATACAAGCCTTAAAGCCGAAAATGGAGTTCTTTGTGATAAGTCAAAAACTTTTCGAGTGTATAGATCATAAATCAATGTCTCAAAAAACAGACGTTCAGGGGGTTAATCGAACAATTGATTTGTATCATATATGACGAAGACAATGCAAAAATTATTGGTTTATAATTCAATGAAAGACTGAAGATAGACAATGTTAGTGAATACTAGTGGAATCATAGAGGCTTCAGTTTTTGACTCACTACTTTTCCAATATTATATATTACTGACTTCACAACCAACATATACAGGGTTATTACAAATGATTGAAGCGATTTCACAGCTCTACAATAACTTTATTATTTGAGATATTTTCAAAACGCTTTGCACACACATACAAAAACTCAAAAAGTTGTTTTAGGCATTCACAAATGTTCGATATGTGCCCCTTTAGTGATTCGGCAGACATCAAGCCGATAATCAAGTTCCTCGCACACTCGGCGCAGCATGTCCCTATCAATGAATTCGAAAGCATCGTTGATGCGAGCTCGCAGTTCTGGCACGTTTCTTGGTAGAGGAGGTTTAAACACTGAATCTTTCACATAACCCCACAGAAAGAAATCGCATGGGGTTAAGTCGGGAGAGCGTGGAGGCCATGACATGAATTGCTGATCATGATCTCCACCACGACTGATCCATCGGTTTTCCAATCTCCTGTTTAAGAAATGCCAAACATAATTATGGAAGTGCAGTGGAGCACCATCCTGTTGAAAGATGAAGTCAGCGCTGTCGGTCTCCAGTTGTGGCATGAGCCAATTTTTCGCGGGTTACGCGTGAAACTTGCCCGCACGCGTTCAACCGTTTCTTCGCTCACTGCAGGCCGACCCGTTGATTTCCCCTTACAGAGGTATCCAGAAGCTTTAAACTGCGCATACCATCGCCGAATGGAGTTAGCAGTTGGTGGATCTTTGTTGCACTGTTATGACTGACTGATGTGCGTGCATTTCAAGCACGACATACGCTTTCTCGGCTCCTGTCGCCATTTTGTCTCACTGCGCTCTCGAGCGCTCTGACGGCAGAAACCTGAAGTGTGGCTTCAGCCGAACAAAGCTTTATGAGTTTTTCTACGTATCTGTGGTGTGTCGTGACCATTTGTCAATGAATGGAGCTACAGTGAATTTATGAAATCGCTTCAATCATTTGTAAATGATCAAACATTTTACATTTATCACAAGCGCTTTTATTAAACGTATTCAGAGTCAGCTGGAGAAAATATTCATCATAATATCTTACAATGATATATTAATTGATTTTCCGCAAATGATGTCACACAACTGCGAACAAGCACAATTCATTCAGTTCTATACGATAATTAATGTAGCATAAGAAGCGGAATAGTATAACAATAATTTAGTGTCGCCCAGCACCATGCTGCAACCCTTCCAACTGGACTCCACTAGGGCGACTCGCGTATCTCTAAACTACCCCAGTAATCCTGTCAGGGAAATGGAACCTACAGTTTGACGAGGAAATCTCTGAGAGCAGCAGCCTAGGGTAGGCTGAAAAAAGTTTCGCTTTTCCATGCACTTGCCATACCACTAGACCACAATGTCCGACAACAGGAGTAGTGATCAGGTTGGAATACCAAATTTTTTGGTATAGATTAATGAATAATCGTATTAGAAAATTCATATTACTGAGCTTTCCAAACAGCAGCTGTTCCTCTCTGCATCGTTAGTTTCAGAAACGAATAACATTTTAACACATTTTTCACTCCTTAAGCTCTTAGGTCATAATTTTGTGGGATAGCTCATCACTTTAAAAGAAAGTATAGTTTGAAACAAAGTAAGAGGTTTATGTGGCCTTAACTTTCAGTTGTCTTTTAAGTGCCTGTGCTTGCTATGCACTGTAATAGAAATTTGCAATAACTATCGTAGGTAATAAAATACGTCTTAAATATTCTAAGAAAATTTTAGAAGAATATTAATGCCCACAGGTGTAACACTAGGATTAAAAATATTCTTCGTCGTTTTCAGTGCTTTTGGTGACAAAAACGAAGACAGCATGCAGCCACTAAAACATATTGTCATTTGGCCAATAACATAAAATGGCTCATATTTTATACGTGAGTTTGTAATTAAAGCTAGCAGGATACGAAATAATGAAGATAAATGTGGTTACTTTGCTCTTTATTATAATTGTGTTTTATAAGAACGTGCGTAATATCATTTTCGGTTTTCATTACATTTAAGCACCTGAGTTATGTAGTAATCTGTAATCGGTCGACATACCACACATACAAAAAATAATGTATATACAGACTGTAAACTGACTAGTTTCACAACTTTTACAGACGCCGTGTAAATTATCCATGGAACAGGGAAGTCACTAACTGACGGTACGTTTCTGAGGCCAACGGTAGGTTGCGCCAAGAGTCCGACATTGAAGTCCGATACACCATTTTGTAACGAATTATGTCAACAAATACGTTTATCTACCACGTCTCGAGTATCTTTGGAGGAATGGAAAACCTTTTCGCGGTAAAGTTATGATAGCGTTCCTAAGTGAACATGTAGAGGTTTTCCAGTACGTCAACGTAAAGTGAAATAAACTTTCATGAAACCAAGATTGGTTTCAACACCATCGTACGGTATTATGTGTGCTGCCATTGGAGACTGCATACTCTTGCCCTCCGCTAGCCTGGAAACATTCTCTATTACTGTGTGC
This sequence comes from Schistocerca cancellata, assembly GCF_023864275.1. Lineage (NCBI taxonomy): Eukaryota > Metazoa > Arthropoda > Insecta > Orthoptera > Acrididae > Schistocerca > Schistocerca cancellata. The sequence continues at coordinate 617,119,423 of NC_064631.1, read as the reverse complement.
GTACATTCATTTTAATGTACAATATGAGCTATGGTGTAGCTAATTTCTTTCATACTCTAAGTACTATTAGAAATGAGAGTTATGTCAAAAGTTTTAAAAATTATGTGGATCAGCTACGCGTCAACCAAGGCCTCGAATCTATGACTTTTTTTACCTCAAGCCGTGTGTTAAGCAACGTTTTTGAATTATTTATTATGTTTATCAACAATTAAACACTTCACTTGTTTTCTGCAATTTATTCTGCACCATTTTAAAAATACTTCTTTTTACTATGCAGCTGAAGCCATTCGTTGTTTATTCGTCATTTGTTATTACTAGACGAATACAGTTTTGATTTCCTGTGAAACATTCAGTAAGATTGGTTTAAAATCAATGTATGATAACGTATTTATTCCCGTTTTACCTAGGTTGGTACTGAGAGTTTTGCTTAATTAGATTTAATCAAACGACGACAGGTCTGCTAACATGCCACACGAAGCTGGAAGATAACTGAGAAATTCTCATGAGCCTTATTGGCCGTAAAGGTATGGCAAATGAGTGTTAGATACTGTACCTACATCTTTCTCAACAAAATGTATCCAGTGACAGTTCTACGTCGAAGCTTATCAAGTAACAGGAAGTAAACGAAGTGCATGTGTATACTGGATTTATGCCAGAAGGATGTAGGTTGCAGAAGGTACTGGGAGATGAAGAAGCTTGCACAGGATAGAGTAGCATGGAGAGCTGCAGCAAACCAGTCTCTGGACTGAATACCACAACAACAACAATAACTTGATGACACCTTTACTGATTTTTATCAACGAAGTGTTTTTAAATAGGTCTCGTAGAGATCTATCAAAGAATCAAAACATAATTGTTATAAACGGTACCAGTTTCGAAATAAAGGCTAGGATATGAATACGGCGCGGGAAAATAGTGAATTTTAGCCAAATGTTTAGTTAATGCGTTGAAAGTAGTGGCACGATTGTTAAGTAAACATAATTAGGGAAGTATGTATATGCTTAATGCTAATCCTTTTGTCTTTAACGACAATATAACAACAAATAACGTTTTCCATGATATTAGAATTTAGGAGAAAACTATCGAATGTAATGAAAAACTGTAGGCAGCAATGAAAACTGAGAAATTTTTCATACAATTTTATGTATAATTCATATGTACAACGATATTAAGTTTTAAGCGATCGGGACAGAGGACTGTGGCGAGATTTTGGAATGAGAGATATACTGCCTGGTTTTATTCAAGTTCTCACATTGACATAATAATATTCAATACTGATAAATCATAGACTTATGACTGTGAGAACAACAGAACATAAACCCAATTTTTCATATGCTTTAATCAGTGAGTGTAGTGAACTGCCTTTTCGCAGATTCTTGTCTGCATTTAGTTGGAAATACCATTATCTTAGTTGATGATTTTGTGGCGAATGCAGTAAGTGATTAGTTGGCCGCTAGATTTAAACGCAGCCAAATATAACATAATCCAGCCATTCACTGTGGCCCTTGACAGAGTGCTACTAACTTGAACGTTGAAACTCTAATAATCTGCACAATAGTGCAGGGAGCTCCGAGCTAATTCAGTTCTTTTTCGAGATGAACTTTTAAGAGAAAGTTTCTGTTCCTTTATAACGTTAATATTTTGTTACAAGTTAGTGTGGATCTGAAAAAGTTAAATACTAGATGCGTTAGAAGTACGGGGGCAACAGATTTTCCAATCAAAATCAGGAGAAGTATTGCGTTACCCACTAGGGCAAATGCAAGGAACTGTACAAATTATGCAACACTAACCCTACAGTCACAAATATTACTACCGATAGTAAAAGACAGGATTAGACAGAAAATATATTGCAGCTCCAGTAATCAATAAGGCTTCAGATAAGGAAAACGAACGAGGGATTCAAAATGGCACTTTGTCAGATTTTGGAAAGAAGTGTTGTGTGATGTCCTTAGGTTAGTTAGATTTAAGTAGTTCTAAGTTCTAGGGGACTGATGACCATAGATGTTAAGTCCCATAGTACTCAGAGCCATTTTTTTAAAAGAAAATTGGAAGTAAACAGAAAAACATATATAGAAAAGGCACTGATGCGGTGCAAGGAGCAAACGAGGGCTTGACTGGAAGGGTATGCGACTAATTTTGAGTGTACACACAAGTCAAAGCACTGTAGTGGAGATTAATGTTAGCAAGAAAGAAGAAAAATTGGAGTGAGTGTGAGACAGGAGTGCCCTCTATCACGTTACTTCTATTATGTGTTCATCGGGGAGACAATAACAACAATGGGATAAAGGATGACCTGGTTCAAAATTAAGGATATGCGTATTTACAATCTCTGGTTTGCCGATAACAACGTGATAGTGATAGGTTGAGATACGAACTAAATAAACAGCCTCAAGTCTTCAATGAAGGCACAACAGAACTAAAACTAACAGTAAGTACCATGATGCCAAGAGCGCCTTCCAAAACAAGAACAACCTTCTGGACAAGCACATAAGCGTCCACGCTAAGAAACATTTGTGAAGACTTCTGTACAGAATGACCTTACACGCAGGTTTCAGAACAGGACGTTCGTAAAGCAGAAGTTGCGAAAATGTGGTTCTGGAGGAGAGTTACAAGGATTAGCTGCATTGATAGATAAACGAATGAGATGGTTCTACAAGAAATAGGAGAGAAGAAAGAACCACAGAGAGCTAATAAGCCAGTGCACGGCAGAACTCATTCCACACTTTATTTAGACATGATATTCTTTTATATAACCTATACGAATGCAAGATTGTAGAGAAGAAAACAAGGGACAGCCGAGAAGATTCTACTTCAAAATATGATAGTGAGATGGGATGTTCTTCATACAAGGTGATGTAGAGTGGAAGCTGTGGTTGAGAGCAGCGTCAAGGCCAAGCTTTTTAAAAGAAGAATAAGAAGACAAGATAAAACCTGCGTGGTCAAACGAATGTAACCAATAATAATATTTTATACGTTAATTAAATTCGTCAGAGATCCTTTCCTCGTGAATCTAACAAAGGTTTCGCTCATTTACTGCTAGGCGGTAAACCGAACCATATGTAACTTCGAAATATGTCAACGTAGTGCTTGTAAACTGACTTGTTGCTCCGAAACGCGTTGCAATTAAACAAGAAAATAAAATATTGAGACTGCAAATGGTGTGTCACTAGTAAAACTATCGCTGACCTGTAAGCTACACTCAGAGACAACCTCGGCAAAATGTCTGTTAATAAGGCAAGCTTTTCATTGAATAAGACTTTTTCCAAGGCTTTCCGTCTTTAATAAACTAATAGCAGTTACTGATCACGAGAGTGTCAAGGTGTTAACTCCTTTTTGTTCTTAACTTCCAGACATCGACAAGTTATAAAATTAATCAGGAGATAATACCGACACTGACAGCTAAATTATCGTATCAACTGCAAAAGTAGTCTAATGGAATGTGTGCAATGAACCGAGAACGTCTTGATGATGGCTCTTTAGGCAGCTGAGCATACAGACAGCAGCTACACAGCTACTTTACGACTATAAACAATTGAAATGCAATCATTTACCATAAACCTGTGAGAGGCTACCCTGCGTTAGAATACTCACCCAGCCGTATTCAAACGGTTGTGATCCACCGACGTCCCTGCCACCTGGCGGACGATCTGCAGGTACGGGCCTGGACGCCACAGCTATTTTCGCGGGTATCATGGCGTAGGTGCGATGCTCTCTGCAGCATAATTGTCTTATTAGTCAAAAAATTTCCTCCCTTTCTGTAATACAGGAAAAGGTTTAAGGAGAAAATCTCAGCACAGAGAGTTTTGGGGAGATTGTTTCATTGTGTTATGACTGTGTAGGTCTATCGACGTTTGAGCTTACGATAGAATTATGGAAAACTTCTAGGTTCATTACAGTACAGATTAGCAGCGTTTTGTAACTAAGAAATATAAGACTTTAGAGTTCACAAAACTGAAAGAAAACTAACATTCAACAGACATTCTTTACATAGTATCATTTACCACTTTTTATTTGTAAGGAAAATTTAGATTTTGTTTTACGTTTTAGAAATATGTTCAGCTTTCGTAAATCTAGCATAAGAAAACATGATTGCGATGAAAGCAAGCATTGTTTAGCGTTACTATAATATATCTATAACAAAACGGTCACTCGCTCTTATGTCCACTCGAACCCAAACTCAATTTTTGCATTGTGTGGTTACATTTATTTTTGGCTTCCATCTAACAAAATTAAAAAAAAAAACATGTCTTTTGTAAATCATGTCGTGTACAAGAAATCAGTCGAAATAGTTAAAAGTACTCCTTTGTAAATCATTAATAACATACTAACTTAAAACAGAAGATAAATTTCAGTGGAACAGACGACAGAAACCGTAGCAGATAAATAGAGTTACTTATTTTTAACTCAATGTTTGATAACCCTTCACAGCAATAGTGGTTACACAATGCTCACTTCAATTCCCCTGCATCTCTAGGTATCTATATCTTATAACGTATGTATATGTTGAGTCTTAGCTTAGAACTTATTGCTATTGGCCTTGGTGCTTCAGTTAGTCCCTCCCGTAGAAGAATCTATAGAGGTATTCCCACAATACAACCAATATCCCGGAGTTATCGAGAGACATAGCAAGGGCATTCTCGTATATCACTGAAGATATTTTCTAAACAGAACGTTACACCTAGGATCGATATATTATTAACTTTTTTGAAACTTTAGGTCTTTATTAAGTATATTTATTTGAATAATACCGTTTTCCACATTACGTTGTAGATATTAATGTGAACTTCCGTATACAACTATCTCAAAGAAAAGAAAACTTGTGGACGACTACGCAATTCAAAAGTAGTCAAGCAACGGAAAACAAAGTAGATACAGCCAACAATGAAAGTAAAGTAAATGAAGGCTGCGTGGGACACATTAAAGCTTAGCATCAAGAAACAAAATATGAGTTGGGCCTTATACAACCGGTTTTCAAGTCGGTTTTCGCATTTGTCCTATCACTTAACACGTATTTCGCTTCTGGTTTAGTTTCCGTTCCTACTATAGTTACCTCTTATTGCCAGTAAAACGATGAGTTGTTACTACTAGTCTTCACTATGATGATTAGTCTTGACTATGATGATTACTGCGCACATTTTTTTGCTCAAATTATATTTTTCGATGAAGTTTAACATGGCTTAGTTGCTACTAATTTCCTACAGAGTCCTGAACTTATGATTCTTCTATTTTCTATGAAATAAAATGACTTTGAAAATATGCTGAATTACTTCTGTTGGTCTGTTCACACTGTCATCGTCCCTAATAAAAATCCGAAGACTGAGGATGTGTGGAACAAGACGGTATTTAAACATTATATTGCTGTTTAATGCCTCGTTTTCTTCGCCGTTTTGTGGTCAGACCGTAATTTGTTACTGTACGTCACAAAAATTAAACTGGGAACACTAAGACTTCTCTTTTCTTTACAGCTGAATTCTCATACCGTCATACCGTAGTAACTTAAAAATGGAACGGATACAGACATCGGTGAACTCCGACCTCAGGCTACGCTACTCAAGATTCCATATTCACTTTTAATGGCTTCATCAACTCACAACTCCCAGACGAAATGGATAAATTCTAGTGTCCGAATCCACTCGTTGGCGTTGAGCAATGACGTCATATGTAAGGCAAAGACACTACGTATAGGCAATCTATGAAAGCAACAGATCATACTCGTAAACGAATGTAGCATACGATAAAATTACAATCACATTCAAGCAGTTATTTACTTAGTCACGAATTATATCGAAACTATCTGAAGATGACGAAAATTAAGAACCGGAATTAAAAACAAATCATGTCTGGTAAGAAGGATTCTCGTAATTTATGCGACTAGAAAACCACAGAGTACCTTTAACTTCGTTAAAGTAAAGCGCATGGTGGAGTCATACTATCATAAAATAGCGTTAATTTTACGATAATTATTGAATCTAATGGAAGGAGCGCAGGAAAGAGGGGGGTTTTGGAAGGGGAGAAACTAAAATGTATCAGACAAAAGGGAAAATTACATGAATGACAACAGATACGAAACAGTAGCATAAAATGTGGAGAAATCGCACACTGAATTTTAAAATAAAAGCCAGTACATGACAAACGAATATCAACAAAAAATAAGTAATATCGGAATCGATAACTAGAATTAAACTATGTAGGTAAATTCCGGTTACAGATTCCTAGCGCTCCATGATTCATATGTAAAACACTGAAATGAAATACTATTTCCACTTTTGTAATTGCTCTCTAAAACTACTGTGGTGTAAACAAAAACTGGAATCGGTGACTAGAACTGACCTATATAGGTCAATTCTGGTGTCCGAGTCCAATATTAGTAGCTTTTTTGCAGTAGTTCAGAGAGAAAATACAAATGAAGAAATCATATTAGCCTGCATTTTAGTGCACACACATGCTGGAGAAACGGTCTAATTAATGAATGCTAGAGTCGGTAACTAAAATTGACGTATACAGGAGGTCAATTTTAGATGGTTAATAATTTTGGACATTTTTATAGTAAATCTGTGGACTATGTTTTCGTAAAATTTCTACATTTTATATTAATCTCTGAACTATTACGAAAAACAAATACTGTAGGTACAGCTTCTAAATTTTCATTTTTTGCATAGTAATGAAAATAGCAAAACCATACATATAAATCCTGTAACACTTTAGTACACGCACTTGTCGAAACGATCTAAATAACGAACCGTGAAATGGGAATCTGTAAGTAGATTTAACCAATATGGGTCAGTCCCAGTTACCCTACTTTATGTCAGTTTTCGTTACTTGTGTACTCGTCCCGTTATATTCAACAATTAGTATTAAAAGTTAACGCTGATTCATAATATTACGACTTTACCATGCGCTATACTGTACTGGATTTAAAGGTTCTCTGTGCTTTTCTTACTCACATAAATTACGATAATAATTTATTTCAGTCATGTATACTTCTCTTTTCCTGCTCTTATTTATTTTCGTTATCTTTAATTGTTGTCTGTATAATTTGTGGCTAAGTAAGTAATCAGGTGAATTTTATCGTATGCTACATTCGTTTGTTTATGAATATGATCAGTTGCTTTCAAAGATTGCCCATATGTAGCGTCTCTACCTTAGGAGTGACGTCATTGCTCAAAGCCCACGAGTGGAATTGGTGACTAGAATTGGCCCGAAGAACTCTCACTTTCTAGCCAATACAAATGGAGGACTTTACAGGGGTGGTGGTTAAAACACTATCATCGCTTTCACACCCGAAATCATTGCAACCGTAAATATCTTGCCCGTTGTCTCAGACTTAACAATTAACTGAGCATTGGTGTTCTTACGAATATGTTTCCTAAAGTCAGTGACGAATTACAAAAGAATTTCTTCCGGATGTTTCGATTTTTACACAACGAATGGGACGAAACCATCTCTAGTTACAGAACTGTCTCAAATTGCGTATATTCTGAGAATAATATCTTAATTATACTGAGAATTCGGGTCTAGTGAAGCAGGGGATAAAACCCGTCGGCTTTGAACAATGACGTCATTCCTTAGTCATAGATAGTAATGTCTTCACTTCGAGGCATAGATAATAAAGAAGTTCTGTGTTCTAATAAGCGCGATCATTAAAATAATTGAATGTGAATCTGAAAGCGATCGCTTGATATTAGATACAGATGCTTCAGTAGCTGATAAGTGTTTTTTGGCTTTAAAGAGAAAAATCTCACGAGATAGAATAAACTGATCCTAAGATACAGATGCTTCAGTAGCTGATAAGTGTTTTTGGCTTTAAAAAAAAAAAATCTCACGAGATAGAATAAACTGATCCTTCTTTATGTTAGTAATAGCGGAGACGAAATAAACAGCACATCTACAATTTGTATCCCGTGTTCCACTTAGGGTTTACTGAAGCGGAGGATACATCGTTCAGGTGAAGAACAGGACAGTAATGCTAGGAAAACGAAGAAATCGCCTTACGACAAACTCTTATTCCGGACTATACTTGTAGCAACACACTTCGAATCAGCTTTTAATTTGTATCGGGTGTTTTATTTGCGGTTTAGCGAAGCAGGGGATACATAGTTCAAGTGAACAACAGGACAGCAATGCCACTTGAAACTAAGAAATCGAGTACGCTGAACTTGTATCCCGTACTGCACTTAAGCAATACAGTACGAAAGACTTTCGAGATACAACTGACATACATGTAACGTTATGTATTCTTTGCTAGTAATTTCATTCATTTCTTTCCATTGTATTTTGCGGAGAAATACTAAGATACAAACACGCGATATCGTTAACGTGAAAATACTACTGGCCCTTAAATATGTGAAATAAAGTTTATCTCTCTCGCATTCCTTTGTTTCTCAACATTCTCCTCAGCTCTTTCATCTTTGTAATACATGCTCTCTGGCGACTTGTGACGTCATTGTTCAAAGCCGACGGGTTGTATCCCCTGCTACACTAGACCCGAGAATTCTTGAGAAGCATGGACCACGTATCTAATTTCGCAGATGATTTTTGTCCGATATAAATAGCTTTCCCTGATTCAGTCATCGCAACCAGGACTTGTAAAAACATTTTGGTCAGCTAATATACGGAGTAAACGAATTAGAGATGTACAACACCAAGAAAAATGTAGGACTTAAACTGTTGTCTGGCTGTATAACAGAAATCCAACATCTACCACTAACTTAAATTGTCCCACTGCAACTACGACACTACAGTAGCATATTTTCATTCACAATGTTATTATTACGATACATAAAACTATGAGAAATTTACTTATCTTTCTATAAAAACTAACAAATTGGCAGTAGTCTGCGTCGAGAGACAGAGAAGACGTTATCTACGCAGCAATATAATTTGCAGCCGAAACGCTAACAAAAAGGCAATCAAAGACACTCAGTGCTTATAGCCTCTTTCGCACATAAACATGTTGACATTACAGGCTGGTATTCGAATGTCTAGCACTATGCGTACAAACTGCCCTTTCTTTAACTTTCTGCAGCACAAGGCATCGAAATCGAATGTACTACCACAATTCTTACCTATTCCAACTCCAACGCCACCGATGAGGACCAACGTTCTGTTGTGGTCTCTGCTCTGTGTGTGTCCGTGCTCCAGCAAAGCGCTCCTTGTACCAGGGCTTGCGTTGTTAGTTGACAGACCGTATCCATGGGGACCGAGCGGCAGATGTTGCTGACACAGGCGCCGCACAGTGGACGAACGCGGAACTCCTTGTATCCCGTAGAGAACAGCGAGCTGTGACAATTGATGTAGAAACCGTTGCCGCTCACTGACTTAGGAGGCAGAAAATTGAACCATTACTGATAGCCACTTTAAAACGAATCAGACTTTCTACTAATACTGTTGGAGTCTTCACTTTTTGCGTGCCTACATCTCGTCTCTAAACACTCTTCCATATTTATCACACAACGTACCTCACAGAGTTTCATTCCCAATCCAGTGTGCATCCATATGCAACACACAGGGCCCGTAGCAAAATCAGAGTTCCAGAGTCACTCCGCATGTAGCACCGTCTCAGCAAATTACGATAATTGCTTCTTATGTATGTCACAATATTTTTATTTGTAACTGATTAAATTATTTTAAGCACAGGCTGAAGTGTGGTTTCATGGTCGTGCCATAATTAAATAAAAACAATTTAGCATGGCACAATAAAACCCGTATATTATGGTGGAAAGAATTCGTATTGCTCAATGTTCTGTCACCATGAAATCGATATACTAGGAGATCATTAGCTGACTAACAAATGACTGAAGTCCTTAAATTACGTTGCATGTAGGCTAAACGTCGGACACAAAAAAATATAGCGAATCACTCGTACTCTTATACCCAATTTTATATTTCCTGTCCGGTGTTGTTTGCAATCTATGTCTCTATGGGTGATGGTTGCTTGTTATCTGATTATCGCCTAATGCACTGAAAACTAATTTGTAACGTGCTGAATAGCAGTACAATAATTTCAGTTTGATTCATTTTTATTCGTAATTACATCAGGTATTATTGTAGTGTTCGTTTTTATTGGACACTTCTTAACAACAGTGGGGACTCATCCGCAAGAACATACCTAGACCTTGCAGTAGGGGCCAATCATGTCGCGACAAAGTAAAACAGAGCGCATTATGAATGACAAATAAGCAACCATATTCATAACGGCTTACGTATTTTCAGTCCATAAATAAGGAAATATTCCTATGAAAGTGTATGGTTGTAGTACTGTAGTGTTCCATCAGTCTTACGTCACTCTACTCAGCCTGTTGTGGTTCAAGATAATATGGACATCTTACTTGAATAATTACGTTCTGTGATACACTCGTCTTCCTCAGTTACGAGTGTCTTCTCTGACGCGGAAGTACGAACGTGTGAATGATCTCCATTCTCCTCCGTGGCTCCCGACGGGGCCTGTTATTGAGCAATTTTTTGCTTTTATTGAGCTATCATGTAGCTTTTCCGTTGGCAGATGAAGATAAAATCAGTTTGACATTCCTCAATAACTCTCTGCATAACCCCTAAATCTGCTACTGACATGGCTCATTCATCATCTCACAATCTTTCTGAATATGCACGGTGATTCCGTGATGATACTATAAACTTTGAGGCAAAGTGGAGAAAGGTAAACGTATTAATTAGAGATAAGGAACCCTGGTCCGGAAACGACCGAGTCGAGAGTTATAAGTGGAAATCTTTCTGATATCTCGGTCAGTGGACCTCTTCTATTTCAAGATCTTTGCTTTTTATATTTTGGGAGGAGATAGTACGGACCAAAACAAAACAAAATACTCGCCTAGTAAACATGGGATCTAAAATGTATACGTACCCTAAGAACTGTTAGCACTTATTCAGTGGAAGAGGCTTGTCTCGCAGTAGCAAAAATGACAAAGTGCTCGTAGTTCTTAAGGTATGTACTTTAGAGCCCATGTTTACCGGACTTTTCTTTCTTGTTTTGGCCCATACCACTTCCCTCAAAAATATGCAAAGCAAAGAGCTTGCAGTAAGAGAGGTCCACTCTCAGGGGTATCAGAACGATTTTCGCTTTTAACTTCCTACTCGGTCGCTCCCGGACCAGGATTCCTTGCTTCAAACTGATACATTTACCCTTCTCCATCATCCTGAAAACTTTAAACATCATCATTGAATCACCGTGCATAATTAACTGCAATCCTCCTTACAACGACCTGTTGATTTCACTTCACTTCTTTACTTTCTTTGCAGTATTGCAATGTCAAAGATTACAATATTTATAGTACAACTTTACGGACATCACAACATTTTGTTTAGTTATGTCTCAGATTTACTGTCCCAAGCCCGGAATCACTTCATTTACTGTTAATAAGGCAGCAAAAATGGAGATAAAAATTATCACGGATTTTATAGGCGAATTAAATTGTAATTAATTATATATGGTGATTCAGTGATGATGTTAAAGACGTTCAGGAATGATGTAGAAAGGTCAATGCAAGAAATCAAAGGGAATTACATTAGGAAATGAGACTTCCAAAGTAGTAGATGAGTTTTGCTGTTTGTGCAGTAAAATAAATGCTGATGGCCGAAGTAGAGACGATGTAGAAAGTAGTCTGGCAGTAGCAAGGAAAGGCCGGCCGAGGTGGCCGAGCATTTGTAATCACATCTCATATTTTTGGAAGCTGCAGATTTAAACAGATCTGCAGCGTAATTTTGCCGGCACGGTAGCTCAGCGTGTTCGGTCAGAGAGCTGCATGCTCTCTGTAATAAAAAAACTGAGCCAAAGAATCAATGATGAACTTGAACAGATTGTCTTGTGACGTCCGCCCAGACCAAACACAACGAACAATATCGAACAAAATGAATTACAAAAAAAGCGGTTCTAGGAGCTTCAGTCCGGAACCGCGCGACTGCTACGGTCGCAGGTTCGAATCCTGCCTCGGGCATGGATATGTGTGATGTCCTTAGGTTAGTTAGATTTAAGTAGTTCTAAGTTCTAGGGGACTGATGACCTCAGAAGTTAAGTCCCATAGTGCTCAGAGCCATTTGAACCATTTTGAAGTAGCAAGGAAAGTATTTCCGAAAAAAAGAAATCTGTTGCCTTTTCTTGGGGATCCACAGCCTCTAAATGCTTAATGAGCGAGAACATGATCCGTAGTAGGCTGTAATGAAAACTATCTTTATATAAACAGTATAATTAGCTAATTGCGACAACTCGTCATTTTCACTAGCTCTTACACGTTTTTGTGAAACACAATGCAAGTATACTGATATATGTTTATGTGTATAAATTGTCTTCTACGAGGGTATTCCGCGGATTCTTCAGTAATAACATTTTTTAAAAAAATATTATGGAAATTGTAGTTCTATGGGCTATTTCGACAACTTGTCATTTTCAAGCCCTCTAAAAACCAACACGGAACGGTATCACATTGTATACATACATCTCCATACATCACCACGTATAGCAAATTACACACCTCACATTAACATGCCACATTACCATGAAGTATCCCACTTACATGTGTGACATTAAATAATACTCATCGAAATTGTCTAGTTACACTCCTGGAAATGGAAAAAAGAACTCATTGACACCGGTGTGTCAGACCCACCATACTTGCTCCGGACACTGCGAGAGGGCTGTACAAGCAATGATCACACGCACGGCACACGCACACACCAGGAACCGCGGTGTTGGCCGTCGAATGGCGTTAGCTGCGCAGCATTTGTGCACCGCCGCCGTCAGTGTCAGCCAGTTTGCCGTGGCATACGGAGCTCCATCGCAGTCTTTAACACTGGTAGCATGCCGCGACAGCGTGGACGTGAACCGTATGTGCAGTTGACGGACTTTGAGCGAGGGCGTATAGTGGGCATGCGGGAGGCCGGGTGGACGTACCGCCGAATTGCTCAACACGTGGGGCGTGAGGTCTCCACAGTACATCGATGTTGTCGCCAGTGGTCGGCGGAAGGTGCACGTGCCCGTCGACCTGGGACCGGACCGCAGCGACGCACGGATGCACGCCAAGACCGTAGGATCCTACGCAGTGCCGTAGGGGACCGCACCGCCACTTCCCAGCAAATTAGGGACACTGTTGCTCCTGGGGTATCGGCGAGGACCATTCGCAACCGTCTCCATGAAGCTGGGCTACGGTCCCGCACACCGTTAGGCCGTCTTCCGCTCACGCCCCAACATCGTGCAGCCCGCCTCCAGTGGTGTCGCGACAGGCGTGAATGGAGGGACGAATGGAGACGTGTCGTCTTCAGCGATGAGAGTCGCTTCTGCCTTGGTGCCAATGATGGTCGTATGCGTGTTTGGCGCCGTGCAGGTGAGCGCCACAATCAGGACTGCATACGACCGAGGCACACAGGGCCAACACCCGGCATCATGGTGTGGGGAGCGATCTCCTACACTGGCCGTACACCACTGGTGATCGTCGAGGGGACACTGAATAGTGCACGGTACATCCAAACCGTCATCGAACCCATCGTTCTACCATTCCTAGACCGGCAAGGGAACTTGCTGTTCCAACAGGACAATGCACGTCCGCATGTATCCCGTGCCACCCAACGTGCTCTAGAAGGTGTAAGTCAACTACCCTGGCCAGAAAGATCTCCGGATCTGTCCCCCATTGAGCATGTTTGGGACTGGATGAAGCGTCGTCTCACGCGGTCTGCACGTCCAGCACGAACGCTGGTCCAACTGAGGCGCCAGGTGGAAATGGCATGGCAAGCCGTTCCACAGGACTACATCCAGCATCTCTACGATCGTCTCCATGGGAGAATAGCAGCCTGCATTGCTGCGAAAGGTGGATATACACTGTACTAGTGCCGACATTGTGCATGCTCTGTTGCCTGTGTCTATGTGCCTGTGGTTCTGTCAGTGTGATCATGTGATGTATCTGACCCCAAGAATGTGTCAATAAAGTTTCCCCTTCCTGGGACAATGAATTCACGGTGTTCTTATTTCAATTTCCAGGAGTGTATTTTTCACAACACACTAGGACACTCATAAGATGTAACTTGTAATGAAGCAAGTTATACTCGCAGTCTTTTGCACTTTTGTTACCTACTATCACAACTTAACCATTTTAGTGAAACACCAGGCAAATATCCAGACATACGTTTATTTGTATAAATTGCCCTCTATAAGGGGATTCTATTGGTTCGTCAGTAATAACATAATTCTTTTAAAAGTATTATGAGAATTATATTCCTGCGGATTATTCTTCTGAAAAAAAAGAGTGAGTAGGTCGACCTCTGTAGGTCTATACATAGCCTTCAGACACTGCTGACCTGTGATATAATTCATTCAAGTCTGGCATGCTAGCAATTAAGCGATTGGTCATCTTCCTACATTTTGGGAAATTTGTACGTATTTCATTTATTTATTTTAAGGCACTGTATAAAATACTTTATTATGCCTGTCCGTATGCACTTACTAGTCCTCGTTAGCTCACTGTCTGATCTACAGCACATTAGATCAGTCTGGCACACCAACAGTATATGTAATGTGACTCTGACATTTGCTATCCATGGTACTACAGTGTTTGGAAGCATGTCTTCCTTTGACCGAGCGAGGTGGCGAAGTTGTTAGCACATTGGACTCGCATTCGGGAGGACGACGGCTCAATCCCGCGTCAGGCCATCCTGATTTAGGTTTTACGTAATTTCCCTACATCGCTTCAGGCAAATTCCGGGAAGGTTCCTTTGAAAGGACACGGCCGATTTCCTTCCCCATCCTTCCTTAATTCGATCTTGTGGTCCGTCTCTAATGACCTCGTTGTCGACGGGACGTTAAACATTAATCTCCTCCTCCTCCTCCATGTCTGTCTTTGACAACATCTTATCAGTTGCTTTGAGCTGTGATGTAGTAGTACTGAGAGCAAAGTTACCAATACGACGTTTAAGGATGTCACGTTGATCTGGATCCATTCCCAATGTAAGGATGGAATATAACGTCTATTTTTTAAATGTAGTAAAAAATAATTGGTCAATAATGTTATGTAATAGGTAAAATCCTTCACGTAAGTGGGAACATTGCACGGTAATGTGGTATTTTAATGTGAGTGGGGTAATTGTTACTCATATATGGCGATTTATCGAAATGTATGCAGACAATGAGATACTCTTCCACCTTGGTTTTACAGGTGCTTGAAAATGAAAAACTGAAGAAGAAATTGCCTAATCACACGAGTTAAATAAAGTTGGGGGATAAGGAAATGTATGGCACAAAGTGACAAAAAGAATTGATCGATTGATTGCAAACTTCCTGAGGCATCAAAGAATCGTCAATTTGGTATTGGGCAGAAGTGAGGGGTAAGGATTGAACAGGGAGACCAAAGCTCAAACAGAGCAATCAGGTTCAAATTGGCACAGACTGCAGTAGTTACGGGGAGATCTACATCTACATCTACATATATATTCCGCTAGCCACCAAGCGGTGTGTGGCGGAGGGCACAGTTCGCGCCAAAATCATATTTCCCCCTCTCTGTTCCATTCGAGGATCGCTCGAGGAAAAAACGACTGTCTGAACGCCTCAGTACGAGCTCTTATTTCCCTTATCTTTGAATGATGATGATTACGCGATCTGAAAGTTGGTGGTAAAAATATATGATCTACATCCTCGGCGAAGACTGGATTTCGGAATTTAGTGAGCAGCCCCTTCTGTTTAGCCCGTCGTCTATCTGCAAGTGTGTCCCACTTCAAACTTTCTATGAGATTTGTAACACTCTCGCGATGGCTATATGTACCAGTCACGAATCTTGCCGCTCTTCTTTGGACCTTCTCAATCTCAGACCCAGCTGGTAAGGGTCCCATACAGACGAACAATACTGTAAGACTGGACGAACTAACGTATTGTAAGCTATTTCCTTTGTTGAAGGACTGCATCGCTTTGGGATTCTACCAATATACCGCAATCTAGAGTTCGCCTTACCCGTTACTTGTGTAATCTGATCATTCCATTTGAGATCATTTCGAATAGTCACACCCAGTTACTTGACTCATGTTACCGCTTCCAAAGACTGATCATTTATTTTGTACTCATACATTAATGGTGATTTTCGCCTTGTTCTACGCAGTAGGTTACACTTCTCTCCTCCCATCTGCACAGTGCTATCCCTTCCCTTTTCCCTCCCCCTCCAGATTGCTGGAAATTTGTGGTAAGGTCTTATGGGACCAAACTGCAGGGTCCCTAAGCTTACACACGCCAACTTAAACCAAATTATGCTAAGGCGACACATACGCCCATGCCCGAGGGAGAACTCGAACCTCCGATGGCAGGAGCCACACAGACCGTGACAAGATGCCTAAGACTGCGCGGCTACCCCACGCGGCCCCAGATTGGTGCTTCCGCTTTATGTGACAGGTGTTTTCTGGTCCGAGTTGCCAGAGATAGAGGTCGTGTATGCATGAGATGCGCTTGCTGGTGTGAATGATTGTGTGTGTGTGTGTTTGCTATTCTGAAGGAGACTTTAGCCAAAAGTAATGTGTAACGTCTTTTCACTGGGTCGGTATACAGTTCAGGGTGTTATGTTTATGGTAAGTAGCAGTCTATCTCTTCCTTAAATTGTTATTAATATGTTACATTAGACGACGCAGTTTTCCTGGTGACGAACTCCGGACTGGAGAGGTCTGTGGCCGGGTAAGTTGGTGAGCGGAGTGAGGCAGCCAGCGAAAACTGCTGCAGCCACTTGTGGTGTCCTCTTGTGCAGACGGTCGCTTCCGGGGCCAAACGTCTGGCTGTTGACAGCGGTGAAGCAGAGAAATCAGCGGTACATGAGCTGATTCCTTGCGTAATGCACTCCAAAGACATTCTCTGTGTACTCGTTTGTGTACTTTTTATTATCTATATTGAATGAGACGGTTGGGGACTGAAAGTTAACCCTGTGGGCCTGTTATATAAAATGATTGAGATTGTGCGCAAAATTTAGTTTACTAACAACATTTATTTTCCCAAAACAAAGACAGACATAAATTATGCTAAACAAGTTATTGATTGAACACCATAAACAACTAACAGTTGGTTGAAGAGTACAACAGACAACGATCCTGGGGACAGAAGTGTGTCAAGTACTCTCGCCCTAAAAATGTGGATAATGCAATCTGAATTGATCTGACGATGAACAGACTTTGATTAAGTCTACTGTGGTTTCACTACATAGGTGCAGCTGAGAGGAAGTGGCGGTTGAGATCTGTACGCCCTGACAATGCTGGAGCAGCAGTATGTTACCCAGTTTGCTTTATGCGGCGATGTAACTTGCAGCTGGCGAGATGGGTGCGGCGGAGGTGAGATGTGAGGCAGCACCTGTAAGTGGATCGTGGCCACAAAAGAAATGCAAGAATCTCATGGTCCAGCGATCAGGCAAACGGATCGCAATTTATTCTCTACCAGAGCCCTGAATTACTGTTAGATTTCTGGTCATACCAAGGAATAATTTGGCTCACTTTTATGTCAGAATGCACAAGGATACCAAACATCAACACTGGTAAACCAAAAACGATTATATGTATCCTCGACAAACGAGTAGTCTGAGACATTTGAAGTCACACTATCGGTACAGTAAGAATTTCACCACAGGCTCTCCAGTCTAACTACTCGCAAGTGAAGTCAGTCTCAGGACAAGTCCCAAGCACCCACGACACATGCCAGAGCTCCGACCAGAGCTCCCTCCCAGACCAAAGTCCAGAATGTGAGTGCTTCGCATTTCCCACAAAAAAAATCTGTTTTCCCTCAAAGTGCACGAATGACACCACCTTCACGCTATCTTGAGCCAATCACAGGGCCGTAGATGCACTAAATATCCCCTCCCCCATCGCAGCAGAAATTGTCAAACCAGGGCAAGAGTTAAGAAACCTGCATCCCTGGAGGAAAAGAAGCTGCCAATTACTGGCCTTTTTAAGTTGTTGCTGAGGGGGAAGTTGATTTTCTACTAAGTCCTGTCGCTTCCCACAGCAACAAGTGAACAGATTCAATCTTAAAGATCTTTATCTAAATCGCCTGTGCCTTGGACCTTGTTAGTCCTAGCTATGAAGTGTACTAAACATTCTATCTCTAAACGTTTCTGAGATGCCAGAGTTTCTTATACAACCGAGGGGGCCAATGGAAGTGGGTCATAGGCCTATCTGCAGTAACAGCAAATATGAAAACGTGAATTTTTATTATGTGTGCACACAACGCCCGGCTTACGACTCCACTGTGTAGACGCATTTTTTCAGTCTGTCACCTCCAGCCCCAGCTTTGGCTGGTGGAAATGCAGGTATCACGTCATTGTTCTGCTGGAGACCCGTCTCAATGAGGGGCTGCTCTGTCTGCTCTGTATGGCTCTGGGCCTGTCTGGCAAAATTTACCGAGGGATGGGCTCACCGCCAATTGCTTTGAACTCCCAATATACTGTTTCTACGACCTAATAACCATAATATACCTCATGCTTTTAGCGCCTCAGACAAAGTTTGAGTCTCAGACAAAGTCTGAGTCCCAGATAAAGAAAAAAAAAACCAGTGCATGTGCCAATGTAGTTTTTTTTATATAAATACAGTGTAAAATGAGTAATTTCCTTAACAAGTGTCATACATCTGTGTATGCCTGTGGTCTTCCATGGTATATAATACTCACATTTACCCCCCCCCCCCCCCCTCCGAATGTTCTTGCTATAGTATCTAGTTTGCTGAGACAGCCTGTTCTAGGGTAAAATGAATCGCAGAGCAGCATATATTATCGATTACTTAGAAGCATCGCTCTCACCACTAAACAGGTTTTTATACCAAAATGTTCGATTTACATTCTAAGAGCCTGCACTCATACACACAAACACATACACACACACACACACGCACATATTATCACGACAGACGCTGTTTAAATCATATCACACAACAATAAATTCAAATAACATGCTGTAGTTTAAACATAACCGATCCATCAAGGTTAGTAATGAAAGCTGTTCGTCAAATGGAGGACAGGAAGCAGAATCTGTGGTCAGATGAATAAACTCTTGTAATATGTTTCTAAACAAAGCAACCATCGAGCAAACTGCAGCAATATTTAACAAAATTGTAGTAGATTAGCAACTAAAATATCTTTCAGACGTTCGTTATTTACCAGTTCAAAACTTCCTAATAAACATTATCTGTTTTTCCCTCTCCTTCAGCTGTCTGTATGAAATAATAAATAAGGTGACGTTGAGTCCCATTTTTTTAAGGGACAGTGAGGAATTATGTAGCTTCGTCCCAAATATTTTCAAAGGTATTTCTTGACACCTGTTTGTTTCGGATTTAACAATATTATTGAAAGATTTATCCCTAATTAAGTATTTACATTGTTGGGCACAAGGCATAAAGCTGGTTTCTATCGCCATACGTCATCTGTAGGCGTGAAATTACACTACTGGCCATTAAAATTGCTACACCACGTAGATGCTACAGACGCGAAATTTAACCGACAGGAAGAAGATGCTGTGATAGGCAGATGATTAGCTTTTCAGAGCATTCACACAAGGTTGGCGCCTGTGGCGACACCTACAACGTGCTGACATGAGCACAGTTTCCAACCGATTTCTCATACACAAACAGCAGTTGATCGTCGTTGCATGGTGAAACGTTGTTGTGATGCCTCGTGTAAGAAGGGGAAATGAGTATCATCACGTTTCCAACTTTGATAAAGGTCGGATTGTAGCCTATCGCGATTGCGGTTTATCGTTTCGCAACATTGTTACTCGAGATCCAATGACTGTTGGCAGAATATGGAATCAGTGGGTTCAGGAGGGTAATACGGAACCCCGTGCTGGATCCCAACGGCCTCGTATCTCTAGCAGTCGAAATGACAGGTATCTTATCCGCATGGCTGTGACGGATCGTGCAGCCACGTCTCGATCCCTGAGTCAACAGATGGGGACGTTTGAAAGACAACAACCATCTCCACGAACAGTTCGACGACGTCTGCAGCAGCACGGACTATCAGCTCGGAGACCATGCTGCGGTTACCCCTGATGCTGCATCACAGACAGGAGCGCCTGCGATGATGTACTCAACGACGAACCTGGGTGCACCAATGGCAGAACGTCATGTTTTCGGATGAACCCAGGTTCTGTTTACAGCATCATGATGGTCGCATCCCCGTTTGGCGACATCGCGCTGAACGCACTTTGGAAGCGTGTATTCGTTATCGCCATACTGGCGTATCACCCGGCGTGATAGTATGGGGTGCCATTGGTTACACGTCTCGGTCACCTCTTGTTCGCATTTACGGCACTTTGAACAGTGGACGTTACATTTCAGATGTTTTACGACCCGTGGCTCTACCCTTCATTCGATCCCAGCGAAACCCTACATTTCAGCAGGACTATGCACGACCCCATATTGCAGGTCCTGTACGGGCCTTTCTGGATACAGAAAATGTTCGATTGCTGCCCTGGCCAGCACATTCTCCAGATCTCTCACCAATTGAAAACGTCTGGTCAATGGTGGCCGAGCAACAATACGCCAGTCACTACTCTTGATGAACTGTGGTATCGTGTTGAAGCTGCGTGGGCAGCTGTAGCTGTACATGCCATCCAAGCTATGTTTGACTCAATGCCCAGGCGTATCAAGGCCGTTATTATGGCCTGATCTGGGTACTGATTTCTCAGGATCTATGCACCCAATTTGCTTGAAAATGTAATCACATGTCAGTTCTAGTATAATATATTTGTCCAATGAATACCCGTTTATCATCTGCATTTCTTCTTGGGGTAGCAATTTTAATGGCCAGTAGTGTATATCAGATTTTAAAGTGTGTTACGATATACCGCGTTACTTAAGTTTACATGTTTTGCTTCATCATATTCATGACTGTCATTAGTTCTTAGGACTCTAAAGGAAAAGTGAGATATAAGACGCGTATTTCTAATTTCTCAGTAAGTAACAGTGAACGTGGATATATACGAGTGCAGCTCCACTTAAAATGTGACACACATGAAAGATCATGCTCGACAGCAGCGTCTACTGGAACATTAAATTCATCTTCAAATCAGAGAAATCCCGTGTTCAGGAAGAGAGGTCTTCGTATACTATACAATCCAGCACTATCTTAGCTTCATGTCTAAGGACTGCACGTCACAGCTTCTTCAAGAAAGATTAGAGTTTAAAATTCACATGTCCGTGTACAAAAACAAAGTCCACAATCGTGAATGTCTTGGCTCATCATGCTTTAGAAACATTTGTATTTTAGAAAAGGTGACGTTTCACAATTCCGACTGACGCATCTAATCACGAAGAGATTGAAGTTTTTCCTGCCTGTATTAGATATTATGACTACAAAACTGGTGTAAAATAAATATTATTTCTATTAAAGTTATTGCCTGTAGAAACATTGCTATAGCGACTGACTATTTAAAAGAATACCTCAGAGAAAATTGACTAGAATAAAAAGTTGTTGGACTGTGTACCGATAATACAGTAAAGAAAAGGTCAGAATAATGTTTGTACCAAACTAATGTGCATCTTGGCCTTGGACTGATACGAGTTGGGCTTGATGGCCGTATATTTCATAATACTGTTCGAAGAGTTATGATATTTTGCCTGTGGATGTAGAAACGATAATTTCCACAATATTTATGTATTTCAAACCATATACTATGGGAGCTGAAACGCTGAAGGACTTTTGCACCTTTGTGGAAACAGATTTTGCAACGATTTTCATCATGGTCAAAGTAAGATTGTTGGCCCTATTGCGTGCCTTTGGAACGAGTCAGGAAATGCTTAAACAACAAAATTCCTACTTGTAATCTCAAAAGAAATACTCATTGTTTCTTCAAAACTTCTTCAGAAAACGTTTCCTGAAGTACGGCTATTCTTGACTCCCATCCAGGCTTAACCATTTCATGAAGCAGCGAAAAACGTAGGAAGACAGACAGCCACTTTACCGTAAGTTATTACTTCTATTAGCAAGTTGAAAACTACCTTGCAGTACAAAGCTGAAGATCAGTTTCGTCCCTCGAGTGTTAGAACAGTACTTGAAAAGCATGAAACAGAGGAAAGCCTGCTTCCACCAGAGGTAAAAGGTTTCACAGCGATATAATATTCTTCTATGAAATTTGTCTATCCTACTTAAAATCGTGGACCGAAGAAAATTTTCGGAACTCTCAGTCTTACACTGATGGGTTACCTTATGTCAAATACTTTTATGGGGTGACACTGAAAGAACTTCCTCTCTAGATTTCAAAACTGAGCCCTGTAATCAGTTTGCAGGAAATGGAATGTATGGTGAACATGAGTCAAACAGTTGGTGACTACTGAGGAAATCGGTGATGGACTGCTAAGAATACATAGTCAAGTCAACGATGGGTTGAAACCACTTGCCTTTCAGGTCAGAATCTTGTTTCATTCTCAAATTTACTCAAGTTAGCATTTCTCTTCTGCTTTCCTGGCACTAATGCTGTAACTGAAGGGTATTTTTCCAAACGAAGCAGTAACTAAACACGACATTCTGTACAAACTACGAAACCAATTTTAATGACTAGAGTGAATTGTGGTGAAACCTCAGTGAACTGAAACTTGAGTGGATTTGATATGTTCCTAAAGTATATAGGAACCTTGAAGAACATCATCGCACTCTTTCATCATAGAAGCTACAACTAAAATGTAAGTTAATGTGCATTTTGTAAAAACATAAACTGATATACATCTATTGCGTTTAATTAATATCGTTTTCGTAGTTGATGATGAAGATGTTTGGTTTGTGGGGCGCTCAACTGCGCGGTTTTCAGCGCCCGTACAAATTCCCAAACTTTGCTCAGCCCAATCTCGCCACTTTCATGAATTATGATGAAATGATGAGGTCAACACAAACTCCCAGTTATCTCGAGGCAGGTGAAAACCCTTGACCCCTCCGGGAATCGAAACCAGGACCCCGTGCTCGGGAAGCGAGAACGCGAGCGCGATACCACGAGCTGCGGACTTTTTCATACGTTTTGGCCCATACTTTGATCTAGAGAAATGAACACCTCGTCATAAATGATATTAAAATGTTATTCAGTTTGATTGGTTTTGTCGAATGCTGCTACCAAATTGCCAACCAAATATTTCGCTCGCTAGCAAAAATTGACTAGTTGCTTTACGTAACCTTTCACGGTTGGTGAGCTATGACGTTTTTCTTCTTTTTCGTTCTATCCAGTTATAAATGAGTCCTTTCTCGAAAGTGACACATTTTTAGCCTTTTCCTAGCTTTAATTCGCATTCTACTTTAGTAGTCGTGGAGCCATATTCATACGTAAACATTAACGTATAAAGACGTCAGCAAGGAGATTCAATAATCCAGAGGTAAAAGAGGTCCAGCTCTGAACCACGTAATTATATGTAGGAAAAGCTGTAATGTAAATACTGTAGCATGTTGCATAAACTGCGCAAGGAATAATTTAACATGCATGTGCATGAGACTTTAGTGCGTATTGTTGATCAAAGAGCAAACTTCGTAGTTGTATACGAAACCATGCCATCTACGCAAATGAATAATAATTGAAATGCGATCCTCTCCTATAAAGAAATGTTAGTGAAATGGTAAGCTCCTCTGGCCTTCAGCCAATAAACTGCGAGCAAGAAATGGAGCAAGAGGCTGAGCAAAAAATGGTAGCAGCAACATCTGCTATTTCAAAGATATGCATCCATGGCTGTCAGTAGCGGCATCATATTTTCTTGTTACAGATGAGTTCCTTCAGAGTGGAGAGTGATGCCAGAGAAGACATACCTTAGGATGACGTAGCGTCGCTGGCTGCAGTGAAATCTGCAACAGCCATTACACCACGATAAAATGGATTATCTTGGTTATGACATTTAGCAGCAGTAAACATGAAACTACTATTCAGTGTTGAAGTTCTGCGCAGAGATTCGACAATTTACGACGTACTGAAAGTCTCACCAAAGAGGGAAGGAAGCTATGACAGGAATTTGATGTCCATTTAAGATAAGACTTGTTTAGTACAGTAAATGGTCACCCCTTGTCCAGGTTTATCTCGTCAGAACTTGTGCTTTTAGTTTAGGCGACACACGCAATGCGTGAAATGCACTAAAGGTCCATATAAACGGTCAGCTTCCATCTGTTTGAACTTCTAGGTATTGTGCGTCCATAAGTCGATTGCTTAAAGTCTTCGTCTATCGTTAATACTATTCTGAAGAACAAAATCGCAGTTCGATATACATCAAATCTCACAGATATCGTAAGATACTTGCACTTCCACCTCCTGCACAGTGCACATACTCAAGCGTAATTATATTTGGGCTCAACACAGTAGAAACAATCATTTTCATAATAATGCAAAGTACAAAATTACTATTCCATAACCTCCAGGTCACCTTCACTTAGCGAAGTACAACCAAAAGGTCTCTGCGGGACCACTTTCGAAACTACTCACAGTCTAAACTCAAACCTGTTACCTAAACGTCTCACAATCAAATTAAAATTTCCACATAACTCTTCTGCATGAACTCGCGCGTCCGACTCCTAGTACGGTAGCTCAAGCTTCCTTGTTTCAACAACAAAAATTTCTCAATCTTGACAATGTTTTACGTATACGATACATCCCTAATGGCTCTTTGTATTACCTTACCAGACAACAATAATTTCAAATCATATTGTAACTAGGAGGTGACAAACCCGGCCTTGCCCGGGTACTCATTTTGCCAGTTTTATATTATTGACAGAAACAGAAACAAAAAATGGACGGTGTTTGTAGTGTAACATCGAAAATACATCTTTTCCAAGTATCCGTAAAAATACCTTTCAAATTATGAAACAAGTTTACAAAAAAATACGCATAATGTACAAATGTGTAGGTACAGATGCTTCGTGTGTCTACAACGCGATTTTTTAAACTTCTCTAAGGCAGGGCCTGTTCATAGCTCTGTTGAAGACTATTGTTTTCGGCAACAGCCAATTGCGTTTCGTAATTGAAATCTGTCAAAGCGCTGCCAGGGGCCAGGGATATCCTTAAGTCGGGTCGACTGTAGGCATGTTTGGTAATAAGGAATAAATGTATTAAAACTTCACACATGGTACGGTATTTTTCACGCGCCTCAGTGTTCATGACAACATATCTTGAACTATGTGTTGTACAATAAGGTATTTTTTTCTGTACAAATTTAGTGACGTACGTGGATAATGTCTGCGAATTACATTGTGAGTAGAATTACAAGTAAAGACGTAAAAAATTCAAACATCATGCATGACATGGCAGTTGCTCACGCAACGCAATGTTTATGAGCTCATATCTCCTGATCTATGTATCACTCAAAGATGCAATTTTGTAGGTACATTCACTGCCCTATCGGGATACTATGGGCAAAATGTGTTAGAAATAGAATTAGTGGCAAACAAGTAATACATTTAAACATCATGCAAAATGCGACAGTTTTTTCACGAATCTCTGTGTCCATGGCTTCATATCTCCTGAACTACGTGTGATACGTGATATATATTTTTTAGCTGCATTTAGCGGCATATGTGAACACTGTCCGCTAAATTTATTGCTAACAGAGTTAGTGGCAGAGAATTAATAAATTTAAATGTTATGCAAGATACTGCAGTTTTTCACGCATATTATTGTTTATGTCGTCATATCTCCTAAACTATGATAGATAGGTGTTCTGACCCAAACAGAAATAGTTGCCCGATAGAAAGGGATATTTGGATTAAGTTTGACTGAAACCGATCCAGTGGTTTCAGACACACACATACATAATTACATCCATTTTTATAATATATATCTATTATAACCTAGGCAATATTTACCTATGTGAAAAACAGACTGCAGTTCTACAACTTATCACGTCATTAACAATATACCGGAAACACTGCACAATAGAAATGGATAGTGAATAAATGACAGCACGTACAGAAAAATGGTTGAAATGGCTCTGAGCACTATGGGACTTAACCTCTGAGGTCATCAGTCCACTAGAACTTAGGACTACAAAAACCTAACTAACCTAAGGACATCACACACATCCATGCCCGAGGCAGGATTCGAACCTGCGACCGTAGCGGTCGCGCGGTTCCAGACTGTGGCGCCTAGAACCGCTCGGCCACATCGGCCGGCACAGCACGTACAGATCAATGTGAAATGTTAACTAAAAGACATCAGTTTCAATTCGGTCGATTAAGTAGGCCGTTGGTATTTGGTCAGGCGACCAAGTGTCATGACTTATGGCATTCTTCCGCTCTTACTGCCTCCTGCGTTGAGGTAGCGAAGCTCACGCTTTCGACAGTCTCGCAGCCCATCGCCAGCAGAAATATTAGAGAGGGTATAATCGTTAGTTGCGCCTAAGGAAGTACAGAAAGAATTCTGGTGCACAGCGACGCTCTTTAAACACTGAAGAGCCAAAGAAACTGGTACATCTGCCTAAAATCGTGTGCGGTGCCCTCGAGCACGCACAAGTGCCGCAACACGACGTGGCATGGACTCGACTAATCTCTGAAGTAGTGCTGGAGGAAAATGACACCATGAATTATGCACGGCTGTTCATAAATCCGTTAGAATACGAGGAGGTGGAGATCTCTTCTGAAGAGCACGTTGCACGGCAACCCGGATATGCTCAATAATGTTCAAGTCTGGGAAGTTTTGGTGGCCAGCGGAAGTGTTAAAACTCAGAAGAGTGACAGTGTTGCTGGAGCCACTCTGTAGTAATTCAGGACGTCTGGGATGTCGCATCGTCCTGCTTTAATTGCCCAAGTCCGTCGGAATGCACAATGGACATGAACGGATGCAGCTGATCAGACAGGATGCTTACGTGCGTGTCACCTGTCAGAGTCGTATCTAGACGTATCAGGGGTCCCATATCACTCCAACGTCACACGCCCTTCACCGTTACAGAGCCTCTACCAGCTCGAACAGTCCCCTGCTGACATGCTGGGTCCATGGATTCACGAGCTTCTCTCCATACCCGTACACTTTTATCAGCTCGATTTATTTTGAAACGAGGCTCGTCCGACCAGACAACACGTTCCCAGTCATCAAAAGTCGAATTTCGGTGTTGACGGACCAGGCAAGGGGTAAAGATATTTGTCGTACAGTCATCAAGGGTACACGAGTGAGCCTTCAGCTCTGAAAGCCCATATTGATGATGTTTCGTTGAATCGTTCGCACACTGACACTTGTTGATAGCCAAGCACTGAAATCTGCAGCAATTTGCCGAACGGTTGCACTTATTTCACTTTGCACGATTCTCTTCGCTCATCTTGCAGGATCTTTTCCCGCCCGCAGCAATGTCGGTGATTTGACATTTTACCGGATTCCTGATGTTCACGGTATGCTCGTCAAATGATCGTACGGGAAAATGCCCACTTCATCGCTACCTGGAAGATGCTGTGACCCATCCATCTTGCGCCAACTATAAAACCACGTTCAAAATCTCTTAAATCCCGATAACCTACCACTGTAGCAACAGTAACCGATCTAACAACTGCACCAGGCACTTACTGTCTAATATAGGCGTTGCCAACCGCAGTGCCGTATTCTGCCTGTTTACACATCTCTGTATTTGAACACATTGCTTATACCAGTTTCTTTGGCGCTTCAGTGTATATCGGTAAACTGAAGTTTGTGGCAGATGTGTCCCACATAGAGACCCGCGAGCGATGGGTATACAGAGTGTGTTGCGTATAACATTCGACACCAATTTCGGGCGAAGCAATGAAAATATAAAGCAGTTCATTGTAAGATATTCAACACAGATCATAGTCACTGTGTTGCCGTCAAACTACTACAGTCTTTGGGCTACACAGGAGTCCAACCCTCGACCACTCTAGCTCTGCACCAACCGAGGCCGACACGGACAATTGCGACAGTATTGTTCTGACCGTGGTCAACTGTCTGTCCATTCGCAGCTGGACTTCGCCAAGCGGGTCTCATGGCGATGAGTTATACGAATTCATGTCTCTTCACATCACGTGGAGCCAGCCAAGTTTTACTTATCTGTAATTTACTCTTCCCCCCAGAGAAGGTCAGCGTTTTACCGGTGATGTTGGTGCTCTTCAGCCATAAAACAAATCAAAACTCTGACCTGAATCAAATCTATGTTCTGAAGCTTGATCAGATGTTGCTGGTCTTCTGTGAGGACAGAGGTGCTGTGGGTTGGCTGGCTCTGAGCACTATGGGACTTAACATCTATGGTCATCAGTCCCCTAGAACTTAGAACTACTTAAACCTAACTAACCTAAGGACAGCACACAACACACAGCCCTCACGAGGCAGAGAAAATCCTGACCCGGCCGGGAATCGAACCCGGGCGTGGGAAGCGAGAACGCTACCGCACGACCACGAGATGCGGGCCTGTGGGTTCCTGGTAATGTTTTCTAGATGAGGCATTTGGAATCAGAGGATTTTGACTAGAGGGAATTTTGGAAATAATGTGAATGGGTATTGAGAAGGGTCCAGAAACATAATGTAGGTAGGATTAAAGTTACACAGGGAATGCGGGGGTTGTGGCTTTCACAGGTGAAGTTCAGATGGAGTCCACGAAAAACATTTGGACCTCCAATCAATTGCTGCTTATTAAACTGCCCAGCCAAGTCAATATCAATCGCCTTCAAACTGCGATACACAGGTACACTGCGCCGCCAGCGACGACGGTAACCACGTCGCAGAGGCATCGCTGTGGCACGTTAACACAAGCTGAAGCTGACAGGGTTCGTACGTATCGCGTAAGATTTTGCAATCTGGGAAGAAAAAGCGTTTGAAATTATCTTTGGAAATGACATGGACTGTGTGGAGACAAGGTGGGACAAGCAACCATCTCGGAACTTGGGACACCTCTGTCAATGCAATAGCAGCCATTTATGCAGTAACAGCATCAGTGACAATTCTTGCAGCAGGTGGCGCAAAAGCTGCAACAGCAAAAGTAATATTACAACAGCTGCTGACGCAAATGCAGCATTAAGTGTCTCCACCGGCGTTAAATGTTGAAAACAGCTCGTCAGACACTGAAACATTACTGTCTTCGTTTTTACTAATCCTGCTTACGCAACAGGCCTGTCGCAACATTTTGTAAGTACACCAGATATATGACGAACATCAACAGTTCTCTTCGTTTCTATCTCGAGTACGATTAGACGGGTTCCCACTAGTGTGAAAGCTGTACATGGAGACTGACTTATAGCAAATGCCGTTTAATACACTGGAATGTAAAGATCCATGTGGTTCAAAAGAAAGGTCGCTGGACCTGATAAGATACCAGTTCGATTTTACACAGAGTACGCGAAAGAACTTGTTCTCCCCCCCCACCCCCACCCCCACCCCTACACACCTTCTTGCGACGGTATACTGAAGGTCTCTAGAAGAGCGTAGCGTTCCAAAAGATTGGAAAAAGGCACAGATCATCCTCATTTTTAAGAAGGGACGTCGAACAGATGTGCAGAACTATACACCTATATCTCTAACGTCGATCAATTGTAGAATTTTGGAACACGTATTATGTTCGAGTGCAATGACTTTTCTGGAGGCTGGAAATCTACTCTGTAGGAATCAGCATGGGTTTCGAAAAAGACGATCGTGTGAAACCCAGCTTGAGCTATTCGTCTACGAGACTCAGAGGGCCATAGACACGGGTTCCCAGGTATATGCCGTGTTTCTTGACTTTCGCAAGGCGTTTGATACAGTTCCCCACAGTCGTTTAATGAACAAAGTAAGAGCATATGGACTATCAGACCAATTGTGTGATTGGATTGAAGAGTTCCTAGATAACAGAACGCAGCATGTCATTCTCAATGGAGAGAACTCTTCTGAAGTAAGAGTGATCTCGGGTGTGCCGCAGGGGAGTGTCGTGGAACCGTTACTAATCACAATATATATAAATGACCTTGTGGATAACATCGGTAGTTCACTGAGGCATTTTGCGGATGATGATGTAGTATATCGGGAGGTTGTAACAGTGGAAAATTGTACTGAAATGCAGGAGGATCTGCAACGAATTGGTGCAGAGAATCGCAATTGAATCTCAATGTAGACAAGTGTAATGTGCTGCGGATACATAGAAAGAAAGATCCTTTATCATTTAGCTACAATATAGCAGGTCAGCAACTGGAAGCAGTTAATTCCATAAATGATCTGGGAGTAGGCATTAGGACTGATCTAAAATGGAATGACCATATGAAATTAATCGTCGGTAAAGCAGATGTCAGACTGAGATTCGTTGGAAGAATCCTAAGGAAATGCAGTCTGAAAACAAATGGAGTAGGTTACAGTACACTTGGTCGCCCACTGCTTGAATACTGCTCACCTGTGTGGGATCCGTACCAGATAGGTTTGATAGAAGAGATAGAGAAGACCCAACGGAGAGCAGCGCGCTTCGTTACAGGATCATTTAGTAATCGCGAAAGCGTTACGGAGATGAAAGATAGACTCCAGTGGAAGACTCTGCAAGAGAGACGCTCAGTAGCTCGGTACGGGCTTTTGTTGAAGTTTCGAGAACATAGCTTCACCGAGGAGCCAAGTAGTATATTGCTCTCCTCCTACGTATATCTCGCGAAGAGACCATGAGGATAAAATCAGAGATATTAGAGCCCACACAGAGACATACCAACCATCTTTCTTTCGACGAACAATACGGGACTGGAATAGAAGGGAGAACCGATAGAAGTGCCCTCCACCACACACCGTCAGGTGGCTTGCGGAGTATAGATGTAGATGTAGATGTAGAAATGTCAATGTAATACCTGCGAAAACTACGTTTTATATTAGTATTTGTTTGTGGCTGCACACTGGATAAATATTTTAGGGAGTGAGCTTTTTTTGGGGAAACGTGTTCACACTGTTCAACTTGTGAAGTACAATAATCATGTTTACTATTTCTTTCCTTTCGCTATTGTCAACTAGGGAGCACGTGAACATTCCAGTTTGTCTTCTGTCAATACTGTTTCATGTATCCATTTTCCTTTTCTTCTTTTCTTTATTGGGAACACTTCACACCTGTACTGTAACTGCCTCTACCTCGGACTTCTACTACATTTAACATACAAATTTTATGTTGTATACATCTGATCTCTTATAACTTCTCGGATCCGGATCGCTGTTGATTTGTTTTTCCAGAAATCCTTGTAGATGGTTTGTGATCTATTCTCATTCGTCCTGTATAAATAACATTAGAATATCAGTCTTTTATATTGTTTCTGTTATTTTTTCTTTAGTTTAACTAATTCGATAACGATTTCTTAATATCCCGACTTCCTTTGATTCTTATTGCACATAAAATTTTCCTCATGATACTTCTTTCTAATGTTTCTGGTTTGTCTAATTTGTAATACAGCTCTACGCTTCCTTCGAGTAGAGGTATTCTGGTTTCAGTATTTCGTTGTAATACTCCATTTTTCTACTTGTTATAAGCACTTTTTACTGTAAATATGTTCTAAATTAACTATTAAAAACTGTCATTGAGAGGGTCATTTGAAATACCGGGTGTTTCAAAATAGATATACGTGTTATCTCAAACTGTTTTTCTTATTAGTGTTCAATGGAAGCACCATTAATCACATATAGAGTGGATAGGCCAGTTCTTCCGAAATCTCGGTCAATGTGTCTGGATAAATTGTTGCAACAATGCTACTTGCAAAGTCGGGTAGATCAGCTGGTAGCGGAGGTACTTACATACGATCCTCTAATGAAACCCCAAAGGTAAAAATTGCATTCCATGAGATCGTGTGTGGTTCAGCTTTTCCAATTGACGAAAGAGCCATAGTTCTAGCGTATCAAGGTAAGGAACACCAGTCACAGTTACTTCACTGAAAAAGAAAGTCCCATAAGCTTTCCGCCGGGATATGGTGTAACACCATTACGACATTACCTATTGCGATCTTATCTAACTTTTTGTCTAATTTAACTTAATACTGCTTCTGTGTAACCATGCTTTTGATGTAACATCCATGTTAATGTTTTATTCATTATTTAAGATAATTTATGTAATTGTAAGTAATATATGTATGTAATCAAGAAAAGTAATGTGCTGTAAAAGAGTGTACTAGGTAAGACCTTAATTGTAGGATTGGTTCATACGTATGGAAAGTAGGTTTGTAATCATGCAAAACTTGGAGGGGAGTCCCTCGGCAACGGAACTGGCTAGGCGTGAACAGAAAAGGTGGATCTGACGGTCGAAATGCAAAGCTCCCTTGTGACGCGCGTTTTAGTTGGCGAGCGGGTAAAGGGTGCGCTTCTTGTGAACTGAAAGAGGCGATAAGAAATCCAAGGTTACATAATGTAGCCACGAATGAGGATGTGATTCGGCTTATTATTCATTGCATACTTCGGTTAGTTCTGATCTATTAAAATCTGACGCTAAGACGAGGATCGAGGATTTTCAGAGCTTGTTGCACGGGAAGAGCCATAGATACTTCACCCATCTCTTTTGACTAGCGCAGGAGATCGACTATGCCACCACCTCAATTTAAAATAATCGGTCGAGTACTGTGTAACTGCATGGATCAGTTGCGTGATTTCGTTTTCAGTAATATTTTTGTGTTCTGTAAACTTTAAGTTGAGCGATCGTACCCGCATTTTATCCTTATTTGTTTAGTTAGACAGGGTCCTATCCCAAGTGCTACGATAAATCCGGGTATTCTAATTTACTGAAATGAAGAGCAATTATCTTCCTTAACAAAAGTTATTAAACTTTGTGTAAATTACACAATTATTTAGTGATCACAGGTTTTGAGACACTTCACGTAGTTATCATAAATGGACAGTTAAAGTTTCAAAAAAGTACAAGTACTAAGAAAAGTTTTAAAGTAATCAGTTCAAAGATTCTTCTTATTGAAATAATAGTGTTTATATTTTCATGTGTTAGGTAAATAACAGAGTTTCCCATACTGTGTTGTAACTGAAGCGTTCAGCCTCGATCTCAGTCCACCAACAGATTAGTTTCTGGCTACCGATGCTAGCAGTTGAGCCAGATTTAATCGTCATATTACAATAACAGAATAAGTACCAAAGAACTGGCTACAAATATATCAGATCGAGATATCACATGATCCACTTGAGCTAAATAGTATAAGGACGTGAATATTAGTTGAGAATGCAAATAATAATCAATACAAAAGATAAAATTACAATAGCAGTAATTTCCTACAGTTAAACCGACAGAAGAACCTCTTGTTCAAGTTGGTAGTGTTACACCGTAAGTAATCGTTTACCTACAATTATCATTAGCTTCCTGCTGTAATTTACAGATAGTAAGTGTTATTCGGAGCCAATGGTTGGCTAAGCGTATTAATACTAATCATGTGTAGTTCAAGTGAAATTTCTGGTACACCACTTGCTAAATTGTGCTATTACTTTGTATCTCATCAGCAAAGCAGAAGATAAGTATCGATTAAAGTCAATCCCAATAGTTCACTTTCTGTGAACCATGTTAGTACTGGGTATGACTTTGCACAATTAGGGTCACGGCCGTTCCTTTTTACGTAATTACAGTGAATTTATTATTATTAGAACCTTGATTCAATTCCTATTTGTTTTGCCATTGTTTCCTCTCACTAAGAATTTTTCAAGATATGAAAAATAATCCAATACCTTTCGATTACACATAGTCACGGCTGCAAAAACCCTTTCACAGGACTAACAATATCGGTATATTTCTTATTTAGTAGTAGCCGGTAGTGTTACGAATGGCTTTTCCAGTGACAGGACTAATTGTGCTGTTGGGGGAAGAGTGTTATAATGGCACAAAAACATTCAAATTAGGCGAGTCTCGGTGCAGTTGTATCCTATTGTGAGGATTTGCTGACCCCCGGACGACGCGTACCTTACATGTATTCACGTTTCCAGTGAGGTATAATGATTCATCACTGAGGACGACACGATTCAGAAAATCTTTATCGATTTGCAGAAACATTTTGTTTTCAAAGTTGGCACGTAAATCGTAGTCTGTATGCCTTAGAGCTTGTAAGAACTACACATGATAAGGACGGAGTTGTAAGCGCTTCCTCAATAAGTCTTCTCACAGACGTCACGGTAATTGCTAATTCACGGCTAGCCTTCCGAACTGATTTTTTGGTACTACGTGTGAAAGACCCTCACTCGTTCAACATCTCCATCAGTCACGTTTAATAGTGCCATACCCTTCCCTTTGCAAGTCGAATATAGTACATGATACAAAGCCTTAAAACCGGTATATGCATTTTGAAACATCCCGTAAATATCAGATGAAATAATTAGGTGCCCCAGCTGTAGAAATGTAATTTAACTGATTCTTACTTGTTTTTATTATCACTAAATTTATTTACCACAACTAAACTAACGGCTGACACAAGAGGCAAACCGTTTTTCCGAAACAATGGACATCTTACTAATTATCAGTGTAACAATAATGAGGCGTGTACGGCATCGAAAATTAATATCGGTAGACAAGTTCCCTCTGTTATATCTCTGACGCTGTAACCTTGCAACGAGTGCAGTAGCTTTCCGCTGGAGGGCGCGGCGTCCCCGCCTGCCTGATTTTGGAGAGCTGTGTCGGCAGTTCTGGAATAATTGTGTGTTCCTCGCTTGGTGGTTTACACTCTTCGCACTGCTACTGGCCAGCTGCGGTGCGCCACGCTGTTGAGACTAGACCAATAGATGAGATGCATTCGCTGAACTGCGTTCGAGGCGGTCTCATCCCGTAGGGTCTGGCTGGTGACACACCGAGGCCAGCTGCATCTGAGGAACTAATTGTTGTTGTTGACTTGGTTCGCTGCACCGCCAGGGCAGCGCTGATGACAGTTAATAGGGTGAGAAGCGTTTAAGGCACTCGATTTCAGCGGTCCTGTGTTCCGCAGCTGTGTGACTTGTATGTTTACGATAAGACGACCCTTATCTGACTTTATTTAACTTGGCAACCCTCACTGGCTTCCTGAGTGTCGTGGTAGCGCAATCAGGTACTAGTTGTATTTCCTAATATAATAATTACAGCTCGCCTGCCGTACGCTAAAAAAATTGTAAATCACTGCCACTGGGTGTAAGAAGTGTCTGATATATGCTATTCTCCCTAAGTTACATCTCATTCTAATCATGTTTTGGTACCAGCATTAGTTACTGCCTGTCATGTCGTTTTTAAATTTAATACTTTCCTCTACTCAGTATTATCATAGTTCAGTAAATATTGATTCAGAGCTATGAAAAGTTTCCTGAGTGCAACCTGAAGTTCTCTGTTTTTGTGTTTTTATTGCATTGTTTGTTTTATCGATTTACGAGTTTTATTAGTGTTCTTTCGGTGTTGTTATCATGTACAGCCAGTTTAACGTCTGAAATTGCCTATTTTATAGAAAAACATTATATTTGCCAGTCATGTTATACATTATATTTATTCGATTAGTTTCGGTTGTGAAAAGAATTTTTATTTGTCGATCAGCTGTATAAATTATAGGCTATTTATTCGATTGGTTTCGTTCGTTTCAACCATCATCGACTGCAGGAGAAAGAAGTTATTGAAGGAAGAAGTTACAACATCTATTCGTTTAGAAATGCATATTTCTCAAAAAAAGAAAAACACTTTCACATACCAACTGTTGCACTGGCAAAACGTAACTTGCAACATAATCTTATTTTGACAGAGTATTGCCGCCTGTTTGTGTAATTTACGTAAGATTTTTAAGAGTTTGTCAGAGTCCGATTATGATGCATTATAAGTCTTGCCAATGCTACATTTGGATTTTAAAGTCTCTCCTATGAGCAATACGCATTTCTAAACCAACAAATGTTATACGTTTTTCCTGTAGTTGATGATGGTTGAAACAAACGAAACCAATCGGATAAATAGCCTATAATTTATACAGCTGATTGACAAATAAAACTGCTTTTATATAAATATCTCACTGCTGCAGCCAGTTACCTACATAAATTTTCAGTTACATCATTCGACCAGGCGATGTCTGCATCCAGACCGGGTGACGGAACCCAACTCATGATTGTTAATTGATTCCATTAACGCACGTTGTTATAAATTCATAAAGTGCCTATGTGGCACATGAGAAATTCCTTGTATTTTTGGTTAAACCTCCTCGCAATAAACTTGTGCACGTTTAATCGTTTTTTCTAGCACTGGCTTTAATATAAAATAATTTGTTTTTCGAGTAAACTTTTTTTTTTCGGCGCTGCAAGCTGCACTTCATTACCATTCGAATCGAGAACAGCTGCCAACATGAGTAACGTAGAAGTAAATATCCTCGAAGCAGTGAAGCAACTTAAAGCAAGTCTTTTGGTCCAGACCGTATATCAATTAGGTTCCTTTCGGAGTATGCTGATCCATTAGCTCCATACTTAACAATGATATACAACCGTTCGCTCGACGAAAGATCCGTATCCAAAGACTGGAAAGTTGCACAGGTCACACCAATATTCAAGAAAGGTAGTAGGAATAATCTACTAAACTACAGGCCCATATCGTTAACGTCGATATGCAGCAGGATTTTAGAACATATATTGTGTTCGAACATTATGAATTACCTCGAAGACAACGGTCTATTGACACATAGTCAACATGGATTTACAAAACACCATTCCTGTGAAACACAACTATCTCTTTATTCACACGAAGTGTTGAGTACTATTGACAAGGGATTTCAGATCGATTCCGGAAGGCTTTTGACACAGTACCACAAAAGCAGCTCGTAGTGAAACTGCGTGCTTATGGAATATCGTCTCAGTTATGTGACTGGATTTTTGATTTCCTGTCAGAGATGGCCACAGTTTGTAGTAACTGACGGAAAGTCATCGAGGAAAACAGAAGTGATTTCGAGCGTTCCCCAAGTTACTGTTATTGGCCCTCTGCTGTTCCTTATCTATATAAACGATTCTGGAGACAATCTGAGCAGCCGTCTTCGGTTGTTTGCAGATGACGCTGTCTTTTATAGACTAATAAAGTCGTCAGAAGACCAAAACAAACTGCAAAACCATTTAGAAAAGGTATCAGAATGGTGCGAAAAGTGGCAGTTGACTCTAAATAACGAGAAGTGCGAGGTCATCTACATGAGTGCTAAAAGGAACTCGTTTAACTTCTGTTACACCATAAATCAGTCTAATCTAAAAGCCGTAAATTCAACTAAATACCTAGGTATTACAATAACAAACAACTTAAACTGGAAGGAACGCATAGAAAATTTTGTGGGGAAGGCTAACCAAAGACTGCGTTTTATTGGCAGGACACTTATAAAATGTAACAGATCTACTAACGAGACTGCTTACACTACGCTTGTCCGTCCTCTTTTAGAATACTGCTGCGCGGTGTGGGATCCTTACCAGATAGGACTGACGGAGTACATCGAAAAAGTTCAAAGAAAGGCAGCACGTTTTGTATTATCGTGAAATATGGGATAGAGTGTCACAGAAATGATAATGAATTTGGGCTGGACGTCATTAAAAGAAAGGTGTTTTTCGTTGCGACGGAATCTTCTCACGAAATTCCAATCACCAACTTTCTCCTCCGAATGCGAAAACATTTTGTTGACACCGACCTACATAGGGAGGAACGATCACCAAGATAAAATAAGGAAAATCAGAGCTAGTACGGAAAAAGATATAGGTGTTCATTCTTCCCGCTCGCTATACGAGATTGGAAGAATAGAGAATTGTGAAGGTGGTTCAATGAACTCTCTGCCAGGCACTTAAATGTGATTTGCAGAGTATCCATGTAGGTGTAGATGTATACCAGGGGGTGACCAGCCTGCAACCGGGATCTACCGTTGCGTCAAGTCGGTGCCGTGCTGTTCTCTGGAGAGACAGCAGGCCGTCACCGCTTGTCCCGGCGGCCGCGCGCTCCACAGCACGCCGCAGACCGGACGTCTGCCCGCAATCGCCCCAATTGGGGGTCATCACTTGCGCCCACGACCTTGCAGCACGAGCTACTGTGCTTCACATTAGGCGCGATAGCCAAGTGTCCTCCAGTACGTAACGTCTGCTGGTGGCCGGTCTCTGTTAATTCACACTTGACGGACATTTATACTACGCCCGACCAATAATGACAGGCTTTGGTTACTTTGACACGTAAATTACGTTGCACTGTTGCGAAATGACATTGCGGTACGAGGGTACAACATCAAAAGTCTCTGAATAAGGTATCACACTTCTGGTTTTGTTATTGACTTCGTTTCAACAGAATCAATCACCAAGACTTTATGTTAGCTTAATTTGACACTACAGTACCTTGTAAGCTCAGAGGTGGCAACCACAATAAGGCGACAACAGTTTGCCTGCTCCCATTTCAGATCATCGAAAATCAAAGGAAGTGCGCCATTTCATGTTAAAACAAAAAATGGGTTGTGACAGTTATGTGCCATATTTTTCTGAAACGTAACTGGCTTTAATATAAAATAATTTGTTTTTCGAGAAAATGTTTTTTTCCGGTCATGTAAGCTGACGAATTTGGAATTGTGACAGGACTCAGCCAAGGAGATGGTCTGTCCCCTATCCTGTTCAACTTTGCTTTCGAGAAGATCGTACGCGAGACCTTCCAAGACAACGAAGAGATTGAAATCGAAAGAAAGAGGCTGGAATACTTAGCCCATGCAGACGACATCTGTTTACTCCCTAGGTCCGAAGAGGAGTGGGAGCAAATGACCAGAGCAATAAAGGAGGCTACCAGAAAATTTGGGCTAAACATAAACGAAGCCAAGACAGAGCACTTCGTAATCATGCGTGGTCAAAGTCAGATTGCAGGTCATCTACAATCACTGCAGATGACAGACCAGTCCTACAAGAGAGTGAATGAATTTAAATACCTAGGGGCACTTTTTACTGAGAACTCGTCATGTGAAGCAGAGATCAATGCAAGAAAAGAAGCAGGAAAGCGAACTTATCACGGCCTAGCACAACTGCTTCGGTCCAGATATCTCCCCAGACAGTTCAATATTCGACTATACAAAACCCTGATGTAGCCTGTTGTTCTATGCGGCTGTGAGACACAGAGTATCTGGAAACAGGACTTCTTAGTTTTTGAGAGATAAGTGCTTTGGAAGATCTTTGGTCCGGTTTTGGATGCAGACACAGGAGAATTGAGGATCAGACACAACAAAGAGCTTGAGGAACTACACCAGCAGCCCAACTTAGCAGGCACTGTCAAAGCCAAAGGAATGCAGTAGGCCGGCCATGTGGCACGGATGGAGGATCACAGATGGCCTCAGAAGCTCCTAGATTACACACCTACAGGAAAGAGACCCCAAGGAAGACGCAAGAAGCGTTGGAGGGATGGCCTCCATGAAGATTTAAACCAAATATCAGTAGATATGGACGGATGGACAGAATACAATGGAGGAGGACACTTGTAGGATAGCGCGGTTCACATGGCCTGATCACGTACAAGAAGAAGAAGAAGAAGAAGAAAGTAGTCTATATGTAACTTTGTATGGTCTTTTCATATGGTCTAGTTAATGTGTAAAATATTATCCCTGAGATAAAATCAGTTTTTACGTCATCTAGGACTGAAATAAGCATTTTTGGGAGGTGGTGTCGAGATATGTATGCCACATATTAAAAATAATGAATGTCTTTTTACTTGTAATGATTCTGTGGTGATAAAATTTGTTATGCAGTTAACGGAAACATATACTGAACTATCGATGCACTTAAAAAGTTATAGTTTGAAAACTAGAGGCTACATTTGTCACTTATTTCCTTTATTTAATGAAAACGATTTTGTCAACTCGTCAGACGCAGAAATCTGTTGGATAAGCAAAATGCTATTTAAACTGAAAGACAAAATATCAACTTTCTTATTAATATTTACATTAAAATTTAGGTTTCTTAAAATTCGGGCTAACAACGACAAAATTGTTTAGAGCACTACAGATTCCATTGGCAAGAAACTAAACACCTTTTTTTTTAATTTCTGGATTTCGTCCACACTTCGTCAAAAAAGGAAGACAGCCATACCAACAAAAATGTAAAAAGAAAGCCTTACAACATACCTTGGGACTACTTGGAGCGACTCACACATTACGGTAATGTACATAACGCCTTACCTTCGTTCATTTGATCATAACTACAAAGTTTTATCATCGCAATATATCCACAAAAAATATGTAGTATTTACATGAGTTTTCATTCTTAAGTGACTAATTTGAAAACACCTTAAGTTACTTAAGTTACCAAGAGGGAAAAAAGGAATTTTTGGCTTGAAGATATGTATTGTATACATGGAAGAACCCTGTAGATACTAAAAGGTATCAGATAGATTATATACATCTACATCTACATCTACATTTATACTCCGCAAGCCACCCAACGGTGTGTGGCGGAGGGCACTTTACGTGCCACTGTCATTACCTCCCTTTCCTGTTCCAGTCGCGTATGGTTCGCGGGAAGAACGACTGTCTGAAAACCTCTGCGCGCGCTCTAATCTCTCTAATTTTACATTCGTGATCTCCTCGGGAGGTATAAGTAGGGGGAAGCAATATATTCGATACCTCATCCAGAAACGCACCCTCTCGAAACCTGGCGAGCAAGCTACACCGCGATGCAGAGCGCCTCTCTTGCAGAGTCTGCCACTTGAGTTTGTTAAACATCTCCGTAACGCTATCACGGTTACCAAATAACCCTGTGACGAAACGCGCCGCTCTTCTTTGGATCTTCTCTATCTCCTCCGTCAACCCGATCTGGTGCGGATCCCACACTGATGAGCAATACTCAAGTATAGGTCGAACGAGTGTTTTGTAAGCCACCTCCTTTGTTGATGGACTACATTTTCTAAGGACTCTCCCAATGAATCTCAACCTGGTACCCGCCTTACCAACAATTAATTTTATATGATCATTCCACTTCAAATCGTTCCGCACGCATACTCCCAGATATTTTACAGAAGTAACTACTACCAGTGTTTGTTCCGCTATCATATAATCATACAATAAAGGATCCTTCTTTCTATGTATTCGCAATACATTACATTTGTCTATGTTAAGGGTCAGTTGCCACTCCCTGCACCAAGTGCCTAGCCGCTGCAGATCTTCCTGCATTTCGCTACAATTTTCTAAGATACAATATAATGGCAAGACAGAGATTTAGGAACCAAGTTTTAAATTGTAAGACATTTCCAGGGGCAGATGTGGACTCTGACCACAATCTATTGGTTATGACCTGTAGATTAAAACTGAAGAAACTGCAAAAAGGTGGGAAATTAAGGAGATGGGACCTGGATAAACTGAAAGAACCAGAGGTTGTACAGAGTTTCAGGGAGAGCATAAGGGAACAATTGACAGGAATGGGGGAAAGAAATACAGTAGAAGAAGAATGGATAGCTTTGAGGGATGAAGTAGTGAAGGCAGCAGAGGATCTAGTAGGTAAAAAGACGAGGGCTAGTAGAAATCCTTGGGTAACAGAAGCAAAATTGAATTTAACTGATGAAAGGAGATAATATAAAAATGCAGTAAATGAAGCAGGCAAAAAGGATTACAAACGTCTCAAAAATGAGATCGACAGGAAGTGCAAAATGGCTAAGCAGGGATGGCTAGAGCACAAATGTAAGGATGTAGAGGCTTATCTCACTAGGGGTAAGATAGATACTGCCTACATGAAAATTAAAGAGACCTTTGGGGATAAGAGAACCACTTGTATGAACATCAAGAGCTCAGATGGAAACCCAGTTCTAAGCAAAGAAGGGAAAGCAGAAAGGTGGAAGGAGTATATAGAGGATCTATACAAGGGCGATGTACTTGAGGACAATATTATGGAAATGGAAGAGGATGTAGATGAAGATGATATGGGAGATACGATACTGCGTGAAGAGTTTGACAGCGCACTGAAAGACCTGAGTCGAAAAAAGGCCCCCGGAGTAGACAACATTCCATTGGAACTACTGATGGCCTTGGGAGAGCCAGTCCTGACTAAACTCTACCGTCTGGTGAGCAAGATGTATGAAACAGGTGAAATACTCTCAGACTTCAAGAAGAGTATAATAATTCCAATCCCAAAGAAAGCAGGTGTTGACAGATGTGAAAATTACAGAACAATCAGTTTAATAAGCCACAGCTGCAAAATACTAACACGAATTCTTTACAGACGAATGGAAAAATTAGTAGAAGCCGACCTCGGGGAAGATCAGTTTGGATTCCGTAGAAATACTGGAACACGTGAGGCAATACTGACCTTACGACTTATCTTAGAAGAAAGATTAAGGAAAGGCAAACGTACGTTTCTAGCATTTGTAGACTTAGAGAAAGCTTTTGACAATGTTGACTGAAATACTCTCTTTCAAATTCTAAAGGTGGCAGGGGTAAAATACAGGGAGTGAAAGGCTATTTACAATTTGTACAGAAACCAGATGGCAGTTATAAGAGTTGAGGGACATAAAAGGGAAGCAGTGGAAGGGAGTAAGACAGGGTTGTAGCCTCTCCACGATGTTATTCAATCTGTATATTGAGCAAGCAGTAAAGGAAACAAAAGAAAAATTCGGAGTAAGTATTAAAATCCATGGAGAAGAAATAAAAACTTTGAGGTTCGCCGATGACATTGTAATTCTGTCAGAGACAGCAAAGGACTAGGAAGAGCAGTTGAATGGAATGGACAGTGTCTTGAAAGGAGCATATAAGATGAACATCAACAAAAGCAAAACGAGGATAATGGAATGTAGTCGAATTAAGTCGGGTGGTGCTGAGGGAATTAGATTAGGAAATGAGACACTTAAAGTAGTAAAGGAGTTTTGCTATTTGGGGAGCAAAATAACTGATGATGGTCGATGTAAAGAGGATATAAAATGTAGACTGGCAATGGCAAGGAAAGCGTTTCTGAAGAAGAGAATTTGTTAACATCGAGTATAGATTTAAGTGTCAGGAAGTCGTTTCTGAAAGTATTTGTATGGAGTGTAGCCATGTATGGAAGTGAAACATGGACGATAAATAGTTTGGACAAGAAGATAATAGAAGCTTTCGAAATGTGGTGCTACAGAAGAATGCTGAAGATTAGATGGGTAGATCACATAACTAATGAGGAAGTATTGAACAGGATTGGGGAGAAGAGAAGTTTGTGGCACAACTTGACCAGAAGAAGGGATCGGTTGGTAGGACATGTTCTGAGGCATCAAGGGATCCTCATGAATCGAAACATGACTGCTCGTTTCATGATTCGAGGGTCAGCAACTGATAAAAAAAAGGGGCCCCCCGGGTCCCAAGGTCGCGATGGCGACTGTCCATGTCCCGCTGAGATAATTTGTCCTTTTAGGACAATTATCTGGGCAAGCACCCACGCCAGCAAAAGGTTGGCGCGTGTAAAGTTGTCTTTTTGGAGTGACAGCCCGACACGTGCTGTTCAATAACGGTCTTTTTGGAGTGACAGACATGTCAGTATTGATAACTGACATTGCTTAGCAACCAATCCAGTATATAAGGGGCATGAAATTGTCATCTTCACAGTATGTCATCTGAATTCACCGCGACATCGTCTATTATCTCTGACGAGCTGCCAGAAACAGTAAGTACATTTCTGTATAATGGACACTTTGTACAAACTTGCAAGAATTGCCGTTTGTGGAAGACTCCAAAATGCATTAGATGTCTATGAATTGGAGCTACCACAAACTGTAGGGAAGATATTTTATTGCAGTTTCGTTATTTAAAATTTAATTACATGCTAAATTCATATAGACTGCCAGAATGTTACATATTTGATAAAAGTGAAAATGTTCCGATGATTAATGAAATAGTTAATGATGCAATAGAAGCTTGTTCAAAAATTAGAGCGGGTATTCCACTTACGTGGCAAACACTCTGTTTGGTTACAATGTCTTTCTTTGATACTACTACATTCTGGCAAAGTAGATTTAAAATTAAATTTTTTTTTATGAAGTTACTTATAAAGAATTTGTATATACTATCTGTGAAAATTGCTTATACAAATTAACTGATTCATGGCGAAACCCGCTACTACAACCACTTATAAAGGGAATGAGAATTAATATGTTTACGAAGGCACCATATTTTTCATATGGTGTAACGTGCCCGCCTCATCTTAAACAGTACAGCCATTGGTGCATGTTTTGTGCAAACAGTCCATTATTC
The DNA here is from genome assembly GCF_023864275.1 of Schistocerca cancellata. Classification (NCBI taxonomy): domain Eukaryota; kingdom Metazoa; phylum Arthropoda; class Insecta; order Orthoptera; family Acrididae; genus Schistocerca; species Schistocerca cancellata. Next base: position 617,075,448 of record NC_064631.1, on the reverse strand, counting down.
AGAAGTGTACGTTGTGGTGGCGCGTTAAGTGCCGTATCTGATTCAGATGAAGACGATCCTGATTTGAATGATATCTTTCTTGCAGAGTGGTAATGGAGAATTTGCTGGAAGCAGTGCAGACCATCTTCACTCTTTTGGAGGCAGAAATACCAACACTGTCCTTGAAGGCGATGATATACTTAATGACGAGATTGAATTGCAAGCTGGCACAGGGAGATGGACTCTTAGGCAAATACATGTTTACAATTTTGAACTATTTGACTCAATTCGAAAGTTCTTCATTAGTCTCGTCCTTTGGTTTCCAGAGCTTCTCCGAATATCTGAGATCTCTGAACGATGGTATTACACTGACGTTATTGTCATCAGAGGAGAGAACGACGTTGATGAATTCTGTAGACGAATTAATATCATTGCACAAACCTACCCTGGCCAAATTATCATGTGGAAACATGATGGGGACCACATCCACCTCATACACGACTGTATCTACTCATCAAGACGATGCCGCTGTAAATTTCGAACTGACGGATTTATTGCCAGTCGAATTAAGAAAACAACAAGACGCACTAGAGCAATCGCAGCCATGTCAGACATCGACTGGCTCAATGTCTTTTATATTTCTACTTGCAAAAACGGGCAAGTAGGGGACAAGTTTGGCTTGGACGAACCGATAAGCGATTGCCTGGTGAGCTTGAAATTATACAATGGAGCAGTTTCATCGAGAAATCCCTCACAGTATTGGAGGGGCAAGACACTGGAAATGTTACTCAATGTGGAAGCGAAGTCGCCAGTGATGCAGCATGTAAATGGCCTCATAGCAAGCGCCAGCCAATCGTTACAGGCAAAGGGTGCAATGCTGAAAAAACAGCGAAAAAGATACTATCCCTTTTATTAAGTTATAATTGTATCCCTCCGGAAAATATAGTCAATGTAATACCATCTGCTCATCCATATTTTATTAATTTGATTGACCCTAAATTCAAAGGATTTTTCCATATGGGCTTAGAATTGTATAAAAAATCAATAAATGAATTGGATTTACATGGTATAGAGGGCAGCGAGGAGGGTAAAAATCGTAGAGGGAGACCAAGAGATGAATACACTAAGCAGATTCAGAAGGATGTAGGTTGCAGTAGGTACTGGGAGATGAAGCAGCTTGCACAGGATATAGTAGCATGGAGAGCTTCATCAAACCAGTCTCAGGACTGAAGAACACAACAACAACAGATATAGGGAAATATTGTAGCTCATTAGTGCTGCTGCATTTATTCTATTTTAATTAGATACGTCAATTAAATTTATTATTGATTAACAATTTCTACTGAGTGTGGCATTTTCAATCATTATCAAATAGGGAGCGTAATCTGCAGGAAAGTAAATCGAATACATTGCAGTTCTACTATTTCAACAGCATACATCTCTTCTGGCTCATATATATCTGATTGCAGTTACTGTTCACAAAACGTATTCTCAAAAAATTGTATCTTTTCTTCTCACATTATAATTCAAGCAAACAAAAATAAATACACTGCGTTAACATTTAGCTTACGGGTACTTCCCTTGGGTCTGTCATTTTTAGGCAAATGACACACTGGCAGACAGATGTTTATTGGACTGGTTTAGTATGTAGTAATCTGTCTGTTAATGGGGTTGGCCTATTCCATGATGTCCATACTGCACCCCAGAGAGAAGATACCCATTTATCACTGACCCTCACTCGTTCTCATTTCACGCACTCAGAACAATCTTGGACAACCTTCCACTAATAGTCAGCCGAGTGTCACTCTATGAGGATCTTTCCTTTCAGATGTCTCTGGGTTTGTCCACACAGGTTATCGTCTTTGAATTCCTTATCTCACGTCTGGAATTATTTATTAACAACTTCAACTTCAATATTTTAATCTCCGCTATTCAGCTGACATTAAAAGTTAGCTACTGAAATTGAATGAATAATAAAACGTTTAATTTGGATTAGATTACAAGAACTGTAACATGTCGAAATCAGGAAATTATTAAACCAAACTTGTGTTCGTAAATTCATCTTCGTTGTCTATTGAGATGTCGGAATTCAGTCAATAAATGTATATAAGGTGCATGTTTCCACTACAGTAGGACATAACTATTTCATTATGGATAAAACAAATCCAATCTTTCTTGCATAATGCACAGTAATGTGGCGAATTTTGTACGAAAAATAATCTTCCACAGATGTACTGCACTGTCAGTTCCTAAACAAACAGATTTATGAGTTTTCCATTGTTTGAGGGTAACGACTACCGATGAGTTATCTGTTTTCTGATCTACAACATATTTCCAGTTAGTTTAAAAGTTAATAATGCACTGCTGAAAATTCGTCTTGCTTGTCATAATTATATTTGTTCAAAAAAAGTACTTCTATCGTATTTCCACAATGGGATATTGACCATTTTATGTCTCAAAAATGTTTTCACAGTTGCTTAAGGAGTATAAAGGATCAAAGCAAATAATAAATATTGGAGCATGCTCTGCGCTCGTAGGTAGCACACCGTGCCTAGTACACGTCCACCGCGGCGCTCGGGGGTCACAGCACCAATTTACGACACTTAAAGACACGTACACTCCTGGAAATGGAAAAAAGAACACATTGACACCGGTGTGTCAGACCCACCATACTTGCTCCGGACACTGCGAGAGGGCTGTACAAGCAATGATCACACGCACGGCACAGCGGACACACCAGGAACCCAGTCGTGTGAAGTTAGCACCCTTTTTTTCAGAAATGTATATTTTTTTCAGAGTTCTTGATAGATATGAAATAGTTCTAGAGTTCTTTGTACAAAATTTCAATAGTTCTGCAGAATTTAGCGAAGAAAACAACAATACTCGAAAAAATTTTCGTATCGAAAACATTCTTTGTCAATTTCCGCAAAATGTAAATAAGTACGACAGTTCTGAGCACAGTTCTGAATAGAGCTCCAAGAGTTCTATCGAAAATCCCAGTAACGTTTTTTTGTGCAGCTAATAGTTGACGAGATAATTGCAATTTAAGGAGAAAATCTTCTCACTTACTGTTAAGTTGGCACCCTTTTTTTCAGAAATGTATATTTTTTTCTGAGTTCTTCACAGATATGCCATAGTTCTAGAGTTCTTTGTATAAAATTTCAATAGTTCTGCAGAATTTAGCGAAGAAAATAACAATATTCGAAAACATTTTCGTATCGAAAACATTCATTGTCAATTTTCGCAAAAATTAAACTCGTACAACAGTTATGAGGACAGTTCTGAACAGAACCCCAAGAGCTCTATCGAAAATCCCAATTAATTTTTCTATGGCTATAATAGTTTATGAGATAAATTGATTTAATGTGGGACACACTTTCTCTACAGAAAATATAAATATATTCGTACAACAGTTCTGATGACAGTTCTGGACACCACGTGAAGAGTTCTATCGAAAATCCTGGTAGTATTTTTTTGTGCAGGTAATAGTTTAAGAGGAAATTCCAACATAATTAAGAACTCTATAAGAGTTCCCACTGTGAAGCTGGCACCCTTTTTTACAGAAATATGTATTTTTTTCAGAGTTCTTGGTAGATAAACCATAGTTCTAGAGTTCTTTGTACAAAATTTCAATAGTTCTGCAGAATTTAGCGAAGAAAACAATAGCATTCGTAAAAATTGTTGTATCGAAACGATTTTTTGTCGATTTTTGCAAAAAGTAAATTCGTACAACTATTCTGAGGACAGTTCTCAACAGAGCCCCAATAGTTCTATCGAAAATACAAATAACATTTTTTTGTGCAGCTAATATTTTGCGAGATAATTGCAATTTAAGGAGAAAGTCTTTTCACTTACTGTGAAGTTGGCACCCTTTTTTTCAGAAATGTATATTTTTTTCAGAATTCTTGATAAATATGCCATAGTTCTAGAGTTCTTTGTACAAAATTTCAATAGTTCTGCAGAATTTATCGAAAAAAAAACAACAATGTATAACATAGCTGATTCAGGAGCCCTTTCCTTCTGGTACAATTCTTACTGTTGCCACAATAAAACACTTGTTCATAGATTCCAACCATATTGATCATTACAAAAATATAACCAGTGACCAACGGCGCACATTTCTATCAGCGTTGTACAAAGCATTCAGCTTATCCGCTGTGAAAATCCCACTCTTAACGCTATTGTAAAATTTACGATGGATGGCTTCCGTTTATCTACAGTGTCAGCATCTATCGAATTATCTTCATGCAAAAGTGATGCCAGGATCACACACTTCCCCTTTTTAGGTACTAAGGAAACTAGAGTTCAGTCTTGTGGAACCCAAAAAGGGAACTGTGGGCAGCCCTTCTTTTACTGATAGCAAACTCTAGAGAAATCTCACGCTTGTTTTTCTTAATCGTGCCAACAAAAGAAAAATTCTCCCTTCATAGCTCTATTATCATTCCAATACTAGTATACCAGTTGTCCGCTTTCGCATTTCGACCTTACTGATATATATGTTACACAGTCACAGAACAACATCAAAATGTTTATTGCTCAGTTGGTAAATCCTTCTGGTTGCAACACAGTGTATATTTCCAAATTGTACAGGTAAAATACTTAAGAATCCACAAAATCATAGATTTTAAATCCGTATTTGTTTGTTTTGATAGGTACATATTGGTGAAAACTGCATCTTCCTCAGAATCCTTCCAGCTTCTTGTCTACTGTAACATTTTCTCCGAGGGTATAAGATTTCTGGTTGTTGCGTACAAACACAATAAATATTTCCCGAATTGCTGTTAGCTTGTCTACTTGTCTCCTATCATCACGAATAGCGCGACTGTAAAATCTAAGGCACTCCACAATAAATTTGAAACGTTTTAAGTTCATTTGCGAGGTGAAATTTTTCAGTTCCATCCCCATCAATTCCACAGAGATCTTCCAGGCTTTATCTGTTACTTTTGTTAACAACAATTAAAAACAAGAGACTGATGAAGGCTTTCAATTCAATAACATCTATTGATTTTACCGCTCTCTCACGCTGAAATAAAGCTTTGACGCTCTCAAAATGCTGAATGGAATACAAAACTACAATAGACAAATGTCGTCATCTATGAGGCAATTGGTTCGATTCCCGGCGGGGTCAGGGATTTTCAACTGCCTCGAGATGACTGGGTGTTTGTGTTGTCCTCATCATTTCATCATCATCCAGGAAAGTGGCGAAATTGGACTGAGCAAAAGATTGGGTAATTGTACGGGCGCTGATAACCACGCAGTTGAGCGCCCCACAAACCAAACATCATCATCATCATATATGAGGCAATTACAGCATCACAAAGGCTGCTTTGGCTGCGCCTATTGTCCAGATAAATTTCTAATAATATTATCCTCTTCGAACAATATGCTTTGGATTTCTTCAACATGATCTTGTACATCCCACTTAAAATAATAAAATTCCTATAACATAACGCAACCAGGCGCAGTGTATTAATTTGATATCTGACGTTCAGACAGTGGACACTGACGATTAAACAGTTCAAACAGAATTTAAGTGCATTTTACATTATGGATTAGCTTTGTACTACTTACTACGTTGATAAACAAATAATTTAATTGCTGAAATGAAATACGAAAGGGCACAGTGGATAAAAACGAGCAATCAACTCATATCTCATCAAGAGAGCATTAGCGTCGATACTGAATCATACAACAATGAAAGGCATACACAGAAAGGAAGCTATAACGTGAAGGCGCCAGTGCTGCCAATTGTTGACAAGTAATTTACAGAATCACACAACAAAGAAAGGCATACGGAAAAGGGAAGCTATTAACGAGAAGGCGCCAATACTGCAAATTGTTGAAAAGTAATTTACAGAAAATTTCGACATGTATCAATCTGAATAGCTGCGCCCCATAGAAGGATAATAAAAACTATGATACGTCCCTGAGACCTCTCAAGACCAAAAAATCATAAACAAACCACAGCAACAATGCAAAAGTCGTGGCACTACATCTGGAAGCAATGAACACGTGAACTGCGTCTTTTAAACAATCGACAAATGACGTCAGCGTAGCAGTTACAATAGAGGTAGCATGAAAGCTTCTCGCGGTAGCATCAAAGCTAATGACAACAACAGCTGCACGTTTTGGGTGGCGCGCGCGCCGCGTCGTGTGAAGGCGCCCGCCAGCGCTGCATTTCACTCTTTGATCTGCCCCTAATGACTATACGTAACAATACTACTCACTCTCATGCGAATTATCATTATGCTCGTTCAGTCAGAGCTCTTGTGCAGTCGGTCCCTGTTGTGCAGTCGGTGCTGTTGTGTAAGTGATATTTATGAACCGTAATACCCATAAAAATGTACAATTTACCAGAATTGAAACGTCTTCTCAGCATTGGAGGAATTTAAAGTAATCGATGATAGAGGCATTCAATTCACTCCGTCTCATCCGGTCTTCCAAAAACTGTCCGATGCCATGGCCGACATCGGCTCGAAAATGTCTTCAAAACATATTTACTCAACAATTAAAGAAGATCGCCATGGTCTGCTTACTTTTGATAGAAACACCTTCAGGCTGGAATGTTTCGTTGAAGAAAAAGACGACGACAGCAAAGATGAGTCGTGGAATGCTTTTGGTTCTTCCTGCAACAAGGACATGACAAAGCAATTTGACTTACTACTGTCAGCAGAAAAATGGTCTACCATAAAACCAACAAAGAGGAAACTTTGAAAGCCTTCAAGACTGGAAATAGGGAAATGGGCCGATTTGATGGCTGATAAAATTTATGAACATCACAAAATTCCATGTGCCTTTTCTTTCAAATGTGCGGAAGTGTGTGAAAGTTCAAAGTACTTCTTGAAGATCAAAGGAAGATGTACAGAATGCGGAGCCACTTTTGAAGGGATTACTCTGAAGAAGCGAAAAAAGGACAACGATATTATTCTGAACTGCAGACTTTCAAACTTTTCAGATGATAGTAATCACCTGAAAAGAAGACAACTTCGTGGCACGAGAAGACAACAGGTAGCTGCTAAACTGGTTGATTCCAGGAGGCCTGCAACTCTTTGGCGAAATGATGAAGCGAAAAATATGTCTTTCGGAGACATGATTCCTCCAAATTTACTAAATGCTGATGTCTTGAGAAAGGCTAAAGAACACGAAAGGGACAAACGATTTGGTATAAAAACGAGTAAGCCTTTTGAAAACCTGTAAATGGCAAAGCATACAACCCATCGGGACGAAATTCACGCAGTCGGATTGGACCCATTCTTCTGTATATATTGGCTGAAATATCAAAGTCAGTTGCACAAATATTGTCATCAAATCAATAGCAGTGTATACGATTCAATAGATGCTACAGGTGGCGTTGCATTTCGAGTTATTTCACGATTTAGGGATCTGTCAAACAGGGCTGACTGTGTGTAAATTAAGTCAAAGTACATATGCCTGTAACAGTACATGTGCATCCGCGAAGTAAACGTCACTAGTAAAGATCCAAATATCGTCAATCGATCATCAATCAGTTGCCCAACTTATCAGATGATATCCTCTTGGCATGACGCATAATTCTTGTCATTTTTCTTTATGGAAATCGTCAGATCTGGAGCTCCCATACCAAAAATCATGGTAACTGATTTTGGTAAGGCTTTGTTGGTTGCCATTTCTAGAACAATAGCCAATTGCTCGGACTTAACAGATTATTTGAATAGGTGTTATAGTCATATTGTTTTGCATGAAAGAGTAATTCTACCCTCGTGTTGTTTGAGAATAGATTTAAACCATTTTCTGGTCATGATTTCGAGGTGGAAATGCTTCTCAAGAAGTAAATCACAAGTCAAACAACTTTATCTTCGAGTTTTGGCCGATATTTGCATGATGATAGATTTTCGTGATATTGAAAGTGCTTTGCGCTCACTTTTGGTTGTTGCGTTGAGTAAACGTCTTGGGATTGATGAGTGCGGTCAAGAATATTCATCAATGGAACATCAGCGCCATCTTGATATCACTATGAGAGGTGGTCCACGTCATTCACATATAGACGAAAAGAAAGATGATGACAAGAAAACTGATGATGTTGAAAACAATGATGACTGTCTTTTGGAATCAATTTTGAACTCTAAGGAATCTACTGCAAACTCGTGGGTTGATAAGGCAAAACGTATCTACAATGAAGCTGAAGTCATCACGAATCAGACTAATGATGACAATCTCTTTGATGTGAATCCGTACAACATTCCTAATGCTGCAGAGATGCTGAAAGAGTTGATGAACTATATACGACTGTGAACAGCTGTGATGTATCCTTCTTCCCATATTCCTTTATCTATTCGTTCATCAGCAGCGATGGAAGGACAATTTTCATAATTATAGACAATAGGCTTTGACAAGCTGCCTTTACGAGTAGACAAATTCATTTTTCAACATTTGAAGTGGCTGCATGAGGAAACAAAACTGTTATCGCTACTTATGATGGAAAAAGAAGATTCAAAGCAAACTGTGAAGCACAAACCAACTGAAGCATCATTGCCTTACCATGAAGAAGAAAACTAGAGAGGAAAAAATAAGAAGCTGAAGATAACAAACCCCAAAAGCAATCATATACTCGATAATTCTGAGAGCACACTGAACAATACCTTACGAAGTGAGACCCAACACGAAGATGGCAATGAGACAGAGTTAGACAAAATTTTAATAGTTTTGAATACAGATTTTCTCCTACTTCGAGCTCACTTATTATGAATACGGAGAACAACAGTCAAGAGTGAGAGTGTGTGTTTTCAGCGCTCTTCAGATAATAATTTACTGCCCAATTTGGACTCTAAAGAGATATTTCATTCCACAAAAGACTATCAAGAATCATTCTTCACCAGGGATGCCACTGAAATTTCATCCTGTGGTTCGAAAACAGAAGAAAACAGAGAGATCTGTAACAATAAAATGGAGGAGAGTGCAATGCTGAAAAAGCTTCAAAATTAAATCGTTGTCACATCGAGCATACAAGCTAAGAGCAAGAAAAAACTACTTAGATGATTGCCCAAACTGGAATTCGACTAAGAAATTCATAGATATTAATTTGCCACTTTTCCTAAATGGGTCCTCAAGCAAATTCAAATCTGCTACCTACAACTTGAAGGGAACGTGCGGTTTCGATTCTCTGATGACCTTATTCATGCAAGCAATATCACTCAGTGATGATTTCAAAAGTAAAATTCAAATGGTGGACCATCCATTTTTGGATCTGGCTTTGGATGTTTTGGACAAAAAAATCATAAACTCCCAGCATTTTAAGCAGAGATTTGATATTTTATATGTGATACCGTTCCTAAAAAAAGGAGTAATCTCTCGAAAAATATTGTCTCTGAATGCAGGAATTATACGAGAAAATATTAAAAGATATCCCGATTTGCAACAAAAATATATCGTGTCTGACGTGCTTAAATTCACGCTATGTGAAACGACATTATATTTCCGATGATACGTATGTTCTTTTCAGACTTGGTTATAATTTCATGCAAGAGGCTGTAAATGCAACAAATGGAGTTCTAAAGACTATTTAAAATGCAAGAAATGTAAAGGAGAAGCAGTCGAAGAAAAGAAATTCGGATGCTACTTGATGATGGGCACTAGTATAACAATTTGTCAACTAATTGAAGATCAGTTTCCTCCGAATCAAAGGAAGAAATGTGTTTTGCAAACGATCACGAAAGGAATCATAGTCAACAATCAAGAGTACACTCTCGTTGGAGCCATTCATTCTAATATCTCCATCAAACGCTACACGGCATATGTCTTCGATGGAACCTACTGGAAGCAGTATGATGACGTGTATAAAGATGTACAGAAAGTTTCAAAAGAAACGATAATTTCTCCACACCTGTTCATGTATGTCACGACAGGAAAATTTTCAAATAGCAGCTACAAGACCGACGAGACGAAACAAGTAGTTCCTACATAGGACCTTTGCTTTATAAGGTAAGCAATTGCTAAAAGTTGGTATCTAAATATTACAAATACAGCTCTTATGTTAATTCTTAGTGTCTTTGTTTCGGGTATCACAGCCTCCTGTTTTGGTTACTAGAATAAGAGCATTTTATGCCCTGAATTTCACGTATATATTTTTTTGTACTTATATTTCTTAGTTGTTTCACACCTCATAAATTCTATGCTTATTTATTACTGAATTCCCTACACATGTATTTCCTTTTAGGTTTTATTGTCTCCTGAAGAAGCGCTGTTAACGGGACCTGTACATCACAGCCTGTAGTTTTTACAGGTACTTCGAAATTTAATAATGCAAGACTGTCAATAGATTCAGGAATGAAACTTTTATCAAAGAATTGGTATATTGTGAGCTCCAGGTGAAAAAAATTGTAAATCTGTGTAATACACTGTGCAGTGAATATTGATGTTTTCTTACATACTGAATTACACGTAAATGTTATTTTAGGTTAAATGTACTTAACGCTATTCCAAATAAAAGATAAAAAACAAATTTTATTCTTTGAGTTATGACATTGTTGAAACAGCCAACCAGTAATATTTAAGTTTCATGTTTTGATTACTTTTAAAAAATGTTTTTTACGCATAAATTTTTTCTCCTAATGATTTAAGAACATAAAATGAGATACTGCAGCTTAAAATACTTAATCCATTGTTGAATAATGTGGTTCAGTGTGTAGGCAATCACTATATTATTATTCATCCATAGCTTTGTTTATGTAGCTTTATTAGTGGATGAGATACCGGTAACAGTATCTCGGTTTGCAAACACGTTGATTACAGAAAACTGAAACTAAAGATTTGTATGTCATTCTCTTCTCAATGACGATATTGCAAACCATTCCTGCTCCATAATCTTGTTGATACCTTTCGTGTCCTTTTCATTTTCTTTATTTTTAGTTCTTTTCTTTGTTATTCTGGCCTCCTTTTCATGCTTTCAGCAGCTTTTCCAGTTTATGTGACATGTTGCCTGTCCGCACATACCAGCACAATTTTCATGTTGTTCCTAGTTTTGATGCCTGTTCTGCTCACTGTTTTTAATCTTTACTGCACCAGGCCGGCCAGACTGGCCCAGCCGTTCTAGGCGCTACAGTCTGGAACCACACGACCGCTTCGGTCGCAGGTTCGAATCCTGCCTCTGGCATGGATGAGTGTGATGTCCTTAGGTTAGTTAGGTTTACGTAGTTCTAAGTTCTAGGGGACTGATTACCTCAGAAGGTAAGTCCCATAGCACTCAGAGCCATTTGAACCATTTTTACTCCACCATTAAAACAAATTGCTACCGTTGAAACGCATTCTGATTTTGTTTTATGCCATGTAAACATTTTTCCTGCACACACGACAGTCGACAGGTTCTTCAAAGATATTACATAAACGAGGTTCTACGGAAACTGCGGCGCCCAAATTAAACAAAATGACATTTAAGCATCAGCATAACGAGGTACTGTACATGAAGTGTATATTTTTAGAATCAGGAAGAACCAGAAGAATTTTATTATGTAAAACTGTAATTGTCTTGAGCTCTCATGACATCCAGGACCTACTAACAGCTAAAAATATGCCCAGGACCCTCATGGATGAAAGTTAGGTGGCAACATCACCAGACGCTAGGATACATAAAAACATGTGCTGTGTGTAACGAATAAATTTGAAATTGCTATCGTTAATATTGTTGCAAACATTTGTTCTAGTTAGAAAGGAAGTGTGGAAGTTTGATGAGTTACACTACAGTGAGAGTCAAAAGTCTTTTCAATGTATAGAAATGTAAGTATATTTAAATGAATATATTGTACAAACGAACTAAGTAGTATGTTTAAATCGTAATTCAGTACATGACTGATAGAGGCGTTATTATGTTGGGGGAATAAAGTATTAACGTTACTAAGGAGTTCGAAATTTGTAAACAAGAACCTCGTTTATTTGGTCCTCACTAATCCGGATTTCCGGTTTATCCTGATTCATATTTCGTGTGCCTTGGTATTTTTCTCTTTTTTTTCTTATAAAACGAAGATATGTAGTAGGTGAGGTACATAGGCTGCTTATCACTAGGCCGCTAATTTAGTCTAGTACTGAGTGATAAAGGAGCTCAGAGTGTTTGAATGACATTGTTTCTCAAGTATTGTACATTAATATAGCGGTGTATTGGTGTCGATCAAGTAAGTTGCATAGTAACCACGCCAACCGCACTCCACCAGAGCTCACTGTACCTCTGGTGCGCTTCTCGACAGGTGTGACACCACCTGGTTAGTGGCGTGTGTGAATGTATCTGCCCTCTCAGCCATCTGTTTTGCACTGACGAGCCTTCTCTCTTTGAATCATCTAAGCGTGCACATCCCACGCTTCCACCTACAGTTACTACAATCAGTCTTAAGAAGGTGTACCGGCATTTGTACAGTGCTGAACATTTAGACTTTTTGTATTTAGTAGAATATATATCCGGATTTTCGGTTATCCGGATTACTTCCGGTCCCACGTAGTCCGGATAAAAGAGCTTCTTGTGTACCGCACTGCAAATTGTAACATTGTTTATGTCTCACATAATTCCAAAATGAAAGTGAGAATTTACGATCCGTCCTCATAGCTGTACTTCTAGCAGTACCTCATCTCCTGCGTTCCCAATTTCGCAGAAGTTGTCCTACGAAAATTGCAGAAGTAGCACTCCTGGAAGAAAGGATATTGTGATGATGTTCCTTCGTCACAGCCTGGGGTTAGAGACCCGGCCCGGCACACAGTTTTTATCTGCCAGTAAGTTTCACATCGGCGCACACCTACTGCAGAGTGAACACACAATCTATTTCATAATCTATTGGCACCATAAAAATGTTATGAGGGTTTTTAAAAGAACTCTTTCGGTGCTATCCAGAACTGTCAGCAAAAGGGTTGTGCCAATTTATTATAATGTAGACAAAGTGGATCTCTCGTAAATGATATTATCTCATTAATTGTTATCCCCACAAAAAATGTTATTACAGTTTTCGGTAGAACTCTTAGGGTCCTATTAAGAAGTGCCATCAGACCTTTTTTACGAATTTCTTACTTTTACATGACAGAAGTGAGTCCCACATTAATTGTCTCATATAATGTTATCGTCACGAAAAATGTTGTTATTGTTTTTGGTAGAACTCTGTAGGTGCTATTTAGAACTGTCATCAGAACTATTCTACGAATTTTGTTTTCGTAGAGAAAGTGAGTATGAGATTAAAACAATTATCGTATAAACTATTATCGCCACAAAATTGTTTTTATCAGTTTCAATACAAGTCTTCGGGTGCTATCGAGAACTGCCAATAGAACTGTTACACAAATTATTTTTTTCCAAACTGACGAATAATTTTTTACTATACCAAAATTTTGCCCAGTTAGTTTTCTACCCGAAATTCTGCAGAACTATTCGTGTTTTGAGCAGGGAAATCTAGAACTATTGCATACATATAAAGAACTATGAAAAAAATGTATATTTCTCGTAAAAGGGGTGCCAACTTCACGGGAAATGCTCATAAGCATTCCTTATTAAATGCAGTTACTAAGTAAACAATTACCTGCACCGAATATGTTACCATTATTTTCGATAGAAAACTTACATTATTATCCAGAGCTGTCATCAGAACATACGAATAGACATAATTTTTTTTAGAGTAAGTGAGCCCCACAATTAATCAATTATCTTACTGTTGTGTCGGCAGATTAGCCAACACAACGTACACTAATTTATAGAGGAGGCCGAAATGCACGCGTCCTCTCACGCAGGCTTGCGTTAGGTCTGAAACAGGATACGTAATGAATGCTATAAAGAAAAGTACGTAGCTGCTGGAATACTTAACTTTAATCCATCATTTATGTACAGCATTCTTGATGATACAAGTGAGACTCTCTCTAGAAATGGTTAATGGCGCCTTGCTAGGTCGTAGCCATGGCCTTAGCTGAAGACTATTCTAACTATCTCTCGCCAAATCAGAGAAAGGCTTCGTCAGTGTAGTCGCTACCAAAGTCGTCCGTACAACTGGGACGAGTGCTAGTATGTCTCTCTAGACCTGCCGTGTGGTGGCGCTCGGTCTGCAATTACTGACAGCGGCGACACGCGGGTCCGACATGTACTAATGGACCGCGGCCGATTTAAAGCTACCACCTAGCAAGTGTGGTGTCTGGCGGTGACACCGCACTTACAAACTATTATAACCACAAAAAATATTATTATGATTATCAATAGAAGTCTTGGGGTGTTATCCAGAACTGTTCATCAAAACTGTTGCACGAATTAATTTTTTTCTGTAGATACAGTAGGTCTACCGTCAAAGCAGTTAGCGTATAAACTATCATCGCCACAAAGAGATGTTATTAGGATATTCGATAGAGCTCTGGGTGTTCTGTTCAGAACTGTTGTACCAATTTATTTTTTTCGAAAATTGACAAAGAATGTTTCCGATACGAAAATTTTTTCGAATTTTGTTGTTTTCTTCGCAAAATTCTGCAGGACTTTTCAAATTTTGTACAACGAACTCTAGAACTATGGCTTATCCATCAAAAACTCTGAAAAAAATATATATTTCTGTAAAAAAGGGTGCCAGCTTCACAGTGGGAACTCTTATAGAGTTCTTAATTATGTTGGAATTTCCTCTTAAACTATTACCTGCACAAAAAAATACTACCAGGATTTTCGATAGAACTCTTCACGTGGTGTCCAGAACTGTCATCAGAACTGTTGTACGAATATATTTATATTTTCTGTAGAGAAAGTGTGTCCCACATTAAATCAATTTATCTCATAAACTATTATAGCCATAGAAAAATTAATTGGGATTTTCGATAGAGCTCTTGGGGTTCTGTTCAGAACTGTCCTCATAACTGTTGTACGAGTTTAATTTTTGCGAAAATTGACAATGAATGTTTTCGATACGAAAATGTTTTCGAATATTGTTATTTTCTTCGCTAAATTCTGCAGAACTATTGAAATTTTATACAAAGAACTCTAGAACTATGGCATATCTGTGAAGAACTCAGAAAAAAATATACATTTCTGAAAAAAAGGGTGCCAACTTCACAGTAAGTGAGAAGATTTTCTCCTTAAATTGCAATTATCTCGTAAACTATTAGCTGCACAAAAAAATGTTACTGGGATTTTCGATAGAACTCTTGGAGCTCTATTCAGAACTGTGCTCAGAACTGTCGTACTTATTTACATTTTGCGGAAATTGACAAAGATTGTTTTCGATACGAAAATTTTTTCGAGTATTGTTGTTTTCTTCGCTAAATTCTGCAGAACTATTGAAATTTTGTACAAAGAACTCTAGAACTATTTCATATCTATCAAGAACTCAGAAAAAATATACATTTCTGAAAAAAAGGGTGCTAACTTCACACGACTCAGGAACCCCGGTGTTGGCCGTCGAATGGCGCTAGCTGCGCAGCATTTGTGCACCGCCGCCGTCAGTGTCAGCCAGTTTGCCGTGGCATACGGAGCTCCATCGCAGTCTTTAACACTGGTAGCATACCGCGACAGCGTGGGCGTGAACCGTATGTGCAGTTGACGGACTTTGAGCGAGGGCGTATAGTGCGCATGCGGGAGGCCGGGTGGACGTACTGCCGAATTGCTCAACACGTGGGGCGTGAGGTCTCCACAGTACATCGATGTTGTCGCCAGTGGTCAGCGGAAGGTGCACGTGCCCGTCGACCTGGGACCGGACCGCAGCGACGCACGGATGCACGCCAAGACCGTAGGATCCTACGCAGTGCCGTCGGGGACCGCACCGCCACTTCCCAGCAAATTAGGGACACTGTTGCTCCTGGGGTATCGGCGAGGACCATTCGCAACCGTCTCCATGAAGCTGGGCTACGGTCCCGCACACCGTTAGGCCGTCTTCCGCTCACGCCCCAACATCGTGCAGCCCGCCTTCAGTGGTGTCGCGACAGGCGTGAATGGAGGGACGAATGGAGACGTGTCGTCTTCAGCGATGAGAGTCGCTTCTGCCTTGGTGCCAATGATGGTCGTATGCGTGTTTGGCGCCGTGCAGGTGAGCGCCACAATCAGGACTGCATACGACCGAGGCACACAGGGCCAACACCCGGCATCATGGTGTGGGGAGCGATCTCCTACACTGGCCGTACACCACTGGTGATCGTCGAGGGGACACTGAATAGTGCACGGTACATCCAAACCGTCATCGAACCCATCGTTCTACCATTCCTAGACCGGCAAGGGAACTTGCTGTTCCAACAGGACAATGCACGTCCGCATGTATCCCGTGCCACCCAACGTGCTCTAGAAGGTGTAAGTCAACTACCCTGGCCAGCAAGATCTCCGGATCTGTCCCCCATTGAGCATGATTGGGACTGGATGAAGCGTCGTCTCACGCGGTCTGCACGTCCAGCACGAACATTGGTCCAACTGAGGCGCCAGGTGGAAGTGGCATGGCAAGCCGTTCCACAGGACTACATCCAGCATCTCTACGATCGTCTCCATGGGAGAATAGCAGCCTGCATTGCTGCGAAAGGTGGATATACACTGTACTAGTGCCGACATTGTGCGTGCTCTGTTGCCTGTGTCTATGTGCCTGTGGTTCTGTCAGTGTGATCATGTGATGTATCTGACCCCAGGAATGTGTCAATAAAGTTTCCCCTTCCTGGGACAATGAATTCACGGTGTTCTTATTTCAATTTCCAGTAGTGTATAAGAGCCCGAAACAGGTCGTGTGATGATAACATTACTTTACAAGTGTAGTGGTATTTTCAACCTCTGGTAAATGAAAACGAACAGCCACACAGTGAAAGGGTCAGAAGGGAGGATTTCAAATATCCCTTGGTAGTACCCACTTGAAAAAAAAAATATTATTTTAGATGTAGCATTGAATATGCTTGATTGGCCCTAGTGGTTAAAAACAACTGGACAACAGTTAAGATAGAGCATGTGATCGAAGCTGATGCCCCCATTAACTTCGAGGTCAGTAGGGACAAAAGTTCCGTAATTTCAGTACCATCGGAGGAGACTTCGACATGGGCCATGTTGCAGGATCTCTCGGGACATTTGTCACAAGCGATCTGTGGAAACCAAAGATACCTCAAATCCAACCAACTGACGTCGAAATGGTTTGGCCGTCCTTTTAAATACATGATCAGTGTCTCAGCCATTTGGCTGTACTCGGGGGAATGCATAGATCTGAGAGCATATCTGAACGGCCAATTAGTACGAAATATTTTTCAGTTATTGTCATCTATACTAAATGTATTTGTAAATAATCATAAATATCCGAGTGTCGCAATTGAAGAGTTCGAAGATGGCACAACGCTTCAGCCTCCATCTGGGAACGGAACATTCCGGGATAAATAAGTGGAAACAGGAAGTATGGAGCCCAAAAGGTTGGGAAATTACTGTCAATCAAATTTCGGTGTATAGTTAACAAGTATTCACTTATTATTCAGCGTAAGAAGAGTTTAAACATCGTAAAATCACCACATACCGAAACATGTTGTAGAACAGTTGTTGATAAATTTTACCCTCAGTGAGCATTTCATTAAAAAGCAAACTGAAACATTATATAGAAAATCTGTGTATCCTATTTCCTCAAATAACATGTATTCTTCCACTTCTTCCTCATTTTAGTACGTTGGCTGTTAATACGACATCGCACGAAATATGAGCTTCCAGGTGGAACACAGTCATGTGATTTTCAACTAAGTTACTTCACGCTGAGGAGCAACGTATCAGATCACACGGCACGTGCGCATCAAAGTGGTCTGCGGCCGTAGCGCTCTCTCGTGGCAGTGACAACACCTGGCGCTCGAACTACACTCACTTCTACACTGACTCTTGCACTTTGCAGCGGAGTGTGCCTATTTTTAAACTTCTTGACGGATTGCTGGATCGGGAATCGAATCCAGAAACTAGACATTATGGCCAATGTATAGCGTGATTCAGGATCTGCCTTCAGAGTTTCAATTATTACTGTACCTCTGTTCACAGTTGACAACAGCTCTCTTCCTCCCTTCACGGGGCTAAAACTCCTGAACAAAGAAATACCGCAGAGAAATTACTTAGCCACAGCCCAGGTACTGATTCTAGTGTGAATATTCCAATCCGCTCTGGATTATGAGCTGTTTTGAAATTTCGTAACGGATTAAACGGTCGTTGACGTCTACTGAGTGAACACTACAGACGCAATAAATGTAATGCACAATATCATTTCCACCAGGCTGTTGGTTTAAATACGAGGGTGGTTTGAAAAGTTCTCAGAATCACCACGAGAGGTCAGCGCTAGCGCAGCGAGTTATTCACGTAAACATATAAACACGTGCCACGACAGTGCTCTTGGAAGAGAGCTGTGGCGCTCACGTGGCTCTGTTGTTGTTCCCGCGTAGTGATTTGCGAAGATCGAAAAAGTCGAGATTCGAGCAGTGATTAAGTACTTTGTAAAGAAAGGTACGAAAGCGAAGGACGTTCGTGCCGATTTCCAGATTTCACTGGGGATCTCTGCTCCTTCATATTCAACAGCTGCCAAGTGGACAAATGAATTTAAATTTGGTCGGGAGAGCTCAGATGATGATCCGCGCAGTGGTTGGCCAAGATTTGTCACTACTCCCGAAATCATTGCAAAAGTGCACAAAATGGTCATGGAGGATCGTCGATTGAAAGTGCGTGAAGTTGCTCACGCTTGCCAGATGTCATCTCAAAGGGTATATCACATTTTAACTGAAGAATTAGAAATGAAAAAAATTACCTGCAAGATGGGTGCGGCGACTCTTGACGCTGGATCAAAACCGCATGAGAACGGACATATCGGAACAATGTTTGGCCCGCTTTATGAGAAACGTACAAGATTTTTTTTGCACCAGTTTGTGACAAAAGATAAAACTTGTGTGCATCACTATACCATAGAGACAAAACAATAGTCAAAGCAGTGGAAACATGTTGATTCTGCGCCAGCAAAGAAAGCAAAGACAATTCCTTCGGCAGGAAAGGTCATGGCATCAGTGTTCTGGGTTGGGAAGCAAATTCTGTTTGTAGATTTTCTCCCCACTGGGCAAAAAATTACTGGAGAATACTATGCTAACCTCCTGGACAAATTACAACGAAAGATACGCGAAAAAGGCCAGGTTTAGTAAGGAAGCACTTCATCTTCCATCAAAGAAAAGCGTGCCCGCACACTTGTGCCGTCGCCTTCGTAAAATTACACGAAATATGGCATGAACTGTTGCCACACCCGCCTTATTCACCTAATATGGCTCCGTCATACTTCCATCTTTTCCCAAATCTGAAAATTTTTCTTTGTGGAAGAAGATTCACATCAAACGAAGAACTGATAGCTGGAGTTGACAACTATTTTGCAGGCCTGGAGGAAACTCATTTTCGAGATGGGATCAAGGCACTGGAACATCGCTGGACCAAAAGTTCTACAAGGAGCTACACTGAAAAATAAAAAATGTTTCAGTGATGTAAGTGGTTTTTTTTTTCTATTCCGTTCCGAGAACTTTTCTAACCAACCTCGTGAGTACTTTCTTGTTCACTGTTCGTCTGTTTCGAGCATATGGTCATTTTCTAGTGCAAAAATGGTTAAGTAGGCAACAATAATCTCATTCCACCCACAATAAGACATCGTTCGGTCGGCAACAGACATAACCTCCGACTTATCAGAAGCATCCAGACACTTATTAGTGGACATCAATATGTGGTGCGTCCACCCTTCGCCTTTATGGTGTCTTGCACTCTGGTGGGGACACATTCAATGGGGTGTCTAAACGTCTGTGGTGGAATACCAGCCAATTTATCCTGAAGAGCCTAAACCGAAAATGATAGTTGTGTAGAAGATTGGGGTCTGGAGCGAAATCTATGTTCATCCATATCTATGTTCATCCGAAGGTATTCCGTTTGGTTCATGTCGGAACACTAGGCAGCGCACTCCGTTCCAGCAATGTATTGTCCACAAACCATTTCCTCTGAAATTCTGATTTATGACAGGGTGTATTGTCATGCTCCGGACTGGTCCGTTACACTATACAGTACACAACGCTGTAAGATGTGCTGATACCCTTCAGCATTTAGAGATTTCTTTTGGCACTACGTACGACGGCAGGCAATGTTGTCCAGGGGGTATTCGCCAAGCCCAAACCCGTTTATCGGATTGCCACAGGGTATAGTGTGATTATGGACTTATAATCACTCGTTTCCAGACAAACACTCTCTAACGATGTCGCTCTTTATACCACTTCAAATGTCGCTTAGCACTGACTGCAGAAACGTGTGGAATGTGAACAGCTGCTCGACCATTATACCCCATTCCTTTTAATTCCCTACGCACATTCACTGTGATCACTGGACTCCTTGTAGCACTTTGGAACTGACGAGTGATCACCTTTTCAGACTTCATGTGATGTTTTAAATTATAATCTCCGCTATTCTCGACAATCCTTGTCTGCCAGTACATGTGAAGCGCCTGGTCTTGCTTGAGCTATAGTTGTTCCTCTGCGCTTCACACACACACATCTCCATCCACTTGGGCATCTTTAGAAGGTGTAATACAGAGTAAGTATAATACAGAGGTGTCCAAAAAAAAGGTATCCACTGTTTAAAAGTCCATAACTGGCAAACTAATTGACGGAGTTGCCTCATCTTTGGTAGTGTAATATTTTGTAGTTCCGGCAATCGCCACACAAGCGTTGTATTGCGTTGTTTTGTTTCGTCAGATGACAGTCGCCAGATAGTCAGTGTTTTGCTCTTAGTTGCACCTAGTTACTCGAGTAAACATGGCTGGCGCAAGGTTTACATTCGATGAAAGGAAGTCAGTTTTGAAATGGTATTTTAAGTACGAAAACATTAATCAGGTTCAACGGCAATGGCGAAATGAGTATCAAACAGAACCACCGACACATTTAACGATTCGTCGCATTCGAGACAAATTTGAAGTCGAAGGCTGTGTTAAAAATGTACACAAACAACGATCTGGATGCCCTGTAACAGTAACAAGTCCAACTAACTCCCGTCGTGTGTTACAAGAATTCACTTGCTCACCACAGAAGTCTGTGAGACAGTGTGCGCATGAAACTGGAGTGAGTCGCTCAAGTGTTCGGCGAATTTTGAAGACAGCAAAGTGGAAGTGCTACATCCCACGACTGCTACACGCAATGAACGAGGAGGACCCAGATCGTAGAATGGAGTACTGTAAGTGGTTTACTAACATGGTGCGCAACGATGAAGGGTTTGCAGAGGTGATTGTGTGGTCTGATGAGGCACAGTTCAAACGCAATGGTACAGTAAATCGCCACAATTGCATCTACTGGGCCGCCGAAAATCCGAACGTCCATGTAGACAAAGCCGTGAATTTGCCAGGAGTAAATGTATGTTGTGGGTTGTCTTACCGGGGCTTGATTGGACCATTCTTCTTTGACGGCACAGTTATTGGTGAGGTGTACCTTCAGAACCTTCAGACATCCATTTTTCCTGCCATCTGAGACTTGTATGGAGACGGAAGAGTTTCCTTTCAACAATATGGTGCCCCAGCCCACTACCAAAATCGTGTTAGGGTGTATCTCGACGAAAATCAACCAGGAAGATGGATAGGCAGTAGAGGTGCTGTGGAGTATCCACCACGTTCCCCAGACCTAACTCCTCTGGACTTTTACCCGTGGAGAACACTAGAGGATGTCGTTTATCGAGAAAAGCCACGCACATTGGATGAACTTCAAGCATCCATCGTACATTCATGTGCAAATATCCAACTGAACACCTTGCAGTCAGTAGTTCGTGCTGCAGTTCGGCGGCATCGTTTGTGTGTGGATATTAATGGTGACCATTTCGAACACCTACTGTGATATCTTTAAGTTGGACTTTAAGCTACACTTTCGCCAAAAATGCGATAACTCCGTCAATTAGTTTGCAAGTTATAGACTTTTAAACAGTGGATACATTTTTTTGGACCCCTCTCTACATGAAGTAGCATGTAGTTAACGAGTTTCGCAGTTAATATTCGTAAATGTAACAGGTTAAAATTATGTAAATGATGTTCTTTGTGTAGTGTTCCTATGTTCCATGTTTTCTAGGACCTGAAATAACGACGGCGGACTGGCAGATGTTCGGTAATGGCAGCTTCGGTAGTTGGTCGCTGCATGCGCCGAGTTAACTGCCATCATGCCACGCCGGAGGACGAGGTCGTTATGCCAGAGCCAACAGATTCGATACAGAATAAATTACAACATTGTTAATACGAAAAATAACTTGTTACTATTGTAATTTTGTTTCGTTCATATACGTATTCCACCGAAGCCAGTCGTTGGATGGAAATGTATACCATACTGTGTGTGTTGTGAAGAATTATCAGTAAACTAACAGAGAAGATAATTATTATGAAAATAAAAAACCTGCTGTTGATGATTTTTATTTTGGAAGTGTGCGTGCTTGAAGTTGGTTATCAAAACTGAATCAAAATCCTAATCAGCTAAAATGAGGGATAAAGGGTTAAATAACACGCAATGAAGAAAGATTGGAAAACCGTATGACTGTTCAATTTTTTTTATTTATTTATTTTTTTGCTTAAAGGAGCGCTATACGTTTTCTGTGATTAATTTCACAATTCTAAGAGCAATAATAATGGTATGTGGAAATGCCGTGTGGCTAGGGCCTCCCGTCAGGTAGACCGTTCGCCTGGTGCAAGTCTTTCGAGTTGACGCCACTTCGACGACTTGCCTATCGATGAGGATGAAAGGATGATGAGGACAACACAACACCCAGTCCCTGAGGATAGAAAATCTCCTACCCAGCCGGAATCGAACCCGGGCCGTTAGGTATGACATTCCATTGCACTGACCACTCAGCTACCAGGGGCGGACAATATTAATGATGGAAACAGACATATGTAGGCCTACTGTGAAACGACATAGCACAAAAACCACCAAATACGGCACTTTAGACTCTGATCAGTGCAACGCTAAATGGCTTCATCTCGGCACTTCGCGTGATTAGAAAACGAACCTTCATCAAATAGATCTACGTTCAATTACAGCTTCAAAAGAATCGCTAATTGCTGATTCCGCTTTCCACGCAAGGGAATACTCCGGGGAGTGAAATTCCGCTTATGGTGTCAAAAAATTCGTCGTGAGTGACATAAACTTTCGTTTTGGCTGTAGGATTCTGCGAACATAACACTAACAACATTGCGAAATGAACTACTTCAAATAGAAGTACTGGAAGAATGAAGAGCATCCAGCACGGTAATTCGTTGTGTACTTCAGAGGATAGTGTTTTCTGGCAATTTTTACCCCTTCCCGTCGCCTCACCTCGCCCTTTCCAATCTGTGCGTCAACGTTCTCCCAAATCCATCAAATCGGACGCGTCAGTAGTGATTGCTGGCTTTGCTGGGACGTGCCAAACTCATTTACCGCTTTGTTAGCGCAGAATTCGACCCCCATTAATGTAAACACGGCTAAATCCGGGGAGCAGGACCGCGCGCCGTGTCCTGGCGCTGATTCATGGCCAGGCCGACAGGGGCGCGCGTGTAGCCCGCCACCGAAACACCGGTAATGGCGCGAGCGGAGCGGCACACGACAAGCGCGCCGCGCTGTGTGCGGACAGCCGCCAGCAGAGCCGGAAAGAAGGGCCGCCGTGGCCACGAGAGCGGCTGCGGCCAACACTGCCGCGGGCGCCAACTCAGATGTTCCTCTGCGGACGACAAAACCGCCGGTTGCGCGAATAAACAGATCGTACCTCGCGTGAGCACACAGTTCCCCATAGTGTGCAAGACAATCGTTGCGATGCATTTCGTATCATTATACGAGATACAAGAAACTGATTATCATAAATCACGATGCTATGTTATTAAAATACCGGAAACAGATAACAGCCCCAGCGCATTGGCAACGAAATTCGATTTTAAATGTTTGGCGTAATCATTAACTGAATTTCAAAAGTCAAAATGCTATCACATTCTACCCATTAAGAGGTATAATGTTACGTTAAAAGATTAACACAGTAAGATAATGTCATAGTTGTCTTGAGGCAACCTAACTGACGCGGCGTAAGTTCGCGGATTTTATTCATCTGCTCATGTGCTATGACATGACAGCTAAAACATTTCGGAACCAGGAGCATTTGTCACGGACAACCAGAGTGTGAGTTTATACTTGGACAATATTAACATAATGTACGTTGATATCTGCAACCAAATAATGCTTTTCTTTTAGAACTGTATTTAACTTAATACATTTGTAACATACATCTACATCTACATGGATACTCTGCAAATCACATTTAAGTGCCTGGCAGAGGGTTCATCGAACCACCTTCGCAATTCTCTATCATTCTAAACTCGTATAGCGTACGAGCTCTGATTTCCCTTATTTTATCGTGGTGATCGTTCCTCCCTGTGTAGGTCGGTGTCAAGAACATATTTTCGCATTCGGAGGAGAAAGTTCGTCATTAGAATTTCGTGAGAAGATTCCGTCGCAACGGAAAACGCCTTTCTTTTAACGATTTCCAGCCCAAATCCTGTACCATTTCTCTGACACTCTCTCCCATATTTCGTGATAATACAAAACGTGCTGCTCTTCTCTTAACTTTTTCGATACACTCCGTCAGTCCTATCTGGTAAGGATCCCACACCGTGCAGCAGTATTCTAAAAGACGAAGGACAAGTGTAGTGTAGGCAGTCTCCTTAGTAGATCTGTTACATTTTCTAAGAATTCTGCCAATAAAACGCAGTCTTTGGTTAGCCTTCCCCACAACATTTTCTACGTCTTCCTTCCAATTTAAATTGTTCGTAATTGTAATACCTAGGTATTTAGTTGAATCTATGGCTTTCAGATTAGACTGATTTATCATGTAACCGAAGTTTAACGAGTTCCTTTTAGCACTCATGTGGATGACCTCACACTTTTCTTTATTCAGGGTCAACTGGCACTTTTCGCACCATTCAGATATCTTTTATAAATCGTTTTTTTTTGTGCTAGGATCTATTTTGTTATGTAATTAATGTAATTTTTCTTTTCTTTCTCATTTACAGGGGTGAAATAACACCTGTAGTGCTTCATTTTGCTTCTTTTTAGCAAACAACAGACACGCTAACAGATAAATCCATATGTACTATAAGAATGTATCTATGTATGTACATACAAATGTAAGTATGTTCCACTTCTCCTCTTAAACTACTGGACCAATTTCAATAGTACTTGGTACGCATATCACATTCTGTCTGGGAACATTCGCTGTGTTGGTAAGAACCACCTACCTATCAAACAGATGGGGTGCGTGCGAAAGCGTAGCGCCGCGCGGGGTAGCCGCGCCGTCTATGGCGTCCTGTCACGGTCCGCGCGGCCCGCCCGTCGGAGGTTCGGGTCTTCCCTCGAGCGTGGGTGTGTGTGTCGTCCTTAGTGTAAGTTAGTTTAAGTGTTTAAGTAGTGTGTAAGCTTAGGGATCCAGATCCATGACCTCAGCAGTTTGGTTCCATAAGACCTTACCACAAATATCCAACTTGAAAACGTAGATGCCGGCCGGAGTGGCCGAGCGGTTCTAGGCGCTACAGTCTGGAACTGCGCGACCACTACGGTCGCAGGTTCGAATCCTGCCTCGGGCATGGATGTGTGTGATGTCCTTAGGTTAGTTAGGTTTAAGTAGTTCTAAGTTCTAGGGGACTGATGACCTCAGCAGTTAAGTCCCATAGTGCTCAGAGCCATTTTTTTGAAAACGTAGCGTAGCTCACAACGCACAAACAGCCAGATTTTATTCCTTCAGTATTTGAGAATGAGGTCTCTTAGTGGCTTGCTACAACTTACGTTTAATTTCAAACATTTACGAAACTTCTTCTCATTGCAAACCACCACAAAATGATTAAAGGAAGAAATTTCGACAGTTTTACATTTTCACTGTTCATGCACTGAAAATCCCGCATCATGCACGCCATTTTAATTATAAATTTTATTTTACTATCTCTGTTCACAATACAGTTCGCAGACTGTATTCACATATATCACTGCATACCTTCAAAATTACGTAACTGTACGACACATGGTTCAGGATATACCATATACGACGTCATAAACATGGAGCTGAATGAAAACGGAACTGTGGGACGAATGTCGATATAGATATAGGCGAAATATGTGTGCAAATGTGAAAAATATGTTAAATACAGTGAAACCTCTATATAACATTTTTCAAGGGACCACAAATTCTGAACACTGTATGGAGGAAAACACTATAAAGAGGAAGGCTTCCAAATAATAATTGTAGGGCATTACTGAAGATCGTGATACCACTAATCAGCTTTGACAAATGGTGCCATAGGATGACATTTTAAATTTTCACAACACTGTAATATGATATTCATCGAAAATGATCAATGTATCGAATGATTAGTTTTTTGTAATTAAAACATGGGGCCCGGTAAGTGGATGGGTGAAAGTAAATGGCGCCAAAAAGATCGCAAGCAAAATGTGTGTCACATGTCACGTGACCAGGTTCTGCCGCTGACGTATGAAATACGCTGAGCGCGGGCTTTCCGAGCCGGTGCAAACTGTGACTCCACAGAACGGAAAATGGTGCGTCTACATCCAGTCACTTAAACGTTATAAAGAGGTAAATAATTGACCAGGGTTCCAAAAATATGAGTGTTACATGGAGGAAATTGTAATATAGAGGAAACACAGTAAAGAGGAAAATTTAACATTGTTTATATGGGCTTTTAGTCGGGACCGAAAAAAACAGATGTAACACAGAGGAAAACATTATATGGAGGAACGTTATAAAGAGGTTTCACTGTATATGTGAAATATATGTGATAAATGCGTATGCTGGCAAGCACACGAGTCTAAAGCTTCTCCTAAACCCCAGATCGATTTAATCCAAATTTGGTACCGACATTATTTACTATGTGGAAAGAAGTGCAGCCTCCTATGAGTGTTATGAGTGTGAGTGTGATAATATAGGGACAGCGTGTATGAGAAGGAGATGGACAGACAGAGATGGAGAAGAAGTAGATGGATACAGATAGGTGTGTGAGGTAGAGATGGAAAGAGAGAGAGAGAGGGTTTGGGGGAAATGGACAAAGAACATGAAGAAGAAGAGATGGAGAGAGAGGGGAGAGAAGAGGAGATGGACAGAGAAAGCAAAGAGGATGAGATGGGCAGTGTCACAGTGATGGGCAGAGAGAGGTGAATGAGGAGCTGGGCAGAGAACAGACAGAGGAGGAGATGAACAATGGGGAGGGGGAGGAGGAGAGGAGCAGATGTACTATGATAGGGGCAGTAGAAGATAGGAAGAGAGAGGGAGAGGAGAAGATGGACAGTGAGTGTGGTTGGGGGTGGAGGTGGTAGGCAGCTAGAGGGTGTGGAGAGAAGTTGGATAGAGAGAGGCTGAGGAGGAAATGGTCAGGGAAAGGGAAGAGGAGATGGCCAGATAAAGAGAGGAGTTGCTGCACAGAGAGAGGAGGGAGAAGCAGATGGTTCAAAAATGGCTCTGAGCACTATGGGACTCAACTGCTGTGGTCATAAGTCCCCTAGAACTTAGAACTACTTAAACCTAACTAACCTAAGGACAGCACACAACACCCAGCCATCACGAGGCAGAGAAAATCCCTGACCCCGCCGGGAATCGAACCCGGGAACCCGGGCGTGGGAAGCGAGAACGCTACCGCACGACCACGAGATGCGGGCAGAAGCAGATGAACAGTGGGAGTGCAGAAAAGAAGATAGGAATGGAGAGGGAGGAGGAGGAGATGCACAGAAAGGGGGGAGGAGATGGATAAAGAGGGGGAGGAGGAGATAGACAAAGAATGAGGGGAGAAGGAGATGGGCTTAGAGGTGGAGGGGGAGATGAACAGAGGCTGAAGGAGCAGATGGACAGAGGGGAGAGGAATATCAGTTGGACAGTTGGAGGGGCAGGAGGCGATGGACAGAGAGAGGGGCAGGGGTAGATGGATATGGAATGGGGGGGAGGGGGAGGAAGTGAACAGAGAGAGGGGGTGGAGGAGATGAAGAGAGACGGAGAGCAGGAGAAGGAATGAGAGAGTGTGATGCAGGAGATGGACTAATTGACGATTGGAATAAACTCATATTTAGGAAATGCTGGGTATTAAGCTAGTAAATAACAAATAAAATGGTCGTGCCGCATCAGTCTCAGTCGATCGCATTGCCTCTGCTCAGCTGCCACATAGGTAGGCTATACTTCACATGTTGAGCCAGTCATCTGCCCTGTGTGCACGCAGACAAGTACCCTTGAAGGTACACTAGGTTCTGGTGTGGTTTATATTTTATTTGATTAAAATTAAAAATAATAATTCAGGATTACGCCTGGATCTTCCGACTCTAAAACGTAAGTAGTTGAGTGATTTCCACAAGATCTAGCATCCGAAGGGGCACTCCGGGTAGAGATTTTCTCAAGGAGAAATTCATAATTCTTTCTTTGCTATAGCTGTCTGCAGGACTGGAATGGGCTTGAGGGAACATCTAGACCTTAATCTTGAGACTGCTGTAACGTGTCCATGTAAAGGGTGATTTCCCTGAAGAGCCAGATTTGTTGTCTCCGCGTTAACAGCTACTTCACGACGAATCTCTGATGGTGCTAATAATGGGATATGCTGGAGTTAGAATTGGTTTGCGTTTCAAACAACCTGTAATAAGCGTTCACGCTTCGTTTAGTGCCTTGTCTTTCAATATACACTACTGGCCATTAAAATTGCTATACCACGAAGATGACGTGCTACAGACGCGAAATTTAACCGACAGGAAGAAGATGCTGTGATACGCAAATGATTAAGTTTTCTGAGCATTCACACAAGGTTGGCGCCGGTGGCGACACCTACAACGTGCTGACATGAGGAAAGTTTCCAACCGATTTCTCATACACAAACAGCAGTTGACCGGCGTTGCCTGGTGAAACGTTGTTGTGATGCCTCGTGCAAGGAGGAGAAATGCGAACCATCACGTTTCCGACTTTGATAAAGGTCGGGTTGTAGCCTTTCGCGATTGCGGTTTATCGTATCGCGACATTGCTGCTCGCGTTGGTCGACATCGAGTGACTGTTAGCAGAATATGGAATCGCTGGGTTCATGAGGGTAATACGGAACGCCGTGCCGGATCCCGACGGCCTCGTATCACTAGCAGGAATCTTATCCGCATGGCTGTAGCGGATAGTGCAACCACGTCCCGATCTCTGAGTCAACAGATGGGGAAGTTTGCAAGCCAACAACCGTCTGCACGAACAGTTCGACGACGTTTGCAGCAGCATGGACTGCCATGGCTGCGGTTACCCTTGACACTGCATCACAGACAGGAGCGCCTGCGATGGCGTACTCAACGATGAACCTGGGTGCACGAATGGCGAATTGTCATTTTTTCGTATGAATACAGGTTCTGTTTACAGCATCATGATGGTCGCATCCGTGTTTGGCGACATCGCGGTAAATGCACATTGGAAGCGTGTATTCGTCATCGCCATACTGGCGTATCACCCGGCATGATGGTATGGAGTGCCATTGGTTACACGTCTCGCTTAGCTCTTGTTCGCATTAACGGCAGTTTGAACAGTGGACGTTACATTTCAGATGTGTTACGACTCCTGGCTCTACCCTTCATTCGATCCCTGCGAAACCCTACATTTCAGCAGGATAACGCACAACCGCATGTTGCAGGTCCTGCACGGGCCTTTCTGGATTCATAAAATGTTCGAATGCTGCCCTGGCCAGCAGAGTTTCCAGATCTTTCACCAATTTAAATCGTCTGGTCTATGGTGGCCGAGCAACTGGCTCGTCACAATATGCCAGTCACTGCTCTTGATGAACGGTGGTATCGTGTTGAAGCTGCATGGGCAGCTGTAGCTATACACGCCATCCAAGCTCTGTTTGACTCAATGCCCAGGCGTATGAAGGCCGTTATTACGGCCTGAGGTGGTTGTTCTGAGTACTGATTTCTCAGGATCTGTGCACCCAAATTGCGTGAAAATGTAATCACATGTCAGTTCTAGTATAACATATTTGTCCAATGAATCCCCATTTATCATCTGCATTTCTTCTTGATGTAGCAATTTTAATGGGCAGTAGTGAATTTTTAAAACTTCCGTAGCTGTCATTCTCAGGAGTCAGGCACAGAATTCGAGCCTCACTGTTTGGGCTCCAAACTGTGGATTGGACACGATGCTCCGTGCATTAGAAATTGTTTCCAGACGCCGCTAAACAAAAGAAACTCTACAAAATTTCATAATCAACAGAAAGGTTACGACAAAACATAAAAATTGTTTACGTAATGAACATGCCGTAAGACAAAAGTATTCACTAAGAAGGCTCTTAATAGTTAATTATTTATCAGCATAAAAAGAGCATTGAGTTGTTATCGAAAGTGATTTAGGTACTAGAACTCATGTCGTACTTAACCTTCTGTCTATATCCCTTTTAATTAATAGTCACAGAGAAAAGACAGCACGACAGCAAACACAAAACCTTCTCAAACAAAGTAGAGACGTTCTCATTTCCTGATTTAATGAACATTTTCGGAATTAATCCCTTGGTTATAAACCAAATATCAGAACTGAAAATACCCCACCAATTACTTCGAAATGTTACTCACTTTGCTGCACTACCAGCTTGCTTGCTATTGGGCTCGTAAGAACACACATATATTAAATGATTGTACAGTAATAACTGAGAAAATATCAATCAGTCGTCATTGTGAGAACTATCGAGGCCTCGTCCGTCCATGAGATATTTTTTTGAACTGTAATGTTGTTTCCACCATTTAATTAGTCCTTTCGTTCATTTAGATTTGCTTTATTGTCGAACTACCAAATTGCTTGAAATAAAAATACTCTGACGGAAAAGAAATCACAGCACCAAAAAATAATTAATGTCGTGCAATAAAATCTCGGGAATACATTTTTCTAGGTACCGTATTTAAATGATTAACAGTGTAAGATCTTAGATTAAAGTAAGCGCAAGATAAAAGCCATTCCAAATGTGGAATGCTGGTACATTAATAACCGGTGTAGTCGCAAGAATGCTGAATGGAAGCATGCAAACATGCATGCATTATATTGTACTGGTGCCGGGTGTCAGATTGTGGAATGTAAGTTAGCTACTTGTTGCACGTAGTCGGTCAATATAGAGTCGATTAATGCAGTTCGTGAATGACGTTGGAGCTATCCGATGATGTCCCGCATGTACTCGATTGGAGACAGACCTGGTGATCGAGCAGGCCAAGGCAACATATCGACATTCCGTTGACCATATTGGGTTACAACAGCAGTATGTGGGAGAGCGTTGTCCTGTCCCAGGAATGCTGTTCATGAATACAAGATGCGTGAAATAACCACTATAGTGTTCCTTCTGCCATGCTACACTCCTGGAAATGGAAAAAAGAACACATTGACACCGGTGTGTCAGACCCACCATACTTGCTCCGGACACTGCGAGAGGGCTGTACAAGCAATGATCACACGCACGGCACAGCGGACACACCAGGAACCGCGGTGTTGGCCGTCGAATGGCGCTAGCTGCGCAGCATTTGTGCACCGCCGCCGTCAGTGTCAGCCAGTTTGCCGTGGCATACGGAGCTCCATCGCAGTCTTTAACACTGGTAGCATGCCGCGACAGCGTGGACGTGAACCGTATGTGCAGTTGACGGACTTTGAGCGAGGGCGTATGGTGGGCATGCGGGAGGCCGGGTGGACGTACCGCCGAATTGCTCAACACGTGGGGCGTGACGTCTCCACAGTACATCGATGTTGTCGCCAGTGGTCGGCGGAAGGTGCACGTGCCCGTCGACCTGGGACCGGACCGCAGCGACGCACGGATGCACGCCAAGACCGTAGGATCCTACGCAGTGCCGTAGGGGACCGCACCGCCACTTCCCAGCAAATTAGGGACACTGTTGCTCCTGGGGTATCGGCGAGGACCATTCGCAACCGTCTCCGTGAAGCTGGGCTACGGTCCCGCACACCGTTAGGCCGTCTTCCGCTCACGCCCCAACATCGTGCAGCCCGCCTCCAGTGGTGTCGCGACAGGCGTGAATGGAGGGACGAATGGAGACGTGTCGTCTTCAGCGATGAGAGTCGCTTCTGCCTTGGTGCCAATGATGGTCGTATGCGCGTTTGTCGCCGTGCAGGTGAGCGCCACAATCAGGACTGCATACGACCGAGGCACACAGGGCCAACACCCGGCATCATGGTGTGGGGAGCGATCTCCTACACTGGCCGTACACCACTGGTGATCGTCGAGGGGACACTGAATAGTGCACGGTACATCCAAACCGTCATCGAACCCATCGTTCTACCATTCCAAGACCGGCAAGGGAACTTGCTGTTCCAACAGGACAATGCACGTCCGCATGTATCCCGTGCCACCCAACGTGCTCTAGAAGGTGTAAGTCAACTACCCTGGCCAGCAAGATCTCCGGATCTGTCCCCCATTGAGCATGTTTGGGACTGGATGAAGCGTCGTCTCACGCGGTCTGCACGTCCAGCACGAACGCTGGTCCAACTGAGGCGCCAGGTGGAAATGGCATGGCAAGCCGTTCCACAGGACTACATCCAGCATCTCTACGATCGTCTCCATGGGAGAATAGCAGCCTGCATTGCTGCGAATGGTGGATATACACTGTACTAGTGCCGACATTGTGCATGCTCTGTTGCCTGTGTCTATGTGCCTGTGGTTCTGTCAGTGTGATCATGTGATGTATCTGACCCCAGGAATGTGTCAATAAAGTTTCCCCTTCCTGGGACAATGAATTCACGGTGTTCTTATTTCAATTTCCAGGAGTGTATATCGCATCTCAGAGCATAACCCCTGGTGTATGTCCAGTGCATCTAGCACACTGACAGGTTGGGTGCAGGTCCTCACTAGCCTCATAACCAACACACGGGCATCACCGGCATCGAAGCAGAACCAGCTTTCAGCAGAACAGATCTCCACCCTCCCCTCCAATCAGCTCTCGCTTGGCATCACGGAAGTCGCAAATGATGTTGGTTTGGGGTCAGTGAAATACACGCTGCAACGTGGCAAATAATTGTGGAGACATATTGTGAACTTCTCTCTTAGTTGTGGGTGGTACGATTGGACCTGTTAGGAGGATAGTTGCCGTTGCTTTTCTTTCCTACAGCTCCTGTAAGCTACCGGCTGTAGTAAATGGATTCTCAAGTTCGTGTGGTCCACGAAATTACTGGCCCTTAAATTTATTGCCCGGTATTAATAATTTCTAGTGGAAAGCTTTGCCCAACCAGTAAAACTTAGCACGCAATGGATACCACAATATTTCGTTTTTGGACGACTACAGAAGGTACCTATACGGGGCTCTGTCCCATATATAGCTTTCATTTTCTTAATTTTGTGACGCAGGATTCGACTGAGGTACTGATTTTGAGCAAGTCTCTAGCATGAGGGAGCGTATAATTAGCAAAAGATATGGCTTAAAAGATACTTATTCAGCATCAATGGCTTTTAAAGTACTGGACTTATTTGTGTTTCAATGAACATGATCACAATTGGTCTCGCTAGTTAACATCGTTCAGTTCCGCCACGTGATTATGGAATGGGCGACTGGAGCGCAGACTGGCTTCAACGTAATTCTCTACAAACACACAATTACACCGAAACCCATGCTTATTGTATTAAATTGCTGTTGGGCAGGCAAAACAAGTTGGGCAAAGACGCTACAAGTGAACTGGCTCAGGGTGGAAGAGAATTTCTGAAGTCTTTGTCAAGCCAAAGGGCATTAAAGTCAGATCCTTTGCTAAATGTACGAGCTTAAACCGTGTATATTCCGTAATGCACGACCGTGCCAACAAATCAAATAGTTATGGGGGAGCACACGCAACATTATCATTTCTCATATGGCCAAGTTTCAGTGGGCAACAAAAATCCTGAAAAATACAGAAACAGAAGATTATTCTTTCGCCATTCACACTCGCGCAGTATCGTATGGTTATCCATTGTTTACAATACAGTTTCAGTCCGAAACTACACTGAATCAATGTGGCGGTTGCTCTGCTCCACCACGTGGCGCGAAAAACAAGTCCATAAAGGAAACATATACAAAATAAATAAAAATCCCCCAAAATAATATTGAAATTGATAGAGCAGATTAAAACACATTTAATGAGTGAATTTCCATTAAGCGGAGAGCAATGATAACGACCGTGAGCTTAAGGCCCATGGTGCTGGTGTGACCAAAGTCAAAAAGTAAAGTTCAGCTGAAATGTGAATAAACTGTGGAAATAAACTCCCTTATGGGGGTTTAGTGGTTATCTTGAATCTGATTTGAACAACTGGACTTCTTTACTGAACAGATTTCACACAGTGTAATACCTTTGTTACTTTACGAAATCGAGAGCTGCGTCTCCACGTCTGTTCAGTGCCGGGTCCCAGGAGCAAGAGACGACCGGGCACCTCGCCTAACCGAACTGCGTTCAAACGGTGGTGACGGGAAGATTCGCCAACCTAACAGAGCCGAACCGCGAGGCTTCGCGAGCTCTTTGACCTGACTTGCCCACCATCTTTGCTAAACTTGCTCACGTTTATGGGGTTGGTACTATCCTACCACAGAACCATTCTACACAGACACAGCTACGACCTTTGACCAAGCTTTCTGCTACATCATTAACTATCTCAATCACACAAACCAGGTCGCACAAAGGAATGGCAACTACGAAATGTGGCACACATAAAATGAATGACTGAATAAATAAATAAACTGAAGTGTTGGCAGAAGAGCCAACACCTTGTAGCTAGAGGAGGCCGAAAGGCACGCGTTAAAGCTCACGCAGGCTGGCGTGAGGTCTGGAACAGGTCAGAGAAATAAGACTAGCAAAACAAGAGTAACTGGTAGAATACTTAACTTTAATCCACAATTGTAGAACATCGCTCTTGTTACTGTACAGGCTTCACAATAATAATTATCAAATGCTATGGTGCCTTGCTAGGTCGTAGCAAATGACGTAGCTGAAGGCTATGCTAACTATCGTCTCGGCAAATGAGAGCGTATTTGTCAATGTAGCATCGCTAGCAAAGTCTGCTGTACAACTGGGGCGAGTGCTAGTACGTCTCACTAGACCTGCCGTGTGGCGGCGCTCGGTCTGCCATCACTGACAGTGGCGACACGCGTGTCCGTCGTATACTAGCGGACCGCGGCCAATTTAAAAGCTACCAACTAGCAAGTGTGGTGTCTGGCGGTGACTCCACATAAACACTTGGTCCATTCTCGTCTGTGTGTTACCCTAGTAATTTCTTCTCCTGAATAAAAAAAAGCACTCGCGATAGTTCTCATGTGCCAGGATTTATTCAAGAAAATATGGAACGGGACAACAAGTTCCGTTTCTACGCTGCACGGCTACTCGGAGCTGTCCTTGAAGTGACCGGTTTGTAACAGTCCCTTGTGTCACTGCGGTGCCAATTGCTGCTGCAGGTGCATTACGATGTGCCAGAGTTATACGCCGAACACGATGGCCTTCCCTCTCGGTAGTTCCACGTAGCCATCTGGAGAGCGGTCTTCTTGCGACCGTACGTTCTCGTTACCACCGCTGTCAACAATCATATACAGTGGCTAGGTTCCTGACAAATCTTTCGTAGAAGTAAAATCCACTTCTCGTAGCCCTGATACACGGCCTCGTTCAAACGCAGTTAGATGCTGCAATGGCGTCTTTCTCGCCTTAAAGGCGTTTCCACCATCAACAACTCACTACGTCCAGTCTCAAAGATAACTAATGGCCACGACCGTTACTGCGTGTATTGAAGGAAAACCTAATTTGCACCCTCATAGTGGCACTACTAGCGTCACTCTTGTACCACTTTGAACAGACGTCATCTCTCAGATGTTGAAACATCCCTAGCAATGTAAATACCTCCAAGAGTTCCTATCGTAAATCAGGAATATACAAACTCAAATGCGACACATGCCCGAAATTCTACATTGCAC
The DNA here is from genome assembly GCF_023864275.1 of Schistocerca cancellata. Taxonomy (NCBI): domain Eukaryota; kingdom Metazoa; phylum Arthropoda; class Insecta; order Orthoptera; family Acrididae; genus Schistocerca; species Schistocerca cancellata. Next base: position 617,039,616 of record NC_064631.1, on the reverse strand, counting down.
AGACAGGCAGAAGTTTTGAAATTAGATACAAAGAACACATTGATGCTTTAAAACTTGGTAACTTGAACAAATCTGCATTTGCAGCCCATATTGCTGAAGAAAACCATTCAGTGGGAAACATTCATAAGAACTTAAAAATTTTACGCCTAGCAGAAAAAGGAGCCACTACGAATATATTAGAAGAAATAGAAATACGCACACACAAAAACAGCACCCCAGCCTATATCCTTCATGAACAAACAGAGTTAGCTAACACCCCTTTCCTGAAAAATTTCCAAAAATTATTTTCCAGCCTCCAAACCAAATAATATTAGTACGCCTATCTGCAGATCAAGTAGCAAATTTATAAAAAAAGTACTCCGTCTTCAGGCCACGAGTGGCCTGCCGGGTCCATCCGACCGCCGTGTCATCCTCCATTGAGGATAGGAGGGGCGTGGTGTCAGCACACCACTCTCCCGGTCGTTATGGTGGTATTCCTGACCGAAGCCGCTACTATTTGGTCGAGTAACTCCTCAATTGGTATCGCGAGGCTGAGTGCACCCAGAAAAATGGCAAAAGCGCAAGGCGGCCTGGATGGTCACCCATCCAAGTGCCGACAGCACTTAGCTTAGGTCATCTCACAGGAACCGGTGTATCCACTGCGGCAAGGCCGTGTAGCAAATTTACATGTTACTATAATCCTTATGATGCTAAATTTAGTTAAATAATGTACTATTTTACCTATACAGTGCTAAAAAAAGGAAAAAAATTATAATTGATTTAACAGTATTAACTCAAAATCAATGTCTTTGTCCTAGTGTAAAAGGCATTTCAGTTGCGTAAGTGAATATATGATCCTTTCCAAACATAGGACATCTTCAAATGTTACGATATATCATAGCATCTTTGATACTCATATGTTCGTAAGTTCTTCGTATGTATCAAAACATGTGGTGCGTGGTAGAAATCTTCTCGGTGACATATCTAAAGTGTTCAGTGAGAAAAATTTACGTGTGCAACAATAAGAATGCAGTGGGAATGTATTCACATTTGTTGGACGAATGTTATGAAAACAAACACTCCAAACCGACATTTCACGTAAGTCACATACAACGAAAATCTCTAACGCAACCATCTGTATATGATGTGCTTATAATTATGTAGTATTTATATTTTAGGACAATTAATCTGTAAAAATCATACCACATGTCATAAGGAAAGCGTGTAAACCGTCTGAAGATGAATCACAACGATTCGAAACCGGTAACGGTACTCTTTGAATAAAGGAACTGAAAGTAAATTTGTGACTGGTTGCTGTCCTAACACCATCAACATCCCTACCAATTTCTCGTTTGTGTCACACAACTCCTTCTTGGTGTTGCAATTGTTTTGCTGTCAGTATGTGTACCAAAAAAAATTAAATAAAAAGAATAATATTCGGAACACCTGGACAATGTTTATGAATGGCAGATTAAGGGCATAGAAAACTTGCGCGGAACATCCGAAGCTAAAAAGTTTTTGGAGTAAGGGTTGTACGTTACGTTATTTTGGCAGTCTGCTACGAGAGTCATTATTTTGCGAGTTATGGGACCAGACGATTCTAGGTGCGGAGTTAGCACTCGTGTTAATTTCTTGTTATGTTTACAAAAAATATGATTGATATCTTTTGCGATGTCACGAAATTTAAGAGTGGCGATTTGTTAACCATGGAGTCATACTCAATGTGTAGTGCCACATAAGCATTATTATCAGCAACCAGCTGTATTACGAAGCCTTCTGCAACTGAGACAAACTTATTTGGATTTCATTATTCAGTGATTTCGTATTTACTTCTGTGGAATAAAGAGATTTAACCTAAAACTACGTGTTTTGTGTCAGGATTATTTAAATAGTTAACTATTACCTACTTGCAACTTTATAAATAATTATTCGATTTGTATGACAATGCAGTCAAATTTAGGGACATATGTATTCCACAAATGACGAGCTTATGTTATTCATACACAGCTAAGTATCAACTGTGCCTCACTGCAAAGATCAACTAATTCCAGGTGTCAAGTCGCGCCGTGGTATAGAAGCAATGAGGCCTTGGTAGGCCGCTGGAGGAAGTTAGCACCACATCTGCACACACAAATCACCTAATTCCCGTAAATTCCTGGAAGGGTGGCGATGAGCCCTGACGCCACGTTCAGTCACATCCCAGATGTGTTTCTTCCGGTTCAGAACTAGTGAGTTGAGGGGCCAGGACATCACTTGGAACTCCCCACTCCATCACACTCCTGGCCTTGTCACATGGAGCGTTATCTTGTTGAAAAATATCACTACCGTCGGGAAACAAGATCGTCATGAAGGGGTGTATGTGGTCTGCAACATGCCTTGACTGCCTTGGTGCCTTGCACGAGCTGCACTGGACCCACGGATGCCCACGTTAACGTTCCCAGAGCATAATGGAGCCGTCGCCAGCTTGTGTCCGTCCCGCAGAAGAGGTGTCAAGGAGCTGTTCCCTTGGAAGGCGACGGATTCGAGCCCTCCCATCGACAGGTTGAAGAAGGTATCAGGATTCATAAGACTATACAGCAGTCTCCCACTGCACCAACGTTCACTGCCGATGGTCGCGTGCTCATTTCAGTCTTAGTTGCTGATGTCGTGATGTCAACATTGTTACATGCATGGGTCGTCTGCTCTGAAGGCCCATCGTTAAGAGTGTTCGGTGCACCGTGTGTTTGGACACAGTTGTACTCTGCCCAGCATTAAAATGTTTTTAGTTCCCTCACCCTTCACCGCCTGTCCTGTTTTACCGTCTGCCCCGGCTAAACGTCCGATATCTGTAATGAGGGGTAGCCACCCAAACCTACGACATCTGGACGTGGTTTCGCTTTGGTTTCGTCACGTGTTGAAGGCACTCAACACAGCAATCCTCGAACACTCGAGAAGTCGTGCAGTTTCCTAAATGCTGGTGCCGAGCTTCCAGGACATTACGATCTTCCCTCGGTCAAACTCTGATAGACCGCGCGCCTTCCCCACCCTACACACGGACAGCACGTTCAGCGATACTACATGCGCCATGCGTTAGCAGCCATTCCTTGCCAGTGATGCTGCCCGGACGAGTTTCTGGCACGTCAATGTAGAGGATATCTCCGACATACTAGCATTTCATAGTGCAGTCCTGTACCATCTCCGAAAAACAAAACTGGAAGCTGTTATATCCTAGCCAGTAATGCCAACCGAGCCCGCTGCCAAAAGGTTGGCAGCATCAAAGTCCGGACGCTGTCCGCATAAGCAGCGCCAGCGATACAGGAAATCGCCGGAAGTCTGCGCGCGCCACCGCTGGCTTCTGGCTTCTTAAGCGATGGAGTCGCGAGCGCTAGGACAGTTCTGTATTCGCCGCTCAGTTGTATACTCGCCACCGATTTGTGTACTTGCTAGTCAGTTGTGTGTTCATCGCAGCAGAGTTGTTGTTTGTCGTCAGCCGACGCTGACCTAGCCGCTCCGACTCGAACTAGACAGATTTCTGTAGACACGGAGTTCACTACTGTGTTTCTGTATCTTCGTTAATAAAGATAAGTACCGACTTTTATTTAATCAGAGTGTTTCGGTTTTCATCTTTCTGTTCACTGTTCCAGCGGACCGGTCGGCCCGCTATTAAAAGTGTGGCGGTGACTTCGTAAGCCGTTTCTACAGCGAAGTGTTTGTCGCTACGAACCCCGCCACAAAAGAAGCACTCTAGTGCTCTCGAATGCAAATTGAAATTCACTATACAGCCGCTAATGTCCGTAAAAATTCCGCAAGGTAAACAAATGTCTTCCATTTCGGAAGCCCTGATATTCGCACAGACTACCATAACCGAGACGATAGTCGTAATCTCTGATACTATGTGAGACCTGTAACTCTTTAGAAACCATCACCACAGTCGTACTAACTATGTAGATGTTTTGAGTATAGGCTGTGGATGATTCCTTTTGTGGTAACAATCTTATGTTTGAACAGTGTCTTATACTACATTTACTTTATTGGGGAATTAAGCTATCAATTAAAATAAAAAAAAGACTGCTTCCCGACTCTCTCTGTGTCACCTCAACCAAAGTGTGAGGGAAATTACTTAACATTATTCTATCTGTAAAGGTGTAATTTTGGGACAGGTTAATTCTAAGCTAGTGACCTTTAGGAAAGCTACTTTGTTTGAAGAAGGACGACGATAACGCAGGGGCACATTCCTGAGAGGTACTTGGCGCTAGGACCATCCAGGTAATCGCAACATAAGAGACCTAGAAAGTTCCTTCACAACTTCCGGTAAGACAGATATTGCTTTCTGTAGGAGAGGCCACTTGAGTTGTCAATAGGATATAGTGCCTGTCCTGAGAGTCTGTGTGTTTTCTTCCTGGGACTGATTTTTTAAATGGCTCGTGATAGGAATACTGCTATGCGATCTCAATCCTCCGAAACTTTTTAGCGCTACCCGTTCACAGACCTACGCGAAATAATATCACTGTAGCTACTATCTTCAAACATTCAGCAGCTGCAGAAGTCTCTCTCTTACCCCATATGACCCCAACCGATTTACCCATTCAGTCTAAGCAATTCAAGGTCTCGTTCAATAATAAACAAGGGTCAAGGTCAGACATTGAGGAACCAGCAGGGTCACCTAGCCTGGCTTTTGTCGGTTTTCCGGTCAGCCAGCACGTAGTGCCTGTTTTCATCGCAGAGAACCTCGTGTGCAAACGACAGTTGTCAGCCCAACTTGACGAGATGATACAGCTTACAAGCTTGGTACAGCGCCACCATGATCCACTTTTGCAACTCATTTCTCTCTCACACTCGTCTCAGCCTTCAAGGGGCTTCATCGTTTCCATTGTTGTGACTTTTATCTTAACTGATCCTTGATAATAAATTATCCTGATATCGTTGATCATTGGCTCTAAACTGGCTCTAACCACCACGGGATTTAACATCTGAGGTCATCAGTCCCCTAGACTTAGAACTACTTAAACCTAACTAACCAAAGGACAGCACACACATCCATGCCCGAGGCAGGATACGAACCTGCGACCATAGCAGCAGCGCGGTTCCGGACTGAGGCGCCTAGAACCGCTTGGCCACAGCGACCGTCCATTGAACATTAGTGCACATTTGTTGCTTTGTACATCATGAATGCAGAAGACACTCTAAGACGAAAAAACAGAGAGAGAGAGGCAGAGAGAGCGACGCACCGCGAAGGATTTGTCCGAATGCGATGGAAATCGGTAGATGTGATGTACATACATAGGAAAACAAATTTTTACTGTTTCAGGAAAACTGCATGGTTTTTTCAAGAGAAAGAGCTGCACAAATCGAGAAAGTCAATAATGCGTTGGTCCACCTCTGGCCCTTATGCAAGTAGTTATTCGACTTGGCATTGATTGATAGCATTGTAGGATGTCCCCTTGACCGACATCGTGCCAAAATCTGACACTTTAGATCGTCAAATCCTGAGCTGATTGTGGGGGCCCTGTCCGTAATACTCCAAACGTTCTGAATTGTAGAGAGACTACGGTTAGGCAGGGATGAGTACAAGCAGTCGAAATTCTCATCGTGTGCAGGCAGGCATTATCTTGCTGAAATGTCAGGCCAAGGTGTTTCGCCATGAAGGCCAACAAAACAAGGCGAAGAATATCGTCGACGTACGGCTGTGCTGTAAGGGTGCCGCGATAATAACCAAAGAAGCTCTGTTACGAAAAGATATTGCACTACAGACCGTCACTAATGGTTGTTAGGCCGTACGGTGGGCTATAGGCAGGTTGGTATCTAATTGCTGCCCAGGGCGTCTCGAGACACGTTTTCGGCATGGAATCTCATGGACTGGATTGGAACTGTCTTCAGTGATGAGTCCCGCTTCGAAGTGAGCCCCAATGACCAGCGAAGACGTCTCTGGGGACGCCGCGGACACTGCTGGGATACCAACTGTCGTCCGTCATACGGCCTGACAGCCAGGAGTGACGATCTGGGCTGCCATTTTTTCCATAGCAGGATTTATTTGGTTGTCACCGCGACACCCATACAGTGCAGTGGTGCGTCGACGATATTCTACGCCTTGTTTTGGTGCCCTTCTTGGCAATCCACCCAGAGCTCACATTTCAGCAACATAATTCTCGTCTGCACACGGCGTTTCTAATGGTTGTCCTTATGCTGTCCAAACGCTACCTTGACCAGTAGCGTCGCTATATCTCTCCCCAATTGAGAGAGTTTGCAGCATTTTGGGCCGGACCCTCCAGCCAGTTAAGTATTTTGAAGATCTCACGCTCCAGTTGGACACAATCTGACAAGATATCCCTGAGGCGGATATCCAACAACTCTGTCAATGAATGTCAAGCCAAATAACAGCTTCCATTATGGCCAGAAGTGGACCAATGAATCACCAACTTTTTCAATTTGTGTAGCTCCATCTCTTGAATAAATCATTCAATTTTTTTATGAAATTGTAATTATTTGTTTGTCTGTTCAAGTACATTCAATCTACTGATTTCCGTCTCATTCGGCTTCCTCCTTCGTCATGTGTCAATTTTTTAAAATTTTTTTTATCTTAGAGTGCACATCGAAAAGAGTCCAATTTGGACTCTTCTCATTGTTATGATTGTGTTCTGCCCTTCCTGTTTACCTACGACCCCTTGATCAGTATGACGTGAGATTGAATTCTGCGATGCGGTTGCCTTGCTTTCTATTCAGCTGCCACTGCATCGCTGTTCTGACGTTCTTATTTTAGCCAGAGTGCGCTGTTGGTGTCTGTCTGAGTGGCAGTAGCGCTGCTCCGAACTGAAGTAGGATGGAGCGACTTGCAGAGGCTTACTCTGCTGCACCGAGACGCACTGAAATCATTTGGAGACCAGCGCGATGGAATCAATGAACAAGTCTGCTGCGCATTTTCTGGCCCGAGGCTGTTCATAGGGGTAGGTTGAACCTGGATGTGTTTCAGTAAGAGTGAATGGAGCTGCACAGATTTGTACTGCCAACATCTCTTGCAGAACAGCGATAGGGCTATGATGGACCGGTCAGCAATCTTGCAGCACTTCGCCTGTGGCCAGGCCTTGGACAATGGCTGAGGTTGTCAATGGAAGAACAGGGGAAAAGGGCTGGGCCTCTGGGGATGGGGGGTGGGGAGGGGTCTTAGAAAGTGGTGGTTCTAGTGGGAGAAGACTGACGGTGTGGCCCCGGCCCTGATGTGGTACTCTATGTAGGTTTGCTTGGGGTGATGTGGCAGGCCACAAGTTGTTGCCATGGGCAGCCGCAATGACAACTAGATATGGAGGAGAGTGGTTTTGTTATTCCTGTAACATATGAAGTACTAGAAGTGTGTTTTAATGGCGTGTTGTATTTGGTGGGTATCTGACAAGTCATCAGACTCAGATTATGGTACGGTGGGTACTGTACACAGTAGCCACAGCTCCACAGTGACAACACCCAGTGGAGGGTGTACGAGTTTTGATCATGGAGTGCTCGTTACAAGTGGACTCCCTAGAGTGCGCTTTCACATTATGACTTATTTCCATGCTGAGGATGTGTTCTGCCATTGTATGACACATAGTTCTGTATTTTATCTGTGATCACATTGAAGGCGTTCCAGATACGGTGATAGCTATAAGTTTTCTGAATTTTATGTTGCTGTTGTTGTCCATATACTAGAGTAGCATTAGCAGCCATGTTGCATGTAGCAGTAGTAAGCTGCTGGTGGAGGTTTTTTATAGTAGAGATAGACCCTATTGTAACTATATCCATTTATCTACGTCTACATATATACTCCGCAAGCCATAGTATGGCGTATTGCAAAGGGTACCCTGTACCACTACTAGTCATTTACTTTCCCGTTCCACCCGCAAGTAGAAGAGGGAGATTAGTGCTTAACGTCCCGTCGACAACGAGATCATTAGAGATGGAGCATAAGCTCGGATCAGGGAAGGATGGGGCAGGATATCGGCCGTGACCGCTCAAAGGAACCTTCCCATCAGTTTCCTGAAGTGATTGAGGGAAATGTGGGAATACCTAAACCAGAATGGCCGGAAACGGGTTTGAACGGTCGTCCTCCCGAATGCTAGCCCGCTGTGCTACGTCTACATATATACTCCGCAAGCCATAGTATGGCGTATTGCAAAGGGTACCCTGTACCACTACTAGTCATTTACTTTCCCGTTCCACCCGCAAGTAGAAGAGGGAGATTAGTGCTTAACGTCCCGTCGACAACGAGATCATTAGAGATGGAGCATAAGCTCGGATCAGGGAAGGATGGGGCAGGATATCGGCCGTGACCGCTCAAAGGAACCTTCCCATCAGTTTCCTGAAGTGATTGAGGGAAATGTGGGAATACCTAAACCAGAATGGCCGGAAACGGGTTTGAACGGTCGTCCTCCCGAATGCTAGCCCGCTGTGCTACGTCTACATATATACTCCGCAAGCCATAGTATGGCGTATTGCAAAGGGTACCCTGTACCACTACTAGTCATTTACTTTCCCGTTCCACCCGCAAGTAGAAGAGGGAGATTAGTGCTTAACGTCCCGTCGACAACGAGATCATTAGAGATGGAGCATAAGCTCGGATCAGGGAAGTATGGGGCAGGATATCGGCCGTGACCGCTCAAAGGAACCTTCCCATCAGTTTCCTGAAGTGATTGAGGGAAATGTGGGAATACCTAAACCAGAATGGCCGGAAACGGGTTTGAACGGTCGTCCTCCCGAATGCTAGCCCGCTGTGCTACGTCTACATATATACTCCGCAAGCCATAGTATGGCGTATTGCAAAGGGTACCCTGTACCACTACTAGTCATTTACTTTCCCGTTCCACCCGCAAGTAGAAGAGGGAGATTAGTGCTTAACGTCCCGTCGACAACGAGATCATTAGAGATGGAGCATAAGCTCGGATCAGGGAAGTATGGGGCAGGATATCGGCCGTGACCGCTCAAAGGAACCTTCCCATCAGTTTCCTGAAGTGATTGAGGGAAATGTGGGAATACCTAAACCAGAATGGCCGGAAACGGGTTTGAACGGTCGTCCTCCCGAATGCTAGCCCGCTGTGCTAACCACTGCGCCACCTCGCTAGGTTCCCAAATAGAGCGAGGGAAAAACGACGATCTATATGACTCCGTATGAGCCCTAATTTCTCGTATCTTATCTTCGTGGTCCTTACGCACAATGTATGTTGGCGGCAGTAGAATCGTTCGGCGGTTAGCTTCAAATGTCGGTTTTCAAAATTTTCTCAGTAGTGTTCCTCAAAAAGAACGTCGCCTTCCCCCCAGGGATTCCCATTTGAGTTACCGTAGCATCTAAGTAACTCTTACGTGTTGTTCGAACTTACCGGTAACGAATCGAGCAACCCATCTGAACTGCTCTGTGTCTTCCTTTAATACGACATGATAGCTCCCAAACACTCGAGCGAGACTTATAAACAGGTCGCACTTGCGTCTTATATGCGGCTCACTTTACAGATAAGCCACACTTTCCTAAAATTCTCGCAATAAACCGAAGTCGATCGTTCGCCTTCTCTGCCACAGTCCTCACATGATCGTTCCATTTCATATCGCTTTGCAGTGTGAAACGCGTACGTTTCATAGGCAGCGATGGCGAGCCACAGAATCTCTGACCAGAGAGCAGGTAGTCAGCTCAGTTGCGAGAGAGTAGTAGCGCGCGAGAGACAGTGGCAGTTGCATGTTGGCAGTCGGTAGTTGCAGTCGCAGTTGTGTGTGAGGAGTCGGCGGGCGTCGACATGGAACTCTGGTCGAGATTCACGACGAGGTATATTTTTTAAATAAGGTAATGAAGCAGCTTTGCACACATCTGATAATGTAATGTAAATTAACTGTAATTAATTTATTCAAGAATCGCCCCAATAACAATTTTGTTTTAAAACCAGCCATTTTTAACAAAAATCCATTTTTTGAAATAATATTTTCCTTGCATTTCCTTAAAGAAAAGTTTCCCTTAAATTCAAAAAATATATATATTTGCGATGCATTTCCTCCAAGCTATGGTGAAAAATAAGAGCAGATGCAGTATTACTGAGGTAAGAATTTGAGTTTAATCAGGGCCTAAAGATCGACATTTCGGTCTATTTGCGTTTTCATTGTCAATGAGATTTCATTTTTTATTAAGTTGACTTTCATTTTTTTTTGGGGAGGTTACACTTAGCACGATTGTAATTGTCATTTCAAATTATTGTCATTTTAAGAAAATTTTCCGGGGAGGTTACAAATGTTACGCCCAGAGGTACTAGAGATAAAGTTAGTGAACGGCTTATAGATGTTGGCTCTGAAATTATTGGTATATCTGAACACCACTTAAATAATTTGACAATTCAGAGGCTTCCTTTACCAGGATATAGATTATCTGGATGTTTTTCAAGGAGTTCCTTGTGAGGTGGGGCAGTGGCTATGGACGTCAAGAACATTATTCCATTTGAGTCCATTGAGGTATCATGGCACTGCACTGAACAGATAGCTGAATGTTGTGCAGGGGCAGTTGAATTTAGTGAAACTAAACTTCTAATTGTTGTTGTTTATAGGTCCCCTAACTCCGACTTCAGAGCAGTTCTGCTCAAGGTAGAGAGGTTTCTACATTCACTTGACAGGAAGTACCAGAAATTAGTTGTATGTGGTGACGTCAATGTAAATTGTGTATATGATGGGGCAAGAAAAAATATGTTGGTAGATCTCCTAAATTCATATGATCTGATGCAGACTGTGTTTTTTTCAGCTAGGGTGCAGGGGAACAGTAGCACAGCCATAGACAATATTTTTATTCAATCTTCATTACTAGATGGGCATTCTGTTAGTAAAAGGGTTATTGGCCTTTCAGACCACGATGCACAAATTTTAACACTAAAAGGCTTCTATACTCAAACAAATATCGCGTAGGAAAGTTAATCAAACAGCAATAGAGAGTTTTTTAAACCCTGTCAAGGAAAAAGAGTGGCAGAATGTTTATAGTACCGTTAACATAGATGATAAATACAATGCTTTCCTTAACACATTCCTCATTCTCTTTGAGAGTTCCTTTCCATTAGAACGTTCTAAACTGGGTACTAGCAGTAATAGCCAGCCCGAGAGGCTGACAAGTGGGATAAAGATATCATGTAGAACAAAGTGGGAATTATAACAAAATGTTAGAAGTAGTCACAACCAAGGTACAGTAGCCACTACAAACAGTATTTTAACGTGCTTAAAAATGTTATTAGGAAGGCAAAAAGTATGTGGTATGCAAATAGAATAGCTAAGTCACAAGATAGAATTAAAATCATATAGTCAGTTGTGAAGGAATATCTGGTCAGCAGCACAAGGTCGACGATGTAAAGTCAGTTCGTAGTAAAAAATATTTCTGTTACTGATCAATCAGATATTTGTACAGTATTTAACAATCATTATCTGAGCATTGCTGGTGAATTGATAAAAATTTAGTTTCTACAGGGAATTATATAACTTTCTTGGCATATGCCTTTCCGAGATTGATGCCTGAAATTCTCCTCTGTGATACAGATAAGGGGGAGATTGAGACAATAATTAAATCACTGAAGACTAAGGACTCTCATGGATATGATGGAGTGCTGTACATGTTAGCCTTGTATTTAGCCATATTTGTAATTTTTCCCTTAGGAATGGTCAGTTTCGTGAACGATTTAAGTATTTAGTAGCCGCTTTATAAAAAGGGAGAAAGGGATAATGTAGACAATTTTAGACCTATTTCTCTGCCATCAGTGTTTCAAAAAGTTATTGAAAAGGCTTTGTATGTAAGGATAATAGATTATTTTATATCGGACGATTTGCTATCAAATGTACAGTTCGGCTTTAGAAGTCGTTTAACAACTGAAAAGTCTACATTCTCTTTTCTCTGTGGGGTACTGGATCGATTAAACAAAATGTTTCGAACGCTAGGCATATTTTTTGATTTAACTAAGGCATTTTATTGTGTTGATCACAAAATATTGCTCGCGAAGTTGGACCATTACGGAATACGGGGAGTAGCTCACAATTGGTTCACCTCTTACTTTAGCAATAGACACCAAAAGGTCATTATTCTCTATGTTGAGAATGGTTGTGATGTTGGGTCTGAGCGGGGTACTGTCAGGTGGGGGGGGGGGGGGGGGTGGCCCAGGAATCAGTGTTGGGGCCACTCCTGTTCTTTATTTATATAAACGATGTTGTTGTTGTTGTGGTCTTCAGTCCTGAGACTGGTTTGATGCAGCTCTCCATCCTACTCTATCCTGTGCAAGCTTCTTCATCTCCCAGTACCTACTGCAACCTACATCCTTCTGAATCTGCTTAGTGTATTCATCTCTTGGTCTCCCCCTACGATTTTTACCCTCCACGCTGCCCTCCAAAACTAAATTGGTGATCCCTTGATGCCTCAGAACATGTCCTACCAACCGATCCCTTCTTCTGGTCAAGTTGTGCCACAAACTTCTCTTCTCACCAATCCTATTCAATACTTCCTCATTAGTTATGTGATCTACCCATCTAATCTTCAGCATTCTTCTGTAGCACCACATTTCGAAAGCTTCTATTCTCTTCCTGTCCAAACTATTTACCGTCCATGTTTCACTTCCATACATGGCTACACTCCATACAAATACTTTCAGAAATGACTTCCTGACACTTAAATCTATACTCGATGTTAACAAATTTCTCTTCTTCAGAAACGCTTTCCTTGCCATTGCCAGTCTACATTTTATATCCTCTCTACTTCGACCATCATCAGTTATTTTGCTGCCCAAATAGCAAAACTCCTTTACTACTTTAAGTGCCTCATTTCCTAATCTAATTCCCTCAGCATCACCCGACTTAATTCGACTACATTCCATTATCCTCGTTTTGCTTTTGTTGATGTTCATCTTATATCCTCCTTTTAAGACACTGTCCATTCCGTTCAACTGCTCTTCCAGGTCCTTTGCTGTCTCTGACAGAATTACAATGTCATCGGCAAACCTCAAGGTTTTTATTTCTTCTCCATGGATTTTAATACCTACTCCGAATTTTTCTTTTGTTTCCTTTACTGCTTGCTCAATATACAGATTGAATAACATCGGGGAGAGGCTACAACCCTGCCTTACTCCCTTCCCAACCACTGCTTCCCTTTCATGTCCCTCGACTCTTATAACTGCCATCTGGTTTCTGTACAAGTTGTAAATAGCCTTTCGCTCCCTGTATTTTACCCCTGCCACCTTTAGAATTTGAAAGAGAGTATTCCAGTCAACATTATCAAAAGCTTTCTCTAAGTCTACAAATGCTAGAAACGTAGGTTTGCCTTTCCTTAATCTTTCTTCTAAGATAAGTCGTAAGGTCAGTATTGCCTCACGTGTTCCAGTATTTCTACGGAATCCAAACTGATCTTCCCCGAGGTCGGCTTCTACTAGTTTTTCCATTCGTCTGTAAAGAATTCGTGTTAGTACTTTGCAGCTGTGGCTTATTAAACTGATTGTTCGGTAATTTTCACAACTGTCAACACCTGCTTTCTTTGGGATTGGAATTATTATATTCTTCTTGAAGTCTGAGGGTATTTCGCCTGTTTCATACATCTTGCTCACCAGGTGGTAGAGTTTTGTCAGGACTGGCTCTCCCAAGGCCGTCAGTAGTTCCAATGGAATGTTGTCTACTCCGGGGGCCTTGTTTCGACTCAGGTCTTTCAGTGCTCTGTCAAACTCTTCACGCAGTATCTTATCTCCCATTTCATCTTCATCTACATCCTCTTCCATTTCCATAATATTGTCCTCAAGTGCGTCGCTCTTGTATAGACCCTCTATATACTCCTTCCACCTTTCTGCTTTCCCTTCTTTGCTTAGAACTGGGTTTCCATCTGAGCTCTTGATGTTCATACATGTGGTTCTCTTATCTCCAAAGGTCTCTTTAATTTTCCTGTAGGCAGTATCTATCTTACCCCTAGTGAGATAAGCCTCTACATCCTTACATTTGTCCTCTAGCCATCCCTGCTTAGCCATTTTGCACTTCCTGTCGATCTCATTTTTGAGACGTTTGTATTCCTTTTTGCCTGCTTCATTTACTGCATTTTTATATTTTCTCCTTTCATCAATTAAATTCAATATTTCTTCTGTTACCCAAGGATTTCTACTAACCCTCTTCTTTTTACCTACTTGATCCTCTGCTGCCTTCACTACTTCATCCCTCAGAGCTACCCATTCTTCTTCTACTGTATTTTTTCCCCCATTCCTTTCAATTGTTCCCTTATGCTCTCCCTGAAACTCAGTACAACCTCTGGTTCTTTCAGTTTATCCAGGTCCCATCTCCTTAAATTCCCACCTTTTTGCAGTTTCTTCAGTTTTACTCTACAGGTCATAACCAATAGATTGTGGTCAGAGTCCACATCTGCCCCTGGAAATGTCTTACAATTTAAAACCTGGTTCCTAAATCTCTGTCTTACCATTATATAATCTATCTGATACCTTTTAGTATCTCCAGGGTTCTTCCATGTATACAACCTTCTATCATGATTCTTAAACCAAGTGTTAGTTATGATTAAGTTGTGCTCTGTGCAAAATTCTATCAGGCGGCTTCCTCTTTCATTTCTTAGCCCCAATCCATATTCACCTACTACGTTTCCTTCTCTCCCTTTTCCTACACTCGAATTCCAGTCACCCATGACCATTAAATTTTCGTCTCCCTTCACTATCTGAAAATTTCTTTTATTTCATCATACATTTCTTCAATTTCTTCGTCATCTGCAGAGCTAGTTGGCATATAAACTTGTACTACTGTAGTAGGTGTGGGCTTCGTATCTATCTTGGCCACAATAATGCGTTCACTATGCTGTTTGTAGTAGCTTACCCGCATTCCTATTTTCCTATTCATTATTAAACCTACTCCTGCATTCCCCCTATTTGACTTTGTGTTTATAACCCTGTAGTCAACTGACCAGAAGTCTTGTTCCTCCTGCCACCGAACTTCGCTAATTCCCACTATATCTAACTTTAACCTATCCATTTCCCTTTTTAAATTTTCTAACCTACCTGCCCGATTAAGGGATCTGACATTCCACGCTCCGATCCGTAGAACACCAGTTTTCTTTCTCCTGATAACGACATCCTCTTGAGTAGTCCCCGCCCGGAGATCCGATTGGGGGACTATTTTACCTCCGGAATATTTTACCCAAGAGGACGCCATCATCATTTAATCATACAGTAAAGCTGCATGCCCTCGGGAAAAATTACGGCCGTAGTTTCCCCTTGCTTTCAGCCGTTCGCAGTACCAGCACAGCAAGGCCGTTTTGGTTATTGTTATAAGGCCAGATCAGTCAATCATCCAGACTGTTGCCCTTGCAACTACTGAAAAGGCTGCTGCCCCTCTTCAGGAACCACACGTTTGTCTGGCCTCTCAACAGATACCCCTCCGTTGTGGTTGTACCTACGGTACGGCTATCTGTATCGCTGAGGCACGCAAGCCTCCCCACCAACGGCAAGGTCCACGATATGCCCTCTGATATTACGGGTAACTCTAAAATATTTCTGTTTGCTAATGACACTAGCTTGGTAGTAAAGGATGTTGTGTGCAACACTGGCTCGGTTTCAAATAGTGCAGTTCATGACCTAAGTTCATGGCTTATAAAAAATAAACTAACGCTAAATCACAGTATGACTCAGTTTTTACAGTTTCTAACACACAGTTCAACAGAACCTGACGTTTTAATTTCAGAGGATGGGCATATGATTAGTTAAACTGAACAGTCCAAATTTCTAGGTGTTCAGGTAAATAGTAAACTGTCGTCGAAAGCCCACGTTCAGGATCTCGCTCAAAGACTTAATGCTGCCATTTTTACTATTCAAACAGTATCTTAAGTGAGTGATCGTTCGACACGAAAATTAGTCTACTTTGCTTATTTTCATTAGCTTATGTCGTATGGTATTGTATTCAGGGGTAGCTCTTATAACTGTTAAAGGGTATTTCTGGCTCAGGAACGGGCGGTTCGGGCAGTAAGTGGTGTAACTTCATGAACCTCTTGTCGACCCCTGTTCACGAGTCTGGGTATTCTGACGTTGGCCTCTCGATATATATATTCCTTACTGTCATTTCTTGTTAACAATATCAGCTTGTTCCCAAGAATTATCAGCTTTCACTCAGTTAACTTAAACGTATGGATTCACTTTTTGGGTCCATAAACATTTTATTTTTATCTGTTACATTTATGTTATAATATCATGTACTGACACGTTCCATGACTTTGGAGATTTGCTCCTCAATTTCATCCTACGGAACTTGACGTGTAAATAAAATAAATAAAAATAATTAATCGACGTGACTGTGTCAAGCAAGATACTACTAAAGCTGCATCCGAACACTACGGGATCGTTTTTCCTACTCATCCGCATTTATTTACATCTCTTACATTTAGAGCTAGCTACCATTCATCACACCAACTAGAAATTTTATCTAAGTTATCTTGTATCTTCCCACAGTCACTCAACGACGCCACCTTACCGTACACCACAGCATCATCGGCAAACAAACGCTGATTACTGTCCACCCTGCCATGTGAGAAAAGGGCAAGCAGAGTTTCGCATAAGCGATGCTTTCTGAGACCATGCTGATTCGTGGACAAAAAAATTTTCCGGACTCAAGAAAGTTATTATATTCCAACTGAGAAGATGTTCAAGAATTCTGCAGCAAACCCAAGTTAGAGATATTGCTCTTTAATTTTGCGAGTTCGTTCTTTTACCCTCCATATATACTGGAGCCCCCCCATGAACCATGGACCTTGCCGTTGGTGGGGAGGCTTGCGTGCCTCAGCGATACAGATGGCCGTACCGTAGGTGCAACCACAACGGAGGGGTATCTGTTGAGAGGCCAGACAAACATGTGGTTCCTGAAGAGGGGCAGCAGCCTTTTCAGTAGTTGCAGGGGCAACAGTCTGGATGATTGACTGATCTGGCCTTGTAACATTAACCAAAACGGCCTTGCTGTGCTGGTACTGCGAACGGCTGAAAGCAAGGGGAAACTACAGCCGTAATTTTTCCCGAGGACATGCAGCTCTACTGTATGATTAAATGATGATGGCGTCCTCTTGGGTAAAATATTCCGGAGGTAAAATAGTCCCCCATTCGGATCTCCGGGCGGGGACCACTCAGGAGGACGTCGTTATCAGGAGAAAGAAAACTGGCGTTCTACGGATCGGAGCGTGGAATGTCAGATACCTTAATCGGGCAGGTAGGTTAGAAAATTTAAAAAGGGAAATGGATAGGTTAAAGTTAGATATAGTGGGAATTAGTGAAGTTCGGTGGCAGGAGGAACAAGACTTTTGGTCAGGTGATTACAGGGTTATAAATACAAAATCAAATAGGGGTAATGCAGGAGTAGGTTTAATAATGAATAAAAAAATAGGAGTGCGGGTTAGCTACTACAAACAGCATAGTGAACGCATTATTGTGGCCAAGATAGACACAAAGCCCATGCCTACTACAGTACTACAAGTTTATATGCCAACTACCTCTGCAGATGATGAAGAAATAGATGAAATGTATGACGACATAAAAGAAATTATTCAGGTAGTGAAGGGAGACGAAAATTTAATAGTCATGGGTGACTGGAATTCGTCAGTAGGAAAAGGGAGAGAAGGAAACGTAGTAGGTGAATATGGATTGGGGGGAAGGAATGAAAGAGGAAGCCGCCTTGTAGAATTTTGCACAGAGCATAACTTAATCATAGCCAACACTTGGTTCAAGAATCATAAAAGAAGGTTATATACCTGGAAGAATCCTGGAGATACTAAAAGGTATCAGATAGATTATATAATGGTAAACAGAGATTTAGGAACCAGGTTTTAAATTGTAAGACATTTCCTGGGGCAGATGTGGATTCTGACCACAATCTATTGGTTATGAACTGCAGATTGAAACTGAAGAAACTGCAAAAAGGTGGGTATTTAAGGAGATGGGACCTGGATAAACTGAAAGAACCAGAGGTTGTAGAGAGTTTCAGGGAGAGCATAAGGGAACAATTGACAGGAATGGGGGAAAGAAATACAGTAGAAGAAGAATGGGTAGCTCTGAGAGATGAAGTAGTGAAGGCAGCAGAGGATCAAGTAGGTAAAAAGACGAGGGCTAATAGAAATCCATGGGTAACAGAAGAAATATTGAATTTAATTGATGAAAGGAGAAAATATAAAAATGCAGTAAATGAAGCAGGCAAAAGGGAATACAAACGTCTCAAAAATAATATCGACAGGAAGTGCAAAATGGCTAAGCAGGGATGGCTAGAGGACAAATGTAAGGATGTAGAGGCTTGTCTCACTAGGGGTAAGATAGATACTGCCTACAGGAAAATTAAAGAGACCTTTGGAGAGAAGAGAACCACTTGTATGAATATCAAGAGCTCAGATGGCAACCCAGTTCTAAGCAAAGAAGGAAAGGCAGAAAGGTGGAAGGAGTATGTAGAGGGTTTATACAAGGGTGATGTACTTGAGGACAATATTATGGAAATGGAAGAGGATGTAGATGAAGACGAAATGGGAGATAAGATACTGCGTGAAGAGTTTGACAGAGCACTGAAAGACCTGAGTCGAAACAAGGCCCCGGGAGTAGACAACATTCCATTTGAACTACTGATGGCCTCGGGAGAGCCAGTCATGACAAAACTCTACCATCTGGTGAGAACGATGTATGAGACAGGCGAAATACCCTCAGACTTCAAAAAGAATATAATAATTCCAACCCCAAAGAAAGCAGGTGTTGACAGATGTGAAAATTACCGAACTATCAGTTTAATAAGTCACAGCTGCAAAATACTAACACGAATTCTTTACAGACGAATGGAAGAACTGGTAGAAGCCGACCTCGGGGAAGATCAGTTTGGATTCCGTAGAAATGTTGGAACACGTGAGGCAATACTGACCTTACGACTTATCTTAGAATAAAGATTAAGAAAAGGCAAACCTACGTTTCTAGCATTTGTAGACTTAGAGAAAGCTTTTGACAATGTTGGCTGGAATACTCTCTTTCAAATTCTGAAGGTGGCAGGGGTAAAATACAGGGAGCGAAAGGCTATTTACAGTTTGTACAGAAACCAGATGGCAGTTATAAGAGTCGATGAGCATGAAAGGGAAGCAGTGGTTGGGAAGGGAGTGAGACAGGGTTGTAGCCTCTCCCCGATGTTATTCAATCTGTATATTGAGCAAGCAGTAAAGGAAACAAAAGAAAAATTCGGAGTAGGTATTAAAATTCATTGAGAAGAAGTAAAAACTTTGAGGTTCGCCGATGACATTGTAATTCTGTCAGAGACAGCAAAGGACTTGGAAGAGCAGGTGAATGGAATAGATAGTGTCTTGAAAGGAGGATATAAGATGAACATCAACAAAAGCAAAACGAGGATAATGGAATGCAGTCGAATTAATTCGGGTGATGCTGAGGGAATTAGATAAGGAAATGAGACACTTAAAGTAGTAAAGGAGTTTTGCTATTTGGGCAGCAAAATAACTGATGATGGTCGAAGTAGAGAAGATATAAAATGTAGACTGGCAATGGCAAGGAAAGCGTTTCTCAAGAAGAGGAATTTGTTAACATCGAGTATAGATTTAAGTGTCAGGAAGTCATTTCTGAAAGTATTTGTATGGAGTGTAGCCATGTATGGAAGTGAAACATGGACGATAACTAGTTTGGACAAGAAGAGAATATAAGCTTTCGAAATGTGGTGCTACAGAAGAATGCTGAAGATAAGGTGGGTAGATCACGTAACTAATGAGGAGGTATTGAATAGGATTGGGGAGAAGAGAAGTTTGTGGCACAACTTGACTAGAAGAAGGGATCGGTTGGTAGGACATGTTTTGAGGCATCAAGGGATCACAAATTTAGCATTGGAGGGCAGTGTGGAGGGTAAAAATCGTAGAGGGAGACCAAGAGAAGAATACACTAAGCAGATACAGAAGGATGTAGGTTGCAGTAGGTACTGGGAGATGAAGAAGCTTGCACAGGATAGAGTAGCATGGAGAGCTGCATCAAACCAGTCTCAGGACTGAAGACCACAACAACAACAACATATACTGGAGACACCTGCGCTTGTATCCAGACGCTTGGGAATTTGTGTTGGGTGAGAGATTCGCAATAAATGCAGACTAGATAAGGGGCAATTGGCGTAGAGTAGCCCTTGTAAAATGGAATTAGGTTACCATCCGTAGGTGCTGACTTATTTGCTTTCATAGCTACCAATTGATTATCTACGCCAATATGCTTACTACTATGCCGTCCGTACAGGAGACTCTCCGATGGTAAAATGAAGGTATATCTATACGATTTTCCTGCGTGAACGATTTCGTTAACATGTAATTTAAAATTTCAGCTTCCATTTTGCTATCTTCAACTGTCACAACGCACTGATCAACCTGGTACTGGATGGAACCCTTAGACTTGCTTAGTGATTTTACGTAGGGCCGTTATTTTCTCGGGTTCTCTGCCAGGTCTTTTGCTACAATATGGCGGTGGTAGTTGCTGTATGCATCGCGCATTGATATTTTCACAGACGCACGAATCTCTGCTAATCTTTGCTAGTCATCATTTGTCCGTTGTCTTTTGAACCGAGAGTGCAACAGCCTCTGCTTCCTCAGAATTTTCCGAATTTCTTTATTAAACAATGGTGGGTCATTTACATCCTTAATCCATTTACTAGACACACAGTTTTCCACACCAAAATTTACAATCTGCTTGAACTTTGCCCGTAATTCCTATACGTGCATCTTTCTGGAACTAAGTGATGTCAGTTCGCTGTCTAAGTGAAATGCTAGCAACTGCTTACCTCCTTTTTCTTTCATAAACACTCTCCTAGCCTTCTTGATTGAATTATTATTTTCCGTAATCACAGTACCTCTAATGACATCATGATCGCTAATCCCCGTTTCTATGTTGACGTTATCGATAAGGTCCGGCGTATTTTTCTTCTTTTTAAATTACTGCCCGATTGTAGGGCACTATGGGTGGAAAATGTGATGTTACTGCTTTCTGTTCTGTTGCTCTCGGCTGGGGGTCACTTGAGTGTCGTAGGTGCCGAGATATATTAGTTATGTATACGAGTATGTATTATATTGCTTAGGTAGGTTTTTGTTTATTTTTTATTGTGTTACACTCATTTTTATGTAATCATTGGCTCTGAGCGAAAATCGTTGATTTATTATTAAGTGCCTAATACTCTACTGATGTCATTTTGTTTGTATGAAAATATTTAGAGTGTGAATAAATTCCTTTATAAAATAAGTTTTTGTCCGTATAACTCCCCCCCCCCCCCCCACTACCCCAGTCCAAACCCTTCTCCACCCAAATCCTGAACTACATTAACTTCGATTAATCAGTGTTAAAAGTGACTGCTTGATGCATACCTGCAAGTACGATCGCGTCAGAAGCTTTCAATGATACACGCTATGACGCCGCTTCATTGGGTTCTGAAAAAAATGTTCAAATGTGTATTACATCTTATGGGACTTAACTGTTAAGGTCATCAGTCCCTAAGCTTACACACTACATAACCTAAATTATCCTAAGGACAAACACACTCACCCATGCCCGAGGGAGGACTCGAACCTCCGCCTGGACTAGCCGCACAGTCTATGACTGCAGCGCCCTAGACCGCTCGGCTAATCCCGCGCGGCATTCGTTGGGTTCTATTTGCTAGTGGAAGCGGTGGGCAGGCGAGGCACACCAGCACAAGTATGTATGCAGGATATTCATTCTCAACTGAAATTGCTGGCACTTCGAAAAATACGGTTAATAACTCAAAAGAAACTAGAATTTCTCTTCTTGGAATCGAACGATAGTACTGACGGGATTATAATTAGGTAGTTAGAAAACGAAAAATTTATTTCAGTTGACCAATCGTCATCCGCACGCAGCCGACAGGTAGACGGGGATGACTAAGTGTTGTTGCACATTATGCTGATTTTGTTGCTACAGCCAAAATAGAACAACGTTGCAACATCAAGCTATGTTTCCTGTTACGGAAATCAGCAGCGGAAACCGCATTGCTATGAGACAAAACCCAAGAGGCAATCGAGTCAGTGAAGGACTGCTTCAGGAATACGAACGAAGAAAATAAAGCAGACGATAATTAACGTCAAAATAATGTTCAAATATGTGTGAATTCCTAAGGGACAAAACTGCTGAGGTCATCGGTCCCTAAACTTCACAATGCTTAAACTAACTTATGCTAAGAACAGCACACACATCCATGCCCGAGGGAGGACTCGAACCTCCGACGTGAGTCGCCGCGCAATCCGTGACATGGCGCCTTAAACCGCGCGGCCACTCCGCGCGGCTCAAAATAATGTTTGTTACATTTTTGACTTGAGTGGGACAGCTAACGTAATGCTAAATCACTCCACTACTGCCTTACGACCATCAAGTGATGGATTGAGTGCGTGACGCACTGCGGTAGAAACAGCAGATGAAAGTATGCATTAGGTAATGTTCCCGACTACACAGCGTCGAAAGTGTGGTAGTTCTTAACACGAAAACAAAAAAGCGTACTTCTTTTCACTCAACACTCATACAAGATATGGCGCCTTCATAGATTTCTTTGTAAGGTGATCAGCGAGCATCTGGGAGTGGAAGTTAATAGACAAAAAAAGTCCAAGAACAAAAATTATTTTATTTTGAGGCCATTGCTGCACGAATGCTAATAAATCTACATAATTCAGTTACCGTGAAGCTTAACACAATTACAAAATAATCAGACACATGCTCCACCGGTACTATACAATACGAGCGTTAGTGTACCCAATTTACTATAACCGGCTGCTCTTTTCCGCCAAATATTAACGTGCACACCGCTCGGTGAGATGATGTAACCTTTTTGTCTTCCCAGGTCAGTGAACTGGATATCATGGAGACTAAAACATTTGAAAGCCTCTCAGTGAACATGAATATGTGTAAAACAAGCACAGTAATAAAAATACGAAAACAGACCACTCCAGATTATACATAGAGCACGTAAAAACAAAAATTTCAGAACTGTCAATAAGCATCTTGAGTAAAAGAAGAATATATATTTAAGAACAAACGAGGAGGAAGGAATTAGTGTTGATAAGAAAGCACAGCCATATGTAGATATACAAAAGACTCCTTCAAACCAGTGACAGTGATTTAAATTTTTTTATATTCTATCAGAAGCGCATTAATCACTAAAAGTTCAACCAGAGCCCGATTTCACTGCGACGACACTGGAGGAGCAAATGAAACATGGCAAGTTAAATAAAGGTTAGCTAATGTCATAAGTCATTAGACTGTGAAAAACAGGAAAGCAGCAAGCAACTGTTTTAAAATACTTCTCACCGGGCGAATTTTCTTCGGCGTCCACTGACAGTGTCAGTCAACGAAGTAGACAACTTGTAGTTACCTAAGCGCAGCAGCCCTCGGTCTGCAACCAGCCCATCCCTTCAGAGTACATCACGGTCAGGACGAGATTTCCTCAGTTTCAGGCACCAAGTGCCAGGTTCAGCGGCGTGGCTCACTGCAGCTGCTCGTGTTTTGTGGCCACGAAACGAGGAACGCAGCCCGAGGCCAGGACTGCGGGCTCAGTGCTCTAAAACCGAGCGTGTGGGGGACGCCGTGCACTCTGGCGGGCGTTATCCCACTTATTGCTAGTCTACAGTGGCGAAGACATAAGGGATATGCTTTCTCGATTATTAACTTCCGAGCCGATTTTCCCCCCTTGCCTTATAGTGATTCCTTAGGACCAGCAGTTTTAACATGACGTCCTGCGAAGGAAGGCTGTGGATAGTGGATAATGAGGAATAATGACAGTAACAGATATCACATTCCCAAAGATGAACTTTCTAAACTCTCTAGATACAAAAACCAGCGGGTTACCCAAAAATAGAAGAAAAAAATTAACCAAATTAATAGTTACTCCGGCTGTCATCTCCTAACTGGGTAGAGGCCACACAAATAAGGATAATGCATCGACCATAACAAATATAACTACATCCGTTAACATTTCTCACTTGAGGAAGGATCCCAAAATAATCTACAACACTTTCTCCATGGGCTTCTCTTCACCGTTTGAAACGAGAAGGTCACGACGGGTATTACGTTTAGGCCCACCGAGTTTTCAGGACACACATTCATTGACCAGGCCAGGTGACGTGTTTGTTATACATTTATAAATCCACAACTGTCCTCCAGATAAGGATTCACCAAAAAAAACGAGAAACGGCAGGGAAGATTTCCTTGAGGAGGCAGTTTTTCAATTTTCGGTCCTAACTAGTGCAATAACATTGAAGTTCTTTATTTACTCGTAGTTTGTAATCCATCAATTGTTTATCTTCAAGATCTGTATATGGGTACATATCTTGTTTTTACCCTCAGATTACCAAATAGCGAAAATCTTTTGATTAATACCGTCGAAACTCAAGCAACACACTCGTTATCCTGAAACGTCTGCAGATCAGTGTGATGGACCTCAAACACAAGGTTCAAGGCGTTTGTGATCCCCTTATATGCTTTGCGGAAAACCGAAAAACAGAAGTGAGGGCAGACCTATGCACAATCCTACCAGTCTTACGGGGACTCGCGAACCTTTCGCTTAAAACCTGGTGGTCCGTTTCGAACAAAAATTTCTTGTGTTGGAGATAACTTAAATTTATCCATGATGAAAAGGACCACTAGCACCTAAGGCCCACTGATACAGGCATTGCTTCAGAAGAGTACACGATCGGTTTTCTGTCCCGTCATGGTCTTGGAGAGGTACTGCTGCAAGCACAGAACCAGAGGCACCGGTTTCTATTGATTCTGGAATAGCTGAAGGAGGAGCGCTACTCAGTACAGTCTAAGTGCATGAAGGGCGGCCTGTTGGTTTTTGGTCCACCGAAAACCTATTGATTTACAGCACAGCTCCTGCAAGAGATCAGCTAACTGGGCAAAATTAGGTATAGATTTTTTAATAATATTCTGTCATACAGATAGACAGACCGAGCTGCAAATTACATACTTTTAGGTAGAGGAAAATTCTGAATAGCTTTGGTGTGCTTTTGATCATTTCTCAACTTGACAGCAGATACTAAATGCCCTAAAAAGAAAATTTCATGATGGGCCATATTAACTTCAGATGGTTCAGCAGTAAAACCGACGTCTCGCAAATGATCTACAACTTGGCTCAAGTGTTCTTTGGGTTCCCGGAAAGTTTTAGTATATATCATTACGTCATCAAATTGTTATGAACGTACTTAAGATACTTCAAAATTGAATGCAATAAACTTAAAAGAAAAATCTGTAACTGTATATAAACCAAATGGAACGCCTCTGAATTGAAACAAATTTTTGTCGGTACAGATCGCTCAAAGTAGTTCCGGTTTTCCGCTAAGGCCAACTCATAGGCTTCGTTAGGATCTAATACAGCGAAACAACGTGCCCTGGTAAAAGAAATCAAGCAATTACACAAGTCCAGTAAAGGAACCGGCTGTAGTATAGTTATTTGACTGAGCGCATGATGAGCTGCCTCAGCCCTCTACTCTGCACCATTCGCCTTATGCATCGCAGAACTAGGTGAAACATAACGTGAGATAGATGCCTAATGACACTGTCTGCATGTAACTTGTCAATAATCTGGCTTAATTTTTCCCTTTTTCAATGGGATAAATGATATGGTACTTGACAAATGAGTACATTTCCTAACAACTGAATCTACTACTGAATTTTATCAGTAACAAACAACCTATTGCTTAATGCGTCTGGAAATTGAATGAGAAGCCTTAAAATTTGTTCGTTCTCTACTTCTCTCAAATAAGCCACATCAGATTCGATGGAACTACCTTGAACATTATTAATGCCTAGGTTCGCTAGATGTTAACTCCCTTGGGCTTGACACAGTACATTTGTTCATATTATTCCGTAACACTCTAGGTCCCGTGAGGCTGGGGCTCCCATGCATTTAGCGGTCACAAAACTACTGCGCATAAGGAAACATTATCAAGTGGTTAATTGACAGTTAATTTATAATTAACAACGGCCACAATAACTAGGTTATGGTACGTAGTAACGTAGCTACAATAATCCAAGTAATTCCACAAATTATTAAATGAAAAATTATTGTCCAGCAACGTTATTTTATTTAAAAAAGAATATAATACTAGGGTCGTCACAAGCATCACATGCACTTGAACGTGTTATTCAAGAACAGATAAAATATTAATACAAAAATAAATAATTCTAATGCTACATTTATTCATAATTAGTGGAGAAATGACCAGTGTTCATCTAAGGAAAGAAACCTGTGCAATTACTTTCCATCTAACACCACGACACCTGTTCCCGCAAATTTAACTGATCAAATGAGTGACCACTTCCTTCTGTTATTACAAGAAAAGAAAAGTACGGCATCATCACTGCATTCCTATGTTCTGTTAAATTATCTAAGATTTCTCCTATCTCTTTCCCCTTCCAAGTGAACTCATAAAAATGGTTCAAATGGCTCTGATCACTATGGGACTTAACATCTGAGGTCATCAGTCCCCTAGAACTTAGAACTACTTAAACCTAACTAACCTAAGGACATCACACACATCCATGCCCGAGGCAGGATTCGAACCTGCGACCGTAGTGGTCACGCGGTTCCAAACTGAAGCGCCTAGAACCGCACGGCCACTCCGGCCGGCAAGTAAACTCAATTCTTCGTATTGCGCAGTACCTATATCGTGGTTCATTCCGTGGTTACTGCAGCAGACAGGTCGATATGGCTGCAAGTTTCGCCCTCACCTCGATTGCCAGTAGCGTTCGCGAATAGAATGCTACCGTGGTCTGCCTCCGCAGTCTACCGATGCTGCTGGATGAAGTCTGCGTTACCACTCAGTTGTTGAACAGGAAACCTTTCACTCTAAAGCAGAGAAGCTACAGCCTAATGAAACATTTCTAACTTCAACAAAACGAGCAGTTGCTCTTTGGAAGCCAGTTGGCACACCAAAGCACACAAAATCTTCTCTCTCCGAAGTCTACACATAGAATTCCCTTACTCAAAAATGGTAACTATCCACTTAACTTGAGAGAATTGTGCCCGTGCCTCCCCCAAAACCAATCACTAAGCAGACGTGATACGTAGCTCCAGGTCAAAATAATTTACAATAATGTTTAACCCTTCACCAGCATGTCCAGCGTAGAGGAGCCAGTCAAACTCGCCCCTACTTAAAGCCGACTATGAGCACGAAACCACCCCTTCAGTTCCACATAAGATGTCGGATTCTTCTCCCAAAACAACTCAGCCAAATGTCAAACATGTGACTCCGACAGCTTCTCGAAGAAGCCAAGAGATTAAGCTCTCTCGTCTGAAAGCCCTGCCGTCCGCTTTCCTTAGTCCTGTACCTTAATCGCAAACAGAGTTATCTTGCGTCCACTCGCGCAATTTTACACAAGAGAAAGCTCAATTTTACTACTTAGTGCCCCTTTCTGCAATGTCCGTTCCCTGGTTCTAAAGGGAGAGCGACTACTCCGTCACAGCCGGACACAGCCAGAGAGACCATCTCCGCTGTTTACTGGCGCTGTTTTCCCCTGCAGCCATCCTCTCAGCACCTAACTGCCTGTCTGCTCCACACCGCAACTCACAGCGAGCGTCCAGACAGGACTCGGTTGTAAATTCCTCTCGCACCACATGACAGAGACACATACAGCAATGTAAATTGAATGCAAGAGGATATACACACATCAAAAAACGTTTTGCGTCATCCCTGTTCCCAGAACTCCTGAAGACAGACATTGACCGTGGATATTGTATCACAGACACAGTCCCTTTGACTTCAGAGATGTCACTAAACCCGCCCAGAGATGTAAACACCATGCATGAGCAGCGCCTATTAGACGGAGGGGGTCCGACAGCCGATCAGTTGCAGTCATTCCACCAGGCGGGAGCAACATGGCTCGTGTTGTCTGTAGTTCAATCATGCCTGTACGGTCAATTCCGCGGTTCGATCGCATCCGCATTGTTACGTTGTGCCAGGAAGGGCTCTCAACAAGGCAAGTGCCCCGGCGTCTCGGAGTGAACAAAAGCGATGTTGTTCGGACATGGAGGAGATACAGAGAGACAGGGACTGCTGTAGCCAAGGGCTACTACTGCTATGGATGACCGCTACCTACGGATTATGGCTCGCGGGAACCCTGACAGTAAAGATACCATGTTGAATAATGCTTTTCGTGCAGCCACAGAACGTCGTGTTACGGCTCAAACTGTGCGCAGTAGGCTGCATGATGCGCAACTTCACTCCCGACGTCCATGGCGAGGTCCATCGTCGCAAGCACGTCACCATGCAGCGCGGTACAGATGGGCCCAACAATATACCGAATTGGCTGCTCGGGACTGGCATCACGTTCTCTTCACCGATGAGTGTCGCATATGCCTTCAGCCAGACAATCATCGGATACGTGTTTGGAGGCAACCCGGTCAGACTGAACGCCTTAGACACACCGTCCAGCGAGTGCAGCAAGGTGGAGGTTCCCTGCCGTTTTGGGGTGACATTATGTGGGGCCGACATACGCCGCTGGTGGTCATGGAAGGCGCCGTAACGGCTGTACGATACGTGAATGGCATCCTCCGACCGATAGTGCAACCATATCGGCAGCATATTGGCGAGGCATTCGTCTTCATGGACGACAATTCGCGTCCTCACCGCGCACATCTTGTGAATGAGTTCCTCCAGGATAACAAATCGCTCAACTAGAGGGACCAGCAAGTTCTCCAGAGATGAACCCAATCGAACATGCCTGGTGTAGAATGAAAAGTGCTGTTTATGGACGACATGACCCACCATCCAGTCTGAGCGATCCACGCCGAATCGCCGTTGAGTACTGGGACAGTCTGGACCAACAGTGCCTTGATGAGCTTGTAGATAGTGTGCCACGACGAATACCTGCATATATCAATGCAAGAGGACGTGCTACTGGGTATTATAGGTACCGGTGTGTACAGCGATCTGGACCACCGTCTCTGAAGGTCTCGCTGTGTGGTGGTGTAACATGCTCAAACTTTAAACGGTTCCAAGCACTGTGTGACTTAACATCTGAGGTCATCAGTTCCCTAGACTTAGAACTACTTAAACCTAATAACCTAAGGACATCACACACATCCATGACCGAGGCAGGATTCGAACCTGCGACGCAGCAGCCGCGTGGTTCGGGACTGAAGTGCCTAGAACCGTTCTGCCACAGCGGCCGGCTCAGCAATTATGAACAGGGAGTCTGGATTAATTATAACGACAACAATTTATATTTTGTCGAGTCGCTCTTCTCTATTGATTATAAATAAAATCAGTTTTAGAAGCAAATTCGTGAACTTCATCACTAGCACCACGTGTTTTTATCACCGAAGCGAATGCGCACGATAATTGCGGCCAGCTTCTCAAGATCAGCACAGGTACCCGGTTTGTAATACTACATGCTGCCGTTATCATCCACATATTATATGTAATTAACACCATGTTGTCCCAATAAAATATATGTGGTTGTACGAGTTATATCATGAAATACAATGAAATTTTAAAAAGACCTTATGAAGAGATAGGAGCTCCGCTAATCAGTCTCGCTATTAGAAGTGACCAAGTTCAAGCAAAAACCTAACAAAATTTAATTTATGTGATGGAAAAAACAAAATCTGGCGAATAACGTCAAAGAATGCGGAAGGAAATCGATTCCTTATCAATGAAAAGAGTAGAAGTTATGTTGTATACAATTTTTGAATAACTAAAAAAGTTTATAAAATTTGACAGCTCCCTGAATTTACAGAATAGCCGTTTGACTCGAATTAGAATAATCGTTAACAGCTATCAGCACAAGCATGCAAGTTCCCAACATGGCTCTGCAGTACTCCAGAGTAGCGACTTCTTAGATATAACTGAACTTTTAAATGAAGAAAAGGCGTCGAATTTAAGCTTTAGCACTGCCTAAAATATCTGCTAATGAAAATCGATCTAGTCCGCTGTTACTGGTCGAAGCTAATTAGCCATAATTACCGAACACGTTACAATACGCATATTTTCCTAGAATTTAGAATGAAATATTGCATTATACACTGAAAAATATTCGCAAACATATAAAAGAACCTTCAGTATTCACAAATACTGCTAATACAAATTTATATACAATAGGACAAAACAAAATATAAATGATTACACTTCTCATTACTGTACGAAGTCGGGAATGAGTTGTGCATGCAAGTGCTAAAAAGAATTTAACTTAGACAGACATAATTTGCATTATTATTTTACTGTAAAATAATTACTCTCTGATTTTAGTGTTATTTCAGTCTTTCAAATTACTGGAAGAATTATGTATATGATTTTGTACTAAGTTACATGAAGTGGGTGACAATAGTGACAAAGCATGAGTATGAATTCAGTAAAACAAAAGTTGGTTTTATATGACACATCGTTCACCAAAAATCGCGACAGGGGAGCATCGAGGAACTATGAGTCATTACCCCACGCTGGTGGCCCACAAACACATTCCAATAATGCGAACTTCGTTAAACAACGCCGCTGTATCTTTCCTCTTATAACCTGTCGTTCGCATGGAGATCTGACACAAAATATCTACCGTCAGCTTGTTAGCTGAAGCGCTGGTGATTGAGGATTTAGAATAAATCTATTTCATACTAAACGACACGATGTTTACCCACGCTACTACATGTAGCAAGCACCTGTAACTGCTATTAGTATATGGCACACAGTTCGGATCACATATTCAATACTGAAGTCGGATCACTCAGCAAAACTATAATTTTGTAGTCACTGTTTTTATATTACGCCACGATGTATTAACAATACACACACTGACACAATGGAATTTTTCACCTGGCAGTCCGTATTGTGCCTCCAGAACGGTTTCATTAATAGAAGTGTCTCTCCGCATTTCTGATTTTATAGCGAACCGTTGCAAATTACACTGGCAACACCAACCGTGGGGAACGGTAAAGAGGGAGAACCTTATGCTCCTTCCACGTCTTCTTTTGGCCGGCATAATACAGAAACTGGACGTGCTGTGGACACAACAAGTCCTTAGAGGTCGCCTGTGGCAGTACTGAGACATGCTGCCTCTATAACTGTCCACAATTTCGAAAGTATTGACGTTGCAGGATGTTGGGCACTAACTGACCTCTCGATTACGTCCCATCAATGTTCGCTGGCATTCATGTCGGGCGATCTGGGTGGCCAAACCATTCGCTCGAAGTTTTCAGAATGTTCTTCAATCCAATAGCGAACAACTGGGTCCAATGACACGGCGCACTGTCATCCATAATAATTCCATCGTCGTTCGGGAATATGAAGTCCATGAGTGGCTGCAGACGATGATGATTTTTGGTTTGTGGGGCACTCAACTGCGCGGTTATCAGCGCCCGTATAAATTCCCAACCTTTGCTCAGTCCAGTCTTGCCACATTCATGAATGATGATGAAACGATGAGGACCAAAAAAAAACACCCAGTCATCTTGAGGAAGGTGAAAATCCCTGACCCCGCCGGGACTCGAATCCGGGACCTCGTACTCGGGAAGCGAGAACGCGATCGCGAGACCACGAGCTGCGGGCGAGTAGCTGCAGATGGCCTCCAAGTAGTTGACCATAACCATTTCCAGTCAATGACAGTTCACCTGGTCCAGAGGACCCAGTCTATTCCATGTAAACAGAGCCCACACCATTATGGAGCCACCACCAGCTGGTACAGTGTGTTGTTGACAACTTGGACCCATGGCTTCTTAGGACCTGCATCTCACTCGAACCCTACTATCACCTCTTACCAACTACATCGGGGCTCATCTGATCAGGCCACTGTTTTTCCAGTCGTGTATGATCCAATACATATAGTCACGAGCCGAGAAGACGCGCTGTAGGCGACGTCGCGTTATTGGCAAAGACACTCGCGTCGGCCGTCAGCTTCCATACTCTCATTAACGCCAAATTTCACAGCAGTACCCTATAGGATACGTTCGTCCTACGTCCCACACTGATTTCAGTAGTTATTTCAAGTAGTGTTGCTTCTCTGTTACCACTGTCAACCCTATGCAAACGCCGCTCCTCTCGATAGCTATATGAATGTCATCGGCCACTGACCTGTACGCGATTAGAGACAATGCCTGAAATCAGATATTCTGGGAACACTCTTGACACTGTCGACCTCGGAATATTGAATTCCCTAAAAATATCATAAATCTAATGCCCATGCGTCTAACTCCAATAACCATTCCGTGTTCAAAATCTATTAATTCCCTTCGCATGCCATAATCACGTCGGAAACCTTTCCACATGACCCATCTGAGTACAAATGAAAGTTTCCCTAATGCACTACCCTTTTATACCTTGTGTACACCATACTGCCGCCATCTTTATAAGTGCATATCGCTAACCCACGACTTTTGAAATCTCAGTGTAAGATAGCAGATCGCAAGTAGAAACAAACTGAAATTTAACGTCACAAAGCTTATGCTACAGAAAGTTGTTTCTCACCTAACAACAAAATAATAAATAAGAACTGCAATATACTAACAAAAAAATGGTTCAAATGGCTCTGAGCACTATGGGACTCAACTGCTGTGGTCATCAGTCCCCTAGAACTTAGAACTAATTAAACCTAACTAACCTAAGGACATCACACACATCCATGCCCGAGGCAGGATTCGAACCTGCGACCGTAGCAGCAGCGCGGCTCCGGACTGGAGCGCCTAGAACCGCACGACCACCGCGGCCGGCATACTAACAAATCTGTAATATTATATAAAGGACGTAATACGAGGGTTATTCAGAAGGTAAGGAACGATCGGTCGGGAAATGGAAACCACAGTGAAAAATCGCTTAAGTTTTGCTGCACAGGTGTGTTGGGCAGTGTCTGTAGTAAGGATACCTAGAACAGTAGTGTCTCCCGCCAAGTACGGAGGCCTGCTGAGAAATTTCGCCTGAAGCTATGCAGCCAACATTACACAACTGTCGTGCGTTTTCTTCTTCAAGACAGTTCTCAGCCGTATTCTGCAGGGGAAATGGAGATTCTCCTGCATCATTTTCAATTGAGAATGTTTGATTACCCATAATACAGCCAGTAACTGTCTCCCTCTGAGATTCGTCTCTGCTCACAAGAACCGCTGCCTATGAAGACAACATTTTGGCACAGACAGCGAGCTGTAGGCCAGTGTAGAGAATTGGCAGAAAGCACTGGCGGCTGCTTTCTATAACGAGGGTATTGGAAAGTTGGTACAACGCTACAAAAAACATCTATGTCGGATTGGCGACTGTGGAGATAAGTAGCTGGAAGTTGTAGCTAACCATTGCAATGAAACAGTTTCGATTTTCATTGTGATTTCCACTTCGTGACCTATCGTTCCCTACTTTCCGAATAGCCCTCGTATATACATAAGCAAACTGTATAGCAGACCCCCTGAAGATGCTTCAGAAATAAAAAGAAGCAAAACCCTTATGACACAATAAAAGCAGCCTTTCATTTACTTACTAAAGAACGACTGAAAAGAAAGAACTTCTATATATACAAACATTGCCAGCTATTTTCATGGATCGCAGTACAACACAAAACAGCCTGTACGTCTGCAGCTACAAATTCGTCGTCAGACACAAGTCACCGGCCATCAACCAACTCAATACCGTAGGCGCCCCGTTGGTCCCGGTCGCCTACGGTGGACTGGATGGCCGAGCGGTGACCTCTCCAGTTGTCAGGATGCTAGGAAATGGCTGTAGAAGCGTCAGGAACGCCAAAGAAACATTATTAATTCATAACAACTTTATTCCTGAAGAGTACAATGTCGCTTGGTGATATCAACGGCCTTCCCCGAGTCCTCGCTGACTCGTAGCGATGACACCAGATCCGGGCCGCGCAGTCTTGCTAGCGCAGCGCCGCGTGCTGTGACGTAGCGGAAGAATGTCCTTACATCGGCCGCACGTGGCTGGCGGCGCCCGGTTGGGCGGCGGCTCTGCTACGGACAGCAAGCTGCTGCGCATGGATGGCTCCGGGTTAGAGTCCCGGCGCTGTCGGGACGAGAAGCGTTCTCGTAGTGCGGAGTGTACTCTGTCCCACCCCGTCTTCTTCCCTGCTCCTCCTGGTGGCTCGTCCGCGGTGGACGGGCGGAACGGGCTGCAGTCACCCAGCGTCGTCGGCTCACCCGGTTGTGGCGGCGGATGCACAGGGCCTAGGCCCCGCACGATCTCGACGACGGCTCACTGATGTGGTCAGCATTGGCGGCGAGCGAGTCTGCCGCGATGTCTGGGTTGATGATTGACAGCGGCAGCAGAGAGGACCAGAGCTGGTACTGTCCCCTCACGTCAGCTACTGGATGGGCCGCCCTTACTGCAGCATCTCCTTAATAAAGATTAACATGTCGATCACCGAGCTGAGCGCTACGCAGCGACCCAGTACACATCTAACTCCAAGTCTAACTGAGAGTGTGAATCCCTTGTTGCTATCAAAGCTGGCGTATTTAAAGAAAGCACAAGCGACGTCCTGACGTCATGCTCGTTTGTAATGACCGCATTCGTTCCACTTATACTGCTGATTCATCTGTCGTACTCGCCCCTTAGGTGATCTTGCGACAGAGTTACGTGTTGTTGCGACAGACTTACGCGAAGTTGTGAAACGCAGTACAGCTGACGCTATACCTCTGTCTTGCACTCTACTAAAGTCTCCGTCTAACACAAACCCGCGTGCTAAGCAATTCTCTGTCGCCTGTTGTGTGTAACCAGGCCATCGCCCCTGCGCGACAACACATTCCAAATATTCAAATGTGTGTGAAATCTTATGGGACTTAACTGCTAAGGTCATCAGTTCCTAAGCTTACACCCTACTTAATCTAAATTATCCTAAGGACAAACACACACACCCATGCCCGAGGGAGGACTCGAACCTCCGCCGGGACCAGCCGCTCAGCCCATGACTGCAGCGCCTTAGACCGCTCGGCTAATCCCTCGCGGCGGACACATTCCATACGTGCGAAATCCTCTTAGCTCTTGCGTAACCTACTGCCTCTGGCTCTCGGAATAGGCAATGAAACTTTGAGAATATTCCACGTTTCCAACTCTTTACTATTCCGCGACACTACAAAACTGCCGTCCTCTCACTGTTGTCCCGAAAAGTCGCTGTTTATCAATGCCTAAGCTTTCATTGTTACAGAATATTATCAATATTAAAATTGTTAAGCGTTTCCAGTTTAGACATACGCAAATAAATTTATGATTAACAAGAAATATTAAATGGAAACAGTAACTACAGTAACACCAAAAAATTATATCCGTTCAGTCTCTGTCCGTCACAGAAGATACGCAAGTTGTGACGTATTAGGCCTACATTATAGATAAATATGTCTGCAAATTGTGTGTTACCTTCACAGCAAGCTACCGACAAAAGTTTGCATATTTCATATTGCACTAAGAAATGGAGGTGACATATATATTTTAAAACGATTATTAAAAACAGGATATCAAATATATGTATCCATCAAGATGTTATGCAGCATCATTTCGTGAACCATTGTCATTGCTAATCTAACAAAGGTGCTGGTAATGAGAGATTCCGTATCACAAATGACTGTTCATTTGGTCTTGATGCGAACTTCCCCTTCAAGAATAATCATTTTGCTACCCTGTACAATTTAGAAAGCTATGTTCTCATTAATTTGATGCGTTCTGTGTAGGAATACAGTTTTCCAGTTTTCGCTGTTGCAGCACATTTCCATATTTTATGCAAATGAATGCGTCTAGCGCTTCCTCATGAATAGCTTATTCTCCTGCATAGCGGTTGAGTCCGAATTTCGTTAGAAGACTGAAACGGAGGTATACGTTGCCATGTGCTAGTGTACGCTTCTCTGCAGGCTGGCCGATGTCTGTTTTTTGCAGTTCATAAATTTGCACACATATGGATAGTTTTGGACTTCATCTTTTTCACGAATTTAATTTCTTCCTCTCATTGGATACTTGATTCTACTTTTCACTGTTGATCATATTTTGCGTATTATCTACGACACTTTCATTTCAAATCTCTTATACTGGCTCCTCTTGATAGTAATTATATTGCGACCACGTTGACTATTATGTGATGTATGAAGCTACCGTGTATTTCGTTCCTGTAATTCGGAAAGATTATCTATATTTTTGTGATGCCACTAATTAATTCACGATTTTTTTCCTCATTTGACGAGCATGCGTAAGGAGATATTGGCCGTTTTCATTTTTGAACTTTCGGCCTGCTTTATGCCATGAAATACATTCTAAAAACGCATAACTCCTGTAAAGAAAATTATATGTCTCAAAACGTATCAAAGATACAGACAGTTGACTTGAATTCTTCCCTGGTTTACATTTTGTACACATCTGATATGTCACTGTTTCCGCTAAGCAACACTGTCGATAATATATTCGAGCTCTCTAACAATCGTAAATGTAACATCTAATGGCTCAGTTGTACTACTTAGGTCGTATCCATGTCTTTACTGGTTTTTAATCAGACTCTTATAACGCTGATTGTAATTGGTAACTCCTATATAAGACAACAACTGTCTGGCTCAGTTATTAGATCGGCTACTGTTGCTACAATGGCAGGTTATCCAGATTTAAGGGAGTTTGAACGTGATGTTGTAGTTGGTGAGAGAGAGGTGGGACGCAGCATCTCCGAGATAGCAATGAAGTGGTGATTTTCCCGTACGACCATTTCACGAGTGCACCATGAATATCAGGAATCCGGTAAACCATCAAATCTCTGACATCGCTACGACCGGAAAAAGATCCTGCAAGAACGGGACCAACGATGAGCGAAGAGAATCATGCAACGTGACAGAAGAGCAACCGTTCCGCAAATTGCTCCAGATTTCAATGCTGGGTCATTAACAAGTGTCAGCTTGCTAACGATTCAACGAAACATCATCGATATCGGCTTTCGGAGCTGAAGACCCTCCCGTGTACCCTTCATAACTGCACGAAACAAAGCTTTACGCCTCACCTGAGCCCGTCAACACCGGAATTGGACTATTGAGGACTGGAAACATGTTGCCTAGTCGACCGAGTCTACTTTCTAATTGTATCGAGCGGATGGATGTGAACGGGTATGGAGTCGACCTCATCAATTTATGGACCCTGCATGTCAGCAGTGACCGGTTCAATGTCTGATCACCTGTATCCATTCATGTCCATTGTGCATTCCGACGGACTTGGACAACTCCAGCAGGACAATGCTTCAGCCCACAAGTCCAGAATTGCTACAGATTGACTCCAGGAACACTCTTCTGAGTTTAAATACTGCTGCTGCTGGCCACCAAACTCCCCAGGAATGAACATTATTGAGCATATCTGGGATGCCTTCGAACGCGCTGCCCAGAAGAGGTCTACGTCCCCTCGTATTCTTAGGAATTTATGAACGGCCAAGCCGGCTGCTGTGGCCGAGCGCTCCTAGGCGCTTCAGTCCGGAACCGTGCGACTGCTACGGTCGCAGGTTCGAATCCTGCCTCGGGCAAGGATGTGTGTGATGTCCTTAGGTTAGTTAGGTTTACGTAGTACCAAGTTGTAGGGGACTGATGACCTCAGATGTTAAGTCAGAGCCATTTGAACCATTTGAACAGCCCTACAGGATTCGTGGTGTCAGCTACCTCCAGCACGACTTCAGACTGTAGTTGAGTCAACGCCACGTCGTGCTGTGTCACTTCTGCGTGCCCGCGTGGGGCCTACACGATGTTAGGCTGGTGTACCAGTTTCTTTGGATCTTCTTTCATCATTGGCACTGAACATACGTTCCTGTATCTTAAAATATTGTACTGCTTTCAGTTGTCGCCATATTAATTTCCTTCATTTTTAGTCTCTCCTGGTTGTGTATTACTTAACGAACGTTACTGGTCAGTATACGGCTATTATGGATTGTAGAAATTGGACAAAGTTCCTCACATTTTATGTAATATAAATCTAGTAGAAATTTTGTTACGTTGCAGTTCTTTATACACTCCTGGAAATGGAAAAAAAGAACACATTGACACCGGTGTGTCAGACCCACCATACTTGCTCCGGACACTGCGAGAGGGCTGTACAAGCAATGATCACACGCACGGCACAGCGGACACACCAGGAACCGCGGTGTTGGCCGTCGAATGGCGCTAGCTGCGCAGCATTTGTGCACCGCCGCCGTCAGTGTCGGACAGTTTGCCGTGGCATACAGAGCTCCATCGCAGTCTTTAACACTGGTAGCATGCCGCGACAGCGTGGACGTGAACCGTATGTGCAGTTGACGGACTTTGAGCGAGGGCGTATAGTGGGCATGCGGGAGGCCGGGTGGACGTACCGCCGAATTGCTCAACACGTGGGGCGTGAGGTCTCCACAGTACATCGATGTTGTCGCCAGTGGTCGGCGGAAGGTGCACGTGCCCGTCGACCTGGGACCGGACCGCAGCGACGCACGGATGCACGCCAAGACCGTAGGATCCTACGCAGTGCCGTAGGCGACCGCACCACCACTTCCCAGCAAATTAGGGACACTGTTGCTCCTGGGGTATCGGCGAGGACCATTCGCAACCGTCTCCATGAAGCTGGCCTACGGTCCCGCACACCGTTAGGCCGTCTTCCGCTGACGCCCCAACATCGTGCAGCCCGCCTCCAGTGGTGTCGCGACAGGCGTGAATGGAGGGACGAATGGAGACGTGTCGTCTTCAGCGATGAGAGTCGCTTCTGCCTTGGTGCCAATGATGGTCGTATGCGTGTTTGGCGCCGTGCAGGTGAGCGCCACAATCAGGACTGCATACGACCGAGGCACACAGGGCCAACACCCGGCATCATGGTGTGGGTAGCGATCTCCTACACTGGCCGTACACCACTGGTGATCGTCGAGGGGACACTGAATAGTGCACGGTACATCCAAACCGTTATCGAACCCATCGTTCTACCATTCCTAGACCGGCAAGTGAACTTGCTGTTCCAACAGGACAATGCACGTCCGCATGTATCCCGTGCCACCCAACGTGCTCTAGAAGGTGTAAGTCAACTACCCTGACCAGCAAGATCTCCGGATCTGTCCCCCATTGAGCATGTTTGGGACTGGATGAAGCGTCGTCTCACGCGGTCTGCACGTCCAGCACGAACGCTGGTCCAACTGAGGCGCCAGGTGGAAATGGCATGGCAAGCCGTTCCACAGGACTACATCCAGCATCTCTACGATCGTCTCCATGGGAGAATAGCAGCTTGCATTGCTGCGAAAGGTGGATATACACTGTACTAGTGCCGACATTGTGCATGCTCTGTTGCCTGTGTCTATGTGCCTGTGGTTCTGTCGGTGTGTTCATGTGATGTATCTGACCCCAGGAATGTGTCAATAAAGTTTCCCCTTCCTGGGACAATGAATTCACGGTGTTCTTATTTCAATTTCCAGGAGTGTATTATTCAGAGGTGCGACTTTGTAAATCTTCTTTGGTTAGTAGCGCCATCTGCCTATTAGCATTTTGCATAGCAATAACGCTGCCAGTTCTTTGGCAGCCGTGATACAGCTACTTCCTTTTCCCTGCAGCATTGCGAGTGATACGGCATATTAACATCCATTCATCGACTCTATGATACCTGCCGTCAGTCACCTTGTATTTAAACACAAGTGTGGCAATATGAGCACTGGAAACATATATTGCTAACGTTGTACATTATGTAACCATGACGATCTATTTTAGGTAATATCATAGCTTTCCGCCGCTTACCAAATGTACTTTGCATGCCTTCATTTTTGTCGGATCTACAAAAATTTTCAGTGAGTACATGTCAACAGGAGCGATTCTGCTGAGCAGATTGTGATGTGTAACGCCTCGTGGCTGATACACACTGAATTAAATAATAATCTTTGTTGATATGTATCATAGAACGGAAAGTTCGATATAAAACGTATTATGCTGTTTTTCAACACCGCTAGGCAATTTTCCGTATTTTAGATCTGAAGACGGCTCGTCAGTGAGTTGACACCGGAAATCAAAAAAGGAAGTTAAGCTGTCTTTACCTAGCATATTTATCCACACGTTTTAACTGTTATTAATATACGTTTTTAAGGTCTAGGACAAAGAGACTAATGTACTCGACTATTGCGTGTAACTCAAAGTATAAGGGCGGAATATCACTGGTTTAGTTCTGATTCTTGAGTTTCTCCCGGCGTATTTGATAATCGAAATATCCACGGGTGTACTGCGGATCTACAGTGTCCAACAGGCACAATATTTCGGCGATCATACATGTCGCCATCATCATGTGAACTGACGGACTGAACTCCTGTGAACGTGCCGGCACGGAGATCCGTACGCTATGGCTGCTCAGAGGGAACTGGGTTCGGTCGCGGCGGCGGCCGATTTAAATACCCTCCTCCCGCAGCGCGCTCCCACCGCTGTCCGCGCCCCGCGCCACCGTCGCGCGGTGGAGCAGATTGCGACGGCGTCTGAGATGACGTCGGTGTGATGCCATTTAGTTGTTTAGCCTACAGTCGAGAAACATGTGTTCTTGACCATATCTATTACTTTCACAGTTATTAAAATTCGATTTATTGAGGAAGTTTCAAAATAAATCCGAAACTACTAAATTATTACTATACTATATTTATTAAGTCCTTACACGGCCAGTGGGAAGTACACTGTGTTCACGTAAATACGTCGTACCACACCTTGTGCGCTTCTGGCATCTAGTCGTAATTTGTTGCACCAGCTGCAGTTTCTGTTTGTTGTGATATGTAGCTCTTAACTGTCATGAAAAGTGTTATCTGCATCCACGTCTACATCTACGCCCAGCAAACCACTGTGAAAAGGATGGTACAGGGTACGCCCCATTTTGGTAGTTCTTAG
Organism: Schistocerca cancellata; assembly: GCF_023864275.1. Taxonomy (NCBI): domain Eukaryota; kingdom Metazoa; phylum Arthropoda; class Insecta; order Orthoptera; family Acrididae; genus Schistocerca; species Schistocerca cancellata. The sequence continues at coordinate 616,998,903 of NC_064631.1, read as the reverse complement.
AGTTTCTTGCCGTTCCATTCACGCATGGAGCATGGAAAGGGTGGTTGTTCAAAAGTCGCCGAGGGTGATGTAATCATTTTAAATTACTTTAAACTTACTCTCGCCGAGGATAGATTGAAGGGGGAGGGCGGAGGGAGCAGCGAAGGGGGTAATCGTCTGCCCCCCCCCCCCACATACACACACACACACACACACACACACACACACACACACACACACACGCCAAAGGGTCGGAACTAAACTAAAACTGTAAATTTTTTGTAATCTGTGACCAAATTAAGTAGCTAAATGTAGAGCCCTGGTAAACAGATTTAGTCATGTACTTCCGTATTTCCCAAATCACCGTGCTTCCTGTGCCTGGGAGAATGCACTGCTGAATCAGTTACATGTGCTGCCCCACCTGTTCGGCTCTCGAACTGTGGGCGCCAAGTACTAGCAGGCTTTGCCCCTTCTGCCACATCAGCGTGCGCTTCACGTCACACTTAATGACATTAACTACTTTTGACACATTATCGTCATTTCTGCTGCTATTACACTGTTCGCGTAGATTTCTGTAGCCAATTCAACCACCGCGTCTTGATGGTCTCGAGTTTTTCAGTTTTGTAGGTCTTGAAACGAGTTTCTAAAATAAGTTATTTCTTGTCTAAAAAGCGCAAGACAGCTTGTAACTGGCTCCTTGCCTATTATGGGGGCCAGTATTTATTGTTCCTGTATTACTTAATTTCGGAATTTAGGTTATTAAAGCAACATCATTTCAGATTGCTGTTCACCAATTTTTACAGATTCTCATCTGTAGTGGACTGTTTTTGGCACAGCGGCTGTAAAGTTAAATTGAATAGAAGAGAATATATCTGAGTCATTCGCTTTATCTGACAAGTAGAAAATATTTTGATGATACCCATCTTCAGATAGTAAAAGTATCACAATAATTGTTCAAACTTAATTTATTTCATTCGCTTAGGCAGCAAAAAGCGATCTTCGGCGGATTCATGTACATTTAGCTGCAATGAGTCCTTCTGAACTAAATATAGCATATCTTTCCTAGCGTTTCTCCGACCGTCTGTATGACTGTACAGTGTACAGGGTGTCTTACGTACGTGTTATTGTTTGCATTATCATCAAAACTACAGGTGCAAACACTTATATAATCAGAGGCATCTTCCTGCAGTGTTTCTGATCAAGTCCTTTACTTCCATACTTCTGTGGAAATTTTCTGGCACACATCCCTCTGATATACCATATTCACATATTACATCTAGGTACGTTATGCCCATATCTCTATATAACAGAGTAAGTCTCCTTTCAGATACACAGTATTTTACCAGAAAACACCTGATTCTTTAAAGAATCGAGTTACCATGTATAAAACAGCTCCAAACTTTTCATTACTTTATAAATTAGTTAATGTGTTAAATTTTGCTGTTATGCACGTAGGGGGATAAAAGCTTAGAAAAGGTCTGCAATTACGCGTATAATTTGTTGGAAGTCGCAAAGTTCCCTCATTATGAAACACTGTATGAATATAGACTGGGTAATTTGAGCTCCATTAAAAAGAAAATAGGAAGCAAGGTTTCTCACGCATCTCAACGTTTATGACGTCATATCTCTTAAAGTGTGCGTCCTAAAAGGACTTAATTTACCAAGTACATTTAGTGGTATATGTAGATACTGTCTGCAAAGTGTGTTGCGAATACAGTTGGCACCAAATAAATAGTAAATCAAACGTCATGCTTGATACTGGAGTTTTACTGTGCGTCATTTTAAGAAGAAGCTAGTTTTCCCTGCCAAAAGCCTTGCCACAGTTTTAACAGCGGTTCCCACCAGATCAGCGCAGTTGAGCTCTGTGGGACTTGCCTAGCACTTGGATGAGTGACGTTCAGGTCTGCCTAGCGCTGTTGGCAAGCAGATTGCATTCATCCCTCGTGAGGTTAATTGAGGAATTATTTGATTGAGAAGTAGCGGCTCCGGTCACGAAAGCTGACAACGACTGGGAGAGCGGTGTGCTGAGCTCATGGCCCTCCATATCGGCATCCAGTGACGCCTTTGGTTGAGGATGACACGGCGGCCGGTCGGTACTGGCGGGCCTTCCGATGCCTGTTCAGACGGACTGTGTGCGTATACACTATCCGGACACCACCAAAACCATACGTTTTTCATATTAGGTGCATTGAGCTGCCACCTACTGCCAGCTACTCCATATCAACGACCTCAGTCGTCATTAGACATCGTGAGAGAGCAGAATGGGGCGCTCCGCGGAACTCGCGGACTTCGACCGTGATCAGGTGAAAGGGTGTCGCTTGTGTCATGCGTCTGTAGGCGAGACTTCCATACTCGTAAACATCCCTAGGTCCACTGTTTCCCATGTGATAGTGAAGCGGAAACGTGAAGGGACACGTATAGCACAAAAGCGTACAGGCCGACCTCGTCTGTTGCCTGATAGAGACTACCGACAGTTGAAGAGGGTCGTAATGTGTAACAGACAGACATCTATCCAAACCATAACACAAGAATTCCACACTGCATCAGGATCCACTGCAATTACTATGACAGTTCGGCGGGAGGTGAGAAAACTTGGATTTCATGGTCGAGTGGCTGCTCATAAGCCACACATTACGCCGGTAAATGCAAACGACCCCTAGGTTGGTATAAGGAGCGTAAACATTGGACGATTGAACAGTGGAAAAACGTTGTGTGGAGTGACGAATCACGGTATACAATGTGGCGATCCTGCGGCAGGTTGTGGGTATGGCGAATGCCCGGTGAACGTCATCTGACAGCGTGTGTAGTGCTAACAGTAAAATGAGGAGGCGGTGGAGTTATGGTGTGGTCGTGTTTTTCATGGAGGGGGCTTGCGCCCCTTGTTGTTTTGCGTCTCAAAAAAAATGGTTCAAATGGCTCTGAGCACTATGGGACTCAACTGCTGTGGTCATCAGTCCCCTAGAACGTAGAACTACTTAAACCTAACTAACCTAAGGACATCACACACACCCATGCCCGAGGCAGGATTCGAACCTGCGACCGCAGCAGCAGCGCGGCTCCGGACTGGAGCGCCTAGAACCGCACGGCCACCGCGGCCGGCTTTTGCGTCTCTCTATGACAGCACAGGCCTACATTGATGTTTTAAGCACCTTCTTGCTTCTCACTGTTGAAGAGCAATTCGGGGATGGCGATTTCATCTTTCAACACGGTCGAGTACCTGTTCATAATGCACGGCCTGTGGTGGAGTGGTTCCACGACAATAACATCCCTGTAATGCAGTGCCCTGTGCAGAGTCACGACCTGAATCCTATAAGACACCTTGGGGATGTTTTGGAACGCCGACTTAATGCCAGGCCTCACCGACCGACATCGATAATATCTCTCCTCAGTGCAACACTCCGTGAAGAATGGGCTGCCTTTCCCAAGAAATCTTCCAGCACCTGATTGAACCTATGCCTGCGAGAGTGGAACCGTCAGCAAGGCTAAGGGTGGGCCAACACCATACAGAATTTCAGCATTACCGATGGAGGGTGCCACGAAATTGTAAGTCATTTTCAGCCAGGTGCCCAGATATAACTCCGATGTAAATAATTATCTAGACATATCCATACTTCAGGTTGCATACAAAGTTCTATCAACCTGTCTTATTCATACAGCACAAGACAACTGGCAAACAAAACTGGTGAATACCAAGATGGCTTTCGCCCCAGTGGATCCTGCAGAGAACAAATTTTCAATCTAAAGACCGTGCTAAAATACAAAACTGTCAGAAACAGCCCAATAATTTGCACGTTTGTTGGCTTTAAAAAGGCATACCACTCAGCTCACCGACAAGCACTTTTTGATATCCTTGAGGAACAACCTGATCAAAGAAACACTGACCGATATTATTTCCAAGGTGAAATTCATGGGTGAAACATCCGAGCCTTTCCTGATCAAAACTGGCGTCCGACAAGATGATGGACTGTCTCCTCTCCTATTCTACCTTGTGCTGGACAAGGTCATCCGTGTATGGGGAAAGGAACTGAAGAATGAAAACTATATGAAACCTATGCAGATGGGGCGAGTCAAGGATAACGTAAGACCTTCAAGTTTGGTTTTTGTTGACGACTTAGCAGTTCTAGCGCATGATGAAATATCAGCAGTCGAACAGGTAAAAGCCTCAAAGAATGTGCAGAGAAAGTTGGTCGACAAGTATCTTTCCTAAAGTCTGAGTTCATCACCACAAAAACTGACGCCAAAAACGTGACTAAAAATGCGGTCATATCAATAGAGGCCAATACATTAAATACTTAGGTGAAGTCCTAGAACCTACAGGGTGAGAGAAATCAGCACAAAACATTCGCCTCGAAAAACTAAGGAAATTCTGTGGGAGAACATACAAGGTGTACAAAAAAAGTCTTGTCCAAAAATACTAAAATTAGGCACTATAACACAATATTAAAACCTGAAGTCCTGTATGCCAGTGAAACCCTGACAGTCCACATAAAAGGCGACCTAGAAAACTTATTAAAGGAAGAACATAAAATCGACAGAAAGATACTAGGGCCAAAGAAAACAGAAGAGGGCTATGGACTACAATCTCGTCAAAAAACTCAGAAATTTTCCAACCTTTCAACAGACATTAGAAAAACGCGATTAAAAATTAATGGGTACGTGTAAAGAGGGGCGAGGGGGGGGGGACCATAAGGGCTGGTCTCTAGGCTTCCCAAAAGAAGACTTGCGCACAAAAATCTTAAATACATAGAAGGACTTAGAACTATACCCTGGATACAAGAGGTCAAAAAGGACCTACAAAAAGCTCAGGTAAGTTATTCAGATATTTTGGACAGAAAGGTATTTAAGCAGAAAGTTGACAGATGGGTAGTTAGGCCAGGCAACGAGGCTCCGAAGAAAGCAGGGATAAAATGGACAGAGCAAAGGAAGAGACCCCATGCAAAAAAAGGGGAAAAAGGAGAAAGAATAAAGAAGCTTTTCGTGATCCAACAGGGTCTAATACGTATATAAGCAAATACCTATAAATGGTGCAATGGAAACGTGAGATGAGAAACGAAAGAACCAACAAAATGTAATAAGAATCACACCTGCAAAATTACGGCATAATCAACAGCAAGAGCACAGCAGGAAGAAATCGCGCCAGGTAAAATATGCTAAAGTAAAACTTAACTACTGGGAGAAAGATCAGGATTATTTTCTCATACTAAAAAGGAAAAAAAGCGTCTTACTTGAACTGAAAATACTAAAACATTAATTGTAATGGTGAAACTAAGCCTTTAATTAGTTTTATCAGCTAAACACTGGCCTACAGAATTTTCCCTGACAAATACAACTCGGACTTAACCTATTCATTTATTACCCACAATATATAAGCCCAAAGCAATCCGACTGCTATACAGTGACCGAGCGAGGCGGCGCAGTGGTTAGCGCATTGGACTAGCATTCGGGAGGACGACGGTTCAATCCCGAGTCCGGCCATCCTGATTTAGGTTTTCCGTGATTTCCCTAAATCGCTCCAGGCAATTGCCGGGATGGTTCCTTTGTAAGGGCACGGCCGACTTCCTTCCCCGCCCTTCTCTAATCCGATGAGACCGATGACCTCGCTGTTTGGTCTCTTCACCCAAACAATCCAATCCAGTCCAATGCTACACAGTGACAACATGACTTCCAATAATTAACACAAACGAATGGCATTGAATTGCAAGAAAATCATAATAATAATGAAAATCCAAAAAATATGAAATTAAAGAAATATGAAACTACCTTCAACTCTGTTAATTACCTAAACTCATTTCACTCACGAATCCTATTTTTTTTTGTAAGTCACTTACCTCACAGAAAATCTTCATAACACGAACTAAGCAATTACAGCAAGCAGCAACTACAGCCAGCTAAATAAAAGCATTCCAACTACTATAGACTCTAACTACTAGGTATACGGTAGGTACCTAACTAGGAGGTATACGGTTAGCAAAAGAAAGATTTTGTAGAAGAGCAAACAATGTATTTAGAAAATTGTACCTTATTCATGTGACATCTAGTTCCTAAAACATCCATCCTCATTTTACATTTCCTTGCGTCTCACTTTATAATGCATGTCCTACCAACACAGAGTCTGAAAACATGTCCATACACTTCTCTGTCCACTCGCAAACTTCTAGTCCGTCCAGCCAGTCTTGCCGAGGGCGCAGAGCGGTGTCAGCGATATTAACACAGTGCTGCTAACATACAAACAGGCTACTTACAATGACAATGCTGTATTTTATACTCTTATTTCACAAGAACAGAAAACTCTCTTAAAACCAAAAACTTTACTTTATTTACAAAAGTCTTACTAGGCAATGTTTTTACCATTATGCAAATTGAGATTAATTATACTGAACTGGCCTAAACTGAGCGGAGAAGGTGGACAGTTCTATCAGTATGCGCCAGCAAACATTTTTACTTTAAAAGCATACCCATATTGCAAATCTATTATCTCTCTTTCATAGATACTGCTTCTGGAAGTCCTTCCATGAGATTAATAATTCCTAACAATTTTCTTCAGCAAAATCCTTCTCCAGTTTGTACTACACTTAAAGTTCTGCCAGCTTACTTAATGTCCAGGACTTGACTACTCTCCGCTCTACAACTGTGCCAAAGATACGCAAGTTCAGAGATACTACTCTCACTGCCGTAAGTTGACTATTCCACAGAGGTCACACGTTGCTGCTTTGCTCTCTTAACATGAAATTTCCACTCATTCTGACACAATATGCAAATAAATGTCCAGTCAACTTATATATGTCCACCTTTCAATTCCCCGTGAACTATACAGTGTGCTACAAAAAGGTACGGCCAAACTTCCAGGAAACACTCCTCACACACAAATAAAGAAGAGATGTTATGTGGACATGTGTCCGGAAACGCTTAATTTCCATGTTACAGCTGATTTTAGTTTCGTCAGTATGTACTGCACTTCCTCGATTCACCGCCAGTTGGCCCAATTGAAAGATGGTAATGTTGACTTCTGTGCTTGTGCTGACATGCGACTCATCGCTCTACAGTACTAGCATCAAGCACATCAGTACGTAGCATCAACAGGTTAGTGTTCATCACTAACGTGGTTTTGCAGTCAGTGCAATGTTTACAAATGCGGAGTTGGCAGATGCCCATTTGATGCATGGATTAGCACGGGGCAATAGCCGTGGCGCGGTACGTTTGTATCGAGACAGATTTCCAGAACGAAGGTGTCCCGACAGGAAGACGTTCGAAGCAATTGATCGGCATCTTAGGGAGCACGGAACATTCCAGCCTATGACTCGCGACTGGGGAAGACCTAGAACGACGAGGACACCTGCAATGGACGAGGCAATTCTTCGTGCAGTTGACGATAACCCTAATGTCAACGTCAGAGAAGTTGCTGCTGTACAAGATAACGTTGACCACGTCACTGTATGGAGAGTGCTACGGGAGAACCAGTTGTTTCCGTACCATGTACAGCGTGTGAAGGCACTATCAGCAGCTGATTGGCCTCCACGGGTACACTTCTGCGAAAGGTTCATCGAACATTGTGTCATGCCTCATTTCAGTGCAAATGTTCTCTTTACGGATGAGGTTTCATTCCAACGTGATCAAATTGTCAATTTTCGCAATCAACATGTGTGGGCTGACGAGAATCCGCACGCAGTTGTGCAATCACGTCATCAACACAGATTTTCTGTGAACGTTTGGGCAGGCATTGTTGGTGATGTCTAGATTGGGCCCCATATTCTTCCACCTACGCTCAATGGAGCACGTTATCATGATTTCATACGGGATACTCTACCTGCGCTGCTAGAACATGTGCCTTTACAAGTACGACACAACATGTGGTTCATGCACGATGGAGCTCTTGCACATTTCAGTCGAAGTGTTCGTACGCTTCTCAACAACAGATTCGGTGACCGATGGATTGGTAGACCATGGCCTGCACTCTCTCCTGACCTCAACCCTCCTGACTTTCATTTATGGGGGCATTTGAAAGCTCTTGTCTACGCAACCCCGGTACCAAATGTAGAGACTCTTCGTGCTCGTATTGTGGACGGCTGTGTTACAATACGCCATTCTCCAGAGCTGCATCAGCGCATCAGGGATTCCATGCGACGAAGGGTGGATCCATGTATCCTCGCTAACGGAGGACATTTTGAACATTTCCTGTAACAAAGTGTTTGAAGTCACGCTAGTACGTTCTGTTGCTGTGTGTTTCCATTCCATGATTAATGTGATTTGAAGAGAAGTAATAAAATGAGCTCTAACATGGAAAGTACGCGTTTCCGGACACATGTCCACATAACATATTTTCTTTCTTTGTGTGTGAGGAATGTTTCCTGAAAGTTTGGCCGTACCTTTTTGTAACACCCTGTATATTGTACAATGATATAACTTTGCGTGTTCATTCAGAAGTGTTTGTAGATGCTGTGTGCAGAAGTGTTGCCAATAGGGCCAGTAATAAAGAAGTAATAAATTAAAACCTCATATCTGATGTTGAGGTTCTACTGCATGAACAAGGAAGATGTAATAAGCGATACACATTTTTCCGTTCATCGCTCGTTTTGTTAGGGTGTCACCGCGAATAAGTTTCGTAAAGATATGAAATTATCTGTAATTTGTTAGAAGTCGCTAAGTGCTCTCAATTTTCAAATACTGGATGAGTAAAGTCCAGGTATTTGCGCCCTGTTATTTACGCTGCCACAAGACACACACAGCTTCTAACTGTAATACTTGTCTTATTGTGTTAAACTTTTAACATAAAATTGTATGGTTAATGGGTAAATTATGAGAGCGTTTTAAATTTTTAAATTCTGTCAATAATTAGATGTTGAAAGTCAAACTTTGTTTTCTCTGGAAAGCGTTACACAGGCCACTGGAAACTGAATCTGGGAATCGTGTTCTGGGATAGTCGGCTGTTGTCAGTAACACTGATCACTTTGATTACATCTGTTGTCATTTTATTTGATACACATAATTACGATTTTTGCTGTTGGTCTTGAGCAACCAGATTAGTCTCAGTTTTAATTACAATTCAAAATGCAAAACATAATTACACCCTGGTGTACATGGCATTCTCAGAAGTCGCAGGGCGTAGAGCGTGGGACAAAAAAATTCTGGGCGCGTCGTTGCTCAGTAGTAGTAAACTCTGGACGTTCGCCTCTGTTACTTGCTGTCTAGCAGGGCTGGCGGGTAAGCTTCCACTCATGCCAGTAGCTGCTTGGATGTGCTAACTGCAGTGCGGACATGTATGCCTGTATGGCTAATGCGTTAAAAGCGCAAGACATCGTAGGTGAATTTTAGCTTCATTATCCAGAACTTCAAGCATTAATTATGAAAACGACCATGGGCTATATATTGGGACTAAGACAGAGTATCACTGGGACTCTCCGGCTGAATACAAATTCTAATCACATCAAGTGAAGAAAGGTTGAGAAAAGATTTTTGAAAAAAGAGCAGGTAGATGAATAAAAGTGATGTTTAGATTTATCATCATCAAAACGAGACCTATTTTGCAAAGTACATCCTTGTCTGGCGCCTGCTCTTAACGGTGGTCATCATGGAGGAATGACGCAAAACACTTTATTGATCGTACACATAAAAAAATCTCTAAGTTGCTAGCAAAAGATGGTGACTTGGAATGCCACGGCAAAACGTTGTAACGTCACCTAGGTTTAGTTCTTGAGGGGCAGAACACACTTTTCAGAGGCTATCATGATGATGGCTCTGTTTTCTCAAAAGAACCCAGACTATCAAATATCGGTGACATCGAAGAACTAATGAAATTTTGTGTCAAGGAATGCGGAGATGCAGAATTAGCTGCACAGTATAGCTCTAATAGTTAATGGGATACATTCTTAGTAAAACTGTATAAAATGAATTGATTGAATGCTGTGGCGAAGAAATTATTTCCCCAATTATGTCGCTCTCACTTTGTAAACAGAAGCAGTGTTCTGATATTCAGCTGACAACGATCGGGAGAGAAGAGTACTGACCACTTGCCCTCCAAACCCACATCCAGTGACTCCTTCAGCTTAGGCTGACAGGACGATCGTTAGCTACTGTTGGCTCTTCCAAGGCCTGTTTAGGCGTAATATACACACACACACACACACACACACACACACTGAGGCGCCAAAGAAATTGGTATAGGCATGTGTATTCAAATAAGAGATATGTAGATAGGCAGAATACAGCACTGCGCTCGGCAGTGTCTGGCGCAGTTGTTAGATCGGTTATTGCTGCTACAATGGCAGGTTATCAAGATTTAAGTGCACTTCCTGGCAGGTAAAAACTGTGTGCCAGACCAAGGTTCGAAGACTCATTCAAAATTTGAGTGAGTTTGAATATGGTGCTACAGTCGGCGCATGAGCGATGGAACACAGCATCTCTAAGGTAGCGATAAGAGAGGGTTTTTCCCATACAAACATTTCATGAACGTCCCTTGAATATCAGGAATCTGGTAAAACATCAAATCTCTGAAATCCCTGTGGCCAGAAAAAAAATCCTGCCAGAACGGGACCAATGCCGACTGAAGAGAATCGTTCAATGTGACAGAAGTGCAACCCCTCCACAAATTGCCGCAGATTTCATTGCTGGGCCGTCCACAAGTGTCAGCTTGCGAACCATTCAACGAAACATCATCGATATGGGCTTCCAGAGCCAAAGGCCCACTCGTGTACCCTTGATGACTGCATAACATACGCTGCACCTGGGCCCTTCAACACTGACACTGGACTGTTGACGACGGTAAAACGTGTCGCCTGGTCCGACTACTCTCGTTTCAAATTGTATCAAGTGTATCAAGTGGGTGGACGTGTATGGGTATGGAGACAACCTCATAAAACTATGGATCCTGCATGTCAGCAGGGGACTGTTTGTAGGTGGAGGCTCTATAATGGCGTGGAGCATGTGCAGTTGGAGTGATGTGGGACCCCTGATATGCATCGATACGACTCTGACTGGTGACGTGTACGTAAGCATCCTGTCTGATCACCTGGATCCGTTCACGTCCATTGTGCAGTTCGACAGACTTGATCAATTCCAGCAGGACAATGCGACACCCCATACGTCCAGAGTAATACAGAGTGGCTCCAGGAACACTCTTCTGAGTTTAAGCACTTCCGCTGACCACCAGACTCCCCAGACATGAACATTATTGTGCATATCGTGGACGCCTTGCAACATGATGTTCAGAAGAGATCTCCACTCCCTCGTATGCTTACCAATTTATGGACAGCGCCGCAGGATTCATGGTGTCAATTCCCTCCAGCACCACTTCAGATACTAGTCGAATCCATGCCAGGTGGTTCTGCGGCACTTCTGCGTGTTCGTGGAAGCCATACACGACATTAGGCAGGTGTACCAGTTTCTTTGGCTCTTCAGTATGTATATATGTGCATATTAGTTTCTCACGGATCTGTATGTTTATGACGTCATACCTCCTGAACTATGTATCGTACAATGATATAACTTTGCTTGTACAATCCATGTGACGGAAAGATAAGTGAAATTTCTGACGAAAAGCAGCTGATTTCTAGGCGATTTCGATCACTTTATAGAAGACTTTGGATGTTAGTTTACAGGATACACCAACAAGGTAAACTACGTGACACATATTCATGTAAAGGCGGGAAACACATCACTAATGGCAACAGACAAATCGCTACAAATAATCCACTATGTAACGGCTTAGTTAGTAAACAAACAAATCTGTGCTATTGCTGGACTTGACTACTGAGCAACAAGGTACCTGGATATAGTCTGCGACCATTCATAAATGCTAGCTTTGCAGCCCTGTGCAGACAGGATATCCGAGTTCTAAGCATGGATGACATGTTAATTAGCAGACACTTCAATTTCATTATATTTACCTTGGCAAAGAGCTGTCCATGAACAAGTGCGTAGCCGGTCGGAGTGGCCGTGCGGTTCTAGGCGCTACAGTCTGGAGCCGAGCGACCGCTCCGGTCGCAGGTTCGAATCCTGCCTCGGGCGTGGATGTGTGTGATGTCCTTAGGTTAGTTAGGTTTAATTAGTTCTAAGTTCTAGGCGACTAATGACCTCAGAAGTTAAGTCGCATAGTGCTCAGAGCCATTTGAACCATTTTTCAACAAGTGCGTACAGGGCACAGTAAGAATTGGTGTGACAGGGGAGGATCGATTTGTTCAGCATTACAAAGACCTATTGTGGCAGCAAGGAGAATAACATCATTCAGAAGAAGAGGAAGACGGTGAAATAGACGGAGATGTATTAAAATACAGAGGTATGATGCTACACAGAAGTCTGTAAAAACACACATAGTATTTATAAATTTGGTTAAACAATCTGTCAATGTCCGGCCCCGGTAGATGAGTGGTCAGCGCGACAGAGTGTTAATCCTAAGGGCCCGGGTCCGATTCCCGGCTGGGTCGGAGATTTTCTCCTCTCAGGGACTGGGTGTTGTGTTGTCCTAATCACCATTATTTCATCCCCATCGACGCGCAAGTCGCCGAAGTGACGTCAAATCGGCGAACGGTCTACCCGACGGGAGGCCCTAGTTTCACAATGTGAACCAAAACAAAACTTGGACGTGACGACACAAACGCCACTGCTGACTAGGTGGCTAAAATAACTGATCAACTGCTGTTAAAAAAATTCTTATTTACTGACGGGTATTCGACACGGCCCATCATCTGAACATCTGCCAAAGAAAAGCACACAGCCACAATCGCAAGCGTAATCGACGGCAGTCACTAAGGGTAAATTTACAAAAGTCTTCGTATAAAGTGTGGAGGCAGCCGTCAGAACTCTTCTCATAGAAAGACGATGTTACGAAATTTAATTAACAGTGGAGTTTTTGCGCCCAAAGAAATGATTGAAGAACTTGATTTTGAAATCAGATCACGAATTCAGTTCCCAGTCTTTCACTAACTGTAAGTTCTGGTCGCCTGCAAGCCTCACGAAAGGTCGTAACAAGGTTCTAATGGCGCCGCCTTCCTGCACATCACATCTACATCGCCTGTGAAGAGCTTCATGGAGCTACTGTTTTTATCCATCGCGCCATTCACGTTCCCTATGAACAGCAGAGGCACGAACGTACTGCCTTAAGGGACACTAAGAGCTACCTTTGCTAATGAGAGTGCGTCCCCATTAATATCGACACAGTCAGTGTGTTCGAAAGTCCCTTTATTAAATCGAATTTTACCTGTTCGAATATTCTGCACACACGTATTTCACTTCGAAAACAGTCCGAAACTTTATCAAAGGCACCACACCAAGCCAGGTTTCATACGACCGATGTTAGTATAAACTATATTGATTAGTTTCTAGCATTTGCAGACTTAGGGAAAGCTTTTGACAATGTTGACTGGAATACTCTCTTTCAAATTCTGAACGTGGCAGGGGTAAAATATAGGGAGCGAAAGGCTATTTACAATTCGTATAGAAATCAAACGGCAGTTATAAGAGTTGAGGGGTATGAAAGGGAAGCAGTGGTTGAGAAGGGAGTGAGACAGGGTTGTAGCCTCTCCCCAATGTTATTCAATCTGTATATTGAGCAAGCAGTGAAGGAAACAAAAGAAAAATTCGGAGTAGGTATTAAAATCCATGGAGAAGAAATAAAAACTTTGAGGTTCGCCGATGACATTGTAATTCTGTCAGAGACAGCAAAGGACTTGGAAGAGCAGGTGAATGGAATAGATAGTGTCTTGAAAGTAGGACATAAGATGAACATCTACAAAAGCGAAACGAGGATAATGGAATGTAGTCGAATCAAGTCGGGTGATGCTCAGGGTATTAGATTAGGAAATGAGACACTTAAAATAGTCAAGGAGTTTTGCTATTTGGGGAGCAAAATAACTGATGATGGTCGAAGTAGAGAGGATATAAAATGTTGACTGGCAATGGCAAGGAAAGCGTTTCTGAAGAAGAGAAATTTGTTAACATCGAGTGTAGATTTAAGTGACAGGAAGTCGTTTCTGAAAGTATTTGTATGGAGTGTAGCCATGTATGGAAGTGAAACATGGACGATTAATAATTTAGACAAGAAGAGAATAGAAGCTTTCGAAATGTGGTGCTTCAGAAGAATGCTGAAGATTAGTTGGGTAGATCACATAACTAAAGAGGAGGTGTTGAATAGGATTGGGGAGAAGAGAAGTGTGTGGCACAACTTGACTACAAGTAGGGATCGGTTGGTAGGACATGTTCTGAGGCATCAAGGGATCACCAATTTAGTGTTGGAGGGCAGCGTGGAGGGTAAAAATCGTAGAGGGAGACCAAGAGATGAATACACCAAGCAGATTCAGAAGGATGTATGTTGCAGTAGGTACTGGGAGATGAAGAAGCTTGCACAGGATAGAGTAGCATGGAGAGCTGCATCAAACCAGTCTCAGGACTGAAGACCACAACAACAACAACATATTGATTAGTTTAGGATTTACACAAATGCTCAAAAACTTACAATGATACATTTTATAAGAAGCACACTTTCATCGCACAGAGCTTTAAACACGACATTCCGAGAGCTCAGTTTATAATGCATTACTTCTTAAAATTTGAGAACATTGGTTTCATTGCATTTGTTCCTGAACAGTGGACTCGAATTAAGCGTTGCTCTCTCAGAAGTAAAATGTGAGGCATAAATTTAAGATGAGTAAAATGACAGGATATGCCTGTTGCCAGTCTCTCAGTAACACTATACTCTACAACGGAGCCAGGAGGGGAATTTTAAAAAAAGCGCAAGAAAAAGTTTATCCAAGTTCGTTTGCTTCTAACGTGGCAGGAAATTAGTAGCTTAGCAACAGCTGACTAAAAGAGTTTTCCGTCTCTCGTGCCACTGCGTGGGGCATAACACGGCACCTGTAATTAGAGCTGTATGTTTCGCTAACGAGCAAGTTACGGCGCTTGCTAAAAAAATTCTCAGCATCGCTCTCGGTGAGAGATTGCCGGAAAGTGGTTAATTAATACTCTCTGTCTCCCGTCACGGAATTTTCGAAATATGGAGTCAGAGGTGAAGGTGGGGGGTTTGGCAAGAACAGTGAGAAAGGCGAGAGATGCGGGCTGCTCAGGCTGCAAAATTGCAGGAGCAGCTGTAAATCTGTGGCAAACTGTTCGTCTTCAGCTGCGTCACGTACGGTCGACAGTGATGGTAGTTTTCGTAAGTAGTCTTGTTGTTAATAAGCACACGTGAAGAGGGATAACTGAAGTGACAGTTTTTCCTTTAAAAGGATACACTGCTACTATCTGGTTGCACAAAGATAGTCTCGGCAACAGAATACCAAGTAGGAACGTAGAAAACAGCTTGTAATTTAGCTGTAATTATATAGGATTGGGCGAATCGATAAGTGAATCCTTAGAACACTAATGCAACGCATTCTGGAGTGCTGTTTGACTTTACCAGGACGGATTATTAAAGGAAGACATCGAAGCAATTCAGATGCGAGCCGCTAGATTTGTTGCCGGTAGGTGCAATCAACACGCGAGCGTTACAGAAATGCTTTGTAAACTCAAATCCCGGAGGTTTCCTCGAAACATGATTCAAAAATTATACGTAGAGAAATCCAAATCGAGACAATCTATTTGGTGCTTTATTGGTTTTCGATAGGACTGTTTTGTCTACAGTGCCATTTTCTAGCTACCTGCGAATAATACATGATTCCGTTAACATTTTCTCTCTTTTCTTGCGGATGGTTATTACAATATTGGGTATTTACACAACAGCACTTCCGTCTAACTGTTTTTGACGTCCATAAAACTTCGATTAGTGCTATCAATGTCTAATGATTTCGTTCTAATGTCTTATAATTGACGTGATTACATAACTGCGCCGGCTGTACTGACGTATCTCGATCGTTAATGTGGTTGTAGGGCAGATTTTCTTGTAGGCTGTGACCATTTTGTTCTGTTTATAAGTTTTTGTACTTTTGACAGCATTATTTGACATAACACTAGCGATGTTATATGGTTAAAATTTTGTTTTGATTTATAAACCTATGGGTTTCTACGTATTGGCGATTTTAACTTTGCTGTTAATTGTATCTTTCCTTGTGAAATGTTACTGGATGTGTATCTTTATCCGTTATCTACATGTAAGATGTCAGCAATATTTTCTATGTACTATGTTATGTGGGTAGCTATATGTGTGCATATAAATTTCTATTTATTCCAAGATATTCATTGTTGTTAGCATCGGTATTATATGTAATATTTGCGTTGATAGTTATGTTTGGTGTCTGGTCTAATTTGCCGTTTTCGTTTTCATGTTACTGAAGAAAGTGAATGGGTTTGTATTGCTATTTCTAGTGTTTTCTGCCCGCATCTCGTGGTCGTGCGGGAGCGTTCTCGCTTCCCACGCCCGGGTTCCCGGATTCGATTCCCGGCGGGGTCAGGGATTTTCTCTGCCTCGTGATGGCTGGGTGTTGTGTGCTGTCCTTAGGTTAGTTAGGTTTAAGTAGTTCTAAGTTCTAGGGGACTGATGACCATAGATGTTAAGTCCCATAGTGCTCAGAGCCATTTGAATCTAGTGTTTTCTGGACATAAAATTCCGAAATTTCTTTCTGTTTGTCCTACATAAAATTTATCACTATCTTCACATTTGATTTTTTACACCCCTGATTTTATGTGAACTGGTAATTTCGTTTTCCCTCAGTCAACCTGTGTTTTTAGATAGTGTTAGGTTCGGTACGCTAATTTTAATCGTGTATTTTTCAGTAATGGGTTTCATTTGTCGCATATATTTCCTGTGCATTGGAGACAACACAGGCACGAAATGCTAACCCGTTGGGGATCTGCTTCGGAGGTGTACCAGGTTGCTGTACTATGCAGCCATCTTTAACACCAGTGGCTGGAATTTGTCGACGGCACCTGGTTTGCCCTTGACGTAATACACCATGACAGTAATGCAGCTGAGTGACAATCAACCACGTCATGTGCGCCTTCTCAGCGTTGTTGTCGATGTTGTTGTTCTTGTTGTTGTGGTCATCAGTCCAGAGACTGGTTTGATGCAGCTCTCCATGCTACTCTACGCTGTGGAAGCCTCTTCATCTACGAGTAACTACTGCAACTTACATCCTTCATCCCTTGGTCTCCCTCTACGATTTTTACCCTCCACGCTTCCCTCCAGTACAAAATTGGTGATCCCTTGATGGCTCAGAACGTGACCTACCAAACGATCCCTTCCTCTAGTCAAGTTGTGACACAAACTCCTTTTCCCCCCCAATTCTATTCACCACCTTCTCAGCGATAAATGCCGTAAATGGATCCTAACGATTTGGCTCCTAGTGCTACCTTCTCTGCCTAAGGCGAGCCAACAGTAACTCGCAAAAGCAGATATGTATACAGAAATACCCAAGACGACGGCATTGCATTAAATTTTCCTAATTTCTGTAAGTACCGTGGTCCCTAATTTCGATGGAAAGTTCCACTCCTGCTCCTCATTACTTTCGTCTTTCTTCGGTTTCCTCTCAATCCATGTATTGTGCTCAAAGGACTGTTGATTTATTTCGCTATATAATCCCGCCCAGCTTTCGCTGAGGATAGTAATGCTATCAGCGATTGTTATCATTTATGTCTTTCGTCCTGAATTCCAGTCCCACTACCGAATCTTTATTTTATTTCCGTCATTGCTTCTTTGATAAAGAGTTTGAACAGTCGAAGAGATAGACTACGGCCTTTTTTATCCCAGCACTTCGTTCTTGATGTTCCACTCTTATTGTTCCTTCTTGGTTTTTGTGCATATTGTTTGGCACCCGCCTTCTCCTGTATCTCACTCCTATTTTCATCAGAATTTCAAACTTGTGTTATTTTATACTGCAGGAAGCATTTTCTACCTCTCCAAATTCTGCGAATATGCCTAGACTTTTCTGAACGCTTGCTTCGATTATCAAGCGAACATCAGGACTTCCTCTCTGGTGCCCTTACCTTTCTGAAGATCAAACTGGTCGTCATCCCACAAAGCTTCAATTTGATTTTCCATTGTTCTGTATATTATTCTCGTCAGCTTTGCTGTATTCGGGATTAGGTAGATGATATTTTTCCGGAAGTCTGGTGATATGACTCAAGTCTTCTGGATTCTACTCACCAAACCGAATTGTCATTCGATTGCCACTTCGCCAGGAATTCCAAATGAACGTTATCTCTCCATTCTGCCCGATTTGATCAAAAGTTTGAAACATAGCGAGTAGGAATCACTTCATTTGGTATCATTCTTCACTTTTAGATAAGTTATTTTCCGCCTTGTTTTTTATTGTGTCCAACCAGATATACCATGTATACATTATTTAAACAAAAAATTGACAAATTACTATTCATAAAATATTTTATGAAACTTTTATATTCACTTCCTAGTTCTCAGTCTGCTGAGTCTTGTGGTACATTTTATTAGTTTTGCTTAAACATTTTAATTTAAGAAAAATCAGTAACTGAAGTTACTCCATTAGCTTTTAATCGTCAGAATAGTGGAGCAAGTAGAAGTAGACATTTGCGTATTTCGTTTAACCGTCAGAAAATATTGTGTGTTCACTGAGTGTGTCATCCAAAACCAATGTTGTGATATTCTTCCATCAGAACTCGATTGTGAAAGTGTACAAGTATCCACATGTTTCATCGTTTACTGGAAGTTTCTACCTATGAGTAATATTCTGTGTGAGATCTGTAACTATTCATCATGTGGTCATGATCGGTAATTAATGCGGAAACAGTTAATATAGATTTATAGCATCATACGCCATAGTGAGAAACACACGGGCACTCCCAGTTCTTGCCGACCATATCACATGCTTACTAATAGTGGCGGATCACAACAGCAACTCACCAATCTGTGTACACATCAGACCACAACAGAAATTCATTTATCTGTGTACACACCGGAAAACAACAGCAACACTTTGCTCTGTGTACGCCCCAGGCTACAGACGGCTCCATGAGAGGCATTAGCGCTGCCGCCCAGCAGCACGCACGTCCGTAACCCCGTTGCTGCGAGCACGGCACCACGTTGCATCCATACCTTGTGGATAACATCGGAAGTTCACTGAGAGTTTTTGCGGATGATGCTGTAGTACATCGAGAGGCTGTAACAATGGAAAATTGTACTGAAATGCAGGAGGATCTTCTACAAACTGACGCATGGTGCGGGGAATGGCAACTGAATCTCACTGTAGACAAGTGTAATGTTCTACGAATACACAGAAAGAAAGATCGTTTATCATTTAGCTACAATACAGCAGGTCAGCAACTGGAAGCAGTTAATTCCATAAATTCTCTGGGAGTAGGAATTAGGAGTGATTTAAAATGGAATAACCATATAAAATTAATCGTCGGTACAGCAGGTGCCAGGCTGAGATTCATTGGAAGAATTCTAAGGAAATGCAGTCCGTAAACAGAGGACGCTAGTTACAGTACACTTGTTCGCCCACTGCTTGAATACTGCTCACCGGTGTGGGATCCGTACCAGATAGGGTTGATAGAAGAGAGAGAGAGTATCCAACGGAGAGCAGCGCGCTTCGTTACACGGTCATTTAGAAATCGCGAAAGCGTTACTGAGAGGCTAGATAACCTCCAGTGGAAGACTCTGCAAGAGAGACGCTCAATAGCTCGATACGGGCTTTTGTTGAAGTTTCGAGAACATACCTTCACCGATGAGTCAAGCAGTATATTGCTCCCTCCTACGTATATCTCAATGAGGATAAAATCAGAGAGATTAGAGCCCATACAGAGGCATACCGACAATCTTTCTTTCCACGAACAATACGAGACTGGAATAGAAGGGAGAACCGATAAAGGTACTCAAGGTACCCTCCACCACACACCGTCAGGTGGCTTGCGGAGTATGGATGTAGATGTAGATGTATCTGATTACCAATAAATGTCTTTCTTTGTTTGTAGATAGGGAGCTGACTTTATTAAGTGCTACTCTTACTATCGCTTAAGGACAAAAGTCATAAAAGCGGGCATATTAACCAAATACTGCAGTGAATGCATTACTGAATAACTCATCATAAGACCAGACTAGACCAATATGACAAATGTCCCAGTATGAGCTCCCGAGTGCATTCAAGAATGCGTACGTAAGTCTTACATTAAAAAAGAAAAAAAGGGTCTTGCAGGATTGAATACTTTTTCCTTAGTCTCTCTTGATGGCCTTTCCACCAGTATTTGGCCAAAAATGCCTTCTTAAACTCATCGTGATTTAGAAATTTTTCCGATGATTTGGTTGCTCACAAAGCAGAGTCTCGCTGCATAACCGTGTAACGAATTTAATGTTCTGTGTGACAGTCCAGTTAATGGGGCTGACACCTTCAAATGATTTTATAAATAGAAATAAACGCAAAATATAACTATTTAAAAAAGTGTATAATTCGTCTGATGTGTCGCTAAGAGGTAGTCTTCACTCGTTTCAAAATAACCATGTAAGCGTAGATCAGATGTGGCTCACATTCACCGGCCGGAGTGGCCGAGCGTTACAGTCAGGAATCGTGAGACCGCTATGGTCGCAGTTTCGAATCCTGGCTCGGGCATGGATGTGTGTGATGTCCTTAGGTTAGTTAGGTTTAAGTAGTTCTAAGTTCTAGGGAACTGATGACCTCAGAAGTTAAGTCCCATAGTGCTCAGAGCCATTTGAACCATTTTTTTGGCTTACATTCAAGGAAATAGTAGCGAAGGCAGTTGAGTGATTTATACCAAATAATTTGATCGAATAGACCCCCCAATTCTACAACAAACACGTCAGGACACCGTTGAAGAAGCAACGAAAATAAGCGCGCGAAATTTAAAAGAAACGAAAATCTCCAAGACTGGCAATCTTTTACTGAAGCTTGGAACAGACTTCAATGTGATGTACTTTTAACAGTTTCCACAGTGAAACTCTGTCTCGAAACTGGCAGAAATCGAAAGAGATTCTTGTCTTACGTTAAGTACACCAGTGGCAAGGCACGATCAGTAACTTCACTGCGTGACAGTAATGGTATTGCTACCAATGACAGTGCCGCTGAAGTGGAGTTTCATGGATTTTCGAAATTCCTTCACCAAATAAGACGAAGTAAATACTTCAGAATTCGAATCAAGAATAACTGCCAACATGAGTAACTTAGAAGTACATATCCTAGGTGCAGCGAAAGAGCTTACATCACCCAATAAAGGCAGGTCTTCGGTCCAGACTATGCACCAGGGTCTTGTGATATTATAGTCCCAAACTTAGCCATGGTATACAACCGATAGCTAGACCGGATATCTGCACAATAGACTGGGATGTTGCACAGGCTATACCAATACCTAACAAAGGAAACAGGAGTAATCCGCTGTATTACAGACCCACATCACGGACGTCGATTTGCAGTAGGATTTTTGAACATATATTGCATTCCATCATTGTACACCTCGACGAAACAGTTTTGCTGACATACAGTCTGCATCGATACAGAAACTATCGTTCTTATGAAAGACAACTAGCTCTTCATTCACGCGAAGGAATGCGTGCTATCGACAGGGGTCCTCATATTGATTCTATATCTTTAGATTTCTAGAAGCCTTCAGATGCCGTTTGTGACAAGTGAATTCTAATGAAATAGCATTCCAGTGGTGTATCGTCTCAGTTTTGCGAATGGATTCGCGATATCATGTCGGAAAGGTCACAGGTCGTAGTAATCGACGGAATACCTTTGGGTAAAACAGAAGTGATATCTGGTGTTCCGCAAGGAAGCTTATAGGATCTCTGCTGTTTCTAATCTATAAGCTAGTTATGAGACGATCTGAGCAACCCGTCTAGACTGTTTGCAGATGATTTTGTCATTTACCGTATAGTAAAGTCTTCAGAAGATCGAAACCAATTTTAAAATGTTTTAGATGTATTGGGTAGTTATAATTAAACTGTTGGCGTTCAGACTGCTTCAGTGCATGCTGTATACATCTCTGGTCGTTGAAACATTGTAGGTATGTTCATTTGTATGTGTGCTCAAGGAGTTGCTGAAATAGTTCCACACAGTTTCACCAGGTAAAAATACGGAACTGTAAGCAGTCAGAATGCTGTGTGGGTGTAGGTAAAGGGGAGGAACGATCGGACACATGTAACGGTGGTTTTGGCATGTTTATTATGATATGCTCACAATTTTACAGCATGTATTCAATATGGTCTCCCAACTCAGCACAGCAACATGCCACATCCGTAATACGGAACGGTTGATAGTTGCTGACAGCATGTCCACTGTAACCAGAGCAATATGTCGTCGTGTGATATCCTTCAGATCAGGAAGAGACCGAACACATCTCCGATAGGCGCGATATTTCATAATTCCAACAACCAGAAGTCATATGCATTTGACTCGGGGACCTGGAAGACCACACATCTTGAAATTGTCTAAAGATGATGGGGTCGTTATCGAATGTTTCTCGAAGCGAATCTTTCACTTGTCAAAAACATGTGATGTCACCCCGATTTGCATGAAAATAGTGGCGTCGGCACAATTGCGTTCTTGTTAACGGTGGAACAACGCGTTGCACAAGAAGATCACCGTACACCTAAAAGGCCCACTAGGTGTCATCTGCTGGAAGAAAAACGGACCGAGAACGAACGAGCTTGTGAAACCACACCACACACTCACATAAGGTGAGAGCAGTGGATGCTTCTGCAGAACAGATGGCGTACTAGAACCCCCTGTACGACAGTTCTGCACATTCACAGCATCGTGCAGAGCAATGTGTGCCTCATTCGTCCTAAGAAAATTCCCTGGTCACACGTCATTCATCTACATGAGTGCCAAAAAATCAAGGGCAAAGACTTGGCATTGCAGGCTATATAGGGGCTTCATTTGGTGCACATTCTGAATATTATGGGCAAACAAGTGTGAAATGTGTCAAAAAAACTTTTGAGTTGTTGGCAGCTGGAAAGACAATTTCCGTGACACAGCTCGAGCATTGACTGTAGAATCTGAGGCAAGTCCATTACAGTTAGCGTAACAGCTGATTCAGTCGGCGATATTCCCTCAGTACAGCACTGCTATTGCATCCGTTCCGATAAAACAACTTATAGATGACAATTGTAAGCCAAACATAGTATGCACTTTAATGAATCATTCATTATTTACCAAAGTTTACTTCCCAACTAAAGTGCACGACACATGTAGTTTTCCACAGCTACATAGTAGTACAAGGAAGATAGAAAAGACAATAAAACAAAAGACATAACACACAGCATAAATTCGACTTCCCGGTCATTGGCTATTGCACTCGCCATATTAGCCTCTTCCCCCCCCCCCCCCCTCATTTTCGAGAGCTATGTTAGAACAAACGAGAAACCGTCACTCTGGGAATCTGAACCTCAGTGGAGATGCATTTGATATATCTGCCAGGAAGAGTCTGAGGGGCTGGAGGGAGACGGATATCTGGCACAAGAGGCTGAGGACGATTGGCCGGAGGATCTACACGCCATGGGATGTGGGGGGAGGGGGCAGGTGGGAAGGGGGGGGGGCGCTGTGGTAACTCAGTAAACATCGGTTTCTCGGCAGTCAACTGAGACTGTAACCTGTCTTCCATTTTTACCAACTATGAACGCCTTGGTGTTATGGGAAATCACAGTGAATGGTCCTAAATAAATAGGAGCCAGTGAGGACCTGACAGAGCCGTCCATAATTCATACCCGAGGGCAGGAAAAGAGATCCCTGGTCGAGAACCGAGCCGCAATAGAGAAGAGGGTCTAGTAAGAGCATTGTATACTGCAACTGACGCAGAAATTGGCTGTCCTAACCCGTTCTCCAGTCACTTAAGGGGAAAATTCACGAGGCACCTTTAGTACTTCACCGTTGACTAATTCCGCTGATGAACACCCGATATCCTCCCTTAACACAGTACAGAGTCCCAAAAAAGCCATAGACAAGGCAACTGTCCACGCCTCACCATGGCATGTCAAGACACCCTTCAGAGTACGGAGCATAATCTCTACCATCATAGTCTACAGGAATGATAGCACTTAGAGTGCAGGTGTTTGCAACCTGTCGTACTAGCAATTCATTAAATGACTGGGAATCAAACAGACGACCACTGTCAGATGTAGTTGCTGTAGAAATACCGAACCGAGCAAACCATGTGGAGATTGCAGCTCTGGCAACGGTGCAAGCTGAACTCCGCCCACCTCGTAAACCTGTCTATTAAGGTGACAAAATAACGAAACCCTTCCGAGCAAGGAAGAGGTCCTACGAAGACACCATGAATGTGGCCAAAGCGACCTGTAGAGGTTCGGAATGCGTCCGAGGGAGAGGTCTTGCGTCGACCGATTTCGTTTTTCTGTCGTGCCATGTAATTACGTGTCCAGTGCAGGCTGTCTCTCCGCATTCCCGTGCCACGCCACTTTGGAGGCCACAAGTTATGAACCGTTGACGCCAGGATGTGACAAGGCGTGCAAAACATCAAAGATGGTGCGCCGCGAACGTAGTGGAATAAACGGGCGCGAAACATTCTAAGAAGTGTCACATCATAGGCGGGACTGGAAACCCTATACTGTCACAGGTTCAAGTTTCAGATTAGTGGATGCAGGATTCAGGTGACACTATTGTAAAAATGCGTCAGAATCTTGGTCTTCTGTTATAGCTGTCCAGTCGATACACGTCAAAGACGCACAGCTGCGTGATAAGCAATCCGCAACGATGTTGTCGGACCCAGAGATGTGGTTGACATCCATAGAGTATTGGGCAATAAATTTCGCGTAGCGGATTTGACGTTGGAAGTTCAGTTCAGACACCCGCAGAAAAAGTAAAGTTAAAAGTTTGTGGTCTGTGTAAGTTTTAAATTCCACACTTCCCAGGTTCAGTCGAAAATGTTTGATAAACAAACATATAGCAAAGGAGAGTCTACATCTACATCTACATTTATACTCCGCAAGCCACGCAACGGTGTGTGGCGGAGGGCACTTTACGTGCCACTGTCATTACCTCCCTTTCCTGTTCCAGTCGCGTATGGTTCGCGGGAAGAACGACTGCCGGAAAGCCTCCGTGCGCGCTCGAATCTCTCTAATTTTACATTCGTGACCTCCTCAGGAGGTATAAGTAGGGGGAAGCAATATATTCGATACCTCATCCAGAAACGCACCCTCTCGAAACCTGGACTGCAAGCTATATCGCGATATCCGTAACGCTATCACGCTTACCAAATAACCCTGTGACGAAACGCGCCGCTCTTCTTTGGATCGTCTCTGTCTCCTCTGTCAACCCGACCTGGAACAGATCCCTCACTGATGAGCAATATTCAAGTATAGGTCGAAAGAGTATTTTGTAAGGCACCTCCTTTGTTGATGGACTACATTTTCTAAAGACTCTCCCGAAGAATCTCAACCTGGTACCCGCCTTACCAACAATTAATTTTATATGATCATTCCACTTCAAATCGTTCCGCACGCATACTCCCAGATATTTTACAGAAGTAACTGCTACCAGTGTTTGTTCCGCTATCATATAATCATACAATAAAGGATTCTTCTTTCTATGTATTCGCAATGCATTACATTTGTCTATGTTAAGGGTCAGTTGCCACTCCCTGCACCAACTGCCTACCTGCAGATCTTCCTCCATTTCGCTGCAATTTTCTAATGCTGCAACTTCTCTGTATACTACAGCATCATCCGCGAAAAGCCGCGTGGAACTTCCGACATTATCTACTAGGTCATTTATTTATATATATTGTGAAAAGCAATGGTCCCATAACACTCCCCTGTGGCACGCCAGAGGTTACTTTAACGTCTGTAGACGTCTCTCCATTGATAACAACATGCTGTGTTCTTTTTGCTAAAAACTCTTCAATCCAGCCACACAGCTGGTCTGATATTCCGTAGGCGCTTACTTTGTTTATCAGGCGACAGTGCGGAACTGTATCGAACGTCTTCCGGAAGTCAAGGAAAATGTCATCTACCTGGGAGCCTGTATCTAATATTTTCTGGGTCTCATGACAAATAAAGCGAGTTGGGTCTCACACGATCGCTGTTTCCGGAATCCATGCTGATTCCGACAGAGTAGATTCTGGGTTTCCAGAAATGACATGATACGCAAGTAAAAAGCATGTTCTAAAATTCTACTACAGATCGATGTCAGAGATATACGCCTATAGTGTTGCGCATCTGCTCGACGACCCTTCTTGTAGACTGGAACTACCTGTGCTCTTCTCCAATCATTTGGAACCTTTCGTTCCTCTAGAGACTTGCGGTACAAGGCTGTTAGAAGGGGGGCAAGTTCTTTCGCGTACTCTGTGTAGAATCGAATTGGTATCCCGTCAGGTCCAGTGGACTTTCCTCTGTTGAGTGATTTCATTTGCTTTTCTATTCCTTGGATAGTTATTTCGATGTCAGCCATTTTTTCTTTTGTGCGAGGATTTAGAGAAGGAACTGCAATGCAGTCTTCCTCTGTGAAACAGCTTTGGAAAAAGGTGTTTAGTATTTCAGCTTTACGCGTGTCATCCTCTGTTTCAATGCCATCATCATCCCAGAGTGTCTGGATATGCTGTTTCGAGCCACTTACTGATTTACCGTAAGACCAGAACTTCCTAGATTTTCTGTCAAGTCCTGTCAAGTGCACTCCAGTTTCTTTTGCTGTATAGATAGGCCTTTTGAAAAGAAAGGCAGTGGCTGCCAAGCTCGTGAGACTCACGGCTGGAGTACTGCTCCCACAGCCGGCGTTTAGTCTTTACAGTTCAGTGAGGATTCGCTCCATAGGTGGCTCTGGCGGTCGCTCGGCTGAGTTCCCAGCGTGCGAATCCGAACTCGGCGTACCGTATGTGCGCGGCCAGCGGCGGTGTCCATAACCCCATCAGTCGCTGCACATGAATTAACCGTTTTATCACGTGCAAGTGGTACAACATCTGCCTTTAAAGCCAGTTCATCCACAGTTAAGGCAGGAAATATTCTGAAAGGTGTTCCGGATCCGCCAAAGCACGAACGAGGTTAGTAGCTGGGAGGAGGATTCACCGGTACCGATATTACTGTCCATAATCATTTGCAAACGAGATTATGGGGATACAAGGAAACGCTAAAAAACAGTTTCTCTTAACACTGCAAAAGAACGACGAGGCAGAGTCTCCTCCACCTGCTCCATTATGTATGAGTCCAGGTGCGAAACGACAACGGCGAATTAGTCTGCGTCTGAACGGATGTGTACAATTGAGAAATGACGTCCACTTGCGTCAATCATAATTACGGCCCCGTAAGCCGAAAAGGTGGTAGCTTTACATTAACCCGTCTGGAAGTGTCCCCGGAAGATGCAGTATGTAATTCACGAACAGTAGGAGACAACAGGGAAGAAGCAGTTGCTGGCGATCCTTGATTTTCTGTCTTGATGGTGGCGGGTGGCGTCATCATAATGATGGAGCGTATTTATGGCTCAAAATAAAAAATAAATTCCACAACAGATCACGTCAGGGTCACCAACCTATGTGACAGGTGTACACAGTGTGCTCTTTAATGGATCCTTCTTTATTAACCACAATTTACTTCACAACAAAAAAAAGCGCAACATGGGCACGTTTTCAGAGTTAGACAACTGCACGACGTAACCTCCCAGCAAAAATGTATGAGAAAAATGTGAATAGTGTAACCTCCCAGAGAAATTTTCTTATAATGACAATAATTTGAAATGACAATTATAATCGTGCTAAGTGTAACCTCCCAAAAAAAATGAAAGTCAATTTAATAAGAAATGAAATCTCATTGACAATGAAAACGTAAATAGACCGAAATGTCGATCTTTAGGCCCTGATTAAACTCAAATTCTTACCTCAGTAATACTGCATGTGCTCGTATTTTTCACCATAGCTTGGAGGAAATGCATCGCAAATATATATATATATATTTTTTAATTTAAGGGAAACTTTTCTTTAAGGAAATGCAAGGAAAATATAGTTTCAAAAAAGGGATTCTTTGTTAAAAAGGGTTGGTTTCAAAACGAAATTATTATTGGGGCGACTCTTGAACAAATTAGTTACAGTTAATTTACATTACATTATCAGATGTGCGCAAAGCTGCTTCATTACCTTATTTAACAATATACCTCGTCCTGAATCTTGACCAGAATGCCATGTCGACGCCCGCCGACTCGTCACACACAACTAACTCGCAACTATACTACATGCTCTCGCGACTCGCTACGTACCACTACTCTCTCGCAGCAGAACTGAACTCTCGCGCGCTATTACTCTCTCGCAACTGAACTGACTACATGCTCTCTGGTCAGAGATTCCCATGGCTCGCCATCACTGCCAATGAAACGTACGCGTTTCAACGCGGAAGATCGTTTACTACTTCACTCTCCACAAATCTTTATCAACAGGGCAACGTCTCTCTTCTCAATAGCCACTACGCTTTGAACGGAAAATTACGACCTTCTTAACCCCTAATATCAAGTCACGTCACAGAAGAAATCAAGAAGCGTCGCCCTGTGACAAACAGCTTACTGACTTCGAAACAGGAAACATTTTACATTCCGACTGTTTACAACAACGTATTTAGTGGCAGAAAGTGGAATTTCTACTTTTTTCTCATATTCCGCAAGCGCACTAATTAATTAACATGCATGCGACGTCTCAGCGTCCTCCGAAGTGTACAGCCGCCACTGCAGTGCTTGGAACATCGTCAGCTCAGTTACAGCCACTTGGTACCAGTATGGTGTAGAAAGTGGAAGGTGAATCTAAGTAACGGAAACTGTGAAGCCATGCACCTGAGCACTAAAACGAATCCGTTAAATTTAGTTACACGATAATTCGCACATGTGTAAAGCTGTCAGTTCAGTTAAATAAGTTAAATAGCTAGTTATTACAACTATGAACAACTGAAACTAGAACGATCACGTACAAAATGCTGTGGAGAAGGTGAAACAAAGATGAGTTTTATTGGTAGAGCACTAAGGACAGTGGTTCTCAACCTTCCTGAGACCATTACCCCTGAGTGCAAACAGATATTAGCTAGTAATCCCTCCACTCTTACCAACATTATCAACATTTCCACCTAACTTAACATTAGAGCGAGCAAGTATTTTCCTTGAACACTTTCATTTTTAAAATGACAGGAGAGAGATTATATTTATTTTTTATATGTACTTTATTGAACTAAGTTTGATGATTTCGAGAGACCATTCCTACTGTTTATTTCTGAACAGAGTTTTTGAAGAATGTTGTTGTTGTGGTCTCCAGTCCTGAGACTGGTTTGATGCAGCTCTCCATGCTACTCTGTCCTGTGCAAGCTGCTTCATCTCCCAGTACCTACTGCAGCCTACATCCTTCTGAATCTGCATAGTGTATTCACCTCTAGGTCTCCCTCTACGATTTTTATCCTCCACGCTGCCCTCCAATACTAAATTGGTGATCCCTTGATGCCTCAGAACATGTCCTACCAACCGATCCCTTCTTCTAGCAAGTTGTGCCACAAACTCCTCTTCTCCCCAATCCTACTCAATACCTCCTCATTAGTTATGTGAACTACCCATCTAATCTTTAGCATTTATCTGTAGCACCACATTTCGAAAGCTTCTGTTCTCTTCTCGTCCAAACTATTTATCGTCCATGTTTCACTTCCATACATGGGCACACTCCATGCAAATACTTTCAGAAACGACTTCCTGACACTTAAATCTACACTCGATGTTAACAAATTTCTCTTCGTCAGAAACGCTTTCCTTCCCATTGCCAGTCTACATTTTATATCCTCTCTAATTCGATCATCATCTGTTATTTTGCTCCCCAAATAGCAAAACTCCTTTACTATTTTGAGTGTCTCATTTCCTAATCTAATTCCCTCAGCATCACCCGATTTAGTTCGACTACATTCCATTATCCTCGTTTTGCTTTTGTTGATGTTCATCTTATACCCTCCTTTCAAGACACTGTCCATTCCGTTCAACTGCTCTTCCAAGTCCTTTGCTGTCCCTGACAGATTTACAATGACATCGGCGAACCTCAAAGTTTTTATTTCTTCTCCATGGATTTTAATACGTACACCGTATTTTTCTTTTGTCTCCTTTACTGCTTGCTCAACATAGAGGCTGAACAACGTTGGGGATAGGCTACAACCCTGTCTCACTCCCTTCCTATCCACTGCTTCCGTTTCATGTCCCTCGACTCTTATAACTGCCGTCTGGTTTCTGTACAAATTGTTAATAGCCTTTGCTCCCTGTATTTTACAGCTGCCACCTTCAGAATTTGAAAGAGAGTATTTCAGTCAACATTGTCAAAAGCTTTCTCTAAGTCTACAAATGCTAGAAACGTAGGTTTGCCTTTTCTTAATCTAGCTTCTAAGATAAGTCGTAGGGTCAGTATTGTCTCACGTGTTCCAATATTTCTACGGAATCCAAACTAATCTTCCCCCAGGTCGGCTTCTACCAGTTTCTCCATTCGACTGTAAAGAATTCGCGTTAGTATTTTGCAGCCGTGCCTAATTAAACTGAGAGTTCGGTAATTTTCACATGTGTCAACACCTTCTTTCTTTGGGATTGGAATTATTATATTCTTCTTGAAGTCTGAGGGTATTTCGCCTGTCTTATGCATTTTGCTCACCAAATAGTAGAGTTTTGTCAGGACTGGCTCTCCCAAGGCTGTCAGTAGTTCTAATGCAATGTTGTCTACTCCCGGGGCCTTGCTTCGACTTAGGTCTTCCAGTGCTCTGTCAAACTCTTCATGAAGTATCATATCTCCCATTTCATCTTCATCTACATCCTCTTCCATTTCTATAATATTGCCCTGATGTACATCGCCCTTGTATAGACCTTCTATATACTCCTTCCACCTTTCTACTTTCCCTTCCTTGCTTAGAACTGGGTTTCCATCTGAGCTCTTTATATTCATGGAAGTGGTTCTCTTTTCTCCAAAGGTCTCCTTAATTTTCCTGTAGGCAGTTTCTATCTTACCCCTAGTGAGATAAGCCTCTACATCCTTACATTTGTCCTGTAGCCATGCCTGCTTAGCCATTTTGCACTTCCTGTCGATCTAATTTTTGAGACGTTTGTATTCCTTTTTGCCTGCTTCATTTACTGCATTTTTTGAAAAATAATAAAGAAGTTTTCAGCGCCTCACGAGTGTTACCTCTAACTACTTCTCAGAAAAAAAGCTAACTATCGACATTGAGGACAGACGCTTGTTAGAAAAGGCGCTTCCTCTGCACTGCTCCTCGTTCTGGTGACACTTGCTTCGTGGTTAGTGTTGCGTTGTGCTATCTATTGGTTCGTTCGTTTTTCCGAAGGGAACAAAGAAACAATGGTCTATTGTGGAAACTACCTACAATTCAGACAAAGAACTTTAATCAGTTACCTAAGCATATGAGACCTATAGGTCTCAATTTTGCTGTCATAGATACAAGATACAGCCAACGGCTTGCTGCAGTGGTAACACCGGTTCCCGTTAGATCACCGAAGTTACGCGCTGTCCGGCTGGGCTAGCTCTTGGATGTGTGACCATCCAGTCTGCCGAGCGCTGTTGGCAAGCGGGGTGCTCTCAGCCCTTGTCAGGCAAACTGAGGAGCTACTTGGTTGAGAAGTAGCGGTTCCGGTCTCGTAAACACATACGGCCGGGAGAGCGGTGTGCTGGCCACATGACCCTCCATATCCGCATCCAGTGACGCCTGTGGCCTTGAGGACGACACGGCGGTCGGTCGGTACCGTTGGGCCTTCCCAGACCTGCTCGGACAGAGTTTAGTTTTTAGTTTTAGATGCAAGATACAATGTGTGGGCTGTATGAAGAAGATGTTGTTCATACTTTAGTTTCACAAACTGTAATACTTACCACATCGTGTGACAGATATGGAAAGAAAACTGCAACGATTGGCAGCTTATGTAATCAGTATTACAGTTAGTGATACTACCGAATTTAAAAATAATTTAGCGTCATGACCGAAACAAATTCAACCCTGCTGTTTTTACCCCCCAGAAAATTACGTTTTGCCCCTCACAGGGTAATTACCTCCGGGTTTGGGAACCACTGACTTGGAAGATTGTAAAAGGTCTACAAAATAATCTGCCCACACCACACTTTTCCCTAGTTGTTAGAGCGTTATTCCAAAATTAGTACTAAATTGTTTTCTTTGTTGTGCGATCCACTGGAAAATATTTTCATTTATTTCTTTGTTTTCTGGTGTGATCTAGTTGGACATTTCCACAAGAAAACGTGCTCCTGAAGTTCGCTTCAATGTATTTGTCTAACCCGAAATACAATCCATTCGGTGAGTTGACGTTTCAACAGTTCGTTGATTTTTACTTGCTCTCTAGTTCAGCGGTTCTGTCCAGCTATGAACAGATCAAGTTCTCCAATCTTTTTATTTTATCGTGCTAATCTTTTAACCTATTGAGGGTATTGCGTTAATCTTTTCTGCATTATAGGTTTGTTCTTCGGCTACAGAATCTATTGCGTTAACTTTCTCTCCAATACGTGTTTGTTTCCCGGCAACAGAATCTATTGTGTTAATTTTATTTGCAGTGGAAGCTGTTGTGCCAAATGTTCTGTGCAATGCGGGATTGTCCGGTGCCTGTACGGTCTTGTTCTAGGCTCACACAGTCCACGACGCCTGCAGCTCACTCTAATTTGGCTAACCTAAGAGTCATTCTTCTGGTCAGTAACATTAACAGTTGCGCTTTCTGGTGTAACTTCAGGTTCGGAAGGTGATGAAACCTGATCATCCGAATTGGTGTATTTTTCTCTTCACTAAACTGACTGAAATTAATCACTTCGTGGCATTTAATGTATTAATGAATCCAATTACAACGGAGCTTGTCCTAAATGTTAGCTGCATACAACAATTGCTAATCGATTTATGACAATAATCTCGTAGCAACAAATGTAGCTTATACGGTACGCGCTTTAAATAGTCCATTTACACTCACAAAAAGTTACAGAGTTCTACAGATAATTAAATTCTGTACGTTACAGATATTTCTATGTCAAGGTAACTAGACTATTTCTACTGTTACGACTCAGAGCAGAATATGCTGCTGGGAAATTTAGGAAAGAGTTACAATTGTTTTTCATCTTGCGTGCTGAATCCAAGGGAGTCGCTTTTGGGATTTTATTTCTGGTCAGATTTTTGTACTCCTGGTCCTCGTCCAGATCCGCGTAGAGCATATAACGAAATTTACAAAATGTGTTAGTTATTTGACCAACAATAAAATAATTAAAATTTCAATAACAATTAACTTTTGGCTGTAGGTCCGATGGAGGTGATTCTTCCAATTGCCCTTTCAAGTTTCGCCACTTCTCACATTTCAATAATATATATATAAAATAAATGGAAATTAGTAATGAAGTGGCCAGGTATTTAATTATTCTTTATCGTGTAGCCTCTTTGCACGGGGAAAAATTCGAAATGTGAGAAAAATAATTATGTTCATCAGTAGCTACGTAGCAAATTAATCTGCGAACATAAAACACTGAGTTGATAGTTCACACAGACAAATAATAAAAGAAGAAATTTCTTTACCATTTGTTTTGTTTTGAGCACGTAAATTATCGGCGTATCAACTTGCACTGATACACATTGCTAAATAAGTTTGACTTTGGAATCTCTTTCTGCAAGATTACACAGATAATTACGCCTCTTGTAACGGCGGGTAATTAAGTACGGTGGAGCCCGAGAGCGTAGCGTAGAGTTCAATGAGCCGATGAACTCGAACTGAGCTCTTTGGCATTTTCTTCCTCTCCGTAGAGAACAAGACACTTGCATCTCCGTAGAGAGGAAGACAGTTGAACGCCCAGAAAATAGTTAATATACAGTAATGGAAATCGATATGAAGGCATGGATATTTGTAGGAAAATTGACATTGTCGTTTGAATAAATGTGCGGAATGAGTGTATATGGAACCGTATGATGTCAGTAGTTCAGTACTTAACAAGACATCAACAATTCGGGCGGTAGGAGGTGGTGGAATGTGTGTTCTTATAGGACAACTATCCAAGGATTTCCACCCAATAATATCCAAACAGCAGACTCTGTCCACAATTTATTAAATTGCCAATACTAAACTCTTTTAAGAAACAACAAATTCATATAACTTAAAGAACTTAACAAATGGTTAAAAGAATGAGCTTTAAAAACAATAACGGCGGCTTGCCACCATAAAATCAAAGAACCTTTCACAATAGTGCCTTTAGAGTTTACCCAAGAGACAAAATCCAATAGTAAGTTAACTCGGCAATACAACTTAAGATTATTTACAAAAACTTTTAAGAATGATAATGACACTTGGCACCATAAAATCGGAAAACATTAAGAGCAGTAATAAACTTAAAAAAATAATAATAATGGCAACTTGGCACCATGAAATAAGAGAAATTTCTTCTGCAAGAACAAATTACAATGGTGCTTTCAAAGATTTTACTCTGCAGACCAAAATCCAATAATAAGTTAACTTGGCAGTATAATTTAAAATCATTTATATAAAAAACCTTGAGAAACATAATGGAATTTGGTACCATAAAATCAAAGAAGCGCAACACACAACCAATAAATATAATAACAAAATAATAATTTGATGCAACCAAAGGGCAAGGGCAACTCCCAACGCAATCACAGATGGGCGAGCTCTCAACACTTCGGATCCTTCCCACTAGAAACGGTCCCCGAAATCAACCGCTGAGAGCTCCCCGACATGCCTCCCGCAATTGCCCATCACTTACGCACCTTGGTTATATTCTGTAACACACGACAGATAATATCAACACCAGATAAAATTCAAAAATCAAATAACAATAAAACATCCCGATAGCACATGATAACCACGGCGCCGTTAACTCCGGCGCTCTTAACAAATGCGGGAAGCCAACACACACAAATCATAATAAACCATTCTCGCTTCTTAAAACAAAACAATAAAAGCCAAGCGCACATGAATGGTCCAACCACAGTCTTAGATGTGCCTTAACGGCACCAAACGTGACTATTCCACCAAGTTAATAATAATACAGTGAGATAAAACTACAGAACATATCACTAACTGCTGTTGTACTTTGGTTGCATCAAATTATTATTTTGTTATTATATTTATTGGTTGTGTGTTGCGCTTCTTTGATTTTATGGTGCCAAGTTCCATTATGTTTCTCAAGGTTTTTTATATAAATGATTTTAAATTGTACTGCCAAGTTAACTTATTATTGGATTTTGGTCTGCGGAGTAAAATCTTTGAAAGCACCATTGTAATTTGTTCTTGCAGAAGAAATTTCTCTTATTTTATGGTGCCAAGTTGCCATTATTATTTTTTTAAGTTTATTACTGTTCTTAATGTTTTCCGATTTTATGGTGCCAAGTGTCATTATTATTCTTAAAGGTTTTTGTAAATAATTTTAAGTTGTATTGCCGAGTTAACTTATTATTGAATTTTGTCTCTTGGGTAAACTCTAAAAGCACTATTGTGAAAGATTCTTTGATTTTATGGTGGCAAGCCGCCGTTATGGTTTTTAAAGCTCATTCTTTTAACCATTTGTTAAGTTCTGTAAGTTATATGAATTTGTTGTTTCTTAAAAGAGTTTAGTGTTGGAAATTTAATAAATTGTGTACAAACCAAATTGACGAGATCGTGTTGCTCATGTCCCAGAAGACCAGATATACCAAGCAGCAGTAATTCACTATGCATATACTGTCCAAAACCGCCTTTCGTAGGCAGACTTTACCTAACACATCAAATGCCAAATATACCATACATGAACACAACTCCGGGCAGGTAACAGGAACCACCTACGTGAATTCCTTCAAAAAGGAACAAACAGGCACAACCAAATGTAACGCTGAGCAGACCGGGTGGGCAACCACCCACTCAGTGGGATAACCAAAAGATACTCCAGTTGAGCAAATAAATTAGTACGAACAAATATCGTAACGTGCCACACACAAACACACCAAAAACTTCCAACAACCCCGTCCCACACCAGAATGAAGTTAAGAAACCGCTGCTGGAGCTTCCAGCGGATAATCTGACGAGCCAACCGAGCCCACACACTAACCTGGCAGACCATTCCCAAATTTAAGTAACTAGTTGTGTCCGGCCGGAGTATCTCAGCACGCCACCGGACCTCCACATCAGACACGCAGGCAGAACAAGTACGCCGACTCCAGTTAATCACCACCGCATGGCCAGCATAGCGGCGAGTCGCCTCCGCCTCAGACCCCTCTGCTCATATTGCGAGGCACAACAACCTCAGCGACAGTCACCAGCAGGTCAGCCAGAGCGAACTTCCTGTTCCGTGCAACACCCGGAAACCGACTACCCTCTATCTTTCCGCCGGCCACCGCAAACACACGCCAGCGACGTAATAGCAAATCACCACCGGAGCGCCGCCCGCACCAGAACAGCGAACTGTAATCGATTATAGCGCGCGCTCGAAACAAGATCACAGGATAGCGGCGCGCCATATCAGGTAGAACTCGGTATAGAGGCACTTGGTTCTGTGCAGAGCTAGTGTGTGCGTACATTCCTTTACTACAGATAGGAAACAGACCCCATTAGTGTCGGCGCGTATTGCGTACAAAACCACGAATGTGGTAGTGCGATACGGAAAACGGTTACCGTGTGATGAAAAAGAAAAAATAGGTGCATACAAGGAAGAGGGACTCTGTAATTCCCAATAAGTTGAATGCTTAAGTTTAGTAATGGATAATTTCTTTAATTTGGGCCCACGGTATGGACAGAATGGAAAATATGAGAAAAGTAGAAAATTATGTGAAACTTAGAAACGGTTACTTTTGAACAAATAAAGTGCCACAAACTGTTATCCTCATAAACGTGTTGCTGATTTACAGTTGCCACTAACTGCTAGACGTGTGCGACAACTATTGTCAAGTGACCAACATCCTGTATTCAAGAAACGACTCTAGAAACTGCTGTAACGCCCCAATATAAACAGGCTAGACTGAAGTTTGCGGAAAAACGTATTCCATCGACTTCAGAATGGATAAATTGTTCTTCAATAATGAGAACAAGTTTAATAATTTATGGGCCGGATGGGTTTCAGTATTATTATCATGATCTGAGAACAAAGCAGCAGGTAAGAATGAGCAGAGATTTTGGCGATGAAAATGTTAAGATTTGGGAAAACTTCTGCGCTAGAGGTGATTCACGCTTTGCTTTGCTGAGCACTAGAATGGAACGTGTGCACTGTGGTACTAGAGACAGAACTGCTAGATACGTGTGAAGACCCAGGGGACGAAAGTCTAATGTTACAACAAGGTATTGCATCTATGCATGTTTCCGCTACAATCAAAAAGTAGTTTCAAGATATCGTTGTCTTGCCCTGGCCTGCGCGTAGTCCAGACTTGAACCTCATGGTAAACCTTTAGGGAATACTTGCAAGACGTATTTATCGCAATGAAGGGAAATGTGAGGCGAAATGTTATCTGAAAAGAGAGATACTAGAAGAGTGGGTGATAGTGTCACTGCAGTAACTACAAACCCTAATAAAATCAATGCCGAAGAGAATTTCTGAGGTAATTAGGAAGAAACGCGGTTGGTCAATGTAATAACAGTGACTTTACGGCAGTCTCCGTCCAGGAAACGCTAACGCCTCATTGTGTTGCTCGTGTCATGAATGAAACTATGTAATAGTGTAATGACTGTTTATTTGATATCTATCTACAACTTTCATAACAAATTCGATACATGTATTTTCAGACATTGCACTGTTACTTTCGTAGGAACCCTGCCTTTATACTGGTTACCACTATTGTGTCGTTGTCTTGGTGTCTGAGATAACACGTAAGACCCGTTTCAAGTCTATCAAAGCTCTGTGTAAAGAGTGTGTGTGTGTGTGTGTGTCTGTGTGTGTGTGTGTGTGTAAACCATAGACTAGTCTCAATTCTCTATATGAAATGAGGCGTGATACTTAAATGAGATGCAGAATAAAAATATGTAATGCCCTGGAGAAAAACGTCAATAACGAGATCTGACTCGAATATACAAGAAAACTATGAGACACAGTCAAATGAAAACAGAACGCCCGCCGCAACAGGGCTA
The DNA here is from genome assembly GCF_023864275.1 of Schistocerca cancellata. Taxonomy (NCBI): domain Eukaryota; kingdom Metazoa; phylum Arthropoda; class Insecta; order Orthoptera; family Acrididae; genus Schistocerca; species Schistocerca cancellata. The sequence goes on along the minus strand of NC_064631.1, from coordinate 616,961,002 downwards.
TGGAATGGTTCCATTCAAAACCCTCCCACCGGGAGACGGGACGACCAGTTCCTGTTTCGTGGAACGCAGTCAGCCACTACAGATCCACACAACCTTCCAAGTCACTCGACGTCGATGCTTTCCCGGGTACTGCAAATCATCAGTAAATTCCGGAGACTGCTGCTTACTATGTCCGTCAGATCAGATCGTATCTGTACGTAGTGCATAACAGCGGTCCTGTCACACTTCCCTGGAACACCCCAGACTATACCCTTGTCACCAATGAACACTCCGCGTCGAGAACATGGTGCTGGTTTCCTTTGCTTAGGGCGTCATCGTGCAACTGACACTTTTGCGAACCTGTTACTTATGCTAACGTTGACAGTCTGCAGAGAGGCACCGTGTTAAGCGCTTTGCGGAATCTAAGAATATGAAACCTGCCTTTCACCCTTCATTCACTCCTGGAAATTGAAATAAGAACACCGTGAATTCATTGTCCCAGGAAGGGGAAACTTTATTGACACATTCCTGGGGTCAGATACATCACATGATCACACTGACAGAACCACAGGCACATAGACACAGGCAACAGAGCATGCACAATGTCGGCACTAGTACAGTGTATATCCACCTTTCGCAGCAATGCAGGCTGCTATTCTCCCATGGGGACGATCGTAGAGATGCTGGATGTAGTCCTGTGGAACGGCTTGCCATGCCATTTCCACCTGGCGCCTCAGTTGGACCAGCGTTCGTGCTGGACGTGCAGACCGCGTGAGACGACGCTTCATCCAGTCCCAAACATGCTCAATGGGGGACAGATCCGGAGATCTTGCTGGCCAGGGTAGTTGACTTACACCTTCTAGAGCACGTTGGGTGGCACGGGATACATGCGGACGTGCATTGTCCTGTTGGAACAGCAAGTTCCCTTGCCGGTCTAGGAATGGTAGAACGATGGGTTCGATGACAGTTTGGATGTACCGTGCACTATTCAGTGTCGCCTCGACGATCACCAGTGGTGTACGGCCAGTGTAGGAGATCGCTCCCCACACCATGATGCCGGGTGTTGGCCCTGTGTGACTCGGTCGTATGCAGTCCTGATTGTGGCGCTCACCTGCACGGCGCCAAACACGCATACGACCATCATTGGCACCAAGGCAGAAGCGACTCTCATCGCTGAAGACGACACGTCTCCATTCGTCCCTCCATTCACGCCTGTCGCAACACCACTGGAGGCGGGCTGCACGATGTTGGGGCGTGAGCGGAAGACGGCCTAACGGTGTGCGGGACCGTAGCCCAGCTTCATGGAGACGGTTGCGAATGGTCCTCGCCGATACCCCAGGAGCAACAGTGTCCCTAATTTGCTGGGAAGTGGCGGTGCGGTCCCCTACGGCACTGCGTAGGATCCTACGGTCTTGGCGTGCATCCGTGCGTCGCTGCGGTCCGGTCCCAGGTCGACGGGCACGTGCACCTTCCGCCGACCACTGGCGACAACATCGATGTACTGTGGAGACCTCACGCCCCACGTGTTGAGCAATTCGGCGGTACGTCCTCCCGGCCTCCCGCATGCCCACTATACGCCCTCGCTCAAAGTCCGTCAACTGCACATACGGTTCACGTCCACGCTGTCGCGGCATGCTACCAGTGCTAAAGACTGCGATGGAGCGCCGTATGCCACGGCAAACTGGCTGACACTGACGGCGGCGGTGCACAAATGCTGCGCAGCTAGCGCCATTCGACGGCCAACACCGCGGTTCCTGGTGTGTCCGCTGTGCCGTGCGTGTGATCATTGCTTGTACAGCCCTCCCGCAGTGTCCGGAGCAAGTATGGTGGGTCTGACACACCGGTGTCAATGTGTTCTTTTTTCCATTTCCAGGAGTGTATACGGTTCGCATGATATCGTGTGAGAAAAGGGCTAGCTGAGTAGTGAAGGAGCGACGCTTTCCAAAACCGCGCTCATTCGTGGACATAATCTTTTTGCTCTCAGGGAAATTTATGATATTCGAACTGTTCAAGCATTCTGCAGCAAACCGATGCTTCCCGTCGCCACGTCCTCCACTGGGTAGTCCGTGTGACAGTAAACGATGGTACCTCAAAAGTTTCTTAAACACGAAATTTTACACTTCACGTTTCCTTTTGCTGTCTTCTACTGTCACACCACATGGTCAACGAGTACTGTATAGACTTTAGTGATTTTACATACGACCAGAATTTACTCGCGTTATCGGCAAGATTTTTCGCTGATGTATGACGGTGCAAGTATCTGCATTCTCCGCGCATATGGAAACCCAGTTCTAAGCAAATAACAGAAAGCAGAAAGTTGGAAGGAGTATATAGAGGGTCTGTGCAAGGGTGATGTAGTTGAGGACAATATTATGGAAATGGAAGAGGATGTAGATGAAGATGAAATGGGCGATATGACACTGCGTGAAGAGTTTGACAGAGCACTGAAAGACCTAAGCCGAAACAAGGCCCCAGGAGTAGACAACATTCCATTACAACTACTGATATGCTTGGGAGAGCCAGCCCTGACAAAACTCAACCATCTGGTGTGAAAGATATGTGAGACAGGCGAAATACCCTCAGACTTCAAGATGAATATAATAATTCCGATCCCAAAGAAAGCAGGTGTTGACAGATGTGAAAATTACCGAACTAGCAGTTTAATAAGCCATGGCTGCAAAATACTAACGCGAACTCTTTACAGACGAATGGAAACACTGGTAGAAGCCGACCGCGCGAAAGATCAGTTTGGATTCGGTAGAAGTGTCGGAACACCTGAGGCAATACTGACCCTACGACTTATTTTAGAAAATACATTAAGGAAAGGCAAACCTACGTTTCTAGCATTTGTAGACTTAGAGAAAGCTTTTGACAATGTTGACTGGAATGCTCTCTTTCTAATTCTGAAGGTGGCAGGGGTAAAAAACAGGGAGCGAAAGGCCATTTATAATTTGTACAGAAACCATATAGCAGTTATAAGAGTCGAGGGACATGAAAGGGAAGCAGTGGTTCGGAATGGAGTGAGACAAGGTTGTAGCCTATCCCCAATGTTATTCAATCTGTATATTGAGCAAGCACTAAAGGAGACAAAACAAAAATTCGGAGTAGGTATTAAAATCCATGGAGAAGAAATAAAAACTTTGAGGTTCGCCGATGACATTGTAATTCTGTCAGAGACAGCAAAGGACCTGGAAGAGCAGCTGAACGGAATCGACAGTGTCTTGAAAGGAGGATATAAGATAAACATCAACAAAAGCAAAACGACGATATGGAATGTAGTCGAGTTAAATCGGGTTATGCTAATGGTATTAGATTACGAAATGAGACGCTTAAAGTAGTAAATGAGTTTTGCTATCTGGGGAGCAAAATAACTGATGATAGGAGAAGTAGAGAGGATATAAAATGTAGACTGGCAATGGCAGGGAAAGCGTTTCTGAAGAAGTTTGTTAACATCAAGTATAGATTTAAATGTCAAGAAGTCTTTTCTGAAAGTATTTGTATGGAGTGTGGCCATGTATGGAAGTGAAAGTGGACGATAAATAGTTTGGACAATAAGAGAACAGAAGCTTTCGAAATGTGGTGCTACAGAAATTGCTGAAAATTAGATGGGTAGATCACATAACTAATGAGGAGGTACTGAATAGAATTGGGGAGAAGAGGAGTTTGTGGCACAGCTTGAGTAGACGAAGGGATCGGTTGGTAGGACATGTTCTGCGGCGTCAAGGGATCACCAATTTAGTATTGGAGGGCCGCGAGGAGGGTCAGAATCATAGAGGGAGATCAAGACATGAATACACTAAGCAGATTCAGATGGATATAGGTTGCAGTAGGTGCTGGGAGATGAAGAAGCTTGCACAGGATAGAGTAGCATGGAGAGATGCATCAAACCAGTCTCTGGACTGAAGAAAAAAATGGCTCTGAGCACTATGGGACTCAACTGCTGTGGTCATAAGTCCCCTAGAACTTAGAACTACTTAAACCTAACTAACCTAAGGACATCACACACATCCATGCCCGAGGCAGGATTCGAACCTGCGACCGTAGCGGTCGTGCGGTTCCAGACTGTAGCGCCTTTAACCGCTCGGCCACCCCGGCCGGATCTGGACTGAAGACCACAACAAATACAGGTCTTTTCATAGACGCACAAATTTCTACTACGTTTTGCCTGTCGACATTTCCGCTTTCCTTCTTAAACCATGAGAGCAACAGCCTATGCTTACTCAGGATTTTCAGAATTTTGTTATTAAACCACAATGGGTCCTTTCCGACGTTAAACCATGTACTCGGCACTGCAGAACGCGATAGCATTGTTGTTCGTGCTTTAGTAGCGTAAAAAGACAGTTAGTTTCGCCAACTAGGCGGAATGGCATTGAGGCATCAATTACAAGACAAACTGCAATGATGGTACATTGAAAGGTCAACGCTGTGCCACGGTGATTAAACGTTCGTGCTCCCTTGTTCAGTAAACGCTTAGAGAACGTTCCCACGCGACGTCAGTTTTCCTTTACTGAACTCACACACGAACACAAGATTGTGTTTGCTTGTACAGGAGACTTAGGCGTGCATTTGCAGTTCACGAAGCATCAACAGGATACTAATGTGTACTGCCGAGTGGAGGAATACATCGGTTATCCCGGTTTAGCACTTCCCATAGCTTTTGCTCTTTCTGCTACGGACTGCTATGGACATATTGCTTGTATTTACTGTACACGCTTCGTTCGTAAATTCTTCTCGTGATTTTTCGTATTCTGCCGTATCAGATTGATGTAATGAAATAATTCTAACGTAATGGAAACAAGACCTTTTATTTTCTGAACATAGGAGAAACCCGAACAACAATAGAATAATAAAATTATTTGAAGACAACTGAGAGGTTTCGTTTGAAAACAAGATGTTGTTCATGAAATTTAGCAAGCTGCGGATTACGATGCATCCAAAAGCATCAGTTCTTTTGTGCACTGCTGGTGAACTTCCAGTTGTTAAACCCAAGAACTTTTATTGGATTATTAGTGTTCCATGTTATGTATTGCGTCGCATGACTTATCAGGAGCGTTGTAAAAGAGATCAAGCCCATTTCGTGGTGTCAGTGATCCGTCACCACCAACATCTCAGTCACCAACACATCCACCACCAGTTAGGAAACCGTATCGTCGTGAAGCATACGCTTCTGCTAGTGCAGTTACGTTGTTCAAATGTTCACATGCGTGTGAATTCGTAAGGGACCAAACTGCTTAGGTCATCGGTCCCTAGACTTACACACTATCAAAACTAACTTAAACTAACTTATGCTAAGAACTGCACACACACCAATGCCTGAGGGAGGACTCGAACCTCCGGCGGGAGGGGCCGCGCAGGCAGTTTCATGGCGCCTCAGACCGCGCGGTCCAATTACGTTGTTTATACGTAATACGCCTTTTTATCACTCGACATTAGGCAACATATCCATCAACGGCAATTTTGTGTAGGAATCGTAGAGTAACGTAAAGCGATATGACATCTGACTCATGAGCAGTAGCGATGTGTGATCAGAATGATCGCCAGTGATAGCTTAATGTTGCACGTTCACCGCTGCCCATTAAAACAGTAACCATAGGAAGAATAGTAGGTAATGAAATTTTATTTATTTTGCCTATACTGTAGAACGGAAAGATTACATTACTTTTCCAGATGAAAAGAAGAGAATCGAAACATCTGAGATGTGGTTCTAGACAAGAATGTTAAAAATTAGGTGGTCCTCCTCTGAATCAATGAAGAAAGGACCAAACAGAAAACACTAAGGAGGAAAAGGGAGAGGATGACAGTATGGGGCGGCAGGTGGAAAATTTCTTTCTTTTGTATTGTTTCCGTTCTCAACACAGGCTCTCTAACTACAACGTTGGCAACTAGAAAGTGATTAGCTAAAACGTGATGCCTGTAATTAAAGCAGCCGGCCGGTGTGGCCGAGCGGTTCTAGGCGCTCCAGTCAGTAGCCGCGCGACCGCTACGGTCGCAGGTTCGAATCCTGCCTCGGGCATGGATGTGTGTGATGTCCTTAGGTTAGTTAGGTTTAAGTAGTCCTAGGGGACTGATGACCTCAGATGTTAAGTCCCATAGTGCTCAGAGCCATTGTCTTTTTTAATTAAAGTTCACTGTGCCCACTCTGATGGAGAAATAGAGTTATTGATAATTGAAGTTCATTACGCTGAGGATATAGGATGATGTCTGGGATTTATAGAAAATTCAGTTACTATAACAATTTTCACTATATTCTGAAAACGATAAAGCTTAAAGTTCCAGTCAAAAGTTTACCCTAACTTCTCTTGTGCTATCAGGGCTATTCAGAACCTATTGCACAGATCCTATTATCCCTAGATAACGAAACTGTTCAGTAATCGTTATCGATGTAAATGTTCAAAGTGAATGCTCGACAAAATTTGATGTTAATACTCATTAAACGCCACGCTAGCAACGATAGAAGGTCTCTCCTGCGGCGACACGTGAAAATACGACATACGCAAACTGAGAATAAATCACTGGAGTCGTTCCACAATTAACACTTTACCCCAATACTAACTGTTACGTGCATAGTGAGTTACGTAATACGGGACCCAAGGCTGTTCGTTACAACTGCACAAACGCGACACGGCTTCTGACACGGAGTGCTCGCTGATACGAATAGTGAAGAGAACTGGGGCCTGACTCTAGCTCGCAGTACTCTTATTTATATAGCCACCGTGCCGGCCGGAGTGGCCGAGCGGTTCTAGGCGCTACAGTCTGGAGCCGCGCGACCGCTACGGTCGCAGGTTCCAATCGTGCCTCGGACATGGACGTGTGTGATGTCCTTAGGTTAGTTACGTTTAAGTAGTTCTAAGTTTTAGGGGACTGATGACCTGAGCAGTTAAGTCCCATAGTGCTCAGAGCCATTTATATAGCCACCGTGCGGACCATGGAAGGCGCAGCCGACAAAATTTGCCTTCCTAACTAGCCGCTCATGCTAGTAAAGCACCACTTCAAGTTACTAAATAATTTAATTGCTTCATTCGCTGAAGGACTATGAAGCTCTCAGTTTAATTGTGCAATCAGCACACAGGTAAGTATCTGTAATAAAATTCTGATGTAGCTAGGCTAAATACTTTTGGCGAGATAATTATTGTAGCTGCGCTGCACATAGATAAACTCTGAACTTACCCCTTTGGAGAGATGCCACCGCTATACTTTTATAGCCAACTGTTGGAAACTTTTCACATTTTTATTATTATAGCGCATCTCAATTATACCTAACTCTAAACATCCTAGCTTTATCGGATCACTTACTTAATCTGTCTTGCTTCCGTACTTCTAGGACACAAAACAGAAAACCGTGAATTTCAACCAAAATATTACTTTGTGAGATCTAGCATGCTGTTTCCATTAAATTACAGTGAAAAAGGAATCCGAATATAAATTTTGAAGTTTCTAGCTCCCTCCTGTTGCGCCAATGATTTTTACGTAAAACGTCCAAATTTCGAGAACTGTTAAAGTTACTAAACTGAAACTTAACACATTATTATTTTAGAATCATTCCTGACATGCTATTAACTTTTCAGATTATTTACTTTAGTTTTAAGGTACTGCGCAACATTTGTGACGTCATAGCTAATTACAGCAGACTAGGTTGGCACACAATGGAAAGCATATCAATTTTATATGGCGTGAGTAGGCTGCTTCCCTACAACAGGCAAGAGTTAAGACATCACAGAATAACTTTTGTGGTACTAGAGGGAGCTGCAAAGGGTACAAACGCTAGAGAAAGAAAGAGACTGGAGTACATCGTCCAACAAATAATGGAGGACGCAGGGTGCAAGTGATACTATAATTCGAGATTATAGAACCAATCTCTAGTAGCAGTATTAACTGCATCAGGGCTGGGCTTCAAGCCCAGCTGAGCAGGAACAACAAATACGGGTACATCACTCAATCATTGTGGCCGGCGGGTATGACGTGCCACTTTTTTGTCTCTGCATGACCAGATATTTGAGTCAATGAGAAATCAGTCTGGAGAACATGCTGACCTGAGCAACGGTAGAACAATCTCAGTATCTACATGGGTCAAGACAGGACGGGCTTTTCGTTCTGCTGCTGAGACGTCGAAAACAGGGCACAGTCACCAGCTTTTTAACACGTCAAAACAAGGTGGGTGCTGTTCTCTTTACCGTCCAAGCGAACGGGAAGTAATGGTAATGTTTCCCCAACAACATCCCGTGGCGTCACAACAGCGTGCTGGACCCACATGACAATGACGAGAGCAGTCTGGCAACATTCGTTCTTCTCAGAGCCTCCACACAAGATACACTGAAGCGCCAAAGAAACTGGTATAGGCATGTGTACTCAAATACAGAGATATATAAACAGGCAGGATACGGCGCTGCGGTCGGCAACGCCTATTTAAGTCAACAAGTGTCTGGCGCAGCTGTTGGATCGGTTATTGCTGCTACACTGGCAGATTATCAAGATTTAAGTGAGTTTTAACGTTGTGATACAGTCAGCGCAGAAGCGATGGGACACAGCATCTCTCAGGTATTGATGAAATGAGGACTTTCCCGTACGACCATTTCACGAGTGTACCATGAACCCCATGAACCATGAACCTTGACGTTGGTGGGGAGGCTTGCGTGCCTCAGCGATACAGATAGCCGTACCGTAGGTACAACCACAACGGAGGGGTATCTGTTGAGAGGCCAGACAAACGTGTGGTTCCTGAAGAGGGGCAGCAGCCTTTTCAGTAGTTGCAAGGGCAACAGTCTGGATGTTTGACTGATCTGGCCTTATAACAATAACCAAAACGGCCTTGCTGTGCTGGTACTGCGAACGGTTCAAAGCAAGGGGAAACTACGGCCGTAATTTTTCCCGAGGGCAGGCAGCTTTACTGTATGATTAAATGATGATGGCGTCCTCTTGGGTAAAATATTCCGGAGGTAAAATAGTCCCCCATTCGGATCTCCGGGTGGGGACTACTCAAGAGGATGTCGTTATCAGGAGAAAGAAAACTGGTGTTCTACGGATTGGAGCGTGGAATGTCAGATCCCTTAATGGGGCAGGTAGGTTAGAAAATTTAAAAAGGGAAATGGATAGGTTATAGTTAGATATAGTGGGAATTAGTGAAGTTCGGTGGCAGGAGGAACAAGACTTCTGGTCAGGTGACTACAGGGTTATAAACACGAAGTCAGATAGGGGTAATGCAGGAGTAGGTTTAATAATGAATAGGAAAATAGGAATGCGGGTAAGCTACTACCAGCTGCATCAAACCAGTCTCAGGACTGAAGACCACAACAACAACAACAACACCATTAATATCAGGAATCCGGTAAGATATCAAATCTCCGACATCGCTGCGGCCGGAAAAAGATCGTGCAAGAACGGGATCAACGATAACTGAAGAGAATCGTTCAACGTGACAGAAGTGCAATCCTATTTCCGCAAACTGCTGCAGATTTCAGTGCTGGGCTATCAACAAGTGTCAGCGTGCGAACCGTACAACGAAACATCATCGATACGGGCTTTCGGAGCCAAAGGTCCACTCGTGTACCCTTGATGAATGCACAACATGAAGCTTTATGCTTCGCCTGGACCCGTCAACACCGACTTTGGACTGTTGATGACTGGAAACACGTCGCCTATTCGGACAAGTCTCGTTTCAGATAATATGGAGCGGATGGACGTGTACGGGTACGGAGACAACCTCATGAATCCAAGGATCCTGCATGGCAGCAGAGGACTGTCCAAGCTGGTGAATGCTCTGTAATGGTGAGGGGCGTGTGCTGTTGGGCTGATTTAGGACCCCTGATAGGTCTCCATACGACTGTGGCAGATGACATGTACGTAATCATCCTGTCTGATCACCTGCAGCCATTCATGTCCATGTGCATTCCCGTGGTAACATAAACACAGCTATTCTTATGTGTGTCCAAAGTACACCACATGCCCACTCATGTTATGCAAACTGGTGCACCTGCTTGAAGTTTTATAGCTTTTCCCTGATAGTCTAATGTAAACACGTCTAGAGTGGCTCCAGGAACGCTCTTCTGAGTTTAAACACTTCATCTCGCCACCAGACTCCCCAGACATGAACATTATTGAGCAAGTCTGGGATGATTTGCAACGTGCTGTTCAGAAGAGATTTCCACCCCGTCATACTCTTACGGATTTACGGACAGGTCTGAAGGACTCATGGTGTCATTTTCCTCCAGCACTACTTTAGACTTTAGTCGAATCCGTACCATGTCGTGTTGCAGTGCTTGTGCGTGCTCGCGAGAGCCCTACACGATGTTAGGCAGGTGTACCAGTTTCTTTGTCTCTTCAATGTAGGTCCATTGTAATGTTGTGCACAGAATTGGAGCTCGTTGGCGTGAAGCACTCATGTATCCAGTGTGTTAAAGGTCACGGGAAACAAACTAATGCGAGTACCAATTTTGTTGAACAATAAATTGTAGCCTCGATAGGGTGAGAAGATCATGACGCTCCAGAGTTCAGACATACGCTGGTAGACATTCCTCCTTGTTATACGAGGCGCAACATGATCTTCTACAAACATACAACATTCAAATGTATTCCTGAACAAGAAATCCAGAGTACAGTCTTTCTTCTTGTACACTACGTAGAAGGAGTTACTGCTGCTTATCTTTTGCGGTTGCTCTGAAATTTCAACCATTTGCATATCCAAGCTTGTAGTACGCCTCATACCAGTTTGAACTTTGTTGCGTGGCACCTTCACGGTGTTGTAAATTTAATGTCTAGTAGTGTAGTTCAGTTTGATGTATTCTGGTAACTGTAATACATGCCACTAGACTTTAACAGAGTAAATATGAAATACTACATCGTTAATACACTCCTGGAAATTGAAATAAGATCATCGTGAATTCATTGTCCCAGGAAGGGGAAATTTTATTGACACATTCCTGGGGTCAGATACATCACATGATCACACTGACAGAACCACAGGCACATAGACACAGGCAACAGAGCATGCACAATGTCGGCACTAGTACAGTGTATATCCACCTTTCGCAGCAATGCAGGCTGCTATTCTCCCATGGAGACGATCGTAGAGATGCTGGATGTAGTCCTGTGGAACGGCTTGCTATGCCATTTCCACCTGGCGCCTCAGTTGGACCAGCGTTCGTGCTGGACGTGCAGACCGCGTGAGACGACGCTTCATCCAGTCCCAAACATGCTCAATGGGGGACAGATCCGGAGATCTTGCTGGCCAGGGTAGTTGACTTACACCTTCTAGAGCACGTTGGGTGGCACGGGATACACGCGGACGTGCCTTGTCCTGTTGGAACAGCAAGTTCCCTTGCCGGTCTAGGAATGGTAGAACGATGGGTTCGATGACGGTTTGGATGTACCGTGCACTATTCAGTGTCCCCTCGACGATCACCAGTGGTGTACGGCCAGTGTAGGAGATCGCTCCCCACACCATGATGCCGGGTATTGGCCCTGTGTGCCTCGGTCGTATGCAGTCCTGATTGTGGCGCTCACCTGCACGGCGCCAAACACGCATACGACCATCATTGGCACCAAGGCAGAAGCGACTCTCATCGCTGAAGACGACACGTCTCCATTCGTCCCTCCATTCACGCCTGTCGCGACACCATTGGAGGCGGGCTGCACGATGTTGGGGCGTGAGCGGAAGACGGCCTAACGGTGTGCGGGACCGTAGCCCAGCTTCATGGAGACGGTTGCGAATGGTCCTCGCCGATACCCCAGGAGCAACAGTGTCCCTAATTTGCTGGGAAGTGGCAGTGCGGTCCCCTACGGCACTGCGTTGGATCCTACGGTCTTGGCGTGCATCCGTGCGTCGCTGCGGTCCGGTCCCAGGTCGACGGGCACGTGCACCTTCCGCCGACCACTGGCGACAACATCGATGTACTATGGAGACCTCACGCCCCACGTGTTGAGCAATTCGGCGGTACGTCCACCCGGCCTCCCGCATGCCCACTATACGCCCTCGCTCAAAGTCCGTCAACTGCACATACGGTTCACGTCCACGCTGTCGCGGCATGCTACCAGTGTTAAAGACTGCGATGGTGCTCCGTATGCCACGGCAAACTGGCTGACACTGACGGCGGCGGTGCACAAATGCTGCGCAGCTAGCGCCATTCGACGGCCAACACCGCGGTTCCTGGTGTGTCCGCTGTGCCGTGCATGTGATCATTGCTTGTACAGCCCTCTCGCAGTGTCCGGAGCAAGTATAGTGGGTCTGACACACCGGTGTCAATGTGTTCTTTTTTCCATTTCCAGGAGTGTAGATACTTGAACTCGACTCCATGTCTGAAATCATCATTTCCACTTTGCACATCGAGGTAGTAGGTTGTCCTAGTTCCGCCTCTTACCATAGAACCGCGTATCTTACCTTTTTCGTTCAGTCGTGTGAGTTCTTGTGCGCGTCGCACTACTCTTTGTCGTCTAGTGTTTAGTGTATTTGCAACCCTTCCTGGCATGCGTTCTCTCATGCCGTGATGTCCACATCTTTTCTGCATACAGGTAATGTCAGCTTTATTTTTGATAAATTCACGTGGCATTTGCAGCCCCGGCCGGCCAGTGTGGCCGAGCGGTTCTAGGCGCTTCAGTCTGGGTGCCTATTCTGTATCTTTCCGCCATTGTGCCGATCGTGTCGGTACTCAAGAGCACCGAACGGTCTATTACTCGAATTAAAGTCCATCTTTATTCAGTAAGCATTTCGGTAGCGATACCGTTCGAGTCTAGAGAACAGAAGCGCTGTTGTTGATTCGCGTCGCGCAAGCCAATCAAAAGCAAGCAGCCGCACATCCGCGCATGCGCACTGCAGCGCGCACAGCACCACGAACACAAAGCGGCTAGCAGACGACACAGACGCGCTTTCTTCACAGTACCGAAGTGTTGCTAAAATACAAGCGGAAATGTCGGACGAAAATGAGGTGAGGATTGCTATTGCGATTGTCGTTTATGGGTATATTATTTGAAACAAAAAAGCAACCTAGAGAAAAAAATTACGACTGTATTTGATGAATGGAAGGACATGTTTAACTGATATGATCATTTCAGGACTTGATAAACAAATGTACCTTCAGTTGCAGAGGGATTGATGTAGTTCTCTGGTGCTCCCTCATGTACGGCCGCAGTTCTTCAACCAAATTACGGGCCTCCTCCCGGCTCGTTCGTACTTCGCTATGGGCGTTTCAAAGGGGTTCGTTTCGTCCCGCAGGTTACGTTGCCACAGTGCATGACGCCGCATTCCATCGAGCTGACGTACCCGCCTTCGTCGCTCTTGCCTCCTCCTTAACAGTATCAGGCGTGATATATCCATTTGTATGATTCTCAACTGAAATGCATAGAAATTTTTACAGTTTCCCTGACCGCATGTTTCCATGCATGCATAATAACGATAGCGTTTTTGACTGTATTTTGCAGATTTTCATAAATTCCGCGTTATGTCATCTTATTCTCATTCACACTGATATCGTGTTTTGGATTTTACGTTTCGGAAAATGAGTTAGGAATAATGTGTAGTACCACATTGCCCTGATACATCTATAAAAACACCCGAAAAATTGATTGATAGTTTCAAAGTATAAGAAGATAAGCAGAATGAGGTTATAACTCGCTCCTAGAGATCCAAATGATTAAGTAGCCCATTTCCCTATATGATACGTCAACGATTTCGGTCTTAAAAACAAAACTGAGAGCTCCTGCAGTTCGCCGAAGTTTGGAACATGTGTCTCATGAATGAAAATGTTTCGTATATGGTGCTACAGTCTAAAAATATTATGGCGGAGGTCTTTCATCTCTGTCTACTGTTGTTGAGGATTCTATCGCAGATAAAGACTTGTGACAAGCAAGATTATGAAGATGACTGCTGCTAGTTATATTCCCAGTAATTTAAGTTGTGCTCTTAGATTCCTCTCTAACCACATACTCGGAAATCGCAACATATTCGGAAAAAATGGCGAATTATTTCTGACAACAAAAAATATAAAGGTCACTGTCGGTTGTTTCACTCTCAGCAATTTCATCTCCAACAATTTCATATTTCGTATTTTAAACACACAGAAATCACGAGATCATTACTGAGGAAGTGCGCTCTTACATGTAAGTAATATTGCAGAAAAATCTTAACTTACACAAATAACAATGTCTCAGAACGTGTTGCATATACGAAGAGGAAAAAAAATTTTTTGCACCCATCCGTGCGCGAACCCGTGTCCTTAGGTGTAGCAGCGCTAACTACTTGGCCACGCTAAACGACAGCTATGCAGGGCTGAATTCTTGCATTATTCCGGAGGAACATAGGCTGACTGTTGCCAAACGATGCTGCGTAAGTCAGAAGTGCGTAATAGTTTGGAAGGCTTCTAATATCAGGCTTCACATAATTTCTTTCCATTGTTACTTGAATGTTGTAAACACATTTCGATAATTACTAACTAAACCATTTGTGGTAAAAAGTACACGAAGTCACTAGTAACATCAGCTCATACTCATGTAATATACGTAAGCAGAGCCGATGTCTTGCTATTTAATGATCTTTAAACTCTTATTTGCATTAATATAACACGTATTTTCAGAGAATATTGACCGAAAACGTTTTCTTTTTGGATGTAATCATTCACAGTAACAACCTAACCTAACCATATTTCTAACAAAGGAAAATAGTCTATTATGAACTCACTTTCCAACCAGATGAGTTCTCTGGCGATTCTTTGGCAACACAATCACTAAATCAAAAGCTAAAACCGCTAAATATGTTTAAAATAACAAATTATAGGTGTACATAAACCACAGCTCATCTATCGACAGGGCCACGCCGAAATCCAAAACCTTTCGGTACAATCATCGTAAAGTCGGTGGGAGGACCGTTCGGTAACAGGTCTCAGAAGCTTATTGAATAGCATATTTCGATAAAGTACCGAAAATTACTGTCTGTTACGTTCAGTTTTACTCAGCTGTTTCTGCATCAAGTAACATAAAAGTTTATCAGCACAGTATTTTTTTTACATTCAAAAAGGAAGTTTCAAAGTGTCGCAGAACACACCACAATGATCCAGTTAAGAAGCCATTTCTTTTGGTTCGGCCTTCAGATAGCCGTCCATTGAAAGACCCTCTTCTCCGGCCAGAGTTCGTGGATGCCTCTGCATCTAATCGGACGTTTACTGGTAAGTCATTTGGCGATTCTCCAGTCACCCAGGCGCGCCTCTTCGACGCCGCCTGTTAAGAAATCTGTTTCAGCATCCCACTTGTCTCTCCGGGCTCTATCGAATACCTCTCCTATTATCTCAGTTTGCCAAACTAAATCTGCGCCTTCTCTCGCGGCCTCCATGTCACAATCTCTCTATGAGCATAACTTGATTGATTCTCAAGAGGAGGAGGACCCAATCGTTACTAAATAAATGTCCATACGTGAGCCTGTGTCCGTCGATGGGTGGGGTGTACAGATCTCTCCCTCCCAGCCTGAAGCGGATTCTCTGTATGACACACCCACAGAACAGAATGACGTAGCGGCAGTTCCGAGGAGTCACAGTGAACAACGTGTCCGGCCTTAGAGAGTCGCATCATGGATGATGAAAAGAACAGTTGCTAGATCTGAGAGACGGTCACACTTCTTCTTCCTCCTTTTCATCCATTGATTCTGCAATGGGTACTGGTACATACCGCCGTTCAATGATGGTTTTGTAATTTTTTACTTATCGTTCCAGTTCAATTGTCTGTGTAAGCATACACTTTTCTTACTTTGAATATTAACAGGATTGGTTCTGAACTCCGATTCGCCACTTTTTGACAGTCCAATGAGGAAGTGCCTGATGTACCAAACATGTTGAAAAGGGCGGTCTTCAAAGGACTAACGCATTTATTACAACTTTCCTGAACTTGCCAGAGCATACAAGTCAGAAAGCCTCTGAATAAAACTGTGGCCGTATGCTCCAAACTCCTGCAATGCTTTGTCCATTGCTCCCTTCCAGAATCTTGTATTAACTGCTCTGATGATCATGACATGTTTTGGCTCAGTGCTTAAGAAACATGTCGCCAAAGTCGGCTTGTCCACACTGATGCAGACCGGCAGCTCAAACAGGGCTAAAAATTTGCAAAACGTACCGAGGGCACCAAAAATACAGCCACATTTCAATCAAGAATTTCATAAAATATAGCAAGCAACATACCAAAACATACTTCGCCGCCAGCATCTCCACTGAAACGTCACACGGATAGACTAAAAAAGTATCAGACTACACAACGCTCGTGCTAATGGTACGAGTATGTTGGTACTAGTGAAAATAATGGGAATGCAGCTAATTGCGATATTGTACCTACTGATGACGAAGTTTCAAAACAAAATCCAGATGTTGACACTGAACAAAGAAAGAAAGAACCACCTGACGACTCAGTCCGAACACGGCCCATCCGTCGAATTAACGAATTCTGTGGGTAGGAGCCTATGACATCCTCCTCTGAACTTTCAGCTACCTACGTCGACGATTTCGGGAGCAATAACAGTCAGACGTAGAAAAACTTCACCGACAAAGTGGCTGCAATACCGTAGTGGAACCCTGCCGGGTTCAGGAATCATGTACAAGGAGTAAGACTCTTTGTCTAGGGCAAAATCTTGTGCCTGCGTCTGCAAGTCAGTTACATTGGTTTTCAATGTTATTAACTATGTTATGACGAAAATTGGCGAAGTAGAAAACATGGATACGTAGAAGAAACACAAAGACAACAAAATGTCGAAATTATATATGCGGCCACCACCAAAACTGAAGTATAAATACATCCACACTCAGTCGAAATAGTTACGCTAAAGCCTGCAATAGCAGATGCGTGTACAGTGTTGTATCAAAAATCACAAAATACGGTGAGTTCCACATTAAACAGTATTGCAGAAACACAGTCAGAACAATTAATGAGCAGTTTCGATCAAATCTCAAGACTAAGTTAAATGCGCTAATGAAAATTTGGCGCGAAACTTATTGGCACGGATGAAGGACAATTTTAATAAATTTGCCAAAGCACAATCAGATAAATTAAATTAACGCTTGATCACTTCACGAAGGAATAATCCGATCAAATCAATGCGAATTTCATGCGTATACATCCCATCCCGAAATAACTGCATTAAAAGGCGCGGATCAAGGGATAGCAGACGAGATACAACATTTCAAGAACGACATGGGAGCGGTAAAGGCAGCGCAACAGCTCACTGATCAAGTCCAGAATGTAGTTGTGGAGCAAGAAAGAAAGATAAAAGAGAGTTATCAGGGGCAACCTATGGAATTTGCTAATGATTTTTCGTCCTTATTACTGATACAAGAGATGCGAAATAAAAAGTCTCAAAGCACAAAATTACATTGGTTGCACTAAATGTATGTCAGAAAGTAGTACGTGAGTGCAGCGCATCTAATAAAGAAGCAAAGATCAAATTACCGCAAGTTACAGTTAAATTAAAGCGCGATATACCCTAATGGCATGAGGAAGTAAATGCTCAAGTCAACAGTCTGCGGTAAGAATAGCAGCTACAGAAGCTACCGTACACGAACTGTCTTCGATAAGCACTCGAACGGGTGGTGTATTTGGAAACGCACATTTGTATGTACAGAGAGGATACGGGATTGATCAGTCACTGCACGAATAATTCATTTGCTCAAGTATGAAAGGGACAGAGACTATCGGCTACCCTATAAGAAGAAATCCTTCTAAAACATAAGCAGTTCCATATCTTTTTTCCCGAAGAAGAGGACTCCACCCCCAGTCATGTTCATAAGATGATTTAGGGGTGCTTTGACTCAAACGTGGAATGACCAATACAAAATTAAACTAGTCACAGCCAATATACAAGGCATACCTCTCTTTAGGCTAATGATACAGCTAAGAAATGTCACACTCATGAATAATTCTCCAAAGCTTTCTTGAACAAATAACTGATCTCCAGCTAAAAAGGGACTGCTTCTAAAGGAAGTGTACGATCCAGAGACCTATAGCATAAAGCACGGTAGTTTAAGAAAGTATTCCGAGCGATATATAAACAAAATAAAATATATGGACGAAACCGTGCCTCAGAAAAGTGTTACAAAATTACAAAAATCCAAGCTGCAAGCGCATATACAATACTGGCCATTAAAATTGCTACACCACGAAGATGACGGGCTATAGACGCAAAATTTCACCGACAGGAAGAAGATGTTGTGATACGCAAATGATTAGCTTCTCAGAGCATTCACACAAGGTTGGCGCCGGTGGTGACACCTACAACGTGCTGACATGAGGAAAGTTTCCAACCGATGTCTCATACACAAACAGCAGTTGACCGGCGTTGCCTGGTAAAACGTTGTTGTGATGCCTCATGTAAGGAGGAGAAATGTGTACCATCACGTTTCCGACTTTGATAAAGGTCGGATTGTAGCCTATCGCGTTTGCGGTTTGTCGTATCACGACATTGCTGCTCGCGTTGGTCGACATCCACTGACTGACACTGCAGAATATGGAATCGATGGGTTCAGGAGGTTAATACGGAACGCCGTGCTGGATCCCAACAGCCTCGTATCACTAGCAGTCGAGATGACAGGCATCTTATCCGCATGGCTGTAACGGCTCGTGCAGCCACGTCTCGATCCCTGAGTCAACAGATGGGGACGTTGCAAGACAACAACCATCTGCACGAACAGTTCGACGACGTTTGCAGCAGCACGGACTATTAGCTCGGAGACCATGGCTGCGGTTACCCTTGACACTGCATCACAGACAGGAGCGCCTGCGATGGTGTACTCAACGACGAACCTAGGTGCACGAATGGCAAAACGCCATTTTTTCGGATGAATCCAACTTCTGTTTAAGCATCATGATGGTCGCATCCGTGTTTGGCGACATCACGATGAACGCACATTGGAAGCGTGTATTCGTCATCGCTATACTGGCGTATCGCCAGGCGTGATGGTATAGGGTGCCATTGGTTACACGTCTTGGTCACCTCTTGTTCGCATTGACGGCACTTTGAACAGTGGACGTTACATTTCAGATGTGTTACGACCCTTGGCTCTACCATTAATTCGATCCCAGCGAAACCCTACATTTCAGCAGGATAATGAACGACCACATGTTGCAGGTCCTGGACGGGCCTTTCTTGATAAGAAAATGTTCGACTGCTGCCCTGTCCAGCACATTCTTCAGATCTCTCACCAACTGAAAACGTCTGGTCAATGGTGGCCGAGCAACTGGCACGTCACAATACGCCAGCCACTACTCTTGATGGACTGTGGTATCGTGTTGAAGCTGCATGGGCAGCTGTACCTGTACACGCCATCCAAGCTCTGTTTGACTCAATGCCCAGGGGTATCAAGGCCGCTATTACGGCCAGTGTTGTTTGTTCTGGCTACTGGTTTCTCAGGATCTATACACCCCAATTGCGTGAAAATGTAATCACATGTCAGTTCCAGTACAATATATTTGTCCAATGAATACCCGTTTATCATCTGCAATTTTTCTTGGTGTAGCAATTATAATGGCCAGTAGTGTATATGAAAAATTAATCCATGCACAGGAGGCGGATCTGGAGCAATTCATATTTTTTCTTCATTACCTGGATCTTATACATGAAGTATTAAAAGGCAGTTCTGGCAACAGACCTGGTCAGCAGGCAGCAGCTAGCAAGAACTACAACAATCACAGCAGAACCGTTCTGACAGCCACGGACATAGCCGCACGGTGGACCTGCACATATAAACGCGCCACCATATCAAAACGGCACTCCGTATTTTAATAAAAGGAGAAGGAATGATCGCCAGGTTTTTCCAGGACATAATAACAATCCACACAGTAACGATAATCAGAACTGGCAGAATAGACACAGTAATACATGGGTGCATCACAGAATGAATAACACAGTGAAACATGTACATTAGTATTAACTAACTGAAACACAACTGCTACATAGGCAATGGAATGTGAAAGTATATTTTATCTCACCGCTTATGCGTGCGCTTTCCCCTGTACTGAACTTTTCTGCCTGTGAGACTGTAAATTGTTATAACTTTAAACCAAACCAAAACTGCATGAATTTACGTAACACAAAAACTGGATCTGCTGCAACACTATTGATTTAGAATTGGCCCTGTTAATAAATAAAACCTGATCAATTTGAAAATAATGTTCCCTTTGCTTAATGAATGATATCCCTGAAATAATAAAATTTCTTACCTTTATCTGCGCAATGATAACGCTCTTAGCATTGCTCTCTGTTAGTACTTTAAATCGTATAGTTAGCAAACAGTTACTGTGCACAGCTGTTGCTTAGCACACATTTTAATTAAATCATATATGACTGAGACAATAACTTCTTAAGAAAAATGTTGTGTTGTGTTGTGTTGTGGTCTTCAGTCCTGAGACTGGTTTGATGCAGCTCTCCATGCTACCCTATCCTGTGCAAGCTTCTTCATCTCCCAGTACCTACTGCAACATACATCCTTCTGAATCTGCTTAGTGTATTCATCTCTTGGTCTCCCCCTACGATTTCTACCCTCCACGCTGCCCTCCAATACTAAATTGGTGATCCCTTGATGCCTCAGAACATGTCCTACCAACCGATCCCTTCTTCTGGTCAAGTTGTGCCACAAACTTCTCTTCTCCCCAATCCTATTCAATACTTCCTCATTAGTTATGTGATCTACCCATCTAACCTTCAGCAAATCATACAGTAAAGCTGCATGGCCTCGGGAAAAATTACAGCTGTAGTTTCCCCTTGCTTTCAGCCGTTCGCAGTACCAGCACAGCAAGGCCGTTTTGGTTATTGTTACAAGGCCAGATCAGTCAATCATCCAGACTATTGCCCTTCCAACTACTGAAAAGGCTGCTGCCCCTGTTCAGGAACCACACGTTTGTCTGGCCTTTCAACAGACACCCCTCCGTTCTGGTTGTACCTATGGTATGGCTATCTGTATCGCTGAGGCATGCAAGCCTCCCCACCAACGGCAAGGTCCATGGTTCATGGGGGGGGGGGGGTTAAGAAAAATAGTCAGTCAAAAACAACATGGATCTACTTTAAAGGTTTTACGTTGAATCTTTGAAAATTTATAATGCTCACAATTAACACAAAATAAACTGATTATACATTAACAAATAACTTTACAAAATCATTAGATGTGAGTGTGATACATTGCCTCAGTCATCACTTACGAATTCATGTATTGCATTAGCAACGAAACAGCTTTCCTTGCTTTAATTCCAGTATAGTATTTTGCAAATACAAAATCATTACTGCCCATAGCGAGTAATTATATATCCAGCACACTTCAGATACAACGTCTTTACATTTGAGAGTCCTCCATACCTCTCTCGATCTAAAGATACTCTTAACACATTGCCCATAACAACCTGAACCAGCTATCGCTGTTGAGCAGCGACGCTACAACACAATCGATACTACGTTTAACCAACTCTGGTTCAATATAATATTTTCTTACATTTCTTTACCCTGTGTATATATCTTTCATAACGCTGCTGCCTCCTTCTGAAGAATTTGGCAGGGTTGTAATGGCGATTTGCCATAATAACGCAACAAATTCTTAACATTACATTAAGTGTAGGCTGATAAAAAAAATCGGAATGTAGCATACAAGAGATAGTTAATAAAGAAATACAAATCTTTGTGAGCATCTGGCTCTAAAATGATATAAAAGTATCATTGTTAACTTGTGAAGCGTTTTCTTTAACCATCCAACATCTGTGGTTCGAAATCATCAATACAGAATAGTCAGGTGAACTATGAAACTTCAAAATGTAGCCTAATATCTAGGAAAAACACAGCAGTATGCTCAACTCGCTCTTTACAAAGTACTTGGGACTTAACTTAAGATATACAATACAGAGTTATACAAAATCATTACTAGGTATTTACAAACTTGTTAAGGAATGTAGTGTTTATGTGGACTAGTACATGAGATCAAATGTCCAATTATACCCCTCAATAACGTAGTTATGACTAATCATAGACCTTTTTACACAAAGCGTAGAGTAGCTATATCATGAGTACAAGATATAAACTAAGAGTGAAAAAGGCAAAGACGATGTCATGGTTGAGGTAAAGGTACAGTCTGGGTGGTCTTTAAATGGAGACATAGACATTGGCTCATATTTCTTCTTCAGATGATAATATATTTAAGTCACGTTATGTCGAATATTTTTTGAACATCACTAGGCATGTCAAAGTAGTGAGATTTGGCATTGAGCAGACTCATTAGTGGTAGCGGTAGATATTGTTCCTAATGACAACTCAGCAAACGTATTAAGTGCTGTCTAGAACAGTCGTGAGTTCAATGAATGGTGTCATGACAGCTCTCTCATTTTCAGTGTATTATCATCGACATCAGTAAGCTTGCATAAATTTATACAGTTGCAGACAAGTAAACAACAGTATGTTTCAAGGCTATCTCAGTGAACGAGGTAGTGATTGCAAAGTATGACAGTGGTGGATCTTAATACAAAATCCTAAACTTAGGCAGGTAACAGCTACATTGTTTATGGCAGCACCATCAACATACAAGTGAGAAATTGTGCTCACAATTCAGGATCTGACAATATGGCACATAGAGTATGTTTTAGACTCATAGTTGAACTATTCTAATAGTAAGCTAGTGATAAATATATTTCCTGAAGTGACTGTCAGCAGAACAGTAGTGGTTACATATAGTATAACAGTGACTTTATGTATACTAGCAATAATTCTAGAAAATAGTACATGAAGATTGACAATAATAAATGACAAAAAAAAGTTCATAATTAATCAGTCTATATGCTGTCGAGCTCATAAGAAAGATCAGTATAGTAGAATATCTCTATAGTACATGAGATCTGAAAATGGAATTTGTTGCAAATACTGACTATATATAAGTAATATATCTCGTACAGAGAAGTGAAAATAAAATAATAATAGCAGATAACTACTGGGAAAAGCGAGAATAAGGCAAAGGAAAGTGCATTTTTGCTGCAAAAGAAAATCATTATCGCCATAGTCATCAAATTAGTCAGTCAAAATAAAGCAAGATAAAAATATGTGATCACAAGACTATTCAAGCATAGACATGAAAATGTTACAGAAATCAGAATGACTTAACAACTAGAAACATATAGTATAAGCATAGATAGCAAAGCATACAAAAGAAAAAGATGGGTGACGAGAAATGGATCATTTTAAGTGTAAAGCAAGAGGAAATTGTTATGCTGGTATTGTTAATGGCATAGTTAATACAAAAAAAGTAATATCAGCAGATGCTGAATGTCAGTATACCTATTATGTAAAAGCATCGTTAGTTCAGAAAAATGCAGTGTGTAAAGCAGTACATGAATGACTACTCTACCATTCAGAAGCAAATCTTTTCTTTGCAATACAAGGAGTATTGTATCTGTGTACCAAGTAATGTCATGTTCTTCTACAATAGTTTAAAAAATAGTATCTGTATCTCCATTAATACATTATTGTACTTTCATTAATTTCAAATTATCTTAAAACATTTCTCATTGTAACTGTGTGACATCCGTGTCATCACTTTTCTTTCTCTTATCATTCACATACAATATAATTATCATTAATAGAACATCATTGTGTCTTCATTATTAAACACTTCATAAAATATTACCAAAATTAAGTTGAAACTTATATCTAGCATACATAGAAAAATCGTTAGTACATGTCATTCTCGGCATAGCTATAAAGAATTAATTAGGGAAAGCATATAAATAAGTTTTTAGTATACGGATGTTACCCTTAAGTTTATACTTTGTTGTTTCCCCTAAAACCTGAAAAAAATCTAGTTGGTATATGGTGAAGGATTACCTTTGTTGCACTTGATTGTTCATTTTCTATTAAAGTGTTGCATACCCTCGATGCTTCAAAACGTATAAATGTTTACTTCTTTTTATTTTTACCTTACATGGTAACAACTTGTTCTGAAACAGTGAATGAGGACGATGAGTAAATAGTAATAACAATATATGGTAAGCATGTGAAATCTTGCCTCTACCTTAAAGTTGATATGTGTAAAAACATAGTAGTCCAGACAATGGTACTAAGTTACAAGACAAATAACAAATACAACACATAGTACATAGTGGAGATGAAAGTGCTAAAACTAGAGAAAAATGCAAAAGGAATTATTGTGTTACGCTGCGGCAATGTAGTATCAAATATCGTCTGAATCAGGAACACAATGGTTTCATTCAATAAAATTTCTTAGATTACTGATGGTTCCCTCGTGACTTATTCGTACGCCAAGTTTCTACATGAACATTAGGATGCGGAATATGTTTTATTCTGTATGGACAACTCCACAGCAACTCGAATCTGTAGGCTTTGTTGGAAAGATGATGAGTGTGTACTAATACTGTTTGACTGTGTCTGTTGTTTCTTTCTTCTTTCAGCTGCACACTTAATATTGTTGATTGTGTTCCGGCGTGACACGAAGATGAAGAACGCTGGAGCAGAGAAGGCTGTGAGACGACGTCAGCCAATAGCCCGCTGACTGGGACCGCTCCACGAAAGGAGGGAACTTAAGCATCGCTCCAGCTAGCCTCTGCCGGACAGTAAAGGGACAGTAGAAGACAGACACTAGGAGAGTAGAAACCACGCCTTAGATGAGAGCACTACGGTAGCAGTGACTTATGAGCGAGTGTAAATGCGACACTGATTGTTTTGCATGTCACCCATCGCTTCCGACAACTCGCTGTAAATACAAAGTTAGATATTGTCAGTCTTCCTTTCTGTAGTAAAAACTATTAATTGTGATTTGCTTGAATTGTTGTATAGCTATCTGAGAAAACAGCATCGTTTAGGCACCCTATAAAAAACGAGTGGGCAGGACTTCACAGATTGCAATGTCAATGACTTCATGGTCACGTAGTCGTTGTGAAGCAGGAAATGCTACTAATTCCCTAATTTTGTCGGCCGTTCAACATTCTTTAAAGTCAGGTATGGAGTCAATAACATAGAATCACATGGAATGGAGTTAATAGTTTCTTTAAATGTGTAGATATATTTATCCCAATCGGTGTGTTTCTTGTGACAGTGTAGACGACAAATCTTACCAACTTCTGTCATAATGCGTTCAGATGGGTTTCATGAAGATAGTAATAGGATATGTACATAGCTTTCAGAAAACGTGTCCATGTAGCTCATCTGAATTGTCGTCCATTATCAGAAATAACTTTTTGTACATGACCAACAATCGGCAAGAAATGTTTTTGTAAAAACTGCTGAAATAGTTTTGGCTGTAGCTTTATGTAACGGTGTGAACGTAACAAATTTAGAAGTTAGTTCTATTGCTACGAAAATGTAAGAGAATCCAGTTTTGCTTCTTGGAATTGGTCTATAGATATTCACAGCGGCCGTGTGACGTAATTTAATTGGTATAATGGAATGTAATGGAGCGAGATAAGAAGTCGTCGATGATTTCGCTTGCTGACAAAGCTTGCATGTTGCTAGTACACGTCGTATACGTTGGTTCATATTTGCGAAGTAAGAGTTCTGTCTGAGAATGAGGAAACACTTTCGTGAACCGTACACTTAAGTGCGTGTATCAAATTAATTTGTTGCTATATCTTCAGGCCACATAAGACACAATTGTCGCTGTGTGGATGTGTGCGTCGAAGGAGAATATTGTTATGTATTAAGTAGTGAAGTCTGATTGTTGAATTGGGCTTGTCATTCCAAAGCTGCTTCATATTTTTCCAGATACTGTCATCCTGTTCTTTGGAAATGTCTTTAAGGGATGAAGAAATAAAGTTTTCAAACGCTACTTGCTTTATATACAAAATACTGTAATCACGTATTTTGGTAAAAATGTGTGTCAATGTCTTGTGGTTGGTAGTAAGAGAACGGGATAAAGCATCAGCTACCACGTTTTGAGAGCCGGGAATATCAAATTCTCGAAAATATAATTTTCATCGTCCTAGACAGTCGTGAGAAAATTTTGCGGGTAGCATAAACTGAATAGCACAGTTGTCAGAATAAACAATGGTATGTCTTCCATACAAAAAGAGTCTAAATTTAGTAAAGGCCCAAACGACAGATAAGCTTTCCAGCTGGATTTTATTACATGCCGAAGCTTCTTGTGGCATTGCAATAATTTGTATAGTTCTGAGATTGTGGTCATTAGGGTATTGCGGCTGGTGTAGAAGTACATCAGATTCATTTAGAATAAGTGGAGGTTGTTGCTGAAATTGTCTATGATTCTAGAAAAAATGGTTATTGCCATAATCACGCTGAAAATTCTGATCATGACGTCTTCGTTTGTTGCGGGAGTGTGATACGGAACATTTCGGTTGAATTGCGATGTCTGGTTTCTATACGCGGAATGATTGCCCTGTGCTGTAGTATTATTGCTATGCTGTTGCGTGTCCACGACAGTTTGCGGCGAACCATTGAAGCTGGGTTGACCTTGCTGAGAATATTGTTGTTTGGAATTTCCAAATTGCTGCTTTCGTTGTTGAAAATTCTGGTTGTTGCTACCAAACTGTTGGTACTGTTGCTGGTTTTATGAATACTGATTGTTGAAATCCGAAAGTTGTTGCCATTGCTAAACCTCTTATTAGGTCTGTTATTAAAATTTTTTGATGAGTTTTGATATCCATACTCGTTGTTACTTTTGCGGTTTTGGGAGAAATTTTAATACAAAGGAATAGACACAATGTCATACTTCCAAATGCTGTAAAAGATCGCGAAATGCAGGAATGCTTTCTTTTTGTTGTCCCGTTAACAGGGAGACTCGTAATGAACGCGGTAATTTCGAAATGCATAGCTGTATTAATGCTGATTGAATGAAGAAAGACTTGTCTGTAGTAACAACACATGTTCCATAATTCCTGTCTGCTACAACTCCAAGAGCAAAGGTCGTGTAGGCGATTATGTCTCTGTCATAATACGACTCCAATCCATCAAGAGGTTCTTCATTACCTATGACTATTGCCAAGGTCATCCAAGAATTACCAGTCACTACCTCGTTAGTTGTACAAGAAAAATTAATCTTACAACCAACAAATGAGATAGGACCTGTTAGCAGCTCCTGTTGAGCCACCTGATTAGGAGTAAAATTAAAACTATCAACTGTCTTGTACACAGTCATACGTGAACGACGATATACTCTTCTTCTCCTGTAAGGCATTGCTGTGTGCTGCGTGCGGCTGCCTCGACGGGAATGAGCATGCTGTTGCCTCAAGTGAGCGATAAACAGTCCCCTGATGTCATACTGATAAGCTTATCTGGGCGTGGCAGCGGAAGTAGCGCTGCGCCAGAGAGCAATGGCGGCACCGGAAGCTGAATTCTGTAGCGAATCACGCTCTGTTAAAACTCTAGCGCGATCCTCCGCGGCCTAGCGGCGGCCGAGCGAAGCTCGTTCAAGGTCACCCGCCAAGATGGCGGCGCACACAGCAAGGTGCTGATTTTTGTGAGCCATGTGTTCGAAAACTTGCATAATGCTTGTGAAGTTAGAATTTTCAAACTACGGTAAACTGATTAACTGATCTTTTATTCCATGTTGTGTAGTTTCCAACCAGTAAGCTGAGAAAAAGTCATTTTGAAATTCTTCTAATGAGTAGCATTGTGTTGCAATGGGGCGCTTCCTGGCGGCGATCTCGCCCTCCAAAAAACTGCAAATGAATTCTAATTTATGGGTAATAGGCCAATTAGGTGGTAACGAGAGTGAAAACTGCTGTACTAAGTCTAAGGGATGGAGATCTGTTTTGTTATTGCGGAATACTTTGAACTTATGTAATGACAAGAAATGCTTGAAATCGAAACCATCGATTCAGAAATTTTGTGTCGGTTCATCACTGTTAAAAAAAAATGTGTTTTGCAGACGTTCTTCCGCGTCTAATTCTCTTAAATCTTGTAATCTGCCAGTATTGTGCTCTAGTAGTGTATTGCCAAATTGTTCTGCCTAATAATGTTGGAGGTTACTATGTATGTGATTGTATGGTGTCTGATCTTTCACGTAGCAATTTCATGGTGCAAGATGTTAACTTTACAAATCAGTGCATTGCTATGTGAGTTCAGCTCATTAATAGCACGGTTCATAAATTGAAATTGTCCAGAATCAATAAAAGAAGAAGGCAATGTGTCTTCAGATTTAGTATTGGTGTTATTTTCTAAAATTTCAATTCTGTTCGAAAAGTCATCAAGTTTTTCTGTAGGTGATGAAATTTGAGCAGTATTGTTGGTGTCATTTTCGTCGATCTGTTTCTGTAGTTTCTTTGCACACTTGATAAGTTTGCATATGCTACATTTGACTACGGTAGAATCAGAATCAAGTTCTAATTGTTCAAATCTACTGCTGACAGTTTGTACTTTACTGTAGCAATAGCCTATGTATTTTTTTTTACGTGCACTACTAAATTTTTGCTGATTTTATGTTGCTTGTGAACGAGAGTTTCGCGTATCTGTTCGATTTTCTTTTGTTTTGTTGGTGAATGGTCTCATTTTACGCTTGTATTGCAAATGTAACTTGCTCTTGAAATCTATTACATGCCTCTATGTGCTGATTGAGGCGTTCATTAAGTCGCGTTTTCGAGTTTCTTGTTGTTCAAACCATTCGTTAATTTGTTGTTCTATACTATGTGTCAGTTACTCTTGTTTTTGTGAGACTTTATCAGCTTCGTCACTGAATTTTTCTGTCTGCTTGTTTACCATGTCACGAATCTGAGTGAAATCATAATAGTGGCATTATTCGATAGCTGACCATCAGTTTTTTAAAGTATTTTGCGTAAACTGTTCAACAGTTTCAGCATTTGACATATCTGCTGAGGTTTAAATATTGTCATTGGAACTGGATTCTAAAGGTAAATGATCAGAGTGCAAATTTTGTACGTGGTAAGTCTGTGTATCAGCGGCTTCCGCATTTGTGGATTTGTGGAATGTGCCGCCTGATTAATTGCGACATCGGTTAGGAGAGCAAAATTCAAGGCAGTTTGATTATTTGGCAGTGAAGATGCACTTTATTTGACTGTCGTCTTGTGCACTGTCGCCAATGCACTATTGTCCGAATTGGTACTCATTGGAACAAAGTTTTTTGGAAATTGAGTAATATCGCCATTGTCCACGACTGAGATACGCGTAGCACTATTACTCAATCAAAGAACAAACAGATAAACAAGAAATAAAGAGCAATTTGCCGTTGACGTGTTAGGAATAACTGACGGAGATTAGTAAATGCGAAGCGCCAAATTGCTAACCACACTTACTAAGTAAGAAAGAGCAGAGCATATGCCTGACTGTATTATTTCAAAAGATTTCAAAAAGAATTTTCATCTGCACAAAGTTACCGCCAAGTGACACATGTACGTTTGAAATATCATTAACATGAACGTTTGAAATACGAGAAACATATACATTTCAAATAAGTGCCTTTGAAGTACGATTAAAATACGTACGTTTGACATACGACTGTGATTACGTAACTGACAGTAGTCTGAAACACAACTGCTACAAAGGGAATGGTATGTGAGCGATCGTTTTATCTCGTCGCTTATGTTCTTTGCCCTGTATTGAACTTTTCTGACTGCAAGAACGTAAACTGTCAATAACTTTAAACCAAACCAAAACTGCATGAATTTACGTAACACAAAAACTGAATCGGATGCAACACTATTGGTTTGAAATTGTCCCTGTTAATAAAACAAAACTTGATCAGTTTGAAATTAACGGTCCCTGTGCTTAATTAATGCTATCCCTGAAATAATAAAATTTCGGGTCAACAGAAGCGTCCGATCTTACCCGTCGGCTTTGACCCGTGACGTAAGCGTGTTGTGGTGTGTGACGTCATTACGGCGCGGAGTTTGATTTGCGATTGTGGCGTGTTTGTAGATGTCTTGTTTTTGTTTGTCGTGCTCTCTGGTGGTGTGTTCATGGTTTTCGTTTGTTTCGTTTGTTTCGTGTGGTGGGGTCAGTTTTCTGTTGCTCAGGTGTTGGATTTGAAGCGGAATTTCTATTAGTGAGTTAATGGTTAATTTAATGCTCATTGCTGTACGTCGGGTGAGTTTGTTATTGAGTGTATTTGGTTGTGGTTTTTTGTTCAGGAATGGATATGAAAGACCGCCTTAACAGTGTTCGGTTGAGGGCGATGATGGGGGAGACAGCTTTAGAGCTGATTAAATTTCTTCAGCTATTTGGCTTAATTGCCGAGGTCGTGAAGTGCGGTGTGTGCCGTGAACCTATGAAATTGTTTAAAGTTCCGGACTCTCGGACCAGGGACGGATACATGTGGTGTTGCCGGAAAGATGGCGTATGGCGTTCTGTAAGGCGTGGTACCTGGTTCGAGAAGTCTAGATTGGCCATGCGTGAGATTGTGCTTATTACGTATTATTTTTGTTATAGTTGCGGGCAGAGTTTTTGCGCGTTTGAGACTGGTGTGAGTGAGAGGACTGTTTTAGACTGGTATTCCTTTTGTCGTGAGGTGTGTTCCGAATTTATTAAGTACAGGGGTAAGTTGGGTGGGCATGGGGTGGTTGTGGAGGTGGATGAGTCGCAGTTTGGTAAAAGGAAGTATGGGAGGGGGAAGTCTGTGGCTGGTCTTTGGGTGTGGGGGGCTGTTGTTCAGGGGGGTGGGGGTACTGAATGTGTTTTTAGGGTTGTGGAGGGGAGGTCGAAGCCTGAATTAGTGGGGTTAATTGAGGAGTATGTAGAGCCGGGGTCCACAGTAGTTTCAGATGCGTTTTCTTCATATAGGGGGTTGGGTGAGAGGGGATTTAATCATTTAGTAGTGAACCACAGTCTAGAGTTTAAGAATTATGATACTGGGGCTTGCACTAACACAATTGAGGGGATGTGGGGAGCGGTTAAGTCAGTTCTTGGGAGGGGGAAGAGGCGCTCTTCCAACCTTCAGTCTCATTTCGATGAGTACTGTTGGCGGAAGAGTGTCCCAGAGGGCTATTGCATTCTTCGGGTTTTTTTAAGGGCTGTGGGTAAAATGTATAGACCGAAAGTGGTTAGTTAGGGTGGGCTGGGTAGGTGGGTGGGTGGTTTATTTTGTTGTATAGTGTTTGTGTGTTGTATTTTGGAGTTGTGGGGGAGGGGGTTGACGTTTGGGTGGGTTGGGTTTTTATTTTAGTTCAGTATTTTTTCGTTGGTGTGTGTGTGTGTGTTTTTGTATGTGTGTGTGTGTGTGTGTGTGTGTGCGTGCGTGCGTGTGTGCATTTGTGTGTGATTGTGGTGGCCAATCTAGTTTGTGGAGCTGGAACTTTTTTGAGGTAAGTTCCGTTTTTTTTTTTGGTTATTTATGTATGTTTTGTGTATTGGGTATAGGTTGGAAACATCCGATCTCACGCGTCGGCTTTGACCCGTGACGTAAGGGACCTACACATTGATCTGTAGCGTAGCCCTGAATACGAGGTTAGGTTGGGAGTTTTTTTTTGGAATGCGGCCGCGGCAGCGGCCGCCTTTGATTCGAAAATATTGATTTGACACTAATGAACATGTATACGTAATATGAAGCAATTTGATGAACATATTGATCTGTAGCGTAGCCCACTTGAGGTTAGGTTGGGAGTTTTTTTTTTTGGAATGCGGCCGCGGCAGCGGCCGCCTATGATTCGAAAATATTGATTTGACACTAATGAACATGTATACGTAATATGAAGCAATTTGATGAACATATTGATCTGTAGCGTAGCCCACTTGAGGTTAGGTTGGGAGTTTTTTTTTGGAATGCGGCCGCGGCAGCGGCCGCCTATGATTCGAAAATATTGATTTGACACTAATGAAGGCTGTGGGGGGATGGGGGGGCACTGCAGACTCCCCCCACCGCATAACGACACATGATGATCAAATTTTGAAAAAAAATGAAAAATTTTTTCCGTACCTGCTAAACTGCATAAGTGCCGATGTATGTAGGTGTAAGGGAAGCTTTCGTTTCTTAGTTTTCTATTGGGGGATGTGATCGGTAGGTTCTGTTGAGCTATATAGGTTAAGGGAAGTGTCCGATTATGGATAGGAATGTGTTTTTTGGTATTTGGTCAGTTTTGTGATGTTGATTTATTTCGTTGTTTTGCGTGGTTTTGAATGGCGGTCGGTGGCTACATTTCTGTATATTTAGTTTCTCCGCACCCAAAAACCCCTAATTTCCCACGCTTGTCCCGTTACAGTCATTAGGCTTTTTGTGAAACTTGTGTATTTCAGTGTTTACAATACGTATGCGATGTTTTTATATCCGCCATATTGGAATTGTTTATAGTCGTTTCCGCGGTATTTGTGACGTCATGGGTCAAAGCCGACGGGTAAGATCGGACGCTTCTGTATTTCCAAAATTTCTTACCTTTATCTGCGCGATGATAACTCTCTTCACACTGCTCTCTGTTAGAATTTTAATTTGTATAGTTAGCAAATACGTATTGTATACAGCTGTTGCTTAGCATACATTTTGATTAAATCGAATATGAGTGAGACAATAACTTCTTGAGAAAAACACTAAATCAAAAACGACGTGCATCTGGGATCTGGGATTGACTTCCTGTAAGTAACAACATGGCATTAGCTTTAAAGGTTTTACTTTGACTCTTTGAAAATTAATAATGTTCACAATTAACAAACAATAAAATGATTATACAGCAACAATTAACTTTACAAAATCATTGGAGGTGAGTGCTATACAGTGTCTCGATCATCACTTACGAATATGCGCATTGCATTAGTAATGAAACAGCTTTCTTTACCTTAATTAGTTTCAGTATAGTATCTTGCAAGTACAAAACCATTGCTGCCTATAGCGAGTAAGTATATATCCACGACACATCAGATACAACACGTCTTTACATTTGGGAGTCCTCCATACATCTCTCGATCTAAAGTTACTCTAACACATCACACATAATACCTTGAACCAGTGATCGCTGTTGAGCAGCGACGCTACAACACAATCGATTCTATGTTTAGCCATCTCTGGTTCAATATAATATTTTCTTAAATTACTTTAACCTCTGAATACCCCTTTCAGCGGAATTGCCACATGTTAACAGCATGAACACAGGAGACAGGTAGAGACCTAACCTTCCTGACAATGCGAACTAGTCGTAGTCGGGCGACTGAAGTTCGTCGCCACGACAGAACCAGTCAGTCAGAATAGTGGAGCTGTCAGGTAGTTAACACTCCAACGACCCCCAGTAGATCAATAAATTAGATGCGACCGTACTCTGTCCTCCAGAACCTGTCATTGAATGGAGCTAGGGTAGTAGATATGATTCCAGCATAGATATCCGGAGATACAACAGTTAGTTGGACATTCATGAAGAGTTACGTAATGACATTGAGACATGCACGGAACAGACAGCTGTTAGTGTAGTAGTGGAAGGTGTTCTCACTATTGTTTTGGTGGGCGTAGGTGCCATGATAAATGTTACGGTTAGTAATTTTTATGATAAAACCAGTGACACACGATGCATACCCACTTTGCTGGTGCAAACTTACTGGATTTCAGGAGCTGTTGGCACAAAATTGCAAATTGTTAAATGACAGGTTCAGGTTAAACTAAATATGGAAATGAAATAAAATACACATTCCTGATGGACAAAGAATTAACTGCAAGCCACATAATACGGTTATAATTTATGAATGAGAGGAACAACGTCACTGACCTTGCACAAAGTAAATGGATTTCGACAGTTGATGGCGAGGAAGTTGAGCCACGCTGCGAGGTCTGTAGCTCGTGCCTGATGCGTTGAGTCTTTCCTTTGCCGGTTCGAGGCTCGTTAGTCAATCTCTGTGGTAGGAAGGAATCAGGTGGTCGAGACTGGCGGGGGTGAGGAGTGGTATGTGGTGGAGCGTGTATGCTTCTTGGGGAGCAGCTGGCCAGTATTGCTGGTCCATGGATTTCTCATTGCGAGGCTAATGAGCCGGAATTTACCATACAGGATGATACACTTGTTGACGACTGTCTTTCGTCTCTCTCTCTGAGGTGAGAAGGAAGGATGTAGTCGAGGTTGGCGGGAGTGTGCAGTTGTATCCGATGGAGCGTATGTACTTTTTGGGGGCAATTGGCCATTATTGCTATTGCAAGGATTTTCTGGTGTAAGCCTTGTGAGCTGATGTTTACCACATAGGATGGTGGCGTGTTTGACGAGGCTACTCCTGGCCTGGCTGCGCTAGTGCACATCGTTTCAGGGTTCCCCCTGCAGAAGTCAGTGTGCTCGGCGAAGCTTAAAGATTGTGCACTGTGCTGCCCTAGTTGCTCAGAACGCCTTCGTCTTGGGATTTTGCTGGACACCGAGTCAACGCCTTCATGAGTTTTCCGATCATGTACAGATCCACTATCACAACGAAAGGTACTTTGGAGACTCTGAGTGCTACTATTTTTTTTTTTTTTTTTTTTTTTTTGGTCATCAGTCTACTGACTGGTTTGATGCGGCCCGCCACGAATTCCTTTCCTGTGCTAACCTCTTCATCTCAGAGTAGCACTTGCAACCTACGTCCTCAATTATTTGCTTGACGTATTCCAATCTCTGTCTTCCTCTACAGTTTTTGCCTTCTACAGCTCCCTCTAGTACCATGGAAGTCATTCCCTCATGTCTTAGCAGATGCCCTATCATCTTGTCCCGTCTCCTTATCAGTGTTTTCCACATATTCCTTTCCTCTCCGCTTTTGCGTAAAACCTCCTGATTCCTGATCTTATCAGTCCACCTAATTTTCAACATTCGTCTGTAGCACCACATCTCAAATGCTTCGATTCTCTTCTGTTCCGGTTTTCCCACATTCCATGTTTCACTACCATACAATGCTGTACTCCAAACGTACATCCTCAGAAATTTCTTCCTCAAATTAAGGCCGGTATTTGATATTAGTAGACTTCTCTTGGCCAGAAATGCATTTTTTGCCATAGCGAGTCTGCTTTTGATGTCCTCCTTGCTCCGTCCGTTATTGGTTATTTTACTGCCTAGGTAGCAGAATTCCTTAACTTCATGTACAGATTGAGGAGTAAGGGTGAAAGGCTACAGCCTTGTCTTACACCCTTCTTAATACGAGCACTTCGTTCTTGATCGTCCACTCTTATTATTCCCT
Source organism: Schistocerca cancellata (assembly GCF_023864275.1). NCBI lineage: Eukaryota > Metazoa > Arthropoda > Insecta > Orthoptera > Acrididae > Schistocerca > Schistocerca cancellata. The sequence goes on along the minus strand of NC_064631.1, from coordinate 616,926,021 downwards.
CTTGGTTGTTGTACATATTGTATATGACCCGTTTCTCCCTATAGCTTACCCCTACTTTTTTCAGAATCTCGAACAGCTTGCACCATTTTATATTGTCGAACGCTTTTTCCAGGTCGACAAATCCTATGAAAGTGTCTTGATTTTTCTTTAGCCTTGCTTCCATTATTAGCCGTAACGTCAGAATTGCCTCATATAGTTCATATCGTTGTCGGTGTTGGTCTGCAGTCGATTCAGATTAGAACAACCCGGTCACTGAACTGTTCATAGTAACACACCCTCTGCCCTACCTTCCTATTCATAACGAATCCTACACCTGTTATACCATTTTCTGCTGCTGTTGATGTTACCCGATACTCATCTGACCAGAAATCCTTGTCTTCCTTCCACTTCACTTCACTTCACTGACTCCTACTATATCTAGATTGATCCTTTGCATTTCCCTTTTCAGATTTTCTAGTTTCCCTACCACGTTCAAACTTCTGACATTCCACGCCCCGACTCGTAGAACGTTATCCTTTCGTAGATTATTCAATCTTTTTCTCATGGTAACCTCCCCCTTGGCAGTCCCCTCCCGGAGATCCGAATGAGGGACTATTCCGGAATCTTTTGCCAATGGAGAGATCATCATGAAACTTCTTCAATAACAGGCCACATGTCCTGTGGATACACGTTACGTGTCTTTAATGCAGTGGTTTCCGTTGCCTTCTGCATCCTCATGTCGTTGATCATTGCCGATTCTTCCGCCTTTAGGGGCAATTTCCCACCCCTAGGACAAGAGAGCGCCCTGAACCTCTATCCGCTCCTCCGCCCTCTTTGACAAGGCCGTTGGCAGAATGAGGCTGACTTCTTATGCCGGAAGTCTTCGGCCGCCAATGCTGATTATTTATCAAAATTTAGGCAGTGGCGGGGATCGAACCTGGGATTATGAATCAAAGACGCTACCCCTAGACCACGGGTACTACGGGTGCTACTAACCGCCTCGATAATGCAGTTCGTGGCGACAGTCAATTATCACTTTTGAAATGTATGTACTTTGCCAGTGCATTTGTGACCAAGGTGAAAACTGCTGGCCGGCCGGTGTGGCCGTGCGGTTCTAGGCGCTACAGTCTGGAACCGAGCGACCGCTGCGGTCGCAGGTTCGACTCCTGCCTCGGGCATGGATGTGTGTGCTGTCCTTAGGTTAGTTAGGTTTAATTAGTTCTGAGTCCTAGGCGACTGATGACCTCAGAAGTTAAGTCGCATAGTGCTCAGAGCCATTTGAACCATTTTTTGAAAACTGCTAATAGAACCTACAGCGCAAGGAAGTTTTGAAAAAGTGCTTGTGTTGATTCTGGAATATACAGACACTGATAAATAAAGACATAAGTCTTTCATGATAAATAAGAAACTGTTTGACGTAATTATAAAGCTGGAAGAACGTTGACTCGTAATAATTATACTAACGTTCATTATGCGAACTTAAATCCCCGCTAACAAGCACAGATCCGATAAAAAAAGACGCCTAAAGTAAACATTATAATATGTTGTAAGACAAAGAGGTGATGTATTAAAACCACTGTTTTTCAGTATACAGCAAAATAAATTATATGCTATAAGAAATTAAAACTGCCGCATTCATCTAACACTGATGTACAGTGAGTCAGCCTAGTACAGAATGTCAACCGAGTAATGCTGCCGACAGCGTATCGCGACTTCACAGCACCGGCAAGTACGACGACCAGATAACTCTTTACGTAAATTGAAGATGGATCGAGGAGAGAGAAAAGAAAAGCGAAGGAACTAATGATAGATGCATCGGGACTTCATGCGGAATTTGTACCAGACAGCGACTCGAACCTGCTTACCAGGCAGGTGTGTTAGCCACTAAAACACCCGCACACAGTGTTTATAGCAAATGCCGGACTATCTCGGCACACTAACCCGCCGACACCCACCTAGCGTCACCTGTGTGCTTTTGCCGTCCATGTCCGCCATGCTCGCTAATTTTAGATTCCCACTGGAAGCCGAACGTAGATGTACATCTGCAGCAAGGTTGTGGATTCATTGTCCAGCATGGCGAATGCGGAAAGGTGGTGCTAGATGGGAATGCGTGTCAGCTGGTAATAGCATGCATGTAATCTATTCGCCGCGATGGGCAATACATCCACAACGTTCACTGCGGATACACATCCTCGTTCGACCACCACCGGGAGTATACAATTGGCGAGCATGGCGTATATGGTTGGGGATTGTTGGTATTTGGCACTAGGTGGGAATGTGAGTCGGCAAGGCAGCGTGCTAAGGCAGTCCGTATATTTGCGATGAACGCTGTGTGCGGGTTGGTACATACTTAACGCAGCTCTCTAATCACCAGTCGACCCCATGTTATAGAGTCCCAGTGAGGCGCACCCATCGCTGCTGATTCTGCATGAAGTCCTGATGCAGCAGGTATCGTTACTTCCTTTCCTTTCTGCTACCTCCACCTTCAGTTAACGTAATTTGTATCACATCTGCGAATTTCGCATGGTGTCTGCTCTTTCTGACATGTCTGAAAGAACAGACACCACCCATTCATTTAATCAGATGACCAGACGGTTGTCACACCTCGCTGACGTCACGGCACTCCGCACATCCACGTCGCCCATCACTTAGCAACGATTTCAATTTTCAAACATTAATATACAATAAAATTTTGTTCTGTAATACCAATACTTTTATAAGTAGGAACTAAAATCAAAATTTAATAATATAGTTTACTCGAAATATACACTTTTAATGGGACTGGTTGATTGAAGTATTAAAACACAGTACAAAACGTAATGAATCTCGTAACTGCAGCCGGCCGGAGTGGCCGTGCGGTTCTAGGCGCTACAGTCTGGAACCGCGCCACCGCTACGGTCGCAGGTTCAAATACTACCTCGGGTATGGATGTGTGTGATGTCCTTAGGTTAGTTAGGTTTAAGTAGTTCTAAGTTCTAGGCGACTGATGACCTCAGAAGTTAAGTCCCATAGTGCTCAAAGCCATTTGAACCACTTCGTAACTGCAATAGAGATGAACACTAGGGTACTGTATAACGAAATGTGTAAGCACGCCAAGGAAACTCAGGCAAAAATTAATGTATATCATAATGTAGACAGAAAACTAGAGGCATTATTTGACTTTTATAAACTGTAAACATATTCACTGTGAACTGCCTCTCTATGCAAGTCTACTGGTTGTCAATAAATCTTGAAACCTAAGTTTATTGAAAATGTGGGAGTCTGAAGGTTCGTAATGGGGATCATAGCTAAAATAATTCCAGATTTCCCGAGCGAGTCAGTAAACGCTCAGATCTACTGCACCTAAAGTCATTTTTGTTGATTCATTAAAAAAGTGCAGATGAAAGAAACATTTGGAAATAAGTCAAGTGACTACAAGTCATTGCCATTTAGCTAATTTAAACTGTGAGGTGTTGTCAAACAATAACTTCCAGAACTGAGGGAGTTAGTAAAACGTATACTGTAAAAGATTTATTTTTTATTTTTATTATTTTCACTACGGAATCATCAATTTGTAAAAAACAATGCAACAAAAATGCATATGCATATGTCAACAAAGATTAGAGAACGACAATTAACTTTAACTCACAGACAGTGTGTATAAGAAACTCTTTAATCACATTCAATTTTTTAAAAAACAAAAAATACGAAAGCGAGGCCTTCCTGTTCTTGATAATTTACTTCGGATCTTGTCTTCAAACCTCAAAGAGGTACGTGTTGTAAGCTTTGTCAAATATTATCTATTAATAATAATTGTCATAGTAGCAATTAATAGGGCCGGCATTTATTACAGAAACTCTTTATCACTAACCTATTTGACTCTATGAGCTCTTGTTTGTCATATGAGTGTGTCACGAATTGTACACACATTGAGCGAAAGTCGGACGATAGACTGCTTTTCGTGTCATGTAGTTTAAATCGAATCTGCCCGATCTAATACTCATTACCACTTTTTGCGAAGAAGTCAATATAGTATTTTCTCGGTCAACAACCTTTCAAGCAATGGTGATGTACAATAGCCACCAGGCTCTAATACAACATAAGGGCGTAATTAGCGATGGCCTGAAGATATAATGAAGGTTATTCAGTATAAATAAAACAATCTGACTCTTTTCTATGTGTGCTGTAGTATTAACCAAATTGTGCCATCACATTTGTGGCGTGTCGTTTCCGAGGCAAATCTTTATTCATGCACTGTATACCTTTTGCGCGATTTAAATATTTCTCTCATTTTTTATCTGCCTAGAAGGATAAATATGTTACTATTCACATATACACATAATACATCTTTCAAAATATTTGGGGGAACACGTGTATCAACGTCAGGTATGTTAAATCTATTCTGATGCAGGCCATACTTGTCATGTCATTGCTGGGCTTGAGATGTTCACTTTCAGTGTAAGTAACAATTAAAATCATTCACCACATATTGGCTGCGTTATGCGTTACAGTGTCAGGTGAGCCCTCAGTAGGAAGTGAAGTATCGGTGTCCCAGTGTTTTGTGGTGAGGTACACAGCCGGCCGGTGTGGCCGAGCGGTTCTAGGCGCTTCAGTCTGGAACCACGCGGATGTTACGGTCGCAGGTTCGAATCCTACCTCGGGCATGGATGTGTCTGATGTCCTTAGGTTAGTTAGGTTTAAGTATGAATGGTGGGCTCCATGTGGTTCCCAAGTCGTGCAGCGACCGTAAACCATAAAATTACCAAATATGCAGTAACCAGTCGTAAAATCATGTTTCATTTATTCACTTTTGCAAATCGATTTCAACTGAGTAGCAGCCATTATCGGTGCTACAAATACAAGAATAAAAATAATTAATAACAGTGACCAGATGAATAATGCACATAAAGCAACGTAAACCAATTAAATGTATATAGACGCATTAAACCATGTAAAATGAACATACAAATTTACCTTCCAACCAATATGTGCCCTGAATGGTAATTCTGTCTTAAGCAGAGGTCAAACATAAAGTGATACATTGAGAATTGACTATGACAACGAGAAACCATAAGGGGGCGCTACCAAGCAAACCCGCCCTCTATGCGAAAAGATACAGCTAGAATAAAAATGAGAAGAAGGAGAAAGAGGTATGACATACAAAGTGAGGTGAAATATAATGATATAATACTAAAAAAATTACATGAAATGGATATATTGACAAAGATTTTGTCAACAGCATAGAACAGTTATATATGCCAAAAAGCGATTGTACAAATTAGTAAAAAAGAACAAACATAGATGAGAAGCACACCATCGAAAAAATTTTAAAAAAATTAGGTTTAGGTAGTTCTGCGTTCTAGTGCACTCATGACCTCCGATGTTATGTCCCATAGTGCTCAGAGCCATTTAAACTACATCTTTTGAGGTACACAGATGGCAGTTGTCTTTTGTAGACGTCGTTCAAGCAAGGATATGCAGTGCGATATTTTAATGCGATGGAAATTGCAAGGGAGGTCTGTTTTATTGGAAAAGTATGGACATTCGGTCCAATGCCTCTCCATGTGTCATCATAGGTCGTGGACACGCTGCAGGGAGACAGGTCCGTATACAGGTCCGTATACAGGTCGTCTATGCATTACAAACCCACGTGAAGACCGATATGTGGCCATCTCTGCGTTACAGCATAGTGCAGATATCACAAGAGTACTGCAAGACGATATTAGCAGGGCCACTGCAGCCGCTGTGTCCGATCAGCAGCCGCTGTGTCCGATCAGACTGTAACGAACAGGCTACGAGAAAGAACCTTACAACACAGACGTTCTGTTTGGGTACCCCACTTGGCACGACAAGATACTGCAGCTCGCCTTCAGCTCTGCAGTTCCCGTGTCAACCGAAAACTTCGTGTTAACACAATCTTCCGTCGGTTCTTGGTAGAACAACATTATAATAAATGAAAATCACCAGTTTGCTTTTGTTCTACAATATTACTTTTATTGCTAACCGGTTTTCGGGTTACAAGGCCATCTTCAGACATTTACTGAGTATTATCATCAAATAAGTTACAATGTTTGCAAACAACATTGGAAGAGAAGTAACACGTCTAGACAGTAAGTAACATCTTTGACAGTGTGGTGGTAATGCAATGAAAAACTATAAATTGGACAGTACATAAATAGCAATGTACTCCAGGAAAACCTTTAACACAAAATAGGAATAGCATGCCTACACAAAAGTTTCTGTTAATAAACAAAACTAATAAAATAGAATAAAATTAGTAATAGACAAGGCTACATCAGGAGGTATGAAACATAGAGAGTGATACACAAACCAATTAAAAGAAGAGACAATTATCAGTGTAACTATAGAATACATAAGGAACTTATTCAATATCAGTAAGATAAACAGAAATAAATAAATGCAGGAAAATGTAGACGTTTGAGGGAACCTACAGTAAATGCACTCTTTGAGAGTGTGGTGGTAGAGCATTTTAAATTAACATTATAATCAAAACAGTGGCTGTGTAACAGATTGCATTAAATAAATAAACAAAGTAAAATTTGAACAATATCTGATGAGGCAACTACGAAGGTTGTTAAACATGGACAGTAATACAAGTACCAGTTAAAAGAAAACCTTAACTATTGAAACTACAGTCTATATAGAATATAAAGACAACCTTAGGTGAAGTGCATGGGACACTGGCTGGTAGTTGTGGCCCTTACTCAGTACATGCTCAGCAAATGCAGAGTCATAATTCTGCAACCTCCAGCTGCGTTCATGTTCATGCAGCCTTGTTGCTATGTCTCTGCCTGACAATGTAAAATTTGTCACAATCAGAACAGTTAATTTTTTATACCCTACTGTTGGCTAATAACGAAAACTTCGTCACTGGCGAAACATGTTATTCACAGACGAGTACAAATATCCTATGACAAAAGGTGATGGTCGCATTCTCGTGGAGAGACCCTTGCTGAGCGGTACCTGTGAAGTGTTTTCCAGGAAATCGACGGGTTTCCAAGGTTGTGTGTTGTAGTGGGGAGACTTCAGTGCTGACAGCCGTACGGACTTCGTCATTTTCAGTGATCGCCTTACCGCCAGGCTGTACATCGAACAGTTCCTGTTTGACTATGTGGTGGCTTCCGCATATGGTGGTGGCTCTACCACGCGAGGGCCTACTTGGCGAGCATCATCAGGGATGTCGTGCGAAATCTGGGCATTGAAGTAATGGAATGAATAGTTGGCGGTGAGTACCGGATAAACCCGATGCTACAAAAATTTGGTGTTACATATTGTTTGTCTAAATACTTGGCAAAAAATACAACACTGTTTCTTTATACGCCACCTCTCGAGGGTAGCGTTTCGTGTTAGTCACCTTCTGACTCGTATCCAGCGGTGATAGAGACGAATATGTTTTTTGTCTATCGACTGCCTTGTCGAAGCACAGAGAACAGTGCGACGCTGTGAATTTGCAGCGAGTGCGACCACATGCAGACGAGCTGTCCGCGTTTTGCGGATCCAGATCGGGCTATTTGTGGCAAGTGGCCTTTAGCCGCTTAGCAAGGGGCCGGCATAAAGCTCCGGGAGACCGGAATGTGCTGTGTGCGGGCGCGCCACCGCGCTCTGTGACACAGCTAGGCACTTTGGCGGGAGCCGAGGGCAAAGCGGCATTAGCCGGGGGCGGCGGTCGCCGAGTAAATACTTCCAGCAGTCACCACCGCCGACCGACCGGCGGCGATCGTTGAGGCAGCAAACACGTCATCTGGACCGTGTGCGGGCGGAGGGGGGCAGTTGCCTCCGAGCACCAGCCGGCAGGGCGTGAGCTGGCGGCGCGTTGCGCTCTCTCTGCGGCCCTAGATCAGAAACGGTGTGGCGTACCATCTATCGATGGACTTCACTTTATCCTGAGAGGTTAGGCCTTATTGACAAACAGCCCACACGAAGATATGGTTTTCTGAGCGGGAAAGTACCACGCATGAGGGACCTGAACTAAATCCCATAATATTCCCTAACTACACTCCTGGAAATTGAAATAAGAACACCGTGAATTCATTGTCCCAGGAAGGGGAAACTTTATTGACACATTCCTGGGGTCAGATACATCACAGGATCACACTGACAGAACCACAGGCACATAGACACAGGCAACAGAGCATGCACAATGTCGGCACTAATACAGTGTATATCCACCTTTCGCAGCAATGCAGGCTGCTATTCTCCCATGGAGACGATCGTAGAGATGCTGGATGTAGTCCTGTGGAACGGCTTGCCATGCCATTTCCACCTGGTGCCTCAGTTGGACCAGCGTTCGTGCTGGACGTGCAGACCGCGTGAGACGACGCTTCATCCAGTCCCAAACATGCTCAATGGGGGACAGATTCGGAGATCTTGCTGGCCAGGGTAGTTGACTTACACCTTCTAGAGCACGTTGGGTAGCACGGGATACATGCGGACGTGCATTGTCCTGTTGGAACAGCAAGTTCCCTTGCTGGACGTGCCGACCACTGGCGACAACATCGATGTACTGTGGAGACCTCACGCCCCACGTGTTGAGCAATTCGGCGGTACGTCCACCCGGCCTCCCGCATGCCCACTATACGCCCTCGCTCAAAGTCCATCAACTGCACATACGGTTCACGTCCACGCTGTCGCGGCATGCTACCAGTGTTAAAGACTGCGATGGAGCTCCGTATGCCACGGCAAACTGGCTGACACTGACGGCGGCGGTGCACAAATGCTGCGCAGCTAGCACCATTCGACGGCCAACACCGCGGTTCCTGGTGTGTCCGCTGTGCCGTGCGTGTGATCATTGCTTGTACAGCCCTCTCGCAGTGTCCGGAGCAAGTATGGTGGGTCTGACACACCGGTGTCAATGTGTTCTTTTTTCCATTTCCAGGAGTGTATATTAGTAACCAGCCCTCAAATGTTTGGATTGTCTAATTACGTATCTCAGGCTAGAGAGAAATCACGACTAACACGAGGTGCGGCTAGAAAAAAACCGGACTGATGCTGGAAAAAACATTTATTTACAATTATTTACAATTTCATGTTATCTCCTTCTCGGTCTCTACACCGCTCCATACGAATTTTCCAGTGTTCATAGCAATGCTGCAGATCATTTTCGGTAAGTCCGTACATTACTTCCGTCGCTTTTTCTTTTACTGCTTCAACAGTCTCAAATCTAGTTCCTTTCAAAGCTGACTTGACTTTAGGAAAAAGAAAAAAGTCACAGGGGGCCAAATCAGGTGAGTAGGGTGGATGATCTAAGATGGGAATGTTGTGTTTTGCCAAAAACGTCTTCACTGACAACGCACTGTGAGCTGGGGCATTGTCTTGGTGAAGGATCCATGTCTTTTTCTCCACAAATCGTTCCGTTTTCTCCGTACTCGCTCACGTAGGGTAGCCAGGACGCTAATGTAGTAATGCTGATTCACTGTTTGTCCCTCTGGTACCCAATCAATGTGCACAATCCCTTTGATGTCAAAAAAAAAACAATCATCATTGCCTTGAATTTCAATTTTGACATTCGTGCTTTTTTTTTGTCGTGGAGAACCAGGAGTTTTCCAATGCATCGATTGGCGTTTAGTTTCGGGATCGTAAGTAAAAAACCACGATTCATCGCAAGTAATAACATTTTGTAAGAAGGTGGGATCACTTTCAATGTTTTCCAGGATGTCAGAACAAATCATTCTTCGGCGTTCCTTCGGTTCAGTTGTGAGACACTTTGGAACCATTTTTGAACACACTTTGTTCCTGTTGAAACTTTCATGAAGAACCTGCCTAAAACTTTCCTTGTCAACTCCTGTTAACTCAGACACTGCTCTGATTGTTAAACGGCGATCTTGTCGAACAAGTTTACCGATTATTTCAATTTTTGCATCTGTTTTTGCTGACAATGGTCTGCCAGTGCGAGTGTCATCACTGGTGTCTTCGCGGCCATCTTTAAATCGTTTAAACCACTCAAACACTTGTGTTCGCGATAAACAATCATCGCCATACACTTGTTGTAACATTACAAACGTTTCACTTGCAGATTTTCCTAGTTTGAAACAAAATTTGATGTTAACACGCTGTTCTTTCTGTACACTCAACATTTTCCGACGCACAGACAAAACGTCAACTACTTAGAACGGACGCCACGGGCAGACTGAGTGCAGGAGGCAGATGAAACTCGAGCAGTAGGCGGAGCGAGAGTCACGTGACAGGCCACGCGACTTTCAGCCTTACTGCATTCGTTTTATTGTTTCACCAGTACTAGTCCGGTTTTTTTCTAGCCACACCTCGTACGACTGCTGAAAATTTCTGGTAACACAATTTCACAAACTTTCTGTAAACGTGACATCATTTTGACGTCACGCGCAGTATCGCCAATCGCAGAAATTTTTACCGACTTTGTGACAAGGAAGAGTATGAATATTACTCTCACAAGCTGCGACATTGTCGCGAATAAAACAGTGACTGTCACATACAGTAAGTTCCCTTTAATTTACATATATGGTCATAAACTTTTTGCTAACAGATTACCGGTTTCGGTCTATAATGACCATCATAAGATCTGTTCTATAAAAACAAAGCCCTAATGTACTGTAGCCATAGTGGCATCGTGAAATGTTAAATGGCACTGTGGCTGCAGTACATTAGGACTTTGTTTCTATAAAACAGATCTGACGATGGTCATTATAGACCGAAATCGGTAATCTGTTAACAAAACGTTTGTGACCAAAGACGTAAATTAAAGGATACTTAAAATGAATATTATTGCTCCTCGTTTCATTCGCAGCAATTTGTGTCCGAGCGTTTCTAGGCACTATAGTATGGAAACGCGCGATCGCTACGGTCACAGGGTCGAATCCTGCCTTGGGCATGGATGTGTGAGATGTCGTTAGATTAGTTAGGTTTAAATAGTTCTAACTTCTAGGCGACTGATGACCTCAGATGTTAAGTCCCATAGTCCTCAGAGTCATTTGAACCACTTTTTCGCAACAATTTCAGTTGTCCTCTTAGGTCACTGCCTAGCCACGAACTAGGAAATCGCCACATATTCGGAAATTTAGAGCCAAATATTTATGAAAAGTAAGAATATGAATTTTATTGCTGCCGTTTTAATCACAGCAATTAAAACAGTCCTCTTAGATTTCTGACTGATCACACACTCGAAAGTAGACACATATTGGATATAAACAGTGAAGTTTTTGAGAAAAGGAAGGATGTAAATGTTATTCTTCCTCACTACACTGGCAGCAATTTTAGAGGGCTTCTTAGGTTCCTGCCTAACCACACACCCGGAAACCGCCAAAAATTTATTTCATCCTTCGTCCTCTCACCACAAGAAAATGTGAGTACCATCGAATATTGCAGAAGCTACTTGTATTACATTCACAGGGAAGTCCCAGAATGTGTTAACAACGCTAAGATGGAAATAAATATTTACATGTAGCGGGATGCGAACTTACATCCTTTGACTCCATTAATCACAACATTACCCATCCACTTCGTCATATGGTGGTAGTCTCCTGTTCTGGTTATCAGAGTGTGGTGGTACCTCTTGTAGGCTTACATCACTGATACAGTATTAACAAGTTTGTGATAAATTTTCAATGCGCCTTTACCTTGAAACGACGTACTGCAAGTGTGTTTCATGCTTATATGAAAGCATTAACGGTCTATAAATCATTGTGTGACGTTTAATTATAAGAACAATTATAATAAAACGTACCAAGAACGGTGTGTTTTTATAAATCTGTGAGATGCGTACGTGAAGATTTTTGAGACTCCCGTATCGAACACAAACGAAAGTCGATAGCAGCTGCGGTTGTCAGTACTGCTCATAACGTCAAAATGTTGGTCCGTTCGTTTCCTGCCTATTGAAACATCCCCACAGAAAAATTTATGAATTACTGTGCTGGTAAACCTCTTATGTTATTTGATTTTCAAACAGCTGAGCAAAACTGAACGTACTCAGACATTTCTCTCTTTACTTATTCTGATCATCACTAAACTGACACACAATATTTTTAGCGCAACGCAATCTGACTTTCAATAATCCTTACAAAAGAATGGCCGTGACTAACAATAACCTATATCTTTCATGAATCACTTACCTCACAAAAATCTTCGTTACTCGAACTACTGCAATACAGCGAGCGCCAATACTGCCAGCTAAGTAAAAGATTCTAACTACTGAAGGCACTAACTACTGATAGGCATGCTTAGCAAATGAAAGATTTTGATAGAGAGCATACAATGTATTTACCTTAATTGTGTTCAAAAGTCATTATATATATTAGTTCATGACATCCAGTCTTACAAATTTCCTTTTCCGCTCTCAAAACTCCGCCATCTCACTCACCACATCCACCATTGCAGGCCGCTCACCTCCAATTGCCCAACAACGCTACGCGCTGTAAACATCCAACTGCCCAACAGTACAATAGCAAATATTCCAACAATGCAAATCAGCAACAGAGTCCTACGTGGCGGTACCAACATAAAAACCTAAACAGCCTACTTACACTATCATTAATCAGAATTAAATAAATTTCAGTTCGTATCAAGCAACTGTGGTCTGTCGCCTACTTGTGATAACAGCAAAACACAAGATTTAGTACAAGACTGTTTTTAACAATATAATCAAATGTTTCTTAGACATCTGGCGTTCCTTCACCGCCGCTGCAATATCGCCACGCTGCTAACGATCAGCTACAGTTGGTGCATCGGTCGCATCAGTAGCAGCGTATCTCTAGCAATTACAACATTCTGGAACAGTTTTAACATCTTTCACGCACAGAACATCCACCACGCTGGTGGTTCGGTGGCCAGTCACGAGCAATGTTATTCAAAAACTTGAGTACTAGATAGCGGACTCAAATATTAAGTATAGGTCCTGACGGTCGGTATCGGCGATCAGTCACAGTGAAAAGCGGAAGAGATAAAATACTGTACTAAATCACGAGTTTTTATAAAAGGCAAACCCTGCTCGGAACGGATATTCCAGTCTGTCACAGAGACGTACGTCCAAAGACATGGCTGTAAGATTTGTGGATTTCAAGAAAGTATTTGGCACTGTTGATAGGGAACTATTGGACAAAGTAGTCCAACATTTTTGACGATGAAACTAAACTGAACAAATATCATCAGTGAAACTCTTACAGACTCAATGCCAGAAGTGAAATTTCTAAGCCCTTTAAAATAAATACAGGGATAATACAAGGTGACAGCATTTGATTTGGGAATAGACGTTACACAATTAGACTTTTTCATTATTGTATTCATATATGTTTCATTTCTTGGAGCAAGGTCTGGGATCGTAGCTCCATCCTCAAGGACTCTTTCATAGATGCAGCCAAGTTGTCGAGCTGTAATCTGGACTCAATAGAATTCTCTCACGAAAGTAATGGGAAAATTCATAAAAAAGACATGATGATGGCTTATCTGTTAGCTTTTTCAGCTTATAACGGGAAAACAGTAATAACGTGGAATATAAAATTAAAAGAATATCAGCAGTAGAACTAGGAACAAAGACATAGTCTACTGAAACAAACTACCTAGGGTACGCTGATGATTATGAGAATTTACATGATTCGCAAACAGAAGTTAAACTGGATCCGACTGCCAGTAGAGCAGCGTTCGCAATAATAATAATAATATTAATATTAATAAGAGCTAAATGCAGTAATGTTCAAGGTTCTAGGAGACGTAACTGAAGAAAACGGCTTAGAAGTAACTTCCGTAAATGAAAGGATAAACTGAACGGGATGGTCAATGGGATAGTAAAAAATATTTGCCATTGCAAAGAATTTTTCGTTAAAAATAAAGCATCTGAACACGGCAGTGAAACTTAGAACGTCACGACGCAATTCAGGGCGTACCACTGAATTACAAATTAGATAAACAATAAATATTAGAAAGAAGAGTCATGAGCAAAATTGTAGGTCCTATAAGAAGCAAAGGAACGTGGAAATAAAGAAGCTATAATAAAAGTACAGAAATAATAACAAAAACAATAAGAGACTTATAAAAATCGCAATTTTTTTTATTACCATTGGAATTCCGAGTCTTTGTTAAAATGGATTAACAATATGCCGAAATTGAATTCGTAATGAATAAAAAAACTAAATTATTTTGAAAGCTGCAGTCAGGTTGACCAGTATATATATATATATATATATATATATATATATATACTGCAGCTAAACGGCTGCATCGACTTGAATGAATTTTTGTGTATGCATTCAAGTGGGGGCTTGGAAAATTTACATTCTTAAATCAGCATGGTAGGTGGCGTTGCATTTTCGTGTGTAATATTGAGCGTATTATATTCAGATAAAAGTTACGTACATAGGATTTCGTTTATTTATCAATATTTTAATTTGAGTGTATTATATTAAGTGTGTTTAATTACTTTGACATTTTTTGATATTTCAGGTGTCGCATTTCAGTGAATATTAAGTGTATTATATTGACATATAAGTTACGTACATAAAACAATGCCACATCTTCGTGGACGAAGGGGAAATATTGGTCGACGGACTCGGAATTCACAATTAGTCAGGAACCGTTAAATAGATCGGCAGAAGATCAATTGACGGACAATGAAAATTTAAGAAACCAGGCTGCAATCAGACGTGCTAATGAAAGTCAAGAGCTACGTAACGAACGCCTTCGAGCTAATGCATTGAGACAAGACTGGCCCGTCAACCGAGTCACTGACACAGTCAGAACACGTGAACAACAGAGTTTGCAAGTGTATCGCGCAATGACACGTGCATCACTTCTTCGCCTTGCGTTTGAATATGAGTCGGACATCGACTATTCGTCACCTTCACAAATTGTAATCGGTGATATGAACAAACAATGCCAACACTGTCATGCACTCAAATACAAAGGTGAATCGGCCGGTTTCTGCTGCGCGTCTGGAAAAGTTGTATTGCCACCATTGAATTCGCCGTCAGAACCATTGAAAACACTGTTGGCTGGAGCTACATCTCGATCTAAATTGTTTTTGCGTAAAATTCGCAAATTGAGTTCGTGCTTTCAAATGACATCATTTGGAGCAACAAAAATCGTTCAGAATGAGAATGGCCGCAATTTTCAATCAACGTTTAAGATTCACGGCCAAGTGTATCATCATATTGGTTCTTTAATGCCAATGCCTGGTACCGATTCAAAATTTCTGCAAATGTACTTCATGGGTGATGAGTAGCAGCAAATAAACGCACGGTGCCAGTACAACCATATCGAGCAGATGGAGGAGCGAGAAACTGTGGGTAATTTAGAACCGTTTTTACAGAATCACAACCAGTTGGTCCAGTTGTTCAATACCGTTTCAAACAGACTGCAAAACGACAACTATACGATCGTCATCATAGCAGACAAAGTAATATCTGGGCAACACACGGGCCGATATAATGCAGCGACCATTAATGAAGTTGCAGTTATTATGGTTGGCGACGCATTTGAACGTCGAGATATACGAATCCAACGCAAAGATAACACAGTGCATACGATTGAAGACAGTCATCGCCCTTACGATGCTTTGCAATATCCATTGATATTTTGGCAAGGAGAAGATGGATATCATTTAAATATCAAACAAAGAAATCCAGCAACAGATACAATCTACACATGTCATTACCTAATATTTTATTTTTATGCACGATTAATTTCCTTTGTCTTAATTATATTTTTACTTTGCAGGTGCAGAAACCAGCAACAAAGGGAGCGCGATGAACTTCTACATACATCGATTGATGATTCGTGCCACTGAACACAATCATATTCTCCGATGCTGCCAGCTGTTTCATCAACATATCGTTGATATGTATGCAAAAATTGAAAGCGAGTGATTACGATACATCAGGTGTAATCAAGCGAAACTTTGAGCTGAGGAATACATTAATTTGTGTGATTATATTGTTGGTAACGTAGATGGAATAACTAATGTCAACGACATCGTTACTTCATATATTCTTCCATCGTCATACATTGATAGCCCATGTCATACGCAAGAATATATTCAAGACGCCCATGACTTTTGTGCGCGCTTACGGACGATCAAATTTTTTCATTACATTTAGGTGTAATCGAAAATGGGATGAAATTAAAACTGCGTTATTGCCAGATCAAACTGCAATAAATCGGCACGATATCACTGCACGTATCTTCAGACAAAAGTTAAAATAGTTGATGAACTTGATTATACTTTATGACTCTGTATTTGGCAAAACACGTTGCTGGCTGTATTCTGTTGAATGGCAAAAACGAATATCGCCACATGCGCATATTTAGATTTTGTTGGTCGACAAAATACAGTCTGAAGAAATTGATAAAATTATGTCAGCAGAAATTCCGGATCGGAATATCGATCAAGAATTGTATGAGATTGTTACCGCTAACATGATGCATGGTCCATGCGGTGCTATAAACATGACGGCGCCGTGCATGGATAATGAAAATGTACGAAACGTTTTCCAAAAAATTAAATAAATGATACAATCAAGAATATCGATGGTTATCCACTGTATCGTCGTAAAGACACTGACCATGGTGGTCAATCACATCAATTACGCATGTCAAACGACGGTACAACAGTTGACATTGACAATCAGTGGGCCTTTCCGTATTCACCATTGCTGTGTAAAATCTACAAAGCAAAAATTGATGTTATTTCAAAATAAAGAATAAAGAAATTATTATATTATTTGTCTTTCATTTCATACTTTGTTCAGTATCCTAATCGCTTGAAATTACACGCAGGACAACGTCTGTAGGGTCCGCTAGTATATATATATATATATATATATATATATATATATATATATATATAGTGTGTGTGTGTGTGTGTGTGTGTGTGTGTGTCTGTGTGTCTGTGTGTGTGTGTTTGTGTGTGTGTGTGTATATCAGTGATTGCTGATTGCAAGTAGCTAATGAACGTAATTTACGTTTTTGTACGGAACTGTATGATGCGCCTAAGTAAGAGGTCACTTTGAAAGCATCTCGTGTTGAGTTGCAAGAGAGCAGATGCAGTCAGTTACGTAGCAGACAGCAGAGCCAAGCCCCCAGGGTGAGTTTTCCCGGAAAGGGCGAGCGGTAAGCCACACGGGTCAACGCCTCTTGGATGACCAGATTTGAGGAGAAGCCGCCGGACGCCGGTCACTGAACTTGTCACAGCACTTCCTGTAGGGATACCATCAGAGACTGTTTTATGGGTCTAATGAAGAAGGTCTGAAGATGACGCTTATGAGGAAAATGTTAAAAACTGGGCTTTCTTCGAAGTACGCCACCTTGAGGAGATAAGATTGAAATTTCAAGTCAGAACCCACCGTCAGGCCACCTTAGTGAACGTGAGATGTCTCAAGGACACAGCCACTCTATATTACTCTAGACGTATTGGGTGTAGCCTTGTCCTCCTGGAATTGCTCAAGTCCGTCGGAATGCACAATGCACATGAAAGGATGCAGCTGATCAGACAGGATGCTTATGTACGAGTCACCTATCAGAGTCGTATTTACACCTATCAGGGGACCCATACACTCCAACTGCACACGCCCCACACCATTACAGAGCCTTCACCAGCTTGAACAGTCCCCTGCTGACATGCAGGATCCACGGATTGATGAAGTTGTCTCCAGACCAGTACACGATCATCCGCTCGATACAACTTCAAACGAGACTCGTTCGAGAAGGCAACATGTTTCCAGTCATCAACAGTCCAATGATGGTGCTGACGGGCCCAGGTGAGGCGTAAATGTTGTGTCGTGCAGTCATCAAGGGTACACGAGTGGGCCTTTGGCTCCGAAAGCCCATATCGATGATGCTTCGTTGAATGGCTCGCACGCTCCCACTTGTTGATGGCCCAGCACTGAAATCTACAGCAATTTGCGGAGGGGTTGCAATTTGACACATTGAACGATTCTCTTCAGTCGTCCATGGTCGCGTTCTTGCAAGATCTTTTTCTGGCCGCAGCGACGTCAGAGATTTGATGTTTTACCTGATTCCTGATATTCACAGTACAATCGTGTATTGTACGGGAAAATCCCCAATTCATCGCTACCTCGGAGATGCTGTGTCTCATCGCTCGTGCGCGCGACCATAACCCCACTTTCAAACTCACTTAAATCTTGATCACCTCCCATTGTAGCTGGAGACAATCTGAGTAGCTGTCTTAGATTGTTAGCAGATGATGCTCTCGTTTACGTCTAGTAAAGTCGTCAGAAGATCAAAAAAAATTGCATAACGATTCAGACAAGATATCTGTATGTTACGATAACTGGCAATTGACTCTATATAATGAAAAGTGAGAATTCATCCACTTGAGTACCAAAAGGAATCCGTTAAATTACGGTTACACTAAAAATCACAAAAATCTGAAGACTGTAAATTGAACTAAATACTTAAGGAATACCAGGTGTACAAGTACGAAACCGGAATTTCCCTATAGATGTCGCTTGCCATCAGTGTAGGGTCGTGAGACCGCGTCTGCAGCGCCATGTGCTTCCTGTAACGGCTGACGACGAATGTCAACACACAGTAACCCAAGTTCCATACATCGATATCCGTTTCAAACCCCTAAACATGTCGAGTTTTATGCCTAAGATTTGCGGACAGCATTGGTTTTTTGTTATCATTAGAAGAAAATTGCTGCAGAACCACATCGAATCCTTGTCGAAGCTTTCCGCTAACATGCTCTATGGAAAACACACTGTTTCGAGGGGTTAAAAAATTCAAAAGTGTTAATTTTGACGTGAGCAGCGACGAGCGTGGGAAACCACCAAAAAACTTCGAAAACAAAGAGTTGCAGGCCTTATTGGATGAAGATGTTGCTCAAACTCAGAAGGAACTTGCAGAACAGTTGATTGTGATGCAGAAAGCCGTTTTTATTCGGTTGAAAGCTGTGTAAAAGGTGTAGAAATTGAGAAAATGGGTTCCGCGTGAACTGATGAAAGACCACCTGTTAAATGCTGCTCGCCAGATACACAATAAAGTCGTTTCTTTATCAAATAGTGACAGGTGATGAGAAATGGACGTTCACAGAACTGTTCAAATGGATATATTTTGAGAATACTAGGCGTCGTAAATTAGGGGTGAATCCAGGAAAACCATCGACATCCAGTTTAAGACTTAATCGCTTTGGAGAGAAGACGTTTGTCTATATCTGGTGGGATCAGAAGGGTGTCATCTATTATGAGCTGCTAAAACCCGGTGAAACCATTAACCCTGGTCGCTACCAACAGCAAATGATCGATTTAAATCGAGCATTATGTGAGAAACGACCGGAATATGGAAAATGGCAACACAAAATCATACTGCTCCATGATAACGCCCCATCGCACTTAGCAAAAAGGGTCAGGGAAACGATCGAGGCATTTATTTGGGAAATACTAGGGCAAGCGGCTTATTCTCCAGACTTGACTCCTTCCGATTATCATCTATTTGCATCATTGGCACACGCTCTCGCTGAACAACGCTTGAATTCGTATGAAAACGTACGAAAATGTTTCACTGACTGATTCGCTTCAAAAGAAGACCTGTATTTACGGTGTGGCATTCATAGCCTGCTAGAGAGGTGGGAGAAATGTGTAATTATCAATGGAGATTATTTTGAATAAAATATTGTTTATGAGTTTCAAACAACAGACGTGTAATTATTGCAGCTAAATTTTGGTTTCATGCTTCTACACCTGGTATTGTTACAAATAGCCCTTGGAACGATCACATACATTATCGTAAAGCAAACCAAAGACTACGATGTATTGGCGGAACACTGAGAAAATGCAACCGATCTAACATCTGCGTGAGACACTTGTTGTCTTGCATAGGCGTTGCCAACCGCAGCGCCGTATTCTGCCTCTGTATTTGAATACGCGTACCTATACCAATTTCTTTGGCACTTCAATGTATATTCTTAGATTTCCAGAAAGTTTTTGACACAGTAGCTCACAAGCGAATTCAAAACAAATTTCGAGCCTATGGACTAACGTCTCAGTTGTGCTAATGAATTGGTGATTTCCTGTCAGGAAGATCACAGTTTGTAGTAACTGACAGAGAGTCATCGAGTAAATGAGAAGTGATTTCTAGTGCTCCCCAAGGTAGTCTTATAGGCCCTCTGCTGTTTCTGATATACATAAGCGATTCATGAGACAATCTGAGCAGCCGTCTTAGACTGTTTGCAGATGATGCTCTCAGTTACGTCTTGTAAAGTCATCTGAAGATCAAAGTAAATTGCGTAACGATTCAGATAAGATATCTATATGGTGCGAAATCTGGCAATTGACTCTAAATAATGAAAAGTGAGAGTTTATCCACATGAGTACCAAAAAGAATCCGTTAAATTTCGGTTACACTATAAAACACACAAATCGAAATACTTTAAATTCAACTAAATACGCAGGGAATATAGTTACAAATAGCTTATTTTGGAACGATCACAGAGATGATGTTGAGGGTAAAGCAAACCGAAGACTGCTATCTACTGGCAGAACACTGAGAAAGTGCAATAGGTCTTCTAAAGATACTGCCTACACTACCCTGGTTCGCCCTTTTGTAGAGTATCGCTATGCTGTGTAGGATTCACATCAGATAGGGTCGACGGAGGACATTTTCGTTCTTTACGTCATTTCGAGTGGCTGAGTTACGGATATTCCGAGTGCCGACCAGTAATAATGTACCTTACAAGAAGCCTATTCCTTCTCTGACTCCAGTTTCACGTGGTAAACCAGTAAACTGTTCCCCAACATTTACTGCAGAAAAGCAGTGTCCTGCTCGTTTTGAACTATCGCGAAGTAGCCGAGAGAGTGCCATGGTTATGATATATGAATTTGGGTGGCAATCATCAAAACGAACTCTTTTTTTTCGTTGCGGCAGGCTCTTCTCACGAAATTTCAATCACCAGCTTTCTCCTCAGAGTGTGAAAACATTTTGTTGACGCCCACCTACACAGGAAGGAATGATCACCGTAATAAAATAAGAGAAATCAGTGCCCGCACAGAAAGATTTAAGTGTTCGTTTTTTCCGCACGCTGTTCGAGAGTGAAACGGTAGAGAAATAACTTGAAGATGGTTGTATGAACCCTCTGCCAGGTACTTAATTGTGAATTGCAGAGTAATCATGTAGATGTAGATGTATGAATATTATTATTTTGTACTGAGACACTATTATTGGAATCAGACCTCCGACCCTTTATCCAGATGTACCAAGGTAACAGTTCGGCATTGTCAATATTTTTCACATGATTTAATGCACACGTTAATGAAATTCTTGTTTAATTTCGTAGCTAACGAGTTCCCTATTCATCATTTTGGAGGGCTACCATTTGTTTTCATCAGATTACAGGGCCAATTTATGTCAAACATACACGTGTACTCTAGCACTATAGAAGTCATTATCGGCCGACGTAGGGAAGACACTGTTACTATTATTAACGTCAAGATCGTGTAGTTTGTTTTGCACAGTGACAGATGCCTCGGAAGATCGGAATGTTGTGCTGTTCTCCCTCTGCTAACAGCACTCCCGGATCAGGTGGCCAGTATGAAATCAACTTGTCCCAGTCTACAGAGATCGACAAATGACCAGGATTCTAATGATAATCATGTGTTCAGTCTACGACAATGTAAGGGGTCGTAAATGTTCCTACTAGTAGAGACTGAATAAAAGTGGGGAAACGTGTCGTAACGCAGAAGGAAAACCAATAGCAGTGTTAACAGGAAATATCAATGAATTCAGAGATTATAAGTTCGTAATGCCCAGCCGAGCACAGAATTCACTATCGTTAAGCATTTATAAACAATAGTACAAGAATAGAAAACATAGCGAAAGTACAACTCGGTGCTAACGTGCATGAGCTATACAAAGGAACTGATATGCTTGATGAATAATGTTCGAGGGAATTCACTTAAGCTCGATGGAATGTACTGAAGCATAAGATACCGGTTCAAGTGATAATGGGGAGGTCACAGCCGAGTCTTGCCGCATGAACGGCGCCCTAAGTATGTGGCCGAGCGCGGAATGATCGCGCTCGCCGTGCGAACTAAGTGGCTTGCGTACACGAACGACATTGCAGAGTTTTACTGAAACTGAAATGTTTATAACGCAAGGCGACTTGTGCCTATAACAAAAAGCGTCCGCGGTGAAGACATAGCTTCGTCTGTTGGTCAGCATCGAAGCTGGAACTGAGTGAGACCAACACCAACGCAAAGGAAGGCCTCGGCGCTTGTTGGTGACGTCACGTCAGCTAGGCACGGCGAACGCCAGGTCTGTTGCAGGCAGAAATGCTTGGGCGTGCTTATCACTATAAATTTCTTATTTTTGGACAAAATGTTTGGTATTGTTTTGGATTCTGCAGTTTTATTTAGATGAAAGATTTTCTTACTATCGTGAAGCTACAAATGAAGATCATAGTTCTGTATTACTGAATCCTGTCGAAACAAACGTAGATCAATATGAGAAGACGCTTTGCCCCATTGCAAGCTTCGGAAATTTTACATTTAAGTAACTATATTTACTTGATCCATTTTGCTATCGAAACTTACCCCAACCCCCTTACAATGAATTCATTTCTTTTATTTATTTATTTATTTTCGTTTGACATCGTAACTGGAAATGTGAACTGATTTACATGTGTATATGTCCAACTGTTGCCAGTCATTAGATTACAGTCGTTTTCAACGAAAGGAATTCCAAACAGGAAACAAAATAGCTTCATACATCGAAAATACTGCTGAGCTTAAACTTTTTTAAACATGCACATTAGAAAAGATAAATATTCCCCTCTTGCAACTGAAAGGAAAAACTTCATACGATAAAAAAATTTTATTTGATAAAACAAGTATCTCTCTTTTGCCTCTTCTTCTGTCCCCTACCCCCTCGCCCAACGTGTACAATCGCAAGATATTTCATTAACATTCAGTGCTCCTCACCCCATAGTCAACCAAGATACCTAAAGAAGAGCACCAGTATGTTCACAGTTTCTTGTAAAAGCAACCCAGTACAAACGTAACTTCCTCAGATTTACCAATAAGGTAAAGAAGCAAGAATTCTGTTGCTGCTGGACCATGAAGTTGTTTTTGTATATCAATCCATAAAACAGGTGGAAATTTAAGTTCAGGAGTACACTATTTGTTAAGAAGTGTAATGAATTGCACAATTAATTGATTGCAGAAATCTCTCAGAACAATGTGTGTTGGTCAACTACCGCCAATAGTTTCACATTTTCCTGTGTCAGGGAGGGAGACACCACCATTATGAGTATGCCTGCAACAGACCTGGCGTTCGCCGTGCCTAGCTGACGTGACGTCACGAACAAGCGCCGAGGCCTTCCTTTGAGTCGATGTTGGTGAGACGCGGTGGCTGTAGTCAGATCTTCCACGTCCCCGGAGTCGCCACTGAAAGTTATGCAAGGTCCCCACACAACAGAGCCGTTACCGACAGGTGGCGGGACAATGACCACAGCCTACCTGCTGTGACACATGGAACTGACGACGTCTTTGCCGACCAAGATTAATACTACCTCAATCCCAAACTTCAGAAAAGCGGTCTACAGTGTCTATACGCATTCACATGAGAGGAAAAGGAACCATTTAAAATTTGAACAGTTGCAACCATTTGAAAAAATTAAACACATGTCTCAAGATGGCCACAACAGAAATCCATTTCCAGATTTCGCTTCCCCAGTACTCCTGGAATAATTATAATAACGTCGCTTTTCGCACGGAAACTTTAATAAACAGATAAATTGCAAATGAAAATTAAAGGACCAGAGAATCAATGATATCAAAAAATGAGTACGTTGGATGGGTTGTTCATTAGCAAAGGATCTGTTGTGATATTTCACGTCTTTTGATTACTGCTATATTCTCTCCTTGTTTGATGTCTAGGGCGGGCGCACATACGCACGTTCCGCTACATGGCGTTACAAACTACGACGGAGGCCTTGCTCCAGTAGTAAAAACGTAAGATTTATGTCTGGCAGCTCGTCTTTTATGTTTTACGCCACGAAACAGCGACATATACGAGTATGACACGAACGAAAACCTAAAATACGTAATAAAAAGCGAAAAATTGCAGCATCGGCGTGTAGTTTGGTAATAACGTTCTTAACAGTACCCTGGATGTCTGAAACCTGGAGATACAGGTTGGGATAGGGAAAGAATCACACGGAAGTGTGCATCCACAATCCTTGCATCATTTGTCTTTTTAATGATCCTATTTATATACAATGCACGTGATAGCACCAAATAAAATACAACAATCACCAAATAGCTCTCAGCATATGAGGTTGTTAAATTAAAATAAGCCTCTTTAAATTATAACCACAGACTGACATTAGCTATACTTTCAGTTCTTGCTACCCCAAGGAATTAGTGCCAGCAACAATTAAAAATGTAAATCATAATAAAACCCCTCTAACAACAAGTAAAAGATATCTGTTGCACAATCATTTTAAACAGTCATAGTTATTAAGTTAAGAAATGATAATTTAGAACTAACACCCAAGCAGAACAGATCTGCCGGCCGGAGTGGCCGAGCGGTTAAAGGCGCTACAGTCTGGAACCGCACGACCACTACGGTCGCAGGTTCGAATCCTGCCTCGGGCATGGATGTGTGTGATGTCCTTAGGTTAGTTAGGTTTAAGTAGTTCTAAGTTCTAGGGGACTTATGACCACAGCAGTTGAGTCCCATAGTGCTCAGAGCCATTTGAACCATTTTGAGCCAGAACAGATCTGACAAATTTTCTTACATCCATAGAACGGATGCATCTCCAGTAAAGAATAGTGAGCTTGAAAGGTGGCTACACTGAGTCACAGCGCCAGAGATTGCGCCAAAGAATATTATTCCGCCGCCTCCACTGGCGCAGTAGTTGTTCAGAGAATGTCGAGGGCAGTAGTAGTTCAGAGGTTGCCGTGGGCAGTGCTTATTGAGAGGATGTCGAGAGCTGTACTAGTTGAGAGCATGTCGTATGCAGTTATTGTTCTTCTGGGCGATAGAGTAGATGCTGTTCGGTTGGTGTAATGTGTATATGGAAGATGTTGCAATCATCACAGTGTATTTTTCGTCAATATATATGGAGGTAACAAAAACATTTTTTATTTCAAATTTCCTAAATAACAATGCCTCTTGGTCACAGGTTCAGTCAACAAAGCATCTGGCTCGTGTTCATGTATTAGACTTGTAATTCTGGTTTCTATGTGCAATTATAGTATTTCTGGTTTTTCAATTAGCACATTGTACATGGTGTTTAAAATATCTCGTCGTATTGAGGAAGAACCGTTCCAGATACGTGTACGTTGAATCACACTTCCACACACAGAACAGTTACACTTGTGCTTTGTTGTTTCGTAGCCTTTATAGTTGCCGGGGACTTAATTAATCAATTGTGTTTCGTTCTTTATTGTTATTTTATGCGTACTAATACTACTCAGGGCCAACCGGTTACGAGCTACTAAAATTATTATATTTTCATTTTTATAATTGAGCCCCCATGAAAGCTATAATTACAAATATAAATGTAAGGTGACCGCACTCAGAATGGAAATTACATTAAAATTTTCCTCAGCACCTGAAGTATATATGCAAATATTTTGAACAGGCAAAAGAACTACCTCAATGTTTAATTACAACATGGCTCACATATAGGCCTTCAGACAGAATATTAAAGCAATTACATCAGAACCTTCACAATTGAAAGGAGAAACTCAAAGCAGGCAAGCCGCCAATGTGAACAGTTCCACTGTAGCAACAGCGGACACACGTCAAACACAGACGGGAGGCACGTGCAGCAGGACAACAGCAACAGGCCCTCGCGGACGGCAGCCGCCAAAATGTCGGGCTCGCGCTTCACAAGGCTGAGACGCTGCTGACAAAGACCAAATACACTATGTGATCAAAAGTATGCGGACACCTGCCTGAAAATTGCTTACAAGTTCGTGGTGCCCTTCATCGGTAATGCTGGGATCCAATACGGTGTACCGAGCGAGGTGGCGCAGTGGTTAGACACTGGACTCGCATTCGGGAGGACGACGGTTCAATACCGCGTCCGGCCATCCAGATTTAGGTTTTCCGTGATTTCCCTTAATCGGTCCAGGCAAATGCCGGGATGGTTCCTCTGAAAGGGCACGGCCGACTTCCTTCCCTAATCCGATGAGACCGATGACCTCGCTGTTTGGTCTCCTTACCCAAAACAACCCCCCCAACGCCCCAACCAACCAATACGGTGTTGACCCACTCTTAGCCTTGACGACAGCTTCCACTCTCGCAGGCATACGCTCTGTCAGGTGCTGGGTGGTTTCTTAGGGAAAGGCAGCCCGTTCTTCACGGAGTGCTGCAGTGAGGAGAGGTATCGATGTCGGCGTTCCAAAATATCCCAAAAGGTGTTCTATAGGGTTCAGGTCAGGATTCTGTGCAGGCCAGTCCATTACCGGGATGTTATTGTCGTGCAACCAATCCGCAACACGCCGTGCATTATAAATAGGTGCTCGATCGTATTGAAAGATGCAGTCGCCACCCCTGAATTGCTCTTCAACAGTAGGAAGCAAGAAGGTGCTTAAAACATCATTGTATGCCTGTGCTATGACAGTGCTACGCAAAACAAGAGGTGCAAGCCCCCTCCATGAAAAACACGACCATACCGTAACACCACCGCCTCCGAATTTTACTGTTCGCACTACAAACGCAACTGTGTACCGTGATTCGTCACTCCACACAATGTTTTTCCACTCTTCAATCGTCCAAAGTTTACGCTCCTTACACCAAGCGAGGCGTCGTTTGGCATTTACCGGCGTCATGTGTGGTTTATGAGAAGCTGCTCGACCATGAAATCCAAGTTTTCTCATCTCCCACCTAACTATCGTAGTACTTGCAGTGGATCCTTATGCAGTTTGGAATTCCTGTGTGATGGTCTGGATAGATGTCTGCCTACACATTACGACTCTCTTCAATTGTCGGCGATCTCTGTCAGTCAACAGACGAGGTCGGCCTGCACGCTTTTGTGCTGTACGTGTCCCTTCACGTTTCCATTATCACATCGGAAACAATGGGCCTAGGGATGCTTAGGAGTGTGGAAATCTCGAGTAGAGACGTATGATCCAAGTGACACCAAATCACCTGCCCACGTTTGAAGTCCATGAGTTCCGTGGAGCGCCCCATTCTGCTCTCTCACGAAGTCTAATGACTACTGAGGTTGCTGATAAGGAGCACCTGGCAGTAGGTTGCAGCACAATGCACCCCATATGAAAAACGTATGCTGTTTTTGGGGGTGTCCGGATACTTTTGATCACATAGTGTAGGTCAGATATAGGGTACAGAAGTACAAACTGCATGAACAACAATCACCATCTTCTTAAGAGATCACAGCTACAAGCCCAAAACTATCAGTCATAAAATAAGGTAACAAATATTACTCACAAAAGAATGCCTAAACGAAATACCCCTTACATCGCTGGTAAGGGAGTATAAAGTTATATAAACTTTACACTAAAGTTGCACGGTCAGTTACTTACTTGAATTAGATAGAAAAAATTAATGATTAAGCTTACCCCTACATGGGAATATTTAGTGACTAGGCATTACAAACAGTGGTCCTTTGAATCAATTCTCCGATTTGACAATAATCTAGGTGCTAGTTTCAAAACACATACATTAATACAGTAACTACCCTTAAAATAATTAAGAGGTAAAATTACAAATCTTAAAAAACGTAAATAAATCTCACTTAGTGAACAGCAATTGTGCCACAAGGCTGATAACCCACTTCATAAAAGTGAGTAAGGAACTTCATTAAACACTAAAGCTTTAACAGCATGAGGCGAAAGTTAAGTTTCACCAGTCAACCACTGAATTTGAAACTGCTGCATGGCTTATGGCCTTGGTAATCCACAGCAAGTAAAGATCACAGTGGTACACTTTACCGCCAGCACAGGGACAGTCATTTATTTACACCCAAGGTATTCACCAGTGAACTAAATGTAGAGGTACAACACGGTTGCAGCCAAGATTAATCACAATAAATTAAAACGTTCCAGTGATGCATAAGGCACCATCACTAGGGGCACAGATATCAGAGTGCGAGCAATATTAACCGCAAAATTTTCCAGTAATGGTCCCTGCATTTACGGAAACGATGAGGGCAAAACTGCAAGCGCCCAGGTCCGCTCAGCTTGGATAAACAGGAAAGTGCCAATCCACTGGAAACCGCAGGAGGACGCAGTCGATACAGCAGTGTGGTTGCCACTGCCCAAAGGAGTGACAAATCGATCTCGGCACAAGCAGAACAAACGGCCAAAAGAACCATTGCGAACAGAAAATGATACCCTTCCGCTGCGCCCCTCCGGACCGTTCTCTCCTCAGTACCCATGGCCTATTTCAGACTCTCTGAGAGAGCGATCATCTACGAAAACTGCACATCAATTTCGCGCCGCCTATCGGGGCGCTATTGAAAAAAAGACACGGGGAACACAAAGATAAAATGAACTCGAGCTTCCACGGCTCTATGTCCACCAGATGGCATCAACGTGGGTATACTCAAACAAGAACAGAGGAAAGATAGCGGGAAACTTGCACTAGGCTATAGACGTTCAAATAGCTCTGAGCACTATGGGACTTAACTTCAGAGGTCATCAGTCCCCTAGAACTTAGAACTACTTAAACCTAACTAACCTAAGGACATCACACACATACATGCCCGAGACAGGATTCGAACCTGCAACCGTAGCGGTTGCGCCGTTCCAGACTGTAGCGCCTAGAACCGCTCGGCCACCCAGACCGGCGCTATAGACGAGAAACTTTGTTTTGTTTCTGTTATTGAAATACATCGTAGAATAACCGTCTAGCATCAAGCTTACGAATGGAGTCAAAAGTATGTGAATAGTTTGACGTCGGTGGCTGGTGATTTTCATCTGCATCAGCCATATCACGTTGTGAGCCCAAAAATCAATCTAGCTTTTGAAGCCATTGCGACAGATAATCACCCAATGACGGTTAGGGACATGTAACTGTAATTATGATTCATGTTTCAGCACACCACACTGTGCATGAATGTTCCAGTACCATACGATGTCTGCAAGAATACTAATCACTTCAAACAGCAACGTGTTTTTGCGTGCGTTGAATTAGAATGTGATAGCTGTCGTGAGGGAATCCTCACCGAAGAGGAAGAGTGGATCCACAATCCACCATCGAAAGCCACAAGTACTTCTTCAACAAGCCAAAAAAAGGCATCATGTTGGCGCACTGAACGCGATGAAGGACAAATATCGCAAGTTCATCGTACTTACTCATCTTAAAAAATCATCTTTGACCTAAAATAATAACGAGAGTTTCTGGAATGTTATCTGTAGTTGCTTTGTTGCGACAGTGCAATCAACCACCAGTATAATTATTTCGACAACCATAGATCTGTAGTTGTTTGTCTTCCTGATCCACCGTAAGAACCATGTTTATCCCCAAGCGATTTCGACGTGTTTGACCATTGGAAGAAGTTTTGGGTACCAATACGTGAATCATGGACTATGGGAAAACCAGAAAGAAGGAGGATCAAAGCGTTTTAGATGCAGTGCCGTATAAGGGTGTCAAAAATTAGGTGGACTGATAAGATAAGGAATGAAATGGCTTACCTAAGATTCAGTGAAATAAGGAACGTAGAAAAACACTGACAAGAAGATGGGCCAGTATGATAGGATATGTGTTAAGACATCAGCGTATAACTGTCATGGTGCTAGAGCTAGCACTAGAGGACAAAAACTGTAGCGGAAGACATCCAAGATAAAACAAATAATTGAGGAAGTAGGATGCAAGTACTACTCTGAGATGAAGAATTTGGCACAAGAGAGACCAACATCGAACCAGTCAGATGACCTATGACTCAAAACAAAAAAAATTCCTTATTATACATGTCAGTCAAACCAATAGAAAAAGTTTGTCATTCACACAGGCATATGACAGAATAACAATAGGGAACGGTAGAGAACATAAAGATGAAATATGCAGTAATTCAGCTGACTTGCTGTGATGGAGTCGTTTCAGTATGTTTTAAGCTTCAATATCTATATCCTGATGGTAAATCATACATATACTGTATGTGGTTAAAATTGCTCCAGCCTTTTAAGAGTTAGGTTGAAACACGCATCCACACGCACGCACACAGATATACATATTCCCAGCATGCAGGGATCTCACTCCTGATGCTTGGATTCGCGTCTGCGCTTTATCACTGAAGACTGGCATCTATGCAACAGCCTTTATTTTATAAAATGTTGTATGCGTTTAGTTTGAAGTGTACTCCCAGTGTCTACGTGTTGTGCACATGTAGAAGATACCACAGTCTTACTTTCCGTGTTTCTGTCAACTTGTACGTGAAGTGTGTGACTGATGTAATATCGTAGTGGCGACACTGATATTTGATCGCATGGGATCTTTCTCTCTGTGTGCACCTTCAGTGGAGGGCGAGAAAGAGTGCATGCTTCACTAACTCCGAAGGTCGTGCACAGATACAAGCAAAGACACCCAGTCCGGACAGATCTCGACTCCGGTGTCAGAGAAAGTGTATGTCTCAGAGACGGGTCGACTCATGAAGCCAATCCTCCTAGTGGAGCACATCCTGTTTATTTACTGAACTCTTCGGTATTTCAAGCCCATATTCGCTGTTCGGTACCGAAGTATCACCAGTTCGGTATTTTTAGAATTCAAATCAATAAACATGCTGCATTTGGAACAATTATTAAGCCAAGCTTCTACGGCCGAACGGTTTTAAACTCAAACAAGCCTAACATCAAAAATCAAATGAGTAATGGCAGTTCCATGCAGTAATCGTAAATGAATCATTTATGGTCTAGTGCTAGAAACAAACTGAGTGTCGATAGGGTAAAAGTAGAATTATGCATTCGTTGGAATTTGAAGTTT
Source organism: Schistocerca cancellata (assembly GCF_023864275.1). Lineage (NCBI taxonomy): Eukaryota > Metazoa > Arthropoda > Insecta > Orthoptera > Acrididae > Schistocerca > Schistocerca cancellata. The sequence continues at coordinate 616,895,175 of NC_064631.1, read as the reverse complement.
GTACGTCCAACGATTTAATCAAAAATGAAAGATAACAAAAACTTGTTGAAAGCTGTATATAGCAATAATAAATGTAATTTTTAATGTTTCCTAAGTGCTTTATTGAGTTCACCTTCGCCTCAGAAAATCTTTACGTCGGACAGTGTGCCGTAATTCAACGAATTTAATCTGGAAGCGCTAGTTGTAACTGGTCCTTGATATCCTGGATAATGGCAAAGGGGTGTAATTGATGTCAGAGCTGGTCCCACACGATTCTTTTTCTTGGGGGGGGGGGGGGAAGGGGTGGGATCTGTGAATCGCTGTAGTACCTCCTGTCCTGTCGAAAAATCGCGCTACGTGCTGCCGTATGAGAGGTAAAACACACTGCCGGAAAAACGTTAGTAAACCTAGAAAGACGATGTTGATTTTGGTCCGGTGACGGCGTATTCCATCTGGGGGATTTTAGATGTACTGACAATGGTTACAACGTCATCCGCCAACACATAGCGTAGTGGCATAGCTACAAGAGCGCCATCTGTGTCTACTTTTCAATCGGGAATGCTCAGAGCCAGAAAGAGTGTGGTGCAAACGTGTGAATCAAGTAGGCAACCACGCCATGGGGACGCACTCGGGATTCCTAAATCCAACGGAGCGAGTTTGAAAAAGATAAAATTGTGACCTTCCTTCCGAGTGGAGGGATGGTCCTTTCGGAGAACTGTCACACAAGCTGGACGTGCTGTGTCAGTTGTGCGACGATGCTGGTACCAGTAGTCACGTGAACATTCTCACACCTAAAGACGAGGTGCTGGACGTCCACGCAGCACAGACGCCTGCTAGGATCGTCGTATTGTAAGGACAGCAGTGGCAGATCGTACAGCTACCACAGAACAGATAAGAGGGCTTGTGAAGCGAGACGAGTCAACACGGCTGTTAGCAATGACACTACGGGCTTGCACATCTATACACTGTCTTCCATTCACGCCACAGCATCGACGTGCAAGTTTCGACTGATGTCGTCAGAGAACCACTTGGAAGATGGAAAGGTGCGTCGTGATCTTCAGGGATAAAAGCAGATTCTGCCTGCACGTTAAGTGACAATCCTTTTTTGCGTAGTAATGTAACGCCGGAAATGCATATCCTCCTATTTCCATCTATTGTACTATAATTTTTTTCCTTGTTTTGTTACCTCAAGAAATAACATTTCTGTGTCTTTGTATATTGTAATTGTTTTACTATTTGTATATTTATGCATTTATGTCGATGTATAATTGGTTTGTTTCGTAAATATTATTTGTATTTTTACGCTGGGTCTTGCCTAGGGAAAACTGCTATCGAACGATTACATCGATAGGCCGTGTGAAGAATCAAAGTGTGTAGGATTTTTGGTAGTGTTACGCTACAGTCGCAGGTTCGAATCCTGCCTCGGGCATGGATGTGTGTGATGTCCTTAGGTTAGTTTGGTTTAAGTAGTTCTAAGTTCTAGGGGACTTATGACCACAGCAGTTGAGTCCCATAGTGCTCAGAGCCATTTTAACCATTTTTTTTTGGTAGTGTTAACTCTGTCGCGTGGAGCGCGGGCAGAGAGAGGGAGTCTGGCTGGAGTAGCGAGTGGAGCAGGTGTGTTGTGTGAAGCTCCCGCGAGATGCCGCGCTTTCGGGGTTGGGCAGCATGTAATTGCGCTCGACTTGCTATGATAGTTTCTGACATGGTGTCGCGGACGGGAAGCATTAGCTGGCGCACATCAAGAGCCCGTTTCGCCTGGTAACCGTGTCGAGAAGAAGGCGCGCCAACATCCAGCTTCTGCAACAGCGACGGCCGACAATGAGTGACTGTCGCCACCTCTTCGATCGACGCCTTCAAACCTTCAATCAACCAACAAGGAAGACTGGAAGCACGTAAAGTTTTAGAACTGTATGGCAGACTTCAGCTTTTCAAACTGTACCATTTTCGTAACTATAATTACAGCAACTTAGCATTAACCTTTGCTGCTCATTGTCCCAATTGCATTACCAAGCAGGGTCCCTTCCTTTTCCGGAATGAACCCGAGTGTCGTTGAAATTCAAACGCCAGCATCATTCCACTTCACTACTTTAATTTCAAAGTTCAGTTAAAGTATTCATAGCTGGCTACAATATTCAGATTGCACAAGCACAAATTAAGAGTGCGATTTTTGTTACCATATTTTAGCTTACCTGTGACTGCAGCTCAGCTTGGTACGTACTAAAATTTACTATTGTTAATTGTTCAGAATCATTTAATTCAAGTTCAAAGTTAAATCTCTTATTTCTAAATTGCGTAGATTCAAGTAGCTTTTGAAATGATTGTTGAGGTAGTCCAAGACTAACCGTATTTTACTAAATTTCGATGTGCTTCAGAAAGAAAGCTCACTATTAACGTCAGTCACTAAATTAACTTTCGATTTTGCGGTTTTATTAATTCTTTTGCTAAATTAAGTCAGAGCGTAGCGAAATTTATTACTTCTGACAAACTTTCAGTTTTCGCACTACATGTGGCAACCTTCAGTTGCCACGCTTCTAGTGCTAATTATATGTGTAATAATCTTTCTTTTTCAGTTACTATTGTAATTGTCCTTAGGACTGGCGACCGTAATTTCCCCCAAATCTCTAATATCTAATTATCGCTAGTTGATTGTTAATGTAACGGCCGCACATTTACTTTCTTTATTAACTTTACCCCTTTTCAAAATTGACTGTCACCAGTTTCATTTGCATTTTTCCTTTCATTTAGATGTAACCCTTTCCTCCCTCTTTACCGACAGATTAACTTCGGTGACGATTGCTTTTCCCAAATTTCCATTAGGTACACGCGGTTTAATTTTTCACTGTCATTAAGGTCGATAAATGAGGGGGAGGTTACAGTAAGTAGACATGGTGGGCACTGCGTCGAGTGCATTCGTCCAAGACACACTATGTCCTCCCTGGGCCGTATTGCCTATGGTGCGATAAGCTACAACTCTCGTTCATCTTTGTGTTCCTGGAGGGTACGCTAACTAGCGTAAGGGCAGAGAGTTGTTATATCCTTTCTTTTGCCGTTCTTGCAGCGGGAAGTGATGTGTTGTTCCAACAGGATAATGCTCTCCCATACACTGCCCGTGAAACTTAACGCGGTCTGCAAGACGTGCAGCAAGTTCCCTGGTCAGCAAGTTCTCCGGACTGGTCGCCAATCGAGCACGTGTGGGATGTGATGGGACGAGAAGTGTCTCGTGCGACCCGACAACCAATTACCCGTACAGAACTACGTCAACAAGTGGATCAGAAGTGGAATAATTCATCCCAGTACAGTATTCGCCATCCATAAGATGGATTGGGTGCCACAGTAAGCGCCACCTTTGCCTCCCGTGGCGGCTACACCACTTAGAGTGGCTGTTTCAGCATGGGTCGATACCTGGTACGGTACCTCAGAACTGCTCCCGCTATTGATCTATAAATGTAATCGTGTACTTTATACGCATTGTGAAACGTCCCCTTTGGAAAATTATGAATTACTTTGCTGGTAAACTTCTACGTTATTTGATACAGAGACAGTTGAGTAAAACTGAACGTACTCAGACAGTTCTCCCTTTACTTATTCTGATCATCACTAATCTGACATACAATATTTTTATTTATTTATTGATTTACTTATTTTTTTGGCGCAGCGCAATCTGACTTTCAATAGTCCATAAGTTTGGCTACTTTCTCCGATAGTGAACTGATTTCCTCAGTGTGTTTTTCTGAACAAGTTTCAGAGTGTCCATTTGTGTTGAAATCGTATCTACTGTGTCCTTTAAGTTTTCCTGAGTTTTTGCAAGTTGCGTAACCGATTCGGTAGATGCAACTGAGTCAGTTTTAGCTTGCAAGGTGTGAATTTTATGAACAATAGTTTGCAGTCTTTTATGGCTGCTTCGTGATTCTGTAATGAATTTTCATGACGCGAAAAAATAGGTTGGAAACGCTCACAAATTTGCTGTTTACGTCATTACAGACTTTTTGACATTTATATTCGATTTTAAGTAACTCTGCAGTTAAATCTTCACGTGTTTGTTCAAGCGTTTGTTCCATTGAGTCTAACTTTTGAAGCTGTTGCTGTGTTTGTTATTGTCTCGAATCTGTTCCTCTATGTTTTTCGGCAGTGCTTTTGCACCGGGAAAATTCACATTTTGAAAAGGAGAAAATGTGTCTTGACTTATCTGAGAAAACGGTGAGGACGCAAAACCTGAAACAGTATTTGCAAGATTGTGTCCTGTCATTTCGGATTCCTGAGGCGAGCTGTCGCCGACCGATCAATCGATAATGCTTCCCTGTTCACTAATTGTTTCACTGTCTACACCATTATTTGCCTCCTGGCCCATTTCCCTATGCACAGTTACCAAATTACTACTTTGAACGTCTCTTAATTCATTACACGGGGGTGCTGGATAAGCTACACTCGTCGTCACTATCATTTCTCAATTTACTTAGGAGCCTAGTGTTACGTTTTTCACACGCGATAATTATCACGTATTTCACACGATAACAAGAAAAGCACGATTTGAAGAGCAGAAACAATAAAACACATTAACATTGGACTGAAAATAATATCTAGTTAATTGCAAGCACAGCTCCGAATTTTTTGGTGCAAATCTACGTGCATGCCAAAACTGTTTTACAGTACAACAATGAAAAACTACAATTACAAAGAAGATTCTCTCTAAATTTACGCGCTAGCAATAAACAATAGCTACACTAATTACACAAACTACAAGAAAAAATCAGAAGATCCCAGTGAGGTATCCTCGGCTAAGGGTCGACATATGTAACATCCCCTTAGAAAAATTTATAAATGACAGTGCTGGAAAATCTCTGCATTATTAGATTTTCAAACAGCTGAGCAAAACTGGACGTACTCAGACATTTCTCTCTTTACTTATTCTGATCAACACTAAACTGACACACAATATTTTTCTTTTTTTAGCGTAACGCAGTCTGACTTTCAATAATCCCTACAAAAGAATGGCAGTGACTAACAATAACCTATACCTTTCATGAATCACTTATCTCACAAAAATCTTCGTTACTCGAACTACTGCAATACAGCGAGCGCCAATACTGCCAGCTAAATAAAAGATTCTAACTACTGAAGGCACAAGCTACTGATAGGCATAGTTAGCAAATGAAAAGTTTTGATAGAGAACAAACAATGTATTTACCTTAATATCGTTCAAAAGTCATCATATACATCTATCAATTCATGACAACCATCTTTACAAATTTCCTTTTTCTGGCGTACACACGTCCAGATCGTCCGCTTATAGTAACCTCTCGAAACTCTGTCGTCTCTCTTCCAACATCCACCACTGCTGGCGGCTCATCTCCAACTGCCCAACGCTACGCGCTGTTCACATCCAACAGCCTAACACTACACAAGCGAATATTCCGACAATGAGTCCAACCAGCCACAGACTGCACACAGCACAGTCAGTGATTTTCATACAGAGCGCTACGTGGCGTTACCAACATAAACACCTAAACAGTCTACTTAGAATTGTTGCAGCTATAAATCTTGAGGAAAATGGGAAACTCTTGTAACCTCCCAACAGAAAAATAATTATAATATTCACATTTAGTGCAATGGCCCAACAGAAAAAATTTCGTTTAAGTTCCCAATAAAAAAATTTCCTTCCAATAATAAAATTTCAAGTTTTAATGTTACCTTCCATTAAAGACTGACTGCATATCGAGATTAGTAAGTTTGGACGTCAGCATAACTGCGTCACGGCCCTGTGAAATCATCCTGAATAAACTAAAAAATTCTTACCTCACAATGATGTCGCCTGATAAAGCTATCTATATATCTGCTCCTATGAGAAATTTTTGGCACAGCCCAGTGCAATGCTGCCCACTAGATTTTCATTTGTAGGAAAACAAGTGATTTTCTTTTGCTTAATCAACTTGAGTATGCACAGGAAAAATTCGTAAAATCTTTCAACTCAGATAAACGACTGGCAAAAGTTTTCTTCAGAACAAAAGTTATTATTGCAACATTTCTGCAAGGAAATACATGGGACTTTAACAATAAAATTTGTGGTTAAATCAGTTGTAGCAATTAACATATGCCTGCGGCAACAAAGAACAGCATTTTTTTTTTACCCTGCGACAGCATGATGTCCGTTCGCAACACTTTGGAAAAGGCACACAACATTTAACAATCACTGGGAACACAGCACTAAAAAGTCGGCACGAAGGAGACACACCACAGGCTTGGACAGATGAGAGGGGGGACCTGGAGAGATGAGGGGGAAAAGAAGGGGAGAGGAAAAACGAAAGGCGGGAGGGAGGGGGGAGGAACCGACGAAGGGTGAGGACTCAGAAGAGGGGAGCAGGGCAGACGCGAGAGGGAATGGGGAAAGGCAGAGGAAGGAAAAACAAAAGGACTCAGTGGGAGAGAAACGAGGCAGAGAGAGGGTAGGCGGGGGAAAAAGGATGGAGGGGGGGGAGGGGAAGAGGGAGTCCAGGAAAAGGACAAAGGAAAGGAGGGAGGTGAGGATCAGAGTTGAGAGATAAATGGAGAGAGAGAGGGCATCATCCGGGAGGGGGAGTTGACGGAAGCCACCTTAGGAAAGGAGATTAAGGGTGTAGAGGGCAGGGGGGTCACAACAGTGGCAGAGGGCGGAAGCTGGAGAGGAGAGGAGCAACCAGGCGATGAGGGAGATCAAGGCGGCAGGTGTAGAGTATGCAGATATGTACGAGGAATACGAGCAGATGGGGGAAACTAATCAAGTCGTAGAGGATCCGTGTGGGGACGAGAGGTGGATATGGAAGGTGAGGTGGAGTGCATGGCGCTCGAGGATCTGGAGGGACTTATAGAATTTGGGTGGGGTGGATATCCAGGTGGGACTAGCATAACAGACGACGGGACAAATTAAAGATTTGTAGATGTGAAGGATGGTAGAGGGGTTCAACCTCCATGTCCAGCCAGAGAGGAGTTTGAGGAGTCAGAGGTGATTGTGGGCTTTGGATTTGATAGAGAGAATATGAGGGATCTAGGTGAGGTGACGGTCAAGTCCAAAATCGGGCCACTATTAGATCGATATGCCCCACAAATCAGGGTAACGATTTGACTAGCCGATGAAGTGGGGACCCCTAGCGAGCCCTCTTTCAATCTCACTCAGTTCCCGATGACGCTATATTGCATGAGACAACAACACTAAACACGAACAACACTAGTGCAACCTGGTGTCCATCGTACCTGTCACAGAAAATTGCAACTCCAATCATTTACATACCCATTGATGCCGTGCACGTTTACAAAGTCACATTGACATCCACTGTGTATTCCAAGGCCTTCACTTTCTTGGTCAGGCAGTGCACAGGACAAACTGCTGTTTACATAGCACCTTAATTACAAGATATTTAGAGGTTAGGATCTATATGCACTTAACACGATGTTAGTAATATTGACAATAATAAAAAACAAAGATCTTAGACAATTAAATAAGATCCTATAATTATGCTCACATAATAATGTACTGGGTGGTTATACTTAAAGTGCAACTACTCTTGGAGGTCCACCCCCTGGTTGCTCCTCTCCTCTCCCATCCTCGCCCCCTGCCACGTCTTCACCGTTGTGTCCCCCCTACCCTCCATCTCTACACCCTCTATCTCCTTTCCCAAGGTGGCTTCCGTCAACTCCCCCTCCCGGATGATGCCCTCTCTCCCTTCATTTATCCTTCCTATCAAATCTGATCCTCCCTCCCCCTCCTTTCCTCTGTCCTTTCCCTGGGCTCCCTCTTCCCCCCCCCCCCTTCCGTCCTGTTTTCTCTCCACTAAACCTCTCCCTACCTCCCTTCTCTCCCCCAGTCCTTTTGTATTCCCGTCCTCTGCCTACCCCACTCCCTGTTGCGTCTGCCCCCCACCCCTCTTATGGGTCCTCATCCTCCATCAGCTCCTTTCCCGGTTCCCCCCTTCGCTTTTACTCTCCTTTCCCCCCTTTTTTGTTTTCCCATCTTCTGTCCAGTTTCCCCCCACCTGCTCTCGATTGTGGTGTCACATTTGCCAACTTTTTAGTGCAGTGTTCCAGTGACTATTCAGTGTTGTTTGTCTTTCTCGTGTTGCGAACAGAAACCATGCTGTCGCTAGGTGTGAATTTTATGTCTTTTGCGAACAGAATCCAGACTGTCGCCGTGTTTTTTAATTGTCTATTGTTTTCCCTGTCTGCTTCGTATGTATTTTTATTAGCATCATCATCCCTCTGTTGTTTGTTTTAAGTTCCACGATTTCTTTTCGCCTTGTTACTCTCTAAGTCTCCGATTTTATCGCCTGTTTTTTATTATTATTTGTTCTCCTGATCATTGTCACAAAATCTGTAGGCTGAAGAGCGGCATACTAAACTGCTGCCAGCCCGCCCCCTTCGGGGGGAATTGAAATTCAATAAAGAAAAAAAAAAACAAAAAAATTGGAGGTCCAATGTAGGCTGTAATTATCGTATGGTAGCGAAACTATGTAGATATGCTGAAACGCTAATGCAGAATTAATTTACGCTAAAAAAATTAGTTCTACTTTTGGCCACCAGGTGCAAATCTGGCGCTGTGATCACTTCGTTTTACGGATGCAGTATCTCGTTGACGTCCCCGTTGCTTATATTGCACAAGTTGTATAATTGTGGTTAATAATAAGATCAACATTATGCTCTTCTCTCTTATTAGACCTTTCCTGCCCGCGTCCCATTCCTAAGCCATAACGTATGGAAACATTTCTATACGTTTTTCTTCCATTCACAGCCCGACATTTGCATCTGATGACCAAAATTGGAACTGATGTTTCCGTGGTAAATCCGTTCCACATTAAGACATCAGCATATGAACCAAGTCTGGCTGCCAATTCACAATTACAGCCCACACTGGACCTCTGCGAGTTGTCGCACTTCAATCATGATCACCCGGTATACGCAGATAATGTAAATTCGGTAGCCTTTCTTGTGGTGTGTGAAATATTTTCAAGGCCAGTTATGTTTTGTCCAGCCGGTATAAGCATTGACCTGGTCTCAGATTAATTCTAAGCTTTACTGCCCTCAGCTTACGTGCTGGTCTCGGTACGTGCCAGAGCAATGGTCGTCAAACTACGACCCGCGGGCCGCCCGCTGATCGAATCAAGTTTCCGTGCCGCCCGTAGTTCTCAGGCGTGTTTTATAATAATATGAATCACGCAGCTAACAGGCGAATCCAAAAACGCCAACTAACAGTTTATTAAGACTGTATTTTCTTGCGCGATAACACACAAAAATATTTACAGAAAGTGTAATATTTTAAGATGGGCTGAATTTTAATTGTCGGTGAATTCAGCAGTGAGTTACGTAGAGTTTGCCCTTTACGTCAGGGGCAAAGTGTTACATAGCTAGACCATTGCTGGATTAATAGAAGTGAGAGGGCGAATATTTCGTTCTTTGTCATGGTATAAATTAGGGCAGTTGGTACAATATCAATAATCAATACTTCTTCAAAAACTATCGATATATATTTCAGCCATGTTTTCCCGCCATTATATCGAAATGTTAATGTCGAGTGCCAATATTATTATTTTATGTTATATTTTTCTCTCGGTTTTCGGTAAATACGTATTTGATACTGTACTTTTGAAACTGCAGTAGAACATAATTTCACTTTCACTGCGTACAAGAGTCTTACTACTTTTTGAGCTTTCATCACGTTCAACATTTCTCCCTGACTGTATGAAGCAAATATGGGTGGCACAAAGAAGAAGTCCGATAGCAGTGGGGTGGTGGAGGGGGGCTCATGGGGGGAGGTGGCGATGTGAATGGGAATATAAGATTTTCGATGTGAAAATATAGCACAACAGATGCGTTAAAAAACAATTTGCTGAAGATGATGAACAAAAACAAGACTGGTCTTTGCGGAGGGTGGAGACGTGTGACGTAATCAGTGCTCGGTGCTACCAACAGAAACTGCAACGTTTATCTTCACCGTGCAATTTTGACTCTACAACTGCTAGTCGCTGGCAGAAATGAAAAAAAAAAAAACTGAAAATCAACATGAAATGTTCTGGACGAATCCGATATGTGACGAAACCGAAAGACGACCCATTGTACACCTTTTATTGTGCCACTTACATGTAGTTACCGCTGTTAGCAATGTTCGTATCACCAAGACTGAACGTGCATGGTTTTCCTTTCAATTCTTGCTCTAAGGGAGATACGCAGGCTGCCAGCTTGTTGATACAGAATATCTTATAATAAATCAGTACTTAAAACTACAGCTCTAAACTGACACTTTATTTAGAACTTGCAGCCGATATTTTTATAGGCCAGCACGTCGATAAATTTCGATCGATATATCGATAGGTTTTTCCATTTATCGTGGGCCCAGTGCAATATACTTTTAAATATCGATATCGGATTCCCGTTATTTTAAAAATGTCAACAGAAGTAGTATAAACGTCAAACGGAAAGAACACGTATTCCTGAATGTGCTCTGTAAAGACGATCATTTTCAAATGTTGTGTATATTTGTAGCACCTAATATGCAAACCAATTAAGAAAATGCTATAACGAAAGAGAAATGATGTTAGAAACATTTGTGATCGTTTCTCATACTGCACTTACAGTATTATTAACATACCAATGTAAGTAGGTTACCAATCATTAGGAAGAGGTGTGGTAAAGTGGTCAACACCACCGCCATCTAGATGACAGGGTGGCGTTGCCAGGACGAGTGACCACTGCATATTTTTTGTCGTGAATAGTGCAGCTCCCTGCTGAGAAGTGATCAGAATAGTTAGTGAGATTGACAGAGGAAGCTTGTTCGGTTATTTTTTACTGAAAATTATTTTGTTTTCGAGTCCTCTGATGTAAGGTAAGTCATCTTTATTATTCTAGTTTCTTATTTGCATCCAGAGTAATAATTTTTTTTACCATATCAAACAAAGTATTCTGCCCTACAAATGTCGTTCCTTGTTACTTATTTCTGCTTGATTGTTTGTTCTGTGGATCACTAAGGATGCTATCATGGTGGATTCAGCCGATGACCGACATCGGTCGAGATTTTGAAACCAGTACGCCGCCACGCCATCGGTCACAATGTAGCCGATTTCATCGCGCGAACGTACAGGTTTCGGACGACAGTTAGTGAAATTCAAATCAGTTTGCTTTCTCCGATCATATCGCCCGATTTTTTCACACGCGAATTTTGGACTGTGAGAAACTGCTAAGTTTAGTCCACACAAGAATGAGTTTGTGGCATCCTCAGGGTGAAAACTATCGTAATCAGGATGTAGTTCGGAATCTGTAGGCTGATTTCACAGATTTATTGGAAATCACAAATAGGCAAAATGTTTATGCGAAATTTTAGGTATAGGCCATTGAAACGCCCTGCTAAACCTGCAGGACAGGACAGGTAGTTGGAATAGTGATTGGGGGCCAAAACGAGCGTCTGTCAGTTACACTCGAACACATATAACTTTATTTATTTGACCAAACATTACAGTAAAAATTCTTGAACTTAATTATCGGCTGAATACGCCAAACTATCGTATACCTTAAGAGCACAACCACTTTAATTTAAAAACAACGGATAAAAGACATTAATTCAAAATTCAAACGCCAAAAAGATTATTTGAAGGCAGAAGGCCTCACGTTAAGTAAGTTCTATAATTTGGCTGAAGGTCCAAAAATCAAACACTTAAAAAGCAACAACCTTAATTTAAATACGGTTGAAGGCTGACGATTTAAAACTCAAGATAAAATTAAATAAAAAAACACAAGGTAGAAGGCCTTGTCTTCAATTAGGCTGAAGGTCTCAAACAGTCTGATGCTCGAAGGACAAAGCTCCTTAATTTAAAAACGGCTGAAGGCCTCATGACTTAAAACTCAAGGTAAAATAAATTTAAACAACAAAGCCTTATTTTAAATTAAGCTGAAGGCCCCAACAATCTAACACTTGACAAGCAAGGAACTTTAATTTTAAAATGGCTGAAGGTCCATGACTTAAAACACCACTGAAAACAATTCAACTTTAATTCAATACTATCGGCTATGAGCCACACAAATACACACAACAGAAAATAAGAAAAGGCAGTGCAGCTAACGGCACTCAGAACTTTTGGGGGTCGGCCAGCACTTGAAATACTAACGTTCGCTTAGGTGAGACAGGCGCCTCGCCTATCTCATCCGTCTCCCCTCCCCTACGCGGATCCTGTACGATCTCATCCCCTTCCCCCACCTCCTCCTTTTCCTGGAAAGGATACGGATCCTGTACACCTCCCGTAAACTCGATCCTCCTCACCCGCTCATCTCCCCGATCCTCTCTCACCCCCGCCCGCTGCCGCACCTGTATTCCCACGTCCCACCCGGTCTCCATCTCTCCACCCTCCTTACCCTCTCCCAAGGTGGCTTCCGCCAGCTCCCCCTCCCTGATGATGTCCTCGTCCCCTCCATCTATCCCTCCTATCAACTTTGATCCTGCCCCACCCCCCACTTCCGGTGTCCTTTCCTTTAGGCACCCTCCCTCCCTTTTCTTCTCTTCCCTTCTCTTTCCTTTTCCCCCATCCCCTCCCTCCACCCCTCTTCCCGTGGGCTTCCCCTACCCCTTCCTCCCTCCCCCCTCTCTCCCCTGCCCGTGGCATCCCTGCTCTCCCCTCTCGCTCTCCCACTCCCCTTTCTCCTCCTCCTCTCTTGGCAGGTCCCCGGACTCGCACACGCATAGTGAACTTTCGCGCGCCGGAGATCATCGCCTTCTGTGTCTCGTGTGTGTGACGACGTTTAGTGTTTTTGGAGTCCGCCGTCCCGCTACTAAATTCACTTGTGCCGTCGGATTCATCAGTGTTCTGTGCGCCGTGTCAACGTGTCTTCAGTGTTGTTATCGTCACGTGTGAACGACTCCGTGTTTTTTGTGTCTCTGTGACCTCTCTCTTTTGTCCGTCACTATGTTCATTATCATTCTTCGTTCTTATGCTTTTGTGACACTATGGCTGAAGAGCGGCGTAGTGTGCCGCTGCCAGCCTGCCTGATTTGTACAGGTATACAAATAACAATAAAGAAAAAAAAAATAGGTGAGGCAGGCAGTCGGCCCAACCATTCTTGATCCGACGACAACCCAACCAACAGACAGTCAACGGACCCACCGACAAAGTAACTTGCGCTCCACTCGACCAGCACACAACCGGGAGTTTAATGCAAAGTTAAAAGGCATTGACGGCAATAACCGAGCAAACATTAAGCTGTCGAACTACACACCGTGCTGGACAGCAACAACACGATGAGGAAAGGACACTCTCTAAATTTACGTCAACGGCCGGGGCAGGTAACCGGTACGTTAACGGCCACAAGGCAGAAAATTCAGCTGGTGCACTTCAATTGCAAATAACCGAATACAGTTAAACTCCACCGGACGGTAGATAAACCTTCGCCAACTCGACCACAGACGTTGTTGGAATGTCCCAACAGCCAACAATGAGAACCAAACGGCATAATTGTGAACAGTCTTGACTTGCTGGTAAATTAAATCCAATCTCAACTTTCGTGTCCAGGCTCGGTGAGCCACGGTTCTCGTAGCAATGGGAACAACCCCACACACTCCGACACTGTTTGGAGACTGCCAGCGGGCCCAGCCAAACGACGCCCTGGGGAGATTTCCTCGATGCTCCACGCCAACCGACCGACTGCTCGCACACAGCACAGCCAGAAAGTATAAGCACCATACCTAAGATAGTACAAGGTGCGAATATCGATACATACCGCTGCTGCCTCTCATAGAGAGAGTGAACAACAGCATAATCGCAATAACTGCGGGAAACCAAACACAGCATAGTAACCAAGGTTTAAACCAATAGGCCTACATTCATGAGCCTAACACACCTCAGCCTTAACCTCCAAAAATAATTTGTTCAGGTGAGATGGATGGCATATCTTATGCTTAAAGTCACTTAGTGGATCTTTCTTGGGATGCTACAAGTGGACACCAGCTGTCTACAACTTACCACTCCTTCTTGCTGGCGTCTTTGTGCCAGTAGGGTGGTGATTATTCTACGTGAAGTGGTTTGCTTATTACGCTTTTCATTGCGTTAGGAATTCAGGTTACTTTATAGTAAATTTAATGTTTGTCTTTTACATATATGCTGAATGACAGTCATTGAGGGTAATTTGACGTACGTCTGCATAACTTGAAATAAATTCAGCAAATCAGAGTGTAATCTCGCTGTTCAAGGTCACCACTAATCATCTAGAGTACGTACGCCTAAAGCTAAGACCCATGCATGAAACACTTTCAGATATCGAAAGCTATTTTCGACTAATCGTAGGAGTGCGATTCGAGCTCTGTTAAAAAATCCGATACTCACATTAGTTCAGGCTCAAGCAAAATGAGACGTGATGCTTCGATATTTGACATCTGGCTATTATATCATTCTAATATTAAAGCCTATACGGCGTTCGGTAAAAATACAATTTCACAGATTCTATGTGCTACGTTGGATTCTATATACAATACTCTACGTCTAATTTAAGAGCTAATATTTTCACTCTTGCACCTCAAATACTACGAAATACGATATAAACTTGTCCTATGCGGAATATTGGAGCTATGCTTCGTACAAGTGCACTGTCATATAATTTAATATAGTTGATTTCCTTTATTAAAGTTTACATCCAATTTTAAATAATACTGCCACAATAAACCTTGATACTTTCTGTCTCAAACTACACAGGGCAAGTGTTTAAAGAGCACTGGAGTTTGCGGTACTGCTATCTGATTGAATGTACTGCCGGTGGTATATTATTTAAATTTGAATGTGATATTGGTTCCTAGGCACATGATAATGCTGCATCTAGGAGCAGTTTTTCACTTTCGGAAGAAACCTTACATTTCCTGAGCAATTTTTGTAATTTCAGGAGAAGACTGCAGTGCACATATCCTGAGGCGACAAAACTTGGGACTGCGATATCCACATATACGAGTACAGATGGCGATAGTATCGATTCCACAAGGTGTAAAATGGCAGTGCAGTGGCGAAGCTGTCATAAGTAATCAGGCGATTGATGTGAAAGTGTTTCCGACGTGGTTATGGCCGCTCATTGGGAATTCACAGACTCTGACGTGGAACGGCAGTCGGAGTTAGACGTATGGAACATTCATTTTCGGAAATCGTTAGGGAATTCAATATTTTGATATCCACAATGTCAAGATTGTGCACAGAATACCAAATTTCAGGCATTATCTCTTACTATAGTCAAAGCAGTGGCCGACGGCCTTCACTTAATGACCGAGAACAGCGGCGTTTGCGTAGAGTTGTCAGTACCAGCAGACAAGTAACACTGGGTTAAGGGGCTCCGGAACGCCCTATACTTGCAATGTTAAAATAACGCTTATAAATTACATCTTTCCTCACAAAGTATTTGAGGTAGGAAGTTGAACTTTTTACAGATTATTTATTGGAATATGGGCTACAACTTAAAACAGGGATTTTACAAAATTTTAGTTCAGTTATTAAAGATGATTTATTTTTCAATTGTAATGAAAATTCACAACATTTTTTTGCAATTTTTTATTTATATATTCAAAAATATACAGTTTTTTGGAAAAAGGCTGTGTTAAATTATGCAGAAGGTACTGTATAACATTTACTGAAAGTTTGAAACAAATATGTTTGGAAGATCCTTAAAAACATGTAATTAGTATGAGAAAATAAAAGTTTTGGGAATCGAGCGACGAAGATTGGATTAACTTTTTAGTGCATTCCAGGTCCATAGGATGGATTATCTTCATCCTCTGCAAACTCCTCCTCCAGCTCCCTCTTGTTCCTCCTCCTGTTTACTCTTGCTTGTATTCCTAGACTCTTTACAGCCCTGTCTGCAGCCCGAAGGCGTTCCTTGTCTAAAGCAAGCATCCCTCGTACCATGTTAGAACCTATCTTCATTCCCATATTTCTAAATACCTTGCACCTTACAATGTTGCCATCATTGAAAGTCGCAACAGCATCATACACACCAACGTGAAGTGTTTCTATTCCACCAAATACAGTCTTGGGGATTCTCGACCATATAACACTATTTACACTTTCATTGGGGTTTTGAGTTTTTCCGTGAATACACTTTTTCAACAGTTCAGGTGCTGCTAAGTCTCTGAAAATAGGTTAGCCACAACGCATACTTTATCTCACATCACTAAAATGTACCTGATGAACACGGACGTTAATAATAACACCATTTGACAGCAGTTTAACAGCGCCACAGTGGGTCACGCCCATGTAGAACACATTTCAAAAAAAAATTGAAAATAGTTGTAGTCTTCGGAATTGAATAAATTATATATCTATTAAAAGGTAATAGTCTGCAGATTCAGAAAACGCAAAAAAGTAAAAATTGAACTTTTCATGATTTTGAGCCTTTCCGGAGCCCGTTAAATAATCACAGAATTCAATGTGGGACATACGAAGACGAAGCTATCCATTAGGGCAGAGGGGCGGAATGTGGCAGCAGACAACCGGCGCGAGTGCCTTTGCTAACAGCACAACATCGCCTGCAGCGCTTGTCCAGAGCTCGAGACCATATTGGTCGGACCTTAGACGACTGGAAAACCATGAGTCTCGCTTTCAGTTGTGAAGAGCAGATGGTAGAGCTGAGTGTGGCGCAGACCATACGAAGCCACGGATCCAAGTTGTCAAAAAGACAATGTGCTAGCTGGGTGTGGCTCCATAATGATGTGGGCTGTGTATACGTGGAGTGGACTTGCTCCTGTGGTCCAGCTGAACCGATGACTACTTGGAAATGGTTATGTTCGGGTACTTGAGGACCATTTGCTGCTTTCATGGACTTCACGTTCCCAAACGACAACGGAATGTTTATGGAACACAATGCGCACCAGGCAAAAATTTTTCGCAGTTCCAGCGAATGATTTGTTCACCCAGATCGCCCGACATGACGCCTGTCGAACATTTATGGGACATAATCGAGAGGTCAGTTCGTGCACAAAATCCTGCATCGACAACACTTTCGCAACTGTGGAGGGCTGTAAAGGCAGTACTGCTCAATAATTATGCAGGGGACTTCGAACGACTTGTGGAGTCCATGCCACACCGAGCTGCCCTACTCCAGCCGGAAGAAGGTCCAACACCGCATTACGAGGTATACCATGACTTTCCTCACCTCAATCCCAAGTGAATGCTATCATTTTAAAATGGAGTAAGAAAATATATTTAAGTTATATTAAAGATGCGAAAGGTTGAAAAGGTGCGACACTATCCGCAACTTCATTGTTATTACTCAACAAGAAGGAAGAATTACAAGTAGTGTTGGAGGAAATGGAAAACACTCTTGCTACACGGTACAACATGAAAATTAATAAGTCAAAAACTGTCGTTAAGGAAGCGGTTAATAAAGACCTTTGTTGGGAGTGTGCTTCTCTACGGCAGCGAAACCTGGACACTTGGAGAGGACGAAAGAAGAAGGTTTGAAGGTTCGAAATGTGGTGTCTGCGAAGGATGTTAAAAATTCCATGGACGGCCAGGATGACAAATGAAGAAGTCCTGCAGAGAGCGGAGGAAGTTTCAGTTCTTTGGAAGACGGTCAAGAAGAGGAGAGATATATGGATGGGACACATTCTGAGACATGAAAGTCTTCTCCACACTATAACGGAAGGCCTTGTGGAGGGCAAAAGGGCAAGAGGCAGACCTAGAAGAAAGTACATAAGCCAGATAATGCAGGACCTAGGATGCGGAAGTTTCACGGAATTGAAGAGGCTGGCCGACAATCGCACTGAATTGAGAGCTGCTGCAAATCAATCTTAGGATTGGCAACTTAAGAAGAAGACTCAACAAAGTGTACCGTAAATCAGGCTGTAACAGGAACTACCTTGATCACGTGACTACGTATACCCATGCTCCAGTAATCGTAGCGCGCACTGGTACCCGCCAGTGCAAAAGAGGGAAGTGATGAATAAAATAAGATAAATAAAATGTCTTTTCTGGCAATCGCGATAGGTTGATGTTAAAGTCATCAATTTATAGAAACGAGAAAGAACGGTTAGTTTTGAGCAGAGAAGGTGGTGGAATCTGGAAGCAAATTTTTGAAGCCTAGTAAGTGGGTGGCATGAGAGATACGGTAGGAGGGACATGATAATAAGGAAACTGGGGTTCAAGTATCGATCCTAAATAAGATAAGCAAAATTCGCACAATGTAATAATATACCAAACTTTCCGAAAACTTCGCAGCTTTTATTGTTCAGAATTTGATTAGAAAGTTATTAAGAAATCACTGAGATAGATTGTAAGTAGGCTGTTTATGCTTTCTTTAATGTAAGTAGGCAGTTTATGTTTCTTATTGGCAACGTTACGTAGCGCTCTGTACGAAAATCACTGGCTGTGCTGTGTGCAGTCTGTGGCTAGTTTGCATTGTTGTCTGCCATTGTAGAGGGGCAGCTGGATGTGAACAGCGCGTAGCGTTGCACAGTTGGAGGTGAGCCGCCAGCAGTGGTGGATGTAGGGAGAGAGATGGCGGAGTTTTGTAATTTGTCATGAACTGCTATATATATGATGATATTAAGGTAAATACATTGTTTGTTCTCTATTAATATCTTTCATTTGCTAACTATCCCTATCAGTAGTTAGTGCCTTCTGTAGTTTGAATCTTTTATTTAGCTGGCAATAGTGGCGCTCGCTGTATTGCAGTAGTTAAAGGTGTAGTTTAATGTTACTCAGGGCCATTCTTTTGTAGGGATCTTTGATAGTCAGATTGCGTTGCGCTAAAAATATTGTGTGTCAGTTTAAGCACAGTCGTGTAAAATTTTTCTAAGGGGACGTTTCATATGTCGACCCTTAGCCGAGGATACCTCACTGGATTCTTCTGATTTTTTCTTGTAGTTTGTGTATTTAGTGTAGCTTCTGTTTATTGCTAGCGCGTAATTATAGAGAGAATTTCCTTTGTAGTTGTGGTTTTTCATTGTTGCACAGTAAAACAGTTGTGGCATGCATGTAGATTTACACCAAGTATTTCGCAGCTGCGCTTGCAATTAACTACATATTATTTTCAGTGCTATGTTAATGTGTTGTCTTATTTTTGCTATTCAAATTGTTCTTTTCTGTGTTATCATGTGAAATATTGTGACAATAATGGCGTGTGAAAAACGTAATACTAGGCTCCAAAGTAAACTGAGAAATAATAGTGACGACGAGCGTAGCTTATCAGCAATTACAAAACTCCGCCATCTCTGTCCCCACATCCACCACTGCTGGCGGCTCACCTCCAACTGTGCAACGCTACGCGCTGTTCACATCCAGCTGCCCCTCTACAATGGCAGACAACAATGCAAACTAGCCACAGACTGCACACAGCACAGCCAGTGATTTTCGTACAGAGCGCTACGTAACGTTGCCAATAAGAAACATAAACTGCCTACTTACATTAAAGAATGCATAAACAGCCTACTTACATAGCCCCCATGCTCCCCACAAAAAATTTTTACAAATGGTGTTGGGCACTGGCCAATACAGATTTGAAAAAAATTTTCACAATTACAGTAACAATGATATAAAACGCACACACTTATTGATACAATGTTGGTCAAAAGCTAAAATTTTCTCACAGTCCATAAAGATAGTCCTGATCATTCATCATAATAGTAATTACAGTTTTTTTTCACAAAGTCTCATTAGTAAAAGGAATTGCACACAGAAGTAGTGGATTTCCATGCAGTCTTGAAGAAGTAGTGTTGCCCTTCCAACGGAAAGACTGTGCTGTAACGTTTGTTGTGCTACAAAAGAGGCTGTCTCATTGTAGCTATACCACAAAAGTTACTACTAAAACATGTTTTACTTCCCAGAATAATACAGAAAAACTGTGCAGATATGAAACAGAAACACCGCAAACAGATTCTAAGTCTGACAAAGCATACTAGTAATGTAAAGTGAAAAGTTATATGGCAAAGACAAAGTTAAAAGGCAGATTATCTTTCAATAAACGGTTTTACATGTGAAATGTGGTGTAAACCTTTACTCTTCCTAGTACGCAGAGTTTCAACTTCAACGCAATTATCATGTGGTATACGTCGGATTCTGTAAGGTCCATTGTAAACTAGAAAGAATTTGTGACTCAAGTGTTTCTTCTTATGTGACAATGAATGAGCTTTAATGAGAACTTTCTGACCAATATATAATTTCTTTGCATTTGCTTTACCGTGTAGTTTTCTCCTTTTGTCTGCTGCAGATTTTATATTTTTAAGAGCCAAATCAATTATGTCTTTGTGTCGAAGTTTACGTGTATTCGGGAAAGGTACAAGCTCTCTGATACTGTTCGGTGGTTCTTCATTCTTCAGTACAAGAGTAGGTGGTAAAGCAGTGGAATCATGAGGTATTTCATTCAGCACGTTTTGAAATAAGTGTAAATATCTGTCCCAATCTTGATGCTTTCTGTGACAATAAAGTCTGCAAAGCTTATTTATTTATTTCATAATCCGTTCAGACGGGTTACAATGTGGTGAGTACAATGAAATAAAAACAGGTTTGATTTTATGATTCCGAAGCATGCGTGACCAAACAGCAGATCTGAATTGCGGTCCGTTATCTGAAATGACTTTACTAACGTGTCCAACTTCACGTAAGAAATTTTTAACAAAGGCGTTGGATACAGACCGTCCAGTGGCTTTACGTAACGGAGTGAAAGAAACAAATTTTGAAGTAAGTTCAACAGCGACTAGAGCGTACGAAAATCCATTCGATGTTCTGACAAGGGGTCCCAAGAGATCAACAGCAGCAAATTCTTTTAATTTAGAAGGAATAATAGGAAAAAACGGAGCACGATGTGAGATAGTAGATGGTTTCGCCTTTTGACAAAGTTTACAAATAGACAAGACTCTTCGAATTCGCTTTTCCATATTGTTAAAATAACAAGTCGTTCGAAGAATATGATAACATTTTCGTGGACCAAAATGTGCGTAGCTGAGATGAATGTACCAAATGAGCTTATTAACAAAATCGTCTGGAATGCAAAGTACCCATAGCTTGTCATCAACAGTGCAGCGTTTGAAGAGTATGTTGTTTCTAACCAGGTAATAATGCCGAATCTGAGTGTGTGTCTTTTCATGCCATTTACTTTTGATGTCTTTCCAAATCGGATCTTTATCTTGTTCATGAGCAATGTCCTTTAAAGATGTGGTGATGAAGTTTTCAAAGCCGACTTTCTGAATGTAAAGAATACTGAAATTTTTCTCAAGGTTGCCTTCTGTGTTACTTTTCTCAAGCCCAGCCGGTGCGCGTGACAGCGCGTCCGCAACAATGTTCTCCTTGCCGGGAATGTAGACTATTGTGAAGCGGAATTCTTGCAGAAACAATGCCCAACGTTTTAACCTATCATGATTTAATTTTGAAGACATAAGAAATTGTAATGCACGATGATCACTGTATACTTTTACGTGCTTGCCAGAAAGAAAGAAACGGAATTTGTTAAATGCCCAAACGATACTAAATGTCTTTTTCCAAAGTTGTTTCACAGAGGAAGATTGCACTGTAGTTCCTTCTCTAGATTGTCACACAAATGACAAAATGGTAGATATCGAAATAGACGACAGAGGGATAGAGAAACAATTAAAATCGCTCAAAAGAGGAAAGGCCTCTGGACCTGATGGGATACCAGTTCAATTTTACGCAGAGTACGCGAAGGAACTTGCCCCCTTTCTTGCAGCGGTGTACCGTAGGTCTATAGAAGAGCTTAGCTTTCCAAAAGATTGGAAAAGGGCACAGGTCATCCCCGTTTTCAAGAAGGGACGTCGAACAGATGTGCAGAACTATAGACCTCTATCTCTAACGTCGATCAGTTGTAGAATTTTGGAACACGTATTGTGTTCGAGTACAATGACTTTTCTGGAGACGAGAAATCTAATCTGTAGGAATCAGCATGGGTTTAGAAAAAGACGGTCATGTGAAACCCAGCTCGCGCTATTCGTCCATGAGACTCAGAGGGCCATAGACACGGGTTCACAGGTAGATGCCGTGTTTCTTGACTTCCGCAAGGCGTTCGATACAGTTCCCCACAGTCGTTTAATAAACAGAGTAAGAGCATATGGACTATCAGACCAATTGTGTGATTGGATTGAAGAGTTCCTAGATAACAGGACGCAACATGTTATTCTCAATGGAGAGAAGTCTTCCGAAGTAAGAGTGATTTCAGGTGTGCCGCAGGGGAGTGTCATAGGACCGTTGCTATTCACAATATACATAAATGACCTGGTGGATGACATCGGAAGTTCACTGAGGCTTTTTGCAGATGATGCTGTGGTGTATCGAGAGGTTGTAACAATGGAAAATTGTACTGAAATGCAGGAGGATCTGCAGCGAATTGACGCATGGTGCAGGGAATGGCAATTGAATCTCAATGTAGACAAGTGTAATGTGCTGCGAATACACAGAAAGATAGATCCTTTATCATTTAGCTACAAAATAGCAGGTCAGCAACTGGAAGCAGGTAATACCATAAATTATCTGGGAGTACGCATTAGGAGTGATTTAAAATGGAATGATCATATAATGTTGATTGTCGGTAAAGCAGATGCCAGACTGAGATTCATTGGAAGAATCCTAAGGAAATGCAATCCGAAAACAAAGGAAGTAGGTTACAGTACGCTTGTTCGCCCACTGCTTGAATACTGCTCAGCTGTGTGGGATCCGTACCAGATAGGGTTGATAGAAGAGATAGAGAAGATCCAACGGAGAGCAGCGCGCTTCGTTACAGGATCATTTAGTAATCGCGAAAGCGTTACGGAGATGATAGATATACTCCAGTGGAAGACTCTGCAGGAGAGACGCTCAGTAGCTCGGTACGGGCTTTTGTCAAAGTTTCGAGAACATACCTTCACCAAAGAGTCAAGCAGTATATTGCTCCCTCCTACGTATATCTCGCGAAGAGACCATGAGTATAAAATCAGAGAGATTAGAGCCCACTCAGAGGCATACCGACAATCCTTCTTTCCACGAACAATACGAGACTGGAATAGAAGGGAGAACCGATAGAGGTACTGAAGGTACCCTCCGCCACACACCGTCAGGTGGCTTGCGGAGTATGGATGTAGATGTAGATAGATAGATGTAGATAGCTAAAGCTTCTAATTCAGTAACGGAATAATTTTTTTCAGATTTTGTTAGCACTCGGCCAGCAAAAGCAATGGTTTTCTGAACAGTAATGTCATCTTCTATGGCTTCTTGAAATAAATGGGCACCAAGACCAACTTTGGAAGAATCAGTGCTAAGGCAGAAATCTTGTGACAGATCTAGATGAGCTAGTATTGGCGCGTGAAGTAACGCTTCTTTCAAAGAATTGAATTCCAACTGTGCTTGTTCGTCCCAGTTCCAAATAGTATTTTTTCCAGTGAGAGAACAAAGTTTTGGTGTAACTAGAATTTGCATATTCAGAAAACGACGGTAAAAATTTACGAGACCTAGAAAACTGCGGACTTGTTTTTTTTGTGGATGGAACTGGAATGGCTCTAATTGCTTCTAACTTTTCAGGATCCGGCTGAATGCCTTCAGAAGAAATAATATGTCCCAAAAACTTCACCTTTGTCCTACCGAATTCAGACTTTTCCAAGTTAACTGTAATTCCAGATTCTGCAAAAATACGTAACAAACTGTTGAGGATGCGATTGTGTTGTTCCCATGAAGCTTCTGCTATCAGAATATCGTCCACATATAAGGTGATGTGACGTTTTAAGAACTCAGGTAATATGGAATTTAGCCCGCGAATGAATGCTGCTGAAGAAATGTTCAAACCAAAAGGAAGTTTCCGAAACTGATAACAAACGCCGAAACAAAGGTAACCTGTGTATTTTCTACATTCTGGATGAAGTTCGATCTGATAAAAGCTGGATCTGAGATCAATGGAAGACAACACTTTTACACCATTAAAATTTTGAAGAAGTTCTTCCATCGTCTGCGGCCTGTCTGTTTCAGGAATAATGATAGTATTGATTTGTCTCGAATCTAAGACAAGCCTGATCGATCCATTTTTCTTCTCAACAACATGTAACGGATTGTTGTATGAGCTTACTGCAGGCTCAATAATGCCCTCGTCAAGCATAGATTGTATTTCTGTTCTAACACGGTCCCTATAATGTGCTGGAATTACGTATGGTCTAACACAAAATTTAGTATGCTCACGAACACGAAATTGGTATTGAAATCCCTTGATTGTTCCTGTTTTGTGAGTAAAAACTGTGGAATGTGCTTGTAAAATCTCAAAAAGGTCCTGCCTATCAGTGTCATTACAATTCTCAATTGTTTGAATTTTATTCTGAATTAGCTCATTAATTTCAAATATGCCGTCGATATCATCCCTGTCAGTACTTGCAGAGTTATTGTTAGTGTCTAGTTCCGTAGAAAATTCCGAACTGTTGTCTAACAGAACGTAAAGCCGATTAATTTCCTCATCATGGTTTGAGAGCCAGTCTTCAAATTTCAAAGCTATTGACTTACCTTCTTTCTCTAAACTTATTTCAGCATCGTGAAAGCTTAAGATTGCTTTATATTCATTCAAAAAGTCTACTCCCAGTATAATTTCCGTCGACAATAATGGAACAATAAGAAAGTTCATAGAGAAGCTGTGCCTTTGGCAAAAGAATTCTAAGTTGGTTTGTTGGCGTACATCTACACTTTTTCCAAAGATTTCACCTTGTAATTTAATCTTACGTAACGGAAGTGTGGGGCAATCGTTCGATTTGTTGCACTTGCTAAAAGCTGTTTCACTAATTACTGAAATGGGACTGCCAGAGTCAAGTACTGCCGTAAATTTTACGTCATTTACAGTAATGTGAATCACAGGATATGCAATGTTGTTACGTGTTACATCGTGTTCCTGGAGTAAGATGTCCCTAATGTCTTCCATTTTTACGTAATTACTAGCTACGGCAGCTGCGTCGTCAGTTTCATAAGTACGTCTTGTGGCTGCCAGCAGTATGAGTCATTGCCTATTGTCTCTTTGTTGGCGCGCGTCGTTATTGGGATTTGGAGACCTAACTTCTACAAATGCACGTTGTCCAGAGGGCCCAGCTCTGTTAGAAACCCGCCAGTTCTGATGAAATTCATGTCTGTCGTTTTGTCGGTCACGTGGTGGATAATTTCTCCCTGAGTCGTAACTGCGTGCTGGACCGTTGCGTCTAAAGTTATTCTGTCTCCCTTGATAATAATTATTTTGGTTCCCATATTGTCTGTTTCTCTGATTGTCTCTGTGATAGTCATTACCGCGGAAAGGTGATCTTTCCCTGTAACTATTACTCTGCCAGTGGTTGTCATATGGGTGGTGTCTGTTTTGGTCACGATTTACGTTGAAAGAATAGGTTTGTCGTGGCCATTTATTGTTTCTCTCGTCACGGAATTGTGACGGATGTGACCTGTAGTGATTGTTTTCCTGTTTTCGCATCCCGCGACTGTCTGTGTCAATTTCTAATTCTTGTAAGAGTCCCTGAAAAAGCTTCAATGTCGTCTTTGGAACGTCCTGCCAAAATAATATGCCGTAAATGTTCAGGTAATTTGATTAAACAAATGCGGATGAGTTCTGAGGGGCTGTATGGGTTTGACAGGTACTGATTCTTGTGCAACATGTCTTCAAAATATTTGACAAGACTGGAAAATTCAGATTGTTCAAAGTGTTTCATCATCATGATGCTATGTTTTACTCGGTCTTGTGTAGCTTGTGACCAATATGCTGAGAGGAACGCATGGTAAAATTCTCCTTCACTGTGACAATCGTGAATGACCGATCGCATTCTTACAGCTGGTTCATTCTCCAAGTAGCTACACATAAATTCTAATCTGTGTTCTAATGACCAGTTGGGAGGAAAACAATGAGAGAATTGCTGGAGCCACGCTTGTGGATGAATGTCATTGGCAGAATTCTTAAATGTTTTGAATTTACGTGTAGTAATGAACAGCTTATAGTCAAAGTCATCGTGTCGGCGAGTAGCATGTCGGTCATTGTTACGTCGTGTCGGCGGTTCGATCTCAAAATTCGGTGCACATTACCAATTTCTTTCATAACTTCCGAAATGGCCTGTGTTATTATTTTGTGGCTGTTCCGTATTTCTATGTCCCTCTTCCCATATTGGGGCGCGAGTGTCCTCTGAAATATGTAATTCTTGTATTACCTGCGTCAACTGATCTTGTACTTCCCGGATTTCTCTTTTGTACTGTGTATTGATTTGATTTTGATTTTGTTTGAATTTTCTTATTTGTTCATACTCTTCTGTGTCAGTGAAGGCTACGGGTCTTGTGTCATTCAGATCATCATCTACCTTTGTAGATAAGTTAGTGACCTGATCCGAAAGTTCGGCTACTTTCTCCAATAGTGAACACATTTCCTCAGTGTGTTTTTCTGAACCAAGTTTCAGAGTGTCCATTTGTGTTGAAATCGAATCTACTGTGTCCTTTAAGTTTTTTTGAGTTTTTGAAAGTTGCGTAACCAAATCGGTAGATGCAACTGAGTCAATTTTAGCTTGCAAGGTCTCATGATTTTCATGAACAATAGTTTGCAGTTCTTTTATGGCTGCTTCGTGATTCTGTAATGCATTTTCATGCCGAGAAAAAATAGGTTGAAAATGCTCACAAATTTGTGTTTTTACTTCGTTACAGACTTTTTGACATTTCGATTCAATGTTATGTAACTCAGTAGTTAAATCTTCACGTGTTTGTTCAAGTGTGGTGTCTAACTTTTTAATATTTTGTTCCACTGTGTCTTACTTTTTAAGATTTTGTTCCACTGTGTCTAACTTTTGAAGATTTTGTCCCATTGTGTCTAACTGTTGCTGTGTTTGTCTCTGATTTTGTTCCACTTGTTGCATTAGTTGTAATAACAATGCATTAGTGTCTGGAATCTGTTCCTCTACGCTTTTCGGCAGTGCATTTGCACCGGCAACATTCACATTTCGACAAGCTGAAAATGTGTCTTGACTCATTTGAGAAAACGGTGAGGACCCAAAACCGAAGTCTACTGTATTTGCAGTATTGTGTTCTGTCATTTCGGATTCCTGAGGCGAGCTGTTGCCGACCGATCGATCGATAATGCTTCCCTGTTCACTACCTGTTTCACTGTCTACACCATTATTTGCCACCCGCTCCATTTCCCTATGCACAGTTACCAAATTACTACTTCGAATGTCTGTTAATTCACTACCCAGTGGTGCTGATAAGCTACGCTCGTCGTCACTATTATTTCTCAGTTTACTTTGGAGCCTAGTGTTACGTTTTTCACACGCCATTATTGTCACAATATTTCACACGATAACACAGAAAAGAACAATTCGAATAGCAAAAATAAGAGAACACATTAACATAGCACTGAAAATAATATGTATTTAATTGCAAGCGCAGCTGCGAAATACTTGGTGCAAATCTACATGCATGATACAACTGCTTTACTGTGCAACAATGAAAAACCACAACTACAAAGGAAATTCTCTCTATAATTACGCGCTAGCAATAAACAAAAGCTACACTAAATACACAAACTACAAGAAAAAATCAGAAGAATCCAGTGAGGTATCCTCGGCTAAGGGTCGACATATGAAACGTCCCCTTAGAAAAATTTTACACGACTGTGCTTAAACTGACACACAATATTTTTAGCGCAACGCAATCTGACTATCAAAGATCCCTACAAAAGAATGGCCCTGAGTAACATTAAACTACACCTTTAACTACTGCAATACAGCGAGCGCCACTATTGCCAGCTAAGTAAAAGATTCAAACTACAGAAGGCACTAACTACTGATAGGGATAGTTAGCAAATGAAAGATATTAATAGAGAACAAACACTGTATTTACCTTTATATCATCATATAAATAGCAGTTCATGACAAATTACAAAACTCCGCCATCTCTCTCCCCACATCCACCACTGCTGGCGGCTCACCTCCAACTGTGCAACGCTACGCGCTGTTCACATCCAGCTGCCCCTCTACAATGGCAGACAACAATACAAACTAGCCACAGACTGCACACAGCACAGCCAGTGATTTTCGTACAGAGCGCTACGTAACGTTGCCAATAAGAAACATAAACTGCCTACTTACATTAAAGAAAGCATAAAGAGCCTACTTACAAGATTCTATATAGCTGTTGGTTTTAATAGTCACGAGAGTAAACCAGACATCATTTCTGAATTAGCCAACATAGTTTCAGAAAAGGCAACCAGACACTAATATAAATTTGTATAAAAAAATGAGGCATCAGAATGAAGGCGGCCTGTGATTTATGCAGGCGAAGCACTAAATAACACACATTACGTTGTGAATAATTTGGTCACCCTGGTAGTGGTGGAGGGGTTTTGTTAAGCAGAAGTGCCGGCTGCTGTGAAATTGTTAAGTGGAACAATAGCGCACAGACGTGCTCCGTGTGGCACCTTTCCTCTTTTTTCTTGGGAGTAAATACGACGGTGCTGCGCCCTAGGCTAGTCCCTCAGTTAGCTTTGCCAGGAAATAATTTGAACTTGTTGGATTTGCAGTGTATGGCGTCATTCCACACGCTAGGACGCTGCGTTGGGCCAAGCCTCATTCCATTGGCTGTTGAAAATGATTAACCAATCAAAGCCACAATAATGTATACGCGAGCTTTCACTGTGACAGATTTTGTTGTTAATTAAATTCTCGTATTTTCAGTCTGTGTGGTGGGGTTTGCATTTATTGGAAACTTCTTCGGTTAACTGCTAACAACATGAGTAGCTTAGAAGTACATATGCTAGCTGTAGTGAAGAAACTCATATCACTTAATAAAGGCAAGTCCACCCGTCCTGACTGTACACCAATTACATTCCTTTCAGAGTGTGGGGATCTACGAGTAAAACCTCCATTCGCAAATGAAATTCGTCATAAACAATCCATCCGTTTTAAGAAGAACAATGGTCTTCATACCTACTACATTAGAGGGAAAATGACCTTTGTTACCCGCTGTTGAAGCTGTCAACGGCTTAGAAAAGAGTTCGTTATACAGCAACAAAAAATTTTTATAACTTGCCAAGTAACATAAAATGTCTGAGAGGTAGCAATGCAAGTTTTTAATCTAGCTTAAAATCATTACTCCTGGAAAATGTCTTCTATTCTACTGACGAATGAGTAGGACTACAATGAAGAACTAATCATGTATACTTATCCTGCAAGCAGACTCGTTTCACATCATTGCGATCTGTTCAAATAATCTACGGAATATGAAACTAACTAACTAACGTACTTAGCAATCACATACAACCGTTCACTTGAGGAAAAAGCTGAAAAGTTGCACAGATCACGCAAACACTCAAGAAAGCAAACACGAGAATTCACTGAATGACAGACCCATATAACTGACATCGATTTGCATTAGGATGTTGGAACATATACTGTGTTCGAATATTATAAATTACCTCGAAGAAAGCGATGTATTGACATATAGTTAGCATTGAGTCAGGAAATACTGTTCTTGCGCGACTAGCTCTTTATTCTGATAAAGCAATGAGTGTATTGACAAGGCATCTGAAATTGATTCCATATTTCTGGTTTTCCAGAAGACTTTTGAAACCGTTCCTCACAAGTGGCTTCTAATAAACTTGCTTGTAAATGGATTATCATCTCAGTTGTGGGACTGGATTCTTGACTTCCTGTCAGAAATAGTACATTTCGTAATAACTGACGAAAAGTCATCTATTAATAGAGAAGTGATATCTGAAGTTAAACACGGACGTTTTGCAGGCCTTTGCTAGTCCTAATCAGCATAAATTATTTAGGATACAATTTCAGCAATTCTCTTGAAAATGATGCTGTCACTTGTAGTCTAGTAAAGCAACTGAAAAATCAGTTGCAAAATGGCTCTGTGCACTATGGAACTTAACATCTGAGCTCATCAGTCCCCTAGAACTTAGAACTATTTAAACCTAACTAACCTAAGGACACCACACACATCCATGCCGGAGGCAGGATTCGAAACTATGACCGTAGCAGCAGCGCTGTTCCGGACTGAAGCGCCTAGAACCGCTCGGCCAAAGCGGCCGGCAAACATGGGTGCGAAAACGCATACTTTCCGAGGTAAACACGTGTTAACGGGTAGGGCTGTGCGACGTTTGGTTGCGGAGATCAGCACAGTAATTCCATTGGCGCTCTGTCAAATGTGTCGGCACGTATTATGATGCCTTAGTCGTCATACTCTATCTACCATTAAATTGTCTGCAGTCAGTTGTGTGGTTCGAGTCGTACTGTATGCTATGTTAGTTTTCGTCGTGTTTGTGTGCCTTATTGAACAGTACTGTCAACCCTTTGAACGCATCATCGTGTTTTACCTTCATCCAAATGCGGATTCACTTACGTGGTTACTGTTATTGCTCTGTTTGTACATGCAAAAGGTGTACTACATTCACATTTTGTCTTTCCCACCACCTGATCGCAATGGAAACCTGCTACTCGACAAGTCAAATGAAGGATATGATATTCTGTTGTGGCTTATCAAGTGGACGTAACTGGCGATCCGGTGCCCCCTGAGCTGAAAAATAATCGCAGTGCAGAGTGCCCTCTGGTAAGTTGTTCGGCAGACTTTCCCAGCGTCTGAGGGCAGCAGGTACCCTTGCATATGGGAAGACTGACAGTGGAAGACACCAAACGCCCGACATGGTGGAGTGTGTGCTATGTTCGGTGGAAGAAACCCCTGGGACCAGTCTGTTACGATTAGCAGCAGCACAGAGCGGGTCTCACTCTCTTATTTGTGGGGTACTTCTTGAGCAATTGCTGTTCCCATATCATCTACAGCTCATTCAGACCCTAAGATCACAGGCTCATCATGGCAGACAGCGGTTGTTTCAATGGGTGTTGCAGAAGTGTGTCGCTGAACTACTGTTGACATCCAACATTTTGTTTACCGATGTGGCAGGGTTCACAAGAGACGATGTGTGAATTTTTATAAGCAACATGTATGGGATGGTGTACGTCCCCAAGCAATTCAGCAAAGAGGGCATCAATACCAATTCTTAATCGATGCACGAGCAGACGCACTTGGCGATAGGTTAATAGGACCATATGTGCCACCACAAAAGTTAACTGGGGCATATTATCTGGACACTGATTAAAATATTGCCTATCTTGCTACAGGCTGTGCCACTGCAGCAACGTATACAAATGTGGTTCATACATGATGACGCACCCGCACACTTCCCACACAATGTGCGCAGACACCAGATACAGATGTTGGTCGGGGGGGGGGGGGGGGGGAGGGGGGCGGGGGAAGCACACCTTGGCCTGCTCGTTCCGCAGACCTCAACCCCCTTGACTTTTGGTTATGGGTTGAAAGGAGTCTACTGGGGCACACTTGTACGTGGCACCCGAATATGATAAGAATGTTAATGTAAAATAAATTGAAACTATGATATCATAAATGATGTATGTCTCTGATACGCTTTATACAGGGGATCGATGATTGTGCACGACCGCAGAGCCAAAGATACTGTTCCTGATCTGAGACAGTAAGGGTGGAGTAAGAGAGCACTTGGCATGGCACACAGTTGTAGGTAGCTGTTTGTGAGTGTCAGAAGATGGGGTAGGCAGTTTTTGTGGTGTGCTCTGTGAAGTCACCAATTGTTAGATTAATGTAGGTACGTCAATATTGTTGAACATGGAAGCAGAAGTCTTCATGCAAGCAATGTAAACATGTTAAATAATTATTATTTTCGTTTTGCCAGCGTATTAGTATAGATGAGCTGGATGATAATTTGTAATTGTTTAGTGACCCCAGAATGTACATAAACCGATTTGATGAAAAGGCCAGTTCAATATTTCAATTTTGTAATGAGTCTAAGATTTGTTGACAGCGCTATATGTAATTTGGTGATTTGCATTTATGCTGGATTAGTGAGGTTAGATAATATTTGCTGTAAAAATCTTGTTGTTTGTGAGTAAATATGATATACTTTTTTGACTAATGTAACTTCAGTTGTCAAATGTTTTTGAAAAGCTAAACTTAACCTAGAATATAATTTCACAGAAACATCTTTGTAAGTAATTCACCACAATCAGTTCCGCCTCTCTGTCCAGATCATAACTTTCTCAAAGAAGTTGGATTTTCTTAAATATTTTCATTTATCAGCCAAACGCGCATTTGAAGTATTAATGGCGAACATTGGACACTGCTGAGCCTGTAGCTGTCATTCATATTTTTTTACGACAGACCAGAATATATCGCATTCCACCGTTGCTGCGTAAGAGGTAAGACATTTTCGTTTATTTGTATGCACCCGCCACCATTCAGTGTTTAATTTATTGTTATGTGCACAGGCACTCACTTACGTATCTCAAAGAAATTATTTAAAAGAACGTTACACGCCGGCCGGAGTGGCCGTGCGGTTCTAGGCGCTACAGTCTGGAACCGAGCGACCGCTACGGTTGCAAGTTCGAATCCTGCCTCGGGCATGGATGTGTGTGATGTCGTTAGCTTAGTTAGGTTCAATTAGTTCTAAGTTCTAGGCGACTGATGACCTCAGAAGTTAAGTCGCATAGTGCTCAGAGCCATTTGAACCATTTTTGAACGTTACACTTGGCGACAGCTCTGCCAATCGTTCCCTTTGTGAAATCTAGTCAGATATATAATGTATACCTGATTAAAAGCAGATTGATTTTTTTTGGCACAACGCAATTTGCTAACTTGTACAAAACTTTTCCACAGTTCATCGGCACTCTTATGCTTCGCCTTCTTTTCCATTGATTTGATTCTTCAATATTTTTTGTCTTTGGCCTGTATTCTGTACGTCATTAACCATGCCGCGCAAAAGTGTCAAGGTTCCGCCGTGTAGTCTGACAATTAGAGATACTGAAATTTCCGATTGTTGGCAACAATGCGGAGAATGACAGTAACCACTCTGCGATGCAGCAGTTGGCAAACATCACAGAAAACGTGAGTTCCATTTCCCAAAGTAACATACAGCTTACTGAAAGTATGACTTGACCTAGTTTAGCAACTGCTTAGACTGTCGATTCAGGTACAGTGGAGGACGCTGAGGTAGATGTTACTAACGCGCATGTTTACCGAATCATGTCAATGAACTTCCCAATTCTTGTACAATCAATCAATAGTGTATCAGGGGACACAGCAATGCAAAGTACTGTTTTAAAAAAATCCGTCCTATTCCATTAGCGGTAATTATGCAGATACTGCAACAAACGAGACGTGCATGATTGTAGATGAGTCTCCACACCACGAAACACAACACAGGTGACACCCGACACATCAGTTCAAAGTAATAAGGAAGCGATGCTTCAGAATCTCATCCAAATAATGGTTAAACAGAATACTCACTTCAATGAACGATTTAATAAAAACAATGAACAATTTTCCGCCAGCGAAAACGTCTCTGCGATAAAATTGAAGCCATAGCCAGGCAGTGCGCGGACAGCACCAAACCTCTGAGAGATGACAGCTTTAAGACATCAATGTAGTGAAACCCATAAAAAACTTACAGACGAAATCCAATCAGTTAATGAAAGAATAGATCAACAAGACACTCGCTTAGATGCACGTCTTACTAAGTTCACACTGAGACTTCAGAAAAGCGAGACAAAGACTTTCTCAGCAAACAAACAGAGGAAAACAATTAGTTTTTACAGTCATTAGTAGTACAAAGAGAGGAAGTGGAACATTAGCTGCTCAATAGTCGTACAACCCCTGCTGACGCTAGGATAAATTCCCTTACAGACGAGGTTAATGCAGATTCCGATATGCCGATACCACAGTTATCCTATACAAACTGAAAATGGTGAGATTTCTCAAATGTTACAAATCAGTCAAGGTGAAGGTTAATGGGTAATACAGCATATTGGAAGCATAGAGGCCACGGACAGACGGAGTATGATATCTGCAACAGGTAAGTGCAATGCCGTCCTTGAAACCAGCAGCGGCGCGGTCAACAATATCGTCGGGCCGCATAACGGCATGTCGCAACTTACTTCAAAGCAACGTCGCGCCACACCGACCTAAAAAAAACTCTGTTCCACATATATCGAGCCCACCGACGTCAAAGTTACTTCCTTTTACTCGCAAAGCCCATCTGATTTATCAGTAGTGCACAGATCGTATGAAATTAATCGCCAAGTCATCAGCAGCAAATCAGCCCACAATAAAACAACCAGGGATCAATATCACCAGCGCCAAACTGTCAAGCATATTTATTTGAAAACATCGATTTCCAAAAGTAATTCATCTCAAAAATATTATGCCAAGGCAAACACAGCGCTGCCGGCCGTAGTGGCCGAGCGGTTCTAGGCGTTACGGTCTGGAACCGCGCGACCGCTACGGTCGCAGGTTCGAATCCTGCCTCGGGCATGGATGTGTGTGATGTCCTTGGGTTAGTTAGGTTTAAGTAGTTTTAAGTTCTAGGGGACTCATGACGTGAGAAGTTAAGTCCAATAGTGCTCAGAGCCATTTGAACCAAACACAGCGCTGGATCAGTTATATTGCACTATGTCAGTACAACATAGCAGATTTTGCCATCACTTAAATTACTTTTTATACAATTTTGCTTTCCCGGACTGTGCTGTTACACATGATTTTGACACTGACACACCGAATCTGTCCAATTTTTTTGCGTCTTTTGTAGCTATGCAGAATCTGAATGATATGTACTGAATTTCCATTTCTATCATACAGCGATAATGAGAAATTGCTGAAATACCAATAAGGTAAGTCTTAGCACCAGAATACGGTTGCGGTTATGAATGAAATTATACACACACTTATTTTAACAGGAAGAATTTGAAAATAAAATTTTATAGCACTTATTCTACAAAATATCTATGCAACCAGCTACGTTATTTACACTACAGATAAGCACCAATTTTGACGACATAAATTAATTCTTCAGTTCGACGCCTTGCATTCTGAAGGCATTACACTACTGATATTTATACGTAATTTTAACACCTTTCAGCTTTGTATATACACATTAACTTTGCTACTTTTGCCCGCATCTCGTGGTCGTGCGGTAGCGTTCTCGCTTCCCACGCCCGGGTTCCCGGGTTCGATTCCCGGCGGGGTCAGGGATTTTCTCTGCCTCGTGATGGCTGGGTGTTGTGTGCTGTCCTTAGGTTAGTTAGGTTTAAGTAGTTCTAAGTTCTAGGGGACTGATGACCGTAGCAGTTAAGTCCCATAGTGCTCAGAGCCATTTGAACCACCTTGCCCTCTGCCAGGCACTTCGATGTGATTTTCAGAGTATCCATGTTGATGTGGATGTACCTTGTTGTCACGTTTCCTTGATTATTCAGTATTTTATTAGGTGGCGACGTGCCTGTTAGGGAGAATTTTGGAGGTCGGTTCTGTTGCCGTAAGTTTAGGCCTCGCACATTTTTCTGTTTTCATAAGCATGTGCATGACAACAACTGAAAGTGACGCCATTTATTTTGACTTGTGTCCATCGGATCATATCCCTTGGGTGGTCTGACCACTGCAAACTGAAACTCAAACATTTTTTCCTAATAAGAATTTTTGTCATTTGGTATATAGCGTCTATATATCACATTTTCTTTTATTACTAATGCTATTACGTCCTTACTGATAAAAAATGTGCTGCTTTTTTTTTGATGCTATGATGAAATTTATGCTATTGCCTGATGAATTATTACTATATTTTTTGTTAGGTTAGTCAGTCTTTGTATTTTATGATGTTGCCATGTTTCATTTAAGCCCAGTCTTGTACCTGATGATGTCACCAATTTACTCGCTTACATCTATGTAGATTTAAGACATCTATGTACCATGTAACTCATGACCTTTGCATATATTCATCCATTTGGTATATTTTGAAGAACCAATGTACCAAAGTCTCAATGTATCCAAGTGAGACATTATTCTCATAAATAGAAGCCAATGTACCAAAGTCTCATTGTATCCAAGCGAGACATTATTCTCATAAATAGAAGCACATGAAAGTGTGAAATGTGCCACCTTTAAAGGTGTGCAGGAAATGAATTACATAGAAAGCATGAAATAAGTAACTTATGTGGAATACTCAACCCCACTGACACTACTCACACTATTTCCTGATGGGCTTTTATAAACATTTTCCTGTTAGTGCACTAGGTAAATTAAGCAGACTACCTATAAAGATTTAGGATTAGGGATATTTTTTCTCTGGGTTTTGTGTTAGGCATAAGAGAATTATTGGAATATTTAATGAGTGTTCATCCCCTGAGCTGCACCAATTTTTTGGAATAATGATGTGATTTCGACGTCTAATGAGTGTTCATGCCATGAGCTGCACTCCAAAAATGAGAATTATATTGATATATTGATGATTCTTCTG
The DNA here is from genome assembly GCF_023864275.1 of Schistocerca cancellata. Classification (NCBI taxonomy): domain Eukaryota; kingdom Metazoa; phylum Arthropoda; class Insecta; order Orthoptera; family Acrididae; genus Schistocerca; species Schistocerca cancellata. Next base: position 616,858,935 of record NC_064631.1, on the reverse strand, counting down.
TAATGATATTAATATTTATTTTGTGTATGTCTTGTGCTTTCTAGGAAAATCTGTCTTACCTTGTGCCACATTATTGGAGGTGTTAGTGGGAGACTGTCATGGAAGCTTTACACGTGAACACATTTTTTCACCAATCTTTATGAGATTGCATACGATACTGACTTCTTATGTCATCAAGCATAGCTGCTTTTTTTTCAGGTTAATAATCACATTCCCAGGTTCCACTATTTCTGCAACTCATCATAATATTTGCATATTTATCTCATTATTTACTATGACATGTTACATTTATCTAGTCAGTAAATTATTTTGCACTTCATACTCCTATCTTTATGCTTGCATATACTATAATCACTTTCTTTTCTTTGCTTTGGCCGTAGCAATTCTTGACTCTAGACGAACCACTATTGACTGTTAATCGCTTTCTTTATGGATAAAGTGCACTGCCCTTATCAGTCATCCCCATATCCTTCCCTTCCATTGTTAGAGGTATAAGCCATTTACTAGACTAAAATTTATGTAGCCCCAAGGGTGCTACACAACCTATAGATATTGTGTCTTTACTTACATGATGCCATACTTTGATTCTATTTGTCTCATATGTACTCATACAGGCCATACAGAGCCATACTTTTATATAATACTGCTATTTATGGACTTTGTTCTTGCAAAAGCCATGCTGAGTTACGTATTCTCATTATGAATTATGTATAGGCCTCTGAGTGCCATCTAAAGTTATAGGTAAATGATATTTTATAATACTTTCTCAGCATTGATGTTTATGCTATGTGAAACTAGGCCACCCTGAGCCACAAAGATGTTTTCTGTCACATTTTTGCTGTTAAGGTCAATATTTATCTCAAGTAAAACGAGGTCACTTTGAGCCACAAAGAAGATTTCTGTCACATTTTTAGTTATTAAATCAGCATTTACTTCATGTAAAACTAGGCCACTTTGAGCCCCAAATATGATGTCTGTAACTTTTTTAGCTACTAAGATCAGCATTTATGTATGTGGAAAGGCCACTTGGAGTCTCTGATTGATATTTCCTATTCATTTGTTTTAAATATTAAGATATGCATGTATTTCATGTACTAGGCCACTAGGAGACCAATCATTTTATAGCTATTAAGATCATCATTTATGTGTGTGAGAAAGCCACTCTGAGCATCAGATTGATATTTTCTATACAGCTGTCTTAATAAGATTTGCGTGTAATCCAAGTACAAGGCCACCTGGAGCCATTCAATTCTTGATTTTACTATTAGTATTCTTAAGTAATTATGTGTCAATATTAATACACAAGGCCACTGAGAGCCGAAGTATAATATTATGAACCAGTGATGTTCTCTGTCATGTTAGATTATTCTGCTGTTTAACAGCCTGATGGCACACTTGTTGATGTTGTCTTATTCAGAGTTCACTTTCAATTTTACCTACTCACTCTTATGTAAAGCATTGTTGCTTCATACAGTTTGTAATTTCATTAGGATCCTGAACTTTCTCTCATCAGATAGATTACTCGACGTTGACATAGGCAGAAATGGACATGTTCCACTACCTTACCTTTGCTACCTTTTCCTACCTTTCTTTATCCAGTCTCCTACCTCCATTCATGGTATTGGAGCAATTTATTACTGGTATTCATACTTCAACATAAGTTTGATTTGGACCTCAGAAGAATCTCTACTATGAAGAGCAGTGACGATGCTAGTCATCACATTACTGACATTATGATAATCGCTAACTGTGGTTGTTGGTAATTTGTTGCTGAGTACCTACTGTATCTCTGCACATGACTGAAGCCTATAATACAGAGTTCAGATGTCTTGGTACACTAAATCCAATCCACATTGGTCACTACTCATTTGTTGAACCAGCACAAAACAAAAAGAAATTGGTTTTATGATGCAGTCACTTCAACATGCTCAAAGGCTTCAGCCATGACTCTTCCTTTGCTACAACATTAGCTTGACGATTAGGATTGTATACTGATTTTCCTTTACTCATAATATAACCAGATTATGATTTATACTAGTGCAGCTGAGCACTATCAATTCTTTCAAATTTAATGATGTTATACAGTTAGGTTTTTTGTACAATCATGACATGTTACTTTATAATGGTCCGTAAGTCTACACTGTAATGGTTTTACACTACTCAAGATTTCTACTTATCAGTAATTAGATAAATTTACCACACACTTGTTGTGCAAGGTACTTCCAAATATGTGCCAAATTTTGTTAAACCCCACTGGAGGGTTGTTAAAGGAGCCTACTGGGGCACACCTCTATGTGGACACCCGAGTATGATAAGATTATCAATGTAAACTAAACTGAAACTGCGATATTATAAACGATGTATGTCTCTGATGGGCTTTATAAATCAGGTCGCTGACTGTGCTTGACAGCAGAGCCAAAGATACTGTTTCTGGTCTGGTGTAGTGATGGAGCAAGAGAGCGCTTGGCGGACAGTTGTAGGTAGCTGTTTGTGTGTGAAAGAGGATGGAGTACACAGTGTTTGTGGTGTGCTCTGTGAAGCCACCAAGTGTTAGACTAATGTTGGTATGTTAATATTGTTGAACATGGGAACAGAAGTCTACACGCAAGCAAGGTAAAGATGTTAAATTATTGTTATTTTCGTTTTGCCAGCGCGTTAGTGTAGATGAGTTGGTTGATAATTTGTAATTCTTGAGTAACCCCAGAATGTATGTAAACTGATTTGATAGAAGGGCTAGTTAGATATTTCACTTTTTTAATGTTTCTAAGATTTGTTAACAGAGCTATATGTAATTTGTTGATTTCCATGTATATTCGATTAGTGAGGTTAGCTAATACTGGCTATAAAAATCTCGTTGTTTGCGGGTCAATTAGTAAATATGATACACCTTTCTGACCGATGTAACTTCAGTTTCCAAATGTTTTTGAAAAGCCAAACTTAAAACATAATTTCGCAAGAAAATCAGTGTCAGTACAATAATGTCGTGTGACTAGGCCTCCCGTCGGGTCGACTGTTCGCCTGGTGCAAGTCCTTCGACTTGTCGCCACTTCGGCGACTTGCGCGTCGATGGGGATGAAATGATGATGATTAGGAGAACACAACACCCAGTTCCTGAGCGGAGAAAATCTCCAACCCAGCCGGGAATCGAAACCTGGCCCTTAAGATTGACATTCTGTCGCGCTGACCACTCAGCTACCGGGGGGCGGACAGTGTCAGTAATTCACCACAATCAGTACTGGCTGCTGTCCAGGTCATATATTTTTCAAAGAAGTTGAATTTTCTTAAATGTTCTCATTTATCATACAAAAGAACTTCATGTGTATTTCAAGTATTAATGGCCAGCATTGCACACTTCTGACCCTGTAGCTACCATACATAATTTTTTTATGAGAGACCAGAATGTATCGCATTCCACCACCGCTGCTTAAGAGGTAAGCCATTTTCATTTATTTTTAAGCACCCACCACCAATCAGCGTTTAATTTATTGTTACGTGCACAGGCACTCAGTTAAGTATCTCAAAGCAAATTATTCAAAAGAGCGTTACAGAGGACACTGGAGTGCGGATGCACCATTTCTTTCGAAACCCTGTGGGCCTTAGTGAATGCTATTGGGTAACAGAAAGGGGAGCTACTTGTGCGTGACAGGGTGAGAATTTGGGTCGGCCGTGAAACGTGTCTGGATGGCCGAGGCGGTTAAGGAAACCGTTCTAGAGAAGCGGAGCAGCCGCGTTCGAGTCCCAGTCCACGACAAATTTTTAAGCTTCAGCAATTTGTTACAATGGCTATAATGATGATGGAGTCCTGTTTCTCGTAATACAAATCTAATGGCCTTCAATTCATCTATAGGTGCCTAGGGATAACAATGGCGAACATTTAAGCCGGCCGGAGTGACCGAGCGGTTCTAGGCGCTACAGTCTGGAACCGCGCGACCGCTACGGTCGCAGGCTCGAATCCTGCCTCGGGCATGGATGTGTGTGATGTCCTTAGGTTAGTTAGGTTTAAGGAGTTCTTAGTTCTAGGGGACTGATGACCTCAGCAGTTATGTCCCATACTGCTCAGAGCCATTTGAACCATCTCAACGAACATTTAAAATTGAAACGATCACATACTAAATAGGGTGTCACGAATGTCACAGCTCCGACCCAGAGATTTAAGTGTTCGTTTTTCGCTCTGTTCGAGAGTGGAAAGGTAGAGAAATAGTGTGAAGATGGTTCCATGAATCCTCTGCCAGGTACTTAACTGTGAATTGCAGGGTACTCATGTACATGTAGATACAGATGTAAGTGCTGTATGGTACAGGAGAAGTTAGGGCGTATTCGAGACTGAATCCACCATACTTCCCCTTTTAGGAACTCTCATTTTACGCTTGCCACATCTCACCGGCGTCTTGCTAAATGTAAATGAATTTGTACCAACAATGTCCGTAAGTGTAAGACTCAGTACGAGATGCTTCCGCCGTTTCAACATACTTAGAAGCGTCAGCTGTTGCGGGTTAATCGGCACAATAGCTGCCTGATAGCTCGCCGGCCACCTCCGGCGTTGTCGCAGCTTCTCCCGTGTTATGAACGAGGCGGCAGCTCCTGCAATCCTAGATTAACCTGTATCAGGCCGCGGCACGCTACGTAAGCGGATTAGGCTCATCTCAATTAGCATACAGTGGGGGCCCGCCTGCACCTCGTATAAGCTGAAGGCAGCGAAGCCAGCCTGCCGAGCCACGTGTGGGGCCACGCTAAGCAGAGAATACCGCTACCGTTAGAATTCTGCAGTGACAGGGTAGCAGCATATCAGAACGGCCTCTCACCTGCACGTACAGTTTCACGCCAGAGCTGCACATACATCAATACCGCAGCTATGTATCGTATCTTACCCACATCAATCTCTGCTGCATCCAAGATTATGGGCAGCACGGAGATATCCATTCGGTTAGTATGGGTGGTGAGCGTTTGGCGCCTAAGGCGCGTAGCTATATATCCTTGAGGGTTAATCTCATGGAGTCAACAAATACGAGTCGGGGCGAGGAGATGACGGCGTAAACAGGGACGCAAATTATTTAATCATACATGAGACTGTGAAGCGTTCGTGTCCACTTCTTGGCGTTTTTCCTTTTCGCTTTTGTCTCGTGATCTTCTACCTTTAGTAGTTTAACGATTTTTCTGACATTCGCCAGCAAGAAGAGCTGGCATTGCAACGCTTCATCCCCCATTGTTTGTGGCGGTCCGCAACAGTTACGTACTATGCCGGTACTAGGAGAGGAATTAAAGTTTGTACCGATGCCCTGATCGACTACGGAAGAAGAAAGCCCATTTTCTGTCCTCTGTCGCCTATCTGTCGCGGCTATCGGATGGGAGGACCACGCCTGTCCACCAGCAACAAATGGTTCAAATGGCTCTGAGCACTATGGGATTTAACATCTGAGATCATCAGTCCCCTAGAACTTAGAACTACTTAAACCTAATTAACCTAAGGACATCACGCACATCCACGCCCGAGGCAGGATTCGAATCTGCGACCGTAGCAGTCGCGCGGTTCAGGTCTGTAGCGCCTAGAACCGCTCGGCCACCGCGGCCGGCTAGCAACAATGGAGGTAAAACTTTGACAATGTCAGCCACTCGTGCTGGAAAATATTTATTCTATGATTGTTATTGTGTAATGTGGTACAGTATTTGTTCGTTTACGAAGACCGAACGGAACCATGAAGGACAATGTCTGACCCAAGTGAAAATATAAGCAGTGGGCGAGTGCATGTATTCTGAGTGGACTTCAATTCGACGTAGGAACCTTTCCATCAATTCTATAAACCCAGTGTTAACGACTGAATGTTTAATTTCAAGATCCCTCTCTATCACAGTACATTGACTGATTAGTTGTATTCAAGAGTAGCAGTGACAAGTTGAGAGGACAGGGATGCATGTCTCCTTCTTAATGGTAAGCCTCAACGGCTTTGGCATGTGATTTCGCATTGTTAGTGACAGCCGGCCAGGGTGGCCGAGCGGTTCTAGGTGCTACAGTCTGGAACCGCGAGATCGCTACTGTCGCAGGTTCGAATCCTGCCTCGGGCATGGATGTTTGTGATGTCCTTAGGTTAGTTAGGTTTAATTTCTAGGGGACTGATGACCTCAGAAGTTAAGCCCCATAGTGCTCAGTGTCATTGGAACCATTTTTTTTGTTAGTGGCAGTGGGTCGCCGGATGCCCTTACTGACGCCACCACTTACCCCGCGACAGAAATTGTGTAGCCCATATCTCTACATCTAGTGTTATCTCATATGGAAGTGTGAGAGCGTTTCTTCTAAATGTTTGTGAATCGTTTAAATGAGGTGGGACGTGGGTACTAGCCCAATAACCACCTAGTCCAGTCCGGCCGTGTAGGGGATTTTCTCTGTCCAGGGACTGGGTGTTTGTGTTGCCCTCGTCATTTCATCGTCATCATCATTCGTGACAGTGGCTAAATTGGACTGTGTAAAAATTGGAGTGTGTACAAGTTGGTACTTCGTACGGGCGCTGATAACCGCGCAGTTGTGCACCCCACAAACCAAACATCATCATCATAATCTAGTCCAGTGGTTCCTAATCTGGGGATACAATGAAATTTTCTGGGTTGTAAAAACTAAACAGTTCGATTCTGTTTCAGTCACGGAGTTCAAAGGATCATTACTATTATCACAATTTTATAAGACTCTAATATTGATTACATAAGTTATCAATAATTACTTTTTCTCTATTAGCAGCATTAATGTGGGGGAAGTTACAGGTTCCTCACATAGTCCACCCATTACACACACATATGTTGTGTTTTGTCCCGTATACTGCTGATGACAAAAGTGAGACATATAAATGCTAAATAGCTCAAAAAAATGTCTTCTCCAAGTTGTAGATAGTACCTGCAGTAATCCATCAATTGCTTCATTACACGCTTTGAAACAGATAAACGAATTAATTGACAGCACGACGTAGCAGTAAGTACGTAAGGGCTACTATAGTGCTGTACACGGCATTATTATTATTGTTATTACTATTATTATTAGTGGCTGTAGTCAGACACAAAGCATTAACAGCCTGAAATCTTCCAATTTCTGACAGTTCAGAGTTAAGGAGTGCAGCAATCAAGTGATTTACAAACATTACGCATAGTGCACACATTTTAACTAGGTTGATTTTAAATGGGGTTGCAGTGTGCAGGTCAAGCAAGTGTCGCAATGGAGAGGAGTAATGCAAGGGAAGTATGTTTTGTATGTGAGGAGTTGTGAGTAGCACTTGCAGTGTAGGGCGAATTCTTTCGTCATTCATTCGAACACCGCCCCCACCTCCCCCTCTCCCACACACAAACTAAACATCATTCATCTTTCACCATTTTTAAGATAAAAGCGTGCAAGAAGAGTCTTTCATTCTACGGTTTATTGGGGGAGAACAAATGACAGCGGGGGGGGGGGGGGGGAATTAAGTGGAGGTTACTAGCTAATGTCTGATTGCACACAGGAGTAATAGTCTAAGAAAAGTTGAGAACCACAGACCTAGTCGGGCGTGGGAGACGGCATAATAAGCACATCCAGGGCGCCCGGAACACCGGCCATCGTTGTTAATAGGCGGGGCGAAATCGATCCGATGCCGGCACTTCACCCGTATGCCGAAAGATATCACTTTAACGCGATCTGCTACCTGGCCGTGTCAAGTTGTCCTCTAAATTGCTGTCTATAAAAATTTCGATGCCGAGTCAGTTCGACAGCAAACAGTAGTGCAAAAATTTTAGTGAACCAGTGAACTATTTATAAAATCGTCAAACGATCGGACAACTTGAAAAACTAGAGGCTATATTACAGAAAACTATAAGATCCACATGAATTAAGACAGAAACTTCAGATTTTTTCTTGCTCCAGCTGTATCTTGCAGATTCATGTAGTTACCGGTAGATGCATGCAGTAAGCATGGTCCAGATATCTCGCTCGCTCGTTTAGTTACCTGGATACGATGGAGATCTGGATTTTTTCCCTAATGCGAGAACATGCAAAAAAAATTTCATTTTCAAAATAACTAAGCACCACAGCACTGGCTCCAGCATGTAAGAGCATTTCTTAACACGAGCTGCCTCAACGACTCCCGTCTCTTAGATGAACGGAACATCAGAATTAACACTCCTTTCGACAACGAGCTCATTACAGGCAGAACATAAGCTTGGGCTGTAGGAGGATGGGTAATGAAATCGGCAATGTTTTTATCATAGGAATCATCACAGCACTTTCCCTGAACGGGAAACCGTAATCTGGATGGCCGGACAGGGCACTGCCCCTAAAACCGGTGCAGTGCCTTAACCAGTGTTCCATATTACCCTGAATATCTTTGAGATGGTGGTATGCATTTTCATTCACTACTCACGAAACCATAGTCTATGTCTAATTGTTCGTAAATGCCCTCTGCATATCCATCGTACCGTAAAACTCTGTTACTCAAAGAAGATGTTCAGTTCACATTGATGATGATCCTGACACAATTCTCACTGTCTTAGTGGACATGATTGCCGCCCTAGTCAGATATTTTCTGGGAGCATGTTGCTGTCCAATCGACCAGGTAGTTTGTTACCAGCGACGTATACCTCCAACACACTTCAAGCTTTTTTCCCCTTTTTAAATTGCCAAAGACATAAGCCTAGGGTTCTGTTACACATTTATGATGTGCATTTCCAATTATGTTACATGCTCCGTTGTTCTATTACGTTTTCAGTAGGAAACCACATGTATAACTTTATTTCTATAACTTTCAACCCAGAGGCTAATACTGATGATACTTCAGAAGGAATCGTTCAGTACAGCATGAACATGTAACACTAGATCTACATCTACATCTACATCCATACTCCGCAAGCCACCTGACGGTGTGTGGCGGAGGGTACCTTCAGTACCTCTATCGGTTCTCCCTTCTATTCCAGTCTCGTATTGTTCGTGGAAAAAAGGATTGTCGGTATGCCTCTGTGTGGGCTCTAATCTCTCTGATTTTATCCTCATGGTCTCTTCGTGAGATATACGTAGGAGGGAGCAATATACTGCTTGACTCTTCGGTGAAGGTATGTTCTCGAAACTTTGACAAAACCCCGTACCGAGCTACTGAGCGTCTCTCCTGCAGAGTCTTCCACTGGAGTTTATCTATCATCTCCGTAACGCTTTCGCGATTACTAAATGATCCTGTAACGAAGCGCGCTGCTCTCCGTTGGATCTTCTCTATGTCTTGTATCAACCCTATCTGGTACGGATCCCACACTGCTGAGCAGTATTCAAGCAGTGGGCGAACAAGCGTACTGTAACCTACTTCCTTTGTTTTCGGATTGCATTTCCTTAGGATTCTTCCAATGAATCTCAGTCTGGCATCTGCTTTACCGACAATCAACATTATATGATCATTCCATTTTAAATCACTCCTAATGCGTACTCCCAGATAATTTATGGTATTAACTGCTTCCAGTTGCTGACCTGCTATTTTGTAGCTAAATGATAAAGGATCTATCTTTCTGTGTATTCGCAGCACATTACACTTGTCTACATTGAGATTCAGTTGCCATTCCCTGCACCATGCGTCAATTTGCTGCAGTTCCTCCTGCATTTCAGTACAATTTTCCATTGTTGCAACCTCTCGATACACCACAGCATCATCTGCAAAAAGCCTCAGTGAACTTCCGATGTCATCCACCAGGTCATTTATGTATATTGTGAATAGCAACGGTCCTATGACACTCCCCTGCGGCACACCTGAAATTACTCTTACTTCGGAAGACTTCTCTCCATTGAGAATAACATGCTGCGTCCTGTTATCTAGGAACTCCTCAATCCAATCACACAATTGGTCTGATAGTCCATATGCTCTTACTTTGTTCAATAAACGACTGTGGGGAACTGTATCGAACGCCTTGCGGAAGTCAAGAAACACGGCATCTACCTGTGAACCCGTGTCTATGGCCCTCTGAGTCTCGTGGACGAATAGCGCGAGCTGGGTTTCACATGACCGTCTTTTTCGAAACCCATGCTGATTCCTACAGAGTAGATTTCTAGTCTCCAGAAAAGTCATTATACTCGAACACAATACGTGTTCCAAAATTCTACAACTGATCGACGTTAGAGATATAGGTCTATAGTTCTGCACATCTGTTCGACGTCCCTTCTTGAAAACGGGGATGACCTGTGCCCTTTTCCAATCCTTTGGAACGCTACGCTCTTCTAGAGACCTACGGTACACCGCTGCAAGAAGGGGGGCAAGTTCCTTCGCGTACTCTGTGTAAAATTGAACTGGTATCCCATCAGGTCCAGAGGCCTTTCCTCTTTTGAGCGATTTTAATTGTTTCTCTATCCCTCTGTCGTCTATTTCGATATCTACCATTTTGTCATCTGTGCGACAATCTAGAGAAGGAACTACAGTGCAATCTTCCTTTGTGAAACAACTTTGGAAAAAGACATTTAGTATTTCGGCCTTTAGTCTGTCATCCTCTGTTTCAGTACCATTTTGGTCACAGAGTGTCTGGACATTTTGTTTTGATCCACCTACCGCTTTGACATAAGACCAAAATTTCTTAGGATTTTCTGCCAAGATGTAAATTACATCTTGAATATCTCTTTACAACTGTCACAACACTCTTTTACGGTACTGCCTTGTCCACGACAGATCTTTTATAATCCCCAAAATAAAAATACCTTAAGGATGTGAGAAAGACAGGCACAAAGTGAAGTTACCTACCATCATCTTTTATTCCATTAAGCTTTAAAAAGGTCTCTCGAGATTTATTCCTGTTACTACAACTAAAATTATAACTTCATCTAAAATATATATGTGCTCGGACGGGGAGAGAGAGAGGGGAGAGAGGGAGATAGCTGGTGAGGGAGGGCATTACAAATTTATGTCTACAGTTTAACTTTCAGCTATATCTACTAAGTTTTCCGATACAAGTTTACACCGTGAACTCCATGTTCTTAAACTTTGTTTTAGCAAAGTCTTTGAATGTTTATCAACAGCGTTTTGCGTAGCTGCACAAGACTTCTTATTTCTGAATACATTGTTTATCCTCTCCAAAACATGCAGCCCGCTTCATGACTTAATGTCCTGTTTCCTACACTATATACAGTTTTTTACAGTATTGTGTGCAACTTTGGTCCGTTCCCCCCAGCTTCTGCTTGCCAACGGCATGAAAGCCTAAATGGATCGATAGGACAAATAAAAAAAATCACTAAAGTCGATGACAAAAATGTTTTCATTTCTGAAATTTTTAATGTATGTGTTACCTGTCCAAAGGAGCGTAATTGAGTAATTAAGCCATTCTATAATCATAAACACAGAATCCGTTTGTAATTACTTGTTTAATTTTGTTATTTGATGACACACAGTATACAAGAATGCAAAAGCTCTGAGGTGTCGACCGTCAGTAAGCTGAGGTTATTTCGTATCCTAGAAACGGAACAATCGTGTGCAACTCTACTAGGAGCTCGATAACAAATAATGATGAGAAGTAATTGCCGGTAAGCATCAATTTGTTCCTACCTAGCCACAGACAGCGACCACACCGTCTAATATTTGTATACGACTAATCTGAACAAAGAGGAATTCTGTCATTCACTATTGCTTTAAGCCCTTGTAGAAGAATGAATCAATCATGGGGCGCCTTAATTAGCATAGACATAGCTGTAAAATAAACAAACAAACACTAATGTGGGCAAAACCAAAGGATTAATGCTAGTGATGTAGGTTGTTTGTCCGCTTTTCCGATTGTAATAAAAAACTTAGTTAGACTATGGGCGTTTCGTTTTATTTCAAAGCATCTTCAGTAGTCACTATAACAATGTCGTATTTCTTTCAAATCTACCAAAAAGCATTAAATTACAATTAATACTCATCGATTTTTGGATGTTCTTCTACACGTAGGTACCTGATTTTTAGAATATTGCACTTCACTGACTGTCGATATATTTTTGTTTTCATGTTGCGTAGACGCACTTGCAGCTTGTTCTTTGTTTTGATGTTTCACGGTGCGATTGTCTTTTGTTTTGTTTTCTGTGGGTGTAAAAGCATGTAATATCCCTCCGTGTGTGTGTGTGTGTGTGTGTGTGTGTGTGTGTGTGTGCGCGCTCATTTTTTTGACTAGTGATTGTGAGTTTGACTGTGTGTGTGTGTGTGTGTGTGTGTGTGTGTGTGTGTGTGTGTATGCCTGCGTATGTGTTTGTATGTTATACACAAGTAATGACATATTAAAAACAAATATAAAAGAGCACACACACACACACACGCACACCCACACACACTAGACGAAAAATAGATATTCGCACACACAAAGGAACACCAGACACATTCACAACGACAGAAAACAAAAGCAAAAATTATTATACCTCCCAACATCAAAACGAAATAACAAGAGATGTATGTGCGACTATACAAAATAAAATCAAAAGTATTTCCAGTGCCAGTGAAGTGCAGTGGTCTATAATCCGAGCAGCTATGTGTGGGAGAGCATTAGGAATAAAGTAGGAAGCAAAAACTCGTGAGTAATAATTGTAATACCGTTTAGTAGTAGTAATGTAAAACGTAAGAACTGTTTACGGTCTCTTTTGAAACAAAAACAAGTTGCTATAGTGACCACTAAAGTAAATAACGCTAAATGTGTGTGGTCTAAATGACACTAATTTCAATATCAAAAGGCGGTATATAATCTATATTACATGTGTAATTGCTACTCGAAAAAAAGAGGCCTAAAGACAGACAAGAGAGCCTCCAAAGTATTAACCTTGACCATTCGTATACTCAAATCACTCAAATTTTGTTCTGAATGGTGTCCTCAAATACGATGTTACTGAACGCAGTATAGTTACAAGAAACAAAACCGATTAATTTGGCAGTGCAAGCAGATTGTTTGTAGATAGTAACGAATTTGAACTAATGGGAAGGAGCCATGCATCAAATCACCTAGAATGCAACGAAATCTTGAAATTCAGTCAGTGCAGTCAAGTACTTGCACAGTAACGAAGTTAACTGCAGTTGAGATGTTCAGTCACCTTGAGGGTACACCAACTAGGACTCAGAGTTCCAAAGTAGTAGTCCGAAATGTTATACATCAAAATATTCCAAAGTCCCAAACTGACGCACATATGCAAATTTTTCCAAGTCCCGAATAACACTTAGGCACAAGCAGCCCTCTGTCCATGCAAATCTTACAAGAACCAACATCGCTGACCAAGAACCAATAACTAAAAAACCCCAACTCCTCCTCTTCCTGCCTTTTTGAAAAAATTTTGTCATGTGACCCACTGCTTGACTCAATATAGCAACTTAAAACTTCATCACCAGTTGTAAGACTGTATACATGTTGCAACTTTTATTCATTTCAAACACACAGAACACAAAGTCCTTGTCGATTATCAATCTGATATTACATTATACAATTTTAAACACAGCTTAATAGGAGGCTTTATTTAAATTCATACATTACAAACAGAATAGTTAGAACATAGTCTAGCTCACGACTATATTCACCTAGGTGTTGCAATCCTACATCGCTAAATTCAAATTTTACATTACTCAAATCAAATTCTTATGAAAGTTACGCTACTAAAATTCTCATTAAACAATGTCAAGATTATGAAATAATGGACAAACTTGGCTTAGTGGACCTGCAAAGAAATCTTTCTTTTGACATTCTTATGTAAGTTACTCAAAATGTTTATTACAATTTGTTTATTTGTTTAACAATAATAGAAAAATGGTCATTCTCTAGCTGATACCAAGACTTTGTTAACCATGTGTCATAAGAGTATACTCTATGTGTGCAACATTTGTTATTGATTTAATACTCAGTTTTACTATAATTGTTAATGACCTTGTTAGTAACTACTTTATACACATGGTAATAATTCTTGTGACTGCATATCACCACCATTAAGTTCGACACTGTCTTTAGATTTTTGATATCACATGTAATAAGTCCTAGTGTTTTCAGTGAATATTGGAGGTTTCAGTTTTAATGTAGTCAGTTCCTGAATATATGTTCCATTTCCTTAATCCTAGATTACTAAATCCTCCTAAAATTGATGATTGCAGTAGGATATTAAAAAGGACATTTTGTACCTAATTTAGTATGTAACATACCATTCAAGATGTAATCATGGCAATTAACTAATGCATACCCCATAAATTATGACTTTCTTTGAATAAAATGTGGAGTAGTATACATTACGATTGCCTAGCAGCACTGTAACGTTTTCGCCCCTTTAGTGTTCTAGGGTTAAACACATAGTTGTACATCTTTCTTTCCATGGGGTTCCACAAGTAACTAGGCTGCTGCAGCTGGATGAATGGTTTCCCACCTCGTTTCACAGCTCACCGCATTAAGTTAGGTATTATGCCTAGCATGCACTGACTTACCTGCCCCAGCAACTATATGGCAGCTTACAAGCCCCATATTGCTCAACCAGTTATCCTATTTTTTAAATATAATTTCTCGGTGAATACATGCCTCATAATGTCACCCATTCCACATGGAAACGTCGGCTGTTTTCGAAAAAAAGTTGCGAGTGTCTTTAAGGCACAGTCAGAAGGTAAGTGTCCATTTCACCATTTCAAAGAACTATAAATAAAACTATAAATAACTATATATATATATATATATATATATATATATATATATATATATATATATATATATTTGTAAATAACTTTTTTAGTGTTATTGTCCGATGATAAATAATAACCAAACCGTCCCTTGTCTAGGTAATACATCCTGGTGAAGTATATCACTGGAATGCGGGAACAGCTTCCTGGGCTAACTTTTGTGGCATATTGTAGCTTATTTAACACTAGGACACTCATATTCTTCTATTAGAAATCCGTATGAAATTGGTTCAAACAACAAAACTATTGTAATAATGAGGAACTGAATTTCAGACAATGAAGTTTTTGACAAATACTTACTCGTGAGCTGTAGGTCAAGAAGAAACTACAGTTGGATTCTAAATATTTATTCGACAAAAGTGGAATAATATCTCAAAGATGGAATAATATCTCACATGAACCACATCAGAGAAATTTCGTTCCCCAGTTTTGGCCTTAAGTATGGTACGGACCCAAGAGAAACATGAATTTCGGTTATGGGACAAGCAGTTTATCACTGCTCTTTCCGGATAAGAGATTAGGATCTTCCTCATGAGAGGAAGGGCGTTCAAGTTTTGGACGCATTTTATTGTTAGTGGAAATATAAGCAGAGAAACAAGTCCGGATGTTATCACTACCTGAAAAGTCAGTAATATGAAAGAGAGAATCTGTTGACGGGGAAAACATGACTTTTCTCCTTCAGTTAGGACATCTGTTTCGTTAGAAGTAGCTCCAACTTTTCTTTTTCAATTGATCCATCTCTTTATGATTTTATAATATCTCTCATAGTGGCTGCTACATCTTCGCTGAAGTGTTGAGTTCCAGTATTGATGGTAGAATTTTGTCTGCTTGTTACAACGTTCACCGTTCAGCTCTCTACATGTGAACGACTGGTCAACAAGAACAGGGTTGTTACCACCTTACTCGTTTGGTCATCATAGGCCACTCAGTCTTGTAGGTCTCCGTGAATTATTTTCTTCTTCTTCGTCTCGTCAAGTAACAGCATTGTATATGTCATGTTTCTCCTTCCAAATGATGGAAAAGAGGTCAGTATTTTAGAGACACACATAATAACTAAGGTCCTACGCAAAGGTAGCTTACTTGCAGTTGTTCTCATAATGCCATACTTCTCCACTCAACAGAAAAATCACATTACGCTGACTAAATTTCTTCTTCGTCTTCTCATAAAATGTCGTTTAGTGCATGTTACGGTTACGGCTTTTTCCTTCGTTTTCGAACATCTCTTTGCACTTGTCCTTCAATTGTTTTTAACTCCACTGTCAGTTTTTGTGAGATCATCCTCTTCAGATATTTTATTCCCTGGAAGTCTAAAAATGTACGTCTCATAGAAAAAAGTCCACCAATTAGTTATTTACAAGCGGCTCACGAAACGACATAAAGTTTCACTCGTCACTGAATTCCAAACAATAAATACTCACGATTCATGCATCGTTAACGCTCATCTGTTTTTCAACTGCATTAGCATCTCTGGAATGAAGGGAACAACGGAGGGCTGGCCTAAACCACAGAGCCTTTGAGATGTTGTGTGCGAATAAGGTTTGATTTCACTAGACACTGTAACTGAGGGATATGATCTCGTGCGATAAGTACATCCAGAGAGTACACTGAGGTGACAAAGGTCATGAGATACCTCCTAATATCATGTCAGACATCATTTTGCCTGGCGTAGTGCAGCCACTCCAAGTGACATGGACTCAACAAGTCGTTGAAAGTCCCCTGCAGAAATACTGAGCCATTCTGACTCTATAGCTGTTCATAACTGGGAAATTGTGGCCGGTGCAGGATTTAGTGAATGAACTGACTTCTCCACTATGTCCCATACATGTTCGACATGATTCATGACATTCGAACTGGGTGGTGAGGTCATTCGCTCGAATTGCCCAGAATGTTATTCAATCGAATCGCGAACAACTGCGGTCCAGTGACGTCGTGCATTGTCATCTATAAACATTCCATCGTTCTCTGGAGATATGAAGTCCATGAATGGCTGAAAATCGCCTCCAACTAGCCTAACATAGCCATTTCCCGTCAGCGATCGGTTAAGTTAGACCAGAGGACCCAATCCATTCCATCTAAATACAGCCAACACCATTGTGGAGGCACCATCAGCTTACACAGTGCTTTTTGACGACTTAGGTCAATTGCTTCGTGGAGTCTGCGCCACACTCGGACCCTTCTATCAGCTCTTACCAACTGAAATAAGGACTCAACTGACCAGGCCATTGTTTTCCAGTCATTAGCCCAGGACAGGGGTGACATCACAATGTTAGCGAAGGCACTCGCGTAGATAGTATGCCCCTATAGCCCATTAACGCCAAATTTCGCCGCACTATCCTAACGGATACGTTCGTCGTACGTCCCACATTGATTTCTGAGCTCATTTCATAAAAGTTCTTGTCTGTTAGCACTGACAAGTCTACGAAAACGCCGCAGCCGTCGGTCGTTAATTGGAGGCAGTCGAGTACTGCTTTGTCCTTGGTGGTAGATAATTTGTAACATCTGGTATTCTCGCCACTCTCTCGATACTGTGGATCTCGGAATATTGAATTCCCTAAGGACCTCCGAAATGGAATATCCCATGCGTCTAGCTCCGCGTTCGGTGTCTGTTAATTTGTGTCGTGCGGCTATAATCGAGTCGGAAACCCTTTCACATCAATGATCTGATTGCAAATGACAGCCCTCCAATACACTGCCGTTTTATATTTTGTATACGCGATAGTACCGCCAGATGTACATGTGCGTATCGCTATTCCGTGACTTTTCACTTCAGTGTAAAGCATATTTTACGAGCTGTCTCCGACATCAGAATTTATCAGCTACCAAGACTGTCGTAAGCATGCACCTTTTCTTCGACTTGTAGGATTGGGCAACTTGTTATGAAAATAAACATTAAATTAAATTTGGCAACATGTAGCATCTGAAACGTCATCATCCTGTGGAAAATCGGACATTAATCCTAGAACAGTTGCCATTGAGCTTCTGCATCGACGATCGTAATGAAATTTTCGAAATTCCTTGACAGGAAGAAGACAGACACTTTTTATTCAACACTGTTGTTCGATAGTACTAAAATCTGCTGATTGTAGAGGACATCGATGAGTGGTTTCTCCATTCTTACTCGTCATAACCAATTTTTCAGCATGAGTGGTTGCAGATTTTCCCGGGAACAGTTCAAAACCTTTACAATTATTAGCCATCAGAGTGAAGGTGTTGGTAGAAGAAATTGCTTGCTGGAAACATTGACCGTGTCGTCGAAGAAAGATGAATCACCGAAAATGTCTTTATATGCTTCACCACGCATCTTACTTTCAGAGTGGGCATATGAACCGCTGGAACTAAGGACACCTTATAAATTACTGCACGTAGCTACTTTAAGCTGAAAATCTGTATTTAGCTTTTCCTCTGATACTGTCCACGTGGAAACATGTCCTGCTGCAGTAGGTTCATCAGACCGTATATCATGTTTCAGTATGCCATTTGGCAAGGATTAGTTCCGATTTCATCACTGAAATCTCTTGTTTCCATTCGTCTGCTCACAATAGCTCAGCAGCACTGAATGGTGGCTCACAGCATTTACAGGAAGGAATTATGCTGACATCCCCGTCACCCACACGCCCAGGACCTGCCACTAACACCACTGTGTCCCCGCTCAAGTCAAATTGAGTAATTTTAATTTGCATGCAGTGCAGTTTTCATGCAAGCCAATTGCATGCAAGTTTAGCTCTATAGCCTTCGAGCAATGCTTTTATAATAATTTGATTGTGTTTACGTCATCATTTGCTGTCCAAAATGAAGCGCCAGCACCACCAGCAGCAACAGCGATCAGCTGGGAATTAGAAGACTGTCGTTTTGTACTTTGTCAGTCCACCTTTAGTTACTACTACTACTACTACACTCCTGGAAATGGAAAACAGAACACATTGACACCGGTGTGTCAGACCCACCATACTTGCTCCGGACACTGCGAGAGGGCTGTACAAGCAATGATCACACGCACGGCACAGCGGACACACCAGGAACCGCGGTGTTGGCCGTCGAATGGCGCTAGCTGCGCAGCATTTGTGCACCGCCGCCGTCAGTGGCAGCCAGTTTGCCGTGGCATACGGAGCTCCATCGCAGTCTTTAACACTGGTAGCATGCCGCGACAGCGTGGACGTGAACCGTATGTGCAGTTGACGGACTTTGAGCGTGGGCGTATAGTGGGCATGCGGGAGGCCGGGTGGACGTACCGCCGAATTGCTCAACACGTGGGGCGTGAGGTCTCCACAGTACATCGATGTTGTCGCCAGTGGTCGGCGGAAGGTGCACGTGCCCGTCGACCTGGGACCGGACCGCAGCGACGCACGGATGCACGCCAAGACCGTAGGATCCTACGCAGTGCCGTATGGGACCGCACCGCCACTTCCCAGCAAATTAGGGACACTGTTGCCCCTGGGGTATCGGCGAGGACCATTCGCAACCGTCTCCATGAAGCTGGGCTACGGTCCCGCACACTGTTAGGCCGTCTTCCGCTCACGCCCCAACATTGTGCAGCCCGCCTCCAGTGGTGTCGCGACAGGCGTGAATGGAGGGACGAATGGAGACGTGTCGTCTTCAGCGATGAGAGTCGCTTCTGCCTTGGTGCCACTGATGGTCGTATGCGTGTTTGGCGCCGTGCAGGTGAGCGCCACAATCAGGACTGCATACGACCGAGGCACACAGGGCCAACACCCGGCATCATGGTGTGGGGAGCGATCTCCTACACTGGCCGTACACCACTGGTGATCGTCGAGGGGACACTGAATAGTGCACGGTACATCCAAACCGTCATCGAACCCATCACCGAGCGAGGTGGCGCAGTGGTTAGCACACTGGACTCGCATTCGGGAGGACGACGGTTCAATCCCGTCTCCAACCATCCTGATTTAGGTTTTCCGTGATTTCCCTAAATCGTTTCAGGCAAATGCCGGGATGGTTCCTTTGAAAGGGCACGGCCGATTTCCTTCCCAATCCTTCCCTAACCCGAGCTTGGGCTCCGTCTCTAATGACCTCGTTGTCGACGGAACGTTAAACACTAACCACCTACCTACCTACCATCGAACCCATCGTTCTACCATTCCTAGACCGGCAAGATGATGATGATGATGATGTTTGGTTTGTGGGGCGCTCAACTGCGTGGTTATCAGCGCCCGTACAATTACCCAATCTTTGCTCAGCCCAATTTCGCCACTTTCCTGGATGATGATGAAATGATGAGGACAACACAAACACCCAGTCATCTCGAGGAAGGTGAAAATCCCTGACCCCGCCGGGAATCGAACCCGGGACCCCGTGCTCGGGAAGCGAGAACGCCACCGCGAGACCATGAGCGGCGGACTAGACCGGCAAGGGAACTTGCTGTTCCAACAGGACAATGCACGTCCGCATGTATCCCGTGCCACCCAATGTGCTCTAGAAGGTGTAAGTCAACTACCCTGGCCAGCAAGATCTCCGGATCTGTCCCCCATTGAGCATGTTTGGGACTGGATGAAGCGTGCTCACGCGGTCTGCACGTCCAGCACGAACGCTGGTCCAACTGAGGCGCCAGGTGGAAATGGCATGGCAAGCCGTTCCACAGGACTACATCCAGCATCTCTACGATCGTCTCCATGGGAGAATAGCAGCCTGCATTGCTGCGAAAGGTGGATATACACTGTACTAGTGCCGACATCGTGCATGCTCTGTTGCCTGTGTCTATGTGCCTGTGGTTCTGTCAGTGTGATCATGTGATGTATCTGACCCCAGGAATGTGTCAATAAAGTTTCCCCTTCCTGGGACAATGAATTCACGGTGTTCTTGTTTCAATTTCCAGGAGTGTATGTGGCAGCCAGTGGCTCTAAACACGTGAATGTAGGTCTGGCAGCTGACAATGAGTTTGAAATAGTTGCAGTAGTATAAAATGCACAACGTTTTGGTGCTAAAGTGTAATATTCATAGTGTGAGTGGGACTATCTTGGGGCCGGCCGCTGTGACCAAGCGGTTCTAGGTGCTACAGTCTGGAACCGCGCGACCGCTACGGTCGCAGGTTCGAATCCTGCCTCGGGCATGGATGTGTGTGATGTCCTTAGGTTAGTCAGGTTTAAGTAGTTCTAAGTTCCAGGGGACTGCTGACCTCAGAAGTTAATTCCATAGTGCTCAGAGCCATTTGATCCATTTTTGACTATCTAGGGAGTATGATGGGATATATAGAGAGGTAGATCATGGACAAGTGTGACCCTTCTCATATTCCTACTGACATTCACATGTTTCGTCATAAGGCCTTTGGTAGTGCTAGAATTAACCACATGGGATATGAATATGTATCCAAAACATCCAAGTGTTGTTAAACTAAACGACCAGTATAAGCATTATCAGTTTGAACAGACATTGTGTCAATGGCGCTGATATGTAAGATAGATGTACAACAAATTTGTTAAGTATTTGTGTAACAACAGTATAACTTCAGACAATGTGGACCAATGAATAAATGCCTGTATTCCCCCAATACCAAAGTGTGTTGTGTCGAGCCTGTAGCTATAAAATCTGTGGAGTCTGAATCAACTTAGGGTATGACAATATATGTAATTGCGCTTATCGGCTTGAATACAATTCTTGCTGAATCAAAGGCATATAGAAAACAATTATTTGGACAGTATCATAAAACTGAAGGACTATATATATATATATATATATATATATATATATATATATATATATATATAATATATATATATATATATATATATATGTGTGTGTGTGTGTGTGTGTGTGTGTGTGTGTGTGTGTGTGTGTGTGTGTGTGGGTGGGTGGGTGTGTGTGGGTGGGTGGGTGGGTGTGGGTGGGTGGGTGGGTGTGTGGGTGTGTGTGTCTTTCTTTGTGTGTGTAAATAAACAATGCTCTACAAACCAAATTGTTGATATTTGCCACCATTCTATAACATTAACAGTGGTGAAAGGATCAAACAATAAGACAGATATAGCACATTAACTTATGCCTTATTACTGGTAAAAATTAATTTTATTTTTTCAAAAGATAATTTACAGGAAGAATGATTTTATATTCGTAACAGCAATTGATCAACTATTATGGAACCTTGTTATACTATATTTACAACATCTTACACTATAAAAGACTAGCAGATATACTTTACACTTCTTTCTCTTCCAAACACAGATACATACACACACACAAAGTCACTCATAGAAGTAAAGTGAGAACAGGAGGGTCCCTATTCCATCTGCACAGATGTAGTATTTTTGCTATAGCGCAAAAGACTAATTTTCAATTGCAGTGCAGTATGCAGTCACTGAACCGTGACCAAAAGACTACTTGCTGCACCAATGAGAAGAGTAATCATCAGCAAACAGAATTTCTTATAGTCTCGAACCTTGAGAGCCTCTAAGATCACATGAAACACGCCCATAGCCATCTCTGGGAGGCTCAAAAATGGTTCAAATGGCTCTGAGCACTATGCGACTTAACGTCTGAGGTCATCAGTCACCTAGAACTTAGAACTAATTAAACCTAACTAACCTAAGGACATCACACACATTCATGCCCGAGGCAGGATTCGAACCTGCGACCGTAGCGGTCGCTCGGTTTCAGGCTGTAGCCCCCAGAACCGCACGGCCACTCCGGCCGGCATCTGGGAGGCACCTGCATCTACACACCAAGCACACATTTTCCATCTGAGCCCTAAAAACACCACAATCTGCGAGCCATTAGCCTCGCCCTTCCTTAGGCCATAACCTTCATATTCTGAGGTGTTACGCATAAGAATTATGAGCTGCATATCCAGAGGTATCGAATTCGTTGGGATTGCACCCAATTACTTCACAAGGATCGCAGTCTTTTATTCAGTAGATCGAACTGCCTACATCCATATAAAGTAACTTCAAATCAGGGAAGTTTGGTTTTGCAAACTTGTAGTGGAATCAGTACATACGGAATTTGGAGAGGACCAGAGCGCACATACCAATATAGACAGGCTTTGTGAACTTGACTGAAACCTTAACTGTCTCCAAAGTGACTAGCCCTTCATTCAAGGCCTTGGCTCGCTTGAAATTTGGCCTCACAACATAATTTCCTGCGCCACAACATTTCAGTGGTAACCTAAATGAAGTTTGTGATCGTTTGTAGCATTCTCAGTGGTTTTGGCAAAAACTTAATTATTCATTAATTTATAAAAATCTTTTTCAAAATCAGACATCGCAAGAGCCCTCTGATCGTCAATAACGTCAATGTACTCCTCCAACCAGGGACGCTGGTCGAAGGAGATTCCACAGGTGATTGTAAGAAGTCGCATCCCCAACTTGAGACACCGCTGGAGGTTTCTTTTAAAGTGAACAACGTATCTCTGCTTATTCTGCAGCATTTTCATCAGCTTTGCGATGGACCCATTTCATTGGACTAAGTACTCCAGGCCAAGTGGCAAGCTGGTGCGCTTGTTATGCAAATCAGAAGAATATTCCAGGTCTGCCTCCTGAACATGTCTCCTACCAGCATCAGCAGCAACTTCTTGCATGTTATCCTTCAATCTGGCGGTTTCATCTCTGGACAGCCTAGAGTTTTTTGCGTGGCGTGAATATAGAGATTGCTTACATCGAAGTAAAGGATGTAATCCAAATCGTCAGATGGCCTTCACTCCTCCTCATTCAATCACAGATTATTCACCTTGGTGTACAAGTGGACTCGAGTCCACTGTGAATGCCACATTCAAGAAAGAGAAACATATCAACAACAGTCAACAGTTCAATACTGAAGCATCTCTTTTTTAACAGTGTGTCCCACAAAAGCTCTGGTGTAGTGTAATAGAAGGCAGGATCTCGCGTACACATACAATCCACAATTTCTCAAAAACGACTACGAGCAAATCAGAGATTCAGAGACGCTGAACTCCTGTCAAGAATTCACCACTTGCCTATATTCCAAGTGTGTTACAGCAGTGCTTGTAAGTTCTACACCATCACAAGTATGGTCTATCAGTGAATACTACCTCCCTATAAAATGTAAGTGTATGTGACTGAAATTAAGAAAAACATTTTTTGTCGGATATCTTTATTTACAGTTTTCTTCCTGATTGCAGACTTTTCCCGTTGCTGTGAACACCTCCATTTACCAGTCCAGTAGTAGTTCTGCTAATGCTTTAATAGCAACAAAAAACCTTTAACAATAACATCATCATAATATTATAGGTAGATGAACACTCACTGCAATTACTGACACTGGTTGCAAGTGGGTGGCTGGCTATAAATTTTAAGAAGGATATACAATTTCAACTTGTGCAGCACAGTGGACTGGTGGACCCAGTCACATAATACATCCTTTTGTAATTATGCTGCATTACCAATATTTGCTGAACATTGTTCCTCCTGTATACAGTCATACGATCCTTTGCTATCAGGCTTGTCCACCCTTGATGCAGAAAGCTAAGTATACATTACATTGATAGATGTTTATGACTAAAAGACATGTCAAATTCTTCTTTACTCAGTGCACACATCTTGTCAATATATATATATATATATATATATATATATATATATATATATATATATATATATATATATATATATATAAACGGCAGAGGAATAAAGGAATGATTCTTATATTGTCATTATGCATTTGATATATTAAAATATTCTCGTGACGCCACTAGGTCACAGCTTCTCTACAATACAATAGCAGGAAAACTGCACTGCATGCAATTGGCTGTGAAAGAGCGCTTGGGGTGGGGGACAGCTGAATGGAGGGTGAGGGCAGAGGTTGGGCATAGCTGCAGGCATGCGGGGAGTAGGGATGGGGGTGACCTTGGTGATAAGAAAGTGATGATGCTGATGTCACGAAATGTCTCAAGTGAACCTGCCCGAGGACAAGATGTCATGACCTTGAAGCTTACAAGGTTTTGATGCGGACATCAGTGAAGTTTCTGCCTGTACTTGCAGTGACGCACTACTGCACTGGTTTACTTTTAGATTTTTGTTTCTGCAGTACCTGCAACATTATATCTGTTGAAAAATTGTTTGCTAGCCACGTAACAAGCGAATTTCTTACCCATTGTATATTTGAAATGCTTGTCACCAACTACACTGATAATGTTAATATTCCGTCTTTCTAAATCTGCTAGATACGATATAATGATAGATCGACAAAACAACACTGGTGCCGCATATGAAAGAACATTGTTTGTTGCCACTGAGTTTAGAAATTCCGATCGATGTGCACTTTTAATTCCAAAAGCAATTTTAAATTCTGATCCTAATACTGTTTACCCTATCTATTCCCTGTCGCCTCTTGTTTCTTGTTCTATCATGTCCTCAGAGAAGTCCTCCCCATCATACAGCCACTCAATGTACTCTTTCCACCCATCCGCTCTTTCTTTTGCGTTTAATAGTGGCATTCTCATTGCGTTCTTAGTATTATCGCACTTTTTTCTGTTTCAGCAGAGACTGTTTTGACTTTTCGGTATGCTGAATCAGTCCTTCCGACAATCATTTCTTTTTCCATTTATTCACATTTTTCGTGCAGGTATTTTGCTTTGTCTCCCTGAACTTCCCATTTACTTCGTTTCCAAGTGACTTGTATTTCTGTATTCCTGAGTTTACCTGCGCGTTTTTCTGCGTCCATCTTTCGTCTATCGGCTGAAGTATTTCTTCTGTTACCCGTGGTCTCTTACCATTTACCTTCCTTGAACCTATGTTTTTCTTTCCAACTTCCGTAATTGCACTTTTTGGAGAAGTCCATTTCTCTTCAGTTGAACTACCTACTGGGCGTTTCGTTACCGCAGTATCAGCACTGCTAGTCGATCTTGATAGGAATGACAGAAAAAAAGAACACTTAGAGAATAGCAGAACCTTTCGTTAGAGGTTCAGTTAGTAAGGGAGAAAACGCCGCGGAGATAATCAGCCAACAGTAATAGCACACACAGCAAGAAAGACTTTAATCATCACAGCTGTGTTTGATGTTAAAATTCCGAGAGCATACTTTCCTCGAAGAATTAACCCATTGATCGTACGTTTAAGTGGAGAGAAGGCCATTAACATAAAATCAGACAGATTCGAGCTCATACGGAGGCTTATCAACAATTGTTCTCTCGAGCCATTCTCGATTGAAATAGAAATGTGGGGAAGTGACAGTGGCGCGCAAAGTACCCTCTCCGACTCTCTACAACGTGGCTTGCAGAGTGCACGTGTAGGACCAGAACTGCTATGCGCAGAGGTACTTGCTTTATAGATGTTCAGCGCCCTTATGACCCATAGGCTACGTGAGGTACGAATGAATGAGTGGAGTTGTTCAACAAACCCAGTAATCCTTGTAGTATTTGTAATGAAATTTGGATACTGCAGGAAAACGGCTCCAATGCTTATGTAAGTGGGCTGCTTCTGTGTTGGCAGAGCTGTGTAGCGCTTAGCATTGGATCTCTGATTGCGCTTTTTTTGTAAGAGACTCTGTGGCTGGGTTGGACTCGTTGTTGGAAGTTAATAGCCAGTAGTGTTGGTCAGTTGGAAGTTAGTCGCCAGCAGTGATGGAAGTACTGTTGGGCAGTTGGAGGTGAAGAGGAAGCTGTGATGGATGTTAGATGTGAGAAGTTAGCACTGACGGAGGGTAGAGGTCTGAAGTATTACCGTAGGTTAACGATCTGGAAGTATCCGACTTGGAGATTGAAAATTATTCATGAATATATATCTTTGTACTGGATGTCAATGACAATTTATATTCGTCTTTGAACTGGATGTCACATTATTAAGGTAAAAAAATACATTATTTGGTTTGCAGCAAAATCTTTCCTTTGCTAACCACATGCCTATTAGTAGATAGTGGCTTTAGTAGTTAGGATCTTTTATCTAGCTGGCAGTATTGACGCTCGCTGTATTGCAGTAGTTCGCGCAATGAAGATTTTTGTGAGGTAAGTGCTTAATGAAATGTATAGGTTATTGTTAACATTTGTTTTTAGTCAGGGCCAATCTTTTGAATTAATTATTTGAAGTCAGGTTGTAATTTTTTTGAGCAGTCAGACTGCGTTGCGCTAGAATATTGTGAGTCAATGTTGACATGATAATAAATAGTAAAGAGAAAGTAGGCTCAGTACGTCCAGTTTTATTCAGCTGTTTCAGAATGAAATAACGCAGAACTTTCATCTTCTCAGTCATTCTGCAGTTTAAGTACAGAAACACTCATTTAAATAAAGAAGTTTCACTTAGAGCTCTAAATACAAATATTACTGCGGCAACATTTCTCCAAAAGCAGTCGTGCATTGACGAAAGACCAAATTCATGAAAAAAAGGAAATCGTTACAAATTTCATTCACATTGCATCTTTACCCTGATTTTCTACACTTCTGAACGTTTCCGTCAAGTACTGTGCATTATGACCTGTTTAAAATGTCATATTTAATGTACTGTTAGTTTCTCCATTTAGTTTGTAGCTCACTACGCAGCCATCTCACCCTTTTAGATTGCTTATACAATAATATTGGCAAACGCGTGGTACTCCATTTAGACAATAAACTTAACAATCACATACATTTTCATAACTACTTGTTGTTGTATCCTGCCTAGTTGTTAAAGATGGGGTATCTAGGAAACCTGGTTTCTTGGATTGCTAGACAACAATTCAATCAAATCGTATTAACGTGTTTTTATTACAGAAAATAAATGACAATACTTAACTTTGAGAAATACAGATGTGTCGCGAGCAAAGGGCGACAGACAATTAAGAAATCTCTTGAGTATAAACAATGCTACAGAGTAGAAGCGAAATGACTAGTCTTATGCTATTCTTGCACTTGCTGCTGTAGAACTCGTAGACCTGGTCCGCGACCAGGAGGCGCGGCGCTTATGTCCTCTTCGTGTAGAGGGCGCTGTCGGCGCGTTGTCGTCCTGGAGAGGGGTCGGTCAGCTGACGTCATCTCACAGCCCTGTCTGCTCTAACGTTCCCGCCTGGCGGGCCGGCGCTTGGCTTTACGCCGGAACATTTGTGTCGTTTCTCGTTGCAAGTATAAGTAAACGAACCGAACGCGTATTCGGGGCTGTAGTCTGACGTTTTCTGTTCTTAGCAAAGACCAACAGTACAGCACCACACATGCATATAAGAATCGCAGTATTGCCACACGATTTCAGCATCACTGCCTTCCTCGTCTATTAGATTCCTACTTGTTACACTTATTTTTCGATTTTGTGTTTGACATCAGCTCCCACTGTTAACTTGTTTAACAGGGTTCTTACTGACAACCACCCTACAGCAAAGCTATCTGTTCGGCATTATTCAGCGAAATTAAAACAATAATAAATTACCCCAACCGTAATTCGAAATTCATCAGATAAAAGCACATCCAACTTTCTGACTAAAGTTCCCTCCTAAAATAACTTTAATGTCCGAAATTTTATTGAACGACTTTTGCACAGGACAAATAATGACTCTTCTTTTTTCCCATTACCGATTTCAAAAAATGGTTCAAATGGCTCTGAGCACTATGGGACTCAACTGCTGTGGTCATAAGTCCCCTAGAACTTAGAACTACTTAAACCTAACTAACCTAAGGACATCACACACATCCATGCCCGAGGCAGGATTCGAACCTGCGACCGTAGCAGTCGCGCGGTTCCGGACTGAGCGCCTGAACCGCTAGACCACCGCGGCCGGCCTTACCGATTTCAGATCTAGCGTATCTGCTGCAAATGTAAGCGAGAAAAAAATCTGTGGCTAGCATACCAATTGATCAGTTGTCGTGAAATTTCACTGGAGCTGCCTCTTGATATATTATAAAGAAAATGTATGTATTTTAATGACAGCCGACTTTCAAAGATACGTGAAGATCAAGTACGGTATCATAAACTCAATCTCGATATCAGTAAAAGAGAGAACATTAATTTAGCATGAGAGGTTACAGTATATTAAAAAATATGCGGTAGATGATTTGCATAATTTTTGTTTCGGTCAACTCGTTATATCACACCTGAGAATCTCAGTAGCTGCGTGTCAAAAACATGGCGTTAAATTTTGCCTAATACGGTCAGCAGATCCATCGACCCGTAGCTGGCTAATGTTTGGGAGGGCGCTGACCTGCCTCAGATCACGATAAGAGCGACTACAGTAAGATCGCATGCAACTCGCCGCTGCTGACCTAGTTAACCTCCTACAACGAGCTGCTGCTGAAACGGAGAGGCAGGTTTCTAGTGAACGAACCCGCAGCAACCTATGTTGCACAACAAATGGCTAGGAAAGCCGTAAATGTGACAGGGTTTTTCTCATCTTGCTAAATAACACTCCTAGCATCTTTCAAAATCACGAGGATACCGTCATGACGAGAATGTATTTTTATTGTCTCGTTACTGTTTCACGTTCGCAACAACGAACTCCCTGCTATTTCTCGAAAGGTATTCAGTGCAGCAAAAGTCTAAAGTTACGTCACAAATATAGAATAAAAAATACCTGAGACTTCACATACATAAATTGTAAATAGCGTAGTATTTAGCGAGCTGTATAATCTGTCACTGTTTCAGAAATTATAAAGGCGTAATGCTCGCCGTAATTTTTCCCGAGGGCCTGCAGCTTTACTGTATGGTTAAATGATGATGGCGTCCTCTTGGGTAAAATACTCCGGAGGTAAAATAGTCCCCCATTCGGATATCCAGGCGGGGACTACTCAAGAGGACGTCGTTATCGGGGGAAACAAAACTGGCGTTCTACGGATCGGAGCGTGGAATGTCAGATCCCTTAATCGGGCAGGTAGGTTAGAAAATTTAAAAAGGGAAATGGATAGGTTGAAGTTAGATATAGTGGGAATTAGTGAAGTTCGCTGGCAGGGGGAACAAGACTTTTGGTCAGGTGAATACAGGGTTATAAATACAAAATCAAATAGGGGTAATGCAGGAGTAGGTTTAATAATGAATAGGAAAATAGGAATGCGGGTAAGCTACTACAAACAGCATAGTGAATGCATTATTGTGGCCAAGATAGATACGAAGCCCACGCCTACTACAGTAGTACAAGTTTATATGCCAACTAGCTCTGCAGATGAGGAAGAAATTGAAGAATTGTATGATAAAATAAAAGAAATTATTCAGATAGTGAAGGGTGACGAAAATTGAATAGTCATGGGTGACTGGAATTCGGTAGTAGGAAAAGGGAGAGAAGGAAACGTAGTAAGTGAATATGGATTGGGGCTAAGAAATGAAAGAGGAAGCCGCCTGGTAGAATTTTGCACAGAACATAACTTAATCATAGCTAACACTTGGTTCAAGAATCATAAAAGAAGGCTGTATACATGGCAGAACCCTGGAGATACTAAAAGGTATCAGATAGATTATGTAATGGTAAGACAGAGATTTAGGAACCAGGTTTTAAATTGTAAGACACTTCCAGGGGCAGATGTGGACTCTGACCACAATCTATTGGTTACGACCTGAAGAAACTGAAAAAAGGTGGGAATTTAAGGAGATGGGACCTGGATAAACTGACTAAACCAGAGGTTGTACAGAGTTTCAGGGACAGCATAAGGGAACAATTGACAGGAATCGGGCAAAGAAATACAGTAGAAGACGAATGGGTAGCTCTGAGGGATGAAGTAGTGAAGGCAGCAGAGGATCAAGTAGGTAAAAGACGAGGGCTAGTAGAAATCCTTGTTTAACAGTAGAAATATTGAATTTAATTGATTAAAGGAGAAAACATAAAAATGCACTAAATGAAGCAGGCAAAAAGGAATACAAACGTCTCAAAAATGAAATAGACAGGAAGTGCAAAATGGCTAAGCAGGGATGGCTAGAGGACAAATGTAAGGATGTAGAGGGTTATCTCACTAGCGGTAAGATAGATATTGCCTACAGGAAGATTAAAGAGACCTTTGGAGATAACAGAACCACTTGCATGAACATCAAGAGCTCAGATGGAAACCCAGTTCTAAGCAAAGAAGGGAAAGTAGAAAGATGGAAGGAGTATACAGAAGGTCTATACAAGGGCGATGTACTTGAGGACAATATTATGGAAATGGAAGAGGATGTAGATGAAGATGAAATGGGAGATACGATACTGCGTGAAGAGTTTGACAGAGCACTGAAGGACCTGAGTCGAAACAAGTCCCCCAGAGTAGACAACATTCCATTGGAACTACTGACGGCCTTGGGAGAGCCAGTCCTGACAAAACTCTACCATCTGGTGAGCAAGATGTATGAAACAGGCGAAATACCCTCAGACTTCAAGAAGAGTATAGTAATTCCAATCCCAAAGAAAGAAGGTGTTGACAGATGTGAAAATTACCGAACTATCAGTTTAATAAGTCACGGCTGCAAAATACTAACGCCAGTTCTTACAGAAGAATGGAAAAACTAGTAGAAGCCGACCTCGGGGAAGATCAGTTTGGATTCCGTAGAAATGTTGGAACACGTGAGGCTACACTGACCCTACGACTCATCTTAGAAGCTAGACTAAGGAAGGGCAAACCTACGTTTCTAGCATTTGTAGACTTAGAGAAAGCTTTTGACAATGTTGAATGGAATACTCTCTTTCAAATTCTGAAGGTGGCAGGGGTAAAATACAGGGAGCGAAAGGCTATTTACAATTTGTACAGAAACCAGATGGCAGTTATAAGAATCGAGGGGCATGAAAAGGAAGCAGTGGTTGGTAAGGGAGTGAGACAGGGCTGTAGCCTATCCCCGATGTTATTCAATCTGTATATTGAGCAAGCAGTGAAGGAAACAAAAGAAAAATTCGGAGTAGGTATTAAAATCCATGGAGAAGAATAAAAACTTTGAGGTTAGACGATGACATTGTAATTCTGTCAGAGACGGCAAAGGACTTGGAAGAGCAGTTGAACGGAATGGACAGTGTCTTGAAAGGAGGATATAAGATGAACATCAACAAAAGAAAAATGAGGGTTATGGAATGTAGTCGAATTAAGTCGGGTGATGCTGAGGGAATTAGATTAGGAAATGTGACACTTAAAGTAGTAAAGGAGTTTTGCTATTTGGGGAGCAAAATAACTGATGATGGTCGAAGTAGAGAGGATATAAAATGTAGACTGGCAATGGCAAGGAAAGCGTTTCTGAAGAAGAGAAATTTGTTAACATCGAGTATAGATTCAAGTGTTAGGAAGTCATTTCTGAAGGTATTTGTATGGAGTGTAGCCATGTATGGAAGTGAAACATGGACGGTAAATAGTTTGGACAAGAAGAGAATAGAAGCTTTTGATATGTGGTGCTACAGAAGAATGCTGAAGATTAGATGGGTAGATCACATAACTAATGAGGAAGTATTGAATAGGATTGGGGAGAAGAGAAGTTTGTGGCACAACTTTACTAGAAGAAGGGATCGGTTGGTAGGACATGTTCTGAGGCATCAAGGAATCACCAATTTAGTATTGGAGGCAGCGTGGAGGGTAAAAATCGTAGAGGGAGACCAAGAGATGAGTACATTAAGCAGATTCAGAAGGATGTAGGTTGCGGTAGGTACAGGGAGATGAAGAGGCTTGCACAAGATAGAGTAGCATGGAGAGCTGCATCAAACCAGTCTCAGGACTGAAGACCGCAACAACAACACAACAATGCTCGCCGCTTCGTAAGCTGTATCTCCCTTCCAAGATCTGCAGAATGGCAACTCCTCTCTGTACTTTGTCTGGCTAGCAGTTCTGTCTGATCTTTACTGGTCGACGCTACCACTTCTAAGGTGCTCCGTGGACATTCTTCAGATACCGTTGTTGGGCGTCGTGATGGAAAACTTGTGTGTCGTAGAGACCGAGGATCTTAACTTGGACTTCTGCCTGTCCGAAAAGGGCGAGAGACTACTAAGTGCTGTGTCATCGACGTCCAACGATTTGACGGCATTAGATACTGCGCTTCGGTGTATCGTTCACTACTTATCGCCACTGCACAGAAGACATCCGATCTGTTCCGACGTGGTTGTCGATTTTCAGGCAAACTTTCGCTACTGAGCAATGTGTAGCGTACATTCTGCTAACTAATTGTATGTTTCTGGCTCAGGTATTGGATCCTTTGCAATGGACGCCTCACACTGAATTAAGGTCTCCTTTCTACATTTCCTAGTGAATGTCCTGTGGTATATCTTCCAGTTATACTGTCACTTTGAAACGTCCCCTTAGAACAATTTATACATGACTGTGCTTAACCTGACACACAATATTTTTTAGCGCAACGCAATCTGACTTTCAAAAATCCCTACAAAGGAATGGTCCTGACTAACATTAACCTGTACCTTTCACAAATCACTTACCTCACCAAAAAATCTTCTTTACTCGAAGTACTGCAATACGGCGAGCGCCACTACTGCCAGCTAAATAAAGGATTCAAACTACTGAAGGCACTAACTACTGATAGGGATAGTTAGCAAATGAAAGATTTTAATAGAGAACAAACAATGTATTTACCTTAATAGTCATAATATATATAGCAGTTCATTACCTCCAGTCTTAAAAATTTCAAAACTTCGCCATCTCTCTCCCCATATCCACCACTGCTGGCGGCTCACCTCCAACTGCGCAACGCTACGCGCTGTTCACATCCAGCTGTCGCTGCCCAACGCTACAATGGCAGACAACAATGCAAACTAGCCACAGACTGCACACAGCACAGCCAGTGATTTTCATATAGAGCGCTACGTAACGTTGCCAATAAGAAAACATAAACAGCCTACTTACAACTTATTGCAGGAAAATCAGGTTTCTAACACTTATTATGTGGAAAGATGGGATATAAGGCACAATCAAGTCATCAGTGACGATAACTGAAAATCCTATTAAGACGTTGTAAACGAACTACAGACTGTATTAGCTGACAAATAATTTACAACACAATGTCTTGAACACGCTATACCACCCCCTCCCCCCACGCTCCCCAACGCGCCCGTTCACGGCCTCCCGCACGCACGTACCTTTAGTGTCCCATTCGCCATTGCAAGTTTCAACATTTCGAGCGTATCGTCATGTATCATGTTACAAGACAGTCAAGTAACGTGAGGCAAGTTTGGTTTACCTTCTCGCAAATCAGATACTTATTCTTCCGTATTGGCCGGCCGGTGTGGCCAAGCGGTTCTAGACGCAGGTCGCAGGTTCGAATCCTGTCTCGGGCATGGATGTGTGTGATGTCCTTAAGTTAATTAGGTTTAAGTAGTTCTAAGTGCTAGGGGACTGATGACCTCGGATGTTAAGTCCCATAGTGCTCAGAGCCAGTTGAACCATTTTTATGTACTGAGTTCTGAAGTACAAAATCAATCAAAGTTTGTTAAATTACAAAATCACTGTAAGCCCTAAGAGTGGCTAATTCAGGAAAATTAGATACTTAGAAACAGCATTCACTACTCAAAATCTGCACACGTTCTCGTAACTGCACTAGAGAAGAACTGAGAAAGTTCAGAAACCCACAGAATATTTTCAGAGTACGGACAGACTCCACACCGAAAAATTAAAAGAGCACACAAGCGTTAAACTCTGACTTTAACCTTAAACGTGCGGCCGAATCACCACACCAACTTGCTTGATCCTGCCTCCTAAGTAGACACAAAATGAAGTACCCACACCAGCCTCTGGCAGCTTGAGGTAGCCAAGAGCTGGAATTCCTCTAATGGTTGCTCGTTAGGCTCAAATTATATACCAGTACAGTTTTCCAAATTACGTATGTATCCTCATACAGTATATTAAGGATAATTGCGGAACGTGGCAATACACAAAACTGGCGCTAATAGCATAGGCACATAGGGAACACACACGACACAGATCTGTAAGTGCACTGTATTGGTGATAATTTGAGAAAAGCGTCCTGAAACACATGTGCTACAAAACACCACTGTTTCCTGCGCATGTACCCCGACATCAATATGGGTTATGATTACCATGCACACGTATACAGGCCGCACAACGGGTTGGCATACTCTGGAACAAGTGGTCGAGCAGCTGCTGGGTTATAGCCTCCCATTCTTGCACCAGTGCCTGCCGGAGCTCCTGAAGTGTCCTAGGGGTTTGAAGACGTGCAGCGATACGTTGACTGAGAGCATCCCAGACGTGCTCGTTGGGGTTTAGGTCTGGAGAACAGGTAGGCCGCTCCATTCGCCTGATATGTTCTGTTTCAAGGTACTCCTCCACGATGGTAGCTCCGTGGGGCCATGCGTTATCATCCATCGGAACGAAGGTGGGACCCACTGCACCCCTCAAAAGACGGACATACTGATGCAAAATGGCGTCCCGATACACCTGACCTGTTACAGTTCCTCTGTCAAATACATGCAGGGGTGTGCGTGCACCAGTCATAATCCCACCCCACACCATCAAACCACGACCTCCATACAGGTCTCTTTCAAGGACATTAAGAGGTTGGTATCTGGTTCCTGGTTCACGCCAGATGAAAACTTGGCGAGAATCACTGTTCAGACTATACCTGGACTCGTCCGTGAACATAAAAAACCTGGGACCACTGTTCCAATGACCATGTACTTGACACAAGGCTTTACGGACTGTCCTGTGACCAGGGTTCAGTGGAATGCACCTTGCAGGTCTCCGGGCGAATAAACCATGTCTCTTCAGTTGTCTGTAGGCTGTGTGTCTGGAGATAACTGTTCCAGTGGCTGTGGTAAGGTCGCGAGCAAGGCTACCTGCAGTACTCCGCGGCCGTCTGCGGGTACTGCTGGTGAGATATCGGTCTTCTTGTGGTGTTGTATACTGTGGACGTCCCGTACTGTAACGCCTGGACACGTTTCCTGTCTGCTGGAATCGCTGCCATAATCTTGACATCAGACTTTGTGCCACACGGAGGGCCTATGCTACGACAGGCTGTGTTTGACCAGCCTCCAGTCGCCCTAGTATTCTATCCCTCATAACGTCATCAGGATATGTTCTTTGAGCCACTTTCAACACACAGTCATCATTAGTACGTCTGAAAACGTCTGCACACTTACTCGCTGCACCGTACTCTGACATGCACCAACACACCTCTGCGTATGTGGACTGCTGCCAGCGCGACCGTGCGACGACCGCAGGTCAAATGCACCGCATGGTCATACCCCGAGGTGATTTAAACCCGCAAACCGCCCAGCAGAGCGTTGGTTCACCATGTTTCAGCATTATCTTTAATTTATGAGCATGAGTGCAGGACGAAACACAGTACACTGAGAAAATAAGAGGTTATGAGTTGATTAAAATAAGTTGTTACAGGAGGCTGTATGTTGAATAGATCAGTCATTGTTAACAAAAAAATAGTCAGTATGATTGTACACTGCAATTAAATACACTGACAGAAAGGAATCGCAACAGCAAGGAGTTGTGCGACATACACGGAAGTTGGTACATCTGAAATATGATACCTATTCGAATTTCGTGCCAGTAGCGCCACTGTAAGGACGTAAATCAGGTTTGCTTCAAATACACGCTGTAAAGGTCGTGAGCGTTAACTTTTGGCAATGGACGTGGTGAACTGATGTTAGCCAAGAATGCCTTTAAGTTGATAAAGACGCCATTATGAACACCTCAGCGAGTTTGAAAGAGGTCGTGTAATAGGACTAGGGGAAGCTGGATGTTCCTTCTGCTATATTCCAGAAAGACAGGGCAGAAATCTAGCCACTGCACGTGGTTGCTGGCAGCGGTGGTCGCGAGAATGCACAGTTGCAAGAAGACCGGGCTCTGGACGGACACGTGGCACTACCCAGAGGGCAGAGTATCGTGTTCGGCATGTGGCTCTGTCGCATCCTACTGCATTTGCATTAGAAATTTGAGCAGCGGTTCCCACCACAGTGGCACAACGAAAAGTTCCAAATCGGTTACTTCAAGGACAGCTCCGAGCTGTACCTTGCATTCCACTGATCCGACACCACCGTATGTCTGAAACGCCTGGGCTAGCAGGACAGAACGGATTAGGTGGTGGAAAGGGGCCAAAATGAGGTTGCTGTGAGTTGCACTAAACATACAAACTTTATTTGTCGACACACAACATTACACAAGAATGCAAAACACTCGAAGTTGTAATGGATCGCTTTGATTAACTTTAGATCGGCTGAAGGCCACACTCAAAATCCAATAAGCAACACGTAAGTGAGAAATTGACATAGAAGGTTCTTCTGGAGGTGTCACCCATAAATATTTCTATGTCTTCAATCTAAACAGGCTGAAAGACTTAGCACTTTAATTTTAGTGGAACTCGACTGGGGGCCGCATATTAAGCAATAAGAAGTGTTTCTATCGAACGGCAGAAGGCCTTATCTTAAAACAATTGAAGCAAATTCGGCTGAAGGCCCCATACAAAAACATCACAATCGCATGCCTTTTAGAGCAAGGCAAGAAAATTAATTTCAGAAATATTAAAATTCGTCTGAAGGCCATGCATCAACACAATAATTTAACGGCTTAAGGCCTTAAAAGATTTAATGTAAAATTCTGCTGAAGGCCCCCATCAGAACAACAATCTAATGCCTTAAGGGTAAGACAAAAACATTAATTTAAGAAATATTAAAACTCGGCTGAAGGCCACGCATCAACACAATAATTTAACGGCTTAAGGCCTTAAAAGATCTAATGTAAAATTCTGCTGAAGGCCCCTATAAGAACAACAATCTTATGCCTTAAGGGCAAGACAAGAACATTAACCAGGATATATAAAAACTCGGCTGAAGGCCCCACGTCAACCAAATAACTAAACCTCAAACAGGGAAGTTACTGTGTAACAGACACGGTACGGCGCTCAGAAGTTTCCAAGGGTCGGCCTGGAATTGTAACACTCACGCCCGTTTAGTCGAGACAGGCAGCCTGACCAACAATCTCTTAATCGGAAGGCAACCCAACCGGGGGAGAGTGCCGACGAACCAACCAACTACCTGATTTCGATCACCAGGCCAACGGCATTACAACCAAAATGCCAGCCAGGCGAAGAGACCAGTAACACTCGTCTTCAAATATTGGTGTGTTAATAAGCCAAGGCACAATAACTGCTGACATACATGAACATCACAGCGGCTGTGGAACTACATGGCGTGACGGACAGCATCAACACGGTAAGAAAACACTCACTCGCTGCTCTGTCGCAGCCGACCAGCTGGCTACTGCAGTACGCAGACAGCATTACAGCATTTAAAGCATTGCTCAGTGGAACTGACACAGGGTACACAGTATTACACGAAACACTGCCACAAGAGACTCGAACACTAGTAAAGCGAATCACTAATGAACAACTAGAACAAATCACAGGCGGACACACACACCAAACCGAAAGACGGTGGGTGACGAAACAAACGTCGTCTGAACAGACAACTGACCAACAACCAACCAAGGTCGTTGCCACTCTAACCATGTGTGTCAGCAACGGTCGGGAGAGTCTTGACTATCCGGAGCTCACTGCAGCTCCAACCCAACCCGATGGCCGTCCGGAACTGGTAGAAACGGTGATCCTGGCACACTGGCTCAGACCCAATCATGCAGAGGTGACCCTCGCCCATTGGCCACGACGTCTCCGCACGAGAAGGAACCGAGCCACGTCCAGCAATACGACCCAGTAACGAGTCACAGAAACGGTCAAAAGACCAAACACACGTCACCCAAGGAGGGGACCAACTGAGCGACCGACCAACGGTCGATCCCGTCCGTCGGACAGTTCATCCTATGTCGCGAGGGGTCGGTGAGTACTGGCTGTCCACGCCTCCCTAGCGCTCCGTCCCCGACTGCTGCTACGTCCCGACTACACTTCTGCCGCGTTCCAACTCCAACTACTCCAGGTCCGAACTCCCTTCACGACACACGACGACCGGGAAGTAATAGCCGCCCAGCAAAGATAATACGGCAGGGCTAATTTCGATACGCGCTGCTGCTACCACTCATGGGCAGGCAAGACAGCAATTCAGTGACACCAGTAATTGATATTAAGATAAACAAGACGTAAAATAATAGATGGCCCGAACATGAGCCACGTACGGCTCAATGTATACCGTGTTTTCTGATGAAAGCTGGTAATGCCTCGGTGCCAGTGATGGCCGTGTGTAGGTTAGGAGGAGGCGAAATTAGGACCTGCGCCCAACCTGCATATTGGCAGCACACTGGACCTAGACCTGCAGTTATGGTCTGGACTCTGATTTCATCTACATCTACATCTACATTTATACTCCGCAAGCCACCCAACGGTGTGTGGCGGAGGGCACTTTACGTGCCACTGTCATTACCTCCCTTTCCTGTTCCAGTCGCATATGGTTCGCCGGAAGAACGACTGTCTGAAAGCCTCCGTGCGCGCTCTAATCTCTCTAATTTTACATTCGTGATCTCCTCGGGAGGTATAAGTAGGTGGAAGCAATATATTCGATACCTCATCCAGAAACGCACCCTCTCGAAACCTGGCGAGCAAGCCAGACCGCGATGCAGAGCGCCTCTCTTGCAGAATCTGCCACTTGAGTTTGTTAAACATCTCCGTAACGCTATCACGGTTACCAAATAACCCTGTGACGAAACGCGCCGCTCTTCTTTGGATCTTCTCTATCTCCTCCGTCAACCCGATCTGGTACGGATCCCATACTGATGAGCAATACGAGTGTTTTGTAAGCCACCTCCTTTGTTGATGGACTACATTTTCTAAGGACTCTCCCAATGAATCTCAACCTGGTACCCGCCTTACCAACAATTAATTTTATATGATCATTCCACTTCAAATCGTTCGTATGACAACAGGAGCACTCTTGTGGTCATCCCTAATTGCGAATCTGAATTCTAGTCTAGTGATCCGAACTGTTGTGCTGCCATTCATCAACATCATTCCAGGAGATGTAACAACACGATAACGCTCTCCCACATACCACTAATGTAATCCAACATGCTCTACATAATGTCGACATGTAACCTTGGCCTGCTCGATCACCAGATCTGTCTTCAATCGAGCACATAAGGAACATCATCGGACTACCACTCCAGCCTCATCCACAACCAACATTAACCGTCCCTGTATTGACGGACCAACTGGAACAGGCATGGAATTCCATCCCACAAACTAACATATGGCATCTGCAGAACGCATTGCATGCACGTCTGCATGCTTGCATTCAACTTTCTGGCGGCTTCACCGGTTATTAATGTACCAGCATTTCACATTTGCAATGGCTTATCTCGCGCTTTAATTAACCTGTGATCTTGTATTGTTAACCACTTAAATATGTTACCTAGACAAATGTACTCCCGAAATTTCGGTACTCTACATTAATAATACTTTGGTGTTTCGATTTTTTCCCTGAGTGTAGCTAACGTGCCTGCAATTCACTATTTACTGTAGCAGTAACAACCCACCCTTATGCAAAATTAACTGCAAATTCTACTGGTTTCATCAGTTCTGTTGTACCTTCAATACAGTTTGAATTACGGCCGATTTTGACAGTGAACACTTTAACTGGCAGGAATTAATCTAATAAATAATAAGAAATATGTCTGGGGTCTTGTCCACTCGTCTCTTATAGGGTGCCTAAGGGATGCTACGTTCTCGGAATGCTATACAACAATTCAAGCAAATAATATTGATAGTTTTTGTTACAATAAGAAGAATGACAATACTTACCTTCTATTTACAACAAGTGGTCGCAAGCGATGGGCGACATGCAGAAAAAAAAATGGTTCAAATGGCTCTGAGCACTATGCGACTTAACATCTGATGTCATCAGTCCCCTAAAACTTAGAATTACTTAAACCTAACTAACCTAAGGACATCACACACATCCATGCCCGAGGCAGGATTCGAACCTGCGACCGTAGCAATCGCGCGGTTCTGGACTACAGCGTCTAGAACCGCATGGCCACCGCGGCCGGCACATGAAGACAGTAATGTTCTTCGCTATAGACAATGTCCAAACAAGCAATGGATATGGATCACTACTAACTGATATCGTAGCACTGTCTGCTAAGCCGTGCTAATACTTTACGAATACTTTGCGAACACTGAGCGAATCCTGAACCGATACTGAGCGACCGAGGCTCACAGGAGCGGCGCTTGTATTCTCCTCTTGCAGAGGTCTCTCCTGTCGTGGCGCGGTCCTTGTCAGCGAGCTATTGTCTGACGTTCCCTCACCGCCTTCTCTGGTCTTAGTAGTAGTACGACAAGGATATGGGACATGCCAAAGTATTTACAAGTTTAGACCAATTTGAAAGAAGCTAATTCTTATACACATACATTTACAGACTTCTGGTTAGAGACAATAATTAGATTTACTCCTGGTATACAATATTTTTTTACAAATAACTTGTTAAATAATGTAATGTCACACTGTTCACTCGTATCTCACTATCAGTCACTGCAAACACTACACACACACACACACAGACACACACACACACACACACACACACACACACATACACACACACTGGTGAGCTCTGGGCCATTTTCTGTACCGCAACCTCCCATTTGCTATCCTGAAAAATTGAGTCTGCATTAATCTATAGTGAGTGAGATGTTAATCTCAGAAAGAGGAAGAGGTGTTAGTATTGTGCTATGCATAACTTCGGGGTAAGTTTTTCTAGAAAAAGGAAAAAGAAGGAAAAAAGATAGTGTGAAGCTGTTATGTGGAACGCTTTTTTTTTACCAAACCCCTACTCTGTTTTATCTAAGTAATCTTTCAATATATAAAATCCATTGCATAACAGGTACTTAAAGCTGCCATTTTAAATAAGTGCAATTCCACAAATTCTTTTATCTTGGTAGAAAATGCTGTTTTGAGTTTTATGTTTATTTTTTCTTGGTAAATGTAACTTGAGTCTAGGTCTTGTTCCATGGTCATGGACAGAGCTGTTTCTGCAGTAATTACCAATGTTATTTTTGATGTGTAAAACTGACTGGTAAATGTATTCACATGGAGCAGTTAAAATCCCCAGATCTTTACAATGAGCTCGACTACAACTTTTGGTTATTATTCTTATGACTCTTTACTGGTGTTCATATTTTGTGCATTTGTTCCCCAAAAGAGAATGGAGTGTACGTATGAATAGTATGTAACTAAAAGACACTGCATGTTACACACTGATGGTAGGATTCTAAGGACATAACATACTGATGGCATTTGTGTTTGCAAATACCTTTGTGTGTTCTTGCATTCTTCCGCTTCGTTCCGACGCTTGCGGCTACGACACAACAATACGCATCATAAATACTGCGTGTCTAAAAGCCTACTCGCAAATGTCACATTAATATCAGGTGTGCCAATCTTGTATTTTGAACTGTGTTTGCCGGCATCTCGTGGTCGTGCGGTAGCGTTCTCGCTTCCCACGCCTGGGTTCCCGGGTTCGATTCCCGGCGGGGTCAGGGATTTTCTCTGCCTCGTGATGGCTGGGTGTTGTGTGCTGTCCTTAGGTTAGTTAGGTTTAAGTAGTTCTAAGTTCTAGGGGACTTATGACCACAGCAGTTGAGTCCCATAGTGCTCAGAGCCATTTGAACTATGTTTTATACTGAATCTGCATATAAGCGTCTTGATGAATTATGTATTTGCTGACGAACATGTTTGCACATCTAGATGTGTCTCGCTGAGCTCCTTAAGCTGGACACCTTGTTCATTACTCTAGCACTTTTTATTAAATTTCTATTAATTTAGAAGTATTTCTCTGTTAGTTTTCGTTCAGCTTCATGTATCTATGTCAATAAATTTGGTACTGAGTTGTTCAGCACATCAAGCTGTGTAAGGAGAATGAAATTTTCACTCCGCAGCGGAGGTGGGCTGATATCAAACTTCCTGGCAGATTAAAACTGTGTGCAGGACCGAGACTCGAACTCAGGACCTTTCATGTCCATGCACACTCCGCTGCAGACTGAAAATTTCATTCTGGAAACATCCCTCAGACTGTGGCAAAGACATGTCTCCACAGCATCATTTTTTCCAGGAGTGCTATTTCTGCCAGGTTCGCAGGAGAGCTTCTGCCAAGTTTGGAAGGTAGAAGACGAGGTACTGGCAGATTTGAAGCTGTTAGGACGGGGCGAGAGTCGTGCTTGGGTAACTCAGTCGGTAGAGCACTTGCCCGCGAAAGGCAAAGGTCTTGTGTATCGGAAGTTTGCAGGGCCTATGTGGTCACTGTTAAATAAGCCAAGTTTATGCACCTTTATCTTTGGAAGTATTGAAGACTACAATCCAAAATGTTTATAGATAACTCACCAGCGTTGTTTACGTCTACTGAAGCAGAATTAGAAGAGAAATTGCTAAAGAAGCAGAAAAATATTTTTTAAGGAAATTATGCATTTTTGTTATGTATACGTGTACATGTAAGTCCCTAGATTCATACCGTTTCAATTGTATTATACTCCAGAAAATGCAGTGTGTAATAATGAAACAGGTCACAAAGTTTTATGTAGCTATCACAAGTAGTTTTTGATAACAGATATGTGAAGCACAAAAAATTTATTTTGAGAAAATCGCGTTTAAAGTTTAAGATCCTATAAACTCACTCATATCTCTAAATTAAGGCTCAAAAGCACCCGTCAGCAAAGCCCGCATCACTATCTTTGCCACCTGCTTTCTCTAAAAGCGTTCTCGATCTTCCTTCTTTGGTGGTGAACTCTACTGCACGCTGTACCTCGGCAAGTCTCGACTTTTCTAATAATTCAACACCTTTACAGCCTGGGATGGTGTTAACATGGTCTACAACTTTTATTCTCCCATGTTTTCACCATTAAATGTCTATCGAGCACCACTAACTCCTTTTTTAAGTGTTTTTGGACACTCCTGTCCAGATAATATTAATGAAATACTCATTGGGATTCTGGGTCAGCCCATATTGACATTGTAGTAAGAAGTCTGGCTCAGTTACTACCTATAAATTCGTTTGATGGCTTCCACAATAGCTTCAGGAATATATTTCTTGTGTTCAGAATACACCTTCCGAATTTCAGCTTTCCGAAATTTACACCGCGATTCATGACTAGATGGGCAAAGTGAATGTATCGGTTCTCGGTCAGTTCAGCGTATGGGGTCAAGGCCGCTTTCTTCATACTTTCTAAATCATTTCCGTTATTCCCGATAGTCATTCCGTAATGCCGCTGAAGCCAATCTATTGTTTTATCAGTTAGTCGATCCTAAGTGGCTTGCCATCTGACGCTGTGGTGCTGCGACGAATTTGATTGAACTTTCTGAGGCGTTTGCCCTTCCTCTTTTGTACATGTCCAACGCATTCCATTTTCTTTAACTCCACATTTTCACATGTATCTGATTCAACTGGACGCTTACAGGCTTTAGAATTACATATAAAGAGGCGCACGTCCGAGATTAGGTAGTTTCACAGATAGAGATGTAACATAATAAAATTAAAAGCAAATGTCACACAAAGATAAGTTTTATACCATTTTGTCCAGGAAAAGAGTGAAGAATATTGTAAGACTGGTCCTTTATTCCTCCCTCAAAACTTTAATGGTTGATACAATCACGCTTCCGCCTTAGGCGTCCATCTAATATACCGCCATACTTGGCAGTTTCAATGTAATAGTGCTACAATGTGAAAGGTGGCTACACTGAGTCACAGCGCCAGAGATTGGGCCAAAGAGTATTATTCAGTCGCCTCCACTGGCAGTAGTTGTTCAGAGAATGTCGAGGGCAGTAGTAGTTCAGAGGTTGCCGTGGGCAGTGCTTGTTGAGAGGATGTCGATAGCAGTACTAGTTGCAGGTATGTCGTGTGCAGTTGTCCTGTTGGTAGAGACAGCAGACGTTGTTCGATTGGGGATGTTGCAATGTTCACAGTGTATTTTTCGTCAATATATATGAAGGTAACAAAAATTTTTTATTTTAAATTCCCTAAATAACAATGCCTCTTGGTCACAGGTTCAGTCAACAAAGCATCTGGCTTGTGTTCATGTATTAGACTGTAATTATGGTTTCTATGTGCAATTATAGTGTTTCTGGTTTTTTTAATTACTTCATTGTAAATGGTGTTTAAAATATCTTGTCGTATTGAGGAAGAACCGTGCCAGATGTGTACGTTCAATCACACTTCCACACACAGAACAGTTACACTTGTGCTTTGTTGTTCCATAGCTTTTATAGTTGCTGGGGACTTTATTAATTAATTGTGTTAACGGAAGTTTCCTTTCATTCTTTGTTGTTACTCTATGCAGTCAGATTGCGTACTAATAATAGTCAGGGCCAACCGGTTACGAGACTTCATAACCGGACACATAGCGACTAAAATATATTTTCATTAAAAAATAA
This sequence comes from Schistocerca cancellata, assembly GCF_023864275.1. Taxonomy (NCBI): domain Eukaryota; kingdom Metazoa; phylum Arthropoda; class Insecta; order Orthoptera; family Acrididae; genus Schistocerca; species Schistocerca cancellata. The sequence goes on along the minus strand of NC_064631.1, from coordinate 616,814,179 downwards.
TTAAGCCCACATGCACGTGGCGACGACTGCTTCGGATCGACCCTTGGAATTCTTTTGATAGTAAAAATAGCAGACAGTAGGATTGTTGTAGTAATTTGTAGTTTAGTAATTGTACTCTATATTGCATGTGTAGATTTGGTGATTGAACATTTGTAGTTGTCTTGTCATTCTTCTAATGGTGTTTTTGCAGAATTTAATTTTTGATGTCTTGTATAGAGGTTTGACAAAGTTGTGCAAATTATGAAGATTTCAATTGTTCGTTAATCGTGTTTGTCGGGAAGCATTTCGTGTGAATGGTATTGTTGGTGATAAAGTGTCATATTGTGTGTAATTTTCGTATAGTGAAGAGTTTTGTATGTTTTGTAAATGATTACGCGATCGATGAAAAAGGCAAGAATGATGGATAGTCAGAATGGCGAAATTGTTAACATGGCGAACTCGCCAACACATGAGAGCAGTATGATGAATAATGAAGTAGAAAACAATTTAATAAGTCGGGAAAATAGTCCGGAACCAGTTCAAAATTTTTCACAATCAAAAAATTTTCAGAATATGAGATTAACGACAGAAGATTCTGGAATAGTATCGAACACAGATAGCTTTACAGCTATGACGAAGGAAGATGGTTTTGCGGGAAATGTTAGGGGTGAAAAGAATTTCGAACCAGTTAATATGGAGCTGTAGATGAGTGCAATGTTAAATTTGGGATCTGAATTAAAAACAGTGGAATCACAAATAAGAACAATTAAAACTGATATGGGAACAATGGAAACACGGTTAGACTCACTGGGATCACAGTTAGGATCTGAATTAAAAACAGTGGCAACACGGTTAGACTCACAAATACGAACAATTAAAACAGAGATGGAAACAATGGAAACACGGTTAGACTCACGAATAGGGACATGTTTCAAAAACATGAAAGATGAATTAAAGAAAGAAATTAGAGAAGAAGTACAACCGATTTTGCATGCTCACAATAATAGATTAATTTCAATAGAAATTAGACAAAAGGAACAGGATAGAGAACAGGAAGAAAGAGATCGCGTGATAGTACAAAAATTTTCAAATTTACAACGCGCACACGATAAGGAAGAAATATTTGAAAGAATCGAGGAATCCGTACCAATTGACAGAATAAATAACCTAACACAACAGTATGAACAGTTAACTACTAAATGTGTCAATACCTAAACCCGAGTCGCGACGCTTACGGAAGACGTAAATAAACAGAAAGAACAAATAGGTGACTTATCGGAAAGAGTTGAGGAGATTTCAGATAAACTGACAAGTCTTAGTTTAAATGGGGACATAGATTCAGATGATACAGATCCATTGCAATTTGCAGAAACCGAAGAGTACCAGAACATAAATAAACATGTTGAAAATCAGGGAAAATTTAATGAACGCGTTAAAAGGGAATTTGGGGCGTTACGAAAGCAAGTCAAACAAATTGAAAGCGAAATCGTAGGAAAAGACAGTAGAAGAAATTTAGAATCACAGATAGCAGCGGGTTTTGAAGAAAATAATATATTTCATTTACGAGATGCAACAAGAGAGCGCCAGGCGCGCGAACTTAACAATAATCGACATTCGGACTGGGACAGACACGGTAGGTCTTGGTCGCCACAAGGCGAAAACTTTGACTATAAACACTTTTTAACTGTTCGGAAATTTAAGATCTTTCGCAATTCTAAGAATGACGTACATCCATGTTCATGGCTAGATCAATTTATGTACGCACTTCCACCAAATTGGCCACTAAGGCACAAACTGGAATTTATGTGTGGATATTTAGAAAACGAACGGGCGACGCGGATGCGCGCACTTATTAGAGATTATAATAATTTAAATGATTTTTATCATGCATTTCTATCGGCATATTGGTCCGAAAACACGCAAGCCAGAGTCAAACATAGTCTTATTATGCCGCGTAATTTTAAACAGTCTGAGTTCCGCACGCCAGCAGAATACTTTGAAGACATGATTCGAAAGAATCAGTTCCTTTCCAACCCTTACAGCCCGACTGAACTAATTCGCATTTGTTTAACTAAGCTGCCACAATCGATAAGTCAAATTGCTTTAGCCGGAGGATGTAAAGATGACATAGAGACTTTTAAGACTTTGCTACAAGAACTTGAATATGACAACGACGACGGAACTTCTTGTAATTTTTTCAGTAACAGTAATTGCAATAGATTTTCAGAGAAAAGGAATAATGATCGGAACGGACGTTATAGCGGTAATTTTGAAAATGACAGACGAAACAGACAGGACAATAGATACCAGCCTTATGACAGTAACAGACGTTCTAACAGTAATTACACAGACAATTATAACAGCGGAAACTCATACCGGAATGATCAATCATACGGAAACGGTAATCGTTATCATCAAGACAGAAATTATTCATACAATAATAGAAATTCTTACTACAGAAATAACCAGAGTAGTAGATACAACAATAATTTCAGAAGTGACAGTCGAAATTACACAAGAAGTAGTCATGCAGATAGACAGGAAAATAGAAATTTTAATAACAGACACAACCAAGAATTTACATGTAACAGACAGGAGGGACCTAACTGGCAACCTCCGCGTGACAGAAATTCAGAGAGACAAGTGCAAATCGTAGAAATTGATCCGCAAAATGACGCGGATAATCAAAGACGTGACGCAAACAATCGACAAGACTTGTAGCTTCGGCTTCTGGCAGCAATATAGACGGTTCAGAAAGCAATGACACTACGACTTTACACTACGTACGCCTGGAAGACATAAGAGACAATTTGCTAGACGAAAAGGAAAATAATGTAGACGCATTTTTACATCCTGTTATTGAAGTATGTGTGGGTAAGAATGAGTTCACTGTGGTTTTAGATTCTGGGAGCCCGTTGAATGTTATTAGTGAATCAGTTTTTCGTAAGTGTGTAAGAACTATTACTTGTCCTGTGTTACCTGTTTCTAAAACTACAATTCGAGGAGCTATTTCTGGAGAAAGTGAGGAAGTCAAACAACGGCCCAACTTAAATTTCATTTGCCAAGGATATGAATTTTCTGCAAATTTTATTATTGTTCCATTACCCAGTATAAAAATTATATCAGGTATTGAGTTTCTTAACACACATAAGTCAATTTTAAACTTTAAGGAAGGAAGTGTGAACTTGACTGTTGCCGGAATGCCGAGATGTATGAAATTTTTTGAGTGTTTAACGAAATCTAAATCAGAAACAAAATGTTTAAGGTTTCTTATTTCTGACGTTTTCGCTGAGCATTATGACGACAATGTGTTCATTCATGACAACGACAATAGATACAGAGACGCGATGGATGATATAATTAATAGCGAAGAATTAATTAATGAAAAGGTTAACAAAGATGAAGTGCCAGATGACGTTGCAAGAGAAGAACTGCACCAAATTTTGACTTCACATGCTACAGTATTTAGTCATCACACAGGAACTATACAAGGCTTACAATATTTATTTAAAGTAAACGAACACACACCATTTCGAGGAAAAACGTACGCTGTTCCTTTGGCGTACAGAGACAAGGTTAAGAGTGAACTTCAATACATGTTAGATCAAGGCATTATTGAGCCAGCAGTCAGTCCTTATACCAGCCCATTACACGTCGTTCTTAAAAAGGATGGGTCAATTCGTTTGGTTCTGGATTCCAGACAGATAAATAATATCATCATTCCTGAAACTGACCATCCACAACATCTAGGTGAACTTCTTCAACATTTCCATGGAGTTAAAGTCTTATCCACGATTGATATGCGCGCAAGTTTTTGGCAAATAGAACTCCACCGTTATTGTAGAAAATACACTGCCTTTTTAGCCTTTGGTAACTGTTATCAATTTCGGAAATTACCGTTTGGACTTACCTTATCTTCTGCTGCATTCGTTCGTAGTTTAAATGAAATTTTACCTGTTTATCTTCGTGACAATATTACTTCATATGTTGACGATATTCTTATTGCTAAACGTTCTTGGAGTGAGCACAACAAAATTTTGGACTCATTATTACGTATTTTTGCAAGAGTTAGCATTACAGTGAACTTGTAAAAATCTGAATCTGGTCGTTCTCAGGTGAAATTTCTTGGTCATATTATTTCTACAGAAGGTATTCTTTCTGATCCAGAGAAACTAGACGCTATTCGTAATTATGCTGTTCCTACTACAAAACGGGATGTTCGTAGTTTCCTTGGTGTCTGTAATTTTCTTAGACGCTTTGTTAGATTGGACAATTTGGCCACACCTCGTTTATGGGAACTATCTGGAAAGAATTCTAATTGGTGTTGGGATGAGGAAGCTCAATCAGAATTTGAACAACTTCGTGATGCTTTAGTTGCTGTTCCACTTCTTTCACATCCGGATTTATTTAAAGATTTTTGTTTGGCGACGGAATCATCATACAACGGCCTAGGTGCACACTTATTTCAAGTGATAGAAGAAAACGGCGTTGTAGTACAGAAAACTATTGCATTTGGAAGTCGTATTCTCTCTAAATCAGAAAAGAATTATTCGATTACGGAACTTGAAGCTTTGGCTGTTGTATGGGCTTTCACAAAATTTCGCATATTTTTGTATGGCAGACATACTAAGGTTTACACTGATCATCGAGCTCTGGAATTACTTATGTCAACAAAATTAACACATGGAAGATTGTCACGATGGGCGCTGTATCTACAGCAATTTGATTTTAGTATTGTTTACATACAGGGTTCTTCAAATATTATTGCTGATGCTTTATCACGTGCACCTATCGGTTTGAAACAAAGTGCTGAGGAGGACTGCAAAGAAAACAATTATTGTTTGATGTATATTCAAGGTATTGCGTTTGAAAATTTTATTTCGTCTTAGCTCCAGGACATCGCTAAAGAGCAAAACAAGGATCCAACCTGGAAGAACATTAAGAAGAAGTGGAGGAGAAAGGAAAGCGTAGCGATTAGACAGTATTATTTAGTTCGCAATGCTATTCTTTTTAAACGAAAATCGGTCGACAACTCTGTTTGGTTAGTTTGTATTCCTGATGAGTGGGTTAATAAATTGATTTGGTCTACACATTTCAGTTATGCACACTTTGGTCCCAGAAAATGCTTTCATAAATTACGAGAAAATTGCTACTTCAGTAATATGGAAAAACGTATTCGATCTGTTCTTGTCAAATGCAAATTATGTCAAAAGGCTAAGCCGCCAACTATTTCTAACAGAGCATCGTTGTTTCCTATCATTCCAGCGAAATTAAAGGAGAAGGCTGCAGTCGATTTGTTCGGTCCAGTGGTTCGTTCTACTAATGGTTTTGTGTACATTTTGGTAGCAGTGGAATGGACATCAAAATATTTATGTTTTACACCTTTACGCAAAGTAACAGCTCGATCAGTATCTAATGCTTTCATCAAACATTTTCTTAAAGAAGTGGGTCATGTTGATAAGGTTATATCAGATAATGGATCACAGTTTCGCTCTGAAATTTGGCTTCATACTCTACGGCGTCGTAAGATTAAACCAATTTTCATTTCACTTTTTCACCCTCAATCTAACGCTTCAGAGAGATGGATGAAGAAAATCAATAAATTGTGTCGGCTTTATTGTCATCAGAATCACAGAACGTGGGATCAGTATCTTCATATTTTTCAAAACATTCTGAATGAACTCCCTAATGATTCAACTTCTTTACCGCCTATATTGATATTAAAAAATAAGGCACCGACAAATCACATTTCTGAAACCGTACCTTTTCTGCCTACACGGAAACTGCGGCATTCTGAAGTTGTCAACCTGGCTCTACAAAATATTGCATCTGCGGCTGCTAGAAGAGAGAAATCAGCTAAACGTCCTGGTCGTTTAAAAACCTTGTCAGTTGGTCAAAAGGTGTTAATTAAGTCTCATCGTTTGTCTCACAAAGGAAAGGGCTTGTGTCGCAATTTTTTTCTGCTTCATAACGGTCCATATAGAGTTCACAAAATTATTCATGATAACACTGTCGAAGTAGAAAGTCGTAAATCTCTGCGCTCTAAGGGAATACATCATATATCGAACGTTAATATTTTTGTGGAATGACATACTTTTGAGAAAATAACAGTTATACGTAAACATGCAGAGAATACAAGGGTACCGCGCCGTGTTCTGGCGGCGACACATACTCAAAGCAACAGTCAAGTCTGCGCGCCGCACAAGGCAGTCGTTGACCGCAAACAATTACCTCCTAAGTCACGCGTACCTACAGCTGATCGAACGCTCAGTGCGAATGCACTGACAGCCGTAAACAAATACGCAGTCTAATTTCTCTGATTAAATTCAGTATAAAGCTATAGTGACTTGATAAATTATGTTATTAAAAAAATGGTTCAAATGGCTCTGAGCACTATGGGACTTAACTTCTATGGTCATCAGTCCCCTAGAACTTAGAACTACTTAAACCTAACTAACCTAAGGACATCACACACATCCATGCCCGAGGCAGGATTCGAACCTGCGACCGCAGCGGTCACGCGGTTCCAGACTGTAGCGCCTTTAACCGCTTGGCCACCACGGCCGGCCAATTATGTTATTAACGTTCAGTATTTTTCAGCATACAGTTGTATAAAATATTTAAGAACTTCAGGTAAATTCTGTGTGTGTCCGACGTTAAGAGGACTTGCTATCGAGAAAATTTCAGGAAGAATGTAATTTCGAAGAAGAAAGTAATAAACTAAAAAGGTAACTATTAATTGAGTTCATTTTTCAGGTAACATATTTCTACTTAGGTATGTACTTTATACGTAATTTGCTGCTCGCGATTACATGATTTATACTTTGTGCTAAATTTTATGTTCCATGAATTTACTTGTGAAGCGACGTGCTTGCGTACATTTGCTGATTTTGACAATGTTTTATTAATGAACAGGGTTGTTACTTGTGTATATTATGCATCACTTGGCTGCTATGCTTTTTCACTGATGTCACATTTTTTTTATTATGTGCCTGCTGTGCTTATTTATTTAAATTATAATTGTCACCTGATTAGTCTTGATGATATGGTTATGTATATAAGTCATACTTTGTGATTTATCTGCTTGCGCCTTCATGTTTACTTATTAAGATTAGATATGAACATTTATTTTCTTATGCTGATATGATGCTAATGAGCTGTTTATTATGTAAGATATATACTTGCTGCTTTGCGTATGGATTGCATATTTACACATTTCTCTTTTGTTGTCGTAACTACTCTTTAATTTGGTATGTAGAAATGCTGATATACTGTGTACGAACATGGAGTTTAGGTCACACAATGGTATTAATTATAGATTGTTAGCTTGGCAGAGCCTCGTTGTAGGGATTGTGCTGCATCCACTTGTTGACATTCTGTTCTCTACCGGTATATTTACTCGCTATTGCATGTTTGGCTTACGCTCAGTGCTTAACATTTTAAGATAAGAAATGAACTGCCATGAGCTGGAGGTTTTCTGGAAGCTGTATAAATTTATGCTAATAGAAAGGAAACTAACGACATGAAATACCAACACTAGGTTTAGACCATTGACAGTTATTACACTGCATTATTCGTGAGCAATTGAAATAGCAAGTGACACTTGACACAAGAAATACTCCACATGTTTGCTTCTGTTTTGCCATGATTCTTGAACTGGTGTACACACTGTGAAATATTACGATCATTCACACTCTGTACTCGTACTTACTTACTGAAAGTTATTCAAACTAAAGACTGTTAGAGGTCATGTATGCATTCCTTTTATTTAGTGATGGACAAGGTAACCAAAATGTATTTTATAATTCATAATGTGCAGAAGATTTGGGTCAGGTGGATTACACAGAGGTTGTGTGTGGACATTGTGTCTTCGGATTGTATGGGATGATGAATTGAAAGATTTTATCTGTACTTGTTCGAGGAGACTGAGTAGAGGAAAGAGTTGTTATGGAAGTGAAATGATATTGGTGATAAGGTTTATATGTATCGACGTATTGAAAAGGTATTATTGAGACTGTGTGAAGTTGATGATTATTGGAGTTTTGGTGGACAAGAGGTAAAGTAAATGGTATTGATGATAAGGTTTATATGTATCGACGTAAGAGGTATTTTTGAAGTATTAAGATTGTGTGGTGCTGATGTTTATTGGAGTTTTGATGGATAAGAGGTAAAGTAAGTGAGGAGCATTTTTTTTTTTTTGTTGGTTTATATGGAACAAGGAGGATGAAGATGGCAGACTAGAACACTCAAGTGGAAGGAAGAGTGTCTACACACACACTTTGTTAAATCAATAAGCAGTATACACTTTTTTTTGGAGAGAGGAAGTAATTGCATATCTTGGCACACTGACAGTTGTTCAGCAACCGCACATTTTGATTTGACTTGGCAAACATTGGTCTTGACATGATGACTATGATGTTGACTAACTATTATTGACTGTTATATACTGCTGCCACTACTACTTGATACACATGTTGAACATCAAATTTTTGACAGAATTGCATTTACACAGCTAACACTATTCAATTAAAAAGATGAGTGAGTGTGTTTTGTGTGTTTTCCTTTCGCAATCCCAAATAATTGGTACCGACCTACCTCCTAAATATTATTTTACTTGTTTGTGGTGGCTTGCACTGACACCCATAAATATTATAGGTTTACTGTTTTTATGTATTTTTAATAGTTAATATGACATTTATCTGATATCATTTGTGTTTTTATTATAATTTGTATGTTTAGTGTAAGAGCATTGATAATAATTTTGTAAAAGCAATTTTGTGTGCATTCAAACTGTTGTTCGTGCTTGCACCTATCATCAGTGATGGGTGTCGCTTCGAAATCTTTAATTTCTGCTGATGAACTGTCTATTTAGTGATAGTGAATATTATGGACTGTTACCTGCACTTGTTCAACATTGCTTGGTGCCACTGATGGAACTGCTTCTACTGAAATAATGTTACTTCTTGTTGTCTGCACCTGTTCAACATTGCTGGGTGCCACTGATGGAACTGCTTCTACTGAATGATGTCACTTGTTGGTATCTGCACCTGCTCAACATTACTGGGTGCCACTGTTGGAACTGCTTCTACTGAAATGATGTCACTTGTTGGTGTCTGCACCTGCTCAACATTGCTGGGTGCCACTGATGGAACTGCTTCTAGTGAAATAATGTTACTTCTTGCTGTCTGCACCTGTTCAACATTGCTGGGTGCCACTGATGGAACTGCTTCTACTGAGATGATGTTACTTGTTGGTGTCTGCACCTGCTCGCCATTGCTGGGTGCCACTGTTGGAGCTGTTTAAATACTGCTGATTAAATGTTATGAGACTGCTATTTGCACCTGTTGACCATTGCTGGGTGCTACTGTTGGAACTGTCAACAACTCTGAGGAGTGTTACCTGTTTATTGAACTATTGAAAATATTTTATGTGAATATTTGTATAAACTGATTTTTTTGTGTATTTACTGTTTATGAAATGTTATGAGACTCTTACCTGCACCTATTCGTCATTGCTGACGCTATTGATTGAATTGTTTAACCACATGATACTTGTGTAAACCATTATGTAAAATCACATGTATGCAAGCATTTGTAGTCCTTACTGTATTTTATATATTGGTTATTGAAGGGTCAGTGCAAAGCCTAAATTTATTCAGTTATGTGATATTTACTTATTAATATTATCTTTTATTTTTGTCTGTATTTTTTTGGACGAATTTAGTGGTATTTTCACCACCAATTCTGGCAAAAATACCGTCAAATTCTAGCCCGTGGAGGAGGGGCATATGAAAGGTGGCTACACTGAGTCACAGCGCCAGAGATTGCGCCAAAGAGTATTATTCAGCCGCCTCCACTAGCAGTAGTTGTTCAGAGAATGTCGAGGGCAGTAGTAGTTCAGAGGTTGCCGTGGGCAGTGCTTGTTGAGAGGATGTCGATAGCAGTACTAGTTGCAGGTATGTCGTGTGCAGTTGTCCTGTTGGTAGAGACAGCAGACGTTGTTCGATTGGGGATGTTGCAATGTTCACAGTGTATTTTTCGTCAATATGTATGAAGGTAACAAATTTTTTTTTATTTCAAATTCCCTAAGTAACAATGCCTCTTGGTCACAGGTTCAGTCAACAAAGCATATGGCTTGTGTTCATGTATTTGACTGTAATTATGGTTTCTATGTGCAGTTATAGTATTTCTGGTTTTTTTAATTACTTCATTGTAAATGGTGTTTAAAATATCTTGTCGTATTGAGGAAGAACCGTGCCAGATGTGTACGTTCAATCACACTTCCACACACAGAACAGTTACACTTGTGCTTTGTTATTTCGTAGCTTTTATAGTTGCTGGGGACCTAATTAATTAATTGTGTTAACGGAAGTTTCCTTTCATTCTTTGTTGTTACTCTATGCAGTCAGATTGCGTACTAATACTAGTCGGGGCCATCCGTTTACGAGACTTCGTAGCCGGACACACAGAGACTAAAAAATTATTTGCATTGTATATAATTAAGCCCCCATGCAAGTGTGACCCGTGAACATTTTCAGACGCATTTGTTACAAACTGATAAAAGCCACTCTGGATTCATCCGTAAACTACTACAGGAGATAATCAAAAAATGTGAGTGAAATGTAGTGAAGAGATAGTAATTTCCTGTATATGCACAGAAATACTGCAGACCGATCTGGAATGCCTGGTAGATGGTGCATAGCTTTGAACCACATGTTAAGGTTTCTTACCTTTCCACTCGCGAATGGAATGCTGATAAAATGTGTTTCTGTGCACGCTGTATTTATTCCAGTCTTGTTTTCGCTCTCCCTCGGCAGCGATACGTAGAGGCCTGAAGACTATTCCTATATTTCTGAGGTATATTCCTGTTTCTTGAAGTTTTGGAAGTTGGCCTTCATCTACATCTACATATACACTGCGCAAGCCACCATACGCTGCATGCTAGAGGGCACCTTCTACCATTTCTAGTTATTCCCTTTGCTGTTCCACTCGCAAATGGAGTGAGAGAGGAACGACGAGCCCTAATTTCTCTCGTCTTCGCAGCTGAGATATACGCTGGTAGCAGTAGAATCGTTCTGTAGTCAGCCGCAAGTGCCGGTTCTCTAAATTTTCCCAAAAGTGTTTCCTGAAAAGGACTTCTTCTTTCCCACTTGAGTTCACGAAGTATTTCTGTAAGACACGCGTGTTCATTGAACCTACCGGAAACAACCAAACAGCTCGCTTCGGAATTGCTTCGGCTTCTTCCTTTTACCTGGCCTGGTGGGGATCCCAAACAGTCGAGCAGTAGGCCTACTATAGAATACGTTGCACTATTGTTCTACACGCGATCGCCTTTAAAGATGATCTAACTTTCCTAGGATTTCCCAATAAACCGAAGTCGACCATTCACCTTCCCCACTACTGACCTTAGGTGCTCGTTTCATTTCATATCGTTTTTCAACGTTATTTCTAGATATTTAATCGACTTGACAGTGTTAAACAGCACATCACATTCGAAGACTACAAGATTGTTTTTCCTAATAATCTACATACAGTTACATTTTTTTTTACATTAACATTTTACATTAACATCACGCCATTTACAAATTCTGTATAGGTCATCTTGTATCTTTCTCATATACTACAGTATCATTAGTAAGCAGTCTCAGATTGCTGCGCAACCGATCCGCCAGATCTTTTATGTACACAGAGAACAAGAGAGGTCGTGTAACTTTTCCGTGGATCGCTCCTAACGGTACCCTTGGCTCTGATGAACACTTGCCGTCAAGGACAACGTACGAGTTTCTATTACCTAAGAAGTCTTCGAGCCGCTTACATATCTGAGATCGTAATCCGTATCCCTGGATCTTCGTAAACAGACTGCTGTGGGCACCGTGTCAAACACGTTGCGGAATTATAGCAACATGCAGTCTGCCTGTTGCTCTTCGTGCATGGTTCGAAAGAACGTCGTGCGAGAAGCTGAGTTTCCAGGGAGCGATGCTTTCCAAAACTGGGTTGATTCGTCAACAAAAGTTTTTCTACCTCGAGGATATATCTTATATTAGAACTTAGAAGATATTTAAAGATTTGTTAACCAAACCGATGTTAACGATATCAGTTTTGCGGGTCCGTCCTTTACCGTTTTTATATATGGGAGGCACTCGCCTTTTTTTTTTTTTTTTTTTCCTAATGCTTGAAACTTTGCGCTGAGCGACAGGTTCGCGTTAAGTGCAACCTACGAAGGAGCCAATGCCGGAGAATATTCTCCGTAAAACCCAAATGAACATGCCAACGTACTTGTTTACAAAACCTTCAGTTGTTTCTCAACGCCAGGGATGCATAGTTCAACGTTTTGCATGTAGGAGTCAGTGTGACGGCCAAATGATGATGTATCTGTATGGTACTCATGCGTGAATGAATTTTAAATGAGAAATTTAAAACCACTTTTACGGTCTTTTGCTGTCTTCTGTTGCCAGACGACTGGTGAACAAGTGACTCAACAGAAGCCTTCGATACGCCTTTGACCAGAATTTTCTCGGGTTCTTGGCAAGATCTCTCGTTAACATTCGGCGGTGGAAGCTGTTGTATACTTCGAGCACCGACCTTTTCGTCGGATAATCTCAAGCGCCTCCCAATCAACGTCGTCTAGCATCTTTGTGATGCTCTTTCGTGAATCCGACAAATCGGTGATCATTTTTTCCGACCTTCTTTGCATACATTCAACATCGCCTGTTTGTCCCACTTGGTATGGATGTCACTGACGTGAGGGGAGTTCTTGGACGGAATGAAAAAGAGTTTCGTAAGGAGCTTCCTTTTTAGACTGACTTCCAGTTTTTGCTGTATCATACCCCACAAAGTTTCATATTCTGGTATTAATCTTACTTAACGGATTACAGTTGTGGCTTACCAGTTCTTTCTGCTTTTTCTGAAGACCACAATTGATCTCTATGTATGTTGTTGTTGTTGTTGATGTGGTCTTCAGTCCAGTGATGCAGCTCTCCATGCTACTCTATCCTGTGTAAGCCTCTTTATCCGCAAGTACTACTGCAACGTACATCGCCGGCCGCGGTGGTCTAGCGGTTCTAGGCGCTGTCCGGAACCGCGCGACCGCTACGGTCGCAGGTTCGAATCCTGCCTCGGGCATGGATGTGTGTGATGTCCTTAGGTTAGTTAGGTTTAAGTAGTTCTAAGTTCTAGGGGACTGATGACCACAGATGTTAAGTAAGTCCCATAGTGCTCAGAGCCATTTGAACCATTTTTTTGCAGCGTACATCCTTCTGAATCTGTTTAGTATATTAGTCTCTTGGTCTTCCTCTACGATTTTTGCTTTCGTCTCTTGAGCTTCCTCTACGATGTTTACCTTCCATTCTTAGCTCCAGTACTAAATTTGAGATCCTTTGACGCCATCTAATGTTCAGCATTCTTATGTAGCACTACATTTCAAAACCTTCTACTCTCTTCTTGTTTAAATTGTTTATCGTCCATGATTCACATCCATACTTGGCTATACTCTATACAAATACTTTCAGGAAAAACTTTCTGACACTTAAATCTATACTTGGTGTTAACATATTTGCTGTCCAAATAGAAAAACTCATCTACTACTTTAAGTGTCTCATTTCCTAATCAAATTCCCTCAGCATCACCAGATTTAATTCGACTACGTTCCATTATACTCGTTTTGCTTTTGTTGATATTCACCTTATATCTTCCTTTCAAGACGCTGTCCCTTCCGTTCAAGTGTTCTTCCAAATCCTTTTCTGTCTCTCACAAAATTACAGTGCCATTGGCAAACCTCAAGGTTGTAATTTCTTCTCCCTAGTTTTTAATTCCTACTCTAAGGTTCTCAACCATTGCTTCCCTTTCGTGCCCCTCAATTCTTACAACTGCCGTCTGGTTTCTGTACAGATTGTAAATAGCCTTTCGCTCCCTTTATTTTACCCCTGTCACATTGAGAATTTGAAAGAGAGTATTCCAGTGAACATTTTCAAAAGCTTTATCTAAGTCTACAAATGCTATCAATGCTATAAAAGTATGTTTGCCTTTCCCTAACCTAGCAACTAAGATAAGTCATAGGGTCAGTATTGCCTCGTGTGAACCTATATTTCTACCAAATCCAAACTGATCTTCCCCGAGGTCGGCTTCTACCTGCCTATCCATTCGTTTGTAAAGAATTCGTAGTATTATTTTGCAACGTGGCTTGTTAAGCCGATAGTTCAGTAATTTTTACACCTGTCAGCACCTTTTTTCTTTGGAATTGGAATTGTTGTATTCTGCTTGAAGACAGAGTATTCCGTGTCTCATACATCTTGTCCACCAGATGGAAGAGTTTTGTCAGGACTGGCTCTCCCAAGGCCGTCAGTAGTTCTAATGGATGGTTGTCTTCTTCCAGGGCCTTTTTTCTACTTAGGTCTTTCAGGACTCTGTGAAATTCCTTGCGAAGTATCATATCTCCATTCTCATTTTTATCTATGTCTGCTTTCCTATATTGTCCTCAAGTACATCGCCATAGTATAGACCCTCTAATACTGCTTCCACCTTTCTGTTTTCCCTTCTTTACTCAGGATTGGTTTTGCATCTGAGCTCTTGATATTCATGCAGGTGGTTCTCTTTTTTCCAAAGGTCTCTTTAATTTTCCTGTAGGAGGCATTTATTTTACCCCTAGTGATATAAGCTTCTACATCCTTACATTTGTTCTCTAGCCATTCCTGCTTATCCATTTTGCACTTCCTGTCGATCTCATTTTTGAGATGGCTGTGTTCCTTTTCAACCACTTCATTTACTGCATTTTTATATTTTCTCCTTTCAGCAGTTGAATTCAATATCTCTTGTATTATTCAAGGATTTCTACTAGCCCTCGTCTTTTCATCTACATGATCCTGTGCTGTCTTCACTATTTCATCTCTCAAAGCTACCCATTGTTCTTCCACTATATTCCCTTCCCCTGTTCTTGTCAATCGTTTCGTAACGCTCCCTCTGAAACTCTCTACAACCTCTGGTTCTTTCAGTTTCTCCAGGTACCATATCCTTAAATTCCTAACTTTTTGTAGTTACTTCTGTTCTAATCTACAGTTCATAACCAATAACTTGTGGCCAGAGGCCACATCTGCCCCTGGATACGCCTTCCAATTTAAAACCTGGTTCCTAAATCCCTGTCTTACCATTATATATGACCAATAATAAACCTTCCAGTGTCTCCAGGTCTCTTCCATGTATACAACCGTCTTTCATGATTCTCAAACCAAATATTAGCTATGATTAAGTTGTGCTCTGTGCAAAATTCTACCAGGCGGCTTCCTCTTTCATTCCCAGTCCGTATTCTCCTACTACTTATCCTTCTCTTCCTTTTCCTACTATCGAATTCCATTGCCTCATGACTATTAAATTTTCGTCTGCACTAATTATCTGAATAATTTCTTTTATCTCATCATACATTTCTTCAATCTCTTCATCATCTGCAGAGCTCGTTGGCATATAAACGTCTGCTACTGTGGTAGGCGTGGGCTTGGGTTCTATCTTGGCTACAATAATGCGTTCACTATGCTGTCCGTAGTAGCTTATCCGCGTTCCTATTTCTTTATTTACTATTAAACCTACTCCTGCATTACTCCTGTTTGATTTTATATTTATAACCCTGTATTCACCTGGCCAGATGTCCTGTTCCTCCTGTCATCTAACTTCACTATTTCCCACCATATCTAACTTTAACCTGTCCATTTCCCTTTCTAAATGTCCTAACCTAGATACCCGATAAAAGGATCTGACAATCCATGCTCCGATCCGTAGAACGCCAGTTTTGTTTCTCCTGATAATGACGTCCTACTGAGTATTCTCTGCCCAGTGATCCGAATGGGGGACTATTATGCCTCCGGAATATTTTGCCCGAGAAGGCGCCATCATCACAGTAAAGCTGCATCCACTCGAGAAAAATTACGGCTGTAGCTTGACCTTGCTTTCAGCCGTTCGCAGTACCAGCACACCAATACTGTTTTGGCTGACGTTACAAGACAGATCAGTCAATCATCCAGAGTGCTGCCCGTGGAACTTCTGAAAAGGCTGCTGCCCCTCTTCAGGCACCACACATTTGTCTAGCCTCTCAACAGATACCCCTCCGTTGTGGTTGCATGGTCGCACGTACGGTACGGCTATATGCATCGCTGAGGCACGCATGCCTCTCCACCAAAGGCAAGGTCCATGGTTCATGGTGGGATTTTTATATATATTTAACCTATATTGCTAATCCTTGTATCACTTCGTAACCTTGTTAAATCCTCACTGGATATTTATTCATTTTCCTGATAGTACTACATTACAGTTAGCTGCATCATTTCTAAAACGATGGAGGTCAGTATCAATATTATTTAAGCAATTAATACACAACATCAAGGGCAAGTGTCCCAATACATGTCTCTGGGTCACGCTTTGAAATGGCCCAGACCGGTGGAGGTGCAATAAGAGTACAGCACAGGTAAACCATATAGAACAAACTTATTAAAGAACACACAAAAAACAAGTTCCTTCTTAGAATGAGTTATTTACAAGAACTGTTTGTAGCAGATTGTGGTTATCACTGCACTGACACAAGTTAATAATTAGGCAAACAGCCCTAATAAATGACAAAGCCGAGTTCTAAGTTCACTTTGGAGTTGAAAAATGTTGCAACACAAAATAACGGCGACGGCCAATACCGAGGTCCACTACACTCTCCGCTATAGAAGCCACATCCTGGCGATGTCTGAGGCAGTGACTTCTGACGCAAGCACAGCGTCGGATATACAGACGATCTCCTTAGAGAGCACTGATTGGTGGACCACTACTGAGGTCGGCACCTGGCACAGAAAATTCGAAGAAAAGAAGTGCTTGGTACAGCTCGGCGCCTGCCTAAATATCCTGGCGACGCCAGGATACAGCTGGATAAATTTGGTGCCACGTGACTGCACAGAAACAGGTCGGCAGGACCAGCGACCATCAGTGGTGCGAACGCTGCCGCTATTTGATCTGTCGGTAAGTCGCCATTCAAGATAGTATGTTGCGTCCTTCCTGTGCAGATATACTCAGTCCAGTCACCAGTTTTATTTGATCCTCCATATGATTGTACTTTGGTTGATGAGCTCTGGTTTAGTACTGATTACAATGCTTTTCGAAAATCGAGAAGTACTGCAAGTGCCTCATTGCTTTGGTCCATGGAGTTCAACATGTCATGTGCAAAAAATACGAGTTGAGTTTTCCAAGACCGATATTTCTGGGATCCTTGGTGGTCAGCATAGATGAGGTTGTTCTGTGAGAGATGCCACCTTTGTTTCAGTTACGAATGTTTTGTTAGTGAAACGCGTGGTTAAATACGCAGGACAGGACAGGTAGTTGGAATTGTGGAAAGGGGTCAAAAATGAGCGGCTGTCAGTTACACTCGAACACATATAACTTTATTTAGTAGTCCAAACATTACAGCGCATATTTCCGAACTTAACTATCGACTGAATACGACACACAATCTTATGGCTTAAGAGCACAACCTCTTTAATATTTAAAACGGCTGAAGGCCCATGATTTAAACACGACTACAATAAATTTTCAAAAGGCAGAAAGCGCAAGGTTTAATCCTCAAATAATATTTCAAGTGAGGTCGAAGGTCCAATCAATCTAAGACTTGACAAGTAAGGAATTTTAATTTTAAAACGGCTGAAGGCCCATGATTCAAAAACACAACTACAATAAATTTTCAAAAGGCAAAAGGCCCAAAGCTTTATCCAGAAAAAAAAATTTAAATGAGGCTGAAGGCCTAAACAATGCAAGACTTGACAAGTAAGGAACTTTCAATTTTAAAACGGCTGAAGGCCCAATACTTAAAACCCAACTAAATGCATACAAATTCTAACCATCGGCTATGAGTCGGGAAATACACAATCAAACAGCAATAAGAAAAGGCAATACAGTCAGCGCCGCTCAGAAGTTTCCGGGGGTCGATCTGCACTTGAAATATTAACGTTCACTTAGGGGAGACAGGTAGTCGGCCCAACTATATGCGATCCGCCGGGAACCCAACCAAGAGACAGTCAGTGAACGGACCCACCGACAAGATAACTTCCTTTCCATCCGACCAGTACAGAAGGAACTCCAAAGCCAAAACGTAAAAGGCGTAGGCACCAACACCCAAGTATGCATAAGCTTTCAAAACTACATACACGTGTTGGACAGCTACAACACGGTGAGGAAAGGACACTGCCTGAATTTTACGTCAGCGGCCAGGGCAGGTAACTGGAACGCTAACGGCCACAAGGCAGGAAATGCCGCTGGTGCACTTGGACTTCAAATAACCACAACACAGTTAAGCTCCACCGGATGGTGGCCAACCTTTCGCCAATCGAACACTCGCTGTTGCTTACAGGAATACCCCGAACAGCCAACCATGAAAACCAACGGCACAATGTGAAGAGACTGGCTTCGGTAATTAAATCACCACTCAAATTTGATGTCCGGGGTCGGTGAGCCACGAACCTCGAAGCAATCGGAACAGATCCCACACACTCCGACAGTGCGTAGAGACCGCCAACGGGCCCGGTCCACTGCGCCGCGTGGAGATTTCCTGGCTGATCCACACCAACCGACCGGCTTCTCAGAGCCAGTACGCCGACCACATTAAAAATAGCTTGTCAATCAAAATCACACAAACTACACACAGTTTCACGAACACTTGCGCGAAGAAACAGACAATTCTAAAGACAGTGACTGTACAATAACAGGGACGAATCACGAGTCGGCAAACTCAGTCAACCCATCAGCGATCGCCGGCCAAATACACGTCGTCCGGCAAGACGACCGATCGACGACCAACCAAAGTCGTCCCCACTCCAATCATGTGTGTCGGCAACCGTCGAGCGAGTCATGGCGGTCCGGACCTCACTGCTGCCGCATCCCGACTGAACTTGTGCCGCGTGCCAACTCAAACAATGCCAGGTCCGAACTCCACTGCTGCTGCGTTCCAGCTCCCTGGACGACACACGACGACCAGGAAGTAATAGCAGCCCAGCAAAGATAATACGGCAGGGCCTATATCGATAAGCGCTGCTGCTGCCGCACACGGGCAGGCAAAGCTGCAACTCAGTGACGTAAGTAATTGAAACTAACATAACGAGGTGGCAGTACAGCAAAAACAGGATGTTAAATACGAGATGGCACGAACACGAGCCACGGACGGCTCAGTTAGTTTCTGCAAGATATGGATGTCAATGAAATTGCACAGTAGTTTTGTGATTCACTTCTGGTACGGTACCATTTTCGTGGATATGAGAAGGGCTCATTATAGTTTATGTGAGGTATTAAAGAGCATAAAGGGTATGTGCCACAAAATCCGTACATATTACAAAAAAATGGTTCAAATGGCTCTGAGTACTATGGGACTTAACTTCTGAGGTCATCAGTCCCCTAGAACTTAGAACTACTTAAACCTAACTAACCTAAGGACATCACACACATCCATGCCCGAGGCAGGATTCGAACCTGCGACCGTAGCGGTCGCGCGGTTCCAGACTGTAGCGCCTACAACCGCTCGATCACTCCGGCCGGCTTACAAAAAAGCATGTATGTATGTACATGGTACAGACACATTAATGTGACCACCGCATATGTTCGATGTCAAATTACAAAACCACTCTCAGACGGCAAATGACAGTACTATCTAGTAGTGGAGAGTATAAAAAGCACACCGGGAAGGCACGCAAAACAGTGAAGTCGTTGTGGTAATGCGGAAAAGGAGCGATTTATATTATTCCAAAGGGGCGTGATCATTGGCCTTCAGGCCAAGGGGTGAGGTTTTTCCGAGACGTTTACTTATGTAAACCGTTCAAATGTTCAAATGTGTGTGAATTTCTAAGGGACCAAACTGCTGAGGTCATCGGTCCCTAGACTTACACACTACTTAAACTAACTTATGCTAAGAACAACACACACACACCCATGCACGAGGGAGGGAGGACTCGAACCTCCGTCGGGAGGAGCCATGTCCGTGACAAGGCGCCCCCGACCGCTCGGACACTCCTCGCGGTATTTTATTTATTTTATTTATTCACATGTCAAGTTTCGTAGAACCAAATTGAGGAGCAAATCTCCAAGGTCATGGAACGTCTCAGTACATGAACTTACAACATAAGAAGTAATAACAGATAAAAATAAATGTTCATGAACCTGAAAGAAAATCAGTCCATAAGTTTAAGCAAACGCTATCAGCAATACAATGAGAATCATCTTAATTTTTCAAAGAACTCCTCGACAGGATAGAAGGAGTGACCCATGAGGAAACTCTTCAGTTTCGATTTGAAAGCGCGTGGATTACTGCTAAGATTTTTGAATTCCAGTGGCAGCTTATTGAAAATGGATGCAGCAATATACTGCACAATTTTTTGCACAAGAGTTAAGGAAGTCCGATCCAAATGGAGGTTTGATTTCTGCCGAGTATTAACCGAGTGAAAGCTGCTTATTGTTGGAAATAAACTAATATTGGTAACAAGAAACGACAATAAGGAATATCCATATTGAGAGGCCAATGTCAAAATACCCAGACTCGTGAACAGAGGTCGACAAGAGGTTCGTGAACTCACACCACCTATTGCCCGAACCGCCCATTTCTGAGCCAAAAATATACTTCTAGAATGGGAAGAGTTACCCCAAAACATAATACCATACGACATAAGTGAATGAAAATAAGCAAAGTAGACTAATTTACGTGTCGAAGTATCACTCACTACCGTTCGAATAGTGAAAATGTCTTTGAACAAGATCCTGAACGTGGCCTTTCCACGACAGCTTAATATCTATCTGAACACCTAGGAATTTGAACTGTTCAGTTTCACTAATCATATGCCCGTTGGGTGTGAGATTAAAACGTCAGGTTTTGTTGAATTGTGTGTTAGGACCTGTAAAAACTGAGTTTTACTGTGATTTAACGTTAGTTTATTTTCTACAAGCCATGAACTGAGGTCAAGTACTGCACTACTTGAAACGGAGTCAATGTCGCACACAACATCCTTTACTACCAATCTAATGTCATCAGCAAACAGAAACATTTTAGAGTTACCCAT
This sequence comes from Schistocerca cancellata, assembly GCF_023864275.1. Classification (NCBI taxonomy): domain Eukaryota; kingdom Metazoa; phylum Arthropoda; class Insecta; order Orthoptera; family Acrididae; genus Schistocerca; species Schistocerca cancellata. Next base: position 616,793,148 of record NC_064631.1, on the reverse strand, counting down.
AATACTAAAGGGCATATCATTTATATAAATAAGGAACAGGATCGGCCCCAACACTGATCCCTGGGGCACCTCCCACTTGACAGTACCCCACTCAGATCACACATCACAGCCGTTATCAACATTGTGACTAATGACCTTTTGCAGCCTGTTGCTAAAGTAAGAGGTGAACCAATTGTGAGCTTCTCCCCTTATTCCGTAATGGTCCAACTTCTGGAGCAAACCGTTAACTGCCACCGTGCTTAAAGTAGACTGTGCAGGGCAAAATAGCGCTGTTTTAAAACCGACGCTGAGGCAACTGTAGTGCAGCTGGGCCGCACATGACGGGATGAACGGCGGCTATGGAGCTGTGTGCGGGCGAATGCACATGCAACTCTTGAGCAACTGACTTCCCAGACGAGTCAACAGCCCACCAATAATGTCTGCTCAATGACCGCTCAGCGAATGCTGCTGCCTATGAGTCTTCACAGCAGGTGCCTGGTTCATTTCACCCCTGCTGAGAGCAGTTCATCGGCGGCGAAGGCTGGAATTTGCAAGCCAGTGCCGCAAATGGACGTCCACTAAGCGCCGACAGGTGGACTTCCCAGACGGATCACGTTTTATGCTCCATCGGATAGATAGCCCGTGTGCCGGCCGATGTGGCCGTGCGGTTCTAGGCGCTTCAGTCTGGAACCGCGTGACCGCTACCGTCGCAGGTTCGAATCCTGCCTCGGGCATGGATGTGTGTGATGTCCTTAGGTTAGTTAGGTTTAAGTAGTTCTAAATTCTAGGGGACTGATGACCACAGATGTTAAGTCCCATAGTGCTCAGAGCCGTTTTTAAATAGTCCGTGTTGTGTACAGCGTGAACTGACTGAAAACAAAGACCCTGGAACAATCGTCGGAAGGGTCCAGGCCTCAGTGCATTCCGTGGGTGATTTCGTCCTTCAGGAAGGCACAATGGGTCAATTCAAGTATGATCCTGTTTTTTCCTCAGCACAATTGTATCTACCAGCAGGACAATGCAACGTGTGACAAAGGTTGCAGTGTGCATGCGTGGTTAGAAGAGCACCAGGATAGGTTTACCACACCTATCTGGTCACCAGACTCCTCGAGAACTTGTGGGATCACCTCTATTGTGCTGTTCGCGCGATGGTTCCTCAACTGTGGTACATAGAGCAGCTGGCACGTTACTGGAGTCTGGGCAGCCCCACATCCCTGTTGCAGAATCGCTCTGACTCTCTTACACGTCCGCGTTGTAAAAGGTGGTTATTAATGTTTTTGACAGGTGGTCACATCAATGTGATGTTTGGTTTGTGGAGCACTCAACTCCGCAGTTATCAGTGCCTGTACAAAGTCCCAATTTTTACACAGTCGATCTTTTTACATAGTGCAATCTAGCCACTGTCACGAATGATGCTGACGAAATGATGAGGACAACACAAACACCCAGTCCCTGGGCAGGAAAAATGCCCAACCCGGCCGGGAATCGAACCCGGGACCCTGTGATCCAGAGGCAGAAACGCTACCCACTAGACCACGAGCTGCGGACAGTGCATGTAGGTATGTTCCACATCTCCTCCTAAGCCTCTGGACCGATTTCAACCGAATCTGTATACGTGCCACTTACTATCTGAAAATAATCGCTATGGGGTCAAAGCCACCAACCTATCAAAGTGGCGGGGATGGGAGTGAAAAAGCGGTCGAGCCCACGACGAGCGAAAACGCATAATTTAGTCATAATTGAGAATGAGTTAGAGATTTCAAACCTTTACGAAGCTTTTTCCTCCTGACGACTCCCACAAAATGATGAATGGAAAAAAAATTATCACTTACTACATTCTCACTGCTTGTACAGTAAAATTGCGGCATGAAGTATGACGTTTTAATTTATTACTTCATTATTACTATTTATAATCATGACGCATTCTGTCGACAGTATTGCAATATACCACAGAATGTACCAGAAAAATTATATCTTTGTACTGCACATGGTACCGTGGATATGACGTCAAATACGGAGATGCGTCAAAAACTGCCACATCATTCATAACGTTTTAATTGCTGACTTCCTTACTGCTAATTCCTTTCTCAACACACTTGGCAGACAGTATCTACATATATTCCTGAACGTACCTACTGAAATTTATCGTTATACTACGTATAGTTTACGGGATATGGCGTTAGATACTGCGATGCATATAAAACTATGTCATTACCAATTTATTTCGTTTTTACCACTAACTCTGTTCGCTACATATTTCGCAGATAATATCTACCTATGCTGTTATGCACATAGAAAAAAACATCGCTGTACGACACGTAGTTCAGGAGATATGACTTCATGAACACTGAGATGCGTGAAAAATTGGCTCATTGTGCCAGATGTCTTAATTTATTACTTATTAACTACTAACTTCAAGAAGAATATAGTAATTCCAATCCCAAAGAAAGCAGGTGTTGACAGATGTGAAAATAACCGAACTATCAGTTTAATAAGTCACGGCTGCGAAATACTAACATGAATTCTTTACAGACGTATGGAAAAACTGGTAGAAGCCGACCTCAGGGAAGATCAGTTTGGATTCCATAGAAATGTTGGAACACGTGAAGCAATACTGACCCTATGACGTATCTTAGAAAATAGATTAAGGAAAGGCAAACATAAGCTTCTAGCATTTGTAGACTTAGAGAAAGCTTTTGACAATGTTGGCTGGAATACTCTCTTTCAAATTCTGAAGGGAGCAGGGGTAAAAAACAGGGAGCGAAAGGCTATTTACAATTTGTACAGAAACCAGACGGCAGTAATAAGGGTCGAGGGGTATGAAAGGGAAGCAGTGGTTGGGAAGGGAGTGAGACAGGGTTGTAGCCTATCCCCGAAGTTATTCAATCTGTATATTGAGCAAGCAGTAAAGGAAACAATAGAAAAATTCGGAGTAGGAATTAAAATCCATGGAGAAGAAATTAAAACTCTGGGGTTCAAAAATGATTCAAATGGCTCTGAGCACAATGGAACTTAACTTCTAACGTCATCAGTCCCCTATAACATAGAACTACTTAAACCTAACTAACCTAAGGACATCACACACATCCATGTGTGGGGCAGCAGGTGGAATAATTGTTAATGTTCCTATTATTTATTTAATGCTGTTGTTTGCCGTTTTTAACACTGGTTCTCTAACTACAATATTGGCAACCAGGAAGTGATTAACAAAACGTGAAGCCTGTAATTAGAATTCCTAGTGCCCACTTCATCTGAGAAATACATTTATAGCTACAGCTTATAGCTCTGAGGAATTAGGAGATTGTCTAGGATTCATAATCAAAAACCATTCTCTCTAAAATGTTCACTATATTCTGAAAGTCACAGACCAAAAAGAATCCACACAATTCAACTACCAGAGCATTTCAGAGTCTAATGTGCTGATGCAACTATAACTGTTCAAATTAAATGTTTAAGTGAATGCTCGCCATACTTTGATGATAATGTTCATCAAATGCCACGCTAATAATGGTAGAACGTCTGTCCTGCAGCGGCACGTGAAAATACGACATATGGAAACTAAAGATAGATCATTAACATCATCCCAAAATTAACACTTCACTCGAAAACGATTTCATGGTTACACGTATCCCGAGTAACTTATTACTGCATCCGAGGCTGTTTATACCAACGATACCGACGGGACGCGACTCCTGGCACAGGTGGTGCGCTAATCAGTGTCTGGAGAGAACTGGAGCCTTCCTTCATAGCGCAGCGTTCTTACATATAAAGCCGCGGTGTGGACGGCTAAGAGAACGCCTGATCAAATCTGCTCTCCCGACTAGCTGCTGGGCTAGTAATGCACCACTTTAAGTTATCGAATAAATCATTGCTTCCTTTGCTGATGGCCGATGAAGCTCTCAATTTAAATGTGCATTCAGCACACAGGTAAGTAATCATAATAAAAGTCTGACGTGGCTAAGTCAAATATTGTGGGCGAGATAATTAATTTAATTACACTACACGCAGTAGACGAGCTCTGAACTTTCCCTTTGGAGATGCGCTATAGCTATAGTTTTATAGTTATTCAGTTTAAACTTCTCACATCTTGTTGATTATAGCGGATCACCCTTCTACTTAAATTTAAACACCCTAGCTTTATTTATTCGCCTACTTAATCTATCTTTGTCCCTTAATTTCTAAGACAAAAACCAGAATATCATGAATTTCAACTAAAATTTTAATTTGTGAGATCCAGAGTACTGTTTCTACTAAATTATTATGCAAAAGGAATCTAAATATAAATTTTTAAGTTTCTAGCTCTTTTCTGTTGCGCCAATGATTTTTACAGAAAAACGTCCAAATTTCGCAAATAGTTGAAGTTATTGAACTGATATTCAACACTTATTGATTTAGTATTACTCCTGACATGCTAGAAACGTTTCAGGTTATTTACATGATTTTTAAAGTATTGCGCAACATTGATGACGTCAGAGCTAGGTGCAGCAGACTGGCTGGCACACAATGGAAAGACTGATGTGAATTTTATAAGGCGTGAGTAGGCTGCTTCCCTACACATGGCAGAGGCAGGATTCGAACCTGCGACCGTAGCGGTCGCACGGTTCCAGACTGTAGCGCCTAGAACCGCTTGGCCACGCCGGCCGGCCCTTTGAGGTTCGCCGATGACATTTTAACTCTGTCACAGACAGCAAAGGACTTGGGAGAGAAGTTAAACGGAATGGACAGTGTCTTGAAAGGAAGATGTAAGATGAACATCAAGAAAAACAAAACGATGATAATGGAATGTAGTCGAATTAAGTCGGGTGATGCTGAGGGAATTAGATTAGGAAATGAGACACTTAAAGTAGTAAAGGAGTTTTTCTATTTGGGGAGCAAAATAACTGATGATGGTTGCAGTAGAGAGGATATAAAAAGTAGACTGGCAATGGCGAGGAAAGTGTTTCTGAAGAAGAGAAATTTGTTAACATCGCGTATAGATTGAAGTGTCAGGAAGTCGTTTCTGAAAGTTGGATCGGTTGGTAGGACATGTTCTGAGTCATCAAGGGATCACCAGTTTAGTATTAGAGGGGAGCGTGGAAGGTAAAAATCGTAGAGGGAGACCAAGAGATGAATACACTAAGCAGATTCAGAAGGGTGAAGGTTGCAGTAGTTACTGGGAGATGAAGAAGCTTGCACAGGATAGAGTAGCATGGAGAGCAGCATCAAACTAGTCTCAGGACTGAACACCAAAACACAACAACTACTACTACTAACTCTATTCACAGCACTTTTCGCAGACATTATACCACTGGATGTATCTGCAAAATTTTATTATTGTACGGCACATAGATCAGAAGATACGATGTCATAAACATTGAGCTGTGTGAGAATGAAAGTCCATGACAAGTTTCGCTATGGATACAGATGAAATATGAGTCAAATACGTGTAAAGTATGTTAAATATATGCCCACCCGGCTAGCCGCGCTGTCTAACGGCAGGATGAAGCCTCTTCGTCGTTTCTAGGTCCTTGGTTTAATACACACAATGCTAAATATATATGAAATATGCTTGACATGTATGTGTTCAGATTGAGATTTTCACTCTGCAGCGGAGTGTGCGCTGATATGAAACATCCTGGCAGATTAGAACTGTGTGTCGGACCGAGACTCGAACTCGGGACCTTTGCCTTTCGCGGGCCAGTGCTCTACCATCTGAGCTACCTAAGCACGGCTCAGCCCCCTTCTCACAGCTGTACTTCTGCCATATCTCGTCTCCTACCTTCCACACTTCATAGTAGCTGTCCTGCGAACCTTGCAGAACTAGCTCTCCTGGAAGAAAGGATGTTTTCAGAATGAGATTTTCACTCTGCAGCGGAGTGTGCGCTGATATGAAACATCCTGGCAGATTAAAACTGTGTATCGGACCGAGACTCGAACTCGGGACCTTTGCCTTTCGCGGGCCAGTGCTCTACCATCTGAGCTACCTAAGCACGGCTCAGCCCCCTTCTCACAGCTGTACTTCTGCCATATCTCGTCTCCTACCTTCCACACTTCATAGTAGCTGTCCTGCGAATCTTGCAGAACTAGCTCTCCTGGAAGAAAGGATGTTTTCAGAACGAGATTTTCACTCTGCAACGAAGTGTGCACTGATATGAAACTTCCTGGCAGATTAAAACTGTGTGGCGGACCGAGATTCGAACTCGGGACCTTTCCCTTTCGTAGGACAGCTTCTGTGAAGTTTGGAAGGTAGGAGACGAGTTAATGGCAGAAGTAAAGCTGTTAGTACGGGGCGTGAGACGTGCTTGGGTAGTTCAGATGGTAGAGCACTTTCCGGTGAACGGCAAAGGTCCCGATTCCGAGTCTCGGTCCGACACACAGTTTTAATCTGCCGGGAAGTTTCGACATGTATGTACGTCGGCAAACATTGGGTAAAAGCTCATCCTAAACTTCTCGAACGATTTCAACCAAATTTAGTACAACTGTTTACTATTTTACTCATGAAGACAGTAACGGAATTTTCCTTAGTCCCTACAGCCTGGCACTGCTCAAGCACACCAGACTATGAACATAAGCCAGCTACCAGGCGTAAACATTTCGACACGGTTAGTCGGTCAACAAGAGTGCGACATCGACAGTTCTGCGTGTGAATGCGTGCGAGCTCAGCGGAAAAAGTGTAACGTAAGTGCAGACCAACCTGCTTCCGTTACTCTCGTAACATTACGTAAGAAGCACTCGACAGAATGCAACAACACCTATCAGAGGTTTGTGGAGGCAGTTATGATACTGATACAAATTCATTAAGCCAATAAAGCAAAACTGAAGATCGCTGATGACTCATAATGAACGAAACCGTCATTGCAAACTACGGCGTGCAGCATAGGCGCTCCTCGACAGCATACCAGTAGATACTCCAACCCGCTAGCCCAGAGTCAGTCGATCAGTAGTATGGATGGCGTTGACGTTGTTCGCAATCGAGTCTCTGATTATTGTATTGTAACATCTTGTGGAGATAGTTGCCATTATCAGTCATGCTCTTGCTGCCAGTCTATAGCCATGGATGACTACGAACGAGTATCCAGTACTAAAGCCGCCACTGATAGATATTCCACGGGTCTACCAACACCGTTCCAGTTCAGGGCGCCAACTGTTCTGAAACTTCAGCATCCTTCGGGTCGGCGTGCCGAATCAGTGGACGAGGATCAGCATTCAACAGGACATCACAGTATCCGAAACAGCAGTTCACACGGGCTGTGACCTGAGATGGGCAGAGTACTCTCAAAACGGTGTATGAGCCGAACACACACGTGCCGCATTCACGGCCTCATTGATAGCGGACCAGCCAACAGGAGGCGCCTTCCGAACCAATGGGCGGACAATCCGCCACAGATCGAGGTACCCCGGTCGGCAGTTTGAGCTGCTGCAGCGATCTTTCGCATCCCTGAGTCAGCAAATTTCACTCTATCTTACGGAGCCCCCAACCACTGCGTAAAACACAGTCATATGATGTATTCTAAGAAATAAAAGAAGTAATATTTAAGCTTGTTTTATTGCGTCGGACGACGGAACACAGGCTAGTCAGCCTCTATCCTGATGAAACAGTTAGGGTTTCCAGTCTGGGAAGAGGCGACCCCTACACTTACAATTTGGAAAGAAGTACTGTGCAGGTGCCATACTTCTTCTGGGGTCAGCATGATGATGTGGAGAGGGAAGGAGGGAGCAGGAGTTGAACAAGCAGTGTGGGTGAAGGAGGAGATGGGCATAGATAGGTCAGAGGAGAAGATGAATGGAGAGAGGGGAGGGGAAAATGGAAAGAGAGAGGAGAGAAAGAGATCGACTGAGAAAGGAGAGAGGAGGAGATGGACAGAGACAGGGCTGCGGGGGAGGGGGGGGTGTAGATAGGCAGAGAGATGGGGCAGCAGGACGAGATGGACAAAGAGTGTGAGAGAAGGAGATAAACGAATAGAAGTTAGGAATAAATACACTTCGAGCAATGTTGGGTACATAGCTAGTCAAAAAATATTTATTAATTGAAACAAGATTTTGGGACATAACCTCGGAAGAGCTTGATACAATGATGAAGCAAACAACAATGTGTTCATTATTATGACATTACAGGATGTTACAAAGAATGTTAAACATATCGGTTAGCAAGTGCGTCGATTACATTAAAGAAGATTCGTTTGCACTCAGTGCTTTACATGTGTCGAGAGCGTTAGAGAGGAAGCGTTACCTGGGCTGACACATGCGTGAATCATTTTTGGAGTGAAGAGAGGAAGTAAGGTTAGCGCTTAACATCATGCGACTGGAGGGATTATTAGTATAGTAACACTACATTAGCTTAATTCGACTGTACTGAAGCATGAAGTCGTCCATTATCTTTTTGGATGTGGCGGTTTTTGTGTATCGTCAACATCTACAAGTGCGATGAATATGGATGATACGATACTCTATGGCATTCTGCGGTTTAAATTCACTCTATTTTTTTAGGAAGTTGCCTTGATTTGTTTTTGTAAATGATACTGACAATATTATACACATGTATAATGCATTATTCAAACTACAACTTCTCCCGGATAATTATTTAGTTCAAATTGCACAAGAATTCCACCTGACGTCGTGTAATAATGTTTACTGTAAGTTGTGTTCATATCACTAAAATTACAGATCGTACATCAGAGCTTTTATAATTTTTTTGTCTTCGATGGATTTAATTATTCTTAGCAAATTGATCATGAAAAGGAACCACAGAATACCACCCGCACACAACACTGACGTATGCTGCCAAAAGATATTTTTCTCCGTGATTCGTCCGTAGCTTAATTTTGGCCTCATACATCAGTAATGAAATCTTCTTCAACAATAAATACCATCAGCACTGGTCTTAGAAAATGCAGTCTGATTCGATGAACTTTTTCTTTTATAAATGGAATACATTTATTTCTTACACATCGGAATATTGAAAGTTTCCAGTTTCAAGTAATTTAAATTTGTCGCTGTAACAAAAGTTAAGATGGTGGCCAACAAAAGATAGAGGATTTCTTTTTTAATTAAGATTTTCCTTTTCCCAATAAATCATTTAAATTGATGCCACCAATAAAAAAATTATTAATTTTTTGGCAAATTAGTTTAACACAAACCCATGCTATTTTCAACTAGAAGAACAGACGAAGTTGCTGTATAATCCCAACTAACAATGGCCGCGCTTCTTGCAGCTATGATAAAACAATTAATACAAAATTATAATTAAAAGAGGAAGTGATTTTTCAATAATTAATCATAAATAGTTTTAACGCATTTGGCTCTATTTGTTTTTATCAGCAAATGAGCATAAAAGTACAATAATTTTACATTAAATGTTTTTCATTTAACAGACCTCAAATCGATTTGCGTTTTGCGATGTACATCAGAAGAAGACGACAAAAAGGTACAAAACAAATGAAAAGATTGACATAGATTAACAAAGAATGTGAGACAAATATTGTCTCTGTTTTACATAATTATCATCTTTTTAAGAAATAATTACATAATTGAATGAATATTATCCACACGTTCATATTCCACTCGTAATAAAAAAATTTATATATCGTGCATGTTATATGGAGCAACCCCATTCTCTTTGCCCAAACTGACATCCATCGTTTTCAGTACTAAGAAAATTTAGAGAACTGACGAAAGCACACTGTGATCTTAGAGAACATCTTCTGGCTGAAAAACATCATTTGATAATATCCTGTTTAGCCTTGGCTAAGGACTGAATAAACTTTTTCATAAGTAGGCCTGAAGAGCCGTAATTGACAAAATTAGTTAGGTCAATATCAATGACGACCAACACTAGAGGACTAATACTACGTAAAACTATCTTAAATGTCTCAGGAGAGGGAGCTATGTTACAAATAAAAGAAGGTTTTTTATAATTAACGAATGTACTACTGTATTCTGAAAGTGCTTAAGTAAATAATTCATACAGTTATTGTTATCAGACTGGTTTTTAATAAGAGCTATTACAATTACGTCCGCCTAAGCCAGCGGAGTCAGATATTGTCAGCTGGACAAAAGAAGGATAGAAAGATGATTATTAATGTCATTTGTAGTCACTATCAGAGATCAAAAGCGTCGCTGATTACCTTTTATTACTCATTTAGCACGATTTCTTTCGCTTTATACAGTATTTTCAGTTTATCTCACGGATCAAAAATTATTCTGTCGGTTTTTCAGTAAATCCCAACCAGGAGACAGTACAAGTTTTTAGTTGCAGTTCACAACTCGTAACAACAGGAGGTGGGGCTGGGAATGAGCTGAGAGCCGCAATTGTTACAAATCAGTTGGTGTTTTGAGTTGTACGAATGCGTCTCAAGGAAGCTTCGGAAATTTGGAGCTGTTATAAATGTCGCCGTTGTAATGTACTGGAATGTAATTTGCGTAAACGTGTTAGGTAATATGCTGCGTCAAAAGTAGACGGTTAAGGTAAACCGTTCTACCAGACGGTAATAGATAGAAAATGTGTTTCCATATATGGAATCAGAAGCCTACCGTGGCCCGCAATTTATTATACAAAAAACACCGAACGCGAGGACCTGGTTTGAGAACGATATTTTCAATACCCCAGTTAAGAAGCGATTGTCGTATGTAACAGCGTTTTAAATATTGAAGAACGCGCTACTTTTAGTTTAGCTCCTCTGTGCCTTAAATATATAAAACATTTTGTTTCCTCTATTTATGTTGCAATGACAAACATCAGTCCTTATCGTCTAGCTCCCGTAATGAAATAATATTCTCTGTGATGACCATCTAAGACAGTCGACCAGACAGAAAAATCTCCTACAGGCTGTTGTTAATTCTCTAAAAAGTATCAATATGATAGCTCAATGTATGCGATCTTTCCTTTGGAGCGTAAATATCTCCCCGGTGTTCCGCTAATCCACTCTTGCCCTTACACAAAACTATACAGTAAGGGTCTTATCCATCTACTGCCGTATCTCTCGATGCTGAGTGACCGGCGGCTGCAGTAAGCAAGGAGTTCGCATGGTAAGCCAGTATACGAATTTGGAGGCCTCAAAACAACCACAGATAACATGTTGCTGTTTTTATCCACCCGGAGCATCTTAATAAAAGCCTTTAGTATGATAGTTTTCAGATACAACAGGCAGTCAAAACAACGCTTTGAAGAACTGACAGGAAGAATAGGACGAGTCAGTTACAAATGGTTCAAATGGCTCTGAGCACTATGGGACTTAACATCTAAGGTCATCAGTCCCCTAGAACTTAGAACTACTTAAACCTAAGTAACCTAAGGACATCACACACATCCATACCCGAGGCAGGATTCGAACGTGCGACCGTAGAAAATCGTCCAACGCTCAATCAACAATCGCTTTTTCAGCATTTACGCATTTTTAATTTTACTAAGGTCAGCATTAACTTCAGTTGGTCAAAACATAAGTTTCAGATTTTTATAGCGAAGAATTTCACAAAAAGTAATATAATTTTCTCCATATTCTCACTATTAATAATGTACACACTTACACTTGTGTATACTTTTATTTATAAAATGTTCATAAGAGCAAAGGCGTTTAATGGTAATCAGCGTTCACGTCATATGCGTTCTGTGCCAGAAGACGCTTTAGAAATGGGGTCAACGGATTTTTAGGAAGGTCCTTCGAGTCACCTGTGTTCGCCAGGTGGACGTTACAGCATGTCTTCCATCAAGAAGTGTCAGCAAATGTCCTCTGCCTGCCAACAAAAACATACGGCGATAGCAATACGCAGCATGATTTCGTATAGCAATTATTCTTATTGGAGTACCCACGAGACACATGCTGCATATTCGATACATTCGATTCACTGCCACACCAAAAAATCATTGTAAATCACCCTTTTTGTGGTTTAAAGTTGTTCAAGTTTTGGAGAGCAGATATTGTTAATGATGTGTTTTCTTATAGCTTATTGTAAGTGAAGCGAAATGCGAGACACACTTGTGTATTGGATACATTCGATTCACTGACACGCCAGAAATTCATTACAAATCGCCGCTTTTTTAAGTTGTTCAGATTTTGGAAGGAATATATTCTTCATTTTAGTCTTACACCCAAATGAAGCGAAGTATGAGCCTAGAATTAAAAATTTGCAGTTAAACTACAATTAATAATTATTTTCATCCATGTATAAACACACACACACACACACACACATATATATATATATATATATATATATATATATATATATATATATATATATATATATATACTCCTGGAAATTGAAATAAGAACACCGTGAATTCATTGTCCCAGGAAGGGGAAACTTTATTGACACATTCCTGGGGCCAGATACATCACATGATCACACTGACAGAACCACAGGCACATAGACACAGGCAACAGAGCATGCACAATGTCGGCACTAGTACAGTGTATATCCACCTTTCGCAGCAATGCAGGCTGCTATTCTCCCATGGAGACGATCGTAGAGATGCTGGATGTAGTCCTGTGGAACGGCTTGCCATGCCATTTCCACCTGGCGCCTCAGTTGGACCAGCGTTCGTGCTGGACGTGCAGACCGCGTGAGACGACGCTTCATCCAGTCCCAAACATGCTCAATGGGGGACAGATCCGGAGATCTTGCTGGCCAGGGTAGTTGACTTACACCTTCTAGAGCACGTTGGGTGGCACGGGATACATGCGGACGTGCATTGTCCTGTTGGAACAGCAAGTTCCCTTGCCGGTCTAGGAGTGGTAGAACGATGGGTTCGATGACGGTTTGGATGTACCGTGCACTATTCAGTGTCCCCTCGACGATCACCAGTGGTGTACGGCCAATGTAGGAGATCGCTCCCCACACCATGATGCCGGGTGTTGTCCCTGTGTGCCTCGGTCGTATGCAGTCCTGATTGTGGCGCTCACCTGCACGGCGCCAAACACGCATACGACCATCATTGGCACCAAGGCAGAAGCGACTCTCATCGCTGAAGACGACACGTCTCCATTCGTCCCTCCATTCACGCCTGTCGCGACACCACTGGAGGCGGACTGCACGATGTTGGGGCGTGAGCGGAAGACGGCCTAACGGTGTGCGGGACCGTAGGCCAGCTTCATGGAGACGGTTGCGAATGGTCCTCGCCGATACCCCAGGAGCAACAGTGTCCCTAATTTGCTGGGAAGTGGCGGTGCGGTCCCCTACGGCACTGCGTAGGATCCTACGGTCTTGGCGTGCATCCGTGCGTCGCTGCGGTCCGGTCCCAGGTCGACGGGCACGTGCACCTTCCGCCGACCACTGGCGACAACATCGATGTACTGTGGAGACCTCACGCCCCACGTGTTGAGCAATTCGGCGGTACGTCCACCCGGCCTCCCGCATGCCCACTATACGCCCTCGCTCAAAGTCCGTCAACTGCACATACGGTTCACGTCCACGCTGTCGCGGCATGCTACCAGTGTTAAAGACTGCGATGGAGCTCCGTATGCCACGGCAAACTGGCTGACACTGACGGCGGCGGTGCACAAATGCTGCGCAGCTAGCGCCATTCGACGGCCAACACCGCGGTTCCTGGTGTGTCCACTGTGCCGTGCGTGTGATCATTGCTTGTACAGCCCTCTCGCAGTGTCCGGAGCAAGTATGGTGGGTCTGACACACCGGTGTCAATGTGTTCTTTTTTCCATTTCTAGGAGTATATATATATATATATATATATATATATATATATATATATATATATATATATATATATATATATATATTATTATTATTATCAATCCCCTTCCCCCTCCATGGCAAATCACTCTAGTGCTGTATTCACTGTACAGTATTTTGTATCATTATCTATACGTTTATCGTGGCGTGATTTCCGACTAGGTACCCACAGATGTGGAAATTTGGAAATCTGTGGTAAGATCATGTGGGACCAAATTGCTGAGGTCATCAGTCCCTAGGCTTACACGCTACTTAATCTAACTTACACTTACTTACGCTGAGGACAATACACACACCAATGTCCGAGGGAGGACTCAAACCTCGGATGGGGGGAGCCGCGTGAACCGATACAAGACGCCCCAGACCACGCGGCGGCTCCCACAGACGTGAACATGACCATAAAGTTCCACTGCCACACCACCCCCGCTACTACCCTCCACATTTCATAACACTTGCCATGACGCCTGAGTTAACCTAGCAGAAACGTCAAGTGGAACGTACAGCATGTTTGTAGTACCAGTCCTACATGTAGTGAAATGCAAGGTTGAGAGTTGCAGTTGATTGAAAATACTGCTATGACATTGAAATTTGAGCAGACAGATGGTTGAACAAATGATGGACACCCAAAAAGCGTGGGGGACTTATGAGTAGATGCTATATTACCAGGCTGTACTGATAAATAATCTAAATACTGAGAAAACGTAATACTGCTACCGTAAAACACTATGCATCTAAGTTAAAAAAGAACAGCGTGTTGTATTTCATTATACACTACTGAAGATGACAAATACTTGTTTGACGAAAAACAACAATGAAAATACACCTGCAAGAAGCGGAATCGGTTATTCTTGTCATAGTTAGTTACACGTTACACAGATCATTTAACAAGTTTTTTTGATCAAAATGACATGAATCGAGTCAGTGTACAGGAAATGTATACACGATTAGTTTGAACATCAATGAACATATAAATTTTTCAGCCCTACCTAAGCAAATACACTTTACAGGCCAGAAGCTTTGGAATAGAAATTCATCTATGGCAGATGAAGTTAGACTTGAAACTTGTTTCGCTACCTGTCCGAAATTTTATGTTAATGGGTAAATTATCACTTTTTTTGTGCGTACTGAACCTGCTGATCCGCTGACAGTTTTAACATGTGGTAATATATGTAGTTTTTTGCCCTAGTGTTGTACACTGAGGTGCAGAAGTTACAGGATACGTCTTAATATCGTGTCGGACCTTCTTTTGGTCGGCGTAGTTCAGCAACTCGATGTGGCATGGACTCAACAAGTCGTTAGAACTCCCCTGCAGAAATACTGAGCCACGCTGCCTCTGTAGCCGTCCATAATAGCGAAAGCGTTGCAGGATTTTCTACACTAACTGAACTCCCATAAATGTTCATTGGGATTCATATAGGGCGATCTGGGTGGCCAATCGCGAACAATTGTGGTCCGGTGACAAGGCACATTGCCATCCATAAAAATTCAATCGTTGTTTCGGAACATGAAGTCCATCAATGGCTTCAGATGGTCTCTAAGTAGCCGAACATAACCATTTCCGGTCAATGCTCGGTTTACTTGGACCAGAGGTCCCTGTCCTTTTCATGTAAATACGGCCAACACCATTATGGAGATACCACCAACATGCACCGTATCTTGTTGAAAACATGAGCCCCTGGCTTCGAGGGGTCTGCGCCACCCTCCAACCCTACCACCAGCTCCTACGAACTGAAATCGGGACTCACCTGACGAGGCCACGGTTTTCCAGTCGTCTGTTACTATAGCCCATTGACGCCAAAATTTCGCCGCAGTGCCCTAACGCATGCGTTCGTCGTACGTCCCATATTGGTTTCTGTGCTTATTTTACGCAGCGTTGCTTGTCTGTTAGCACTGACAATTCTACGCAAACGCCGCTGCTCTCTGTCATTAAATGAAGGCCGTCGGCTACTGCGTTGTCTGTGGTGGGAGGTAATGCCTGAAATTTTGTATTCTCGGCACGCTCTTGACGCTGTGGATAGCGGAATATTGGATTCTCTTAACGATTTCAGAAATGGATTGGCCCACGCGTCTAGCTCCAAATATAGTCCGCATTCAAAGTCTGTTATTTCCTGACAGGCCGCAGTGGCCGTGCGGTTCTAGGCGCTTCAGTCCGGAACCGCGCCGCTGCTACGGTGGCAGGTTCGAATCCTGCCTCGGGCATGGATGTGTGTGATGTCCTCAGTTACAGCTGTGGTTTCTTCGCTGCAACAGATGCAAAAATAAGCCCATAAAAAGTCGTGCAGTTGACATGACTGATAATACAAATACGCCGAAAGTTAATGAAACCTACCAATTTTTATCCCTTTGGATAAGTCTTACGTCTTTAATATGCGCACGTTCTGTTCATCAGTGAATAATGTCTATCTTCCGCAGCTGTTCAAAGTTAAAACTTCTTAAAATATCCGAAAACTCGGGCTTTCTCGTAAATATTTCCTCATGTAGAGTTTCTGTTTCAAGCTGTAGACAAACTCAACGATCCAAAACTTAATCACCCCAGCACGCAAGCACAGACAAATCGCTACGCTATTACAGGTGACGCAGCGATCGAATCAGATGCTCAACCGTGCCTCTATGTGAGCGATGAGTGAAGCATTTATGTTTCCAGTGGACTTTGTAGGTAAACATGTTTAAATATATGGACGCCACAGAGTGGCAAAAAGAGGCAATCATATTTGGCCATGCCGATGGACACATTGTGGGTGAACTTGCTCGATTTGTTGGTGCTTCACGGCAGGCTGTTCGGCATACCTACAAGAAGTGGTATAACACATATGGCCAAGAAACACGTCATCAGAATTACTATCGAAGAAAGATACAGAGTGAGAGGAACCTATAATGCGATAAAAATTATAATAATAAATGTTTAGATACATGGAAATAATGACATTAATTTTTAGGCTTATCGGACAAGAACGATAAGCTGAGCTATACCTGTAAATGGGGAAAGAATCTTTTCATATTAGTTCCATTAAACGAAATAGTCTTTCTCTTGTTTCAGACTTGTTGTTGTTGTTGTTGTTGTGGTCTTCAGTCCTGAGACTGGTTTGATGCAGCTCTCCAAGCTAATCTATCCTGTGCAAGCTCCTTCATCTCCCAGTATCTACTGCAACCTACATCCTTCTGAATCTGCTTAGTGTATTCATCTCTTGGTCTCTCTCTACGATTTTTACCCTCCACGCTGCCCTCCCATGCTAAATTTGTGATCCCTTGATGCCTCAGGACATGTCCTACCAACCGATCCCTTCTTCTAGTCAAGTTGTGCCACAAACTACTCTTCTCTCCAATCCTATTCAATACCTCCTCATTAGTTACGTGATATACCCACCTAATCTTCAACATTCTTCTGTAGCACCACAGTTCGAAAGCTTCTATTCTCTTCTTGTCCAAACTACTTATTGTCCATGTTTCACTTCCATACATGGCTACACACCATACAAATACTTTCAGAAACGACTTCCTGACACTTAAATCTATACTCGATGTTAACAAATTTCTCTTCTTCAGAAACGCTTTCCTTGACATTGCCAGTCTACATTTTATATCCTATCTACTTCGACCATCATCAGTTATTTTGCCCCCCAAATAGCAAAACTCATTTACTACTTTAAGTGTCTCATTTCCTAATATAATTCCCTCAGCATCACCTGACTTAATTCGGCTACATTCCATTATCTTCGTTTTGCTTTTGTTGATGTTCATCTTATATCCTCCTTTCATGACACTGTCCATTCTGTTCAGCTGCTCTTCCAAGTCCTTTGCTGTCTCTGACAGAATTACAATGTCATCGGCGAACCTCAAAGTTTTTATTTCTTCTCCCTGGATTTTAATACCTACTCCAAATTATTCTTTTGTTTCCTTTACTGCTTGCTCAATATACAGATTGAATAACATCGGGGAAAGGCTACAACTCTGTCTCACTTCCTTCCCAACCACTACTTCCCTTTCACGTCCCTCGACTCTTATAACTGCCATCTGGTTTCTGTACAAATTGTAAATAGCCTTTCGCTCCCTGTATTTTACCCCCGCCACCTTTAGAATTTGAAAGAGCGTATTCCATTCAACCCTGTCAAAAGCTTTCTCTAAAACTGCAAATGCTAGAAACGTAGGTTTGGCTTTCCTTAATCTTTCTTCTATGATAAGTCGTAAGGTCAGTATTGCCTCACGTGTTCCAACATTTCTACAAAATCCAAACTGATCTTCCCCGAGGTCGGCTTTTACCAGTTTTTCCATTCGTCTGTAAATAATTCGTGTTAGTATTTTGCAGCTGTGACTTATTAAACTGATAGTTCGGTAATTTTCACATCTGTCAACACCTGCTTTCTTTGGGATTGGAATTATTATATTCTGCTTGAAGTCTGAGGGTATTTCGCCTGTCTCGTACATCTTGCTCACCAGATGGTAGAGTTTTGTCAGGACTGGCTCTCCCAAGGCCGTCAGTAGTTCTAATGGAATGTAGTCTACTCCCGGGGCCTTGTTTTGGCTCATGTCTTTCAGTGTTCTTTCAAACTCTTCACGCAGTATCGTATCTCCTATTTCATCTTCATCTACATCCTCTTACACTTCCATAATATTGTCCTCAAGTACATCGCCCTTGTGTAGACCCTCTATATACTCCTTCCACCTTTTTGCTTTCCCCGCTTTGCTTAGAACTGGGTTTCCATCTGAGCTCTTGATATTCATACAAGTGGCTCTCTTTTCTCCAAAGGTCTCTTTAATTTTCCTGTAGGCTGCATCTATCTTACCCCTAGTGAGATAAGCCTCTACATCCTTACATTTGTCCTCTAGCCATGCCTGCTTAGCTATTTTGCACTTCCTATCGATCTCATTTTTGATACGTTTGTATTCCTTTTTTCCTGCTTCATTTACTGCGTTTTTATATTTTCTCCTTTCATCAATTAAATTCAATATTTCTACTGTTACCCAAGGACTTCTACAAGCCCTCGTCTTTTTACCTACTTGATCCTCTGCTGCCTTCACTACTTCATCCCTCAGAGCTACCCATTCGTCTTCTACTGTATTTCTTTCCCCCATTCCTGTCAATTGTTCCCTTATGCTGTGTCCCTGAAACTCTGTACAACCTCTGGTTTAGTCAGTTTATCCAGGTCCCATCTCCTTAAATTCCCACCTTTTTGCAATTTCTTCAGTTTTAATCTACAGTTCATAACCAATAGATTGTGGTCAGAGTCCACATCTGCCCCTGGAAATGTCCTACAATTTAAGACCTGGTTCCTAAATCTCTGTCTTACAATTATATAATGTATCTGATACCATTTAGTATCTCCAGGATTCTTCGATGGATACAACCTTCTTTTATGATTCTTGAACCAGGTGTTGGCTATGATTAAGCTATGCTCTGTGCAAAATTCTAACAGACGGCTTTCTCTTTCATTTCTTGGCCCCAATCCATATTCACCTACTATGTTTCCTTCTCTCCCTTTTCCTACTGTCGAATTCCAGTCACCCATGACTATTAAATTTTCGTCTCCCTTCACTACCTGAATAATTTCTTTTATCTCATCGTACATTTCTTCAATTTTTTCATCGTCTGCAGAGCTAGGTGGCATATAAACTTGTACTACTGTAGTAGGCATGGGCTTCGTGTCTATCTTGGCCACAATAATGCGTTCACTATGCTGTTGGTAGTAGCTTACCCGCACTCCAATTTTTTTATTCATTATTAAATCTTGTAAGTAGGCTGTTTATGTTTTCTTTATGTAAGCAGGCTGTTTATGTTTTCTTATTGGCAACGTTACGTAGCGCTCTATATGAAAATCACTGGCTGTGCTGTGTGCAGTCTGTGGCTAGTTTGCATTGTTGTCTGCCATTGTAGTGTTGGGCAGCGGCAGCTGGATGTGAACAGCACGTAGCGTTGCGCAGTTGAAGGTGAGCCGCCAGCAGTGGTGGGTGTGGGGAGAGAGATGGCGGAGTTTTGAAATTTGTTAGACTGG
Organism: Schistocerca cancellata; assembly: GCF_023864275.1. Classification (NCBI taxonomy): domain Eukaryota; kingdom Metazoa; phylum Arthropoda; class Insecta; order Orthoptera; family Acrididae; genus Schistocerca; species Schistocerca cancellata. The sequence continues at coordinate 616,773,517 of NC_064631.1, read as the reverse complement.
ATGTCATGAACTCCTATCTATATTATGACTTTTGAACACTATTGAGGTAAATACATTGTTTGTTCTCTATTATAATCTTTCATTTGCTAACTATGCCTATCAGTAGTTAGTGCCTTCTGTAGTTTGAATCTTTTATTTAGTTGGCAATAGTGGCGCTCGCTGTATTGCAGTAGTTCCAGTAACGAAGATTTTTGTGAGGTAAGTAATTTGTGAAAGGTATAGGTTAATGTTAGTCAGGGCCATTCCTTTGTAGGGATTTCTGAAAGTCAGATTGCGTTGCGCTATAAAAAAAAGATATTGTGTGTCAGTTTAAGCACAGTCTTGTATAAATTGTTCTAAGGGGACGTTTCATATGTCGACCCTTAGCCTAGGATACCTCACTGGAATCTTCTGATTTTTTTCTTGTAGTTTGTGTATTTAGTGTAGCTTTTCTTTATTGCTAGCGATTAATTATAGAGAGAATTTCCTTGGTAGTTGTGGTTTTTCATTGTTGCACAGTAAAACAGTTGTGGCATGCATGTAGATTTGCACCAAGTATTTCGCAGCTGCGCTTGCAATTAACTAGATATTATTTTCAGTTCTACGTTAATGTATTCTCTTATTTTTGCTCTTCAAATTGTGTTTTTTTGTGTTGTCGTGTGAAATATTGTGACAATAATGGCGTGTGAAAAACGTAATACTAGGCTCCAAAGTAAACTGAGAAATGACAGTGAAGACGAAAGCAGTGTGTTAGCGCCACCGAGTAATGAATTAACTAATGTTCAAAGTAGTAATTTGGTAATTGTACATAGGGAAATGGAGCGAGCTGCAAACAATGGTGTAGACAGTGAAACAGTTAGTGAACAGGGAAGCATTATCGATCGATCGGTCGGCAACAGCTTGCCTCAGGAATCCGAAATGACAGGACACAATCTTGCAAATACTGTAGATTCAGGTTTTGCGTCCTCACCCTTTTCTCAAATAAGTCAAGACACTTTTTCTGCTATTCAAACTGCGAATATTGCCGGTTCAAATGCGTTGCCGAATAGCACTGAGGAACATGTTTCAGACACCAGTGCACTGTTATTACAGTTAATGCAACAAATGGGACAAAGGCTACAAAAGTTAGACACAATGCTTGAACAAAATCAGAAACAAATGGGACAAAATCTTCAAAAGTTAGACACAATGGAACAAAATCAGAGACAAACACAGCAAAAGCTTCAAAAGTTTGACACAATGGAAGAAAATAAGAGACAAACACAGCAAAAGCTTCAAAAGTTAGACACAATGGAACAAAATCTTCGGAAGTTAGACACCACACTTGAACAAACACGTGAAGATTTAACTACTGAGTTACATAACATTGAATCGAAATGTCAAAAAGTCTGTAATGACGTAAAAACACAAATTTGTGAGCATTTTCAACCTATTTTTTCGCGGCATGAAAATGCATTACAGAATCACGAAGCAGCCATAAAAGAACTGCAAACCATTGTTCATGAAAATCATGAGACCTTGTGGGCTAAAATTGACTCAGTTGCATCACCCGATTCGGTTACACAACTTGCAAAAACTCAGGAAAACTTAAAGGACACAGTAGATTCGATTTCAACACAAATTGACACTCTGAAGCTTGGTTCAGAAAAACAGACTGAGGAAATGTGTTCACTATCGGAGAAAGTAGCCAAACTTTCGGATCAGGTCACTAACTTATCTACGAAGGTAGATGATAATCTCAATGACACAAAACCGGTAGTCTTTAATGACACAGAAGAGTGCAAACAAATTAGGAAACTGAAACAAAATCTGAGTCAAATTAATACGCAACACCAAAGAGAAATCCGGGAAGTACAAGATCAGCTGACACAGGTAATACAAGAATTACGTATTTCAGAGGACACTCGCGCTCCAATACGGGAAGAGGGACATAGAAATACGGAACAGCCACAAAATAATAACACAGGGCACTTCGGAAATTATGAAAGAAATTGGCAAGGTTCACCGAATTTTGAGATGGAACCGCCGAAACGACGTAACAATGACCGACATGCGACTCGCCGACATGATGATTTTGATTATAAGCTGTCCATTACCACACGTAAATTCAAAACGTTTAAGAATTCTGCCAACGACATTCATCCACAAGCGTGGCTCCATCAATTCTCTCATTGTTTTCCTCCCAACTGATCATTGGAGCACAGGTTAGAATTTATGTGTGGCTACTTGGAGAATGAACCATCTGTAAGAATGCGATCGGTCATTCACGATTGTCACAGTGAAGGAGAATTTTACCATGCGTTCCTCTCAGCATATTGGTCTCAAGCTACACAAGACCGAGTAAAACATAGCATCATAATGATGAAACATTTCGAACAATCTGAATTTTCCAGTCTTGTGAAATATTTTGAAGACACGTTGCACAAGAATCAGTACCTGTCAAACCCATACAGCCCCTCAGAACTCATCCGCATTTGCTTAATCAAACTGCCTGAACATTTACGACATATTATTTTAGCAGGACGTTGCAAAGACGACATTGAAGCTTTTCAGGGACTGTTACAAGAACTGGAAATTGACACAGACAGTCGCGGAATGCGAAAACAGGAAAACAATCACTACAGGTCACATCCGTCACAATTCCGTGACGACAGAAACAATAACTGGACATGACAATTCTATTCTTACAACGTAAATCGTGACCAAAAGAGACACCACCCGTATGACAACCACTGGCAGAGTAATGGTTACAGAGAGAGATCGCATTTCAGTAGTAATGACTATGACAGAGACACTCATAGAAACAGACAATTTGGCAACCAAAACAATTATTATTACGGGAGACAGAATAACTTTAGACGCAACAGTACTAATGAGTGACAATTTACAATGTTGCTTTTGCAGAGTTTCTGTTTCATATCTGCACAGTTTTTCTGAATTATTCTGGAAAGTAAAACATGTTTTACTAGTAACTTTTGTGGTATAGCTACAATGAGACAGCCTTTTCCGTAGCACAACAATACGTTACAGCACAGTACTTTCATCATCACAACAATAAGCGTAATAACTAAGATATCTATACGCACAGCATTTCACTTTTGTTTATCATGAGGTAAGTACATTGGCTTCTGCAGAACTTAGCTTTCGGAGGAAAATAACTACGACACTTCCACAGAGATTATCTTACAACAAGATGCACATTTAGCGCTACAGGACACACATTTGAGTGCTTAATTTTGTACTTAAACCATTTATTTTTCAAGATTTTTGAAATACAAAGAAAGTTTTCTGTGATACATTTCATTTCATTGCTGTAATCTGTAACACCTGAGGGTATAATTACATTAATCCTCAGGGGGGTACACACCTGCTTTGTGTATCATGTGTTTGGCAAGCACAAGGAGCCCTAGCTAATATGGTGTTTGCTTATACAACTTTACACATCAGTACCATATTTCTCTAATACATAAATTACACAGCTATCTGATCATTTAACTGAGAGAGACAAACTTTTTTATTACATCAGTGACACATGTTTACGTAATTACAGAGTTGGATTACTTCACACTTACGAAATTGTATTTTGTCTGTACTGTGTGAACTGTTCATATTTTTTCGGACCCATTGTAATACTATGAGAGCTTTGAATGATGTATTTGGTATGAGATCATGATATTTAAAGTACGTTTGAGGTAGGTGACACTACTGAAATGAGCAGAGATTTTTATTTAGGTTTTTGAAATTATTGCAGAAAGCTACGACGTTTTTGAGATTTGACTGAGGTGTTATGATGTTATTATTACGACAACGATGTGTATTATGCTGCTGAGGTATGTTTATGATCAATAAGCTGATGCTATATGAGTTATTTGATTATGCTACGTATTTCTTATGATGAAATATTGAAGAAGTGTCGACGAATATGCATATGTGTAATAAGGTAAGGAATAATGAGTAGTGGTTAGGGACTCTGACTTGTGGAAAAGGATGTTGGAAACCAAGAATCGTACTTTAAGAGTTATGAAACGTGTGTAAATGCGTAAATGTACCACAATACCGACGAAAAGTTTTTGGACACTGTTATATTTACAGGATTTTGTTTCTACAGATTTGTAACCCAAATTCTTGACCTGTGAAATATTTTTATATGAGACTGTCACTGTAGCAAACTGGTGTCGTAAATATTTCGGTAAGAAAGCCAAGTGACCTTGACATAATGCGTCTTGAGCGGCCAGCTGTGCGTCGCCTGGAAAAAAGCCATTAGTGCCTTTCCGAAGCACAGGTAGAAAAAAAAAAAGGGAGGCCATTATCCTCGCTATTGACATTTCCTTGTTGAAAGCATACTGTGGAGCTCGTAATTTATGATATTTACTGAAATGCCTAAGGAAACGATGAGAAACATTTCACGGCTATTGTCTTGCTAGTTGAAAAAAATGCCATATGGCTTGCTTTATGTATTTACTTACACATTTTGTTTAATATCAAGTTTCTATCTGCACTGCAGCATTGGTTAAAATAGAATTTTATAGATGTACTAATATAAATATTTTCTGTCTACAGATCCAGTAAATACTAATTTTGTAATACATTTCCCAAAAATGGGGGAGCACAAAGACATTTCACAGGAACTGCATACATAATTTTCTTTTCAACTACTTGGTAATTTTTTTTGGTAGAGTAAGTTTTTGTGATGCATCACTCTAGTGTTAAGATGTGACATAAGTATTAAACATGGCCATTTTTACTGTAATATTTTTTCTGCTTGAGCTTTGTCATGTATAGATATAAGTTTTATATTTTTTATATTTTTTATATTTGCTGCTGCTGTTTGCAAGGCATAGTGCTACTGAATTTTAATTTGTCTTACTCTTCTAAGCTAGTTTTACTACTGATTTATTTTTCTTGTTTGCTGCACAGTGCCTTATCTTAGTTGTAATATTGTTGCTTCACCAATGTCCATTTTTTTGTCATTGCTGTACGTATTAATTGTTTTGTGCTGCTGCATTGCCTCGTCCCGTAGTTTATGCATCTGAGCTCAGTAGATTTAAGTTAGCTTAAGAGGGGGTAGACTATATAAGAAACTAACTATGATGAATTGGAAGAAATGCATTGAGAAGCTATAACAAAATGGTGTGGCCAAAAAAATAATTTTGAAAGAGGATATGAACAATAAAAGTAGGGTTTAGGGACAACAGGTTTAGGTAGGATTTTCTTGGAAATAAATGTTGAGGTAAGATAATGGTAAATAAATAATGAGGTAAGAAATGTGAGAACAGAATACAGAAAGCATGCTTGGATAGAATTTTTTGACTGGAGCAAATATCGAAATAAGACGAAAGATCTATGGAATGAAGTTTTGGGTTGGACTGCAGTACCAAATGTTACACTGAAAACGAACCCTGTCCTTTCCTTTTGTGTTATTCCACTATGTTTGTGTACCCTTGCGTATTTGTTTTCTTCCTGTCTCTGTGTAGTTTCATAGAATTTTTTCTTCTTTTAATATTAAGCTACATTCACTATGATGAGGAGTACTGTTCTCCTCAAATATAATTGGCATTAATAATATGTTATTTACCTTGTAAAGATGTTTAGACATTATTTATTCTGTTTTGTTTTAATGCTCATGTGTGAAGTTGATGTTTCAATAATTATTCTGATCTTTTATATATTTACTTCTGTCATAATTCCTGTAACACTGATGTATATGTCTATTTCGATTCTTTTGTAAAGCCTGTACTACAAATGTTATCTGTATTGTTATGTTCTTTAATGATGTATTTTGTACCTTTGTAATTGTATTCTCATGTTATAATATTGCAATTGACACCAGTCCATCAAATTAAGTAACGTGTAAGCATTCATTTCACTGCACACGTTTCTGTTGGTCATAGTATATGGACAATATGTGAGAAGTAGGGACTGTTAGTGTTTGCACGTGTGTTAATAATTCAGCAAGGGACTGGATAACAGCATTGCTGGTTCTAAGGACAATTCCAAAAACTTTGTGAGTGCACAAGTGGTGGTTATGAACTTGCTATATTAACTGCAAGACTCTTCAATGGTGATTGTGAACCCGCACAGTCACAACAGATGGCTGCCGGCCATCTCTACAAGGACTACAGTGGGTCTGCATCTCTGATGACCCACCAATACCATTATTTCTACAAGGACTACACTGGGCCTGCACCTCTAGTGGCCCACCAATACCACAATCTCTACCAGGACTACAGTGGGCCTGTCCACAATTTCTACAACGACTGCAGTGGATATGCACCTCTGGTGGCCCACCAATACCATACTCTCTACCAGGACTACAGTGGGTCTGCTCTGTGATGACCTACCTACCAATATTCTTCAAAAGTTCGAATGACTCTGCTGTGGCTTTGCTCTGTTGTGGCCCATTACCTGTCAGCATGTCAAGAGTCAGCACTGTCTTTCAGTTGGAAGGACAACACTACTTCTTCAAGACTGCATGTGAAATCCACTACTTCCGTGTGCATTTTCTTTTACTGCTCAGACTTTGAAAAAGAAACACTTAAATTTTACTGTGATGAACAATCTGGACTGTCTTTATGGGCTGTGAGAAAATTTTAGCTTTTGACCAACATTGTATCAATAAGTGTGTGCATTTGATATTTTTCTTACTGTAATTATGAAAAAGTTTTTCAAATCATTATTGGCCACTGCCCAAAACAATTTGTAAAATTTTTTTGTGGGGAGCAATGGAGCTATGTAAGTAGGCTGTTTATGTTTTCTTTATGTAAGTAGGCTGTTTATGTTTTCTTATTGGCAACGTTACGTAGCGCTCTATATGAAAATCACTGGCTGTGCTGTGTGCAGTCTGTGGCTAGTTTGCATTGTTGTCTGCCATTGTAGTGTTGGGCAGCGGCAGCTGGATGTGAACAGCGCGTAGCGTTGCGCAGTTGGAGGTGAGCCGCCAGCAGTGGTGGATGTGGGGAGAGAGATGGCGGAGTTTTGAAATTTGTTAGACTGGACGTCATGAACTCCTATCTATATTATGACTTTTGAACACTATTGAGGTAAATACATTGTTTGTTCTCTATTATAATCTTTCATTTGCTAACTATGCCTATCAGTAGTTAGTGCCTTCTGTAGTTTGAATCTTTTATTTAGTTGGCAATAGTGGCGCTCGCTGTATTGCAGTAGTTCCAGTAACGAAGATTTTTGTGAGGTAAGTGATTTGTGAAAGGTATAGGTTAATGTTAGTCAGGGCCATTCCTTTGTAGGGATTTCTGAAAGTCAGATTGCGTTGCGCTATAAAAAAAAGATATTGTGTGTCAGTTTAAGCACAGTCTTGTATAAATTGTTCTAAGGGGACGTTTCAACCTACTCCTGCATTACCCCTATTTGATTTTGTATTTATAACCCTGTATTCACCTGACCAAAAGTCTTGTTCCCCCTGCCAGCGAACATCACTAATTTCCACTATATCTAACTTCAACCTATCCATTTCCCTTTTTAAATTTTCTAACCTACCTGTCCGATTAAGGGATCTGACATTCCACGCTCCGATCCGTAGAACGCCAGTTTTCTTTCTCCTGATAACGACGTCCTCTTGAGTAGTCCCCACCCGGAGATCCGAATGGGGGACTATTTCCGTAATATTTTACCCAAGAGGACGCCATCATCATTTAACCATACAGTAAACCTGCATGCCCTCGGGAAAAATTACGGCTGTAGTTTCCCCTTGCTTTCAGCCGTTCGCAGTACCACAACAGCAAGGACGTTTTGGTTAATGTTACAAGGCCAGATCAGTCAATCATCCAGACTGTTGCCCCTGCAACTACTGAAAAGGCTGCTGCCCCTCTTCAGGAACCACACGTTTGTCTGGCCTCTCAACAGATACCCCTGCCTTGTAGTTGCACCTACGATATAGCTATCTGTATTGTTGAGGCACGCAAGCCTCCCCACCAACGGCAAGGTCCATGGTTCATGGTGAGGGGGGGGGGGGGTTTCAGACTTATGCTTACCAATTAATAATACTACGTCCGATCGCCGGACACACCTACAAAATCTTGATTGTGTCCGTGATATTGTAATCGGATCTTCGTGGTAACTCCGAAGTACACAGGTGGGCTTCTTGAGTTTTTATGTATTGCACTACTACTTGGAGTAATTACTCATACAATCTTTCAGTTAGTAAAATAATACTATATTCTTTTCTTCGATGCACATAAAAAATACTGAATTTTTACTCAGTCTGACAACCAAAATAGCTATGTTTAATTTCGCCCTGAAATCACGTACGTCTACCTTCGTTCATTAACAGAGAGCAAGTCCTTCCTCTTAACGATGAACAGGAAAAGCATCTTACGTTTTTTTAACATTTGAAAATCATCACATGACGGTAGCGCACGCTCTGCGCTAGGCTACCGCTTCAGCTTTTCTCTTTGCCTTTGAAGAAAACGAAATAGTTACAGCAAGAAATGCGAAAGGTATACCACGCCCCCCCCCCCCCTCCACTGTATACTGTCGGAAATAAGTCTGCCGGCCGCGGTGGTCTCGCGGTTAAGGCGCTCAGTCCGGAACCGCGCGACTGCTACGGTCGCAGGTTCGAATCCTGCCTCGGGCATGGATGTGTGTGATGTCCTTAGGTTAGTTAGGTTTAAGTAGTTCTAAGTTCTAGGGGACTGATGACCACAGTAGTTAAGTCCCATAGTACTCAGAGCCATTTGAACCATTTGAAATAAGTATCTTTATTTAGGGAGACAGTATACAGTAGCCTTATTTACATTGGGGCTCATAGTTCGGTCACTTGGTGCAAGTCGATGGAGTTTTAATACCCTTATGCTACAACAAGCATATTTACAAAGCATCATTTCTTTGTCCATTACAAATTCATACACATAAATAAATTCAGATACATTTATATTACATAATTGCACGTCCATGTTGCGCTACCGTCTTACTTTGTAATTTATCCTTACATTTGTTCAACTGGATAGTGTGAACAGGGGAAAAAATTTAAATTTCTTAAACTATCCTTCCACCATTGAATAAAATGTTCTCGGGTTTCCAACCGCGTCAATTGCTTAAAACTACAAGAACTTTCGGCCAAGCCCTCCTTGGCCACTGTCAAGTGGTATGACTGCCGGTGGGCTGTTGGTGCGCCCTTATATGCGCTAGCTGCCGGCTGTGACGTCACTGGTGCCCGTGACGTTGCCATATACGGGCATGTTTTGAGTCGGCGTTCGATGTGCCCTCTTCAACCGCGCCATCGCTGTATCCCACGCAGCGCTGAGCTGCAAGCCACCGTCTCTATTCAGGGTGTTTGCGGTAATTTTTATTTCAATAGCTTCCTTTATTAAACTGTCCCGGAAGCCGTTAGTGCGAGCCACGACAGAGGTATCGTCAAATTTTATGTGGTGACCGTTTTCTAACGCATGTTCAGCTAACGCAGATTTCTCTGGATAGCGTAGGCGATAATACCTCTCATGTTTCTCCTGCGTTGTTCCGCAGTGCGCACTGTTTATCCTATGTACGTCTGGCCACACTCACAAAGTATTTCGTAGACTCCAGGTGTTCTGAGACCTACTGCGTCTTTAACTGGTCTCAGTAATTGACCGATTTTCGTTGGAGGCCTGAAGATTGATTTTATCTTGTGTCTTTTCAATTGGCGGGTTATCTTGCCCGACGCAGAGCCACAGAATTGGAGCAAAGCAAGTTTCTTTTCCTGCTCTTCTTCGGTGGTCTTATTCTGATATTTCCCAGATATCACTTCTTTCACTTGATGGGCGCTGTAGCCGTTATTCCTGAAAACCTTGCATAGGTGGCTCACTTCATGGGGCAGGTTATCATCGTCTGATATTACTCTTGCACGATGCACCAATGTTTGTAATACTGTGCGCTTCTGTGCTGGATGATGATGGCATACCCGTACCTGCACGTCACCAGCCATCATCAGTATCTTCTAGGGTCTGCTTCAGAGACCAAGCTACTTCTAGGAATGCTACTTGTAGTGCGTCGTCAGTGTACTTAATCTATCCTTGGCATTTGATAAATCTTCATACTGTGTACAACATTTACAAGTCCTCGTTTGTGAGCGGGTATGAGGAATGTTTTATCCCTTGATAATCCCGACTTCACTACTGCTTGTTAATCGTCGTAATATTTCACATTCATGTACACATATTTCAAGCTGTTTATCTGCCTTATTGATGCGACGACATATACGACATTACCTTCGCAACGTGTGACCGGAAATTTTACTGTATTTTTGTCGTGTGTAATTCCACTCGCGATTCACTCCCGCTAAAAAAGAAAGTGCGCGTGCTAAATGTACTTCTGCATGCGTCAAGAACTCAGTGTAGAAAATATTGTTTCCCTGCATTTTGTGTTCATCCCTCGTACCAACTGTATATCGTATTTTCATTTATATTCACCTTACAGTTGCTGAAGCTGTAACAGTTAGTCGCTAAGGAAATAGCTTTCATACTAAGTTGTTTTTCATTGTGACGTATGTGTAGCAAATTCCTGTGCTGAGGCGTACGTTAGATGTACCGCGTACCTTTGTACTATTGCCTTCACTGTCTTTTCTCTACTCTTCACTACTTCTTCCAGATGTTAGTTTTCACAATTACTTACCGTACATGTATAATTATACTTCGCTTTCCACACTTAAACAATCATTCATTCTAAGACTTAAAACTATATAGTCTATTCTTTCTAACGTCGCTTTCGTGGCCCTTTCCTAGGTACCCCTGTAATATTCATCTTCATATTCTTATCCGTATACCAATATTATTATTCATTAAAAATCTTCCACGTAAATCTTCATTTATACCCATGTATTACCTGTGGGGTCCTCACACTAGCACCACCGCCCTATTTATTTCTTCCCACAAATATAAATAAACTCATACTGCTCTAACACACTTTCATTTCGTTCCTAGTTTCACTCCATGTATGATATGTTGTAACATTATGTGATTGCCTTATCATTTTAAATCATTCACTAATCGAGCAGTCGCTCGGCAACAGCTACAGTTAGCAAATAATGTTGCGAGAATGTAAAAGGTGAACGACCTGTGACGTAACTTGTTTATTGTCGAAGCGCCGTCGCCGGCCGAAGTGGCCGTGCGGTTAAAGGCGCTACAGTCTGGAACCGCAAGACCGCTACGGTCGCAGGTTCGAATCCTGCCTCGGGCATGGATGTTTGTGATGTCCTTAGGTTTGTTAGGTTTAATTAGTTCTAAGTTCTAGGGGACTAATGACCTCAGCAGTTGAGTCCCATAGTGCTCAGAGCCATTTGAACCATTGTTTGAAGCGCCGTCAGAGATGCAGTGAGTTATTGACTTTCAAAACCGCGGCGCGAAAAGCGGACAGAAGAAGAACACTTTTACACTTTTTTTTTGGATGTACGAGATATTCTCGATGAACAGTTACTCATTCTTCTCTTTTCTCTTGTAACTCGTGTCGGACGCGCATGTCTTCCTGCCGTATTATTATCGTTAAAAATAATATTATTTTAGTGTAAAGTAAAAGTGTAATACTAAAAGTGCAATACTGCATAGAAGTAGATGTGAAAACGTCAAAGGAATTATTTTCATTACGAGAAGAGTAGTGCCAGTCAAACCGGCATCCATGTTAAATCTTTCATTGCAGTGTAAGTTCATCTATGAACTGCCGTAAATTCAGATTTAAATTGAATTGGTGTATGGACTATTTATTTAATATAGAATCTATGTCTCACTCTTTCATGAAGTTATTTAATTTTCTTTATGCTTCTGCCAAATAGAGAGTTCACAGTCACGAATTCTTTCATCGAAATCGGACGAAAGTTGTATGCGGCGAAATATTTTCTCCGCGCCATATTCTACTGGTAAATGCATGATAAACTATGGTCCCTTATGAAATTCATGTTGAGCTATCCAAAATAATTATATTTTGAATAGGCATTTACTCCCCTCTGCAATGCAACTTCCGACTGATCAGACGATCCAACAAGAAACAGCCGCACACGGTCGGCGTTCGCAAATATATTTCCACCGCTGATTATAGCTATATGTTACAGCACAAAAGTAAACATATTGTTATAATTAGCGACTACGAACGGGGACATTTATAACTGTATGTTTATGTATACACATTACGTAAACATATCGTTATAATGTCACCACAAACGTAGATTAACTAATTAATAGCCGGCCGCGGTGGTCTAGCGGTTCTGGCGCTGCAGTCCGGAACCGCGGGACTGCTACGGTCGCAGGTTCGAAACCTGCCTCGGGCATGGGTGTGTGTGATGTCCTTAGGTTAGTTAGGTTTAAGTAGTTCTAAGTTCTAGGGGACTGATACCCTAGATGTTAAGTCCCATAGTGTTCAGAGCCATTTGAACCATTTTAAACTTCTACAATGTTCACGGTATGTTCGAGTGCTCGCCGGTTGTTTCTGTTTGACTGTACGGGTTACCGGTTCCCTCTTTGATCCATGTTTTCCACATTCGGATCCTGGCAATTTGCATTTCCTTGTCGCCTAGTATCAAAGTTCTCTCTCGAATTTGTCCTATCTCGGCCATTGCCGTACCAATGGGGCTGATATTTATTTTCGTACCTTCTGTCACCCTGGGGCTGATAGGTAAACCGATTGCACTGATTTCCGTTGTGCGTAAGGATGCCATTCATTCATACGCATACGACTATTATGGTTTCCAAAGCCATTGCCGTTGCCCTACTTGTGAGTCCCATTTGGGTTGTGTTCATTGCCGCTACGATAAATAGGCAAGGCTTGCCCCTCCTCATGAATTAGATTTGTTGAGACGAGCACTGAGGAAAATATTCGAGGTCGTTTTCGGGAATGGTTATTAATTTTTCCCTAACATTTGCAGGCAACTTGTTCTTTAAGATTTTTAATACATCGACATGAGATATCGGATTATTCCAGTAGCGGGTCTTGTTTAAATATGTTTCAGAATAGTTTATTAGCCCCCCGAATTTTGGATGATATGATAATGGGTTAAATACTTCTCGTCTTAATCTGTCCTGAATAGCTGCTGACTAGTATTTATCTAAAAATGCACGCTCAAATTGATCACATGTCTCGCAGAGTACCGGAATCTCTGTATCCCACAAAAGGGCGTTCCCTCCTGTGTGTCCGACCACATATTTGATCTTTTGAGCTTCAGTTCAAGTCCTAGGCATTAGATCCGTAAAGGCTCGGACAAACACTACCGGGTGCGTTCGCTTTGTTTCATTTGAAAGCACAGGAAACTGTCGGTGTTTTATTAAACCTTCGTCCATTAACAACGCTGTCCAAGAGGACGGAACAGCATTTACATGCGATGACGACATATCCGTCTCAGAAAAGTTTTGCCCGTTGCTCGCGTCGCACGTCGGCATGCGCTCGCGCGGTGAGGGTTGGGCATTGTTGTCCGCGCCATTGATTTCTCTCACCGGCGGACGGCTGTTTATAGCTCCGATTACCGCCCCCGGGCAATGATATTATAGTACTTTGTTTGTTAACTATTTCATCCTTAATCTTTGTTCTACCTGTCTGATATCATGTTCTACGCGTTTTAAAATTTCTCCTTCCTTGTCCCCGATTACTTCCTTTACCGCTTCCACGTAAGTACGCTGTCCGGGTACGCATTTTTCCGCGAACGTTGTGGTTTCATCTTTTGCATTATCCTTTGCTGTTTGGCAAAGTTGCACAATGTTTGAGTTGATTGTTTTATGTTCTAACTTAACTAATCCTATCTCCACTTTGATTTTCTCTATATTTCCTGGTAAGTCGTCACAGAACGAATGCAGCTTCGCTACTTCTGATTGTACATTATCTATGTTAACCTGCGTATTCTTTTCCATTACCTATAAATTATCCTGAGTTTCTCTGATTCAGGATAGCTCCTGTCCATACGTGCGAGTGAGTGTTTCAAATTTTTCTTCCACTGTGCCTTTTAATTTCTCACTCATATCGTGAATTGCAGTTTGTACTTGTTCGTTAATTTTCCCATCCACCTCCGTGAAGATTTGAGAAATCTGCTGTGTGAACTTCGCATCCAGATTACTGAGGCCTGTGCGCAAATTTTTTATTTCGCCTGATATGTGTATCATGTTTGTATTTACCTTTCCGATCTCGGACTCCACTGTGGTCATGTCTGCTTGTATTGTTTCTAAATTTGACATTTTTGAATTTATTGTGTTCAAACTTGTCTCTAAACCTGACATTTTTGAATGTATGTCTATTTTTATTGCGTTCAGATCTGTGTTCATTGCGTTCATGTCTGTTTGTATTGTTTCTGTTAAGGCTCGAAATGAGGCTTGCATATCTTCCCTAGTCGCTTCTGGCCTACGCCTGTCAGTATCTGCGTCCGTACTATGCGTACTACTTTCATTTAAAATATTCCTTTGCCTTGAGGTGTCATTAATTTCGTCTACTGTAATCAGTGTATTGCTTGTAATGAAATGTTCCGTATTCACGGGCGTCGAATGCAACAATGGCATGTCGCGCCCAGCATCCAAATAATCACCACTTGGCGGTTCCAAACCACTCATTGTTACGTTTTGCAAATGCAAGTCTACTATACTGGCACTTTGATTTTGAAATCACATTTCCTTATTGTTTGGTCCATCCATTATAGAAATCCTTACGCCTCTGCAGTTACCAAAATTAATGTTTTCTCTGTTTAGATTTACTTCCGAGCTATTTCTCGCGCGACAGAATGCTTGTGCAGCTATATGTAATTATAATCTCAATTGCTGTCCGCCCCCGGTAGCTGAGTGGTCAGCGCGACAGACTGTCAATCCAAAGGGCCCAGGTTCGATTCCCGGCTGGGTCGGAGATTTTCTCCGCTCAGGGACTGGGTGTTGTGTTGTCCTAATCATCATCATTTCATCCCCATCGACGCGCAAGTCGCCGAAGTGGAGTCAAATCGAAAGACTTGCACCAGGCGAGCGGTCTACCCGACGGGAGGCCCTCGTCACACGACATTTCATTTCATCTCAATTGCTGTTCACTCAAAGTCATTCTCTCTACTTGATAGCAATTGCGCTTACCTCTGAAACTTCAGGTTCTGGATTTCAGGAAATGAGTGCTTGGATTTTCTAATAGGTCTACTAGAAACGCATTCTCTACATACATTGCGCGGCCCTACCTTATTGTTGTCTTGGAAATGGTACTGCCCTGTATTGTACTTTTAGTTGTCCACTCTTTGTATTATTATCTTCTTCCTTCTAATTTTTTTTCAGTTAGTATTTTTCCAGTGTTACATCACATCGAGCGTGATTACTCGGTCACTGTGAATAAGTATGTACATTGTATTAAGTAATATGCTTACGTGGCAGAAATATGTGATATCGCGACAGGATAATTTACTCTACTGTCTCCAGTGTTTGTGCAAATTGGGTTTCACGGGCGCAAATAGGAGTGGTTTGAAATTTCGACGATATCATATGCGTTCAGTCGATTTAAATTCCAGTTCGATTACCCAGAAATATTGTCTGTATTTCAGCAGCTCAACACGAGCATTCATATCTGCTTAATGATGACATGTGCACTGAACAGTCGTGTGAGACCAACCTGAGGCCAGACATCTTATGCAACTCCGTAAACGAGAACTTGAACTGGAATGACGGGACGCAGATCGGATTCATGGTCATTCCGAATCCGTGTCCAGTGTCATACCGCTTTGGCACTTCGCTCGCTTCAGTTTACCGCATAGTCTCGGACTTCAGAGATTTCAACATAAGTATTAAAAATTCCGGCGAATATTTATATCAACAGTGTGTCGGTAAGTACCAAGTATTGTTACATCTGCCCCGAAAGTTTCAGCAGCATCAAAGACATTATAGTTTTTTTACGGTTGAGCATATATTGCCAGTCTTTGGTTTCCTGTCTCAATTTTGAAACCCTCTGCCCAGCATCAAATGTATACTGGCAGAAGCAAGAAAAGGTTTCGAGAAAAAGAGAAATAGGTTAACAACGAATATACGTATAAGTGTGAGGAAGACTTTACTGAAAGCATTTGTTTACAGTGTAGACTTATACGGAAAAGAATCGCGGAAGATGAATAGTAAAGACAAGAATTGAGTAGAAGCTTTTGCACTGGGGTGTTACAGCAGAATGTTGATGACTAGGTGGACAGACTGGATAACTAAGGATGAGGTTGGGAATCGTATTGAGCGGAAAAACGTGTGGTGCCCAATTTGACTGAGAGAAATCCTTGGATGTTAGCACACATCCGTACTCAAAAAGGAATAGTTAATTAGCTAATGGAGGTAAATGTAAGAGGTAGACATTTTGCAGAAGGCCAAGGTAGGACTACAGTAAGTACTTAAGCAAAGAGAGTTTCACGGTGTAGATTAGAGTGGAGAGCTGCGTCGACGTCTCTTTTTCTTTATTTTTTCTTTTTAGGGTTCGGTACTTTTGTCGGTAAAAACGGAACCATTATAGAGTGGCTTCGTTGTCTCCCTGTTTGCATGTCGGTCTGCATTTATGTCCCTCACTCATCAAAACCTGTAGCGTTCTTCCCTAGATTCAAGAAATTTAGCAAGAAGCAAGTTTTTGCGGCACAAGTAAATGAGAAAATTTCGAAAACGGTGAATTTTTAATTAAGTCACCGTAAAAAGATATTTTTTGTCAATTGTTACCTGACTGTTTTTCTGTCAGTCTGTTGAAACCCGTTTTTCTCAGGAATACGTTGACGCATCAAACTGAAAATTATGTCACGTGCTAAGGTGTGTGCTTTCTTGGCGGTGTAAGAAATTTAAGGTTCTAAGTCAAGGCAGTTAAAAGATACGGCTATTAATGTTATATATTTTGATACAAACTCAGTCGTCAAAGCCCATAGGGTGCTCCCCGTTGACCTAGAATCGCGAAATTCGGCAAGTAAGGTTTCACAATACAAGAAAAGGAAAACAATCCAAAATTGTTAAATTGTAATTACGTCACAAAAATGTATTTTTGCCATTAGAACTTGGACTGCATTCATCACGCGTCAAAAGCATAACAGAAAAATATTACTGTTTGCAAACATAAAAGGTAAGTTATAGTTATATTTTAGTAAATAAATTAAAGTATTTTAATAAATGTTGTTTCTCCACATATATAGAAGTCCTTAGACAATTCTTTTTGTATGTCTCAGCTAGTCTCATGAAGTATTGTAGAGGTTTTTATACTGTCTTGGACTTCTCGACACCGATACATTGCCAGTACGGTTATCGATAACAGAAAAAAATCGTCGACTTTCTCTATTCTCGGGATGGATGAACTATCTACACGCGTAATTAAGTTTGTACGAAACCCTCAGTACGCGAGTTATACTTTTATTAGCTTAAAAATACATGACTATTAACAAATTAGCAGCACATTTCAGTCACTTAACTTACTCAAAAACCACTCAAACCCTGACCTTTTCCTTTTTCTCTTGGCTGCTTCATTGCCCTGTTGTCTTTAAGTCATCAGTTTATTTCTCAGCAGTCTCTACTGTTTTTAATTTTTCAGAACATAATGTTTAATAACATGGTCACCTGCCCTCGTTCCAGTTTCTGTGAATGGCTGCTGAAAAGTATCAGTGTGACTGGATACGCGTTAAAATACATTAACTTAGGAAAGTGATGAGGCATATCTGTGTCGCCACCTCAGATGCTTCAGTTTTTTCCACACAGCTTGTCTTTGCAGATGCTGTGTCCACTGACAACGCCAAGAACTCCAAATACATTGGAGAAGGGCACCAGGAGAAGTCAGACAGAAACGGTAACAGTAGCATCTTACTTCTATCTCTTCTTATTTCTCCTTTTTTTCTTTTCTTTCTCTTTTTCCATCTCACACTATCATTAGATTCAGTTCTGAGAGATATTTTACATGTACATCTACATCTACATGGATACTCTGCAAATCACATTCAAGTGCCTGGCAGAGGGTTCATCGAACCACCTTCACAATTCTCTATTAATCCAATCTCGTATAGCGCGCGGAAAGAATAAACACCTATATCTTTCCGTACGAGTTCTGATTTCCCTTATTTTATCGTGGTGATCGTTCCTCCCTATGTAGGTCGTTGCCAACAAAATATTTTCGCATTCGGAGGAGAAAGTTTGTGATTGGAATTTCGTGAGAAGATTCCGTCGCAACGAAAAACGCCTTTCTTTTAGCGATTTCCATCCCAAATCCTGTATCAGTTCTGTGACACTCTCTCCCATATTTCACGATAATACAAAACGTGCTGCCTTTCTTTGAACTTTTTTGATGTACTCCTTCAGTCCTATCTGGTAAGGATCCCACACCGCGCAGCAGCATTCCAAAAGAGGACGGACAAGCGCAGTGTAGGCAGTCTCTTTAGTAGGTCTGTTACATTTTCTGTGTGTCCTGCCAATAAAACGCAGCCTTTGGTTAGCCTTCCCCACAACATTTTCTATGTGTTCTTTCGAATTTAAGTTGTTCGTAATTGTAGTATCTAGGTATTTAGTTCAATTTACCGCTTTTAGATTAGACTGATTTATCGCGTAACCGAAGTTTAAAGAGTTCCTTTTAGCACTCATGTGGATGACCTCACACTTTTCGTTATTTAGGGTAAACTGCCACTTTTCGCACTATTCAGATATTTTTTGTAAATCGTTTTGCAGTTTGTTTTGATCTTATGACGACTTTATTAGTCGGTAAACGACAGCGTCATCTGCAAACAACCGATGACGGTTGCTCAGATTGTCTCCCAAATCGTTTATATAGATAAGGAACAGCAAAGGGCCTATAACACTACTTGGGGACACCTCAAATCACTTCTGTTGTACTCGACGACTTTCCGTCAATTATTACGAACTGTGACCTGTTGTTGTTGTTGTGGTCTTCAGTCCTGAGACTGGTTTGATGCAGCTCTCCATGCTACTCTATCCTGTGCAAGCTTCTTCATCTCCCAGTACCTACTGCAACCTACATCCTTCTGAATCTGCTTAGTGTATTCATCTCTTGGTCTCCCCCTATGATTTTTACCCTCCAAGCTGCCCTCCAATACTAAATTGGTGATCCCTTGATGCCTCAGAACATGTCCTACCAACCGATCCCTTCTTCTGGTCAAGTTGTGCCACAAACTTCTCTTCTCCCCAATCCTATTCAATACTTCCTCATTAGTTATGTGATCTACCCATCTAATCTTCAGCATTCTTCTGTAGCACCACATTTCAAAAGCTTCTATTCTCTTCTTGTCCAAACTATTTACCGTCCATGTTTCACTTCCATACATGGCTACACTCCATACAAAACTTTCAGAAATGACTTCCTGACACTTAAATCTATACTCGATGTTAACAAATTCCTCTTCTTCAGAAACGCTTTCCTTGCCATTGCCAGTCTACATTTCATATCCTCTCTACTTCGTCCATCATCAGTTATTTTGCTCCCGAAATAGCAAAACTCCTTTACTACTTTAAGTGTCTCATTTCCTAATCTAATACCCTCAGCATCACCCGACTTAATTCGACTACATTCCACTATCCTCGTTTTGCTTTTGTTGATGTTCATCTTATATCCTCCCTTCAAGACACCATCCATTCCGTTCAACTGCTCTTCCAAGTCCTTTGCTGTCTCTGACAGAATTACAATGTCATCGGCGAACCTCAAAGTTTTTATTTCTTCTCCATGGATTGTAATACCTACTCCAAATTTTTCTTTTGTTTCCTTTACTGCTTGCTCAATATAGAGATTGAATAACATCGGGGAGAGGCTACAACCCTGTCTTACTCCCTTCCCAACCACTGCTTCCCTTTCATGTCACTCAACTCTTATAACTGCCATCTGGTTTCTGTACAAGTTGTAAATAGCCTTTCGCTCCCTGTATTTTACCCCTGCCACCTTTAGAATTTGAAAGAGAATATTCCAGTCAACATTATCAAAAGCTTTCTCTAAGTCTACAAATGCTAGAAACGTAGGTTTGCCTTTCCTTAATCTTTCTTCTAAGATAAGTCGTAAGGTCAGTATTGCCTCACGTGTTCCAGTATTTCTACGGAATCCAAACTGATCTTCCCCGAGGTCGGCTTCTACTAGTACTGCGACCTATCTGACAGGAAATCGCAAATCCGGTCACATAACTGAGACGATATTCCATAAGCACGCAATTTCACTACGAGCCGCTTGTGTGGTACAGTGTCAAAAGCCTTCCGGAAATCCAGGGATACGGAATCGATCTGAAATCCCTTGTCAATAGCACTCAGCATTTTGTGTGAATAAAGAGCTAGTTGTGTTTCATAGGAACGATGTTTTCTAAAGCCATGTTGACTGTGTGTCAATAGATCGTTTCTTCGAGGTAATTCATAATGTTCGAACACAATGTATGTTCTAAAATCCTGCTGCATATCGATGTTAACGATATGGGCCTGTCTTTATTTAGTGTCTTTATTAGTAATTGTGCGCTGATTGCCATGTATACTCTATAGCCCGTACGGTATATGATCGCTCTTCCTGTTCACTAGTTAAATAATGTTGAGTATGTCCTACCAATCACGTCCAGGTATTTTCCTTGGTGGTGGGATAGTATTTTTCGTCTGGTAGTAACATCCATATTAGTTAGACGTGCTGTCTTGCTGTCCCGCAAATCATAGCCAGATTCTTTCTACACCATTCCCATTTGACTTTGTTCTCTCCACAGACGTATCCGTATGGCAGGATTTCGATAAGATTGCACTATAGACATTTGTCATTTTCCGGTAAATGTACTGTACGTCTGTCAGTTTCCGAGAAACGCACTTTCTGAAGATTTTCTTCCTTTGGTATCCTTAATTAACTATTTTGAATCAGGTTTATCTTGTATCTATGCCTAACACTTTGTTGTGAACGTTCTTCCCGATAATGTTCCAGCCTTTGGAGATGAATTTTACTTCCATAGGTTGACTTTTTAGCTGACGTAGTTGCACGGTGCTTACATATTGTAGTGTACTTGTTTCCGCCGGAGGGTAGCTAGACAAGAATGACACTAAAGTTTTCTCCCTTGTGGCTCGAAAACTAAGTTACAGCTCATTATACAATTACTGTGATGTTAACCAATCTTATGATCCGTAATTCACCAAAGACTGTGTATGGTGGAAATCGAAAACAACGACATGCTACCAACATACTTTCTACACAAGCAACTTATCATTTGCCCTCCCCCCCCCCCCCCCACCTTCTTACCTTCTTACCCTTGGCCCCAATTTTCCTTGTTCACTTTCACCCGGGCAGTTTTCACCACTAACTCTGATCCGCTCTGCACCCAAAACTTGAATTTGACCACCCTGGCAGACATCTGAGTTTGGTGCAGAGATCTTAAAGTTGTGGCACCTCTGGCGCCCTACTCAACTTGGCGCCTCATGTAGCGGTTTGCGTCACTTGGGCCTTAATCTGCCCTGATGCTACACTTCCCTAGTGTCGAAATTCACAGAAAACCTGATTGCTTACTCGGCAGCCAGGTGTTCGGGAAACAAATCTCATCAGCGTGAAAGGGAAGGAGAATATGTGACAACACTATAGGTGCGGGGTGTCAATGAACAAGTGACAAACCTCTGTCGATTGGGCATCAGGCCGATCTAACAAAGTGGCTACAAAATCGTTCCGTGTCAGTGCGGTCAAGTGCAGAGTAGTGGACATTGATGAATAGGGGAGGTACATAAGGCTTGGACAACATATTAAGTCACACTCTAAGACAAAAAAAGGACGCTCCAGTAAGTATTTAACCGAACAGGACGGAAATCGGTAGATGTGATGTACATGTACAGTCAAACGAATTATTGCAATTTCAGAAAAATGGATGATTTATTCAAGAGAAGAGGCTTCACAAATTGAGGAAATAAGTAACGCGTTGTTCCACCTGTTGCCGTTATGTAAGCAGCTATTCGGCTTGGCATTGATTGAGAGAATTGCTGCATGTCCTCCTCACAGATATTGGGCCAAATTATGTCCTAATTGGGGCGTTAGGTCGTCAGAACACCGAGGAGGCTGGAAGGTCCTGCCCATAATGCTACAACGTTCTCAATTGGGGAGAGATCCAGCGACTTTGTTCACCAAAGTAGGGCCTGGAGAGCACGAAGACAAGCAGTGGAATCTTTCGCGTATGCGGGCGGGCACTATCGTGCTGCCATTGAAGCCCAGGATGGCTTGCTATGAAGGGCAACAGAACTGGGTCTAGAGTATCGTCAACGTACTACTGTGCTGTAAGGGCGACAACCAAAAACAAAGTCCTGCTATGAAATGAAGCGGCACATCAGACCATTAATACTGGTTGTCAGACTTTATGTCGGGCGATAGGTCAGTATCCCACCGCTGTCTGGGGCATCTCAGACACGTATTCGTTGTTCATCGGGGCTCCATTCGAAGCGGGACTTATCACTGGCGACAGTTCTACACCATTCAACGAGGTTCCAAGCCGAATGTACCCAGCACAACTGCAAACGGACTTCTACAATCGCACCAAAAAGTATTGGCACACGTGCGTATTTATCGTTGCTGGATAGAAACGCCGCACCTTCCGGTACCTCAGACACGTATTCGTTGTTCATCGGGGCTCCATTCGAAGCGGGACTTATCACTGGCGACAGTTCTACACCATTCAACGAGGTTCCAAGCCGAATGTGCCCAGCACAACTGCAAACGGACTTCTACAATCGCACCAAAAAGTATTGGCACACGTGCGTATTTATCGTTGCTGGATAGAAACACCGCACCTTCCGGTACACAGCAGATGTACGTGCTACCTCACATACCAGACATTACAATTCTGCCCACGGTGACTACCATTAACAAAGAAATGCAGTGTTAAGGGCAAACATGTATCTCCTCTGCACACAAAAAGTATTGTCACAGAGGGTCGCTTATCGGCATACTGCTGGGTATTCAGGTACCGGCACGCCATCTGCTGACGCAGTAGACACTGCGTGTTGTTGACGGCCCAATAGCTAGTTTGTTGCTGTGTTGAGCGATAGTGGTCAGCATGGGGCCGAAGAAGAAGGAAAATTCAGTGGCGTTGAGTGAGAGAGTGGTATTGCTCCATTCACAAGGGAGAAGCTGTCGACAAATCGGAGCAGAGGTGTCTGTTAGCTACGCCACGGTACGAGCCAACATTCATAAATATACAGAGACTAGAACAACAGTGAATCAGTGTCGTTCTGGACGTCCAAAAGTACTTATAACCCGAGAGCGTCGCCGTATCATCGCCTGCTCTACAAATTATTTTCCCTTGGCTTCCCAGTGTCCCATGTATGGCTAATAGCCACGTACCTGGAAGGTCGCACCTTCCATGTCAGGATCCCTGACGGGAAATCCACGCGACGACGCATCAGGGCAGGAGTACCACAAGGCAGCGTACTTGGGCCGCTACTCTACTCCCTCTTCACAGCTGATCTGCCCTCTGCGCCGAGGGTACATTTAGCTCTCTACGCAGATGACACTGCACTCTTCTCTCGTTCTCGGAGTGCGGCAGTTCTTCACCAGCGGCTCCAGGGGGCTACAGATTCCCTAACCGACTGGGCTAGGACCTGGCGTTTGGCATTTAATCCCTCCAAAACCCAAGCCCTTATCATCTGCCGACGCCGTATTCCCATTCGGCTCCCTCAGGTGGCGGTCCTTGGTACCCCAGTCCCCTGGACTCGTACTGCCAAGTACTTGGGTGTTACCCTGGACCAACGCCTCACCTGGCGCCCCCACATCGACGAGGTGCGTCGTAAAGCAATGGGGCGGCTATGCCTGCTCTACCCTCTCATCAACCCAACCTCTTCCCTCCCCACGCACCTTGCTGTTAGACTGTACACCTCCCTTGTTCGCCCCATCCTTGAATACGCGGTGGTGGTGTGGGGCAATGCTGCCCCCACCCACCTCCGCCGACTCCAAACCGTACAGAACCGGGCTCTCCGGCGTGCCCTCCGCCTCCCTTTCGACTTCCCCACCCGCGAGCTCCACCTCCTGGCTGACGTGCCACTCCTTCGTACCCGCGTCCTCTCCGCCGCCCACTCCTTTTACCACAAAACCCGTCACTCTCCTAATCCCTTAATCCTTTCCCTGGGCACCCGTGTTCACCGACTCGCCACCACTCGCTGGCCCGACCTTTTATTTCGCCCCCCATGACTTCGCCTGCACCGGGCACCTCATCTCATGCCGACTACCTCCCTCCCGCCGTAGATTATTCCCCCCAACATGCCATGTCTTTCACTCCCCAAACATGATCCCCCTTCCCCCCCACACTACCCCCAATGTTGGGCTCGTCATGTTCGGCCCTTCCTTTTTCCACTTCTTCAACTGTCACCCTCTGACTTCTTTCTCTTCCCCCCCCCCCCCCCCACTTCGCCATTTCAAGACTGACTGCCGCCACCATCACGTCGCCGCTACGGAGCAGAAGAGGCCAGGATAATGGCCGTTCGCTTTCACTCTCTCTCACTGTTCCTCCTTCTGTCCTTTCTTCTGTCACTACTCGTAATTCCCGGCCAGTCAATTGGGCCGTTCGTTTTCCTTTTCTCTCACTATCCTTTTCTCTTACTTAAAAAAAAAAAAAAAAAAAAAAAAAACAGCACAACTGTCAAGTACCAGCCACCACTACCAAGTCATCACTCATCCTCACCACACCATGCAAGAAGGCGAAGCGCAGCACGCGCTAGAACTTCGTCCCCGGCAGAGGGTTCAACCCTCAGTCACGTGCGACTGCGACTGCCGTATCATCGCACTAGCTCGGAAGAAACCTGCTACAAGTGCAGCAACTATTTCTGAGGTTGTTCAGACAACGTGCGACAATACGGTTAGTGTTCACACTACACGAAATGTATTGACGATCTCCCAGGAATAAGCCAGACACATAAGAAATTAACCGGCAGAAATGTCTGCAGTTTGCCAAGGACTACATCAGCAAGCCGATGGAGTTTTAGAACACCGTGATATTTAGCGACAAATCGAAGTTCAATGTGTTCGGATCTGATGCAAGAAAGGAAGTTTGGCGCAAGCCGAATATGGACCTGGACATCAAACACATGCATCCCACAGTCAAACATGGTGGGGGTGGTATCATGGTCTGGGGCTGTATGGTGGCTCCGGCGTTGGAAATCTAGCTGTAATCCACGGTACAATGGATCATATGAGTTACATCGAGGTGTTGCGAGGTAATTTACACGCTAGTGCACAGACATTTGGCCTTACTGGGGTGTTTCATTTCCAGCAAGACAACGACCCAAAATATACCGCCGAGAAAACCCGGGAATGGTTTCTGTACAATGCCCCCAGAAGGTTTCTAACACCACCTCAGAGCCCTAATTTGAACCCCATTGAGAACCTGTGAGCTCATCTTGACACAAGTCTGAAAAAGGCGTCCGTCCGTCAAAAGCGACTCGGAGAAAGTACTCCTGGAGGAATGGTCGAAAATTACCCCTGATATCACCCGGAATTTAATACAAATCATTCCTAGGCGTTTACGTGCTGTTAAAGATGCTAAAGGGATGCACACAAGCTATTAGAAGGTGAACATCAGTGAAGAAAACGAACACACTCTCCGATTCATAAGCGTGTGCCAATACTTTTTGGATGCAGAAGAGCGATGTTTATTTTCATAACAATGTATGTTACTTTACGGACAAGGGAATTGGACATATTTGTAACCTATGTAGTGTAACGTGGCACGTGTCTGGGTTATGTTCTGAAATACACTCCTGGAAATTGAAATAAGAACACCGTGAATTCATTGTCCCAGGAAGGGGAAACTTTATTGACACATTCCTGGGGTCAGATACATCACATGATCACACTGACAGAACCACAGGCACATAGACACAGGCAACAGAGCATGCACAATGTCGGCACTAGTACAGTGTATATCCACCTTTCGCAGCAATGCAGGCTGCTATTCTCCCATGGAGACGATCGTAGAGATGCTGGATGTAGTCCTGTGGAACGGCTTGCCATGCCATTTCCACCTGGCGCCTCAGTTGGACCAGCGTTCGTGCTGGACGTGCAGACCGCGTGAGACGACGCTTCATCCAGTCCCAAACATGCTCAATGGGGGACAGATCCGGTGATCTTGCTGGCCAGGGTAGTTGACTTACACCTTCTAGAGCACGTTGGGTGGCACGGGATACATGCGGACGTGCATTGTCCTGTTGGAACAGCAAGTTCCCTTGCCGGTCTACGAATGGTAGAACGATGGGTTCGATGACGGTTTGGATGTACCGTGCACTATTCAGTGTCCCCTCGACGATCACCAGTGGTGTACGGTCAGTGTAGGAGATCGCTCCCCACACCATGATGCCGGGTGTTGGCCCTGTGTACCTCGGTCGTATGCAGTCCTGATTGTGGCGCTCACCTGCACGGCGCCAAACACGCATACGACCATCATTGGCACCAAGGCAGAAGCGACTCTCATCGCTGAAGACGACACGTCTCCATTCGTCCCTCCATTCACGCCTGTCGCGACACCACTGGAGGCGGGCTGCACGATGTTGGGGCGTGAGCGGAAGACGGCCTAACGGTGTGCGGGACCGTAGCCCAGCTTCATGGAGACCCTTGCGAATGGTCCTCGCCGATACCCCAGGAGCAACAGTGTCCCTAATTTGCTGGGAAGTGGCGGTGCGGTCCCCTACGGCACTGCGTAGGATCCTACGGTCTTGGCGTGCATCCGTGCGTCGCTGCGGTCCGGTCCCAGGTCGACGGGCACGTGCACCTTCCGCCGACCACTGGCGACAACATCGATGTACTGTGGAGACCTCACGCCCCACGTGTTGAGCAATTCGGCGGTACGTCCACCCGGCCTCCCGCATGCCCACTATACGCCCTCGCTCAAAGTCCGTCAACTGCACATACGGTTCACGTCCACGCTGTCGCGGCATGCTACCAGTGTTAAAGACTGCGATGGAGCTCCGTATGCCACGGCAAACCGGCTGACACTGACGGCGGCGGTGCACAAATGCTGCGCAGCTAGCGCCATTCGACGGCCAACACCGCGGTTCCTGGTGTATCCGCTGTGCCGTGCGTGTGATCATTGCTTGTACAGCCCTCTCGCAGTGTCCGGAGCAAGTATGGTGGGTCTGACACACCGGTGTCAATGTGTTCTTTTTTCCATTTCCAGGAGTGTATATGATTCGTTTAACCTACAACCACCAAAATGTAACTGTGCCAATACTTTTTGGTGCGATTGTATGTGTACAGAGGTTAGTCGCAGTCGGCGCCAGGATTTCGTGAGGTTAGCCCCTTTCCCTTTCAGCGATACACCTATAATGGTCCTTGTGGTTACTGTAGCACCAGTTGCACGTCAGTTCGTTGATAACGATGAATCCGGGACTCTCAGTGCCTCTCGTATGACTGCTCCGCCCTCTCATTCTCTCGTCTCTTTAGATTACCTACTTCCTTCTTAACCCTGTGTTCGACCGTGGTTTACCCACTCCTGTCCACCATCGTCGAATAGTGGAATCGCTCCTCTTCAAATGTCGAGCGACTCGCCTATTTTTCCAATCGTGTTCTTTGAGCCCAAGTACACGTCCTCTCTGAAATGCTGACATCTAGGTGACGCATTTTGCAGGGAATGGCAATTGAGTCTCAATGTAGACAATTGTAATGTGCTACGAATACATAGAAAGAAAGATCCTTTATCATTTAGCTACAATATAGCAGGTCACCAAATGGAAGCAGTTAATTCCATAAATTATCTGGGAGTAGGCATTAGGGGTGATTTCAAATGGAATAACCATATAAAATTAATCGTCGGTAAAGCAGATGGCAGACTGAGATTCATTGGAAGAATCCAAAGGAAATGCTGTCCAAAAATAAAGGAAGTAGGTTACAGTACACTTGTTCGCCCACTGCTCGAATACTGCTCACCGGTGTGGGTTCCGTACCACAGAGGGTTGATAGAAGAGATAGAGAAGATCCAACGGAAAGCAGCGCGGTTCTTTACAGGATCATTCAGTAATCGCTAAAGCGTTCCGCAGATGATACATAAACTCCAGCGGAAGACTCTGCAAGAGAGACGCTCAGTAGCTCGGTACGGGCTTTTGTTGAAGTTTCGAGAACATACCTTCACCGAGGAGTCAAGCAGTGTATTGCTCCCTCCTACGTATATCTCGCGAAGAGACCATGAGGGTAAAATCAGAGAGATTAGAGCCCACACAGAGGCATACCGACAATCTTTCTTTCCACGAACAATACGAGACTGGAATAGAAGGGATAACAATAGAGGTACTCTAGGTACTCTCCGCCACAGTTCGTCAGGTGGCTTGGGAAGTATGGATGTAGATGTAGATGTAGGTATATTGTCCGCGCTGCTGTGTGCGATGCATAGTTATAGTCCAGCTGAATGAAATTCACAAACACTTTTATGCCCTGGTACTGACATGTCCCCTGTTTACTACTCTCGTCAGCTGCGCGGTGAAATTGCGGTGCAGCGTCACACCCTCATCCATCGACCGCCGGAGTTTACTGTTTTTCATTTTCCGTCGATACTTGTACGAACATCAGTCTGTGATCAATCGACATACAGCGTCTTTCCTAGAACGAAATCTCGGAGTGGAATAAGAGCTGCAAAACTACACAGTCCCAGAAAGCTCGCATAGTAACTAGGAATCCACTTACCATCTAGAGTCTAGACGATCACAAGAGATCCGACTAAGAAAGCGAAGCAGCCTGCCGACAGGATGGTGAGGACGGGCGCAGCAGGCCGTGGTCGCTCAGACCGTCAGCCAGCAGCCAGCAGAGCCCGCCCTAGGGGGACGGCAACTCTCGCGAGGCTGCCCCGTGGGGCGCGGCAGTAAACACGTCTGCCGATGGCACATACCATAACGCGCCGTGTTGTCACAGCCGCCGCAGGACATCACGGGGTCAGCGGTGCGACACAGCACTATAGTTCAATTCTTTTGTCTTGGCGGTTCGCGCATGCCCGCCCAGACCACCACCACCTAGAGACAAGGCCGCGGCGCGAAATTCATAGCAGGTCGTGACGTCACTCCAAGCGGGCCACCATGTTGTGTTTCGAAGCGTTTGTTTATTTACAAGTTTGTTGGATCGAGTGCTATATTCGTGCTTAAAACTAGCGATTACAGTGTTTGCGTGTAGTGAAGCTACTGTGAACATGGTTTACAAGTGCTGTGTGCCAAGGTGTCGTGTGAATTACGGAACTCGACCGAAAGTAATGTTTTCCTTTCCGAAAGATGCGATTCATCTGGACAATTTCCAACCCACTGAGCACACGAAGGTATGTAAAAACTATATACCTAGTACAATTGTTATTTTTTCTGGTGGAATGTCTTGCATTTTGGATACATTTGACTAAAATTGTGAGCAAAAGTTCGCAGTAAGTAGGCCTAGTATTCGTTATCAAGTGGCTTTATTTTGATTTTGAAAACGAAATATAAATTTGTGGCTCGTGTTACTTTTTATTCGTGTTTAAATTTCTCTGCGGTTCGTATTTTGTTACGCATTGCCGATACGTTTTATTCTCTATTTGTGAGTGGGTGTTGTTTTTCACTCTCGCATTAGTTAGCATGAGAATGTTGAAACTGCTGTTTTCATGTTTAAAAAGGGATTTCTCTGTATGAAGGATATCTGTGTTATTTTTCGATGTGTCAAACACTGGAACAAATTAATCTAGAAATAGGTTAAATTTATTATTGACGTTTTTAGCTTGACACATATTCTCATTCCAACTGCTGCAAATGTCTGCTGAAGGTTTGTAGATTTTCACTGTTGACTTATGCTCAAAATCTGCCATATTTTTACAGGAAAGAAAATTTACATTTCAATAACAACGCATAATTGTTTTTGTGAGGTGAGTTAAAAGTGATTGTTTGCTTGGGGAATGTACTCAGCTTTCCTGAGGGAGCTCTATAAACAGCTACACAATATTTATTTAGGATACTGAAGGCAGAGGAATTTAATATTATACACTGTATTAGTGCAGAATTTTTCAAGTCAGTGTAAATAATAGTTGTCTGGTCCAGAAAGAATGTACTTTATCACAGTGCATTTTTCACAAATGTACCTTGTTTTATCATGTATATCGCAATATTATTTACATCCCGCACTCGTACGTTTTCACTGGCTATTGATAAGTCTTATGCAATTACATTACCGGTAAAAAAGAATTATAAACTATAGTTTCTGCTATATCGCGATTGATAAAGTTACTTATTTTAACCATTCGGCAAAGTACTCTCCTCTTTGCGTGGTATCATTTGCCAAGATCTCGTTTCGTTATCTCCAGCGGTTTACGAGATATGACAGGCGTTATGAATATTTCATTCCCGCGCGTTGCGATCGGAAGTGAAGTTGCTGCAGATGCTCAAATTTTTCGAGATTGGAAGCAGATATTGATCCAAAGTTTTACGAAAATTTCAAAACCTCATCTGTATTTCATACTCAGCAATAGAATGTGTAATATGCATCAAACACAAATTCATAGCGACCTCTATTTTTGATGGCAACGTTCTCAAATTTGATACTCATCTGTGAAATACCACAATAGTTATGACCATTATCGAAATGATTGGCACTTCATCATGAAGCTGCCATATAAAGCTGAAAGTATTTCAAAAATTAATTATTTTTTACGGAATAGGTTCTGTAAAACCGTTTGACAAAGATTTGCAGGCCGTGCGTCTCGATTCTTTAAGCGCAGCGCCAATCCAACCCCGGCCCGCTCTGCGTGACGTCACAAGAGCGCGCCGCGGCCTTCTCTTTAGGTGGTGGTGGTCAGACGCGGAAGATTGCTGCGTTGCCAGTTGTACGCGCCAAGAGAAGCAGCGCCATTGTATAGTTCGCAAACTTACGTTCAGGGGGGAGCGCGCAGTTTATGAAGTAAAGCCACCATGGCCGCATTAACCCTTTCGCTGCTATAGAGACGTGCTCGCCGGCCGCGGTGGCCGTGCGGTTCTGGCGCTGCAGTCCGGAACCGCGGGACTGCTACGGTCGCAGGTTCGAATCCTGCCTCGGGCATGGGTGTGTGTGATGTCCTTAGGTTAGTTACGTTTAAGTAGTTCTAAGTTCTAGGGGACTTATGACCTAAGATGTTGAGTTCCATAGTGCTCAGAGCCATTTGAACCATTTTTTTAGAGACGTGCTCCCCGCATTCCGCGATGTGCGCGATTTTGTCATCATTGCACTGCTCGCCTGTGTAGACACACGGTGTTTCGACTGCTTTGATACACTATATCATTCGATTTCACAAAAACTATTTGGCCCAAAAATTTGATTTTTTCGCGTCTTCTTGACTGATACCTTCCCCCCATAAATGACTTAATTTTGTTCCGTAGTTCAACGCAGTTATTGTGCAGCATTAGATGTAGTAAACCAGTGCACGAAATTTTGAAGAGTTTGCAGAGATAAAAGTCCAAGCGCATATTTTCTGTATGGTCGATTTTAGTTGCCACTAGAAATCGCAAAAAATTACATTCAAACGAATAAAATTCATGAAGTAAGACACTTCGATATTGTTTTAAAATAAAGAAAATATTATGCACCAAACAAGGTTTGAACCTTTCGCTTGGCAGCCACACATTTTAACCATTACGCTAATGCAGCTCATCATCCAGAATGTCTCCCAGAGGACTTAACAATATGACGCAAAATACCGACAAACACTGTTGGTATGACTATGAATTACTCACGTTTTGTCTAAGTACAATAGGAAATAAACAATTACCGCTGTTCTTTATTGCGAAAAAGCAGTTAGTGAGAAAGATACAAACACCTTTCCTTGCTATCGCCTGAATTAGGAGGCTTATTGCTTGTTTGGTTTAATTAATTAATAGAATATGAAGCAATTGGTACAAAGAATGCTTTTCCCAAACTTTCAATAAAAGAAAGTCTGCTATCAAGACATTGCTTTTGTTCAATTACTTTATATATGACTGAACATTTCTAAAACTGAAGACACTCGTCCGTGCTCTGCACTGCAGTCGAGCTCTGGCAACGTCGTTCTCTCTTCATTGGCTGACTGTGTTTTGTGACGTCAGATGCGCAGAACGAACCTAAACTCGGCCGCCGTCATAAATGACGCGCACTTTAGTTTCCACTCAGTCGTCAAACATAGAACAGAAATGCAGTTCGTTGTGGTACGTATAGGACGCTAACAGCGACGATACCAGCGCCCTCACTCAACTAATTCGATACGAACGTGGTTTTATACGATACTCCAGTGCCTGTGTTCCTCATAAGTATGATGCAATGCATGCATGTCAGAAGGAACAGGCACTGTTGCGACTACAGCCGTTATGAAATACAGTGAAGTGAAGTGCCAAAGGAACCGGTATAGGCATTGGTATTCAAATACAGAGATACGTAAAGAGGCAGAATACGGCGCTGCTGTTGCCCACGCCTATATAGGACAACAAGCGTCTGGCTCAGTTGTTAGATCGGTTATTGCTGCTACAGTGGCAGGTTATAAAGATTTAAGTGAGTTTCAGCGTGGTGTTATAGTCGGCGCACGAGCGATGGGACACAGCATTTCCGAGGTAGCTGACAATTTTCCCGTACGACTATTTCACGAGTGTACCGTCAATAACAGGAATCCGATAAAACATCAAAACTCCGACATTCCTGCTGGCGCAAAAATATCCTGCAAGAACGGGACCAACAACGGCTGAAGAGAATCGTTCAACGTGGCGGAAGTGCAACCCTTCTGCATACTGCTGCGAATTTCAGTGCTGTGCTATCAAGAAGTGTCAGCATGCAAACCATTCAACGAAACATCATCAATACGGGGATTCAGATGAAACGTCCCCTTAGAAAAATTTATGAATGACTGTGCTGGTAAACCCCTTACGTTATTTGATTTTCAAACAGCTGAGCAGAACTAAACGTACTCAGACATTTCGCACTTTACTTATTCTGACACACAATATTTTTAGCGCAACGCAATCTGACTTTCAAAAATCCATACAAAAGAATGGCCCTGACTAACAGTAACCTATACCTTTCATGAATCACTTACCTCACAAAAATCTTCGTTACCCGAATTACTGCAATACAGCGAGCGCCAATGCTGTCAGCTAAATAAAAGATTCTAACTACTGAAGGCACTAACTACTGATAGGCATAGTTAGCAAATGAAAGATTTTGATACAGAACAAACAATGTATTTACCTTAACAGTGCTCTAAAGTCATTATATATATATATCAGTTCATGACATACAGTCTTACAAATTTACTGTCTCTGATGGACACACGTCCACATAATCCGCTCTCAAAACTCCGCCATTTCTCTCCCCACATCCACCACTGCTGGCGGCTCACCTCCAACTGCGCAACGCTATGCGCTGTTAACAGCCAACTGCCCAACACTACAATAGCAAATTCCAGCAATGCAAACCAGCCACAGGCTGCACACAGCACAGCCAGTGATTTTCATACAGAGCGCTAGGTGACGTTACCAACATAAAAACCTAAACAGCCTACTAACACAGAACCGAAGGCCCACTCGTGTACCCTTGATGACTCCACGAGACAAATATTTACGCCTCGCCTGGTCCCGTCAACACCGACATTGGACAGTTGATGACTAGAAACATGGCCGGCCGGAGTGGCCGAGCGGTTCTAGGTGCTACAGTTTGAAACCACGCGACCGCTACGGTCGCAGGTTATAATCCTGCTTCGGGCATGGATGTGTGTGATGTCCTTAGGTTAGGTAGGTTTAAGTAGTTCTAAGTTCTAGGGGACTGATGACCTCAGAATTTAAATCCCATAGTGCTCAGAGCCATTCGAACCATTTTTTGAACTGAAAACATGCTGCCTGGTCGTCCGAATTTCGTTTCAAATTGTATCGACCGGATGGACGTGTACGGCTAAGGAGACAATCTCGTGAAATCCAGGGAACATCCACATCAACAGGGGACTGTTGAAGCTAGTGGAGGGTCTGTAACGGTGTGGGGCGTGTGCAGTTGGTATGATATGAGATACCTGATACGTCTAGATACGACTCTGATAGGTGATACGTACGTAATCACCCTGTCTGATCACCTGCATCCATTCATGTGCATTGTGCATTCCGACGGACTTGCGCAATTCCTGCAGGACAATGCGACATCCCAACGTCCACAATCGCTACAGAGTGGCTCCAGGAACACTCTTTTGAGTTTAAACACTTCCGCTGGCCACCATACTTCCCGACAAGAACGTTACAACCTGCTGTTCAGAGGAAATCTCTTACGGACTTACGGACAGCCCTTCAGAATTCATAGCGTCAATTTCCTCCAGCACTACTTCAGACATTAGTCGAGTGCATGCCACGCCGTGCTGAGGCGTACTCGCCGAGGCCCTACTCGATATTAGGCAGGTGCACTTGTTTCTTTGGCTGTTCGGTGTATATGAGACATATTCGCAGTTGCAAATGTTGTAGACACGTGGTTAACGACATATGGAAATCCACGTGTGAACGTGAGTCTTGTTCTGATAACCTAGCTGCTCTCTGTAATAAAAAATATTAATAAATAAAATTTTAAAAAACTGAGTGAAGAAATCAACTATGAACTTGATGGGGTGTCATGCGACGTGGGGCCCGACCAAATGCAACGAACAAAATGGGACAAAAAAAGGTAAGGCGATCGCTAGCGATAAGCGGGAAATACAGGTTCGGGTCCCACTTGGCACAAGTTTACATTGTCGTCACTCCCGCATTTCGCTGATGGTCGTCCATACTCGCAACCACGAATACATTTCGTGTTTGTTGGTATGTTTCCTGAAAAGTGTGCAACAGAAGGTAAAATATACACTCCTGGAAATGGAAAAAAGAACACATTGACACCGGTGTGTCAGACCCACCATACTTGCTCCGGACACTGCGAGAGGGCTGTACAAGCAATGATCACACGCACGGCACAGCGGACACACCAGGAACCGCGGTGTTGGCCGTCGAATGGCGCTAGCTGCGCAGCATTTGTGCACCGCCGCCGTCAGTGTCAGCCAGTTTGCCCTGGCATACGGAGCTCCATCGCAGTCTTTAACACTGGTAGAATGCCGCGACAGCGTGGACGTGAACCGTATGTGCAGTTGACGGACTTTGAGCGAGGGCGTATAGTGGGCATGCGGGAGGCCGGGTGGACGTACCGCCGAATTGCTCAACACGTGGGGCGTGAGGTCTCCACAGTACATCGATGTTGTCGCCAGTGGTCGGCGGAAGGTGCACGGGCCCGTCGACCTGGGACCGGACCGCAGCGACGCACGGATGCACGCCAAGACCGTAGGATCCTACGCAGTGCCGTAGGGGACCGCACCGCCACTTCCCAGCAAATTAGGGACACTGTTGCTCCTGGGGTATCGGCGAGGACCATTCGCAACCGTCTCCATGAAGCTGGGCTACGGTCCCGCACACCGTTAGGCCGTCTTCCGCTCACGCCCCAACATCGTGCAGCCCGCCTCCAGTGGTGTCGCGACAGGCGTGAATGGAGGGACGAATGGAGACGTGTCGTCTTCAGCGATGAGAGTCGCTTCTGCCTTGGTGCCAATGATGGTCGTATGCGTGTTTGGCGCCGTGCAGGTGAGCGCCACAATCAGGACTGCATACGACCGAGGCACACAGGGCCAACACCCGGCATCATGGTGTGGGGAGCGATCTCCTACACTGGCCGTACACCACTGGTGATCGTCGAGGGGACACTGAATAGTGCACGGTACATCCAAACCGTCATCGAACCCATCGTTCTACCATTCCTAGGCCGGCAAGGGAACTTGCTGTTCCAACAGGACAATGCACGTCCGCATGTATCCCGTGCCACCCAACGTGCTCTAGAAGGTGTAAGTCAACTACCCTGGCCAGCAAGATCTCCGGATCTGTCCCCCATTGAGCATGTTTGGGACTGGATGAAGCGTCGTCTCACGCGGTCTGCACGTCCAGCACGAACGCTGGTCCAACTGAGGCGCCAGGTGGAAATGGCATGGCAAGCCGTTCCACAGGACTACATCCAGCATCTCTACGATCGTCTCCATGGGGGAATAGCAGCCTGCATTGCTGCGAAAGGTGGATATACACTGTACTAGTGCCGACATTGTGCGTGCTCTGTTGCCTGTGTCTATGTGCCTGTGGTTCTGTCAGTGTGATCATGTGATGTATCTGACCCCAGGAATGTGTCAATAAAGTTTCCCCTTCCTGGGACAATGAATTCACGGTGTTCTTATTTCAATTTCCAGGAGTGTAAAATGTAGTCCTCAGCCATCCAGGATACTAGACCCCACGCGCACTAATACTTTTACACAGAACGCCAACAGACGCATGCCACAAGACAGTTTATGATTAAAATACACGGACAGTAACAACACAACATAAAATACAGCAACCTATAACTGTGCCTGGTTGATCAACGAGAAAAGAATAAAGCAAATATCCTCGAAACAAAAACCTTCTACCAAACATAGTGCTGAGAA
Organism: Schistocerca cancellata; assembly: GCF_023864275.1. NCBI lineage: Eukaryota > Metazoa > Arthropoda > Insecta > Orthoptera > Acrididae > Schistocerca > Schistocerca cancellata. Next base: position 616,737,246 of record NC_064631.1, on the reverse strand, counting down.
GATCGCACATGGAAGAGAATCTTAAAACACATACCATATTCGATTCACCCCCTTCTAAAACAGTTGGTAAGTTGGTGCCGTCCCTCAAAAATTCAAATGACTCTGAGCACTATGGGACTTAACATCTGTGGTCATCAGTCCCCTAGAACTTAGAACTACTCAAACCTAACTAACCTAAGGACATCACACACATCCGTGCCCGAGGCAGGATTCGAACCTGCGACCGGAGCGGTCACGCGGTTCCAGACTGAAGCGCCTTTAACCGCACGGCCACACCGGCCGGCGTGCCGTCCCTCCTGGCTTGGTATAAAACGCATTTTGTTATTATGTGATATATAGATACCCGCGCACCAGAAGCACTTCATGCTGGTGGATCCTCCTTTAGGTGGAGATATCCATGCATAAGAGAACACTCTCCATCCAGAGGCACGTTAAGAGCACTCCCTCCCGCCGCAGCGGCCGGAAAGATGAATGCCACGGCCGTATCGTTCGTCTCACCGACCGCATCTTGCTGTTCCTCAACCCTAACCATTCCTCCCTCCACAGACGCATATGAGGCTGTGCCTGTACAGTGAGACAGCGGGCCAGCGCACTCTGAAATTGGATTTTCTAAGCAGGTATCCTTAGCTGCTTCATCTGTTGCTCCATTACCCGGCATGTCCACGAGCACTGGTAACCAGCAAAATGACACCTGCTTGCCCTGCGTCTGTGAACAGGAAAGGGTGTCGTGGATACTTTTCTACTGGATACAAGTGATCGATAGCCTGAAGGGCTCTTAGGGAGTCGGTAAGGGTGAGGAATTTGGTAGCAGGGAAACGGGGAAACATCGCATCTGCTCCACCGCTCTGAAGACCGCGTATAGTTCAGCGTCATAATCTGACAACCTGTTACATAAGCGAGTCTTGAGAACGCATCCTGGAAATACGGCCGATGGAACTATTCTAATTACACTTATCAGTGTAAACTATTACAGGGTTGCAATGATGGGATAGAATCCCGTAACATATCGATTTTTTTAAAAAAAGTAGCCTGGAGAAAAAGTCTTTTTATACACTGACAAATCCAAAAGGCTATAAATTCAACTAAATACTTAGGGATTACAATTACAAATAACCTAAATTGGAACGATCACATAGGTAATATTGTGGGTAGAGCCAAACCAAAGACTGCGATTCATTGGCAGAACACTTAGAAGGTGCAACAGGTCTACTAAACAGAATGCTTATACCAGGCTTGTCCGTCCTATTCTGGAGTATTGCTGTGCGGTGTAGGATCCGCATCAGGTGGGACTGACGGATGACATTGGAAAAGTACAAAGAAGGGCAGCTCGTTTTGTATTATAGCTAAATAGGGGAGATAGTGTCACAGACATGATACGTGAATTGGAGTGGCAATCATTAAAACGGAGGCGTTTTTCGTTGCGACGGGATCTTCTCATGAAATTTCAATCAGCAGTTTTCTCCTCCGATCGCGAAAACATTCTGTTGGCACCCACCTACGTAGGGAGAAATGATCATCACAATAGAATAAGAGAAATCAGGGCTCGGACAGAAAAATTTGAGTGCTCGTTTTTCCCGCGTGCCGTTCGAGAGTGCAACGGTAGAGAGACAGCTTGAAGGTGGTCCATTGAACCCTCTTCCAGGCACTTTATTGTGAATAGCAGAGTAATAACGTAGATGTAGATGTATAATTGGTTTGTTGATTTGGGGGAGGGGACCAAACACTGAGTTCATCGGTCCCATCGGATTAGGGAAAGATGGGGAGGGAAATCGGCCGTGCCTTTTCAACGGAACCATCCCGGCGCGTGCCTGAAGCGATTTAGGGAAATCACGTACAACCTAAATCAGAATAGCCGCACGCGGCTTTGAACCATCATCCTTCCGAATGCGAGTCGAGTGTGCTAACCACTGCACCAGCTCGCTCGGTTCAAAATAATTCTGGGACTCCTTATTAATCAGGATAGCGAAAGACTCCAACTTCGATTAAGCACAGAAGTATGGTCCGTATTTAGAGCCCATAAGTCCTGTCGCACGCAAATCCTGAATGGCTTCGTCAGACGTGGCCTATTTCTGGACAGCCGGTCCACTGGAGGGCGAGTAACGGAATACAATGCAGGGGACTGGAAACTGTGGGGCGGAGAGAAGGTCGCTTTGATGACGCAATCAGCATCTGCCGCCGGATGATGGATGGTGGTGACAGAGATTAGAAAAAGCTATTTTCGATAAATTACGTCATTTCCTGCAGCTCCACTTGTGACAACCAATCAACAAAGTGCGGGAGAAATAGTTGACTAACACCAAGATTTGTACATATAGACAAGACAGACTTTTAGCAAGACACGTGTTAAGGATTAACTTCTTTGTAAATGAGGTTTTTACGTGTCTGCCAGACACGTTCCGCGTCTTTAGGTAATGAAGCGTCATCAATAGCAATTTGTATCGATCCTGTCTTCGCTTCTTTGTGGCGATGGATCTGCTTTTGGTTAATCTATGGAGTCCACCACAGTCTGTCGTACCTGACGAAAATACACTCTTCGATATATTGGTGGGTTATTCGGTTTGCTGCAGCAGAAGAACGAGTGGATACTATGGCACATAAAATGTTATTTCGCCTTATTACATCGTAGATAAGATGAACTACTTAACCTTTTACGATCCTTTTCCACAGAAATGTCATGAGCCTCTGAACATTAACGTATCATTTGATGCAGTCAAAATACAGGCCTCTCTCACCCAGAGTAAGATTAACAATAACGGAGTCGTACTTTTCCGTCTAATACACGATCACGCTGCTAGGATACTAGAAGATGATGCTGGCCCCTTACTCGATAATGGCGGACTCCTCTAAGCGCTGCTTTGCTCGGCCGTAAGTAGAAGAGTGGTTACTGCTGCATAGCGGAACGTACCTGGGTGAACCTAAGCCGGTTTCGTTCATTCGTCGATGCAATTTGCAGCGACTACCTTTTCTTATGATTGCGTTGATAGGTACAAAACTTGGTTTGTCACATCGCTCTTCGGACGCCACAAAACCAATACTATACATCTGCATGGACATTTCGAAATTGCCTGCCGTGGTGACCGAGCGGTTCTAGGCTCAGTCAGGAACCGCGCTGCTGCTGCGGTCGCAGGTTCGAATCCTGCCTCGGGCATGAATGTGTGTGATGTCCTTACTTTAGTTAGGTTTAAGTAGTTCTAAGTTGTAGGGGACTGATGACCTCAGATATTAAGTCCCATATTGCTCAGAGCCATTTGAACCATTTTGAACATTTCGAAATTGGCACGATACTTTTCACTAATGTCTCAAAACACGTGTTTTCTGCCTTCGAGGAAGACAGGGGTGAAGCATGCGTTTACAGAAGTTCAGGCAAGATGATGAAATGAGAGTTTCGAGGCATACACGTAAACGTTCATGACAGCATGCAATGAATAGTACGGGACGAAATAATTAGCATTAACGAAGGAATGAAAATATTCAAAGTAATGACACCTATACGTCAGAGGATCTAGGATCAAGAAGAACACCCACCAAGAAAGAGGTGTGCGTCTTAAGAGAAGAAAGAAGCAGCAATATAGATAATGAAAAATAGTTACCACCGAATAAAACTAATATCATGAGACTCACTTCGACCACAATAGGCCAAGTCGATTTCACAGGGACCGGCCGGAGTGGCCGACCGGTTCTAGGCGCTACAGTCTGGAACCACGCTGGTGCTACGGTCGCAGGTTCCATTTCTGCCTAGGGCATGGATGTGTGTGATGTCCTTAGGTTAGTCAGGTTTAAGTAGTTCTAAGTTCTAGGGGACTGATGACCTCGGAAGTTAAGTCCCATAGTGCTCAGAGCCATTTGAACCATAACACTCACCATAAAGGATTTACTTATTTCTACAAAACTGAATAACTGCCTCGAATATTTCCAGTAAATATTTTTCCTTATTTTGAATTCATTTCAATGCGCTGTGATTCTTACTTGTTCATCTGATGCTGCTTTCCTAGCTGATCTATCCTGCGCAAGCAACTTCATCTATACATGAATACCGGAAGCAGCACTAACATGATCCTGCTTACTTTAGTTAATATTTGGTCTCCCTTCACACTTTTTCTGCCTTATACTTCTCTCCCAAATCAAACTGGAGATTCCTTGATACGTTAGGATCTGTTCTATGCACCAACTCTTTCTGTTAGCTGAGCTGTGCCTTACAGTCTTTTTCTACCAAGGGCAATCTTCAATTGTTAACCGATGGACTCCTCTACCCTCTGCTGTTTTCTACCCTCTGCTGTTTTCTGTATCACCATATTCCAAAAAACTGTATTCTCGTCTTGTCTGAACTGTTTACCACAAACGTTTCACTTCCGTACAAGATCGCATTCCATACAAATATCTTTAGAGATTTTCTAAAGCGTAAATTTATACCCGACGTTACTAAGATTCCCTTTTTAACGAACGATTTTCTTGCCAACGGCGTTACCGCAGTGGTAACACCGGTTTCCGTCACATTACCGGTGTCAAGCGCTGTCGGGCTTTGGTAGCATTTAGATGGGTTACCACCCGGGACTGCAGACTACTGTTGGCAAGCGGGGTGCACTCAGCCCTTGTGAGGCCAATTGAGCAGCTACGTGTATGAGAAGTAGCGGCATCGGTCACAGAAACTGACAACGGTCGGGGGGAGAGTTGTGTGCTGACCACTTATCCATCTGTATCTGCATCGGGTGACGCCTAAGTCTGAGGATGACACGGCGGCCTGTCGGTACCGTCGGGAGTTTTTTCTTCCTCTTGCCAGTTTGCATTTCATATCCTCTCTACTTCGGCCATCATCAGTTAATTTGCTGCTCAAAAACTTCTAGTGTGTCTACATCTACATCTACATGACTACTATGCAATTCACATTTAAGTGCTTGGCAGAGGGTTCATCGAACCACAATCATACTATCTCTCTACCATTCCAATCCCGAACAGCGCGCGGGAAAAACGAACACCTAATCCTTTCTGTTCGAGCTCTGATTTCTCTTATTTTATTTTGATGATCATTCCTACCTATGTAGGTTGGGCACAACAAAATATTTTCGCATTCGGAGGAGAAAGTTGGTGACTGAAATTTCGTAAATAGATCTCGCCGCGACGAAAAACGTCTTTGCTTTAATGACTTCCATCCCAACTCGCGTATCATATTTGCCACACTCTCTCCCCTATTACGTGATAATACAAAACGAGCTGCCCTTTTTTGCACCCTTTCTATGTCCTCCGTCAATCCCACCTGGTAAGGATCCCACACCGCGCAGCAGTATTCTAACAGAGGACGAACGAGTGTAGTGTAAGCTGTCTCTTTAGTGGACTTGTTGCATCTTATAAGTGTCCTGCAAATGAAACGCAACCTTTGGCTCGCCTTCCCCACAATATTATCTATGTAGTCTTTCCAACTGAAGTTGTTCGTAATTTTAACACCCAGCTACTTAGTTGAATTGACAGCCTTGAGAAGTGTACTATTTATCGAGTAATCGAATTCCAACGGATTTCTTTTGGAACTCATGTGGATCACCTCACACTTTTCGTTATTTAGCGTCAACTGCCACCTGCCACACCATATAGCAATCTTTTCTGAATCGCTTTGCAACTGATAATGGTCTTCGGATGACCTTACTAGACGGTAAATTACAGCATCATCTGCGAACAACCTAAGAGAACTGCTCAGATTGTCACCCAGAGCATTTATATAGATCAGGAACAGCAGAGGTCCCAGGACGCTTCCCTGGGGAACACCTGATATCACTTCAGTTTTACTCGATGATTTTCCGTCTATTACTACGAACTGCGACCTTCCTGACAGGAAATCACGAATCCAGTCGCACAACTGAGACGATAGCCCATAGGCCCGCAGCTTGATTCGAAGTCGCTTGTGAGGAACGGTGTCAAAAGCTTTCCGGAAATCCAGAAATGCGGAATCAACTTGAGATCCCCTATCGATAGCGGCCATTACTTCGTGCGAATAAAGAGCTAGCTGCGTTGCACAAAAACGATGTTTTCTGAAACCATGCTGATTACGTATCAACAGATCGTTCCCTTCGAGGTGATTCATAATGTTTGAATACAGTATATGCTCCAAAACCCTACTCCAAACCGACGTCAATGATATAGGTCTCTAGTTCGATGGATTAGTCCTACTACCCTTCTTAAACACTGGTGCGACCTGCGCAATTTTCCAATCTGTAGGTACAGATCTATCGGTGAGCGAGCGGTTGTATATGATTGCTAAGTAAGGAGCTATTGTATCAGCGCAATCTGAAAGGAACCTAATCGGTATACAATCTGGACCTGAAGACTTGCCCGTATCAAGCGATTTGAGTCGCTTCGCAACCCCTAAGGTATCTACTTCTAAGAAACTCATGCTAGCAGCTGTTCGTGTTTCAAATTCTGGAATATTCCATTCATCTTCCCTGGTGAAGGAATTTCGGAAAACTTCGTTCAATAACTACGCTTTAGCGGAACAGTCGTCGGTAACAGTACCATCGGCACTGCGCAGAGAAGGTATTGACTGCGTCTTGCCGCTTGTATACTTTACATACGACCAGAATTTCTTCGGTTTTTCTACCAAATTTCGAGACAATGTTCCGTTTTGGAACCTATTAAAGGCATCTCGCATTGAAGTCCGTGCCAAATTTCGTGCGTCTGTAAATTTTAGCCAATCTTCGGGATTTCGCGTTCTTCTGAACTTCGCATGCTTTTTCCGTTGCCTCTTCAACAGCGTTCGGACCTGTTTTGTGTACCATGGGGGATCAGTTCCATCTCTTACCAATTTATGAGGTATGAATCTCTTAATTGTTGTTGCTACTATATCTTTGAATTTGAGCCACATCTCGTCTACATTTGCATTGTTAGTTCGGAAGGAATGGAGATTGTCTCTTAGGAAGGCTTCTAGTGACACTGTATCCGCTTTTTTAAATAAAATTATTTTGCGTTTGTTTCTTATGGATCTGGAAGAAACGGTATTGAGCCTAGCTACAACGACCTTGTGATCACTAATCCCTGTATCAGTCATGATGCTCTCTATTAGCTCCGGATTGTTTGTGGCTAAGAGGTCAAGTGTGTTATCGCAACCATTTACAATTCGCGTGGGTTCGTGGACTAACTGCTCGAAATAATTTTCGGAGAAAGCATTTAGGACAATCTCGGAAGATGTTTTCTGCCTACCACCGGTTTTGAACAAGTATTTTTGCCAACATATTGAGGGAAGGTTGAAGTCCCCACCAACTATAACCGTATGAGTGGGGTATTTATTTGTTACGAGACACAAATTTTCTCTGAACTGTTCAGCAACTATATCATCGGAGTCTGGGGGTCGGTAGAAGGAGCCAATTATTAACTTAGTTCGGCTGTTTAGTATAACCTCCACCCATACCAATTCGCACTGAGTATCTACTTCGACTTCACTACAAGATAAACCACTACTGACAGACACAAACACTCCACCACCAATTCTGCCTAATCTATCTTTCCTGAACACCGTCTGAGACTTCGTAAAAATTTCTGCAGAACTTATTTCAGGCTTTAGCCAGCTTTCTGTACCTATAAAGATTTCAGCTTCTGTGCTTTCTATTAGCGCTTGTAGCTCAGGGACTTTCCCAGCACAACTTTCCTTATATAACACCCTCAGAATTGGCCGATTTGATTCAGTGCCATTTCATTATCACGGCTTTACTTTTATTGATCTTCATCTCACATCCAGTTTTCAAGATATTATCCTTTCAACTGTTTTGCCAAATCGTTTTCAATTTGTGATGGAAGTACTATGTCATCAGGAAATCACAAAGTTTTTCATTTCTACTCCCTGAACTTCATTTTGCTTTCCCAATTTCTGCTTGGTCTCCCAGACTGCTTGCTCAAGATACAGATTAAATGATATAGGGATAGGCTACAACTTCTCTCACTCTCTTCTCGACTGCTGCTCCCCTTTCATGTTTTATATTCTTATAAATGCAGTTTGTTTTAAGCGCAAGTTGTAGTTTACTTATCTCTCCTTCTATTTTAGCTCCTGCTGACTTATAAACTTCAAATACTGTAGTCGAGTAAATGTTATCAAAACCTTTCCCTAAATCTAAAGTGCAATAATTTTAGGTTTGCATTTCCTCCTCCCATCACCAAACATAAGTAGTAGAATGAGTGTTACATCGACTCTTCCTGCAGTTCTCCGGGACGCAAACTGGTGCTCCCCAACGTCAGCTTCTACTAGTTTTTCCCAATCACCTGTAGATTATTTGTCTCGCCTATCAAATTTTGTTCTGGTGGCATGACTCGTCTCGATAGTGAGCAACTCATTTACGTCAAAAAAAAAAAAAAAAAAAAAACGACAGTTTTAGAGTCTTGCACCACTCTGGATATATTTTTTGCGGACGCCCATGCCCTATTGCTCCTCCCTGTTGGACGGTTGCCCTTGTCTTCTGCCGAATTGTGAGCCGACTTATCCAGTGAATTACAGAAGCCTACAGTTCAATTATATCATTAACACGATTTTGTAGACATTAAGTAATTCTGTATGGAATAGATCGCGATTACCAGAATAAAATACCTAAACTTGTGATTTAAGCCCAGGAGGTTATCACCAGCAGCATTCAACTGTCGAGGAAGTACTCTGAGCACATATATTGCAGAACGGTGGTGGTGGTGGTCGTCGTGGTCGTGGTGGTAAGTTCCTATGAGACCAAACTGCTGAGGCCATCGGTCCCTAAGCCTACACACTACTTAATCTAACTTAAACTAACTTATGCTAAGGATAACACATGCACCCACGCCCGAGGGAGGACTCGAACCTCAGACGGGGGGAGCCGCCGGAACCGTGACAAGACGCCTTAAACCACGCGGCTTCCCCGTGCCGCTATTGCAGAGTGTTGTACACATTTATATACAGTAGTTTGTCTTCACAATATTAAGATCAACTTAAACTCATCAAATGTTTATTGCTGATTATTAGAAACAAATTATATGGACTGGCGTGAAATGTGCGAAATTATCTGCGACGTCAGATCATACTATTTCTTGCAAGATAGTGTCAAAAATGTCTATCCTGTCCATGGACCAGCCCTTTTTCGTTTCCTTTCTTTTTTCGTGAGTAATTAAATAAATGAATATTTCCATAAACATCCAAAAATATAATTTGAGAGAAATATATCGTTAAAACTTTTCTCCAAAACATTAAACATAAAAACGTATACATACCAAGTATATTGTTCGTACCGCTACTAATATAAACTCTGTAGGCATCCGCAGCACTTAATGCAAAAAGGTACTTCTTTGGGAAGGTCCTGCGAACACTGTGGCCTCCAATTGTTGCTTCACTTAGCAAAGTAATAAACATTAGAAATTGTGTGTCAACTGGATATGAAATAATTTATTTCGGATTGGTTGTAGCTAAGGATACAATGGGAGTAAACTTAATGTTTCATGACGTACTAAAGTACGCTGTGTAGAAATTCAAGGAAGCAGTAATCGGAAACAAGTCTAATGCAATACGACTGAGCGCTCTTACAGGAAAGCTTGTCCATACATCACGAAGGAAATTATGGCATACACCTGGACAAGTGGTCATGACATTGAGCAAGAGCTAGCTTAAGTTTCTGGTTTTGACGTTAACGAAATACCATTAAGAAAACAATACACGGGTCAACATACAAGTATACAGCAATGTGTAATGAAACAACGATTAAACCTAAATACAAAATTCTTTGACCGGAATTCATCTGAAACTTCATAAATAAATACAGTTAACTTGGAAAACAATATGTTGTCACGCATGAAAGCAGATTCAATATACAGGGTGTTACAAAAAGGTACGGCCAAACTTTCAGGAAACATTCCTCACACACAAGTAAAGAAAATAGGTTATGTGGACATGTGTCCGGAAACGCATAATTTCCATGTTAGAGCTCATTTTAGTTTCGTCGGTATGTACTGTACTTCCTCGATTCACCGCCAGTTGGCCCAATTGAAGGTAGGTAATGTTGACTTCGGTGCTTGTGTTGACATGCGACTCATTGCTCTACAGTACTAGCATCAAGAACATCAGTACGTAGCATCAACAGGTTAGTGTTCTTCACGAACGTGGTTTTGCAGTCAGTGCACTGTTTACAAATGCGGAGTTGGCAGATGCCCATTTGAAGTATGGGTTAGCATGCGGCAATAGCCGTGGCGCGGTACGTTTGTATCGAGACAGATTTCCAGAACGAAGGTGTCCCGACAGGAAGACGTTCGAAGCAATTGATCGGCGTCTTAGGGAGCACGGAACATTCCAGCCTATGACTTGCGACTGGGGAAGACGTAGAACGACGAGAACACCTGCAATGGACGAGGCAATTCTTCGTGCAGTTGACGATAACCCTAATGTCAGCGTCAGAGAAGTTGCTTCTGTACAAGGTAACGTTGACCACGTCACTGTATGGAGAGTGATACGGGAGAACCAGTTGTTTCCGTACCATGTACAGCGTGTGCAGGTACTATCAGCAGCTGATTGGCCTCCACGGGTACACTTCTGCGAACAATGTGCCAATCCTCATTTCACTGCAAATGTTCTCTTTACGGATGAGGTTTCATTCCAACGTGATCAAATTAAAATTTTCACAATCAACATGTGTGGGCTGACGAGAATCCGCACGCAATTGTGCAATCACGTCATCAACACAGATTTTCTGTGAACGTTTGGGGAGGCATTGTTGGTGATGTCTTGATTGGCCCCCATGTTCTTCCACCTACGCTCAATGGAGCACGTTGTCATGATTTCATACGGGATACTCTACCTGTGCTGGTAGAACATTTGCCTTTACATGTACGATACAACATGTGGTTAATGCACGATGGAGCTCCTGCACATTTCAGTCGAAGTGTTCGTACGCTCCTCAACAACAGATTCGGTGACCGATGGATTGGTAGAGGCGGACCAATTCCATGGCCTCCACGCTCTCCTGACCTCAACCCTCTTGACTTTCATTTATGGGGGCATTTGAAAGCTCTTGTCTACGCAACCCCGGTACCAAATGTAGAGACTCTTCGTGCTCGTATTGTGGACGGCTGTGATACAATACGCCATTCTCCAGAGCTGCATCAGCGCATCAGGGATTCCATGCGACGGAGGTTGGATGCATGTATCCTCGCTAACGGAGGACATTTTGAACATTTCCTGTAACAAAGTGTTTGAAGTCACGCTGGTACGTTCTGTTGCTGTGTGTTTCCATTCCATGATTAATGTGATTTGAAGAGAAGTAATAAAATGAGCTCTAACATGGAAAGTAAGCGTTTCCGGACACATGTCCACATAACATATTTTCTTTCTTTGTTTGTGAGGAATGTTTCCTGAAAGTTTGGCCGTACCTTTTTGTAACACCCTGTATATGGTTCCGATGGCGGTAACTTGTGTGGAGAAGGCTAAAGAAAGAAGTGGACACTGAGAATATTAGTTTTAGGGTGATGCACGAAAGAGGGAAGTGAAATGTGGAGATAAACGAGAAGAAAAGAACATAAACGTTAGAAATGTGGCGCCAGAAGAACGCCGAAGATTAGATGGATAGATCGCGTAACTGATGCAAAGGTACTGCCGCGCGGAGTAGCCGCACGGTCTATGGCGCTTTGTCACGGTCCGCGCGGCTCCCTCCGTCGGAAGTTCGAGTCCTCCCTCGGGCATGGGTGTGTGGGTTGTCCTTAGCATAAGTTAGTTTAAGTTGGAGTAAATAGTGTGTCAGCTGAATGAAAGTGAGGAGGAAATAACTTTATGAAACAGTTATCTTAAACGCCATGCCTATCAGTGTTAGAAATATTGGTTGAAAATACATATTACTGAGACCAGTCACAATTTCTTATTATTTGCACTACATGTTCCAGTGGGCTACGATTCAAGCCTCAGGTGGATTGCAGTCATGATGTACCGAAAAGAGTGTGCCAAAGTTGCGAAGTTGTTGTAATTAGCCGGCCGCGGTGGTGTCTGGCGTTAGCTGCCGCAGCGGTCGCACGCTCCTCAAGTTTGCCCCGTGAACGTACAGTGTTTACGCCAGTGTTTTCGTGTTTTGTGACGTTTTGCACGTGAATTAAGCGTTATCAATTGCGCATTTGGTCTTCTTTCGTGTCATCTTTCTACGAAGTGCCGTTGGGATTTCGGCGTTGTCCGAGATTTCTTCGCTGCAGAACACCATGGCAAACTCCGTGAGAAAAAACACCGTGATTTTCACCTTCGACAAGTACACCCGTCGAGTACAGCCCTCTGCACTTGAAATACACGACTGGATTACCGAGGTAATTGGCCTTCATTCTGAATCTGTTCATACCATGCAGCTGGACTCTGATGAATACTGCATTTTTGTAAAGTTTAACGATTCCGCGAGTGTAGACCGCTTTCTGGCAAAATTTGGTTATGAAACGGAATTTATACACCGTGATGGTACTAAAAGTACTGTCAAACTCCGGAATTCCGAGTCTGTAATTAGGAATGTTAGGGTTTTGAATATTCCCATGAAGTATGGGGTTGTCAGGCAAATAGTCAACGAAAGGTGGGCTTCGCATTTCAAGCTGCAGTGCTTTAACGGCATTCGCTCCGTGGAGATGGAAGTGAAGGCAAACATTCCCTCCCACATCTTTGTTGACGGGCACAAGGCGCATGTTATGTACTCAGGGCAAACCCCTACATGTCATGTATGTAACGAGTCTGGTCACCTCCGTCAGGACTGCCCTCGCCGTGTATTTGTGCTAACAAATAACCTTACGCAACGCCGGAAATTGACACTCAACGATTTGTTGCCAGCCAGTAATACAACAGAGCCGGCGGCGGTCGTGGATCCTGTTACTACCTCTGAAAATGTTGCACTTAATGTTAATGACTTTCCGTCTTTAAAACCTGCATTAACTGCTGAAATTCCGTCCCGTGACAGCGAGATTCCCACAAAAAAGCGTCCTCTAGAGGACACTGAAAGAAATGTTGATGAGGACTCTTCCAGTGAAACACCTCGTTGCCAGGAGGCCGAAGCCCAGTCCTGAAGATCTGTTAGAAGTGGAAAAAGGAGATGGAATGACGGTCGATGTGGCTCCCACTTCCGCACAAGGAATTACACCGCCACGAACAGATAGTGACGCAGCGGATAGTGATTTTTCACGGAAATGTGACCCTGAGCCTGAGGTCACGGCTGAAATAACCGCATCAAGTGCACAACCCATACAGTGCAAACCGTACGAGGAAGTACCAGGTAAAGAACCTGCTGACTCCGAAGCGCAACGCCGCGCCGAAGGAGGAAATACACAAGCATCACCGCCTCGCCAGCAAAACAACACAACAGACACCACGCCGGAGCCAAATATTGACGACTCGCAAGCCACGGCCGTTGCCCCATTTAGCCACCGCCGGCGGCTGCGACAGACACCGGGTCTTGCTGTCACGCTTCATCAAGCGAAAGTCACACCAGAGACGAAAGACATAAAGAAAAAGAATATTAAATATGAAGTCATCAGGGCCAACACTGACGAGGAGAAAGAGAATGGCCACAGTGACTTATAGCAATGCGTTGTCAGGATTTCAGGATACTCTTCTTCTCAAGCTATTTGTTTAAAAGCAATGCAAATTTTTGTAGGCAGTTAGTACATGTAATGGGCACACAGCTTGTAAAGATCGTGCCTTGTAGGGAAGCACGTTTGCTGCTATAATCATACCTAACCTCATCTCAAATAGCTTCTTCCGGTATGTCTGTGCTGCAAGCTTATAGCATTACTACTATTAACATTAATAAAATACAGTCACCCTTGAAATTGGCAGCACTAAAAGAATTCTTGTACCAGTCCGGAACAGATATCGCGTTGCTACAAGAAGTTGCGATAACGGATTTTCGGATCCCAGGCTTTTTTGAAATTGTTAATGTTTCTACGGAAACCAATATCGGTACAGCCATTCTTATAAGGGAAGGCATTCCGGTGACTGAAATCGAACGACTAGAATCAGGAAGATCCATAGGCATAAAAATTTTCGATGTGACAGTGATTAACCTTTACGCTCCATCAGGAACTTCCCACAAATTGGATCGTGCAAAGTTTTTTCAAGATGAACTGATTTAGTTATTGAGGAAAAATCCGTGTTCTCTTATACTAGGTGGAGATTTTAACTGTGTTTTAAACCAGAAAGATCAACAAATCAACTTCAACTACTCGCCACAGTTTAAAAAGTTAGTAAGTGATCTACACCTTAAGGATGTGTGGGAACTTCAGCACCCGACGTCAGTCGGGTTCACGTATATAACCAGCCACTCTCGCAGCAGACTAGATAGAATTTACGTGTCATCAAATTTGCAAAATTATTTATTAAACGTTGAGACTATTCCAGTGTATTTTAGCGATCACAGTACACTTTTAACTTGCTTTAATCTAAGTGTACAGCCAACCCGTCGATTCAGAGGCCAATGGAACTTAAATATCTCTGTTTTAACTGACGAAGAACTGGAACAGGAAGTAAGGTTTGCGTGGACTATGTGCCTCCGCACAGTAGACAAGCACCCAACAGTCATTGACTGGTGGACAAGGAGGGCTAAACCAAGGCTGCGGAAAGTTGTCATGCAGTATAGTGCAGCGAGGCACAGGGAGTTGAGGAATACAATGGAGTTTTATTATAAGGTTTTAAGAGACTTATATAAACAGGCACATGATGACGTAATTCGTCTGAATGATATCAAAAAAATAAAAGCCAAGTTATTAAGCATTAAACGGCAACAGATGGAGGGACTAAAAATTAAATCGAAAGCCACATCAGTCATAGCAGATGAAACAGCTTCTCTGTATCACTTGGTGCGGCATGCTAAAAATAGACGTCAAACTTTTATTGATGAAGTCCAGACGCATACTGGTACAAAGCTCACATGCCAGAAAGAAATACTGGACGAAGTCCACAGGTACTATGAAACCTTATATGCCCCTACCACAGTGGAAGATGCAGCTCTCGAGAACTTTCTCACTATTTTAGGTCCACAATTGTCGGGAACAGACAACGCTGACATCCTGTCACCTATTACTAAAGATGAAGTGCATGAGGCAGTGCGTAACTCACCTCTCAAAAAATCTCCGGGACTTGATGGCCTCCCTGTGGAGTTTTATGCCCGCTACTGGTCTATAATTGGGGATAAGATCACTTCCATGGCAAATGAGGTCCTGAACGGAAAAACGGTCCCTGCAGAGTTTAAGGAAAGTAAAATACTACTGATTCCTAAGAGTAAAGGCAAAACCAACTTAAACAATTTTCGGCCTCTTTCACTACTAAATTCTGATTACAAAATAATTTCGCGTATTATCAACAAAAGACTCTCTGCCTTTTCCAACAAAATATTGAGTCATCACCAATCTTGCTCTCCGACCAGAACGATATTCGAAAGTCTATCTGCATACAGAGACGTCATTGCAATTACATCAGTGACAAGTATAAAATGTGCTTTAATCTTTATAGATTTCAACAAATCTTTTGACCGCGTTAGTCATAGATACCTCTTTGCGACGCTGTCAAGAATGGATTTCCACCCCCAGATTGTGAACATGCTAAGGAATATTGCAACAGGTGTAAATGCGAAAATAGCAATCAATGGCCAAACATCTAAACCCATACAGATAAGGCGAGGGGTTCCACAGGGCAGTCCCTTATCAATGTTTTTATTTTCAGTATCTTTAGAGCCCTTCCTCCGCACTGTCCACGCAAGATTAACAGGCATAACATTGAGTGGTGAGAAAACTGTCATAAGAGCTTATGCTGATGACGTGGGCGTTGTAATAAGGAATAAGGAGGAGACAGTTACACTGGAAAGAGAAATCCAAAGATATTGTCTAGCGTCGGGAGCGACAGCAAATGAAAACAAAAGTCAAATATTGAATCTACGGGGCCTAGATCACCTTCGACTGGCATGGGCAAAACAAGACAACAAACATAAAACTTTGGGAATCACCTTAATGGCATGTCCGATGCGGATGGCTGCTTTTAACTGGACGGAAACTAGGAGGAAAGTTCATGGTGCTGTAATGGAGAACATCCATCGAACTATGGACCTGGTGCAAAAAGTCAGATTCATCAACTCCTGCGTTTTGTCTAAAGCGTATTTCACTGCGCAGGTATTTCCAATCCCTAAACTAGTAGCGAAAGGGATCATGTCCACTGTTACCAATTATTTATGGAGAGGAGACATATTCAGGGTTGGTGCGACTACGGTTATACTGGATGTCAGAAACGGGGGCCTCGGTTTGGTGGATATTCGCAATAAAGCGTCTGCTCTGTTCCTCAAACGGACTTTCCATATACTCAGAGAACTTCCACAATGTATAACCGCAAAGCTCTTTGAGGCTGTGACACCCCATAGCCTGCAAGCACCGATTGATGTGCGAAGGATTAATGCCCGTCTGCAGTATGTGAGGAACTTTTTCCTCGAAGCAAGTTATCTTAGTGACGAAATCAGAAGCAACACACGTATCACAGTGCGCGACATCATACTTGAAAGGAAGTTAAATGAGAGTAGAAACAAAATTGAAACGAAATTCCCAAATTGTGACTGGAAAGCTGTATGGCGGAACATCAACTATGCCGGGCTATCTACAGACGCTATTTCCGCATGGTACAAAACAGTTAATAATGTCATCAGCACCAACGAGAGACTATATGGGATCGGTTTAAACCAGACACACCTTTGTGGAAAATGCAATCTGGTGGATACACTCAGCCACAGATTCACCTGTGGTGGCAATGTGCATAACTGGAATTGGATCAGGCAACAAATCGCCTTTCTCACCAGATCCTCTACGCAATATATAACGCCGTCGCTCCTCCTGAGACCGGACATGACATACTTTCCGAAATTAAAAACCAACGCCATTAGCTGGTTAATGGGAAAATATGTTAGTTATGTCATCCACACACTTGGGTCGGACAACGAGATAGAATTCCGCGTTTACATGAAGTGTGAATATGCAAAAATCAGCACGTATCGCAACCACAAGAAGCACTATGGCAACATGCTGAAGATCATTTTTGAAAGAATGTGTGTTGGTTAAATATGTGAAACCATTACAACACCTTGAACGAGAACGAACAGAAGAAAAATAAGTCACTTGGTTCCTTATTATTATTTACTTTAACCTTGCTTCCGGAACTTTTTCTTTTTTTTTGTATTTTTTGTTTTTTTTGTGTTATTGTATGTGTTTAATTGGATTGTATTTAAACTGGTTCATAGTCAAGAAAACTGGTATTAAATATGCTATTATTTTTTATTCAATGGACAGTTTACAAATAAAACAGTGAATTCAACTTTGAAGACAAACCCACTGATTGGGTGACAATAGTTTGCACCTAGAATAATCTCAGTTATCTTGAGCAAAGTTATACTGTAACCACTTTTAAAGTTTGTTTTACCATTATTACTGTATTAGACATATTTAGCATATAAATAGTTTAAAACTGGTTCTTTTTTTAATGTTGCAAATGGTTTAATCATTAATTGTACTGTTGAATACTTGAAATGTATGTTTTAGTAAAATACAATAAAAAAAAGCGGTTCTGGCGCTGCAGTCCGGAACCGCGGGACTGCTACGGTCGCAGGTTCGAATCCTGCCTCGGGCATGGGTGTGTGTGATGTCCTTAGGTTAGTTAGGTTTAAGTAGTTCTAAGTTCTAGGGGACTTATGACCTCAGATGTTGAGTCCCATAGTGCTCAGAGCCATTTGAACCATTTTGTTGTAATTATGGACAACTTTTTAGTTCATATTTTTTTTCTTTCAAAGTCTGACGGAGGAGGGACGGGAGAGACACGTTGGAAAGTTAAGTACTGGTCAACGAACTAAAACTGTGGAGCATTATTTTGAAAACAATTATAACACCATCGTGACTTTTTGCCCACCCTGTATGTGCGACTTTAATGTAAGCTGTTTCTCGTTGGTAACACCCTCCATTTATTTTTGTGTTCTGGCGTTCAGCTTGGTACACTTTGTACACGCTATGACGTAAACACGACCGCAAAGGAACATCAGCACTCTTTATATAAGGTGTACTAGAAAAAACAGCCAGAAAAGGAGCCTGCGACCACTAAAAGACAGTGCCACAGGTGGACCATTAGTGGAATATACGATACATCCATGCTTTGTTAACTGACGTAATTCGACGTGTTGATGGGAGTTTAAATCTCTGAACCACTTAGCGGAAATAAACACAAATTTTGACTGGATGCAATAATTTATCTGTGCCGTTTGGCTAGGGACTCCCGTCGGGTAGACCGTTTGCCTGGTGCAAGTCTTTCGAGTTGACGCCACTTCGCCGACTTACGTGTCGACGGAGATGTAATGATGATGATTATGACAACACAGCACCCAGTCCCCGAGCGGAGAAAATCTCCGACTCAGCCGGGAACCGAACCCTGACCTCTCAGCTACCAGGGGAGTACGCAATACGTTATGGCACTATTTGACTAAAAAACGGGACTGTACGAGACTTGAAACTACAAGGAGTAGCTGCTTTGATAATGGAGGGAAGTGTGAAGGTATAATTGTAGAGAAAGATCAAATCTTGAATACGGCAGTAAGTATACGTAGATGTGGATGTAGCCTGCAGTATTTACGGAGACATGTAAATTTTGCCTTGCGGAGCTGCATCAGACAAGCGTTCGGACTGATGACGATAACAACATACACTACTGGTCATTAAAATTACTACAGCAAGAAGAAATGCAGATGATAAACGGGTATTCAATGGACAAATATATTATACTAGAACTGACATGTGATTACATTTTCACGCAATTTGGTTGCATAGATCCTGAGAAATCAGTACCCAGAACAACCACCTCTGGCCGTAATAACGGCCTTGATACGCCTGGGCATTAAATCAAACAGAGCTTGGATGGCGTGTACAGCTACACCTGGCCATGCAGCTTCTACACGATACGACAGTTCATCAAGAGTAGTGACTGGCGTATTGTTGCTCGGCCACCACTGACCAGACGTTTATAATTGGTGATAGATCTGGAGAATGTGCTGGCCAGGGCAGCAGTCGAACATTTTCTGTAACCAGAAAGGCCCATACAGGACCTGCAACATGCGGTCGTGCATTATCCTGCTGAAATGTTGGGTTTTGCAGGGATCAAATTAAGGTGTAAGAGGTATGCGATGTATGCGCTGCCTGCAACAGGGAAGAGTTAGTAGAGTCTCTGACCAGAGAGCAGTATGTAGTTAGTTGTTCTTGTCGCTAGTCGGCAGTAGTCGAGAGTAGTCTGCGTGAGTCGGCACTAGTCGACGGGAGTCTGCGCGTGTCGGCAGTCTGCTCTGGTCGGGACTCTGGAGGATGAGTATTATTGTAGAAGGTAAAGAAGCAGCCTTGTGCATATCTAGTAATGTATGTTAACTGTCATCCAATTTCTTTCAAAAAATACCCCGATAATGATTTTTATAATATAAAGTAATTTTTTTTTAAAAAAAGCATTCATTTCAATTTAAAGTTTTTATTCAATGGATTATCTTTCCTTTCATGAATCACAAAGTATAGGCCAGCATTGCACGGAGCTATGCCGAAAATTTTTTAACTAAGAGCAGATATATTCGCAGTTTTTATTGAGGTAAGAATTTTTGCTTTTTTATTCAGAGTACAGGGCCGTGGCGCTGCGTTGCTGTCGTCATAAAATTTACCAGGTTACTGAATTTTTTTTATTATTTCCGGGTTTAGGAATTGAATTTTGTGGTTACATTAAATGTGAATGCATTCCTGCATGGAAACTATAAATGGGAACCAATTTTGTTCAGAGGTTACAATACTTTAAAAATTCATTTAATTATTATTTCCGTGCGGAGGGTACACAAAAATTCATTTTTTATTAATATTTCTGTGGGGAGGTTACACTTGGCGACATCCGGCCAGGATCGTATTTCTTTGTGAAACTTCTGATAAGTAGTCATATATCTGCTCTTATTTACTTAAATGTAGTTTGCATCTGGCGCAACGCATTTACTAATTTGTCACTTTTCTTTCATAGATCATCGGCAATTTATTGCTCTTTGTTGTAATTGTGTTTGTTCCATTTTTGCTTTGTCTTTGTTTCATTTTGTGCTTAATTTTGATTTGTGAACAATGCCGCGAAAAACTGTTAACAGTACATCGCGATGTGCAATGAGTGAGATAGCTGACTCGAATAATTTCACCGATAATACTTGCGACACTAAGTGTAATAATGATGATCCTCCATTTATAGACAATCAGTGCGTACCGATCACTAACATTGATTTTGATCCTAATGGTGAGCAAACAAATCCAATTATGTCCAGAGTAACTGTAACAATTGATGACATGGCACGTTCCGATACAATGAACGCTACTCAGTTTGACACACCCGGTTTACAAAATTTGCATAGTGAACAGATAAATTTTTCTCACGAAGATGAACAATGTAGTCAAAATATGTTTATATTTATTTGATTCTGGGGTGGTGACCAACAGTGCACATCCAACTGGCGAACGTTTTCAAGAATCAGAAAATGACCAAATGGTTACACAAAACGTGACAAATTCAGATACACCACCACGTAGCTCAGAGAAAAGAGTCGCTAATTTTGGCTTGGATCAAATTATGGCATTATTGCTACAAAATAATGAAAACAATAACAAACAAGACGACAATTACAAACGACTCAATGAATCGAACAAACAAATTAATGAAAGTCATAAACAGTCGAATCACAACAATCACAAACAACTTAGTGAAAATTTCAAACAGTTGAATGAAAAACAAGACTACCTTAATGAAAATTTCAAATAGTTGAATGAAAAACACGACCACCTAAATGAACAGAACAAACAACTTAGTGAACAGATTGCAGCCGTTGCCGCGCAATGTCATGATACTAAAGAACAATTACGTGAAGAAATTAAGGCTTGTGCTAGTAAAAGTAGTGAAGAAATTAGATCTGTTGCACAAGAATTAAGTAATATACAAGCAGCCACAACAGAATCACTTAGACACGAAATCAGTGCAGTCGCTAAACAATGCTCTGAAAACACAACACAGTTACGCGAGGAGTTCAAATTAATGTCAGCAGAACTTTCGCGCACACTGGATGCAAAAGTAGACGTGAAATTTGACCAACAGAACAGCCAAATTGACGAACGTTTTAATCACCACCTACAAAACAGTGAAACGCGTTACCGTAAATTTATACAGGAACAGAATAAAGTAAAGCGACAAGTAATGGAAACAATTACTGCACAGAGACAGGAAGACAAGCGTAAATTGTTTACGAAAGCAAAAACATACGTAGACAACAACATTGCTACAGTACCAGACGAAATTAATGCTATCAAACAGTTGAACACCGAATTACATGATGAAATCTCTGATCTTAAAACAAAAACACACACAATAGACTTTCAGACAATGGCCGACAGACTTGAACAATTCAGGATCTCGATGCCATCAAAGCAAACGTTAAAAAGTTGAACAAAACCACGCGTAAAATACAAGAACAAATTAATGCCTGCGAGACTAAAAACGATGATCAGGTAAAAATACTGACTGAAAAATATGATGAATTGGCCAGTCGTATTGACGTTATCGAAAGTAATAATGACACCAAATCAGACGATACGTCACCAGTTTCGTTTAATCAAACACCCGAATTCCAAAATTTACAGCAGACAATCAGTGAAATAGATTCGTCCAATAATACATTACGTAGAAAATTGTCAACTTTACAGCAAGAAGTGACAGAGATGAAAAATGTTTCAGTCAATAACACGTCACAGCATACGGCACATTCCGAACATTTGTCACACTCACACAGCCAGTATAATTTAGGTAATTTACAGAGAGTACGTGACTTAGATTCCGAACAACCACAGACAAATAGATTCTCATACTATCCTGAACCTGTTCAGACGTACAGAGACGATAATTTTGATTACAAACATTTTCTATCAGTGAGAAAATTTAAAGTATTTAAAAACGACAGAACACAGATTCACCCATTGGATTGGATACAACAATTTAGCTTTGCTTTTCCACCGGCTTGGCCCGTAACACATAAACTTGAACTTATTTGCAGTTTTTTGGAAGGCGAACCGGCAACTCGTATGAGACCGATCGCGAGACTATGCTACTCGGTAGAAGAATTTCAGAATGCTTTTCTGTCAGCATATTGGTCGAAGACGACACAGCGCGGAATTAAGGATCAATTAATTAGTTTACCGAATTATGAGAACTCAAATTTTTCCACTGTCACGCAATTTTCTGAACACATGGTCCAACAAAACCAGTACTTAAGTGAACCATACAGTGAATCTGCACTTATTCAATTATGTATTTCTAAATTACGACGATCTTTAAGAGTGTCACTTTTAACGGGTCAGCAGAAAGAAAATATTTCGGCATTCAGAGATCTGTTAGAGGTTTTGGAAGTGCAGCAATCGGATTATTCCCTTATGAACAAAAATTTTTCATATAATAACCAAGGTCAACAAACATACAGCAATTACGATCAGCCACGCAATTTCAATAGCAAAGCTAATAGACGCTTCAGGAACGAGAACCACCAGAACTTTAATAACAGACAAAATTTTAATTATTAGTATCGTCAAAATTATTAGCAACAGGAATCACATTTGGGTAACAATAGAGTTTTTTCGTAACAAAAGAAGAAAGCCAACCGGTTAGCATACCTAACCAACAATGTAATGTACAAGGTCAACCAAGCTTTAATGTTTCGCCTCGTACGCGTATAGCGTCGGCCCCAACAAATAGTAATGCACAGCAACAAGGAAATCAGTACGTACAGAAAACACACCATTTCAATTTCTATCGCAATGCACCGTATAGAAATGACTATCATGACAGACGTAAAAGTAATGAGCACAATTTTCAGCGTACGTTTAATAACAGTCGGTCTTATCAGCAGCAAAATCATCCGCAACAACAGATTATCATGTATGAACCAGACAGTAGATATCATCCCGAACGTAATACGTCAGGAAGAAATAACAGAACAGTTCAAATAGTTGAAATGCCACAGCATCCTCCCGCAAATAACAGCACGTCGGAAAGAATTTGAAAAGATAGAGTACAGGTTGCATCTTCTAGCAACTTAAGCAATACTTCAGATACACAGATTCTTATTCACGAAAATGTTATTTGAAACATGCTTTGTTGAATGCACCACTTTCATCACACCCAGATCTTACTAGAAATTTTTCCATTGCCACCGACAGTTCTAACACCGCTTTAGGCGTACACATTTTTCAGGAAATTGAAGAAGATGGCACTACAATAATTAAAAAAATCGCCTTTGCGAGTCGCATTCTGTCTCCTGCTGAACGCAATTATTCTGTTACAGTACTTGAAACACTATGTGTTGTTTGGGCATTTACGAGATTTCGGCATTTTCTTTATGGAAGACACACTACCGTTTACACAGATCATAGAGCTATACAGTTTTTAATTTCGGCTAAATTTACACACGACAGATTAAGAAGATGGAAACTTTATTTACAGGAATTTAATTTTACAGTTGTTCACATTCCCGGTACACAAAATATTGTAGCAGACGCACTATCCCGTTCTCTCAGCAACAATCAGCAAGACATCGCAACCAACTTCTGCAAAGCAAATTTCAGCATCATGTACATTCAACAAGTTGCATTTGAGAATTTCATTTCGTCGTCATTACAAGACATAGCACAAGAGCAGAGTAAAGACAACGTACGGAAAGAGATTAAACACCTTTGGCAAGATAGGAATAATGTTACCATTAGAAACCATTACACTGTACGCAATGACATTCTGTTTCGCCGCTCTCACCCTGACAGCAACAATTGGTTATTATGCATTCCTGACGAGCTTATTAACAAATTAATCTGGTATAATCATTTAAGTTATGCACATTACGGAGCCAGAAAATGCTTTCTTATACTGAGACAGAACTGTTATTTTACCAACATGGAGAAACGTATTCGACGAGTTTTAGCGTCATGTAAAATCTGCCAGAAAGCTAAGTCAGATACGACTTCACATATTCCTCCATTACATCTCATTGTACCTGTTAAATTGAGACACATGGCTGCTGTAGATATTTTTTGTCCGATTCCCAGAACTAATAGAGGTTTTTGCTACATCTTTGTCGCTGTTGAACTCACTTCAAAATTTGTTACCTTCACTCCGTTACGCAAAGCTACTGCTAAAACTGTTTCGAAAGCATTTGTAAAACATTTTCTATTCCATGCAGGGAATGTATTGAAAGTAATTTCCGACAATGGATCACAGTTTCGATCTGCTATATGGAGACGTATGTTACGAGCTAGAAACATTTCTCCGATCTATATATCCAGGTACCATGCTTCTTCGAACCCTTGTGAACGATTAATGAAAGAAATTGGTAAACTGTGTAGAATATACTGCCATAAAAAACATATTGATTGGGACACACACATACTCTCATTCCAGGATGTAATTAATTCCATACCAAATGAATCTACTATGCTATCTCCGTCTGTTATACTGAAAAATGTTGAACCACCTAACAAAATTAAAGAATTAGTAACCTTTCCTACATCTCGTCGACTACGACACCATGAAATAATTGACATTGGGCTGAACAACATCAAACGTGCCGCAGAGCGCCGGAGAAGATAGCAAAAACAGGTTTGTAAACGCCGTGACTTTCACATTGGACAGAAGATATTAGTACGCACACATTATTTATCTAATAGAGGAAAAAGTAGATGTAGTAAATTTGAGCTTCTATATGCAGGTCCATATCGGATTCGCAGCATTCCTCACCCTAATGTAGTACACGTCGAAACTTTGAGAACCAGAAAAACCAAAGGGAATCACCATATCTCCAACATCAAACCGTTTATTGAATGAACATACTTTATGATTTATCACACTGTAATGCCATTTCCTGATTTTTTTATGACCACTTATGCAATTATATTTATGTGATTACTTACTGATGATTATCGTATTTTTTCTTGGCAAGTGCCCGGCAAGGTAAGGTTAGCAGGTAGCCAGTAGCTTGATGCTACACTCTTTAACTCCTGTTTTGAATGATGACTTCTGATAGTTTGTAACTGGCCACTGAGTGCCAATAATTATTTTTTAAATATGTCATATGTCACTTGAATGATGAAAAATGTTTTGTAATACTCAATACTTGCTGGCGAACGAATGGCACTGTTTCTTATATTTTAAATTTGTATTATGTCACTTTTATGCTATATATATGAATACTAGAAGCTTGATGCTACACTCATTAGCTCCTGTTTTGAATGATGACTTCTGATGGTTTGTAACTGGTCAATGAGTGCCAAAGTTCTCTGTAAATAGATAACTTATGAACATTATTCTGTAATACTTCATACATGGTACAGAAATGTTCAGTAACTGGGCGATGAGTGCCTCCAATTAATCAGATCAGTTGATAGACTAGTAATTATCAATGATGACTGGCATAAGACTTAATGTCCTTCAACTTCTGATATAATTACCAGAAATTACTGTAATATCCGTTTGTCCTGTCTATCCTCATGCTCAAGGAGCACTATATTTGGTTTTTGCACTAATTCTACGTTGGTGTACCTTACAAGAACGTGGTGTTGACACGACATGCTGTCCACCACCTTGAGCGATGGAGATGTTATTATGGTGCCACTGTTTTGTGTACCTAATGTACTACCAAAATGATAACATGGAATATTACTACGACATTTCAGTGTCTTGGCTACACTGACTAATACTTCTGGGAAAAGAACTTCAGATTGTCTCACTTGGTGTTGTGCTTCTGTAGAAAGATATGGACTTTCAGTGCAACTGCGTGCAACCTAATGTGCTACAACCATGACGCAATTCTTGCCTTTCCTATCCTAGTTCTTGTAAATTAGTAAAAAAAAAAACTACAGTGCGTGTGCACTTTATGTCATTTGTTAATATGATTTGTATTCATTGCCTGTACATTTTGTGATTTCCTGATATGTTCTGTACTACAGTGTGTGTGCACTTTTGTCATTTGTTAATATGTTTTGTACTCATTGCGTACACATATTGTCATTACTTGATATGTTCTGTACTCAGTGCATGTGCACTATATTTTATTTCATGTTCAGCACATATATATATGTATATATTCTGTGATTGTAAACTTAGTTAATTAGGAAAAATTTGTTGCTCATGGCAAGTCCAATTGACTTACCATCGCTGCCAAATTTTTGCCCCCCCCCCCCCCCCCCCCCCCCAGTGGAGGGTTATGTAAGAGGTATGGGATGTATGCGCTGCCTGCAACACGCAAGACTTAGGAGAGTCTCTGACCAGAGAGCAGTCTGTAGTTAGTTGTTACTTGTCGCTAGTCGGCAGTAGTCGAGAGTAGTCTGCGTGAGTCGGCACTAGTTGACGGGAGTCTGCGCGTGTCGGCAGTCTGCTCTGGTCGGGACTCTGGAGGATGAGTATTATTGTAGAAGGTAAAGAAGCAGCCTTGCGCATATCTAGTAATGTATGTTAACTGTCATCCAATTTCTTTCAAAAAATGCCCCAATAATAATTTTTATAATACAAAGTAATTTGTCCTGTTTAAAGTTTTTATTCAATGGATTATCTTTCCTTTCATGAATCACAAAGCATAGGCCAGCACTGCACGGAGCTGTGCCGAAAATTTTTTATGTAAGAGCAGATATATTCGCAGTTTTTATTGAGGTAAGAATTTTTGCTTTTTTATTCAGAGTACAGGGCCGTGGCGCAGCGTTGCTGTCAACATAAAATTTACCGGGTTACTGAATTTTTTTTATTATTTCCGGGTTTAGGAATTGAATTTTGTGGTTACATTAAATGTGAATGCATTTCTGCACGGAGACTATAAATGGGAACCAATTTTGTTCAGACGTTACAATACTTTAAAAATTCATTTAATTATTATTTCCGTGCGGGAGGTACACAAAAATTCAGTTTTTTATTTTTATTTCTGTGGGGAGGTTACAAAGGGTAGAGCCACTGGTGGTAACACATCTCAAATGTAACGTCCACTGTTCAAAGTGCCGTCAATGCGAACATGAGGTGACCGAGACGTGTAACCAATGGCACCCCATACCATCACACCGGGTGATACGCCAGTATGACGATGACGAATACACGCTTCCGATGTGCGTTCACCGTGATGTCGCCAAACACGGATGCGACCATGATGATGCTGTAAACAGAACCTGGATTCATCCGAAAAAAAAAATAACGTTTTGCCATTTGTGCACCGAGGTTCGTCGTCGAGTACACCATCACAGGCGCTCCTGTCTGTGATGCAGCTTCAAGGGTAGCCCCAGCGACGGTCTCCGAGCTGATAGTCCATGCTGCTGCAAACGTCGTCGAACTGTTCGAGCAGATGGTTGTTGTCTTGCAAACATCCCCATCTGTTGACTCAGGGATCGAGACGTGGCTGCACGATCCTTTACAGCTATGCGGATAAGATGCCTGTCATCTCGACTGCTAGTGATACAAGGCCGTTGGGATCCAGCACGGCGTTCCGTATTACCCTCCTGAACCCACCGATTCCACATTATGCTAAGAGTCATTGGATCTCGACCAACGCGAGCAGTAGTGTCGCGATACGATGAACCGCAATCGCGATAGGCTACAATCCGACTATTATCAAAGTCGGAAACGTGATGGTACGCATTTCTCTTCCTTGCACGAGACATCACAACTAGGTTTAGCCAGGCAACGCCGGTTAACTGCTGTTTGTGTATGAGAAGTCGGTTGGAAACTTTCTTCATTTTGTAGGTGTCGCAACCGGCGCTGACCTTTAGTGAATGCTCTGAAAAGCTAATCATTTGCATATCACACCATCTTCTTCCAGTCGGTTAAATTTCGCGTCTGTAGCACGTCATCTTTGTGGTGTAGCAATTTTAATGGCTAGTGGTGTACGTTATCCACTTGCAATCGTCAAGTTGTGCGGGTTGCCCAACATCCAGGGTGCGTAGTCTGTTGTGGCTACGTCGGTCGAGCGCGCCACAACACTGCGCGCTGTAGGGGGAGCCGAGTGGAGCGCGCATGCGCAGCGGCTGCGGCCCCGGTCTGCGCACGGCCGGCGCGGCGCGGCGCGTGGCGCGCGGTTCGGTTCAGTGGCTGCCTCCGCGGCCGACGATGGCGGTCGACGGCAGCGCAGCGTGGAGCGTGGCGGCAGCGCTGGCGCTGCTGCTGGCGCTGCGTCTGGCGGCGGCGCTGGTGCCGCTGTGGGCCGTGGCGCGCATGCGCCGCTGCGCCGGCCACCGCCGCCTGCTGCTGCTCGCGTCGCGCTTCGCGGGCGGCGTGCTGCTCGCCACGGCGCTGCTGCACATGCTGCCCGAGGCGCGAGATCAGCTGCCCGAGCACGCCTGGGGAGGTAACGCGACACACTGCCACCGTGTACTCGCGCTCTTAATTGATCTAATCTTGCCTTCGCGATACCTATCAGCATTGTATCCAGGTGCTGACAAGGGAACCTCCCCATCGCACCCCCGTCAGATTTAGTTATAAGTTGGCACAGTCGATAGGCCTTGAAAAACTGAACACAGATCAATCGAGAAAACAGGAAGAAGTTGTGTGGAACTATGAAAAAAATAAGCAAAATATACAAACTGAGTAGTCCATGCGCAAGATAGGCAACATCAAGGATAATGTGAGCACAGGAGCGCCATGGTCCCGTGGTTAGCGTGAGCAGCTGCAGAACGAGAAGCTCTTAGTTCAAGTCCTCCCTCGAGTGGAAAGTTTACGTTCTTTATTTTCGCAAAGTTATGATCCGTCCGTTCGTTCATTGACGTCGCTGTTCACTGTAATAAGTTTAGTTTCTGTGTTTTGCGACCGCACCGCAAAACCGTGCGATTAATAGACGAAAGGACGTGCCTCTCCAGTGGGAACCGAAAACATTTGATCGCAAGGTCATAGGTCAACCGATTCCTCCACAGGAAAACACGTCTGATATATTCTGTACGACACTGGTGACGGCATGTGCGTCACATGATAATAATATGTTGTTGACCCACCTAACTTGTACACTTGGCGAATGGGTAAAAAGGTTCTTCTACCTTGCCCCACTTAGGTTTTATTGTGAATGTGATAATCACTCCCAAAAAAGTGATCGCATCGGACCGACGGACGGACAGATAATAATTGTCTAAAAATAAAAAATTAAACGTTTCACTCGAGGGAAGACTTGAACCAAGTACCTCTCGTTCCGCAACTGCTCACGCTAACCACGGGAGCACGGCGCTGCTGAGCTAACAGTATCCTTGATGTTGCTTATCTTTCACATGGGCTATTCAGTTTGTACATTTTGCTTATTTTTTCATAGTTCCACACAACTTCTTCCTGTTTTCTCGATTGATCTGTGTTCATTTTTTCAAGGCCTATCCACTGTGCCAACTTATAACTAAATCTGAGGGGGGTGCGATGGGGAGGTTCCCTTGTCAGCATATACCATAATTCCGTGCTTAATACTGTTCTCGAGACTCTAGAAGTGGGGTCTGGGGGTATAGTTGTCGTCTTTCTTCGAGCACTGGCATGGTTTTCCATCTTTACGTGATTATCCCCCGTAATCGAATAAAAGTGCAGCACACAAAAGGAATAATCCGGGTGTTGATAACAATGTCGATATGGGGGAAATGACAGAACTGTAAACACGGGTGTGGCGGCCGACCAAAGTGCAGGTCACCCTTTACCGACTATTATTTGCCAATGACATTGTAATTCTGTCAGAGACAGCAAAGGACCTGGAAGAGCAGCTGAACGGCATCGGCAGTGTCTTGAAAGGAGGATATAAGATGAACATCAACAAAAGCAAAACTACGGTAATGGAATGTAGTCGAATTAAGTCGGGTGATGCTGAGGGAATTAGATTAGGAAATGAGACATTTAAAGTAGTAATGGAGTTTTACTATTTGGGAGCAAAATAACTGATGATGGTCGAAGTAGAGAGGATACAAAATGTAGACTGGCAATGGCAAGGAAAGCGTTTCTGAAGAAGAGAAATTTGTTAACATCGAGTATAGATTTAAGTATCAGGAAGTCGTTTCTGAAAGTATTTGTATGGTGTGTAGCCATGTATGGAAGTGAAACGTGGACGATAAATGGTTTGGACACAAAGAGAATAGAAGCTTTGGAAATGTCGTGCTACAGAAGAATGCTGAAGATTAGGTGGGTAGATCACATAACTAATGAGCAGGTATTGAATAGAATTGGGGAGAAGAGAAATCTGTGGCACAACTTGACTAGAAGAAGGGATCGGCTGGTGGGATATATTCTGAGGCATCAAGGGATCACCAGTTTAATATTGGAGGGCAGCGCGGAGGGTAAAAATCGTAGAGGGAGACCAAGAGATGAATACATTAAACAGATTCAGAAGGATGTAGGTTTGAGTAGGTACTGGGTGATGAAGAAGTTTGCACAGGATAGAGTAACATGGAGACCTGCATCAAACCAGTCTCTGGACTGAAGACCACAACAACAATATGTGCCAAGAGCCGTAGCACTGTGGGCTAGGGATGGGAAAAACGGGGTGGTTCAAACCGACAAATGTGTTTACAGTTATGAATAACCAGTACTTTTCGATATTCCTTTCGTGTCGGGTATAACAGGTTTTCTTTTATTTTTTTACTAATAACTCAGTAAAAAAACTAAATATCAATTAGCCATATAAGTAGCGCTAAAATTTCTCGTTTTTAAATAAACCGCTTTTAAAAAAGGAGTAATTTTAGAGTGTAAAATTTACATTGCACTGAAATGTTGCGTTAACAAATGGTAAAAGTGATCACTGCTATTTCAATAACGATGTGGACAGTTGGGTTGTTATGGTTGTTGGGTTGTTTTTGGGGGAGGAGACCAGACAGCGAGGTCATAGATCTCATCGGATTAGGGAGGGAAGGGGAAGGAAGTCGGCCGTGTCCATTCAAAGGAACCATCCCGGCATTTGCCTGAAGCGATTTAGGGAAATCACGGAAAACATAAATCAGGATGGCCGGACGCGGGATTGAACCGTCGTCCTCCCGACTGCGAGTCCAGTGTGATAACCACTGCGCCACCTCGCTCGTTCATGTGGACAGTAACGAGCAACAAACAAAAAGCATTAGAACTGGTATAGCACTGCTGAGACTTTTAATGTCGCTGTTGCCGTGTGTCATGGCTTCAGATACGCAACTGTGTGCAGTGTGGAAGACTTGCCCTGACGTGGTCTATACGGTAGTCTCTCGATGTCGTCTCCAGACATCTGTTGTATTGGAGAATGGCACCAACCCTAGTCTGGATTTTTTTTCCGAAGTGAGTTAGCAATGAAGTACAGTGCTTCATTTACTTTAAAAGATTACTCTTCCATTTCAGTGAAATAATAAATCAGGAAACAAATTACGGTAACGCTAATAAATCAAAAATTTAACAACAGTTCATTCGCAGTACACAGGGTGGAGAAAAATTGTGTCACGAAATTTGAACCCTAGATAGCTAATGCCAGTAGCAACCAAAATTACCAGTGTTATGTAGGTCGATAACGCACCATTTTTAAACTACGGAAACTTGCCGCCACGCGCTCCAATTGGCCGCGGGATTGCCCTGTTGCCTTATGCTCTGGACAACGCATGACCGCGAATGTTTTGCCTGCCGGAGATCGCAAAGTGCGTATCGCGTTGGGGCAGTGACGGGGCGAGGGAAGTTCGTAGTGTGAACCGACAACCATAGCGCTGCCCGTCAACAGACGAACGCCACCAACTGGGCAATCGTACGGCCAATAGGAGCGCGAGGCGCCAATTTTCCATAGTTCAAAAACGGTGCGTTGTCGACCTACACAACATTAGTAATTGTGGTTCCTATGGCATCAGCTATCCAGGGTTAAAATTTCGTGATACAATTTTTCTCCATCCTAGACAACAAAAATAGAAAGTAGCTGATCCGCTACCTGTGACTACACATTATTCCTTTATCGGAGAATACAGGTGATTTTTTTTAGTATTCAACCACTTCTCACTTTTCGAGAAAAGCAACGAACGATGGACAGACGAAGTTTTCTTTTCCTTGCCTATTTATATAATATTTTGATTTTAGTTTCTTGAAACAGAGAGAGTTTGCTCGGTTTCTACGTTTATTACAGGATAAAATATGAATAAAAAAATCGACGATCGGTTATTTCAAAAACCGGTTATTTTGAGCGGTTTTAACAGTCATGTTAAATTGGCGTGGAGAAAACCGGTGTAACCGAAAACCGGTTGTTTCTCGGATAACCGCCATCCATACTGTGGTCAGCTGATCATGGGATTCAGCTGTTGACATACAGGGATCTGAATCGCGTGTCGTGTGCTGTGAAATACGGGCTATTCCACTGCATTTTCTGTTGAGGCATTAACGAGAATGACTGGCCTTCAGCAACGAGCGTGCATTTGAAGCAGATGAAGCCAAAAAAAGGTGTCAGTCAAATTCCATTCCATCATTAACGCCAACTGTGCAACTGATGATGTTGGTGTTGTTTGCACAGGATGATCTGCCATAACCGATGGATCTGCAGCGCCGCGGAGCTAAGTTCCTGATTTCGTCACCATCTTGCAGGCAAAGAATGCACTTTCTCAAGATGCCGGTGCCATCTTCAGAGACAATGGCAGGCTTAGCCATCAGCCCACCTCGATATGAAGGTGACCAAACGATTGTACGAATATTCTTCTTCGTTACTCGTCGCGGAATACATAGGATCTTAATTCCATTAACCAGATTTTGAAGTTCATGTGGGGGTACATCTCGTCTTTCAGTATGTCCCACACCTCCATATCCAAGACGAAAATCAAACTCATGGCTGAACGGTAGACCACGTCACATGACCACTGACTGCATATCATTACAAAAGTATTATTTCCCTTCATGACTTACGAAAAAAAAAATAAGAGCCTACGTAGTAAATATCCCCTGACGATAAAATTGTCTACTGCCATATACCTAAAGGATATCATTAAGGGATGATAATGTTAATTCTTCTATTATTGTTTTACATGACCGATACAAAACAACTTGAGTAAAAACACAAATGGCGATGACGTGGAAGAAGAAAGGTGGACCAGTCGTCAGATCCTCGCATTTCAAGGAGCTTGTGATGAGAGTAGATACTGATTAAGATTTTCTCAAAAGTCAAGACTTTTGGTGCTGTTCGATCATCGCAGAGTCTTCTACACTCATTTGCCTACTACCAGATATCTAGCGAGATTAACTATTTTCCTTAGGGAACTAGAACCAAGGCAAGCCATTTGCCGGCAATGGTACAGTATCCCACTTCGTGCCCACTCGCATTCTCTGCACTGTAAACTGAACCCTGTTCAAAAATGTAGATCTTAGTTCTTTATTTCAGCCATAGCATCATTGATTTCTGCTGATGCCCTTGTTTTATCGAGGTGTATCGCTGAAAATTTTAGTTGTTAGTCAACTGTATGTCACAGAGACTATTTCTGCAATTTTTTTAACGACATGGTTTGCAGAGTACACGCTCCTGAGTTTTCTTGTATTACAATACCGAATCCTAAGTGGTAAGAACTACCTGAGGACACACATTAAATAACTGTGTCTTTCCTACATACACAAAAGAAAAAATTTTCGTTTGCTCCCCTCATATTGTAAACTGGGTACCAGTAGCACTCGTACTGTAGTCTAGTGTTCATATAAGTTGTATCCCATTGTCTGTTCATGCTTGGTAATGTTTTGGCACCTTCATAATAGAGGGAAAAGTAAAAAGGACACAATGATTATAGAATAAGGATTTACCTGATCAAAAATAGCAGTACAATGTATGATTGAGCACAGATTACGTTATAATTTGTGGGAAGTATCCGAATGTTAGGGAGGTAAGTGAATACTGTAGTTGAGTCAAGTAAATCTTGACAGTGTGGAAGTTCTAGAGGGTTGGTAATCTGCATAACCTATCTGAGCCGTTATTCTATTAAATTACAACATTGTATTTGAAAAATTGAGGTTCTATGGTGTTGGATAACATATGGCTCACGTCATAGTTAAGCAAAAGAAAGCAGGTAGTTTTTTTTTACGTAATTCAACAAGTGTACCTAAATGAAGAGAAAGCATGAATGGAACTCCACAAGATTCAATATCATGTCCCACGTATACGTAAATGTCAAGCAGAATTGTTTTTTTTTTTTTTTCTTCAGATGATGGGTCTTATAATCAAGTCCAATAGACAGTAAAGGAAACTGCAAGAAGGAGTTATTAATATCAGTTCTACAAATGCTCTTTTATTTTAAATAAAAAATACAGATAAGCAATTTTGTATGTGAAAGTAGACAACACCTCGATGAATTTATATCATGGGCAGAACTTAGTAAGGTAAAAATCTTCAAATGCTTTGGATATACGTATTGACGAACATTTATGTTGAAAAGTGGATCCCCATAAACATCCCAATTCAACTATTGAAGCACATCTTGCTATTGTAAGTCTGGGAAAGAAAGAACTGAGTATTTAAACACAGTTTGTTAAGTTTCATTCAGTAGGTTTGGGCAAGGAATAAATCATTACTTAAATATACTGTGGTCAGTTTCATTCAACAGTGTCATATAAATAATTTGCTGAGAAAAACAGCTTTAAGAAATCCAGATCTCTGCAACAAGAACAAAATGTGAAGCACATTCATGATCGCATAGCTGACAACTGTGTAAGGTGTTCGGTTATCTCTCATGAAATTTGTTCTAAATAATCCATTGGACTTCAGAAATAGTAATAACTCACATAGGCACAACTACGCTAGAGGAAAATGTGGTTTATATTAACCTTCATCCAAATTAACTTTACCTCAGGAAAGGGGTGAATTATGCTGCTACCAAAATCTTTACTCATCTATCTAATGACATTGAATATCTCATTAATAGAACAGCTAAGTCTGAAATTGAAATTGTTCATTCCAAGAATTCTCTGTATTTCATAGAAGAACTTTTATGTAGAAATTCGTTCCTTATTTAGCGCAAAACTTAACGTGATTCTGTTACTGAACTCAATGCTATTTTCTTGTGTGGTAACTCATCTGTAAATGATTTTAGCATACAAATTAAATTGAGCTCTAGCTTAACGCCACTACGGTATATCGTGCAAGTGGTCTGCGGAACGTGTGACTAAATTGGATCATTTGGACGCAAACTAGGATTTTGCTTGAAATGTTTATTGATCTTCAATGCTTCAGGCGAGACACAGCAACAATAAGCGAACGAGATTCCTACAGAAACAAATTACTTATTCTAACATCGATAAATCGAATTTCTTGATCATTCTATTAGTTGTCTGGTCCCTTGAAGAAATCTCTATAAAATGAAAAAAAAATTCAATTTGTTTTTGTACACTGAGTAATTGTCATAACAGACCTCGATAAGCGTTGTAATTCGAAGTCAGCTGCTGTCCAACACTCGGGAATCCAAATGATTTCGCCATTCAACTCTTCACGACGTTTCTTTGTTCACTCAACAGTACGTTAAGTTACTACACTAAAAATCAGTTGTAAAACTGACCTCAAAGAAACTTCCTGGCAGATTAAAACTGTGTGCCGGATCGAGACTCGAACTCGGGACCTTTACCTTTCGCGGGCAAGTGCTCTACCATCTGAACTACCAAAGCACGACTCACGACCCCTCCTCACAGCTTTACTTCCGCCAGTACCTCGTCTCTTACTTTTCAAAATTCACAGAAATTCTCCTGCGAACCTTGCAGAACTTGCACTCGTGGAAGAAAGGATACCCCAAAGAAGTAGAAGTGTTGCTACCTCAGAAAAGAAACAGGCTAACGAGGCTGTGGAGTGAAGTACAGAGGGAGTTCGTCTTCCACTCTTGAGCAACCCTGAAGCAGAAAAACCGGATGACTGAAAATGTACCGTACGAAGATAGGAAGTAGACACGATAAGGTGAGTTCCCGCAGTTTACTGAAATAGCTTGTCAGTGGAGAGGACGTAACATACCTATCGAAGGTTATATGCGTAAAGGAAAGGCTGTCATCCGCTGTAAGTCTGAGCACTGAATGGTTCGCTGGTGGTAAGGAGTGCCTCTAACTTAAAAAAATAAAATAAAATAAAATAAAAAGACTGAACACATTCAAAACTAGCGGAGAAAGTTCGAGCGTTGACGGGAGTTTGTTCGGCGTGGAGAAAAGGACTAGGAAGCCTGCTGGCAAATTACAATCCACTCTACATATTCGTACTGACGAAACATGAATTTTTTTCAAGTGTCTTCCAGAACTGAACATGGACTTTTAAAGACGAGAAATGTCATGCAGAAAAACATAGCTTAGAAAGAGAAAAGTTGCTGCTTGAAGTGAACATTGTCGGGTCTGAGAAACTAAAATCTCTTTTGATACTGAAGATGCTAATCCTAGATGTCCCGAGAGTATTATGTCATTTCCTGCGTCTTCAGTGAGTGGCGCTGAGTCAGGATAAAGAAATGAAAAAAAAAACAGAAAACAAAAATCTTGCTACTTTCTGAACAGTTGCGCAGTCCACAAGAATTCACGATCTCTAAATAAGTGAGAGTTCCTTTTCTTCCCTGTGAACAGCACAATGAAATTACTGCGCTTTGATAGGGAATAATTCAGAATTTTAAAACGCATTACCTCAAAGAAATTGTGCCGATCGTGGTGGGCAGCAGTGTAGATACTCAGAGACCTAACGTGACAGTTTTGGCTGATAACCCATGGAAAAATATCAAAATTCGAACTACCTCAATGAGAACGAATTCTTAAATAGGCACTGAATCAACTGCAAAAATACGAGAGTGGGAGAACTGACTTCGGTTTCCATGAGTCGTGTGATTGGATTCATGGGTGCATATTGTGCACTGATACCAGGTTTCTGATTAAGTCATGGATCTCACCATGCAACTTTGCAACATTTTCTCCCCTCCTGCGCCTCCCCACAGAGATCACAGGTCAACTGCCGTTTGTACAAACGGTTGGGAAATTCAGAAATTGGTGAATAATCGAAACTGCCATTTGTGCTAAAGGGTTTTCCCCAACTCTAATCGTGTCGCAGCTCAGAGCCCAATTGTCCTAAGTGTAATCTGGTGAGAAATTCAATACATCCAAGATGGCCAATTATCCTATTCACGGGAACAGGTCACCTTGCTACATACGGAATCCAAGAGAGCTGACCTGGAATATCGGCGCATCCTGCTTGGTTACCAGACCACTTGTGCTAAGTACAGAATCCGAGACGGCGGACTTGAGTATGAGGGTACAGCATTCAAGGTTGTCAGATTTACTTTGTTTTCCTCAGCCCTGTAGTAGTACTAGAATCCTGTATGGTGAATGTGGGGAATATGGATGCAGGCACAAGATTGTCATATTTAATGCATTCTGGCTTTACAATTTTGTGTTAAGTGAAAACTGACACGCTTGTGCTGTGCTCATATTTAACGTTTGAACATCTATGGTAAGATATGAATATAAGGTTACGGTTTATTGAAACATTCCACCAAAGAGGCCGGAAATTCAAAAATCTACCTGGGCTAGGTTTAAAATAGTGTGTTTTGAAACTTTTACAATAGGATGTGATAGAAACAATTGCCTCTTTTTTTAAACAAAAATGCGGGAAGGTCTCCTCCATGCACACTGCGCAGTTCGTGAGTGCCATGCTGCAGTGTGACGCTACCTGTCTGCATCGACAGGAACATGTCAACTCCTCCAGCTGCCTTAACTGCACCGTGTGAGGTCATGCGCCATGACTTATACTGCTCAGCGTCTGATGCGAAGTGCAGGTAGTACTCGGTGGCCACATTTCAACCCATCAGCACTTTCACTGAAGAGTAACTCCGTCTCTTCTTACAGAAGAGGTGTGTGTAATGCTGATGTGCCTGCCCATTGTATACAGTAGATTGAAAACCTTTAATGAAGAGTAAATGCACCCATTCTTATAGAAAAGACAGAGGCAATACTGATTTAACTGCACGTTGGATGATTTACAAATTTCATGTTGTAAACAATTATGTGATAGGTTTGTTGTAGAAAGAAAATCAGTTGACTGGAGTATAACAATGTAGATGTATTTGTAATACATTTTTCATCAAATAGAAGCATTTTACACTTTACATTTCATGTAATATGTTTTCGAGACACACATCCCACAATTTGGACAAGTTCATACACTTTACATTTCAGATAATAATAATAATAATACTAATAATACTGTGCAAAAAATAAGTGTCCAACAAGCTGGAACAGATCACACACTTTGCAAAGAAAAACAGAACAGAAAATCTGTTTACTGTACTTGTGTTGTTGTTGTGGTCTTCAGTCCTGAGACTTGTTTGATGCAGCTCTCCATGCTACCCTATCCTGCGCTAGTTTCTTCATCTCCCAGTACCTACTGCAACCTACATCCTTCTGAATCTGCTTAGTGTATTCATCTCTTGGTCTCCCCCTACGATTTTTACCCTCCACGCTGCCCTCCAATGCTAAATTTGTGATCCCTTGATGCCTCAGAACATGTCCTACCAACCGGTCTCTTCTTCTCGTCAAGTTGTGCCACAGGCTCCTCTTTTCCGCAATTCTATTCAGTACCTCCTCATTTTTACTGTACTTACAGAAGCAATTTAAAAGTATACAAAAATATGTACAAAATAAGTCTAATAGGTAAATATATTTTTTTATAGAATGACACATTTACAAAATTTTTCATCCCACTAGCCAGCTTAGAATGCATTTTAACCACAGCGTCAAACAGTTGATGTTGATGCACTTACACATTTTCAACAGTTTAACCACAGTTTACAATTGATGTTGTAACGCATGACATTGAATATTCACATTTTGCCTGTGAGACATAATATAAATAAACTAAATATGATTCTAATTTTTTTTAATACTGCCAGCAGGGAAGGAACACACTAATTTTTACGTATAATGGACAAACAATAAAGGCGTCCTAATGCACATACAGTCGCACACACATGTACGATCACACAAACGCACACACCTACTATATATATATCTGTCTATCTATATCCAGATCCCGCTCCAGCTACTGCCAGGTCTGGGTGCAGACGAGTCCTCTACATTTGGTTCAGTCCTCCCACCACTTTTCTTCCTCCACTTGTTGCCAAGTCACACCTTTCCTTTCCACAGATATTCTCACTCCCATTTTACCGTGTTTCTGGGCGCCCTCTAGGTCTTTTCCCATCCATCTTTAGTTCTTCCATAATTTTGGGGAGTCTCTGCCCATGCATCCTCTTAACATGTCCATACCATCTTAATCTCTTTTTTTTTCAATTTCTTCTCTCATACTTTCTTATGTAAGGTCCTTTCTAATCTCTAGATTCCTTACTCTATCCATTCTTGTTTTTCCCTTAACTGCTCTGAGAAATTTCATTTCCCCTGCCTACAGTATTCTCCAGTCTCTTTCTGTCATTGTCCATGTTTCTCCACCGTAGGTGACAATAGGGAAGTAATAATTCTTATACATAAGGAGTTGCATGGAGAGCTGCATCAAACCAGTCTCAGGACTGAAGACCACAACAACAACGACAACATAAGGAGTTTTGCTTTTTCTGAAACTTCCTTATTCCAAATCAGGTGTTTTATTGTTTGATAGAAATTGCCTCCCTTCTGCAACCTCCTATTAATTTCGTTGGTTATTCTTCCATCCTTAGATATTTCACTCCCTAAATAAGTGAAACCTTCTACCACTTTGAGGGGTTCTCTATTCAAGGTAATATTTTCTTTGATCTCTTTCTCTCTTCCAAATACCATTACTTCACCCTTATCTTTATTTATTTTTAATCCATACCTTTGCCACGCGGGATTAGCCGAGCAGTCTAAGGCGCTGCAGTCATGGACTGTGCGGCTGGTCCCGGCGGAGGTTCGAGTCCTCCCTCGGGCATGGGTGTGTGTGTTTGTCCTTAGGATAATTTAGGTTAAATAGTGTGTAAGCTTAGGGACTGATGACCTTAGAAGTTAAGTCCCATAAGATTTCACACACATTTGAAAATTTTGAATCCATACCTTTTCATTATTTCTTTCCACACTTCAAGTTGTAACTGTACATCTACCTCTTTGTCACCCCATATTACCATACCATCTGTAAAAACCATATTTTTGTCTTTTCCTTTTACTATGTCTTTAACTGCCCTATTCATTCCCTCCATCACAACATTAAAAAGTGCAGGACATAGAATACTTCCTTGCTTAAGTCCTTGTCTTATTTCAAAGTATTCAGAGTTTCCCAATGGTGTTCTAATTCTACAATTGTGTCCTCTGTACATTTCCCTTATTGCATTAATGTATCCTTCTTCTATATCTATCTTCTTCATTTCTTCCCAGAGTCCTTCCCTGTTAACTAAGTCATATGTCTTTTCTATGTCTATAAAAACCATTATCACCCTTTTGTTATACTCCCAACTTTTTTCCAACAGTTGACAGATAGAAAATATCAGGTCGATCGTGCTTCTTCCTTTCCTAAACCCATGCTGTTCTTCACTCAGCTCCTTTTCTATCTTTTCAATTATTCGATTTAGTAAAATTCTTTCTAAAATCTTGGCTGTATGACTCATAAGGGTTATTCCTCTGTAGTTTTTACAAAGTCTTTTATTGCCTTTCTTGAAGATGGGAACAATGTCTCCTCTTCTCCAGTCGTCAGGTATTGTACTATTTCTCCACACGCTTGATAGTACTCTATACAGCCACTGCAGTCCCACTGGACCTGCTGCTCTTATCATGTCAACTGATACTTCATCAGGTCCTGGGGATTTCCCCCCGTTCATCTTCTTCACAGCCATTTCCATTTATTCCAGTGTAATTTTTCCTAATTCTGCTTCCCAACTTCTCTCAATTTCTCCATTATTCGTTGTTTCCTCGTGTACCTTCTCCTCAGCGTTTAACAGTTTCTTAAAATGTTCTTTCCAGAGATCTTTTATACTCCTTGGATCTTCAATCACGGTACTGTCCTCTGTTTCCATCTTTACTGGTACTTCAGTAGCCTTCCTTTTATTTTTCATCATTTTATAGAACATTTTCTTATTGCTCTTCACATATTCTTCAAGTTTTTTTTTTTTTTTTTTTTTTTTTTTTTTTTTTTTTTTTTTTTTTGTAAACTCTTCCCATATATATACTACGGAATTTGTCGGCAATGATCTCTATACAGTATTTGAGCTTTATTAGCTAATGGCTAAAGCAATCAATTACATTCTCATACAACGATCTGATTTCCAGCGCCGTTTGCTTTGTGGCTGTGCTATACTGGTACCTCCGACGAAAAAAATCAGAACCGCATATTTGGAGATGTGGTACGATAGAACTTTTGCTGTGGTTGTGCTAATGTAAAAGAGATTTTCTGTTCACACTCTTAAAATGCTCAGTTTTGAGAAGTCTAAATTTCAAAAACCCCTCTGGAAGGTCACTGTACTGGAACCTCTTTTTCTACAAATCGCACACTGATCGCAAGGTTGTTGCAAAGAACCACATCAACGTTCCTTGTAAGCTCTATAAACTCACAGAGCAACTATCTCGCAAGATCTGTCCCTATGTACAATCTAAAATCATTACGATTAGAGTCGCATGTGCAAACTGCCTGATACACTGCTGCAAACGGTACATGTCATTCTGTGAGATTTGTTTGTGAGGCTGGGCACCAGAGGAGTAAGAAGGTACTTGAAGTTGGCATTAGATCAAAGGGTATTCGCTTCTTGTACAGAAAATTCTTCAACTTCAAGAATTTATTCCCCTTACTAGGCATCTCTGCACACACCAGATCAGTTCAGTAGATGTCTTGTTAATCGCTCACTTGTAGTTAACATGCCATCTACAACAAATCTGCCATGTACCATATCTTGTGAACAGTTGGGAGAAAATTAAGTGGGACATGTTTCTGATGTAGCAATATTTTCGTTTTTCTCTCTGGGATATTTACAGCAAATCTGGATGTGGTGCACGCCAACCAGTGAATGGAGAGAAGTGAGGGAGTCCAACAACTTTCTACTTAATGTTATTGTGCACGTGGTGCTCATCTGATCTGCATCCATCCGGGCGATATACACGAATAAGTACACGGGGATTCTGCCTCTTAAATTTACCGCTGTCCTGGAGTCTTATGGGAAATCCGGTACCAACAAGTATATAACACTCATGAATATCCTTTTGATGTTTACTTATACCCTCAGAATTTTTATTAATTTTCCTCTTGGAAGCCACACGTGACTGCAAAAGGCAGTAGTCGTCTTTATTTTGATATTAATAGCGCCCTGATTTCTAGATACATCCTCTGTAAAAAGCGTGTAGGAGGACCCTCCTCTTATTGGATCAAACATGAATGCGGAAGTCCGAATAGAGGACTAAGAGCTTTTACAGAACGTCTCATCATCATCAGGGTTCTGGGGTGGCGTGGCCAACGTTTCTATATGTAACAGAGGTATAGGTAGTTGGAAGGGCTGGATGATTAAGTGGGTTACTTTTTATAACATTTTTTTAAAACAAATAAATACTTATGCCCAATAGCCATCTTATTAAAGAATTTTAAAATTTAATTTAACAACATGAAATACTTTAAAACTGAATTTGACAAGCAACAGTTTAAATTCAATATTTAAGCCTAATGTCGAGCTTATCAAAAGCTTAACATTCACGTTTATTTTAAAATGTGATTTTGATTGAAGCGCAACAGGCACAGTAATAATAATAGTGATTGGGTGCACTGGCAGCTTAAATAAAAAATTGAAATTAAATTTAATGATCAGTACAGCGGCCACTTTACCAAATACAGTGTCTGAATTTGACTGTGACATAATAGGCGATATACACTGAAGCGCCAAAGCAACTAATATGGGCATGCATATTCGAATACAGAGACATGTAAACAGGCAGAATACGGCGCTGCGGTCAGCAAAGCCTGTATAAGACAACAAGTGTCTGGCGCAGTTGTTAGATCGGTTACTGCTGCTACAATGGCAGGTTGTCAAGATTTAAGTGAGTTTTAACGTGGTGTTATAGTCAGCGCACGAGCGATGGGACACAGCATCTCCGAGGTAGCGATGAAGTGGGGATTTCCCATTAAGACCATTTCACGAGCGTACCGTGAATATCAGGAATTCGGTAAAACATCAGTTGTCCGACATCGCTGCGGCTGAAAAAAGATCCTGCAGGAACAGGACCAACGCCGAATGAAGGGAATCGATCAGCGTGACAGAAGTGCAGCCCTTCCGCAAATTGCTGCGGTTTTCAATGCTGGGCCATCAATAAGTGGCAGCGTGCGAAGCATTCAACGGAACATCATGAATATAGGCTTTCGGAGCCGAAGGCGCACTCGTGTACCCTTGATGACTGCAAGTAACAAAGCTGTACTCCTCGCCTGGGCCCGTCAACAC
Organism: Schistocerca cancellata; assembly: GCF_023864275.1. Lineage (NCBI taxonomy): Eukaryota > Metazoa > Arthropoda > Insecta > Orthoptera > Acrididae > Schistocerca > Schistocerca cancellata. The sequence continues at coordinate 616,693,932 of NC_064631.1, read as the reverse complement.
TGACATTGGACTGTTGACGACTGAAAACATGTCACCTCGTCGGACGAGTCTTGTTTCAAATTGTATGGAGCAGATGGACATGAACGGATATGGAGACAACCTCATGAATCCATGGACCCTGCATGTCAGCAGGGTACTGTTCAAACTGGTGGAGGCTCTGTAATTGTGTGGGCGTGTGCAGTTGGAGTGAGATGGGACACCTGATACGTCTAAATACAACTCTGATAGGTGACACGTACGTAAGCTTCTTGTCTCATCACCTGCATCCATTCACGTCCATTGCACATTCCGACGGACATGGGCAATTACAGCAGGACAGTGTGACACCCCACAAGTCCGGAATTGCTACAGAATGGCTCCAAGGACACTCTTCTGAGTTTAAACACTTCCGATGACCACCTAACTCCCTAGCCAAGAACATTATTGGGCATATCTGGGATGCCTTGCAACGTACTGTTCAAAAGAGATCTCCACCCCGTCGTGCTCTTACATTGCAGGCTTCATGGTGTCAGTTCCTTCTTACTTATGACATGCCACGTCGTGTTGCGGCACTTCTGCGTGCTCGCGGGGGCCCTAAACGATATTAGGCAGCGGTACCATGTTCTTTGGCTCTTCAGTGTGACAAAAATAATAATTTGATCTCATTAATTAGACACAATGGTCACTTTACCAAAAACATTTAAAAACATTGAAATTAGATAAGAAGTCGCACCAGCTATCAAAAGACTTGAGATGCAATATCAGGCGGTAATAGTCTGAATCTTGACATGCTGAATTTGAGTTTATATAGTTACGAACACATGTTTCTTTCTTCACCTGATTGAATGGAAACTGTAATCTCTTCACACTCCTTCTGTGTTGCCTCAAGAGCCCTGTCGATGTGCCGTATAGTAGGACCCTACCACACTCAGTAAAGTCTCGAAGGATTAGCAGAAGCCGGCCGGAATGGCCAAGCGGTTCTAGGCGGTACAGTCTGGAACAGCGAGGCCGCTACGGTCGCAGGTTCCAATCTTGCCTCGGGCATGGATGTGTGTGATGTCCTTAGGTTGGTTAGGTTTAAGTAGTTCTAAGTTCTAGGGGACCGATGACCTCAGAAGTTAAGTCCTATAGTGCTCTGAGCCATTTGAACCATTTGATTAGCAGAGGTGTAACCAAAGCTTTCCGCCAGTACCAATCACAGTCGGCCACCCATGCAAAGTTGACCAGCTCACTCCTTTCCAAGAAACATACTGTTTGTGCGTGTGCCTCGCTGGTTAGCGGCCATCACGTGTGCCTTCTACCTGTAGCACTGAGCGGAACTTGTAGCGACCATCAAGAAATACAGATTAGCGTGGCTGTCAGCTGTGGAACGGTTTCATATCCGACATATATCCTCCCGTCCATAAAACATCTTCCCGGGTTGGCCGATTCATGTGTACAGTAGTCAGAGGGATAATTTTAATACCATTCTCTCCAGCAGAGAATTAAACAGAAAATAGCCTATGTAGAATTTTACAGGGCGACGGTGTCTTCTTCCAGAATACAAAATTTAATGTAGACGACTCGTAAATTAATGCGATTTACATATTCTTTTATTGTTAATATAAGGTTGCACGTGAGGTAAATGAACATGAAATATTCGTTCACTCTGTGGTTTCTTGACCAGCAGGGTGACTGGAACCACCAGCCGAAGGATTTGCACCAGCACCTAAAGATGGTCAGCAGCTTTCCCATTACCATATCTTTGGCCTTACAGCCTGCCTGAAAGTTCAGCACCAAGACCCTGTCGTCTGGTTCGAGATGAGTAGGATGGGTACCCTTGTTGTATCGCTGGGTTTTTCTTTCAGAACTTCGTTTCCGGTTAGTGTTTTCCCCTTCCAGTGTCTCAGACCTGTATTGCATTAATTTTCGCAAGTGGCAGTTACCTGATATATTATACCTTCCTTTCTGTGCTTATTAATTATTATTATTCTTATTAAGTCAAACACAAGAAAGGGATAATATAAGAAGTATATATATTGATTTGTAGGTGGCCAAAGATAAATATTAAATTATATTTCAAATGAGAGCCAGGCTCCCTACAAATTATTTCAAATGCTTTCGTCGAAATGTAATGCAGGCTAAGTTCACTGAACTAGATAAATTGTATCTTTGAAAGTATGCATTTTTTTACGAAATAAAATTAGTGAAGCTTTCAGTTAACTGAATAACTTGAAATGATTTTTTCTGCTCTGGCTGTGGCGCTATGTTACACAGAAAAATAAATTTAAATACGCCGCGTAATGGCGGCCAATTGTTGCCAGTCAAAGATCACCGCTTTCCGCTTCGCAGAGACTGAAAAAATGCTAAATAACTTCTTGCAATTATTAATTCAGGATGAATTGTTTGCTTGGGTTCTTTAAGTAACACAATGCCCTCACTTTTCGTAAATATATTTCCACAAAAAGAACGAAAGCTACCGCAAGCGTACCTTACATTCAGCGGAAGAAATGATCTGACTCGAAGTGATTTTAAATATCTTTTTTCTCTTATATATAATGACAAAGATAATAACGTTAGTTTAGAGAGCGTTATGCACTACGATCTCATATAATATAAATAATGTCTTTTTATAACATTGCAATCGATGTAGTCTTTCTTTGAAGCTAATTTAATACATTTTCATAATTCATTTGTCGTTTATTTCCATATAATATTATTCAGAGTCCTTTTAGTATTTACCTCAAATATATCGGCTTGAATATTTCAAAAGGGACACTATACTGACTGATCACAAATTCACTAGCGGCGAGTTCAATTTATACATAAACATAAGTCTAGCAGGCGTCTGTTTGTGGGAAAGATGTACATTTGTACTGAACGCAAAAGCTAACCAATCAAGCGATCGGTCTAGCTTAGAATGACCTTCATGGTGTATGCTGTGAGCTTGGAACGTAAATTACGGTTGACCCATTTCAGAAATGAAGAGTTAGAATAGCGGGGCATTGTGGTGGTATACGAAGTCTTCCTCTCGTAACAGAAACCCCGAAACAGTCTTGACGTGAATGCTCCAGCATGATCAGACACTAAATACTGAGGTTGCCCGAAGGTACCAAACAAGGACATTAAACTACTTTATTGCTTTGTGCGGTGGTATCACTGGTCTGAAATTACGAGCAAAACTAGGTGAAGGCATCCATACAATCCAGAATTAACCTAGTCCCGACTCGTGACCACAGCAGAGAATGTACATAATCTATGTATAATATTTCCGCAGGTGACGTCAGTATCTTAAAAGTCAACAACCTATCAATTCAAAGGATCTGACGTCTGGGTGAAGTTAGGTATGAACTTTCGAAAAAAGTAAATCGTGCCTATGAACCTTGCCACAATCTTGGGACTCCTAAGTGGTGGATGATTGTGGATAGCCTCAGAGCTACTCTGATCAGATTACCCTGAGGAGAAACTTTATGTCACAAAAATGACGTCTGTAGTTGAGAAAATTTTACTTTACAAGGCTTAACTGTGAACCCCGGCTCCCTGAAATGGCACAAGACTTCCTCAACATGTTCAACAGGCTCAAAAAAAACTCTCACTTAAGATAACCAAGTCATCCACGTCATAGCAAACTTAAATCTATTATTTGAAGAAATACTATTCAGGAGACGCGACAATACCGTCGTCCCAGTCGTAATGGGACACTGTTAAGCTCGGTTGCGAAACTATGATCGGTTTAAAGTCTTCAGACAGCGGAATTTTGTAACAGGTCTGGTTGACATCTAAGGTACTGAAAAATGTCACCTTACAAAACCTGGAGAAACAGGAATGCAGGTCGGGTAACTGAAATGACTGTAATATTACTTTTTTGTTCAAAGCACGATACTCTATGATAGGCCAAACTCCCCTACCTCCTTTTGGAACTTAAATTATGGGTGAAGAGTACAGAAAATGGGAATGTGTAGTGATTCCGTACTTAAGCGTTTCCTCAATAACCAATCTGAGCTGTTTTAACCTCGCAGGAGAAAGCCTGTTCGGTGAATGTCTGACAGGAATACTGTCAGTAAGTTAGATCCTGCATTCGCCGAATTTTCCAACTCCTAAAACATCGATAAGCATATCGGGATATGCGTAACGTATGCGCCATAGCTGCATGCCTGCTCAGAAGGCAGATGACTAAAATTATCACTTTCATGTTTCTTTGTTTCTTTGAGCATATGAACCTGCAGCAATACTTCATGAAGATGGGTACACAATTTATAAGTTAGCTGTCTAGCGAATGGGACCAAAATTCGCGTTCCCTCCAATTAACAGTCACACCAGTGTGTTGTATATAATCAGATCCAGGAGTCACGGGAACTACTAATTCAGGTGCTAAATTCACTTTAAAGTTCCTAGCGAACCCTGGGATTCTCACCTCGATTGTGACTTTCCCCAACACATGCAATTTACCAGAATTGGCCATCGTGCAACTACCAACTTCCGAGATCAAGGGAGGAAACCGACATGATGATTAACACTTGTGGTAACACTCATCACTAATTAACGACGTGGATTTTCCCGTATCAAGCAGGGCGGATTCTGGTCCTTTGCTTACACTGGGACAAATTAACAATTGAAGTTCTCACAGAACATATATGTTTTCAAGTAATAAATAGCTTCCGCCCTTACCTTGTACGATGCGTAGCTCTTACAGCTTCAACAAGAGGGTATCAGCTAATGCTGAAAATTCAATACGGCTTCCTATGGGCTGCTGTTTTCTCGAAGTATCTGGAACCAAATCGAGGTATCAAAACTCACCGACATGATCCATACGTTCCTTGACTAGAATTCTAGTTTACTATTTATTAATGTTGATTCTATACCACAAATCTCCTACAAACAATATTTTTTTGTCTGCAGTTTAATATCACATACGACTAAAAACAACTCACTTCAGAGTTAGCAGGTCCGAGTTTTATAACTGCCCACGTCGTTTTGTGCCGAATCCACTGTAGCTTGAATGGATTTTTAAGTTTGTTTTATATGCCCGACTTCTAATTTCACCACACAAGTCTCCCATGTTGAGCAGTTATTGCCCGATGACGAGACGCAATACAGTTTGTTAAAGCGGAGTTCGCCATTATTAATTAAGTTTTTAGATTTAATTTTATTACTCGCACAGAGACTCAACGTTCCTTTGTTTAACAGCGTGTCGTCAAAATAAGTATGAAATGCTAATGTCTTTGCAATGCATAATGTCGACTATTGAGTTAAACTTCGTACCTACTTTGCCGTTTTAGAGAAGAGAAACCTTAAGCGCTTCTGCTTCTATAGTCTCAGTATCAAATGTTCACTAATTTCAATTTACTTCCTATCTCAGTTCAGTATTTAACACAAATTATATATATCAATGTCATTTCAGAGATGTTACGTCGGTTCCACACTAACGGATTAACACGTAATTGTCATTTAACGTCACTTTTATTAATAATCCTTTTTCTTATGACGTAAATGTTAATGAATTATCACTATCTGGGAGGAAAGAGGGATTGATCCAAATCATGAGATAATAGCTTTTAATGAGCCCGCAATCGTTAATTAGATAGAAAGTCACGTTCAAGGATGATATGCGAGCAACTTTCGTTACGTCCGTTTTCACGTATCTGTCAAAACTAATCCTGTCGCACACAATTCAAATTAACACTGACGTTAACCCCTTTTGTCGGAACACCGAATCGTAACTATTATGTGAAAGTTTATTATAGTCCCCGAATTAATTCCTTTCAGATACGCGCACGACCGAACAGCAGAACGGAACACAAACGATTTGTTTTGACAACCGAACAACGCAGTGACGTTACATTACGACAATGTCCGCCCAATGAACATCTCTTTCACTTTATCTCTTCTACTCTGCTTAGTAAAATTATGCCTAATTACAATTTATTCAGCCATTTAACGAAAACATCTAACAAAAAATAAAATAAATTTATCCCAACGAAAAGATCCGTTATAGTTTGCAGTGACAGCGATTCTGCCACATTACCACAGAGTGTAATATTTCGTGACGCTCTTACGATATTTTATTTTGTGATCACTCGATGACAGAAATTGACAAAATTATCGACATTTACATTCTACAATGACAATACAGAACTTTTACATAAAACTAATTCGGTTTTTACACACTTTGCATAATTTGCTTATTGACTGAGTGAGAGCTTTCGTACGATCGCTAACAACATACCTTACAATAGATCACACCTTTTTATTTTCTTATATGAACCATGGACCTTGCCGTTGGTGGGGAGGCTTGCGTGCCTCAGCGATACAGATAGCCGTACCGTAGGTACAACCACAACGGATGGGTATCTGCTGAGAGGCCAGACAAACGTGTGGTTCCTGAAGAGGGGCAGCAGCCTTTTCAGTAGTTGCAAGGGCAACAGTCTGGTTGATTGACTGATCTGGCCTTGTAACAATAACCAAAACGGCCTTGCTGTGCTGGTACTGCGAACGGCTGAAAGCAAGGGGAAACTACGGCCGTAATTTTTCCCGAGGGCATGCAGCTTCACTGTATGATTAAATGATGATGGCGTCCTCTTGGGTAAAATATTCCGGAGGTAAAATAGTCCCCCATTCGGATCTCCGGACGGGGACTACTCAAGAGCACGTCGTTATCAGGAGAAAGAAAACTGGCATTCTACGGATCGGAGCGTGGAATGTCAGATCCCTTAATCGGGCAGGTAGGTTAGAAAATTTAAAAAGGGAAATGGATAGGTTAAAGTTAGATATAGTGGGAATTAGTAAAGTTCGGTGGCAGGAGGAACAAGACTTCTGGTCAGGTGACTACAGGGTTATAAACACAAAGTCAAATAGGGGTAATGCAGGAGTAGGTTTAATAATGAATAGGAAAATAGGAATGCGGGTAAGCTACTACAAACAGCATAGTGAACGCATTATTGTGGCCAAGATAGATACGAAGCCCACACCTACTACAGTAGTACAAGTTTATATGCCAACTAGCTCTGCAGATGACGAAGAAATTGAAGAAATGTATGATGAAATAAAAGAAATTATTCAGGTAGTGAAGGGAGACGAAAATTTAATAGTCATGGGTGACTGGAATTCGAGTGTAGGAAAAGGGAGAGAAGGAAACATAGTAGGTGAATATGGATTGGGACTAAGAAATGAAAGAGGAAGCCGCCTGGTAGAATTTTGCACAGAGCACAACTTAATCATAGCTAACACTTGGTTTAAGAATCATGATATCAGGTTGTATACACGGAAGAACACTGGAGATACTAAAAGGTATCAGGTAGATTATATAATGGTAAGACAGAGATTTAGGAACCAGGTTCTAAATTGTAAGACATTTCCAGGGGCAGATGTAGACTCTGACCACAATCTATTGGTTATGACCTGTAGATTAAAACTGAAGAAACTGCAAAAAGGTGGGAATTTAAGGAGATGGGACCTGGATAAACTGAAAGAACCAGAGGTTGTACAGAGTTTCAGGGAGAGCATAAGGGAACAATTGACAGGAATGGGGGAAAGAAATACAGTAGAAGAAGAATGGGTGGCTTTGAGGGATGAAGTAGTGAAGGCAGCGGAGGACCAAGTAGGTAAAAAGACGAGGGCTAGTAGAAATTCTTGGGTAACAGAAGAAATATTGAATTTAATTGATGAAAGGAGAAAATATAAAAATGCAGTAAATGAAGCAGGCAAAAAGGAATACAAACGTCTCAAAAATGAGTCGACAGGAAGTGCAAAATGGCTAAGCAGGGATGTCTAGAGGACAAATGTAAGGATGTAGAGGCTTATCTCACTAGGGGTAAGATAGATACTGCCTACAGGAAAATTAAAGAGACTTTTGGAGATAAGAGAACCACTTGTATAAACATCAAGAGCTCAGATGGAAACCCAGTTCTAAGCAAAGAAGGGAAAGCAGAAAGGTGGAAGGAGTATATAGAGGGTCTATACAAGGGCGATGTACTTGAGGACAATATTATGGAAATGGAAGAGGATGTAGATGAAGATGAAATGGGAGATACGATACTGCGTGAAGAGTTTGACAGAGCACTGAAAGACCTAAGTCGAAAAAAGGCCCCCGGAGTAGACAACATTCCATTGAATCTACTGACGGCCTTGGGAGAGCCAGTCCTGACAAAACTCTACCATCTGGTGAGCAAGATGTATGAAACAGGCGAAATACCCTCAGACTTCAAGAAGAATATAATAATTCCAATCCCAAAGAAAGCAGGTGTTGACAGATGTGAAAATTACCGAACAATCAGTTTAATAAGCCACAGTTGCAAAATACTAACACGAATTCTTTACAGACGAATGGAAAAACTAGTAGAAGTCGATCTCGGGGAAGATCAGTTTGGATTCCGTAGAAATACTGGAATACGTGAGGCAATACTGACCTTACGACTTATCTTAGAAGAAAGATTAAGGAAAGACAAACCTACGTTTCTAGTATTTGTAGACTTAGAGAAAGCTTTTGACAATGTTGACTGGAATACTCTCTTTCAAATTCTAAAGGTGGCAGGGGTAAAATACAGGGAGCGAAAGGCTATTTACAATTTGTACAGAAACCAGATGGCAGTTATAAGAGTCGAGGGACATGAAAAGGAAGCAGTGGTTGGGAAGGGAGTAAGACAGGGTTGTAGCCTCTCCCCGATGTTATTCAATCTGTATATTGATCAAGCAGTAAAGGAAACAAAAGAAAATTTCGGAGTAGGTATTAAAATCCATGGAGAAGAAATAAAAACGTTGAGGTTCGCCGATGACATTGTAATTCTGTCAGAGACAGCAAAGGACTTGGAAGAACAGTTGAATGGAATGGACAGTGTCTTAAAAGGAGGATATAAGATGAACATCAACAAAAGCAAAACAAGGATAATTGAATGTAGTCGAATTAAGTCGGGTGATGCTGAGGGAATTAGATTAGGAAATGAGACACTTAAAGTAGTAAAGGAGTTTTGCTATTTGGGGAGCAAAATAACTGATGATGGTCGAAGTAGAGAAGATATAAAATGTAGACTGGCAATGGCAAGGAAAGCGTTTCTGAAGAAGAGAAATTTGTTAACATCGAGTATAGATTTAAGTGTCAGGAAGTCATTTCTGAAACTATTTGTATGGAATGTAGCCATGTATGGAAGTGAAACATGGACGGTAAATAGTTTGGACAAGAAGAGAATAGAAGCTTTCGAAATGTGGTGCTACAGAAGAATGCTGAAGATTAGATGGGTAGATCACATAACTAATGAGGAAGTATTGAATAGGATTGGGGAGAAGAGAAGTTTGTGGCACAACTTGAGCAGAAGAAGGGATCGGTTTTAGGACATGTTCTGAGGCATCAAGGGATCACCAATTTAGTATTGGAGGGCAGAGTGGAGGGTAAAAATCGTAGGGGGAGACCAAGAGATGAATACACTAAGCAGATTCAGAAGGATGTAGGTTGCAGTAGGTACTGGGAGATGAAGAAGCTTGCACAGGATAGAGTAGCATGGAGAGCTGCATCAAACCAGTCTCAGGACTGAAGACCACAACAACAACAACATATGTCAGTCACATATCCAAAGAGAAACTTGAAACTAATTATTAATATATTTCATCATGCCACATAATTCAAACTTTTAAGGTATTGCACAAGTGGAAACAATTGCTGATAAAACTACTGAACAATCTATATATGTATGAATTTGGAGAAAACAGCCTTCACCAATAGCACCAAATAGTCGGTAGGAAAAAAAATTCACTATTGGTGTTGCAAAGACTCTGCAGGTAGAGGCATTGTGGAGTTCCGGATTTAAAAAGTTCTCGAAAGTGCGAGAACCTGTGTATTATGTTCTTTTTAAGTGTTTGTTATGCTGTTGGTTTTCGCATACTGGTTTCACTGGGTTGTGTTTTTCCTTCTTTAAGGCTATCATTTGTAGCTTTTATAAGTGGCAACGATGAACATTTGCTCCATAATTCTGGAAAGCAATTTGACTCACAGCTAATGCTACACGCATTGTAAGGCATAAATGCAAAAGGTATTCTTTGAGCATTAGATCAGGCACACCGCCTATCCGATTACATCTATAACATTTCGAGAAGTTACGACATGGATATCAAAGCTTAATCACAAGGTTAACCGATCTTAACTAGGATATTCTACACTCCTGGAAATGGAAAAAAGAACACATTGACACCGGTGTGTCAGACCCACCATACTTGCTCCGGACACTGCGAGAGGGCTGTACAAGCAATGATCACACGCATGGCACAGCGGACACACCAGGAACCGCGGTGTTGGCCGTCGAATGGCGCTAGCTGCGCAGCATTTGTGCACCGCCGCCGTCAGTGTCAACCAGTTTGCCGTGGCATACGGAGCTCCATCGCAGTCTTTAACACTGGTAGCATGCCGCGACAGCGTGGACGTGAACCGTATGTGCAGTTGACGGACTTTGAGCGAGGGCGTATAGTGGGCATGCGGGAGGCCGGGTGGACGTACCGCCGAATTGCTCAACACGTGGGGCGTGAGGTCTCCACAGTACATCGATGTTGTCGCCGGTGGTCGGCGGAAGGTGCACGTGCCCGTCGACCTGGGACCGGACCGCAGCGACGCACGGATGCACGCCAAGACCGTAGGGGACCGCACCGCCACTTCCCAGCAAATTAGGGACACTGTTGCTCCTGGGGTATCGGCGAGGACCATTCGCAACCGTCTCCATGAAGCTGGGCTACGGTCCCGCACACCGTTAGGCCGTCTTCCGCTCACGCCCCAACATCGTGCAGCCAGCCTCCAGTGGTGTCGCGACAGGCGTGAATGGAGGGACGAATGGAGACGTGTCGTCTTCAGCGATGAGAGTCGCTTCTGCCTTGGTGCCAAAGATGGTCGTATGCGTGTTTGGCGCCGTGCAGGTGAGCGCCACAATCAGGACTGCATACGACCGAGGCACACAGGGCCAACACCCGGCAGCATGGTGTGGGGAGCGATCTCCTACACTGGCCGTACACCACTGGTGATCGTCGAGGGGACACTGAATAGTGCACGGTACATCCAAACCGTCATCGAACCCATCGTTCTACCATTCCTAGACCGGCAAGGGAACTTGCTGTTCCAACAGGACAATGCACGTCCGCATGTATCCCGTGCCACCCAACGTGCTCTAGAAGGTGTAAGTCAACTACCCTGGCCAGCAAGATCTCCGGATCTGTCCCCCATTGAGCATGTTTGGGACTGGATGAAGCGACGTCTCACGCGGTCTGCACGTCCAGCACGAACGCTGGTCCAACTGAGGCGCCAGGTGGAAATGGCATGGCAAGCCGTTCCACAGGACTACATCCAGCATCTCTACGATCGTCTCCATGGGAGAATAGCAGCCTGCATTGCTGCGAAAGGTGGATATACACTGTACTAGTGCCGACATTGTGCATGCTCTGTTGCCTGTGTCTATGTGCCTGTGGTTCTGTCAGTGTGATCATGTGATGTATCTGACCCCAGGAATGTGTCAATGAAGTTTCCCCTTCCTGGGACAATGAATTCACGGTGTTCTTATTTCAATTTCCAGGAGTGTATCTTGATATTATAGTCAGGGAAGGAAGTTTGCACACTACAATGTAGCACTTCGGTAACTGCGCTTGTGTGGGTGATTACCTCTTTACGTACACGTAGGGAGTATCATAATTAATTGCGAAGAAAATGTTTCCAATAAACAGGCGTCTGTAAACTAATAAGTTGCGAGATGGCGTCGATAAGAGCCTCCACTCAATTAAGACCCCACAATATGAGCACGCCTGTCAGCAGCTTTCAAATGAGAGAGCTGACGAGACAGATACCGCTCATATTACACGAGATACTCAGAGCGCCCGCCAACGCACTGCACGCGCTATGTGCGAAAGTCTTCCAAACTTTATATGATGTTCTCACAAAAGCTCATTATTTACCTTAATCAACAGTTATACTCTGGATGTCGGTTAATTATGTAACTGATCGTTAACGAAATAACGCTTGACGTCCCTATATGGTTATGGTTTCAGGGCGCAAAACTGCTACGGTCATTAGCGGATGTCCCTATAAACCATTATGGAAGGTATTTGTCACTTCACGCTATTCAAAGGAATGTTATTTTCAACGAAAATTTTGTTTCCAAAGAACAGAGCAGGTATAATGTAGTTTTTGATAAACCCACTACAGTAGAAATACCCTTTTTGGATATTTTCACAATGCTTCGTATCGACATTCGCTAAGGATACATATTAAACAAGTGCTACAGAGATAGCTTAATCTGTGACAGTAAAACTCCAAATATCTAAAAGGATATAAGGAGTGATAGCATCCATGTTTCGATATTTTGGTGTTCCCAGTAAATAAAAGATACAGTGCTCCACTGGTTAGTAAAAATGAGGTTGGTTGACGAACGACGACCTTAATGATAAATCTGTTGCAGGATTTGTTGATCTACAAGAAAAAAATGTATGCCCTCAAGCTCGAGTCAGAGCACATAATGCACAGGGCAAACGCTATAAAACAGTATTCTGTTAATAGGTTAACCATAGACGACCACAGCCAATGCGTATTGATTTGGAAGTACAAACGACTGTACAGCATATAATTCAATCTAAGTAGCACGTCGTTACTGGTATTACACAACACAAACTTGTTTTATCTTCACAATAAATATTTTATAATTCTTAATAAGATAAATACAGTTACTTGGGGTCACTACCGCATGAATAATGATGATTGATTATGTTATAAAAAAATTTGAAAAATGTGGGTAACTGAAAAATATAAATCGTAACTGATGTGAATTCACATACTCATGTTCTCATTATCTTGATGTAAATTTAGAGATCCATCATATTTGCTGAGATAGTGAAAGACACTACACGAAGAAAAAATTATGATAAATTTTGCGTCAAAGTATTTTTTTTCCTTCAAATTTACTCTATAATACAATGGTGAGACCAATGTGGAAACAACTCTGAGCATGTACATATAGGTGATGAAATGAAATTTAATGACAAGGCAGAGGTGGAAAGAAAAATAGGAACTATTTTGTGAGTTCAAACTTTAAGAGGCAGTACGGTATTTACAGAGGTGGTACATTATGGAGCGTGTGTGTGTGAGAGAGTGTGGTGCGTGTGTGTGTGTGTGTGTGTGTGCGTGTGTGTGTGTGTGTGTGTGTGTTTTGGGTTGATTTGGGGAACGAGACCAAACAGCGAGGTCAACGGTCTCATCGGATTAGGGAATGAAGTAGGCCATGCCCTTTCAAAGGAACTATCCTGCCATTTCCCGGAAGCGATTTAAGGAAATCACGGAAAAACTAAATCGGGATGACGGGAAGCGGGACTGAACCCTCGTCCTCCCGAATGCGAGTCCAGTTTGCTAACCACTGCGCCACCTCTCTCGGTGTGTGTGTGTGTGTGTGTGTGTGTGTGTGTTTAGTTCAGAGGAAAATATCTTCGCATGATTTACCGTGAACTATCGATGAGGGGTAAAACTGGCTGATTCCACATTTCTAGAGTTCCGAAAATCATTCCACAGGGTATCCCACTGCAGACTATTAACGAGCTGCGGGAAGTGAACGTACGGTTTGAGGCGTCATGTCACATATAGCACGGCCCCTCCCACTGGAGGTTCGAGTCCTCCCTCGTGCATTGGTGTGTGTGTTGGTCTTAGTATAAGTTAGCTTAAGTTATTTTTCAAAGAAATTTCCGCACTGGCTGTATCAATGATTTTTATTAAATCTGCGACCGGTTTCGCACAATTTATCGGTGCATCCTCAGGCCTGATACAGCCAGTGTGGAAATTTCTTTGAAACATGTCGAGTTTGGCTGTGGTTGCCAGCCCTACAAAACAACATGTTAGCTTCAGTAAGTTTATGTAGTGTGTAAGTCTAGGGACCGATGACCTCAGCAGTTTCATCCCTTAGGAATTCACACACATTTGAACTTTTTTTTTTGAACTATTAACGAAGGTACGTATATACGAATAGCCTCCCAGATGTGTGTCCGGCGTGAGGACTTCTTGAGTGATAGAACCCAGTTTGTTGTCCTCGACGACGAGTATTCATCGGAGACAGGGGTAACACCAGGACTGTCCCAGGGATGTGTGACAGGACCGTTGCTATTTTCTACATACATAAATGATCTGACAGACACGGTGTGCAACAAACTTTGGTTGTTTGTTGATGATGCTGTGGCGAACAGGAAGGTGTCAAATATAAGTGACAGTAGGTTGATATAAGATGACCCAAACAAAATTTCTGGTTGGTGTGATGGATAGCAGCTGGGTCTTATTTTAGGAAAATGAAAGTTACTTCGGATGAGTAGGAAAAACAAACACATAATGGGCGAATACAACATCAGTAGCTTCCTGCTTGGTAGTCACGTCGTTTAAATATCTTGGTGTAACGTTGCGAAGTGTGTTGAAAAGTAACAAGCATTTGAGGAATGTAGTAGGGAAAGTGAATTGTCGACTTCAGTTTATTGGGAGAATTTTAAGAATGTGTTGTTCGTCTGTAAAGGTGACCGCTTATAGGACACTAGTGCCACCTATTCTTGAATACTACTCGAGTGTCTGGGATCTGCACCAGGTCTGATCGAAAGAAGACATCGAAGCAATTCATAGGAGAGTTGCTAGATACGTTACTAGTAGATTCACTCAGCATACAAGTGTCACAGATAATCTTTGGGAGTTAAAGTGGTAATCCCTGGAGAGAAGAAGACATTCATTTCGAAGAACAAATACTGATGAAGTTAGAGAAGTGGCATTTGAAGCTGATTGCAGAACTACTGTCGCCCAAATACATTTTACGTAGCGATCAGGAATATAAGAAACGAGAAATTAGGGCTCATACAGGGGCATATAAACAATCGTTTCTCCCTCACTCTAGCCGCGAGTGGAATAGGAAGAGAAACGCTTAGTTGTGGTACCGGATACCGTCCATCATGCACTGCATGGTGACTAACGATGTATGTAGATGTAGATGTACAAATCTTTGACTTTCATAGAACTAATGCAACTTGCCGTCGTTTTTATGCAACTGACTGCCTCATTTTATTACTACACCGACATTGGCTAGAGATGGGGGAAGAGGAGGGGGTACAAAGCACAAATGGGATACCTCCACCTTCTTGGATTTTTTAAAATTTATGTTACTCATTTATTGAAACTACTTACTGTCTGACGCATGTTAATCCCACGCTATGACTGGTGAGGAGGTGGGAGAGTGAGGGGGAGTGAATAGCAAGCGGCTTTATGATATCATTGATCAGAATGATGGTGTCACTCATAAGAGTTCCTGTGAACACAGGCAACCCCCACTAACACACTTTCGAAGATCAAGCGACCACCATCCTGGGTTGAGATGTCGATCGTACTGCACACTTAAGTACTGCATTTAAGCGTGCTCCATAGTAGACTGTCGTACTACTCATGTCTGTTAAGCTACTGCAGAGATTAAGATTAGCACACTTTGTTTTGCAGAAAATTAACATGCACACGAACAGCTGTTGTGCGATGAAGGAAAGCCAAGCCCATGAACAAAGGCCTTATTCCCCTGTCGCCTTATGATGCATTCTTTGTGAAACACATCTGGTTTGCCGCTTCTCTGTAATTCTTCTGTGTAAAAACTATCAACTCTTTCACTATCATTGCCATCCTTTAAGTTGTAAGTTTTTGGGTTTGTTCATTACACTTTGGAAACTGTAAATATGTCTATTGATCAGTTCAGCGACTGTGATTTCTTGAAGGCTGTCTTTTATTTTGAAATGCATATCAAATTACCAATATTGAATTTCTGTTTGTATGGATCCACCATTTTTACAATACTGAGGTACTCATCATCATGAACGTCAATTGGTTCCACTTGAAACGCGTACGCAGCGATGGTGAGGCATAACAATCTTTGACCAGAGAGTAATAGCGAGCCGCGAGAGTAAGCAGTTTGTTGCGAGATGCAGGAGTAGTCAGTCAGGACGAGGTATATTTTTAAATAAGGTAATGAGCTAGTAATGTATTGTAATGGATCTTGAGTGTAATTAATTTGTTCAAGAAACGCCCCAATAATAATTTCGTTTTGAAACTAATCATTTTTAACAAACAATCCTTTTTTTGAAATAAAATTTCCCTTGGATTTCGCTAAAGAAAAGTTACTTAAGTTCAAAGAATTTTTACGAAGCATTTCCTCCAAGCTATGAAAAAAAATAAGAGCAGATCCAGTTTTACTGAGGTAAGAATTTGAGTTTAATCAGGGCCTAAAAATCGACATTTCGGTCTATTTGTGTTTCCATTGTCACTGAGATTTATTTCATTTCTTATTAAATTGACTTTCATTTTTTGTGGGCAACTTACATTTGCGTCACATAGCTAGTTTTCATTTAATTGTCATTGTCAATAAATTATTTTATTTGCTGGGAGGTTACACTAGGTTCTATTCTTGTTAACATTCAACTATTGTCATTAATATCTTACATTTTTGTGGGGAGGTTACACTTGGCTTCATTTATATTAAATAATTGTCATACGAAATTTTTGTGGGGAGGTTACACACTTTCATTGTTTTGTGCACAGTTCTCTTATACATCGATGATTTTTGGGAGGATATCAGTCCATTTATAACAACTATAAACATTAAAATGCATACAAGTTAGTACATTTATTATTTTTTTTTTCAAATGTGGCATGATACGTGACTCAACTGGTGGAATATTGATTATCGGTGTATTTCACATTGCTCCATTGCCCTCTTGCCCTCTTGAAATAACCGTCGTGTGTGTTTGATGGTTGTTGAGTTGGAATTGGTTCCCATCAGTAGCAATTGATCAGTCACTTGTGTAACTGCCATCTTTGTTTTCACAGATAAATTTTGAGTACTTCACAGCCCGATGGACCTTCACTTATCGGTCTGAAACTGTGCAGCAGCAGTGATCTGTTATTCTACGTATGGTGCTTCTCTGGAGTTTTCCCAGACTTATCTGTTACGATAAAGTTCTTATGAGTTGAGTATTTCATACAACCATTCATGGCGTCGACTGTATGATTACAACAGCATGGATGGGGTTTTATAGGAAATAAAAAGAGGGAAGTCAGACACTCCATCTGTTTTTTATTAACTCTTACATATAGTTGGGTACACACAGATACTCAAATAAAAACATAGTTCTGTATACACATCAAGTGTTGCAAACTCATACATAGTTCTGCATATGGACATGGAACAAGCATCGAAATATTGGGCTACATTTTCTTCGGTAGGATTTCTAGATTGTCATGACAGTTCTATTAAAATGGCCCAAAAAGTTTCATGAAAGCTATACACATCAGGCTGCCAGCTCAGTCTCTGGTCAGGTGGGTGTTTTAAGGCATAGCTACTGTGTAATAGATACTTGAAGGCCTGTTGCTGCATGTGAGTCGGTTCTGTTTCATTAAAAAGTCTGATTAATAGTGATAAGTCGCCTATGCTAATATGTGGATGTTTGAATATTCCGAGCAAACATGCCCATGGTCAAAATTGAGTTCTCACACTACCTGCAGTAGTCTGTAGGGGTATAATATAACTTTGGTGCCAGAACATCATGGGTTCTCAAAAATCACAGCTGGCTTAAATTCACAATCAGACATCATTCCAGTGCTTACAGTTTTCTCTGGCTCGAATTAAAATGAAAGATGTGTTGAATATTGATATGTAATCTTGTTGAGGTGTCTTTACAATCGTTGCTCCACCACATCACTTAGAATTGAAAATAAATTTAAGTTAAGCCAGGCACACACACTGCACACACATCTACAGGCACATTGACAAAACTAACATATTGTTGACAATGCATCTTGACACTTTATGGTGACGCTGTCAACTGTTCAGTCACACCTCACTAACTGAAATAATTCTTCATTTATGTTCAGTGAGTTGCACTTTTGTAGTATAGAATACTACAAAATCTACTGTTTGAATCTGTGGAATGAACCTGCTACTACTATTATAACCACAACAATGATCATACCAACTGTAACACATCACCCACATAACAATATGAACTTTCTAGGTGGGTGACTTATGATTATCATTTGCAAGTTTCTATATTC
Organism: Schistocerca cancellata; assembly: GCF_023864275.1. Taxonomy (NCBI): domain Eukaryota; kingdom Metazoa; phylum Arthropoda; class Insecta; order Orthoptera; family Acrididae; genus Schistocerca; species Schistocerca cancellata. Next base: position 616,675,913 of record NC_064631.1, on the reverse strand, counting down.
GTTCATTGAGTTCCATCAGTTTTGTTACCACATCAGAAAATTTGCAGCGTTCAGGGAAACATGATTTATTTATTATTCGATGAATTGCCTTGTGCCCAAAATTATCCTGTGTGTGTGTGTGTGTGTGTGTGTGTGTGTGTGTGTGTGTGTGTGTGGGTGGGTGTGTGCGTGTGTGTGTACTAACTTGAGCTCTCCAAATTGTTGGTGAGTGAATTTTCATGGGGAAAGTAGGCCAGCTGTAAACAGCTGATAGAAAATGTTAGAGGCCCATACAGGATACTATCTGCTTGGGGAAAATAGGACAGATAGTATGTCTAAGTGCTTTTTTGTGTTACATTCTTGGTGAGTGAATAGATGGTTTAGCGAGAAATAGGAAACACGTTTCTGTTCGTTATGAATAGCATGCAGGCTCAGAATAGCAGGCAGGCTCAGGGCAGTTGTACAGAGGGATAAACATGTTTGAGATTTCTGTGAAAAGAATACAAAGTATACAGCAAGTCTGGAAAGTACTGTGACGGCTGTCTCGCAGACTGTGGCCTGTCGATTAGCACATGTCAGGGCCAGAATTGTGTGTGTCATACGCTAGTGAGCGGTGGGACTTGTATCAGCAACATTGAAGCGCCTATACATGACTTAGCCAAACATCTCGCTTCATTGCTGAGACTATTGGTGGGGAAATGCCCGCATCACATCCGTAACTCACCTGACTTTATCAGTAGACTGGGGGCTCTCTGTCTAAGCAGTTCTGACCATTTGATTAGCTTTGATGTAGTATCAGTTTTTACAAAGGCCCTCTCGCAGTTTCCTTGACATTAATTGGCAAAAAATTTCTTGTGGACATCCAACCTAATTTACGTTCAACCAAGAATATTGTGAGTAGACTCTCGGCGTCACCATGGGCAGCCCTCTGTCCACTTACGTGGCCAACCTTTTTATGAAGGATTTCGTGGAAAGAGCGCTTGAATCAGCTGCCCTTAAACCAGCTATGTTCTGGGGGTATGTGGACGATACTTCGGTAGTGTGGCCTCACGGAGAATATAAATCGACAGAATATCTTCAGTTGCACTCACAACAACATTTGGTTCACCATGGAAATAGAGAGAGATGGTTGTTTGCCTTTCTTGGATGTCTTGGTTAGACGAGAGAATAATGGCCCCTGGGGCATTCAGTTTATAGTAAGTCCACTCATACTGATTTGTATTTGCATGCGTCAAGTTGTTATCACCCATCACAAACAATGGGCATGCCTAAAACACTCTTATGCAGAGCTGACACCGTCTCAAATGTGGGTAGTTTACTTAAAGAGCTCGCTTACCTAAAGACAACGTTTATAATGATTGAATGTTCCACACAGCAGAGTAACAGGGCACTGTCACTGAAAATCAAGAATCAGGAAGTGGATAAACAGGACAACAAAATCTTTAGCTTTTCTTCTTTTTGTGGGCAACACTTCGTTAAAAATATAACGAAACCTCTTTAAATTTGGAGTGAAAGTGATTTTTCCATCAACCGTCTAAGATTGGAGATCTTTTGGTAGGTGGAGGACGACTTGTTACTGTGGAAGGCCAGAGTTTACAAAATACCTTATCAGTGAGGGATGGCTTACATAGGATAGACCACATGCACTGTGAAAGAACGCTGCACTGAACATCTACATTTTGCAAGCAAGCGAGTACGAAAATGTCTGACCCACCAGGTTAGCCGAGGGCGCTAATGCGCTGCTTCCTGGACTCGAGTAGGCGCGCCAGCCACGGATCGACGTGCGCTGGTGTGCCGGCCAGCCTGGATGCGGTTTTCAGGCGGTTTTCCACATCCACCTAGGGGAATACCGGGCTGGTCTCCACATGCCGCCTCAGTTACACGACCCGCTGACATGTTCGCACTATTTCAGGGTTTGCACTAGATGCAGACCGCTGGGGTACACCGATTCCGTCCCGGGGGCTATGGGGTGGCGGCAGAACGGGCATCCAGCCACCCCTTTAAATTAACCTTGCCATATCCGTCATAGCCACACCGACCCTACGAAAACTGCGGGACAAAGGAGCAAGCGAAAGAAGAAGAAGAATTGTCTGACACTGTATTTCAACGGGACATTGATTGGAGAGTGATAGAACTGTGATACTGACCACAGTTACATCTTTTCTGGATTCAGTTCTTAAAGAATCCGTTGAAATACGCTTGGCGGAAAATCTGATGAACCGTGATAGCTGCTACCAGTTGGACAGTGCGTGGAATCCCATCATCTCCACGATTTGTTCTAATCGAAGGCGATAAGAGTGCGCCAACGGCCGCGGAGAGCGGTAACACAGAGGGCAGTTGCGTTTCGCGGTTCCACCAATGGGGGCACTGTTTCCTTGAGGTATGCCCCGTCTGTCAACTTGAATTCTGACGCATGCGCAGAATACTCGCAGCGCGCTATATGGGGTGGAACGGAGCAAGTCTTCGACAGTCTTTGATGCCTCACATGAAGATAACTGCCAGGTGCCCAACCGAATCATCGTGCAATGAACTAAACGACGACCGGCTGAAAGCCCGAAATTGATTTGAACATTCAATTTGCCGGCAAAATATTTAAGTTCACATGCATCAACACTCAGTTGCACCCGAAGCCCATAGGCCCACGCACAGCGACCCGCTGTGCGCTGCAATAGCAAGAGTCACTGCTCATAACCCTACATGACACAGTGGGGCGGCTGGTGGGCTTGGCGTGCTCCCATCGATGCAGACAGACAGAGGCACAGCGCAGCATGGCATTCACAAACTTTAGAACCCATGCAGAAGGGACCCTCCCAAGTTGGTGTTTAAATAAAGATGCAGTTGTTCCTGTCACACCCTCATAAATTTTAAACAGCACACGGTTGTGAACTTAAGTCAGATGGCGAATTCCCCACCATTTTCCACATAGTATTCTAATTTAAATGGATGAAACCTGACAATCACTCAGCTTGACCCATATCTCCCAATCGCCCCATCGGAGGTTCGAATCCTCCCTCGGGCATGGATGTGTGTGTTGTCCTTAGCGTAAGTTAGATTCAGTAGTGTGCAAGCCTAAGGACGGATGACCTCAGCAGTTTCGTCCCGAAGGAACATACCACAAATTTTCAAAATTTCCTGATCCACCACATTGTATTCTGGTGTAATAAGGCTGGAGAAAGCCCAGAAAATCTGACAGCCATGCAGGTTGCACCCATATCCTCAGGTCCTCTGTCTTGTATTGTATACTTAGTGCAAGGAAGCTGGCAACCACACACGCTACCTCATAATGCAAGGTCAGCCATATTGTAATCTACACTTAGCATGAGTGACAGACTTCCGTCATCTTGTACGTACCACCATCAGGACAATTGCCCAACTTGGATGTTTTGAATTTTCCTCTGATTTACACTCTGGGCAGATGGATTTCGAGTTGTGGCGTCACAGGAGTGAGGTAGAACCTTGTTGCAGATTTGGCTGTTTTGAATTACCTACCAATGTTTACGTAGGATAGATGGCCTGTTGGCCTGTGACATATGAGGCTGGGGGGGGGGGGGGGAGGAGGAGTTGTGGTATGTTGCATCGTGACATCATCGATGAAATGATTGAAATTCTGGCAGCAGTGTTGTCTTCATTTGTGTGAATGCATCTCCACTACTTCCATGTACTTGGAATAGTTTTCTGGGTGCAGAAAAAAACGTGACATTTGATGATTCGTACATTTTTGCGATAATATGGAAGTCTGCAGTGTCCTAACTAAATCATTGTCAGATTCTTGTGATAAAAATGGTGATGATGGAGAGAAAAGGAAGAACAAGAAGCAGAGCAGATTAGCCCTGTTACTCCAAAAGAGCCGCCCGGAGTGGTTGAGCGGTTCTAGGCGCTCCAGTCTGGAAATGCGCGACCGCTACGGTCGCAGGTTTCTTATCCTGCCTCGGGCATGGATTTGTGTGATGTCCTTAGGTTGGTTAGGCTTAAGTAGTTCTAGGGGACTGATGACCTCAGATATTAAATCCCTTAGTGCTCAGAGCCATTTGAACCATTTTGAACTCCAAAAGAAACAAAGTCGTCACAACAAACGTTATGCTTGTATACCTTTATAAAGGAAGTAGACGATGATGTAGTTTCAACTTTGGTTATAGCAGATAATGTACGTGATGGAGAAAGCTGGAGGTCACTAAGGCAGCAAAAGAGCACTGGTTTCTTTGCAGAATAAAATCGGAGTTTTTTACGTACTGTCGTAAATTTGCACGTGCCTTTCTTATGCAATGTCAAAATAAATAAAAATTGGCAAAATCGTTAAAACACAACTTTATTTTAATCTGAAATGTTAAAATCAACAAAAAATGATAAAACTAACGAAACGTCAACGTACTTTAACTATAGGTCTCTTTGTTACGTTCTGTTTCTCATTATAAAGAAGTACAGTTGTTATTGAAATCATAGTCCATTTTTTTATCAGATAGGTTTACTTCTGTTTATCATTCAAACTTTCGTTAAACTGAACTCTCAATATTTGAATATTTATCGAGGTCCTTTGAACTTCCAGCTATCAAGAGTAGATTGTGGTCATCTACAAAAAGAATAGTCGCTAGAGCCATTAAGAAAGGTACGAAATGCACTGTACCGTGGCTTATGAGGATAATTTAGAGGCTAAAAGGCCAGCTGAATTTCCCGGACATGCTCTAAAGCCGTTATACATATACATCATAACAGTTTCTGAGTATAAAACCACATTGGAAGGATCATTTATTTACTGTAAAGTGTAGTATTACAGTAGGTCTTACCAGCAATCATATACAAAACGAAATACTGTTAGATGTAAGGCAAAAAAAAATTGTACCCAATATTACCTCACCTCTTGAACAAAGTCTTAAGATTTATATGAGGATGATCTAAAATAAACCCAGTCTAGTACAGATAATAATAATGGATCAGAGAAGATAAACTTCTTGGCTAAGTTCGTTAATAATAATCTTTGTTCAAGCTAATCGATTTCGGTAATCAATCTTACCATCATCAGACCTTGACGGACACATTATTGCATGTTTCTTAAAATTTTAGTAAAAGTGCTCTTTAACATGAGATGGCAGGTGCATAGCAGACTGGAAGACTGGTGCGTTGGTATGTCAAAATTAAAACAACTATATACACAGTTGTTCACCACATACGTCTGTGTTATGTCACTCACAAAAGAGCACATCAATGCGCTGTGGCTGGAGTGATATGCTCGATCGTGAATTGATGTTGTCATTACGACTAGGGTTACGAAAGTTAAAAAGTCGGTCAAGAAGGCTAGGAGAGTATTCTTACTAGAAAGAGCAGATAAGCAGTTGTTAGCATCCCACTTAGTAAATGAATCGACTTCATTTACTTCCGGTACGATGGACGTGGAAGAATTATGGGCAAATTTTAAACACATTATAATTCACGCATTGGACATGTATGTGCCGAATAAGTGGGTTACGGATGGATAAGACCCACCGTGGTTTAACAGCGCAATTCGGAGAATGCTCAGGAAGAAAAGACAGTTGCACTCGCGGTACAAGAAAGATCGGGAGAATGAGGACAGGCAAAAGTTAGTAGAGATTCGTGCTGCTGTAAAAAGAGCGATGCGCGAAGCATTCAACCACTACCACCGTCATACCTTATCAAAAGATCTTGCTGAAAACGGAAGGAGATTCTGGTCTTACGTAAAATCGGTAAGCGGGTCGAAGGCTTCCATCCAGTCACTCACTGATCGTTCTGGCCTGGCAACGGAAGACAGCAAAACGAAAGTTTAAATTTTAAATTTAGCATTTGACAAATCTTTCACGCAGGAGGATCGTACAAACATACCGCCGTTTGAGTCTCGTACTGATTACCGTATAGAGGACATAGTGATAGAGATCCCTGGGGTTGTGATCCACCGTATGGTGGATTGCGGAGTATGTATGTAGATGTAGACATCAGATATACGTATGTGGTGAATAACTGTGTATATAGTTGTTTTAATTTTGACATGCCGATGCATTAGTCTTCTAGTTTGTTACATACCTGCCAACTCACATAAACGGAAACTTTTACTGCTAGTTCAGGAAATATGCAGTAACCTGTCCGGCGAGATCTGATGATGGTAACATTGATTACCGAAACTGGTTATCGAGAATAAAGGTGATTATTTTCAATCTTGGAAAAAAGTTTATCTTCTCTAATCTATTAACATAGAACACCCCTTGCGGCTCTACATAAGTAAACTAAAAGATAATAATGGTGTGTAATATTGCTCTCTCACAACAGGAGTACACGTTTATATTAGTAAATGTCCTAAATGTCAGCTCGACCATACAAACTGTCGAGCAGCCTCTCTAATGTTTTAAACACATATTCCAACGTGAAGAGCTTCCCACGGCTGGTATAATTATAGGTTTGTTTACGTGTTTGAGAGATTTACACGAACGCCCAGACACACGAAGGATGCAGGCTCGATCCACAACAGTATTTGGTACGAGGTTCATTCAGCTTTTGGGGAGAAACGCAGGAAGGAAATAAAAATAGCCCCAGGTTCAAAACCTAGATCATTGGCCGGGAGAGCATTGATCTGATCTCCCTCCATTATAGGCCGTGCCCTACAGGGTTGTACTGTAATGACGTTTGGTTTTATTTCATCCTGTTCGAATCTAACAGCACAGATATTTCTGTAGTTTTTTGAACTTAGGGCTGTGCAGTTTATTATCGATACGAGGTATCACCCAGCTGGATTGACTAAATCGACTGTAATTTTGTTAATTTGAGTGAGGGAATTACATTATGAAATGAGACACTAAAAGTAGCAGCCGAAACTTGCTGTTCGAAAAATTACTGACGAAGGCAGAAAAAGGAGAACGTAAAATGCAAGGAAACCATTCAGAAAAGAGCAGTATCTTAATAGAAAATACACATATAAGTTTTAAGAAGTTTTTTCTCTAACAATACATGCCTGGAGTGTAGCCTGATATGGAAGTGAAAGAAGGGCGATAAACACAATAGACGTGAAGAAAATATAAGTTTCTGAAATGTGATGCTACAGAAAGATGCTGAAGATGAGATATAATAATTAACGAAGAGATACCGAACCGAGTCCGAAAGAAACTATCTTTATGATATAAAGTGATTAAAAGAAGAGATAATTTTATGAGACACATTCTGACCCATCAAGGAATAGTCAATTTGCTAATAAAAGGAAGCCGTGGGGAGCGAGGAGGGGGGAGAAGGGATAAAAGTGGTAGAATGAGGACAAGATCACGATTCGACTATAGTTGCCAGGTTCAAATAAATGTAGATCACAGTAGTTATACAAATTTGAAGAGATTTTTGCAAGCCACACTAGAGTGGAGAACTATGTAAGACAACAAGCTGAGCCGTAACAAGTTGCAACAAGTAGTAAATACACTACTGGCCATTAAAATTGCTATACCAAGAAGAAATGCAGATGACAAACGGGTATTCATTGGACAAATATATTATACTAGAACTGACATGTGATTACATTTTCACGGAATTTGGGTGCATAGATCCTGAGAAATCAGTACCCAGATCAACCACCTCTGGCCGTAATAACGGCCTTGATGCGCCTGGGCATTGAGTCAAACAGAGCTTGGATGGCGTGTACAGGTACAGCGGCCCATGCAGCTTCAACACGATACCACAGTTCATCAAGAGTAGTGACTGGCGTATTGTGACGAGCCAGTTGCTCGGCCACCATTGACCAGACGTTTTCAATTGGTGAGAGATCTGGAGAATGTGCTGGCGAGGGCAGCAGTCGAACATTTTCTGCATAAAGAAAGGGCCGTACAGTACCTGCAACATGCGGTGGTGCATTATCCTGCTGAAATGTAAGGTTTTGCAGGGCTCGAATGAAGGGTCGTAACACATCTGAAGTGTAACATCCATTGATCAAAGACGTTTTCAATTGGTGAGAGATCTGGAGAATGTGCTGGCGAGGGCAGCAGTCGAACATTTTCTGTATCCAGAAAGGCCCGTATAGGACCTGCAACATGCGGTCGTCCACTGTTCAAAGTGCCGTCAATGCGAACAAGAGGTGATCGAGACGTGTAAACAATGGCACCCCATACCATCACATCGAGTAATACGCCAGTTAGGCGATGACGAATACATGCTTCCAATGTGTGTTCACCGCGATGTCACCAAACACGGATGCGAACATCATGATGCTGTAAACAGAACCTGGATTCATCCGAAAAAATTACGTTTCGCCATTTGTGCACCCAGGTTCGTCGTTGAGTACACCAGCGCAGGCGCTCCTGTCTGTGATGCAGCGTCAAGGGTAACAACAGCCACGGTCTCCGAGCTGATAGTCCATGCTGCTGCAAACGTCGTCGAACTGTTCGTGCAGATGGTTGTTGTCTTGCAAACGTCCCCATCTGTTGACTCAGGGATCGAGACGTGGCTGCACGATCCGTTACAGCCATGAGGATAAGATGCCAGTCATCCTGACTGCTCGTGATACGAGGCCGTTGTGATCCAGCACGGCGTTCCGTATTACCCTCCTGAACCCACCGATTCCATATTCTGCTAACAGTCATTTGATCTCGACCAACGCGAGCAGCAATGTCGCGATACGATAAACCGCAATCGCAGTAGGCTGCAATCCGATCTTTATCAAAGTCGGCAACGTGATGGTACGCATTTCTCCTCCTTACACGAGGCATCACAACAACGTTTCACCAGGCAACAACGGTCAACTGCTGTTTGTGTATGAGAAATAGGTTGGAAATTTTCCTCATGTTGTAGGTGTCGTCACTGGCGCCAACCTTGTGTGAATGCTCTGAAAAGCTAATCATTTGCATATCACAAAATCTTCTTCCTGTCGGTTAAATTTCGCGTCTGAAGCACGTCATCTTCGTGGTGTAGCAATTTTAATGGCCAGTAGTGTACATATATACACTGAAGCGCCAAAGAAACTGGTATAGGCATACGTATTCAAAAACAGAGATATGTAAACAGTATGAATACGTCGCTGCGGTCGTCAATGCGTATTTAAGACAACAAGTGTCTGACGCAGGTGTCCCGTGCCAACTGGAATGCCTACCGGGATACCCTCTCCACCCAGGTCGATAGCCACCCCTTCACCTACCACCACCCTGACGATGTTACCCATGCTGCCTCCTTTCTTCAGCAGACCTTATCTAAGGTCCTACTGTCGCCATCCACCTCCACCGTCCTACCTTACCCCCACAGGCCGTCCTCCTCCTCGGTGAATCCCGCCGTCTCTAACGTGCCTTCCTCCACATGCTTGACCCCGACACACTACGACGCCACCGGCAACTACAGCGATACATTCGAAATTTGCTCGCGGCTAAGAAACGCCGGGACTGGCGACAGACATGCACCCGTTTAAATGCTACCCTACCTATAAACTCGTCCAAGTTCTGGGCAGCCTTCCGACGCCTTACCGGAACTAAACCCTCTCCCTACTATCCTCTTCTCCATGATGATCACCCCTTTCCTGACACCCTTAGTAAGGCCAATCACTTTGCCTCCTACCTCTCCGATGTCTTTTCCATCCCCGATGATCCCCAGCTCGATTACTCCCTCTTCCCGGATGTCCGCGATCGAACTGACACCTCTGTCCCTCCCCTCGCACCTGGTTTCCAGTACTTGGACAACACTGTACACACGGAACTCAATGCCCCTATCACTACACAGGATCTCATTGCTACACTCCGCACAAAACGCAACACCGCTCCTGGTCACAATCGTGCCACCTACCGTCACCTTCGTGAAGCTCCTGTCTCTTTCCTCTCCACCCTGGCCAGGCTCTACAATGTAGTCCTGTCCACTGGTTACTACCCCAACCTGTGGAAAACCTCCCGATGTTCCTTGAACCTGGTAAACCGCCGTCCGCCGTCTCCTCCTACCGTCCCATCAGCCTTACCTATGTCTTCAGCAAGGTCCTGGAATCTATCCCGACGCATCCACCAGCATTTCTGCCATCACCGCCTCCTTCCCGTTACCCAGTGTGGCTTTCGGCCGTCCTTCTCTTCCGATGACCTTCTCCTTCACCTCACTCATCTCCTTTCCGAACAGCTTAATTCCCGTCGCTCCGCAATCTTCCTCTCCCTGGACCTCGAACATGCTTATTCCACCTTCGCCCTTCCCATTAACTACGTCCGTCTGATCGACTCCTTTCTCTCCCACCGTCCTTCCTATGTCACCATCCATAACACGGATTCCTACACCTTTTTTCCCTCCGCCGGTGTGCCCCAAGGCTCCGTCCTCTCCCCCCTTCTGTACCTTTTGTATACGGTGGACATGCCGCCGCCGTCACCCCCCATGCACCTTCTCCAGTTTGCCGATGACACCGCCTTCCTTGCCCTTGCCCCCACCCTGCAGCGCTCCCAACACCTTCTCCAATCCCATCTTGACCGGTTCACCGCTTGGTACAACCAGTGGTTGCTCAAGGTCAATCCCTCCAAAACCCAGGCGATCATTGTAGGCAAAACCACCCCTTTCTTCCACCTCCTCGATTTCTATCTATGGCCATCCTATCGCCCTCACCCCCACCCTTAAGTACCTTGGCGTCACACTCGACCGTCGCCTCTCTTGGAGCCCCCCCATCTCCGGACAATCCAAGCCAAGGCATGCTCCCGACTCTGTCTCCTCAAGCTCCTATCTGGCCGTACATGGGGTCTGGACCCCTCCACCATACTCCACACCTTAAATCCCTCATCCGCCCTATCCCTTGTTACGCCCATCCGGCCTGGATCCCCGCCCCCCCTACCTTTTACAAATCCCTTCAGATCCTTGAACGCCATGCGCTCCGCCTCGCCTATCTCATCCATCTCCGCTCCCCCACGCGGATCCTGTACGACCTCATTCCGTTCCCACACCTCCTCCTTTTCCTTGAAAGGATATGGATCCTGTACACCTCCCGTAAACTCGATCCTCCTCACCTGCTTGTCTCACCCATCCTCTCCCGCCCCTGCCCGCTGCCGCGCCTGTATTCCCACGTCCCACCTGGTCTCCATCTCTCCACCCTCCTTACCCTCTCCCAAGGTAGCTTCTGCCAGCTCCCCCTCCCTGATGATGTCCTCCTCCCCTCCATCTACCCCTCCTATCAACTTTGATCCTCCCCTCCCACTTCCTGTGTCTTTTCCTTTGGGCACCCTCCCTCCCTACTCTCTTCTTTACCCCATCCCCCCTTCCTCCACCCCTCTTCCCCCGGGCTTCCCCTCCCCCTACCTTCCTTCCCCCTATCTCCCCTGCCCGTGGCATCTCTGCTCTCCCCTCTCCCTCTCCCCCCCCCCTCCTCCTCTCTTGGCAGGTCCCCGGACTAGTACACACTCAGTGAACATTCGCGCGCCGGAGATCATCGCCATCAGTGTCTCGTGTGTGTGCCTTCGTTTTGTGTTTCGTGTTCTTTCGCCGTCACGCCACCACTGTTCACGTGTGACGTCGCAGTCATCCGTGGTATGTGCGCCGTGTCAACAAGTGTTAGTGTTTTTTCTCAGCTTCATGTTTATTATTTTTCGTGTCTACAGTTTTTGCCCGCCGTTTTTATTGTATTATCTGTGCCACTTATATGTCATATTATTGTACCACTCATGGCTGAAGAGCAGCGTAATATGCTGCTGACAGCCCGCCTTGTTTGAGGTGATTAAAATAACAATAAAGAAAAAAATGGCGCAGTTGTCAGATCGCTTATTGCTGCTATAATGCCAGGTTATTGAGATTTAAGTGAGTTTGAACGTGATGTTACAGTCGTCACACGAGCGATGGGACACGACATCTCCGAGGTAGCGATGAAATTGGGATTTTCCCATGCGAACATTTCACGATTTTACCGTGAATATCAGGAACCCGGTAAAACATCAAATCTCCGACATCGCTGCGGCCAGAGAAAGATCCTGCAAGAATGGAACGAACGACGAGTAATGAGAATCGTTCAACACGACACAAGTGCAACCATTCCGAAAATTGCTTCAAATTTCACTGTTGGGCCATCAACAAGTGTCAGTGTGCCAACTGTTCAATGAAACATCATCAATATGGGCTTTCGGAGCCGAAGGCCTACTCTTGTACACCTCGCCTGGGCCTGTCAACAACGACATCGAACTGTTGATGACTGGAGACATGTTGCCTGGTCGGACGAGTCTCGTTTCAAATTGTATGGAGCGAATGGACGTGCACGGGTATGGAGACAACCTCCTGAATATGCTCACGACTACTCATTCTGAAAATTTGTTGTTTCATTTCTTTCGATTGTGGCTTAAAGCTACAAGTAGTTGGATCAACAAACGATTAAAGAACTGCCAAACTATCTCCCATGATCGGTGGTCGGTATACTGATTACATCGGTAATATCAGTCTATTATTGATTAAAATAGTTTTAATCTAAACTATAGTTGGTACATTTTTACTCGAAACGCGTTAAGCGAAAGCCTAGGAGTGTAACACATACCCTTTTTTGTTGTTGGTGTTTGGGAATTCTAATACATCTTAAAAATATAGGCTCATAAAGTGGATTCCAATATTTCATGCCAAGGTTTAGAGTCTAAGGCAGTTATTCAAAGGAAGTTCGCAAGTGGTTGATTCAGTGAGTAAAACAGAAACATAGTGCTTTCCTCGTGCGTAAAAAAATAACAGGTTTGTGGAAAACTTATTTGTTTGTGTGAAATAATTCTCTACACCTGTTGCCATCAACACAGTGGCGCACTGTAGAGCATAATTCTCCTCCATTACCGTTATGTAACTTTTTATTCTGAAGGGTTACGGTCTGTAGACGTTTCAACATTCTTTATGAAAAGGAAACTGTGTTTTTTCCTAATTTCCAAAGAAATTTGTTTCAGTTCTGAAGGTTATTTAATTTTTATGCTTCACTTAATCCCACGTTTCAGATGTCTCATTACTTGTGCGTCTTTTTATAGCGTCTCAGTTTCCTAGTCAGCCGTCGACTATGTCGCTTAAGGAATAAGAAGAAGGGTGAAAAATTGGTGTTTAACGTTCCGTCTACTACCTGATCATCAGAGAAGAGGAACTGGATCAGTTTGTTGACAAATGGTTGAGGCCGTCGGAAAAGGCAAAACCATGATGGCCGAATTGGATTCACCATTTGTCTCTCTTGAAAGATGGTGACAGGAGTGGTAAGAGCGGGATACAAGTAAGCACATGCTATGTTGTTTGAACAGTGGAAGAACGAACTACGGTTCTAACGAATAGAGAGATTATTGACAAAAGCAAATAATTTGTAGACAGAAATAACAGTTTGCATGTTAAATGGGGTAGGCTTAAGAAAAAAATTCAAAAAACACGGTAAAATGTTTTTTGGAATGATTTGTCTAAAAGTAATAAATAAAATACATTAGATAAACATTCATAGGCCTTTGAATGATGTTCGAAATCATATACAGCAAATGTTTCTGTAATCCATTTTATTTCTTATTTTTAGACAAATCATTCTACAAGTTTTTTTCCATTTGTACACCTCACACTGATCATTTTGATACGCCATTTGTCCATTCACCACTTACGTTTGGCTATGAAAACTCAGACAAAAATTTTCCCTCTACTTACTAAGTATTTGTCTTCCTCTTGTTCTTTTTCTTCTTCCTCAAGCATTAGACCAGTTGGTCAGCTGCGACTTCTTCATCCATCCATCTTCTTATGGGTCTACAAATGTCCCCTGTTCCTTTACTGTAGCAGTAGTTTAAGAATCCGTTCATCATCCATTCTTTCTACATGTTCTTTCCATGCTCTTCTATCTTCCTTAACCTTTGATTGTAAATTCCTTCATTCTTCAGGGTGGTCTCATTTTCTAATTTGTTACTCAGTAGACTGTTCTCAAAATTCTTACCTCAGCTGCTTGGAGACTGCTTTGTGTTCAAGAGTTGGTAGTCCAAGTTTCATTTCCTTATAGTCAACAGGAAACTGTCATAATTATAAAATTTTAGCGTGGTATCCTTTCGAATTATTCCACTGAGCGTTCTTTTCATGGTTCCGCACATCATACTGAGTCTCTCAGCCTTTTTTCAATATCTGCTCCTCCAGATATGGTTTGTCACAATCCAAGAATCTGAAGGTGTTAACTGGTTCAATAGAATCGTTTTCTCATATGAATGTACATCTTAATGGTTATGGGCCTTGGAATGCCATGGAGTTGCTTAAATTATGTTGCTGTGCAATTTTACACAGTTCATATAGCCCTCTCGTAACGCGGCCAGGAAAAAGATTAATACCACTGGTATACGTCTGAATAGCCTCGGAAATCGGACCGGCAAAATGGAAACGATATCCACAGAGTTAAAGGACAAGCTATTTAGTACATCACAAAATTGTTTCTTAATTATTCTGATTACTTTCAATAAATTAAACTCTTTTTTTCCAAAAATATACCTCACGCTGTTGAATTTGTTATCCAGTTATCTGTTTCCGACTCCTAATATTGGGCTATGAAGATTCGGACAAAATTTCCCTATAATCGCTAATGGAATTTTTATAAATTACCCTGCTTACTTTCAAGCAATTAAATTTTTCTTTTCAAAACTGTACCTCACGCTGTTCACTTCGATACGCCTTTTGTCTATTGTCCACCCTTCATTTGCTCATGAAAATCCAAACCAAAATCCAATGCGTAATTTCTGCGAAGTCTTGTTTTCGCTCCGCTCAAACATTTGGCCGAACATTAACAGCCGGCCGGTGTGGCCGTGTGGTTCTAAGCGCTTCAGTTTGGAACCGCGTGGCCGCTACGGTCGCAGGTTCGAATCCTGCCTCGGGCATGGATGTGTGTGATGTCCTTAGGTTAGTTAGGTTTAAGTAGTTCTAAGATCTAGGGGACTGATGACCTCAGAAGTCAAGTCCCATAGTGCTCAGAGCCATTTGAACCATTTTTTTTTAACATTAACAAACAGCTCAATCCAGAGTTCAAAGTTTTTTACGCAGCTGCTTACCTCATGTCATGAGGTTCCACAAACTGATTGAGCTAGATCAGCTGTAATTATGGTCGTTTATTAATCCGGCTATAATTATGTAGTAAGACTTAGTTACAAGCACTGCAAGGTCATAAGTGGAGTTATGTCCTGTACCTCGGGGGAGAATTGTCAGGACAAAGAAAACAGTTACAGTCCCCAGTAAATGTGGCAGATCCAAAGTTATTGTAGGATTTTGCACTCCTGCTTAACCATTCAGATAAAAACTACCTTGGCACCGTGCTTTTTCTCTATGAAGACCGCGCGACCTTTTTTATTCGTAATTTACTTTTAAGATTCAGCCGTAATAAACCGTATGCTCTTGCACGGTGACTGCTCAGTGTAGTTTGGGAGGCACTGCGGTATGGCGGATCCGATTGTTATGAAAGCCCTCTTGATTGCACTGGATAGCTGAGGCGCCTTCAGACTAATAACTGCCCTCCAGTTCAACAGGCTTGTCTCCTGCGGTATTCTCGTGAATGGCTGACGACTTGTGAGGCAGCGGCTCGTGCATCTCTTGTTTCGAGGTGACAATGAGCTCCATTGTGAGCCGCGCCTCATTGTAAATGCCTATTGTTTGGGGGCCACACCTTTCCGACTCAAACACAGCTATAGCAAATAAAGGATTGGAAATGACGGTAAGCTGTAAATCCGGGCGTAAATCCGGACAACGGAATTTTAATCGAGTAGTTTTACATGACTCGCCGTTGTCTACTGCAATTCGTGATTGTCTGTTATACATTTCGTTACCCATCAACTGCGTTATGCCCGTGGCTTCCTGGATTCCTTGTCTCTATGTCCGCCTTTCACCTCTAGCAATGGAGTGGGATTGACGTGCAAAAATAATTATCAACAGCTGATAGCGTAAAATCTTCTATTGGGGTAAGTAAGCTAAGTGGTGGTTATTCGGATCACATTATTTCCACCGCATGCGGTAGGGTTTGGAGAGTGGAGGTTGTACGAATAAGCGAAACTGGCGAATATTAGTATCGAACTGTTGCAATCTGCATCTTTTTGAATCTGCTTACTGTATGCATCTCTTGTCGCCCTCTACGATTTTTACGCCCCACACTTCCCTCCAATACTAAATTGGTGATCTCTTGATGCCTCAGAATGTGTCCAGTCAACCGATCCCTTCTTTGGTCAAGTTTTGGCACAAACGTCCAGTCTCCTCAGTACATCCTCAGTACATGTCCGAAAGAACAGATACCATCTTAGTATATAAATACACTCCTGGAAATGGAAAAAAGAACACATTGACACCGGTGTGTCAGACCCACCATACTTGCTCTGGACACTGCGAGAGGGCTGTACAAGCAATGATCACACGCACGGCACAGCGGACACACCAGGAACCGCGGTGTTGGCCGTCGAATGGCGCTAGCTGCGCAGCATTTGTGCACCGCCGCCGTCAGTGTCAGCCAGTTTGCCGTGGCATACGGAGCTCCATCGCAGTCTTTAACACTGGTAGCATGCCGCGACAGCGTGGACGTGAACCGTATGTGCAGTTGACGGACTTTGAGCGAGGGCGTATAGTGGGCGTGCGGGAGGCCGGGTGGACGTACCGCCGAATTGCTCAACACGTGGGGCGTGAGGTCTCCACAGTACATCGATGTTGTCGCCAGTGGTCGGCGGAAGGTGCACGTGCCCGTCGACCTGGGACCGGACCGCAGCGACGCACGGATGCACGCCAAGACCGTAGGATCCTACGCAGTGCCGTAGGGGACCGCACCGCCACTTCCCAGCAAATTAGGGACACTGTTGCTCCTGGGGTATCGGCGAGGACCATTCGCAACCGTCTCCATGAAGCTGGGCTACGGTCCCGCACACCGTTAGGCCGTCTTCCGCTCACGCCCCAACATCGTGCAGCCCGCCTCCAGTGGTGTCGCGACAGGCGTGAATGGAGGGACGAATGGAGACGTGCCGTCTTCAGCGATGAGAGTCGCTTCTGCCTTGGTGCCAATGATGGTCGTATGCGTGTTTGGCGCCGTGCAGGTGAGCGCCACAATTTCCAGGAGTGTAGTTAAGGCTCACCGACCACTTGACCATCTTCTTCTTCTGTGCCAATGCACAAACAGTGCCCGAACTCTTACGGGAATCGGCAACGCGCCGCGAGTAATGAGTATAATGGGCGGGGGCACTACGAATGTAGTGCGGGTCAATACGATGAGAAAGTGGATTTCGCGGGAGGCGTGCCAGAGATAAATCCCTGCAGTCGCACTGTCCTTTGTGTCCTCGGTGGCTCAGATGGATAGAGCGTCTGCCTTGGAAGCAGGAGATACCAGCTTCGAGTCCCAGTCGGGGCATACATTTTCATCTGTCCCCGTTGACGTATGTCAACGCCTGTAAGCAGCTAAGGGTGTTCATTTCATTGTAATTTCATTCTAACGAGCTGCATGGTCACCGATGGTATCTGTTCTTTCGGAAATGTCCGAAAGAACAGATACCATTTTAGTATATACATCCTCATTAGTTACATGATCTAGCCATAAAGTCTTCTGTAGCACCTCATTTCGAAACCTACTATTCTGTTCTTGTCTAAACTGTTCATCGTCCGGCCGGCCGCGGTGGCCGTGCGGTTCTGGCGCTGCAGTCCGGAACCGCGGGACTGCTACGGTCGCAGGTTCGAATCCTGCCTCGGGCATGGGTGTGGGATGTCCTTAGGTTAGTTCGGTTTAAGTAGTTGTAAGTTCTAGGGGACTTATGACCTAAGATGTTGAGTCCCATAGTGCTCAGAGCCATTTGGACCTTTTTTTTTTTTTTTTTGTTCATCGTCCGTTTTTCGCTTCCATACACGACTACACTAAAGACAAATATCTTCAGAAAAGACTGCGTAACACTGAATCTACATTCGGGGTTAACAAATGTCTCTTCTTCAGAAACGATTTTCTTGAAATTCCCAGTTCTACATTTGCTATGCTGTCTACTTCGGCCATTGTCATTAATTTTGTTGCCCAAATAACAAAATAATCTGCTAATTTAAGTGTCTCATTTCCTAATCCATTTCCATCTGCATCACCTGATTTAATTCGACTATGTTCCATTATTCCTGTTTTGCTTTTACTGACGTTCATCTTATTTCCTGCTTTCAAGACACTGTCCATTCCGTTCAACTGTTCTTCCAAGTACTTTGTTGTTTCTGACAGAATTACAATGTCGTCGGCAACCCTCAAAATTTTTGTTTCTTCTCCCTGGACATCAATTCATACTCCAAATTTTTCTCTAGTTTATTTTACTGGTTGCTCAGCGCACGGAATGAATAACATCGAAGATAGGCTACAAACATGTCTCAATCCCATCTCAACCGCCTCTTTCCTTTCATGTCCCTCGACTCTTTATTTTCATTTCATGTCCCTCGACTCTTACAGCTGCCGTCTGGTTTCTGTACAAGTTTTAAATATCCTTTCGCTTCCTGTATTTTATCTCTGCAACCTTCATAATTTCTAAGAGAGTATTTCGGCCAACACTGTCAAAAGCTTTCTCAAAGTCTACAGATGCTATAAACGTATGTTTGCCTCACCTTAACCTATCTTCTTAGTCTTGGTACTGCCTCGCGAGCTCCAACAGTTCTCTGGTATCCAAACATATCGTCCCCAAGGTCAGTTTCCATCAGTTTTTCCATTCTCCTGTAAAGAACCTTGGTAGTATTTTGCTGCCATGACTTCTTAAACTGATAGATCGTTAAAATTCACACCTGTTAGCACGTGCTTTTCTTGGAACTGGAATTATTACATTCTTTTTGACGTCTGAGGGTATTTCGCCTGTAGACTGACGCTGGCAACGAAATTTGTGGACACCTAATATACACTTGATGCTGTGTGTGCAAAACTAACAGACGACCAATTTGTGCTCTAATAACAGCGCTCACAAGCGGTTCCACGAAATTTCAGAATTGTAAGGTGAAGTTGTCAGTGTTAAAATCTGCTGTGCTGGGTTAGGTTTTCGATCAGTTCGAGATTTTAATGTTCCATCTTAAATGTAATTCGAATACATTCGCCAGACCCTATCCCATTTCGGCAGCGATTTATAAATAACAGCCGATAAATCGCGAGGATGTAAACCCTTTAACGTTGACAGTGGTATCAGGAATGTTAAAATCAGTTTAACGAAAGGAGGAGCGTCATTTGCGACTCCACAGAAGATCTGAGAGGATGCCCGCGAATCAAACAGCTACTCCAAGATCGACTCACTGAAGAATAACAACACACCCACAGATGCTAGCAGATCCGCCGTCGTACACGAAGATCTGCCACGGTCGAAATCACGGGACCACCTGGACTTGCCGCGTCGGTAGATAACACCGCGATGTGGCTATCTCTAGCGACAATATAAGTAGGCAGGCGGACGCATCAGACGAACAGCTATTCCAGGGTGAGGACTCAGGATTACAGGCACACAGTACACCGTACACAGACCTGCGAGCAGACGGACGTTGATCGTACTCTGCACCACAGTACTTTGAAACACTGAGTGTTCGTGTGACGTTAGTGGCAGCAGTCTCAACAAGTGTAGCCGCCTCACGTTCATGCATTCAAGTAATATAGCTGCTATTAATATTAATAGAACTAAATCCGACGTCAAGGTCGCGTGAGTACGGGATTATTTGTACGCGGCTGATGTCGACGTAGCTAAGCTTGAGCAGGTAGTCACATTTAAAATCGCCAACATCTCTGGATACGATGTTATCATGAACGTGGGACTGGATCACGAGGCAGTTATGACGTACAAGGTAGTCATACGTGCAAGCACAATCTATATTCAAAAGTGGCAAAGAGACTGCGGCAAAAGCTCTTAGTAAATATATATGTCCCAACTAATATAGGCAAACGACGCAGAAGCGGTTTGTTTCATGAGAAAATAGTGAATCTACTAATGGACATTCGAATCAATGTAATTTTAGAAAGAAATTTTAATTTTGTTTTGCATAAGGAAGATAAATGGCCTAATTTTAATTTCTGTGAAGAATTGGGTGTATTAACTACCGGATTAGACTTGACGGACACGCTCTACAGGCTACACTTGCGCCAGTAGCAAATGCACAATCAGGCTAGGCAGGATTTACGCCACTAAATATTTTCTGCACAGTGTGATTAACTGCGAGATATGGCCAAATATTTTTTTCGGATAATTGTGCCTATCTCATCACGGCTCAACACATCAAACAATAACTCTACTTGAAGCGAGGTCACATCAAACCGGTCGCTCCTAGATGACGAGGAACTGCACCAAGCAATCACAGAGACATGGGCATGGTGCCTCCAGAGCCAGTCAAGCAGAGCAAGGTGTTTTATTTGGACCGAAAAAAAGTCTACGGGCGGAAACAGACGCTGGAATACTACTTCCTGTGTCTACGTGACTTGTGCAATGAACCAGCGAATTTGCCGGCAAATAGTCTTTGAATATAACACATCAACGCGAAAATTACTGCTCTGGTACGGCAGTGATTGAAAGACAAAAACGCGCGATATCTCGGTATACTATATGATATTCGGTATACTATATAATAACAAGGCAACGGCCTTGCCGCAGTGGATCCTGTGAGACCACCGAAGTTACGCGCTGTCGGGCGTGGCCGGCACTTGGATGGGTGACCATCCAGGCCGCCATGCGTTGTTGTCATTTTTCGATGTGCACTCAGCCTCTTGATGCCAAATGAGGAGCTACTCAACCGAATAGTAGCGGCACCGGTCAAAGAAAACCATCATAACGACTGGGAGAGCGGTGTGCTGTCCACACGCCTCTCCTATCCGCATCCCCAACGGAGGAAGATACGGCGGTCGGATGGTCCCGATGGGTCACTTGTGGCCTGAAGACGGAGTGCTTTATTTGATAAGGAAAGCCAAAAGAGGCAAACAGGAAATCCTTCAATACGTTCGCGATGACGAAGGAGATACCTACGATGACCAACGCACAATTAAGCCACATATTGTATGGTACTAAACGGATCTCTATTCTGGATCAGTGACAGACCCGACTATGGAGAAAGCCTTCCCATCCAATACAGAACCCACAGTAAGTCGCAAAGACAACGAAGGGCTTCTCGAAAACATCTCGGAAGGAGAAATAACAATTACGGAATCTCCACGCAACAAAGCAGCCGGAACACATGGCTTACCAGTCGAGTTTTGTGCAAGATTTTGGAACGTTATTGGCCACGAACTTACTATAATGCGTAACGAACTATTGGCTGGCGATGGCCTTCCGGCAGAATTTACTGAAGGTCTGATCGTGGTCAGCCCAAAAAAGACACGAAGCACGACGATGAAGGACTCTGACCTATTCTCTGCTGCTCGGCCCTGACTTCTGATTGGTCGTACAAGTGTCAAAATGCATTTCGGTTTTCAGACCTTAGCATACCTTTTGACAGGATACAGGACAAATTTTTGTTAGGTGTGATGCGTGGTACGGGTTTTAATGCTCGGTTGTCACATCTGATACAAAAACGTTTAATTGGAACGCAATCCACAATAAGTACCAATGGTCAGTTAACGAACCTCGTGCCGATCAACCGATCTGTTCCCTAAGACTGCCCTTTATAACTATCTATAACATAGTTGTGGAACGGCTACTTTTATATCTGGACTTAAATCTAAACGGATTTTAAGTTTTTAACATCAGAAAGGTGTCACACGCATATGCGGACGATATAACAGTTTTACCAACACGAACCAAGATATCGATACAGTTAGAGGATTTATTACGGCATATGCCAATGCCTGCGGCGCGAAGTTAAACATCAGTCCAAGTTTAGCCCACGAACCCACTAGCGATCATATGGAAACATTCTGCCTACAAAGAACTGACAAGGTAAACCGGCTAGGAATGATCTTTACGGCGGGTTCACATGACCTGAATAATTTTAAGTGGGAGCATAAGTTCAATGTGTTAAGAATCACACAAACCGGACATTAAATCGTTTGCGAAGAGCGCTGTTTATCAATACTTCTGTCTTCCGCACGATGTGCCACACGAGACTGGGCAACAGATTCTTTTCTGACATCGCAGATAAAATTTTGACTACCATTCGATGGTATGGATGGAGAGGCTACATACTCAGACTTTCACTTCAAACAATGACTTTGGCTCAACTGACGGCTGTTTACGCGTTAAGGATGTCCGTTCACGCCAGGGTTGCCGGGTTCGATTCCCGGCAGGGTCAGGGATTTTCTCTGCCTCGTGATGACTGGATGTTGTGTGATGTCGTTAGGTTAGTTAGGTTTAACTAGTTCTAAGTTCTAGGGTACTGATGGCCATAGATGTTAAGTCCCATAGTGATCAGAACCATTTGAACCATTTTGTCCGTTCACAGTGTACTGCAAGTTTTATAAACCACACTTCTAAAACGTTACAGAGCGACCACGCAGTCATGACCAGACACCTGTTTACCGTCTTAGCCCTCAAAACCACAGGGCGCCATTGTGACACAGTAATGCCCAACTGGCATAGGTTCGTACATATTATGCGGAAATAGCTTATCTACTACGAGCCCTTCACCGGCACGCCACTTCCAACTTACACATCTCACTGGTTACTGGACGACTACAAAACCCTATGCAGCTGAAATACCCAATAAAATACTGAAAAAAACAATCTGAAAGAACATAAACAAAAATATATTCACATCAGACGTATAATCTGCACGGTATATTGTTGTCAATAAGGAAGTTCTAAAGGAAAATAAACTGTATAAGTCTGATCCATATTGTGGACTAAAACGCTGGGACATACCTTTGTTTGCAGCGATCGCACTAATTTGGGGAACTGGGCACGAAAAACACTAATCGTCATCAACAGGAAGTCGAAAACCACAAAATCTACATAGAATTTACTCTATCCAGACTGGAGTTTATATCCCAGCACAAAACACTCATAGTCGTGGCTGGCTACGTGAATACCTCGTGAACTATAAATTAGAAACAAAGTTGCCACTTAAAAATATTTTATGATTCATGAGGCAGCACATACAGCAAGAATGTTTTCAAAACTTCGTTATTCATACTTTTACATAAGAATGTGAATATGTAACAATGGCCTGGATTAGCAGAAACGTGTTAAGATTATGCAAGTCCAGACTTTCGTGGCCGTTGTCACTGAAGTTAAAATCTACGGGGTCATTAGGCCGCGTCATATTTCCTCCAAAATGAGCGACGTTTCGACCCCTCTGCTGGGATCTTCCTCGTGACCTTTTGGTGTCCACGACTTCTGGAGTAGTGGATACCGGAAGATCCTGAGGAAGATCCCAGCAGAGGGGTCGAAACGTCGACCATTTTAGAGGAAATATGATGCGGCCTAATAACCCAAAAGATTTTCACTTCAGTGGTAAGATTATATTCAGAAGTTTTACTTTAGTAATACGTTTCATCTGGTCTCTCCAGGAATATAGAAAGAGCCTTCAGACGAAAAAACATTATATTTTATTTTTATTACCTTTGTTAAGAACCTCAGTTATGTTCCAGAAGATTATTTTACTTCCATCCCGTCTTATTTGCCACTGCTTGCCGCGTCTGAACGACGTAATGGCAAAAGCTCCTCAGATCACATACAAAAATGGCAGTGCGGAGCTTTCGGCGAATGGGGCTTTCAAAGTTAAGAGACACAGAAATCAGACAACTAACTACGGGAAAGAGGCGCAAGATTATGAAGTAAACCCGACAAAATACCTCCGAGAAGACGAACTTCGAAGCTGTCGCAGACCTGAGATTAATCGGAACATACTCTTCAAAGGGAATACAAATTTCACTTCATTTCTAAAAAGAGACTTAAGTTAATTCAGGAACTTTCAAATACAGCTGAAGGAATCAGGAATTCCAGGAAAGCAAAGCCGAAATCGTTCGAAGAAGTCGGGAAAGTATTGGTTGTAGGGGAGACAGAGTCAGTATATAACACAGTCAAAATAACCCTCGGTGAAGTCAGAAGAAATGTGTCAACTAACAATGCAAGAAGCATTCCATTGTTGAAAGAGAGAGAGGGAGAAGGTAGGAGCAAAGAGTACACTGAAGGTCTCAATTAGGAAAAGAAACTGTCTCATGTGGTAAAAGAGGAAATGGAAGTTGATATGGAAGATATGACTGATCGAGTTTAATGACCAAAGTTTTACAAAACTTTGGAACACATGCGGTCAAATTAGGTGACGACCATAGGTCAAATTCTTTCGGAATTTCTGAAATCGTTAGGGGAAGTGGGATTCAAATGACTTCTTTCTGTTTTTGTAGAATTTAAGAGACTGGATACAGATCATCACACTTTTGGAAAACTATCGCCCACACTATCCAGAAGACAGAAATGGCACAAAAATGTTGAGTCATCGCACAATCAACAAGAGAGTTCATGCATTAAAGCTGCAGGCGAAGATAACATAGAGAAGAACGGAAAAGAAAATTGAGGATCTCTTAGATAACGATCAATCCTTCATGAAAAGTAAAGGCACCAGAGAGGCCGTTCTGACGGTGTGATTTGATAATGCAAGCAAGGGAAGTTCATAGGGCATTCCTCAGTCGTCAGTTTTATGACTGGTTTGATGTGGCCCGTCGTAAAGTCGTCTCTCGTGCAAAAGTCTTCTTCCCGAAGTAGGCCCGCACCTCGTGGTCGTGCGGTAGCGTTCTCGCTTCCCACGCCCGGGTTCCCGGGTTCGATTCCCGGCGGGGTCAGGGATTTTCTCTGCCTCGTGATGGCTGGGTGTTGTGTGCTGTCCTTAGGTTAGTTAGGTTTAAGTAGTTCTAAGTTCTAGGGGACAGATAACCATAGATGTTAAGTCCCATAGTGCTCAGAGCCATTTTTCCCGAAGTAGCAATTGCACTCTACGCTCTTAATTGTTTGTTGGATATATTCCAACATCTGTCTTCCTCTATGGTATTTTACTCTCTACATGTCACGCTAGTACCACGGAAAATATTGGCTCTGAGCACTATGGGACTTAAACATCTAAGGTCATCAGTTCCCTAGAACTTAGAACTACTTAAACCCAACTAACCTAAGGACATCACACACATCCATGCCCGAGGCAGGATTCGAACCTGCGACCGTAGCGGTCGCGCGGTTCCGGACTGAAGCGCCTAGAACCGCTCGGCCACACCCGCCGGCGGGAAAATATTCCCTGATGTCTTAGCACATATGCTATCACGCTGTCCCTTCTTCTTGACAGTGTTTTCCATACGTTCCTGTTTTATCGATTCTGCGGCGAACCTCCCCAGCCCATATCTTACCAGCCGACCTAATTTTCAGCATTCTTCTGTAGTGCCACATCTCATATGCTTCGATTCTCTTGTTTTCCGGTTGACCCATGTCAAATGTTTTGTTACCATACAATGCTGTGCTCCAAACGTACGCTCTCTCCGCATGAAGTCTGATTTTTGGGAATAGTAGACTTCTCTCGACCAGAAACACACCCTTCGTCTGTGGTAATTTGACTTTTATATCCTCCTCACTTCGACCTTCGTGTGTTATTTTGCTTCCAAGGTAGAAGAATTCCTTAAATCCGTCTACTCGTGGTCCTTAGTTTTGAAGTTTATCGCTAATCTCATTTCTCTGCTCTTCATTACTTTCATTTCTCTTCTCTTCCCTCTCACTCGCTATTCTTTAGTCATAAGACTTTTTATTCCATTTAACACGTCCTGTAATTCTTCCTCAATTTCCCTGAGGATAGCAACATCAACAGCAGGTTATTATCATTGATATCCTTCTATCACGAACCCATTTTCATTAGAGCATTTCGTTCTTCGTCTTCTGTTCTTATATTTCTCTCTCGGTTTTTGCACATATTGCATATTATCCGTTTTGCCTTATAACTTACCCCTGTTTGTCTCAGTATTTCAAATATCTTGCACAGTTTGCACTGTAAAATGAATTTTCTAACTAGACAAATCCTATGAATGTGTCTTGATTTATCGCATGTCTTGTTCCCATTTTGAAACGCAGCGTCAGAGCTGCCTGCTTGGTACCTTCAGCTTTCCAAGAGTCGAAGATCGTCGTCTAACAGATTTGCAATTTCCTTTTGCACTCTTCTGTATATTATTCTTATCAACAACTTGGATGCATGAGCTTTTAAGCTGACTGTGCGATAGTTCTCTCAATTACCTGCCCCAACTGCCTTCGAGACTGTGTGGATGATATTTCTCCGAAAGTCTGATAGAACGTCTCCAAACTCGAAGATTCTACACACCAAGTTGAATAGGTGTTAGATTGTCACTTCCCCTGATGATTTCAGAAATTGCGAAAGAATGTTATCTATCAGTTCTGCCTTATTTGATAACAGAATTTATCGACCCATAAACAGCGTCTGGCAATTTAAAATGGTGCATGATATCCAAAATTTTCAAGAAAACAGATGTAAGGTACAAGGAAAAACATGTGACGTCTACATTGTACAATAGTCAGGAGGTAAAAATAAGAATGAAAGACTAAGAACCAAGCACTAGGATTTAAAAAAGTTTAATACCGGGTGCTTATAATTAGAACTAACTGCAATTAATTTTTTACAGTGTAAATCGGTTCCGCATTAATGTATTACTGTATCTACCAAATTTCATTGACATACGATAATTAAAGCCCTCACTGGACCTCTGTGAGTAGCTGCACTTTAATTATGACAACCCGGTACGAGGATGCAGTCTTTCGCCCTTACTGTTCAAACTACAGAATCAAGAAATGACGGAAATAAAATGACGTTCAGGAGTGAGATTCAAATTCATGGCGTCAGTGATAAGGGTTTGCTGATGATATTTCTAATCTCGGTGAAAGTGAGGAAGAATTGCTGATCTCTGTGAAAGTGAAGAAGGACTACAGGAATTGTCAACTGGAATAAGTAGCCTAATGAGCACACACTACTGACTGGAGGACAAACGACGAGCAGAACTGAGAAGAGCGAGAAACTTACCGTCAAAATTGAAGGAGAGGAAATGAATGGTTTCTGCTACATAGGAAGCAAAATACTACAAGGCAGGTGATGCAGTGGGAACATAATAAGCAGATTAACACAGGCAGGAAGGTCATTCCTTGACAAAAGCAGTCTAGTAGTAGCAAACATCAGCATTCATCTGAACAAGAAATTGATGGGAACGTACGTTTGGAACACAGCATCCTGGACTATGGGAAAATTGGAAATAGAAACGAAGCGTTTGGGATTTCGTGTTAGAGGATACTGAAAATTAGGTGGGCTGACAAGATAAGAAATGTGGAGTTTCTCTGCGGAGTCAGCGAGGAGAAGATCACGTTGCAAGCAAGATAACAGGACATTTGTTACGACATCAAGGAATAGCATCTACTGTTCTCATTGTACCTGAGTGAGCTGTAGAGGCTATAAACTGTAGAGGAGGACAGATATCGGAATAATCTCGCAAATAACTGATGACGGTGGGTGTAAGTGTTATCTGAGGTGACGAGGTTGGCACAGCAGAGGAAGTCGTGGAATGCAGCATCAAATCAGTCAGATAAATGACGACAAAAGGAAGATGTGGGGGTGATAAGAAGACTGAAATGTAAAGCATAATTGTGGAATGCGTTGAGCAATTTCAGCCAAACCTGGTAGATACATTACTGACTGTCCGAAAAAACACAGGGTGTGAGGCGTGCCTTACAGCCCTAGGAGTGATAGTGACGTGGAAAAATAATCAAAATGATAAATACCAGAGTGGCATTACAGCTTTCAGGGTCGTTCGCTGACTCGTTCTGATACCATTTTCCCCTTTCTAATAGGATAAATGAATAATCAACCAATGGCACGTTATCAGATAATTAGTAATAAAAATCCAGTACCGGATAACTGTCCTGTCTCGCACGTAAACAGCATAACACATGCGCCCGGAGGAAGGAAGGGAGAAAGATTGAGTTTAACGTCCCATCGACAAGGAGGTCATTAGAGACGGACCACAAGCCAGCCGCTGTGGCCGAGCGTTTCTAGGCGCTTCAGTCTGGAACCGCGCTGCTGCTACGGTCGCAGGTTCCAATCCTCCCTCGGGCATGGATGTGTACGATGTCCTTAGGTTAGTTAGGTTTAAGTAGTTCTAAGTCTAGGGGACGGATCACCTCAGTTGTTAAGTCCCATTGTGCTTAGAGCCATTTGAACCATTTTTAGATGGAGCACAAGCTCGGATTGTGTCAAGAATGGGGAAAGAAATCGGCCGTGCCCTCTCGAAGAAATAGTCCCGGCATTTACCTGCAGCGATTCAGGGAAATTACGGAAAACCTAAATCAGGATGGCCGAACGCGGGTTTGAACCGTCGTCCTCCCGAATGTGAGATCAGTGGGTTAACAACTGCGCCGCCTCGCTCGGTGCACGATCCGACGGTTTCACGCCTTTTTCTTTCTTTTTTTTTCGTGGCTGAGTTACTGGATAATCTTATGTTAATCGTTTTTCTGTGTACCCCATAGTCGCCTCAGTCGCAACAAGGCACATTATTTTATGTTTGTCTGTTTTTAACTAAAAAAATCAGGATTTGCACAACACTATGAAGACAGTCATTGGGAAAGATATGAACTTTGCTCTTACTTCAAAGTCATTGCTACCAATATATTTTACCGGAGCCATTGCAGAAGCCATCCAAAAGTTTGTGAGCGACGGGGGTGCTATTCTGTCATTCTGCGCAAAGGATTAATCTGAGAGGTACCCTTTACCCTGCGGCTCCTGCAAGATGCAATTTCCACACCCACACTACTACAGAAGTCAGACAGACGCTCCTAACTTTCTAAAGAGAAATGGCAGAAAAACTTTCAGCAATAAACATCTTCTGGAGTCGTCCGCTGTAAGGAAATGACACAAAAATTCACAAAATTTCTTACGTAACTAGTGGGATACTTGGGAACTGGAGTAGTGCTAGTTAGTGTAAGAAAAACATGGAACTAACGAAAATTATTTTTTTTTTTTTTTGCAAAAATTCTGAGAATCACAATGGCACTTTTAGTTATGAACTGAACAAGTTATTTCCTGGTTCTTTTCGGAATGTGAAGTTACCTCTTAAGGATACGATTCGCTAATGAAATTTCTATACAAAGTTTAAGATCGTTATCGACTTGGCAGAATGGCTGAGGGCTGCGCCTACTCAACTTTAATAATTATCTGTTAGAATGTTGCTAGGTACGGTTGAGGCTGTCGCGTGTGAAATGCTGTGAAGTGTACTGTTGTGGAGGAAATATGGGGCTCACAAGAGCTGTAGCGCACAATACCGTAAGCTGCGATGACTGCTGTCTGTGCCACTCGCTGCTGACAAATAAGATAGCTCTCTTTCTATCTGGATTGACCTTCGCCAATCAAACTCTCCCTACGCCTTGATGAAGTCAAGGACTCCTATTCGCTCCTAATCTAACTATTGGCGTGGTACCCTGGTCAGATAACCAGTCCATCGCGATGCCACTAAAAAATTCGCTCGCAGGCGTTTAACTATAACTCTGTCCGTTCACACCGCACAATAAGTGTGGCGGCCTACACAGTGAACAATGCTTAATCGCAAGGACTCAATATAGAGTTCACTCTGATTCGCTCTCGACAGAGGTGCTCTCCCAGTGAAGTACTGAGGAGACACTTGTTCCTCGCTCTTTGAGTACACGTACGATCGCACATGCTCTCGTTACGTGTTCTCGCTCCAAGAGCGACAACGGATGGCCCCTCTCCATGCCAGATGTGAAGGGGTATATCTTTCGCTCTATTCCATTACTCCTTCAGCTCAAGACGTCAAAAATATTGTCTGCCAATCAGCATTGCTCTTCTAAAACGGGAGAATGACGTTTCATTTAAGGCAACCAATCTGGAAATCTGTAACATCCGCGTTTGGTGTTTGCTGTCTCCCTGTGAAAACCTCTGAAACTGTGTGCTATGTTTGTATAGAATGCGTAGGCTGGGCGCTCCCACACAATGTAGCGGAATTTGCTTTTAAGCTGAACATGGGGTCGTTCTCCCTTTCACTCAGGCAAACGCTGTCTGCTCTACGGGCAGTCGCCCGCCGATGTAGATTGGCTGACTCATCCTCTGAAGGGACCGGCCCCCTGGCGTGCGGTTTGCCTCTCTCGAACTAAAAGCTTTTGTGACCGTCGTGTCTTGAATGTGTGTGTGTGTGTGTGTGTGTGTGTGTGTGTGTGTACACCAGCCTCGAGCATTTCAATCTCGGTGCGCACTTGCGATTTATTTGTTATTTGCGTATCATTTACATGAATTTATACAACATTGACTTTATCTTATTGAGTTTGGGTTCGAGTGAAGCGTCTTGATGTGCAGAATATGATTGTGAGGGCGGAATATGTAAGCAATAAAGGTCAGGAGTCCACGACATCTTACAAGTTGCCTTGTGGCTCTTTCTAGGAAGTGTCTAAAGCCTGCCGAACAGTAATGAAATCCAGTCCTCAAACATTTCGTTTAAAAGTTCTACGTTTTGTAATTTTCGGAAAGGATTCCCAGATGCTGGTACAATTAAATGAAGTGCCACTGTTTTGCCTCCTTGTTGGTTTAATAACAGGAACAATAATACACAGTTTCTGATTGTCGTACATCCTATTTCTAACATTTTCGAGACTCATAAAAATTATATACATTCTATTTGACCTGTCAACATATTGTAAGAGACATACAGACGCTCGCTGACAGTGTTTCTAGAAAAACTATTTGTTGTCTGAGTTCCACTTCCTTACACCAAGTCGTTAGCAACAAATTGAAGCTTTGGGCCTGTCAGGTTATACAGCTTTCCCTACAACCGTTATGTTACAGAGCAGCTTGAAAAGATAAAGGAATTATAAGCCAAAGTAAGTTAACTAAAAAAGTCCATTAAGTGGAAAAGTGAAAACTGGGTCATAAGGAAAGAAGAATCGTAATCTATATTTGTAGCAGACCAGACGCTTTGCTTTTTAGACGCACACTGAAGAAAATAGCCCGATATACTTATTGATTCCCATATATAGCCACATTGTCGCACCATTCTGGGGGAACATCTTCAGATAGTTTCATTACTTCAGAGAATGTTCGTAGCAGTTTAACGCATTTAAATCTAACAATTTCTATGTCGATTCTTTGTTTACTATACTATCTGTTATCATCTGTGGTCTGAACCATATGAAACATCATCATTGAAGCACATCTTAAAATCTACTTAAGTTTTTGTAGTAACCAGTATCTTGAAGCCCTGACGACATGTTTATTTATGCAGGAGCCAGAAGAGATCAATTTTAGAGCATAGCAACTGACGTTGTTCTGAACAATTTCATAATTTGACTGCATGGTGAAGATAAATTGATAGAGTTGTTGAAGCATCTGAATGTCATTCACGTGAATATCAAATTTACTATGAAACAGGAGAAGTATGTCTATCTCCTTAGAACGGACGAGATGGGTTCTTCTCTCACATGGCTCAAGACGATACAAACGGATTTATACTTGTAGGCGTCGAGGTGCCACGAACCGTAGCAGACTTTGGTGATTTTAGAGCTTTCTGTCAAATGGTCCATGAAGTACTAACTGACTGCCTACAGTGCGAGCGAGCTAGTTCATATAAGGACTGTCTTCTGGGAAAACACACATTCATAATATTAGACCAAGAAGATTATAAAAGTAGAACGCCAGTACGGTCAATGGAGAAGGAAAAGATATAATGTGTACAACTTTCAATTTCTTCGATAGTTGTCAGAAACCAGAAGGCCGACCGTTGTGGCCGCGCGGTTCTAGGTGCTTCAGTCTGGAACCGCGCGACCGCTACGGTCGCAGGTACGAATCCTGCCTCGGGCATGGACGTATGTGATGTCCTTGGGTTAGTTAGGTTTAAGTAGCTCTAAGTTCTAGGGGACTGATGACCTCAGAAGTTAAGTCCCATAGTACTCAGAGCCATTTGAGCCACTTGAGCCATTAGAAACTAGAAAATCAAAGAAAAATTGATCGAACTTCTTATCGCAAAAAAAACAGAAACTCTTTTGTGGGCTGTAAAGTAACCTTTTATGAAAGGTGATACTCTGTAAATTCAGCAAGGTAGTAAATTTTATTGAAGGGTGAGCAAGATGTATGACACAGGCGAAATACCCTCAGACTTCAAGAAGAATATAATAATTCCAATCCCAAAGAAAGCACGTGTTGGCAGATATGAAAATTACCGAACAATCAGTTTAATAAGTCACGGCTGCAAAATACTAACACGAATTATTTACAGACGGATGGAAAAACTGGTAGAAGCTGACCTCGGGGAAGATCAGTTTGGATTCCATGGAAGTGTTGGAACACGTGAACCAATACTGACCCTATGACTTATCTTAAAAGACAGATTAAGGAAAGGCAAACCTACGTTTCTAGCATTTGTAGACTTAGAGAAAGCTTTTGACAATGTTGACTGGAACACTCTCTTTCAAATTCTGAAGGTGGCAGGAGTAAAATACAGGGAGTGAAAAGCTATTTACAATTTCTACAAAAACCAGATGGCAGTTATAAGAGTCGAGGGGCATGAAAGGGAAGCAGTGGTTGGGAAGGGAGTGATACAGGGTTGTAGCCTATCCCCGATGTTATTCAATCTATGCATGCACTAAGCAAGCAGTAAAGGAAACAAAAGAAAAATTTGGCGTAGGAATTAGAATCCATAGAGAAGAAATAAAAACTTTGAGGTTCTCTGATGACATTGTAATTATGTCAGAGACAGCAAAGGATCTGGAGAGCATTTGAACGGAATGGACAGTGTCTTGAAAAGAGGATATGGGATGAACATCAACAAAAGCAGTACAAGGATAATGGAATGTAGTCGAATTAAATGAGGTGATGCTGAGGGTATTAGATTAGGAAATGAGACACTTAAAGTAGTACATCTACATCTACATCCATACTCCGCAAGCCACCTGACGGTGTGTGGCGGAGGGTACTTTGAGTACCTCTATCGGTTCTCCCTTCTATTCCAGTCTCGTATTGTTCGTGGAAAGAAGGATTGTCGGTATGACTCTGTGTGGGCTCTAATCTCTCTGATTTTATCCTCATGGTCTCTTCGCGAGATATACGTAGGAGGGAGCAATATAATGCTTGACTCCTCGGTGAAGGTATGTTCTCGAAACTTCAACAAAAGCCCGTACCGAGCTACTGAGCGTGCCTCCTGCAAAGTCTTCCACTGCAGTTTATCTATCATCTCCGTAACGCTTTCGCGATTACTAAATAATCCTGTAACGAAGCGCGCTGCTCTCTGTTGGATCTTCTCTATCTCTTCTGTCGACCCTATTTGGTACGGATCCCACACTGGTGAGCAGTATTCAAGCAGTGGGCGAACAAGCGTACTGTAACCTACTTCCTTTGTTTTCGGATTGCATTTCCTTAGGATTCTTCCAATGAATCTCAGTCTGGCATCTGCTTTACCGACGATCAACTTTATATGATCATTCCATTTTAAATCACTCCTAATGCGTACTCGCAGATAATTTATGGCATTAACTGCTTCCAGTTGCTCACCTGCTATATTGTAGCTAAATGGTAAGGGATCTTTCTTTCTATGTATTCGCAGCACATTACACTTGTCTACATTGAGATTCAATTGCCATTCCCTGCACCATGCGTCATTTTGCTGCAGATCCTCCTGCATTTCAGTACAATTTTCCATTGTTACAACCTCTCGATATACCACAGCATCATCCGCAAAAAGCCTCAGTGAATTTCCGATGTCACCCACAAGGTCATTTAAGTAAATGAGTTTTGCTATTTGGGGAGCAAAACAACTGATGATGGTCGAAGTAGAGAGGATATAAAATGTAGACTGGCAACGGCAAGGAAAGCGTTTCTGAAGAAGAGAAATTTGTTAACACCGAGAATAGATTTACGTGTCAAGAAGTTATTTCTGAAACTATTTGTATGGAGTGTAGCCATGTATGGAAGTGAAACATGGCCGATAAATAGTTTGGACAAGAAGAGAATAGAAGGGGTCGAAATGTGGTGCTACAGAAGAATGCTGAAGATTAGATGGGTGGATCAAGTAACTAATGAGGAGTTATTGAATATAATTGAAGAGAAGAGAAATTTGTGGCACAACTTGACTAGAGGAAGGGATCGGTTGGTGGACATGATCTGAGGCATCAAGGGATCACAAATTTAGTATTGGAGGGCAGCGTGGAGGGTAAAAATCATAGAGAGAGACCAACAGATGAATACACGAAGCAGATTCAGAAGGATGTAGGTTGCAGTAGGTACTGGGAGACGATGAAGCTTGCACAGGATAGGGTAGCATGGAGAGCTGCATCAAACCAGTCTCTGGACTGAAGACCACAACAACAACAACAACCAGTTGCATGCACGTAACGGTACGTGTAGTACCAGCGGTGCGCCCACCTTCCACAGTTCCGTAGGCTGTCACGTTTGACAGTGCTGGACTTACCTCCTTATGGCGACAGGTGGAAACACGTAATGCGCTCAAGGACTTGGTCGAAAATGATCGTTTTGGTATTCCAAGTTTAATGATGTGGGAAGGCATCATGTTGTATGGGCACGCTGGACCCCATATTTTTAAAGACGGTACCCTCAACGGCCAACGTTATTGTG
Source organism: Schistocerca cancellata (assembly GCF_023864275.1). Classification (NCBI taxonomy): domain Eukaryota; kingdom Metazoa; phylum Arthropoda; class Insecta; order Orthoptera; family Acrididae; genus Schistocerca; species Schistocerca cancellata. The sequence goes on along the minus strand of NC_064631.1, from coordinate 616,641,530 downwards.
ACGCTGTACTCCATCTCCTTATGCGTCTTCCCTGGGCCGCTTTCTATCCTGACTCCATTTATACAGATGGCGTGCGTGACGGTTTCGAGCCGAGCAGATGTAGGAGGCCCATCGAGACGTACTGCAGCACGTCCACACGCACAGACGACCATGCAGCAGTTGTCAGCTGCATTGATGCAGGAATGGGACGCCCCGCCACAGGAACTCGTTATCAACCTTGTGGACTGCGTGGGAGAACGCTGCAGAGCGCCCAGTGTAGTCTTTGGATGGAAATGAAAATGAGCGTTTGGCGTCATTTGCCGGGAGGCCCCTTACGGGGCAGGTCCGGCCGCCTTGGTGCAGGTCTTATTACATTCGACGCCACACTGGGCGCCCTGCGCGCCGGATGGGGATGAAATGGTGATGAAGACAACACAGCACCCAGTCCCTGACCGGAGAAAATCTCCGACTTACCCGGGAATCGAACCCGGGCCCCTTAAGACGGCAGTCCGTCACGCTGACCATTCAGCTATCGGGGTGGACATTGTCGTAAAATAAAATTTTCATATATGTTCGTCCTCTTGCGAATTTCTTCCTGTTACTTTTACTCCTATACTGCAGCAGTTTTTTTTTAATGTATAGTCCTAGTTTCATCGAGCTATGTTAATTCGCAGTGACACATCATGCGAAAGTTACTCTCGTCCTTAGGTTTTCGCTCCAGTGTATTATTTTTGTGTCCTTTTCGTAGCTTCAGTGATGCGTATAGGATATCTGAATATTAATGGGTTGTAAGTAGGCTGTTTAAGTTTTTATGTTGGGAACGCCACGTAGTGCTCTGTATGAAAATCTCTGATTGCGCTGTGTGCAGTCTGTGGCTGGTTGGACTCATTGTTGGAATATTCGGTTGCGTAGTGTTGGGCAGTTGGATGTGAACAGCGCGTAGCGTTGGGCAGTTGGAGGTGAGCCGCCAGCAGTGGTGGATGTGGAGAGAGAGATGCCAGAGTCTTGAGAGGTTGTGATAAGCGGACGATCTGGACGTGTGTCCGCCAGAAAAAGGAAATTTGTAAAGATGGATGTCATGAATTGATATATTATTAATGTAAATACATTGTTTGTTCTCTATCAAAATCTTTCATTTGTTGACTATGCCCACCAGTAGTTAGTGCCTTCATTAGTTAGAATCTTTTATTTAGCTGGCAGTACTGGTGCTCGCTGTATTGCAGTAGTTCGAGTAACGAAGATTTTTGTGAGGCAAGTGATTCATGAAAGGTATAGGTTATTGTTAGTCAGGTTCAATGGCTCTGAGCACTATGCGACTTAACTTCTAAGGTCATCAGTCGCCTAGAACTTAGAACTAATTAAACCTAACTAACCTAAGGACATCACACACATCCATGCCCGAGGCAGGATTCGAACCTGCGACCGTAGCGGTCGCGCGGTTCCAGACTGTAGCGCCTTTAACCGCTTGGCCACCACGGCCGGCATTGTTAGTCAGGGCCATTGTTTTGTAGGAATTATTGAAAGTCAGATTGCACTGCGCTAAAACATATTGCGTGTCAGTTTAGTGATGATGAGAATAAGAAAAGAGAAAACTGTTTGAGTACGTTGAGTTTTGTTCAGCTGTTTGAAAATCAAATAACGTAGAAGCTTACCAGCACAGTCATTCATAATTTTTCCAAGGGGACGTTACAGGGTAAAGAGAAAAGGAGCCCACTATATTATTGTGTCAATGATCTCTGAGGAAATAAACCACTGAGAAATGCGGTTAATAATCGAAGGGAGGATTAGCTTTATTATACAGTGAAGGCTTTCAAGACCGCATGTTTCAGCTGCCGAGAATTCTTCTGGGTTTTATGGCCGTGGCCCATGGAACTCTTCTATCCCTGACGTTGCGTCCAAAGCTACGTTGGACATCTTCGGAGGTGCTCCTAGTTGTGCTGAGTCTTGTCGACTGACGACTCGGACGTCGAACAACGGCCTAAATACCGTGGAAAGCTCCCGTAGTCTGGATTTCAGGTAATAACATAGATGAACCTCGTCAAGGATAAAATATAACTATCGATCGTAGTTCGTCAAAGATAAAAACTTCTCATCAAAAAAGTAACGGATCAAGTCGGCAGGATTTTAGGGAAACATAACGTTCGACCGATTTTCAGACCAACTAAGAAAATAGGCCAAGCACTTCGATCCGTTAACGATAAACGTGCCCCTCTGTTTGCAAGTGGTGTATACGACATTCCGTGTACATGTGGTAGGGTCTACGCTGGAACTACAAAGAGAAGTGTGAATACACGGTTGAAGGAACATAAAAGTCTTTGCGGACTAAGGAAAACAGACAAGTCCGCCGTGGCGGAACACGCTTTTCAAGCGGGTATTCACATAGTGAAAGTTTCGGAAACTGAAGTTTTATGTACTATGTCGAACTATTATCCACGGCTATATAGAGAAGCCATCGAAATATATAAACATGGTGATAATTTTAACAGAAAAGAAGAAGCTATGAAACTCAGCGATATATGGACAGTGGCGCTACAGAATCGAAGAGACGTTTTTATCTTTGACGTAGTATGATCGATACTTATATTTTATCCTTGACAAAGTTCATCTGTGTTATCACGTGAAATTTAGACCACGCCAACTTTCCACGGTATTTAGGCCGTTCTTCGACGTCCGACTCGTCAGTCGGCAAGACTCAGCACAACTAGGAGCACCTCCGAAGATGTCCAACGTAGCTTTGGACGAAACGTCAGGGATACAAGAGTTCCATGCACCACGGCCATACAACCTGGAAGAAATAGCTTTATTAGCCATTAATTCCTTAAGGTGTATTCAATTCAATTAATCACACATGGAATTGGTGAACACTAAAATGAAATAGAGAAAGGCTAGCTGAGTTTGAATTCAGTTTTCGGATCATAGCTTCACAGCTAATGTGACCAGGGTTTCGGGAACAGCAAAACTAATATTCCTGTACAAATTATTAGTCAAGAAAATTATAATAGAGGTATCCAGTTTAAGAGACTCATGTCAGCATTCGTTGTGAAAGGGCCGGTATACTCTAACTGTAAGTCGGCATAGTGTGTTCGAACTTATATAAATCCATGCATAGTTTGTTACATTTTAGTCATAACCTGGTGCAGAGGCTTTATGTTTAAGATTTTCAACATTTCTATTAGCTGACTTAGGATTATGCAGGTTTGGGAAGCGACTAGTCTGCGAGATTATTAGACGATGTGTCACAGCTGTAATAAGCTATGACAGCGAATATCAGCTTGCAGCGGCGGGTACCGAGTTCATTACGTGAGTCTAAGCTTTCTTTAATAAAAGCACGGGCAGTGTCCGCTGCCTGCCTGATTTTCCACGTTGGCCATCTCCCAGCGGCGGCGGAAGTCGACAGTTTTTTTTTCCCCTCGTTGAAGTGCAGGTGCTACAGTGACCGCAACAGTCTCACACCACACGAAGCTGGCCTTGTGTAAGAGAGCTGTTAGACGCCCACAGTCTGCCGTAGCGGACTCTAGCAACGGGTTTCTACTTACCGTTCTTCGTTCACTCAGCTTAACATGGCTCACCAACTGTTCAGAAAAAATGCGTGGAATTGAAGCAATGTCTAGTATCTAGTCACTGACACTGATGACGGCATAGTGAGAGTAACTGTCACTGATGGGGGGGGGGGGGTACAAAAGTCTGCATTAGGGACAGTCTGTGACCGCAGCGGTTAACAGCCGTGTATTTAGAACCTGGCGTGCGGTTCTAGGCGCTACAGTCTGGAACCAAGCGACCGCTGCGGTCGCAGTTTCGAATCCTGCCTCGGGCATGGATGTGCGTGATGTCCTTAGGTCAGTTAGTTATGTTTAAGTAGTGCTAAGTTCTAGGCGACTGATGACCTTAGAAGTTAAGTCGCATAGTGCTCAGAGCCATTTAGAACCCGGACTTCCGCTGTAGCAATCTGTTGAGATGGAGACATTATTTCTGACTGTATTCATTGTTTTCATGTTCTGGAACACTGGAATAGTACTTTAACTATATATGACGGTAGTATCTGTTCCCGAAAGAACAGTTACCATGGATGACCATGCAGCTTTGCTAGAAATGAAATGATAATTAAATGGACACCCTAGCTGCAAACGGGCGTTGATGAACTTCATTGGGGACGTGTTGAAAATGTGTGCCCCGACTGGGACTCGAGCCCGGGATCTCCTGCTTACATGGCAGACGCTCTATCGATCTGAGCCACCGCGGGCACAGAGGATAGTGCGTCTGCAGGGACTTGTCCCTTGCACGCTCCCCGTGAGATCCACATTCCCAACATGTCCACAGCACTACATTCGTAGTGCGCCTAATAGATGTTTGCCCATCATACTCATTACTCGTGGCATCTATTACGCGCACTACGAATGTAGTGGTGTGGACATGTTGGGAATGTGGATCTCACGGGGAGCGTGCAAGGGATAAGTCCCAGCAGACGCAATATCCTCTGTGCCCGCGGTGGCTAAGATGGATAGAGCGTCTGCCATGTAAGCAGGAGATCCCGGGTTCGGGTCCCGGTCGGGGCACACATTTTCAATATGTCCCCAATGAAGTTCATCAACGCCTGTTTGCAGAATAGTACTTTGTTTGGTGCTTACTTGACTTTTACTTTTTCTGGGCGGAAAACAATCATAGACTTGAAGATAAGTTTGTGGTGGTGGAAGGTTCGGTCGTTATCCTTGTGAATAACGTTTCCAGCAGACGCCGGCACCTTATTCTATGCTGATTGTTACGTTCAACGATGGAGGCCTCTCTTTCAGAACACGTGAGTGAGGTAGTGGTCTTCATGAAAACTTTTCGATTCGTCAGGCGTGGTACTTACTGCGCTTAAGGAAAAAGTGGAAGGGATGACCCACCAATATAACTTTCTTTTCATACAATTTGTTTATTTAACAATATGTAAACTGTCTTTTACAGATAATCAAAGCATTTAACCATACAATTTTCAGTAAAAAAACAAATTTGCAAAATTCTTTTGACTTTCAATCTTAAGTTGGATAAACTTTTAATCTTTGCAAAAGAAATCTGAAGTGCTGTATTGCAAAACAGCAAACGATCTGACAATGATTACAAGACGGCCGGACCTGCAGCCCGCCCTTTGTCGGGTGAAACAGCGGCGTTTACTACCACTCTGGACACAGTCTGTCTTATTAAACGCCCTTCTACAAAACATGAAAACTACATAAGCACCATTGATGACAAGAGTGACTCAGTTACTCAAAACAGATGAGTTGTCTTTTAATTTGAAAGCTGTACGTCGAAAGGTTCGGGGTGAAGATGCGCAGCCGGCCGCGGTGGTCTAGCGGTTCTGGCGCTGCAGTCCGGAACCGCGCGACCGCTACGGTGGCAGGTTCGAATCCTGCCTCGGGCATGGGTGTATGTGATGTCCTTAGGTTAGTTAGGTTTAAGTAGTTCTGAGTTCTAGGGGACTTATGACCTAAGATGTTGAGTCCCATAGTGCTCAGAGCCATTTGAACCATTTTTTTGAAGATGCGCACCTGTGCTTAAAGGTTAAACAGATTAGCAAACAATATGGCAATGCTAAAGCTTACTTCAAAGGGACCAACCTCTTAATTTCAATCGGCAACCAAGGTGTGACTGGATCTTTTGACTTTCAATCTTAAGTTGAATAAGCTTTTAATCTTTGCAAAAGAAATCCGAAGTGCTGTATTGCAAAACAGCAAATTGTTACGTTCAACGATGGAGACAATTTTATTTTGACTAAAGCCCTGCTGACAGTTGGCTGTTAATATTTTCAAAGTTGAACTGATTGTCAGTTATTAAGACCGCAATGAAGGAACGCCTTAAAACACTACTTGTGAACACTTATTACAACAGAACTCTGCGGCACCACAAGATGCAGCTAAAATACACCAATAATGACCCGGTCTTTCAAACACAGAAACGAACACCTTAGTACAACAGGCTGTCCAGATTATAACAAGTGACTGAGAATTGCAATTACAATCAAAGAATTGAACCGGTTAACATCTAAACCTAACCACAAGGTCCCTCTTTTGTTTAACGGCAACTTGTGCCGTAGCACAATTGTCCTGGCTGCATTTTTCGAACAAGAGCTGATTAATTACAACATTAATGATCGGGTACAAACCAGAAAATAATAAGGAGGGCAGGTAGCCAATGAAACAAATCACCACGGGTATTACAGAATGTTCCTCCCCCTTATCAGCAAGGACTTCCATGGATCCACTGCGCGTTGCAGCGGTTTTCGAGTGATGCCGATGAAAGCCAGGTTGAAGAGGGCAGCCAGGCCACGAGCGGTCGTCCGACACAAGTGTTACCAACCATCCAACGGGATGTTGGCCTGCTGTTTGTAGTCGACGCTGACCCCGGTGAAGTACTCCGGTACCTTCGCATTTTTTTTTTTTTTCTTTATTGAATTTCAATTCCCCCCGAAGGGGGCGGGCTGGCAGCAGCTTAGTATGCCGCTCTTCAGCCTACAGATTTTGTGAGAAAGTTCAAGAGAATAAATAATGAAAAATAGGCGATAAAATCGGAGACTTAAAGAGTAACATGGCGAAAAGAAATCGTGGAACTTAAAACAAACAACAGAGGGATGATGATGCTAATAAAATACATACGAAGCAGACAGGGAAAACAATAGACAGACAATTAAAAAACACGGCGACAGTCTGGATTCTGTTCGCAGAAGACATAAAATTCACACCTAGCGACAGCATGGTTTCTGTTCGCGACACGAGAAAGACAAACAACACTGAATAGTCACTGGAACACTGCACTAAAAAGTTGGCAAATGTGACGTACCACAGTCGAGAGCAGGTGGGGGGAAACTGGACAGAAGATGGGAAAACAAAAAAGGCGGGCAAAGGAGAGTAAAAGCGAAGGGGGAAACCGGGAAAGGAGCTGATGGAGGATGAGGACCCATAAGAGGGGTGGGGGGCAGACGCGACAGGGAATGGGGTAGGCAGAGGAGGGGAATACAAAGGAACTTGGGGGGGAGAAGGGAGGTAGGGAGAGGTTTAGTAGGGAGAAAACAGGACGGAAGGGGGGGTACCTTCGCTCTGCGCAGGCTCTCCTTATGCACCTCGTGGCTTCGGCCGCTCGGACCTCGTGACATCCTCTTGTCACGACACTACCGCCAATCCCCAAACTTTGTGCCTCTCTCTCGGGTCAGCGAACCCTGTATATACAGGGTGGTCCATTGATCGTGACCGGGCCAAATATCCCACGAAATAAGTATCAAACGAAAAAACCACAAAGATCGAAGCTCGTCTATCTTGAAGGGGGAAACCAGATGGCGCTAAGCTTGGCCCGCTAGATGGCGCTACCATAGGTCAAATGGATATCAACTGTGTTTTTTTAAATAGGAACCCTCATTTTTATTACATACTGGTATAGTACGTAAATAAATATGAATGTTTTAGTTGGGCCACTTCTTTCGCTTTTTGGTACACGGCGCTGTAATAGTCACAAACGTATAAGTACGTGGTATCACGTAACATTCCGCCAGTGCGAAAGATATTTGCTTCGTGATACATTACCCGTGTTAAAATGGGCCGTTTACCAATTGCGGAAAAGGCCGATATCGTGTTGATGGGTGGCTATTTTCATCAAAATGCCCAACGGGCGTGTGCTATGTATGCTGCTCGGTATCCTGGACGACATCATCCAAGTGTCCGGACCATTCGCCGGATAGTTACGTTATTTAAGGAAGTGTTCAGCCACATGTGAAATGTCAGACACGACCTGCAACAAATGATGATGCCCCAGTAGGTGTTTTAGCTGCTGTCGCGGCTAATCCGCACAACAGTAGCAGACAAATTGCGCGAGAATCGGGAATCTCAAAAACGTTGGTGTTGAGAATGCTACATCAACATCGATTGCACCCGTATCATATTTCTATGCACCAGGAATTGCATGGCGACGACTTTGGACGTCGTGTACAGTTCTGCGACCTGGCACAAGAGAAATTAAGGGACGATGACAGATTTTTTGCACGCGTTCTATTTAGCGACGAAGCGCCATTCATCAACAGCGGTAACGTAACCCGGCATAATATGCACTATTGGCCAACGGAAAATACACGATGGCTGCGACAAGTGGAACATCAACGAACTTGGCGGGTTAATGTATGGTGCTGCATTATGGGAGGAAGGATAATTGGCCCCCATTTTATTGATGGCAATCTAAATGGTGCAATGTATGCTAATTTCCTACGTAATGGTCTGCCGATTTTACTACACTGTTTCACTGCATAACAGAATGGCGATGTACTTCCTACATGATGGTTGTCCGGCACATAGATCGCGTTCGGTTGAAGCGGTATTGAATAGCATATTTCATGACAAGTGGATTGGTCGTCGAAGCACCATACCATGACCCGCACGTTCACTAGATCTGACGTCCCTGGATTTCTTTCTGTGGGGAAAGTTGAAGGATATTCGCTATTGTGATCCACCGTCAACACCTGACAACATGCGTCAGCGCATTGTCAATGCATGAGCGAACATTACGGAAGGCGAACTACTCGCTGTTGAGAGGAATGTCGTTACACGTATTACCAAATGCATTGAGGTTGACATACATGTGGTATTTACAGGTAATCACGCTGTAACAGCATGCTTTCTCAGAAATGATAAGTTCACAAAGGTACATATATCACATTGGAACAACCGAAATAAAATGTTCAAACGTACCTACGTTCTGTGTTTTAATTTAATAAACCTACTTGTTACCAACTGTTCGTCTAAAATTGTAAGCCATATGTTTGTGACTATCACAGCGCCATCTGTCACAAAGCGAAAAAAGTGGTCCAACTAAAACAATCATATTTCTTTACGTACCGTACTACACGAATATGTAGTAAGAAATGGGGGTTCCTATTTAAAAAAAAAAAGAGGTTGATATCCGTTTGACCTATGGCAGTGCCATCTAGCGGGCCAACTATAGCGCCATCTGGTTTCCCCCGTCAAGCTAGGCAATTTTCGTTCTTTTTAGTTTTTTCGTTTGACGCTTATTTAGTGACATATTTGGCCCAGTCACGATCAATGGACCACCCTATATATATATATATATATATATATATATATATATATATATATATCAGCAAGCAAAGACCTTCTAATGACACAACCCACAGATACCGTCTCTTCCTCATACATATTGGCAATGGGGCCACAAGAGGGATAGTCGACACTGCACCTGAGCCAGTGGCGCCAGACAGAACAGTCTACTAACTCAAAGGCGCGAAGACTCAACTTTGAGTGAACATTCTCATTGTTTTTGATTCATTAGCTAAACCATCGGTTCTCAAAATGTCAGCAATACTGATAGACAACGATGATGTTATGAATATATGTAAGAAGACAGTTGAACTGTAGCCTTATGGAATGTCGGTGAACTTCCTCCGCACATCAGCGCACGAAAGCATCCGATAAAATAACTACGTGCACCTCCTCGCAAAGGATGTAACGCAGTACAATTAGGAATTACTTAAACCCGACTTCAAAGTGTCCTCCCACATCTACAACGTAAAGCTGCAACGTTTAACGCGTGGGAGGAGAGTAGGAAGGATGAAATGTATTCGCAGTTGCGAAAATAAAGCACCTTCGGCTGTATAATGGAACGGCGACAGTGAAAATTTGTGCCGGACCGGGACTCGAACCCGGCTTTCCTGCTTTACGCGAGCTGTCGGTTTAACCACTTGGACCAGCCGAGTACCACTTACCGCCAGACCGAAACTTCCACGTGTCGTCGTCCACGTATCATAACTCGTACACCCTGTTAATGTTATTCCCGTACAGGAGAACAGGTGAGACATTTTATTTGTAAGTCACAGGTTACGTATCGGCCGATAAATACGTAATTCAATGCGAGATGCTTTTACTAATTTCCACAACGAAATTCTGTCTCGAAATCTGGCAGAAAACCCAAAGAGATTCTGGTCATACATGAAGCACACCAGTGGCAAGACGCAATCAATACCTTCACTGCGCGATAGCAACGGTGAAGTCACTGATGACAGTGACACTAAAGCACAGTTATTAAACACGGTTTTCCCGAAACTCCTTCACCAAACAAGACGAAGTAAATATTCCTGAATTCCAGTCAAGAACTACTGATAAGATGAGAAACATAGAAGTAGATATCTTCGGTGTAACAAAGCAGCTTAAATCACTTAATAAATGCAAGGCCTCCTGTCCAGATTGTATACCAGTCAGGTTCCTCTCAGAGTATGCTGATAAAATAGCTCCATATTTAGCAATTATATACAACCGCTAGCTCACAGAAAGATCTGTACCTAAAGACTGGAAAATTGCTCAAGTCACACCAATACCCAAAAAGGGAAGTAGGAGTAATGACTTGAATTACAGGCCTATATCACTAACGTCGATTTGCAGTAAGGTTTTGTAACATATACTGTATTCGAACATTATAAGTACCTCGAAGACACATAGTCATCACGGATTCAGAAAATATCGTTCTTGCGAAACACAGCTAGCTCTCTAAACTCATGAAGTAATGAGTGCTATCCATATTTTTAGATTTCCAGAAGGCTTTCGACACCGTTCCTCACAAGCGTCTTCTCACCAAACTGCGTGCCTACGGAGTATCGCCTCAGTTAAGTGTCTGGACTCGTGATTTCCTGTCAGAAAGGTCACAGTTCGTCGTAATAGACGGAAAGTCATGGAGCATAACAGAAGTAATATCCGGCGTTCCCCAAGGAACTGTTATAGGCCCTCTATTGTTCCTGATCTATATTAACGACATAGTATGAGTAGCACTGTTACATTGTTTGCAGATGATGCTGCCATTTACCGTCTTGTAAAGTCATCAGATGATCAAAACGATTTACAAAATGATTTAAGATATCTGTATGGTGCGAAAAGTGGCGATTGACCCTGAGTAAAGAAAATTGAGAAGTTATTCACATAAGTACTAAAAGAAATAAGCTAAATTTCGATTACGCGATAAGTCACACAAATGTGAAGGCTGTAAATTCAACTAAATACTTAGGGATTACAATTACAAATAACCTAAACTGGAACGATCACATAGATAATATTGTGGGTAGAGCAAACCAAAGAATGCGATTCATTGGCAGAACACTTAGAAGGTACAACAGGTCTTCTAAAAAAACTGCTTACACCACGCTCGTCCGCCCTATTCTGGAGTACTTCTGTACGGTGTGGGATCCGCATCAGGTAGGACTGACGGATGACATCGAAAAAGTACAAAGAAGGGCAGCTCGTTTTGTATTATCGCGAAATAGGGGAGATAGTGTCACAGACATGATACGTGAATTGGAGTGGCAATCATTAAAACAAAGGCGTTTTTCGTTGCGACGGGATGAAATTTCAATCACCAGTTTTCTCCTCCGATTGCGAAAACTTTCTGTTGGCACCTACCTACATAGGGAGAAATTATCATCACGATAAAATAAGGGAGATCAGGGCTCGCACAGCAAAATCTTAGCGCTCGTTTTTCCCGCGTGCCGTTCGGGAGTGGAACGGTAGAGAGACAGCTTGAAGGTGGTTCATTGAACCCTCTGCCAGGCACTTTATTGTGAATAGCAGAGTAATCACGGAGATGTAGGTGTAGTTGTAATTGCAGTGCCTGTGTAATATGCAGTGTTCCTTCGGACATGCATGCCGATAACGGTTCTGCAATTTATTTACAAAATGTCTTCCCTGTAAGGGAATAACATTGATGGGATGGACGAATGCAGACGTGTGACACACGGACGACGACATATGGACGTTTGGGCCTGACCTGGGGTCGCTCTCGTATAGCCGAAGCGATTACGGCGACCACTCGCGCAAAAGCGGAACATCCGGCACAAATTTTTACTGTCGTCACTTCATTATACAGCTGGGAGTGGCTCATGTTCGCAAATGCCAACACATTTCATGTCTATCACAGGAGCTGTTGTTCGGCAGTGCCTGTTCCTTCCAATATGAAAGCATTAGCACTGTCTTCCAATGTGAAAACAAAAAGATTCGTAAGGGCTTTTTGAAGATCTGCATCTACTCTACATCTACATCCATACTCCGCAAGCCAACTGACGGTGTGTGGCGGAGGGTACTTTGTGTACCTCTATCGGTTCTCCCTTCTATTCCAGTCTTGTATCGTTCGTGGAAAGAAAGATTGTCGGTATGCCTCTGTGTGGGCTCTAATCTCTCTGATTTTATCCTCATGGTCTCTTCGCGAGATATACGTAGGAGGGAGCAATATACTGCTTGACTCCTCGGTGAAGGTATGTTGTCGAAACTTCAACAAAAGCCCATACCGAGCTACTGAGCATCTCTCCTGCAAAGTCTTCCACTGGAGTTTATCTGTCATCTCCGTAACGCTTTCGCGATTACTAAATAATCCTGTAACGAAGCGCGCTGCTCTCCGTTGGATCTTCTCTAGCTCTTCTGTCAGCCCTACCTGGTACGGGTCCCACACTCCTGAGCAATAAAAAAAGTGGTTCAAATGGCTCTGAGCACTACTGTGGTCATCAGTCCCCTAGAACTTAGAACTACTTAAACCTAACTAACCTAAGGACATCACACACATCCATGCCCAAGGCAGGATTCGAACCTGCGACCGTAGCAGTCGCGCGGTTCCGGACTGCGCGCCTAGAACCGCTAGACCACCGCGGCCGGCCTGAGCAATATTCAAGCAGTGGGCGAACAAGTGTACTGTAAGCTACTTCCTTTGTTTTCGGATTGCATTTCCTTTGGATTCTTCCAATGAATCTCAGTCTGGCATCTGTTTACCGACAATCAACTTTATACGATCATTCCATTTTAAATCACTCCTAATGCCTACTCCCGAATAATTTACGGAATTAACTGCTTCCAGTTGCTGAGCTGCTATATTATAGCTAAATGATAAAGGATCTTTCTTCCTATGTATTCGAAGCACATTACACTTGTCTACATTGGGATTCAGTTGCCATTCCCTGCAACATGCATCAATTCGTTGCAGATCCTCCTGCATTTCAGTACAATTTTCCATTGTTACAACCTCTCGATATACCACAGCATCATCCGCAAAAAGCCTCAGTGAACTTCCGATGTCATCCACAAGGTCATTTATGTATATTGTGAATAGCAACGGTCATACGACACTCCCCTGCGGCACACCTGAAATCACTCTTACTTCGGAAGACTTCTCTCCATTGAGAATGACATGCTGCGTTCTGTTATCTAGGAACTCTTCAATCCAATCACACAATTGGTCTGATAGTCCATTTGCTCTTACTTCGTTAAACGACTGTGGGGAACTTTATCAAATGCCTTGCTGAAGTCAAGAAACACGTTATTTTCAGGTACTGGTATGTTTCAGTCTGTGATACCGCCGTGAACTTCTGAACAATCCCACGGACTGTCTCTAAGGTGACAGTTTCATGTACATGAATTGTTTAATGTACGTTATTGAAGTAATCTGTAGCAATTTCCTCTGAAAACAAATCGGTTTAGTCTTCATCGGTTTCAAATGGCTCTGAGCACTATGGGACTCAACTGCTGAGGTCATTAGTCCCCTAGAACTTAGAACTAGTTAAACCTAACTAACCTAAGGACACCACAAACATCCATGCCCGTGGCAGGATTCGAACCTGCGACCGTAGCGGTCTTGCGGTTCCAGACTGCAGTGCCTTTAACCGCTCGGCCACTTCGGCCGGCCTTCATCGGTTTTATCTAAGTTGAACTTGTTACCTGTCACCATGATGTGTTACGATCTGTTATCAGTTGTTATGTGAACGAGCGTAGGCTTCTATGGCTGTATTGATCTTGAGTACAGCTTTTCTGCCGGCAGGTGTGACCGAGCTGTTCTAGGCGCTACAGTCTGGAACCGCGCGACCACTACGGTCGCAGGTTCGAATCCTGCCTTGGGCATGGATGTGTGTGATGTCCTTAGGTTAGTTAGGTTTAAGTAGTTCTAAGTCCTAGGGGACTGATGACCTCAGAAGTTAAGTCCCATAGTGCTCAGAGCCACTTGAACCACTTGAACAGCTTTTCTTGTCGTATGACCGCGCCGTCAAAATAGTTGTTATGTCCAACACTGCAGTCACTTCCATACTTACCCGGATAAGGGTGGTGTCCTTACAGATTACAAACACCGCTTGCAACAGTGGGCTATACAACAGCACGATGACACGATAGCCTACACTGAAAACTGTTATAGGAAGCTATTGCGTTCTCTGTATGTCTTCACGTAACTTTATTTAGTCATCAGATGTACAACACCACTTATGTTATAGGGTTGGAATGTGGATGGCCAACGTTTGGTTTCTCGTGGTCGATCCACGTCCTTTACACATCGTGCGCCCTCTAACAACCAATGTTGTCATTTGCATACGTACTTTCTTTATTCAGATTTAAATAGGTTATCCATTTTCTACCCTGAAATAAACGTTTATCACTACTTAGTTTAATTCAAAAATACACTTTCTTGAAAGACAATGGTGTAACGTTAAATAGAGTTACTAGCACCATCCATGTTTTACGAAGAAGAGCAGCCATTTTTATGCGTCTTTCTGCAATTGTACATCAAACTCGTCAAAAAGAATGATTAGAGCAATTCAGCGTAATCCTTCGCCATGTGGTGTGACATATTTATTGTCATTGTCGCTACGAGGGAGGCCTGATTGTAAAAAAAAAATAAAATAAAATAAAATAAAAGTGTGTGAAATCTTATGAGACTTAACTGCTAAGGTCGTCAGTCCCTAAGCTTACACACTACTTAACCTAAATTATCCTAAGGACAAAGACACACACCCATGCCCGAGGTAGGACTCAAACTTCCGCCGCACTGTCCATGACTGCAGCGCCTCAGACCGCTCGGCTAATCCCGCGCGGCCACCTGATTGTACACTAGGGTGGATCATATTTTGTAAGGTTGTTTTTTCTTTGTGTAATCCCGCACTTAGGTTCCACGGCACAAAAAAGGAGTTTAATGTAATTTAAACTCAACAGTAAAAGCAACAATGATACCCCTTCGCCACTACAACTGAAGAAAAGGAAAAATTCCCACATAAGTTTTTTATTTAAAATAATATTGTTCTGCAGTCCCTGATAAATCAGTAACATCACTTCCAGTTCTTAATATTCTTTATTACCTTTAATATTGTTCCCATCATTTTCTGTAAGTAATTTATTCTAGTCTGCCATGAGCTTGACGCTTCTCTCGGTCGGATGACTTACAACTTCCAGTATATTACTTTGTACTATCTCGAGAGACTTGACGAAATCTTTTTCGTGCCACTGAGAACGATCAGTCTGACAGAAGTCTTCACCAATCTTCAGTCTGGTAAAAAAATGTTCTTACTATATAAGAAACCGTTTGTTAATTAACATTATTGATCAACTCAGGGATTTCATCGACTAGCACATTAACGTCTTTAATACTTTTGTTTGATGATTCTGCCTCAAAAATCTATTCTTTGATCATTTACATTTTTGTGTCATTTAAATTATTTCAGTTGTGAAGCTCGACTTCCAGTTTATAGTTTCCAGCATTGTTAATACAAAGTTCCTAAATTTTTGACCCCTTCTTCAAATTATCAAATTGAAGACGAAGACATGATAACTGCTACGTCTACTAAATTCTCTCTGAAGTGAAAAAGGAATGTAGTAGTTCGAATTTTATCCTAAAAGGGAGGGGCTCTGCTTGCTCTGCCTGCTCCCTGCATCGTTGGTGATGACTGACCTATCACGTCACCCGAGCAATGTGTTCTCTGAAACGAGGACGGATTCAATTAAGGAGATGCAAGTAAACATTATATCTATATTACATGTAGAACAATTTATCATGCTGAAGTAATATTTTGCTAAACCGATGGTTCTCTTTTTCTCTTTGTCCTTCCGACTTTGGAGGTCCTGGTATGTCCCTTCACCGTACCTTGAATGTTGTACATGAACCGGGGACCTAAAAACGACGGAGAGGCTGCGTCCCTGGTGCAGCTGCAGAGGTTCACAACCCCACGACGACTATCGCAGTCCACTTCACCCCTACGCCGCCCCACACCGAACCCAGGGTTATTATGCGGTTCGGTCTCTCCCCTCCCCCCCCCCTCCCCCTCCCCTCCCTAGGGAAGTCTCACACCAGACGAGTGTACCCCTATGTTTGCGTGGTAGAGTAATGCTGGTGTACACGTACGTGGAGAACTTGTTGGCCGGCCATAGTGACCGAGCGGTTCTAGGCGTTACAGTCTGGAGCCGCGCGACCGCTACTGTCGCAGGTTCGAATCCTGCCTCGGGCATGGATGTGTGTGATGTCCTTAGCTTAGTTAGGTTTAAGTAGTTCCAAGTTCTAGGGGACTGATGACCTCAGAAGTTAAGTCCCATTGTGCTCAGAGTCATTTGAAACATTTGAGAACTTGTTTGCGCAGCATTCGCCGACATAGTGTAGCTGAGGCGGAATAAGGGGAACCAGCCCGCATTCGCCGAGGCAGATGGAAAATCGCCTAAAAACCATCCACAGACTGGCCGGCTTACTGGACCTCGACACAAGTCCGCCGGGCGGATTCGTGCCGGGGACCAGGCGCTTCTTCCCGCTCCGGAAAGCCGTGCGTTAGACCGCTTGACAAACCGGGCGGGCTTCCCCTCACCTTACTGAATTCACAAGGCTCTTTTTTACGTGGAATGTAACCAGCTGATGGGTAGCTCTAAGAAATTGTCAAACACTTTCAAAATATTTGTTTATTTTTAACACAATTACTTTTTTGTGGCACAGCTATCATCGCTTTCGACCCACTGTGGCCATCTTCAGATGCCAAAGAAGCGTGATGACCTCAGTATCAGCGGGTCTTTAAACATTTATTTTCCTTCCTTCTTCCTTTTGGATTCGTGACTGAGTATTACGCAACATTACCTAAGGGTTGTATCGCAATGAAAAGTATGCGACGCTAACAGGTACTGGCTGCAGGTTGTGAGTTTCAAGTTTTTCCAAATCATCACTAAATGACCTAAAGAGATGTACACTGTTACTATGTAAAAATTTGTCATTCGTCGTTAAAATAATGGCACCTCAGATGCTGACGGAATTAGTTTCTTTACAGTGAGAGTTTAACGAAACAGTGTTCTAAAAAAACCGGAAATTTCTCATGAACAGTTTCGTTGGATGATGTTTTAAAATTTTTCAAACTCAGAACAACGGCTCGAATTGTTTACGCCTTTGTTAATCAGTTGCCGGCCGGAGTGGGCGAGCGGTTCTAGGCGCTACAGTCTCGAACCGCGAGACCGCTGCGGTCGCAGGTTCGAATCCTGCCTCGGTCATGGATGTGTGTGATGTCCTTAGGTTAGTTAGGTTTAAGTAGTTCCAAGTTCTAGGGGACTGATGACCTCAGAAGTTAAGTCCCATAGTGCTCAGAGCCATTTGAACCATTTGTTAATCAGTTTCATTCAGAAAAAAAATGTTCTCACGCGATTTGTGGACTTTCGTTATGATCATGTTTCTGTCATTGGAAAATTTCGGGAAGGACGACCAAAATTTGTTGCTGTTCCAAAACATATTGATGCTGCGCGCGAGATTATTGGATAGAATCAACACGTGGCTCACCATGAAATCGATATATTCTGAGGTGTCTTGAAGGCGGCAGTGAATCTGATTTTGCGTGAACACTTAGTTAAAAACTTTCGTTCACAGTGTTACCCATAATTTCAGAGAATCCCGGCCAGCCGGTGTGGCCGAGCGGTTCTAGGCGCTTCCGTCTGGAACCGCGCGACCGCTAGGGTCGCAGGTTCGAATCCTGCCTCGGGCATTGATGTTTCTGATGCCCTTAGGTTAGTTAGGTTTAAGTAGTTCAAAGTTCTAGGGGACTGATGACCTCAGATGTTACGTTGCATAGTGCTCAAAGCCATTTGAACCATTTGAACCACTACCAGATTTCCTTCCGATTCCACATACCCGAAAATCTGAACAAACAAGTCACAGTACAGAACACCAGACAAACTAACAGTAACTAAAGCCCCACTCGATTTGCGTGCGAGGCAAAACCGAAATGTAACCAACCAGAATCAGCAACCACACGTCATTGCGGAAAGGATCACAAAGCGACCCAAAACCAAGAACCAAATGAGTGACATCAAATTCATTACTCACACAAACGCACACTGAACTCACTGTGACAATCTGACGACGGTTGGCAGAATGAAACAGATCTCTTCATTGATTTATTACTTCACAGTTGAGTAACCATACCTTCTAATCACCGAGCCAAGTGCTTTTAACACAGTAGGGTCTTCAAGTACTAAGCGGTACGCAGATCCACCAAACTGCACATGTCGGCGCGAAGATAATCTGTCACATCACTTACGTACTACAGGACCCACAAGGGTGACTGACTCCAATCTACTTGGATAGAAATGCACTCATCTTAAAACTTGCTGGATCCGATTTACGACGTGCACCCTCGTGACCACAGCCCTTCCATCCGGCAGTCCATGCGTGCCGCCAACGGTCACAGCTTTTCCTCGCACTGCGCGGACCTGCCTCCTCCTGAGTCCCCAACTGAACTGGCACTCTCACACGACCCGGAAGAACAGCGACGTCGCCCCAAAGATAGGGCAGCAGTTACTAAATATCGATAACCGCTGCTGCTTCCACTAGCGGACAGGCAACGCTTGCGAAACCGAGTGGCGCCAGTCAACACGAGAAGACAAACAACCGCAACCATGCCAACTAAACGATACCATCTGGCCAGCAACAGAGGGCGGAAACCTACAAACAGCCGCAACGCGAGCCGCTGCACGGCTCACAGTTGTCGTTCGCACAGTTTTTGTTTTCCTGCAAGAAGCCGATCATCAGAAAAAGAAGAAGAACAACGCTGGTTGTCGACTTCTCTTTTAAGAAGTAAGGATCAGTGTGGTAAGTCAAAATTCATTTTTCATGTTAAAGCTGACTTGGAATATGGGGTATTTCATATTTTTTCCGAATGAAAGCTACAGATTTCGAATTGTTATTGAACTGTGTAGACCCTAAATTTCGATAGATGACATTTCTTTTAGGAGAACTGCGCCTGCAGGAGAAAGATCAATGGTGACTTCCGGTTTTGTTTGTTTCTCTATGTCGTTTATGACGAAAACCATAAATACACAGTCGATTCTATTTGTCACAACATGCAGAACAGTTTCCAAAATCTCGCATACTTCCCTGAAAGTGTCTAATCTTATCAATTTGTTTTTACAATCGCAGTTGGTAGGAACCAACACCGGCCAGCTGGTGATCGTTCCTTTCTCGTTCCGGGCGCTCTAAACACAGTATTCTTGGGACGTAGTGCAGACCGCCGGCTCCGGCTTTGACGTATTGTCCCATCGTTGCATTTGCTTTATCGGACGTCAGGTAGCTTCAGCAAGATTATCATTACTCATTCGTTAGAATGCCACTAGTCTGAGTTACCATCTTGTGAAGTGATTGCAACTTTTGATTGCCTATCTCATCGCTCGCGAATGTGTTTGTTGCCGGACCTTCTCAGAGGTCGATTCCTGGAGCACCGTCTGGGTCTTTTTTAATTAACTTTTGCTTTTTTATTTGCTGCTTTACCACAGGTTTCCAAATATTTTTATATTATTGCCGTTCCTGGCGTCTAAAGCCTTCAGCCGTGATAGTGGTCATTTGCCTTAAAATTCAAACTTGGTATTTATATTTTATCAGTAAGCCTTAAAACTTATTTACTGCCATTCTTGGCGCCTGATGCCCTCTGCTGTGTTTGTGGCGACTTGCCTTTAATATTTCTATACCTGTAATTTGTAAGTTGCAGCGAGTTTCAAACAATTCTTAATTTATTACCATTCCTGGCGCGTAAAGCCTTCTACCTAGATCACAGTGGCTTGGTTTTAAAACATTATCTGTTATATCTGTATTCAATAGTGATTTGCTAAAGTGTAACTCACTGAAAACACTTATTTACACTGTTGTTTATTCCTTCAGTAATAACGTGTGGTATTTTTTTATTTTTTGTTGAGTCCGTAATTATTGGTTTAAAATAAATTGTGTGTAATTGTAAAAAACAACCCATAGTAACTGATTACGGCCCCGTCCACAATCGTAACCGAATCCTGCCTTCCCTTGGTTACCAGGTTACAAACTGCTAAACACATTTCTTGCCTCATAATATCCGCCAGTGAAGTTACAACCAAACCGCTACTGTACAACAATAACAAAACAGGTGCAACCTCTACAGTTACAAGAGCCGTCAGCGATTCCATGAGGCCCAATCCCTTCACCTCAGCCTCTTGGTTTGATGAGAAGCCGAACGCCAGAGCGTTGGCGATCAACGTTCGGCCGAATTCACTGGCTGTCGTTCGTTGTCCTTCGTTGGCCGAGTGCGTAAGCGCATTAACTGATTGCAAACCTTTCCAAAGGAGCGTCTCCGGTCGCGCCACACCACAGACACCAAATCGGCACAATCTCCTCAGTAGTTGCAGGAGCAGCGTTGCGCATCGCTGATTGAACTCGGCTTTTAGCAACAGGCAATACGGACTTGCGTTGTTGATACTGCAGACGGCTGAATGAAAGAGTAAATAACAAATACGTATAAGACAAGTATAATATAGAAGCTTGTACAACGTAATGCTACAGAAAAATGTTGAAGGTTAGATGGGTGGTAGATGGAGTAAGTAATTAGGAGGTACTGAATCTAACTGGGAAGTAAAGAACTTTATGGCACAGTTTCGGAGTATGAAAGAAACAGTTGTTAGCATACATCCCGAGGCATCAATGAAGCGTCAGTTTGGTCATGAAGACAAGCGTGCAGGTAAAAATTGTAGAAGGAAGAAAATCCAACGCTTGACTACAGTAAGCAGTTTCAAATGACTGTAGCTTGCCGTAGTTGTTCAGAGATGAAGAGGCGTAGACTAACGTGGAAGGCGACATCAATCCAGTTATCCGACCTAAGACAGCAACGGCGACACGGTACTTATTTTTTGCGTAGTAAGTAGCCCTGGCACAAAAGATATTTTAGAATAGAATTTGACATAAAATGACAATCTGGAGAGCGATCATGATGTGCATAATTGCTTACTTTTATTTCCTGGTATCAGTCACTATTATTTGTTTTGTGTTTAATTTAACATATTCCAACGCATTTCGAACAGTGTCTGCTCATCTTCAGGTGTTGATACATACAGAAAATTTATTTATTGGTGTGACTGTTGGGGTATTTATAGGAAGGGGTAAGGTGAGGGCAGTGGTTGGCCAGAAATTGATGTCCACTGATGTCTTCTGCTGATATGGAGCGGTGTCCCGGCGTTTATTATGACTGACACCACAGCCCGTGTGGGAGGCAGAAAGTTTTGCGTCAGTTGTTATGGTGCGAAAATCGTGTGATACATTTTTTTATGTGCATTTGTTCACTTAAGATTTTGGCGTCCCAAAGCTTCGTATGTATCATTGGTACACTGGCGGAGTTGTGAAACATTACATTATTGCAACATTTATTTTGGCACTGTTTTTCGACGTAATTCATTGCACATTTTTTTCTACATACATGTAAAAATTATACACTTAATACAATATGGAGGCCTTGAATTCCTTCGTGATTCCAGGATGACCCGTCATCAAAGTTCCCACCTAAAATAAGTGGCTCTGAGCACTATGGGACTTAACATCTGAGGTCATCAGTCCCCTAGAACTTATAACTACTTAAACCTAACTAACCTAAGGACATCACACACATCCATGCCCGAGGCAGGATTCGAACCTGCGACCGTAGTGGTCGCGCGGTTCCAGACTGAAGCGCCTAGAACCGCTCGGCCACTCCAGCTGGCAATAAGAAAGAACTTATTGAAAAACAAGACAATAAGCAGACAAGTCTTGTAAACAAAGAAGACGGAGTAAACTTCGAGAACATGTACAGCGAGTTATATTGCGTTTTTGTTATAACATCTGTCCTAGGCTTTTAATCTCTTGATACAGCAGCTAGTAATGTATTTTCCTTTACTTCTATTGAGATTCTGAAGTTGACTATTATATAGCCGAGAGTGGTAATTCTATTCAAAAAACTTTGCGATCAAGACAGTAAAATAAAAATTGCGTTTCTTTGGAACTTGATAAATATCAGATGAGTGCACAAGTTCGTAGCGTCTTTGCTTTGCATCTTGGTTTTCCAGTTATGGGTATATTTGCGATTTTCATTTTGTAGTTCACTATTGCTATTTGAGTTTACGTATTGTCATTTTGTCATTTGGAGATGGTGAGTGGATCTGTGAACGATAGAAAAAGAGTGCCAAGTGGAGAATTCGAAACATTTCTACTGAGTTCAGTAGTGGGGTGACAACAGCCGAGGCATCCAGAAACATTTTCGTCGTGTGCAGGGATAATAGCACTGCAGAGAGAGCGACGAGAAAATAGTTATCTCGTTTTCAGGGAGGATCGTTTTGACATTAGTGACTCTCCATGTTCATCTGCACGGTTTGATGAAGATTCTTTAAAGGCATTAATCCACAGTGACCCTCGCCATTGTAGTCGAGAACAGGCAAATTTGAAGAACTGTGGCATTTGCATGCAGTGGGGAAGGCTCTCAAAAATCGGGTGTATGAATACGCCATGCTCTAGAAGCCAAAATCACGAAAATCAGCGGATAGCCATTTGTGAGTCTGTGTGTATGAGGATATTGAAAGGGTAATACAGTGTGTAAAGGGAGATGAAAATCTAATGGTCACGGGGGACTGAATTGCAGTTGTAGGGGAAGTGGTAGAAGAAAAGGTTACAGGAGAATATGGGCTTGGGGCAAGGAATGAGAGAGGAGAAAGATTAATTGAGCTCTGTACTAAGCTTCAGCTAGTAATAGCGAATACTCTGTCCAGGAATCAAAAGAAGAGGAGGTATACTTGGAAAATTCCGGGTGATACAGGAAGATTTCAGTTAGATTACATCTTGGTCACACAGAGATTCCGAAATCAGATACTGGATTGTAAGGCGTACCCAGGAGCAGATATAGACTCAGATCACACCATAGTAGTGATGAAGAGTACGCTGAAGTTTAAGACATCAGTCAGGAAGAATCAATACGCAAAAAAATGGGATACAGAAGTACTCAGGAATTACGAGATACGCTTGAAGTTCGCTAAGGCTTTAGAAACACCAATAAGAAATAGCACAGTAGGCAGTACAGTTGAAGAGGAATGGACATCTCTAAAAAGGGCGATAACAGAAGTTGGGAAGGTAAACATAGGAACAAAGAAGGTAACTGCCAAGAAACCATGGGCAACAGAAGAAAAACTTCAATTGATCGATGAAAGGAGGAAGTACAAAAATGTTCCGGGAGACTCAGGAATACAGAAATATAAGTCACTGAGGAATGAAATAAATAGGAAGTGCAGTGAAGCTAAGACGAAATGGCTGCATGAAAAATGTGAAGAAATCGAAAAAGAAATGACTGTCAGTAGGACTGACTCAGCTGACAGGGAAGTCAAAACGACCTTCGGTGACATGAAAAGGAAGAATGATAACATTAAGAGTGCAACGGGGAATTCCACTGTTAAATGCAGACGAGAGAGCAAATAGGGGAAAAGAATACATTGAAAGCCTCTATGGGGGGGGGGGGGGGGGAAGATTTGTCTGATGTGATAGAAGAAGAAACAGGAGTCTATTTAGACAAGATAGGGGCTCCAGTACTAGGATCAGAAGTTAACAGACCTTTGGAGGACTTAGGATCAAATAAAGCAGTATGGACAGATAACATTCCATCAGAATTTCTAAAATCATGGGGGGAAGTGGCAACAAAACGACTATTCACGTTGGTGTGTAGAATGTATCAGTCGGGCGATATACTATCTCACTTTCGGAAAAACATCATCCACACAATTCCGAAGACGGCAAGAGCTGACAAGTGCGGGAATTACCGCAGAATCAGCTTAACAGCTCATGCATCCAACTTGCTGACAAGAATAAAACACAGAAATATGGGGAAAAAATTGAGGATGCGCTACATGACGATCAGTTTGGCTTTAGGAAAGGTAAAGGCACGAGAGAGACAATTCTGACGTTGCGGCTAATAATGGAAGCAAGGCTAAATAAAAATCAAGACACGTTCATAGGATTTGCCGACCTGGAAAAAGCGTTCGAAAATGTAAACTGGTGCAAGATGATCGAAATTCTGAGAAAAGTAGGGGTAAGCTATAGGGAGAGACGGGTCATGTACAACAGCCAAGAGTGAATAATAGGAGTGGACGACCTAGAACGAAGTGCTCGGATGAAAAAGGGTGTAAGACAGGGCTGTAGCCTTTCGCTCCTACTGTTCAATTTGTACATCGAGGAAGCAATGATGGAAATAAAAGAAAGGTTCAGGAGTGGGATTAAAATTCAAGATGGAAGCCTATAAATGATATGATTCGCTGATGAAAGTGAAGAAGAATTACATGCCATGATCTGCTGAATGGAATGAACAGTCTAATGAGAACAGAGTATGAACTGAGAGTAAATCCAAGAAGGACGAAATGAGGCGAGAAACTTAATATCAGGATCGATGGTCATGAAGTGTGTTAAATTAAGGAATACTGCTATCTAGGCAGTGAAAGAATTAATGTTGTGTGACTAGGGCCTCCCGTCGGGTAGACTGTTCGCCGGGTGCAGGTCTTTCGATTTGACGCCACTTCGGCGACTTGCGCTTCGAACCTAGGCAGTGAAATAACGAGTGACGGACAGAGCAAGGAGGACATCAAAAGCAGACTAGCAATGGCAAAAAGGGCATTCCTGGTGAAGAGAAGTCAAGTAATATCAAACATAGGCCTTCATTTGAGGAACAAATTTCTGTGAATGTACGCCTGGAGTAAAGCATTGTATGATAGTGAAACATGGACTGTGGGAAAAGCGGAACAGAAGAAGATCGAAGCATTTGAGATGTGGTGGTACAGACGAATGTTGAGTTGTACGTGGACTGATAAGGTAACGAATGAGGAGGTTCTGTACAGAATCAGAGAGGAAAGAAATATGTGGAAAACACTGATAAGGAGAAGGGACAGGATGCTGAGACATCTGTTAAGACATGAGGGGATGACTTAAATGGTGTTAGAGGGAGCTGTAGAAGGCAAAAACTGTAGAGGAAGACAGAGATCGGAACACATCCAGCAAATAATAGAGGACGTAGGTTGCAAGTGCTACTCTGAGATGAAGAGGTTAGCACAGGAGAGGATTTCATGGCGGGCCGCATCAAACGGGTGATAATATTGATGACCAAACAAAAAAAAAAAAAAAAAAAAAAAGAAAGAAAGAAGAAAGGAAAAGAGAGGAATGGCTGACCCCAAGCAAAGCAGCAGATTCCCTTAGAAAGACCTGCGTGCGTCCACATAAGATGATGTTATGCATCTGGTGGAACAGCAGCGGTGTCTACGAATCGGTTCTCCGAGCTGTAATCGCCGCTGCTGGCATTTGTCAACAATTGAGAAGTCTTGTAGACGCAGTCCAAGAACAACTACCAGATAGACCACGAGAAATGATGGTACTCCAGGATATCGCACGCTCGCACTCTGTTACACTGACGAAAAAACTCTACGCAAAGTTGGGCTGTGAACTCATTGTGCACGCATCTCATTCATCTGATCTTGCTTCCTCAGGTTTTCGCCTTTTCCGCTCTCTGCCGAACAAAGTCCGAGTAGCTTCACTTCCGGCTTAAAATGAGCTCGGGTCGTGGCCCGACGAGTTCTTCGCCTCAAAACCATGTGTTTTCTATAGTCGGGAATCGAAAAGCTACCCCACCGTTGGCGGACTGTTGTAAACCGTGGAAGATACCATATTATTGATGACTAAACTTTTTGTTAGCCAACAGCTTTGCCCCAGTGCTAATACAGGTCCCCGTCAGAGCACCGAAGTTAAGCGCTATCGGGCTTGGCTACCAGCTGGACGGGTGACAGTTCGGTGTGCTGAGTGCTTTTAGCAAGCGTGGTGCACTCAGTTCTTCTGAGGCCACTCCAGGAGCAACTCGATTCTGAAATGGCGGTCACTGCCAACGGCTGGAACAACGGTGTGCTGACCACGTGCCCCTCAATATCAGTGTACAGTGACGCTTGTGATGTGAGGAAGACACGGCAGTCGGTCGGTCCGTTAGGCGCTCAAGGCCTATATGGACGAAGTTTAGGTCTTTTCATTAAGTCTCTGTTACGTGTATCTGTTGTGCTTATTAAACTACCGGAAAAACGCTATGAACTTTTTAAAAAAAATCTTTATTACAAATTTATAATAATTATACAATCTTAACCGACTTCCTTAAATGATTAGTGGGTCCTAATTTTATCCAACATTCCTTGCAGCTAGGTACAAATTTAATTAATTAGTGAGCTACAGCTATAACTAGATAACAATGGGCAACTAATTTATTTATTATTATTAATGTTAGCTTTATATGTCCTACGCTTTACTAAACTCTACTGACTGCAGCGTCACAGTTGTGTCAGTAGTTTATAAACCTACATTTTAGAGCCCTGCTCATCGAGCTAATCCCGATGAGCGTGCCCCTGACACTGGGCAGGCTAAGGATGTTATTCGCTGCAGGTTCCTAAATAGCTAATTTCCTAATCTAAGTCATACTAACTAGTTCTAATCTAAGTCAAGTCCGGTGCTTTGCCATGCTTCGGTGGTTTTGTACCCCACTCCCCCTAGCACTGTATGCGGCGGATTCCAGACTATGAGGAAAGTCGGCCTGTCCACGCACAGGCGGTATGGGAATAGGGTGTGTCTCAAATTGTTAATTTAGTTTATGTCCCTCAGGTATTCTTTTAACACTTTTCGTGATAGCTCGTTTGCCAATTGGTTAAGAGTTTGAAAAGTGACTTTTGTCTAAGTAAGTGGTATGTCTCATGGTCAGGTAATTGGTCACGTAATGTGGATGCTACATCATTGAAAAGGGGGCACTCGTAGACCACATGATCGGGAGTACCCTCTGATTCACCACATTCACACGCGGGTGTGGCCCTTTTCCCGAACCGACATAAATATGTCGGGTATGGCCCATGACCAGTGAGAAAATGGATCAGTCCTCGGGTAGGTTCAAAGTATCTCATGCCCAGTCGATCCCTGAGGTTAGGAAGAAGTTCAAATGTTCTGCGACCTGATTCTTCTGCTTCCCATAATTCTTGCCACAATTTCCCGCATCTTCGCCTTATCTCACTCTTATCCTCAACCCCAATACCCAGTATATCTTCTGTCTTCGCAGTATTCCCTTTTTTAGCCCAGAACCACGCAGCCTGTTCTCGAATTTTGATGTCCAGGGGGCAGAGCCCCATTATGACTAATAGGGCTCCTCCCGGGGAGGTTCTGTAGGCCCCCACAGATCTATGAAGCTTTCTTTAAAAAAATTCTTTATTTCAATAATAATAATAATTATTATTATTATACAACATAACCCACTTCCTTGTATGATTAGTGCGTCCTAATCTGTTCAAAACATCAATTGCAACTAATTACAGGTTTAATTAATTTGTGAACTACAGCTATAACTAATGACAATGGGCAGCTAAATTTCTACTATTATTATCAGTAGTATTTAATGCAGTCTATCGTAACTAAAACTCTACTGCCTGCAGCGTCACAGTTGAGTCAGAAATATATAAACCTACTTTAGTACCTTGCCCATCGAGCTAATCGCGATGGGCGTGCCCCTGACACAGGGCAGACCAAGATGTTATTCGCTGCAGGTTCCTAATAACTATTTTCCTAATCTAAGTCCTACTAACTTGTTCTAACCTAAGTCAAGTCCGGTGCTATGTCTAGTATTGGTGATATTATTCCCCACTCCCCCTAGTCCTGTATGTGGCGGATTCCAGACTACGAGGAAAGTCGGCCTATCCACGCGCAGGCTGTATAGTAGTAGGGCGCGCATTCAGCATTTAGTATGTCTCAATTTTTACGTTAATTTATATCCCTCAGGTATTCCTTTAACACTTTTCGAGATACCTCATCTGCTAGTTTATTGAGAGTTTGAAAAGTGTCTTTCTGTCTTTGTAATTGGTATGTGTCGCGGTGAGGTAATTGGTCACGTAATGTGGAAGCAACATCATTGAAAACGGGGCACACGTAGATCACATGATCGGGGGACCCTCTGATTGACTACATTCACACGCGGGTGTGGCCCTTTTCCCGAACAGACATAAATATGTCGGGTATCGCCCATGTCCAGAGAGAAAATGGATCAGTCCTCGAGTGGGTTCAAAGTATCTCATTTTCAGCCGTTCCCTAACGCTCGGAAGAAATTCAAAAGTTCTACGTCCTATTTCATCCGCCTCCCACAGTTCTTGCCACAATTGCTCGCCCCCTTTGCCGTCTCTCACCCTTATCCTCAACCCAGTTCCTAATATGTCTTCTGTCTGCTTGATGTTCCCTTTCTTGACCCAGAACCACGCAGCCTGCTCTCTAATTTTGATGTCCCATTATGACTAATAGGGCTCCCCTTGGAGATGTTCTATAGGCCCCCACAGATCTGAGTATCATATTTCTCTGAACCCTTCTCACTGTCATGTCGGGCACAACCCTCGTGAGCCTGTGTGCCCAGACTCCCGAGCCGTAACCCACTATTGATGTTAAGATACTGTTGTGGTATAAATTTATGAGATGAGGGGGAAGATAAAATCTTTAGTGTCCGATGGAGATGAGATTGTTTAATGTTTGAAGGGCTTTCTGGGTTGCAGTGTCAATGTGTTTCCCGAAGTTTCACCTTTCGT
This sequence comes from Schistocerca cancellata, assembly GCF_023864275.1. NCBI lineage: Eukaryota > Metazoa > Arthropoda > Insecta > Orthoptera > Acrididae > Schistocerca > Schistocerca cancellata. Next base: position 616,612,899 of record NC_064631.1, on the reverse strand, counting down.
CAATGACCAACCCCAGTGCCTAATAAGTTCGTGGCTTGTGGAAAATAATGTGATGCTAAATCACATAGTTATAGTTTCTAACTCACAATTCAACAAGAACCGATATTTTGATCAGACAGAATGGGCATATTATAAGCGAGACGGAACACTTCAAGTTCCTAGGCGTTCGGATAGATAGTAAGCTGTTGTGGAAAGCCCATGTTCAGGATCTTGTTCAGAAACTAAATGCTGCTTTATTTACCATTAGAACAGTATCTGAAATAAGTGACAGTTCAACACGAAAAGTAATCTACTTCACATATTTTCATACGCTTATGACATATGGTATTATTTTTTGGGGTAATTCTTCTGATTCAAAGAGGGTATTTTTGGCTCAAAAACGGGCTGTTCGAGCTATGTGGTGTAAGTTCGAGAACCTCTTGTCGACCCCTATTCAATAGTCTGGGAATTCTGACATTGCCCTCACAGTATATATTTTCTTTAATGTCGTTTGTTCTTAGCAACATTAGCTTATTCCCAAGAGTTAGCAGCTTTCACTCAGTGAACACTAGGCAGAAATGAAATCTGCATGTGCAATGCACTCCCTTGACTCTTGTGCAGAAAGGAAACTGAAGAGTTTCCTCATGGCTCACTCCTTCTATTCTGTCGAGGAGCTCCAGGAAGAGCTGAAAAATTAAGCAAATTCCAGTGCTACATTGTTGATTTTCTTTATTTAAACTAACGAATTATCGCATGAATACGTTTCTTATATTTCATTTTTTCTGTTTCTACTATCGTGTTATAATTTCATTTATTGACTCGTTCCATGAGCATGGTGACTTCTCCTTAATTTGGTCCCACGGAACAATAAATAAATGAATAAATAAATAAATAAATAACTGATGATTCCTAGGTACCGTGTGCCACGTCGCCGAAGAACCGGTTAGCGCTCAATTTTTACAGTGGAGTTTCTGATTAATTGTCTTTTTAATAATAGGTAAGTAGACTTACCTGGTGATAATTTCATTTTAGTGTTTTGGCACCATAGTTGCAGTTTGTACAAGGCACTTTCTATTTTGGGCTCTATGTCCTAGGGGTTACGACCGCCAACCAACAGGAGGAGGTCATCTGCATATGGTATCACCTCTAGCACTTCTTCACTTCGCTGTAAAGTATCTAATAGCGGCTCCATGTGGGGACATCCCTTAGTTATTGATTTTCCAGTTCCCCCACTAGGGGATGATAGCCAGACCTCCCGCTCCTTGCAATAGCTCCTCAGACAGCCAGAACTATTATCTTATGCAACACCCATATAAATAAAAAAATAAGCTAATGTTGTTGTTGTGGTCTTCAGTCCTGAGACTGGTTTGATGCACCTCTCCATATTACTCTATCCTGTGCAAGCCTCTTCATCTCCCAGTACCTGCTGCAACCTACATCCTTCTGAATCTGTTTAGTGTATTCATCTCTTGGTCTCCCTCTACTATTTTAGCCTCCACGCTGCCCTGCAGTAGTAAATTGGTGATTCCTTGATGCCTCAGAACATGCCCTATACACCGATCCCTTCTTCTAGTCAAGTTGTGCCACAAACTCCTCTTCTCTAAAATTCTATTCAATACCTGCTAGTTAGTTATGTGATCTACCCATCTAATCTTCAGCATTCTTCTGTAGCACCACATTTCGAAAGCTTCTATTCTCTTCCTGTCCAAGCTGTTTATCGTCCATGTTCCACTTCCATACATGACTACAGTCCATACAAATACATTCAGAAACGACTTCCTGACACTTAAATCAATACTCGATGTTAACAAATTTCTGTTCTTCAGAAACGATTTCCTTGCCATTGCCAGTGTACATTTTATATCCTCTCTACTTCGACCATCATCAGTTATTTTGCTCCCCAAATAGCGAAACTCCTTTACTACTGTAAGTATCTCATTTCCTACTCTAATTCCCTCAGCATCACCCGATTTAATTCGACTACATTCCAATATCGTCGTTTTGCTTTTGTTGATGTTCATCTTATACCGTCCTTTCAAGACACTGTCCATTCTGTTGAAGTGCTCTTCCAAGTCCTTTTCTGTCTCTGACAGAATTACAATGTCATCGGCGAACCTCAATGTTTTTATTTCTTCTCCGTGGATTTGAATTCCTATTCCGAATTTTTCTTTTGTTTCCTTTACTGCTTGCTCAATATAGAGATTGAATAGCATCGGGGAGAGGCTACAACGCTGCCTCACTCCCATCCCAACCACTGCTTCCCTTTCATGCCCCCCGACTCTTATAACTGCCACCTGGTTTCTGTAAAAATTGTAAATAGCCTTTCGCTCCCTGTATTTTACCCCTGCCACCTTCAGAGTTTGAAAGAGAGTGTTCCAGTCGACATTGTCAAAAGCTTTCTGTATGTCCACAAATGCTAGAAACGTAACAGCGTGTGCGGTGACTGTGCAGGGTGCCTGGCGGAGCTGCTGCTGGGCGCCGGCCTGCTGGCGATGTACGTCCTGGAGGAGGTGTGGCACGGCCGCTCCCAGCCGCCTCCGGCCGAGCCGCCGCCGCCTCTGCAGCTGCCGGCGCTGACCTCCGCGCAGCAGAAGGCGGCCGCCCCCGCGCTGGCCGCCGCCCCCGCCTGCCCCTGGCCGCCGGCCAGCCGCATCGCCCCCGCAGACTCCACGCAGCACCTGCTGGCCGCGAACGGCCCCGACGGCAGCGGCGGCGGCGACGCGGGCTGCACGTGGGCCCTGATCCTGGCGCTGGGCGTGCACTCGCTGCTGGAGGGCGTGGCGCTGGGCCTGCAGGCGACGCCGCGCGACGCCTGGCTGCTGCTGGCGGCGCTGTCCGCGCACGCCGTGCCGCTGCTGCTCTGCGTCGGCGCCAAGGTCAGCCGCGTCGCGCTCTGCCCTGCACTGCTCGCCAGTCTCGCACGAGCGACTTTCTGCTCGAAACTGACCACTTGAACTGCATGCGTCTTTCGTGCCTTTGTGTAAATCAGCAACCAATCAAAAATCGATTGCCTCTCTGATGTCAAGGATCTATAGAGTATGCCGGGTGTGGAGTTCTAAATTTCCGAGTATGCTGCACACTGCGCATGCACAGAAACGGGGCCGTACGGCGGCTCAAAAATGGTTGAAATAGCTCTGAGCACTATGCGACTTAACTTGTGAGGTCATCCGTCCCGTAGAACTTAGAACTACTTAAACCTAACTAACCTAAGAACATCACATACATCTACGCCCGACGCAGGATTCCAACCTACATCTACATCTACATTTATACTCCGCAAGCCACCGTCATTACATCCCTTTCCGTTCCTCTAGAGACTTATAGTACACGGCTGTTAGAAGGGGGGCAAGTTCTTTCAAATACTCTTGCGAATACATAGAAAGATAGATCCCTTATCATTTAGCTACAACATAGCAGGTGAGCAACTGGAAGCAGTTAATTCCATAAATTATCTGGGAGTACGCATTAGGAGTGATTTAAAATGGAATAATCATATAAAGTTTATCGTCAGTAAAGCAGATGCCAGACTGAGATTCATTGGAATAATCCTAAGGAAATGCAGTCCGAAAACAAAGGAAGTAGGTTACAGTACGCTTCTTCGCCCACTGCTTGAATACTGCTCAGCAGTGTGGGATCCGTACCTGATAGGGTTGATACAAGAGATAGAGAAGATCCAACGGAGAGTAGCGCGCTTCGTTACAGGATCATTTAGTAATCGCGAAAGTGTTAAGGAGATGATAGATAAACTCCAGTGGAAGACTCTGAAGGCGAGACGCTCAGTAGCTCGGTACGGGCTTTTGTTGAAGTTTCGAGGACATACCTTCACCGAGGAGTCAAGCAGTATATTGCTCCCTCCTACGTATATCTCGCAAAGAGACCATGAGGATAAAATCAGAGAGATTAGAGCACACACAGAGGCATACCGACAATCCTTCTTCGCACGAACTGGAATAGAAGGGAGAACCGATATACGTACTCAAGGTACCCTCCGCCACACACTGTCAGGCGGCTTGCGGAGTATGGATGTAGATGTAGATGTACTCTGTGTAGAATCGAATTGGTATCCCGTCAGGTCCAGTGGACTTTCCTCTGTTGAGTGATTTCAGTTGCTTTTCTATTCCTCGGACACTTATTTCGATGTCAGCCATTTTTTCGTTTGTGCGAGGATTTAGAGAAGGAACTGCAGTGCGGTCTTCCTCTGTGAAACAGCTTTGGAAAAAGGTGTTTAGTCTTTCAGCTTTACGCGTGTCATCCTGTGTTTCAATGCCATCATCATCCCAGAGTGTCTGGGTGTGCTGTTTCGAGCTACTAACTGAATTAACGTAAGACCAGATCTTCCTAGAATTTTCTGTCAAGTCGGTACATAGAATTTTACTTTCGAATTCACTGAACGCTTCACGCATTGCTCTCCTTACGCTAACTTTGACATCGTTTAGCTTCTGTTTGTCTGAGAGGTTTTGACTGCGTTTAAACTTGCAGTGAAGCTCTCTTTCCTTTCGCAGTAGTTTCCTAACTTTGTTGTTGAACCACGGTGGGTTTTTCCCGTCCCTCACAGTTTTACTCGGCATGTACCTGTCTAAAACGCATTTTACGATTGCCTTGAACTTTTTCCATAAACACTCAACATTGTCAGTGTCGGAACAGATCTGTTAGGTAGTCTGAAATCTGCCTCCCATTACTCTTGCTAAACAGATAAACCTTCCTACCTTTTTATATTCCTATTTACTTCCATATTCAGGGATGCTGCAACGGCCTTATGATCACTGATTCCATGGTCTGCGCTTACAGAGTAGAAAAGTTCGGGTCTGTTTGTTATGAGTAAGTCCAAGATGTTATCTCCACGAGTCGGTTCTCTGTTTAATTGCTCGAGGTAATTTTCGGATAGTGCACTCAATATAATGTCACTCGATGCCCTGTCCCTACCACCCGTCCTAAACATCTGAGTGTCTCAGTCTATATTTGGTAAATTGAAATCTCCACCTAAGACCATAACGTGCTGACGAAATTTATGTAAAATGTATTCCAGAATTTCTCTCAGTTCTTCTGCCACTAATGCAGCTGAGTCGGGAGGTCGGTATAAGGAGCCAATTATTAACCTAGCCCGGTTGTTGACTATAGCCTCCACCGATAATAATTCACAGGAACTATCCACTTCTATTTCACTACAGGATAAACTACTACTAACATCGACAAACACGTCACCACCGGTTGCATGCAATCTATCCTTTCTAAACACCGTCTGTGCCTTTGTAAAAATTTCGGCAGAATTTATCTCTGGCTTCAGCCAGCTTTCCGTATCTGTAACGATTTCAGCGCTTGAAGTTCCGGTACTTTACCAACGCAGATTCGACAGTTTACAATTACAATACCGATTGCTACTTGGTCCCCGCATGTTCTTACTTTTCCCCGCACCCTTTGAGGCTGTTGCCCTTTCTGTACTTGCCCAAGGCCATCTAACCTAAAAAACCGCCGAGTCCACGCCACACAACCCCTGCTACCCGTGTAGCCGCCTGCTGTATATAGTGGACTCCTGACCTATCCAGCGGATCCCGAAACCCCACCACCCTATCGCGCAAGTCGAGGAATCTGCAGCCCACACGGTGTCAGAACCGTCTCAGCTTCTGATTCAGACCCTCCACTCGGCTCTGTACCAAAGGTCCGCAGTCAGTCCTGCCGGCGATGCTGCAGATGGTGAGCTCTGCTTTCATCCCGCTAGCAAGCGAGACTGGCAGTCTCCACCAAATCAGATAGCCGCCGGAAGCCAGAGAGGATTTCCTTCGATCCATAGCGACACACATAATTGGTGCTGACATGAGCGACCACTTGCAGATGGGCGCACCTGCGACCGTAGCGGTTGCGCGGTTCCGGCGCCTAGAACCGCTCAGCCACCCACCCCGGCCGGCCGTACGGTGGCCTCCGCTGATAGAGGGAATTAACCTATTCGGATCAAGTTCAGTCCTCTTATATACATCGAATCTGCCTTCTTAATCTTCAATGTGTTTTTTGTTTTGTTTTCATGACTCATTGAAAAGTTACACAAGCTCCATGTACACTCCTGGAAATGGAAAAAAGAACACATTGACACCGGTGTGTCAGACCCACCATACTTGCTCCGGACACTGCGAGAGGGCTGTACAAGCAATGATCACACGCACGGCACAGCGGACACACCAGGAACCGCGGTGTTGGCCGTCGAATGGCGCTAGCTGCGCAGCATTTGTGCACCGCCGCCGTCAGTGTCAGCCAGTTTGCCGTGGCATACGGAGCTCCATCGCAGTCTTTAACACTGGTAGCATGCCGCGACAGCGTGGACGTGAACCGTATGTGCAGTTGACGGACTTTGAGCGAGGGCGTATAGTGGGCATGCGGGAGGCCGGGTGGACGTACCGCCGAATTGCTCAACACGTGGGGCGTGAGGTCTCCACAGTACATCGATGTTGTCGCCAGTGGTCGGCGGAAGGTGCACGTGCCCGTCGACCTGGGACCGGACTGCAGCGACGCACGGATGCACGCCAAGACCGTAGGATCCTACGCAGTGCCGTAGGGGACCGCACCGCCACTTCCCAGCAAATCAGGGACACTGTTGCTCCTGGGGTATCGGCCAGGACCATTCGCAACCGTCTCCATGAAGCTGGGCTACGGTCCCGCACACCGTTAGGCCGTCTTCCGCTCACGCCCCAACATCGTGCAGCCCGCCTCCAGTGGTGTCGCGACAGGCGTGAATGGAGGGACGAATGGAGACGTGTCGTCTTCAGCGATGAGAGTCGCTTCTGCCTTGGTGCCAATGATGGTCGTATGCGTGTTTGGCGCCGTGCAGGTGAGCGCCACAATCAGGACTGCATACGACCGAGGCACACAGGGCCAACACCCGGCATCATGGTGTGGGGAGCGATCTCCTACACTGGCCGTACACCACTGGTGATCGTCGAGGGGACACTGAATAGTGAACGGTACATCCAAACCGTCATCGAACCCATCGTTCTACCATTCCTAGACCGGCAAGGGAACTTGCTGTTCCAACAGGACAATGCACGTCCGCATGTATCCCGTGCCACCCAACGTGCTCTAGAAGGTGTAAGTCAACTACCGTGGCCCGCAAGATCTCCGGATCTGTCCCCCATTGAGCATGTTTGGGACTGGATGAAGCGTCGTCTCACGCGGTCTGCACGTCCAGCACGAACGCTGGTCCAACTGAGGCGCCAGGTGGAAATGGCATGGCAAGCCGTTCCACAGGAATACATCCAGCATCTCTACGATCGTCTCCATGGGAGAATAGCAGCCTGCATTGCTGCGAAAGGTGGATATACACTGTACTAGTGCCGACATTGTGCATGCTCTGTTGCCTGTGTCTATGTGCCTGTGGTTCTGTCAGTGTGATCATGTGATGTATCTGACCCCAGGAATGTGTCAATAAAGTTTCCCCTTCCTGGGACAATGAATTCACGGTGTTCTAATTTCAATTTCCAGGAGTGTATTTTTCCTACTAGTGTTCTCCTACAAGGGAGACGGGACATCTGAAAGCAAAAACTCGTCTACATTTCACAGAGGAGAAGCCTACGCTATGTGTAAATAAGAATGTAAACAGGTAAACTTGTTTCAATCAAAATGGTTTGGTGGACAGGGTGGGCAGCAGTCTGCGATGACTGATGATGCTGTAATGTATTGCAAGGTGTCGCAGTTGAGTGGCTATAGGAAGAAAAAAGACGACTAACACAAAATTTCTAGTTCGTGTCATCATTGAGAGCTAGCACTAAATGTGGAAAAAAGTAAGTTAATGGATGGGTACGAAGGAAAAACCTGTAATGTTCCGCCACAGCATTAGTACTGTCCTGCTTGACACAGTAAAGCAGTCCGTCTTCGGGCCACAAGTCGCCCATCGGAACCAGAGGATGACGGACTAAAGGCCGAAATACTAAATGTCTTTTTCCAAAGTTGTTTCACGGAGGAAGACTGCACTGTAGTTCCTTCTCTAGATTGTCGCACAGATGACAAAATGGTAGATATCGAAATAGACGACAGAGGGATAGAGAAACAATTAACATCGCTCAAAAGAGGAAAGGCCTCTGGACCTGATGGGATACCAGTTCGATTTTACACAGAGTACGCGAAGGAACTTGCCCCCCTTCTTGCAGCGGTGTACCGTAGGTCTCTAGAGGAGCGTAGCGTTCCAAAGGATTGGAAAAGGGCACAGGTCATCCCCGTTTTCAAGAAGGGAAGTCGAACAGATGTACAGAACTATAGACCTATATCTCTAACGTCGATCAGTTGTAGAATTTTGGAACACGTATTGTGTTCGAGTATAATGACTTTTCTGGAGACTAGAAATCTACTCTGTAGGAATCAGCATGGGTTTCGAAAAAGACGGTCATGTGAAACCCAGCTCGCGCTATTCGTCCACGAGACTCAGAGGGCCATAGACACGGGTTCACAGGTAGATGCCGTGTTTCTTGACTTCCGCAAGGCGTTCGATACAGTTCCCCACAGTCGTTTAAAGAACAAAGTAAGAGCATATGGACTATCAGACCAATTGTGTGATTGGATTGAGGAGTTCCTAGATAACAGGACGCAGCATGTCATTCTCAATGGAGAGAAGTCCTCCGAAGTAAGAGTGATTTCAGGTGTGCCGCAGGGGAGTGTCATAGGACCGTTGCTATTCACAATATACATAAATGACCTGGTGGATGACATCGGAAGTTCACTGAGGCTTTTTGCAGATGATGCTGTGGTGTATCGAGAGGTTGTAACAATGGAAAATTGTACTGAAATGCAGGAGGATCTGCAACGAATTGACGCATGGTGCAGGGAATGGCAACTGAATCTCAATGTAGACAAGTGTAACGTGCTGCGAATACACAGAAAGATAGATCCTTTATCATTTAGCTACAAAATAGCAGGTCAGCAACTGGAAGCAGTTAATACCATTAATTATCTGGGAGTACGCATTACGAGTGATTTAAAATGAAATGATCATATAATGTTGAGCGTCGGTAAAGCAGATGCCAGACTGAGATTCATTGGAAGAATCCTAAGGAAATGCAATCCGAAAACAAAGGAAGTAGGTTACAGTACGCTTGTTCGCCCACTGCTTGAATACTGCTCAGCAGTGTGGGATCCGTACCAGATAGGGTTGATAGAAGATATAGAGAAGATCCAACGGAGAGCAGCGCGCTTCGTTACAGGATCATTCAGTAATCGCGAAAGCGTTACGGAGATATAGATAAACTACAGTGGAAGACTCTGCAGGAGAGACGCTCAGTAGCTCGGTACGGGCTTTTGTCAAAGTTTCGAGAACATACCTTCACCGAAGAGTCAAGCAGTATATTGCTCCCTCCTACGTATATCTCGCGAAGAGACCATGAGGATAAAATCAGAGAGATTAGAGCCCACACAGAGGCATACCGACAATCCTTCTTTCCACGAACAATACGAGACTGGAATAGAAGGGAGAACGGATAGAGGTACTCAAGGTACCCTCCGCCACACACCGTCAGGTGGCTTGCGGAGTATGGATGTAGATGTAGATGTAGATCCGACCACCGTGTCACCCTCAGCTGAGGATGCGGATAGGAGGGGCGTGTGGTGAGCACACCGCTCTCCCGGTCGTTGTGATGGTTTTCTTTGACCGGAGCCGCTACTATTTGGTCGACTAGCTCCTCAGTCGGCATCACGAGGCTGAGTGCACCCCGAAAAATGGCAACAGCTGATGGCGGCCCGGATGGACACCCACTCAATTGCCGGCCACGGCCGACAGCGCTTAACTTCGGTGATCTGACGGGAACCAGTGTATCCACTGCGGCAAGGCCGTTGCCACAGCTTGACAGAGTGAAGTCGTTCTTGCAAAGCGATATAAAGTGGAACGAACATGTGAGAACTGTGGTAGGGAAGACGAATGGTCGACTTCGGTTTATTGGGATAATTTTAGGAAGATGCAGTTCAAGAGTAAAGGAGAACGCATATAGGACGCTCGTGCGACCTTTTCTTAAGTACTGCCCGAGTGTTTGGTATCACTACCAGGTTGCATTGAAGAAGACATCAAAGCAATTGAAAGGCGGGCTCCTACATTTGTTACCGGTAGATTCGAACAACACGTGTTAAGTGTTACTGAGATGCTTCGGGAACTCAAATGGGAACTCCTGGAGGTAAGGTGACTTTGTTTTCGAGGAACGCAATTGAGATAATTTTGAGAACCGGCATTTTAAGCTGACTGCCGAACGATCCTGCTGCCACCGACATACATTGCGCGTAAGGACCGCGAAGGTAAGAGAAATTTGGACTTTTACGTAGTCTAATAGACAGTCGTTTTTCCCTCGCTCTGTTTGCGAGTGGGACAAGAGAGGCAATGACTAGTAGTATTACATGGTACCCTCATCCACGCACACGGTGGCTTGCGGACTATCTGTCTAGATAATTACTTCAATACTGAAAAAGTCACAATTATTTGACAACAAAAATAATTTTCGGTGTTATTTGGCACTTAACAAGAAAACGAGTTACACACTATAAAGCAAAATGTCTCTATTAACGGCGTTATAGGTATTGATGTGTTTGCAAGTACCTATTTTCGCCCGCATCTCGTGGTCGTGCGGTAGCGTTCTCGCTTCCCACGCCCGGGTTCCCGGGTTCGATTCCCGGCGGGGTCAGGGATTTTCTCTGCCTCGTGATGGCTGGGTGTTGTGTGCTGTCCTTAGGTTAGTTAGGTTTAAGTAGTTCTAAGTTCTAGGGGACTGATGACCGTAGATGTTAAGTCCCATAGTGCTCAGAGCCATTTGAACCTATTTTCGCGTACAAATAAATATATATGTGTTCTGAACTGTTTAGATGACACTTTTCGTATTCTTGTAGTTTTTGGAGTGGTGGTCGTGGTAAGTTCCTATGGGACCAAACTGCTGAGGTCATCGGTCCCTAGGCTTCCACACTACTTAATCTAACTTCAACTGACTTACGCTAAGGACAACACACACCCATGCCCGAAGGAGGACTCGAACCTTCGACGGGGGCAGCAGCGCGAACTGTTTCAAGGCGCCTCGGACAGCGCGGCTACCCCGCTCGGTAGTTTTTGTAGTGTAACGCATTTACCACACAACGTTTGAAAAGAATGTCCACTATGAATTGTGCTTTGTCATTAATAAGTTCTCTTATTATACTGGTTCTTACGTTTTGCACTAGGAGTACATTTCGATTTCTTAGTAAAAATGACAGTCCCTCATAGCGTTACTTTCACCGTTCAGATGTCAAACTCCAGCGCAGACAGCTCTCACAGCACACGCAATTTTGCACTAACGAGTAAACGAAAGGGGCTTAAAGCTCCAAAACTGCCAAGGCGGTGGCGAGCCGGTCGAGTGTTATCACTTTCGCACAAGTCGGTATTTGATTCCTGATTCTGTTTGGAATCTTCCCTTATAACAAAAATTTGGTAGCTGCGCAATTAGCACGGCGTATTGCTAAGCCAGGGGGCCCGGGTTCGATTCCCGGCCGGCACGGAGACTTTTCTCTCCTCAGGAACTAGGTGTTGTCCTTACTTTCGTATCCATATGATTGATATTTCAGTTAGGCTAGCTGAATGGACGCGGCTCGAAAGCTAATGAATTAAAAAAAAAAAACTGTCAGGGACGTAGCTATAAGGTTTGATGCAAATGGCAGCTTAACCCATTACGTTTTATATTCATGCACCTGCACATATAGGAAAACAGCACGATCGAATCATAAAAGAACATCTGGAGAATGGACTTAGAGTAAGAGAAGTATAGAGTGGCTTCGCTGATGGGATAATATATCCATCTGGTGGGTATTTCGCAATTCATGTACACACTTCCAGACATTGTAGAGGGGAGTTAGTAGATCAAGTTTTAAGTAAGAACCCATGTCCGGGAACGTCATCCAACGACGCTACAGAGCGTAACAGTTACACGCGCCGGCGCCTGTAAATACATATTTATATACTGCGTGATTTCGTGATGATATTAGATTTTGAAGGATGGTGGAGAAGGATAAATATATCAGTTTCACGTAAGGGTCACTGTTGCGGGAACGAACAAGTAGAAAACTATAAGCTGAAACCGTTCTGATACCTGTGAGAGTGGAATACAAGTACCAGCTCTGCTGCTGCAAAGATTGTAGGGTAGGAAACTTTAAGAGGTATTAGTACGGAACAGAACAAGAAAAATGTCTAGTAGATCTAAAGGTAAGCATTTTAGAGAATTTCTTCTTGGTCTCATCCATACTATCACCTCTGAAAGTTGTATAGCCTACAAATTTAGCATCAACAGTGCCTGTACGGTATTCCATTGTCAGAAGTATCTGAACGGTTTCCGCTCATAAGTTTCTACTAGTTCGTATCCGGAACACTTACCTCAAACTGATATATTTATCCTTCTCCACCGTCACTGAAAGTCTGTGTTATCGTCACGAAATCACCCTGTATAGACACATACATTTACAGGCGCCAGCTCCTATTACTCTGACGTTCTGGGGCGTCACTGCATCACGTTTTCGGACATGGATTCCCATGTAAAATTTGATCTACTAAGTTCCCTCTACAACCTCCACAAGTGTGTACCATGAACTCTGAAACTCTGTTTTTATACACTGCCGGAAAAAATTAGCACATCTGGGAAAACGACGCAGTTTTTGATCCGATGAGGGCTTGTATCAGCTGGGGGATAGTAAACATAGTGACAATGTCTTTAACGGGGTCCACCAACAGATAGCGTGGTGGGACAGCTACCAGAGAGCCATCCTTGCTCACGACCAGATGTCTCATTGTGGTGCATACGTGTGTAGCAAGCAGGCAACCGTTCCACATAGAAGCACCCGTGCTTGCTACAGCCAACTGGGCGAGCTCGAAAGGCTGGTCTTCCGGGCGGCGGGGTGGTCGTTCCGGAGAATGCAATGATTCTGGTACCAGTGGTCACGTGAACGTTCTCAACCCATAGACGAGGTTCTGGACGTCCACGCAGTACAGACTCCCGCCAGGACCGTCGTATCATAAAGCCAGCAGTGTCAGATCGTACAGCTACCACAGCACAGATAAGAAGGCTTGCGAGTCCGAACGCGTCAACACGAACTGTTGCGAACCGATTATTAGCAGTGGGATATGGCCACGAACAAGTCCAGCCCGTCTTCCACACACGCCACAGCATCGACATACACCGCTCGACTTGTGCCGTCAGAGGATCACTTGTGAGATGGAATGGGGCGTCGTCGTCCTCAGCGACGGAATCAGATTCTGCCTGCACGCAAGTGACTGTCGTTTGCGTTTACGACTTAGACCTGGTGAGCGCATTCAACCAAGACACACTGCCCCATCCCAGGCCTTATGGCCTGGGGTGCAGTAAGCTACAACTCTCGTTTACCTTTGGTGTTCCTGTAAGGGACGCTAACCAGCGCTCAGTGCGTCAGAATGCTGTTACACCCGTTCTTTTGCCGTTCTCGCTACTGGAAGATGTCTTGTTGTTCCAGCAGGATAATGCTTCTAGAATGACTTTTCACTCTGCAGCGGAGTGTTCGCTGATAGGAAACTTCCTGGCAGGTTAAAACTATGTGCTGGACAGAGACTCGAACTCGGGACCTACGGGTTTCGGGGGCAACTGCTCTACCACCTGAGATACCCAAGCACGACTCACGCCCCGTTCTCACAGCTTTACTTCCGGCAGTACCACGTCTCCTACTTTCCAAACTTCACAGAAGGACGGGACGTGAGTCGTGCTTGGGTAGCTCAGGTGGTAGAGCACTTGCCCGCGAAAGGCGAAGGTCCCGAGTTGGAGTCTCGGTCCGGCACACAGTTATATCTGCCAGGAAGTTTCATATCGGCGAATGCTCCGCTGCAGAGTAAAAATCTCATTCTGGAAACATCCCTCAAGCTGTGGCTAAGCCATGTCTCTGCAATATCCTTTCTTCCAGGAGTGCTAGTTCTGCAAGGTTCGCAGGACAGCTTCTGTGAAGTTTGTAAAGTAGGAGACGAGGTACTGGCGGAAGTAAAGCTGTGAGGAGGGGGCGTGAGTCGTGCTTGGGTAGCTCAGTGGTAGAGCACTTGCCCGCGAAAGGCAAAGGTCCCGAGTTCGAGTCTCGGTCCGGCACACAGTTTTAATCTGCCAGGAAGTTTCAGGATAATGCTTGCCTACACACTGCCCGTGAAACTCAACGGGTTCTACAAGACGTGCTGCAAGTTCCCTGGCCGGCATCATCTCCGGCCCTGGCTGCAAACGAGAACGTGTGGATTATGATGGAACGAGAAGTGACTCGTGCAACTCGTCATTTAACATCTCTTACAGTGCTACGAGAACAGATGGAGAAGGCGTGGCTTAACTTATCCTTTGACAGTATTCGCCATCTGTACGATCGACTGGATGCAAGAGTCAGTGCCTGCATTGCCGCCCGTGGAGGCTACGCCACGTAGTAATGTGGGTGTTTCAGTATGAGTCGGTGCTTGGTACATCTACATCTATATATATACTCCGCTAGCCACCAAGCAGTGTGTGGCGGAGGGCACAATTCGCGCCAAAGTCATATTTCACCCCGTCTGCTCCAGTCGCGGATCGCGCGAGGGAAAAACGACTGCCTGAATGCCTCAGTACGAGCTCTTATTTCCCTTATCTTTGAATGGCGATCATTAAGCGATTTGAAAGTTGGTGGTTGTAATACACTTCTGGAAATGGAAAAAAGAACACATTGACACCGGTGTGTCAGACCCACCATACTTGCTCCGGACACTGCGAGAGGGCTGTACAAGCAATGATCACACGCACGGCACAGCGGACACACCAGGAACCGCGGTGTTGGCCGTCGAATGGCGCTAGCTGCGCAGCATTTGTGCACCGCCGCCGTCAGTGTCAGCCAGTTTGCCGTGGCATACGAAGCTCCATCGCAGTCTTTAACACTGGTAGCATGCCGCGACAGCGTGGACGTGAACCGTATGTGCAGTTGACGGACTTTGAGCGAGGGCGTATAGTGGGCATGCGGGAGGCCGGGTGGACGTACCGCCGAATTGCTCAACACGTGGGGCGTCAGGTCTCCACAGTACATCGATGTTGTCGCCAGTGGTCGGCGGAAGGTGCACGTGCCCGTCGACCTGGGACCGGACCGCAGCGACGCACGGATGCACGCCAAGACCGTAGGATCCTACGCAGTGCCGTAGGGGACCGCACCGTCACTTCCCAGCAAATTAGGGACACTGTTGCTCCTGGGGTATCGGCGAGGACCATTCGCAACCGTCTCCATGAAGCTGGGCTACGGTCCCGCACACCGTTAGGCCGTCTTCCGCTCACGCCCCAACATCGTGCAGCCCGTCTCCAGTGGTGTCGCGACAGGCGTGAATGGAGGGACGAATGGAGACGTGTCGTCTTCAGCGATGAGAGTCGCTTCTGCCTTGGTGCCAATGATGGTCGTATGCGTGTTTGGCGCCGTGTAGGTGAGCGCCACAATCAGGACTGCATACGACCGAGGCACACAGGGCCAACACCCGGCATCATGGTGTTGGGAGCGATCTCCTACACTGGCCGTACACCACTGGTGATCGTCGAGGGGACACTGAATAGTGCACGGTACATCCAAACCGTCATCGAACCCATCGTTCTACCATTCCTAGACCGGCAAGGGAACTTGCTGTTCCAACAGGACAATGCAGTCCGCATGTATCCCGTGCCACCCAACGTGCTCTAGAAAGTGTAAGTCAACTACCCTGGCCCGCAAGATCTCCGGATCTGTCCCCCATTGAGCATGTTTGGGACTGGATGAAGCGTCGTCTCACGCGGTCTGCACGTCCAGCACGAACGCTGGTCCAACTGAGGCGCCAGGTGGAAATGGCATGGCAAGCCGTTCCACAGGACTACATCCAGCATCTCTACGATCGTCTCCATGGGAGAATAGCAGCCTGCATTGCTGCGAAAGGTGGATATACACTGTACTAGTGCCGACATTGTGCATGCTCTGTTGCCTGTGTCTATGTGCCTGTGGTTCTGTCAGTGTGATCATGTGATGTATCTGACCCCAGGAATGTGTCAATAAAGTTTCCTCTTCCTGGGACAATGAATTCACGGTGTTCTTATTTCAATTTCCAGGAGTGTATATGCTCTACATTCTCGGCGAAGATTGGATTTAGTGAGCGGCCCCTTCTGTTTAGCACGTCGTCTAGCTGCAAGTGTGTCCCACTTCAAACTTTCTATGAGATTTGTAACGCTCTCGCGATGGTTAAATGTACCGGTCACGTATCTTGCCTCTGAACCACTTGTGCTATTGATCTGTAAATGTAATCATTTCATGCACTCCATACGCACAGCTGCAGTAATAAATTTTGAATGAACTGGAACTTCTAAAAGGGTGTTTTAATTTCTTTTTCCGGCAGTGTATATAAGAGAGTGTCCGTTTATTTGTAATTCATACAAATCTACACTTTTATTTCGAGCCTGATGAAATTTTGCGCACTTTAGCTTCAAGACAAGAGGACGACCAGTGTCGAAATAAGATTTCGTAATCAGATTTGAAACATATATTTATGTAACATATTAAGGGGACAGGTTGTTATCAAATATGTGTAAAAGTTCTTGGCCAGTTTACTTCAAATTCCTACACGATCCTGTAACGAACATTTGAACGGACGTAGGATACATACCCGGCGGTTATAATTAAACTTCGCCTATTTAAAACGCTGTAACACGGAAACTAATTGCCGTACGAGTACCAAACTTCGTAGCATTAATGTCCAGAGTACGGGATGCATGAGTTCCCTGTGTCGCAGCACAACCGTCCAGTTTCAACTATAGCCACCAGGTGTCGTGATCAGTCGTCGTGATTCATAGTCTCTCACACCTGACCAGTCGCAGTGCACTTGGCGACGTGTCAACATGAGCTTGGACAGAAGGTTCAAATGGTTCAAATGGCTGTGAGCACTATGGGACTCAACATCTTAGGTCATAAGTCCCCTAGAACTTAGAACTACTTAAACCTAACTAACCTAAGGACATCACACACACTCATGCCCGAGGCAGGATTCGAACCTGCGACCGTAGCAGTCCCGCGGTTCCGGACTGCAGCGCCAGAACCGCTAGACCACCGCGGCCGGCTTGGACAGAAGGAGCAGGGCATTATTGATGAAGCTCTGTTATCGAAACAGTAATGCTGCAGCTGCATTTCGAGAATACCGCCGGGTGAAAGGATTACGGAAGAGTCCTCTTTCTCCGCCTGCTGAGTGTAGCATGATGAAGAAGTTCGAATCAACTGGAGAACTAGGAGTCGCTCCCGGAAGAGGTCAATGATCGTTTGCACTACAGGTGGTTGATGAAATCGCTGTTGTTACGACAAACAACGCTGCGCGCAATTTCCAAACGTCAGGCTGTGCGCATACTTTTTTCATGACAGTTGCACATCCCGTCGCCCGCTGTACAGATAGTGCTTCGAACGATTCTCAAATAGTATCCGTACAAGATCCATATCGTACAGCAGCTTGCACTGTAGGACGCACAACGATGTGTTGACTTCACTCGGCACTTTCTCGCAAGGGCTGGCCCTGGACCATCCTATGAACAAACGAAGCTCATTTTTCTTTGACGGGTGAGGTGAACACAAAGAATTGTCGAATCCCATCACTGTGTTCGAAGTTCCTCTGTATAGTGAACGTGTCACCATGTGGTGTGGCTTCACGGCTACGTTCACCATTGAGCCATTCTTTATTGAACAGGTTGGCGTTCAAGGGTCAAAGAATGCAGAGTGACTGATCAGCGTTACAGCGATATGCTTCGCCAGCATGTCATACCCGCCCTACAGGAGGGAGACGCATTGAATTCGACAGTCTTCATGCAAGAAGGGCCCCACCTCACATCTCTCGTGAAGTTCACCTGCTTCTCCGAAACACATTTGGAAAAGATCGAATTATCAGCCAATCGCTTCCAAATGCTTTGCCGGCACGATCACCTTTTCTCACTTCCTGTGATTTCTGGTTGTGCGGCTATCTGAAAGACAGGCTTTACCAGGGGAACGTTCGCAAACATGCTGATCTGAAGAGCAGCATATCATGAGACGTATGGCTATGTCTCTTGATACCTACGGACATGCTTCGTTCCGCTGAGCAGAATGCAATTCTGCGCTTTCAGACTCTTCTGGACACTGATGGGCGCCATATTGAGTCCCTTTCGTAGCAGTAACGGTACCGGTATGTAATGGTATGATGCACCGTAGGAGCGCATTAAAAATATTTCAGTTGAACTGATTCTTCATTATTTCCCTTCCCCACGTCCTTGACATTAATGCTACCAAGTTTAGGACTCGTACAGTAATTAGTATCCGCATTATAATGTATTAAATAGCGAAGTTTAATTATAACTGCATGGTACATATCAAGCAGAAACGTTGTTACCAATCATGTCGAAATGTACTTGACCGATTTACTTCAGTATTGTTGGTCGATTTACTTCAGATTTCTACGTTCAGATGAAACAATGAAGAAAATCCAAGAAAATTTAAATACCTGAAAACAAAATGCATCTTGGTAAATTGATTGTAATACCTGTCGCGGGAGTAAGTTACACTGGCAATACCCATCTTGGAGATAGTACCGTCATACGTCCCTAGATCGCGGGACGAGCGGATGGTCAAGAATTTGATTGTAAACTCTTAGTTATTTATTAGTTGTCATTGTTACATATGCACCGAAACAAGCCTGGCTATGAAGAACCTATTGCCGAAGGTAATAGGGGCGACCATTGTCACGAGGTATGCTGCAGATGAAGACATATTGATTCCTGACATTCCATTTATACCCAGTGACACGCCCTTCGATGTAAAGTGATTGCATTCTACGTCACCACCTGTGATTGTCCTACCCAACTTACCCCCCTCCCTCCCTCCCACCACACACACTTGAAATATCTTGGCCTCACCCTTGACCGTCACTTCACCTGAACTCTCCATCTCCTTACCATCCAATGCAGAACCTACGGTAGACTTCACCTCCTGAAACTCCTATCTGGCCACACATGGGGATTGCACCCTTCCACCATCCTTCATACCTGCAAATGCCTTATCCGTCGCAACCTTTGTTACACCAGTGTTGTATAGACCTCCGCTCCTCCTAAGTTCTACGAAGCCCTCCAAATCCTTGAACGCCATGCGATCCACCTCGCTTTCCGCATCTGTCCCCCCACGAGGATCCTCTATGATCTCATCCCCTTTCCACATCTCCTCCGTTTCCTTGAACACATCCATGTCCTCCACACCAACTTCTGCCTCGATCCCTCTCACCCCCTGGTTTCTCGTCTCCACTCCTCGCTTGCTGCCCCCCCCCCCCACCCCCCTCTCTCCATCTTCACACCCTCCACCTTCTCTACCAAAGGAACTTCCAACGTATTCCGATCCTGGATGATATGCTTCGCCCCAATATTTATCCTTCCTTCCAATTCTGACCCTCCTTCCCCATTCCCCTCCTCCCTTAGGCTCTCTCTCCTCCCCCTCCCCTCCCTCTGCTGTTTCCACCCTCCTCCCCCTGTCCTTCTTACTTCTCCTTTCACAGTCCTTTCACTCCCTCCCATCTACTGCCCCTTGGTGTGCTCCGTGTTCCACCCCTTCCCCCCTTCCTCCCCCCTCCTCAATCAACCCCCCCCCCCCATTTCTCTTTCCTCTCTCCCTTCTCTCAGACCTCACCTCCCTTGGCAGGCCCTTCAAATTTTAATGCATTTATTTCGTCGTGTTTTGGTGTTTGCCGTGTGTGTAACATCAGTGCAGTGTGTGTACAGTGTCATCGTCTCATACTGTGAACGCCGCTTTTAATTGTGCTACTCTTGCCGCCAGTTCTAAGTCTTCATCAAGTGCCATTTTAACTGTATGTGAATTTTATGTAAACCTGCCTCGTCAATCTACTCCTTTTTTGTATCTTTTAACTCCATGTGTACATTTCATCTTTTATCCCCGTATTTTATATATTTAATGTTCTCTTCTGGCATTTTATGTAATCTCTTGGCTCAAGAGCGGCGAATTTTGCCGCTGTCCACACCTGCCCCCATAGGGCAGGGGAATGAAATGACAATTCAGGGAAGAAAAGTGATTGCTGTTTCCCATACAGCCTGCATTCGCTATGAGTATCAAGAAGGCACATGGCCAGTCAGTTTGTGTGGCAGATATTAAACGTCCCGGGCAACGCCGGGCGCTGCAGCTAGTTTACTATAAAAGGGGTAATTGCAAATTAGCATCCAAAGGAAACTACACAAATGATTTTCATAGATTTACAAACGTCGTAAGACATACTACCAATAAAGAATCTATATCTAGAAAACATATCTATAAATAAAATATATGTTGCTGCACTTAAAAAGTATATGAGATATTGGAGACAACAAAGTAGACAAAGAAATCTGCCGAGTAACACGATTTATCAGAGGCCTTAGATTAGGGTACTCTGCAACACGTACTCTGTTTAAGTATCAGCTGTTCAGAGCTCTTAAAGAATGTTACATTTGGACAACAAGATCCAGAAGACTAACAGCGGTCTGCTTATGCAACTGGACTAAAACAACGGTCTAGATCGCAATTAAAATTTGTTAATCAGAGGTTTTGATGTCATGTAGAAGTCATCTTCAGGGAATGAACACACATCTGCCTGCAGCTGGCGCTCCTTGTATGCTCACGCGGTAGCACAAACGATAACTGTACTGTCTGACGATGACTTCAGCATGAAGTCGAAACCTGTGATTAATAAAGTACTGTTGCGATATAGACTGTTTTTCAACCCAGTCTTAAAGACTGCACGTGACTATGATATAGAGTACATGATGAAAAAAATCTTAGAAACATACAGTAACGCCAGATTAACAATAAATTTTTCTAACTCAAAATATTCGTCTATAGGAAGTATACAAAATGGTGCCAGAGACGGAAATACTGTTGAGACATGTCAAAAGCGTAAATATCGGGAGCTAGGGTTCCAGTCAATAAGAACTAAAGAAGAAGACAGCACGAACTAAACAAGCACTCAATACGATTAACACCATTATTTAGTCAGTTAAAATTAAAAAAACACACACACACACAAAAAGGTTATATGTTTCAATAACAATTTTTTTTTCTTTATATGGAGCCGAATCCTGGAAAATGACGGGACGGAAGAAGACTTGAAGCCGCGCGGATGGATTTTCGAGAAAAAGATAGTTTCAAACCGAGGTAAGATCCTAAACAATGGAATCAGGAAGCGAATGGAAACTCCAACGGAAGTTCTGTTAAGTAAGATCGTGATCGGACTAATCAGTAGAAAAATTTATTTGACAAAAAAACAAAACATACTCGTATATCATCTATGTGCAAAAGAAAAATGCAATTACAGTTAATAATACGTTCAGTCACCCACAGCGTCGATAATTTTTCGCATCTTTGAGGCATGTTTGAAACCAAGTTTAAACTGCGTTTAAAATTGTACGGGCATGTGACAAGATTAGCGGATGAACGATGGCCGAAAAAGGTACTATGTTGCCAACCTCCAACCAGAAGAAAAAGAGGAAGACACTGTGCACAATCGAAAAATCTAGTGAACTATATACAACGAAGAAATTCAAAAGAAGGGTTATACAGTAATCGACAGTCCTGGATTCGACGTTGCGATAAACGGCTTAAAAATCTATACACAGATCATTAAAAAAAATGTTTCCACATGTAACCTCCCCCTCACTTATCGACGTTAATGACAGTGAAAAATTAAACCGCGTGTACCTAATGGAAATTTGGGAAAAGCAATCGTCACCGAAGTTAATTTGTCGGTAAAGAGGGAGGAAAGGGTTACATCTAAATGAAAGGAAAAAATGCAAATGAAACTGGTGGAAATTAATTTTAAAAAGGGGTAAAGTTAATAAAGAAAGCAGATGTGCGGCCGTTACGTTAACAATTAACTAGCGGTAATTAGATATTTGAGATTTGGGGGAAATTACGGTCGCCAGTCCTAAGGACAATTACTATAGTAACTGAAAAAGAAAGGTTATTACACATATAATTAGCACTAGAAGCGTGGCAACTGAAGGTTGACACGTGTAGTGTGAAAACTGAAAGTTTGTGAGAAGTAATAAATTTCGCTACACTCTGACTTAATTTAGCAAAAGAATTAATAAAACCGGATAATCGAAAGTTAATTTAGTGACTGAAGTTAATAGTGAGCTTTCTTTCTGAAGCACATCTAAATTCAGTAAAATACGGTTAGTCTGGGACTACCTCAACAATCATTTCAAAAGCTACATGAATCTACGTAATTTAGAAATAAGAGATTTAACTTTGAACTTGAATTAAATGATTCTGAACAATTAACAATAGTAAAATTTAGTACGTACCAAGCTGAGCTGCAGTCACAGGTAACTAAAATACGGTAACAAAACTCGCACTCATAATTTGTGCTTGTGTAATCTAAATATTGTAGCCAGCTATGAATGCCTTAACTGAACTTTGAAATTAAAGCAGTGAAATCGACTTATATTTGAATTTCAACGACACTCGGGTTCATTTCGGAAAAGGTAGGGACCCTGCTTGGCAATGCAATTGGGACAATGAGCAAAAAAGGTTCATGCTAAGTTGCTGTAATTTTGTGATTTGAACAGTTTTAAAAGCTGAGGTCAGCCATACAGTTCTAAAACTTTACGTGCTTGCAGTCTTCCTTGTTGGTTGATTGAAGGTTTGAAGCCGTCGATCGAGGAGGTGGCGACAGTCACTCATTGTCAGCCGTCGCTGTTGCAGAAGCTGGATGTTGGCGCACCTTCTTCTCGACACGGTCACCAGACGAAACGGGCTCTTGATGTGCGCTAGCTAATGTTTCCCGTCCGCGACACCATGTCAGAAACTATCATCACAAGTCGAGCGGAATTACATGCTGCCAAACCCCGAAAGCGCGGCAACTCGCGGGAGCTTCACACAACACACCTGCTCCACTCGCTACTCCAGCCAGACTCCCTCTCTGACCGCGCTCCACGCGACAGAGTTAACACTACCAAAGATCCTAAACACTCTGGTTCTCCACACGACCTATCGACGTATTCGTTCGATAACATAGTATTCCCTAGGCAAGACCCAGCGTAAAAATACAAATAATATTTACAAAACAACCAATTATATATCGACATAAGTGCATAAATATATATATACAAATAGTAAAACAATTACAATACACGAAGACACAGAAATGTTATATATTCAGGTAACAAAAATAAGGAAAACAAAGTTATAGCACAATAGATGGAAATAGGAGGATATGCATTTCCGGCGTTACACACATATGCTCCGTTTGTTACTCGTAGGAAGTCTTGGTGAGATTCCGTTTCTATCCATGTCTTTATGTCTTTGCCGACGTCTCTTCCATTACCGCTTCTACAGCGTCTCGTATTCCTGCCGGCAGAGTTCCCTTGTCCGGAATTGGTGGACTCAACACTTTATCCTTAACGTAGCCCAACAAAAACAAATGAAGAGATAGTGATGACAATGATGTTGAACCGTCTGTACCGACCCACCTGTCTCAAAAGGTTTCAGCCAAGAACTGGCGAACAAATAACCCACAATCCGCGGAGGTTCGAGTCGTCCGTCGGTCATGGGTGTGTGTGTTGTTCTTAGCATTTGTTAGTCTAAGTAGTGTGCAAGTCTAGGGACCGATGACCTAAGCAATTTGGCCGGCCGGGGTGGCCGAGCGGTTCTAGGCGTTACAACCTGGAACCGCGCGACCGCTACGGTCGCAGGTTCGAATCCTGCCTCGGGCATGGATGTGTGTGATGTCCTTAGGTTAGTTAGGTTTAAGTATTTCTAAATTCTAGGGGACTTATGACCACAGCAGTTGAGTCCCATAGTGCTCAGAGCCATTTGAACCATTTTGTTCGCTGCAGTCGGGAACCGCGAGACCACTACGGTCGCAGGTTCAAATCCTGCCTCGGGCATGGATGTGTGTGATGTCCTTAGGTTAGTTAGGTTTAAGTAGATCTAAGTTCTAGGGAACTGATGACCTCCGACGTTAAGTCCCATAGTGCTCAGAGCCATCAGCCAACCTAAGCAATTTGGTTCCTTAGAAACTCACACACAGTTGAAGAGTAACCCCCAATCAGATTTACTATCTTGCTGAAACACTACCCGTAGTTGAAGTTCCTGTAACTGAGGCGCAACGTGAAGTTCCAATATGACCATGTAAACTGTTGCCGCTGTGGTAGGCTCACAAGGGAAAGCCTCAACACTGCCAATCGATTCGGCTTGTAATTGGCAGGTCCCTTGTGTACAACCTAAAATGAAAGACTCTGACATATTTTGGCTCAACACCTCCGTCCCTCCCCGGTTCTTGAGAAAATCGCCCCAAAAGTTCATGATGCGCAGTTGACTCAAAATTGACGAGACGGTAGATAATTAAAAACTGAGCTCTTATTATCATAATATATGGGGGTCACAAATGCATATTGTACTAGAAACCGATGATGTGAACATTTTTGACTGTCCCTCATGTACCCATAAGGTAAAAGCTGTGCAATGAAAACGCTGCTGCCATTACGATCAAGGCATTTGGAGCGGGAGCAGAGAACCTGTGTTCGATTCCAAAGCGCAACCCTTTTTTTTCTTTTATTTGTAATTTTCTTCGTTCTGAAATTTGTGCTATTAATGGAATTAATAGCGTAAGTAAATCGAGAAGAAATAATAACGTGATAGGCAAATAACATTCTGAAAAACACTTGGATTACTAAGGAATTAAAATTTTAGGCCTCGTTATATGAAAACAATTACGAGCAAGAGAGCTTCGAAGACGAGCATTCGTCACATTTTGTCGCATAAGGGAGAAAAACGAATCCTTATCGCAGTTATAATGCATACGTACACAGCGCAATATTCCATCATAGTGGCCCGAAAATGTTGCCAAGTTCTCTTGTGTTTCTAAGTAACAAATGATTAATTTGGTCCTCTGGGTATGGAAGAGATCAATCGTTTAACCAACTCGCTAAAAAAAATGTTTATGCCACTTACTCCAAATCCGGTAAATTGACAAATTAAATTTACAAAACATCTCTCTGAAACATTTTAAAACCATATGTTGCTGATAACAAGTTTTTTATTTGGTATTGGATCCCCGGGGTGGACAAATTAATACTGTCATATATGACAGCATGTTTATACATGGCGAGAGTAAGTCGACTTGCACAATGGAAGTAATACTGCCAAAATACACACCTGTGTGCCAGGAGTGTGATGTTCATTTTTGTCGCCAAGTTAAAAATTTCATTTCGAGGCTTCAGAATTGTAATCGGCTTCTGGAAACCCAGCGGGAATTGCACAACCGCGCGGATGTAGTAACGATTCACAGCATAATTCATAATCAACTTCCACCACCGATTTTTCAGGCAATGTTGTCATACGCATGCTCTGCATCAAAATTAATTCCCGAAAAATAAATATTTTTTAATGAAAACTGAGTTGTTTTTCTGCCGAGTCGTTGAAAGGCACGATGTAATTTCGCGAATATTGCATTCATTAAATGTTCTTGGTGCCGTGAGTATATTTGTTTCGAATGTTTATATGACAAGCACCAGCCATCTACTTGTTCGAAAGAAATGGAAGATGTGTAACAGAGTGAGTGAAAGAGCCATTACAAAGCGGCCAAAATTAAATTTTTCATTCTTTGCTACCTCAAGTCGTTTGGGAAATTTATTTGCGTACCTTGTTATTATTCCTTATTTATTAACGTATCTTATTAACCTTCCTATTCCTACCAATTCCGAAATGGAAAGAAATACAAATAAAGAGAAAGTGAATGTACTTGGCAATCGAACACAAATTCTCTGCTCCCGAACCAAATACCTTGGCCGCTACACCAGGGGCGTTTACTTTGTGTGTAAATGGAAATGGCGGGTGGCTAGGGCCTCCCGTCGGGTAGACCGTTCGCCTGGTGCAAGTCTTTCGAGTTGACGCCACTTCGGCGACTTGTGGGACGATGAGGATAAAATGATGATGATAAGGACAACACAACACCCAGTCCCTGAGCGGAGAAAATCTGCGACCCACCCGGGAATCAAACCCAGGCCGTTAGGTATGACATTCCGTCGCGCTGACCACTCAGCTACCAGGCGCGGACTGTGTGTAAATAAGCTGCTGTCAAAACAGTTTATTTCTTCGATTTCTAGGAAAAGATGCGTTTACGGACTGCATATATGATGATAAAAATATTCAGTTTTCAATCATCTGTCGATCCCGTGTATTCTGAGAGACGATTGCGCGTCATCAACTGTAGGATTGGTTTTCTCAAAGAACAGGAGGGGGATTGAGCCAAAATATGTGTCTTTCATTTTAGTATGTACACAGGTGACCTGCCAAATATTAGACGAGCTGGTTTGCCGTGAATGAAGGCTTCAGCCATCCCCTTCTCAGTGAAAAAGAACGGCCCAGTAATTGTGTTCTTCATTAAACCAAATCACGCCTTTACTTTCGAACTGTCCTTTATCTGCTGCACCATGATGTGTGGGTTCTTCCTCTCCAAGATCTGGACTTTATACCTGTTTACTTTCCCGGAGAAGTCGCTTCATCAGGAAAACAAGCTTCCTTGTGGTATTCACTGTCAGCATCGATTCGTTCCACCATGCTCCTAGTACATCTTGGCTTATCAGGTGGCGGCAAAACTTGCAAGAGCTGCACTTTGCAAGCAAGGAAATGTAGCCGTTTGTGTAAAATTTTCACCACAGTGCTCTGAGATACGTTTTTTGCTGGTTGTAAATTCTGTTTTATGTCGAATCAATAATTTGTTAAGCCTATGTAACTTTGTATCAAAATAAGTCTTAAAACAATGTCTAAAATGAACTGTCAAACCAAATTGTAATATGACATTTGCAATGTTGACATGGCTGTATGGGCACGATCCGAAAGCCAGTTCAAAGAAAAGAACGACCACTGATAGTATCTTCAAGCTTCTCATGCCATCTTTCGATGCTCTTCGCATCTGGCGGATCTCGGCCGTACGCATTCCGGAACTGTTGCTGAACTGTAATAGGTAATCTTATTTCATGAGACCACAAAATACACTGAACTTCACTAAGCTATCATTTACGATAGATCGCATAGACATGTGAAAGAGTACCCATAAAAAAGAGCTATGTTAAGGTACCACTTGCAACGAACAGTATAGCTATACCAAACGAAGTTTCTTTGAAATAATTTTTTGTAATCAGGGAACTACTTTATGCTCACCCTTGTATCTGCTCGTAGTTTTTCGTTTTTGCCTAATTTCTCAATGCGCCCCGTTAACCTAGCTTGAAGAATCGCCCATGCCATGATTTTAAGCTCTGCTTTTGTGCTGCTGATACTTTATTACTGACTACATCCTCCCACATAAATTTGTTTACTTCCTGACAGCGTTTCTCGATTAAATAAATGCAGTTATCAGTGCGATGTCAGCAGTTCGTAACGACTTCCTTTCCACGGTGCCAGGAGCGTTATCCTCTCCAGACTCGTCCCTGTTGTTACTGTGACACGTTTTGAGCAACGGACAGACAAGTCTCCATTGCGTGATTTTTCTCGCACCGACTACGCCTCCTCGCAGCTGTTCGCCGCCACTGTGTGCCTGACGTAGCAGCAATTGTTGGGCACCACACACACACACACAAATGAAACGCTCACGAAACCTTGCTGAAGAGATTTCGCTGATCCGCCGTCAGTTCCATTCTCACACATAGCATAAAACGAGACAACTAAGTTTCGTCTGTTGCTCTGTGGTCGCGTCTGTTCCATTATGTACCCTGTATACAATGAAGGAAAAGAATTACAACAGCAAAAATAACTGACGCCTAGCAATGAAATTTCAGGAAGACATTTCTTTCAGTAACATATTTAAGTGATTAACATTGCAATATTACAGATTAATTTACATGCGAGATAAACCATTGCAAATGTGAAATGCAGGTAGATTAATAACCGGTGTAACTGCCAAAAGCTGAATGCAAGCATGAAAAAGTACATGCATTATGATGTACATGTGCGAGATGTCAATTTGTGGGATGGAGTTCCATTCCTGTCGCGCTTGATCGGTCAATACAGTGACTGTTAATGCTGTTTGTGGACGACGCTGCAGTTGTCGTCCGATGATGTCTCATATGTGCTCAATTGGAAACATATCTGGTGATCGACCAGGCCAAGGTAACATGTCGACACACAGTAGAGCATGTTCGCCTACAACACCGGTACGTAGACGAGCGCTATCCTGTTGGAAAGCACCCCTTGGAATGCTGTTCACGAACAGGAGCACAATAGGTCGAATCACCAGACTGACGCACAAATTTGCAGGCAGGGTGCGCGGGATAATCACGAACACATACGAAACCGCAAACTCCAGGTGTAGATCCAGTGTGCCTAGCACGTAAACAAATTGGCTGCAGGCCATCAACTGACCTCCGTCTAAGCCAGGGCTTAACAACTGGCCGGTTTTGAGCGCGAGTACTCGCGTCTGCTCAGGCACGTGCTCGCGAGCAGGTGCAAGGTCGCAGAGTAGGCAGGGAGGCGAGGAAGGGGAGGGAGGGGAAATGCGCGCGCACGTTTGAATGTGATCTCGCGTTCTTAGCACATTTAACTTGCCATCTGAATGCTTTGAACATTTTACTACAAGGTAAAGATCTGCTAATTACTCATTTCATAGATCGAATACGAGCTTTTAAAATGAAATTGACACTTTGGGTGAGTCAGCTGGAAACAGGAAACCTAGCTCATTTTCCTAAATTATCATCCATGCAAGATGTTCACAAAGACTGTGAACGTTATTCACATAGTTTAGTTGATCAGCGCTTTCAAGATCTGACAGCACTAGACAGTGATTTTGATCTGTTGTCTCCATATTCAGCGAATATTTAAGAGATTCGTCCTTAGCTGCAGCAAGAAATTATTGACCTGCAGTGTGACAGAGAATACAGAGACAAATTTCAGAACAAGAAAAACATTTTGGAATTCTACAGACACTTCCCTCAGGTTAGATTTCCTCGTTTGCACAAACTGGCGGCTACAATAATATCAATGTTCGGTTCCACGTATGTTTGTCAACAACTGTTCTCTGCAATGAAATGTAACAAGACGCGCCTGAGAAACGCATTGTCTGATCGAAATTTAAACTGCACGCTGCGCCTAAAATGCACAAGAACAATTACTCCGAACATAGACGCAGTTGCAAAGGGCAAAAAGTACAAGATAACCGAGAATCCCACACTTCAGTGACACCTTTTATTATGTAACAGTTCACAAATTAATGTGAATGTAGAGGCATACACTAAGCTAATAAAATTATGTGGCATGTGTACATTCTCCTTTATTTGTTTCATTTGTCGCAGTAATAATTCGTGAGTGATATGCCTGCAGGTGGCCGCGGATTTACATTGACTGGCGGCAGACGTTGTGTGCCCCACTAGACTCTCCCCACTCTCCGCTCTGGTCCGGTAGTGGGGGTAGCGTGCTCGCGCTGCTCCGTGCTCGCGCCTTGCTGCTCACAGCTTGCTCCGCGAGCACGTATGTTGTGAAGCCCTGATCTAAGCAATACACAGCCATCACTGCCACAGAGGCAAAACTAGCCTTCATCCGAAAACAAAACAGACCTCTCCATATTCCCCTCCAATGAGCTCTCGCTTGGCACCACTGAAGTTGCAAATGGCGGTGATTTGCGGTCAGTGTAACGCACGCTATAGGCTCGGAGCTGTCCTCGAAGTAACCGATTTGTAACAGTTCGTCGTGTCGCTGTGGTAAAAACTGCTCAAATTGCTGCTGCAGACGCAAAACGATGCGTCATCTTCCCTCTCGATAGCGCATCGTGGCGGTACGGTGTCTAGTCCTCTTGCCACCGTACAGTCTCGTCGCCACCGCTGCCAGCAAATATGTTACACTCCTGACGGTCTCATTCAATTCATTGTTGATAACCGGGTCTCTGCCGCCTAAAACGCGTTATGACTAACATCAACTCACCTCTTCCAATCTCAAAGATACCTAATGCTCACGATCGTTACACCGGGTATTTAGAGCAAACCTGATCTGCATATTCATGGCGGCGGTGCTAGCGCCACTCTTATGTGACTGGCGACACCATCTCTCAGACGTAGAAACACCAACTTTTGCTTATGTCGCACAACTCCTTCTTGGTTTTCCGGTTTTTTACCGTCAGTGAATTAGTGAACTAATTCCATTGTGTCTTAGGTACTGTACGCTTCTACGAATAAGAGTTTATGTTCTCGAGGTTATACTGAGTTTCTTACCACTTGCCGACCTCAGCAGAACCACGTTTTAGCGTTGGATAGCTCTACCTCGTAAGAGAGTATATTTCCTATTAAACACAACATCAGAGGGAGATTTTACTCCATAATTTTACTTCACCGCGCTTTCTCAACAAACGACTCTCCAAACTAGTCTATTATTGCCACGATTAAACTGAAGCCTCTCATAAGGCAAACTTGTACTACCAACACTGACCTCTTCGGTTTCTCCACTGTGATCGTTTGTCACACTGAGACAGAAACAATAATTATGTAGGCGCAAACAGTACAGGCAGTGATGAACACAAGTTACCAATGTTCTGGTACGTTAAACTGCACAATTTTACAGACTGCACTTGTACTTTATTAGCGCTACCTTTATACACATGATACGGAAAGACTGGGTATCGATGAAGGAAAAAGGGAAGGGTAGCAGGGACAAAGCTAGATGTAACAATCAGTTGTAAGCATCGCACTGTACATGACAGAATTTGGAATTATGTACTCTTTCAGTTTATTATATTTTGCCATGAATTGCATCTGTGTTCGTTAAAGTATTCATCGTTATCGATATTTGTTACGCATACGGAACTACTTTCTTTAGACTGGAGGGAGCTTTTCCTATATATTCACACCGTAAAATGGGCTGAATAGAAACGTTTTTCAACTTGTAAATAAAAAATTGTCACTCTTAAAAGGCAATATGAAAATCAAAATTGTATGTTAGTGTACGTCTTGCGCCGACTTTAAATTTATAGTTAAATTTGGGACCTAGCTCATGTTTTTATAAGATTAGAGAACTTGGTATTTCCATTCAGCTAGCAGAGAGAGGCGAGTAGAAACATCAGTGTCAGTCTAATTATTTTTTCTATTTATTTGTTTTGGGGCGAGTAGGGATATGACAACACGCGATTTAGATACAGGAGAATAACAAATGAAATTTATCTGATACAAAAAAAATTTATTCGATGCAAAAAGTAAAAATATTGTATGAATTGTGTTTTTTATTATATTTTCCAAATAATGATTCATATTTCTCTAATTGTTTTTTTGTAACATTAAACTGATGAACTTGGTTTGTTTGTTAGTAAATGAAGTCACTGATATCATTTTTAAAAACAATGTCTTTGAATCTGGAAGTCGTACGTCCAGAAGTAACGAAGAGCTTTCGAACAACATCGCCTTGACTATGATGTGTTAAAATAAACTTATTTTATGAACCTTGTTTTATCAAAAAAAATTATCTACGTAATCTTTATTCTCTAAACAATAAATTTTACATGTATACAAATTAAATGCGTACTTACTTTTACCATACATTTAAATCACAATGTAATGACCTGGGTTGCGAACACTGACAGAAAGTTCTTGATTTCCGTCAAATTTTCAGTCTCTTTCTGAAGATACAGTGATGATTACTCTTTCTGTTCCGATAACACAGCCCTACATTTTCAATTAGCCGAAATAAAGTGAGATTAAAGAATACTTTAAAACTGAACGTTTGGTTAATGAAACGAGATTGAAAATTTGCTTACCATGTGCCGTACTTAAAACAACACAGTTTAGATTGGTAGTCAAAAATAAAGTCAACGTTTGTCATAGAGTGAAATGGCTCTGAGCACTATGGGACTTAACATCTGAGGTCATCAGTCCCCTAGACTTAGAACTACTTAAAACTAACTAACCTAATGACATCACACACATCCATGCCCGAGGCAGGATTCGAACGTTCCAGACTGAAGCGCCTATAACCGCTCGGCCACACCGGCCGGACTGTCCTAGAGTGAGCAAAACATCATCTGACAATGTCGCCATCTTTCAAATTCATAATTTCGCTATTAGGCTGGTTCGCAACCAACCTAGACAAACAAATCTTTGACTAATATTCCCATTTTTTCCTCCCACACGGCAGCGTCGAAGATTTTTTGAACTTCGTTTCTGTTCACCCCATTATTTCTATTCACACGAGTTTACGGTTCCACATCTGTCGACGGAAATGGCTTGCTAGAGCTGCTACTGTAACCATCATTGTAATAATTATCGATCCTGAGTAAAACAGAATAACTTGAACCTTTATAGTGGGCTGAGATTTTATTCTGGATTACTGGCAGTCGCATCGAGTGCTGTACCGATTACCACATACGATGACGCCACCATCCAGCACACACGCACAGTCTCTCTCGGACTCCTCTCCTTCCTTCCAAACTCTTCTCCAGCTTTCCCACTGTGCTGCTGGAATAAAGAAACGATACAGCGGGGGATTTTGATTCTCCATAGCCTCAGGCTTTCACAGGAAAGGGGAGGATCTCGAGACAATTTGATTATCTAAGTGTGTCCGGGAGGCGTGCGTAAATTGCAGGATTGAATCCCAGTCCGGTAAACAGTATTGTCGTGTCACAAAGAGTCATCGTGGGAAAAACTCCGTTTAGAGTAAAAGAATTAATTTTCAGCTACCCTTTGGCCTAGCGATTCTAGGCGCTTCAGTCTGGAACCGCGCGACCGCTACGATCGCAGGTTCGAATCCTGCCTCGGGCATGGATGTGTGTAATGCCCTTAGGTTGGTTAGGTTTAAGTAGTTCTAAGTTCTAGCGAATTGATGACCTCACATGTTAAGTCCCATAGTGCACAGAGCCATTTGAACCATTTGAGAAAAAGTAATTATCGATAACTTAAATAATCGGTATTAGAGTCTTACAAAAATGTGATAATAGTAATAATATTTTGAAAATAATTTCGCTTCACGACTGAAACAGAATGGAATCATTTAGTTTTTATCTCTCAGAAAACTTAATTTTACCCTCCAGGTTGGGACCAGAGGCTGATACCACCCTCATCCCCCCATCCCCCTTTCACCCTTTACCCCCCTACTCGTGTCTTACACGATTCGCAAACATTTCAATAAAACGATCTCTCTCTTGCTCATGGGATTACACTAGATGCAGACAGATGGGGGTACACAAATTCTGTCCCAGGGAGGAAGGGGTTGTAGAAGGGCGTGCGGCCACTCTCTAGAAGTAATATTAGACACATGATTAGGCCAGAAAAAAGAAGAAGAAGAAGAAGTCTGTAGCAGAGAGTTAGTGTCAGAAGTTGTGAGGTCAAGCCTTACCAGGGGAAAGCTAGGTTGCGGAGTCGTATCCGAATCTAGTGCACAGTTTCCATCTGCCAGGAAGTTTCAAGTGATAGTTTTATCGGAAAACTAAATTTTCCATACTGGTCAATGTAATAAAATGCAAGTGAACCCAAAATTGAGAGGAGTGCAGTATCTCTTGCAAAAAGCGAAAAGTACGTGGAAGAGCGGCTCCGGACGAAGCACTTCAACGCGACAGTAGATAGTTCCTGGGCACTCACCAAAGCGGATGAAAGTGGCGCCTTTCGCAACTTCTTCCGCCGGCTAAGACGTTTAGTGTGTGAGAAAGTTTTGATCACACGTAAGGTAGCAGTGACTGGATTTCTCCGGAGCTATGTCTACTTTACAGACTATATTACATGAAGAAGCAGACACAACTTTGTCAACAATAACAAATATAAATGACGAAGCGTGCAATATGTGATCGACGAACGCCAAGTAGAGCAGACGCTACAGCATCTTATAGAATTGCACAGTCTTACGATTAAATAACTTCGGTTGCACTTGTGGAAGCCCACGTGTCTGTTACCCGTTAAATCTGTGCCCCGGCAACCTCGGAAGCTACTGTGACAAGAACGGACTCTGAATGCCAGAAACCGTTCTTCACTGGCGCGACTTACGGTATACGTGACAAACAGTCAGCTTTTGTTTGCTGGTGTCCTGGGAGATAGGAGAGACAATAGCAGTTGGAATGAATGGAAAGACACGCTGTTGGCACAGTGTGACGGAGTGACTGAGATCTATCTGCCAGTCCAAACCACCACAGCGAGGAAGAGGATGTACGCACTCCGTCAGCAGACGTTTTGATCACAAATGAAGCACTTTATCCAGATCTACTATGCCGATACGTTTCATATTGGAACAATTTTCTTTTTTTAATTTTTCACTTGGGATATACACTGGTGCATATAAACCGTAGTTACGTAGCCTTTCTATTCAACTGCGTTTCTTGTATGAGTGCAAAGAGAACATTTCGTTGTATTCACGAAAAACCTATTGCTAAAATATTTCAGCATAGTCTCTTGTAAGGTCAATACACTTTGGCCATCGAATTCTCAATAAGTAAATATCATTCATGTAAAGTGATTAAGGTTGACATAACTTCACCACAGGAGTCAAAACTAAAGTCGCAAATTGCCTTACATTCACCATTAATTGTAAGTTCAGAAAATTCCATTACTAAAGTTGATGGTGAAACAATTTTTATTGCAAATAACCCAAATTTTCCATTATTCATAGGGCTATTGTAATGATGAGACTTCCCCTTTTCTTTCCTTTTACATCCAGATGCATTCTGGCATTTAGTTTGTCAAGACAAACGTACTATTATTTTACTATTTGCAAGAAAATCTGAGAGAAACATTAGACGAAGATCCACTTCAACTTTAATAGCGCAGAGACACCGCCTTCCACACATTATTGACATCTCGTGGTAAATGTATCGTTGTTAACGGTGACAAAGAAGAGCACTTTGTCATAATGATTCTTTTTAAAACTGTCCAAACAACGCACAAATTTCGTCTTTGTATTTACATTCGCTCAGTCTTCGAAATACTTGCAACGCACAGGTTGCACAAGGCTTTCTCTTGGCAAACTAGTCGTATAAAAGTAGAATACTGCATCTTCTGATCGACCTAGAGCGTCAGCTACTGCATGCATCATTAAGCGTAGATCGTCCAATTTAATGTTGTTTTACAGACACGAAATCAATCTTGTCCGTTATAACTTATAATTAACTGTTTTGTTCTATTTTCGGTTGCGATCACTCCATCAGATTCAGGTGACATGCATTTTACTTGTAATTCATGAGTTTTCTACTGGTTTGATGCTATCCATTCTCTCCTGTCTTGTGCTAATCTTTCCGCCTTTACGTGACAACGAACCCTAACTTTCTGTATAATAAGTTTTAAGTATTCTTTCTCTGCCCCTACTATTTTTCCTCAACAGCGTTCGTTTCAGTGCCAAATTAACCATTGATGTACGACGCAGCAATGTCCCACTGAGTTGTCTCTTCATCCACATCTACATCGATATTCCACAACCCACCGTACGGTGTCTGGCGGAGGATAGCCTGTACCAATAGTAATTATTTTCTTTCCTGATTTTAAACATGGCTGTGGCAGCAACTGTTAAAATTCTTCACAATAAAGGATGACAGCCAAAACCAGTTGCAGGATAAAATTTATTAAAATTCTTGACCAAGGTTTCGGTACATATAAATATACCTTCATCAGAAGTAAAACTACTAAAATTACATCATGTAATGGAGAATAATAAAAACAATTATGCCAAAGGCGTCGTCAGTAATTAAAACCTCATCTCCATTTGTACAACATGTGTACACATGTACACATGTACACATGTACACATGTTGTACAAATGGAGATGAGGTTTTAATTACTGACGACGCCTTTGGCATAATTGTTTTTATTATTCTCCATTACATGATGTAATTTTAGTAGTTTTACTTCTGATGAAGGTATATTTATATGTACCGAAACCTTGGTCAAGAATTTTAATAAATTTTATCCTGCAACTGGTTTTGGCTGTCATCCTTTATTGTGAAGTATTTTCTTTCCTCTTCGACTCGCAAATATAGCCCTAATTTCTCGTATCTTATCTTCGTGGTCCTTACGCGCAATGTACTCGTATACTGGCTACAGTAGAATCTTTTGGCAGTATGCTTCAAATGCTGCTTCTGTAAATTTTCTCAGTAGTGTTTCTCGAAAAGAACGTCGCCTTCCCTCCACGGATTCCCATGGTAAGGCCTGACCTGACAACTTCACTTTTGCCAGTACCACTCTTCTAGAGACTGAAATCTTCTTCTCGTCTTCTTCTTCTTCTTTTTCTTTCTTCTTTTTCCTGGTCTTATCCCGCGTCCGAAGTATCTCCGTAACACTTACGTATTGTTCGAACCTACGGGTTAAATCTAGCAGCCCACCTCTGAACTGTTTCGATGTCTTCCTTCAATATGACCTGATAGGAACCCCGAACACTCAAGCAGTACTCAAGAACAGATTGCACCAGCGTCCTACATGCGGACGACTTTACAAGTGAAGCCCTCTTTCCTAAAATT
This sequence comes from Schistocerca cancellata, assembly GCF_023864275.1. Taxonomy (NCBI): domain Eukaryota; kingdom Metazoa; phylum Arthropoda; class Insecta; order Orthoptera; family Acrididae; genus Schistocerca; species Schistocerca cancellata. The sequence continues at coordinate 616,576,529 of NC_064631.1, read as the reverse complement.
CTCCTAACAAACCGAAGTCGATCATTCGTCTTCCCTACCACAGCCCTCACATGCTACTTCTATTTCATATCGCTCTGCAACGTTACACCCCACGGGTCTTCCACAGATTTCTTTCGTCCTCTAGATCAGGTTGTGATATTTTCTAATGTGACTACTACGCATCAAATTCTTATACAGCTGCCGGCCGGAGTGGCCGTGCCGTTCTAGGCGCTACAGTCTGGAACCGAGCGACCGCTACGGTCGCAGGTCCGAATCCTGCCTCGGGCATGGATGTGTGTGATGTTAGTTAAGTTTAATTAGTTCTAAGTTCTAGGCGACTGATGACCTCTGAAGTTAAGTCGCATAGTGCTCAGAGCCATTTGAACCATTTTGAACCTTATACAGCTTGCGCTATTATGTCACGGCGGAGATTCATTACTCTAGATCAACACCAGTATTAGAGCCAAGAGGCAGAAGGAAAACATCACATGTATAACAAACGCAGCAAACAACTATCGGACACCACTGATTAGGCAAAACGTTATGACCACCTGCTTAACAGTACCTTGGTCCGCCTTTGAAACGCGTGCAGCAGCGGGTCCTGCATGTCATGGATTCCACAAGTCGTTGCTAGGTTACGGGAGGAGCGTAGCAGCAGATTACTACTCCCGGGTGACCCAGTTCCCGTAAATTGCGAGCCGATGTGGGCTCTGAGATGGCGCCTTATAGCGTCCCAGACGTGTCCCATCAAGTTGACGTCAGGCGAATTCGATGTCCAAGACATGCGACGTTACCTATCGATTTTCTGCTGATGAGGGGAACACAGCAAGTGCCGTAACCCGATTTCCCAGAAACTTCGCTCTGTCGAAGACAGGTGAAAATAAGCGTATACGTGTCTTCGCTTACCTGTTAATATTGGACTGTTTCTGAGAAAACGACAGTCAAAGTTTGCAAATTAATTTATGTGCCTTTCAGCAAGTAAACGGTCCGACCGAAGCTGTGGCACACCGGCTACCGTCAGGGTTTCACACTTTTTTGCGCCGTGTTCGAAACCCGATTATAATTTTTATTTTTCATTTACGAGTATCTAACCGTGTCCATGAAATATTGCTGCACGAATGTTTTCCAATGTATATTTAAAGAAAGTTGTCCTTATTCGTCTCCTATTTGTATGTCTGGTGAACGAATTAAAAAAAAAAGAAAAACGAAGAAACCCAATAAATGAATAGAAAACTAATTTGAAATTGTTTCCGGTGAAATTCCCTTAGTGTATCGTGATTCATAATCCATTGCAAGCGCCAGCTTTCGGAAAAGTGACCCGTCATGCGTGGTTTGCCGCGAAATTATTGCCGACACGTGAAATCTTCGGCAATGTTAACGACGTTTCTTTCCCGAGTAAGTTTCATACCAAGAAATGTCGTTGTGGCAAACCTGGCTTCGCGCGATGGTCCTGGTGTTCTGAATATCTATGTTTCGAATGTTTCTATGATCGCTATCATCCAAGGGAAAGCGTCAAATCATCCTGAAGAATAAATATAAGTATAGAACATAAGAATGAAGAATTGAAATAAGATTGAAGTAAAAGAATATGAGAATTAAAAAAATTGTAACCCCTGAATGTACCACACACACTTATATAATAAACGATCACTTTTATTGTGAAGCCCAAACGCAATTTTAAAATTAATATTATGCCCTTGTATCTGTTAATTTCTTAATAAATACTCCTACAGAAACCTTCTACGGATATGAGTAGATAAAAGAAAAAAAACTCAAAGAATATAAATAAATGCGCCGGCCGGAGTGGCCGAGCGGTTCTAGGCGCTACAGTCTGGAACCGCGCGACCGCTACGGTCGCAGGTTCGAATCCTGCCTCGGGCATGGATGTGTGTGATGTCCTTAGGTTAGTTAGGTTTAAGCAGTTCGAAGTTCTAGGGGACCGACCTCAGCAGTTAAGTCCCATAGTGCTCAGAGCCATTTGAAGCATTAAATAAACGCAATAATTGGGTTTGGAATGCGCGACGCTAAAGGAAGAAGAGACAATGCTAGACACTACGCTATCTAGCGGGCCTAGAACATTGAGCGCTAAATGTCACCTAAATTAGGTTATAACTTTGACGGTAGCTTACTCAGAAACGGTCGAGTATCTACGGATAGCCGCGCAGGATTAGCCGAGCGGTCTAGGGCGCTGTGCGGCTGATCCCGGCGGAGGTTCAAGTCCTCCCTTGTGCATGGGTGTGTATGTTTGTCCTTAGGATAATTTAGGTTAAGTAGTGTGTAAGCTTAGGGACTGATTACCTTTAGCATTTAAGTCCCATAAGATTTCACACACATCTACGGATAAGCTTATTTTGGCTCCTCTTCCAGTGAGCAAAATTTATCGGAAATCGGATTATTTCACTTACTATGTTCTCCTCGTGAGTGAGAATCCACTGAACATCATCCCACACGAGCAACCCCCTTGCGACTTCACCAGATGTTGCTCACACCTTATTAGGTAATTGGGCTATAAACGGCACTGGTTAATAAGAATACGTCGATATAGCCATAGGGTCACGCTGTGCACGTCTGCATTCATAACCCGCAACTACAAATAATAAACCGTAGCTGTGATCCTGGAGTCACTCCACGCATTGGCTAGAATTTCGAGTTTATAAAATACAGAGAAATGCCAAATAAAAGTTAATTGAATAATTTAATAACAAGGGTTCCATTCTAACGTCTGTAACTGGTAGGCAACAGAAAATAACATTAAATAATTTTTTTGAATAAAGGACATCTCAAATAAAAGGGAAGTAGTTCTACAATATCCAGTCAAAATACATACAGAAAGTAACCTTATCAAATGCAGTAGTTGCGTTGAAAGCTTTAGAAGATTGGCAGCAGAATCCCCAAGCTAAATAGTCATCCAAGACACGTGAAAACTTAGCTCATTTTGTGATCACAATACAGAAAATATTCACCAGCCCCTATAGTTGAGAGCTCAACATGATTTACAACTTAAAATACGAGAGGAAACGAGTAGGAACTCATACTTTGTTATTGCCGAGTCTATAACGCAATCGCGAAGAGTCATAGTACCGTAGCGGCCGTTCAATGCCCATTATCAGTCATCTACATGACCAAATCAGGCATGTTACCACAGGCAGGTCTGCCTTCTCGCAGCACAAATATCATAAGTGTCTAGAATCGCGCCCTTGATCTTTCCACTCAAAAAGTCTCTGTCTCCACTTGACCACTGCCTCCTTTGCATTGGCTAAAGGCCGTCCCCACAAAATATACATCGTTCTTATGTTCTGTAGACATAATTAGACTCAACTTGACAACTTCCCGCACTAAACTACTCTATTACAACAATATTTAAATAAATTAAAGGTATAAAAATTCCAGACCAATCGCAATAATTACATATAAAGGTTGGTTAATGTATGAATAAGCTAGTGTTGTTGTGCAACAGCGCTCGTGTTGAATGAGAACTAATTGTCGTTAAATATTGTTTGACCAATTATTACGTCTACCTAATGGAACTGTCCTTTGGTTCTCTTTTCAGTAGTGGCGTCAAGTAACACATGTGACTGATCAGTTTTTAAATTACCACGATTTTGTATCAGCAGTTGTAATCAATAGTTAAATAAATATCAGGAAAAAATAGTCACTTGTTAATTAACTAAATACACAATTATGACAACATATGAAGTATTCATGCTGCATTCATTTGGTTTGTTACTGTGGGAATACGATGTCCTAACATATATTTACGTAATGAAAAGACATTAAAAAACAAAATAAATCACGAAATAAAACACATACCTCAAAAAAAGTTTTGCATCACCTCGATTCCGAGAGTTCTGGAACCTGTACAGAAAATTGGAATAGAGATCAACGTAAACATCATTACCACCCATTTTGTTGCTCATGAAAACCACACATCGCATGTTGTACCATCACACAGCGAGACCTTCCGAGATGGTGGTCCAGATTACTGTTCACACCGGTACCTCCAATACCATCCTCTTGCAATGATGAATGCCTGTATTCGTCGCGGTAAACTATCCACAAGTTCATCAAGGCACCGTTGTTCCAAATTGTCCGACTCCTCAACGGCGATTCGGCGTAGATCCCTTGGTGGGTCACTTCGTCCATAAACCGCCCTTTTCAATCTATCCCAGGCATGTGCGATAGGGTTCACGTCTGGACAACATGCTGGCCACTCTAGTCGAGCGATGTCGTTATGCCGAAGGAAGTCATTCACAAGATATCCACGATAGGGCGCGAATTGTCGTCCATGAAGACGAATGCCTCGCCAATATGCTGCCGGTATGGTTGCACTATCGGTTGGAGGATGGCATTCACGTATCTTACAGCCGTTACGACGCCTTCCGTGACCACCAGCAGCGCACGTCAGCCCCACATAATGCTACCCCAAAACAGCAGGGAACCTCCACCTTGCTGCACTCGCTGGACAGTGTATCTGAGGCGTTCATCCTGACCAGGTTGCCTCCAAACACGTCTCTGACGATTGTGTGGTTGAAGGCATATGAGACATTCATCGGTGAAGAGAATGTGATGCCAATCCTGAGCGGTCCATTCGGCATGTTGTTGGGACCATTTGTTCCGCGCTGCATGGTGTCGTGGTTGCAAAGATGGACCCCGCCATGGACGTCGGGAGTAAAGTTGCGCATTATGCAGCCTATTGCGCACAGTTTGAGTCATAACACGATGTCCTGTGGCTGCACGAAAAGAATTATTCAACATTGTGGCGTTGCTGTCAGGGTTCCTCCGAGTCATAATCCACATGTAGCAGTCATCCACTTCAGTAGTAACCCTTGGGCGGCCTGAGTAAGGCATGTCATCGACAGTTCCTGACTCTCTGTATCTCCTCCATGTCCGAACAACATTGCTTTGGTTCACTACGAGACACCTGGACAATTCCCTTGTTGAGAGACCTTCCTGGCAAAAAATTAAAATGCAGTCGCAATCAAACCGGTATTGACCGTCTAGGCATGGTTCAACTACAGAAAACAGGAGCCGTGTACCTCCTTCCTGGTGAAATGATTGGAACTGATCGGCTGTCAGACCCCCTCGGTCTAATAGGTGGGCGCTACTCATGCATGGTTGTTTACGTCTTTGGGCGGGTTTAGTGACATGTCTGAACAGTCAAAGGGACTGTGTCTGTGATACAATATCCACAGTCAACGTCTATCTTCAGGAGTTCTGGGAACCGGGGAGATGCAAAACTTTTTTTGATGTGTGTACATGCAGATACATTGCTTTTAGGGATCATAGCTACAGTAGACTGCTATCGTCTGAGATATCGTTTTTCTGAAATCACACGAAGCGTTTAAAAGTTGTTCATTGAAAGTTTCATTGTGAAAGTACTAAACACTGTAAAATATTAACTTCTGCAGTTTTGAAGATATTAAAAATATTGTCGTGTCACTGAATGTTTCTTATATTTCTGAGATCGCAGATGTCTTCAGAATAGTTTTAATATTTGACTGCGAATTACTATAGATTTTGTATGGTTGCAACTTTGCCATATTTCAGATTGTTGAAAGTCCGCCACTACTGGTGCATTTCACATTCTACTAAGCGAGCGACTACTGCCCAGCTCCTCTTTGGGATTTCCCCCTTTTCCAGCCATGCCATTTGCCACACTGGTGGCTTACCTGGACCAGCCGTAGCGTGCCCTCAGCCCTTGGCACTAGCGTTTAGCTGTAAAAGCAAATTCACCTCAACTCGTACCAACTATAGGTGGACGATTAACTCGCCTACATATGCATAACGTTACAGACATCTGCGTGAGATCACCATCAAGCTCCCCAGAGAACTATTACACGATTCTGGCCTTGTAAAACAGACTGTTATCCTGCTGGAAGATGCCATCACTGTCGGGGAAGACATCAGACATGAATGGATGCAGGTGGTCTGCAATAACGACTCGTAATTTACAACCACGATTACTACCACACGTCCCATGACAGCCCAGGTGAATGTGCCCCTAAGTGTAATAGTGTCCCCACCAGCCTACGCCCTTGGCAGCTACGCATCTGGATGATCTACATCTACATCTACATCCATACTCCGCAAGCCACCTGACGGTGTGTGGCGGAGGGTACCCTGAGTACCTCTATCGGTTCTCCCTTCTATTCCTATCTCGTATTGTTCGTGGAAAGAAGGATTGTCTGTATGCTTCTGTGCGGGCTCTAATCTCTCTGATTTTATCCTCATGGTCTCTTCTCGAGATATACGTAGGAGGGAGCAATATACTGCTGGACTCTTCGGTGAAGGTATGTTCTCGAAACTTTAACAAAAGCCCGTGCCGAGCTACTGAGCGTCTCTCCTGTAGAGTCTTCCACTGGAGTTTATCTATCATCTCCGTAACGCTTTCGCGATTACTAAATGATCCTGTAACGAAGCGCGCTGCTCTCCGTTGGATCTTCTCTATCTCTTCTATCAACCCTATCTGGTATGGATCCCACACCGCTGAGCAGTATTCAAGCAGTGGGCGAACGAGTGTACTGTAACCTACTTCCTTTGTTTTCGGATTGCATTTCCTTAGGATTCTTCCAATGCATCTCAGTCTGGCATCTGCTTTACCGACGATCAACTTTATTTGATCATTCCATTTTAAATCACTCCTAATGCGTACTCCCAGATAATTTATGGAATTAACTGCTTCCAGTTGCTGACCTGCTATTTTGTAGCTAAATGTTATGGGATCTATCTTTCTATGTATTGGCAGCACATTACACTTGTCTACATTGAGATTCAATTGCCATTCCCTGCACCATGCATGATGATGTATGTAGTCACGACGATCGACTTGATGTAACAAGAAACGTGATTCACCTGACCGGGTAAACGTTTCCTTTCATTCACAGTCCAATGTTGATGATACAGTACCCCTTGCAGATTTACTGACGGTTTCATTGGTTCACGGTAGGAACAAGTAAGAGTCGTCTGCTGTGGAGCACCAGGCACAATAATGTTCTGGAATAGCTGCTGCCGCCTCAGCACTGTGCCACGCACGCCGTCGTCAGACATGAGACCGGCCACCTCCTGTCCTACGTCGCACAGTGGGCAGCCTCCATCCACCACATTCTGTGTGAGGCGTCCATTGCCTTGTCGCCAGCTCGTGGTTTTGCCGAATTTCAACCACTTTCCGTAGCTGCTTACGACTGTAAAACGCAAGCAGCCCCCCAGTTTCGCCGTTTGTGAGATGCTCTCTCCTACGCCCTGGGCCTTTATGTATATGAGTGGCGTCCGTTCTGTCGAACATTGCAGACACCACTCAAGTATATACACATATCTGTAGGAGCGCGAGGACCTCTTGAGGCTTGTTTCATTGCAGATAACAGTAACATCGTCCGAACTCCTACGGGAATCAATAATTGCGAATAGCGATTAATGGACGAGGGATGTTGCACTGCAGCGTGCAGTAAGTTGGAAATTTGAGTCGTTCAGGGACGCTGTCCGAATGGCCGTAGCGCTGAAGGCAGTCACCAATGAGAAGTGGTAAATCTAGGTTTGAGTTTCGGTCTGGCACAAATTTTCAAGTTTCACCATTGCATTACTACGGCGCCCTGTGCGGCTTTAAGCCACGAAGTCCCACCCACCCCGACCCTCTCTTTTCCCACTCTACGTTTCACATAAATATCTGCCCTGTTTACATGGGTGCAATTTACCCACTTGCCTCCCACATCGTCGCTGGAATTCTATCCCATTCGCCTCTGCTCTGCTTACACTTTTTGCTTACAAAGCCAGGTATCCACAACACCGCCAAACAACATGCATTCTCATAGTGGCCAATGGTCAGAAAACGTTTTGGCTGAGCAGCGTGTGTGATGTCTACCGCTCGAGGAGTAACGGGATATCTGGAGAGCAGGGTACGAGCTACGCTTGCGCGCGAAAATGATCAAGTGACCGTCGCTGATAGAAGAGTAAAACAGTCATCATCAGTTTCATGTTTACAGTCAGTGTGGACATAAAGCATCATTCTGATTAACTGAGGGTGATGGCTCTCGATATTCCACCATAATCGAGTCCATCAACATGAGGTGGCAAATATGAGGTAGCCAAGGAGGTGGAAACGTGGGTTTTACTATGCCAAGACTGCATGGTAGCTACAACAGGAAATTAATTAGCAGAAGTACAAAATAAGAAAGTATTTATTACTTAACTTTGCTGTAGTCCACGATCAGTTGGTTGACAGTTATAGAATACGCGACTAGACTAAGCGTCTGTAGAATGACATAATTTACAAGTCACAAATCTTGCAGTGACGAATTGATGTCTCGTAATCTTGAATGTCGAATCCGGTAAATTTGAAGACTAACTTGGAACGGACCTACACAAACTTGATGGCAGCAACGACTGAGCTGCAGACGATGACTGACTAACATCGGCGCTGGCTGTCCACCGAGGGCGGCTACGAACTGTAGACTGGCACAACTGCACTGCTCTCCTGCTGCACATGAAGTGGCCTAGCGGCGCCTCGCGGCGAGCATGAGTACTGCGATTGTCTGTGTATTCTTTGGCTAACACAGCCGTTCTTCTGTTCCGTTCATCGAGAGAATCGCATCCGGCGGATCGATCTCTTAGGCGGCGGTGTGGTCGTATGACTGACGACATCACAGAGGCTGAGTGAAGGTGTCACAGAAAAGCTTTCAGCACGAAAGTCTCACAAAAGCTTCAGATCCGCAGATCGGCTGTGCACAAACTTCTTCAAAATCTGTAAATCTGCAGCAGTTCTGCTTGGTACTGTTTCAAACGCTGAAACTGGCCCACGAAGCACAACGAAAGCAATTTTTATGGGCATTATTCATTTCTTAAATGCGAATTGCGATTTCCTAAACGGCGCGATATTTTCCAACGAATCCATTTTCCACGTGTTCGATATGGTAAACGAATGTAACGGTCGTTTCAGGAAACAAATAATCTCCACGTTCATACGCAATAGCCATAAAGTGATTGTACGGTGTTGTTTACGACTTGTAGAATCACTGAAGCATTGTTTTAGGAAATATTTATTATTTTATAACTTTCTTTAATATTCTGTGACCAGCATCATTTTTCTAACAAGATGGTGTACCGACCAGGTTTATCTAGAAGAATAAACTGTCAGAAATGGCGAGATTCCCTTGCCTCTCTAGTCACCCAACATTCATTTATGGGTTTAGCCTATGGGGATCGACTTTTTTCTAATTCCTGTGAGTGAAGACCCAGTTCACTTACACGAGGGCCATAGTTGATGCACATCTGTTGTAACTAATAACTTGGGGGGGAGGGGAGGGAAGGGGGAAGATAAATCACTGCTTAGGTATTGCGTATGGCACTGAATGAGCATATATTATTGCCTAAAAAACTGAATGTGTGAGTCTTATCAACCAAATTGCAGTTTTTTATGTTACTCAATTCATATGCATATTTTGAAACTTCTTATATGTTGCTTGTGTGTCACATCATTAGAAAGTTTCATTTTTTTATTTTTCTTCGTATATCTTTGTAGTACAGAATATCAATGTATAAAAGAAAAGACAAAAAAGTTTTTCTGTTCTTGTGTAACAACTGCATCCATCGGAAATAATGAATAACATGCTATTGAATATGTGTTAAATTTCAAACATCTAATACGTATTTCAGTTGTTAATAGAGATACTGACTCTCGAGCGAGCCTCAGCCACCTGTCGGGTACCCTCTAAACCCCTTATTAAAATTTTGACACATACCACAAAAGCTAAAACTAAGACTATATAACACGTCAATAATCCCATCAGTACTGTATGTTGTCTGTCTATGTAGCAGAGTGGTCAGCGTGACCAACCTTCACGCAGGAAGACTGGTTAGATTCCCGGTCGTGCCAGGGAGTTTTCCATGGTGCGATGACTGGGCTGGGGTGCACTCATCCTCGTGATGCCAGTTTAGGAGCCACGGAGCCACCTGAATGAGAGGTAGGAGCTCCAAGGCCGAAGCGTCGACAACGGCCGGGAGTGCAGTGTGCTGACTCCATGCCCCTCCATATCGCATCCGATGATGAATTACTGGGGATGACACGGCGATCTGTTGACCACTGCGTGGTCCTCAGGGCCTGATAGCAGGGTTTCTTTTGTTTTCTTTTTCTGTACTACTTGGTTGTCAGAACTGGAGCACAAGAAAGCAAGACCTTAAACAAATGCTTACATTTGGAAGAAATGTTGTCAGGAAAATATGTAGACAAGTGGTGGGACTTATCTACTAGAGAAAGGAGAAGGCGCCGCAGTACAGAACTAGAAGAAATATGCAATGAGCCTAACATCGTTGGAGTGATGATAACCAAAAGACTCCAACGGGCTGGACGTATAGTGAGAACGGGAGGAACGAGATGGCCCAAAATTACACTGGACTGTGTCCTATATGGCAGCAGACCAGTGGGAACATCTGGGAAGACATGGATGAATGGGGCAGTACAAGACTTGATGCAGCTGGAAACCATGGAGAACGGGAGACAGGCAGCAGAAGACAGAATCAGATGGAGAGCGCTAACTGCGAAGTCGCTCGGCCCTCTGAGCCTAATCGCATAGAGTAAAGCAAGTAAGTCATAGAGACACCGACACCATCACGAAAACAAACTCGAGGCACCATTGTGGGACAAAAAGTGCCCTCTACCTATAATAATTGTGCATATGTCATTTTTTCACCGTACATATTAATGGCGAATATACTTTTTAATAAAACAATTTTACTGTTTCCGATCAGGTTTCTCCAAAACTGCGATATAAGCTTTTAACAGATTAAAATTTACTTTAGTTATGACAGTGAACCGATAGTTCTGTACTGACAAGTTACTCTGTAACTGCAATATATGGTATGTTGGCATTTAATACATTCCAAAATTTCTTCTTTTTGTAAACTACGATATTTATATCAGTAAATGCATCTCTCTAGTTAATTATATTTTTAACTTTGTCTAACAGATCTGAAGATGGGCAGTTAGCCTGAAACCGGTCATTGAAAATAAAAAATAGCAATCAAAGACTGAAATGCCATATTTTTATTTAAAGAACGATCGCGGAAATCTGATTAAAACAATCATGTCTAGTTTTGATAGAAAAGCAGTTTGTTTTTTGTCATAAGTGTTTAGCTTCTTTTATTTATGTAGCACGTTCAGTGGCCTGTAATACACATTCTTTCTTATATACTCGTTTATAATAAATGGATTATGTAGTACTTACAAGTATGTTACTTTGCTACATTTTTCTCATGTTAATCTCTTGTTTTTCACTTCAGAAACAACTTTTGCAGCACAAGTTCCGCGAGGTTACGTTATCGTTTCGTGTTATTTACGCTTTCCAACGTTGCTAGTCCATTTACCAGGTCGTGATCACGTTTGCCTGTAAAACAATAAAATGCGAAATATAAGCGGAATAAATAACTACCCCCTTATCCTTCCCTCCCTTCTCTCTCTCTCTCTCTCTCTCTCTCTCTCACGCACACACACACACACACACACACACACAAAACAAATGAGCAGATATAAAACCACACACACAACGAAAACAAAAGACAAAAGATAAAAACACAGCGACAGTTTGCAACACTACACACCGGAAACACAAACACCTTCCACACAATGAAAATTACAAACGGGGGTTTGTAATAAATGTGGGTGAAAAAACGCCGGAAATCGGCTATCTGGATTATGGGGGCCGAGTAAACACATGTCCAGGACCACACACACAGATTAGTAACATTGGAAAATAAGTAAAACAAAACGTCAATGTAACTTCATAAAACTTGTACTTCGAAAGTTGTTTCTAACCTGAAAGACAAGAGAGAAACATCACAAAATGTACCATAGTAACATACTTGTAACTACTATATAGTAGTTACAAGTTTATTGTCTATATAAAACAAAAATATATTACAGGTCACTGAAAATGCTTGATGAAAAAAAGAAGCGAAACGCGCATGGCAAGAAACAAACCGTCGTCCATTTCGTTGCGAAGATGGAATATACCTCCATTGAGGACTAAAGGTTTCTTTAACGACGGTGAACATTCAAGTGGCTGTCGTAATCTATGTTATTGCATATCTTTTTGGGTGATTTGATAATGAACTTAGGCTCGAAATTGGTCACCAAGTAATACAGAAAATTAATACTGCAACTTTGGTGGTTCTCTGCAATTTATTGCTTAATTTGGAGAAGGGAATATGCTTACATGGGTATGGTCGAACAGTTCCTGCTACCACAGATCGAAAAGCTGTAGCCATCCAATATTTTCTAGTATGATGGTGCATCCCCACTCTGTAGAGTGAACGTGCTGAATCACACATTTCCAGAGAAGTGAATGGTTATGATGGTCCCATCGCATTGCTCTTGCTCTCTCCCGAAGTCCTGCCATTAGAGTTCTTTTTGTGGGATTACGTCGAGTACACAACAACACTCAATGACATTGCTACTCTTGGGGCACGAATCAGTGAAGCGATGCGAACTCTTGATGCTGCAACACTGACCCGTACGTAGACGCAACTCGATTACCGGCTTGATGTTCTACTAGCGACGAGTCGGCCATACATTGAATTTGTGGAATACCAGAAAAAATGAGAGGTGCTAAATGTTTTACAATAGACCACGACGTTCCGAAGTTGTGAGCGTTTGAAATGATAACGGAACTTTATGAACATCCGGTACATTTACACCCCCATGGCACGAACAGGAAAGTTGGCTAAAAATTGCCGACGGCCTGTTCACCAGCGATCCCAGTTCAAGGGGTCAGGCTAGCTGCTTATCTAGACCCGGATAAGCCAACATAAACAAGCGGCCATTGGAGATCTACCCTCTGGAGTCACGTTCTGCTGCAAGAAAACTCTATTCCTTGATACAAGTGAAACATTCGCTGTTACCTGCTTATCACCTGCTTCTTTAGGAGAGGCAATATCTTTACGCACAACCACCCCTCGAAAGGCATCTTTACTCTCAGCTGTCCAACAACGAGTAGGAATGTGACGTCAACTATCTCGTGACAACCGAAATAGGATAATATACAAGAGAAGACCATTGCAGAAACCAGCAAGCAACGTGGTGGCCATGAAGAGGACTGTTGTAAAAATTGTCTAGACGTCGGTTCCAATAGTAGTTACAGTTTAAAAATAACGCGCCCTAAAGCCCAAAATGATGTTATTCGAAATAATTCTTCATAGAAGGATTAGGTTATTGGCTTGCCTTGGTTCCACCGTAACCTTTATTTTCCGGAATGTCTTCTGCAAGTAGTACAACATCCCTAACAACGTCGAGGTCCAGTCAGTGACATAAGGGCCGCCTACCACGAGGTGTATGGGTTTTGTCCTCCTCTAATCCGTGTACAGTGAGATACAATCGGAGCTATCAGGTGGGCTTAAGGGTTACTAACTTTTCAACACTAGTTTTAGGTAGAATTGCTAAAAGTCCTGGCAGGAAACAGCACTCCCGAGAGACCTTATACAGCGGAAATAAAGAAAAATCTGCTGCTCCTGAGGCTGCTTGGTTGAATAGCCGGAATGCTGAAACAATTTTTGGGACTTCGGGAATGATTAATCACTCTGCAGCGGAGTTAGACTCGTGCAGGAGGCCCTCTGTAAAGTTCTAAGAAGGAGGGCAAGTACTGGCGGAAATAGGAGGTGCAAGTTACGATAAGTTCGTTCTTTTTTTTTTTTTTTTTTTTTTTTGACACAATAATCACACCAAAGTGGTGAAACTTGTGTCACTTCTAGACGTAATCTCCCTGCAGTCACATACATTTTTTCACAACGTCGACGACATGCGTCCATGGCCACTGCGAACGATTCTGTAGGAGTCTGATTCGACCACTGGAAAATTGCTGACGCAATAGCGGCGCTGCTAGTGAATGTGTGACAACGGACAATGTCTTTCATCGTTGGAAACAGCCAAAACTGGCTATCAACCAGGTCAGAAGAGCAGGGAACATAAGGAACCATTTCACAGTTGTTGTCAAGAAGAAACTATAGCATTGCGTTCTCCCGATTCACTGGTGCGTTGTCTGATTTGCCGTTTTTCACACAATGCTTTAAGAAATCCTGGTAGGATGCATGGAGGACATTTTTCTCATTTTGCAGACGTTCAGGCAGGATTGTGTGCACAGATTCTGCGGAAATGGCAGCTTTAGAGGCGATGTGTATCAAACTCATTCGGCGATTTTTCAAAACAACTTTCTCCAGTCGCTCTTTCCTGTCACACCGGCTGATGGGAGGCTGAGATTGTCTTGACACTGCATGTCTGTTTAAAGTTGTTCGATTTCTAGCTTATTTTAGGTATCCGATGAGAGTAGGTTCTCTTTTTATTCGATGAATCGTACTTCATACTTATACACCGGATATTCTTCAGACAGAACACTTTAGTATACGATATGTTACGCGCACAATTTTTGAGTAAAAGCAATGTGATCTTGGGTTTCAATAGTATTGTCGTTGCCTATGCAACATTCGGCAGCACTAAGTGAGAGAATCTGGTTTTGGTCACGCTGGTAAGCGGTCTGGCAGTAACTAACAGGACACATAGATACAAACACGGAAGATACTGATTTTTGGAAATCTGGTCTGGTCAAGATTAATCATACCGCTATCAAGGGCGTCTCCAGACAAGTCTTCCGCCTGGAATCTCATTAACTGGAGTGGATTTGTCTTCAGTGATGGGTCCCGCCCCAATGACTAGCAAAAACGTTTCTGGAGACGTTCTGGACAGCAACCTTACTGTCGCCCTCCACATGGCCCGACAGCCAGGAATGATGGTCTGGGTTGGCATTTCTCTTCGTAGCAGAACCCCTTTGGTTGCCATCCGCGGCACCCTTACAGCATAGCGATACTTCGACTATGTTCTACGCCCCGTTTTGTTGCCCTTCATGCCAAACCGTCCTGAGCTTACATTTCAGCAAGATAATGACACCCCCCTCCCCTCCCCACTCCATCCGGCACACGGCGAGAGTTTGTACTGCTTCCCAAAGATTGCCTTGGCCAGCAAGGTCGCCAGCTGTCTCCCAAATTCATATCGTCTGGAACATTATGCATTATGACCAAGGCCCTGCGAGCAGCTCGAGATTTTGAGACACTAACGCCTCAGTTGCCGCCAGATTAGCTGAGAGCGCTAATGCGCTGCTTCGTGGACTCGGGTAAGCGCACCGGCCCCGGATCGAATCCACCCGGCGGATTAACGGCGTGGGCCGGTGTGTCGGATAGCCTGGATTTGGTTTTAGCCGGTTTTCCACATCCCGCTAGGTGAATACCGGGCTGGTCCTCACATCCCACCTCAGTTACACGACACAAACATTTGTAACACTTCTGCACTATTTCAAGGTTTACACTAGATGCAGGCAGCTGGGGTACATTGATTTTGTCCCGGGGGCTATGGAGTGGCGGCAGGAAGGGCATCTGGCCACCCCTTTAAATTAACCTTGCCATATCCGTCGTAGCCACACCGACCCTGCGACCAAAGCGGGACAAAGGCGCAAGTGAAAGAAGGAAAGAACGCCTCAGTTGGACTGAATTTGATACGATATCCCTCAGGGCCCGATTCAACAACTCTATCGATAAAAGCCAAGCCGAATAACTGCTTGCATAAGAGCCAGCTTGGACTAGAGCGTTACTGACTGGCTCAGTTTGTGAAGCTCGCTGTGTGGAATAGATCACACATTTTTGCCGAAACTGACATCATTGGTTTATCTGTACATGTACATGACATCTACCAATTTCCATGCCATTCGAATAATTCGCTCATGATTTGTGATACGTCATTTTTCTCGCATCAAAGGATAAAAAAAAACTTCCGCAGTTGCCGAAAGTTTCACAGTAAACCACATTTCTCTGCGTCTCCAGGTTATGTTATTTGTGGACATCTGTGAACCGTGAATTTACGTTCAAAATATTTTCTTAAAGAATTTACTGTATTTACTGGCAATTCATCAAGAACATTGACACATTTAATCACACTAGGTGAGCGTGGAAGTAGTTGCCAGGAAGTAACTGACAGAAAATTACCTTCAACAAATGTGAATTTATTCCTAAAAGCTATTTCAAACCAGATTTAAAATTATAAGCAGAAAAGCACACTCGAAATATCAACTTGCAGTTTGATTTAGAGGCAAGAACAATATTAACAGTAGGAGCCTTCGGGCTGAGAAGCTTGCCTGTTCCATTTCAACACGGCCGTAGTGATGATTGCTCACAACAACCTCTGAAAGAGTACACTGGTGCGAATCTGCAACACATCAGATTACTTTAAACAAAAAATTTTAACAACTCATACAACCATGTAAACTATGCACCCCGTAAGAGGAATGGAAATGGTACAACCACTCAAATTATTTGCCACTGAAAGTGCAATTTGCTGTTTTTTTTTTTAATGGACTCTTACGGTGGAAGGGTGGCAAGCTTATAACCTAAAATGACTATTTAAATAAAACCCATAAAATGCAGCCTTACATAAAGAGTACAACATGCTCTTCTACATTACACATATACCACCTCGCAAGATGATAAGCAAGATAGAAACATATTTCGAGAATTTGGCCTTTAAGCAATAAATTCGTTAACACCGAATCCGACAAACATGACAGACGCAGCTATTAACGTATGGCAGATTGACAAGGGGGGGGGGGGGGGTGGTTACCACGCTTCAACGGACGCAGGAAGGTGCGCCGATCTCCCGTCGCACGGCGTCGCAGCTCGCCCCGGCCAGCCCGATGTCGTGGTTCCGCTCCTGTTGCTCTCTCGTGAACCGCGAAGCCAATACCCGTTTCTATACGGCGCTGCCCACTTGACTCACGTGGGGGCCTCACATACGCCGACGCTCAAGGCGGACAACGTGTCTCAGGACGCGACCGACCAACCGACCAATCCAACAGCGAATGACCGTTGCCCGAGCAACTCGAGCAGACTGGCGGCCTAACGCGCAGACCGAGATGCAGGAACTCAGCCCCGACCGGGCGACCACTAGCTGAGTTCTGTTACTGGCGGAGTGGCAAGACTATCATTTTCTGGCTTAAAGTTTGATCCAAACGACAGACATACTCGCACTCCGACGACAGACAGACACTGACTGCCCCACACTGAGCGGCCGGCCGCGGTGGTCTAGCGGTTCTGGCGCTGCAGTCCGGAACCGCGGGACTGCTACGGTCGCAGGTTCGAATCCTGCCTCGGGCATGGGTGTGTGTGATGTCCTTAGGTTAGTTAGGTTTAAGTAGTTCTAAGTTCTAGGGGACTTATGACCTAAGATGTTGAGTCCCATAGTGCTCAGAGCCATTTGAACCCACACTGAGCCGGCTGACCAACTGACTAGAGTCGCCTTGACTAACCGACTCAACTCTAACGAGTTTTTTTTCTTTATTGTTATTTTAATCACCTTATACAAAGGTGGGCTGTCAGCAGCATATTACGCTGCTCTTCAGCCGCTAGTGGTTCAATAAATATGACATTCAGGTGGTACAGATAATACAATAAAAATGGCGGGCAAAAACTGTAGACACGAAAACAATAAACATGAATCCGTTCACGCTGGACGAGAATAAACACTAAAAACCCGTTGACACGGCGCACAAAACACGGACGACTGCGACGGCACAGGTGAACAGTGGTGGCGTGATGGCGAAAGAACACTAAACACAAAAGGAAGGCACACACACACAAGACACTGATGACGATGATCTCCGGCGCGCGAATGTCCACTGAGCCAAGAGAGGAGGAGGGGGGGTGGGAGAGGGGAGAGCATAGATGCCACAGGCAGGGGAGATAGGGGGCAGGGAGGAAGGGGGAGGGGAAGCCCAGGGGAAGAGGGGTGGAGGAAGGGCAGATGGCGGGAAAAGGAGAGAGAAGGGAGAGAGGGTGCCCAAAGGAAAAGACACAGGAAGTGGGAGGGAAGGATCAAAGTTGATACGAGGGGGTAGATGGAGGGGAGGAGGACATCATCAGGGAGGGGGAGCTGGCGGAAGCCACCTTGGGAGAGGGTAAGGAGGGTGGAGAGATGGAGACCAGGTGGGACGTGGAAATACAGGTGCGGCAGCGGGCGGGGGTGGGAGAGGATGGGTGAGACAAGCGGGTGAGGAGGATCGAGTCTACGGGAGGTGTACAGGATCCGTATCCTTTCAAGGAAAAGGAGGAGGTGGGGGCACGGAGTGAGGTGGTACAGGATCCGCGTGGGGGAGGGGAGACGGATGCGATAGGCGAGGCGGAGAGCATGGCGTTCAAGGATCTGAAGGGATTTGTAAAAGGTAGGGGGGGTGGAGATCCAGGCAGGGTGGGCGTAACAAAGGATAGGGCGGATGAGGGATTTATAGGTGTGGAGTATGGTGGAGGGGTCCAGGCCCCACGTACGGCCGGAAAGGAGCTTGAGGAGACGGAGTCGGGAGCGTGCCTTCGCTCGGATTGTCCGGAGATGGGGGGTCCAGGAGAGGCGACGGTCGAGGGTGACGCCAAGGTACTTAAGGGTGGGGGTGAAGGCGATAGGACGGCCATAGATGGTTAGATAGAAATCGAGGAGGCGGAAGGAAGGGGTGGTTTCGCCTGGGTTTTGGAGGGATTGATCTTGAGCAACCACTGGTTGCACCAAGCGGTGTACCGGTGAAGATGGGATTGGAGAAGGTGTTCCTCTAACGAGCTCATAGCGCCCCTTAAATGCACGTGAGCAGGCAACCTTTCCACTTTCCCACCAGAGGGAGACACCAAAGCTACGATTACCACAGTGGCGCCACCGCCACAGACGGAGAGCGACTGCTTCACACAACGTGCTGCGGCGCGCTCTTCAAAACAGCATTTTTTTTATTTTTTATTTCTTACCACGGCTCAATCTGTATGTTGTACAGCCCATTTACTCCACCCTGGTGTTTGGCAGCTGTGCCACTTTTCGGCGTCGACTGCTGCAGGTGGCAGCGTCTTCGGTGCGGCGCTGCTCGGCCGTGGCGCGGCTGTCGCTGCTGGCGGCGGCGGCGCCGGTGGGCGGCGTGCTGGGGGCGGCGGCCGGTGGGGCGGCGCTGGGCGGCGCGGGCGGCGCGCTGCAGGCGCTCGCCGCCGGCTCGCTCCTGTTCGCCGCCCTCGCGGAGGGTCTCTCGGCGGCCGCCGGCCACACCCACCACCAACGCGAGCCGCGCTCGCTGCCCGGCGCCGCCCTCGCGCTGCTCGGCTTCGCGCTCATCGCCGCCATGCAGCTCACCGGTGAGTACCGCACGAGCCCCAGCCCCAGCCGACTGCACGAGCTGCGCGGAGCGGGACGCAGTTACACGAAAAAAAAAAAAACTGGATGTAACAGCTGGGGCTGAATGGGGGCGACACACTTCCATTCATGCTGTAACTTTTATTAAGACCTCTTCTTGATTATGTATGGGAGTGGGGGGTAAACCCCAACCGAACTTCACCGACAATATTTTGAACGTCGTTCAATGGCCCATTTACCCCCTCCACACCTAGCCACCGCCACACCAACCAAGAGCGCATCAATATGATCTTTGGTAGTCCTCGTCGCTGTCGTGTTTTTGTTCGTCGTTTTTTTTTGTTTTACCGCGGTTGTTCATACTAGCAGTGTTGTGCTGTTAGTACTTCTTAACAGTTTGTGTAATACTGTCAAAATGAAACACAGATATGCACTCTAAATACAGTCATCATACACAAGGTACCTAATCTTGACTGTTGTGACCAACTGCTGTCAAAACTGATACCTAACAGACATTACAGTACGATAAGATGTGTTGGAATGACACTGACGAAATTGTGTACATATGTTTAACAATAGGCAGCTCTAAAGCTCTCAAACACTGAAGAAGAACTCAAAGTAATCTTGTGTCTGCTATAAGCAAGCAGTCGTAAGAGTTAACAAGTAAAAATTTACCCATTACACAGGCAAATATTAATGAAGAATGTCACTGTATAAATATCTGACTGCTTGCATTACGCATTTCTACATTATCCCACTCTTATATTCTTTAGTCTTAATGAGGTAATCAGTAACAAACCGAGACATCGACTTTGTCTTGTTTATGCACAACATCGACTTTAGACAATCGACATAATGGACAGCATCCTTGGCGATACTACCAATTAATATTTCCCAACAGAATTTCTTACACTACGCGATGTGACGGAAATTTGCGCTCACTGCAGTTAACAAATATCAGATTTTTTGATATAGTGCAGATGAAAGCTCATGAAATAAAAAAGACAGTCTGGATACCATTTTTATTTTTCTTTCTTATTGATGATTTTTCAACTCGCATATTCAATGAACATATTTCTAATTCTTTTCACAATGGTACCGGAAAAACTGTATTTCGTACTAACTACTGATTTTCTCCCTTGTTATGACTGGTATATCTGTGGTACGAACAACTTTGATATTGGAGCATGCGGCAGACCATGGGCGGAGCTTATGATATGGATTGGTGTGGAGGGGGGTGATTGGGTGGGACTTGTGCACCGTCCGGGGCTGCCGCTAACGTTACGTTTATTACGTTAAGATTCGGGTCGCCACCGACTCTAACCATACAACTAATCAAAGGTTTGGCCGAGTCGGAAAATAAATTAATTTGATCACAGACCAAAAACTCATAAAAATGCATACGTTCTAATATCGCTCATAGGGGATGCGATGTAATTAATAGTATTGCCCGGGCACTGTCCACGAGAATCAAACATTTAGAATAGAAAATGCATGAACACTGTGCATAAGATCAGCTCCCAGCAACACACCTGAAAATAAGATTTAATCTAAAGCATTTGTTTTAAAATACAAGGGGAAACTAATCAATGGACCTGTGCGTAAGGAAACGCGTTGGATGTGCTAACGGAAAAGCTACGAGGTGAGCGGCTTAGGTGCAAAAACATAACCTCGGAATACAAGAGAAAACTGTGGATAATACCATTTATTCCTAAGATATGGATGTGAGGGATGTACACAATTCCTGACAACATTAATTCCTAAAACATTAAAGAAAAGCATCGATACATTCACCGTTATAATCTACACCTAAAATCATTAGTGCAATCATTCATACAACTGCTGTTGCCTGATGACTGATCGCAATAACTCGTGAATGAAACGGTACACGTTTCGCAGTAGACTTGCGTGCCCACGTGGTTTGTGGAGACGCAGTTTCTAGGTATCGTGGGCAAGTTGCAATTTCACATCACGAAATCATGAACAGTTAACATTCTTTAAAACACATATGAGATCGGACAGTTAGTGATGACGGTAGCCCAACAAACTCTAATGTTCAACCACGTGGTTGGTTCCCCACGTACGAAAGATATATAAAGCAAAGAAAATTTACGAGAAGACAAAGCTATTAATATTTAGAAAAATAAAAGCTTATAAGTCACAGCTGAAGGCAAACAGGCATTCATACAGAACCGATGGCTCACTTCTTATAGTTGGGACACCTTTGTGTGGCGCTCTTCCGGCGGATCCAAGTATGCTATAGAAATTTACTAAATCCATCTGAGCCGCCGAGAGCACAGAGGATAGCGACTTATCCCTTGCACACTCCCCGTGAGATCCACATTCCCAACTTAATGTCCGGTTAGCCATAACTATATGAACATGGTATCTGTTCTTTCGGACATGTTTGCTCGACTGTTATTTTAGTTCTCAGCAGTTTATGAAATAAATTTTATGAAAAACATCTGCTATGAATTTTACTTCGGCAGCTAATGAACGGGATTATTGCTAGTTGCTCACTTTTCATTCTACATTCCGTTTTTTGTAAAATGGATAGTAACTGATTTTCGCCGTTCGGGATACCTGTAAACTGAAGAGCGAGGAGCGCTTGTGGTGGGGAAATTTGTCATTTCCGCAACGACGTTACATCTTCCATAAAGAAGGACTAAAAATTGATTTCCCATCTAGCAGCGTAGTGCATGTCCTGTTCGTGTGTGTGCCTTGCGTTATTTTTGTAGTAGTTATTAATTGCTGAAATCCATATACTGTTTACGCTTTACAGGCAGTCCATTTTCCCAAATTTCAAACAGAATAATAAAAGTTTAAGTCGAGGAACCTTTTTATTTTCATTACATATTACAATTTTAAAAAATTTAAAACTTCATAAGTGAAATTACAGAACAGTTTACCAGAAAAATACCTGAACAGTACCCAAAAATAGATAAATCTTACTGAAACTTCTCATTCTCCCTCCGTATAGCAGTCGTTTCGCTGATAATCTGTTAAGTGACTTTGAGAATGTGCTGCCTGCCTCTGAAAATCAACGCTCAGAGGACACTGTTGTTGGTGGAATTGACAGTTACCTTATACAACGGGGAAAAAAACTACCATGTCTGGGCACTGTTCTAACATACACCCTAAGACAAAAAAAAGGCACACCACGAAGCAATTATTCGAATAGAACGGAAATCGGTAGATGGGATGTATATGTATAGGCAAAGAAATGATTACAGTTTCAGAAAAATTGGATAATTTATCAAGAGAAAGAGCTTCACAAACTGAGCAAGTCAATGACGCGTTGGTCCATCTCTGGCCCTTAGAAAGCAGTTATTCGGCTTTGAGCTAATTGACAGAGTGACTGGAAGTCCTCCTAGGGGATAACGTCCCAATTTCTGTCCAATTGCTCGTTAGATAGTCAAAATCAGGAGCTGGTTGGAGGGCGCTGCCCGTAATTCTCCAAACCTCAACTGGAGAAAGATCCGTCGACCTTGTCGGCCAAGATAATGCTTTGCGAGCACGAAGACAAGTAGTGGAAAATTTCACCGTTTTGGCGGGCGTTACCTTGCTGAAATATAAGGCCAGAATGGCTTGCCATGAAAGGCAACAAAACGGAGTGTAGAATATCGTAGAAGTACCGCTGTGCTGTAAGGACGCCGCGGAAGACAGCCAAAGGAGTCCTGCTGTGAAATGAAATGTCATGCCAGACCATCATTCCTGGCTGTCAGACCGTATGGGGGGCAACAGTCATATTGGTATTTCACCACTGCCCGTGTCTCCACACACGCCCTTGCTTGTCATCGCGCTCAGTTCCAGGCGGGGCTCATCACCCCGCTCCAGTCAATATGATTCTAGGCTAAGTTTAATCTGGAGACGCCTCAGACAGTCGAGAGATAGTGAGCTGACTGTCGCTCGCCATACGACCCAACAGCCAAAATTGGTGGTGTGGGTTGCCGTGTCATTTCATAGCAGGACCTCTTTGGTTGTCATTCGCGGCACCGTTACAGTACAGCGGTACGTCGACTATATTCCACGCCGCAGTCTACTTCTCTTCATGGCAAACCATCCTTGTCTTGTATTTCAGCCCTACCGTGGCGACATAGGTCGCCTGATCTGTCCTCAATTGATAACGTTTACAGCATTATGGTCAAGGCCCTCCAACCAACTCTGGATTTTGATGCTACAACCCGCCATTTGGACAGAATTTGGCACGATATCCCTCAGGAGAACATCCTACAACCCAACAACTCTTTCAGTCAGTACTAAACTGAATAACTGCTTGTACAGGGTGTCCCATTTATCTTGACCACTCTAAATAACTGTTTGTCCAGATGCAAATTACAAAATGTTTTAAGCAAATGTTCTTTAGCCGTCAGGGGGACATCAGTCAACATGATTACCTTCGTTGTAGCTTTTTTTTTTAACAAAGATATGAACAGCGGTATGACTTTTTTAAATGGCACCCAGTATTTTTTATTCGGTAATTCATTTCCTATCGTAAAAACCTATTCAAAAATGTATCACAGTGTACCATTCACTGAATCACAACGTTATTAATTACATAACACATCACTGACTTTGAGCCCGGGATCACAAACTCGTCCACTTTCTGAAGTTGTCAGAAAAAAAATGAAAACCAAGTTAAAACATAACACAAAATTGACTTTGACTCTCCTGTACCATTGCCCAGGAGTTGAACATTCAAAGGTGCTCAGAGTGGCAACCCTGGGCACCGATACACTGGTGCACTCGTTGAATGAAAGAATTATGTACTGCTTCCGGTGTTGCCTGCTGAAGAGAATTACAAGCAAGCACGATACGTTCCTGCATGTCCTCTGGAGTTGTTGGAATATCGCGATAGACAACGTCTTCAATTCATCCCCAAAGAAGAAAAGTCCAGAGGATTTAAATCAGGAGGCCTAGCAGGCCAAGTAACTGTGCCTCCTCGACCAATCCACCTGGCAGGATACCTTCGGTTCAGAACACGACGTGCACGCAAGGCACTGTGTGCTGAACATCCATCGTGCTGATACCACATAACCATTCTGGTTCTTAGCGGCTCTTCATCCAGAAGAGGAGGAATAATTCGACTGAGGAAGTTGGCATACGCTGTGCCGTTTAGACTACCATTGATGAAATACTGGACCAATAATGCATGTTCCTTATATTTAGCTGTCTTTTGTTTGAGAAGGAACATTCATCGGTAAATAGAACATTGGTGAAGAAGTTCGGGTTGGCGAGGATTTGGTGCTGTACCCACTGACAGAACTGTGCACGATTGTGGAAATCATTCCCATGCAATTCTTGATGTAGGTGTACATGGTAAGGATGGAATCGGTGATGTGTAAGGATACGATGTACACTGGTTTCAGGAATGCCAATCTCATGTTCAAACTGTCGTGTGCTCACATGTGGATTCATAGCAAGCAAGATCAGTTACATCGGCAGCTTCGTCTGTGCAAGTTCTACGACGACTGCGTCGTCGTGGGTTGAAACTTCCAGTTTCCTGAAGCATCGCAACAAGACGATAAAACATCCGTCGGGAAGGTGAGTTCTTGTTAGGATATCGCTCTCTGTACAGTTCTGCTTCCTGCGTAGCATTTCGCCTACCTTCAACAGCAATAAAAGAAAAGTTATGTCGATGCAGTTTGTAGGAAGGCCTACTCTACACAACAGTATTTAAAAGGACGAAACTACTGTACTAAATGTATCCGTACATAAGAAAACAGTATTTCAATTACTGTTCTGCTAACTTACATTCTCCATAGATGAGCAGCATTTCTACCTTCTCTTCGTTGATGTTCATTCTACTCACACAACTCTTCACCTGACAATGGTTGACGGAATGACGGGTGCGTATTCTACTTACGTTTATATTCGTTCTCTGTCAACGTCAGCACGTGGATGTGTTCCATTATCCCGAGTACCTGCACTAAGCGCTGGGAGCGTCAACGTCAGTGTTGTGTTATGTAATTAATAACGTTATGTTTCAGTGAATGGTGCACTGTGACACATTTTTGAATAGATCTTTAGGAGAGGAAATGAATTACCGAATATAAAATACTGGGTGCCACTTGAAAAAGTCATACCGCTGTTAATATCTTTGTAAGAAACAAAGCTACAACGAAGGAAATCATGCTGACTGATGTCCCCCTGACGGATAAAGAACGTTTGCTTGAAATATATTGTAATTTGCATCTGGAGAAGCAGTTATTTACGGTCGTGAAGATAAATGGGACACCCTGTATAAGAACCAGAGGTGGACCAACTTCTAATCGACTTGCACAATTTGTGAAGCTCCTTTCGTTAAATTTTTTTTTTTCTGGAATTTGTCTGCACATGGACATTGCGTCTACCGATTTCCGTTCCCATTTGGTAAATTCCTTCGATGTGCTTCGTTTCTCTCCCTCTCTGTCTCTCTCTCTCTCTCTCTCTCTCTCTCTCTCTCTCTCTCTCGCTGGCACTCCTCTGATAGCAGGTTGAGTTGTCCTATGGTCATCCTGGAGGAAGAGGTATGAGGAAAAATCCCCGTCCCTGTCCAGGATTGAACCCGAGATCTCCAGGGCCAGCGTCTAGTGTTGCAAAAAAAAAAAAAAAAATGGTTCAAATGGCTCTGAGCACTATGGGACTTAACATCTATGGTCATCAGTCCCCTAGAACTTAGAACTACTTAAACCTAACTAACCTAAGGACAGCACACAACACCCAGCCATCACGAGGCAGAGAAAATCCCTGACCCCGCCGGGAATCGAACCCGGGAACCCGGGCGTGGGAAGCGAGAACGCTACCGCACGACCACGAGATGCGGGCTTAGTGTTGCAACGACAACACGATTATGACCACATTCGGTATGACACCTGGTGTAAAATAGTGATATGAGTAAAAGTTGAATTTCAAAGTATCGAGTAAGAAAGGTATTGATACGGAGGTGAAGGTACTTGATACTCTACCGGGAAGTATGGATACCTTTTGGACATCCCTGTTAGCTGGGTAGAGAGAGTGGGGACTCAATCTGGTTGCTCTTCAATTTACAGACAAACTGTACCGGCGTTAGCTGAGGCCCACGAGAAAGACAGGCCGTGGCACGTGAGACACAGCACTATAGGTCATCGAGTGCCAGTAACTGTCTCTGGCGAGCAGCGAGTAAATATTTCATAAGAGTTTAATAACGTGCGTTTAAACTCATGCAAGCTCTCGACAGCACATGGCAATGTTAAGACCGTAGTGGGTACGTCTTCAATCACATATTGATGTCCCGTGGGCACTACACGTAGCCGAGCGCTCGTGGACTATGGCGGACAAGACGACTAGTGTGACGTCACACGTTAGTTAAAGGGGCCGGACATTTCGTGGGTCCACAGCTCGCGGTCTTGCGGTAGCGTTCTCGCTTCTCGCGCACGGGGTCCTGGATTCGATTAGCGACTTTCCCGGCTTCGAGGTGACTGGGTGTTGTTGTGTCCTCTTTATCATCATCATCATCATTCATCCCCATTTACGGTCGGAGGAAGGCAATGGCAAACCACCTCCGCTAGTATCTTGCCTAGTCGGCGGTGCGGGTCTCGCACATCGTCCCCTACGCTCCTTGGAGTATGGGAATTCATCATCATCACATTTCGTGGGCCCAGGACTAAGCCAAATAACGTTATGTTTAGGTCCCATCTAGTGTGAACACATCGCCATTAGAGGGTGACGACTCTTTACGTTCCGTCGATGCCCAGTGCGAACTGACCTTCGAACTCCCAGCTGAGCCCTGTCACATGCCGCAACGGGCTACAGACACAAAGACCGCCTATCGCTCACAGGGACGCGGCGTTTTGGAAATGGCGGACCCGGTCGCCACTCGCGGACCGTAACCGGAAAGCAAATTAGGCGAACGGAAAGTGGCTGGGTGCGTGGCTGCCCGACCGAGAGCACTGCGGCAAATCCCGGCCAGGCACGCCGGGCTGCCGCTCCGGGGCTGCGCGGCGGCCGTGTGTGGACAGGGCGGCCCTGGGGAAATCCGCGGGCATGGGCCGCGCACGGAGCCGCTGTTGACACACCGGCCGGCGCGGCCCGAGGAGGCCGGCGCAGCGCGTGCCTCCCCCCACCCCACCGCCCTCTCTCGCGCACACACACACACACTCCGCCTCTCGCATCCTGCACCGGCAGCTTCCCGCATTTCGGACGAAAATAATAAAAA
This sequence comes from Schistocerca cancellata, assembly GCF_023864275.1. Classification (NCBI taxonomy): domain Eukaryota; kingdom Metazoa; phylum Arthropoda; class Insecta; order Orthoptera; family Acrididae; genus Schistocerca; species Schistocerca cancellata. Next base: position 616,549,203 of record NC_064631.1, on the reverse strand, counting down.
CAGCGCCTCGCCGTTGCCCACTCTCCACTCTGGACCAGAAAGCTCGCGATCGCCAGCGCGTGACGTCACGCTAGCCTCGCGAGGTGCGTTCACAAAATCTCTCTCTCTCTCTCTCTCTCTCTCTCTCTCTCTCTCTCTCTCACACACACACACACACACACACATACACACAATGAAAAACGTACTTGATTCGCAGTTCCGCCTTTCAGCGTTATTGGAAACGTGAATTAAACATTTCTCCTTTTTTTTAGGTGAAGGGTGACGCATGCGACAGATATTTGTGTCCAGAGAAACATAGAGGGGTTAGCTGTGGGCAAAGTGGATACTGCCCGCTATACACCCTAGCATTCCGGATTAATTTGGCAGAATCGGGGGTGTTGCCGTCCAGTGGGCAACTGGCGCTATCAAATAAAAATGTGTGGTCGAGTGACGCTCTGCTCTGGCCGGAGTTATTGCGGTTCCCAACTAAATATTTACCGCCGAGCGTGCGGCACTCTGCTTCCCGACGCAGCCACATCGCCGTTAGAGGTGAGCGCAGAAACAACGACAGGATGAAAGAAAATCAGGGGAACAGTATTCATTATTGCTGCCGACCTACTGCACGTCCCACTTTAATAATAACAAGACCTCGCTTGTCTGAGTCACTAGTAAACAGCGTAAATAGGACAGGCGCCCACCCGGCACAGCCACATGCCTGCCGCTATATATCTCCTGGTACAGCTGTTTACCAGCTTTTCTAAAGCCACCAGGACACGATATCTGCTTCACTCGTCCTAATATCAATTTTCCTTGATTCTAGTATAATGTAGCATAGGTGACTATACTAGTAATTTTTGGAAACATTTCTCTTGGAGAAACAGTGATCTGGCTAGAAATACTCTAAAAGTGGACACAATCAGTGTCGACCACAGAAACATGTATTTCGTTGGTAACCGTTTTCGGTCAGTATCTGATCATCCTCAGATCCTCATACCTTGATGATAGGCTGTGACTGTGAATGGAGCGGGGTGTTTTAAATCTAGTAACGTCAACTGCTCAAACAATCCAGCCGGAGTAGACTGTTTTTGCAGTCGAGACTGTTTCCGCCCGTGTTTAAAAATAAATACATATACTCGTATTTTGTGCCACCATCTGCTTCTGCGAGAAATCGTATTATTTTTTTTGGTCATCAGTCTACTGACTGGTTTGATGCGGCCCGCCACGAACTCCTTTCCTGTGCTAACCTCTTCATCTCAGAGTAGCACTTGCAACCTACGTCCTCAATTATTTGCTTGACGTATTCCAATCTCTGTCTTCCTCTACAGATTTTGCCCTCTACAGCTCCCTCTAGTACCATGGAAGTCATTCCCTCATGTCTTAGCAGATGTCCTATCATCCTGTCCTCCATATCAGTGTTTTCCACATATTCCTTTCCTCTCTTATTCTGCGTAGAACCTCCTCATTCCTTATCTTATCAGTCCACCTAAGTTTCAACATTCGTCTATAGCTCCACATCTCAAATGCTTCGATTCTCTTCTGTTCCGGTTTTCCCACAGTCCATGTTTCACTACCATACAATGCTGTACTCCAGACGTACATCCTCAGAAATTTCTTCCTCACATTAAGGCCGGTATTTGATATTAGTAGACTTCTCTTGGCCAGAAATGCCTTTTTTGTCATAGCTAGTCTGCTTTTGATGTCCTCCTTGCTCCGTCCGTCATTGGTTATTTTACTGCCTAGGTAGCAGAATTCCTTAACTTCATTGACTTCGTGACCATCAATCCTCATCTTAAGTTTCTCGCTGTTCTCATTTCTACTACTTCTCATTACCTTCGTCTTTCTCCGATTTACTCTCAAACCATACTGTGTACTCATTAGACTGTTCATTCCATTCAGCAGATCATTTAATTCTTCTTCACTTTCACTCAGGGTAGAAATGTCATCAGCGAATCGTATCATTAATATCCTTTCACCTTGTATTTTAATTCCACTCCTAAATCTTTCTTTTATTTCCATCATTGCTTCCTCGATGTACAGATTGAAGAGTAGGGGCGAAAGGCTACAGCCTTGTCTTACACCCTTCTTAATACGAGTACTTCGTTCTTGATCGTCCACTCTTATTATTCCCTCTTGGTTGTTGTACATATTGTATATGACCCGTCTCTCCCTATAGCTTACCCCTACTTTTCTCAGAATCTCGAACAGCTTGCACCATTTTATATTGTCGAACGCTTTTTCCAGGTCGACAAATCCTATTAAAGTGTCTTGATTTTTCTTTAGCCTTGCTTCCATTATTAGCCGTAACGTCAGAATTGCCTCTCTCGTCCCTTTACTTTTCCTAAAGCCAAACTGATCGTCACCTAGCGCATTCTCAATTTTCTTTTCCATTCTTCTGTATATTATTCTTGTAAGCAGCTTCGATGTATGAGCTGTTAAGCTGATTGTGCGATAATTGTCGCACTTGTCAGCTTTTGCCGTCTTCGGAATTGTGTGGATGATGCTTTTCCGAAAGTCAGATGGTATATCGCCAGACTCATGTATTCTACACACCAACGTGAATAGTCGTTCTGTTGGCACTTCCCCCAATGATTTTAGAAATTCTGATGGAATGTTATCTATCCCTTCTGCCTTATTTGACCGTAAGACCTCCAAAGCTCTTTTAAATTCCGATTCTAATACTGCATCGCCTATCTCTTCTAAATCGACTCCTGTGTCTTCTTCTATCACATCAGACAAATCTTCACCCTCATAGAGGCTTTCAATGTATTCTTTCCACCTATCTGCTCTCTCCTCTGCATTTAACAGTGGAATTCCCGTTGCACTCTTAATGTTACCACCGTTGCTTTTAATGTCACCAAAGGTTGTTTTGACTTTCCTGTATGCTGAGTCTGTCCTTCCGACAATCATATCTTTTTCGATGTCTTCACATTTTTCCTGCAGCCATTTCGTCTTAGCTTCCCTGCACTTCCTATTTATTTCATTCTTCAGCGACTTGTATTTCTGTATTCCTGATTTTCCCGGAACATGTTTGCACTTCCTCCTTTCATCAATCAACTGAAGTATTTCTTCTGTTACCCATGGTTTCTTCACAGCTACCTTTTTTGTACCTATGTTTTCCTTCCCAACTTCTGTGATGGCCCTTTTTAGAGATGTCCATTCCTCTTCAATTGTACTGCCTACTGCGCTATTCCTTATTGCTGTATCTATAGCGTTAGAGAACTTCAAACGTATCTCGTCATTACTTAGTACTTCCGTATCCCACTTCTTTGCATATTGATTCTTCCTGACTAATGTCTTGAACTTTAGCCTACTCTTCATCACTACTATTTTGTGATCTGAGTCTATATCTGCTCCTGGGTACGCCTTACAATCCAGTATCTGATTTCAGAATCTCTGTCTGACCATGATGTAATCTAATTGAAATCTTCCCGTATCTCCCGGCCTTTTCCAAGTATACCTCCTCCTCTTGTGATTCTTGAACAGGGTATTGGCTATTACTAGCTGAAACTTGTTACAGAACTCAATTAGTCTTTCTCCTCTTTCATTCCTTGTCCCAATCCCATATTCTCCTGTAACCTTTTCTTCTACTCCTTCCCCTACAACTGCATTCCAGTCGCCCATGACTATTAGATTTTCGTCCCCCTTTACACACTGCATTACCCTTTCAATATCCTCATACACTTTCTCTATCTGTTCATCTTCAGCTTGCGACGTCGGCATGTATTCCTGAACTATCGTTGGCGGTGTTGGTCTGCTGTCGATTCTGATTAGAACAACCCGGTCACTGAACTGTTCACAGTAACACACCCTCTGCCCTACCTTCCTATTCATAACGAATCCTACACCGGTTATACCATTTTCTGCTGCTGTTGATATTACCCGATACTCATCTGACCAGAAATCCTTGTTTTCCTTCCACTTCACTTCACTGACCCCTACTATATCTAGATTGAGCCTTTGCATTTCCCTTTTCAGAGTTTCTAGTTTCCTTACCACGTTCAAGCTTCTGACATTCCACGCCCCGACTCGTAGAACGTTATCCTTTCGTTGATTATTCAATGTTTTTCTCATGGTAACCTCCCCCTTGGCAGTCCCCTCCCGGAGAGCCGAATGGGGGACTATTCCGGAATCTTTTGCCAATGGAGAGATCATCATGAAACTTCCTCAATTACAGGCCACATGTCCTGTGGATACACGTTACGTGTCTTTAATGCAGTGGTTTCCATTGCCTTCTGCATCCTCATGTCGTTGATCATTGCTGATTCTTCCGCCTTTAGGGGCAATTTCCCACCCCTAGGACAAGAGAGAGCCCTGAACCTCTATCTGCTCCTCCGCCCTCTTTGACACGGCCGTTGGCAGAATGAGGCTGACTTCTTATGCCGGAAGTCTTCGGCCGCCAATGCTGATTATTTATCAAAATTTAGGCAGTGGCGGGGATCGAACCCGGGACCGCAGACGTTTTGATTATGAGTCAAAGACACTACCCCTAGACCACGGGTATACCAGTTGTTGTTTCTGATCATGGCCGGCCGTTGTGACCGAGCTGTTCTAGGAGCTTCAGTCCCGAACCGGGCTGCTGCTATGGTCGCAGGTTCGAATCCTGTCTCGGGCATGGATGTGTGTGATGTCCTTAGGTTAGTTAGGTTCAAGTGGTTCTAAGTCTAGGGGACTGATGACTTCGTATGTTAAGTCCCACAGTGCTTAGAGCCATTTGAACCATTTTTACACGATACTCGGAGTCACGGAGGGAATGGTCAGCGTTCAGGGATAAGACGGTAAAGATCATTCGAAGCAAAAACGTCTATTAAACATGAGCTCTAAAATGCTTACGCTACGAACTTTGAGCACTTCTCCATCTTTCTTCATCTTCGATACTGTGTACCAAATCTCTTCTAGTACAAGCTCTTAGTATGTTTTGGGAAGAGGTAGTATGGACCAGAATAAGAAAAATTTGTCTACTAAACATGGGCTCTAAAATGTATACCTTAAGAGCTATGAGCATTTGTTCAGTGGGAGAGATGTTTTTCAACTTAGCGAAGATGGGCAACTGCTCATAGCCCTTAACGTTTGCACTTTAAGAGCCCATATTTACTGGAAATTCTTTCTTGTTTTGGTCCATACTACCACCTCTCAAAATATCGAAAGTAAAGAGGTTGTAGTAGAAGAGATTTGTTTCACACTGTCGAGGATGGAGCGCCATAGCACTTAAGGTATGCATGTGTACAAGAGTTTTTCGCTTCGAATCATCGTTCGTGTCATATCCCTGAATACTGATAATTTCTCTCGGGGCCACCGCATACTGTGATTGAAAAACTTGCTGTGGCTAATGAAACGATCGTCACTGGTAGGCGTAATACAGATTTGTGAGATCAGCTGTTCGCAGCACACTTTGATTTTCTAAAAGTACTTCCAACCTATGTAGCAATAGCTACTGAAAAATTATATAATACATTTGCGGGGTCTATCCATGCGAGCAACATCATGTTAATATACCGTTATAAAATGTTCTACTTAACCTTCTGTTACATTCCGTATTTCTGCTACCGAACTGATTTGGATCCCATCGTCAAATTCCTTTTCTATTACTCTTTCGTTCATAGTATCATCGTCCTCGGTGTTATTAACGTTAATTTTTCACTACGACCAAAATCTAACAGATTAAAATCGGATTGCTACGAGGGGCCTTTTATTCACGTGTGTGTGTGTGTGTGTGAGGGGCCTTACGGGCGCTCAACGTCGAGGTCATCAGTGCCCTGACACATATTAAAAGAAACGAATGTGGACAAATTTAGTAAAATGGAAGCATACACGCAAAGGAAGCGGGAAAAGATGAAACATGCTGTATAAGAAAATAAAACGTAAGAAAAACGAGAAAGGAGCGTCAAGGATGCCACAGGCAATTGTCTGGCTGGCCACTTGCGTAAAATATGGGCGAGCCAGTCATCCTGTGAACAAATTCTCTCCCTAAAATCTTGGTAAAAACATTGGACAAGTCACAGAGCTTTAAAACTTTAACCACATTCGTTTGAGTATTTCCTAATAGAGATAGCAGATCCACCGGTAAGTCAGCAAAGGTCCGCAGGCCAGAAAATCAAATGCAGTCCAATAAAACGTGGCGCACAGTGACCTGGACGTCACAAGTACCACACATTGGAGGGTCCTCTCAGCGTAGCAGGAAGGCATGCGTCATAGGGCTGTGGCCTATCCGAAGACGAGTGAGAAGAACCTCGTCCCATCTACGTGGCTGGAAGGAAGTACACCACACACGTATTATGGGCTTGTCTAAACTGAGCTTATCATCAGTCATTTTCAGCCACTCATCCTCCCACCGACGCATGACTCGTGAGCTCAATAGCGAGGTGAGTGCGTGCAGGGGGATGACTCACTGAAATACTTGTGAATCGAGACACGCCTCATTGGCTGCGAATCTGCCCTTTCGTTCCCAGCAATTGCGACGTGCCCTGGAACCCAGCAGAAATCCACCCCCTTCGCCAGTCTTTTTAGTTGGAGGAGGGCATCCTGGATGGTCTGGACTATTTTGTCTGCTGGATACAAACGTTGCAATGAGTGAAGGGCACCTAGTGAATCGGAACAGACAAGAAATTTAGGACGGGAAGATCGCAGACAGTTCTGCTCTGCATCAAAGATAGTAAACGCTTGAGGCAGTCGGACCTTGAGGACACGTTCCGGAAAAACAACAAAACAACCAACGGAATCGCCCTGTTTCGACCCATCGACTGAAAACAGCTACATACTCATGGTGCTCAGATAAAATGGCAGAAAATGTTGCATTAAAAACGGCAGCAAGAGTGCAATCTTCCTTGTACCGAACCAAATCTAAAATCACTCTGGGCGTCTCCAGTAACCAGGAAGGTAGGCGGTTAAAACCCTGGATTTAGGGCCGTACGGGATCCACACTGAGGGACTCCAACACGCGTTGCACGCGGATCCCAAACGGCATCGTGGCTCGTGGACGGCTGGAAAAAAGGCGCTCCACAGGCGGACGAGCAACAATATGGTGTGCAGGTGAAATCAGAACTAAGAGGAACTTACACGCTTGGCTCACCAGGAGGAGCTGGCGCCGGATGGTAAGTGGCGGTTCTCCCGCCCCAGCACAGATGCTGGTTATGGGACTGGTCCGATAAGCACCCGTGGCCAGTCGAATCCCCGCATGGTGGACAGCGTCAGAGATCCGCAAATAAGAGGGCCTTGCTGACCCATACACCGTGCACCTGTAGTCCAGCCGCGAATGCAAAAAAATCCCGATAAAACTGGAGGAGACACTCCCTGTCCGTTCCCTAAGACTTGTGGCTGAGGCACTTGAGGATGTTCAGTGCCTTCAGGTTCTGGCTAACAAGTCTCGCAGGTGTGGCAACCATGACAATCTGGAGTCAAAAATGAGGCCCAGAAACCGCACTGCGTCTCTAAAATGTAGGATAGTGTTAGCTATATGCAAGGCAGCCAAATTAGAGAACGATTAAAATGACCACACACACAGACTTATCGGCAGAAAACTGAAAACCCGTCTTTGCAGCCCACTCCTCTAACCACCGCACTTTAACTGGCAACTGACGGCTCACCGTTGCAACACTGGAGGAGGAACAGAAAACAGCAAAGTCGTCCACAAATAAGGAGCACTGTACTGGACTCTGTTATACTGGTCATTGCTATGGCAAAGAGGGTAACACTTAAAACACTGCCCGGGGGGACACCATTGTGCTGCTCAAATCGATCAGACAATGTGTGACCAACTCAGGTAGCAAAAAAACTGCTGAGAGAGGAAAGACCGAATGAAAATGGGGATGTGTGAGAATACAATATATCCAAGTAATATCGTACGCCTCACTGATATCAAAGAATATGCCGATACATAGATTCTGACGGAGGAAAGCCTGCTAAATAGCCGCTTCTAGGAGGGTTAGATTGTCGACCGTGGACCGAAATTGTCGGAATCCACTCTTAGAGCGGCTAAGGAGTTGTCTGGTCTTTAAAAGCCAGACCAGACTATTGTTAACCATCTGTTCCAGCGTCTTTCCTACACAGCTCGTCAAGATGATACTCCGATAACTACTGGGACATGTGCGGTCATTTCCTGGTTTGAGGACAGGGATTAGAATTGCCTCCCTCCACAAGTTGGGGAAGACATATTAGACTCAAATATTCGAGGAGGATACAGTACCGGATGTGGTCGTGACTGGGTGCAGTGTCAGAAGTTTCAGTCTGTGGCGATTCGAACTCCCATATGGAGAAAGGGGAGTTTAGGCCACTGAACTGTTCGACGTAAAGTTCAACTTGTCCCTCTCGACAGTCGCACGGTTGCAACGAAACGCTGGATCCTTGCTTTCATTGGCAGTAGTTTGTGCAAAAAACTCGGCCAGCGTCTGAGCAATGTTTCTAGGTGTTGTTCGGAGGCACCCCTGGTTCAAAACTATCGGTAAACGGCTGTGTTTACCGGAAACCCTCCGGATGGCTTCCCATACTTTTGAGGAACAAGTAAAAATGGAAATTTGTGGTAAGTCGTATGGGACCAAACTGCTTAGGTCATCGGTCCCTAAGCTTACACACTACTTAATCTAACTAAGTTACGCTAAAGACAACACACACACAATCATGCCCGAGGAAGGACTCGAACCTCCAATGGGAGCAGCCGCGGGAACCATGACAAGGCCCCTAGACCGCACGGCTACCCTGCGCGGCGAGGAACAAGCGGAACGATTGATGGAGTTTAGGAACTCATGCCATGATCGCTTTTTGCTCTCTTTAATGACACGGCGAGCCTTGGCTCTCGCGATTCGAAAGATTGAGAGATTGTCCACTGTCGGGCGGTGTTTAAACCGTCGAAGAGCCGCACGCCTGCCCCTGATGGCTAAAAGGCTCTCTTCTGTCCACCAAGCGACAGGTCGCCTCTGAAAAGGGCGGAGAGGCGTTGGTATGGATAGATTATCAGCGTGATGGATCACATGCGTAATGTTGAAACGTCCCCTTTGAACAATTTGTACAAAACTGTGCGCAACGCAATCTGACTATCAAAGATCCCTGCAAAAGAATGGCCCTGAGTAACATTAAACTATACCTTTCAGAAATCACTTACCTCACAAAAATCTTCGTTACTCGAACTACTGCAATACAGCGAGCGCCACTACTGCCAGCTAAATAAAAGATTCAAACTACGGAAGGCACTAACTACTGATAGAGATAGTTAGCAAATGAAAGATATTAATAGAGAACAAACAATGTATTTACCTTAATATCATCACAAGTCATAATATATGTAATTTCAAAACTCCGCCATCTCTCTCCTCACATCCACGACCGCTGGCGGCTCACCTCTAACTGCGCAACGCTACGCGCTGTTCACATCCAGCTGCCGCTGCCCAACACTACAATGGCAGACAACAATGCAAACTAGCCACAGACTGCACACAGCACAGCCAGTGATTTTCATACCGAGCGCTACGTGGCGTTACCAATAAGAAAACATAAAAAGCCCACTTACAATGTGATCCACCCATTCGTGGACACTGTCACTGTGTTCAAACACAGCCAACTGGCCGAACAGCGTCCAGTTAGCCCTGCCAATCATCCATGTTGGTGGCTTCTGTTCCAGCAACACACCATCGAGTAGCTGAAGGCGGAATGGGAAGTGGTTGCTAGAATTAAGGTCGTCAATGACCTCCCAGTAAACAGAGTCGGCGAGGGCTGGAGAGCAGAGAGATACGTCGATGGCTGAGAATGACCCAGTAGCACCACAGAAATGAGTCGGAATACCAGCATTTAGGAGTCACAGCTCTCGAGATACAAGGAGACTCTCCAAAACTAGACCCCGATGGCAAGTAGACGTTGAGCCCCACAGGACATGATGGGAAGTGAAGTCTCCCAGGAGGAGAAATGGTTGGGAGCGTTACGCAATAAGATCTTGAGAGGCTCAGAGTCTACTGCATCCAGTGGGAGTAAATAAAGAGAACAAACTGTAAGCTGCTGACGTGCAGAAATTTCAACTGCAACTGCTTGCTGGTCGGTATCCAGGAGAAGAGCAGAGGAGTGGTGCACATAACTGACAAACACAGCAACCCCTCCTTTAGCTCTTTTCCCAGTCAGGTCATCCTTGCGATATAGAGTATAGCCCCGTCGTGCAGGGGCATCTGATGCTTTGAAATGTGTTTGTTACAAACACAAGCACAGAGGTCGTTGCTGCGCTAGCATTTTCAGTTCCTCCATGTGCATACTGAATCCATTCAAGTTGCACTGTATAGTGCAATCAGGGGAGTAGTGTTTTCATCCTGACTTTCTGACGGGGAGGGAGCCCACAGTGGGTGAAGGCTCAGGTCTGGAGAAAGATGGCTGCCCCAAACCGATCTCGAGGTCCATAGCCTCTAAAGAGGAATTGACTGAGACGTCAGAGAGGTTGATGTCGACATCGTCAGGCTGTTTTCTGCCCGATTCCACCGGTGTTGACCATTTTGCCTTGGATTTTTTTTCCCTGGGTAGACTTTGCAGCCACAACTGCGGTTGATGGTGTGGCAGCATTTGACAGCGTACCAGACAGAAACTTTGGAGGGGCAGGGAGCTCCACAATGTCAGCAACCACAGCTTTTTCTGAAGTTCTTGGGGAGGGACAGGCTTAGACACGACTGCAGCAGCACAAGTGCAGGGACACACGTATGTACTAGTGCCAACACTAGCAGCCTCCATTTGTGTAGCAGCGACAGCTTTCCGCATGGGCTGTTTAACAACTGAACTGAAGGAGGTGGCAAAACACGGGAGCAACATGGCTTTATACAGGTTATTTTTTGCCTCAGTATAGGGGATGCCCTTCGTAGTTTTAAGCTCCTGTATCTTCCGTTCTTCCAGATACACGCTGCAGTCTCGACTCCAGGCGGGATGAGGTCCAGAACAAATTACACACTTCAGTTGAGACGAGTAATGGGCACCTTCGTGGGTGGCCTGACCGCACTACACGCAAGTACAGGGTGTTTCAAAAATGACCGGTATATTAGAAACGGCAATAAAAACTAAACGAGCAGCGATAGAAATACACTGTTTGTTGCAATATGCTTGGGACAACAGTACATTTTCAGGCGGACAAACTTTCGAAATTACAGTAGTTACAATTTTCAACAACAGATGGCGCTGCAAGTGATGTGAACGATATAGAAACAACGCAGTCTGTGGGTGCGCCATTCTGTACGTCGTCTTTCTGCTGTAAGCGTGTGCTGTTCACAACGTGGAAGTGTTCTGTGGACAACATGGTTTATTCCTTAGAACAGAGGATTTTTCTGGTGTTGGAATTCCACCGCCTAGAACACAGTGTTGTTGCAACAAGACGAAGTTTTCAATGGAGGTTTAATGTAACCAAAGGACCGAAAAGCGATACAATAAAGGATCTGTTTGAAAAATTTCAACGGACTGGGAACGTGACGGATGAACGTGCTGGAAGGTAGGGCGACCGCGTACGGCAACCACAGAGGGCAACGCGCAGCTAGTGCAGCAGGTGATCCAGCAGCGGCCTCGGGTTTCCGTTCGCCGTGTTGCAGCTGCGGTCCAAATGACGCCAACGTCCACGTATCGTCTCATGCGCCAGAGTTTACACCTCTATCCATACAAAATTCAAATGCGGCAACCCCTCCGCACCGCTACCATTGCTGCACGAGAGACATTCGCTAACGATATAGTGCACAGGATTGATGACGGTGATATGCATGTGGGCAGCATTTGATTTACTGACGAAGCTTATTTTTACCTGGACGGCTTCGTCAATAAACAGAACTGGCGCATATGGGGAACCGAAAAGCCCCATGTTGCAGTCCCATCGTCCCTGCATCCTCAAAAAGTACTGGTCTGGGCCGCCATTTCATCCAAAGGAATCATTGGCCCATTTTTCAGATCCGAAACGATTACTGCATCACGCTATCTGGACATCCTTCGTGAATTTGTGGCGGTACAAACTGCCTTAGACGACACTGCGAACACCTCGTGGTTTATGCAAGATGGTGCCCGGCCACATCGCACGGCCGACGTCTTTAATTTCCTGAATGAATATTTCGATGATCGTGTGATTGCTTTGGGCTATCCGAAACATACAGCAGGTGGCGTGGATTGGCCTCCCTATTCGCCAGACATGAACCCCTGTGACTTCTTTCTGTGGGGACACTTGGAAGACCAGGTGTACCGCCAGAATCCAGAAACAATTGAACAGCTGAAGCAGTACATCTCATCTGCATGTGATGCCATTCCGCCAGACACGTTGTCAAAGGTTTCGGGTAATTTCATTCAGAGACTACGCCATATTATTGCTACGCATGGTGGATATGTGGAAAATATCGTACTATAGAGTTTCCCAGACCGCAGCGCCATCTGTTGTTGACAATTGTAACTACTGTAATTTCGAAAGTTTGTCTGCCTGAAAATGTACTGTTGTCCCAAGCATATTGCAACAAACGGTGTATTTCTATCGCTGCTCGTTTAGTTTTTATTACCGTTTCAAATATACCGGTCATATTTGAAACACCCTGTAGCTTCTCCACGACACACAAGAGTAGTACGCCCAAAGCGCTGGCATTTGAAACACCGCATTGGGTTGGGTACATAAGGCCGCACCCGGCAAGTGAACGCCGCGCACCTGGGGGCACCTTTTATTCACTACTGCACTATGCGTCAACCTAACACAGACACATGACAATATTTCTCAGCCTTCTCACCGACTCTCTACAGACGATAGTCAGAGCTTTCTACCAATCATTGAATTCCCCGGCGGTAGAAATCTGCTCCTTCGTGACAGAACTATTCGAGAACCGCTGTATGAACGTCCTCAAACGTTGCAAAATCTGCACTTGCTGTGGATCGGTTCCTCGATTGCCTGGACATTGCCGTCTGCTGTCGATTCCGATGGTCTTTCTCCCCGATCAGCAACAGCCACGTCATATTGTTGACGCCGGTTCACTACGGTTGACGCGACATTGCTATTGGTTCACGTACCTCTAGAATTTCATGATGCATGTGTGTGCAATTTAGATGAACTGTTCTGTGAAATCCGACTTTGGAGTACCTTTCCAGTTGCCGCGCCATTTCATTCACAGGCTCTGCTACACCTGTTCACCGTAACGCAGCAGAGCTGTGTCTGCAGGCAACCCAAAACATACTTTCCTGTTGCGTAGTGGTCTCTGCATGGGGCGACATGTGTACCTTACTTTTGGACGTCCCCATGTAGTAACGGTAAGGCTGGAATCGTAGTTCTTCAGCTAGTGTCTTTAGAATGGACAACAGGGAGGCTAGAACATATTCTTTTGGATAACCGCTGATGCTACTTTTGATGCTCTAGTACATCGTTAATAAACATGACTCCAGAAAGTCCCCGTCTGAATAAAACTCAATGCCTTATTTTCGTTGTTGGTACACTGTCCTACTCTTCACTATGGAACAATGTAATGTGTCATTCCCAACCTGAATGTCTTGTTGGTTGTTGTAGACACTAGTGCCATCATACGGTAGATATCAGCTTTGTTGAGCCTGGCGCTGTTGAGCTGGACTTTCCCTTTTCTGCCTGAACAGGGATGTGCTCGGAGTCTACCAGTCTGGGTCAGTGGTAGTAATTCTACCATAATGGCAAGGATTTTTTTCCACTGCCTGTTGGAAAGAAATTTACGAAGAATCTCTATCCAAGCGAGTGCAGGTACTAGGAGACGGCAATGACCAATGAGAAAGCCTCTATTCCGCTCCTGAAGCTGGGTGAAATTTCGTAACGTTGAAACGTTTTTAGGGAGTTGTTGGTAGCTCTTGAGACCCAGCAGCCGGTCGGCAGATTCCCTGTGTGTAAAGGCACGTCGTGTGCCCTCTGCGAAGTTTAAAAGTGTTTCAAATGGTTGAGGTCCTTACTCGGTGATCGTTACTGATTACCAAATTAATTTTTTCAATATCGAAAGCCTACGAGGACTTGAAAGAAAGTTATCGTCTGTGAGCATCAAATTCTAATTCCTCATTTTCCAGTTTAAACACGAGTTTTCCACGCGTTCGGTAGGTAGGCATCAAATAGTGGAGCGAATAGCTAACTAGGCTTGGTGTCTAATGAAAGAGACGGCATTGACAAGGTCTAATTAGCCGCTAACTTTAATTTGTTTCCTTGGAGACTTGGAGTGTTATGTTTTACTGTGACTTTTGACCTGTTGACTTTGAACTGTTATCCTGTTTTCGATGTTGTTTTTTTTTTGGAGTTTATCTAGTGGAAGTTGCTAGGAACTAGCTGTTGGTGCTGTACATACTTTTAGACATGTAGATTTTTTAGCGTAGTCATCGGATCTCGGGATATTTCTGAATGCAGTTAGACAGTTGCAGAGCATTAATCAATTGTTATAGGAGCACCGACAAGTTTAACCGCATCTCCGTGGTTGAAGTGAGCCAGGAGTCTCTTATTATTAAGACTAATAGTGTAACAGTCCACAAAATTGATCTCGGTCCGCCAGTAAACGTTTCTAGTCAACCTCCGAACCATTACGTCACATAATATTTATATCGCACGCCACTAACGCATGCACTGTGTTCACGACCACAGATAAAAGTTTACTCGACTTCATCTCCAGTCCTTGTTCTGTTATCAATGTAATCTAGAAGAAATGTTCAACACTACCTTTTTCATTATTATGCGTTTCAGTACAGCTTTCGACTGTGGGGCTAAGACAGTAGGTCCCACATTGTAACTGATGTATACGGCATCCTATCTACATTACTAAAAGCACAGGCTATACGAACATTCTAAAATTTACAACGGATACGGATTAAAACTACAGGTCGTGCGCATTGATTTTTCAATACACCGCGCATCTTTTAAGCATTAAAACACACAAAGTAAAATTTTTGTCTGCGAATACCAGTTTCGAAGGCAGTCTGTCACCTCATATGTTTCCTTTTCTCTGCCTCGTGATGACTGGATGTTGTGTGATGTCCTTAGGTTAGTTAGGTTTAAGTAGTTCTAAGTTCTAGGGGACTGATGACCATAGATGTTAAGTCCCACAGTGCTCAGAGCCATTTGAACCATTTTTGAACCTCATGTGTTTCCCAGACTTCTTAATCTATGGCTATTTCATTTCCATTAAGATTACTTCGAATAAAGGAGTGGAGCACGAATATTAAAGCTGTATAGATATAGCTTTCGACACAGGCGGAGAAACGCCGACTGGAGAAATCGTGCGATCTGTTGAAGGAACCGTCTCGACATGAAAACCTATATCAGGATGACTTCCAAAGATATCCCATTAGTCCTTTAACGACTGCACTATCTTGTTTTGAAGTCTTTTGGATTGTCTGAAACCCCTATATGTTTCTGTAAATACTCTTTCCTTTACATTCAATGGCCTATGTTCTCACAAATTTCAGAAATTTCTCTGCTATATCGCATCGTTAAATGACATTACCGCCAACTTGAATAACTACACCCAAAAATTTCCCTTAATCTATCAAAATAATTTTTCATGACGCATCATCAGTATGTTTGGACTGGACATGTAAACAATACATGTTCTTTCTGTTCGACCCATTTCTCAAGGAAACCATTTTGTTTCAACACAGGATTATACAGTCAACCGGTTTCAAATAACTGTTTGGTACATTGACCTAGGTTTCGACATCTACTAAGGGGTCTTCCTCAGAATGTGATAGGTTAGACTTTACATTGTATTCAAGTCCTTTTTGCAATAAGGCACTATATAATTCAGTCTTATCCAGAAAGCTGTTGAAAAATTTGTGATCAGACCTGTCAAAACTACTGACAAATGGCTTTTTGCAGGTAAAATCATAAGATTAACCACTCCCTTCTCGTTTCTTTTTACAATACAATTCTCATAGTTATCCAATTCGTCATTAATAAAATCCCAAAATGAATCTATTTTAAATTTAAAATTCAAGCGAAAAATTTTATTGAGCTCAAGATACAAAAAATAGGGCTCTTCACTTAATCTGTCCTTTTTCTTGTACGACACCACTGATTTTGTTGGAAATAGTTTTTTGAACTAGGCACTGAAAAGCTTTTGGATCCTTCACGCACTGTCTGATGTTAAAATGGGATTTAACGTAACATGGCAAAAGTCGGTTTACTTGCAATACTTATTAAAATTAATAGCCATTTTCTTCTTTCGTCTTTGTACTTGGACACAGCCTTAGACGCCTGGAACGGTAGAAATCTTACAATGGTATAGATACTCTCCTCTGTGTTCAGTAAGAACTAAGCTATACAGAACACTTCGGTAGAAAGAAAACAAGCAAATCGTGACCTCGATTATTGAGTTTCAAAAGATCTCGTCGTTGAATATGGCCACGTAGCTGCTAATAACAGGCTAAATAACCAAGAATTCTGCTGATGAACCAGATTTGGTGTTCAGATGTCCATATATCTGTTTTTCTGTCTGTCCCTCTGTCTGTCTGTCTATGGTTCCTTGGCATTGTAAAATATTTAACATTTTAAGCCAATGCCATCAAAATATACTGCCATTTATGTGACATATACGGTACTTTCGGTTGAACTTGAATCATGAAATTTGACAAGAAGCAAACTTTCACAGTAGAAGAAAGGAAAAAATGCGAAAACTCTTTATTTGTACTTTTGGTATTCGCAGACTCATCCATCAAAATCAATAGATGAATGTTCTATGAACATGTCTAGATGAGCGCTTAAATGGTTAAAGGGATTGATCATGAACTACATTTTCGGCGAAGGGGAGAAAGTGGAACTTAATTACAGTTAGTTCCTGCAAAACGCTCACAACACTCCTGAAAGCTCACCAAGGTACCGTATGCTCATTGCAAATTAGTTGTTGCATATAGAAAACGCCAATGACAGTGTACAAGAAAACCCCTGCTGCACCATTTTTTTAAGAAAGATTATTTTAGCAAAAGTAGCATAAATTAAGGGCTTATTTCAATAGTGGTACAAGACCATTTCTGTTCATTTTGAGATACAGAATCCTAAAGTTAAATGAGCGCTGAAAAATCTGGAGTTGAGATACCAGAAATATTCAAGCATGTGGCTTCTTGTTAGAGATAAATCTTTCTTTCTCTTTGTTTGGATCATTAATATCAGAAGCATTATAGTCAGAAAAGTGGAGGTAATGGACTTGTACCACTATTGAAATAAGCCCTTCAAATAATATATAAAGTTATTTTAGTTTGTCGTTTTAATCAATTTTTTGTAGCATTCTGTTTTATAGAACTTTCGTTTGTACACATTTACCAATTATGATATAATAATAAATTATTTAATTAATTTAAAAAAAATTTTAGACCCTTTGAGCTTATCGCCTAGGGATAATTTTTAATGATAGTTAAGGCCATCATTTGGCGAGGGGTAGTTTACGTTTTTAAGCTAGCATAAAAGGGCGGTGTCAAGCAGAGCTAGAATTTTTTTTGTTTTGGGTAAGGAGATAGGTGCACCAACAGTAATATGGAAATGCCGTGTGGCTTGGGCCTAACGTCGGGTGGATCGTTCGCCTGGTGCAAGTCTTTCAAGCTGGCGCCACTTCTGTGACTTGCGTGTCGATGGCGATGAAATGGTGATGATAAGGACACTTTTTTTCACTAGCTGCTTATTTTTTATGACCCACCGTCTAATTTCTTATGGTGGGTCGTATGTTGCCACTTAGCCGCTGTGACTGGGTCCGGGGTCCGGTGTGACTGAAAGTAACACCACACCGGCTCCCGTCCCCACTCACACCGTTGCCCGTGTCCCGCCACGTGGAGGCGGGCTCTATTTGTTTACATCCATTTGATATCTTTTCTTGTGCAGCATTAGAAAAACTTATAACTAATACCAAATCAAGTGAGATATTAATAAACAAAACGAAATTAAATATTTAGAAAGAAGGAAGGAAGATAATTGAATAGAGAAGAGATAGGTATAATATTGCCCGTCACCTGGTTGTGGGCGCGGCCCGGGTCTTGGAATGACCCTCAAGACGCTGGCCATCGCTCACCATGCCTTTAGCATCTACCATCCTAAAAACTAACTTAACTAGAAGAGATTATGGTACGTTAAAGCTAGAAACTAAGACTAAGACCTCCATGTCCAGCGTGCTAAACTGTTTACGATATACAATAGAGAGGTAACTGATTTTGTGCTTGGCTCAAAGTTGCTAATGAAAGGGTTCTTGTGGTAATAGTAATAAAGGTAATGACGCTAACGGTTTGTGTTGAGCCTACAAGGCTCCTAGTAGAGTACATCAGGCGCAAACACCTCCCGGCCTCGCCGACAACACGACCTGGACGGTGGTTTTCCCCGATCTACTATAGGTATCCGTCGGGTTGGGCTCAAAAGAGAGGAACCACAATTAAGATCCTTCCATCCAGACTGTTCGCTGCCTCTTAACGGAAGGCGTAGGTCCCTTGAAGAGGTATCTAGCTTTAAGCTCTTATTAGACATGGAGGTGCCGTTAACTATTTACATATAAGGTGCAATCTGTTTTTAGGATTGTGTGTGACTTGTGCACCTCTTGTCGGTTGTTCCAGACTGTTCTTTAAAGCGGACTTGGTTGAGACTATGGATCATCCGCGCTGGACGCTTCAATATCTGTTTTGGTGCCCTGGTCTGTATCTGTTTCTTTTTCATCACTCGTAGTGCTAATCATATATGTGTTCCCCTGGGCATCATGATGTCTGTTTGGACCGACTTGCCTTGGGTAGCGTCTGTTGCGCAGGTATTCTGTTTGTTGGGTCTTCGAGATTTCGTCAGTTAGTTTGTTGAGTTCAGTCCACCTTTCCGGGTCGCGTATTATGGCATGTAGTTCGTTCTGTGTGTTCAGGTGATTTATGTGTACTGTGTGTCTTGTGTTCGTGCGTTGTCCGCAGAAGAAGACAGTATCATCAGGGGAACCTTCTTCCCCGCATGTGCATCTATTAGTCTGCTGCAGACTCACGCGGTACAGGTGCGTGGGATAAGGGCCATGTCCTGTGATGAAATGTACCATACCGCGGCTGGGATCGATATGTTTTAGTTTTAGTCTTTCCCGGATGTCAGGGAAGAAGTTGTGTACACGGCGGCCCTTTTCGCTGTTGGCCCAATCGCTCTGCCAGGTATCCACTCGCCATGCTCTGAGTTGGCGTGTTGTCTCAGTCGGTACACCAGTGATCTGCCGAACCTGGTCTATTCTCCCCATCCTAAGCCAGTACATTGCTGCGCGGTACCTGGCGGTGATATCTATGGGGAAGATTCCTATGACGACACACAGTGCGTCATTTGATGTTGTGTTGAATGCCCCTGCGGGCGCACACCTGTATGAGCTGGTCTAGTAGGCTGTCTGGATTTGTTGGAATATTCTCCGTTTTGAGAATCAGTCTATCGGTTTGCTCCTATGTACGGAAACAAACAGAATGGCCGTACGGGTGTAGGGTGCGGATGAGCATCCGCTGTGCCGTCTTTTTTCTAGTCTACTTAATTTTACATTTATGTCTAGCTTGTCGTAACTAAAACTAGCGGTGTCGATGGCGTGTGTTGGCGTCTCTGCAGCCGTGACGTGTCGTGATGATGTAGTGGCGTTGCTGTGCACCTCTGCGGGGGGCGCTGGATTGGCGTCCTCGTTGCTTGTTGTGGGGGTTTCCTTGGGCGTCGGCATTGAGGTTGTTGGTTGGGGGGCTGCCAAGGTGTTGGTATCATCAGGGGTATGCACTTTTGTATCACTAGCTTTTAAGGTAGCCTGCGATTGCTACGATTGGTCGTCACACGCTTTCACTTTCTTGACTCTCTTAGGCTGTTTGGGTTTTTTATGCGGTTTTAGTTTCCTAAAGGCTGCGATGATTCATTTGTTTTTTTGTGGGTTTCGTTTGTGCAGTCTTGATGTGTATCGTATGTGTTGGTTGTTTGTGCCTCCATTCTGCATAGATTTGACGTGATTTGTTTCCCACTTGACTGCTCGTCTACGCTATCTGTGACAGACATGACAGCTTTTGGTATGCTATGCGCACTATCGCCTCTATTGCCAGACCCTCCGCAGACTTTTGTTGCGGTTGTTGCTGCGGCTTTTTATGTGGCATTCGTGGTGTCTGCCGGCGCTGTGGCCTGTTCAAGGTCGGTATTACGGTTTTGAATATCATTGTTATCAACACTACAATCCCTGGCGTAAGGGCAGTAATAAACGTCGTCTTCTGCCTCTGTCAGTGAGTCAGAGAGAGTTATTTTGCGTTTGATTTGATTATAGTCTGGGGTGTCTGATTTGTCCGTGTTTTCCGTTTGGGCTCCAGTTGTGCTGGCTTGCGTTACGGTTGTGTTTAGCACCGTTGGGTTCAAGGTCTCACCTTGTATGAATTTGATTGGTATGGACAACACAACACTCAGTGCCTGAGCGGAGAAAATCTCCGACTTAGCCGGATATGGAACCCGGGCCGTTAGCTATGTCATTCCGTCATGTTGACCACTCAGCTACCAGGGGCGGACACCAACAGTAATAATAATAATAATAATAATAATAATAATAATAAAAATGAGTAGGAAGAGAAATAAAGGGATAGCATCTTAAAAAAAGGGGGGGGGGGTGTAGTGCGTGGTTGGAAACCACCAGGGGTCGAATCTCGATCAGATCACAAGTTTTCCAGTCTTCGTTTTAACCTAGCCTTCACCTCTCAACGATGTGAAGAGCCGCCAGAAACAATACGTAGTTCAGATTCCACGTTAAACTTCATGACTGCTTTCCCCAGTTGGGTAAATCTGATAGGTTAGCGATAAGCTAGTCGTCCAAGTGGCGTCGAATCCGCAGAGCGCGAAACCCACTCGCGTTTGTCCTTTTTAAGAATCTTGACAGTTGCAGTGAGTCACTTTTGAATGAAATCACTAGCGTGTTATATATCCTAAAAAAACATATTTTTATAATCTCTCAACAATTTTTTTCACTTTTCGTGCTACTTATGAGCATTATTTGAAGTGCTTTCCTCTAGATGGCTACTTTTACAATTACAAACATACTGCTTATTACTTTGTTCATATTGAATTAGTCGCAGTGGGTCCTTTGCATGGATAAAGGTCACCATTTTCGCACTGTCAGTATGCTTCTTTCAATACTTCTTGTTTCACGCAAAGCCCGTTTCACCAGCTACAGTGACGTCACATAATTATTCAAACAGTGGTTTGTCTGATTTCCTAACAAAATATCGAAGACAATGAGATACATAAATCCACCCAATTACCTAGTGATAATCGGACAATTGTCTGAGATAATGTCTAAAAGTGCCGCATTACAATCAAATACTCTGCATATGAAATGACAGATACATTTGGCAGCGGGCCTATTCAAACTGACTTTCTGCTGGGATCACGCGAGGAGAGCCTTTCGTGACACACAAATTCTTTCCGCGTACGGCTGGCTGGCCATAGGTCTTGTCAGATCCTTCAAAGATACGCTGTGATATGTTTATTGGATTGATACAGCGTCTGAGGCATCCCATAAACTGATCCTGGTCTCTTTATCGGCTTTATTAGGCCAACTTTTCAATCTGCTGCTTTGCGCTGATGATTTTTAAAATCATGATAAACTGTATTATTATCAGTTCCTCGATGCTAAAGTACAGTGTATTATTCTTTACGCTTTTTCAACGCACTGAAGAACTTCTCCAACATTAGCTGTTCAATGCGCCTCCATTCTGCGTAGTTGCTTACACTCTGTCCCATTTTCGTTAGTTGTATAGGAGTGGAAACATAGTTTCAAGTGAACAGTTTTTATTTATTGGCATTTGCTTGTATAGCATCTAGCTACCACCTTTTCACGTAAGTGGCTCACCTGCTCATGTAAACACACTTGTGGAAAAACATACAAAGCACTTACTAGCTGCTAACGATCATAGTAACACATCATGGTAACAGGCAACAAATGCAACACCGAAAGATTCTTGAGAAAAAGAAAGATAATGGACGCTATAAAAACACAACTTTATTCTGAAGTGAAACTGCGTCATTATCTTCTGGTAATGCGATGGCTCTCATGAGGTAAAGGTTAAGCACTATCACATGTCAGACTGCGTCATATGGTACAGAAGTTTCCCGAGGAAACAGATACACAGTGGGTACACGCAGTTGCTTATATTAAGGAGTCCGTGATCATTCTATAAACTGTTGCAGTTCATAATTCAAGGGTAGTGGTTTTGCTAGCAGAAAACTGATGTTTTTAATTTCCTTAGTCTCCTACAAAAATCTGCGTGATGTCCACTTACTTTCTGATGTTGAGTCTTGGAAACAAGTTGACGAGACTCTGGCGCCTATCGTGTGGAGATTACTGGAGAAGTTGTCCCGACGGTAGCGCATCTGAATGAAATACACTACCCAGGATGTTCCACAGATCCTGTCCCACACTATGAACTTTTGATAGGAGTTGGCTGTATAACCCACATAGAAAGGGCGGGCTGTCTGCAACCGTGGTCCTTCCAGCTCTTACTTCCCTGCGTTAAATGCAATTGCTTTAACTTGAAGCATAAATTATGAAACAGAAGGTAAGTGAGTACCCGTTGTGCACTGCTAGGAAGTCCACATACTGATTTTGTTGGAGGCCGCGTTGCGATTGTATCCAGGGGAAAGCCACTGAAGTCGCTGCTACTGTGCTTCGACCACCTGTTGCAATGTGTTCACGAGAAGAACTTTGACATCCTTCCGTGTTGCTATGTTGTTAACAGCCGATTGTAAACTCAACGAGACAGATTTTTATCAAGACTCAGTGACATTTGAGCTACTCCTGAAGTATCGATTGTTCAAAGAACTTGCGGGGAAGAAATTGCGCCACGTCTTCGACAACCATTGATGTTCGACAGGTGAACTCGCTGTCAATTTCAAGGCACACATCAAGCTAAAAAGTGTTCTGCATGGCAACATGAACCATCGGTGGGTGGGGCTACGCCAATCATGAACCAAAAAGACGGGTTATACAGGATGTCAACATAAACCGTAGAAAACCAGTGCCACCACTCAACAAAATCTGACCAATTTAAATCAGTGAATGGTTATTCTCTTATGGCTGTATTTATTTTATTGTGGTGTTTGTCTCATCCGCATACAAGCATTTCAAGACCAAGCACGTCTAACAGCTTCTTGAAGATGAGACACTACTGTCTTGAAATCCATTATTAAAGATTACGTGCTTATGGAATATCGTCTCAGTTATGTGACTGGATTTGTGATTTCCTGTCAGAGAGATCACAGTTCGTAGTAATTGATGGAAAGTAATCGAGTAAAGCAGAAGTGATTTCTGGCGGTCCCCAAGGTAGTGTTATAGGCCCTTTGCTGCTCCTTATCTATATAAATGATTTGGGAGACAATCTGAGCAGCCGTCTTTGGTTGTTTGCAGATGACGCTGTCGTTTATCGACTAATTAAGTCATCAGAAGATCAGAACAAATTCGCAAAACGATTTAGAAGAAATATGGAATGGTGCGAAAAGTGGTAGTTGACCGTACATAACGAAAAGTGTGAGGTCATCCACATGAGTGCTAAAAGGAACTCGTTAAACTTCGGTTACACGATAAACCAGTCTAATCTAAAAGCCGTAAATTCAACTAAATACCTAGGTATTACAATTACGAACAACTTAAAATGGAAGGCACACATAGAAAATGTTGTGGGGAAGGCTAACCAAAGACTGCGTTTTATTGGCAGGACACTTAGAAAATGTAACAGACCTACCAAGGAGACTGCCTACACTACACTTATCCGTACTCTCTTAGAATACTGCTGCGCGGAGTGGGACCCTTACCAGATAGGACTGACAGAGTACATCGAAAAAGTCCAAAGAAAGGCAGCGCGTTTTGTATTACCGTGGAATATGGGAGAGAGTGACACAGAAATGATACAGGATATGGGCTGGAAATCATTAAAAGAAAGGCGTTCTTCGTTGCGACGGAATCTTCTCACTAAATTCCAATCACCAACTTTCTCCTTCGAATGCGAAAATATTTTGTTGGCACCGACCTACATAGGAATAAACGATAATCACGATAAAATAAGTGAACTCAGAGCTCGTACGGAAAGATATAGGTGTTCATTCTTGCCACGCGCTATACGAGATTGGAATAGTAGAGAATTGTGAAGGTGGCTGGATGAACCCTCTGCCAGGCACTTAAATGTGATTTGCAGAGTATTCATGTAGACGTAGATGTAGATGTAGATATGTACATGAGATAAAATAAAAGTAAAACATACAGCTGTAAGGAAACTGTCATTATAATATAAGAAAATAACACCTGACAGTGCTTTGTGTGTCGGTATCCACGAAATAAGGAAAAAAAACTTTCTAACATCAGGCGTTAACGGTAGTGAAATATTAATTATGAGTGGGTGAGCAAGTAAAGATAATTATTTCTCTGTTGTTTAGCAGGAAGAGAGATGGATTCAAAACACATCGAGGTGAAATGGTTCAAACGGCTCTGAGCACTATGGGACTTAACATCTGAGGTCATCAGTCCCGTAGAACTTAGAACTGCTTAAACCTAACTCACCTAAGGACATCACACACATCCATGCCCGAGGCAGGATTCGAACCTGCGACCGTAGCAGTAGCGCGGTTCTGGACTGAAGCGCCAAGAACCGCTCGGTCATACCGGCCGGCCACCGAGGTGACAAAAGTCATGGGGTAGTGATATGCACGTATACAGATGGCTATAGCATCGCGTACAAAAGGTATAGATGGACATTCCATTGCCGGAGCTGTCATCTGTACCCAGCCGATTCACGAGAAAAGGTCTCCGACGTGATTTTGGCCGCACGACGCAAATTGCCAGATTCTGTACGCAGATGACAGTATTTCGAAATTCACAGTGTCAAGAACGAGTCGAGAATACCAAATTTCAAGCATTACTTCTCACCATAGACAACACAGTCGCCGACGGCCTTCACTTAATGACCGAGAGCGGCGGCGTTTGCATACAGCTGTCAGTGCTAACAGACAAGCAGCACTGCATGAAACAACCGCAGAAGTCAATGTAGGACGTACGACGAACGTATCCGTCAGGACAGTGCGGCGAAATTTGGCGTTAATGGCCTTACAGCACAACATCGCCTGCAGCGCCTCTCATGGGCTCGTGACCGTATCGGTTGGACCCTAGACGACTGGAAAACCGTCGCCTGGTCAGATGAGTCCCGAGTTCAGTTGGTAAGAGCTGATGGAAGGGTTCGAGGGTGGTGCAGACCCCACGAAGCCATGGAGCCAAGTTGTCAACAACAAGCTGGTGGTGGCTCCATAGTGCTGTGGGCTGTGTTGACTTGGAATGGACTGGTTCCACTGGTCCAACTGAACCGATCATCGACTGGAAATGGTTATGTTCGGCTAGTTGGAGACCATTTGCAGCCATTTATGGACTTCATGTAGCCAAACAACGATGGAATGTTTATGGATGTCACTGGGCTGCAATTGTTCGCTATTTGTTTGAAGAACATTCTGGACAATTCTAGCGAATGATTTGGCCATCCAGATCGCCCAACATGAATTCCATCGTACATTTACGGCTTAAAAATGAATATGAACTGTCACAACCGCAATAACTTTTTTTTTTGTTTACATCAGGTACCGGTTTCGGTCTGTTTTGGATTACCGTGAGATCTTGCACCATGATGGTAGATGGTGGCTGTGAACGGAGCAGGCGCTACACCTCCACGAACACAGTGCGGGCTTTCAAATAATAAAAATGATGTGGTGATGGTGGTGTGGTGGCCCTCAACTACGTACCCTCAGACTCAGAGTTGAGATATTAAAATTTTGGCTGGTCTCGTTGTATAGGGGCTGGGATACGCATTACAAGCCAAATACTGATGCGTCCACAGTATACAATATGAATATACACACGAATCGAATGGTCAAAGGTTCCTATCACTCGGCAATTGCGAATGTAACGTAGAAATTTATAAATGAAAAGTTGCAATTAAATAAAATGTTCAGGTACCATCTTACCGATTTTAAATGATGAGTACGATAGTAGAAGTACTTTTGAGAATGTGGTATATTTCTGCAAAACACTTATTGGCGTCGATGGTCCAGCAATTACATAAAATATAAGTTGAATAACAGGGAAACAATAGATTCCTACTGCGCGTAATTAGTTATGAACGACAACATAGTTCGCGAAATATTCACTTCTAAACGCATACTACGTCTTCACTGTAGAAACCATGGAAATCTCACAACACCACAAGTCGGCACTCCGAAGTATTTCTATCACCCGCGACCACGCGCAAACCGCCCCGCCCTCCAAGTCTTTCCCGCGACCGTGCGTCCGCCGTGCCGTACTGTCCAGGACTCCCCGTGTCCTGTGCGACTGTCCCCCGCGCCACACTCTTCACAACTCCCCCTCCATTCACCTAGGTAGTCGCCTCCCTTAGTAACGAGCGCTGTGATTGGCGATAGCGCTCCCGTCATGTCTCCAAACCGACGCACCCTCACAAACATTTTGAAACACTTCGAAATACTGGATTCACGTTTAAATAAATTGAAATTAAATAAACCTTCCTACGGCTGGACAATAAACACGCTCTAACATACATTATTAAATACACAAACAAATTAAATAAACATATATCAAAGGAACAGAAACAAAGTTAAGCCAGTAGCCTAATGTCTCTGTGCTTTCTAAAACACAGGAAATAATTGACAAATTTCTTCATAAATAGTATATATCGGATGTAAACAAAGACATAGATGAATCAATATATTTATAATCATGCTGCTACCGTTTTCTCTTCGTGTAACTATTGAGTACTTATGGCCTGTTGCGATCGATAGTAATCGGCCACTTTGACCTCCAATAACTCATGTATTATTCAAGGTACATACCTGTAATTCATACCAATTTAGGTTTACACTAATAGCTTTCTAAAGACATGTCGATCGTCAAAATCCGATGAATCGCTTAGATTTTGGAAATTCGTTATTGGGTGTAGCTCGTACAATTTACTGTCAGATACTGAACTTTAAACTAATAAAGATACGGAAAATCTGATTACACCATCAAAATCGTTGTGGAAATAATGATAATGTACAGGTTTCTTTTGATGTATCATGATTCCTCTGGCTACTATTAATTTCTATATGAACTATGAAATGGTACCCATTATGGTTTCACGAAGTCCGCCATCTTTGGCTCTCCCAGTGTGCACCTAACTTTCATCGACACAGCGTCACCAAGGAATTCCCAGCGACGTGCTCGGCCTGGACCACGCCTTGAGGCTACCCCTCTTAGCCGGCTAAAGTTCAGCACCACGTATTTGCTGCCAGCCCCTGCTTGCCAAGCAGCCCTTGCGGCCACGCCAACTCCGAACTTAGAATATTTCCAGGCCACCACAACTCGCCTGTTACAACAGCCACCATCTACCATCATGGTGGAAGATCTGAAGATAGTCTAAAACAGAACGAAACCGGTAACCGCATATAAACAAAAAAAAACCTTTATTACGGTTGTGATTTCACATTCATTTTTAAGCAGTAAAGGAACTGCTGCACTCCAGAAAGATGTGTTCTGAAAAAAATTTGTGGGACATAATCGAGAGTTCGTGCACAAATTTCTGCACCGGCAACGCTTTCGCAAAGACAGCGACAGCTTTGCTCAGTATTTCTTCGTGCGACTTCCAATGACTTGTGGACTCCATGTCACGTCCAGGTGCTGAACAAAACCTGGAAAAAGGATGACCGACACGATATTAGCATGAATCCCATGACTTTTGCCACCTCGATGTAGAATTTAAGAATAAACATCCGCGTCTCTATAAGATCGATTGTTAGTTAAATCTTACTTATTAACAGTATCCCAGTAACTGAAAGCGCACACCAGGATCCCTGTTACATTCCAGATAATAACCTGTACCAAGGCAATGTTCTGGAATTGAAAATTTCCTCGTACTTCTAAGTACGTGCGCCCCTTGTGTTTTACACAGAGATCTCCCTCGGAACTGATGGTTTGACCGCTGTATGACACGTTTTAATTGCAGAGGATAGTGTAGTACTGACAGCCTTGGGAGAGCCAGTCCTGACAAAACTCTGCCATCTGGTGAGCAAGATGTATGAGACAGGCGAAATACCCTCAGACTTCAAGAATAATATAACAATTCCAATCCCAAAGAAAGCAGGTGTTCACAGATGTGAAAATTACCGAACTATCAGTTTAATAAGTAACGGCTGCAAAAGACTAACGCGAATTCTTTACAGACGAATGGAAAAACTGATAGAAGACGACCTCAGGGAAGATCAGTTTGGATTCCGTAGAAATGTTGGAACAAGTGAGGCAATACTGACCCTACGACATATCTTAGAATAAAGATTAAGGATAGGCAAATGCATGTTCCTAGCATTTGTAGACTTAGAGAAAGCTTTTGACAATGTTGACTGGAATACTCTCTTTCAAATTCTTAAGGTGGAAGGGGTACAATAGAGGGAGCGAAAGGCTATTTACAATTTGTGCAGAAACCAGATGGCAGTTATAAGAGTCGAGGGAAATGTAAGGGAAGCAGTGGTTGGGAAGGGAGTGTTACAGGGTTGTAGCCTCTCCCCGACGCTATTCAAGGTGTGTATTAAGCATGCAGTAAAAGAAACAAAAGAAAAGTTCGGAGTAGGCATTAAAATCCATGGAGAAGAAATAAAAACTTTGAGGTTCGTCGATGAGATTGTAATTCTGTCAGAGACAGCAAAGGACTTGGAAGAGCAGTTGAACGGAATGGACAGTGTCTTGAAAGGAGGGTATAAGATTAACATCAACAAAAGCAAAACGAGGATAATGGAATGTAGTCGAATTAAGTCTGGTGATGCTGAGGGGATTAGATTAGGAAATGAGACACTTAAAGTAGTCAAGGAGTTTTGCTACTTGGGGAGCAAAATAACTGATGATGGTCGAAGTAGAGAGGATATAAAATGTAGACTGGCAATGGCAAGAAAAGCGTTTCTGAAGAAGAGAAATTTGTTAACATCGAGTATAGATTTAAGTGTCAGGAGTCGTTTCTGAAGGTATTTGTATGGAGTGTAGCCATGTATGGAAGTGAAACATGGACAATAACTAGTTTGGACAAGAAGAGAATAGAAGCTTTCGAAATGTGGTGCTACAGAATAACGCTGAAGATTAGATGGGTAGATCACATAACTAATGAGGAGGTACTGAATAGAATTGGGGAGAAGAGGAGTTTGTGGTACAACTTGTCTAGAGGAAGGGATCGGTTGGTAGGACATGTTCTGAGGCATCAAGGGATCACAAATTTAGTATTGGAGGGCAGCGTGGAGGGTAAAAATCGTAGAGGGAGACCAAGAGATGAATCCACTAAGCAGATTCAGAAGGATGTAGGTTGCAGTAGGTACTGGGAGATGAAGAAGTTTGCACAGGATAGAGTAGCATGGAGAGGTGCATCAAACCAGTCTCAGGACTGAAGACCACAACAACATCAACAGTGTAGTCTCCAGCTTCGCGGAAAGGAAGCTCATCCTTCACAGATCCTAAAAAGGCTAGTAATCTTTGTGCGTTTTTCAATCACCATCTAAGATTACACTGTGGTGCTCAGTGAGTCCTCGTTTAATTTATGTCTCGAAAGTGTCGGTGCGATCGTCCGTGGAATATCGGCTGTTGTCGCCGACGTTCCTCGGCTGCATTCCCGTCGATTATTGGATCAAGAGTATGTTCAGCCAAAGCAGTATAACGACTTGTAGAGCACGCACGATACACGGCTCTACAAGCGATTTTTGTAACTGTCCTCGATTTGAGATCAGATCATACTGAAACAGATCACTTTCGTTTCTCGTGTGGTCGTTCATTTGGTCCTTGGCAGGAGGTGCCTGGCCGTCGTAAGATCCGCGAATTGCGGTAGCCGGGCAGTTGGCTGTTGAAATGCACGGCAGCCTTCGCTGGCGCGGAGGAAAAGTGAAGGCCGAGACACGACACCGCGCGACAATGGGCGCGCGGCCTCGCTCGGCATCGAAAGGGGCGACGCGGACGCTGTCCACGGCGGCACCGCAGGTTGCGAGCGCTCCTGGCGGAAGTCGACTCCTGGCCGCGGGCGCTCCGTTCCGAACTCCCGTCTAACCGCCGGCTCACGATTAGGCTTGAACACGGTCGGAAGTAAGCGGTTACATATCGCTGCGGAAACGGAAACCTTCGGCACACGGGAATGAGCGAAATACTGGGACAATCAACGAACAAGCTAGGGACCACAGTTGCTTATAGGAATTCTTAGATACCTGCAGCCTACAAGCCTTCTTCTAGTGTTCGGCAGAGGGTGCTTTGCGCACCACTCTCATTAACCCCCTTTCCTATTCCAGTCGCAAATCGTGCACAGGAGACCCACTGTTTACAAACCTCCGCCAGAGCTCATCGTCTTCCCGCGAGATACACGGAGAAGAAAGCAATATGGTGGATGGCTCTTCTAGAAATCCACGCTGTCGGAATTTTAAGAATAAACCACTCGGCAATGCACAATGATTCTCTTGCAGCACCTGAAACTAGGGTCGGATGGGCCTCTTCGTGTCGCTTGCTGGCTTTCTAACCGACGTTATGACGAAGCGGTGCATTTGACAGGGGATTTCAGATCGATTCCGTATTTCTGGATTTCCGGAAGGCTTTTGACACTGTACCACACAAACGGCTCGTAGTGAAATTGCGTGCTTATGGAATATCGTCTCAGTTATGTGACTCGATTTGCGATTTCCTGTCAGAGAGGTAGTAATTGACGGAAAGTCATCGAGTAAAACGGAAGTGATTTCAGGCGTTCCCCAAGGTAGTGTTATAGGCCCTTTGCTATTCCGTATTATATAAACGATTTGGGAGACAATCTGATCAGCCGTTTACGGTTGTTTGCAGACGACGCTGTCGTTTATCGACTAATAAAGTCATCAGAAGATCAGAACAAATTGCAAAACGATTTAGAAAAGATATCTGAATGGTGCGAAAATTGGCAGTTGACACTAAATAACGAAAAGTGTGAGGTCACCCAAATGAGTACTAAAAGGAACTCGTTAAATTTCGGTTACACGATAAATCAGTCTAATCAAAAAGCCGTAAATTCGATTAAATACCTAGGTATTACAATTACGAACAATTTGAAATGGGAGGCACACATAGCAAATGTTCTGGGGAAGGGTAACCCAAGACTGCGTTTCATTGGCAGGACACTTAGGAAATGTAACAGACCTACTAAGGAGACTGCCTACACTACGCTTGTCCGTCCTCTTTTAGAATACTCCTGCGCGCTGTGGGATCCTTACCAGGTAGGACTGACGGAGTACATCGAAAACGTTCCAAGAAAGGCAGCACGTTTTGTACTATCGCGAAATATGGGAGAGAGTGTGACAGAAATAATACAGGATTTGGGCTGGAAATCATTAAGAGAAAGGCGTTTTTCGTTGCGACGGAATCTTCTCACGAAATTCCAATCACCAACTTTCTCCTCTGAATGCGAAAATATTTTGTTGACACCGACCTACATAGGGAAGAACGATCACCACGATAAAATAAGGGAAATCAGAGCTCGTACGGAAAGATATAGGTGTTCATTCTTTCCGCGCGCTATACGAGATTGGAATAATAGAGAATTGTGAAGGTGGTTCGATGAACCCTCTGCCAGGCACTTAAATGTGATTTGCAGAGTATCCATGTAGATGTAGATGTAGATATTATTTGGTTGCTCTGTCAATCCTATCTCGTACAATTTCCATACATTCGGGCGACACTCAACTCTCAGTCGAACGGTTTTGTAAGGTACCTCTTCACAGACTGGCACGGTTATCCTCATATGTTCACTCCACTGCTCGATATGCAGACTCGCAGATGATGGATGTGACAGCTTTCGGTGAGTGTTCAACAGTCGTGTAATCATATAGTAACGAAAGGGAAGGAAGATTAGGGTTTAACGTCCCATAGGAAACGAGGTCATAAGGGGCGGGCGGCTCGCCCCAACTTGTCAGGTGCTACCTGCTATTGACGGACCAACTGCACAAACTAGAGAAACTATTCCAGATCCGAGCGGAGCAAGTGCACGAGCTTCGCCGCTACTTACAAAGTTCTCAAAGAAAATCGTAAGTACCGGGCCAATCAACAAGATATAAAAGAAAACAAATTATGCATGAACACAAATATTTTATTATGAATTCCACAAACGAAAATATTTCCTGAAAAAACTGCATTTCTTATATTGTGCTTATGGCTGCTTTTTATGAAACACACTTTCGCCAATTTCACCGTTTCTGTGTAAAACTAACTTCTGTTGTAGGAAAGCTGGCCTTCTGTTGGCTTTTTGTCCGTTTTGATGGTGTGGATTTTCCTTGCAGAGTTAATTCTTATGCGTCATAAGTTTATTCATGCATCAGATGGCTAAAACGGGAATGAAAGCTTTCACAAGCGTTAGTCACTTTCCATTAGGAAGCGGAATCTGCTGCTCCAACGTGAGGAGAAAATAACACGTCTTCTGTTTAATCAATGTAACTTTCAGTTTCAGAATCGGCAAATTTGATAAGTCTTCGGTCTTGTGGCAGCGTTCTGATCAGGACAGCAAAAACATCAGTAACCTGTTGAGGGTTTAACAAACTAAGCCCAACGATGTAATGCAGAAACTGGTCTTTTTCACTTTTTTGTCTTTGTACATCAAAACCAAACTAAGTGTATGTATATTTCCCCACATGAAATATAAAGAAAAAATTAATTTTTGTGGAAATTTAAAAGACAAAAGTTTTAAAAAAGTCCGCTGCTTAAGGAATGAACACAACACTTGGTAGTGTCAATGATGTATCGTTGAATCTTAGGAATAACGTAATTTTGGGAATAATTGTATTCTACTGTGTTTAAAAGAACGCTTATAACATTCTGAACTCACTATGGTAGTTTATCATTCAATAGAAATACGATTTTGTTAAAATAGTAATTAATGTTGAGTTTTCCGGTTACAAAGCTTGAGCCAGGTGGAATCAGTAATCTTGCGTGATGGGAACGCAATCTTGATATTCATCGATGGAATGTTCAAAGTCAGTTACCAGCGTTTTTGGATTAAAAGACAACTGATCATTCCTACATACACTGTATAATTTTCAAATAGGTTTCCTTTTTATCTTTTATAAGACTGAACACTAATCGTATGTGAGATGTGAGAAGCTACAGAGTGAGAACCAAGTTTTTCGCATCGGCACGGTTGTACTCATCTAAAACATTCTCGTACTACTTGCCGCGTCAATTCAGGGTAAAACTTGGACCTTTCGACGATTACACCCATCGTCTGCTGCTGTGGTAACCCTATATAAAGTCCAAAGGCAGCTTCTGATTGGTCGGCAATCTGCGACAGCATGACGTAAGTACCGGCCAATCAGAAGCCGTCTTTGGACTATATCAGGCGAGCACAGCAGCAGTTTGACATTCAGTTGCTCCTGACGAAGGCGATGGAGGTAGTCGTCGAAAGCTCGAGGCTCTACCTTGAACTGACGCGGCAAGAAGTCAGAGACGTTTTATACAATCTCCTGAGCAGCTGTGGATCATGAAATGCTTCAGCATAGTTTCCTGTTGCATATGAGCTGCAGATAGGAGCCGACTGAAAAAGACATGACCATTTTCCATATCATTATTAAGGACAAAGGCTTCGCCTTTTGTATGTGTCACATCCAACTGTTATAAGAAAACCTGCAGTTCTGTCGTGGATTTTGGCAGTTTCGGAATATTTTTCAAACGAGCGTCAGTAATATTGTTGCTTGTATACCTCACATCCTTCCTCGTTACTGTTTTCACGGTTGACGGATTGTCCTCTACGTCTCTCCGTATAAGCTTTGACGGTCATTCATCCAAGTCTTCGCCTTTAGTTTTAACAGGATTCGATAACATTCTCCTTTTCAACAAGTGTAATGCAACTTGTATGTTGTCATAATTACCTTCAAAATGCGAAAATAAGTTTTCGCTGCTTTTTGTACATAACGTAACACAATACCGCGAATTTTTACCACAGAATCGCCATCCACATTCTTCATTTCCTAGAATTCTAAGATTTGAATTTATAACCTTTGCAGTTGAAATGTATATTAGCACGATCACTAATACCAGGTCGCAGAGCGTGACGTTTTGTCATATTTTTCGTTTCTATGACTAACCTGACCTAGGCAGCGAAACATTGTGTGATCTGCACAGTTGTTAATAAGTTGCTGTCGTTCACAGGACTAACGAGTTCGGTTAGGGCCAGAAACACCACTCCTTGAAACTTCCTGGTAAATTAAAACTGTGTGCCGGACCGAGACTTGAACTCGGGACCTTTGCCTTTCGCGGGCAAGTGCTCTACCATCTGAGCCACCTAAGCACGACTCACGACCCGTCCTCACAGTTTCAATTCTCCCAGTACCTCGTCTCCTACCTGTGAGGACGGGTTGTGAGTCGTGCTTGGGTAGCTCAGCTGGTAGACCACTAGCTTCAATTCTGCCAGTACCTCGCCTCCTACCTGTGAGGACGGGTTGTGAGTCGTGCTTGGCTAGCTCAGATGGTAGACCACTTGCCCGCGAAAGGCAAAGGTCTCGAGTTCGAGTCTCGGTCCGGCACACAGTTTTAATTTGCCAGGAAGTTTCATATCAGAGCACACTCCGCTGCAGAGTGAAAATCTCATTCTGGGAACACCACTCCTAGTTGATTCATATCTGGTGTCGAGCTTTCCTGCTGTCTGCGAGCAGAGTTGCCAGGTTCGAGTGTGTAGAATACATCGTCTTTTCAAAGTACTATTCCTGTGGTCATTCAACGTCGCTGAGTTCGAGTCTAGCCGGGACGGAGCACATGTTCTAATTAAGGACGGATGGGGAAGGAAATCGGCCGTGCCCATTCGAAGGAACCATCCAAGTATTTTCCTTAAAAGATTTAGGGAAACCACAGGTAACGTAAATCTGGGTGGCCAGACTGGTATTTAAACCGCCGTTCTCCCGAATGAGAATTCAGTGCAACAACGAGTCTTTGCGTCTATTTACGGGGCAGCACGTTAAATTTGCTTATGGTGAGGACCCATCACGAAGTTCTGCCGCAGTTACCGATCTTCTGCAGGTATTCCTGCATTTGTTTCAGTTTTCTAGCATTGCGGCTTCTCTATATACAAGGGACATTTCATCAATAATGCACAGGTCGGTATTACTGTGGATTGTTTGATGCAGCAATAGTGAAAATCACGTCAGATATGGTTGGGAGCTTCAGGAAGAAGCGAGTGTTTTTGTTTTTTAGCTGTGTACTCAAACATAGAAGTGGTGAGAGGTAGAAATGGACCACCAGCAGGGGTCTCAGGTACAGAGGCTGTTGAACAGAGATCCTACATCAAGATCGAAACCTGAGGCTGCAAACACCCAACAGAAACGCACAGGGCGTTATGTGAAGTTTGTGGTTAGTTTACAGTGTACCATCGTATAGTTTCACATTGGGTTAATCGCTTTCGTTGTGGTCGTATGAACATAGACGATAATCTAAGACCCGGAAGGCCACAAACGTCAACAGATAAACGAAATGCGAAACTTGTGGCACATGCACTTTAAGAAGATCGCAATACGACTTATGAGGAACTCTCTGATATCACGGCAATTCCCCCAACATCAGTATTCCGCAAACTGAAAAATGATTTAAAGGAGTGAAAAATTCCTGCGAGTTGGCTCCCACACTGTTTGACTGCTGCAGAGAAGCAGAAACCCCGGGACCTTGTAACGTTGCTCAAACAACGATTCCACGGTGAAGGTCTATGCTGAATCTTGTGTCGCTATTGATAAAACGTGGATCAGAGATTTCAAATCGGAGTTGAAATCACAGCCGACTGAGAGGACAGCTTCCGATTCTCCACTTTCATAAACATTTCGACGCGCTCACTTGAAGCTCAAGCAAATGATGATTTTTGCTTATGATCAGCAAGGAATCGTCGTGATGGATAGAGTCCCCTGTGGAACAAGTGTCACAGCAGTGTATTATTGTAGCTTCATGCAAAACCTGAGCAGTAAAATACACAAAGCCTGACCTCAGCTGCTCCCGGCCGGATTGGCTGCTTATTCTCCACGACAATATATGCCCACATGCCGGCAGTGTTGTAACCCGAAAACTGCGCCAATACGGATGAGAAGTGTTGCCGCATCCTCTCTACAGCCTCGGTAAGAGTCCGCCAGACTATGACTTGCTCTCGAAGTTGAAAAAACATATTCATGGACTCGGGTGGAATATCAGAACTTACGAGACGTTGGGATTCGGTCGTAGAGAAGCGGGCAGACTATATTGAAGGACTGTAAAGAAATATCGAATAAAATAAACGTGTAAGTAAGAAAACATAGTGTGATTATTTATGAAATGTCCCTCGTACAACAGCACTGAATGTGACGAGCTTTTTGGAGCTTCCGACGTTTTGGCTCACTGATAATCTCTTGAGGTATACCCGCAGTTACATTTACAGCAATAGTTTCTCCACGTTGATATAACAGACTCGCCGAAAGAAGATCCCTGGCAACTGGCAATGCTGAACGGCTGCAGGCGAAAACAATAGTCGTCTATGCAGCTGTGACAACAATGAGACGTTGCCATACAGAGGTATATTTAATCGCGTTACGTGACTGGTTGGGACAAACACGTGAAGCAGTCGTGACAGGCCCAGTGCAATTCTTAGGGATCTTCAGCTAATCTTCAATCCAATCGCAAACCTCGTTTGATTGTCATAGGCTCGTATTTTGTTCATTAGCCGACAGTGCGAATCTACAGTATTACCTCGTTAGCGCGAACTCGCTTCAGACGGACTCGAGGTTAACGCGAAAAAGATACTGGCCCCATCAGGTATATGTAATTTGTTTTGCTACAATCTTATGAAAATGAAAGTCGCTACTCACTATATACCGAGCGAGGTGGCGCAGTGGTTAGACACTGGACTCGCATTCGGGAGGACGACGGTTCAATCCCGCGTCCGGCCATCCTGATTTAGGTTTTCCGTGATTTCCCTAAACCACTCCAGGCAAATGCCGGGATGGTTCCTCTGAAAGGGCACGGCCGACTTCCTTCCCCATCCTTCCCTAATCCGATGAGACCGATGACCACGCTGTCTGGTCTCCTTCCCCAAACAACCCACCAACTACTCACTATATAGCGGAGATGCTGAGTCGCAGATAGGCACAACAAAAAGACTGTCACAAATAAAGCTTTCGACCAGTAAGGCCTTCGTCAAAAATAAATGACAGACAGACAAACACACATACAAACACACACACACACACACACACACACACACACACACACACAAGAGCAACTCATTCACACATGACTGCAGTGCCAGGCAAGTGAAGTCACACTGAGTTAGTGAGTGAGTTTGTGTGCGTGTGTGTTTGTGTGTGTGTGTGTGTGTGTGTGTGTGTGTGTGTGTGTCGTCTATTTTTGACGAAGGCATTACTGGCGGAAAGCGTTATTTGTGAGTCTTTTTGTTGTGCTTATCTCCGACTCAGCATCTCCGCTATATAGTGAGTAGCGACTTTCCTTTTCATAATATTGTTACATTCCATCCTGGATTTTCCACTGTTTTGTTTTGTGGGATCCTACTCACTCGTCTCGTATAGGGTGCCTAAAGAATGCTGCGTTCTCGGAATACTAAACAACGATTCCAGCAAATAACATTAATAGTTTTTATCACAACTAAAGAAGTTTGACAGTACTTTGTATCTACAACAAGTGTCGCAAGCGAAGGCGACATAGAAACAGTAATGTTATTGGCTATAGACAACGTCCAAACAAGGAATCGATATGGATCACTAATAAGTAATAACTGTTCTGCGAGTGCCGGTCTACTACTGTCCGGCAGGGGCTGGCAGGAGCGGCACTTATATTCTATGCCTGCAGAGGTCGCATCTGCGATGGCGCGGGCCGGCCGGAGTGGCCGTGCGGTTCTAGGCGCTACAGTCTGGAACCGCGTGACCGTTACGGTCGCAGGTTCGAATCCTGCCTCGGGTATGGATGTGTGTGCCGTCCTTAGGTTAGTTAGGTTTAAGTAGTTCTAAGTTCTAGGGGACTGATGACCACAGCAGTTAAGTCCCATAGTGCTCAGAGCCATTTGAACCATTTGTGATGGCGCGATCCTTTTCGGCGGGCTATTGGCTGACGTCGCCTCACGGCCTTTTTTGCGGTCTTCGTCTTCGTGTCGGCGCTTGTAGATACGAAGGAGCATATATCTTTTGTAAATTTTTTTTCGGTAGCGAATGCAAGAATTGTAACTAGAAAGCTAACTACCCATTGTTGACTCTTGAGCAGGACTTTGAGGTTTTTATTCACTGTGGTTCTAATAATTATACCATAAAGACCTGTAACGTCCCTGTCTGAAGTCGTAGTACCTGTGCGCACACCTTATACCATTAGGCATAAACACAAACTCTCTGTAGGCTTCCCTGAATTGTCTAATTAGTTGTCAAGATTAGGCTTGTAATACCATAACTCCTCTAACACAATAACAGCAGCTGAATAGTTAATTTTGTTGCCGTAAAAGGTAATTGCTAGTTCGTCGATGCGTTCTTGAATGGTAGGAACAAGGAAGGCGAGGCGCAGGTCGTCCGGGTAATTTCTTATATGGTCCCAGTTGCCATAAAAAAACTCCAAAGCAGACATTAGCTGTAAACAATAACCTTTATTTAGAATGTAACGGTCCCCTTTCTTTTACAAAATGTCATGTACACTCTATTCCTTACAACAAAAGTTACATATTTCACCTCACTCTGTACATCATCATCCTTCGCAGGTTCGTCTCAATAATCAGCGTGTACAGTACATTTAAATAAATTCAACAAAATGTACATTAACATTCAGAAACGTATTCGATGCCAGATACTCCTTTGGTTGTAGCCAAATCGAGTTATACCATACAAAAATCTACAAACGTTAGCACGCGAAACGTGGCAAAAAGGCAAAAGACAGCTCTAAGTGCACAGGTAAAGCTTAAAGGACAGTTTTAATAAACATTTTTGGAACAGCGATCAAAAATATTTAAAAATTTTCTTTTTAAAATTCAGTGTTGATGACACCACGTTAGGTTGTAACGTACGTGGTGTGATCAAGGCTGAATTTTAAAAAGAAAAATTTTAAAGCTTAAGGTTCGAGATGAAGTGGACAGGTACAAGGAAAACAGCAGTTGCAGAGCGGTTTGGAATTCCTAGCTCTTCTTTATCTACGACAACTGAGAATCGAGAACAAAAATCTTTAATGCTGCTGCATCAAGTTCCGGAAACAAATCTAAACGACTTCGTCGTGCTAAGTACGAAGACGTCGAGACTTTACTGCTACATTGATTCAATCATATGCGTGCATCTAACATACCTTTAAGTGGCTTCATGATTCCGTCAAAAGCAGATGAGACTGCAAAAACTATAGGCATCGACGGCTTCAGTTGTTCTACTGGTTGGCTATATCGGTTCCAAAAGAGACATTGCATTTCATCCGTACAAATTTGTGGTGAAGCAAATAAAGTTGATGAAGAAAGTGCGAAAAGCATGAATTCGACCTAGCAAGGGAAAAGTATGCTTTGTGACAGGTTTTCAACAAACTTTTTCCAAATCTTACCACGCCGGATAAAAGGTGATAAGTGCTGCGGTTGAGCACGCTGCAAACAACGTGTAAATGTTGCCCTTGTATGCAATGCGCACAGCCGTGAGAAGTTTAGTCCCTGGGTTATCGGTAAGTCCGAGAAACTGTGTTGTTTTAAAAACATTAATATGGACACTTCACATTGCATCTACTCTCACCATAATAAAGCTTGGAACGACGGCACGTCATTTCGCAAGTGGCTTCTTCGTTTCAGTGGTCAAATGGCTGCTCGAAACAAATACGTTCTTCTTACATTTGACAGATTTACTGCCCGTATCGCACAGGATCTGATCCTAACCAATACAAAGATTCACTTTTTTCTCATCAAACGCAACAAGCCACCGTCAGCCCTTAGATCATGGCATCATTTCTCTCATGAAGAAAGCTTATGGCAAGCGATTTGTAAGAGCAGCAATTCGTGCTGCTGAAGACATATTGCAGTCACAAATTGGAATCTCCTTGACGCAATAAAAGCAATCGGAGCAGCCTGGAACTCCGTGTCTCCACGTCTCATACAGAAGTGCTTTAACAGAGCCTGGAGACATAGCAACACTGAAGTTGTCCACGAGTTAGACGATGCCACTTCACGTGATGAATGAATAGTTCTGGCTCTGAGCACTATGGGACTCAATTGCTAAGGTCATTAGTCCCCTAGAACTTAGAACCAGTTAAACCTAACTAACCTAAGGACACCACAAACATCCATGCCCGAGGCAGGATTCGAACCTGCGACCGTAGCGGTCTTGCGGTTCCAGACTGCAGCGCCTTTAACCGCACGGCCACTTCGGCCGGCAATGAATAGTTCTGCAGAGCGTTGCGAACCATGTGATTGATTTCGATGAATTCATTAGTGCAGACGTATGTACTTCTGTGGAATCTGAATCGCCATAAGCTGTGACCGTTACGCAAGAAGAGTCATCAGAAGAAAGCGAGGAGGAGGGGAACAGGGATACCACTCCACCTACCCGTCACGATATGTTTACATCCTTAGACAGTTTTGTGGCCGAACGGTTCTAGGCGCTTCAGTCCGGAACCGCGCTGCTGCTACGGTCGCAGGTTCGAACAATGCCTCGGGCATGGATGTGTGTGATGTCCTTAGGTTAGTTAGGTTTAAGTAGTTCCAAGTCTAGGGGACTGATGACCTCAGAAGTGGAGTTCCATAGTGCTTAGAGCCATTTGAACCTTGGATAGTTTAGAACTATTTTCTTCAACATCCGACGCCACTGTTAGATTTACGGACGCTATAGTTACAACTGGATGCGAAATTACAAGATGTTTTCGTTCCCCTGAATTTTGGCAAGCTTTGCTTAGATTTTTTCCAAGAAAATAGCGTAATTTGTGAGTACTTGTACTTTTACAGTCACTTTACGGTTTCATAAGTCTACAGTAATTCAAAGTGATTGATACTGTAGTGTATTTCGCATTACTTTATTACTGTACACATGTACATATTATAATCCGTTTTTTTTTTACTTAACACGAATATTTTTTAACACAAACCCTTGATTTTTCGGTCCCTTCACATTCGTGAAACGAGGTCATGTCGTATCTCTAACAGTTTCTGGAAATCAAAGTATACGGCATCAACCTGAGCACCAGTAACTAGGCCATCGGCGTCTCGTGGACGATTGAGATGGAACATGATAGAAACAGTCGACCGCATTCGGAAAGCCAGCAGTCTCTCTTTATTATCCTCGTCCACGATGAATAGTGTTCTGTCTCCTATTAGCTCAATGCTGCCCTAAAATCTGCCGTTTCTCCCTCTTAATAGCTTCAGCTGCACTTCTGCATCTGACTTCACTGCGAAATCTTTTAATAAACCTGTGTTTACTTTATATTTATTCCAACTATTAACACCTGTGTTTTACTCCACCAAATGAGATGAAGGTAGGTAATAAGAAAGTAATTTCTATTCTGTACCGCGTGGCATTGACAGGACGGAAATAGCTGTAATTTATACCCAAACTGACGTCCCAAGTCGGAGTCCCCAGTCCGGCATAAAATTTTGGTTCTCCGGGAAGTTTCAAATGAGCGCACACTCCGCTGCAGAGTGAAAATACTTTCTGGAATCATATAACCTATTCTACAAAATAGTACAGCACAATGAGATAGATTATGTGCATACACTTCCTGTATGAAGCGATTCTGTTCACTTGTTAATTCAAATTTATATTGCTACTGGTAGAACACCCTATAACATAGTTTTATTACCGTGTCACCAATGAGGTACC
Organism: Schistocerca cancellata; assembly: GCF_023864275.1. NCBI lineage: Eukaryota > Metazoa > Arthropoda > Insecta > Orthoptera > Acrididae > Schistocerca > Schistocerca cancellata. The sequence goes on along the minus strand of NC_064631.1, from coordinate 616,507,505 downwards.
TCATCAATAGCCTTATGATATCAGGATATCATGATTGGTCGTTCCTAACTAAAACCGTTAAATTCGTACCTAGTCCTGGCAGCTAATATCTTTGTTTATTTCGCCATCCTGATCTAGTAACGCTCTCGTCATGGTCTGGTGCTTCGTTCACTTTCTGCAGTCTTATTTATTTATCATTCCCATTACCTTTTTCAATATATGTCATTTCTATGTGCGATTGTCAAATATTATTATGATTATTGTTGTAGAACCCTCATTTGTCAATATACACTGTAGAGCCAAAGAAACTGGTAGGCCTGCCTTATATAGGGCGCCCCCGAGCACTCACAAGTGCCTCAGCACGACGTGCTATGGACTCGCCTAATGTCTGAAGTAGTGTTGGAGGGAACTGACACCATGAATTCTGTACGGCTGTCCATAAATCCGTAAGAGTACGAGGGGGTGGGGATCTCTTCTGAAAATCACATTGCAAGGAATCCCAGATATGCTCAATAAATGTTCATGTCTGAGGAGTTTAGTCGCCAGCCTAAGTGTTTAAACTCAGAAGAGTGTTCCTGGAGCCACTCTGTAGCAATTCTGGACGTGTGGGGCGTCGCATTGTCTTGCTGGAACTTGCCAAGTCCGTCGGAATGCACAATGGACACGAATGGATGCAGGTAATCAGACAGAGTCGTATGTAGACGTATCATGGATCCTATATCACTCCAACTGCACACGTCCCATGTTATTACAGAGCCTCCACTAGCTTGAAGAGCGCCCTGCTGACATGCACGGTCCGTGGATTCATGAGGTTGTCTCCAAACCCGTACACGTCCATCCGCCTGTTATATTTGAAACGAAACTCGTCCAACCAGGTAACATGTATCCAGTCATCAACAGTCCAATGTCGGTGTTGACTGGCCCAGGGCAGGCGTAAGGCTTTGCGTCGTGCAGTCATCAAGGATACACGAGTGAGCCTTCTGCTCCGAAAGCCCATATCGATGATGTTTCGTTGAATTGTTCGCACACTGACACTTGTTGATGTCCCAGCATTGAAATGTGTAGCAATTTGCGGAAGACTTGTACTTTTGTCACGTTGAACGATTCTCTTCAGTCGTCGTTGCTCCCGTTCTTGCAGGATCTTTTTCCGTTCGCAACGATGTCGGAGAGTTGATGTTTTACCAGATTCGTGATATTCAAGGTACACTGGTGAAACTGTCTTAAGGGAAAATCCCCATTTTATCGCTACCTCGGAGATGCTGTGTCCCATTGCTCGTGCGCCGACTACAATACCACGTTGAAACTCATTTAAGTGGGGAACGACAAGAGCACAAAGAAGGCGCGATGTAGTGAGGACGCATATTCATTTCATTGGGTCTAGAACTGTAGAATGATGCTTAGAAGTGCTGCAGATACAAGACTTAGAGACTTTCTCTTTACCACTGCAAAAACTTATTGAAAGACTGCAACTTCCTTCTAAGTCTTCCACTGTGCAAGCGCCACCGCGAAATACGAGGGCAGTTCAATAAGTAATGCAACACTTTTTTTTTCTCGGCCAATTTTGGTTGAAAAAACCGGAAATTTCTTGTGGAATATTTTCAAACATTCCTGCTTCGTCTCGTATAGTTTCATTCACTTCCGACAAGTGGCAGCGCTGTACGGAGCTGTTAAAATGGCGTCTGTAACGGATGTGCGTTGCAAACAACGGGCAGTGATCGAGTTTCTTTTGGCGGAAAACCAGGGCATCTCAGATATTCATAGGCGCTTGCAGAATGTCTACGGTGATCTGGCAGTGGACAAAAGCACGGTGAGTCGTTGGGCAAAGCGTGTGTCATCATCGCCGCAAGGTCAAGCAAGACTGTCTGATCTCCCGCGTGCGGGCCGGCCGTGCACAGCTGTGACTCCTGCAATGGCGGAGCGTGCGAACACACTCGTTCGAGATGATCGACGGATCACCATCAAACAACTCAGTGCTCAACTTGACATCTCTGTTGGTAGTGCTGTCACAATTGTTCACCAGTTGGGATATTCAAAGGTTTGTTCCCGCTGGGTCCCTCGTTGTCTAACTGAACACCGTAAAGAGCAAAGGAGAACCATCTGTGCGGAATTGCTTGCTCGTCATGTGGCTGACGGTGACAATTTCTTGTCAAAGATTGTTACAGGCGATGAAACATGGGTTCATCACTTCGAACCTGAAACAAAACGGCAGTCAATGGAGTGGCGCCACACCCACTCCCCTACCAAGAAAAAGTTTAAAGCCATACCCTCAGCCGGTAAAGTCATGGTTACAGTCTTCTGGGACGCTGAAGGGGTTATTCTGTTCGATGTCCTTCCCCATGGTCAATCGATCAACTCTGAAGTGTATTGTGCTACTCTTCGGAAATTGAAGAAACGACTTCAGCGTGTTCGTAGGCACAAAAATCTGAACGAACTTCTCCTTCTTCATGACAAAGCAAGACCTCACACAAGTCTTCGCACCCGAGAGGAGCTCACAAAACTTCAGTGGACTGTTCTTCCTCATGCACCCTACAGCCCCGATCTCGCACCGTCGGATTTCCATATGTTTGGCCCAATGAAGGACGCAATCCGTGGGAGGCACTACGCGGATGATGAAGAAGTTATTGATGCTGTACGACGTTGGCTCCGACATCGACCAGTGGAATGGTACCGTGCAGGCATACAGGCCCTCATTTCGAGGTGGCGTAAGGCCGTAGCATTGAATGGAGATTACGTTGAAAAATAGTGTTGTGTAGCTAAAAGATTGGGGAATAAGCTGGTGTATTTCAATGCTGAATAAAACAACCCCTGTTTCAGAAAAAAAAGTGTTGCATTACTTATTGAACTGCCCTCGTATTTGGGCTACGTGTCCAATTATTTTTATACGCAGCGGCTTACTTTGCGTTCTAAATTTCAATATTTTGAAGTTTTCTGGATTTAGACGGAAGTCTTCGATGTCGAATTTCTCGTGTATACAGCCGATATCCTTCAGTTATTTATGACGGACTAACGTTATTGTGGCTGTGTGGCTGCAAATGCACAAGAATACAAAAGCCATGGGATCGCAGTATACACGTGTACAAATGGCGGTAGTACCCCGTACGCTAGGTATAAAAGGGCAGAGCACTGGTGGAGCTGTCGTTTCACACAGGGGATTAATGTGAAAAGCTTTCCGACGTGGTTATGGTCGCACGACGGGAATTAACAGACTTTGAACGCGGAGTGGTAGTTTCCATTTCGGAAATTGTTTGGGAGTTCAATACTCTGAAATCCACAGTGCCAAGAATGTGCCGAGAATACCAAGTTTCAGACATCACCCTCACCGAGGACAACAAAGGCCGACGGCCTTCACTTAACTACTCAGAGCATCGGCGTTTCCGTAGAGTCGTCAGTGCTAACAGACAAGCCACACTGCGTGAAATGACCGCAGCAGTCGATTTGGGACGTACGACGAACGTATCCGTTAGGACAGTGCGCCGAAATCTGGCGTTAATACGTTATTGCAGCAGACGACCAATGGTAGACCCTTTGGTAACAGCACGACATCGCCTGCACCGCGTCTCCTGGGCTTGTGACAAATCGGCTGGATCGTAGACGACCGGAAAACCGTAGCCTGGTCGGGTGAGAGCCGATTTCAGTAGATAAGACCTGATGGTCTCGACACTCGTTCGACCTATACTTGAGTATTGCTCATCAGTGTGGGATCCGTACCAGATCGGGTTGACGGAGGAGATAGAGAAGATCCAAAGAAGAGCGGCGCGTTTCGTCACGGGGTTGTTTGGTAACCGTGATAGCGTTACGGAGATGTTTAACAAACTCAAGTGGCAGAGTCTGCAAGAGAGGCGCTCTGCATCGCGGTGTAGCTTGCTCGCCAGGTTTCGAGAGGGTGCGTTTCTGGATGAGGTATCGAATATATTGCTTAACCCTACTTATACCTCCCGAGGAGATCACGAATGTAAAATTAGAGAGATTAGAACGCGCACAGAGGCTTTCAGACAGTCGTTCTTCCCGCGAACCATACGCGACTGGAACAGGAAAGGGAGGTAATGACAGTGGCACGTAAAGTGCCCTCCGCCACACACCGTTGGGTGTAGATGTAGATGGTAGAGTTCGAGTGTGGCGCAGATTCCACAAAGCCATAGGCTCAAATTTTCAACAGGCACTGTGCAAGTATCGGGCTCCATAATGGTGTGGTCTGTCTTTACATGGAATGGACTGGGTCCTTTGGTCCAGCTGAACCGATCGTTGACTACAAATGACGTCTGGCTACTTCGTGACCGTTTTCAGCTTTTCTTGAACTTCAAGCTCCCAAACAACGATGTCGAGGCCGCCATTGTTCGCCATTGGTTTGAAGAACATTCAGGAAAGTTCGAGCGAATGATTTGTACACCCAGATCGTCCGACATGAAACTCCTCGAAAATTTATGGGACGTAATTGAGGAGTTAGTTCGTGCAGAACATCCCGCACCGGCGACGCTTTCGCGATTAAGAAGCGCTAAAGAGATAGCATGGCTCAATATTTCTGCAGGGGACCTCCAGCGACTTGTTGAGTACATGCCGTGTCGAGTTGCTGTACCACGCAGCGGAAAAAGGAGCAACATTAGGAGGCATCCCATGACTTTTGCCACCTGAGTGTAAGCTCGGACGCAAAATAATGATGTGGATACGTTTCTGAGCCTATGCCACATAATCACAGTTCCGCCGACAATTTCACAGAGGATGACACTTTCTGGAGAGCCGATGCGGCTTAATGCAATTCAAGCTTTATACACTCCTGGAAATTGAAATAAGAACACCGTGAATTCATTGTCCCAGGAAGGGGAAACTTTATTGACACATTCCTGGGGTCAGATACATCACATGATCACACTGACAGAACCACAGGCACATAGACACAGGCAACAGAGCATGCACAATGTCGGCACTAGTACAGTGTATATCCACCTTTCGCAGCAATGCAGGCTGCTATTCTCCCATGGAGACGATCGTAGAGATGCTGGATGTAGTCCTGTGGAACGGCTTGCCATGCCATTTCCACCTGGCGCCTCAGTTGGACCAGCGTTCGTGCTGGACGTGCAGACCGCGTGAGACGACGCTTCATCCAGTCCCAAACATGCTCAATGGGGCACAGATCCGGAGATCTTGCTGGCCAGGGTAGTTGACTTACACCTTCTAGAGCACGTTGGGTGGCACGGGATACATGCGGACGTGCATTGTCCTGTTGGAACAGCAAGTTCCCTTGCCGGTCTAGGAATGGTAGAACGATGGGTTCGATGACGGTTTGGATGTACCGTGCACTATTCAGTGTCCCCTCGACGATCACCAGTGGTGTACGGCCAGTGTAGGAGATCGCTCCCCACACCATGATGCCGGGTGTTGGCCCTGTGTGCCTCGGTCGTATGCAGTCCTGATTGTGGCGCTCACCTGCACGGCGCCAAACACGCATACGACCATCATTGGCACCAAGGCAGAAGCGACTCTCATCGCTGAAGACGACACGTCTCCATTCGTCCCTCCATTCACGCCTGTCGCGACACCACTGGAGGCGGGCTGCACGATGTTGGGGCGTGAGCGGAAGACGGCCTAACGGTGTGCGGGACCGTAGCCCACCTTCATGGAGACGGTTGCGAATGGTCCTCGCCGATACCCCAGGAGCAACAGTGTCCCTAATTTGCTGGGAAGTGGCGGTGCGGTCCCCTACGGCACTGCGTAGGATCCTACGGTCTTGGCGTGCATCCGTGCGTCGCTGCGGTCCGGTCCCAGGTCGACGGGCACCTTCCGCCGACCACTGGCGACAACATCGATGTACTGTGGAGACCTCACGCCCCACGTGTTGAGCAATTCGGCGGTACGTCCACCCGGCCTCCCGCATGCCCACTATACGCCCTCGCTCAAAGTCCGTCAACTGCACATACGGTTCACGTCCACGCTGTCGCGGCATGCTACCAGTGTTAAAGACTGCGATGGAGCTCCGTATGCCACGGCAAACTGGCTGACACTGACGGCGGCGGTGCACAAATGCTGCGCAGCTAGCGCCATTCGACGGCCAACACCGCGGTTCCTGGTGTGTCCGCTGTGCCGTGCGTGTGATCATTGCTTGTACAGCCCTCTCGCAGTGTCCGGAGCAAGTATGGTGGGTCTGACACACCGGTGTCAATGTGTTCTTTTTTCCATTTCTAGGAGTGTAGTTTGATCACAGTGCTGACTTTTAATCATGTGATGTAAGTGCCTATATCAGCTTTGGCTCTTGAAATGCGTTCTCGTGTAAAACGAAATTTATTTTGCAGTCTGGTTGAACGCTACAATATGATTGTTGTTTGTAAGACTATTGTTTAAAACTCTACGGTACAGTTTAACCGTGACCAGAAAGCCTTACCTTCTGTAGTGTCTTGAGTTCATTTTGCATTCTTTCTTACAAACAGAGAACACTTTGTTTTACTCCGGGTATCAGGACTTAATGCAACTTGCAAAGTATGTTAAATGAAAGCAGAATACAGCCCATTTTAAAAATGAGTGTTAATACCACACAGCCCTGCCGCTTTTCGTTTGCACCTACACCCGTCACCACTGTTAATTCCTCTACATTCACACCACCAACACCAAATGAAGTGATTATTGTGAGCGTTTATTCTTCTGCTTCAGACTCGAATCGAGTACTACTTTAATTTACGAACGCCCTTTGTATTCGTCCTCTCTTTCAAATATCCGTCCGTTAATTCAACTTCCATTTGTTCGTTCCAAAAGTTTGTCAATTAGCTCAAAACTGTTTTATTGACGGAGCCCGGAGTACGTTACTTTACAATTTAAATGGTTTGAATTCCATCCGCCCAGGTATTTCCCTGTTACGATGCCACGAGCAAGAATTCCCATTTGAGTTCCTCTTTCGTGCCCTTAACTTCATAACTAAGTTCGTGCTTCACACCTCCTTACAATTATTTAGGTGTCCTTAGCTCTATTAATTTTCACACTTCTAGTGTATTATAGAGAAACTAATTGTGTCTAACAGTCACTTTATTTTAGACGTTGCTGACAAACTCATTTTTTTTTTAATTCCTGCTTTCGATTTGTACCAAGAATATACTGACGTGAATGCTGCCTTGAAAACGCATAGATTATTTGTAATTTCTTATTCTGCTTCTTTCATAACTTCTTCAGTTAGTCTGTACCTCTTCGCACATCGTGAAAAATATCATCAGTCAAATTTTTGTTCTTCAGCACATTATTGTACGTGGCGTATGAGTTATTGAATTTTTGTGCAGTCTCTGCTCATGCTACTCGAAAATTTGTGTGATTTCTCAGTGAGCTCTGCTTGAGTGGTTACGTTTATCGCTCGCCCTTTTTCCGTACAGACATTTTGCAAAACTCCCAGTCCAGATCCTGCGTCGCCTACACACAGCCCATTACTTCCGTAAGGCGCCTGAAGTATCAGCTTACTTCTCTCCATGTTTCCACTGATCTGCTTTTTCTGTGTGACATTCAGATGAACGACGTCGGCTAGTACCAATAGTTCCTGTTGAAATTTTGTGTGACTGCGTCAGTCAACAAGCAATTGTATTTTAAGAAAAAAACTTCCTCGTGTGTCAATTTACTAGCCTTCTCGTAGCACGACAACGTCGCTGTTTGAATCATCAACCCTAAAACTGGTGAATTTCTGCATTTCTGTCGCCAGTCATCTATCTTCACCCGTAATAACATTTAAGCACTATTTCGCAAGAGAAGCCGCAGTGTTCTGTTCTCCAGTGACGAAATTAGCAGCGGTAACTGTCAATTGGTTGGTGCTGATGTCGTGTCACGAACGTCCAACTGAAGCGCTCCAGTTCTCCTGTTATGCTGGATATTTGTAAGACCTATCTGGGTAGTCATGCGCATTAAAACGTCCGTTCCCGGGACACTGGGAGGCGCGATGACCGCGGTTAGAATTAACAACGATGACCGGCGTTCCGGTTACATTATATGTCATTTTTAGGCATTTTCCCACATCCCAATAGGTGAATACCAGACTGGTACTCACGTCGCGCCTCAGATACACGCTACGAAAACATTTAGAAACATTTTCTCGCACTTGCACACAGAGTTTACTCTAGACGCAAGCAGATCGGTTACACTGGTTCCGTTCTGGGTGGGGGTGGGGGCGTGGTGGGGGGGGGGAGGGGGGGAGAGGTAAGTAAGAGACTAGTGACAGATGTTCAAGTCTCCCGAAACCCGTAATCAGCAGCAGGAGCTATTTGTAAGGTCATATGTTATCTTGACTCTTAGTTTTAGAACCCAGGCAGTTTGTTACTGGTTTTTGTATGGCAAATATTGTTTCTCTGTTAAGCAAGTAAAATCCAAATTACTGATGCCTAGCATGACAGAAAATAATTACTCTCATGATCCTGCAAAATATTTCAAGCTAGCATTCTATAAAAATCGATAAGAGATGTGAGGCGCTGTTCCTACTGTACCATTTACTTTCATTTCACTGAAACCTATGCCTCGAGAACTACTGTATGACTATCTGTTAGTCAAAAGCTTTCCTTGTGGTAAGCAGGAAAAAGAGCTTCTGTGAAGTTTGGAAGGTAGGAGACGAGGTACTGGCAGAATTGAAGCTCCGATGACGGGTCGTGAGTCGTGCTTGGGTAGCTCAGATGGTAGAGCACTTGCCCGCGAAAGGCAAAGGTCCCGAGTTCGAGTATCGGTCCGGCACACAGTTTTAATCTGACAGGAAGTTTCAGGAAAAAATAAGTTAATTATTGCGACAAAGTGAAAATGAAGATGAAAATAGTGCAGGTAGTTTTATCGGTAACCTACTGGTTGGTGAGTGAACGGTTCAAATGGCTCTGAGCATTATAGGCCTTAACATCTGAGGTCATCAGTCCCCTAGAACTTAGAACTACTTAAACCTAACTAACCTAAGGACATCGCACACATCCATGCCCGAGGCAGGATTCTAACTTGCGAGCGTAGCGGTCGCGCGGTTCCAGACTGAAGCGCCTAGAGCCGCTCGACCACTGCGGCCAGCGGTGGGTGAACGGCTCAGCTTTAAGCTGATGAGCGAAAACATCATGAGCACAGAAAATATAATGCGCCTGGTGGCGTTAGGGAACGGGACGAGCTAAGGGAAGTATATAAGTTGAGCACAGACAACCAGTGAATCATTCTAGTGCCGATATAGGCCGCATATGGGAAAGTCATCGACGTAACGGACTTTCATACAGGCAGATTGTCATTGCTCAGAGCCTAAGAATGACCACCTTGGAAACTTCGAACATAATCAGCTGTCCGCGTGCTACTGTTGTGAGTATGAATGGAAAGTGGGTGAAACACAGTGAGACCAGTAGTAAGCGATGATGAGTTGGACGTCCACGCCTCATCATAGAACGTGGAGGTCGAAGGCTTGCCCACTGTAGAAAACAGTATAGGCCGATCTGTTTAGATTAGATTAGATTTACTTTCATTCCAATTGATCCGTAGTGAGGAGGTCCTCCAGGATGTACAGCATGTCAGAAAAACAACAATACATGACAAATATTTACAATTCAAACAAATAAGCTAATGTACCATTCCACATGTCCCAAGTGGAATGATCGTCATTTTTTAATGAACACTATAGGAAAGAATAAAAAGAAATGGTTCAAATGGCTCTGAGCACTATGGGACTTAACATCTATGGTCATCAGTCCCCTAGAACTTAGAACTACTTAAACCTAACGAACCTAAGGACATCACACAACACCCAGCCATCACGAGGCAGAGAAAATCCCTGACCCCACCGGGAATCGAACCCGGGAACCCGGGCGTGGGAAGCGAGAACGCTACCGCACGACCACGAGATGCGGGCATGAATGAATCATTTTACAAATACTAATGTACTGAATTTAAAATTTAAAAAAAGTTTATTTTAGTTTTTTTATTTATTTATAAGGTAATAAACGTGTAATACAACTACTAAAATATTTACAATGAACACATTACTGGACTGAAATGGTGCAGAAGTTATATTGTACTTATATATATACACAAACAAATCAATTGGTTCTACTGAGAAATTTCATCAATGGAGTAGAAGGAGTTGGCAACCAATAAATCCTTTGCGGCTTCTCTTAAACTGAATTTCATTAGTTGTTAAGATTTTTATGACTGCTGGCAAGTTATTGAAAATGTGTGTTCCTGAATAATGAACACCTTTTTGTACAAGACTAAGTGACTTTAAATCCTTGTGAAGATTATTCTTATTTCTAGTATTGATTCAATAAATTGAGCTGTTGGTTTGAAAAAGTGATTTATTTTTAATGACCAATTTCATTGAAGAAAGATATATTGGGAAGCAGTAGCCAGTATCCCTAGTTCCTTAAACAGCCTTCTGCAGGATGTTCTTGAGTTCACGCTACATATAACTCTTACTGCACGTTTTTGTGCCCGGAAAACTTTAGCTTGGCTTGATGAATTATCCCAAAAAATAATCCCATATGACATTATGGAATGAAAGTAAGCATAGTATGCCAGCTTTTTCATTTTTATGTCCCCTATGTCTGACACAATTCGCATTGCAAATAGAGATTTGTTAAGACGCTTCAGCAATTCTGTGGTGTGCTTTTCCCAGTTGAATTTATGATCAAGCTGTAATCCCAAGAATTTAACATTGTCGACTTCTTCTATCTGCTTGTCATCATATGTTAGGCATATACTCGTGGGACACCCCTTACAAGTTCTGAACTGCATGTAGTGTGTTTTTTCAAAGTTTAGTGACAAGGAATTGGCTAGGAACCAGTGATTAATGTCCACAAATATTTTATTTGCTGATCTTTCTAAGACTACACTTGATTTGCTACTTATTGCAATGTTTGTATCATCGGTAAACAAAACGAACTTGGCATCTGGTAATGTTACTAACGAAAGGCCATTGATATACACAAAAAAAAGTAAGGGCCCTAAAATGGAACCTTGTGGGACCCCACATGTAATTAGTTCCCAGTTTGATGATGCCTTATAGCTTGATACATGTCTCTCTCCTAATAACACCCTTTGTTTCTGCCAGAGATATAAGATTTGAACCATTTTGCAGCATTTCCTGTTACACTAAAATATTCTAATTTACTTAAAAGGATATTGTGATTTACACAGTCAAATGCCTTTGACAGATCACAAAATATACCAGTTGCCTGCAGTTTTTTATCTAATGAATTAAGCACATTTTCACTGTAAGTGTAGATAGCCTTCTCAATATCAGAACCCTTTAGAAATCCGACCTGTGACTTTGACAGTATGTTATTTGAGATAAGATGGCTATAAAGCCGACTGTACATTAATTTTTGTAAAATTTTTGAGAATGCAGGCAAAAGTAAAATTGGATGGAAATTTGATGCTATTTCTTTATCTCCCTTCTTAAACAGTGGCTTAACTTCAGCATCTTTTAACCATTCTGGAAATATTCCACTGATAAACGACTGGTTACACAGATAGCTTAGTATGTTACTTAACTTAGAATCACATTCTTTAATTAGCTTTGTTGATATTTCATCATACCCACTAGATGTTTTTGATTTTAAAGATTTTATGATGGACATTATTTCTGCTGGGGTAGTGAGGGTCAAATTCATATTATGGAAGTTACTTGAAATGTCTGGTCTGAGGTATTCCATAGCAGCATCTACAGAACCTGACAACTCCATCTTTTCAGTAACAGTTATGAAATGTTTGTTAAAAAAGTTCTGCAACACTCTACACATCTGTCACCAATGTATCGTTTACTCTTAATGCTATTGTCCCTCTTCATGTCTGGTTCTACCAATCTCCTCGTTCGCTATATCCCATACTGTCTTTATTTTGCTCTCTGATATGACTATCATTTCTTTTTAATATATTTGCTTTGCTGTCCGTATTACAGTCATTAATATTTTGCAGTATTTCTTGTAATGCGCTACAGCATCAACATCGGAACTGTTTCGGATTGACAGATACAGTTTTCTTTTTGTTTTACAAGATACCCCTATTCCTTGAGTAATCCATGGCTTCTTTGTAGACTTAGCTCTAATCTTAGTACGTTTTTGGGGATAAGAGTGTTCGAATAAGGTAAGAACTTTATTATGTGTGACAGATCTGATGAGCGGGTACAGTACTGGGGCAGGCCATACCGTCCAGGGCACATGGTTAAGCATGGGGTTACAGCTCCGTAGCAGACAACCCATACGTGTTTCCATGCTGATTCCAAAAGGATCTACATCTACATCTACATCCATACTCCTCAAGCCACCTGACGGTGTGTGGCGGAGAGTACCTTGAGTACCTCTATCGGCTCTCTCTTCTATTCCAGTCTCGTATTGTTCGTGAAAAGAAGGATTGTCGGTATGCCTCTGTGTGGGCTCTAATCTCTCTGATTTTATCCTCATGGTCTCTTCGCGAGATATGCGTAGGAGGGAGCAATATACTGTTTGACTCCTCGGTGAAGGTATGTTCTCGAAACTTCAACAAAAGCCCGTACCGAGCTACTGAGCGTCTCTCCTGCAAAGTCTTCCACTGGAGTTTATCTATCATCACCGTAACGCTTTCGCGATTACTAAATGATCCTGTAACGAAGCGCGCTGCTCTCCGTTGGATCTTCTCTATCTCTTCTATCAACCCTACCTGGTACGGATCCCACACTGCTGATTAGTATTCAAGCAATGGGCGAACAAAGGTACTGTAACCTACTTCCTTTGTTTTCGGATTGCATTTCCTTAGGATTCTTCCAATGAATCTCAGTCTGGCATCTGCTTTACCGACAATCAACTTTATATGATCATTCCATTTTAAATCACTCCTAATGCGTACTCCCAGATAATTTATGGAATTAACTGCTTCCAGTTGCTGACCTGCTATATTGTAGCTAAATGATAAGGGATCTTTCTTTCTATGTATTCGCAGCACATTACACTTGTCTACATTGAGATTCAGTTGCCATTCCCTGCACCATGCGTCAATTCGCTGCAGATCCTCCTGCATTTCAGTACAATTTTCCATTGTTACAACCCCTCGATATACCACAGCATCATCCGCAAAAAGCCTCCGTGAACTTCCGATGTCATCCACAAGGTCATTTATGTATATTGTGAATAGCAACGGTCCTACGACACTCCCCTGCGGCACACCTGAAATCACTCTTACTTCGGAAGACTTCTCTCCATTTAGAATGACATGCTGCATTCCGTTATCTAGGAACTCTTCAATCCAATCACACAATTGGTCTGATAATCCAAATGCTCTTACTTTGTTCATTAAACGTCTTTGGGGAACCGTATAGAATGCCTTGCGGAAGTCAAGAAACACGGCATCTACCTGGGAACCCGTGTATATGGACCTCTGAGTCTCATGAACGAATAGCGCGAGCTGGGTTTCACACGATCGTCTTTTTCGAAACCCATGCTGATTCCTACAGGGTAGATTTCTAGTCTCCAGAAAAGTCATTATACTCTAACATAATACGTGTTCCAAAATTCTACAACTGATCGACGTTAGAGATATAGGTCTATAGTTCTGAACATTTGTTCGACGTCCCTTCTTGAAAACGGGTATGACCTGTGCCCTTTTCCAATCCTTTGGAACGCTACGCTCTTCTAGAGACCTACGGTACACCGCTGCAAGAAGCGGGCCAAGTTCCTTCGCGTCAGTTACGATCGAAATGAGAACGGTATCATCTGCATTCGACCGTGGATCAAATTAGATGTGTCGGCTGGTCGGACGAGTCATGGTCCTTGTTACACCCGGTCACTGATCGCTTGCGAATTCTTTGAGAACGGTTGATATAAACAAACATTGCGCCACGGACGCAGGCTTGTCTTATGCTGGTGCTATCCTTTGGAGGACATTCACCCTGGCTTCCATGAGACCTGCGACAGTAATCAGAGGCAATATGGCAGTTGTAGACTGCATGAACGTTATTAGGGAGCACCTGCATCTCTTCATGCTTAATGATTTCCCTGAAGGAAATGGCATTTTTCAGCAAGATAACTAACCGTGTCAGAATCGCTTTGATGTCTCGGCATACAAATTCGTCTGATCTGAAGCCGATGGACGCCATATGACGGCCGTTTAGTGACTAAAAACCACCGGTTCGTAATATGTGGGACTAGCGAGGACATGTCGAATCCATGCCGCTCAGAATCACTGTTGCTTTACGCTGGAAAGGTGGACCAACACGATATTACGCTACTGCTCATAATGTTCGGGCTCATCGGTGTAGCTTACAATAGGCGGTGCTTTTGTGCAAATACTCGTATGATCACAACTGCATCTCCTTCTTGTGAACGTCTGTTTTCATTATCTATATGCGGTTCGAGTTTCTCAAATGGTGATTAACACTCTTCGCTTTGCTAGCGGACTTCAAATTGATCCGCAGACTAAAATTTGTTTCCCTTTCATTCATGTATTTAGACATCGTTAAGAGGATTTTAATACTAAGTGGCACTCAAGACAATGAGTGTCTAACTTGCCCACATGGAGGTCGGCGGCAGGTGAGAACAGAAGGCTGTCAGGGTGTCCCTGACATTAGCGGAATGCCGTCGCAACGTGACCGGAACGCGGTACAGATCAAGGTGTCGTAGACGCAGCGCAACGGAATCGCCTCTGGTGGGTCATGGTTGAACATATCGTGTCGCCATTCGCACAGATTCCAATAGCCTAGTGAGATCGAATGCAACAAAAGCTATTTACTTGTCCTTTTCTGACCATTTTGTTCTACATTATCTACACTCTGCAAGTCACTATGGAATAAGTTGCATGGCGCAGTACTTAGAACCAGTATTAACGAATTTCTTTCCTCTTCCATTCGTGTACTGACTGAAGAAGAAATGACTTTCTATACGCCTTATTGCGCGTCCTGATCTCTCTTACCTTACTCTCATGATCCCTACGCGAGAGCACATCGGAGGCAGCATGTTGGTGACGCAATCTTCTTACAATAAAGGTTTCCTAAATTTGCCCAAGACACTGTCGTCTTCCTTGTTTCATATGGGCGTTACCGATCAGCTTCGATTCTAGCTACGCGTGTCTGGATTCGTTTTGTTGTCTTGTCTTCTTGATAAGGAATCCTAACCCTGGAACAATAGGCTAGAACTGGCGGCGCTAGCATCTTGTATTCTATTTCCTTTACAGGAACATTACATTTCCGAGAACCATTCATACAAATCTAGCCGGCCGGAGTGGCCGAGCGGTTCTAGGCGCTATAGTCTGGAGCCGCGTGACCGCTACGGTCGCAGGTTCGAATCCTGCCTCGGGCATGGATGTGTGTGATGTCCTTAGGTTACTTAGGTTTACGTAGTTATAAGTTCTAGGGGACTGATGACCTAAGAAGTTAAGTCCCATAGTCTCAGAGCCATTTGAATCATATAAATCTTCCATTCACCTTCCCTAATACCGATTCTACATGGCCGTCGCAGTCTACGTCGCTTCTTAGCGTTAACCCTCAATACCTACACGATATGACGTGCTCAGGATGTTCACCACTAACCTTATAGTCAGATACTTTTCATAGGCATTACCGTGTCTACAATTTAAGTGAGCTACCATGCGTTACATGAGGTGGAAATTTTAGCCAATCTTTTGCATGGGGGCTTAATAAAATGTAATATATGAAATGCAAATCTTTTTAGTAGCTGTCTGTCCGATTACGCAAGTCTCGTAAACGGCTGGCCCTGACTAGTATTATTACGCAATCTGACTGCTTAGAATGACAACAAAGAATGTAAGAAAATTTTCGTTAACACAATTAATTAATTAAGTCCCCAGCAACTATAAAACCTACGAAACCAACAAAGCACAAGTGTAGCTGTTCTGTATGTGGTAGTATGACTCAACGCACATCTGGCACGGTCCTTCTTCAACAAGACAAGAATTTTTTTGATACCAATTATACTGACGTGATAAAGGAAATTAGAAATACTACCATTGCGCAAGAAAATCAGAATTACACTCTAATACAAGGACACACGCCAGATGCTTTGTTGACTGAACCTGTAATGAAGCATTATTCAGGACACACAAATAATAAGAAAATAAAGAACGGTAGTTAGTTACCTTAATTTATATTGACGAAAAGCACTCAGATCATTACAATATCTCCATTGGATCAACATCTGCTATCTCTCCCATCAAACCACTGCATAAAACATGGAACAACACTCTGCACTACCACATCTCATCTCAACTTCCGCTACAAGCAGTGTCCACCACAACTGCTCGGCAAGAACTCTCGGCAAGAACTGCCTGCTGCTACTTCTCAACACGCACTGCCAGTGGAGGCGGCGGAACAATACTCTCTCTGGCGCGATTTTTGGCGCTGTGGCTCAGTGTAGCCACCTTTCATATGCCCTTCCTCCACGGGCTAGAATTTGATGGTATTTTTGCCAGCATTGGTGGTGAAAATACCACCAAATTCGTCAAAAAAATACAGACAAAAATAAAAGATAATATTAATACGTAAATATCATATAACTAGATAAAATTTTGGCTTTGCACTGACCTTTCAATAGCCTAATATATAAAATACACTAAGCAATACAAATTCTTTCATACATGTGACTTTACATAACAGTTTACAGAAATATCATGTGGTTAAACAATTCAATCGATAACGTCAGCAATGACGAATATGAGCAGGTAAGAGTCTTATAACTCTTCACAAACAGTAATACACAAAAAATCAGTTAATACAATATTCACAACAAGTAGTTCACAGTTCCAGCAGTAGCACCCAGCACTGTTGAATAGGTGCTGACAGCAACAAGTGACATCATCTCAGTAGAAGCAGTTCATCAGTGGCACCCAGCATTGTGGAGTAGGTTCAGACTCCAACAGGTGACATCATTTCAGTAGAAGCAGTCCATCAGTGGCACCCAGTATTGTGGAACAGGTGCAAACAGCAACAGGTGACATCATCTCAGTAGAATCAGTCCATCAGTGGCACCCAGCATTGTGGAACAGGTGCAGACTCCAACAGGTGACATCATTTCAGTAGAATCAGTCCATCAGTGGCACCCAGCATTGTGGAACAGGTGCAGACTCCAACAGGTGACATCATTTCAGTAGAAGCAGTTCATCAGTGGCACCCAGCATTGTGGAGTAGGTGCAGACACCATCAAGTGACATTATGTCAGTAGAAGCAGTTCCATCAGTGGCACCCAGCGTTGTGGAACAGGTGCAAACAGCAACAGGTGACATCATCTCAGTAGAATCAGTTCATCAGTGGCACCCAGCAATGTTGAGCAGGTGCAGACACCAAGAAGCGACTTCATTTCAGTAGAAGCAGTCCATCAGTGGCACCCAGGAATGTTGAGTAGGTGCAGACACCATCAAGTGACATTATGTCAGTAGAAGCAGTTCCATCAGTGGCATGCAGCATTGTGGAGTAGATGCAGACCCCAACAAATGACATTAAACAACTATCACTGATTACACTGTTCCTAAGCACAAATTAAACATGTCCTAGTGGCACCAATCATGTAGAAACAGTACAAGTAACAGTCCATAATTTCATCCCTACTCAGACAGTTCAAGCATGAACAATAGTTTGAATACACTTACAAATGCTTTTACAATGCTTTTACACTAAACATACAAATCATAACAACACACAAATGATATCAGATAATTGTTATATTACTATTACAAATACACAAACATCAGTTAATAATTATGGGTGTCAGTGCAAGCCACTACAAACAAATAAAATAATATTTAGGAGATAGGTGGGTAGGATTAGGAAAGGAAAACACACAAAACACACTCACTCATCTTTCATCCACATTAAGTACTAATGTGTAATTGTATAGTGTTAACTGTCTGAATCCACTTCTGTTAAATTTCATGTTCATCATGTGTATCAAGTAGTAGTGACAGCAATGTATAACAGTCAATAATTGTTAAGTCAACGTCATAGTCATCATGTCAAGACCAATGTTTGCCAAGCCAGATCAAAATGTATGGTTGTTGAACAACTGTCAGTGTGCCAAGATATGCAATGCTTCCTCTCTCCAAAAAAAAAAAAAATACATACTGCTTAGTGATTTAACAAAGTGTGTGTAGACAATCTTCCTTCCATTTTAGTGTTCTAGTCTGCTATCTTCATCCTCCTTGTTCCATATAGACCAACAACAAAAAAATATGCACCTCACTTACTTGCCTCTTATCCACTAAGACTCAAATCAACTTCATATAATCTCAATACCTCTACAATACCTCTTCAATACGTCGCTACATATAAACCTTAGCACCAATATCATTTCACTTCCATAATAACTCTTTCCTCTAGTCAGTTTCGTCGATAAAATCCTAACGCAAACCTCCTCATCCCATACAATCCGAAGACACACTGTCAACACACAACCTCTGTGTAATCCATCTGACCAAAATCTTCTACTCATTATGAATTATAAACAAAGAATGCATACATGACTTCTAACAGACTTAGTTCGAATAACTCTCAGTAATTAAGTACGACTACGGAGTGTGAATGATCATAATATTTCACAGTGTGTACACCACTTCAAGAATTATGGCAAACAGAAGCAAACATGTGGAATATTTCTTGTGTCAAGTGTCACTTCCTATTTCAATTGCTCACGAAAAATGCAGTGTAATAACTGTGTTGGTATGTCATGTCGTTAGCTTCCTTCCTATTGGCGTACATTTATACAGCTTTCATAAAACCTCCAGCTCATGTGACTTCTATGATGTTTCTTGTACTAAAGTCGCTCGTCGAATTACTGCAGTTCATTTTCTTATGTTAAAATATAAAGCACTGAGCCTAAGCAAAATAAGCAACAGCGAGTAAATATACCAGTAGTGAACAGAATTCAACAAGTGGATGCAGCACAATTTCTATAACGAGGCTTCACCAAGCGAACAATCCGTAACTAGTACTATAGTGTAACCTAAACTCTATGTTCGTACACTGTACATCAGCATTGCTATATACCAAATTAAAGTATAGTTATGACAACAAGCAGAAATGTATAAATATGCAATCCATACGCATAGCAGCAAACATATCTTACGTAATAAACAGGTCATCAGCATCGTATAACCGTAAGCAAATAAATGTTCTTATGTAATCTTAATAAATAAACATGAAGGCGCAAGCAAATAAGTAAACATGAAGGCGCAAGCACTTAAATCACAAAGTATAACTTACATACCTAACCACATCAGCACAATTTATCAGGTGACAATTATAATTTAAATAAATAGGCACAGCAGGCACATAATTAAAAATATGACATCAGTGAAAAAGCAGTGCAGCCAAGCGATGCATAATATACACAAGTTACAACTCAATTCATGGATAATCATTGTCAAAATCAGTTAACGTACGCAAGCACGTCGCTTCACCAGCAAATTCATAGAACATGTAATTAGCACAAAGTATGAATCACGTAATCGCGAGCAGCAAATTACGTCTAAAGTACGTACCTAAGTGGAAATATGTTACCTGAAAAATAAACTCAATTAATAATTACCTTTTTAGTTTATTACTTTCTTCTTCGAAATGACATTTTTCCTGAAATTTTCCCGATAGCAAGTCGTCTTAACGTCGGACATGCACAGAATTTACCTGAAGTTCTTAAATATTTTATAGAACCGTATCCTGAAAAATACTGAATGTTAATAACAGAATTCATCAAGTCACTATAGCTTTATACTGAATTTAGTCGGAGAAATTAGACTGTGTATTTATTTACGGCTGGCAGTGCATTCGCACTGAGCCCTCGATCAGCTGTAGGCGCGTGACGTAGAAAGCAATTGTTTGCGGTCAACGACTGCCTTGTGAGGCGCGCAGACTTCACTGTTGCTTTGAGTATATGCCGCCGCCAAAACACAGCGCGGTGTCCTTGTACTCTCCGCATGTTTACATGTAGCTGTTAGTTTCTCACAAGTATGTCATTCCTAAAAAAATTTTTAAAAGTATATCATTCCACAAAAATTTTAACGTTAGATATATGATGTATTCCTTTAGAGCGTCGTGATTTCAGAGTTTCTACTTCGACAGTGTTATCATGTATAATTTTGCGAACTCTATATGGACCGTTATAAAGCAGAAAAAATTTGCGACACAAGCCCTTTCCTTTGTGAGACAAACGATGAGCCTTAATTAACACCTTCTGACCAACTGACAAGATTTTTAAACGACCAGGACGCTTCGCTGATTTCTCTCTTCTAGCAGCCGCAGACGCAATATTTTGCAGAGCCAGGTTGACAACTTCAGAATGCCGCAGTTTCCGTGTAGGCGGAAAAGGAACGATTTCAGAAATGCGATTTGTCGGTGCTTTGTTTTTTAATATCAGTATAGGCGGTAAAGAAGTTGAGTCATTAGGAAGTTCATTCAGAATGTTTTGAAAAATATGAAGATACTGATCCCAAGTTCTGTGATTCTGATGACAATAAAGACGACACAATTTATTGATTTCCTTCATCCATCTCTCTGAAGCGTTAGATTGAGGGTGAAAAAGTGAAATGAAAATTGGTTTAATTTTACGACGCCGTAGAGTACGAAGCCAAATTTTAGAACGAAACTGTGATCCATTATCTGATATAACCTTATCAACATGACCCACTTCTTTAAGAAAATGTTTGATGAAAGCGTTAGATACTGAACGAGCTGTTGCTTTGCGTAACGGTGTAAAACACACATATTTTGATGTCAACTCCACTGCTACGAAAATGTACGCAAAACCATTAGTAGATCGAACCACTGGACCGAACAAATCAACTGCAGCCATGTCCTTTAATTTTGCTGGAATGATAGGAAACAACGGTGCTCTGTGAGATACTGTCGGCGGTTTAGCCTTTTGACATAATTTGCATTTGGCAAGAACAAATCGAATACGTTTTTCCATATTATTGAAGTAGCAATTTTCTCGTAATTTATGAAAGCATTTTCTGGGACCAAAGTGCGCATAACTGAAATGCGCATACCAAATCAGCTTATTAACCCACTCATCAGGAATACAAACTAACCAAACAGAGTTGTCGACCGATTTTCTTTTAAAAAGAATTTACCAGATAGATCGCAAAAACGAGGTGTGGCCAAATTGTCCAATGTAACAAAGCGTCTAAGAAAATTACAGACGCCAAGGAAACTACGAACATCACGTTTTGTGGTAGGAACAGCATAATTACGAATAGCGTCTAGTTTCTCTGGATCCGGGAGAATACCTTCTGTAAAAATAATGTGACCGAGAAATTTCACCTGAGAACGACCAAATTCGGATTTTTCTAAGTTCACTGTAATGCCAACTCTTGCAAAGATACCTAATAATGAATCCAAAATTTTGTTGTGCTCACTCCAAGAATGTTTAGCAATAAGAATATCGTCAACATGTGAAGTAATATTGTCACGAAGATATACAGGTAAAATTTCATTTAAGCTACGAATGAATGCTGCCGAAGATACAGTCAGTCCAAACGTTAATTTCCGAAATCACATTTAGGTAAATAGTCATATCCGGTTTTTTTTTTTTTTTTTTTTTTTTTTTTTTTTTTTTTTTTTTTTACACGCTCTCTAGATAGATTGATAGTCGAAGAGTTGTTTTGACAGATGCAAAGAATAGTGAAAGGGTAGGCAGCGGTACAGAAAACTAAAAGAGAAATAGCACCACTACAGCTCGAGGCCCTGTGCACGCTACGGCACATATTCACTTAGAGTAGTGAATCCCCTGAGGACATTAATAGCTGCACATAATTTTTAGTTTGTGACTTAATGGCAAATTTAGCGGAAGTGCGTACAGAAATTGAGCTAGCCATGAACATGTATGTATGTCATTCTTAGAATTGCGGAAGATCTTAAATTTCCGAACAGTCAAAAAGTGTTTATAGTCAAAGTTTTCGCCTCGTGGCGACAAAGACCTACCGCGTCTGTCCCAGTCCAAATGTCGATTATTGTCAAGTTCGCGCGCCTGTCGCTCTCTTGTTGCATCTCGTAAATGAAACAAATTACTTTCTTCAAACCCCTCTGCTATCTGTGATTCTAAATTCCTTCTGCTGTCTTTTCCTACGATTTCGCCTTCAATTTGTTTGACTTGCTTTCGTAATGCCTCCACTTCCCTTTTAACGTGTTCATTAAATTTTCCCTGATTTTCAACATGTTTACTTATGCTCTGGTACTCTTCGGTTTCTGAAAATGGCAATGGAGCTGTGTCATCTGAATCTCTGTCCCCATTTAAACTAAGATTTGTCAATTTATCTGAAATCTCCTCCACTCTTTCCGATAAATCACCTATTTGTTCTTTCTGTTTATTTACGTCTTCCGTAAGTGTCGCGACTCGGGTTTCAGTATTAACACATTTGGTAGTTAACTGTTCACATTGTTGTGTTAGGTTATTTATTCTGTCATTTGGTACGGATTTCTCGATTCTTTCAAGTATTTCTTCCTTATCGTGTGCACATTGTAAATTTAATTCTGAAAATTTCTGTACTATCACGCGATCTCTTTCCTCCTGTTCTCTATCATGTTCCCTTTGTCTAATCTCTACTGCAATTAATCTATTATTGTGAGAATTCAAAATCGGTTGTACTTCTTCTCTGATTTCTTTCTTTAATTCATCTTTCATATTTTTGAAACATGTCCCTATTCGTGAATCTAACCGTGTTTCCAAAGTTCCCATCTCTGTTTTTAATTCAGATCCAAACCGTGTTTCCATTGTTCCCATCTGTGATCCAAGTGAGTCTAACCGTGTTTCCATTGTTCCCATCTGTGTTTTAATTGTACCTATCTCTGTTTTAAATTCAGATCGTATCTGTGATCCCATTGTTCCCATTTGTGATTCTAACCGAGATCCCAAATTTAGTATTGCACTCATCAACTGCTCCGTGTTAAGTTGTTCGAAATTCTTTTCGCCCCTAACATTTCCCACAAAACTAACTTCCTTCTGCATAGCTGTAAGGCTATCTCTGTTCGATACTATTTCAGAATCCTCTATCGTTAATCTCGTATTCTGTGAATTTTCTGATTGGGAAAAATTTTGAAATGGTTCCGAACTATTTTCTCGACTTATTACATTGTTTTCCACTTCATTATTCATCATACTGTTTTCCTCTGTTGGCGAGTTCGCCATGTCAACAATTTCGTCATTCTCACTATTCATCATTTTTGCCTTTTTCATCGATCGTGTAATCATTTACAAAATATACAAAACTCGTCACTGTACGAAAATTATACACAATGACTCCTTCAACAATACCATTCACACGAAATATTTCCCTCAAACACGATTGACGAACAATTGAAATAATTGCACTAAATCGTCAACGCGTATACAAGACAACAAATCAAATTCTAAAAAAAAAAGAATGACAATTACCAAATCTACACATGCAAAATAGACTACAATTATTAAACTACTAATTACTACAACAATACTACTGTCTACTATTTTTACAATCAGAAGATTCCAAGGGACGATCCGAAGCAGCGGTCGCCACGTGCATGGGGGCTTAATAAAATGTAATATATGAAATGCAAATCTTTTTAGTAGCTGTCTGTCCGATTACGCAAGTCTCGTAAACGGCTGGCCCTGACTAGTATTATTACGCAATCTGACTGCTTAGAATGACAACAAAGAATGTAAGAAAATTTTCGTTAACACAATTAATTAATTAAGTCCCCAGCAACTATAAAACCTACGAAACCAACAAAGCACAAGTGTAGCTGTTCTGTATGTGGTAGTATGACTCAACGCACATCTGGCACGGTCCTTCTTCAACAAGACAAGAATTTTTTTGATACCAATTATACTGACGTGATAAAGGAAATTAGAAATACTACCATTGCGCAAGAAAATCAGAATTACACTCTAATACAAGGACACACGCCAGATGCTTTGTTGACTGAACCTGTAATGAAGCATTATTCAGGACACACAAATAATAAGAAAATAAAGAACGGTAGTTAGTTACCTTAATTTATATTGACGAAAAGCACTCAGATCATTACAATATCTCCATTGGATCAACATCTGCTATCTCTCCCATCAAACCACTGCATAAAACATGGAACAACACTCTGCACTACCACATCTCATCTCAACTTCCGCTACAAGCAGTGTCCACCACAACTGCTCGGCAAGAACTCTCGGCAAGAACTGCCTGCTGCTACTTCTCAACACGCACTGCCAGTGGAGGCGGCGGAACAATACTCTCTCTGGCGCGATTTTTGGCGCTGTGGCTCAGTGTAGCCACCTTTCACTTTTCAGCAATTCCTTACGATGGTAGTACTTTGCTGTACACAACAGCACTGTCAGCTAATAATCTTTTAGTACTGCTGACTGTTTAACATTAACATCACGCGAAACCACTAGACATGGTGCACTTCGGATCTGTTATCAGCCATCCACTGATAAAACGCGCACTTTTTCTTATGACTCACTTGCTTTGCGAATACACCTATCTCAGTGACAGTGACCGACATTTTATTTCTAGTGAACGGGATATTACACTGCCGGAAAAAAATTCAAAAGCCTTAAGGACAAGGTAATTTCATTGAAACGTGATGTGACAGGTAGTTCATTACTGTCGCAGTATGTGATAAAAAATTCAGACTAAATAAAACACACATGTCACAGTAAAGTGTGCGAAAACAGAGCCGTGCTGTCTTAGGCGCCTTGCCAAGGTTCGCGCGGCTCCCCCCGCCGGAGGTTCGAGTCCTCCCTCGGGCATGTGTGTGTGTGTGTGTGTGTGTGTGTGTGTGTGTGTGTGTGTGTGTGTGTTGTCCTTAGCGAAAGTTCGTTTAAGTTAGATTAAATAGCGTATAAGCCTAGGGAACGATGACCTCAGCAGTTTGGTCCCATAGGAACTTCGCACCACCACCACAACAGACACACCAATAAACAGTGTAGCCCCCTCCGGCGGCAACGCAGACTGTATTCTCGCAGGCAGACGATTATAACGATGCCTAATGTCATCCTGCAATACAATTTCCCAAACAATTTCCCTTTTGTTGCAATATGACAATGTTTCTTCCAGACGCTGGAAAACGACTAAGTTCACGCTTCACCATATCCCGTTAATTGGTGAGATGTGTGGTGATTCGCTGACCAAGGCAGTTGTCGTACGCCATGAAGAACCACTGCGTCGCAGCTGCCATAAGTCGACGGTCGACGTGCATCGTCCTGCTGAAAAAGCTCTTTACCTTCCTGTCGAAGAAATGGCAGTAGCCGGCCGGGGTGGCCGAGCGGTTCTAGGAGCTTCAGTCCGGAGCCGCGTGACCGCTACGGTCGCAGGTTCGAATCCTGCCACGGGCATGGATGTGTGTGATGTCCTTAGGTTAGTTAGGTTTAAGTAGTTCTAAGTTCTAGGGGACTGATTACCTCCGATGTAAAGTCCCATAGTGCTCAGAGCCATTTGAACCAAATGGCAGTAGCACGGGGATAACAACATACGCAGTGTAGCAGGCACTGGTTACACCTTACGCTGGAGAAAAACTAAATTTGACCGCGAGTTGTAACCGATGAACCCACAACCATACGTCATGTGATGTGACATGTGTGACGTGGACGAATGCACTCTAGAATAGCCCACTCACCAAGTCATGCCTTACGCATGTACATCCATGACTCACATACGGACAACAGTGTGTCATTTGCACTCTCCAGTCGAGCCATTCATGACTACAAAGTAGCTGTGCTTGGCGGTGCCACGCTGGCTGTAGTAGCCTGGTCAGAGGCACACATTATCGTGGTCCTGCTGCAAGCACACGGTTCCAAGAGGTCCTCGATCGAACATCAAGTGCAACGTGTTTCCGGATTTCATGCCTGTGTGATGTTTTGTTGGCCATTGCTGCTCTCAAAACGCGTCGATCATGATGTGTGTCAGTAGTACGTGGACGTCCAGAAACCGGTCTAGGGGTGTGGCAATGTTCGACAAACCGCTGCTAAAAGCAACAACACACCACCCATACACTGTGCCCGACATGTGAAGCAATGCGTCGATACATCAATCCAACTTCCTATAGGCCCACAGTGCGACCCTGCTCAAATGGCTGCAGTTGTTCAACAAGGACTTTGTGCTCGCCGAGGCATGACTGTACCCTAGAATGAATGTTGCACACACTGTTCATCTGTAAACTCAGCAGAGTCAAAACAGAGGATGCGCAGTCGGACCTCTTGTGTGCCATCTGATCGCCGGCGACCGTCACAAATGAACCACCAACAGACAACCACCCCCTCGGTATGCACATATTTCCCGGCATTGCAGAACTCGAATCTGCAGCTGCAATAGTGAAGTCTTACGCCTTTCTACCGAAAACATTTTTATGAATACGCACCTTCTTGCCGGCTCTGAAACGCACCCTATTTCTTAACTTCGCATGTCCAAAACCAGCTTGTTGCATTACGCGCATCGTCGAAGTATTGAAGGTTGCCTTTACTGTCATAGATGTGTGCATAAAGTGAACAGGTCATCAACTCGCAGTTCGGTGTGGATGTTACTCTTATTTCCTAGACACAGTCAGAATCAAAGTGGTTTGACATCCTTTCCAGGTTAATTTGTCCAGTCAGAGGATGTCATACATTACACGATACGACGTTGTTTGCTAACTTCTGTTTAATACGCTGCTTTGGCTGATTAACATTTCCACGACAGTAGCCTTTTTTTCCAATTATATTATCAGTATCATAGGATCCGCCAAGGTAGCCGAGAGCGCTTAACGCCCTGCTTCCTGGACTCGGTTAGGCGCGCCGGCCCCGGGCCGAATCCCCCCGGCGGATTAACGACGAGGGCCGATGTGCCGGCGAGCCTGGATGTGGTTTTTAGGCGGTTTTCCACACCCTGCTAGGTGAATACCGGGCTGGTCCCCATCTTCCGCCTCAGTTACACGTCTCGCGGACATCTGAACACATTCGCACTATTCCACTGATTACGCTCGACGTAGACAGTTGGGGTACACTAATTCCGTCCCAGGGGGTACAGGGTGGCGGCAGGAAGGGCTTCCGGCCACCCCTTAAACATTAACATGCCAAATCCGGTTAACGATGTCTGACTCTGCATAACTGTGGGACAAGGCTCAAGCGATAGAAAATAGAATAGAATTATCATTATCATTGCCTAATGGACAGATATAGCGCAACGCACGAGAGCACAGTGTTTAATGCTCGTCAGGAATGCTATACAAGGAACATTTCCAAGCCGAACTAAATGCAGTCAACCCTCTACGAAATAAGGGCTCATGTGCTTCGTCACTGAACGTTCGAGGAGTAACAAATTTAATTGGAATTGATGGGTTGTGTCACGTTAAGGCACAGTTTGACAGCATCAAGTGAACACCTTTGCGCAAGCTGATGGAGGATCTGCTATTCATCCTAAGAGGCGGCAGCTGATGGAAACTGAGGGCTCGCGTGTGTTGCCAAAATAATGGCACAATCCTGTTTAACACTATTGGTATTCTTTGCCAGCTCTACCTGTGGCCCACCGACACTATCCAAGACTTGTTTGCAGTTACTTAGTCTTCAAGCATCGACATGGGTGCCAAAAGTTTCCGGCATTTTGTTGAGTCAGTCATCGCCGTCATCATACCGATAAGGGAACACCACATGCTATCAGAGTGCCGCCGACTATTTATCACAGACCACTGTTAATGACCATTTCATAAGAGTACTTTTTAATTGTTGCGACCGTCGTCATGTAGCTAGGAGCTTTTCATCCGGTGCCAATTTGCTCATTTCTCCT
This sequence comes from Schistocerca cancellata, assembly GCF_023864275.1. Classification (NCBI taxonomy): domain Eukaryota; kingdom Metazoa; phylum Arthropoda; class Insecta; order Orthoptera; family Acrididae; genus Schistocerca; species Schistocerca cancellata. The sequence goes on along the minus strand of NC_064631.1, from coordinate 616,479,860 downwards.
TTCCTGCTCTTTGTCTCCCCTATGTAAATTAATGCAGATGAATAGGTAAAAGAGTCCCGTAATGTTTGAATACTTCATTAGTAGTGTAGCGCTTGACACAGTCACGCCGATTAAATATTTGGGCGTAACATTGCAGAGCGATATGAAGAGGGACAAGCGTGTAATGGCAGTTGTGGGGAAGGCGGATAGTCGTCTTCGGCCCATCGGTAGAATTTTGGGAAGATGTGATTCATCTGTAAAGGTGACCGATTATAAAACACTAATATGACCTATTCTTGAGTACTGCTCGAGCGTTTGGGATCCCTATCAGGTCGGATTGAGGGAGGACATAGAAGCAATTCAGAGGCGGGCTGCTAGATTTGTTAGTGGTAGGTTTGATCATCACGCGAGTGTTACTGAAATGCTTCAGGAACTCGGGTGGGATTCTCTGAAGGAAAGGAGGCGTTCTTTTCGTGAATCGCTACTGAGGAAATTTAGAGAATCAGCATTTGAGGCTGACTGCAGTACAATTTTACTGCCATCAACTTATATTTCGCGGGAAGACCACAAAGATAAGATAAGAGAGATTAGGGCTCGTACAGAGGCATATAAGCAGTCATTTTTCCTTCGTTCTCTTTGGGAGTGGAACAGGGAGAGAAGATGCTAGCTGTGGTACGAGGTACCCTCCGCCAAGCACCGTATGGTGGATTGCGGAGTATGTATGTAGATGTAGATCTAGATATTACCAGTGCTAAATCCTCTTCATCATGATTAGTATTTTGGGCCATACTGAAAATTTAATTAATCCAATCTTTCATTCATTGACACATACTCCATCACTCTGCCACTTCTTATGTGTGTTTACCCTACACTTGTTTTATTGCCTCACTTCTATATATTCATTTTGTACTTCAATTCTTCACCTAATTTTGTACTTCACCTGCATTATTACCATTAAAAAAATCTTCAGTCTTTTTTCTCCTGTTCTTGACTGTCCATAATTCAGTCTGGTTTACCTGATGCTGCAAAAATTCAATACAATCCGTCTTTTGAGTGGTACAAAAAAAACTTGCTATGCAAACTAGCCAAACAGTTCACAGTATCGTCCTGATCAAAGAATATTTATTCATTTCTGTACATTAAGCATGATTGACCTTAAACACTAATGTTCTTTCCCTTCTTTTGTCCAACCATTCTCAACGTCTGAGGTATTTCTGTTGTTTCATACACAATTAATATAAAATGAATGAATGTAAGAAAATTTTATTTTTGCAAAGTGAAAGGTATAAAAAAGTAAAATATTAAATGACAATGCTACTACCAATCGAAGAATAATCCTCCTATGTTTTCTTATAAAAGAGAATATCTATGGCAAACGGAATGTAAAATCCCGCAGGCAGCCAACCATACTCAGATGGTCAATATTCTTCAACTCAACAGTAATGTGGTTGATGTGGTATTCTCTTCTTAAGGCTCTGTTTGTAGCACTAGCGATCATGCCTGCCGACACAGGCAATGGTCCTTTGAAACCACAGCTTAATGATTTTCCATGAGAGGCCATCGCTACAGTGAGTCAGAGGCACGACGTTCCCGAAGTCTCTGCGCAGGGGCGTCAGCATGCTTGTGATATCCCGTTTCTTCGTCGGCGACTTGATTGTTTCTTCTGCTTCACATTACCGTGCTATTCTTCGAGCTGCTGCGACCATCTGCGAGACAGCTGCCCAGGTTTCTGCCGTGGGTGCTCCAACTCTCCTTTGCTCCAGGACCGGCCGCTGTGGCCGAGCGGTTCTAGGCGCTTCAGTCTGGAACCGCGCGACCGCTACGGTCACAGGTTCGAATCCTGCCTCGGGCTTGGATGTGTGTGATGTCCTTAGGTTAGTTAGGTTTAAGTAGTTCTAAGTCTAAGGGACTGGTGACCTCAGATGTTAAGTCCCATAGTGCTTAGAGCCATTTGAACCTTTCCTCCAGGGAGATTTCCAATTCGTTCGAGGGCATTCCACTTGTTATGTAAATCAGCAGGCCGCGGTCATTGATGGGAAACAGTTTGTTCAGTTTCTTCTTACACAATCGACATTTAGACCTCTCTGCGGTTAGCTGAACACAGTGTTCAGTTGACCGGCAACACCAGGAGACGAGAAGATTCCAGCAAAGGGTTCGAAACGACATCACCGAAGATTTTACCTTTACATCTCTTTCTTTAATTTGTGGCATAGCCTCTTGCTTCCATATTATATGGACTTTCCTGTCATCTTCTGTCACCACTACTACACTCCCGTATGATGTGATCCGAAGCTTCATCACTACCAGACACAAATGCACCCATTAGTATTCGGTCTAATACACTCCTGGAAATGGAAAAAAGAACACATTGACACCGGTGTGTCAGACCCACCATACTTGCTCCGGACACTGCGAGAGGGCTGTACAAGCAATGATCACACGCACGGCACAGCGGACACACCAGGAACCGCGGTGTTGGCCGTCGAATGGCGCTAGCTGCGCAGCATTTGTGCACCGCCGCCGTCAGTGTCAGCCAGTTTGCCGTGGCATACGGAGCTCCATCGCAGTCTTTAACACTGGTAGCATGCCGCGACAGCGTGGACGTGAACCGTATGTGCAGTTGACGGACTTTGAGCGAGGGCGTATAGTGGGCATGCGGGAGGCCGGGTGGACGTACCGCCGAATTGCTCAACACGTGGGGCGTGAGGTCTCCACAGTACATCGATGTTGTCGCCAGTGGTCGGCGGAAGGTGCACGTGCCCGTCGACCTGGGACCGGACCGCAGCGACGCACGGATGCACGCCAAGACCGTAGGATCCTACGCAGTGCCATAGGGGACCGCACCGTCACTTCCCAGCAAATTAGGGACACTGTTGCTCCTGGGGTATCGGCGAGGATCATTCGCAACCGTCTCCATGAAGCTGGGCTACGGTCCCGCACACCGTTAGGCCGTCTTCCGCTCACGCCCCAACATCGTGCAGCCCGCCTCCAGTGGTGTCGCGACAGGCGTGAATGGAGGGACGAATGGAGACGTGTCGTCTTCAGCGATGAGAGTCGCTTCTGCCTTGGTGCCAATGATGGTCGTATGCGTGTTTGGCGCCGTGCAGGTGAGCGCCACAATCAGGACTGCATACGACCGAGGCACACAGGGCCAACACCCGGCATCATGGTGTGGGGAGCGATCTCCTACACTGGCCGTACACCACTGGTGATCGTCGAGGGGACACTGAATAGTGCACGGTACATCCAAACCGTCATCGAACCCATCGTTCTACCATTCCTAGACCGGCAAGGGAACTTGCTGTTCCAACAGGACAATGCACGTCCGCATGTATCCCGTGCCACCCAACGTGCTCTAGAAGGTGTAAGTCAACTACCCTGGCCAGCAAGATCTCCGGATCTGTCCCCCATTGAGCATGTTTGGGACTGGATGAAGCGTCGTCTCACGCGGTCTGCACGTCCAGCACGAACGCTGGTCCAACTGAGGCGCCAGGTGGAAATGGCATGGCAAGCCGTTCCACAGGACTACATCCAGCATCTCTACGATCGTCTCCATGGGAGAATAGCATCCTGCATTGCTGCGAAAGGTGGATATACACTGTACTAGTGCCGACATTGTGCATGCTCTGTTGCCTGTGTCTATGTGCCTGTGGTTCTGTCAGTGTGATCATGTGTTGTATCTGACCCCAGGAATGTGTCAATAAAGTTTCCCCTTCCTGGGACAATGAATTCACGGTGTTCTTATTTCAATTTCCAGGAGTGTATGATCCGTGATCACTCACTGAAACATACCGAAAGAGGGCTTCGTGCCTTTTAAACCAAGCCGCTGCCCTACCTTGAAGTTAACGCTTGCTCAGTGGACTCGCAATAACTTGCATCAGAATTTTGTTTGTTTTAGAACCCAACACCACGGCCGCCAAAAGGAAGTGGAGGACTAGCTATAGAGCGCGCACTGTTCTTCCACAGAAACTGGGCTAAACGCTCTCTGAGAACGGCTTAATCGGTGGTAGGGCTACCTCTGAGCCGACTGCCAGAGATGCGAGCTCTGCACAGGTACTGCGTGCCGACTACGTATCACGGCTGGCATCGGGCAACGTGCCGGGGCTCCATCTTTCCGCCTGCCCCGCAATCTATCGATCCTTCTCCTGCACGCCACCAGCAGCTGATGCAAGACCAAAAGCGCTTGTCTCTAATAGCTTAGAAGGCCGCTTCTTAACCTGAGCATTACACCGTTATCAGTTAACAAGAAGACCCTCCTCAAAATGAATCAGAAAGTTGCTCACGATGATATACGATTATTCCGGGGTTAAGACTGTGCTTTCAATATTATCTTAAACCAAAGTTAGGTCCGAGCAAAGCGTCAAGTCGGCATCGAAATCATCAGAGGCGAAAGAATAACTAAGATCATTCAAGATCCAGCAAACGCTTTTTCTGACATTAGTCATGAAAGCCATAGATCACTGCGGTCTGGCAGACGTAATATTTCTTGAACTCCTAAAAGCATTTCTCAGTATCACGCCTACGTGTATTAAAAAGTTGGCGATCGTATGAATTATCAAATGAAATTTGCGATTAGTCTGAGGATATCTTCGTAGGGATCCTGCAGTTATCTTGAAGAGTCATCGACAGCAGTAGATGTAACTTTAAGCGCCTCACCGAACTGCGTTGCGACTCTTGTTGTTCATGTTTCACTTTAATGATCTGGCAGATAAGAGTAACCTCAGACTTTATGCTGATGACGCAGTTGTCATTAACGAGGTACTGTTGTTGTTGTTGTTGTTGTCTTCAGTCCAGAGACTGGTTTGATGCAGTTCTCCATGCTACTCTATCCTGTGCAAGCTTCTTCATCTCCCAGTACCTACTGCAACCTACATCCTTCTGAATCTGCTTCGTGTATTCATCTCTTGGTCTCCCTCTACGATTTTTACCCTCTAATACTAAATTGTTGATCCCTTGATGCCTCAGAACTTGTTCTCAGAACTTGTCCTACCAAGCGATCCCTTCTTCTAGTCAAGTTGTGCCACAAATTTCTCTTCTCCCCAATACTGTCCAGTGCCTCCTTATTAATTAGGTGATCTATCCATCTAATATCAGGATTCTTCTATAGCATCACATTTCGAAAGCTCCTAGTCTCTTCTTGTCTAAACTACTTATAGTCCAAGTTTCACTTCCATACATGACTACACTCCACACAAATTCTTTCAGAAACGACTTCCTGACACTTAAATCTATACTCAATGTTAACAAATTTCTCTTCTTCAGAAACGCTTTCCTTGCCATTGCCAGTCTACATTTTATATCCTCTCTACTTCGACCATCATCAGTTATTTAGCTTCCCAAATAGCAAAACTCATTTACTACTTTAAGCGTCTCATTACCTAATACAATTCCCTCAGCATCACCTGATTTAATTCGACTACATTCCATTATCCTCGTTTTGCTTTTGTTGATGTTAATCCTATATCCTCATTTTAAGACACTGTCCTTTCCCTTCAGCTGCTCTTCCAGGTCCTTTGCTGTCTCTGACAGAATTACAATGTCATCGGCGAACCGCAAAGTTTTTTTTTCTTCTCCATGGATTTTAATTCCTACTCCGAATTTTTCTTTTGTTTCCTTTACTGCTTTGGAGAGGCTACAGATTGGAGAGTCTACAACCCTGTCTCACTCCCTTCTCAACCACTGCTTCCCTTTCATGCCCCTCGACTCTTGCAAGAGCCATCTGGTTTCTGTACAAATTGTAAATAGCCTTTCGCACCCTGTATTCTACTCCGGTCACCTTCAGAATCGGAAAGAGAGTATTCCAGTCAACATTGTCAGAAGCTTTTTCTAAGTCTACAAATGCTAGAAACGTAGGTTTGCCTTTCGTTAATCTATTTTCTAAGATAAGTCGCAGGGTCAGTATTGCCTCACGTGTTCCATCATTTCTACGGAATCCAAACTGATCTTCCACGAGGTACTATCTTTAAAAAACAGACAAAAATTGGGCAAGTGTGAGTAGGATTCGCAATCTGAGGGTTACTTACAAACTTAATTATACATGTAGGCAGTTCATTCACCCAGGAAATAGAGAATCATGACGATTGTTCCCCATTATGGACATTGGTAGTGGCAAGAAGTCAATCCCGGAAATCTAAGACCTTTTAGAACTTTTTAATTTTAAGTTCAAAGTCGGATAATAATTTCAAGCCAAATATTTTTTTTTTTTTTTTGAGATACAGTTACGGATTAACAATTTTCTGATTTTTTCCCCGTTACTTGTACTGTGAAACTTTACTTCCTGCCAAATTTCATGATTCTAGGTCAGAGGAGAGAGCAGATAGGCGGAAAGAGTACATTGAAGGCCTCTATGAGGGAGTAAATTTCTTTTCTCTGATGTGAAAGAAGACGAAACAGGAGTAGATTTAGAAGAGATAAGGGATCCAATATTAGAATCAGAATTTAAGAGAGCTTTGGAGGACTTAGGATCATATAGTATAGAAGGGATAGATAACATTCCATCAGAATTACTAAAATCATTGGGGGAAATGGCAACGAAACGACTATTCACGTTGGTGTGTAGAGTGTATGAGTCTGGCGACGTACCATCTGACTTTCGGAAAAATATCATCCACACAATTCCGAAGACTGTAAGAGCTGACAAGTGCGAGGATTATCAAACAATCGGCTTAACAGCTCATACATACAAGTTGCTGACAAGAGTAATATACAAAAGAATGGAAAAGGAAATTTAGGATGTCTTGGATGAGGATCAGTTTGGCTTCAAGAAAGGTCAAGGCACCAGAGAGGCAATTCTCACCTTGCGTTTGGTAAAGGAAGCAAGAAAGCAAGACTAAAGAAAACTAAAGATACGATTATAGGATTCATCGAGCTGGAAAAAGGATTCGACAATGTAAAATGATGTAAGATGTTCGAAATTCTGAGAAAAGTAGGGATAAGCTTTAGGGAAAGAGGGGTAACATACAATATGTGCAAGAGGCAAGACGGAATAATGAGAGTGGACGACCAAGAATGAAGCGTTCGGATTGAAAAGGGTGTAAGGCAGGGATGTAGTCTTTCCCCCCCCCCCCCCCCCCCACTGTTCAATCTGCACATAGAAGAAGGAGTGATGGAAATGAAAGGTTCAGGAGTGGGATTAAAACTGAAGGTGATGACATTGCTATCCTGAGTGAAAGTGAAGAAGAATTACATGATCTATTGAATGGAACGAACAGTCTAATGAGTACAGAATATGGACTGAAAGTAAATCGAAGAAAGACGAACATAATGAGGAGTAGCAGAAATGGGAACAGCGAGAAACTTAACATCAGGACTGATGCTAACCAAGTAGATGAAGTTAAGGAATTTTGCTACCTAGGCAGCAGCATAACCAGTGACAGACGGAGTAAGGACATCAGAAGCAGACTAGCACTGGAAAAAAGGTCATTCCTGGCCAAGAGATGTCTACTAGTACCGAACATACGCCTTAATTTTGAGGAAGAAATTTCTGAGAATGTTCGTCTGGAGCACAGGATCGAATGGTAGTGAAACAGGGACTGTGGGAAAACCAGAACAGAAGATAATCGAGTCATTTGAGATGTGCTGCTACAGACGAACGTTGAAAAGTAGGTGGGCAGATAAGGTAACGAATGAGGTGGTAACAAAAAAGAAAAAGGTCAACGGGAAGTACTCTCGTGCCTTATGGGTTTTTATGAGTGAGTTGACGAGTATCAAAACATGTGACATAAATAGTAGTATTTTTTTATTGCATTGACTTAGAAGCTTAACTTTTCTACACCACCAAGGGACCATATACCTTAGTGTTTGATATAAATTTTAACTTACTATATCCACCCGTTACTGGGAAAAAGTGATTTTAATAGATGGATGGACCGACAATCCAATAAGAAACGACAAAATAATTTTTTCTAAAAACTAAACTCCACCCAAACAGCCCATGAAGGCCCAACGCCACCGACCGGCCGCCGTGTCACCCTCAGACCACATGGGTCACTGGCTGCGGAAATGGAGGGGGTCTCCCGGCCATATGTCATTTTACGAGACCGAAGCCCCTACTTCTCAATCAAGTAGCTCCTCAGTTTGCCTCACAAGGGCTGAGTCCACCGCACTTGCGAACAGCGCTCGACAGACTCGCATGATCACCCATCCAAGTGCTAGCCTAGACCAACAGCGCTTAACTTCGGTGATCTGACCGGAACCGGCGTTACCACTGCGGGAAGGCCGTTGACAAAAAATTTGTTGCGTGTGATATAATCATCCTTTACTTGTGCAGTGAAACTTTGCTTCTCGTCAAATTTCATGATTTAAGATCGACAGGAAGCACTACATAGCTTTTGATGGGTGATTTTGCAAGAATCGAAATATATTACTTAGATGGTCGTATATTTCGTTTGCACTGACTTAGACGTTTCAGTTTCTTACACCGCCAAGGGACCACAGACCTTAGTATGTGGCATAAATTTCAACTTGACACGACAGCCTGTTGTTGCGAAAAGGGTTTTTAACAGTCGGACAGACACACAGTCTGACAGACAGAAAGAAGGACAACAAAGTGAACCTATAAGGTTTCCGTTTCTACCGACTGAGGTACGGAACCCTAAACAGCGGTCCATAGACTGGCAACTCGGTTTAAATGTCCAGAAATGCAAAATTGTGCACTCCACAAAACGAGAAAAACGTGGTATACTATGACTATGACTACAAGATCAGTGAGTCCCCATTGTAAACGGTTAGCTCCAACAAATACTTGGGCGTACAGTTTCTAAGGACATGATATAGAATTATTACATTACCACAGTCGTAAGAAAATCAGTCGGCCGACTGTGATCCGGAGATACGCATAAAATATCATCTGAAATTGTGCTAAACGCATTCTCTGAAAATTATTTCGAGCAGTTAGTTCATGAGCCCACGCGAATAGTAAACGGTTGTGAAAACACACTTGACCTCTTAGCAGCTAATAATCCTGAATTAATAACGAACATCAAAACCGATTCAGGGATTAGTGAACACAGGGTTATCGTAGCGAGACAATATTGTAATCCCCAAATCCTCGAAAAATAAGCGAAAAATATACCTATTCGAAAAACCAGGTAAAAATTGGCTTGACGCCTTCCTGAGAGACAATCTCCACTCATTCCAAATTAATAATATAAGTGCAGACCAGATTTGGCTTAAATTCAAAGAAATAGAATCGGCAGCAATTGAGAGGTTTATACCAAATAAACTAACAAACGACGGAGCTGATCCTCCTTGGTACACAGAACGGGTTAGAACACTGTTGCAGAAACAACGAAACAAACATTCCAAATTTAAACAGACGCAAAATGCTCAAGATTGGCGATCTTTTACAGAAGCTCGAAATTAACGCAGACTTCAGTTGTCACCCAGCATCTCGTCCTTGTTCTGCGGTGCTCTTATCGAAAACACGGAAAGCCTAGCCTGGTTGGTTGGATGGGCATTTGAAGACTGCTCCTTCTGGATTCGTCTCTGGTATCTTAATGTGCCACTTTGTTTTGTAAATTTCAGAATGAAAGCCCATAAATCTTCGAAACAAATTTGAAGCTCCTGCGACAGTTACGTCTTTCGACAACTAGCTCGGCTCTTCTCCTAGGTTCGTTGGTGAATCAGAGATTGTAGCAAGTAACTGGTTGAGCTGCGTTTCGGACACTGAATCAAGAGAGAGAACTGCTGATTAATGCGGTGACAAGTAAACAGCGCAGGAAAGACACTGTAAACCCAGTATTTCCATAAGTCCGCATCACAAACCGATTCCCACGTTCACAACTTCAATACGGAATTCTTTCCCCCCTGTTCACATTTTTCTCTCATTTAGAGAACAAACCTTCGCATCGGAGGTTCCTGTAGCCGCTGACCGTCTTCAAACACGGTAGTGGCTAACAACGTACAGTAATCACCCAAAACAATGCAACTGCTCACGTAATAAGGTATTGGTCAATTTTTAACATGGACAGCAAATGTAATTATCCCTTGCATGGGATCAAGAACTTACGCACGTTGTCGGTCGTGAGTGAGACCAGATGTAATACAACAGTTCCGTTTTCCTGTAGACAGCGAGGCGGCTATTTATCAGCTCTCAGGTGACAGTCCACGTCAGCCCAGATGTGTACCTAAGGATTCGATTCTACTGTGATGTTTTACAAAATGTTAAAGAGCTTCGTTCGACGCTAAAATTTAGTTAATACCAGTCCGAAAAATACATTCGATATTTCACGGTTACTATCAGTTCCCTCATAAAGTCCTTCGTAATGAATCTACCAGTCCGAAAAATACATTCGATATTTCACGGTTACTATTAGTTCCCTCATAAAGTCCTTCGTAATGAATCTACATTTCACATTCATACAGTTTCCGATGCGGACTGTTATACTGCTACAAGGATCAATGACTACAAATTACCTCGTAAATTGACCATATCCATTGTGGACGGCGAATGGCAACTGTGATTTAAAAGTGCACTTTATGTAGATATAATACACTCCTGGAAATGGAAAAAAGAACACATTGACACCGGTGTGTCAGACCCACCATACTTGCTCCGGACACTGCGAGAGGGCTGTACAAGCAATGATCACACGCACGGCACAGCGGACACACCAGGAACCGCGGTGTTGGCCGTCGAATGGCGCTAGCTGCGCAGCATTTGTGCACCGCCGCCGTCAGTGTCAGCCAGTTTGCCGTGGCATACGGAGCTCCATCGCAGTCTTTAACACTGGTAGCATGCCGCGACAGCGTGGACGTGAACCGTATGTGCAGTTGACGGACTTTGAGCGAGGGCGTATAGTGGGCATGCGGGAGGCCGGGTGGACGTACCGCCGAATTGCTCAACACGTGGGGCGTGAGGTCTCCACAGTACATCGATGTTGTCGCCAGTGGTCGGCGGAAGGTGCCCGTCGACCTGGGACCGGACCGCAGCGACGCACGGATGCACGCCAAGACCGTAGGATCCTACGCAGTGCCGTAGGGGACCGCACCGCCACTTCCCAGCAAATTAGGGACACTGTTGCTCCTGGGGTATCGGCGAGGACCATTCGCAACCGTCTCCATGAAGGTGGGCTACGGTCCCGCACACCGTTAGGCCGTCTTCCGCTCACGCCCCAACATCGTGCAGCCCGCCTCCAGTGGTGTCGCGACAGGCGTGAATGGAGGGACGAATGGAGACGTGTCGTCTTCAGCGATGAGAGTCGCTTCTGCCTTGGTGCCAATGATGGTCGTATGCGTGTTTGGCGCCGTGCAGGTGAGCGCCACAATCAGGACTGCATACGACCGAGGCACACAGGGCCAACACCCGGCATCATGGTGTGGGGAGCGATCTCCTACACTGGCCGTACACCACTGGTGATCGTCGAGGGGACACTGAATAGTGCACGGTACATCCAAACCGTCATCGAACCCATCGTTCTACCATTTCTAGACCGGCAAGGGAACTTGCTGTTCCAACAGGACAATGCACGTCCGCATGTATCCCGTGCCACCCAAAGTGCTCTAGAAGGTGTAAGTCAACTACCCTGGCCAGCAAGATCTCCGGATCTGTGCCCCATTGAGCATGTTTGGGACCGGATGAAGCGTCGTCTCACGCGGTCTGCACGTCCAGCACGAACGCTGGTCCAACTGAGGCGCCAGGTGGAAATGGCATGGCAAGCCGTTCAACAGGACTACATCCAGCATCTCTACGATCGTCTCCATGGGAGAATAGCAGCCTGCATTGCTGCGAAAGGTGGATATACACTGTACTAGTGCCGACATTGTGCATGCTCTGTTGACTGTGTCTATGTGCCTGTGGTTCTGTCAATGTGATCATGTGATGTATCTGACCCCAGGAATGTGTCAATAAAGTTTCCCCTTCCTGGGACAATGAATTCACGGTGTTCTTATTTCAAATTCCAGGAGTGTAGTTAAGAAATGTTTTCGAAATGGAAACGTAATTATAGCTGTGTTTTTGTGTGGGTCCACAAAATTCAAAAATTTTATAAAGGAAAACGTCATCCACAGTAAGCTGTAATATTCTTTATTAATTGTGCTAACGGCAATTTCGACGGGGAAGTCATTTTCAAGTACTTAAAACAAAAACATATCAACGTGGAAAATACTGTAACAGAAGTAAATGGTTTTTAAATGTTGGAAGATTTAATAACAACCGCGATACAAACGTGGCGTAAGCTATTTTCTCTATTTTCATGTGGGTAACCATCACATGATTTATCATATATGACGTGTCTTATAAATAAGATTGCTATTCCACATTCGAAGCAACATTTTGTACAGTCCATATACAACAAACTATGTGAACGAAACAAAGTCCTTGTACTACACGATCGCATGACAACACGTGGCCGCGTTGTTTGACGCGCTATGTTACGGATTGCGTGGCCCCTCCCGTCGGAGGTTCGAGTCCTCCCTCTGGCGTGTGTGTGTGTATGTGTGTATGTGTTTTTCTTAGTATACGTTAGTTTAAGTAGTGTGTAAGTCTAGGGACCGATGAACTCAGCAGGTTCACTTAAATTTCAACATCTGATAATACGTCTTAGCTGTAACCACTCACTACAATCAGCTGTTCATTACTGTTGCCAAAGACATACTTCACTATAACATCGCCGGATATCGACTGCGACATGTAGGAGTGCAGTCTTCGCTGGCGTGCCAGAAAATGTCGAAACATCATACATTCCAATTAGCAAATAGCTCCCTGAAATTAAGACATGCAAACGTGTATACAAAATTATGTAAGGTACAGTAAAGCGTACATAGTAAAAGGACAAACTAAAATTCTGTTCCGTTCGGGCTGATGTGTCCATTTATATTATTCTTTTACCAGTATTGACAAGTATATATTTTCCAGTCACTCACATGTTACTTATAATATATATTATATATGAATGTATACCATCTTTAATTTATATTGCTAATCCTTGTTCTTATGGCATAATAACGTGTTTCGGAATATACTGTATTCATTTCCAGTAATGTACATCCCTGCCTTCGCCGTTTAAATGTGTACTACCTGACGCCATGTTTATATGGATGCTTATGGCAATTGCCCCCCGCCCCCTTCTTTCCCCCCTCCTCCTCCCTTCCCTGACATTTTTATAAGTTAATATTCTTTTAAGATAATGTTGTCTCTCATCCATGTCGCTAAACTCGCAATCTTACTTATAAACTACATGTATTTAACCCTCTTTGCATGAATAATTAAAGTGTTTGTATATATGTATTGGGTGTGATATTCCATTGATTGCTGACTATATATTATAGAAGGTATGCAGTAATGATCTAGGTGATATGAGTCTCATATATAAGATTGATACTCGTCGAAGCTGTCGAAATGTGGTGCTACAGAAGAATGCTGAAGATAAGGTGGGTAGATCACGTAACTAATGAGGAGGTATTGAATAGGATTGGGGAGAAGAGAAGTTTGCGGCACAACTTGACTAGAAGAAGAGATCGGTTGGTAGGACATGTTTTGAGGCATCAAGGGATCACAAATTTAGCATTGGAGGGCAGCGTGGAGGGTAAAAATCGTAGAGGGAGACCAAGAGATCAATACACTAAGCAGATTCAGAAGGATGTAGGTTGCAGTAAGTACTGGGAGATGAAGAAGCTTGCACAGGATAGAGTAGCATGGAGAGCTGCATCAAACCAGTCTCAGGACTGAAGACGACAACAACAACAAACTCGTCCCTTTCTACCAATGGTTTGTACGACATGTGTACAGTACATTCACATATGCATTTCAACACGGTTTTTTGTTAAAATGATTTGTAGAGAGTTGTCTTTTACTATAGTAAGTGTTTTAATTTCTTGTTATTACAGAATTAGATCTGGACAACATGGACATTACGATGATGCAGTTATCTATTTTGAATGTTAAACTGAGAGGAAGTGTTGACATAATGGCAAGACAATAATATAAATTGACATATTAGCATGAATATACGAGAATTTTCATTCTTCTTCTTAGACTGTGCGTGATAGATTATAGACACTTGTGTATCTTAGTTTCAGTCACCTGTTTCCTACTTCGGAATGTGTGGCATTTTGACATTTTCTGGCACGCCAGCAAAGACTGTTACGAACTGTCATATCGTAGTCGACATTCGGCGATGTTATCTGTGAAGTACGTCTTTAGTAATAGTAGCGAACAGTTGACTGTAACTCTCAGTTTGGATAATGAGTGTGGCTCCAGCTAACACTTATTGTCATGTGGTCGTGTAATATGAGGGCCTGGTTTCGTCTACTTATTATGTTGTATGTGGACTGTGTTAAATATCGCTTCATGTGTGAAATAGTAATTTTATTTACATACCACGTCGAAGATGATAAATCATGAAACTTTCTAGGAGATTAAAACTGTGTGCCGCACCGAGACACGAACTCAAGGCCTTTGCTTTTCGAGGACAAGTGCCCTACAAACTTAAGATTTCCAAGCCCCGTCCTCACAGCTTTACTTCCACCAATACCTCCTCTCCTACCTTCCAGATTTCACGCCGGCCGCTGTGGCCGAGCGACTCTAGGCGCTTCAATCCGGAACCGCGCGACCGTAATTCGAATCCTGCCTCGGGCATGGATGAGTGTGATGTCCTTAGGTTATTTAGGTTTAAGTACTGCTAAGTTCTAGGGGACTGATGGCCTCAGATGTTAAGTCCCATAGTGCTCAGAGCCATTTGAACCAGATTTCACAGAAGCTCTCCTGCGTATCTTGCAGAAGTAGCACGTTTGAAAAGTTATTGCGGAGACGTGGCTTAGTGCAAATTCCGCTGCAAAGAGAAAATTTCATTCTGGATGATTAATCATATGATGGTGATACATATGTAAGTAGAGAACACAGCTTGTGCTACATTTGTGAAATGATAGTTATTGCATTTTGTATTATTCATAAAGTATGTACTTACGCTACAATTTTTTCCTGTTTTCCCTTACAGAAAAGATAATTCTATTTTAGAATACTCACAGTGCACTGCGTCAAGGTATACGGTACATAACAATTCATGTACACTGTGTGTGTGTATGTATGTATGTGTGTGTGTGTGTGTGTGTGTGTGTGTGTGTGTGTGTGTGACCTGGCAAATTCCACAGTATCGAAATATATTTGTCATGGATACCACAAGGCGGTTGAATATAAATATCCTAAAACGTAGTGATCTTTTCCTTATGAAAACAACTCGTTAAATAAATTTTCGACAGCACCAAGACCCCATCGTCTAGCTGCATGTGGTATACAAAATAATGTTCCTGTAACAATCCACCTGTTGATGAACCTGCAGTGGAGGAGGAGATTAGTGTTTAACGTCCCGTCGACAACGAGGTCATTAGAGACGGAGTGCAAGCTCGGGTGAGGGAAGGATGGGGAAGGAAATCGGCCGTGCTCTTTCAAAGGAACCATCCCGGCATTTGCCTGAAGCGATTTAGGGAAATCACGGAAAACCTAAATCAGGATGGCCGGAGACGGGATTGAACCGACGTCCTCTCGAATGCGAGTCCAGTGTGCTAACCACTGCGCCACCTCGCTCGGTTGAACCTGCAGTGGCTCGAAAACTAGTTAGCGGTATGACAAATCATATAAAATCGAAAAAGCAGGTGGCTGCATATTTTACCTACATAAACCGCCAGTATTACCTTGTGTGACAAACTAGTTTGCCTTCAAGAAAATTATACAATGTTTGTATAAGAATACATCGAAAGAAATTAGCTTAATGCTGGCATCAAAAATTGGACATTATGCTGATGATTAAGCACTACAGATATTTAAGTAATGTAAACACGATGTGTTCCCTTGGGATGAGGAGTGGAGGGGGGACTGAGGAAGGCGGCAAGCAGGGGTGAGTGCACTGTGATCTATTACTTAAAGCGCACGAGTGAATGTCTGAAAAGGTTTACGAGAAACAGCAAGAGCGAAAGCGGAGTCATTGGAAAGTAAGCGTATGTAGTGCTGATGACACGTACTGCTGTTACATGCCAGTTCAGCATTCCAGCACGTCAGTGTTGTAACATTGTAAGCATGTGTGTTATAGCAGACAGTGTTGTATCATTCGCTTTCTCAGCGTCTAGTGATGAGGCTATTGTATACTCTTTGACATGAGCCAGCGCTCCCTCGATAGTCGCCAGGCTCCAGTAAACAAACAGATAGCGAGCGCTTGTCTGAGCCCCAGCGTATTATTAACTGAAAGCGGCGTCCACCAACATGCTCCCATCGCCATTAAAGCAACGAACAAGCTGGTCAGGAGGCACCAAAGGTTAGAGGATATCCATCTACTCTTATGTTCCACCAAAGCTGGTCCGAAGATTTAACTTCAGAATAAACAGCGTGCAATACAAGCACCAATAAGTACGGAGCAAAGGAAAATCAAGTCTTTCGTCAGTGTCGAACAGCTGATGTCCCTGTGCCTTCCACCAACACGAATAAAAGAAGACCGTTGTAATATCTACTTGTTTTTATTTTCGGTTGGCTGGTTGTACGGGGTGAACCCGAACAATAAATTTCGGAGATTATTTTTTATGAGTATGTTGATATAAGGGACCAGTGGCACTTGGTGGCTGCGAGTAACTCGTTTGATTCCCCCGCCCCTTTTTATCTTTGTTCCGTATTGCATCGAAAATATCTGAACAGCAATATCTTGCACAGTCTTCCACTGGAGTTTATCTATCATCTCCGTAACACTTTCGCGATTCCTAAATGATCCTGTAACGAAGCGCGCTGTTCTCCGTTAGATCTTCTCTATCACCCCTATCAATCCCATCTGCTACGGATCCCACACTGGAGAGCAGTATTCAGGCAGTGGGCGAACAAGTGTACTGTAACCTACTTCCTTTGTTTTCGGATTGCATTTCCTTAGGATTCTCACTCTGGCATCTGCTTCACCGACGATTAATTTTATATGATCATTCCATTTTAAATCACTCCTAATGCCTACTCCCAGATAATTTATGTAATTAACTGCTTCCAGTTGCTGACCTGCTATATTGTAGCTAAATGATAAAGGATCTTTCTCTCTGTGTATTCGCAGCACATTACACTTGTCTACATTGAGATTCAATTGCCATTCCCTGCACCATGCGCCAATTCGTTGCAGTACAAGTCAGTACATAGAACTTTACTTTCGAATTCGTTGAACGCCTATCGCATAGCGCTCCTCACACTACATTTCGCTTCGTGTAAGCTTTGTTTGTCTGCAAGGATTTGGCTATGTTTATGTTTGCTGAGAAGTTCCCTTTGCTTCCGTAGCAGTTT
Source organism: Schistocerca cancellata (assembly GCF_023864275.1). Classification (NCBI taxonomy): domain Eukaryota; kingdom Metazoa; phylum Arthropoda; class Insecta; order Orthoptera; family Acrididae; genus Schistocerca; species Schistocerca cancellata. The sequence continues at coordinate 616,462,639 of NC_064631.1, read as the reverse complement.
TCTAACTCGGTTGTTGTACCACGGTGGCTCTTTTCCATCTCTTACGATCTTGTTTGGCACATACTGTGTACATCGTTTGGGAACAGTCGTTCCATTCTCTCACGGTAGTTGTTGACAGCAGCAATGTCTGCTATACTCTTCGCCTTCAATCTTACTTTCATTACAGCTCGGTTCGGACTCGGGTTTATTTTCCGGCGGCGTTAGTTGTGCGTTGACTGTGATCCACAGCAGTACGGACAGGTTTACTGGTGAAAAGTTGGCCGTTACGCAGCTCTCACTGTACTGTAGAATACAGTGACACGATTGCACACACTGTGACGAAAGTATGAGGGTTTCGTTTCAAGCTTGCTGTATTACTCAGTGTTCTGTGTTGTGCTTTTCGTGACTGCTTATTACGGATTTTTTCACTCTTATGAAGGTATCTTCACAGAAAGATAGGCGATAGGGAAGAAATTGAGTACATCATAATTACATTGTTATTCTTTGACAAGCTATGGACCCTTGTACCACTAAAAAATACCCCATTATTATCTCCAAAAATTTTCCTATGGATATAATAAACAACCAACTAGTTGAAAAATGGGTTTATTTAAACCCTTTTTACGATTGTTTCCACTTTTACCAAATGGCAACAATCATGTTGTGCATTTTTCAGTTATTATGGAGGTGAAATTTTATATTTGACTCAACCTTTTGCCTGTGTTTTAATGTACCTTTGCCACAACATGTAACCCAGTTGTCAATATTTCCTACTGAAAAAGACGTTTTCATAAAAATTGAAACCGTGGTAAAAGCGGTTTGAATAAACCTTACATTTGCACCTTATCTCCATAAGAAGACGTCATCGTACGACTGCTGCTCCAGCCAGCTATAAAACTTCAAAAATTTTTCTATCAAGTTCGAGTCCATCCAGTATACTACTATAGTCTGCTTGTAGCTGACTTTTCAGGCCTAGTTTCAAACTTGTCTAATTCTTCTCCATTCTTAATTTACTTCTATCCTAATGAAGTCTAATGGAACCTGCAGCATTGACATAAACATTCTTCTGAATACTAACATTGCGTTAATGCCTTATTCCTCAAGGGTTCATACGTTTTCTCACAATCTATTACTCCCGAAAAAAATGGTAATTTATACCGATTACCTTGATTCTATACTTTCGTTCGCGACTTGCAAATGATTCATTGCGCTACACTGCCAAACCCAGGTTGTTCCTTGATCTGCTTATAACCAAATGGTGAAATGACTCGAAGATACCAAATAGTAGAGAATTATTTTACGGGTATCCATGAGCCTTCGGAGTATTTCTGCAGGAGGAATGTTTGTTACATCAACCAGTTGTTTTTGGTGACACCAACTGTAATAAGCCAAAGCACAGAATTTGGGGCTACGTGCAGGTCATGGAACTTCTCTACCTATAAATCAGTCGTAGTAGATACCATGAAGTTTATCTCAAACAATGTTGCTGAAATATGCCGGATCCCCATCACTTTTAAAAATGGTTCAAATGGCTCTAAGCACTATGCGACCTAACATCTGAGGTCATCAGTCCCCTAAACTTAGAACTACTTAAACCGAACTAACCTAAGGACGTCACACACATCCATGCCCGTGGCAGGATTCGAACCTGCGATCGTAGCAGCAGCGGGGTTCCGGACTGAAGTGCCTAGAACCTCTCGAGACAGCGGCCGGCTCACTCTTAAACTAAATGCTTCCTCTTATTTGCGGAGCCACCTCAATGCCCAGCAAAACTTACCAAACAGACTTCATAGCGGGAATAGAAGGCCATCTCCTGTGATCTAATTGATTGCTACAACTCAGAAAAAGTGAAGCGAAATTACTCATGGAACACAAAGAGTGTATCATTTGGAGACAGACGACATAATTCCCCGGAAAGACCGTTGGGTAAATTTAGAACACCTGAATTACAGGCCGATATTACCAAAATTATACTCTATTATATGGCTACTGCATATTTCTCGCGTTATTATCATGCAGATAAGGCAATAACGAAGACATAGAAATACCCTCGTTTTCCTCTGTTCTATGTGGAATATGAAGTGCGATTGTTAATGTTCGTACGGTTGGGTTGTATGGGGGAAGAGACCAAACAGCGAGGTCATCGGTCTCATCAGATTAGGGAAGGAAGTCGGCCGTGCCCTTTCAAAGGAACCATCCCAGCATTTGCCTGGAGCGATTTAGGGAAATCACGGAAAACCTAAATCAGGATGGCCGGACGTGGGATTGAACCGTCGTCCTCCCGAATGCGAGTCCAGTGTGCTAACCACTGCGCTACCTCGCTCGGTCTCGTACAACGTACTCTGCGTCTCGCCATAAGCACTTGCTTGAGGAGAATATGCACTATGACAAGAAAAGAAAAAAAGCGACGCACGTCGAAGGAATTATCAGAATGGGGCAGAAAGCCGTAGATGTGATGTACATGTAATGTCAAACAAATTATTAAAAGTTAAGGAAAACTGGATCATTTATTTAAGACAAAGTGCTTCACAAATTGAGCAACTCAGTAACGCGTTGGTGCACCTCTAGCCCTTTGTAAACATTTATTCGGCTCGGCATCGATTGACAGAGTTGTTAGATGTCGTTTTGATGGATATCGTGCCGAATACTGCCGGACTGGCGCGTTCGATCGTCAAAATCCCAGAGCTGGTTGGACAGCCCTGCCCGTAACGCTCCAAACGATCTCAACAGGGGAGAGATCGGGCTATCTCACTGGTCAAGGCAGGATTTAGCAATCAAGAAAAAAGGGACTAGAAACGCTAGGTGTGTGCGGGTGGGCATTATCTAGCTGAAATACAAGCCCAGGATAGCTTGCCATGAAGGACAACAAAACGGGGCGTAGAACATCGTCGACTTGCCGCTGTGCTGTAAGAGTGCAGCGGATGGTAACCAAAGGGGTTGTGCTATGAAAAGAAATGACGCAGCAGCAAATCATTCCTGGATTTCGGATCATATAACGGATGACAATCAGGATGGTGTCCCACCATTACCCTGAGCTCCTGCAGACACGTCTTCGTTGGTTACCGGCTCTACATCTACATCTACATTTATACTCCGCAAGCCACCCAACGGTGTGTGGCGGAGGGCACTTTACGTGCCACTGTCATTAACTCCCTTTCCTGTTCCAGTCGCGTATGGTTCGCGGGAAGAACGACTGTCTGAAAGCCTCTGTGCGCGCTCTAATCTCTCTAATTTTACATTCGTGATCTCCTCGGGAGGTATAAGTAGGGGGAAGCAATATATTCGATACCTCATCCAGAAACGCACCCTCTCGAAACCTGGCGAGCAAGCTACACCGCGATGCAGAGCGCCTCTCTTGCAGAGTCTGCCACTTGAGTTTGTTAAACATCTCCGTAACGCTATCACGGTTACCAAATAACCCTGTGACGAAACGCGCCGCTCTTCTTTGGATCTTCTTTATCTCCTCCGTCAACCCAATCTGGTGCGGATCCCACACTGATGAGCAATACTCCAGTATAGGTCGAACGAGTGTTTTGTAAGCCACCTCCTTTGTTGATGGACTACATTTTCTAAGGACTCTCCCAATGAATCTCAACCCGGTACCCGCCTTACCAACAATTAATTTTATATGATCATTCCACTTCAAATCGTTCCGCACGCATACTCCCAGATATTTTACAGAAGTAACTGCTACCAGTGTTTGTTCCGCTATCATATAATCATACAATAAAGGATCCTTCTTTCTATGTATTCTCAATACATTAAATTTGTCTATGTTAAGGGTCAGTTGCCACTCCCTGCACCAAGTGCCTATCCGCTGCAGATCTTCCTGCATTTCGCTACAATTTTCTAATGCTGCAACTTCTCTGTATACTACAGCATCATCCGCAAAAAGCCGCATGGAACTTCCGACACTATCTACTAGGTCATTTATATATATTGTGAAAAGCAATGGTCCCATAACACTCCCCTGTGGCACGCCAGAGGTTACTTTAACGTCTGTAGACGTCTCTCCGTTGATAACAACATGCTGTGTTCTGTTTGCTAAAAACTCTTCAATCCAGCCACACAGCTGGTCTGATATTCCGTAGGCTCTTACTTTGTTTATCAGGCGACAGTGCGGAACTGTATCGAACGCCTTCCGGAAGTCAAGAAAAATAGCATCTACCTGGGAGCCTGTATCTAATATTTTTTGGGTCTCATGAACAAACAGAGCGAGTTGGGTCTCACACGATCGCTGTTTCCGGAATCCATGTTGATTCCTACATAGTAGATTCTGAGTTTCCAAAAACGACATGATACTCGAGCAAAAAACATGTTCTAAAATTCTACAACAGATCGACGTCAGAGATATAGGTCTATAGTTTTGCGCATCAGCTCGACGACCCTTCTTGAAGACTGGGACTACCTGTGCTCTTTTCCAATCATTTGGAACCTTCCGTTCCTCTAGAGACTTGCGGTACACGGCTGTTAGAAGGAGGGCAAGTTCTTTCGCGTACTCTGTGTAGAATCGAATTGGTATCCCGTCAGGTCCAGTGGACTTTCCTCTGTTGAGTGATTCCAGTTGCTTTTCTATTCCTTGGACACTTATTTCGATGTCAGTTCGAAGCGGGGCTCATCGCTGAAGATCTATTCCAGTCAGTGAAATTCTAGATCGAAGACTTTTCAGAGACGCTCTGGATAGCAGTTGGATACCGACACTACTTTCGCCCGCCATATATTCCGACAACCGGGAGTGTTGCTCTAAGGTGCCATTTCTTTCCATTGCACGATCCCCTTGGTTGTCATCCACACCCTTCGTGGCAAGCCATCCTGGGCTTACATTTCAGCAAGATAATGCCCGCCCGCGTATGGTGAGAGTTACTTCTGTTTGTCTTTGTGCTTGCCAAACCTTGCCTTAGCCAGCGAAGACGCCGGATCTCTCCCCAAATCGCTCCCCAACTGAGAACGTTTGGAGCATTATGGACAGGGCCTGCAACCAGGTCGGGATGTTGACGATCTAACGCGCCAATTGGACAGAATTTGGCACGATATCCCTCAGGAGGACACCCAACAACTCTCTCAATCGATATCAAGCTGAATTGGACCAACACGTTATTGACTTCCTCAATTTGTGAAGCTCACTCCATTTTTTTCTGAAATTGTAATCATTTGTCTGTCTGTACATGTACATCACATCTCCGGATTTCCGTCTCTTTCGGACAATGCTGGCTGGAGGCTTACTCGTCTTCTGCCGGCTGCTGTGACCGAGCGGTTCTAGGCGCTTCAGTCTGGAGCAGCGCTACTGCTACGGTAGGAGGTTCGAATCCTGCCTCGGGCATGGATGTGTGTGATGTCCTTAGTTTAGTTAGGTTTAAGTAGTTCTCAGTCTAGGGAAATGATGACCTCAGATGTTAAGTTCCATAGTGCTTAGAGCCATTTGAACCATGTATATGTCTTCTCATCGCATCCCAGACATGCTCTATATATGACGAATCAGGGACCAGTCAAGGTTCAGTACTTTCCTCAAGGCATTTCTACTGTGAACTGCAGTGTGAGGTCTTGCATTATCCTACTGGAATGTGACATTTGCTACCACAGTCTTCAAGGGTATAACGAGATTATTTCGTACCGTATAGCTTTCATCCTCCATTCAGCAATCAACAAATCAGTCCTGTTGTCACATCCGACATCTCTTCAGAACATGATTCCAGGAGTTATACTGCTCTCGAGAAACATTGCTGCGTTTGAACCTTCGTCAAGTCGATTCTGACACGTTGGAGACGAATGATCTGGTAAGTGCAGACATAAGCGAAACTCATCACTGAACAACACGGGATACCACTCATCGGGCCACCAGCTCACTCTGGTTCTGCACCATAGAATATTCTGTTGTCTATTCTGTGGTATAGTACCAGCGGTAAACGACGCATGGCGACTTTAGATCTTGACCCAGCTACCGGTAATCTACTGTGTTTGATCCATAATGGATACACTCGAACATTATGCATAAAATACATTAGATTACTGGTAGCTGGGTCAAGATCTCAAGTCGTCATGCGTCATTTACCGCTGGTACTATGCCAAAGAACGGACAACAGAATATTCCATGGTGTAGAACCAGAGTGAGCTTTCACAATGAGTGGCATACCGTGCTGTTGAGCGGTGAGTTCCGCTTATGGTTAGTTGGTTGGTTGATTTGGGGGCCCGCATCTCGTGGTCGTGCGGTGGCGTTCTCGCTTCCCACGCACGGGTTCCCGGGTTCGATTCCCGGCGGGGTCAGGGATTTTCTCTGCCTTGTGATGGCTGGGTGTTGTGTGCTGTCCTTAGGTTAGTTAGGTTTAAGTAGTTCTAAGTTCTAGGGGACTTATGACCACAGCAGTTGAGTCCCATAGTGCTCAGAGCCATTTGAACCATTTGATTTGGGGGAGGGGACCAAACTGAAAGGGACATCGTTCCCACCGGATTAGTTAAATTGTAAAAAACCAAATATTTTTGTAAAAATCTGTGAGAATTGTAAAATGAAGACGATATAGATACACCAGCTGCTTTGTAAGAACATATGTCGCTTAGACACCTCCAGATGTTTCATTCGTGTCTATTTACTCATCGTCACATTATTTGCTTGAGATTTAAACAGTGATCTGCAACACTGAGAATGGAAACATGTTCAAGAAAGTAAACCATCCGAAGATGGGCACTAGCCCGAAACTGGTCGTGCGTTAAATAAAACCACCTTCTATTGCGCCTGGTAGAGCATATTATTCGACACCCACCAGTTATCTGTTCACTGTGGCACTCTACCTGTAACTTCTGCCCAAATTTCAGCTGCTGTCATTCGTCTGTGCCGAGGTCAACGAACATTCTTCTAGTGGTACACTCCTTCTGGAAGGACGCGTACCTTTTCTTCTTGCCATCTCGTCACCATTTATTTTACAGTCATTGCACTGCAGTCATCTATCTGAACCATCTGTCGGTATCATGCTGCTATATCTCCCATTCCAATGACTGATCTTTCTCAAAGCCCGAAAGTAGCCGATAAGAGGAAGAACACATTCTCCTGGCATGCTCTGTTGCTATGAAAGGTTCCAATAATACACTCCTTGAAATTGAAATAAGAACACCGTGAATTCATTGTCCCAGGAAGGGGAAACTTTATTGACACATTCCTGGGGTCAGATACATCACATGATCACACTGACAGAACCACAGGCACATAGACACAGGCGACAGAGCATGCACAATGTCGGCACTAGTACAGTGTATATCCACCTTTCGCAGCAATGCAGGCTGCTATTCTCCCATGGAGACGATCGTAGAGATGCTGGATGTAGTCCTGTGGAACGGCTTGCCATGCCATTTCCACCTGGCGCCTCAGTTGGACCAGCGTACTTGCTGGACGTGCAGACCGCGTGAGACGACGCTTCATCCAGTCCCAAACATGCTCAATGGGGGACAGATCCGGAGATCTTGCTGGCCAGGGTAGTTGACTTACACCTTCTAGAGCACGTTGGGTGGCACGGGATACATGCGGACGTGCATTGTCCTGTTGGAACAGCAAGTTCCCTTGCCGGTCTAGGAATGGTAGAACGATGGGTTCGATGACGGTTTGGATGTACCGTGCTCTATTCAGTGTCCCCTCGACGATCACCAGTGGTGTACGGCCAGTGTAGGAGATCGCTCCCCACACCATGATGCCGGGTGTTGGCCCTGTGTGCCTCGGTCGTATGCAGTCCTGATTGTGGCGCTCACCTGCACGGCGTCAAACACGCATACGACCATCATTGGCACCAAGGTAGAAGCGACTCTCATCGCTGAAGACGACACGTCTCCATTCGTCCCTCCATTCACGCCTGTCGCGACACCACTGGAGGCGGGCTGCACGATGTTGGGGCGTGAGTGGAAGACGGCCTAACGGTGTGCGGGACCGTAGCCCAGCTTCATGGAGACGGTTGCGAATGGTCCTCGCCGATACCCCAGGAGCAACAGTGTCCCTAATTTGCTGGGAAGTGGCGGTGCGGTCCCCTACGGCACTGCGTAGGATCCTACGGTCTTGGCGTGCATCCGTGCGTCGCTGCGGTCCGGTCCCAGGTCGACGGGCACGTGCACCTTCCGCCGACCACTGGCGACAACATCGATGTACTGTGGAGACCTCACGCCCCACGTGTTGAGCAATTCGGCGGTACGTCCACCCGGCCTCCCGCATGCCCACTATACGCCCTCGCTCAAAGTCCGTCAACTGCACATGCGGTTCACGTCCACGCTGTCGCGGCATGCTACCAGTGTTAAAGACTGCGATGGAGCTCCGTATGCCACGGCAAACTGGCTGACACTGACGGCGGCGGTGCACAAATGCTGCGCAGCTAGCGCCATTCGACGGCCAACACCGCGGTTCCTGGTGTGTCCGCTGTGCCGTGCGTGTGATCATTGCTTGTACAGCCCTCTCGCAGTGTCCGGAGCAAGTATGGTGGGTCTGACACACCGGTGTCAATGTGTTCTTTTTTCCATTTCCAGGAGTGTATTAAACACATACAATTTGACTTTCGTAATGATATAATTGAAATCAACGTATCCTAGTAGCATACGAATACAAGAGCATCAGTTTTGTAGTGTTCGCTCTGTTTTTTGATGGTATAGCATTTCCCATTCCCGTCACTGCATGTAGATGTAGACACAGAGAAACGTAGACACGACTCAGAGTTGCCGAGTTAGTACCCCCTTAAAATGAGAGGCTGATCTGTGCGAACAGGACGGCAGGTTAATGGACGAGTAGTTTTAAAGGTACGATCGCTGTTTTGAAAATTATGCAACATTTGACGGTATAATTAGTCCTCAAGTAGAAGTAGATATCGAAGATTAGTCTCGTGTTCGTCTGAGAGCACCATAATTCCACAATCCTGCTACAAGGACGCATCCCATGGCATTCACAAAACTGTCCTATGTTCCAGCGGAAGCACAAATCACGAGCAAGTTACAGCTTCATGCACTCCGCCCTTCTACACGCGAAGTAATGACACGTTAAAGCAGTTGGCCTTCCTGTAGTCAACCGCCCAAATAGTGTGGTGGCTGTTTTGGTGATGTAACCACGTAAGAGACGTATGATGTGTGCTTAGTTTAGTCTGGAGAGGCGTTCCCTTAAGACAGAATGTGTATTTTGTAGGACTGAGCACATTTGCTCTAGGTGATTAGTTGTTCCACAGAGCTGCACTCATTTGCGTCCTTATCTATACATAGCCACTTCTTACGCTGCACTAATCTACGACCTTGACGCTCCTCGCACCTTCCTTCCTCAATACACTACGCAGAAGTAAGGAGGAAGATGCTGCTTCAGTATTTCACTATACCCCATGAGCACCCAGGAATATAACTTGAAACGCATGGATCTGAAACGATAAATACATAGACAGTGATAAATTTAAACATTGTGTTGATTCACCTTGCGGGAGTTGTAAATATGTAATCAATGGAAATATGTTATTCTTCCAGAAAAACAGACTATTTTAAGATCGTATAGAACGTGCTTATTCGGTATCAAGAAAGGGGCTTATGATTTAACTGCAGTTTGTACTCTTCCGTAATGCAGGTGGTTTTTTTCTAATATAGCCTACCGCACTACTGAAATCAAAAAGCAAACCCGGCAATCGCATGTTATCGAAATTACATACTACCATGCGTATTCATATCCGTTGACTGTCATTCTAATCTGACTCGTGATAACGCAAGGGACTTTTCATCTACATCTACATGGATACTCTGCAAATTATACTTAAGTGCCTGGAAGAGGGTTCATCCACCCATTTTCACAATAATTCTATAGTTCAAACCTCCAACTGCGTACGGAAAATACGAACACCTATATCTCTCCGTGCGACCTCTGATTTCCCTTATTTTATTGTGATGATCGTTTCTCCCTATGTAGGTCGGCGTCAACAAAACATTTTCGCTTTCGCAGAAGAAAGTGACTGCAATTTCGTGAGAAGATTCCGCAGCAAGATAAACCGCCTTTGTTTTAATGATGTTCACCCCAAATCATGTCAGTAACACTCTCTCCCCTATTTCTCGATTTCTTTGAACCTTGTGGATGTTCTCCGTTAGACCCATCCCGTAAGGATCCCACACCGCGCAACAGTACTCCAAAAGAGGACGGATAAGCGTAGCGTAGACAGTTTCTTTAGCAGATCTGTTACACCTTGTAAGTGTTCTGCAAATGACACGCAGTCTTCCACACCACATTTTCTATGTGTTCTTTGCTATTTAAGTTGTTCGTAATTGTAATTCCTGGGTGTTTAGTTAAATTTACGGCCTTTAGTTTTGACTGATCGATCATGGAACCGAAGTTTAACGGACTACATTCAGCACTCTTGTGGATGACCTCACACGTTTCATTATTTAGGGTCAGTTGCCAATTTTCGCATCATACAGATATATTTTCTAAATCGTTTTGCAGTTTGTTTTGATCTGCTGGTTGCTTTACTAGACGGCGACGAATTTCATGTTATAGCAACACATTGGATTCTCGCTTACAACTTTTCCCCTTTTTCTTTTTACGCAACAAACAACACGATCGTGTGACATCGGCGAAAGCTCTGACCAAGCTCATTTTGTAAAGCGTAGAACAAGTGGAGGAAAGTGTGTTTGAAAGAGTAACCAAACTTAAATTAGCATATATGCAGATCCTATCTTTCATAAATTAATTAGAGTCGTTTAGTTCGGGCTTCAAGACTCCCCAGGAGGTATACGTAAGTAACTTCAAAGAGATAATGGCATAAACGTCTTAGATACATTAACAAAGATGTATGGAAGGACTAGCCGAGTCATAAAGTGCAGAACAAGGTGGAAAAGACAAGAGACAACAGGATAAGAAAACTAATCGCCATTAATAATGTACTGTACAGTAGACTGACAAAATGTGTCCTGAAAGACTTGTGCCTAAACTAGACGTAACAAAGGTGTGTTTGAAACTTTAAAAATCGGCAGAATGCTGGAACAAGAACCATGTACAGAGAAAACCATGTACAGAGAAAACAAATACTCATACCAAGATACTGATGTGGGAGGATATTCTTACACAGTGCGGTCTACAACCGAGCATGCCTACAAAACGATCGTATGATCCGTCTTAGAACATTGCCGGAGTGCTTGGGACTCACATCTGATGGGACTACTCAATGTATACAAAGCAGGGCAGCAGGTGTAATCACAAGTTTGTTTGGCCCATGGAAGAGCCTCTCAGAAATGCTGAAGAACCTAAACTAGTAGGCGGATGAAGTCAGTTATCGTACATCTACATCTACACACACACACTTCGCAGGCCACCGCAAAGTGCGTGGCGGAAGACCCGCTGTACCACTAGTCGTTCGGTTTCCTGTTCCACTCGCAGACAGAGCGAGGGAAAACGACTGCCTATATGCCTCCGTATTAACCCTGATTTCTCGTATCTGATCTTCATGGGCCGTAAGCGAAATATACACTCCTGGAAATTGAAATAAGAACACCGTGAATTCATTGTCCCAGGAAGGGGAAACTTTATTGACACATTCCTGGGGTCAGATACATCACATGATCACACTGACAGAACCACAGGCACATAGACACAGGCAACAGAGCATGCACAATGTCGGCACTAGTACAGTGTATATCCACCTTTCGCAGCAATGCAGGCTGCTATTCTCCCATGGAGACGATCGTAGAGATGCTGGATGTAGTCCTGTGGAACGGCTTGCCATGCCATTTCCACCTGGCGCCTCAGTTGGACCAGCGTTCGTGCTGGACGTGCAGACCGCGTGAGACGACGCTTCATCCAGTCCCAAACATGCTCAATGGGGGACAGATCCGGAGATCTTGCTGGCCAGGGTAGTTGACTTACACCTTCTAGAGCACGTTGGGTGGCACGGGATACATGCGGACGTGCATTGTCCTGTTGGAACAGCAAGTTCCCTTGCCGGTCTAGGAATGGTAGAACGATGGGTTCGATGACGGTTTGGATGTACCGTGCACTATTCAGTGTCCCCTCGACGATCACCAGTGGTGTACGGCCAGTGTAGGAGATCGCTCCCCACACCATGATGCCGGGTGTTGGCCCTGTGTGCCTCGGTCGTATGCAGTCCTGATTGTGGCGCTCACCTGCACGGCGCCAAACACGCATACGACCATCATTGGCACCAAGGCAGAAGCGACTCTCATCGCTGAAGACGACACGTCTCCATTCGTCCCTCCATTCACGCCTGTCGCGACACCACTGGAGGCGGGCTGCACGATGTTGGGGCGTGAGCGGAAGACGGCCTAACGGTGTGCGGGACCGTAGCCCAGCTTCATGGAGACGGTTGCGAATGGTCCTCGCCGATACCCCAGGAGCAACAGTGTCCCTAATGTGCTGGGAAGTGGCGGTGCGGACCCCTACGGCACTGCGTAGAATCCTACGGTCTTGGCGTGCATCCGTGCGTCGCTGCGGTCCGGTCCCAGGTCGACGGGCACGTGCACCTTCCACCGACCACTGGCGACAACATCGATGTACTGTGGAGACCTCACGCCCCACGTGTTGAGCAATTCGGCGGTACGTCCACCCGGCCTCCCGCATGCCCACTATACGCCCTCGCTCAAAGTCCGTCAACTGCACATACGGTTCACGTCCACGCTGTCGCGGCATGCTACCAGTGTTAAAGACTGCGATGGAGCTCCGTATGCCACGGCAAACTGGCTGACACTGACGGCGGCGGTGCACAAATGTTGCGCAGCTAGCGCCATTCGACGGCCAACACCGCGGTTCCTGGTGTGTCCGCTGTGCCGTGCGTGTGATCATTGCTTGTGCAGCCCTCTCGCAGTGTCCGGAGCAAGTATGGTGGGTCTGACACACCGGTGTCAATGTGTTCTTTTTTCCATTTCCAGGAGTGTATGTTGTTGGCAGCAGGATGGTTCTGCAGTCACCTTCAAACGCCGCTTCTCTAAACTTCGTCAGTAGTGTTCTTCGAAATGAATGACTTCTTCCCTCCAGGGATTCTCACTTCCCGAAACATATCCGTAACACTTACATGCTGATCGAACCTTCCGGTAACAAATCTAGTAGCTCGCCTCTGACCTGCTTCGATGTCTCATTTCAATCCGACCTGGTGCGGATCCCACACAATCGTGCAGTACTCAACAGTAGGTCGCACTGGCGTCCTACGTGCGGTCTCCTTTACAGATTAACGTCACTTTCCTAAAATTCTCTCAATAAACCGAAGTCGACCGTTCGCCTTCCCCACCATAATCCTCACTTGCTCGTTTCTTTCCATATCACTTCGCAATGTTACGTCCAGATATTTAAACGACAAGACTGTGTCAGCCAGGGCACTACTAATGCTATATCCAAACATTACACGTTTGTTCTTCCTACTCACCTTCCTTTATACACTACTGGCCATTAAAATTGCTTCACCACGACGATGACGTGCTACAGACGCGAAATTTAACCGACAGCACGAAGAGGCTGTGATATGCAAATGATTGGCTTTTCAGAGCATTCACACAAGGTTGGTGCCGGTGGCGACACCTACAACATGCTGACATGGGGAAAGTTTCCAACCGATTTCTCATACACAACCAGCAGTTGACTGGCGTTGCCTGGTCAAACGTTGTTGTGATGCCTCGTGTAAGGAGAAATGCGTACCATCACATTTCCGACTTTGATAAAGGTCGGATTGTAGCCTATCGTTATCGCGGTTTATCGTATAGCGACATTGCTGCTCGCGTTAGTCGAGATCCAATGACTGTTAGCAGAATATGGAATCGATGGGTTCAGGAGGGTAATACGGAACGCCGTGCTGGATCCCAACGGCCTCGTATCACTAGCAGTCGAGATGACAGGCATCTAATCCGCATGGCTATAAAGGATCGTGCAGCCACGTCTCGATCCCTGAGTCAACAGATGGGGACGTTTGCAAGACAACAACCATCTGCATGAACAATTCGACGACGTTTGCAGAAGCATGGACTATCAGCTCGCAGACCGTGGCTGCGGTTACCCTTTACTCTGCATCACAGACAGGACCGCCTGCGATGGTGTACGTAACGACGTACGTGGCTGCACGAATGGCAAAAACGTCATTTTTTCGGATGAATCCAGGTTCTGTTTACAGCAGCATGATGGTCGCATCCGTGTTTGGCGACATCGCGGTGAACGCACATTGGAAGCGTGTTTTCGTCATCGCCATACTGGCGTATCACCCGGCGTGATCGTATGAGATGCCATTGGTTACACGTCTGGGTCACGTCTTGTTCTCACTGACGGCACTTTGAACAGTGGACGTTACATTTCAGATGTGTTACGACTCGTGGCTCTGCGCTTCATTCGATCCCTGCGAAACCCTACATTTCAGCACGATAATGCACGACCGCATGTTGCAGGTCCTGTACGGGCCTTTATGGATACAGAAAATGTTCGACTGCTGCACTGGCCAGCACATTCTTCAGATTTCTCACCAACTGAAAACATCTGGTCAATGGTGGCCTAGCAACTGGCCCGTCACAATACGCCAGTCACTACTCTTGATGAACTGTGGTTCAAAAATGGCTCTGAGCACTATGGGACTTAACATCTATGGTCATCAGTCCCCTAGAACTTAGAATTACTTAAACCTAACTAATCTAAGGACAGCACACAACACCCAGCCATCACGAGGCAGAGAAAATCTCTGACCCCGCCGGGAATCGAACCCGGGAACCCGGGCGTGGGAAGCGAGAACGCTACCGCACGACCACGAGATGCGGGCGATGAACTGTGGTATCGTGTTGAAGCTGCATGGGCAGCTGTACCTGTACACGCCATGCAAGCTCTATTTGACTCAATGCCCAGTAGTATCAAGGCCGTTATTACGGCCAGACGTGGTTGTTCTGGGTACTGATTTCTCAGGATCTATGCACTCAAATTGCGTGAAAATGTAATCACATGTCAGTTCTAGTATAATATATTTGTCCAATGAATACCCGTTTATCATCTGCATTTCTTCTTGGTGTAGCAATATTAATGGCCATCATTTGTGTACATAAAAATGGAAATGGTCCCATCACACTTTTCTGGGGCACTCCTGATGTTAACCCTGTCTCCCATGAATACTCGCCGCCGAGCACAACGTACTGGGTTCTGTTACTTAAGAAGTCTCCGAGCCAGTCACGTATCTGGGAGCCTATTCCGTATGCTCGTACCTTCGTTAACAGTCTGCAGAGGGTTACCGTGTCGAATGCTTTTCGGAAATGTAGAAATAAGGACTCTGTCTGCCATCCTTCATCCATAGTTCGCAGGATATCATATGAGAAAAGAGCCAACTTATCAGGTTTCAAGACCCACCATTAAGAAATCTCTGAGTGTACTGTAAAGCCTACGTATCAGTCCCGTATGGGCCGCAAAGACCTGGTGTTCTTAAAATCTATAACATAACATGCAACTGACAGTTAAGGGCCTGGAATGGGGCTTCATCGAACCACCACCAACTTCAAACTATTTCTTTACCGTTGCACTGTCGAACGGCGTTGCGGGAAAGACGAACAGTCAAACCTTTCTGTGTGAGCTCTGATTTCTGTTCTTTTATCGTGATGATAAATTCTGCATATATAAATGGCCGCCAACAGAATATTTTCGCTATCGGAGGAGAAAGTGGGTGATAGAAACCTCTGGAGAAGATCATGGTGAAACGAGAAACGCCTTTGTTTTCACGATTACCATCCCAATTCACGTATGTATCACATTTGTAGCACACGCTTCCCCATTTCGCGATAGTACAAAACGAGCTGCCCTTCTTTGAACTTTTTCGATGTCCTCCGTCAGTCCCATCTGACGTGGTGGATCCCACACCGCACAGCAATATTCCAGAAGCGGGCGCACAAGCTTGGTGTAAGCAGTCTCATAAGTAGACCTGTTGCATTTTCTAAGTGTTCTGACAGTAAATCGCAGCCTTTGATTTGATTTCCCCACAATATTATCTGTGTGATTGTTGCAATTTACGTTATTTGTAATTGTAATCCCTAAGTATTTAGTTGTCCTTACAGCCATTAGATTTATCTGATTTATTGTGTAACCGAATTTCAGCGGATGAATTGCCACTTCTCGCACTTTATTTTTGTGTATATACATACGAGGGGCATTCGGAAGCGATTTACAATTGTATTGTTTTTTTATGATACCGCAGAAACTGCGGGCACGATCGCTCGTAGGACGATGAATTGATTTTATTACATCAAGCATGACGCTATACAGCAGTTTTAAACAGTGTAACAGTGAAATAACAGCGCTCACTTGTCATTAAGTAGAGAAAGCTGTGGACAAGATGGAAGGTGACTGCCATAGACAAAGATATGCCCCATCATTTTTGTGGAAATAAGCAGTCAAAACAAGAAATTTCAGAAAAGGTTCACTGTAGTACTTGGCCAAGAAACTCCTGTTTATGGGACAAATCATTGCCATCACCAGTGGAGTGGTCAGCAAAGTTGACGACACTGGATTCGTTGTCATGCCACATTCACCATATTCACCGGGTCTCATTCCATCTCATTACGCTATATCCGGTAACATGAAGGATGCCCTTCAGTTGTAATAGGTTCCCCAACAACGAAACATTGCAGACCGCTGTCCACGAGTGGGTACTTAGTATCCCAAATAACGGTTCAGTGACACAGTAATAAAGCTGCTAGGAAGGTGGTAGAAGTGTATTGACGTCGGTGGGGAGTATATTGAGGGATTACATGTACACTGACTCAAGGCACAACAAACGACGATAGGCGTAGGAAGGCATATGTCGGATCAGCGCAAATGCATCCAAACAGTCAGTCTTCACTGGCTCCAAACGCGAATGGAATAGGAAGAAGCCCTGATAAGTGGTACAGTGGGCTCTGTCCTCTGCCAGGCGTTCCGCAGTGGTCTGATGTATAGCCCGATTAAAATTACCAGTTGTAACTGGTTTCCTCCAATCATAGCGCTCGACGTCACGCTGGAATCTTTTGCCTTCGTCAAACTGCCACTACAATCAGTTCGCTTCCAATTTCTTGTCCGGTTTTCTTTCTTGATATGTCTTGATCCCGAATACTGCGTCTGGCCCTTTTATTTCACATTTCATCACACATGATAACCACACTGAACACACACGCACGCACACACACACACACACACACACACACAAAACGCTGCTAACAAAATACACACGTTTCACATACACAGCACTAATCAAATACTGCTGGAACCTTTCGGACAAGACGCGATCCAGCGTCATTTACACGGTTATCATAATCGTAGAGATCGGCTTACATTACATAAGATTCGCAAGACATTGCGCTAAGCCAAATTTTGAAGGCTGTCAATTAATCGTTGCGACCGAGGAGACACCTGAGTCATATATACAGCAGCCATTTCCAGTGTAATAGCATAGTGTAGTGGTTACTGTGTCTCCTTGACGTATAGAAAGTCGTAGGCTCGAAACTCTTCTAATGCAATGAAGTTTCTTGTTTTTCTAAATCTAACCAGAAGACGCATTATCAGTTTGTTCAGTTAACTGGTTTAATAATAATTTTCTTATTTCTAATACTTTTCCGTGTCATTTTCATCATTGTATCGGCTTGTTTCTTTTTATCATTCTTTCTTCGTTTGGAATATACTTGTGTCGCCTATAATCTGCAACGTAGTGCCAACCACGACCCCTCACCGTTTGGTGCGTGAGGCATCCCATGTAGCCAGTGTGAGTATAGTTTCAGGTAACCAATTACAGAGAGAAATTACAGTTCGCTTTTACCGCTGAAACTGGAATTTTTCTGCGGAAGGTGGCAAACGAATGGTTTTTCTGTCTTGGGTCTGCTCGTAGAGATTATTCGTAAACGCCGTGAACAAAGAGCAGGTTACTGGTTTTCGCGGATGCATTGCACATCATGAGGTTGTGGTTATGTAACCACGGGAGTTTAAATTGAAGGCTACGAAATCCGCCGTCTGCCGCAGGTCAGTCACTGGTCCTCAGAGCATCTCCTATTTTCGTCATACCTCGCGGTGGCCGCTTCCCACATTGCTGCGCCTTACACATTAACAGCATTTGTGAAGTGACCCGCCATGTTTGTGAGTCGCCTATACCCGAGCCGTAGCCGGCAGCTACTGTAGCAACACTGTAGCGGCAAGTGACAGACGCCAAATATCAATTAATTTTAATCGGACTATAGATGTAGACGTATCACTACTGGCAAATAAAGTTTTAAATACTTCTTGAGCATCACACTGACGCTACAACATCTATTGTCTACCGGCCGTTCTGGCCAAGCGGTTCTAGGCGCTTCAGTTCGGAACCGCGCTGCTGCTGCGGTCGCAGGTTCGAATCCTGTCTCGGGCATGGATGTGTGTGATGTCCTTAGGTTAGTTACCTTTAACTAGGTCTTAGTGTAGGGGACTGATGACAAATAAATGGTTCAAATGGCTCTGAGCACTATGGGACTTAACATCTGAGGTCATCAGACCCCTAGAACTTAGAACTACTTAAACCGAACTAACCTAAGGACATCAGACACATCCATGCCCGAGGCGAGATTCGAACCTGCGACCGTAGCGGTCTCGCGGTTCCACACTGTAGCGCCTAGAACCGCTCGTACACCCCGGCCGGCGGACTGGTGACCTGGTGTGTTAAGTCCCATAGTGCTTAGAGACATTTGAACCATCTATTGTCTTCTGTTAATGCTGCCGTCATCTGCAATACTTCTCAGCTGTCACTATTGTTACACTGGTTTTATATGCCCCTCCCGTATTACTTATATACACTACTGGCCATTAAAATTGCTACACCACGAAGATGACGTGCTACAGACGCGAAATTAAACCGACTGGAAGAAGATGCTGTGATATGCAAATGATTAGCTTTTCAGAGCATTCACACAAGGTTGACGCCGGTGGCGACACCTACAACGTGCTGACATGAGGAAAGTTTGCAACCGGATTTCTCATACACAAACAGCAGTAGACCGGCGTTGCCTGGTGAAACGTTGTTGTGATGCCTCGTGGAAGGAGGAGAAACGCGTACCATTACTTTTCCGACTTTGATAAAGGTCGGATTGTAGCCTATCGCGATTACGGTTTATCGTATCGCGACATTGTTGCTCGCGTTGGTCGAGATCCAATGACTGTTAGCAGAATATCGAATCGGTGGGTTCAGGAGGGTAACACGGAATGCCGTGCTGGATCCCAACGGCCTAGTATCACTAGCAGTCGGGATGACAGGCATCTTATCCGCATGGCTATAAAGGATCGTGCAGCCACGTCTCGATCCCTGAGCAACAGATGGGGGCGTTTCCAAGACAACAACCATCTGCACGAACAGTACGACGACGTTTGCAGCAGCACGGACTATCAGCTCGGAGACCATGGCTGCGGTTACCCTTGACGCTGTATTACGGTTAGGAGCGCCTGCGATGGTGTACTCAACGACGAACCTGGGTGCACGAATGGCAAAATGTCATTTTTTTCGGATGGATCCAGGTTCTGTTTACAGCAGCATGATGGTCGCATCCGTGTTTGCCGACATCGCGGTGCACGCACGTTGGAAGCGTGTATTCGTCATCGCCATACTGTCGTATCACCCGGTGTGATGGTATGGGGTGTTACTAGTTACACGTCTCGGTCACCTCATGTTCGCATTGACGGCACTTTGAACAGTGGTCGTTACATTTCAGATGTGTTACGACCCGTGGCTCTACCCTTCATTCGATCCCTGCGAAACCCTACATTTCAGCAGGATAATACACGACCGCATGTTGCAGGTCCTGTACGGGCCCTTCTGGATACAGAAAATGTTCGACTGCTGCTCTGGCCAGCACTGGTACCAGCATGTACTCCTAAACTTTAAATTTTTTGAATAACCAGGTGCGACTAATGAAATTGACGTATACGTTCTCCTGTTAGGAACAAAGAAATATCGACTGTCTTAACATTTGTAATAAATTGTTGGACGTCAATAGTGAAGGGGGCAGTGCGTTTAATGTTTTAAGCCAACATAGCATATTCGAGCTAATCATCGAACTTGACCTCATGAGGATAACTACGGGTTTGAAGTACCAGATAATCCCAGCTATTAAGCAAACGGGAGTGCTAAAAATAATTTTGCAAGGATATAATGAATACTCCCTAAAATTATGGCGGATGGAATAACGGTTGAAAACCTTCAAAAATGTTTTTGTTTCGAAGCTGCAACTGGTCGTTAAGAAGGTAATTTTTGTCATATAGTAAGTGTTTAAAAATTTGCATTTCTTCCAAAATATCCAACCTCGCACCCTTCACTTTGCAAGTGTTCAGCTGATGTCGAACCACGCGTGTCATCTCCAACTTTAGTAGGGATGTGTTCCTTGTATCTTGTTAGTAAGGCACGTCCTGTTTGGCCGATGTAAAATTTCGGGCAATTGCCACATTTTATCTCGTAAACTCAGGATAATGAAAATTTATCTTTAGGCTTTTTCAAAGTGTGAATCAGGTTCTTCTGTAGGCTATTATTAGTAGAAAATATTGCCTTGAACCCCGGGTTCTTTAGAAGACGCCCTATTTTATATAAAACTTTACCTATGAATGGAATAGGTATTAAGGCAGATGGGCTAACTTCCGGCATGGTACCTAACGTGGAACTTGTCGTAGTTCTGTTATTATTTTCCTTTCTTGTTATACAGCCGTCTCACCATTCCAGGTTCGTAACCGTTATTTCGGGCTATTGTTTCAAGGGTTACCAGATCGTGTTCCAAGGCTTCTGCGGATAGGGGAATGGATATCGCTGTATGTATACTAGAATGAAAAGATACTATTTTATGTGCAGAATGAGCTTGTATGACATTGTCAGAAAACGTACACTTCAAATGGTTCAAATGGCTCTGAGCACTATGCGACTTAACTTCTGAGGTCATTAGTCGCCTAGAATTTAGAACTAATTAAACCTAACTAACCTAAGGACATCACACACATCCATGCCCGAGGCAGGATTCGAACCTGCGACCATAGCGGTCGCTCGGTTCCAGATTGTAGCGCCTAGAACCGCACGGCCACTCCGGCCACATCTGAAGATGTCATATTGTATGTGATCATTTACTATAGATAACGTAAGATCTAAGTAGTTCAACGTCCTACTGGGTGATTCGTTTTCAAGAGTAAAAATAATTTCCTCGTGGAGATCGTTAAACAGTAGAAGTACCTGTCTATGTCTTCTTGGGACCCATCAATTACCAAAGAATATCATCCACGTATCTTGCATAGAACTTTATTTTCTCCGCTATCTCTATATTACTAACAAAAAATTGAGATTCTAACGCATTCAAGAATATATCGGAAAGAATCCGGGCTACCCATTGCTAACCCGTACGGTTGTGAGTATATCTTGTCATTAAAAGAAAAGTAATTGTATTTCACGCCAATGCGCAGGAGATTCATGAGCTTATCAATTTCAACATCTGGTAATTTCTTATGGAAGCGTAAGTTGCGTTCCATAATATTTAAAGTCTGATCTACAGGTACGTTGGTATAGAGGCTGGAAACATCAAAAGAAGCCAGCTTTGATGTGGCATGGCAGTAGCGGCGTAGTTCCTCTCATTCTGAGGGTTGGGTTATCCCAACTGAACCCTAGGTAAATCTAGGTAAACATTGCAACTGAGGCTGTTGTTAATTTAAAATTAATATTTATTCAGTTGCTGACAGGGCCGCGAATTGTTCAAAAAAGACTTATATAATCACTGTATTTTCTCTACCTGTGCGCTTTCTGCCGAATTTTCTGGTAGTTAGTTTAGTATATGTATGGAAAAGAAAGCTGGCTTTGCAGACAGTTGGAAAGGTGGAGTGAGATATTTCTTCTCGAGCCCTGAACTCCGCACTGTGAAGGGCAATCCTAATACAGGGTGTTTCAAAAATGACCGGTATATTTGCAACGGCAATAAAAACTAAACGAGCAGCGATAGAAATACACCGTTTGTTGCAATATGCTTGGGACAACAGTACATTTTCAGGCGGACAAACTTTCGAAATTACAGTAGTTACAATTTTCAACAACAGATGGCGCTGCAAGTGATGTGAAAGATATAGAAGACAACGCAGTCTGTGGGTGCGCCATTCTGAACGTCGTCTTTCTGCTGTAAGCATGTGCTGTTCACAACGTGCAAGTGTGCTGTAGACAACATGGTTTATTCCTTAGAACAGAGGATTTTTCTGGTTTTGGAATTCCACCGCCTAGAACACAGTGTTGTTGCAACAAGATGAAGTTTTCAACGGAGGTTTAATGTAACCAAAGGACCGAAAAGCGATACAATATAGGATCTGTTTGAAAAATTTCAACGGACTGGGAATGTGACGGATGAACGTGCTGGAAAGGTAGGGCGACCGCGTACGGCAACCACAGAGGGCAACGCGCAGCTAGTGCAGCAGGTGATCCAACAGCGGCCTCGGGTTTCCGTTCGCCGTGTTGCAGCTGCGGTCCAAATGACGCCAACGTCCACGTATCGTCCCATGCGCCAGAGTTTACACCTCTATCCATATAAAATTCAAACACGGCAACCCCTCAGCGCCGCTACCATTGCTGCACGAGAGACATTCGCTAACGATATAGTGCACAGGATTGACGACGGCGATATGCATGTGGGCAGCATTTGGTTTACTGACGAAGCTTATTTTTACCTGGACGGCTTCGTCAATAAACAGAACTGGCGCATATGGGGAACCGAAAAGCCCCATGTTGCAGTCCCATCGTCCCTGCATCCTCAAAAAGTACTGGTCTGGGCCGCCATTTCTTCCAAAGGAATCATCGGCCCATTTTTCAGATTACTGCATCACGCTATCTCGACATTCATCGTGAATTTGTGGCGGTACAAACTGCCTTAGACGACACTGCGAACACCTCGTGGTTTATGCAAGATGGTGCCCGGCCCCATCGCACGGCCGACGTCTTTAATTTCCTGAATGAATATTTCGATGATCGTGTGATTGCTTTGGGCTATCCGAAACATACAGGAGGCGGCGTGGATTGGCCTCCCTATTCGCCAGACATGAACCCCTGTGACTTCTTTCTGTGGGGACACTTGAAAGACCAGGTGTACCGCCAGAATCCAGAAACAATTGAACAGCTGAAGCAGTACATCTCATCTGCATGTGAAGCCATTCCGCCAGACACGTTGTCAAAGGTTTCGGGTAATTTCATTCAGAGGCTACGCCATATTATTGCTACGCATGGTGGATATGTGGAAAATATCGTACTATAGTGTTTCCCAGACCGCAGCGCCATCTGTTGTTGAAACTTGTAACTACTGTAATTTCGAAAGTTTGTCTGCCTGAAAATGTACTGTTGTCCCAAGCATATTGCAACAAACGGTGTATTTCTATCGCTGCTCGTTTAGTTTTTATTGCCGTTTCAAATATACCGGTCATTTTTGAAACACCCTGTATGTGCGCTTTTACCTTTCGTGGAACGAGACAACACTGCAAAGTTTTCCTTGTTTAGTGCTGGCGGCAGAAGCAGAACACGCAGCGTCAGCTGCCGCCACAGTATTATGTTGACGAAGTTCGCAGCGCAGCGAACAGCTGTGTTGCTGACGTCACCCGCTATTTCAAGTGGACTACAGTAAGCTGCTGGCTTGCATAGCTGATCGCCACCACTGTAAACTATGTACACAGCTGCACGCCAAGTCAATGAACCGAAATTCAAACGCACTCGTCACACATACACATACACACACACACACACACACACACACACACACACACAAACACAACACGAATCAGCGCGTCTCAGCATAACGCAGATACAGCTGTACAACAGCTGCAACCGGCTGCGTTTATACAGTGATCCAGGTGACACGGGATGCTCTTTCTTTTTTTCCAGTCCATAAACGCAAAATATTGCCTTAAGACTGTCGATATCATTTAATAACAGATCTCAGTGCTTTATTAGGAGATATTCGGCTGAAAATAAACATATTGCAGCCAGACTGGGTGTATCTTCAAGGGGAGAGAATGAAATTTGGACCCGCACCGCTCCGCTATTGGTGACGATCAGCCATGATGAGTTCCAGTAGACAGTAGCGAAGCCATAATTTTTGCTCTGACGCTTGCGATGCCCGTCTGGAATTGGAGTCATGCATCTGAGAATAGTTGTGGCCATCCAAGTCAAGAAAGTGTTTTATGAAGAAGTATATTTCGTACGACTCATCGCGAGCGTGAAGCTTATACCTCGCAGAAGATAAGCTGTGACATGAAATCTGAAAATACTCCGATATTCTTAAAATAGCGTCAAAAATGTTGGAGACATATGCTGTTGTACCGAGCGGGGTGGCGCAGTGGTTAGACACTGGACTCGCATTCGGGAGGACGACGGTTCAATCCCGCGTCCGGCCATCCTAATTTAGGTTTTCCGTGATTTCCCTAAATCACTCCAGGCAAATGCCGGGATGGTTCCTCCGAAAGGTCACGGCCGACTTCCTTCCCAATCCTTCCCTAATCTGATGAGACCGATGACCACGCTGTCTGGTCTCCTTCCCCAAACCAACCAACCAACATATGCCGTTAATTACAAAAATAGGCTGCGATTGCATAACCACGAAATTACAAACAGAAAACGGTGCAGTACTGTCGTGAACGTACGTGCGTTCAGACGACTCAGGTTGCAGCTGACGACACTCGGTCAGGTATGGGTGTGGATTTCATAGTTGAAATGGACGTGGATCAAGATCCATCGGGTCGAATCGGAATTTCGATTCTGAGACCGTGTCTCAGGACTAGGATCTTACTCCTTCATGTAACAGTCTTGGACGTAAATTTTACTCATAAATATGTTTGCCTATTCTTATGACATTCTAAATGATAATATTGTCGCCAGTCAATTGTTCTTTTATTTCCTTTAGGACATCGTTGCAGTTTCAGGCCTATGGTCATTTTCAAATGATTCATTAATGTCCCTGGAGAATTAGTCACATCGCATGCCGTATCACAGGTCAAGAATATGATAAGCAACATCTAATCAATATATCGATCATCTATTTCAGATGTTGAATGTGATGATCTTGACATGTTCCATGAAACATGGAAAGCAATGTCACTAATTACCATACGACAATAATTAATCCTTTTAAGATTACTATAGGTCCGGAATTACCATACAAAAGTCTCGTCAATAAATGGTCGCCGATGACCTAAGAGTAAAAACGTCTGCATTTAGTAACCAGGATAACAGGAGAAAGTCGCACAATTCCTCAAGTGACACAGCTGTAAGGATTAAATTCGGTAATTGTTGAACAGTTACTTTTTCTCTTTCCTGAAGTTATTCCGTTTACAGGTTACACAAGTTATATATAGACGTATAATTCGTTTAGCAATCATCCTTTTCTTTTTACCGGATGCCTTTCCTACGTCTGTGTAGTTAATTTCCGTACAAACGGACGAAAATTAGAGGAGATAATCTACCGGCAAACGGTGATCAAACGTTTTTTCATGTTTTAGCAGCCAGTGTAGCGAGTCTGGGGCGACCATAAGGAACCAGAACGGCCTAGTAAAGTGTAGAAAACTGTCTAGAAACTATGCAGTAATTCGCTGGTTTTAAAGAGTAGATGGTTGTTTACTTGGAGAACGCGTCTGGATTATTTCTATGTTTCACAGGTTAGGATGCTGCACCTTCACATATTGTAACAACGGATTCAGTCGCTGAACTTTTCTTTTAGACATTGCATCTTGATCTTCACCACAGACTGACCAGTCGTAAGAGAGAGGCATTTCATATTCGCTTCTGGAAAATTTCTTTATGTGAACTGACGTAAACTTAGGTAATTAAAGTTATTGAATACGTACAAAGGACTTTTCAAGAGCTCTGTTTCAGAAATTGAGACTAATAAGATCAAATTTTGCCGTATTTGTTTCATTTACAGTAATAATTTCGATCTAAAAGAAAGCAACGCGCCAACCATGACAGAGCAGAAAGCGGTTTACATCAGACGAAACGAAAGGGACAGAAGAGTTAATGAACACGTTGCCCTCATTACTAATACAGCTTCGAATAACAGAGTTCCATTTTTTGAGCTAGAATGTGGCTAATAGTATACGTTTAATTGTGTGAGACGTTCATAAAATAGAAAATGCAAAACTTTGTGGCTTTCATGCGGCAGCTAGCAGAGCATTTTCGTTAGAACGCACATGTGACCGTAACATTAGCACAACTGCAGTGATTTGTGTGCCCTCTGTTGTGCCTGTCAAGCCATTATCTGCACCGTTATCGTACGCCGATAAATTGAGGAAAGGTGAGGATGGCTTACACCAGACGACAAAGGATTTTGTCCGCAGCTCGTGGTCATGCGGTAGCGTTCTCGCTTCCTACGCTCGGGTTCCCGGGTTCGATTCCCGGCGGGGTCACGGATTTTCTCTGCCTCGTGATGACTGGGTGTTGTGTGCTGTCCTTAGGTTAGTTAGATTTAAGTAGTTCTGAGTTCTAGGGGACTGATGACCATAGATGTTAAGTGCCATAGTGCTAAGAGCCATCTGAACATTTTTGAAAGGATTTTGTGTTCACATTCTTGCCTGTTGTTAAGCAAATAACAGATTATTTCTAGGGTACTCTGACAATATGTTTCTGTGAAGAGGAAACACTGACCTCTCATTCGGGGGGACGACGGTTCAAACCCACCTCCTGCCATCCCGATTTAGGTTTTCCGTGATTTCCATAAATCGCTTGAGGCAAGTGCCGGGATGATTCCTCTGAAAGGGTACGGCCGAGTCCGCAGCTCGTGGTCGTGCGGTAGCGTTCTCGCTTCCCAAGCCCGGGTTCCCGGGTTCGATTCCCGGCGGGGTCAGGGATTTTCTCTGCCTCTTGATGACTGGGTGTTGTGTGATGTCCTTAGGTTAGTTAGGTTTAAGTAGTTCTAAGTTCTAGGGGACTGATGACCAAAGCTGATAAGTCCCATAGTGCTCAGAGCCATTTGAACCATTTGCTACGGCCGACTTCCTTCCCCGTCCTTCTCTAATCCGACGGGACCGATGACCTCGCTATTTGATCCCCTCCCCCATATCAACCAACAAATAATATGTACAAGAACCAAGAGGGAACAGTAACAGTGTAAGACCAAAAATGAAGTGCACAGACTAAAAAGGGAGTAAGATAGGGGTGTAGTCTTTCACCCCTGCTGTTCAATCTATACGATGAAGAAACAGTGACAGAAATAAAAGAAAGGTTAAACAATGTGATTAAAATTCAAGTTGAAGGGATATCAGTGTTAAGATTCGCTGATGGCATTGCAACCCTCAGTAAAAATGGAGAAGAATTACACGAGCTGTTGAACAGAGTAAACAATCTAATGAGTACGGAATATGGTTTGAGAGCAAATCGAAGAAAGGCGAAAGTTGTGATAAGTACCATAAATGAGAGCAGCGAGAAACTTAATATCATAATTGGTGATCAGGAAGAAGAAGACTTTGAAGAAATTTGCCACCTAGGCAGCAAAGAAACCCATGACGGACGGAGCAAGGATGACAAAAAATAGAACAGCACTGGCAAAAAGGGAATGCCTATCCAAAAGATTTTTAGTGCTATCAAACAGAATGTACGTTTGGAGCACAATGCTGTATGACAGTTAAACATGAACTGTGGGAAAATCGGAACAGAACAGAGTAAAAGCATCTGAGATGTCATGCAACAGAAGAATGTTGAAAATTAGGTGTACTGATAAGGTAAGGAATGAGGAGGTTGTTAGCAGAATCGGTGAGGAAAGAAATACACGGAAAAGACTGACAAGAAGAAGGGACAGGATGATAGGACATCAAGGCATAACCTCCATGACAATACAGGTAGTTGTAGAGGATGAAAACTGTAGATGAACATACAGCAAATAACTGAGAGCCGGCCGCTGTGACCGAGCGTTTCTAGGCGCTCCAGTCTGGAACCGTGCTGGTGCTACGGTCGTAGGTTCGAATCCTGCCTCGGGCATGAATGTGTGTGCTGTCCTTACGTTAGTTAGGTTTAAGTAGTTATAAGTCTAGAGGACTGATGACCTCAGATGTTGGTCCCATAGTTCTTAGAGCCAATAACTGAGGAATTAGACTGCAAGTGCTAATCTTTGCTGAAAACCTTGGCACAGGAGAGGAATTCGTGGCGGGTCGCATCAAACCATTCAGGAGTTCGATGACTCAAAAAGCAAAAAACAAAAACGAAAAGAGGCGAGGATGTATGTAATTAGTTCATCACTCGATTATAATACTACCCGCAGTCAATAGCTATAACAGGAGCAAATCTCTCGCCTATTTGACCAACTGTTACTACAGTTATAGAGAATATTTCTAAATTAGAAATCTGACGTTGAAAATTAGAAGTCTTTTGGTCAACTTTTTCTGCAACTACGCTCAATATTTTTTATAACCACTTGGTAAAATTATAACCAGGTGCACAGACACACTGCAGCTTCTTACGTTTTGTAGCAAGCTGGTTGAAAAGTTTATGTGGTACAGGGGATTATTTGAAAGTCATGAACCAAATTACAGAATACAGCAGTCTGTGTCTGTTACCTCTATTGTAGGGATTTGTCATGATATGGGAAAGCATTTGACTCGGTTTCAATAAAAATCGGCGCTAACAGCATTTAAAATACCAGGCAGTGATACAACCTAGGATAGTCTACTGAAGAAAATGTACAACAAACTATAAAATTCACATCAATGCTCACACTGTCTCAACTGACTAACTATTGCCACTAGCCCGTAGATATTTCCTGGGGGACTCGCTGCAATAGAGCATGGTCGGAGTCAATATTTCCATGAGGTACGAAACAAATAAAAAGGAAAGTGCAACCGGGACTGGCATTTTATTGAAACTCAGTCCTACAGCTAACGAACCTATGGCAACACGCTCCAAATGCTGTACAGTATGTGCTCGACGCTGGATTTTTCTATACGAGGAAAATTGCTATGGTGCCTCGATTCGAAATACAAGTGTTGAATTTGTGTTTTTGAGTTATGAGTACCTTTAACAACAAAATCCAACGATTCGCCTGTTAATATAGCCAATTCAGCTGGTTTTTGATTTGTTGATGTCGAATAGTGAAATTTAGGGTAACTTATTATGCACTGTAATTGTGTCTTTTGAGGAATGGTTGTCTCTGAACGCTATGAAACTGCAGGAGTTGATTACGAGAAAACAGCAGGCGCAGGAATCATGACCATTTACTCTTAAA
The DNA here is from genome assembly GCF_023864275.1 of Schistocerca cancellata. Taxonomy (NCBI): domain Eukaryota; kingdom Metazoa; phylum Arthropoda; class Insecta; order Orthoptera; family Acrididae; genus Schistocerca; species Schistocerca cancellata. Next base: position 616,433,524 of record NC_064631.1, on the reverse strand, counting down.
AAAAGAGGATACTCGCTCAAACCTCTAGGCAAAAGCGATGACGTAGTTTATTTTCTTCGGTTTTAACATCCTGTTCTGGGTCAAACCATTTTACCTGTTTTTGCGCCCACTGTTGTATGAAATGTAGCTGTCATTTGAAACCAATTTTTCTATCGCTGGTGATTGGAAAACGAATTTAATTAGAATTGAAACCACGTGAATACTGGCTATGATGGACGGTATCATATTCGTTTGTTAATAACTATCAGGAGGGAGGTAAAGCGAATTAATTGACTTTCAAATTGCACGGAATAAATTTCCACCTGCAACAAGTCATTTGCATTCACGTTGTAGCGCGGTTGGGAGAGTAGGTGGATGAATCTGAAATTTGATACAACTGCCTAATTCTTTTAGTAATATTAAAGAGGAGTAACACCTTCACTGAAATACTATAAATCTCTGTGGCAGTAATTGTTAAAGTTTTTTAGGTAATTCGCAAAATTGCAGAACTACACATAAGACTCAGTAGTGCTCAAATTATTAAAGAACTTTTTATAGTGAAATATCGACGCATTGGAAGTGGACGAGCTAATGACTACAGTCTTCTTTCTGAAATCCTGCGATAAATAAAAATGGAGGATTTCTGCTAGTCTCACAGAAAAGATACACAAAAATATTTTGAACAGTAGAAAAAATGAATGCAGATGTGTATGAAAAGTGAATCACTAATAACATATTTGGAAAATACAGAAATTCTCAATATCAGTATTGTTTCGTCAGTATTTGACTTAGCACGTGATGATATGCGACGCAACAACAAACAGTATTATTTTATTTGTGTCAGATCTTGTTTTACCTGTGCTATTGTATTAATCATCTTTAGCCGCTGACCTACCGTATGGGAAGTGTGGCGAAATTGTCTCCCAAATAAAAATTGCTGGATGCCTAATGTCGCGACACGTAAGGGTGGTCTGCTGAAACAGCACTTTCTGAAGTACTGTGGTTCAACTCTTAAGCGGAGCAACTTGTTTTGAACTTGAAGCCATGAAAACGCTTTAGGAGTACGCAATAATTCTGTCTGGCGCATTAATAACAAATCAAAAATCTTGATGGTTCAGTTTTTTGTCATGAAATTGCGCGTTTCTGTCCGTTCGCCATCATCATTAGAAAATCAACTTGAAGAAACTAAAGCATTAAGAAGCCCAGCTTGCAGTATACTACCCCACAATGAACGGGATATAATTTGTTCACCCAGTAGGGAGAACAAATTAATTGTAAATCCTGAGACAGAATTTCTGAGACGAGTGGCAAGTGTGAGTTATATTTTTAATTTTGTTTTGAACTGATATGTATTATGATGTTTTGTTTTGTCAAACGGCAGCTTGTTCAAGAATTGCATTTTGCATTGACAGCTACAACACTGTAGGCAAACCTACACTTAGGGACGGTGTTCAAAATGCACACAACAAGCAGTCCAAACCATACACAAACATGGTGACCTCTGCCCACACGGCTCATTGGAGGAGTGGTTTGCTAATACAGTATCACTTTCCGTGTTTTGCCGTCACTGCCCGCCATAACGTCATACACTGGAGCGCCAAAGAAACTGATATAGTCATGCGTATTCAAAAACAGTGCCGGCCGAAGTGACCATGCGGTTCTAGGCGCTGCAGTCGGGAACCGCGGGACCACTACGGTCGCAGGTTCGAATCCTGCCTCGGGCATGGATGTGTGTGATGTCCTTAGGTTAGTTAGGTTTAACTAGTTCTTAATTCTAGGGGACTAACGACCTCAGAAGTTGAGTCGCATAGTGCTCAGAGCCATTTGAACCAAAAACAGTGGTATGTAATCAGGCAGAACACGGCGCTGCGGTCGGCAATACTTATATAAGACAACAAGTGTCTGGCGCAGTTGTTAGACCGGTTACTGGCGCTACAATGGCAGCTTATCAAGATTTAAGTGAGTTTGAACGTGGTATTATAGTCGGCGCATGGGCGATGTGACACAGTAGCTGCGAGGTAGCGATGAAGTGGAGATTTTCCCGTAAGACCATTTCACGAGTATACCGTGAATATCAGGAATCGGGTAAAACATCAAAATCTCCGACATCGCCGATGCCGGAAAAAGATCCTACAAGAACGGGACCAATGACGACTGAAGAGAATCGTTAAGTGTGACAGAAGTGCAACCCTTCGCAAATTGCTGCAGATTTCAGTGCTGGTCCATCAACAAGTGTCAGCGTGCGAACCATTCATGGACATGGGCCTTCGGGGCCGAAGGTCCACTTGTGTACCCTTTATGACTGCGCGATACGAAGCTTTACGCCTCGCCTGGGCCTGTCAACAGCGAAATTGGACTGTTGATGACTGGAAAAATGTTGCCTGGTCGGACGAGTCTCGTTTCAAATTGTTCAAAATGGCTGTAAGCGCTATGGGACTTAACATCTGAGGTCATCAGTCCCCTAGAACTTAGAACTGCTTAAACCTAACTAACCTAAGGACATCACACACATCCATGCCCGAGGCAGGATTCGAACCTGCGACCGTAGCAGTCACCTGAAGCGTCTAGAACCGCTCGGTAACCGCGGCCGGCTTTCAAATTGTATCGAGATGGTGGGCGTGTATGGGTACGAAGAGAGCCTCATGAATCCATGGGCCCGTCATGTCAGCAGCGCACTTTTAAAGCTGGTGGGGGCTATGTAATGGTGTGGGAAGTTTGAAAGTAGAGTTGTGTGGGACCCCTGATACGTCTAGATAGGACTCTGACAGGTGATACGTACGTAAGCGTCCGGTCTGATGGCCTGCATCCATTCATGTCCACCGTGCATTCCGACGGACTTGGCCAATTTCACCAGAACCATGCGATGCCCCATACGCCCAGAATTGCTGCAGAGTGGCTCCAGGAACACTCTTCTGAGTTTAAACACTTCCGCTAGCCACCAAACTCCCCAAACATCAACGTTATGGAGCATATCTGTAATGCCTTGCAACGTGCTGTTTGGATGAGATCTCCACCCCCTCGTACTCTTATAGATTTATGGACAGCCCTGCAGGATTCATGGGTCATTTCCCTCCAGCACTACTTCAGACATTAGTCGAGTCCATGCCACGTCGTGATGCGGCACTTCTGCGCCTTCGCGGGGGCCTCACACGATATTAGGCAGATGTACCAGTTTCTTTGGCTCTTCAGTGTATATTTCATCTTTGCGGTTCGTTTATGCAACACCATGAAGCCACGTGAAAGTATAAACCACAAAATATTTGTATACCGATAAGACTATGTTAACGCCGTAATGCATGTGAATTTCAGTTTCATTCTATGTGTGAAATACTTTGTTTTTTTAAACCTTTTGTACTTGGTCAAAGACTTTACAAACGAGCCAAGATCACTGAAGCGATTAGAATCTATGTAACGTTTACCAAAAACTAGCGAAAAAGCTTTCATCAGTTATTCTCACCATATTAAGGCGTTCTTTTGTCGTCTAGCTGCCCAACGTAAGTATCTGTGTTTCATGTACTCTCCTTCTTGTTGAAATATAGCGTCTTTTTATAACTGTATATGTGTGATTTATTTAATAATATTTGACCTGATAAAGTCTATGTTGATAACCATAGTCTTGTATGAGGCCGTAAGGAAAGTGTTGGTGACGAATTGTCCGAAGGTATAACGAAGGGAGACTTCTCGTGTTCTTTCGTTATTCATCTCGTTTTACTAAGCAGAACCTCACTGAGATGGAGTTGCCGATCATTTCTCTCCGTTCCTTGCCTATATTTCTTACCTAAGAATTTTCTTCAATTTGATCGATCAGCTGACGTGGAACAATGGCGTCGCAATTACTTCACGGGCCTGATGTATCGTGCCTCGCCAAAATCAACAGACGGAAACCTGAAATATTTAGTGAATGCCTGATTATCATCTTTTATTAGCAGTGATTAATTCCATCCATCTAAAATTTCAGACCATGTTTGCTGTCTCTCTTGGTCGACACGGTACTACATTGTAATCAACACGTTAATAACAATATTGTATTTTGCCCGTGACTTACAGGGAAAATTTTCATTAAAAATAAGAAATCTCAGGCTTTCTTGTATTAATTTATGAGAGAAACGCTTCACCACGCAGTGTCGTAACGAAAACGTCTGGTTCGAGAATCTCGAATATACAGTAACTTACGAAAATGTGTGTTTGTGGGTAGTCTGCCTAACAGCGTTTATGGGGCTACCATGAAGAAAAGTCTTAAGCACTGCATTCTGACGCCTTTTAACCGTCAACGGGAATCGTGATTCAATGTCGTAGCATGGAAGTATCTTCTTCCTATCCCTATATTGTTTGCTAATAATATTCACACAAAAAAACCTCCCGGCACAGTTAAAGCACCTGTTCTCATCGCCTCCACCGTATAGTCACGAGGTGAATTTTACGTACTAAAAGAAGATGGGGTCTTAAGCTCTGTCAACAACGAGATCGTAAGAAAAGGAACTGAAGCTCTAAATGGAGAAGGAAAGCAGGTGGATTCTTTCCCATGCAACCAACCTAGCATTTATCTCAGGAAAACGTAAATCTGGAAACCTGGATATAGATGTGAACCACTGTCCTCTTTAAAATGAAAGTAGTGTCTCCCATTGCGCCAACTCCAAAGTTCACAGCGCTGTCGAGCTATAGTAGGAGGAGGGAATGGCGTTAGTGTATTACAGCTGACGTCACTCTAATTGTGCGACATACAGGGTGAATTACAACTGTACCGATATATTACTGAGGTTAACGAGGGGTATGTTATCAACATTTCAGTATATGACATTTGCAGCCCCTAGTGACTTGCTGAGTAATTCAGTTTAGTCTGATTTTTTACTGCCATTAATTTTTGTGCATACATTGCACTGAAACTATCTAAAGAACAGAGCAAATGTTGATGGTTTTTGCTGAGTGTTTTTGTGGTGTCACCGCCAGACACCACACTTGCTAGGTGGTAGCTTTAAATCGGCCGCGGTCCATTAGTACATGTCGGACCCGCGTGTCGCCACTGTCAGTAATTGCAGACCGAGCGCCACCACACGGCAGGTCTAAAGAGACGTACTAGCACTCGGCCCAGTTGTACGACGACTTTGCTAGCGACTACACTGACGAAGCCTTTCTCTCATTTGCCGAGCGACAGTTAGAATATCCTTCAGCTAAGTCCATGGCTACGACCTAGCAAGGCGCCATTAGCCTTACAGTGCTTGTATTTAAAGACTCTCAATTGTATAATCAAGAGCGATGTACCACAATGATGGAATAAACTTAAGTATTCGAGGAGCTACGTACTTTTCTTTATAGCATTCATAAAGTATCCTGTTTCAGACCTCACGCCAGCCGGCGTGTGTGTACGCGTGCATTTCGGCTACTTCCGAGTGGCGTGGCTGTCTTGCTACGCCACAACAGTTTTGTTTGGAAATAAACTTTTTGCTTGCACTCGCGGTAATTGCTGTTGACAACAGCAATGCCCACTTTACTCTTCGCCCCCTAGCTTGTACTGAGTACTGCTCGGTTCTGTCTCGAATTTGTTTTTCCGTCACGTTACTAGTCGTACACAGTAGTATGGACGGGTTTACTGATGGATACTTGGGCCAATACGCATCTCGCATACTGTTTCACTGAATACAGTGGAACAGTAGCCCAACGACGACACGCTCAGTTGTTCCTACAGCGATAGCAACCACACGATATCACTTTAGTTTCCAAGAGTTGTTGCATTACTCTGTGTTTTGTGGTGTACGAACAACTATAAATAAGTTTTGTCCGATTTGCAACTCATCTCTTCAATGAACGCAATGTAAGAGCGGCAGAATGACGCTTTGATAAGTGTACGTGTTTCGTTTGAGAGTTGTTGTGAGTGATTTCTGTGTACGTTTTGGTGACTGCATATTACAGGCTTTTTCAGCCTTGTCGAACTATTTTCATAGAAACAAAAGTAATATGAGTCACAAAAAGTTTAAATTATCCTTCTTTCACAAGGCACTACTGCGCAAATTTAGAAAACAGGGATCTGATACCGACTACAGACCGTTGACGAAGGTTAGAACGTACAGTGTAGATTGCAGGTATATGAGTGGCTCGCAGATTTTTTGAGTAATAGAAGTCAGTACGTGGTCCTCGACAGCGAGTGTCCACCAGAGGCAACGATATCGTCAGGATTATCCCATGGAAGTGTAACAGGACAGCTTTCATTCTTTACATACATTAATGACTTGACGAACAAGCTGGTCATTAGTTTACCGCTGTTGGCTGTGGACTCAGCACTGTTCGCGGAGGTGCCATAGTTGAGAGACTGTAAAAACGGGAATTCTACTGTTAAATGCAGAGGAGAGAACGGATATGTGGAAAGAGTACAGTGAAGAACTCTATGAGTGGGAAGATTTGTCTGATGCGATAGAAGAAGAAACAGGAGTCGACAGCGAGGAGATAGAGGATCCAGAATCAGAATTTAAGAGAGCTTTCGAGGACTTAAGATCAAATAAGACAAAAAGGTGTTGTGGGTTGGCAGGAGAGCCAACACCGGGATACAAGAGGAAGCCGAAAGGCACGCGTTTTAGCTCACGCAGGCTGGCGTGAGGTCTGGAACAGGACAAGGAAATTAGAATTTAGAAAAAAAGGACGTAGCTGGTGGAATACTCAGCTTTAATCCATAAATGGTGAACGTCGCTCTTGACGGTACATGTTTTACAGCATCAATAGTAACTGGTAATGGCGCCTTGCTAGGTCGTAGCAAATGACGTAGCTGAAGGCTATGCTAACTATCGTCTCGGCAAATGAGAGCGTATTTTGTCAGTGAACCATCGCTAGCAAAGTCGGTTGTACAACTGGGGCGAGTGCTAGGAAGTCTCTCTAGACCTGCCGTGTGGCGGCGCTCGGTCTGCAATCACTGATAGTGGCAACACGCGGGTCCGACGTATACTAACGGACCGCGGCCGATTTAAAGGCTACCACCTAGCAAGTGTGGTGTCTGGCGGTGACACCACAAAAGGATAGATAACATTCCATCAGAATTTCTAATAATTGAGAGAATTGGGAACAAAACGACTATTCGCGTTGGTGTATAGAATGTATGAGTCTATCTGACTTTCGGAAAAATGTCTCCCACACAATTCCGAAGACTGCAACAGCTGTCAGGTGTGCACAATCAGCTCAACAGGTCATGCGTCCAAGTTGCTTACAACAATAAAATGCACAAGAATGGAAAAGGAAGTTGAAGATGTTTTAGATGACGATCAGTTTGCATTTAGGAAAGGTAAGGGCACCGGAGAGGCAATTCTTACGTTGCGGTTGACAATGGAAGCAAGACTAAAGACGTTCATTGGATTTGTCCACCTGGAGAAAGCGTTCGACAATGTAAAATGGTGCATGATGTTCGAAATTCTGAGAAAAAGAGGAAGAAGCTATAGGGAGAGACGGGTAATATACAATATGTACAAGAGCCAAGACGGGATGATATGAGTGGACGACCAAGAACGAAGAGCTTGGATTAAAAATAGTGTAAGACAGGGATGTAGTCTTTCGCCCCTATTGTTCAATCTGTATATCGAAGAAGCAATGATGGAAATAAAAGAAAGGCTCAGGAGTGGAATTAAAAGTCAAGGTAGAAGGATATCAATGATACGATTCTCTGATGACATTGCTATCCTGAGTGAGAGTGAAGGAGAATTACACGATCTGATGAATGGAAAGAACAGTCTAATGACGGAGAGTAAATCGAAGAAAGACGAAATTAATGAGAAGTTGGTTCAAATGGTTCAAATGGCTCTGAGCACTATGGGACTCAACTGCTGAGGTCATTAGTCCCCTAGAACTTAGAACTAGTTAAACCTAACTAACCTAAGAACATCACAAACATCCATGCCCGAGGCAGGATGCGAACCTGCGACCGTAGCGGTCTTGCGGTTCCAGACTGCAGCGCCTTTAATGAGAAGTAGCAGAAAGGAGAACAGCGAGAAACTTAACGTCAGAACTGATGGTTCCGAAGTAGATGAAGTTAAGGAATTCTGCTACCTAGGGAGCAAAATAACCAATGACGGACGGAGCAAGGAGGACATCAAAAGCAGACTAGTAGTGGCAAAAAGGGCATTCATGACCAAGAGAAGTCTACTAGTATGAAACACAGGTCTTAACTTGAGGAAGATATGTCTGAGAACGTACGTTTGGAGCACAGCACTGTACGATAATGTTGAAAAACTAGGCAGAATGGTGAAGTAAGGAATGAGCAGGTTCTGCACAAAAGCGGAAAGGAATATGTGGAAAACACTGGTAAGGAGAAGAGACAGGCTGACAGGACATCTGTTAAGACATCAGGGACTGAGTTCCATGGCACTAGAGGGAGCTGTAGAGAACAAAAACTGTAGAGGAAGACAGAGATTGGAATACATCCAGAAGATAACTGGGGACGTAGGTCGCAAGTGCTACTCTGAGATGAAGAGGTTCGCACAGGAGAGGAATTCGTGGCTCACCGCATCAAGCAAGTCAGAAAAATGTAGACAAAAAAAGAAGCCAAAGGAATATACAAGATGACTTAGTCCAAAATTTTAGTTGGTGTGATCAATTGTAGCCTGTTCTAAATGCAGAAGTAAGTAAGTTAGTGCGGATGAGTAGGAAAAACAGTCCTATATCGTTCGAATACCGCATTAGTAGTGTGCAGCTTCACATAGTCACTTCGATTAAACAGCTAAACGAATGTTGCAAATCGATATGGAATGGAATGAGCATATGAGGTTGGTAACAGACAAGTTTTACTGGGAGAATTTTATGAAAGTATAAGCTCATCCTTAAAGGAGACAGCCTATAGAGCGCCAGTGCGACCCATTCTTGAGTACTGTCAGAGTGTTTGGGATCCTTAAAAGGTTGGATTGAAGGAAGAGATCGAAGCAATACAGAGGTGTGCTGCTAGATTTGTTACCTTTTAGGTTCGAATAGCACGCGTTATAACGGAAGTGCTTCGTGAACTCAAATGGCAATCCCTGGAGGTAAGACGATACTCCTTCCGCAAGGCAATACTGCATAATTTTAGAGAGCCTCCATGTGAGTCCGCCTGGAAATCAATTCTACTACCACTAACTTATCTTTCGAGCCAGAACGATTAAGATGAAAGAAATTTGGGCTCGTACGGACGCTTTTCGACAGCTTTTTTCCTCTCGTTCCTTTTGCGAGTCGAACAGGAAGGGAAATAACTAGTTGTGAAGAATGTACCGAACCCTCAGCCACGCGCCATACCTTGGGTTGCAGAGTACGGATTTAGATGTAGAAAATAACTCAAAAAATATCCCTCAACACCCTGCAATATTTTGTCTATGGATTTCTACTTCACTCCGTCTAAAGTATTCGATGAAGAGCACGTTAATTTTACAACACGGCGCTGCCCGAAGACCAAATAATTCTATGAACTTCGGCTGCCTACGCACACACAAAACTGAGTCAATTTGTATCGTGATTCCATTATGATATTGCCCGGAAGACCTCTCTCGTGTAAACTATTCAGTGTTTTCGAACTTCCGTCGGCCGTGTTAGTGATGCCTAATAACCTTTTCTTCAACATTTTACTCGACTTGTTTGTTCTGCTGTTGTACTGAAGTCGTTAATATCGGCTCCGCAGGAAGAAACACGGCGTGCACCACGGTAACAAGAGCGCGGAACGCAGTTCGTTAGCGGAAGTTGGGCCGCACCGCACCGCACCGAACAAGGGCCGGCCTCGCCCGCGCCCGCCTGTTTTAATTCAGTTTCGGCATTGATTTCCGGAGCAGAAGTCACAGCCGCTGTTTACCAGCCTACCAACTTCTCCCCTCGCTAGTAATTAGCTCTATCCAATTACCTCCGGCGCTACGGTGGCACAGTGACTTTGGTCCTTTGAAGTCCACCGATACTTTTTCAGCGACTGGAAGCCTGCAGTTCCATTATGGCGCAAAAGGGGGAGCACCCCGGCCTGTGATGGTTAGTTTGCCCGGTGAGGTTGTTCGGTGCCACGGCAGCGGCGGCGCGAAATATTGCGTCTCGTGATGGGACTACGTCGGACGCCAGTCAAAAGAGAAAAGTTGATTTTGTGCTTCCGAATTAGACAGCTACTGTAGCGAAACAGGTTATGTCAAATTCATAACCGAAAAAAGCGGTGCTGTATTTTGCGTAAAACATTCGAATGTAGGAAGTACAATACTCCGCCCAAACAGGCCATGAAGGCCAACGGTACCGACCGGCCGCCGTGTCATACTCAGAACACAGGCGTCACTGAATGCGGATATGGAGGTGCACGTGGTCAGCACACCACCGCTCTTCCGTAAAGTTTGCGAGACCGGAGCCGTTAGTTTTAAATCAAGTAGCTTCTCAGTTTGCCTCGCAAGAACTGGTAGGAACTGCAATGACGCTGCATAAACGTCCCTGGAGAAATTAAAAAATCCTGCATACTCTCCTCTCGATACCAAATCTCTAAAAATGCTTGTCAGTTTAGCCACGAGTCTTTACAAAGTAACGAAACTGACGTACGGTATAACTGGTGATGCCTTCCCACCCGAGACTGCACTTTCCTTCGTTATCTTAACGAACTTGCGTGTAGGATTTCCTCCTCCCTGTTTTCTGTGAATCTCTCGTTAATGTTGTCCCTTGAAGCAGTTCCTGAAGCGCACTGGATTCTTCAGAAACTGCTCGCAGGTGACCTTTGATCATTAAATGGACGTGCGGGGAGCTAATTTACTTGAAACAAGTCCCGCGACACCATTACGATGCAAATACCAAACACGGTTACACCTCAATAGTCTGAAACAATTCATCTCAAAAAGATAATTACACTTGAGAGTATGGTAAAACCGACTATCACGGAAGGACACACGATGAGTACGTCCTTTTTTGGCTAGGCGCAAATTGAGACGCGTATAGCGCGTGTGGCGCGACGCAGCGCAGCGCAGCGCGCGTTTTTGTAAACTTCACAAGTTCAAATGTGACCGCGCAAATTGCGACGCGACGCGACTGGGACGCGACACGCGCCTGCGCCAGGTCGCGCGGCGTTGTGATTGAGGCACAGTTTGTCGCGCCGCGCTTCGCGCGTGCCTCGCTAGCACCGTGGGAAATTTGAGACGGAGAGCGGAAAAGTAGCCCGGCCATACGCTCACATCGGAACGGCGCATATGAGCAGTGGTAGTATTGCCCAAACGATAAATTTTGCCTTACTGCGTACTACATTTCATTACCTTTGAGTAGCGTTTTTTTTTTTCGCCATCTAAACGCTCCAGCTCTCTTCGTTAGCACATTATACTTTTCTGTTATGTTTTGTTTTGTTTTGCTTTTCTTCTGTCAAGAAAAATATATACTTCAGTAACTGGTGAGCCACTGGCCGCTGGAATTGTATCATATGCCTCCGCGAAGTTTTCACATCGCAAGAAGGGACAGAGGGTAGTGAATAAGGAAGCAAGGTGTGATCCCTTTGCGCTCCTGGTAAAAACGTCCAAGATCTGAAGTATAGAAGTCTCACTGTGATTACTTGGATATGGATGTAATAATGTAATACGACACACTGTAGTACATGCATGTGAACATCACATCTCCACTGCAAGCTAGAAACAGTCGAAAATCAGTCACAAATAACAATGTTTTAATTGGTTCGCCGTGATGAGAAAAAGCATGTCAGTTGTTGCATGCACATTATCAGCATTAATAAACTAATTATGCAACAGGCTACACAAATGAAGAAAATGGTTGGTATTTTTACGAAAGAAGGAATATACTAAGAGAGTGTCATGATTAGATACATTTAATTTGTTGAAATTCTCATTCGAAGAAGCATCACCGTTTGTGAGTAATGTCCACATTTCTCTTAGTGAATGGTTTAATTGTACCTCCTTTGTCACAGTGTAATTTGTCAAACTCATCTGACAGCAGCTACTGAGACAGAATTCCGAAACGGAGTGCCTCATCAAACAAGTAGTTGGCAATCACGGAGCTCAATAGCTTACGAAAAACCTCATAGTTTCGGTTTGCAGTAACATTAAAGAAGAAATTTCATATTTATTTTCATACTAGAAAGCCCTTGTTTCGCTAGCTGTCGACAACTCTTAAAAAATTACAGTCACTGGAGCGAAATAAATAAAAAGGGAAGTACAAGTACTGATATATCGCCATAGAAAAGAAAGTTCCGTGTGTTTAAGAATTGGCAAAACACTCTCCTCCTTGTGTGCTATCATTCGCCAAACTTTCGTTTCGGTGTCTCGAGCGGTTTAGGAGATATGAGAGACGTTCGAGTATTTCATCCTCGCAGGAGTGAGATCGGAAGTGAGCTCGCTACATGAGATCCATTTTCTCGAGATCGGAGGCAGGTAGAGACCTCCACCCAAGTCTAAACAAACATTCTACATGTTAGCTAAATTCCATACGCAGCAACACATGGTGTAATACGCACCAAACGCAAAATCATAGCGACCCCTAATTTTCGTTACAAACTTTTTGAGTTTTGCGTTGTGTCTTGCTAAAATGTGTACATCACAATAAGAATGGTCTTTAGCGAGATGATGGCCACTTCGCCACGAAGCTCACATAACGCTACAAGTACGGCAAGAATAAAATACACTCCTGGAAATGGAAAAAAGAACACATTGACACCGGTGTGTCAGACCCACCACACTTGCTCCGGACACTGCGAGAGGGCTGTACAAGCAATGATCACACGCACGGCACAGCGGACACACCAGGAACCGCGGTGTTGGCCGTCGAATGGCGCTAGCTGCGCAGCATTTGTGCACCGCCGCCGTCAGTGTCAGCCAGTTTGCCGTGGCATACGGAGCTCCATCGCAGTCTTTAACACTGGTAGCATGCCGCGACAGCGTGGACGTGAACCGTATGTGCAGTTGACGGACTTTGAGCGAGGGCGTATAGTGGGCATGCAGGAGGCCGGGTGGACGTACGCCGAATTGCTCAACACGTGGGGCGTGAGGTCTCCACAGTACATCGATGTTGTCGCCAGTGGTCGGCGGAAGGTGCACGTGCCCGTCGACCTGCGACCGGACCGCAGCGACGCACGGATGCACGCCAAGACCGTAGTATCCTACGCAGTGCCGTTGGGGACCGCACCGCCACTTCCCAGCAAATTAGGGACACTGTTGCTCCTGGGGTATCGGCGAGGACCATTCGCAACCGTCTCCATGAAGCTGGGCTACGGTCCCGCACACCGTTAGGCCGTCTTCCGCTCACGCCCCAACATCGTGCAGCCCGCCTCCAGTGGTGTCGCGACAGGCGTGAATGGAGGGACGAATGGAGACGTGTCGTCTTCAGCGATGAGAGTCGCTTCTGCCTTGGTGCCAATGATGGTCGTATGCGTGTTTGGCGCCGTGCAGGTGAGCGCCACAATCAGGACTGCATACGACCGAGGCACACAGGGCCAACACCCGGCATCATGGTGTGGGGAGCGATCTCCTACACTGGCCGTACAGCACTGGTGATCGTCGAGGGGACACTGAATAGTGCACGGTACATCCAAACCGTCATCGAACCCATCGTTCTACCATTCCTAGACCGGCAAGGGAACTTGCTGTTCCAACAGGACAATGCACGTCCGCATGTATCCCGTGCCACCCAACGTGCTCTAGAAGGTGTAAGTCAACTACCCTGGCCAGCAAGATCTCCGGATCTGTCCCCCATTGAGCATGTTTGGGACTGGATGAAGCGTCGTCTCGCGCGGTCTGCACGTCCAGCACAAACGCTGGTCCAACTGAGGCGCCAGGTGGAAATGGCATGGCAAGCCGTTCCACAGGACTACATCCAGCATCTCTACGATCGTCTCCATGGGAGAATAGCAGCCTGCATTGCTGCGAAAGGTGGATATACACTGTACTAGTGCCGACATTGTGCATGCTCTGTTGCCTGTGTCTATGTGCCTGTGGTTCTGTCAGTGTGATCATGTGATGTATCTGACCCCAGGAATGTGTCAATAAAGTTTCCCCTTCCTGGGACAATGAATTCACGGTGTTCTTATTTCAATTTCCAGGAGTGTATTTTCAGTGAACAGTTTCTGTAAAATCGTTTGATAGAGATAACAGGTTGAGCGCACTTCGGTTCTGTCGGCGTAGAGCGTCGCCAGTCGGCGCGTGCGAAGGATGGTGTACGCGTCGCGATATGCGATGCACCCGCGCCGCTCGTGCGACTCGCGCTGTAGTGTCGTGTCACGTCACACGTGCTATACGCGTCTCAGTTTGCGCCTAGCCTAACGCTCTGCACGTCCTAACTGGCGAAATAGGCGCGCAGCTGAGATCTCTGGCATACTTCGTAACTAATCGTACGTCGTCGCTTTGTCTACTGTTTTGACTGTTTTTCTGCCTAGTGGAATTGTTGTATTAAACCTCTGATCACTCGTAGTCTCCTCCTAATAGTTGGCGTGCGAAAAGTGGACTTTGATAACTAATATTTAATAAAGCAAATTCTGAGCTTCGTTTCGGAACGTCTGTAGTTCCCCTTCACATAGATCCTCAAGTAATATCTTTTCTCATGAGGCGTTTACCTCTCCAAATTACAACGACTCACTACTGCTCCAATGGCGAGCCACCTTGTAATTTTTTCTCCTATCTACGTAATTCTTTAGCTCTCAATTCGTTCGAGCAATCAATCATTCATGATAGGAAACACAGTCATAGCTCAGTCACTCAAAATGATTCTGAAATTTTACTTGTTAGAATGAAATCAGGCGATGATTCTTCTTCTCTGCAGGCTCGTGCTTTGCGGCAGTCTGCTAATCTGTACAAATAAAATGCCTCCTAATTTTGGGAGCGTTGTATAATCAGTGGGGAAACCTCAGATCAAGCGGATATTTGGCTCTGATGAAGTTTAACCTTCCGAAGAAGTAATGGAGCTCTTGGATTATTAAATGCAGGTTCGTATCCAGTCTTTCGGAAGTCCCTTATGGTTAACAACTACGCAATATATCGATAAATATCATTAATTCCCAAATGTCACATACACATCTTTTTTTGAAGGAGCAATATATATATATATATATATATATATATATATATATATATATATATATATATATTTCCTTTTTAATCGTACAGTTCGTATCAGTTATCTCCTGTGATAAATCTCAATAATCAAATTACAGTTCTTCCAAACCAAGCTCATGCTAATCGGCACGAAGACCATCTCGGCAGCTCTCTCTCTTTTTTTTCTAACAACCACCAGAGAGAGTACTACAAAGAATACTTATCCGCTTATGGCATAGCTATTGTATGAAACTACTTTTCGCATGGATTCTGCGAGTATGAAGATAGAAAATTAGTAAACGTCATTCAAGGGTAGAATTGTATCAGAATAATTTATCGAATATAAAGAGATATTACAACCTTCTCACTCCGTGTTATCGTACTCTGCAACTTAAGGCAGCGACTTACTTTTGCTAGCTGCAGAGTCCCAGTAAAACACAAAATTTAGAAAATAAAATGCTGTTCACAACAAAAAGAACCGGAAAACTTGCCGCTGTTTTCTGTTTGCAGTAATAAAATTTTCTGTGAACATGACTCATTTTGCTTAAAAACAGCCGACTAAACAATGTTTTCTCAGAATTCCAGGCCCATCTTTCCAAATAAAACAACCAGAGTTTCAACAGCTGTCTCCACCATAGACATCGTGCATATTGCAAAACGTACCAAGGACACAATGGAATATCGTCTCAGTTATGTGAGTGGAATTGTAGAATTTTCTGTCAGAGAGGTCACAGTTCGTAGAAATTGACGGAAAGTCATCGAGTAAAACAGAAGTGATTTCTGGCGTTCCTCAAGGTAGTGTTATAGGCCCTTTGCTGTTCCTTATCTATATAAACGATTTGGGAGACAATCAGAGCAGCCGTCTTCGGTTGTTTGCAGATGACGCTGTCGTTTATGGACTAATGAAGTCATCAGAAGATCAAAACAAATTGCAAAACGATTTAGAAAAGCTATCTGAATGGTGTGAAAATTGGCAATTGACCCTAAATAACGAATATTATGAGGTCAACCACATGAGTGCTAAAACGAACCAAAGACTGCTTTTTATTGGCAGGACACTTAGAAAACGTAACAGAACTACTAAGGAGACTGCCTACACTACGCTTGTCCGTCCTCTTTTAGGATACTGCTGCGCCGTGTGGGATTCTTACCAGATAGTACTGACGGAGTGCATCGAAAAAGTTCAAAGGAGGGCAGCACGTTTTGTATTATCGCGAAATATGGGAGAGAGTGTCACAGAAATGATACAGGGTTTGGCCTGGATATCATTAAAAGAAAGGCGTTTTTCGTTGCGACGGAATCTTCTCACGAACTTCCAGTCACCAACTTTCTCCTCCGAATGCGAAAATATTTTGTTGACACCGGGAGAAACGATCGCTACGATAAAATAAGGGAAACCAGAGCTCGTACGGAAAGATATAGGTGTTCGTTCTTTCCGCGCGCTACACGAGATTGGAATAATATACACTCCTGGAAATGGAAAAAAGAACACATTGACACCGGTGTGTCAGACCCACCATACTTGCTCCGGACACTGCGAGAGGGCTGTATAAGCAATGATCACACGCACGGCACAGCGGACACACCAGGAACCGCGGTGTTGGCCGTCGAATGGCGCTAGCTGCGCAGCATTTGTGCACCGCCGCCGTCAGTGTCAGCCAGTTTGCCGTGGCATACGGAGCTCCATCGCAGTCTTTAACACTGGTAGCATGCCGCAACAGCGTGGACGTGAACCGTATGTGCAGTTGACGGACTTTGAGCGAGGGCGTATAGTGGGCATGCGGGAGGCCGGGTGGACGTACCGCCGAATCGCTCAACATGTGGGGCGTGAGGTCTCCACAGTACATCGATGTTGTCGCCAGTGGTCGGCGGAAGGTGCACGAGCCCGTCGACCTGGGACCGGACCGCAGCGACGCACGGATGCACGCCAAGACCGTAGGATCCTACGCAGTGCCGTAGGGGACCGCACTGCCACTTCCCAGCAAATTAGGGACACTGTTGCTCCTGGGGTATCGGCGAGGACCATTCGCAACCGTCTCCATGAAGCTGGGCTACGGTCCCGCACACCGTTAGGCCGTCTTCCGCTCACGCCCCAACATCGTGCAGCCCGCCTCCAGTGGTGTCGCGACAGGCGTGAATGGAGGGACGAATGGAGACGTGTCGTCTTCAGCGATGAGAGTCGCTTCTGCCTTGGTGCCAATGATGGTCGTATGCGTGTTTGGCGCCGTGCAGGTGAGCGCCACAATCAGGACTGCATACGACCGAGGCACACAGGGCCAACACCCGGCATCATGGTGTGGGGAGCGATCTCCTACACTGGCCGTACACCACTGGTGATCGTCGAGGGGACACTGAATAGTGCACGGTACATCCAAACCGTCATCGAACCCATCGTTCTACCATTCCTAGACCGGCAAGGGAACTTGCTGTTCCAACAAGACAATGCACGTCCGCATGTATCCCGTGCCACCCAACGTGCTCTAGAAGGTGTAAGTCAACTACCCTGGCCAGCAAGATCTCCGGATCTGTCCCCCATTGAGCATGTTTTGGGACTGGATGAAGCGTCGTCTCACGCGGTCTGCACGTCCAGCACGAACGCTGGTCCAACTGAGGCGCCAGGTGGAAATGGCATGGCAAGCCGTTCCACAGGACTACATCCAGCATCTCTACGATCGTCTCCATGGGAGAATAGCAGCCTGCATTGCTGCGAAAGGTGGATATACACTGTACTAGTGCCGACATTGTGCATGCTCTGTTGCCTGTGTCTATGTGCCTGTGGTTCTGTCAGTGTGATCATGTGATGTATCTGACCCCAGGAATGTGTCAATAAAGTTTCCCCTTCCTGGGACAATGAATTCACGGTGTTCTTATTTCAATTTCCAGGAGTGTAGAATTGTGAAGATAGTTCGATGAACCCTCTGCCAGGCACTTAAATGTGATTTGCAGAGTATCCATGTAGATGTAGATGTAGAATACACACCACTTCTGTCTCGTTCATACAACTGCTGGTTTAAAACGCAGCTGTGTCTATCTTCTTCCATTTTACAACAGTAAGTATTTTCTGCCACTCCATCGTAGCTGTTAGTAACGTATCGAGAGTCTAGTCTGTCCAGCATCGGGTCACATCATCAGAGCCTCTGGAGATTCGTTTTTATGAAGATAAATTTACTCCTGCTCACTAGACCTAAGCACGATAGTTTTGTTGTTATTACGGATTTGGATTCAATGAAAGACGTAACTATTTCCACGCAGTTTCTTCGGTAACCACATCATTACTGGCCAGTTTCGGTTTTAGGAAATTCTTTAGGCTTACGAAAAGATGTGGACGCAACGTCGTAACAAGCATAGATAAGAAAGAACATGCCATAGCCTAGACGTAGGTACACACAACCTCGAAACTTGGATACATTCTTTCAGGGCCTAGACAACAGGAAATGGGTATCTGGCTTCAAAATGATAATTTCACTCTGCAACGACGTATGCACTCATTTTTTTAAATTTCCTGGCGGATCGTATCATGAACCCGCATACAGTTTCAATCTCCCTTAAGTATCAAAACACCTCCCCTTCCGATGCAGAGTGAAGGATGCACTCTAGAAACAATTTTACAATGTTACTTATAATCCGTCTTGATTGCAAAAATGCTTATTCACATGACCGGTTTCGGTTCCTCTAGAACCATCTTCAGATCTGAAATGACAACTGTGCTTGAACCATTTCTCCGCGCTATTCCTTCTTCCAGAATACCTAGTACTGTAAGACATGCGATAGAACTTCTATGAAGTTACGGCGGTAGGGAAGAGATGTTAGTGGAAGCAAAGCTGCGAGGGCTGACCGTGAGCTGTGACAGGAAAGCTCAGTCGGTAAGATCATTGTCCTCGAAAGGAAAGGTTCCGGGTTTGAGTCGCTATCTGCCACACCGTTTTGATTGCAAGGAAGTTCCAAAATTTGGCTCTTTCAACGATTCCAGGGCTTCGACAATAAGACATCTTTATTTTCTTTTTCAGTTTTATTGCATTCTATAACATTTTACGTGAAAACCATTCAAATCATAGAGCGCCACAAGAATGAAAATCACGAGTGTCCAACAATCATTTCATTTATCTCAAGAAAATATTCAGCAATTCTTCTTCCCACCAGCAGTCACATTCTACTACAAGTTGCTTTTGATATCTATAAATCCACACAAGCAATTGAATACGATACCTATTTACTTTGGCTTCTTGGTAACGAGGCGCAGCAGTTCATCGATAATATGAGGAGCACACATTCCAATATCACATTCAGAGCAGAGATGGAGGATGGAAACTGCCTTTCTTAGACGTGTTGGTTTAACGGTTAGCAGATGGACGTCTTGAAAGCCGACGCACACGAATCTATACCTCAATGGGCGATATGCGATGAAAATCCAGATTCATTTAGAGACGACAGCTTCGGACGATAACTATCTCGGCACCAAGATTAATCATCTGACAAGGGTGTCCAGAACAAATCGACATTGTGACATTAAGATAGCACTGTCTAGGAAACCATGGCGCGATGTCGCTTATCTTCTGGTAACCCAGAAAAATTAAAGAAATTTTGAGACTTTTAAAACGTAGTTTCGGCATCAGAGTCGCAGGGATTTATAATATTCCATTCGTTGCAGGGGTTACGCAGGACAATCTAGATGTTCAACTGACGATCGCTAAGCCATTTAAGTGCCGAAATTCTGAAAGTTCAGCGGTGGCCGAGCACACTAATGAATATGCACAGGACTATGTTTGAAGAACCGAGGATTCTTATTCACGCTACGAACTTCTGGGTCTCTGTGATTAGGGAGTTACTGGAAATTAGACACTGTGATAGCAGTTAAGTAGACGCACACAGCACCGCATGGCAGCGGCCAGTTAGCAAAGAATGGTAACAGAGGTACTCTTAGCGTAGTTCTGAATGGTGACCTTGTAATCTCGGGTCGCAGAGGGCGCCATCTCTGTGATGTCATTATGACGTAATCTGATCAGTCAGATGCTCTTCTCTAGACATAAAAGTGTGATGCTAGCCAGTTTAAAGCAAGTCAAATCCGGCCCCAGAAGACGATGGTGGAGGCAATCACCGAAATATTGGGACTTTTTCAGTGCTTGACGCAGTAAGTTAATCGACAACAATTATCAAGGACTCGTCCGTAAATAATTTGGTAGCCGACTGAATCAGGCACCTACCTGAAAGCGCACATCACCACGATGCGTCGCGAAATGGACAGAACTGTATATCTGGAACGTGGGGGAGAAATCCAGACCCGTGAACGCTGAACAGCCGTCCCCCGCTCACAGTGGTTGGTTGGAAATAGGTACAAAGCATCTCTCTCGCTGGCATCCGAGATGTACCCAACAGAAACAAAGTAAACAATATAAGTACTCTCATTTCTCAGGCGTATTCTTCAAATCCATGACAGACCTGTATTAATTACTTTATTACTGATGACTCCCATATTGTACCATTTCCCTGTATCCGTATGAACAAAGCGAAACCAGATGCAGAAAAATACGAACAAACATTATTTGGAACTATGTTAGTTAGTTCTGGTGTTTCAGTTCCACATTTGTCAACAGAAGACATGCTCCTATCTCTCTGGATTATCATCACATCTGTGTAGTCGAGTCAGCAACGTGGCATGTCTGCGTCAGAAACTCACGTCACATTGCTCAAAAGTCAAAGTTAAACCTGAGACATAAACTTCATTTTATGAAAAGCTGCTTACAGTATTTAAGTTTCAAACATGGGAGAATAGCTAAATCTATATCAGATCACCTGTCCTGTACGATAACTAAATACAAAAATAAACATTCGTGTCATATATTATGATCGTAATAAAACAGACTTATAGGAAATCTGCGAAACAAAACACTAAAGTAACATCATGGGCTTTACTCATGTCATATCTACATCTGCATCTACACACATACTCCGAAAGCCACCGTATGGTGCCTGGCGGAGGATACCATGTACCACTAATAGTCATTCCCTTCCCAGTTCCACTCCCATATAGAGCGAGGGTTAATTACTGCCTATATGCCTCCGTATGTGCCCGAATCTCTTATCTTATCTTCTCGGTCCTTACACGCCAGGTATGTTGGCGGCAGTAGAATCGTTCGGTAGTCGGCTTCAAATGCCGGTTCTCTAAATTTTTTCAATAGTCTTCCTCGAAAAGAAAATTGCCTTCCCTCCAGAGATTGCTATTTGAGTTCCCGAACCATCTCCGTAACACTTACGTGTTGTTCGTACCTACCGGTAACAAATCAAGCAGACCGCCTCTGACTTGCTTCGATGCCTTCCTTCAGTCCGACTTGTTACGGATCCCAAAGACTCTAGCAATACTTAAGAATAGGTCGTACCAGCGTCGTATATGCGGCCTCCTTTAAATGTGAACCACACTCCCTGAAATTCTCCCAATAAACAGAAGTCGACCATTCACCTCCTCTACCACAGTTCTAACGCGCTCGTTCCATTTCATACCGTTCTGCAACGTTACACCCAGATATTTAAGCGACTTGACTGGAGACTACTGATACTGTATCCGAACATTACAGGTTTCTTCTTCCTACTCATCCCAATACATTGTGACCTTAAATACACACAGTTATAGGGAATTAGAGGAACAAAACAGTAAATTAACATTTTTTCTTCAAAAAACCGGAAAATTTGTAACATATGGAGAAAACCTCCTAAACTATATGTTATGACGCGAGTTCTGGTATTTAGTTGCTACATTGGGGAGGTAATGTGACGTTGAATTATCTGCTGTCCCACGTTTTGAACTTACATGATATAATTAGCTTTTGTAAGACAAAAATTTATTTATCATGTTTATCTCCTTCATTTGAACATTGTGCTGTTGGTTTTACTACTCTCATCTCGTGCTTCTACGATGCTGCATGTATACTTTTCGGCAATTTCGACAGCTATTATTGGCAGTGCATATGATATTTGTAATACGATATTGAAATAAGTACCGCATATGCACAAATGTTACATGTAAAAAGTTTCTGCTTGGCATATAATGTTGCTGTCATACTATACTCCAATTACGATTTGCATATCTTTGCCTATCCGTACAAAAATCCGTACGTAGATGTACATCCACATACACTGAAGAGCCCAAAAAACTGGTACACTTACCGAATACCATGCAGGACCCCAGCGAGCACGCTGAAATTACGTAAAAGGACGTCGCATGGACTTTACTGGTGTCTGAGGTAGTGCTGGAGGGAACTGACACCATGAATCCTGCCGGGCTGTCCAAGAATCAGTAAGAGTACGAGGGGTGGAAATCTGTTCTGAACAGAACGTTGCAAGGCATCCCTGGTATGCTCAATAATGTTCATGTCTGGGGAGTTTGGTGGCCAGTGGAAGTTTTTAAACCCAGTAGAGTGCTCCTGGAGCCACTCTGTAGCCATTCTGGACATGTAGGGTGTCGCATTGTCCTGCTGGAATTGCCCAAGTCCGTCGGAATGCACAGTGGACATGAATGTATGCAGGTGATCAGACAGGATGCTTACCTACGTGTCACCTGTCATACTTGTATCCTGACGCATCAGGGGTCGCACATCACTCCAACTGCACACGGCCCACACCATTACAGAGCCTTCACCAGCTTGAACAGTCTCCTGCTGACATGCAGAGTCCATAGATTCATGAATAGTCTGCATACTCATACACGTCCATCCGCTCGAAACAATCTGAAACGACTCATCCGACTACGCAAAATGTTTCCAGTCATCAACAGTCCAATGTCGGTGTTGACGGGCTTTGTGTCGCGCAGTTATCAAGGCTCCGAAAGCTCATATCGATGATGTTTCGTTGAATGGTTCGCACGCTGACACTTGTTGATGGCCCAGCATTGAAATCTGCAACAATTTGCGGGCGGGCTGCACTTATGTCACGTTGAACGATTTTCTTCAGTCGTCGTTGGTGCCTTCGTTACAGAATCTTTTTTTCCGGCCGAAGCGATATTGGAAATTTCATGTTTTACCGGATTCCTGATATTCACAGTATACTCGTGAATTGGCCGTACTGGAAAATCCCCACTTCATCACTACCTCGGAGATGCTATGTCCCATCGCACGTGCGTCAACAGCACGTTCAAAGTCACTTAAATGTTGATAACCTGCCTTTGTAGCAGCAGTATTCGATCTAACAACGGCAGACACTTGTCAGAGCCGTATTCTGCCTGTTTACATATCTCTGTATTTCAATACTCATGCCTCTAGAAGTTTCTTTGGCGCTTCAGTGTAATTTGGAGATGAATTTTCTACTTCCTTTCCTTTTCATGTTTTACAATTGACTTGGAATATCGTTCTATCAGTTTTCATTCTGTAATTATACATGTCAGAGAATATTGTGAAATCGATAATATCAAATAACTTGACATACGTCTTTCCTACACTGACTGTTTTCTTTTCAATCATCTATTGTATCTACTCTTTACACGTGTTTAATCCATCCTGATCAGTTGTTTTTTGCAGTTCTAATAGGCCACACCAGTTGTATGTTAAAGCGTTTTTTGCCTTTCTGTTTATGCGTAGCTGTGAATACTATATTTGTAATATGTCGTTTTTCATGTCAGGACGATGTTTCTTCGTATATTTCTGTAGTTTTCTTTGCTTTTGTTTCGGCGATACAGGCACTGAGAAGTTGGTACAATACCGAAACCGGTATTATTTAAACAGCTCTGTGTCATTTCCAAAAAATTGTCAACAGTTATGGAGTTTTGGTGTAGCGCATTACCATGCTGAAAGCGGGTCGCACACTAATGAAAATTATCTTCACTCGGTGAGAGCAATAGCAGACTTAATGTGGACTGCATCTTCCCATAACCTGAGCTGTGACCTCATGACAAGCATGACGTATCAGCCCGTACGGTCTTAGCTGTACTCTTGTCATCAACGTGTACTAACACGTGGACCGCAATTTCTTCCATTCGTTGAGCGGCCAGTGGCAATGTCATTATGCTTTGCCTTTGACGATCTGCGATCATAGGCAAAGTTTTGGCGCGCTGGATCCTCCAAAGTGTGTCGCCTCACCAGTTGTTGCATGGCTTGATGTGCATGTTATCTGTTACGCTATAGAGATCTACATACACTCCTGGAAATTGAAATAAGAACACCGTGAATTCATTGTCCCAGGAAGGGGAAACTTTATTGACACATTCCTGGAGTCAGATACATCACATGATCACACTGACAGAACCACAGGCACATAGACACAGGCAACAGAGCATGCACAATGTCGGCACTAGTACAGTGTTTATCCACCTTTCGCAGCAATGCAGGCTGCTATTCTCCCATGGAGACGATCGTAGAGATGCTGGATGTAGTCCTGTGGAACGGCTTGCCATGCCATTTCCACCTGGCGCCTCAGTTGGACCAGCGTTCGTGCTGGACGTGCAGACCGCGTGAGACGACGCTTCATCCAGTCCCAAACATGCTCAATGTGGGACAGATCCGGAGATCTTGCTGGCCAAGGTAGTTGACTTACACCTTCTAGAGCACGTTGAGTGGCACGGGATACATGCGGACGTGCATTGTCCTGTTGGAACAGCAAGTTCCCTTGCCGGTCTAGGAATGGTAGAACGATGGGTTCGATGACGGTTTGGATTTACCGTGCACTATTCAGTGTCCCCTCGACGATCACCAGTGGTGTACGGCCAGTGTAGGAGATCGCTCCCCACACCATGATGCCGGGTGTTGGCCCTGTGTGCCTCGCTCGTATGCAGTCCTGATTGTGGCGCTCACCTGCACGGCGCCAAACACGCATACGACCATCATTGGCACCAAGGCAGAAGCGACTCTCATCGCTGAAGACGACACGTCTCCATTCGTCCCTCCATTCACGCCTGTCGCGACACCACTGGAGGCGGGCTGCACGATGTTGGGGCGTGAGCGGAAGACGGCCTAACGGTGTGCGCGACTGTAGCCCAGCTTCATGGAGACGGTTGCGAATGGTCCTCGCCGATACCCCAGGAGCAACAGTGTCCCTAATTTGCTGGGAAGTGGCGGTGCGGTCCCCTACGGCACTGCGTAGGATCCTACGGTCTTGGCGTGCATCCGTGCGTCGCTGCGGTCCGGTCCCAGGTCGACGGGCACGTGCACCTTCCGCCGAACACTGGCGACAACATCGATGTACTGTGGAGACCTCACGCCCCACGTGTTGAGCAATTCGGCGGTACGTCCACCCGGCCTCCCGCATGCCCACTATACGCCCTCGCTCAAAGTCCGTCAACTGCACATACGGTTCACGCCCACGCTGTCGCGGCATGCTACCAGTGTTAAAGACTGCGATGGAGCTCCGTATGCCACGGCAAACTGGCTGACACTGACGGCGGCGGTGCACAAATGCTGCGCAGCTAGCGCCATTCGACGGCCAACACCGCGGTTCCTGGTGTGTCCGCTGTGCCGTGCGTGTGATCATTGCTTGTACAGCCCTCTCGCAGTGTCCGGAGCAAGTATGATGGGTCTGACACACCGGTGTCAATGTGTTCTTTTTTCCATTTCCAGGAGTGTATTTGCTGTTACAATCTGATGTTGTTGATGGCTGCGGCAGTCATACACACTCTGTGATCGAAGCAGCAGCTTCTGGCGAGGATAGCTTCTGTTTCAATCGATATACTCAGCGTACACGCCTGACGCGGTGCCTGCACGAACGCCTGAATAGGAGTGACCCAAGAGTCGAACCCTTACAATATGGCCGCAAAGAAATATATCGAAATGGCTAATCTGTCCGCCCTGAAGTTAAGTATCATACCGACAGTCAATACAAAATGCCACGCCATCATAGATCCGTTACACGCCGAAACAGAAGAATGTTTTATCTGATGTACACGGGGCAGAAATGTCATTTCAAGACACTGTCGAAGAGTCGTCACTATCATTCCAATATAAAAGTTTATTCTCACTGTCGTACCTAGTAAGAGCTGGTCGACATGCAGTCGAGTTGCATTGAAAATAAAGAAAACAAATGCCATAAATTTGAGTTTCAAGAGAGAAAATCGCATTGTTAAATGAAATGTAGATGGTCACTATAGGCTGTGCAAAGAGCACGTTATTTTTGGGAATGAATGTTGACTGTCAGTTGAAATGCTGTCAGCACAAAAAGATACTTGCAAAGGAATCTCATTGGTATGCTATGGCGTTAGAGACCTGTCATGAGTATATAAGAGCCAGTGTCTGTTATGTATCATCCGTATGTATCCTCTCTTCTTGCCTATAGAATTCTTTTCTGATGGATAAACGCACTAAAATGGATGAACACACGTTTCAAACTACAGAAAATGGCCATAAGAGTAAGAATGGCTATAGTAATCGGCCTCATTATAAACATATGTTCGGAACATTGGTGATTTTAACTAAATCACGTGAGTACATTCACCAATCAGTTACGTCATAATAAAAACCTTGATAATTACTGCACACACACACTGTCTTTGATCATGAAACAGGATCTAGAGGAATTTACATTTAACAAGAAAGAGTGAATGCAAAACTCAAAACAGTATTTTCTGCCAAGGAATAAAACTATGGAACAGACTGCCAAAGGACACTGAAAAGTTTACTAAAGCGAACTTCTTTTGAAGGCAGTTAAAAAGTACCTGTTAAGTCATAAATTATGTTCATTGATTGATTGCTTGGATAATAAAGAGTAGGTTCTTGTAAAACACGTTGCTCAAGTAAATATTATTAATAATATTCAGTCTACTTAAAGCGTATTGCGTCTAATTACTGTTTTGAGTGTTATCTACAAACACATTTGTTCGACAACAGGTGTTTTACTTTTAAGAGGCATTCATGCGTGTTGAAGCAAACAAAGGGCAGTTATTATTATTAGTATTATTATTATATTAAAATGTAAGAAAATTAATACAGTAGTCTGTTTTTCAGCGAATAAAGCTTTTTATCTTTATGAAGTGCGTACTACCGTCGTTTCTATTTCGGTTTTGACAAGAAAGTAGCAACGGGGAGGGTTGAAACGGAAAACTGCCTGAGGCAAATGTAGCTGTTTCCACAAAAACCTGGAAACGTAGGCATTTGAATTAGTTTTCCTAAGCTCAGCCTGATGCACCAGACTGTAGTGTACTCTAGAGTTCCATATACAAAAATCGTAGCTGATCCTGTGTCAATGTTGCACTGGAAACGAGGTACACACATCCATGCCCGAGGCAGGATTCGAACCTGTAACCGTAGCAGTCACGCGGTTCCGGACTGAAACGCCTAGAACCGCTCTGCCACCGCGGCCGGCTGTCTCTGGTTCGTTCGCGAAAGGCTTCAACATCAGTGTTAACAAACGCTATGCCATTGTAATTGTCTTTCCACGAGTTATTGAATGCAGTTAAGTGTACGGCTCCATTAACAAAATCATTCTGGTTTAAATATTTCGAATGAGACAACAAGTTTACTCTTACCAATCTCAGTTTATTTATCCCCACGACGCGTTTCGAAGGTTTAAGCCTTCATCATCAGGTGGATTTATATTTGTTAGTATGAGATTGTGCGTGTTATGTTGCAATTTAGAACAACTTGGGACACCGTCTGGGGCTAAATGGTTCAAATGGCTCTAAGCACTATGGGACTTAACATCTATGGTCATCAGTCCCCTAGAACTTAGAACTACTTAAACCTAACTAACCTAAGGACTTCACACAACACCCAGTCATCACGAGGCAGAGAAAATCCCTGACCCCGCCGGGAATCGAACCCGGGAATCCGGGCGTGGGAAGCGAGAACGCTACCGCACGACCACGTCTGGGGCTAAAAACAAAACTATTTCAAAACATGGTTTTCGTGTTTTTTTTTTACTTAAAACTACATTTTTATGCAACAGTGAAAATAAAACAAGTAAAATAGAATACTTGTTTTATTTCCACTGTTAGATATACGTTTAGTTAGTAAAAAGAAACCAAAACCATGTTCTGATATAATTTTTTGTTTCAATACTAAGTCTCAAGTTCTCCCAGAATCGTAACACAACGCACATATATGTCATACTGACAAATGTAAATCCACCTGATGATTTAGCTTTTAATCTTCGAAATGCTTCGTGGAAAGAAACAGTGACTGGTAATAGTAAACTTGTTTCTTCATTCGATACCAATAACAGTCTCGGTAAAGCCTAACCTAAAATGTTCACATTTAAAGTTAAATACCTCGGTTAATAACAGAGTTCAGAGAATTTTTCATACGAAACATTACGCACCCGTCGGCATACTATCAACTGCGGGAAACCTCGTTTCGATACCTGGAACAATTCACAAAATAAAAGGGCTGTGTCGTCCTAGGCCACTCACCCTGTATACCGAACGCAGGCCATTGGTCATGAATGTATTACACGTTTCCCGTAACACAACATACGTTACTAGCCGACCTTTGGAATTTTAAATCTGATCTGTGCACTACGCGGACTGTGCCTCAACATTTACAGAAATACTGCGTTGTAGGTTTCCCCGAGTACTTTTCCCTGAAGCTCGTGTAGAGCAGGAACTTGACACGCACTAAACCTCGAGCAGCGCCTTACGTGGTTGCAGGCACGCTACGACAACACGACGCCCCTCCACACGAGCCTTGTCCTTGGCAGAGGCAGCGGGCGTGCTCCGTCAGCTGACTGCAGCGGACAGACACGCGAACAAACAAACGTGCATCGCCAGCTCGCAGCGCCACGCAGCGCCGCCCGCGCGACAAACGACTATCGTTACTGTTTGGTCGCGCCTCTGTGGCTGTTTCCAGCTTTGTCTTCCGTCCCGTTTATCAGTTTTGTCAACACTGCAGTGACTTGACTTGCTCCAATGTTTTTTTCTTATTTCTGTTTCGGTGCTCCAGGTAAGACACAACAAATGCAATAGTGCATTGGGGCACTATGAACACGAAACATCACTTTTCATTTATTTACTTTGTCTTGTACAACGCACGACGGGACTGCTTAATTGCTAAATCATTCAGAGAACGGTAATGATGGACGTATGCCCACTTTTGTTGTTTCGAAAACGTCTTAAGTATGCCAGTTACTGCTACGTTTCAGGTTACTTGAAACTTCCGGTCACATTTCTGCAAAATGAAAAGGGGTTAGCTTCTCACGACATTTGTTTGGCATCGCGTTAATATAGCCGTTAATTATTACTAATTACGCGTAGAGCCTAGTTGATTCTGTTTGCGGCATTTGTAAGTAATTTCATTACGTTTTCGTACTTAGCAAGAGCAGAGCACATATCTTCAAACAAGTATCTACGTAGATAGAATTCAGCACCTGAAGTAATAGTAGAATTTATTAACCAAAATAACACAAACAGTAGTAGCCCTATCACAATGGTAAATTATCAAACAGGAATTGTGAGCACAAAACTGATTATAACTAGTATAATGACAACAATAAATATTTAAAAAGCATTTTTCCACCTTGTGTTTATTAGCAAAATGAACCAAGAAAACCGATATCGGCTTTAAACCATTTGCAGGTGCCCCTACACGCCGCTGGGTCAGTCATCAATCCAAAGCTTTGTTTTCATACAGTACTCCATTCCTGTCATTTATCAGCTAACCGAAACATTTGAACATAACAACTGCATCCTACGTCAATATGGATATGCCTTATATGCTCATAAAGGGTGTCCAAGAAAATCGTCAGTATTCACGATCATGAAAGAACGACATTCGAAGCAAAAAAGTCTAGTAAACATGGGTTCTAAAATGCGTGTCTTAAGAGCCTTGAGCACTTGTTTAGTAAAAGTGAAACACTATGTGATCAAAAGTATCCGGACACCTGACTAAAAATAACTTACAAGTCCGTGGCGCCCTCCATCGGTAATGCTGGAATTCAGTACGGTGTTGGCACACCGTTAGCGTTGATAACAGCTTCCATTCTCGCAGGTATACATTCAATCAGATGCTGGAAGTTTTCTTGGGGAATGGCAGCCCACTCTTCACGAAGAGCTGGACTGAGGAGAGGTATCGATGTCGGTCGGTGAGGCCTGGAACGTAGCCGGTGTTCCAAACATCCCAAAGGTGCTCTATAGGGTTCAGGTCATGACTCTGCGCAGGCCAGTCCATTACAGGAATGTTATTGTCGTGTAACCACTCCGCCGCAGGCCGTGCATTATGATCAGGCTCTCGATCGTGTTGAAAGTTACAATCGCTATCCCCGAATTGCTCTTCAACAGTAGGAAGCAAGAACGTGGTTAATACATCAATGAAGGCCTGTGCTGTGATAGCGTCACGCCAAACAACAAGGGGTTCAAGCCCTCTCCATGAAAATCACGACCATACCACAACACCACAGCCTCCGAATTTTACGCACGCGCAGGCAGATAACGTTCACCGGGGATTCGCCATACCCACGCCCTACTACCGGATCGCCTCATTGTGTACCGTGATTCGTCACTCCACACAACGTTTTTCCACTGTTCAATCGCCCAATGTTTACGCTCCTTACACCAAACGAGGCGTCGTTTGGCATTTACCGGCGTGATGTGTGGCTTATGAGCAGCCGCTCGACCACGAAATCCAAGTTTTCTCACCTCCCGACTGTCATAGTACCTGCAGTGGATCCTGATGCAGTTTGGAATTCCTGTGTGACGGTCTGGATAGATGCCTGCCTATCACATATTACGATTCTCTTCAACCGTCGGCGGTGTCTGTCAGTCAACAGACGAGGTCGGCCTGTACGCTTTTGCGCTGTACGTGTCCCTTCACGTTTCCACTCTACTATCACATCGGAAACAGTGGACCTAGGGATGTTTAGGAGTGTGGAAACCTCGGGTACAGACGTATGACGGGAAGGACACCCAATCATCCGATCACATTCGAAGTCCGTGAGTTCCACGGAGCGCCCCATTCTGCTCTCTCACGTTGCCTAGTGACTACTGAGGTCGCTGATATGGAGTACCTGGCAGTAGATGGCAGCACAAAGCACTTGATATGAAAAACGTATGGTTTTGGGGGGGTTGTCCGGATACTTTTGATCACATAGTTTATGTTTCGCAGTAACAAAGATGAACACGTGCTCATAGCCCTTAAAGCGTGCACTTTAGAGCCCATGCTTACTGGGCCTTTTTGCTTCGGATGATCGTTTCTGTCATATACCGAATGTTGACCATTCCTCCTAGGACACCCTATATATAAACCTGTATCTGCGAATGCTTCCTTCAACAACAGGTTTCAACTACTCATGTGTTAATATGTCCCCAACGGTTCTCTCTCTTCGATTCATTATATTCTTTATTATGAATTTTTAGTGTCGGCACGCTGCATGACATTCCTTACTTGATCAGTTTATCTTATCTTCAACGGTCTAAGGGGACCTAATACACCTGTGGTTACATTTAAAGTGTAGCTACTCACAGAGGTCCAGTGTGGGCTTTAATTATCGTATGGCAGCGAAAACTGATACATATTCTAATGCGTTAATGTGGAAGCGATTTACACCGGGAGGAAAAAATTAGTTCAAATTTTGGCCACCAGGTGCACATCTGGCACTGTGAATGCAAGAAAGACGTATAGAAATGTTTCTATAGGCAATGGGTTAAAAACGGGATGTGGACAGAAAAGATCAAACAAGTGAGAAAAGCATGATGTTGATTTTATTGTTAACCGTTGCTTACACAATTCCTTCAGTATGAACACCGGAGACTTCGACGAGATGCTGGATACTTAAAGCAACGTGGTCAACAGTTCCTCGCAGCAGCTCCGGTGGAACACGAGCAATGTGTTCCTGGCCTTCAGATCAGGTACAAACCAAACGTGTCATTGGTAAAGGCGTTTTTTTGATACTCAAAGGTCCAAAAGTCACATGGATTCACATCAGGTGATTTTGCAGGCCATGCATCAGGAAGACCTCTGGAGGTAACAATGGATGAGCGACATGATGTGTTGCCCCATCTTACCTGGAAACCGTGGTTTCCATGCAGTTGCTTTCTTCTAAAGCAGGAATCAAGTGCTGTGCCAGGAGGTCTCGATAATGCGCAGTCGTCACCATACACCTGACACGTCCTCTGGGTGTATTCTCTTCAAAGAAGAACGGACCGAGAATAAAGGTGCTTGTGAATCCACGGTACACTGTCACATGTAACACGCGGTCTAACAGTACCCTAGTTTGGCAGTTCTGTGTATTCACTTTATATGCCTCTTCACTCCATAGAACATTGCCCGAAAAGATGTCATCAACTTAGGTCCGTTTCAGAACCCGAAGAGCCGGCCGAAGTGGCCGTGCGGTTAAAGGCGCTGCAGTCTGGAACCGCAAGACCGCTACGGTCGCAGGTTCGAATCCTGCTCGGGCATGGATGTTTGTGATGTCCTTAGGTTAGTTAGGTTTAACTAGTTCTAAGTTCTAGGGGACTAATGACCTCAGAAGTTGAGTCCCATAGTGCTCAGAACCATTTTGAACCAGAACCCGAAGAGCAAATTCAGAATGTTGCTCCAGGTTATAAGGTCCAGTTTTTGCATCGTCTTGATCTTGTGCGGGTATCAGTGTAAAATTGACCACAAAACTTGCCGTACTGTTGACCAATGGACGGGCAATTCTCGTGACACTGCACGAGCAGTAGCAAATGCTGCATGCTCAGTCACACCTGCGTCAACTTTGTCAATAACTTTCACCAGGATAGGACGCCTTCTTCCAGGTGCCACCAAGCTCTCTCGTGTTTTCGAATCCCTATTATCGTCTTCTTTAAACAGTTTAATGACATCGAGTCTCTCCTCAGATCTTTCAGTTGGCGATACTCTCTCAATGAAGCTCTGTAATCTGCAGCCGTTCGCCTGAAACAATTTCACTAACACCTCACGGACTCTCATATCGATAACCATACACTTCTCTCACGTTATGGCTTGTCAAATAACAGCGCGGATGTCATACCGTCATCCGAATAGTGTAGTGTGTCAGATTTGCGCCTTGTGGCCACAACTGGAACTAATTTGTTTCCCAGCGTAAAGCGGTTCCACATTAGAGCATTAGCATATCTACCAACTCTCGCTGCCAAGTGATAATTACAGTCCACACTGGAACTCCGGCTGTAGCCGCACTTTAATTATAACCACAGGCAACATCCCACGCACAGCGGCAAGTGCTGCTATATGACGAATACGTAACACATCATGTACACTCATCAGTTCATAAGTACGCGGAAGTATTTAAAAATCTGATTTACGTGTACGTAAGGCAACTATAAAAAGTGCTTTAACTATCGCAAAGTTTCACGGTCTGTGCGCATATACTTACAGAGTTTTTCTCTGTATCTTACACAATAACAAATGAAAGGAAATTTATTTAAATGGATAAACTTAAGAAAACTGACTGTTTCTATATAACGAACCTTATCTTTCTGTATAATGAAAGTACATTACACAGTTATGTACCGAAGAGCTACAGCAAGCAGTTACAATATTTTAAATACACAGATCAAAAAGATTTTTGCCTCACTCCGGTTACCAGAACTCCTGAAGACAGACGTTGACTGTGAATATTGTATCACAGACACAGTCCCTTTGACTGTTCAGAGATGTCACTAAACCCGCCCAAAGATGTAAACAACCATGCATGAGCAGCGCCTATTAGACGGAAGAGATCCGACAGCAGATCAGTTCCAGTCACTCCGCCAGGAAGGACGTACACGGCTCGTGTCGTCTGTAGTTCAACAACGCCTAGATGGTCAATACCGCGGTTCAAATGGTTCAAATGGTTCTTTTCTCTTTGCAGCGGAATTTGCAGTAAGCCACGTCTCCACAATAACTTTTCAAACGTGCTACTTCTGCAAGTTACGCAGGAGAGCTTCTGTGAAATCTGTGAAATCTGGTTAAAATGGCTCTGAGCACTATGGGACTTAACATCTGAGGTCATCAGTCCCCTAGACTTAGAACTACTTAAACCTAACTAACCTAAGGACATCACACACATCCATGCCCGAGGCAGGATTCGAACCTGCGACCGTAGCAGTCGCGTGGTTCCGGATTGAAGCGCCTAGAACCGGATGGCACCGCGGCCGGCCTAACCCGGTTCGATTGCATTTACATTGTTATTTGGAGCCAGGAAGGGCTAACAACTAGGGAAGTGTCCAGGCGTCTCGGAATGAACCAAAGCGATGTTGTTCGGACATAGAGGAGATACAGAGAGACAGGAACTGTCGATGAAATGTCTCGCTCAGGCCGCCTAAGCGTTACTACTGCAGTGGATGACCGCTACCTATGGATTATGACTCGGAGTAACCCTGACAGCAACGCCACCATGTTGAATAATGCTTTCGTGCAGCCGAGGGACGTCGTGTTACGACACAAACTGTGCGCAGTAGGCGGCATGATGCGCAGCTTCACTCCCGACGTCCATGGCGAGGTCCATCTTTCCAACCACGACGCCGTGCAGCGCGGTACAGATGAGCCCAACAACATGCCGAATCGACCGGTCAGGACTGGCGTCACGTTCTCTTCACCGATGAGTGTCGCATATGCCTTCAAGCAGACAATCGTCGGAGACGTGTTTGGTGGCAACCCGATCACGCTGAATGCCTTAGACGCATTGCCCAGCGAGTGCACCAAGGTGGAGGTTCCCTGCTGTTTTGGGGTGGCATTATGTGGGGCCGATGTACGTCGCTAGTGGTCATGGAAGGCGCCATAACGGCTGTACGATACTTAAATGCCATCCTCCGACCGATAGTGCAACCATATCGGCAGAATATTGGCGCGGCATTCGTCTTCATGGACGACAATTCGCGATCTCATCGTGCACATCTTGTGAATTACTTCCTGCAAGATAACGACATCGCTCGACTAGAGTGGCCAGTTTGTTCTCCAGCCAGAAACCCTACCTAACATGCCTGGGATAGATTCAAATGGGCTGCTTATGGACGACGTGAACCACCAACCACTCTGAGGGATCTACGCCGAATCGTCGTTGAGGAGTGGGACAGTGTGGCCCAACAGTGACTTGATGAACTTGTGGATAGTATGCCATGACGAATACAGGCATGCATCAATGCAAGAGGACGAGCTACTGGGTATTAGAGGTACCGGTGTGTATAACTATCTGGACCACCAGCTCTGAAGGTCTCGCTGTATGGTAGTACAATATGTAACGTATGGATTTCATGAGCAATAAAACGGGCAGAAATGATGTTTATGTTGAGCTCTGTTCCAATCTTCTGTACAGGTTCCGGAACTTTCGGAACCGAGGTGATGCAAAACGTTTTTTGTTGTGTGTATATAATGAACCGTACTCTTTCTGTATGATGAACGTACATTATATAGTTATTTTCCAAGTAGCTACAACAAGCAGTTACAAATTTTCAAATGGAACAATAGTGTTTCCTGTTATGTAACGGGTGTGTTTAAACAAACTTTGTACAAATCGCTTTAAATTGAATTTGTATTAACCTCGTTACTTTTTTAGGGAGCTAGAAACGTTCAAGATTTCAGATACGTAACATGGTGCACGTGGCTCGCTATGTTCAGATGGATACTCCGGTGACGACTGTTCATTTAAATGAGCTGTTCAAACGAATGTTGATTTTACTGGATGCGTAATTTAACGCGCCTCCTAAACTACATGTGGTCGAGACATTGAGTTGCTGGCGTCATGACGTAACAAGCTTCCTCAGTCTGCTGCTTGAAGTCATGTTCGGCTAGATTGTAAAATGTATACACACAGTGCCATGTAAAGGCGTGTCAGAATGCCATACAAATGAGTTTTGGTCTGCTACGGATACTGACGTGGAATAAACAAACACCATATCTGTTGAAACAGCACAGATAGGAAGTTTATCATTCCGTGACACCAGCAACTTCACATCTCGTCCGCAGGTTATTTAGAAACCTCATCGGGTTATGCATTCAGGAAAAACGGCGCTCGTTTGAACGCCCCTCACGTACATGAACATCCCGTCACCGAAACATCCACCTGAATGCAGCCAACTAAGAACAGGATGCTGCGATCACGCCTACACCTTTGAAATTTTCTAGCTCCCTAATTAAATTGATTGAAATTTGATTTAAACTGATTTGCACACAGCTTTTTAAATGGATCAGCTACATGGTAGAAAACAATAACGTTCTATTTCAATAATTACAGCTTGTTGCTGTACCTCTCTGGAAAATAACTGTACAAACTGTATTCACAGTAGGAACGTTTCTCACGTTCACGTCTCTAAATAAGCATTCGTTTCCATTTATTATTATGTAAGTTGCAGAGAAAAACGCATATCGGAAACACTGTGTATATACGACTTGTAACTGCCACAATACTATAAAAGAAAATCCTGCGGCTAAAGTAAACTCAGAACCTAGTTTTCTGTTTGTCAGAAACTAAAATTAATAATACCACACGATGGCTGTGTGATATAAAACGGAGTAAAATAGCCGGACGCAGTGGCCGAGCGGTTCTAGGCGCTACAGTCTGGAACCGCCCGACCGCTATGTTCGCAGGTTCCAATCCTGCCTCGGTCATGGATGTGTGTGATGTTCTCAAGTTAGTTAGGTTTAAGTAGTTCTAAGTTCTAGGGGACTGATGACCTCAGATGTTAAGTCCCATAGTGCTCAGAGCCATTTGAACCAACACGTGGTCAACACACCGCTCCCCTGACTATGTCAGCTTTCGTAACTTTATAGTTCAACCCCCTTCCGCAAATAAAACTTACTAGACTTTTCCAGAACATTTCTACATACATTAGAAAAAAGTTTTGCATCACCCCGGTTCCCAGAACTGAAGATAGACGTTGACTGTGAATATTGTATCACAGACACAGTCCCTTTGACTGTTCAGAGATGTCACTAAACCCGCCCAAAGATAAACAACCTTGCATGAGCAGCGCCTATTAGACGGATGGGGTCCGACAGCCGATCAGTTGCAGTCACTCCACCAGGAAAGAGGTACACAGCTAGTGTTTTCTGTAGTTGAACCATGCCTAGACGGTCAGTCGCGTCCGCATCGTTACCTTGTGCCAGGAAGGGTTCTCAACAAGGGAAGATGCCAGGCATCTCGGAGGGAACCAAAGCGATGTTGTTCGGACATGGAGGAGATACAGAGAGGCAGGAATGTTGATGAAATGCTTCGCTCAGTCCGTCCAAGGGCTACTACTGCAGTAGATGATCGCTACCTACGGTTTATGACTGTGAGGAACCCTGACAGCAACGCCACCATGTTGAATATGCTTTCCGTGCAGCCACAGCCGTGTTATGACTCAAACTGTGAGCAATAGGCTGCATGATGCGCGACTTCGCTCCCGACGTCCACGGCGAGATCCACCTTCGCAATCACGACACCATGAAGCGCTTTATACATTGGCCCAACAGCATGCCGAATGGACAGTTCAGGATTGGCATCACATTCTCTGCACCGATGAGTGTCGCGTATGCCTTCAACCAGATAATCGTCGGAGACGTGTTTGGATGCAACCCGTGAACGCCTTAGACACATTGTCCAGCGAGTGTAGCAAGATGGAGGTTTCCTGCTGTTTTGTGGTGGCATTATGTGGGGCCGATGTACGTCATAGGCGCCGTAACGGCAATGCCATCCTCCGAGCGATGGTGCAACCATATCGGCAGCATATTGGCGAGGCATTCGTCTCCATGGGTGACAATTTGCGCCCCCATTGCGCACATCTTGTGAATCACCTCCTTCAGGATACGGACATCACTCGACTAGTGTGGCCAGCATGTTCTCCAGCCATGAACCCTATCTGACATGCCTGGGATAGATGGAAAAGGTCTGTTTATGGATGACGTGACCCACCAACCATCTGAGGGATCTACGCCGAATCGCTGTTGAGAAGTGGGACAATCTGGACCAACAGTGCCTTGATGAACTTATGGATAGCATGCTATGACGAATACAGGGCAGGCCGCTGTGGCCGAGCAGTTCTAGGCACTTCAGTCTGGAACCGCGCTGCTGCTACGGTCGCAATTTCGAATTATGCCTCGGGCATGGATGTGTGTGGGACTGGTGACCTCAGCTGTTAAGTCCCATAGCGCTTAGAGCCATTGGAAGCATTTGAACGAATACAGGCATACATCAATGCAAGAGGACGTGCTACTGGGTATTAGAGGTATCGGTGTGTACAACAATCTGGATCACCAGCTCTGAAGGTCTCGCTGTATGGTGGTACAACATGCAAAGTGTGGTTTTCATTAGCAATAAAAAGGGCGAAAATGGTGTTTATGTTGAGGTCTGTTCCAATTTTCTGTACAGGTCCCGGAACTCTCGGACCCGAGGTGATGCAAAACTTTTTTTGATGTATGTATATACGTTCACCGGTTCCCAATCTGCAATCCTGTATCAACAAACCCACTAAAACTATAGAAAACTGAGTTCATTTCAACTGGTCCAGCAAGAGCTGTCATTTTAGCAGACATATGACACCAAAAACAGCTGACGTATGATTCCAAGCTGAGAGTCGATGAATGATTGTCGTAAGGGTCCGGAAAAGTCGAGCAAATATATTTTGCTCCTTGCATCTTTAAGAAGTGCCATAAATAAACAGCCATATGGCCTTAAATTGATGACTTTATGAAATAAACAGATACAAGCAGAAATTTGTATAAAGTGAAATCAGTAACAGCTGGATGTTTCTTACAGTTTACTCCTTCCACAAAGGATGTACTACGTTATCAACAAATTTCTTTGCTTCTTGAGGTAAATGAAATTCTTATTCCAACTGAAGGGGAAGGGTATGTCTTTCATGAATTTGCAGTGGAGTTTTCTCCCAGCTGTCGACTGTGTTCTGTTTCCTTGTGTCTCCTGTTAACGTATGCGTATGATTCGACTTGCTTTTCGTATTTACGAACTGCTACGGCTCTTTTTGAGTAAACATTTCTTCTTATGAAATGTGTCAACTGTAACGGATCACTGAAACATGCATTTCATTTTAAATTCATAACAGTAGAAATACCCTGCATCCGTACAGGGTCTGTCTGATTTAGCCTTTCCGTATCTTAGATTTTCTGCTATTGCCTGTCCCAACATTTCTTCTTCTGCTACTCCTTCTCTGAAGACCTCGATCTGGATGAAGTGGTAGACTCTAATCTAAATGAATAATTAAAATTATCTTAAGGTGGAAATGCTCGCTTTAGCCTTAATGTCTCAATAGACAATCTGGACACATATTTGCGCATAAAATTAAAAATAAGAAGCAATAGATAAATTAGTCCGTCCTGTTATTTATGTAAATGTTTCGATCTTCTTATTGGTGATAGATTTTCTTGATTACTCTTACATTTCAGTGTAAATTGGAAACATGCTCCAAATTATACTTTCAGCAGCTTGTGCGATCGAAACAGATCACAAAATGGCCAGCATCTGTATTTATCGAACGAAAACGTCTTTGTAAAAAGAAACAGCAAAACACTAAGAGTGCAGTGAAACTGCTGCAAAATACACAAACTGGGAACGAAAAACAGAGAAACTTTGGTCGTTACTTTTAATGTCTGTCGTGGTGTACTTGTACTGGCTGGCGGAAAATGTGAGACTGTTTCCGCGGAGAATTAGAGCCACAACAAAGGAATTTTAAGCTATGCTCTACTTGAAACTTCATGGGCGTAAAATGGAACAAATGTATTCGCTTGTACATTTATTGTCCCGCCTCGCTTCTTGCGGCGGTTGTGTTCTTTTCTTCATGACTTGATCACATTCGTTCACATTCGCGGCAGAAGTGAATTTGCGTACTCCTTCGCTGAGAATCCCTACATTTGAATTAAGGAACTAATGGGCTTTTCAAAGTTATAAAACCAAAACAAGTTCTTTTCCAGACTTAAAATCGGAACGAAAATTAACCAAGCTTTCCATCATGGAGACAAGTTATATACTGTACTGTAGCAGAAAATAGTGGCACACCCAGAACGTCAAATAAAACTTTACGGGTTGAGAGTGTATGTGACACTGTTGCAGTGATTGCAAAATCGAGTGAAATTTAGGAAGAATTTCGTAATGGGAGGCTACTTGTCTGTATGACTGCATCTGGTATGGATGCACGTTCTGATTCACCAGCCGTGAGGTCTACATATACATCTGCATGTACATGGATGCAAACCACATTTCAGTGTCTGACAAAGAGTTCATCGAACCACCTTTAAGATTCTCTATTATTCCAATCTCGTAAAGCGCTCGGAAAGAACAAACAGCTATATCTTTTGGTAAGATCTCTGATTTCCCTTATTTTAACATGGTGATCGTTTCTCCCTGTGTAGGTCGGCGTCAACGAAATATTTTCGCATTCGTAGGAGAAAGTTGATGATTGGAATTTCGAGAG
The DNA here is from genome assembly GCF_023864275.1 of Schistocerca cancellata. Classification (NCBI taxonomy): domain Eukaryota; kingdom Metazoa; phylum Arthropoda; class Insecta; order Orthoptera; family Acrididae; genus Schistocerca; species Schistocerca cancellata. Next base: position 616,393,330 of record NC_064631.1, on the reverse strand, counting down.
AAGATTGCTCCGTAACGAAAAACGGCTTTGTTTTAATGATGTCCATCCCAAATCCTGTATCACTTCAGTGACACACTCTTCCCTGTTTCGCGATAATACAAACCGTGCTGCCTTCTTTGAACTTTTTCGATGTACTCCGTCAGTCCTATCTAGTAAGGATTCAACACCGAGCAGCAGTATTCTAAAAGAGGACGGACAAGCATAGTGTAGGCGTTCTCCTTAGTAGAACTATTACTTTCCTAAGTGTCCTGCCAGTAAAACGCAATCTTTGGTTAGCCTTCCCTACAACATTTTCTATTAGTTCCTTCCAATTTAAGTTGTTCGTAACTGTAATTCCTAGGTGTTTATTTGAATTTAAAGCCTTTAGATTTGACTGATTTATCGTGTAACCGAAGTTCAACGGATTCATTTTAGCACTCATGTGAACGCCCTCACACTTTTCGTTATTTAGGGTCAATTGCCAATTTTGGTACCACGCAGATACTTTTTAAATCGTTTTGCAGTTTGTTTTGATCTTCTGCTGACTTTACTGGTCGATAAACGACGGCATCACCCGAAAACAACCCAAGACGGCTGCTCAGATTGTCTCCCAAATCGTTTATATAGATAAGGAACAGCAAAGGGCCTATAACACTACCTTGGGGAACGCCAGAATTCACTTCCGTTTTACTAGATGACTTTCCGTCAATTACTACGGACTGTAACCTCTATGACAGGAAATTACGAATCCAGTCACATAACTGAGACGATATTCCATAAGCACGCAATTTCACTACTAGCCGCTTGTGTGGTACAGTGTCAAAATCCATCCGGAAATCCAGAAATACGGAATCGATCTGAAATCCCATCTCAATAGCACTCAACACTTCCAGCAAGTGAAGAGCAAGCTGTGTTCCACAAGAATGATGTTCTCTAAACCCATGTTGACTGTGTGTCAATAGACTGTTTTCTTCGAGGTAATTCATAATGTTGGAACACAATATATGTTCCAAAATCCTAGTGAATTTCGAAGTTAATCATACGGGCCTGTAATTAAGTGGATTACTCCTACTACCTTTCTTGAAGATTGGTGTGATCTATGCAACTTTCCAGTCGTTGGGTACGTATCTTTCGTACAGCGAACGGTTGTATATGACTTAAGTATGGAGCTAATGCATCAGCATACTCTGAAAGGAATCTAACTGGTATACAGTCCGGACCAGAAGACTTACTTTTATTAAGTAATTTGAGTTGCTTCACTACCCCGAGGATATTTACTTCTACGTTACTCATGCTGGCAGCTGTTTAGGATTCGAATTCTGCAACATTTACTTCGTCTTCTTCTGTGAAGGCATGTCATATCCAGTGGGTTCCCACACCGCTGTGCATCCCCAAGACACTGGAAAAATGGGACCTATCACCAGATCACTGTCATAATAGCCGACGATAGTCACTGGAGGTAGAGCAGAGCTGCGATTCGTCGCTGAACACAGTACGACGCCTTTCATCAGCAGTCCATGTCTCCCGTTCACAGCACCAGTCCAGATGCAGCCTCTAGTATGATGGTGATGACGGCGGTCTAAGCGTGTGATGGTATTTCCTTAGGCCAGCTGCTGATGGTCGCCAATCAAAAGTGCGGGACGAGGCAGAATAGTGCAGGGAGCATTTCACTTGTTCCCAGATGACACGCGCAGATGTGGAGGAGTTACGGGATGTTTGGTGCACTGTGGTCAGCCGGAAACCTGTCGATGAGTATGCTTGCCCATGAAGGTGTTACAGGTTGGTTAGTGCACTGTGGTCAGCAAGATCCCTGTTGATGAGTATGCTTGCCGTGAAGGGGTTACGGGATGTTTGATGCACTCCGGTCGACCGGAACCCTGACGATGAGTATGCTTGCCTGTCAAGGGGTTACAGGATGGTTGGTGCACTGTGGTCGGCCGGAACCCTGTCCATGAGTAAGCTTGCCCATGAAGGGGTTACGGGATGTTCGATGCACTGTGGTCAGCCGGAACCTTCTCGATGAGTATGCTTGCCTGTGAAGGGGTTACAGGATGGTTGGTGCACTGTGGTCGGCCGGAACCCTGTCGATGATAATGCTTGCCCATGAAAGGGTTACAGGATGGTTGGTGCATTGTGGTCAGCTGGAACCCTGTCAATGAGTATGCTTGCCCATGAAGGGGTTACGGGATGTTTGATGCAATGTGGTCAGACCGAACCTTGTTGAAGAGTATGCTTGCCCATGAAGGGTTACAGGATGGTTGGTGCACTGTGGTTGGCCGGAACCCTGTCGATGAGTATGCTTGCCCTTGAAGGGGTTACAAAATGATTGGTGCATTGTGGTCATCCAGAACTTGGTTGATGAGTATGCTTGTCTGTGTAAGGGTTTCGGGATGTTTGATGCACTGTGGTGGGCCGGAACCCTGTTGACGAGTATGCTTGCCCATAAAGGGGTTACGAAATGTTTGATGCACTCTGGTCGACTGGAAGACTGCCGATGACTATGCTTGCCTGTGAAGGGATGATGATGATGATGATGTTTGGTTTGTGGGGCGCTCAACTGCGTGGTTATCAGCGCCCGTACAATTACCCAATCTTTGCTCAGTCCAATTTCGCCACATTCCTGGATGATGATGAAATGATGAGGACAACACAAACACCCAGTCATCTCGAGGCAGGTGAAAATCCCTGACCCCGCCGGGAATCGAACCCGGGACCCCATGCTCGGGAAGCGAGAACGCTACCGCGAGACCACGAGCGGCGGACGCCTGTGAAGGGATTACAGGATGTTTGCTGTACTGTGGTTGGCCGGAACCTTGTCGATGAGTATGCTTGTCCATGAAGGGTGCATGGGGGCTTAATAAAATGAAATGCAAATACTTTTTTAATTTCCTGTCGCTGTGTGTCCGATTACGCAAGTCTCGTAAACGGCTGGCCCTGACAACTAATTGTTACGCTATCTGACTGCATAGAATGACAACAAAGAATGAAATGAAAATTTTCGTTAACACAATTAATTAATTAAGTCCCCAGCAACTATAAAACCTACGAAACCAAAGCACAAGTATAACTGTTCTGTGTGTGGGAGTGTGACTCAACGCACATCTGGCACGGTTCTTCTTCAACAAGACAAGAATTTTTAAATATCATTTATACTGACGTGATAAAAGGAAATTGGAAATACTATAATTGTGCAAGAAACCCAGAATTACACTCTAATACAAGAACACACGCCAGATGCTTTGTTGACTGAACCTGTAATGAAGCATTATTCAGGACACACAAATAATAAGAAAATAAAGAACAGTAGTTAGTTACCTTAATTTATATTGACGAAAAGCACTCAGGTCATTACAATATCTCCATTGGAACAACATCTACTATCTCTCCCATCACATAGCTGCATAAAACATCGAACAAACACTCACTACTACCCCATCTCATTCCAACTTCAGATACAAGCAGTGTCCACCACAACTGCTCGGCAAGGACTGCCTGCCGCTACCTCTCAATGAGCACTGCCAGTGGAGGCGGCGGAACAATACTCTCTCTGGCGCGATTTTTGGCGCTGTGGCTCAGTGTAGCCACCTTTCATACAGTGTAGCCACCTTTCATATGCCCTTCCTCCACGGGCTAGAATTTGATGGTATTTTTGCCAGCATTGGTGGTGAAAATACCACCAAATTCGTCAAAAAAAGAAATACAGACAAAAATAAAAGATAATATTAATACGTAAATATCATATAACTAGATAAAATTTTGGCTTTGCACTGACCTTTCAATAGCCTAATATATAAAATACACTAAGCAATACAAATTCTTTCATACATGTGACTTTACATAATAGTTTACAGAAATATCATGTGGTTAAACAATTCAATCGATAACGTCAGCAATGACGAATATGAGCAGGTAAGAGTCTTATAACTTTTCACGAACAGTAATACACAAAAAATCAGTTAATACAAATATTCACAACAAGTAGTTCACAGTTCCAGCAGTAGCACCCAGCACTGTTGAATAGGTGCTGACAGCAATAAGTGACATCATCTCAGTAGAAGCAGTCCATCAGTGGCACCCAGCATTGTGGAACAGGTGCAGACTCCAACAGGTGACATCATTTCATTAGAAGCAGTCCATCAGTGGCACCCAGCAATGTTGAGTAGGTGCAGACACCATCAGGTGACATCATTTCAGTAGAAGCAGTCCATCAGTGGCACCCAGCAATGTTGAGTAGGTGCAGACTCCAAAGGTGACATCATTTCAGTAGAAGCAGTCCATCAATGGCACCCAGCAATGTTGAGTAGGTGCAGACACCATCAAGTGACATTATGTCAGTAGAAGCAGTTCATCAGTGGCACCCAGCATTGTGGAGTAGGTTCAGACTCCAACAGGTGACATCATTTCAGTAGAAGCAGTCCATCAATGGCACCCAGCATTGTGGAACAGGTGCAGACTCCAACAGGTGACATCATTTCAGTAGAAGCAGTTCATCAGTGGCACCCAGCAATGTTGAGTAGGTGCAGACACCAAGAAGTAACATCATTGCAGTAGAAGCAGTCCATCAGTGGCACCCAGCAATGTTGAGTAGGTGCAGACACCGACAAATGACATTAAACAACTATCACTGATCACACTGTTCCTCAGCACAAATTAAACATGTCCTAGTGGCACCAATCATGTAGAAAAAGTACAAGTAACAGTCCATAATTTCATCATCACTAATTAGACAGTTCAAGCATGAACAATAGTTTGAATGCACAACAAATCATAACAAACACACAAATGATATCAGATAATTGTCATATTACTATTACAAATACACAAACATCAGTAAACCTATAATATTTATGAGTGTCAGTGCAAGCCACTACAAACAAATAAAATAATATTTAGGAGATAGGTGGGTAGGATTAGGAAAGGAAAACACACAAAACACACTCACTCATCTTTCATCCACATTAAGTACTACTGTGTAATTGTATAGTGTTAACTGTCTGAATCCACTTCTGTCAAATTTCATGTTCATCATGTGTATCAAGTAGTAGTGGCAGCAATGTATAACAGTCAATAATAGTTAAGTCAACGTCATAGTCCAATGTTTGCCAAGCCAGATCAAAATGTACTGTTACTGAACAACTGTCAGTGTGCCAAAATATGCAACTTCCTCTCTCCAAAAAAAAATTACCTACTGCTTAGTGATTTAACAAAGTGTGTGTAGACTATCTTCCTTCCATTTTAGTGTTCTAGTCTGCTATCTTCATCCTCCTTGTTCCATATAGACCAACAAAAAAAAAAAAAAAAATGCACCTCACTTACTTTACCTCTTATACACCATACTCCAATCAACTTCATACAATCTCAATACCTCCATAATACCTTTTCAATACGTCGATGCATATAAACCTTATTGCCAGTATCATTTGCCTTACCTCTTGTCCACAAAAACTCCAATATTACCAATATCATTTCACTTCTATAACAACTCTTTCCTCAAGTCAGTTTCGTCGAACAAGTACAGATAAAATCCTAATGCAAACCTCCTCATCCCATACAATCCGAAGACACACTGTCAACACACAACCTCTGTGTAATCCATCTTACCAAAATCTTCTACTCATTATGAATTATAAACAAAGAATACATACATGACGTCTACAGACTTAGTTCGAATAACTCTCAGTAATTAAGTACGATTACGGAGTGTGAATGATCCTAATATTTCACAGTGTGTACACCACTTCAAGAATTATGGTAAACAGAAGCAAACATGTGGAGTATTTCTTGTGTCAAGTGTCACTTCCTATTTCAATTGCTCACGAAAAATGCAGTGTAATAACTGTGTTGGTATGTCATGTCGTTAGCTTCCTTTCTATTAGCACAAATTTATACAGATTCCATAAAACCTCCAGCTCATGTGACTTCTATGACGTTTCTTGTACTAAAGTCGCTCGTCGAATTACTGCAGTTCATTTTTCTTATGTTAAAATATAAAGCACTGAGCGTAAGCAAAACAAGCAACAGCGAGTAAATATACCAGTAGTGAACAGAATGTCAACAAGTGGATGCACCACAATTTCTATAACGAGGCTTCGCCAAGCGAACAATCCGTAACCCATACCACATCGTAACCCACACTCCATGTCCGTACACTGTACATCAGCATTGCTATATACCAAATTAAAGTATAGTTATGACAACAAGCAGAAATGTGTAAATGTGCAATCCATACGCATAGCAGTAAACATATATCTTACGTACTAAACAGGTCATTAGCATCGTATCTTAATAAGTAAACATGAAGGCGCAAGCAGATAAATCACAAAGTATAACTTACATACCTAACCACATCAGCACAATTAATCAGGTGACAATTATAATTTAAATAAATAGGCACAGCAGGCACATAATTAAAAATATGACATCAGTGAAAAAGCAGTGCAGCCAAGCGATGCATAATATACACAAGTAACAATCCAGTTCATTAATAATCATTGTCAAAATCAGTTAATGTACGCAAGCACGTCATTCACAAGTAATTTCATTGAACATGTAATTAGCACAAAGTATGAATCACGTAATCGCGAGCAGCAATTATGTCTAAAGTACGTACCTAAGTGGAAATATGTTACCTGAAAAATAAACTCAATTAATAATTACCTTTTTAGTTTATTACTTTCTTCTTCGAAATGACATTTTTCCTGAAATTTTCTCGATAGCAAGTCGTCTTAACGTCGGACACGCACAGAATTTACCTGAAGTTCTTAAATATTTTATAGAACCGTATCCTGAAAAATACTGAATGTTAATAACAGAATTCATCAAGTCACTATAGCTTTATACTGAATTTAGTCGGAGAAATTAGACTGTGTATTTATTTACGGCTGTCAGTGCATTCGCACTGAGCGCTCGATCAGCTGTAGGCGCGTGACGTAGGAAGTGATTGTTTGCAGTCAACGACTGCCTTGTGCGGCGCGCAGACTTGACTGTTGCTTTGAGTATGTGCCGCCGCCAAAACACAGCGTGGTATCCTTGTACTCTCCGCATGTTTACATGTAGCTGTTAGTTCCTCAAAAGTATGTCATTCTACAAAAAATTTTTCAAAAGTATATCATTCCACAAAAATTTTAACGTTAGATATATGATGTATTCCCTTAGAGCGTCGTGATTTAAGAGTTTCTACTTCGACAGTGTTATCATGAATAATTTTGCGAATTCTATATGGACCGTTATAAAGCAGAAAAAAATTGCGACACAAGCCTTTTCCTTTGTGAGACAATCGATGAGACTTAATTAACACCTTCTGACCAACTGACAAGATTTTTAAACGACCAGGACGCTTTGCTGATTTCACTCTTCTAGCAGCCGCAGATGCAATATTTTGTAGAGCTAGATTGACAACTTCAGACTGCCGCAGTTTCCGTGAAGGCGGAAAAGGAACGATTTCAGAAATGCGATTTGTCGGTGCTTTGTTTTTTAATATCAGTATAGGTGGTAAAGAAGTTGAGTCGTTAGGAAGTTCATTCAGAATGTTTTGAAAAGTATGAAGATACTGATCCCACGTTCTGTGATTCTGATGACAATAAAGACGACACAATTTATTGATTTCCTTCATCCATCTCTCTGAAGCGTTAGATTGAGGGTGAAAAAGTGAAATGAAAATTGGTTTAATTTTACGACGCTGTAGAGTACGAAGCCAAATTTTAGAACGAAACTGTGATCCATTATCTGATATAACCTTATCAACATGACCCACTTCTTTAAGAAAATGTTTGATGAAAGCGTTAGATACTGAACGAGCTGTTGCTTTGCGTAACGGTGTAAAACACACATATTTTGATGTCAACTCCACTGCTACGAAAATGTACGCAAAACCATTAGTAGATCGAACCACTGGACCGAACAAATCAACTGCAGCCATGTCCTTTAATTTTGCTGGAATGATAGGAAACAACGGTGCTCTGTGAGAAACTGTCGGCGGCTTAGCCCTTTGACATAACTTGCATTTGGCAAGAACAAATCGAATACATTTTTCCATATTATTGAAGTAGCAATTTTCTCGTAATTTATGAAAGCATTTTCTGGGACCAAAGTGTGCATAACTGAAATGCGTATACCAAATCAGCTTATTAACCCACTCATCAGGAATACAAACTAACCAAACAGAGTTGTCGACCGATTTTCGTTTAAAAAGAATGTCATTGCGAACTAAATAATGCTGTCTAATCGCTACGCTTTCCTTTCTCCTCCACTTCTCCTTAATGTCCTTCCAGATTGGATCCTTATTTTGCTCCTTAGCAATGTCCTGGAGCGAAGACGAAATAAAGTTCTCAAACGCAACACCTTGAATATACATCAAACAATAATTGTTTTCCTTGCAGTCCTCTTCAGCACTTTGTTTCAAGCCCATAGGTGCACGTGATAAAGCATCAGCAACAATATTTGAAGAACCCTGTATGTAAACAATACTAAAATCAAATTCCTGTAGGTACAACGCCCATCGTGACAATCTGCCTTGAGTTAATTTTGTTGACATAAGAAATTCCAGAGCTCGATGATCGGTGTAAACCTTAGTATGTCTGCCAAACAAAAATGTGCGAAATTTTGTAAAAGCCCAAACAACAGCCAAAGCTTCAAGTTCCGTAATCGAATAATTCTTTTCTGATTTCGAGAGAACACGACTTCCAAATGCAATAGTCTTTTGTACTACAACGCCGTTTTCTTCTATCTCTTGAAATAAATGTGCACCTAGGCCTTTGTATGATGAGTCCGTCGCCAAACAAAATCTTTAGATAAATCTGGATGTGAAAGAAGTGGAGCAGCAACTAAAGCATCACGGAGTTGTTCAAATTCTGACTGAGCTTCGTCATCCCAACACCAATTAGATTTCTTTCCAGATAGTTCACATAAACGAGGTGTGGCCAAATTGTCCAATTTAACAAAGCGTCTAAGAAAATTACAGACACCAAGGAAACTACGAACATCACGTTTTGTGGTAGGAACAGCATAATTACGAATAGCGTCAAGTTTTTCTGGATCAGGAAGAATACCTTCTGTAGAAATAATGTGACCGAGAAAATTCACCTGTGAACGACCAAATTCAGATTTCCCCAAGTTCACAGTAATGCCAACTCTTGCAAAGATACGTAACAATGAATCCAAAATTTTGTTGTGCTCACTCCAAGAATGTTTAGCAATAAGAATGTCGTCAACATATGAAGTAATATTGTCACGAAGATAAACAGGTAAAATTTCATTTAAGCTACGAATGAATGCTGCTGAAGATACAGTAAGTCCAAACGGTAATTTCCGAAACTGGTAACAGTTACCAAAGGCTAAAAAGGCAGTGTATTTTCTACAATCAGGGTGGAGTTCTATTTGCCAAAAACTTGCGCGCATATCAATCGTGGATAAAACTTTAATTCCATGGAAATGTTGAAGAAGTTCATCTAAATTTTGTGGACGGTCAGTTTCAGGAATGATGATATTATTTATCTGTCTGGAATCCAGAACCAAACGAATTGACCCATCCTTTTTAAGAACAACGTGTAATGGGCTAGTATAAGGACTGACTGCAGGCTCAATAATGCCCTGATCTAACATGTACTGAAGTTCATTCTTAACCTTGTCTCTGTAAGCCAAAGGAATAGCGTACGTTTTCCCGCGAAATGGTGTGTGTTCTTTTACTTTAAATAAATATTGTAAGCCTTGTATAGTTCCCGTGTGATGACTAAACACTGTAGCATGTGAAGTCAAAATTTGGTGCAGCTCTTCTCTTGCAACGTCATCTGGCACTTCAGCTTTCTTAACCTTTTCATTAATTAGTTCTTCGCTATTAATTATATCATCCATCGCGTCTCTGTATCTATTGTCATTGTCATGAATAAACACATTGTCGTCGTAATGCTCAACGAAAACATCAGAAGTAAGAAACCTTAAACATTTTGTATCTGACTCAGATCTTGTTAAACACTCGAAAAATTTCAAACATTTCGGCATTCCGGCAACAGTCAAATTCACACTTCCCTCTTTAAAGTTCAAAATTGCCTTATGTGCGTTAAGAAACTCCATACCTAATATAATTTGTGTACTGAGTAATGGAACAATAATAAAATTAGCAGAAAATTCGTATCCTTGACAATTGAAATTTAGGTTGGTCTGTTGTTTAACTTCTACACCTTTTCCAGAAATCGCTCCTCGAATTGTAGTTTTAGAAATAGGTAACACAGGACAGGCAATAGTCCTTTCACATATACGAAAAACTGATTCACTAATGACGTTCAATGGGCTCCCAGAATCTAAAACTGCAGTGAACTTATTCTTACCCACACATACTTCAATAACAGGATGTAAAAATGCGTCTACATTATTTTCCTTTTCGTCTAACAAAATGTCTCTCATGTCTTCCAGGCGTACGTAGTGTAAAGTCGTAGTGTCATTACTTTCTGAACCGTCTATATTGCTGCCAGAAGCCGAAGCTGCTAGTCATTGTCGATTGTTTGCGTCACGTCTTTGATTATTCACGTCATTTCGCGGATCCATTTCTACGATTTGCACTTGTCTCTCTGAAGTTCTGTCACGTGGAGGATGCCAATTAGGTCCCTCCTGTCTGTTAGATACAAATTCTTGGTTGTGTCTGTTATTAAAATTTCTGTTTTCCTGTCTGTCTGCATAACTACTTCTTGTGTAATTTCGACTGTCACTTCTGAAATTATTGTTGTATCTACTACCCGGATTATTTCTGTAGTAAGAATTTCTATTACTGTTTGAATAATTTCTGTCTTGATAATACCGATTACTGTTTCCGTATGATTGATCATTCCGGTACGAATTACCGTTATTATAATTGTCTGTGTAATTTCTGTTAGAACGTCTGTTATTGTCATAAGGCTGGTATCTATTGTCCTGTCTGTTTCGTCTGTCATTCTCAAAATTACCGCTATAACGTCCGTTCCGATCACCATCCCTTTTCTCTGAAAATCTATCATAATTACTGTTACTGAAAAAATTACAGGTAGTCCCGTCGTCATTGTCGTACTCGAGTTCTTGTAGCAAAGTCTTAAAAGTCTCAATGTCGTCTTTACATCTTCCGGCTAAAGCAATTTGTCTTATGGATTGTGGCAGCTTGGTTAAACAAATGCGAATTAATTCAGTCGGGCTATAAGGGTTCGAAAGGAACTGATTCTTTCGAATCATGTCTTCAAAATATTCCGCTGGCGTGCGGAATTCAGACTGTTTGAAATTACGCTGCATGATAAGACTATGTTTGACTCTGTCTTGCGTGTTTTCGGACCAATATGCCGATAGAAATGCATGATAAAAATCATTTAGGCTATTACAATCTCTAATGATTGCGCGCATCCGCGTCGCCGGTTCGTTTTCTAAATACCCACACATAAATTCCAGTTTGTGACTTAGTGGCCAATTTGGTGGAAGTGCGTACATAAATTGATCTAACCATGCACATGGATGTATGTCATTCTTAGAATTGCGGAAGATTTTAAATTTCCGAACAGTCAAAAAGTGTTTATAGTCAAAGTTTTCGCCTCGTGGCGACAAAGACCTACCGCGTCTGTCCCAGTCCAAATGTCGATTATTGTCAAGTTCGCGCGCCTGTCGCTCTCTTGTTGCATCTCGTAAATGAAACAAATTACTTTCTTCAAACCCTTCTGCTATCTGTGATTCTAAATTCCTTCTGCTGTCTTTTCCTACGATTTCGCCTTCAATTTGTTTGACTTTCTTTCGTAATGCCTCCACTTCCCTTTTAACGCATTCATTAAATTTTCCCTGATTTTCAACATGTTTATTTATGCTCTGGTACTCTTCGGTTTCTGAAAATGGCAATGGAGCTGTGTCATCTGAATCTCTGTCCCCATTCAAACTAAGATTTGTCAATTTATCTGAAATCTCCTCCACTCTTTCCGATAAGTCACCTATTTGTTCTTTCTGTTTATTTACGTCTTCCGTAAGTGTCGCGACTCGGGTTTCAGTATTAACACATTTAGTAGTTAACTGTTCATACTGTTGTGTTAGGTTATTTAATCTGTCATCTGGTACGGATTCCTCGATTCTCTCAAATATTTCTTTCTTATCTTTTGCACGTTGTAAATTTAACTCTGAAAATTTCTGTACTATCACGCGATCTCTTTCCTCCTGTTCTCTATCCTGTTCCCTTTGTCTAATCTCTACTGCAATTAATCTATTATTGTGAGAATTCAAAATCGGTTGTACTTCTTCTCTGATTTCTTTCTTTAATTCATCTTTCATATTTTTGAAACATGTCCCTATTCGTGAATCTAACCGTGTTTCCATTGTTTCCATCTCTGTTTCTAGCCGTGTTGCCACCGTTTTCAATTCAGATCCTAACTGTGATCCCAATGAGTCTAACCGTGTTTCCATTGTTCCCATTTGTGATCCAGTGAGTCTAACCGTGCTTCCATTGTTCCCATCTGTGTTTTTAATTCAGATCTAAACTGTGTTTCCATTCGTGCTCCCAAATTTAATATAGCACCCATCAACTGCTCCATATCAGCCGGTTCGAAATTCTTTTCGCCCCTAACATTTCCCACAAAACCAGTTTCCCTCGTCATAGCTGTAAAGCTATCTGTGTTCGATACTGTTCCAGAATCTTCTATCGTTACTCTCGTATTCTGTGAATTTTCTGATTGAGAAAAACCTTGAACTGGTTCCGGACTATTTTCCCGACTTATTACATTGTTTTCCACTTCATTATCCATCATACTGTTGTCCTGTGTTGGCGAGTTCGCCATGTCAACAATTTCGTCATTCTCACTATTCATCATTTTTGCCTTTTTCATTGATCGCGTAATCATTTACAAAATATCCAAAACTCGTCACTATATGAAAATTACACACAATGACACTTTATCATCAACAATATCATTCACACGAAATGTTTCCCTCAAACACGATTAACGAACAATTGAAATAATTGCACTAAATTGTCAAACGCGTATACAAGACAACAAAGAAAAAATTATGAGAAAAAAAATACCATTAGAAGAATGACAATTACCAAATCTACACATGCAAAATAGACTACAATTACTAAACTACAAATTACTACAACAATCAGAAGAATTCCAAGGGACGATCCGAAGCAGCGGTCGCCACGTGCATGGGGGCTTAATAAAATGAAATGCAAATACTTTTTTAATTTCCTGTCGCTGTGTGTCCGATTACGCAAGTCTCGTAAACGGCTGGCCCTGACAACTAATTGTTACGCTATCTGACTGCATAGAATGACAACAAAGAATGAAATGAAAATTTTCGTTAACACAATTAATTAATTAAGTCCCCAGCAACTATAAAACCTACGAAACCAAAGCACAAGTATAACTGTTCTGTGTGTGGGAGTGTGACTCAACGCACATCTGGCACGGTTCTTCTTCAACAAGACAAGAATTTTTAAATATCATTTATACTGACGTGATAAAAGGAAATTGGAAATACTATAATTGTGCAAGAAACCCAGAATTACACTCTAATACAAGAACACACGCCAGATGCTTTGTTGACTGAACCTGTAATGAAGCATTATTCAGGACACACAAATAATAAGAAAATAAAGAACAGTAGTTAGTTACCTTAATTTATATTGACGAAAAGCACTCAGGTCATTACAATATCTCCATTGGAACAACATCTACTATCTCTCCCATCACATAGCTGCATAAAACATCGAACAAACACTCACTACTACCCCATCTCATTCCAACTTCAGATACAAGCAGTGTCCACCACAACTGCTCGGCAAGGACTGCCTGCCGCTACCTCTCAATGAGCACTGCCAGTGGAGGCGGCGGAACAATACTCTCTCTGGCGCGATTTTTGGCGCTGTGGCTCAGTGTAGCCACCTTTCATACAGTGTAGCCACCTTTCAAGGGTTTACAGGATAGTTGGTGCACTGTGGTCAGCCGGAACCCTGTTGATGAGTATGGTTGCCTGTTAAGGGGTTACAGGATGGATGGTGCACTGTGGTCAGCCGGATTCCTGTTGATGAGTATGCTTGCCTGTGAAGGGGTCACTGGATGTTTGATGCACTGTGATCAGCCAGAACCCTGTTGATGGGTGTGCTTGTCTGTGAAGGGGTCACTGTATGTTTGATGCACTGTGGTCAGCCAGAACCCGGCCGATGAGTATGCTTGCCTGTGAAGGGGTTACAGGTTGTGTGGTGCACTGTGGTCGGCCGGTACCCTGTTGATGAGTATGCTTGCCCGTGAAAGGGTTACGGGATGTTTGATCCTCTGTAGTCGGCCTGAACCCTGTTGATGAGTATGCTTTCCTGTGAAGGGGTTACAGGATGGTTGGTGCACTGTGGTCGGCCGGAACCCTATTGATGAGTATGCTTGCCCGTGAAGGTGTTTTGGGATGTTTGATGCACTGTGGTCAGCAGGAACCCTGATGATGAGTATGCTTGCCTGTGAATTGGTTACGGGTTGTTTGGTGCACTGTGGTCGCCCGGAACCCTGTCGATGAGTATGCTTGCCCATGAAGGGGTTACAGGATGGTTGGTGCACTGTGGTCGGCCGCAACCCTGTTGATGAGTATGCTTGCCTGTGGAGGGGTTACAGGATGTTTGGTGCACTGTGGTCGGCTGAAACCCTGTTGAAGAGTATGCTTTCCCATGAAGGTGTTACAGGATGTTTGTGACACTGTGGTCAGCTGGAACCCTGTTGATGAGTATGCTTGCCTGTGAAGGGGTTACGGAATGTTTGATTATCTGTGGTTGGCCCGAACTTTGTCGATGAATTTGCTTATCTGTGAAGGGGTTAAGGAACGTTTGGTGCAGTTGATCGGCCAGAACCCTGTCGATGAGTTTGCTTGCCCATGAAGGGGTTACAGGATGGTTGGCGCACTGTGGTCAGCAGGAACTCAGTTGGTGGTATGCTTGCCTGTTAAGGGGTTACGGGATGTTTGATCACTGTGGTTGGCCTTTACTCTGTCGTTGAGTATGCTTGCCCGTGAAGGGGTTACAGGATGTTTGGTGCACTGTAGTCGGCCGGAACCTTGTCGATGAGTATGCTTGCCCCTGAAGGGGTTACGGGATGTTTGAAGCACTGTGGTCAACCGAAACCCTGTCGATCAGTATGCTTGCCCATGAAGGGGTGACAGGATGGTTGGTGCACTGTTGTCAGCCGGAACCCTATTGATGAGTATCCTTGTCCGTAAAGGGGTTACAGGATGTTTGGTGCACTGTGGTCGACGAGAACCCTGTTGATGAGTATGCTTTCCCATGAAGGGGTTACGGGATGTATGGTGCCCTGTGGTTTGGCGGGAACCCTGTCGATGAGTATGCTTACCCATGTAGGGTTTACAGGAGGGTTGGTGCACTGTGGTCGTCCTGAACCCTGTTGAGGAGTATGCTTGCCCATGAAGGGGTTACGGGATGTATGGTGCCCTGTGGTTTGGCGGGAACCCTGTCGATGAGTATGCTTGCCCATGTAGGGTTTACAGGAGGGTTGGTGCACTGTGGTCGTCCTGAACCCTGTTGAGGAGTATGCTTGCCCGTGAAGGTGTTACAGGATGGTTGGTGCACTGTGGTCCCCGGAACCCTGTTGATGAGTATCCTTGTCCATGAAGGGCTTACAGAATGTTAGACCCACTGTGGTTGGCTGGAATCCTGTCATTCAGTATGCTTGCCTGTGAAGGGGTTATGTGATGTTTGGTGCACAGTGGTCGGCCTGAACCTAGTCGATGAGTATCCTTTTCTGTGAAGGGGTTACAGGATGTTTGGTGCAGTGTGCTCGGCTGGAACCTTGTTGATGAGTATGCTTGCCCATGAAGGGGTTACCTGATGTTTGGTGCCCTGTGGTAGGCTGGAACCCTGTCAATGAGTATGCTTCCCCATGAAATGGTTACAGGATATTTGATGCACTGTGGTCGGCCGGAACCCTGTTGATAAGTATTCTTTCCCACAAAGCGGGTTATGGGATGTTTGGTGCACTGTGGTCTGCCGGAACCCTGTCGATGAGTATGCTTGCCCATGAAGGGGTGACAGGATGGTTGGTGCACTGTTGTCAGCCGGAACCCTATTGATGAGTATCCTTGTCCGTAAAGGGGTTACAGGATGTTTGGTGCATTGTGGTCGACGAGAACCCTGTTGATGAGTATGCTTTCCCATGAAGGGGTTACGGGATGTATGGTGCCCTGTGGTTTGGCGGGAACCCTGTCGATGAGTATGCTTGCCCATGTAGGGTTTACAGGAGGGTTGGTGCACTGTGGTCGTCCTGAACCCTGTTGAGGAGTATGCTTGCCCATGAAGGGGTTACGGGATGTATGGTGCCCTGTGGTTTGGCGGGAACCCTGTCGATGAGTATGCTTGCCCATGTAGGGTTTACAGGAGGGTTGGTGCACTGTGGTCGTCCTGAACCCTGTTGAGGAGTATGCTTGCCCATGAAGGGGTTACTGGATGTTTGGTGCACTGTGGTCCGCCGGAACCCTGTTGAAGACTATGCGTGCCCGTGAAGGTGTTACAGGACGTTTGGTGCACTGTGGTCGGCCAGAACCCTGTCGAAAGAGTATGCTTGCCCATGAAGGGGTTGCAGGATGGTTGGTGCACTGTGGTCCCCGGAACCCTGTTGATGAGTATCCTTGTCCATGAAGGGCTTACAGAATGTTAGACCCACTGTGGTTGGCTGGAATCCTGTCATTCAGTATGCTTGCCTGTGAAGGGGTTATGTGATGTTTGGTGCACAGTGGTCGGCCTGAACCTAGTCGATGAGTATCCTTTTCTGTGAAGGGGTTACAGGATGTTTGGTGCAGTGTGCTCGGCTGGAACCTTGTTGATGAGTATGCTTGCCCATGAAGGGGTTACCTGATGTTTGGTGCCCTGTGGTAGGCTGGAACCCTGTCAATGAGTATGCTTCCCCATGAAATGGTTACAGGATATTTGATGCACTGTGGTCGGCCGGAACCCTGTTGATAAGTATTCTTTCCCACAAAGCGGGTTGTGGGATGTTTGGTGCACTGTGGTCTGCCGGAACCCTGTCGATGAGTATGCTTGCCCATGAAGGGGTTACAGGATGGTTGGTGCAATGTGGTCGGCAGGAACCCTGTCGATGAGTTTGCTTGCCTGTGAAGGGGTCACAGGATGGTTGGTGCACTGAGTTCAGCCGGAACCCTGTCGATGAGTATGCTTGTCTGTGATATGATTTCAGGATGTTTGGTCCACTGTGGTTGGCCGGAACCCTGTCGATGAGTATTCTTGTCCGTGAAGGTGTTACAGGATGTTTGGTGCACTGTGGTCAGCCAGAAGCCTGCTGATGAGTATGCTTGCCCGTGAAGGGGTTATGAGATGTTTGGTGCACTGTGGTTGACCAGAGCCCTGTCGATGAGTATACTTCCCCTCAGGTCACCATGCAATCTAACATGGGGCCACAGTCATATCCTAATGCCTCATCCACAATAAGGCCCCGTGCTAACTTGTTATGAGCTGAAAACCCGGTTTCAGGGGAGTTCGTGGTATCTCTGTGTCCTTCACAACTATCACTCAACATCTGACTCGGCTCACGCCCCTTACTTCTCCTACGACGCCTGATAACAAACACAAACAGTACTAATTGCAGTCTGGTTTTACCTGATGCAGAAATTTAAAACTCCAATTATTTACATACCCACTGATATTGTGTACTTGTCGAGTTTACATTGACTTCCGATTCTGGCGCTTCACATTTTTTTTCTGCCTGTGTTTATCGTGACATCCACCTGAAGCCCATCCAATGCGATGATTACACAAAAACAATATATGAAACTGATTTCAATTAAACAGCCAGTAATGGAATTAAAAGAACGAACGAATAGTTGTAATTTCTTTTTACTCTTATCTGATAATAAGTATGGTGGTGTTTGTGTTTAACGTCGGCGACGAGTTCATTAGAGACGATGTATGGGACACAATTTAAGTAGTCGCTTATCGATTATGGGAGCGAAGTCGATCGCAACACGTTGTGGGAGAATCTTTGATCTAACCCGATATCATATAAATTCTATTTTTGCTATACACAAGACGTGTTTCTAACATCAACACAACATTGCTGAATTGTTGCTGATTACGTAAACACCAGAAAAACCGTCAGTAAATTTGTTTTCAGAGCTCCATACCAAATTCATACTTCGAATTTGATAAGAAGATAAATAACCCCACATTTTGCTGCCATAAATTGAGGATCTGCAACAACAACTTAACATAGAATATTACGTTCCTTGAGGGCCTTACTATTTTGCCTAATTACAAAACTGTATCAGGTGTGGGCAAAGAAATTCACAGTGCAATATAAAAATCCATTTGAACGATGTTTTCAAATGTGTGAGCCATTCAGCTTATGTTAGCGGACAAGAGATCATGTTTATACCTACAACTTGATTTCAAACATATCAGGTGAATTAATACAAATAAAATATTTAGCCGTCTTTATATCAATATTTTGCCATCCATATATATGGTGGTTACATGAAACCTAAGATCAGTTTTGGAAACAGCATAACGAAGGCTTTACTGTGAAACGTTTTACAGTAATTTTACAGTCATATTAAATTTTGTAAAAACCACATTTATTTTATTTTGTAAACACGGCAGAGTGCTTTGTGGATGAAACAGATTATTCAAGTATTGTTGCTATAGCTTTTGTATACACTGTAACAGATTTCATTTGCAACTGTCAGTCTCTTTTGTGTTAGAAGTATTACAAATCAAAACGGTGCTTGTCACGAGCAAGCGTACTTCTACTATGAAGTACATATCTATATGTCGTTTTCGTGACCTCACATACCCTAATCTGGTGGGGACAGGCATGTCTACTCGTACATATGCTTTTTTGGGAGACGCCAACACCGACTGCTTGCAAGATGTAGTTGGGATAGGTCGTGTGACTTACCATTCATGTGGTTTTTGTGATTGTCTGCCAAAATTAAGTTGGCAACTCTAGAACTATGTGGCCGACGGTTTGTTAATGCGTGAACTTCTATTTCTGTTAATAGTGTGAACTACGTTTACCAATAAAGCATAACTGTGAATTAATGTTTCGACTTATTTATTAATACATGGAACATAATATAACTGAACCTAGGTGCCTATCTCCTGGAATGTACTGCAGCCGTTTTAAATACGTCACGGTAATCATTGAGATCCAGTAGATAAATTTGTGACGTCATTTTAATTTTTGGGGTTCAGAAATGATTTTGGACATCCAGTGCCGGCCGCTGTGGCCGAGCGGTTCTAGGCGCTTCAGTCCGGAACTGCGCTGCTGCCACGGTCGCAGGTTCGAATCCTGTCTCTGGCATGGATGTGTATGATGTCGATAGGTTAGTTAGGTTTAAGTAGTTCTATGTCTAGGGGACTGATGACCTCAGACGTTAAGTCCTATAGTGCTTAGAGCCATTTGAACCCTCCTGTTATAGGCAACCCTGCAAGCACAAGTGCAGATTGGGGAAAGATGTGGAAGGAAATCTGTCGTATTCTTTGAAAGGAACCGTTCCATCATTCGTCTTTTACAGATCTGGGGAAATCACGGGAAACGTAACTCTGGATGACTTGACGAGGATCTGAAGCTTCCGCCTCCAAAATACGAGTACAGTGTCTCACTGCTACCCCACCTCCTTCGTCTTGATCCGAATATTACGTACTGGTTTAGTGTAGGGGGCAGGTGCTTGCAGAGCCGCAGTCGTGTTTGAATAGCTCAGTCGATAAGAATATTTCCCGCGAAAGGAGTTCTGGGTTTGAGTCCCATTCCGGCACACTGCATCAGTCAGCCATGGTGTTTCCCACTCTACTCTAGGCTATACCTCTGCGGTACACTTCGTTCTTGCAGTGCTACTCCAGAAGGGTGCGCAACAGTGTTGCTATGACGCTGGGAAATTGGGCTGAGGGGCTGCTAGCAGAAATGAAGCTGTGCCAACGAGTTGTGGCACGTGCCGCCATAGCTTAGTAGGTAAAAGCATTGTCCGGAAAATGGTGGATCTTGGTTCGAGTCCCGGTGCGTCATACGGTTTTAATCAGTCAGGTAGTTTTACACCAAACTTTTTACCTAGCGAGATATGCTAAAAACTCCTCCTCCCGAATAGGCCGTGAAGGCCCAGCGGTACCGACTGGCCGCCGTGTCATCCTCAGTCCATAGGCGTCACTGAATGCGGATATGGAGGGGCATGTGGTCAGAACACCGCTCTCCTTGCCGTTTCCGATACCGGAGCCGCTACTTCTCAGTCTAGTAGCTCCTCAGTTTGCCTCACAAGGGCTGAGTGCACCCCGCTTACCAACAGCGCTCGACAACCGGATGGTCACCCATCCAAGTGCTAGCCCAGCCCGACAGCGCTTAACTTCGGTGTTACCACTGCGGCAAGGCCGTTAGCGAGATAAGGCACTGACTAATACTCAACATAAGTGCCGCTGAAATTCTCTTATAGTCATCAGTGGCTATTAGGACATCCCAGGGGTTTCTTAAACAATTAAGGCGATTACCTGAATAGTTCTCTTGATACACCGTGACCGCTGCCTTCTTTTATCCCTGCTCATCTAATCTAGAACCAATATCATGGACACGTCCCTAATTGGGTGCATGTCGACGAGAAGTTAAACTCTATCTTTCATTTTATAACTGAGTTCCTGTTACTGTGCCATTTCATAAGACTTCGTACCATTACGATTAAATATCTAATCTGGTTTACCATGTGCTATACCATTAAACTTGCAAAAGAACTAAATAAAGCTGGTAAATGTTTAGATTCTCCGTTTCATCTTTACATATATATTTTAGTTCTCTGATTGCAGTGTTCTTTACTTCGTGAAGAGTGACTGCTCTTCAGTTCAAGAATGATCCTGAAAACCGAAATTTGTTTTAGGCTCCCTAGCTTGATGTGCGTAGTCATCCAGATATGCCTTCTTTCTGAGTAAGCTGGCGTCACTTCCTGGTTACCTCAAATGCAAGTGGAAAATGGTTCAAATGGCTCTGAGCACTATGGGACTCAACATCTTAGGTCATAAGTCCCCTAGAACTTAGAACTACTTAAACCTAACTAACCTAAGGACATCACACACACCCATGCCCGAGGCAGGATTCGAACCTGCGACCGTAGCAGTCCCGCGGTTCCGGACTGCAAGTGGAAAATAAAGGTATCGTATGTCCTCGTGCTTCCCTTACAGTCACTCCCTTGTTCTCCTCAAATACATTAATCACGGCCCTGTTTTTTTATATACATATATAATATAGATCTGGACAAAACTGTCAAGTAAAATCAAACTTGTGCATATATTTTCCTGTTCTTCTGCTACTAGCCAATGTCCTGCCAACACGATGAATAACGCAACATTCATTAACTAATAATTGTTGACAAAAAAGGAGTTCAGTATATTAACGAAGAACACTGTATGATTTTACACTTGCAGAAGTGTTAAGATTCAGTGGCGCTTCTACATATGTCCATACTTAGGTTACACGGGAAAAGTGTGCTCTGACCCAAGGCAGATATATATAATGAGAGAGAATTTGTCTGTGGGCAGCAGAATGTCACCCTGTCTTCACCAAAGTGGAATTAATTTCGGTGAGATCTCTTGAAACGCTTTACTAACTCGTATTAAATCTGTAGAAAGATTCTGGCACTTCTAATTAATTGCATTAATTCTCGTCCCCTCCTCAAACCTGTTGAAGGGCGTATGTCAGTGTGCCATTCACATACACATCACGTTATTGAAAACGTAAAAATATATAGGTCCTACTTCAAATTGACATTCTGCTGTTCGTATCTTTGTAACGAACAAAGTTACAACGAAGATAATCAAATGGCTCTAAGCACTCTGGGACTTAACATCGGAGGTCATCAGTCCCCTGGACTTAGAACTACTTAAACCCAACTAACCTAAGGACATCACACACATGCATGCCCGAGACAGTATTCGAACCTGCGACCGTAGGAGCAGAGCGGTTCCGGACTGAAGCGCCTAGAACCGCTCGGCCACAGCGGCCGGCAAGATAATCATGCTGGTTAATGTTCCACTAGTAGCTAAACAACTTTTATTCCTCACTTTTTTTCTGAACAAAAATTAATTTGCAGTGGTCAAGATAAATGGGACAGCCTGTCTGACAAAAAGTTGCATGTTAATATTTATAGTGTTTTCTAGAGACAGCTACATGTCCAGTTACATTAATGTGACCAGTGCCTACGTTCGAAATAAACGTACGATGACCACAGACAGACTGCCCGTGGGCCGGCTGGTGTGGCCGAGCGGTTCTAGGCGCTTCAGTCTGGAACCGCGCGACTGCTACGGTCGCAGGTTCGAATTCTACCTCGGGCATGGATGTGTTTGATGTCCTTAGGTTAGTTAGGTTTAAGTAGTTCTGTGTCCTAGGAGACTGATGACCTCAGATGTTACGTCCCATAGTGCTCAGAGCTTTCAAATGAATCGGGTTTTATGCGCCATCGGACAAATTGCTGTTGGCGAGTACGACGTAAAACGTCTGAAAGTAAACAAGGAGGGATCGTTATGGTGAGGGGAAAATTTTCTTGGCATTCCCCGGGTGATCTCGTCATTATGGAAGGCACGAAGGATCAACACAGGTAATCATCTATCCTTAAGGACCATTTTCTCTCCTTCATGCATGCTTTTCCTCGGCACGATGTCAACTTCCAGCAGGACAATGCAACGTGTCATACAACTCGCAGTGCACGTGCGTCGTTCGAAGAGCACCAGGATGAATTTACCGTACTTCCCAGGCTAGCCAACTCCCCGGATTTAAACCCGATCGAGAACCTGTGTGATCACCTCGTTCGGGGACACTCTTCCTGCACGTCTCTCAGGCTTTTGACAGGTGGCAACGTTAATGTGATTGGACAGAGTAGTTTCGCATATGTAAATGAAACGCAATGTTTTCCAAAGCAGAGGGATGCTGTTTCTGTTTACAATATTACTTCGGCGCTTTAGCGTAACAAACCATATACGTTGAGATCATATTATGCTGAACCAGTGTTAATATTAATGTGAGTACTATATTCAAATCTCTCCCGGAAGAACAATACAAATTTACATGATATATCCGAGATGTGCGTAGCTACAACAAGCGGTTACAGAATCCTCTGCCGGCCGCGGTGGTCTAGCGGTTCTGGCGCTGCAGTCCGGAACCGCGGGACTGCTACGGTCGCAGGTTCGAATCCTGCCTCGGGCATGGGTGTGTGTGATGTCCTTAGGTTAGTTAGGTTTAAGTAGTTCTAAGTTCTAGGGGACTTATGACCTAAGATGTTGAGTCCCATAGTGCTCAGAGCCATTTTTTGAACCAGAATCCTCTGTGCAATGTGTTGTTTCTTTTAAGTTAATTGTCGACTTTTCATGCCGACTAAGCAGGTTATTTCAATAAGATACTCCGACCTATACATGGAAATGTATCAGTTCCTTACATCCATACATCAGCCAGTGCTTACCTCTTGCGTATTACCTGCTTTACTTGCAAACATGCGCATCAGGGAACATAAATTCCACGTAACTTGTGGTAGTCGCCTGTATGCATAAGACATTCAGAAACAACATCAGTTTACCTAACAAACACAGCAGCCCCCATCTCTTCCCTAAATAACATAGCTTATACTGCACCGTCGCTGCTTCTCCCCCCCCCCCCCCCCCTTAAAGGCACAGCACGTACCAACGTAGCGCGTTTCTGCAGATATAGCCTACGTCCTGCGCTTTCATTTGCTTTTACTGCACGGTAGCTGAGTGATCTCGGCAATTGCGAGGGCTATGGCGGATGTGGCGTCTCCTTCATATTGGTTAACGTCTGTATAGCTCCTGTTTAAAGGTGATATGATAGAAGTGTAACACACACATGTATTTCTCTATGACAGGGCTTCCCAACCTTTTCGGCTGTCGGACCCCTTCTTCAGTCGAAAAACCATGGCGGACCCTTAGTCAGTCAAGAGCACAGTAACTTTAAATTTCAGAGCGAAACCCATGGGAACTGAAAGCTTCTTAATGCAAGTGCCATGTTCCCAATGACCCCCCCCCCCCCTGAGTATCAATAGTCTTTGGTTTAGAGATGAATGAAAAAACTTGAAATTAACGATCCAATTTGAATTCCCACTGTATCAAGGCACTTGCTAGTGGATTTAGTTCTTTTGTTCAACACACTATAGCCTGATTAAAATTACTTGGTAATTGAAATTTCACACGATGGAGCTGTCTTCCTCCAAGAGCAATCAACGTCACGTACAAACTGTTCGCTGTTGACAAGTTGCCGCTTATGGTCTGTTCACTTCCACTATTTGGCTACTGTTGTGTAAGGAGCATGCCTATTTCGTAACAGTCGTGTGTGTGTGTATGTGTATGTGTGTGTGTGTGTGTGTGTGTGTGTGTGTGTGTGTGTGTGGTTTTTCGTGAAATCCGAAGAAAAATGTTCAAATGTATGTAAAGTCTTCCTTTGGTCGTCCTCCCTTCTCATTCATTTCAACTGAAAACTTCCCTTATTGTGAAGGCGATGGAGAAACTGCACCCTTCTTCAATGATCCTGACTTCAGCCACCAATCCATGTTAGAAGTAATAATCTGGTCACAAATCGACTTATCAAATAGGTAGTGCACTGACAAAGCAAGTTTAACATTTAATGATGCCTGGGGCCGCATACGTGCCAGCGAGCGCTGTGATTGGTCGACAAAGCTCGCTCCTCACATACGTAAAAGGTTTCAGCGCTTGTAGCGCCGTGAGCAGGCGCACAAACGACCCCCGTATTGTTGCTAAACAGTCGATCAGAGAAGCCGCATTCTCCGGCACTAAAGTGTGTACACGTTCTCACTTAGGAACCGCAAAGGGTGCTTGGGGATACGACCTGAAGTAAAAGTACACATGTTTTACACACGCAAAAAAAATAGTGATGAATTTGATTTTCACATTTTTATTCAATAAATTTACTCATTATTTTACACGATTTGGTGAAAGGTGGCCGCGGATCCCCTAGAAAGAGTCGGCTTCATGGAATTATTTGAGTACAGGCACTGTAAATAATACTAATTAAATTGTTGCTAGGCCGTGAATTTAAATATCTACAGGCACGTTAATAGTTACAACAATACAGTCCGCGAGGACATGGCGGCGCAGTCGGCAACGGCTACTGGTAATTTATCCCTCTGAGCTGCTTACTTATATCACACCTCCGATGGAGAAATCTTAGACGGCACGACTTTAGTTCGCTTGAACATTGACTTAAACAAGAAATTCCACAAGGTACGAACTACCAGGAGCAATGCTAGAAATCCAGTTTTTTATCGTTTTTCATGTATTCTTGACTGTAACAGAAAATTACAGTTGCCCCTAGAGCCTCCTGAGCGTACGTAAAATATTACTACAGACACACGACTTATAATCCAGAAAATGAAAACTCAGGTCTGCCTAGTACATGTCTAGCTAAAAAAGACGATCAGCCAACAAGGTCGAATATGCTACGAGAGTTCTGTTGTCTTCACACTAGACAAAAGACGAATGACATTCTATCGAAGAGTCTAGCTCGCTAATTATGTCTCAGATAATTCGAAAATGTCAACACTAATCTCATCAGAAGTTATTTAATTCAGTTTTGGCATTACACGAATGACTGTAGCAATATATGCGAAAGATCTTCCGTCTACAATCGTGGCAACATTTTTAGCGATAGGCAATTTAAAAATGTCCTCTTGATTTTTGTAAACATACCAGGGAGAGCATAATGGAACAATTGACAGGAATGGGGGAAAGAAATACAGTAGAAGAAGAATGGGTAGCTCTGAGGGATGAAGTAGTGAAGGCAGCAGAGGATCAAGTAGGTAAAAAGACGAGGGCTAATAGAAATCCTTGGGTAACAGAAGAAATATTGAATTTAATTGATGAAAGGAGAAAATATAAAAATGCAGTAAATGAAGCAGGCAAAAAGGAATACAAACGTCTCAAAAATGAAATAGACAGGAAGTGCAAAATGGCTAAGCAGGGACGGCTAGAGGCCAATGTAAGGATGTAGAGGCTTATCTCACTAGGGGTAAGATAGATACTGCCTACAGGAAAATTAAAGAGACCTTTGGAGAAAAGAGAACCACTTGTATGAACATCAAGAGCTCAGATGGAAACCCAGTTCTAAGCAAAGAAGGGAAGGCAGAAAGGTGGAAGGAGTATATAGAGGGTTTATACAAGGGCGATGTACTTGAGGACAATATTATGGAAATGGAAGAGGATGTAGATGAAGACGAAATGGGAGATAAGATACTGCGTGAAGAGTTTGACAGAGCACTGAAAGACCTGAGTCGAAACAAGGCCCCGGGAGTAGACAACATTCCATTTGAACTACTGATGGCCTCGGGAGAGCCAGTCATGACAAAACTCTACCATCTGGTGAGCACGATGTATGAGACAGGCGAAATACCCTCAGACTTCAAGAAGAATATAATAATTCCAATCCCAAAGAAAGCAGGTGTTGACAGATGTGAAAATCACCGAACTATCAGTTTAATAAGTCACAGCTGCAAAATACTAACGCGAATTCTTTACAGACGAATGGAAAAACTGGTAGAAGCCGACCTCGGGGAAGATCAGTTTGGATTCCGTAGAAATGTTGGAACACGAGAGGCAATACTAACCTTACGACTTATCTTAGAAGAAAGATTAAGAAAAGGCAAACCTACGTTTCTAGCATTTGTAGACTTAGAGAAAGCTTTTGACAATGTTAACTGGAATACTCTCTTTCAAATTCTGAAGGTGGCAGGGGTAAAATACAGGGAGCGAAAGGCTATTTACAGTTTGTACAGAAACCAGATGGCAGTTATAAGAGTCGAGGGGCATGAAAGGGAAGCAGTGGTTGGGAAAGGAGTAAGACAGGGTTGTAGCCTCTCCCCGATGTTATTCAATCTGTATATTGAGCAAGCAGTAAAGGAAACAAAAGAAAAATTCGGAGTAGGTATTAAAATTCATGGAGAAGAAGTAAAAACTTTGAGGTTCGCCGATGACATTGTAATTCTGTCAGAGACAGCAAAGGACTTGGAAGAGCAGTTGAACGGAATGGACAGTGTCTTGAAAGGAGGATATAAGATGAACATCAACAAACGCAAAACGAGGATAATGGAATGTAGTCAAATTAAGTCGGGTGATGCTGAGGGAATTAGATTAGGAAATGAGACACTTAAAGTAGTAAAGGAGTTTTGCTATTTAGGGAGTAAAATAACCGATGATGGTCGAAGTAGAGAGGATATAAAATGTAGACTGGCAATGGCAAGGAAAGCGTTTCTCAAGAAGAGGAATTTGTTAACATCGAGTGTAGATTTAAGTGTCAGGAAGTCGTTTCTGAAAGTATTTGTATGGAGTGTAGCCATGTATGTAAGTGAAACATGGACGATAACTAGTTTGGACAAGAAGAGAATAGAAGCTTTCGAAATGTGGTGCTACAGAAGAATGCTGAAGATAAGGTGGGTAGATCACGTAACTAATGAGGAGGTATTGAATAGGATTGGGGAGAAGAGAAGTTTGTGGCACAACTTGACTAGAAGAAGGGATCGGTTGGTAGGACATGTTTTGAGGCATCAAGGGATCACAAATTTAGCATTGGAGGGCAGTGTGGAGGGTAAAAATCGTAGAGGGAGACCAAGAGATGAATACACTAAGCAGATTCAGAAGGATGTAGGTTGCAGTAGATACTGGGAGATGAAGAAACTTGCACAGGATAGAGTAGCATGGAGAGCTGCATCAAACCAGTCTCGGGACTGAAGACCACAACAACAACAACCAGTCTCCTAGTAAGTAACCATTATTGTGAAATAATTTAACCACACTTTAGTTAACAGTCATCAAGACACCCACTTCTGCACTTCGTGAGACTATAGACACTATTCAGAATATCTAGCTAAGTGCCCGAAGATCTGACACCGCACAGATCTTCCATCGAAGTCAGTCCCCTCTCAAGAATATCAAACATCTTATCGAGATATGTAAGGATCTCATTTTATTACCTCTCCTGCCTAAAATTTGTGCTCGAAGAGCAACGAAGAAAATGAAAATAACAGAGCACGGCAAGAATAAAAGTTCTAAAGGACGAGATACTAACACCGGCGCTCGGAATTACATTTGTTTCCGATTGAAAGTAAGAAAGACCTACACGACCCAATTAACCGGATATGTACTCTGCGTAGCTGTGCATCCCAATTAAGGATTAACAATAGCGGGGCAAAAATAATAAAGATGACCAGTAAGAAAGGTAATACGCAAGTAAACAGGTAAACGTAGAAAGAGAAGTTTAAAAAATGATTTATTCCAGATGCATTTGAAACCAAATCAAGTAAGACAGAAGACATATAAATATGTAAAGAACCGGGTGCCACAAGCAATGATAACTTTCTTCAACGAAAGAAATTTTCTGGTATCATACATGGGACGTGAGTTACAAGAAAACGCAAACGCAAGCTCCTAGTTCACGAAGATTTATTACATCTATCCCCAAAAACAGTTTTACAAAATCTTTTACAAACCGGCCTTCCAATAGCCACCAATAACAAATATAATTAACCTTATACAGCCTTTGTAAGATTATACGTAATGAAATAAGTTAAGTAAAGATTCTTCCTTTCAGCTAAATAATATATAGTCCCAGATAAATATAGATGACAAGCATAACTGCCTACAAATTTAACTGAGATTTATCAGGACTACATCCCCGTTGGCAAAACAAGCAACAGCATAGAATATTAAATAACAAATTTTAAATGAAGGAGCAAATTCCCCAACGGGAACCTTAGACCTATAAACAGATCAGAGAACAACGGATTTCCACCAATTATATACTGAATTATTCCACTGAACTCGCTCGTGAAATCCCTTTCAAGTATAACAACATTTAGGTAACAACAATATTTAGGCAGAAAAGACAGTTGTATTAATAGTCCGTTTCAGTTCCACGCAACAGCAGGTTCAGCCCAACGGATGACCCACCCTAAAACAAGAGTGACCAAACTACTAGGAACAGGGGACGCACCTTGGCTCAGCCCAAACACATTAACGAGAGGAGTCTCCAAATAATTACAAGAGAGAGAATACTCAACTTCTGTCAACTACTGGGGCGAGCAGCGATTCTGACAGGATACAGCCAAGCAGCGCCGAGCGTCACCAAGGCGTGGCTGGCCGAGCTAACGGCGTCCGAACACATATCAATCAAGGCACCGCCCCCTGTATTGGTAAATCCGGAATTGGTTGTGCCCGCCGCTCGTAGTACACTGTATCATTAAAAAAAAGGACAGACACCCAAACAAAAGGACACAACACAAGCCCTCTTATTTCAGAGTTATGCCCCCCTCCCCCCTTTAAATTTAATCCCTTAACACATTCAAGACCTCGGACAAATAACATTTCACTTCTTACAGCTCGTAATTCTTTACTCTTACAGGCAGACCCCAATAACAAACATCAAGTCTCGAGAAGTTAATGGCCTGCCGAACCAAGAGCATTAAAACTCATAATACAAGAACCATAAGACGCTCAAGTAACATTACAAGCACACTGTCTTAACACTAAACATGGTCTGCGCACTATTCTAGAATGACTCATGCAGCCTTCACTCAACTCACGTAGTGACTGAGCAGTCTTTTACACTATTAACACCACTACTCAATATACATCGTAACCGAGACTGGATTCCTTATTCCCGCCACGGCGAGGATAATCACATACAAATCACTGTGAACACAAACTACGATCAGATTGCTCACAAAACACAACTTCAATGAAGTAACAGATGCCCACGGTTAGTAGCAGAAAACGACGAGAGACCACATAGCGTACATAGGCATCCAGCATCAGGTAGTACTATATATATACATCTACATCTACATCCATACTCCGCAAGCCACCTGACAGTGTGTGGCGGAGGGTACCTTGAGTACCTCTATCGGCTCTCCCTTCTATTCCAGTCTCGTATTGTTCGTGGAAAGAAGGATTGTCAGTATGCTTCTGTGTGGGCTCTAATCTCTCTGATTTTATCTTCATGGTCTCTTCGCGAGATATGCGTAGGAGGGAGCAATATACTGCTTCACTCCTCGGCGAAGGTATTCTCGAAATTTCAACAAAAGCCCGTACCGAACTACGTAGCGTCTCTCCCGCAGAGTCTTCCACTGGAGTTTATCTATCATATCCGTAACGCTTTCGCGATTACTAAATGATCCTGTAACGAAGCGCGCAGCTCTCCGTTGGATCTTCTCTATCTCTTCTATCAACCCTATCTGGTACGGATCCCACACTGCTGAGCAGTATTCAAGCAGTGGGTGAACAAGCGTACTGTAACCTACTTCCTTTGTTTTCGGATTGCATTTCCTTAGGATTCTTCCACGGATCTCAGTCTGGCATCTGCTTTACCGACGATCAACTTTATATGAGCATTCCATTTTAAATCACTCCTAATGCGTACTCCAAGATAATTTATGGAATTAACTGCTTACAGTTGCTGACCTGCTATGTTGTAGCTAAATGATAAGGGATGTTTCTTTCTATGTATCGCAGCACATTACACTTGTCTACTTTGAGATTCAACTGCCATTCCCTGCACCATGCGTCAATTTGCTGCAGATTCTCCTGCATTTCAGTACAATTTTCCATTGTTACAACCTCTCGATATACCACCGCATCATCCGCAAAAAGCCTCAGTGAACTTCCGATGTTATCCACAAGGTCATTTATGTATATTGTGAATAGCAACGGGCCTACGACACTCCCCTGCGGAACACCTGAAATCACTCTTACTTCGGAAGACTTCTCTCCATTGAGAATGGCATGCTGCGTTCTGTTATCTAGGAACTCTTCAATCCAATCACACAATTGGTCCGATAGTTCATATGCTCTTACTTTGTTCATTAAACGACTGTGGGGAACTGTATCGAACGCCTTGCCGAAGTCAAGAAACACGGCATCTACCTGGGAACCCGTGTCTATGGCCCTCTGAGTCTCGTGGACGAATAGCCCGAGCTGGGTTTCACACGATCGTCTTTTTCGAAACCCATGCTGATTCCTACAGAGTAGATTTTTAGTCTCCAGCAAAGTCATTATACTCGAATATAATATGTGTTCCAAAATTCTACAACTGATCGACGTTAGAGATATAGGTTTATAGTTCTGCACATCTGTTCGACGTCCCTTCTTGAAAACGGGGATGACATGTGCCCTTTTCCAATCCTATGGAACGCTACGCTCCTCTAGAGACCTACGGTACACCGCTGGAAGAAGAGGGGCAAGTTCCTTCGCGTACTCTGTATAAAATCGAACTGCTATCCCATCAGGTCCAGCGGTCTTTCCTTTTTTGAGCGATTTTAATTGTTTCTCTATCCCTCTGTTATCTATTTCGATATCTACCATTTTGTTATCTGTGCGACAATCTTGAGAAGGAACTACAGTGCGGTCTTCCTCTGTGAAACAGCTTTGTAAAAAGGCATTTAGTGTTTCGGCCTTTAGTCTGTCATCCTCTGTTTCAGTACCATTTTGGTCACAGAGTGTCTGGACATTTTGTTTTGATTCACCTACCGCTTTGACATAAGACCAAAATTTCTTAGGATTTTCTGCCAAGTCAGTACATAGAACTTTACTTTCGATTTCATTGAACGCCTCTCGCATAGCCCTCCTCACACTACATTTCGCTTTGCGTAATTTTTGTTTGTCTGCTAGGCTTTGGCTATATTTATGTTTGCTGTGAAGTTCCCTTTGCTTCCTGAGCAGTTTTCTAACTCAGTTGTTGTACCAAGGTGGCTGTTTTCCATCTCTTACGATCTTGCTTGGCACATTCCCATCTAACACATATTGTACGATGGTTTTGAACTTTGTCCACTGATCCTCAACACTATCTGTACTTGAGACAAAACTTTTGTGTTGAGCCATCAGGTACTCTGACATCTGCTTTTTGTCACTTTTGCTAAACAGAAACATCTTCCTACCTTTTTAATATTTCTATTTACGGCTGAAATCATCGATGCAGTAACCGCTTTATGATTGCTGATTCCCTGTTCTGCGTTAACTGTTTCAAATGCTTCGGGTCTGTTTGTCACCAGAAGGTCTAATATGTTATCGCCACGAGTCGGTTCTCTGTTTAACTGCTCAAGTTAGATTTCAGATAAAGCACTTAAAAAAATTTCTCTGGATTCTTTGTCTCTGCCATCCGTCATGAACGTTTGAGTCTCCCAGTCTATATCCGGCAAATTAAAATCTCCACCCAGAACTATAACATGGTGGGGAAATCTACTCGAAATGTTTTCCAAATTATCCTTCAAGTGCTCAGCCACAACAGCTGCTGAGCCAGGGGGCCTATAGAGACATCCAATTGCCATGTCTGAGCCTGCTTTAACCGTGACCTTCACCCAAATTATTTCACATTTCGGATCTCCGTCAATTTCCTTCGATACTACTGCACTTCTTATCGCTATAAACACGCTCCCCCCCTTCCTGTCCAGCCTGTCTCTGCAGTATACATTCCAATCTGAGTTTAGAATTTCATTAGTGTTTACATCTGGCTTCAGCCAACTTTCTCTCGGTAGTACTATGTGGGCATTGTGACCGTTTATTAATGAGAGCAGTTCTGGGACCTTTTCTGTAGACGCTCCTGCAGTTTACTATTAGCACATTAATATTGTTATTCCCTGTTGCATTTTGCCTACTCCTACCTTGCCGCGTCTCAGGAGGCGTCTTGTCGGGCCTAGGGAGGGAATTCTCTAACCTAAAAAACCCACATGTGCACTCCACACGTACTCCGCTACCCTTTTAGCCGCTTCCGGCGTGTAGTGCACGCCTGAACTATTCAGGGGGACCCTACATTTCTCCACCCGATAGCGGAGGTCGAGAAATTTGCACCCCAGATCTCCGCAGAATCGTCTAAGCCTCTTGTTTAAGCTTTCCACTCGGCTCCAAACCAGAGGACCGCGATCGGTTCTGGGAACGATACCACAAATAGTTAGCTCTGATTCCACCCCGCGAGCGAGGCTTTCCACCTTCACCAACTCCGCCAACCGCCTGTACGAACTGAGGATGACCTCTGAACCCAGACGGCAGGAGTCATTGGTGCCGACATGAGCAACAATTTGCAGTCGGGTGCACCCAGTGCTCTTTATCGCAGCCAGCAGGGCCTCCTCCACATCACAGATGAGACTCCCCGGCAAGCAGACAGAGTGGACACTGGCCTTCTTCCCCGACCTTTCCACTATTTGCCTACGGGGCTCCATCACCCGCGTAACGTTGGAGCTCCCAATCACTAATAAACCCCTCCCCCCGTGTGCCTGCTCAGACCTTGCTGAAGGAGCAGCCACATGTCCACTCACAGGCAGAGCGGGCGATGCCACACGGCCAGCCTCCACATTGACCCTCCGCCTCGTGCGCCGCGGACGCCGCTAAACCCGCCACTCCCCTTGGGGAGAGGGTGCCCCAACCGCACCCGATACCCGCGAAGATGTCTCGACAGCAGGGACAGTGGGTGAAGCATGTAACACCTGGGGTGTACCTTGCGACGCACCAGACTCCCCACTGCCGCTACACTCCGAGGCAGCAGCCTGAAGACGGCTGACCGCGGCCATCAACACGTTCAGCTGTTCGCGTACAGTGGCCAGCTCCTCCTGCGTCCGTACACAGCAGTCACACATCCTATCCATCCTAAGAAATCAATTTACTGTAGAGAGTTAATCAACTTTTAACTAGACTGCTAATTCACTAAAGACGGCTGATAGTTGACTAAACTGTGGTTACTAGACACTTCTTGTAGAAAACAATTAAAACAGCACTACCTGTCTCTGGACTGTATTGAAAACAAACACTAGCACTACTGTCACTGTGGCTGACTAAAGGGACTCACTCTGTATGTATTCAAAACAAACACAAAATCTATGGAACACTATGACTAGCACTCGACAATTAAAGCTTACTAAAAGCAAAAACACACGGAAGGGGGAGGGACAAGTAAGAAAAATACAGTTAATACTTAAATTAACGTAGCTCGCTGCACAGCAGACGTGACACAGACGGCAGTTACGCACTTGTTAGTGCATTGGAGGGCATCACCACCAGCCCACCGCCGACACAGCGCCGCGAACAACCAACATTCCTCCGTAACGGTCCCTCCAAGGCTCGCCAACACAACAAATGCCCAAGCAACGGACAAGGACGACCACCAGGGCCCCGGGGCGGAAAAACGAGAGAGCCATACTCGGAAGCGCCGCTCTTAAATAGCGGCCAGAAGAGGAAAACCAAATAGAAAACGCGCATGCGAGAACGAGCGGGATTACTACCCCTACTAGATAAGAGAATCACTGGCACCAGCTTCTCCCCCACGACTCAATACATTTCGTTTTACCTGCAGGAGTAATTGTGGAAATGGAAGTGCGGAAAACAGCACTGACTAAACTGAAACCCGCAGCAAAGAAACTGATGATACTGTACTGAAATTCGTTGGACTACTACGCAAATTTACACGTTAAATACCAAACATTGAAATATTATACTGGACGCGTAATGAAAGAATTCTTTGAAAAACTTTTCTGTGTTACGTAGATAGAGGATTGTGGCATCCACGATTAGTTATCCTGCAAACTGGAGGAACTTCAGGTAGGAATAATTCCGTGGAACGAGCGCCAGCGTACGTGTTGGAGATTATCTAATACGGTGAGCATATTTGCTCAGGAAAGAACGCAGGTAAGAATTTCATCAAGCTTGCTTGCTTACTGCGTTGGCCACACAAACCGCAGTCGGTCTTTGGCCTTTGGTAATCAGGCTGGATGAAAAAATTTCTAAAAGATAATGTTTGTTCCACTGTATACAAACAAGGGTGAAATTATGTGAAAAATAATGTGGAATGCTTTCTTCGTGTCTCATTTATTTCAGACATCGGGACAGATTAGAAATGTACTCGAACCTAGTCCAGTGTTTGATCGAGGTTTTGGCCGGCCGTTGTGGCCGTGCGGTTCTAGGCGCTTCAGTCTGGAACCGCGTGACCGCTACGGTCGCAGGTTCGAATCCTGCCTCGGGCATGGAAGTGTGTGATGTCTTTAGGTTACTTAGGTTTAAGTAGTTCTAAGGTCTAGGGGACTGATGACCACAGATGTTAAGTCCCAAAGTGCTCAGAGCCATTTGAACCATTTTTTTGATCGAGGTTTCCCTTGTCGTCAATGAATAATTTAGATACAGGAACGTATGCAGTTAACGTAAGCTGACTCATGTATCAAATTTTCCCCGTAAAGTAGAGTTACTGCAAGTTAAAGTATGTAATACTAATTACTCATCAAAAACTTTGTCAAAATTTTATGAAAACTTAATGAAAATGTTTTCAAAATCCCTACCGCCTGCCGCCCATCATAAAGGCTTGAATATCCACTAGTGAACGTTATAGACCAGGTTACACTGCATTTGATCATTAGTGTGCATTGTAACGTGTCGATTCGACCAGCCTCCATTAGGGTATAGCCTTTATTTTTGTCGATTTTGCGCCTTTAAGAACGACGTGTTGCGTTCTATATGCAAGGAAGTCACTAATCCAGAACGAACCTGTTGCGATGCTCGGTAAACTTGCGTTCTGATCAACCGCAGTGCGGAACTGTATCAAATACTTATCGATAGTCAAGGAACACGGCGTCAAATTCAACACCATTGTCTATGGCGCTCTGAGATTTTTGGACGAACAGAGCGAGCTGAATTTCGTAACATCTCTGCTTGCGAAATCCGAACTGATTCTTACGGAGTAAATTTTCATTCTCCAAAAAAGTTATAATGTGTGGGCATGAAACGTGTTCCATAATTGTACAACGCACGTCAAGGATACCGGCCTGTAATTATGTGCATCTGATCGACTTTTTGAAAACGCGAATGTCATGCGTTTTCTTTTCCAATCTCTTGGCACCCTTCGTTGTACCAACGACGTACGATAAACTAATGCTAGAAGGACAATAAAGTCTTCTGCCTAATCTCTGTAGAAACTCACAGGCTTCTCATATGATTGAGATGGCTTGCCGCTGTTTTAGTTGACTCAGTATTGTGGATTCTTCCCTGCCACTGTACTTTCCAGTGCTCCAGTGCCAGCAAGATCACTGAGCGACTGTATAGACGATTTGATCCCGATTACTGACTTTATGTGGAACCAAAACTTCTTCGAATTGTTAATCATGTTGGAACACAGAATATTATTTTCGAATTTTTAGACTGCTTTTCATATTGTTATCCTTACAGTCATTTCCGTGTCGTTCAGCTTTTGTTTGACACTTAGGCTTTAGCTTCGTTTAAATCTGCGATGTAGCTCTCTTTGCTTTCGTGCTACCTAACTCTCCTACTGAACAATGTTGGGTGTTTTGCATCCTTCACAACCTTGCTCGGCAAATGTGATCTAAAGCAAAATGTACAATGTTTCATAATTTTATCCATTTGTGCTCCACCTGTTCGTCTTCAGCGCTGACTATTTGATGGTGACTATTCAGTTACTCTGCAATTTTTCTCCTGTCACTCTTGATAAGCAAAAATACTTTGGTACCTTTTTTAACATTTCTCGTAAAATTTCGCAATTGCTGATGCTATGACTGCGAGATAACATCCCATAGATGTTCGGGCTCACATGCGGTTCCTCTTCGTCGAAATGTCTTGCCTCCAACTCGTCTAGGGATTGAACAGCACATGTCGCATTACACGCCCTAAATTAGATACTTGTGACCCTTTGGTTAAATTGTCTGACTGATGGCAAGTTTGCGAAATAAAAAGTTAATATAACATATAATAACAATAGTAATAATGAAACTTCCTGACAGATTAAAACTGTGTGCCCGACCGAGACTCGAACTCGGGACCTTTGCCTTTCGCGGGCAAGTGCTCTACCATCTGAGCTACCGAAGCACGACTCACGCCCGGTACTCACAGCTTTACTTCTGCCAGTACCTCGTCTCCTACCTTCCAGACTTTACAGAAGCTCTCCTGCGAACCTTGCAGAACTAGCACTCCTGAAAGAAAGGATATTGCGGAGACATGGCTTAGCCACAGCATGGGGGATGTTTCCAGAATGAGATTTTCACTCTGCAGCGGAGTGTGCGCTGATATGAAACTTCCTGGCAGATTAAAACTGTGTGCCCGACCGAGACTCGAACTCGGGACCTTTGCCTTTCGCGGGCAAGTGCTCTACCATCTGAGCTACCGAAACACGACTCACGCCAGGTACTCACAACTTTACTTCTGCCAGTACCTCGTCTCCTACCTTCCAGACTTTACAGAAGCTCTCCTGCGAACCTTGCAGAACTAGCACTCCTGAAAGAAAGGATATTGCGGAGACATGGCTTAGCCACAGCCTGGGGGATGTTTCCAGAATGAGATTTTCACTCTGCAGCGGAGTGTGCGCTGATATGAAACTTCCTGGCAGATTAAGTGCTGGTTCTGCAAGGTTCGCAGGAGAGCTTCTGTAAAGTTTGAAAGGTAGGAGACGAGGTACTGGCAGAAGTAAAGCTGTGAGTACCGGGCGTGAGTCGTGCTTCGGTAGCTCAGATGGTAGAGCACTTGCCCGCGAAAGGCAAAGGTCCCGAGTTCGAGTCTCGGTCGGGCACACAGTTTTAATCTGCCAGGAAGTTTCATATCAGCGCACACTCCGCTGCAGAGTGAAAATCTCATTCTGAATAGTAATAATATCGGGAAATAAATTAACGATCCACAAATGATGTAGGTCACACAGTTGCGATTTGGTTAGAATAATGTTTATTCAGAAAGGAAACTAATAGCGAAAGTGGTCGAATTTAGAGTTGCTGTTACACTCGATCGCATATCCATTTGACACAGTTCGATCATTCACAATCTCATCGCGAATTATAAGTCCAATACTCCAGTTCGTTAACTACGCGAAAAGTTAAGAGTTCACACCAGGCGCGCGGTTCCTCACCGCTCAGAGACTAAGTCCCGCGGTACCACACAACACGAAATTTTCTAAGTCGTTTCACTTCCTAGCTGCCTAAAGACCGACCGTCCGCTTTCGCGTCTGCATCCGAACTGTCCACTTCGGTGTCTCCAGCCGATCTGTCGCTCTGCCCGTCTCCGGCCGCGTCCCCCGCGTGCCGAACATTATCGCTCAACTGACTAGAGCAGTTCCTTTTTCTGAAGTCGTCCATCTGATTGGCTACAGCTTATTCTACATTATTTTACATTTCAACATATTTAAATAATCAAAGCTTGACGACTTTCACGTTATAAATAAAGTAACAATAATATCCATTACATAATAAACGTTAAATTTTTTTACATGAAACCAATACAATTTCCTTCTTAGCTTTGCACCTGATAAATAAATAAATAACAAAAGTAACTATTATGCACTAAACTTTATAACAAATATTCTATTACCTAATGATTCAATAAGGTGGCATGCTGTCATCGTTCAATGTGTTTTCTGTGGAGGAAAA
The DNA here is from genome assembly GCF_023864275.1 of Schistocerca cancellata. NCBI lineage: Eukaryota > Metazoa > Arthropoda > Insecta > Orthoptera > Acrididae > Schistocerca > Schistocerca cancellata. The sequence goes on along the minus strand of NC_064631.1, from coordinate 616,354,978 downwards.
GATGATCTGATGCTTAACTGAAAATACTGATAATTTAAATTTACTATATCTTTTAAAGAAATAAAGTTACAGAGTTGATATTTACACCATTTGTCATTTTAATGATGCGCTTCTATATGAAATGTCGATCGTTAAGATCGACCAAAGTGTTCAGAATTTGACGTTCAGGTCTTTGTTACAGTAAATCCTAAACTATTGTAGATATGATCAATATTCAAGTTTTATTGGGATCGCCATCAAAATTTATGGAAGATAGATTAAAATAACTGTTGCTTGATTCCTTGCATTACTACAGAATTAAATAGTTTCCATAAATGTTTCTCTTTATAGCCAATCTTAGGTCCACCACATTAAATGAGAGCGCAATGCTCATTAACTCACATGATGGACCAGTGAATAGACGTATGATCAGTGATGACTTCCTCCGAAGCGCGAAAAGTATATCATAGGAACCCTATCTATATATAGAAATCCTATTCGTACAGAGTACTGCTTGAATTGTAAGTAGAAATAAAGATCCCATCTGTAAAGGTCGTTTCTATTGAACGACCGCGTAGTCTAAATACACAGTCGAGTTAACGTGACAGCCGCCTACGTTCGACGTCAGTGTTCAATAATCACTCACAGACGACAGTTGGCAGCACAAGCAGTTGAGGATATATCAAGCTTGTCCGTGGGACGCGGGCAACAGTACAGTCGGTGTCGTAATGCGCAAACGGAGCGATTTATCTGGTGTCGAAAACGGCATGATCATTGGCTTTCGGTTAAGTCTATAAGCTGTTCGCGTGACACCTGGGTTAAAGTAAACCGTGCAAGGCAAAATAGCGCTATCAGATACCGGCGCTGAGGCAAGTGTAGGCCCTTAGAGGACATGGGTGAACGGCGGATGTGGAGATGTGTATGGGCGAACTGACGTACAACTGTTGAGCAACTGACCGTCCAGATGAACCAAAGGGCTACCAATAGTATCCCCACGACCGTTGCTGCTTATGGTATTCCATAGGAGGCGCCTGGTTCATGCAACCATGGTGACTGTTGTTCATTGGCAACGATGGTTAGAATTTGCACGCCAACACGCCAACTGAACGTCCACTGACTGACTTCTTCAGATGAATCGCGTTTTATGCTCCACTCGATTGAAAGAAAACGCCTTGCAACCATTATCGAAAGTGTTCATACCGGAAGAGAGAGTCTGGGGAATTGTTTTTGTGGCTTTCACATGGTGATATTGTCATTCTGGAAAGTACAATTGGTCAATACAAGTATTTATGTGACCTCGGTGACTATGCAGCTTGTTTTTCCTCCGCCGTTAGCATCTACCAGCAGGATCTCTCACTGTATGTACGTGGTTCGAAGAGGACTAGGATGCGTTTACCGTGTTCCCTCGACCACCAGACACTCCAGATTTAAACCCAAACGAGGATCTGTGAGACCACCTCCATCTGGGTGTTTGCGCCATGGATTCTCCACCTAGAAACCAAGCGCAGGTCGCCACAGCACCGGAGTCGGCATGGCTACTACACGTCCCTGTCGGTACCTCCTAGAATGTAATTGACTCTCTTCCTGCATGTCCGCACTGCAAAAGGTGGTCACTCAGGCTTTTGAGAGGTGGTCAGACTAGTGTGACACGACAGAGTAAATGCGGATTGTCTGGTTTTCATGCTGACAAAGCTTCCGGTAGAAAGTTTCCACAGAGAGGGTTTCCGAAGATCTGGTTGAGGTCCTTAACCTATGTTCGGGACCATAGATGTTCAAATCTTCGTCTGTCCAACCTGAAATAATCTAGATATTCTACAATTCCCCCCATTAACCATGCACCTTGCCGTTCGTGGGGAGGCTTGCGTGCCTCAGCGATACAGATAACCGTACCGTAGGTGCAACCACAATGGAGGCGTTTCTCTTGAGAGGCCAAACAAACATGTGGTTCCTGAACAGGTCAGCAGCCTTTTCAGTAGTTGCAGGGGCAGCAGTCAGGATGATTGACTGATCTGGCCTTGTAACACTAACCAAAACGGCCTTGCTGTCCTGGTACTGCAAACCGTAATTTTTCCCGAGGGCATGCAGCTTTACTGTATGGTTAAATGAAGATGGCATCATCTTGGGTAAAATATTCCGGAGGTAAAATAGTCCCCCATTCGGATAGCCAGGCGGGGACTACTCTGGAGGACGTTGTCATCAGGAGAAAGAAAACTGGCGTTCAATGGGTCGGAGCGCGGAATGTCAGATCCCTTAATCGGGCAGGTGGGTTAGAAAATTTTAAAAGGGAAATGGATAGGATAAATTTAGATATAGTGGCAGGTTCAAATATGGTTGAAATGGCTCTGAGCACTATGGGACTCAACTGCTGTGGTCATAAGTCACCTAGAACTTAGAACTACTTAAACCTAACTAACCTAAGGATATCACACACATCCATGCCCGAGGCAGGATTCGAACCTGCGACCGTAGCGGTTCGGTGGCAGGAGGAAGAAGACTTCTGGTCAGGTGAATACAGGGTTATAAATACAAAATCAAATAGGGGTAATGCAGGAGTAGGGTTACTAATGAATAGGAAAATAGGAATGCGGGTAAGCTCCTACAAACAGCATAGTGAACGCATTATTGTGGCCAAGACAGATACGAAGCCCACGCCTACCACAGTAGTACAAGTTTATATGCCAACTAGCTCCGCAGATGACGAAGAGATTGATGAAATGTTTGATGAGATAAAAGAAATTATTCAGATAGTGAAGAGAGACGAAAATTTAATAATCATGGGTGACTGGAACTCAACAGTAGGAAAATGAAGAGAAGGAAACGTAGTAGGTGAATATGGAATGGTAGTAAGGAATGAAAGAGGAAACCGCGTGGTAGAATTTTGCACAGAGCACAACTTAATCATAGCTAACACTTGGTTCAAGAATCATAAAAGAAGGTTGTATACATGGAAGAAGCCTGGAGATACTGGAAGGTTTCAGATAGATTATATAATTCAGGATCCAGGTTTTAAATTGTAAGACATTTCCAGGGGCAGATGTGGACTCTGACCACAATCTATTGGTTATGAACTGTAGATTAAAACTGAAGAAACTCCAAAAAGGTGGGAATTTAAGGAGATGGGACCTGGGTAAACTGAACGAACCAGAGGTTGTAGAGAGTTTCAGGGAGAGCATTGGGGAACGATTGACAAGAATGGGGGAAAGAAATACAGTAGAAGAAGAATGGGTAGCTTTGAGAGATGAAATAGCGAAGGTAGCAAAGAATCAAGTAGGTAAAAAGACGAGGGCTAATAGAAATCCTTGGGTAACAGAAGAGATATTGAATTTAATTGATGAAAGGAGAAAATATAAAAATGCAGTAAATGAAACAGGCAAAAACGAATACAAACGTCTCAAAAATGAGATCGACAGGAAGTGCTAAATGACTAAGCAGGGATGGATGGCTAGAGGATAAATGTAAGGATGTAGAGGCGCATATCACTAGGGGTAAGATAGATACTGCATACAGGAAAATGAAAGAGACCTTTGGAGAAAAGAGAACCACTTGCATGAATATCAAGAGCTCTGATGGAAATCCAGTTCTAAGCAAAGAAGGGAAAGCAGAAAGGTGGAAGGAATATATAGAGGGTCTATAAAAGGGCGAGGTACTTGAGGGCAATATTATAGAAATGGAAGAGGATGTAGATGAAGATGATATGGGAGATAAGATACTGCGTGAAGAGTTTGACAGAGCACTGAAACACCTAAATCGAAACAAGGCCCCAGGATTAGACAACATTCCATTGGAAGTACTGACAGGCTTGGGAGAGCAAGGCCTAACAAAATTCTACCACTCTACCATCTGGTGAGCAAGATGTATGAGACAGGCGAAATACCCTCAGACTTCAAAAAGAATATAATAATTCCGATCCCAAAGAAAGCAGGTGTTGACAGATGTGAAAATTACCGAACTATCAGTTTAATAAGCCACGGCTGCAAAATACTAACACGAATTCTTTACAGACGAATGGAAAAGCTGGTAGAAGCCGACCTCGGGGAATATCAGTTTCGATTCCTTAGAAATGTTGGAACACGTGAGGCAATACTGACCCTACGACCTATCTTAGAAAATAGATTAAGGAAAGGCAAACCTACGTATCTAGTATTTGTACACTTAAAGAAAGCTTTTGACAATGTTGACTGGAATACTCTCTTTCAAATTCTGACGGTGGTAGAGGTAAAATATAGGGAGCGAAAGATTATACAATTTGTACAGAAACCAGATGGCAGTTATGAAGAGTCGAGGGGCATGAAAGGGAAACAGTGATTGGGAAGGGAGTGAGACAGGGTTGTAGCCTCTCCCCGATGTTATTCAATATGTATACTGAGCAAGCAGTAAAGGAAACAAAAGAATAATTCTTAGTAGGAATTAAAAACCATGGAGAAGAAATAAAAACTTTGAGGTTCGCCGATGACATTGTAATCCCGTCAGAGACAGCAAAGGACCTGGAAGAGCAGCTGAACCGAGTGGACAATGTCTTGAAAGGAGGATAAAAGATTAACATCAACAAAAGCAAAACGAGGATAGTGGAATGTAGTCGAATTAAATCGGGTGATGCTGCGGGGATTAGATTAGGAAATGAGACGCTTAAAGAAGTAAATGAGTTTTGCTATTTGGGAAGCAAATTAACTGATGATGATCGAAGTAGAGGGGATATAGAATGTAGACCGGCAATGGCAAGGAAAGCGTTTCTGAAGAAGAGAAATTTGTTAACATCGAGTATAGATTTGTGTCAGGAAGTCGTTTCTGAAAGTATTTGTATGGAGTGTAGACATGTATGGAAGAGAATAGAAGCTTTCGAAATGTGGTGCTACAGAAGAATGCTGAAGATTAGATGGGTAGATCACTTAACTAATGAGGAGGTATTGAATAGAATTGGAGAGAAAAGAAATTTGTGGCACAAATTGACTAGAAGAAGGGATCGGTTGGTAGGGCATATTCTGAGGCACAAGGGATCTCCAGTTTAGTATTGGAGGGCAGCGTGGAGGGTAAAAATCGTAGAGGGAGACCAAGAGATGAATACACTAAACAGATTCGGAAGGATGTAGGTTGCAGTATGTACTGGGAGATGAAGAAGCTTGCACAGGATAGAGTAGCATGAAGGGCTGCATCAAACCAGTGTCTGGACTGAAGACTACAGCAACAACAATCCTAAAATGAGTTCAGACGAATACTGGGATGGTGTCTTCGACTGAGATATGGAATATTTGCTTCCCTTCGTGGTATATCTGTAATAATACTTCAGTGATAATAATACTTCAGTGATTTGATGACACGCTATAACTGTTGCATATCTCTAACTTCCCTTACTTGTGATTCAATTTCTAATGGGGTATCTCCTCTACAGGAATTAAACTGCATTCCGAAAACATAGACCCTGTGATACACAGGTCGCTGTTTTCGCTCATCAGGTCCACGTGATCGTAGTTACCGTCTCACTGGTTATACTATGTTCCTTCATTTTCCAGTAGGCGTTAGATGCAGTTCCGTGCTCTCGTTTGCGGAATATCGGACCAGCTTAGTGACTGTATTGATGACCGCCTAGAAGCTGGATATCACCACGTTGTTCTTGGAGCAGCGAAATCATCAGACATAATATCTTCGGCAGAATCCGTAGGCCGTGTCATATGGGTGTGCAATCTTAACGATATACGAGTATGAAAATGATGTAGTGCATAATGTTGGAACCTCCATGAGGCAGTACGAAAATGATGCCGCTTGTACATAGAAAAATTAGCCTAGTGCCCTCTGCTTCGATCCCGTTTACTTAGTAACTGCAGCAAAAGTAATTTTATAAACATGTCTTAGGCCTATTGAAAAATTGATCTATTAAAGAATCGTTTCTTTTTCTGTGCAATTCTGACAAAGCTGGTTTGTAGTAAAGACTGTTAAATAGCTTCCTTTGATGTGGTTCACAATATGCAACGTCTTCTGAACTTTTCACGCTAATGAAGGCCGCATTGTCTTTTCTGAATGTGCTTCAAACCAAAACGCGATTCTGATAGCTGGAGTCTGAAGTTTGCGTAGAAACTTTCATCCCCTAATATATATTTCTTTATTTCTTCCCGAGAACTTAAACAGTAGTTTTCATTGGGTAAGCTTTTAAAATGCCTTCATTTTTCATCCCATCTTTCAGCCCCTCAGAGACTGACTTTCCAAAAACACTGAAGTATTTTTTTAAAATATCCAGCCTAGAAGTCAAATACCAGTTTTCGTAGATGTAACTTTAAAAATCCTTTGTAGTTCTTCAATAAAGACTTATTTTCAAACAAAACTATCACTTACTATTTCACCGTATTAGGGGTTGAATTTCCAAAAATGCTGAAACATTTTTTTTTTATTGCTGACCGAGAAACCAAATACCACTTTTCGAATTTCTTTAATAGCGTCATATTTTCAGAAAACTTTTCATTCCATATTTCACCCCTTTAGGGGTGCAATTCGAGCAAATCCTTTCTTACATGATGCGTACAGCACAAGATCAACACCCTTCCCGAGTATAGAGATTATATCGCTAGAAAACTGTGCCGAAATGCAGAAGGATCTACGTAAGACCGACGAATGGCACAGGTCATCTGCCATGACCTGGTCATCTTCGGAGTAAATAAATGCAACGTATTGCGTATTAGTAGGCGGAGAGGCGAATTACTGACGCATTACAGTACTGGTGACAGATCACTGAAAGCTGTAGCTGCTGTAAAACTTCTAGAAGCAACAATCTGGAATGATATTTAGCAGAATGAGCACACAAATCTAGTTGTAGAGAAAGTGGTTCGTTGTAAGAATCCTAAGAAAATGCTGATCTATGAAAGAAGTGACTTCCAGAGCACTCGATCGATCGATTCTTTAGTATTGTTCGTCGGTTAGTAGGTAGAATTACTACAGGAGATAGACGAAATACGATGGTAATTCAATAATTAAAGAGACATCGGTTACCACGACAACTCGGCTATACCGTCGTGATTTCTGTGGTACGGTCATATTCCCCGTAAGGAGCATACTTCTCATCCTTGTTTAATACGACAAATGTATACGCGTGTACGTCCTAGCTTCAGCCTCAGTTCGCAACAAGATTTTCCAAGAATCAGCATTCTAGAAGGAAATCTGTTGTCGTATGTCAACTTGGCATATTCCTCTCTGTCCTTCCGTCAACAATAGCTGTAGTACAGAGGCCTCATCTTATTGTTACCCAAACGCATTCACACTACAGTAGTGGTGAGAATCACAGAACTAGTCAAAAGTACATATAATATCAGTTTGAGTAACAGTTTGTTACTTAGTACATTCATTTTAGAACATCCTGACAACTAAAGGAAAAGTTTTAGTGGTGGAAGAAAAAGTGAAAGTGATAATGAAATCGAGTTTCGTCAATTTGGCCTTATAAATTTCGCAGTCTAAACGATTTGGAAGAGCAAGGATAAAATTGCTACTGCATTTGAACAAAATGGATCTAAAATTGAACGGTTACGAAAAGTTGAACGGAGCGACGTTGTTGAATCGCTGTTTAAGTGGTTTAAGCAACAGAGAAGTATCAATGAATCCATTAGTAGACATCCCCTTATGGTGAAAGCAAAAGAATTTTGCGAAGATATTAAATGATGAGGAATTTGTGTTCAGCAGTGACTGGATTGACAATTCAAGTAACGTCACGGCAATACGTCTGGAAAAGTGAGCAGTGAAGCCAACAGTATGAATACCAAAACATTCAACAGTGGCTCACTACCGTGTCGCCTACAAATTCGTGAACGATGTGCAGACGGAGACATCTTTAGTGCAGACGTGACTAATGTGTTCGTGGTAAGTTATCCAAAGAACGAATAACAGTCCTGGTTCGAGTTAACGCAGATGAAACTGAGAAGAAAAGATGGTCGTGATACAGGGCTATTACAAATGATTGAAGCGATTTCATAAATTTACTGTAGCTCCATTCATTGACATATGGTCACGACACACTACAGATACGTAGAAAAAGTCATAAAGTTTTGTTCGGCTGAAGCCGCACTTCAGGTTTCTGCCGTCAGAGCGCTCGAGAGCGCAGTGAGACAAAATGGCGACAGGAGCCGAGAAAGCGTATGTCGTGCTTGAAATGCACTCACATCAGTCAGTCATAACAGTGCAACGACACTTCAGGACGAAGTACAACAAAGATCCACCAACTGCTAACTCCATTCGGCGATGGTATGCGCAGTTTAAAGCTTCTGGATGCCTCTGTAAGGGGAAATCAACGGGTCGGCCTGCAGTGAGCGAAGAAACGGTTGAACGCGTGCGAGCAAGTTTCACGCGTAGCCCGCGGAAAATTGGCTCATACCACAACTGGAGACCGACAGCGCCGACTTCATCTTTCAACAGGATGGTGCTCCACCGCACTTCCATCATGATGTTCGGCATTTCTTAAACAGGAGATTGGAAAACCGATGGATCGGTCGTGGTGGAGATCATGATCAGCAATTCATGTCATGGCCTCCACGCTCTCCCGACTTAACCCCATGCGATTTCTTTCTATGGGGTTATGTGAAAGATTCAGTGTTTTGAGTTTTTGTTCGTGTGTGCAAAGCATTTTGAAAATATCTCAAATAATAAAGTTATTGTAGAGCTGTGAAATCGCTTCAATCATTTGTAATTACCCTGTAGGTAAAATTAAAAAATCCTAGGTGTTTTAAGCATGTAAAAAAATCAGCCAGTGCACTACAATGCTAATAAAAAGTCCAGGATGACCTCCGGACTCTTTGAAGTTGAAACTAGGCGTTGGGATCGGATGCGTAGAAGTCGCAAAAGGAAGATACTGGTTCTTATTGACAACCGTCCAGCCCATGTTGCACTCTTTGGTGTGTAGAGTATAAAGCTTGTTTTTCTTCCTGCAGATACGACAATCTTATTGCAGCCATGGATTAAGGAGAAATTAGGAGTCTAAAATTCCACTATCGCAAGCTCATATTACTGAAAATGATGCAACGCATTGAGAAAAAGCAGGATTATAGCATTACACTGATGGGTGCTATCAGATGTTGTACCATAGCTTGGGGCCGGGTCACAGCACAGACCACCAAGAACTGTTTCCGCCATCGCGGGCCGGTGTGGCCATGCGGTTCTAGGCGCTTCAGTCTGGAACGGCGTGACCGCTACGGTCGCAGGTTCGAATCCTGCCTCGGGCATGGATGTGTGTGATGTCCTTAGAGTAGTTATGTTTAAGTAGTTCTAAGTTCTAGGGGATTGATGACCTCAGATGTCAAGTCCCATAGTGCTCAGAGCCATTTGAACCATTTGTTTCCGCCATGAGGGAATCAGAACTGAAAGAATAAATGCCGCCGAAATTGAAGACACGTTCGGTGACACTGATGATCTGCTGCTGTCTGCATTGCTGCCAAAAATCAACTGTGGTATTCTCAATCACTGCGACTATGAAATGTACGCAACAATAGATGGCGACCTTGTTACAACCGAAGCGCAAACTGAAGACGAAATTGCGACTGAAGTGAGGAATCTTGGCCGCAGCGACCATGAAGTGAGCGAGGGAGGTGAAAAGAGCAATAAAAAAGAAATAAGGTGTCTCTCCCTGCTGGAGTAACACTTTTGGAAGCCATTAGAATTGTGATAATGTTCTATGATGCAAGGGGAGCGAGCAGTGAAATTGCAAATGAAATAATGTACATAGAACGTAATTTAGGAAGTGTGTATTGGGCAAATAGACAGCAAAGAAAAGTGACTGATAACTGCACTCGTAGGTATAGATACTTAATTTATGGCCAACATTGAACTTGACAACATGTTAAGTGTTCTGCAATATATGTTACGGCAAGAAAGGAAGAATGAATTGATTGTTGGTTTTAATAACGATCATCCTCCTTTACCTCCTCTTCATTACTGCAGACGACGTGTCACTGAGCACATTTGTACTGTGCATGCAGTACACGTGAGGCGCCTAGTTGTTTCCACTGCACTGTGTTAAATACGAAGGTTCTGTTATAGTTCACTAACCTGCTGTCTTCAAGTTGATGTCCCCAGCGCAGAAAACAGCATGCAGGTCGCAGGTTCTGTATCTTGAGGCTGAAACTGACTTTTAGCGAGGTTCTGTACTGAAATAATGTATCACTTCTTTGGGATGCCACTCGCGTATTTTAATATAGCCACACGAGAAGACTACATGGTCTTATTATAACACCATCTGATACCGAAAAGTACATGATCAAACACAATGTTTACGAAAATGCATCTTTACACTATCTGTGGCACGTGTCTGTGCCTCATGACTACCGGAGTGAATCTTTTAATACTGAATACTGGCAAAGACATCGTGCCACAGACAACATGACTGTACATCTCGACTGCCTAATCCAGAGTGACGAACAGGAACTTAAATAAAAATTGGAAACACATCCTACGACAGACAACAGGTCTGTTCTTCTCGATTGCCTAATCCAGATGACGAACAGCCCGAAACACTTCGCGCGCCATACCAGAAAAGTCGTAACCCGAACGCTTCCGAAGTGCTTCTTCTGCAGTTTCGTCAGTCTTTTGTTTTTGATTTAAATTGTTTTTAATAATTCTAAAATGACTGATTGATATTTAGCTGTTGAGAGATATTTATATTAAAAAGTGAAGTCATTCCAATGAGTAGTTTAACTAATAATAATAACTATACAGGGCGTTTCAAAAAGAAAGAGCAGATTTCAAACATTTATTTCTCAAAAACTACAAATGATAGAAACACAATTCCAACGGTCCTTCACTCAATATGAGTACCAAATGTTACACAACAAATATCAAAACTGTACCTCAATATGAGCACCATTTGTTACACGACAAATATCAAACCGGTATCTCATTTCTTGCCACACACGACGCAACTGGTCTTTAGTTACCGAATTCACGGCCGCAACAATTCGATGTCGTACCTCTTGAAGAGTAGCGGGCATAGGTGGGACATAAACACAGTCCTTTATGTACCCCCACAAATAAAAATCGCAGGGAGTAAGGTCTGGTGACCTGGGAGGCCACAGACGATGACATTGATCTTGTGCTCCTGCTCTTCCAATCCACCGTCCTGGAATGGTGTTATTTAGGTACCGTCGTACAGGTTCAGAGAAGTGTGGTGGGGCGCCATCTTGCATGAAGATGAAGTGATTTGAATCTTCCTGAAGTTGAGGAAATAGCCAGTTTTCTAACATGTCCAGGTAAATGGTTCCTGTGATAGTTTTCTCCATGAAAAAGAAAGGTCCATAAACTTTGTTTACCGAAATTTCACAAAAGACGTTAACCTTTGGTGAGTCTCTTTCATGTTGAATAACGTCCCTCGGAGTTTCACTCGCCCAAATTCGTACGTTATGCCGATTAACTTTACCAGAAATGTGAAACGTTGATTCATCTGAAAAAATTAATCGTTCGGCAAAATTGTCCTCTTCCATGTCCTGTAGAATTGCAGTTGAAAATTCGAACCTTTTGTTGTGGTCGTCAGGACGCAATGCTTGCAATAACTGCAGTTTGTACGGCTTCATGTGCAGACGGTTACTCAGAACGCGCCATACCGTTGTTTTAGACATGTTTAGTTCGTGACTTGCCCGTGTCGTGGATTTTCTAGGGCTCCTTTCGTAAGCTGCACGGACACGCTCGACATTTTCATCCGATGTGCGTGGACGACCCGTGCTTTTTCGCTTGCAGATGCAACCATCTTCTACGAATCTGTGATGCCACTCATAAATTTGCTTATGACGAGGCGGCTGTTTGTTGAATTGACGGCGGAATGCACGTTGCACACCAACAATGGACTCTAACTTTGCAAATTGCAGCACACAAAATGATCGTTCCTGTGGTGTCGTCGCCATTTTCCTACAAACAAACGCCAGCGCCACTGCGGATTTGCATGGAACTTCTGCGCGGACCATTGAAAAACTTTGAACCTTTCTCTGACAAGAAACGTTTGAATTGTGTTTCTATCATTTGTAGTTTTTGAGAAATAAATGTTTGAAATCTGCTCTTTCTTTTTGAAACGCCCTGTACTTTAACGTTTTGCTCTGAACACAGCAGCCAATCACAGAGCGGTAGCATTATACATGCGGCCTTTCTCACGGGAATGGTACCGAATCTAACATCAGTCACAGGTACCTCACACCACATTCCGTCATCTACATACTTCTTGCATCTACACTGCTCTGGGAACAGTTTCTTGGAGCCTAATATCGTGGTTGACTAAGCCAGAAATATTTCGATGTTAAAGACATAAAATCAAATACTTGAAAATGGCATAAAAGGCAGAAACCTGGGTTGTACTTACAGTAAATAAACAATTAAACAATGAAATGACAGTGTGTTCGTTTAAAAAATATTGTACGTATGTTGCCCAGCACCATCCAAAACTGTTTAAGGCTAAACAAATTTGTTCTTTTCCATTTGCCACCACAACAGACTAAAATACGAATCTTGGTTAAAACGACACTCGTTTATAACAACACAATTTTCAAGGCCCTTTGAATGCTGCTGCAGTCAGTTTCAACTTTTTTTATCATATTTCAAGCCTGTAATGCAAATGAAGTCACTGAGAAACTTCTCACTGCAGGTCAGTGTCCAACTCCTTGGTAATCAGCTGATAGTCTTTCAACTCTGGAGCAACGCACGGTCGAGCTAAACTTCAGAAACGCTGATAGCTTTTTCTCCTATTTGAATTGACGTAGCAGACAGAATGAAGCTGCTGTCGGCAAAACAATAACTTGGGAGTGCAGCTGGGCCGTTTAATAGAGCCGCCGGACGCCCCTTCATCCAGATGTCACTTGCTGACACAGACAGACGCCTGCCCCACTCATCATCCCAGCCCCCTTCACAGCCGCTCCCCCCCCCCCCCCCCTCCACGGCCCCAATCTCAGCCGCCAATCAACGCCTCGAGTCACCTTTGATTTTCAGCCGAGGGGAAAACTCCGTTATTAACGCGCACGTGCTCGGCTCGGCTGACGCTTCGTCTGATAAATCACGGAACTCTTGCATTTTATTCTGTCACGGCGCCGCGTCACTCAGATTTGAATTCGCGAGCGGGGGAATGATAAATTGTAGCTGGCGCGAAATTTATTGGAAGCGGATAGCCGCCAGCTCGCAAAAAGCCGAAAGCCGACGCCGGCTGCGAGGCCTTCAGGCGAGGCGTCAGCTGTCGCGCCACGCCCCCGGCTGTCGGATGACAGAGACGTGTGTTCCGGAGCGCGCGGGGGCGGCGGGCGGCGTGCGGTCCCACTGCCCGCGGCACATAATTCCTCACTAATTCACATCAGCGGACACTAATTCCGTGATGTATCGGCCGCGTGACTGACGCGTGCCGGACAGAGATGCGCGTCCCTGTCAGTCACGCTGGTGACGTGCGTCATGTGTAATGCATCAGGACGTTCCGTCACCTCAGACATCAGGCAAGTCTACGGTACACTGACGCGTTCGCTCCCCAGAGTACTGGATATGCGGAATTGTCGTCTAGAGGGAAATGTAAAAAACATATTGAACACATTTTCCCGGTAGCGTTCTCGCTTCCCGCAGGTTCGATTCCCGGCGGGGTCAGGGATTTTCTCTGCCTCGTGATGACTGGGTGTTGTGTGATATCCTTAGGTTAGTCAGGTTTAAGTAGTTCTAAGTTCTAGGGGACTGATGACCATAGCTGTTAAGTCCCATAGTGCTCAGAGCCATTTTAGACATTTTCCTTGGAAAGATGTACAGGGTTATCACCAATTGTGATATTCCAGAATGCAAGGTTCGCAGGAGAGCTTCTGTGAAATTTGGAAGGTAGGATACGGGGTATTGGCGGAACTGAAGCTGTAAGGACGGGTGATGAGTTGTGCTTGGGAGCTCAGGTGGTAGAGCACTTGCCCGCGAAAGGCAAAGGTTCCGAGTTCGAGTCTCAGTCCAGCACACTGTTTTAATCCCCCACGAAGTTTCAACTGTGATATTCCTGGCTGTGGCGCCAGTATTTTATTTTGCTAGTAGCTCGTCTTGATGCAGCTTCGTACACGTGAAGTAGCATACGGTACAAAAGTGGGGTGAGGTACAAGCGGCAGGTGGTACAGTACGTACCAGTCCCGTGGGACAGTCCGCCAATTGCACTGAACTTGCTTCTGATAGGTCGGCACTTTCAGGTGCTTGGCACCAAACCGCCTAACTTCTCTTAATAATTATTTACATACTTTTCATTGTATTTAACCCAGTTTTTTTAGTATGACAGTCTCTCATGCTTACCCTATGAGTCAATCATTTTTGTTTATTAAATTTCACTAGTCTTGAGAAACATAAGAAGTACTTCGGACACCTTCCGCCTGGGAGACGAAGTCAGAGCTAGTCACTCTGTTTCAGGCGTTCTGCAGGGCCGTATCTCTGTTTTGGGCACTCTGGATGGTCGGACACGTATCTCAGTATCGTTCATTACTTAGATGTGAATATTTAATACTCGCTCTTTTTCGGGTGTTCTCCAGAGCCGGACATGTTGTACTCTGTATGGGGCGTAACTTTGTTGTGAATATGTAACACTCGCTCTGTCTAGTGCTTACCGGAGAGCCGGACATATGTATCATATTTCGGAAGTTGGATGGAAAAATTATCCTACAATTAAGAAAGTTGCGTCGAGTGTTGTAAAAGACAGTGTAAATGTATGAATATTTGAATAGTAACCAAACAGGATACATTAATGAGAAGTGCCGCCTATCGTCATTGTCAGTACTACAGATCTTTCCCTCTGTAGATACAGAGACTAACCTGGCCCAGTGACATCCTCCAAAAGCACAGTAATAGGTTCGCAATGACAGCGTAGCAACCTCCGTCGAAGAAGATCCCACGACCGACGAGCCGTCTTCTGCGCTGGGGACACAACTTTAGAAGACGACAGGTTGGTGGAAATAACGGTCTCAGACTCTTATTCGATCTCTCCAGACCTCTCCAGCTTTCAGACCTGACTAATTTATATAACTCCACCGAGAAACTTTTGGAGTTATCTGTTGTGAATCAGTAGGGAAAAAAAACAGTATCACGATATCAGTATGGAGATTAAGTGTTGTGATCTTCAGTCCGAAAACTGCTGCGATGCAGCTCCCCACGCTATTCTATCCGGTTCATCTCCGAATAACTACTGCAGCCTGCATGCTTCTATAACTGCTTACTGTATTTATCTCTTGGTCCCTCTCTACGATGATATCCGCCACACTTCCCTTCAGTACTAAATTGGTAATCCAGTGATATCTCAGAATGTGTCCTATCAACCGATCCCGTTTTTCTAGTCATAATGTGCCACAAATTCCTTTTGTCACCAGTTCTATCTAGTACTTCCTCATTAGTAACATGACCTACCCATCTAATATCCAGCACTCTTCCTTAGCATCAAATGGTTCAAATGGCTCTGAGCACTATGGGACTCAACTGCTGTGGTCATAAGTCCCCTAGAACTTAGAACTACTTAAACCTAACTAACCTAAGGACATCACACACATCCATGCCCGAGGCAGGATTCGAACCTGCGACCGTAGCGGTCGTGCGGTTCCAGACTGTAGAGCCTTTAACCGCTCGGCCACTCCGGCCGGCTCCTTAGCATCACGTTTCAAAAGGTTCCATTCTATTCTTGTCTAAACTGTTTATCATCCATGTTTCACTTCCATACCTGGCTGTACTCCAGACAAATGCCTTCAGAAAATACTTCCTAACACTTAAAAAAATGGCTCTGAGCACTATGCGACTTAACTTCTGAGGTCATCAGTCGCCTAGAACTTAGAACTAATTAAATCTAACTAACCTAAGGACATCACACACATCCATGCCCGAGGCAGGATTCGAACCTGCGACCGTAGCGGTCGCTCGGCTCCAGACTGTAGCGCCTAGAACCGCACGGCCACTCCGGCCAGCCCTAACACTTAAATTTATATTCGATATTAGCCAATTTCTCTTCTTTGGATACGCTTTTCTTGCCACTGCCAGTCTACATTTTATATTTCTCTACTTCGTCCATGATCAGTTGCAAAATCCATCTACCGCTTGGTCTCATTTCCTAATCTAATTCTCTCAGCATCACCTGATTTAATTCGACTACATTTCATTATGCTGTTTTGATTTCGTTGATGTTCATCTTATATCCTGCTTTCAAGAGGCTATCTTTTCCCTTCAGCTCCTCTTCCAAGTCCTTTGCTTTCTCTGACAGATTTACAATGTCATCAGGAAATCTCGAAGTTATCTCTCTTCCCTGAACTTTAATTCCTACTACAGATTTTTCTTTAGTTTCCTTTACTGCTTGCTCAGTGTACAGAATGAATAACCTCGGAGATAGGCCACAACCCTAACTCACTCCCTTTCCAACCACTTCTTCACTTTCACTCCCCTCGACTCTTATTACTGCCGTACAAGTTGTAAACGCGTTCCACATTGCTGTATCATACCACATACGCAACCCTTGGCAATAGAATGTTCATGACTAGTGCTTGATTCGCGTTCCAAAATGTGCTCATTGCATACATTATCAATCAGAACCTGGAAACGTAAAAACTTAATGTCTTCTAAAGAGACTAGGTTGATGGCTGCTTTCTAGAAGAACATCGCTAAAGTGAACCGTAAAATGCCCACTTCTGTCTTTTCTTTTACCTCTGAAAGCATAAAACATTTCTATTTCCTCTACATTTGACAGCAGTTAATCTTTTCCTTACGAATGAAGTACATTCAAGTTGTCTGTGATGTTTCTTAACGAGTGCTACTCACTTTGAAGGCGCTTTGCTATCGCCATTGTTACTGAGCAACAAATAAATTACAACTGGAATGCGAGGGTGTAACAAACTTGAGCAAAACCTGAAACATTAAGACCAGCACAGGCAAAAATTGGGTGGGAAGAGCGGGAGTGAATGAAGCAAAATTTAAAAGTTTGAAGATTTTGATCAGACAGTAAGAAACTTTAAATTTCAGAGAACAAAATAATAAAGACTTTCGTTCATCAGCGGTAGCGAAGCTTCTCAGGAATGAGCAGCACTCGTCAGGTAGCGTCCCGAACAGCTTGAAAACATTGTATTTAGAAAAACAAAATTTGTGAATTTTGTTTAGAGACACCTTCTGAGTATTCTGAGTATTTCGTTACGAGGGGCCTACGATCTCTAGAGACTCCTTAAAGAATAGTTGCGTTTCATTTGATTTCTTGTCCCCATTTACCTTCGTAGCTGTATTGCGTTGGGTTGACGGTAAGCACTGTTTGAAAATAAAACGGGGGGGGGGGGGGAGGGGAGGGGGGTATGTGTACGCGATTCATTGGCACTGATGTCCAATACGGTGCTGGCGGAATTGTATTATAGGACCCACTTACATTGTGTCTGTAGAGACACTGGTTTTTTGTATCACGATACCCTTCAGAAATGGATTTGTTTTAAATGATTCACTCTTGTCCTGTTATACAAAGCTCTTTCAATTAAATGAAGAGGCTCTCCATACCCTGAAAAGCAAGGACTTGAAACTTTATGGAGTATTTTTGACCTGGTTACGGGCCACGTATGTGCTCTAGCGGCTATAGCGATGCTGGCTAAGAGCATGGAGGGTCTAGGATGGATTTAATTTCCTGCAACACAGTGACCGCGACCGGGTCACACTCAGTGAAACTAAGAAATAATATTAATGATCTGTTAGAGACATGCAACCGACAAAGTTGTTCAATATCAAAGGGCAACAGCAGGCTGCTCAACACATGGAAAGTTACCTCTACAAGATCCACACTGACCGCAGTGTGACTGACTATAAACCAGCGTGTTATTCGCTTATCACCACATCACTGCTTCATCAGATCGGTGCATTAAGGAATGCGAGGAAGTAACACAAAGGTAACAAAACGCTTGTTCACTGTTTACTCACCACATGCAACAAATACTTCGGCTAAACAGGCTGGAAGTTGGCGAAGCAGCACCGTTCCGATCACCACGACTGCTACCTACAGCCTTGACATCTGCAGCGCTTCCTGCTGAAACACGGGCTGCATGGCGGAAGAGCTAGCAACGAAGACTACCGTCTACTCCTATTTTTGTTCACAGATGTTTACTAACACTACGATCAGAGGAATTTTTTGACTAGAAAAGCACTTGGAAGTCAAAATCTTGCTCCTCCAGTCTTTGGACTAAGCCTATCAGAACCACATGCGTCTGAAATTCACAGCTTACAATGAGTGCGTATTACCAGTTCTGACTGAAGCAAGAACTTTAACTGCAAAGACCACTAAAAAACCGAGTGTTTACAAGAGAGCAATGAAGAGTTGCGTGGTACGAATTATCACTACAAGGACACAAATGCAGTCAAATGGATCAGGAAACTGACTGTAGTTTGGAACATGGAAATACAAGTACAACAAAACTAAAATGAAATGGTGGTATATAGTGGATTCTGCTATGCCAATGAATTACAGATGGAGCAAGGTAGTTCTTTCCTAGATACCAAGGTGTAAGACAAAACCGTGACGACAGCCTAACAGCAGGTTAACGGACGACGTTTAAAAACATACTGAAGCAACGTATGCATAAGTTTTCAATAAAATATTTTGGGTATTAGACCGTGTCATAAACTACTAAAAAAACTAAACCGCTGGCGTTTCGACCGACTTTTATGCGGTCCTGTTGATGGCGCCCTGAAGAGGACAGCAGAAAGTCGGTCGAAATGTCGACAGTTTAACTGGTTTAGTATTTTACAGTGATGCGCCCTAATACCCAAATTATTTTATCCAAAACGACACCGACCGTTGAAGCCTACGAATTTACATCACGCATACAGCTTAAAGTCGTTAAGCATAAAATATCTAGAGGGTGCCTCATCCACGGGTAGACATCAAATGGATAATGTTGTTGTTTTTATTGATAATGATGGTGATGCGTCATGATAGGAGAAACGTGTCTGATTATCACCTTGCAAAGAGTGGCATACTCACACGTCATGAACTAGACGCTGTAAGTATTAAATTCGTGAATGGCGATTGTAATTCAGTTCGACTATGTAATTGCATAGTTCCACTGAGGAAAAACACAACGGCGTCAGAAACACATAACGCCACCTTAAGTTGACTTTATATGCCAGTACTTTAAGCGCCAGTCACGAGCTTACAGAAAATTTACTGTAGGTAGTAAGTCTTCTGTAGATATCACACTGGAAAAGAGACAGTACAGATCGTTACTGATAATGGGTAACGTGACATCGATGGAAGGTTTTGTTGAAAAAAACTATGGAGAAAGATCGTAAGAATATAATGATCTTTCTCCAACACAAACGTTAAAAAATTTCCACTAGTCGTCCATTTCGCGATAACAGTCCATGTCCAGCAACAGACTTATTACAATACATGGAATCAAAGTGCATGGACTAGAATCCACACTGCCAACAGCAAACCATCTACACTTCAGTATCTTGCTCATTACGGATTTTATAGCGATCACCTTGTTAAGAAATGGTTCAAATGGCTCTGAGCACTATGAGACTTAACATCTGAGGTCATCAGTCCCCTAGAACTTAGAACTACTTCAACCTAACTAACCTAAGGACATCACACACATCCATGCCCGAGGCAGGATTCGAACCTGCGACCGTAGCGGTCGCGCGGTTCCAGACTGAAGCGCCTAGAACCGCTCGGCCACCTCGGCTGGCGATCAGTTTGTTAGATACACTCGGGAAACTTTATTTCTAGGGGAGTTATTATATTGTCAAGCTGGAGAAGCAAATTTAATTACTTTTATTAAGTATGAAAGCGTGTGTGTGACATTAGCAGTCATGTCAAAAATACAATTATATGTGTTGAGGAATGTAATTAAAGTATATTATAATCGCCTTCATTTCTATAAAATTGTTCTGTTCTGGACCACAGCTTCGTTTATTGAAGTTTCTTTTTTTCCTGGCTTTATCCTGTGTCTTCACGGATCAGCATGTTCATTTAGATTCGGCAACGTTATTGTTCAGGGGTGGCCGATTTCCCTCCTGGACGAAAGGTGTATACCCCATCCGTCTGCATCTAGTGTTATCTCACGAGAAAATGATAGAACGGTTCCATCTAACCGAGATGGTACATGGGTAACAACCTTGTATTCACCTACTTGGATGTGGAAAACCGCCTAAAATCCACATCCGTGTCCTCGTTATTGACCCGACGGGCGGATTCGATCCGAAGCCGCCGAGCCTCTCCGAATCTCGGGAGCAGCGCCCTAATGCGTGCTGCTGTTCGAGTGGGTCCGCTGAATTAATTTAAGTTAACTCTTAAAAGTACTTATTCTGAAATAACTAACGCCTTTTTATCATTGACTTTTTCTGAGGACGGAACCAAAGTTTTGATAAATTTAAGAACAACGCAATTTTCGACAGTATTTTGATTTCAACGAGTGCCTTATTGAGCCCTACAATTTTCGACCGTCTGCTCATTGTCAAGTGCACAGTGGATATGGGTATATCAGCCGTATAAGTAGTATAACACTGCGAACACAATGTGGTTGTCAGTGAACATGACTTCAGTATAGATATCCACAAATCATGTGTACACAACAGGCTGATATTCAGATGCCTTTGTATACTGTGTATAGAAAAGTTTAAAGCTGTATCAGTGTGTGTAACTGTGCATGGTATATGATTTCCATTGTACACTGCTTTTGCAGGATGATGTGTAGATATTCATTGTGAACTTGAGATAGCCCACATACTAGACACTGGCTGGTCCTCATTTGAACTAACTGCCTCGTGGAAATTATGGCTTTTAAATATATTCCATTAGACATGGATATAAAAAAGAAAACAATGACATGCTCATTATATACTCTAAGACAAAAAACGGCGCAACAGGAAAGAATTATCAGAATCCGACGGAAACCGTTAGATGTGATGCATGTACAGACAGACAAATGATCGCAATTTCAGAAAAACTGAATAATTTATTTAAGAGAAAGAGCTTCACAAATTGAGCTAGTCAGCAACACGCTGGTCCCTCTCTGGTCATTGTGCAAGCAGCTATTTGGTTTGCAGTTGATTGATAGAATTGTTGGATGTCCTCCTGAGGGATATCTTGCCAAACATTGTGTCCAGTTGGTGCATTAGATCGTCAAACTCCCGAGCTGGTTGGAGGACCGTGTCCATAATGCTCCAAACGTTCTCAATTGGGGAGAGATCTGGCGACCTCGCTGGCCAAGGTAGGGTTTGGCAAGCAGGAAGACAAGTACTACAAACTCTCGCCATGTGCAGGCGGCTATTATATTAATAAAATCTAGGTCAGGATGGCTCCCCATGAAGGGCAACAAAATGTGGCTTAGAATATTGTCGACGTACCGCTGCACTGTAAGGGTTCCGCGAATGACAACAAAAGGGGTCCTGCAGTGAAAAGAAATGGCACCCCAGGCCATCACTCTTGGCTGTCGGGCCGTATGGAGTGCGACAATGACGTTGGTATCCCACCGCTTTCCCGGGCGTCTCCAGACACATTCTCAGCATGAAATCTCATTGGTTATAGTAGAACATTTCTCGGTGGTGAGTCCTGCTTCGAGTTGAGCCCCTATGACCAGCGAAGACGTGTCTGGAGTGCCTACAACCTGTACTTGTACATCCATTAAGTATATACCTGTATAGGGGAGACATTTTACTTAAAAATCGCATATATATATATATATATATATATATATATATATATATATATATATATATATATATATATATATGTGTGTGTGTGTGTGTGTGTGTCGGATGATTCATTCAAATCTCAGTCTCCATAATAATTTATTTTGTGCGCCTTGAACGGTCAAATTTCTATTCATCATACTCCTTTCCCTTTTATCCCTGGAACCTATGTAACTCACGGTCTTCCTCTGCGTTTTCTGTTATATATTTATAGGCGTTTCTTTTCATACCATTCTCATTAAGTGTCAAAATCAAAAAAGTTGTCTGCGTTCTGTTTCACCCATCATGATATGTTTCATGTGTTATTTCCTGTAATTCCTCATTTGTTCTTCGATGCAAAAGGGAGCTCCTTGTTATCCGTCTTAGTAAGTCAATACCTACGGTTTCGAAGATTTTGCGGTTCTTCTGCGTAATCGTCGAACATACCGAACCATAAATGGCAACAGGCTCAATAATGGGTTTATGTGTATGTACGAAGGTCGTTCAGTAAGTAATGCCCCACATTGAGATTTTCACTCTGCAGCGGAGTGTGTGCTGATATGAAACTTACTGGCAGATTAAAACTGTGTGCCGGACCGAGACTCGAACTCGGGACTTTTGCCTTTCGTGGGAAAGTGCTCTACCAACTGAGCTATCCAAGCACGACTCACGCCCCGTCCTCACTGCTTTACTTCTGCCAGTGCCTCGTCTCCTACCTGCCAAGCTTTACAGAAGCTCTCCTGCGAACCTTGCACAATGCCTCACATTTTTTTTTTCAGAACATATATATGGTTAAGAGTCAGAATCTGGTGACAATATACATCAACATGTCTTGTCCGTGTCCCATTTCTCTATGTAGTCTCCATCACATTCTATGGTCGTACGCCAACGTTGTGGAAGAGTATGTATTCCCTGCTGGTAGAAGCTCTGGTCCTGTAGGCGTGGCCATGTTTTCATTGCATGACTGACATTCTCGTCATCTTCAAAGTGTGTCCCCGTAGAGAATCTTTAAGCGGCCCAAAGAGATGGAAGTCCGAGGGTGCCAGGTCTGGACTGTAGGGTGGATGAAGCAGTGATGTCCAACTCAATTTGGCGATGTGTTTCCGGGTTCTCGGACTTGTGTGTGGGCGTGCATTATCGTGCTGGAGCCAGACTTCTGCTGGATTCTAGTCCGATCGAACACGTCGGAAACGATTCTTGATCTTATTCAGTGTCTTCACATATGACTCTGAATCGATGGTTGACTCTCTTGGCATCACATGCACGAGAATGATGCCACCACAATCCCAAGAAGACAGTCACACTGACTTTTCCGGCAGTCTTGAATTTCTTCTTTTGTGGTGAATGAGGATTATGCCACTCCATGAACTGCCTTTTTGTTTCCGGCGCTAAGTGGTGGACCCATCTTTCGTCCTCTGTAACGATCCGTAACAGAAAGGCCTCTCCGTCGGTCTCAAAACGCCCGAAGAATTCAGATGAAATGGCCTTTCTTTGAATATTGTCGTTCGCTGTGAACATTAGTGGAACCCACCATGAGCATCTCTTAGAATATCAGAGAATCTCATCACTGCACTTCCGATGCTCACCGACAACTGTAAAGTCAATTGTGGAGTTGTAATGCGCCGGTCGGCGCGAATAATGGCATCCACAGGATTCCGTACGTCTGGAGCAGTGGCTGTGACAGGACGTCCCGAGCGTGGCTGATCATGGAGCTATGTTTCTGCATTTCCTGAGGCTGCAACTTTCTTTACCCATCGCCCAACTGTACTCCTACCAACTGCAGCATCGTCATACACTGCACACACACGTTTATGGATGTGCAACACTGTTTCTTTTCTTGCACACAAGAATGCAATAACAGCACGCTGCTTGTAACGTGAGTCGTATGTAGACGCCATTTTGACGCTGCACTACGGTTGTGCCATCTGCCAGAACGGTTCGAAACTTCACCGGCGCACAGAAAAATATCAAATGTGAAGCACCAACAAGGACGTTTGTCTAATTGTATTAATGGCGTTTTTAAAAAATGTGGGACATTACTTTTGGGCAACAAAAGGAACGCAGTTTTGATATTGCTTTCCTTCCTGAGCCATATCTGTTTCTCAAGTCATTTTATCACGTTCCGTCATTATTAATTATACTCTCTCTGAGTGATAGTTACATTGTCTCATATTTCAAGATCTACAGATTGCGTTCCCGTGTTTAAGTATTCTGTCCTCTTGAATTTCAACTTCAGTCCCCCATTTGATGCATTATTCTATTAATTCTTCCACCACATACGTTCTAATACCTGGTTGCAGTTGCAAGTTATTTGAAAATAAGCACTCGTCCCCGGGCCAAACAGAACTCGACCAAAATCTTTCGTCATACTACACATTGTCGCAACATATTACCTACTGGTAAAATCGTGAATCAGAACCGTGCTCTATTAGAGAGTAGTATCAGTAGCTTAGCTCACTAGTGACTTCCTCACAGAAATATTATTCGGAATAATATATCCCATCATTTAATTGAAGCGCCTATGAGTGCAGTACAGGGAATTAGAATCTAAAAACTAATTTAATGAGAATCAGGATATTATGCATATGCGCAAAGGACTGTTTACTCTGCACAGTGATACGTATTTGTATATTACCAGCATGCTGGAAGTATGTTTCTACATTCGAAGAAAATTTTCCTAGTTAGTGGTTCTCTGGGTCGACTTCTACATATCCTTCGAGGATAGGTGTTTTAGATGCTTAAACTATTGACTTGCTTTTGCAGAACTGTGGCCCTATCATTGATGCTGTCTGCCAGAGCATTTATTTTATGAATAAATTAACATTTTGTTGAAGTCTTGTACATAAGAAATCAGGTGGTCCTCTGAAATGGGTGGAAACATAGTAGTTCACCAGATATGCACAATCAACGCGAGATCACAAAGCCCACTTAATTGTTTTAGCATCTACTCTTTCATAAGAACTGGGATAGACAATGCAAGCAATTCGAGTTATTTTATATTTAAACAAAGATAAGAGATTCCCTCAAAAACAAAACTGTAATGCTCCATATTAATTGCCCTTAATTGATTTCGCACGCATGCCTGTCACATCGTAGTAAGTATCTGCCAAGAACATTTTGGGTTCACAGACTGAGTGTTGGACATCGCTACAATTTTTCCGAAAGTAATAATTACACAGGTGTGCGGCATAAAAATAGCTTCATATTTTTTAAGTAATTTTTATAGTGTTTTCAACTTTGATTTAGGGAAAAATAGTGGGAAAATTCCATAACGTACAGTTATTTCACAAACTGCTTGTCTAGTTTTAGCTTTTTTCGACATTTCAGCACTCTAGTGAGTCTGGATTTTAGTTTTTAGGATCTCCATAACCTGTTATTTAGCCGTTTTTGTGCTAGATATACGTAAAATAAAGAGTAATTAGGAGTAACCAGCAGTATTTTAATGTCAGTGCCTGTCTGTCGCGCTGCTCCTTCCCCCGCCATCACCAAGCAGTCATCTTCTGCTATTGTCCTTCAGTTCACAGTACCTCTGTGCTGTTCACGTGTTATTTTTACTAGTGCCTTAAAGCAGTGACTGTTTTCTTGTGTTGTGAAGCTGTTTTATGGACAATGGACAATGGCTACCAGAGGATGTATAAACTCGCCCTATTGCTTCTGCTACATTCGTGGTAACTATACCATGTAACCTCCCCCTCACTTATCGACCTTAATGACAGTGAAAAATTAAACCGCGTGTACCTAATGGAAATTTGGGAAAAGCAATCGTCACCGAAATTAATCTGTCGGTAAAGAGGGAGGAAAGGGTTACATCTAAATGAAAAGGAAAAATGCAACTGAAACTGGTGGAAATTAATTTTGAAAAGGGGTAAAGTTAATAAAGAAAGTAAATGTGCGGCCGTTACGTTAACAATTAACTAGCGGTAATTAGATATTTTAGATTTGGGGGAAACTACGGTCGCCAGTCCTAAGGACAATTACTATAGTAACTGAAAAAGAAAGGTTATTACACATATAATTAGCACTAGAAGCATGGCAACTGAAGGTTGACACGTGTAGTGTGAAAACTGAAAGTTTGTCAGAAGTAATAAATTTCGCTACACTCTGACTTAATTTAGCAAAAGAATTAATAAAACCAGAAAACCGAAAGTTAATTTAGTGACTGAATTTAATAGTGAGCTTTCTTTCTGAAGCACATAGAAATTCAGTAAAATACGGTTAGTCTTGGAATACCTCAACAATCATTTCAAAAGCTACTTGAATCTACGCAATTTAGAAATAAGAGATTTAACTTTGAACTTGAACTAAATGATTCTGAACAATTAACAATAGTAAAATTTAGTACGTACCAAGCTGAGCTGCAGTCACAGGTAAGCTAAAATACGGTGACAAAACTCGCACTCTTAATTTGTGCTTGTGTAATCTAAATATTGTAGCCAGCTATGAATACTTTAACTGAACTTTGACATTAAAGCAGTGAAATCGAATTATATTACTTTAATGCTGGCGTTTGAATTTCAACGACACTCGGGTTCATTTCGGAAAAGGAAGGGACCCTGCTTGGCAATGCAATTGGGACAATGAGCAACAAAGGTTCATGCTAAGTTGCTGTAATTTTGTGATGCAACAATTTTAAAAGTTTGAAAAGCTGAGGTCTGCCATACAGTTCTAAAACTTTACGTGCTTCCAGTCTTCCTTGTTGGCTGATTGAAGGTTTGAAGCCGTCGATCGAGGAGGTGGCGACAGTCACTCATTGTCGGCCGTCGCTGTTGCTGAAGCTGGATGCTGGCGCGCCTTCTTCTCGACACGGTCACCAGACGAAACGGGCTCTTGATGTGCGCCAGCTAATGCTTCCCGTCCGCGACACCATGTCAGAAACTTTCATCGCAAGTCGAGCGTAATTACATTCTGCCAAACCCCGAAAGCGCGGCAACTGGCGGGAGCTTCACACAACACACCTGCTCCACTGCACCACCCCAGCCAGACCCTTCTCTGCTCAGCCCGCGCTCCACGCGGCAGAGTTAACACCACCAAAGATCCTAAACACTTTCGTTCTCCACACGACCTATCGATGCATTCGTTCGATAGTATAGTTTTCCCTAGGCCAGACCCAGCGTATAAATACAAATATTATTCACAAAACAAACCAATTATACATCGACATAAATGCATATATATACAAATAGTAAAACAATTACAATATACAGAGACACAGAAATGTTATATCTTCAGGTAACAAAATAAGGAAAAAAATTTGCAGTGCAATAGATGGAAATAGGATATGCATTTCCGGCATTACAACCACTAAAAAGCAGCAAAGAAACTTTTCCGATTTTGTTGAAAGAAGTATATTTCGCCTATTTTGGTACAAAGTTAACCGATCAAGATAAGCCTTGGGTGCCACACAAAGTTTGTTCAGTGTGTGTTGAAGAACTGAGGCAATGGTTTCAACGTAAAAAGCAGTCCTTACGTTTTGGAATATCAATGGTTTGGAGGGAGCGCAAAAATCATAGTGATGACTGCTATTTTTGTTCTTTCAACGTACGAGGTTTCAATTAAAAAAACAGAAACGATATTTCTTACCCTAACATTCAATCAGCCATTTGCTCTGTTCCTCATGGGCCTGAAGTACCAATACCCTCTCCTCGAGATTCTTTGGATGATACAGATGATGAGCCATTGGCTCAGCAAGATGACAGTGAAGAAGACGGAGATTGCTACGATCCTGGCACAACCGATCCCATTCCATTCTCACAATCTGAACTGCACGATTTAGTTAGATACCTAGGGTTTCTAAAGAATCGGTTACAGGTTTTAGGATATAGATTGAAAGATAAACATATGTTCGCTCTGGGTACATCCTTTTCTTGGTATCGATCGAGGGAAAAGGAGTTTGTATCTTTCTTCTCTCAAGAAGGTGACCTGGTGTTTTGCAATGATGTTCCTGGACTTAAGGCACCTTTCAAAATAAAATTTGCTCCTGATGAGTGGAGACTTTTTATTGGTTCTTCAAAAAGAAGCCTTAAAGCAGTACTTCTACACGATGGCAATATGTATGCTTCTATACCAGTTGGACACTCGGTTCACTTAAAAGAATACCACGAAAACCTTGAACTGGTTTTAAGTAAACTCTGCTATTCAGACCACAAATGGACACTATATGGTGATTTAGAAGTGATTTCAATGCTGCTTGGTCAACAAAGTGGCTATACAAAAGCCGGCCGCGGTGGTCTAGCGGTTCTAGGCGCTCAGTCCGGAACCGCGCGACTGCTACGGTCGCAGGTTCGAATCCTGCCTGGGGCATGGATGTGTGTGACGTCCTTAGGTTAGTTAGGTTTAATTAGTTCTAAGTTCTATGGGACTGATGACCACAGATGTTAAGTCCCATAGTGCTCAGAGCTATTTGAACCATTTTTAGCTATACAAAGTTCCCTTGCTTTCTTTGTGAAAGGGACAGTAGAGACAGAAAGCAACACTACATAAAAAAAGCTTGGCCCTTGAGAAAAACCTTACAGGTAGGGGTTAAAAATGTTGAGAGGGAAAGCCTTGTGGATCCCAAAAAGGTGTTACTTCCTCCACTTCATATTAAGTTGGGGTTGATGAAACAATTTGTTAAGGCACTGCCAAAAGAAGGGGACAGTTTCAGATATCTTTGTGGACAGTTTCCTGGTTTATCCGAGGCAAAACTAAAGGGAGGAATCTTTGTGGGAGCAGACATTAGAAAACTAATCAGAGATACCAGCTTGTGAAGAAAATGGAAACAAAAGAAAAGGCAGCATGGACATCTTTTAAATTAGCTGTTATCGGTATCCTAGGAAACAAAAGAGATGCAAACTACAAGACAATCGCCGCAGACACGTTCGACAACTTTAAGAAGCTGGGCTGCAACTTGCGCATTAAAGTTCATTTTCTCCACTCACATCTTGACTGCTTCCCTGAAAATCTTGGTGATGTAAGGGAAGAGCAGGGCGAAAGATTCCACCGAGACGTCAAAAAAAGGGAAAGAAGGTATCAAGGAAGACGGAGCGTCAACATGATAGCTGAATGATAAAAAGAGATGATCCTCAACGAGTGCACAGCCGGAAAAGCAATAAAAGAAGCTTCGACAGAAAGCGAAAGCGTTATTGTAAGGTCATATGAGCTTAAAGAGAAATTGAAGTGTACTGGAAATGTAGTTTAGAACATGATTCATAAATAAAATAAAATTTTGTAACGTTGGAAAAAATGTGATAAATTGCTTAAATTTTATTGTTATACACAAAAATACTCCCTTTTTTGTCAGAAAACCTGACGTGATAGAAGAAAAACGGATTGCATTTTTGAAATCAGCGCTGAAAAGTACGTAAGTCAGTTATCAAATTTCAAACCACTTTCGAATAATAATTTTTTGCAGACCTGTGTTATTCTACTATTTGCCATGATTGACCTTCGCTCTTACCTCAGCAGGTAAAAACGGGGTAAAGTACAGACGGTGGAGTACAACGAACATCTTCGTTATCGGCTCCACCATACTGTTATCTGCTGCTGCCGCTTGCAGTCAAGTCACCTTGCACTTGCTTACGTCACAGGTTAGAGACCTAGAGTTGGAAAGCTCGGTTCCCACGGTAGTCGGATTGCCTTCAAAGAGAGTTTGTTTCACTGAACGGCGACCTCCAGCAAACATCCGCGACCCAATTCGTAGCGGCCCGCGCGCTGCCACGACGCCGGGCGCTGCCGTTAAGATGGAATCGCGCACGCTCCACGTTCGCCGGCCGTGCGGCATTAAGAGCGAGGCCGCCCGTGTCGCCGGCACAGCACGATAGCCGAGTTCCGCGGCCCTGCAGCCGGAAACCGAAAAACAAGCGGTACTTCTGCAACTACCACGGCTGCCAAACTGAAAGCTTGTTGCTCTGTATTCCATTCTGTAGTCCCTTCGCCGAATATCCTCCCATCCCAGGAGTACCTCCAACTACCCAGTTCGGTGCGGTTGCGCAATATCATCCATAAAATGCCATCCCCAAATGGGGAACGAGTATGCCTCACAATAAAGTGGACTGCTGAGTCTACCGTTTTTCGAGATTTGGAAGGTCATTACGCCCACGAAACATGGTGCCTCCCCGCACCATAACAACTGTACCACCAAAACGATCATATTCTACATCTACATCTACATCTACATGATTACTCTGCAATTCACATTTAAGTGCTTGGCAGAGGGTTCATCGAACCACAATCCTACTATCTCTCTACCATTCCACTCTGGAACAGCGCGCGGGAAAAACGAACACCTAAACCTTTCTGTTCGAGCTCTGATTTATTTTATTTTGATGATCATTCCTACCTACGCAGGTTGGGCTCAACAAAATATTTTCGCATTCGGAAGAGAAAGTTGGTGACTGAAATTTCGTAAATAGATCTCGCCGCGACGAAAAACGTCTTTGCTTTAATGACTTCCATCCCAACTCGCGTATCATATCTGCCACACTCTCTCCCCTATTACGTGATAATACAAAACGAGCTGCCCTTTTTTGCACCCTTTCGATGTCCTCCGTCAATCCCACCTGGTAAGGATCACACGCCGCGCAGCAATATTCTAACAGAGGAGGAACGAGTGTAGTGTAAGCTGTCTCTTTAGTGGACTTGTTGCATCTTCTAAGTGTCCTGCCAATGAAACGCAACCTTTGGCTCGCCTTCCCCACAATATTATCTATGCGGTCTTTCCAACTGAAGTTGTTCGTAATTTTAATACCCAGGTACTTAGTTGAATTGACAGCCTTGAGAATTGTACTATTTACCGAGTAATCGAATTCCAACGGATTTCTTTTGGAACTCATGTGGATCACCTAACATTTTTCGTTATTTGGCGTCAACTGCCATCTGCCGCACCATACAGCAATCTTTTCTAAATCGCTTTGCAACTGATACTGGTCTTCGGATGACCTTTCTAGACGGTAAATTACTGCATCATCTGCGAACAACCTAGGAGAACTGCTCAGATTGTCACCCAGGTCATTTATATAGATCAGGAACAGCAGAAGTCCCAGGACGCTTCCCTGGGGAACACCTGATATCACTTGTTTTACTCGATGATTTGCCGTCTATTACTACGAACTGCGACCTTCCTGACAGGAAATCACGAATCCAGTCGCACAGCTGAGACGATACCCCAAAGGCCCGCAGCTTGATTAGAGGTCGCTTGTGAGGAACGGTGTCAAAAGCTTTCCGGAAATCTAGAAATAATAATCAACTTGAGATCCCCTATCGATAGCGGCCATTACTTCGTGCGAATAAAGAGCTAGCTGCGTTGCACAAGTTTCTTGAGGTTAGGTTACTTTTTATCCCTACTGATGATCTGTGATTTTATTAGTGCATAAGTGCCATCCTGGAGTTCTGCTTCGTTGTTTTACGTACACGTGTCCGATTTTCAGTGTCTTACGAACACATTTCCACTTAATACTCCACTTAAACTGTTAATTGTCTTTTAGTTTTGTTTGTTTACTGTATCTAGTGTTGCCAGCTGTGTATCATTCGTCTTTTGTTAGTGTTTGGTGTCTATGTGAGTGTGTTTTTGGGATATTGGGTTATTATTTGGTCTGGGTATGTTCTACGCTTCTTTTCGGTATTGATTTAGAGGCTGACGAGATCAGTGAGTTGTTAGTTACATTGATTTGGTCATTTATTACTTACAAAGGCTCGGTGTATGTGCAAGTTTTTACATTACCTTAGGAGTTTTCTGTTGTGACTGTTCATCCTCACAATTTTCGTATTCTGTTCCATGTTAGATGGTTTATGCCCACGCTTTATTAGGTGTTCATCAGTGGTGGAATGGCTGTTTTCATATTTACAGATTCTTAGGTGTTCTACGTCAAAAGCTCTCTCGAAGTCAATATAAGCAAAATCTGTTTCTCGACTGAATTCACGTCGTTTTTGTTGAATTCTTTTAATTCTGAAGATATTGCCGTTCATGGTGTGTTCCTTCCTAAATCCATTTTGTTTTTGTACCAGGAATGCATCTACTATTTCTCTCCAGCGACTATTTATAATATATGAATAAGTTTTATAAACTGCATTTAAAAGACTTATACCTCCATAATAGTCACCTGCATTTGTTAACCTTTTTTTTTAAAAAAAAACAGAATTACCTCTGCCGTCTCTTATTCAGCAGGGACTTCATAATTTCGCTAACATTCACTAAATAAATGTAGATGCCTTAACCTACAGTGTACCTCTATACTTAACGACTTCCCTGTCTATTCCATCTAGTTCGCACGATCTACGATTCTGTTGGATTTTTAAAACGTCTTGGAACTTGTCTAATGCTACTGAGTCAACCGTCTTATTCTATCCGAGGGTCATGTGTTTGCTGTTTGTTACAGCAGTTTCATTATACCATACTTTTTAATAACGTTCTTCCATTGTTTGTTATTGATTACATTAACTATAGCATTGTCTTTTTTGACTGATTTAAATTTTCCAACATTTTACAGTCAAAATTCTGCCTTCCATGTTTTTCATGTTCAGTGTTTGTAATTAATCCATCCCAAGAACATTGGTGTGCTTTGCTTATTATTTTTTTTTAGCGTGGTTTGACATATCCCCGTACTTCACCTCTATTTATTGGATAGTTATAATGATGTAGAGAATAAAAGCAACAAAATACAGCACATATACGGAATTATAAGCAAAAGAACAAGGCGAGCAAAGACATAAAATTAAAGTTTTACAAGACAATGGCTGTGCTTCTCCTCCTCGCCGGCAATAAATTTGGATTGAAAGACAAAAAGCAACGTGCAAACGGATGAAATGAGATTTCTCAGAACCGTCGAAGGTTGTTGAAGAAAGGATCTTGTAAGGAATGAGAATGCATTAGAAAAATTAGAAATATTTAGAACGAATTTTCTCTCTGCAACGGAGTGCGCACCGATTTGAAACTTCCTAGCAGATTAAAACGGTGTGCCGGATGGAGACTTGAACTCGGGACCTATGCCTTTTGCGGGCAAGTACTCTACTGACTGAACTACCCAAGGATGACTCAAGAGTCTTCCTCGCAGTTGTACTTAGAAACATTTAACTTAAATCGGAAAGAGGAAGAATATAGGGAGAAATGGAGGCAAGATCTTAAACGCATGGACAGAATATCAGTCACTGTGTGCAAGTTCAAGCCTTCGGGAAAAATAGACGTTGGAGGAGCGAGGAAAAGAGGGTATTAATTATGTGAAATCTGAACAGGCGTATTGCCTAAACCTGAAAGTGAAGAAGAAGATGAAACCAAAAACATTATGCAGTAGCATAAAGTAGCCAACAGGTATAAAATAATGACAGAAAAGATTAGCGACAAACTCTCACTCTA
This sequence comes from Schistocerca cancellata, assembly GCF_023864275.1. Lineage (NCBI taxonomy): Eukaryota > Metazoa > Arthropoda > Insecta > Orthoptera > Acrididae > Schistocerca > Schistocerca cancellata. The sequence continues at coordinate 616,322,058 of NC_064631.1, read as the reverse complement.
CAATCAACTACTGAGTGAGGTGAGTTAGCAGTTCACACAGTTCAGATGCCCGTCCGTCCATCCAAATTTAGGTTTTCTGCTATTTCTCTAAACTGAGTAAGGTAAATGTTAGAATGACGCCTTTGAAAAGAGCACGGCCAATTTACTTGCTCTTTGTACCGCACCCTTCACGATTTTCTAACAGCATTTAAGATGCTCCAGAGATATTTGGCGTCTGAAGATAGCCGACATCATTTATAGCTAAATAAATTGTCCATTGCGACTGTTCACGGGATTTTTCTTGACCTAATAATTTTAAGGATGAGGTTTCAGGTGCTGAGACAAGAAACTGCCTTTTGCCGTTAAAGAATATCAAATCAGATAAAAATAGGTTTAGCCATGGTTAATTGCATTGCAGGAGTCTTAGCCGACCCGTACATCAACCATACTGAAGCAAAAGTTTTTTAGAAATTTAGTCAGACAGCAGACAAATTCGATTCTTAGAAACGTTACGCTGGTGACACATTAATCCTACTAAAAGGTACAGAAGATGACATGGCCACTATAGATTCACAACTAAATACTATCCGTGATATAAACAAATTCACCCCTGAAATTTAAATACGTAACTACATTAACGTTTTAGATATCACAACAAGGAAACAAAATACAGTGCACAAAATAACGAATCATGCCTGCGAGAACCTCATTACACTCATTTTTTCATTCTGTGACATTGCGATTAACAAATACTCAGCTTGAAGAAGATGAGATCAACAAAGAACTAGAAATACTAGAAAATTTAGCGAAAATAAATAATTTCAAACCATTAATAGTCAAAAAATTGTGTAGACAGAAACTGACAAGTAAACAATAATCAGACGCAAATGAAATAACTCTAGAAAGAGAAGAACTCACACAAAAAACAAAATTAGTGCTTCTGCCCTATTACGTAATCATTTCCATTAAGACAGCCAAAACTTTTAAAACTGCAAATGTCACAATTAGGTTCCATACTGAAAACAATACTAGTAATATTACAAGACACACCACCAGTACTACAGATTTATTTAATAAGTCAGGAATCTATCAAATTGGGTGTGATAATTGTGGCAAAGTATACATCGAGCAAACTGGAAGAACCTTTCGGATTCGATTTAGAGAGCAATAAAATCTAACGATAACAGTACAAGTGTCTTTGCACTACAATTCCTAAACAACACCTATACATTGAAAAACATTAAAGGAAATCTCTAAATACTGCATTATGCTAAGAAATGGAAGCAAATGAATATTTTGGAAGAGACCGAAATTTTCAGTCATTTAAAATGTCAACCTGATACACTTCTTAATGAGCAAACAGATCTTCAGAACAAAAAATTCATAGATAGCTTTAGTAGCGTTCTGCTAATAACCAATTACTGATCATCTACACAATTAAATGAAATTAAAAAGCTTATGTCACCTTACAATGTATTTTAATATTAATTTTTATTCTATTTTATTTTTTGTGTTGTTTCTTTCTTATCCTTTTTTTTTAACTTTCCTCGGCTATGCACCTAAATATATAGACAAAGGATTTTTAATTATTGTTCCATTTATTCTTTGGTTAGCTTCACTCTTTGAGATCATAACATATTTGTAAATGTCAGGCTGCCGAAGCAGCAAAACAGGATGTGTGAACCGAAACAAATAGAAAACACAGATTTCAAGATACTGACATTTCATTATGTAAGGCACAGTTTTCTGTTGCAGGTAAATATATTTAAAACACGTTTATATTCACATCACTACATTTCAATTCGTGGAAGTAATATAATATATTTTGTTTTTTACAGAACAATAGAATCACTATAGAATGGCCTTGAAGGCTCGAACTATTTGTGAACAAATAATATTAATACAGAAAAATCGAAAAATGGCACCTTCTTCTAAAAACAAACACTTTTACATACAGTTACAATGTTCATCTTGTGTGGAATTTCTATGCTACTCTACTGCAATTAACACGAAAAGAACTGCATAAAATTTGTAGAAAACGATGTTTCGGTGAAATGTTTGGTGTATAACAGCTTGTTTCGCTTCCTACCTACGTTTCTTTCATATGGCCTCTTCAGATGAGGAACTGAAGCTGTTCGTTTTGGTTCGTCCATCAATTAAATGTCAACGCTACTCTTGCAAGGGACTGTAAAAAAGCTTTTAAGAGCTACAGAATTAATTCTAAGGAAACTATTACTCTGTTCCGACACCGAAAAATTCCATTTCTGGTCTGGGAAACGCAGCTGATGCTGCGTCTGACAGATTGCTAAGACGTGAACTCCAGTACAGTAATGCAGCTCCGCCATCTGAGCAAGCACGACCGAACACAGACTTGCACTCTGAGCGCTAAGAATCGGGCTCACATATTTCTTTTGCGGGATCTTGCCGTCCAGCCGTCTGCTTTCCTCTGTTCTCCTCCTCCCTCCCTCCCTTTCTCTTTCACACACACGCACACACACACAAGAAACAGGCAGGAAGAAAGACATTCTGTCCTTACGGTTCCAGTCCGGCGTGAGAAGTGACATCCTTTGTCCTTTCGCCCTCTGCTGCAGCCCCCAGACGAAAATAATGCCGCATTACGTCAGTGGGGTCGACGCCGGCCGCATGCAGAGCGTCATTAAGTGCGGTAACTCTCCTGCTCGCCCATCCTTTCCCCTGCCGTCTTCCGTTATAAAGAATAGCCCTCGAGATAGGTAGCAATTTTACCGCGAGTTGGAAAGTTATTCCTACCAGGTTCTATAGTTACACCGCAAAGATGCATTGCTTCACATTTTGTCTGAATACGACATTTTCTCTCCACGCAGAGGTTTGAAGAAAAAACCTTACATCCGAAATGGAGCTAGTTTCGAGAAAAAAAAACACGTTTTACTAAATTTCCTTACAAGTACCCAATTACGTTGAAGAATTTATTTTTGGCACGTCTTCATCTTGTGGGTGGAACTCGCTTTTTGTCCATATTTGCTTCCAAATGTATAATTGTGTAAATATAGTTCTGCCTCGACAAAACACAAATTCCTCTTGGTGAACACCCAAATTGTTTTTGGTGAGGTTTCATCACCATTATCATTGTTGTTGTTATGGTCTTCAGTCCTGAGACTGGTTTGATGCAGCTCTCCATGCTACTCTATCCTGTGCAAGCTTCTTCATCTCCCAGTACCTACTGCAACCTACATCCTTCTGAATCTGCTTAGTGTATTCATCTCTTGGTCTCCCCCTACGATTTTTACCCTCCACGCTGCCCTCCAATACTAAATTGGTGATCCCTTGAGGCCTCAGAACATGTCCTACCAACCGATCCCTTCTTCTGGTCAAGTTGTGCCACAAACTTCTCTTTTCCCCAATCCTATTCAATACTTCCTCATTAGTTATGTGATCTACCCATCTAATTTCAGCATTCTTCTGTAGCACCACATTTCGAAAGCTTCTATTCTCTTCTTGTCCAAACTATTTATCGTCCATGTTTCACTTCCATACATGGCTACACTCCATACAAATACTTTCAGAAATGACTTCCTGACACTTAAATCTATACTCGATGTTAACAAATTTCTCTTCTTCAGAAACGCTTTCCTTGCCATTGCCAGTCTACATTTTATATCCTCTCTACTTCGACCATCATCAGTTATTTTGCTCCCCAAATAGCAAAACTCCTTTACTACTTTAAGTGTCTCATTTCCTAATCTAATACCCTCAACATCACCCGACTTAATTCGACTACATTCCATTATTCTCGTTTTGCTTTTGTTGATGTTCATCTTATATCCTCCCTTCAAGACACCATCCATTCCATTCAACTGCTCTTCCAAATCCTTTGCTGTCTCTGATAGAATTACAATGTCATCGGCGAACCTCAACGTTTTTATTTCTTCTCCATGGATTTTAATACCTACTCCGAATTTTTCTTTTGTTTCCTTGTGACATTATCATTATCATCAGGTATTTCATTTTTTCTGCCAGATAACATATAAATAAATTTTCCATGTTACACATATAGTTTTGAGCTTTTCGTAGCTACAGTTATAAAATTATTAACAGAATAAATACAGGGTGTAAACGGTATCAGGCGCCAAAATTATACAGATGGTACATCTCGGTGTGCTTGACAAAAAAGTCTAATGACATTTTCTTGTATCATGTACTTTATTTTTGTATTATTAAAACCTAATGTTCGTAGGATAGATAGTATACGCATTTCTGTTTACGTAGTCAATCGACAGTACACGGCGTACCGAGCTTATTGCCTACAATGACGCGGCGGCCAGAGAAAGGCAACGAGCCGACCAGATGATTGAAATCATTAGACGTGTACAACGACGTGGTGTGATAATTAGGTGGTACCGAAAAAAGGAATGTAAACGGTTTTTGGGTTGTCAAGAATGTGTAATTCGCTTTACTTGAATTGCATACAACCAGTCTGTTTCTCAACAAGTCGATAATGAAGGTCGTAGTAGTAATGACAAGCTAATATCAAACACAATGTATTTCCATTAGTACAAATTCAATCAAGCACCAAGTAGATAGTTGTGCATTAATTACAATCAACTGTTTCACCTTTTTACGGCAACGCCATAACGAATACTAAATTCACATTATTTTCCTTCTGTACAACAACATAGTAACGAAAATAAAACCCATTACTTCGTTTCCTCTTACACCAATAGTACAATAAATGTTCGAAATGGCCACCATTCGCTTCTACACATGCTTCATTACGGTGAACCCAGTTTCGTCGCTCTCGTTCACACACATGCACATTGTCCTTTATGGTATTGGCAGCATCTAAAATCTTCTGCGTCATTTGGTCCACATTATTTACTGGATCAGCATAAACAAGTTCCTTCATATGGCCCCAAAAGTAAAAATCCAGTGGATTCAAATCAGGGCTGCGTGCTGGCCATCGACGTGGACCCGAACGCCGGATCCATCGTCCTGGAAATCGACTATCCAAAAATCTGCTGTACTCTGAGACCAATGTGTAGTGATAAATTGGTTCACTGGAACACTGACACTCCGGCAGTTCCTCCTTTCCTTACCGACAAAACACATTTTGTTCTTAAAAAAAATTCTTTTTAAAATTCAGTCTTGATCGCACCACGTATGCTACAAGAACATAGGTAACCGGTTTTTGTCATATCACATAACCATCATCAGACCTGTAATTTAATTTAGAAAGTAATAGAAACCTTACTAGATTGACAATAAAATATGACAAAATGCTTTTAAGGATCAAATACAATAAGATTTGTTATACCCATGGCATCCTTCGAAGATGGTAGATGGAGCACTCTTCTCAGCTGCTGTGATGTCAACTGGTGCCAGCAAGTGACGGGCATACGCTTAAATACGAATATGCTCCGCCTGGCTCTTCTCCCTCTACCTCACGTCAACCAATCAGTGTAAAACGGGTTCACATAATCGTCAAAACGTAAAAACACAAAGTATAATAATAACATAAAAATAGTTATGTATAAAATATCTCTTTACAACCATGGAACTACTTAAATATTGTATAAAATATCAATTAAAAGCTTTAAAATAACTGTACAGACCATGCATACTCAGTGTGCCCTCTATGGGCTAAGGCGGTACTACCACAATGGTTTCGAAGTCAACGATGTTGTGAAGGTCTTTGGCATTGCGGCATCATATCGATATGTGAATTGTGACTCGACTGCAGGTAATACACCTATGCTAGATTCAGTCTGTCTTATATTAACTTTATTTGCCACTGGTGATATATGTAATAATGGAATGATCAGCTGCAGAGTGCTATGATATTACATACACTTTTTAAAATGTCATTAAACTTATTTATTAAAAATGGAGTCATATTACGTAATATTTATAGTTGGGAGTTTAAGATTGTGATATAAATATTTACGCACTGTTCTAAGGTACATTTATGCCATGGATACAACTGGGTTCCATGATTTTCTGAACAAAAGAGTACATACGTGTTCATAGAATTCCGTCAAAGAGATCATAAAAATGATTTTCACGAAAATCCAACTGTTCATTGAGAAGCACTGACGGTTCATCTCTATAATGGGCATATATCTCGATCTCCTCCAAAATATTTAATAATAAGCCTTTATTACCTTAATGAAGGACTTGCAATTTCTGTTGTACCGTCCCTTCGGTAAGCTTATTAAAAGTTATGTGTTGGCCGAAGACTGGTTTTGCTCGTGCGGTACCTGATGTATGTTCTTTGTATCGTATAGTAAAGCTCCGGTCTGTTTGGCCGATGTATATTTTTCTACAATCACCACATTGGATCTTGTAAATCTAATCTGAGAAATCTATCGTTATCATTACCTACAGTATGTCTTAATTTATTTTGCAAAGTATTGATAGTTTCAAATGCTATTGTTATTTCGGAATTCTTAAATAAATTACTGATACTATCTGATATATTTTGTTCTTCTTCATTGGCTATATCCCTTATCTTCACGGGCTCGGCTTGTTATTCATTGGATTAAGCGATGCCAGTGGGTGGGCCAGATGCCTCCTTCCTGTCGCCATCCCCGCCCCCCCCCCCCCCCCGCTGTCCCCGGAGACGGAACTTGTGTGTAGTGTCACCCAAGGTGTAAGTCTGCAAATGTTTTCTAAATATCTGCGAATCTTATGACTGAGGCCGTACCTGGATACCTGCCCGGTATTCGTCTAGTCGGATGTGGGAGCCTCTTAAAAACCAAATCCAGATTGGCCACCACACTGCCTCTTATCAGTCCGCCGGGAGAATTCGACCTGGGCCCAACGCACCTCCACGAATCCTGAAAGAGGCGTGCTAGCGCGCGCGGTTTTCCGGGCGAGTTTAGCGGCAATCCCCATACTTCTGATTATCTGCACTTTTTATGAATATAGAGCGCAATATAACAGTATTTGTGGACACTAGCTACGTCTCGCTTACAGAATTTTGGATTAGCCCTAATTGACTGTCGTATACATTATGGACCTCGGCTTTCTGAAACACCGATTATTCCTAAATGGATGACTTTCACCCCGTAGCGGAGTATTCGCTGAATTTGCCCATTACTGGAAGATTACATCTATATCCCTAGCCAGGGTCGGCGAGAGCCTATAAGCGCCTGGCTGCTCCGTTCGAATCTGCTAATCCGATAAATGAAAGCTGATGTAGCGGGCTCTGCAACTCTGACTGCAGTAGGCTGCATTGATTCTCGATTTCCGTCTCAGAAATAGCCTCCGTAAATACAGAAAATTTAAAACACGAAAATGGAGTCTCGGGGCACACATTCCAAATACATTCAGTAGTTTACATATTCGGAAACATTAAAGACAGCGGATCAGAGTATGCATCTTCTAAACCTATTTTTTGAAGCTGCTTGGGGACGAGTATTACCTCGCTGTTTGTCACATCAGTCAGAAATGTATTCAAGTGAGACTGTTGAGTCTCTCATCGTTTCCCCTGTTGTCCCCATACTTACTAAAGTCATGTGTTCAGGATCTTTCAGAATTGCAGAGGGACTTCAGCCTCGATCCAGTCAGCATCTTTCATACTGAACAAATCCTTGCGGCGGCGAGAAAACCAGTTTTTCAGAAGCTAGAAATTTAACGCGAATTTCAATCCGAGTTGCTTTTATTACATCTACATCTACATCCATAGTCCGCAAGCCAGCTGACGGTGTGTGGCCGAGGGTACCTTGAGTACCTCTATCGGTTCTCCCTTCTATTCCAGTCTCGTATTGTCCGTGGAAAGAAGGATTGTCGGTATGCTTCTGTGTGGGCTCTAATCTCTCTGATTTTATCCTCATGGTCTCTTCGCGAGATATACGTAGGAGGGAGCAATATACTGCTTGACTCCTCAGTGAAGGTATGTTCTCGAAACTTTAACAAAAACCCGTACCGAGCTACTGAGCGTATCTCCTGCAGAGTCTTCCACTGGAGTTTATCTATCATCCCCGTAACGCTTTCGCGATTACTAAATGATCCTGTAACGAAACGCGCTGCTCTCCGTTGGATCTTCTCTATCTCTTCTATCAACCCTAACTGGTACGGATCCCACACTGCTGAGCAATATTCAAGCAGTGGGCGAACAAGCGTACTGTAACCTACTTCCTTTGTTTTCGGATTGCATTTACTTAGGATTCTTCCAATGAATCTCAGTCTGGCATCTGCTTTACCGACGATCAACTTTATATGATCATTCCATTTTAAATCACTCCTAATGCGTACTCCCAGATAATTTATGGAATTAACTGCTTCCAGTTGCTGACCTACTATTTTGTAGCTAAATGATAAGGGATCTATCTTTCTATGTACTCGCAGCACATTACACTTGTCCACATTGAGGTTCAATTCCCATTCCCTGCACCATGCGTCAATTCGCTGCAGATCCTCCTGCATTTCATTATAATTTTCCATTGTTACAACCTCTCGATACACCACAGCATCATCTGCAAAAAGCCTCATTGAACTTCCGATGTCATCCACGAGGCCATTTATGTATATTGTGAATAGCAACGGTCCTATGACACTCCCCTGCGGCACACCTGAAATCACTCTTACTTCGGAAGACTTCTCTCCATTGAGAATGACATGCTGCGTTCTGTTATCTAGGAACTCTTCAATCCAATCACACAATTGGTCTGATAGTCCATATGCTCTTACTTTGTTCATTAAACGACTGTGGGGAACTGTTTAGTTTACACAACGTAACTCTGGCCCTAAATCTGGCAGAAAATCCAAAGAGAATGTGATCGTATGTAAAGTACACCAGCGGAAAGACGCAGTCAATACCTTCTTCACTAGGAGATAACACTTGTGATGTCACAGATGACAGGGCCCCTAAAGCGAAGTTACTAAACACAGTTTTCCGACAGTCCTTCACCAAAGAAGACCAATTGAATTTTAATCTGGAACAACGGTCAACATGAGTAACTTAGAAGTAGGTATCATCGGTGTACCGAAGCAGCTTCGTCACTGAACGAAGTTTATGTCTCCGGTCCAGATTGTATAGCAGTCAGGAGCCTTTCAGACTATGCTGGTACAATAGCTGATCATATACAACAGTTCTTTCTTCGAAAGGTCCGTACCTAAAGACTGGAAAGTTGGACAAGTCACACATGTATCCAAGAAAGAAGCAAGAGTAATTCCCTGAATAACAGACCAATATCGCTAACGTCGATTTTCACTACGGTTTTGGAACATATACAGTGTTCGAACATTATGAGTTATCGGAAGAAAACGATACTGCCAAAGAGCGAATGCGGCTAACTCTTTATTCTCACGAAGTAATGAGTTCTCTCGCAGGGGTAGTCAAGTTGACTCCAAATTTTTAGATTTCCAGAAGGCTTTTGATACCGTCTTTCACAAGCGACTTCTAATAAAATTGCATACCTGTGGAGTATCGTCCCAAGTGTGCGATTGAATTTGTGATTTCTTATCATAAAGGTTGCAATACGCAGTAATCGACGGAAAATCGTCGAATACAACAAAATCGATATACAGCGTTCCCCTAGGAAGTGTTATAGGCCCTCTTCCGTTCGCGATCTACATAAACAATCTAAGCAGCCGTCTCAAATTGTTTGCAGGTGATGCTGTCATTTACCATCTAGTAATCTCATCAGATGATCAAAACAAATTGCAAAATTCATTTAGACAAGATATCTGTATGGTGCAAAAAGTGTCAATTGACTCTAAATAATGAAAACTGTGAAGTCATCCACATGATCACTAAGAAGAATCTGCTAAATTTCGGTTACAGGATAAAACACACAAATCGAAAGGCTGTAAATTCATCTAAATATTTAAAGATTACAATTACGAATAACTTTGAATACGAATAGGTTGGAACGATCACATAGATAATGTTCGTGGGGAAAGTCGATTAACGATTGCGAATTATTGGCAGAACACTTGAAAAATGCAACAGGTCTAGTAAAGAGACTGCTTACATACGCTTGACCACCCTTTTCTGTAGTTCTGCGGCGCGATGTAGAACCCGCATCAGATGGAACTGAAGGAGGTCATCGAAAAATTCAAAGAAGGGAACTCGCTTTGCGTTATCGCGGAGTAGTGGAGAGAATGCCATTAATATGATACGCGAATTGGGATGGCAATCATTAAAACAAAGTCGTTTATCGTTGCGTTGAAATTTCTATCACCAACTTTCTCCTCAGACCGTAAAAATATTTTGTTGGCGCTCACCTACATAGAGAGAAATGATCGTCACAATAAAACAAGGGAAACCAAAGGTCACAAGGGAAGATTTACGTAATCGTTTCTTTCCCTCGCGCTTTTCGAGAGTGGATCGTTAGTGAAATAGCTTGAAGACGGATCTGTGAACTCTCCTCTAGGCGCTTAATTGTGAACTGCAGAGCAGTCACGCAGATGTAGATGTAAAGGAACGCCAAGAGCTATACAGAAACGGTGAGCATATCTATAACTGCGACTCAAACCGTTCTTCCAAACTGCAGCAAAGCAGAAAATTGACATCAGCTGAAGTGTGTACGTGACAAATGCAGGAAACAGCAAAGTATTGGCTCTCAAATACGAATTATAGTTTGTCAATGTTTATTCGTGTCACTATCATTATGTAGCTTTGATACGTGCTAATATCCAGCAATAGGACGTCTGATTTATAAAACCATATATATATATATATATATAATATATATTAATTTTTTTATTTTCTTTCCTTCTACTAAGGCTTATTGTATATGGTAATTTTCTTCAATTATGTGTGTAATATAGGTCTGTAGTCTTTCGCCCCTACTGTTCAATATGTTCCTCGAATCAGGGATAGAAATAAAGGTAAGCTTCAGGGTGGGATTAAAATTCATTGTGAAAGGATATGAATGATAAAGTTCCGGATGAAATTGCTATCCTCAGCGAAAGTCAAGAACTATATATATTATTTCGACAGTGACATGTCATTTAAGCATCTCAGATATTTTGTTAACATTTGAACTTCCACTTGAGGATGGTTATAAAGCTGAAATCATTATTTTGAAAAACAAAGAAACAGTAATTTACGGTCAAATGGTAGAAATTTCTTTCAAAATCTTCCACACGACTGTGGACCCTCTTGAAGTAAAAATCGTTTCCTTTGCGAATATCATTGTTACAGGTACTTAAACTAGCCTACATTGCTGCCGAATTCTAATAAATCTCTCTGTTCAAAAAGAAGAATGTTATTTTAAATGATGTGAGAAATGCTCGACCATTTACAAATACTCTCGGGGGTTGAACACGTGATTCATATCAGATTCATGTTACAGAAACATAAAATAATGATCACCCCTGAAAGTTATTCCTTGCATCTCGACAATACTTCAGTATATTAACCACACTTGTAGATGATGCTCTCATGACTAGTCGCGAAAGATAAAGGGATAACACAGTGAAACGGGAGTCATTTTTTAAAAATTGAAAAATTCCTAATACTCTGTATATTGATGAATTCTTCTCGGGTTATCAGCCGAGTGGTGGCGTCGTCTTGTCGCAACGTTTCAAAGAGTTTCATTTCCATTACCTTCTGGCGAAGATACCAGAAGATGATGGGTACGAAACTCATTGAAACGTTGCGACAAGACGACGCCACCACTCGGCTGATAACCTGAGAAGAATTCATCAGTGGAATACGCCGAGAAAGACTGAAATCTCATATAGCTCTGTATATCTCATACTTGAATTAAATTATGAGAAATACTCTAACAGCAAATTAGTATGTCGGCTCGTTCCATCTGTTCTCTTTTATAGAACACTCTGGTGACTATCTATCACAACAGGTACAAAATTATCTCCACACTGCTCCGGCCAAGCACAAAGAAGAAATTTATTAAGTTTATTCATTGATCTTTTGTTATCTGTACTAATTAGGGCGAATGAGTTTCTGCCAACATTTAAGCAAAAGGTTTAGTCACATACGAATCGAAATCAAACACACGCCAACAAGGATACTTCAGGTACACAAGAAAACGTCGCATGCGGAAGATGACAAGACAAGACTATATGAAGGAATTCAACGAGCGATTCAGTTTCTAAGGGGAGATAAAAATCTAATACTCATAGCAAACTGGAATACTACACTAGGGAAAGAGAAAGAAGGTAAATCTACAGAATGATGCATCATGGTGAAACACAGATTTCTAAATCCGATACTGGATTATAAGACGTATTCAGGATCAGATCTAGACTCAGATTATAATTTTATAATGATGGAGAGTAGCCTGAAACACTATAGAATTGTCAGGTCGTATCAGAAAGGAAATGTCCGCCTTCTTAGCGGAATGGTCAGCGCGTCTGCCATCTAGGGCTCCCGAGTTCGATTCCCAGTCGGGTCGGAGATTTCCTCCGCTCGGGGACTTTGTATTGTGTTGTCTTTATCATCATTTCATCGTCATCGACACTCAGGTCGCTCAATGTGGAGTCAACTGAGAAGACTTGCAATACGGCGGCCGAACTTCCCCAGGCTGGGACTCCCGGCCATCAATATCATACGATCACTTCATTCCAAAAACGAAATATGATACTGATGTGTGTTCGTAGCCCTCTCGGCCCGTAGGTACTGGACTGTGAATATCACAGTAGGTAATTCATTTGATGATGGAGAATAATTACATAGGCTGGACACGAATGTGTTCAAGAAAGTTAATTACGAAGAAAGTGGGGATAACAGGAAAAAAATCTTCAGTTGAAAGTTGAAAGAACAAAACACAAATATAGTCATGCAATAAAAAGGAATTGCAAGAAGCTTAAGATAAGTGAACGCAAAAGAAATTTGAAGAAATCGAAAATGGGATTGTGCTCCGAAGAAATAATCAGCAAATAGAAGTCAAAATAGCCTCCATTGTTATTAAAAGTAAAGCCATCAAAATTAAGAATGTAAATGGAATCTACCGTTAAATGCAGAGGAAAGGGCGAATATCTGAAGAGTTGACTGAGGAGTCAACGACGGGAATCAACCTTCATAGCATTTGTCTAACTAGAAAAACGATCGAGAACGTAAACTGGTGCAAGATATTTGTAATCCTCAGAAAAACCAGGTACATGCCATATGAAAAGTGTAAAAGCCAAGATAGATTAGTAAGAACCCTGGGTTAAACATAGTGTAAGGCAGGGAAGAAGTCTCCCCTCTGATGAAGGGGTACCAGTAATAAAATTCGCTTGAAACGTAGTTTCTCCCTGAAAGTTAATGTGTGCGAATTCCTGAGGAACCAAACTGCAGAGGTATAATTATAAGTTCTGTTGGATGGAATAAACAGAACATGGATTGACCGTTAACCGAACAAAGATGAAGGTACGAGTATAAAGAGACAGCAGCAACAAGCTTCGTAACAAAATTAGAGGCGGTGCTGCAGACGAAGTGAATTAATTCTGCTACCTTGGGATCAAAATCACGCGCTGCAGACGAAGCTACGAGGACATAAGAAGCGGACTAGGACAGGTAAAGAGGGGATTCCTCGCCAAAATAAATCAGCGAACGTCCAACACATACAGTCCGTTAAGTAAGAGCGTGGTCGGCATTACAGACAGATGCTAAAGGTATCGCATGATTTTCTTCACAGCCTAACAAGCAATGTCCATAAAACATTAGTTCACTTTGATTTCTTCACTCAGATACACAAGATGAGAATTAATGCAGCTTACGCGTCACGTTTATCAAAGATGTTTGATGCCGACTGCCAAAATGTTGATTCATCGACAATAATTAAGATTGTATACTGCAGGAGGACAACGATCCGACTCACCACAGCAGGCTTTGTAGCAACTGGAGAAAGTAGTGGAAGGCACTGGATTGACCCTCACAGTCGCCTGAGACTATTGAAAATGTATGGTCTTACAACAAAAAGAAGTTGCAAGGAAAAAATGTCTTCACTCTGAGGCAGCTGTCGACGCAAATTCGAACCATTTGGAGGTCTCTTCCAAATGAATACACGAAAAACTTGGTTCCATGTAAGCACCAGAAACGCCAAGCAAGTATCGACGATGCGGGTGACTGAAAGCAATATTAATTGTAATTGAATTTTTATTTTGTTCATATATGTTATTACCCCAACCACTATCTTACGTAACAGACTGTACCTCAATCTGAGGAAGAAGTTTGGAGGACGTAGGTCTGGGGCGTGTGAGCTAACATCCCAAAGATGTTGGGGCACACATGCGGTTCCTCTTCGTCGAAATGTCTTGGCTCAAACTCGACTAGGGGTTGAACCGCACTTCAGCATTACACGCCCTAAGTTAGACACTAGTGACCCTTTGGTTAAATTGTCTGGCTGATGCCAATTTTGCGAAATACAAAGTTAACATAACATATAATAACAGTAATAATAATATTGGTAACTAAATTAACGACCCATAAATTATGCAGGCCACACAGTTGCTATTTGGTTAGAATAATGTTTATTCAGAAAGCAAACTAATAGCGAAAGTGGTCGTATTTAGAGTTACTGTTACACTCGAGCGTATATCCATTTGACACTGTTCGATCATTCGCAATCTCATCGCGAAACACAATACTCCACCTCGATATTTACACGAAATGTTAAGATTTCACTCCAGGCGCGTGGCTGCTCACCACTCAGAGACTAAGCCCCGCGATACAACACAAGGCGAAATTTTCTAAGGCGTTTCACTTCCTAGCCGCCTAAAGACCGAATGTCCGCTTTCGTGTCTCAATCCGATCTGTACCGTCTGGTGTCTCCAGCCGAACTGTACTCTTTGGTGTGTAGACCAGAACTGCCCACTGCCAGTCTCCGACCGCGTTTCCCGAGCGCCGAACATCTTTGCTCAACTGGCTAGCGCAGGTCTCTTTCCTGAAGTCGTCCATCAGATTGGCTACAGCTTGTTCGACATTACTTTACAGTTTAACATATTTAAATAATCAACGATTGACCACTTTCACCTTCCAAACCCATTACATAATAAACGTGAAATTCTTTTACACGAAACCAGTACAATTTCCTTCTTAACTTTGAATGTCACGGCCAGTAGCTTTGCAACAATGTACTTTCTGATAAATAAATAAAGAACGAAAGTAACTACTATGCACAAAGTTTACAACAAATATTTTATTACCTAATGATTCAATAAGGTGCCATGTTGCCATTCTTCAATGTGGTTTGTGTGGAGGAAATGATGATCTGTGCTTAACTGAAAATATTGATAATTTAAATTTACTATATCTTTAAAAAAAATAAAGTTACAGAGTTGATATTTACACCATTTGTCATTTTAATGATGCACTTCTACATGAAATGTCGATCGTTAAGATCGACCAAAGCGTTCAGAATATAGCATTCAGGTCTTGGTTACAAAATTTCACTTCAACAGTAATCCTAAACTGTTATAGATACGATCAGTATTCAAGTTTTATTGGGATCACCATGAAAATTTGTGGGGGATGGCAGAGTAAAATTACTGTGGCTTGGTTCCCTGCATTTCTGCAGAATTAAATAGTTTCCATAAATGTTTCCTTTTATAGCCAATCTTGTTGTTGTGGTGGTGGTCTTCAGTCATGAGACTGGTTTGATGCAGCTCTCCATGCTACTCTATCCTGTGCAAGCTTCTTCATCTCCCAGTACGTACTACAGCCTACATCCTTCTGAATCTGCTTAGTGTATTCATTTCTTGGTCTCCCACTACGATTTTTATCCTCCACGCTGCCCTCCAATACTAAATTGGTGATCCCTTGGTGCCTCAGAACATGTCCTACCAACAGATCCCTTCTTCTAGTCAAGTTGTGCCACAAACCCCTCTTCTCCCCAATCCTATTCAATACCACCTCATTAGTTATGTGATCTACCCATTTAATCTTCAACATTCTTCTGTAGCGGCACATTTCGAAAGATTCTATTCTTTTCTTGTGCAAACTATTTATCGTCCATGTTTCACATCCATACATGGCTACACTCCAAAATTTCTCTTCTTCAGAAACGCTTTCCTTACCATTGCCAGTCGACATTTTATATCCTCTCTACTACTAGCCAATCTCAGGTCCGCCATATTTAACACTGCTACGTCTCCTCGGCCACAACCAGGCTTCTACTGGGTTTCCCTATGACGTAGGTTCTCGTCCATCTTACTGACACACTACAACGCTTAGGCTTCAATAGACAATAGACGCCTTTGACTTTCCCCATCTCGTGGAGAATCTGTGCCCTTTGTGGCAGACGGGCCTGAGCGACAGGGTTCGTTACATAATTCTTGTAGCCTGACGCTTTCGGCCATATACTTAAATGAGAGCGAAATTCTCGTTAATTCACAGCCACAACATCTTATGGAAGTTACTCATACATAATGGGAAAACTGGAAAAGATAAAAATCGAAGCGAGATGAGGTGCACAAAAGGAAGGTGACACGCATAAGATCTGAAACCTCCCATCCAAGAGAGAAGTGTTATATGGAAAATACTAACTAGAGAAAGTGGCTGGATCACAGGATACGTGATAAGGCATCGGCGATTATGTTTATGCTGGTAGACGGAGGCGTAGAGAGCAAAACTAGAAGGAGACAGAGATTGTAGTATATAAAACAAATATCTGAGGTCGTTGGTTGCAAGTGCTGCTCTGTGATGAAGAGATTAGCTGAGGAGAGGAATTTCTGGAGGGCCGCTTCAGGCATGTCAGAAAACTGACGACAAAGTAATGGAAACGGCTGATTTCGGCAAAGTGACTATTTTCAGTCTTTAATTTAGTTCATACACATAAGAAATATGCATAAAATATACGAATTTAATGTGAATCTGCATGCAAAGATATGTGTTCCTCGCACATATTCTGCTGTTAACAGTACGTTTAGAACGCATTTAACGTAGAAGAACTTATGAACAAACGGTCGCTAGGCAGATGACATTCTAATGTGTAGGTTTGCCTATAACGTTAGAGTATCTAATTATATACTTTGCCGCTAAATTAACCTCAGAATACTTGTGTGTAGCTCGTAAGTTAGAGTGCAGATGGACATTACGTACATGTTCTTGGTACAATGATCACTTGAAAAAAAGAAAGAACCTCCCACATTGAAACGTTTATAAAAAATATGATTGCAGAGAGAAACTTGTTAATTCAAAAATATGCAGTTGGTATGGCAACAAATTGCAATGTAACTTTAAAATGCTTACTTCATCGATTTCTTAGCCACTGGTGCCCCCAATACTTATCTTCTCACATTAAACACCTATCATCATTCCACAACCGCAATACCAGATCGGATACGTCTAGCATCTTGGCTGTACCTTTACATAACACAAAATCTTTCTCCGTATCATTCTCCATCTCAGCCATACGACTATGGAACGCACTCCCCTCTGATTTGCGTCTTATCCAGAACCACTCAAAATTCAAGAGGGATCTCAAAACGTACATATTAGGGACGGTATAGCCACCATTGTTGTGCCCCTCTCATCTCTTTCTTTCTCCTCTCCATCATAGCTTCGAATTTTACCATTCTATTTCTCTTCCTCTAACCTATCTACCTCTTCTATATCTCTTTCACCCCATTCTATCGTCTTATGTCTCTGCTCGATGAGAATAACTCACAAGCTGCAAGATCATAACGAGAAAATTCCCAACTAGCAATAGGACTGACATTCATAAAAGAAACATATGTTTACTTTCATATACATAGTCATTACTATTATTATTATTATTCTTGATTGTTACAATTATTTTTTGATTGTTATAATTATCATTCTACTACTGTTATAATCTCTATTTTTTTTTTTTCTTTGACATTAATACTGTATAACACGTGGTAAGTCCATAATGTTCTGTACAAAGTGAAATTCGTTCAATCTGAGTATGCCTGGTTAGGTGTAAGAGAGGGCCTGAAGGCCCTAATCTTGCCAGGTGAAATAAATGCATAAATAAATAAAATGATGTCTCGTTTAGTGTTGTTCATTTCAAGGCGCTGTATGAAATCTAGTGTCACTAGATCTGCCATGTCTTGTGGAACATCTGCTACATCCCGCCTGAATTGCTCCTTTCACGTCGGCAAGTGTGTGGGGACGATGTGTGTGAACCTTAGCTTAAATATTACTGAGCACTGTCGTTGATATCCCAACGATGTACACTGTAGCGTCATGTTGTTGGAACCACACATCAGGGTTATCCAGTTACAAGTTCTGCACCTAAATCCGAAAGAAGTTCTCAAGCGCGGCTACGTAACGGTGGAACATGAAGGTCACTGTTACACCCTCGTCTTAGCAAAATATATGGAGCAATAATGGCCTCTCTTTAAATTACATAAAAAAATTTATCATAGTGCAATGCTCTTTCGTACAGTATTTGGGGGTTATGGTCTTGAACAAATAGGGAGCATCATGACGGATACAGGAACTAGGGGCCACAAGGTCGTTGTAACAAGACTGAATACCGTACCATCCAAATCCAACAATAATAAACGTGATGTGTATCTGTTTTAAAAAAGGAAAAAGAAACATATAAATTCGCTTGACGCATTCCTAAGAGACTGTCTCCTCTCCATCGAAACTATGTAAGCATAGACCAGAAGAGGTTTAAATTAAAATAAATAGTGTCGACGGCAGTTGAGAGATTTATACCAAATAAATTAATAAGAGAGGAAACTGATCTCCCAGGGTATACGAAACAGATCAGAACATCGTCGCAGAAGCAACGAAAAAAACCTGCCAAATTGAGGAGAGCGAAAAATCTCAAAGATCGGCGACGTTTTACTGAAGCTCTAAGTTCAGCGTGGACTTCAATCCGAAACGCTCGTAACAGCTTCCACGACGAAACTCTGTCTCGAAATCCGGCAGGAAATCCAAAGATACCCTGGCCGTATGTAAAGTGCACACATTCAATACCGTCACAGTGCGATAGCAGTGTTAATGTTACCGATAACAATGCCACTAAAGCGGAGTTACCGAACACGGTTTTCCGGAATTCCTTCGCCAGTAAAGACGAAGTAAATAGTCCGGAATTCGAATCAAGAGAAACTATCAACATGAGTAACTTAGAATTAGATTCCCTCAGTGTATCGAAGCGGCTTAAATCGCTTATTCAGATGGTTCAGATGGCTCTGAGCACTATGGGACTCAACTGCTGTGGTCATCAGTCCCCTAGAACTTAGAACTACTTAAACCTAACTAACCTAAGGACATCACACACACCCATGCCCGACGCAGGATTCGAACCTGCGACCGCAGCAGCAGCGCGGCTCCGGACTGGAGCGCCTAGAACCGCACGGCCACCGCGGCCGGCAAATCTCTTATTGCAAAATGATTTAGGCATGATACCTGTGTGGTGCGAAAAGTGGGAATTGATTCTGAAAAAATGGTGAGTGTGAGGTCATCCACATGAATACTAAAAGGAATCCGTTAAATTTTGGTTACACAATAAATCACACAAATCTGCAGATGTCAATTGAGATAAATATCTAGGGATTACAGTTACTAACAATTTAATTGGAACTATCACGCAGCTAAATGTTGTGGAGAAGGCGAACTAACGATAGCGTTTTATTCGCAGAACCTGAACAGATGCAACACGTCTATGAAATAGACTTCCTACACTACTCTTGTCCGTTTTCGTTCCGCTGCGTGGTATCGGATCCTTACCGGATAGGACTGACGGAGAAGATCGAAAAAGCTCAAAGAAGGGCAGCTCGTTTTGTATTTCCGTGAAGTAGGGAAGAGAGTGTTATGGATATCATACGCTATTTGGGGTGGTATTCACTAGAACAACAACGTTATTCAGCTATTCACGAAATTTCGGGCACCAACTTTTTCCTCAGAATGCGAATATATTTTGTTGACGCCGACCTACAAAGGGACAAATGATCATCGTAATAAAATAATAGAAACCATAGCTCGCACGGCAAGATTTAAGTGTTCGTTTTTCCTGCGCGGTGTTTGAAAGCGGAACGATAGAGAAATGGTTCGATGTACCCTCTGCCAGGCACTTTAGTGCGAATTGCATTGTAATGTACGTGTAGATGTAGACCAATAGCGCAGATTTTGTTTGTTCACACACCCATGTACGTGGAAACGTTCTTCATCATTATACAAAACACAGTGTCTTCAGGGACAATTTGCAGGATTTCCTCACATGACACGGGAGGAGAGTGGTAAGCGAATGTACAAAACACCACTTCTCTCGCCGTTCTACTCTCCTCGCTCACCCACTGAAAGTGCACATTTGATCAGAACGTGCAAGGTGGTGCGCTACAGTACTGGGTTGCGCTGACAATAGCTGTATTTTCAGTTATGACATAACCAGACATTTGCATAGAGTACTTCAACTCACAATACTGTAACTTGTTGACACACTGTTTCCAATACCATTTGACATTTTTTGATAAACAACTCTACGTCTGCATTAATTTTTGTTTTACTCGCCTTGCAAGTGATGTAGGCTTCTTTTTCTTGGGGGGGGGGGGAGGGGGGGGTCATCCATTACAACACGCAGACTTCTGACTGAGTACTACAGTCAATACAATCTACCAGTGGATCATGACGTCACTTAAGGACCTTGTAGCAGAGGCAAAACTTGGTGCTCGGTTCTGGAGGGGAGCGAAGGCACTGTTTCAATCGCATCCCCCCCCCCCCCCCCCCCGCGCCGCCCCCAACAAACAGATCTTTCCGTCAACTTCAATTTTAACTTATCACAGATACCTAGGATTTTAATAAGTTTTAATATTATAATAAAAGTAACTATAAATTTTTAGATCAGTGCTTGGGACACTACCTTGGCGTAACTTTTAAGAAAATGCCACGACCAAGGATCGAACACAGACCTCCAAATTGTCAGTCTAACGCCTCGACAGCCGACCTTGCTCTTCTACACACATAGAATGACGAGTGCCCAAGCTACAGAATGAAAAAGTAAAAACGCTAATAATTCGAAACTTACTAACTCTTTATTATATTAAGAAAAATGTTTGTTTTCAGACGATCTGTCGAGGAACAGCATCGAAATTACGATTTCCCGTCGTCAGATTTGACCTCGATCTTCTCAAAAACTAGTGTCCAACAAAAAGCTGAAACACGTATCTCTTTACTTTCGATATAGAACATCCTCACAAAACTTGATCAACATCGGTGATCAACATGTCAAAAAAAAAAAGTGTGTGAAATCTTATGGGACTTAACTGCTAAGGTCATCAGTCCCTAAGCTTACACACTGCTTAACCTAAATTATCCTAAGGACAAACACACACACCCATGCCCAAGGGAGGACTCGAACCTCCGCCGGGACCAGCCGCACAGTCCATGACTGCAGCGTCTAAGACCGCTCGGCTAATCCCGCGCGGCTCCACGTGTCAGACCTTCCCTTTATAAGCAATCCGATGCGAACACAGGCCTGCAGACAATGGTTATGCGAGCATGTTGGGGTGGGTTAGCGGTGGATGAGGGTGGGAGAATGCTGTTTTTTTCCGTGAGTGTTCGGTCGAGTCATTGTTTTGTGGTTTTACTATTTGAATGGCCTTTGTCTTTCCGCCTTGCCTTACCGGTTCCAACTGCGAACTCACAATATACGTGAGATTTATAGTTTCAGATAATATGCATGGAGCTACAGCCACTGCCGTATCTTGACTGCAAAAAGAGTCTCGGTCAGGCTTATTTAATGTTGATGTTGTTGATGCTTTCGCTGAATTGTATCAGTCACATTGTAGTAATTTTTTGTGTGTATATGGGTGTGTAGATTCGTTGTAGCGTCAAGGTGGTATCTTTCAAGTGTGTGTATACGAATCACGGAACAGTAAGTGTAAGTACACGTGTGCTGTCGTAAGATTTCATGAGGCTATGCACAAAATTTTCACTACAACTTCACTCCACGGCCAAGTAATTTTATCTTTGATATTGTTAAGGCTTTTGCTATTCTAGCGCCCGATAAATAAATCAGTTTGGACTGTCTGTATAGACGTAAAATAAATTTACAAACGTATTCATTTGAAGCAGCTTAATTGTTTAGTTTTAGAAATATCTTAGGGTTGCAATGGAACGTCTTTCAGCGTGAATAATAATTTATACTTTCGTAGGTTTGCGTGGAGAAATGCCTTTCGTGTGGTACATCTATTATTAATTCAAAGTTGGGCACTTTCTTAACTGTGAAAAATCTCGTCACTTGAACAAGCGACAGCCGTGAAACGACAACCACAAGAATCTTTTTTGATATTGATACTATTCTTTGCAAATTGACTGAAATTAACTTGACTTTAGTCTGTTTATTCAAGTAATTAGTTATGAAACATCTTCTTTTGGCTTTACGCCAGGTAATATTGGAGAAATTGTAAAAAAAAAAAATCTACCGTCTTCTAAATGGCTGCCAACAGTACCAATTACAACTCGCGCTGTACTGCGCTTTATTATTTTGTGAAAAATGCATAATTAATTTTTCGTACCTGTAGAGATGCTAATGCTACCGAAATAAGTGGTTGGGTTTTGTCAATAATAGGATATATTTACCAAAAATATGTGTCAAAATACATGGCTCCATTCACGTCTTTCTCGTGGGAAGAATCAAATCCGAAGTAAAAAGATTATGAAAATCTGTTTCTATTATTTTCATTGTTGTCAGTAACTTTACTACAAAACATAGATTCATTATCATAAAATATCGATACTGGTTTTCATATACATCACAGTGAGATAATTAATATTTTTACATACTCTTTTGTACACAGAATAAGCGTTTTATTACGTAAATATTTCAACCATAAATAGACGTTTCTCTTTCCGAGACGAGCAGTACAACATGCTTAACATAGACGGTAAAACACTGCTTATTTTGCGACTAATGCCATTCGACATCACCACAGCGTAACACAATCGTGACACCCGTTGCTGTGGAGGTCATTACCGCCTGACAGTTGAAGACACTAGCGCCCCTGTCGACAAGCAAGCCTTTCGTGACTTAACGCCATATTTATTATACTATTAATGTCTATTTTTAATTTCTTTCTCCTTGATATATAAAATAGTTATTATATTTTTGGTTCCCAAGCGTTAGTAAAATATCAAGAGACGTAAGTAATCCTAATATAAATGTAAACAGAACAAACCTCAGGAATGAAGTGACATGATATAGGCTGCAACATCATGAGTAAATACTCTCTAATTGCGAAGTATACCACAGAAGGCAAGAAAATATAAACACAATATTACATCCAAAAGAATCAAGTGTTTCTGTTGCTGACCGCTCTTTTGGCAACTACTTTATTTGACTAGCAATAATTTTGCACAAAGTCTGAAGAGCTGTTCATTGCTGCACTACACTCAGCGTTCCAGTTCATAAATACTTGCTTACAATAATTACTTCTTCACAAGACGGCTGCGTTGAAAAATTTTTATGTTTGTGGCTGTGATGTATGACTTCTTTTTTCTTTTGAGTCGGGAAAGAGTTTGTTTTGTCGTTTATTATCACACCATTGTGATAGTCTTCTCTTCAGCTACAGTTATGGTGACTTACATGATAAGTTCAATAATGTAAGTACTACATTCCACACCAGTTTCCTATATTATTGATAACCTGGTTTGTTTAGAGGTGTGGAGAACGAAACTTAACGTTATTGTGTAGATATATAACATCTTTCTGCAATTCATCACGTGATGTGCTGTTTACTATATATTTCTCGTTCTTAAAAACAAACATTTTTCAGTAGATGTCTGTAGAACAAGACATCTGTATTCAACAGTTCTGTAATGTGGTGTACCATACCTCTTGTGAAAGTTAGGAAGCCTATAGAATGACAAATTTGGTGTCTTATTTTTGTTATTGCCACAATGTATTGCGTACGTAAGCTCGCTTTTGTACAAAACGTGTTACAGGTCAATATAAACGAAACCCGCAGTGTATAACAAACATACGCAGGAGTGTCGCTACTAGCCCACATCGCCGCTGTCTGATGATGGTCTTCTGACCGAAAGCGCTGACAACATTAACGTTAAATAAACGTGACCGAGACTTTTTTTTTTCAATTTATGGACTATGTTGTAATCAGCAAGTGTAGTCCGCAAGTGTAATCGACGCGTATTACTAACTGGAATGATTTCCGCAGACGGTGAGTCCGGAAGTCCATCCCACACGAGAGTAAGTGAAAAGTTTTTGTTGCTGAATACAAACAGCAATTTTCTAGAATTTCTCACAATTTCCGAGACTTACTTTTCTTTCTGCTTTATTCTCCGAAAGTTATCTGAGATATGTGGATATCTATGTATGTAAAACTACAGACACTTTTAGTTAAAATATTCTTCGAAGGTAGGATCATACACAACACCTGTGCGTCCTGTCACCCCATCACCCCCCCCCCCCTTTCGACTCACCGCTCCCCCCTAACTGCACCACCCCCAACCCCCGGCTTTTGCTCCTGGGAGCCGAGGCTGGTTGTCGGATGGAATAAATTACTAAAACTATTATAATTATAATTTAGCACTCCTTCGACAACCTGGTTATTAATTACGAAGAATTTACTCAGTGGGACATGAATAATGAATGAATTTAACCGCGGGCTGTACAGTGGACACTTTCTAGTTTTTAGCTGAAGAGATTTAGGCAAGAATCTGGATGTCCCATGGTGACTTGAATTTCGCTCCTCCTGAATATGAGAGCAGTCTCCAAGCCTCTGCGTCACGTCAACGTCAGTTACTTCACCTTTCACTTAGTTACCAGTTTTTATACAGACAACCAGACCTGTGGAAAAAACCGTCAAAGACATAACTGTGCCTAAATATTACTTCTGTTCGCAGAGGGAGTGGAAGCCTGACATCCGCATATGCACGAAAAAAAGACAGTAATCATCCGGCTGAAAGACTAAATGTGTCCGTGCCACTGGAGCTGCTGAACACTCCCTTTCAGGGCTCATATTTTACTCGGGAAAATATCGCCGTCTGTGGAATATTTGCCTCTTTTTCCCCCCCTGCAAGTTGTGCGATACTGCTTGCGCGTTATAAAAGGACGGCAAAAAAACTTTTCAATTAAAACTCTGCCTCTGCTCCCCAGACACCTGTAACGACCTGGGAAGCCGCTCGGCCATCACAACGAAGTTCTCGCTATCGCGAAATTACACACAATCAGACACACCGAACTTTCCTGTTGCTGAATAAGTGTATTCTGCTTTATCTTCCGATCAGTTTAAGTTGAGAACTCCGTTCTGGTAACTGAATAGAAAGAATTCTCTTTCATTTACTTTAATTATCAATGCTTTATCGAATATTAATCCTAACCCACTTTTGAAATCGATAATCTATATTCCTTTCGCATCAGAGATGTTTATCACGATATATACGCGTTTTAGAATCATTTTCTTGCGCATTATGGCATGCTGAGCCACCGTTTCGCCGCTTCCAGCATAAAAATCGGGTGACCTACGTTTCAGGGGACGTCATACTGACGCGGCGTAAGAAACCACAGTGCAGCGACCCGTTAGCTGTTTTTGCGTAAGCCTCTATAAGTCCACTGGACCTGACGGGATACCAATTCGATTCTACACAGAGTACGCGAAAGAACTTGCCCCCCTTCTAACAGCCGTGTACCGCAAGTCTCTAGAGGAACAGAAGGTTCCAAATGATTGGAAAAGAGCACAGGTAGTCCCAGTCTTCAAGAAGGGTCGTCGAGCAGATGCGCAAAACTATAGACCTATCTCTCTGACGTCGATCTGTTGTAGAATTTTAGAACATGTCTTTTGCTCGAGTATCATGTCGTTTTTGGAAACTCAGAATCTACTATGTAGGAATCAACATGGATTCCGGAAACAGCGATCGTGTGAAACCCAACTCGCTTTATTTGTTCATGAAACCCAGAAAATATTAGATACAGGCTCCCAGGTAGATGCCATTTTCCTTGACTTCCGGAAGGCGTTCGATACAGTTCCGCACTGTCGCCTGATAAGCAAAGTAAGAGCCTACGGAATATCAGACCAGCTGTGTGGCTGGATTGAAGAGTTTTTAGCAAACAGAACACAGCATGTTGTTCTCAATGGAGAGACATCTACAGACGTTAAAGTAACCTCTGGCGTGCCACAGGGGAGTGTTATGGGACCATTGCTTTTCACAATATATATAAATGACCTAGTAGATAGTGTCGGAAGTTCCATGCGGCTTTTCGCGGATGATGCTGTAGTATACAGAGAAGTTGCAGCATTAGAAAATTGTAGCGAAATGCAGGAAGATCTGCAGCGGATAGGCACTTGGTGCAGGGAGTGGCAACTGACCCTTAACATAGACAAATGTAATGTATTGCGAATACATAGAAAGAAGGATCCTTTATTGTATGATTATATGATAGCGGAACAAACACTGGTAGCAGTTACTTCTGTAAAATATCTGGGAGTATGCGTGCGGAACGATTTGAAGTGGAATGATCATATAAAATTAATTGTTGGTAAGGCGGGTACCAGGTTGAGATTCATTGGGAGAGTCCTTAGAAAATGTAGTCCATCAACAAAGGAGGTGGCTTACAAAACACTCGTTCGACCTATACTTGAGTATTGCTCATCAGTGTGGGATCCGTACCAGATCGGGTTGACGGAGGAGATAGAGAAGATCCAAAGAAGAGCGGCGCGTTTCGTCACAGGGTTATTTGGTAACCGTGATAGCGTTACGGAGATGTTTAACAAACTCAAGTGGCAGACTCTGCAAGAGAGGCGCTCTGCATCGCGGTGTAGCTTGCTCGCCAGGTTTCGAGAGGGTGCGTTTCTGGATGAGGTATCGAATATATTGCTTCCCCCTACTTATACCTCCCGAGGAGATCACGAATGTAAAATTAGAGAGATTAGAGCGCGCACAGAGGCTTTCAGACAGTCGTTCTTCCCGCGAACCATACGCGACTGGAACAGGAAAGGGAGATAATGACAGTGGCACGTAAAGTGCCCTCCGCCACACACCGTTGGGTGGCTTGCGGAGTATAAATGTAGATGTAGATGTAGAATCTCGCTGATGCAATGAAAACCGCTCCTGAGGGCTATATTACTACATAGACAGATACTAAAAGTTGCTGACGAAATGAGAAAGTTCGTTCAACGATGTCATGGTTGCCTAATGGTGACGACTCCCGTTTCGGTCCTCTTTCGATTAAGAGGGCAAAAGTGCAGAAACAACAAAATAAATGGTTCATATGGCTCTGAGCACTATGGGACTTAACATCTGAGGTCATCAGTCCCCTAGAACCTAGAACTACTTAAACCTAACTAACCTAAGGACATCACACACATCCATGCCCGAGGCAGGATTCGAACCTGCGACCGTAGCAGTCGCGCGGTTCCGGACTGCGCGCCTAGAACCGCTAGACCACCGCGGCCGGCGCAGAAACAACAGCAGGCCAGGCTGCATATAAAAAACAGTATCGAGAACTTTCAGAGGTCGTGGTGGTACCCAACGAAACAAGAAAAATAAGTCCAATAAACATTAGCCCGGAAACTCATACTTTCCGAGATAAACACGTGTTTATAGGAAGGGCTGTGCGAGATTGGTTGCGGATATTAGCACAGGCGTCGCACTGTTGCCCCACTAAATGTGTCGTCAAGGTTTTACGATGTCTTACTCACAGTACTCTACCTACCATTAGGCGGTCTGCAGTCAGTTGTCAGTTTCGAGTAGTGTTTCGTCGTGTTTGTGTGCCTCATTGTACAGTAGTGTCAACCCTGTGTACGTATCGTGGTGTTTTACCTTCTTCCAAACGCGGATTCGCTTAAGTGTTTTCTGTTATTGGCTGTTTGTGTGTACAAATGGTGTAGTACATTTACATTTCTCTGCCATCATTTGTTAGCCATGGGAGCCTACTACTCGACAAGTGTAACGGCGGATATGATATTCTGTGATGGTTTAGCAAATGGACCTAGCCTTCGAGCCCGTGCCCTCTGTGCTGAAAAATATCCACAGCGCAGAATGCCCTCTGATCAGCTTTTCGGCAGACTTTCTCAGCGTCTGAGGGTCACAGGTACCCCTGCACATCAGCAGTCTGACAGTGGAAGGCACCGCACGTCTGGTGTGCTACGTTCGATGGAAGAAACCCCTGGGACCAGTGTGAGACGATTATCAGCAGTAGAAGGCGTGTCTCACTCTCTTATCTTTGGGATACCTCATGAACAGTTGCTGTACCCGTATGTAATGTCTCTTGCAGTGGTCTCTCCGTGATATTTACAGAAATTTTATAAATTATATAACTCAGTACATATCTCGAAATATCTCTTCTTATCTTACCGATTATCAATGCAAAGTAGTTTCAAGCCCAATTATTCCTTGGAGCGTCCATTTACTCCATGGAATAGCTTCTCTGCTATCTATGTTTTCTCTTAGGAAAAAAGAATAGGGACTTGTTGCCAATTAGTCGTGAAAGAAGGATGTATATGTATGTATTGTTGAGCTAGTCGCCATCTTGATGAGATTCTGTATGAGAAGGAATTTAATACATGAACTAAACTAAAGTAAGTGTGTTCGCGTATTATTTAACGGATTATTATTATTGACAGTGTCTGCTTACTACGCTGTGTTGCACGGGATCAATGGGGAACGTCTGATTTACACTGGACGAACCTGCCGTTTTGTATGCTCAAGATGTCCAGTTACTTCAAATAAATAGGCTAACACGGTCTTACCAGCAGATCTCCGGTCTTCCCCATGTGATCACCGAAAGTTAATAATTATTACAAATGTTTCCAGGAGATGGACTGACAATTTTCGTCGCACCGAGACTTCGAAATTGCTTCACTGCCTTATGGAATTTAAGTTAAGCTTAATTTAATCAGGATAGAGCAGTATTGAACTGTGTGAATGTGATAAGCCTGGTTTGTCAATAAAAATTCCCTTAATATACGCATGTTTTTACTATCCTGATCAGTGAAGCTAAATCAGGTCGGTGTGAGAGAGGTTTTTAAATTTTAGATCCCATACAAAATATATTAAACGTATTATCTACAGCGCGTTGCTGTTGCAGAAGTGTGCCGCAGATCCACTGCTCACGTTCTAACAACCCTACCACTACAATGGTCAAAAATTAATTATGATTATAGTGTTGCTCATGCTGCTAAATATTGCATTTCCGGCCAACAACAAAGTTAAATTATGTGCAGGTATCATCAGAGCACAGTTAATAAAGTCATTTCTTGAAATAAAGGATAAACTAGGCACTCATCTTTTCGTGTTTCCCACGCTGGTATCGTTGTGAACTCATGGCTCAATCGTCGAAAATCTAGGTAGTGATGATTCCAAGTTCGGATGCAAAGAGGCCTGGATGTTATTCTGCGATATTCAAAAGCTTTATAGATGTGTTTCATAAACCATTCTTGAAGATTAAACTTTTGCAAGTTAGGACAATGGTGATGTAAAAAAGTAATCAGCACTCCGAATTTAAGTTACACTTCTTTTTTATTACTTTTGTTGCAATATCACGTAACTCGTTCCAAAACATCACTTCACAATATTAAACATACTTGAAAGTATCTTCCTCACTGTTAAAGTTCACATTTCATAAACTGACTACAATTTGCGTCTTTTTAACATGGAGACCAAAGCTTGACTCTCTAATAACTGCTTACCCGCCCAAAAATCAGAGTTACAAGTACGTCAAAGATCATAGTGATAAAAGAAAGAATACACATAAGAATAATATCATTGCAATATATACATATCGATGCATCGAAGTACCTCTACATTAATGAAATCAAATCTAAATGTTGTCACAGAAATATGTTAACTATTTTACAGAAACACAGTAGAATATTGCTGGTATCGAGAGGTTGAGGTGAGGTGCCGTAATGGTTACGTAATTCAAGTACCATTACAACGTCCAAGATTTTACTCACCGATGAGGCAGGGTTCACAAGAGATGGTGTTGTGAATTTCCGTAACCAGCATGTATGGATAGATGTAAATCCCCAAGAAATTCAGGAGAGAGTCAGCAGAGAGGGCGCATACACAGACTCTCGATCGACGTATGGACAGACTTGTGGTGATGTGGTGATAGGTTAAGAGGGCCATACCTGTTACCACAAAGGGTAACGGGAGCACATTATCTGGACTTTGTCATTAATGTATTGCCCACCTTGCTGGAGGCTGTGCCATTGCAGTAACGAATACAAATATGGTCCATGTATGATGGCGCATCAGCACACTTCTATCCCAACGTGTGTGAACATCTGAAGCAGACATTTCAGGACTGCCGGATTGGTCAGGAGGTGGACGGGGGAGGGGGGGGGGGGGCAGGGAACAGAGGCACATACCTTGGCCTGCTCGTTCCCCAGACCTCAATCTCCTAGACTTTTGGTTATGGGGCCACTTGAAGGAATTGGTAACACCACGCCAATCAACAATGCGCGGACGCTACAGAGTCAGCTTGAAAGTATCATGTCCAAAATTATCTTTAAAAGTGAAAGTATCTAACCCAAAATTGTTTCCTTTCTAATTAGTGAAAGTATCAAACATAAAATTGTTCCAAAATAATTATTCAACAAAGCTGCATCTGACTGCATCTGCGAACTTGTTTCGTGCATTCCTCCTTCTTTGTCAGTAATGAAACATGTATCTGACTCAGCTATCAAGTTTAAGAGAATAATGCCGTTTGTGCAATGGCATTAAGATGGTACTGAAAAATTAACTTTTGGCCCTGATGTTTACTTAATGAAATTATATCTTGGCTTGAATAATGCCAGTGGTGCAATGGCATAAAATTAGTTATTTGAAATAACTTCGCTCTGATAACTCTAGTTATACCAAAATCGATTTCAAACCATGAACTGCACATATATGTTGCATAGAGTGCTCATTTTCTTTACGTTCTTTCATTTGGTGGGTAACTTTACTTTACTACTCATTTTCATATTCAATACAACAAAGGATGTGGATTATGATTTTCTCTCTCTCTCTCTCTCTCTCTCTCTCTCTCTCTCTCTCTCTCGATACTGTAACTAATTAAAAAGGAAACAATTTTGGGGTAGATACTTTCACTTTTAAAGATAATTTTGGACATGATACTATATATATATATATATATATATATATATATATATATATATATATATATATATAGTTAAAAATTTAAGTGATATACAAAAACTACTGTTTCAACCATTTTTGTAGCACGAATCACTCTTACAAAAAATTTTACTGCGTCAAAACTTGGACATACAAATCCTAACTCTGAACATTATCTAACAAAAACCATTTTGAAATCATTTTATAGCTTCTCCCATTAACGTGCTAAAGTTTGCTCAGTGTTCAACCTAAAAAATGCGTAGTGCGAATCCTACCTTAAAGCTGTCACCCCATGTCTGCTTCCTCCAGGCACCTAGCTGCGACTACTGAGTTTTTTACTGCGTGCGAACGGTTCTATTAACCATCAAAGATACTATTACTCAAAGATATTATTCTCATTCCACCTTGCGGTTGGCAACTATCGACTTTATTTTCTGGTCAGACCTTAGCACATATCTTTCAACGTCCTCAATTCAAGCTAACGGGTACAACAAGGACAGGGTACGCTTCAAAGAGTGCGTCATTCCTTACGCCGGAGGGCAGAGAGGTGCAATGTCATGAATGGATACCATGTTGAACAACTCCTGTAAACACGTGTTTATCGCAGAAACTGTGCATTTCCAGCCCCATGTTTACTGGACTTATTTTTCTTGTTTCGATGGTTACCACCACTTCTCAGAGTATTCGACTCTTCTTTTTAACGCCCTGTATACGGCCAGTTTTAGACAAGCATCATCAGTCACTGCCAGCAGCTGGCTACAGCAGGAAGTCTACGAGTTGAAATGAACCTACAAGTTGTTGCCGACAGAGTCTCTCTTCACCAGCTACAGGCCTGGTGCTCGCACTACGAATGCAGCTTGCTCGAGGCCTCCCAACGGATGAGCCACCTGCTGGTCTGGCCACTGCTGTGATTGACCATGGTTTAAGCGCTGACCAAGCAGTTGCCCAACCAGCGACATGTATGCGAGCAAACGTTGTTGCTGATCGTCGGCTTGTGAGGGCGAACGCTGTTCCTGTGTGCCATCGCCTGTGAGGTCTTATGTGAAGTAGGCATTTGATTTTCGAGAAATATACGTTCTTCCAGAGTTCTTGGTAGATACGATAGCTCTAGATTAACCTTACAAAACTTGAATAGTTCTGTAGAATTCTGCGAAAAAAAATATAATCGTACTCGAGAAAAATTTAATCTTTTGGACGAATTTAATTGATAAGTTTGCGAAAAAATAATGGTAAAGATTGTGAGTAGCTCCCCAAGTGTTCCACGGAAAAGCCAAGCGACACTTTTTATTTTTTTTATTTTTTTACGGGTAATAGTTTGTGAGATAATTGCAATAATGAGAGACCAATTTCCACTACTTGTGAAGTTGGCAACCGACTTTCGGGAAATATACAGTTTTTGTCGGAATTCATGCTACAGTTCTGGAAGTCTATGTACAAGATCCGAGGCCGGCCGGGGTGGCCGAGCGGTTCTAGGCGCTACAGTCTGGAACCGCGCGACCACTACGGTCGCAGGTTCAAATCCTGCCTCGGGCATGGATGTGTGTGATGTCCTTTGGTTAGTTAGGTTTAAGTAGTTCTAAGTTCTAGGGGACTGATGACCTCAGATGTTAAGTCCCATAGTGCTCAGAACCATTTGAACCATACAACAGTTCTGATCACAGTGCTGAATAGCACTCTAAGAGTTCTACCGAAAATCGTCAGTTGAAATCTTAGTCGAGTTCGGAAAACTTTGTCTCCCCCCACCTTCCCCCTCTCCACTACATTACCGGTAGCGGGACGGCCAACCCCCGCCTGGTTAGCCATCTGCGTAAGATTACGTAGTGTTTAGCTGTTTAAGTTAGCTATCGAAAGCATATAGTGGCAGAAGTAGATTTTGCAGCGTTTTAATGATCGTTGTAACGTGCATTTAATTTACAATGCTAAAGATTCTAAATCTGAAGTACTATGGAGATGCTGCAGTAAGAATTGGCCGTACTGTTACTTTATTTACTGGAAGCAGCGGAAACCATCCTCAGAACATTTATTACATAGGAGAATACCAGGGAATACGGTTGAAAGACAAGGCGAAAATTTGGACGACATGTATTCAAAACTTATTCGTAAATAAAGAAGCACCTTTCTAATGAGAAACTTTATAACTTTCAGCTAAATTATTAATGCGGTATGGCTACATTAACTTTAATAATACCAACTACAAACTTACAATTTACTAAGCGTGTGAGGCAAATATGACGAGAAATCACGTTTTTTTTAAACATGCTGATTCGTCGGTAGTCTCTCTTTTTTTCCCTGGAATCTTAGGGAATACCCAAACACAGCATGACTTGTATACAGCTTCTGTTTCGCGTTTTTTCGTAAATTATTTATTACAGTGTTACACGAACTTGACGCCTGTCTTGGATGGATAATTTACAACGTTTACTTTAGTAACTTGCTGTGGAGCGTTGACGTCTTCACCTCTGTGGAGAATCGGTCTTAAAGAACTTGTCTCTCAGACCAGATTGTTCAAATGTACTCTAATTTTACTAGAAACTAGCTGTTCAGTTCTATTAGTCGTAATTTTTGCTGTTTGATCTATTCCTATTTGAATCCCTGTGTATCTTTGGCTGTTGGTTCCGATTCACGTTTCAGTGTAGTGACTGTTTTAGTTTTTGATTCAGAAGATTAAGGTGGCAAAACAGGATTGTATCCATAAATCATATTTCAGTTTTGTAAGACCACAGACGTCACATCACCATGACAACCTGATGTATACATATAACGTTTCGAAAGAATCCTGAAATTCACATACAGAGCTTTGGCCTCTGAAGCGCGTTACATTCATGCTTGGACACACATAGCACCAAGGAAAATACCAACAAATCGAATTGCACTCTGTTCTTGTAGTCGTAATTCAACTTCATCAAAGAAGATGAACTTTTTTAACACACAACTTTTTCGATTGTAAAGATCTTCAATGTATTTACGTTTGCTATGTCGTCGAGGTTTTGGAAAATAAATTCTTGTTTATTTTCACTTGTTAAGTATGGACCATCTCTCAGCATATTATGTAGTTGCCGCCTTTGCTGATACAGACATAATTTTACTACGCTGTTTCTCAGCTCCTATGTCGGAGGCCGTTAATTTTTCAAACAAATCTTCACTTCACACGCAATACGACACTTTGACGCGTGGTTGAATCAGATGCCCGCCCATTGTAGAAGTAAACTCTTAATTATTGTTTGGCAGGTGATAGTTTAGTTTATTTATTTATCTTTTTCATTCGCTGGATTTCGGGTCGTGCCCGTTAAGCTATCTCAGGAGTAATGTCAACTATAACGATACGAAAGTAAGGACAACACAACAGCCAGTCCCCAAGCGAAGAAAATCTCCGACCGGCCTGGAAACGAACCCGGACCCTTTCGCTCAACAATACGTCGCGCTGAACGTGCTGTTGCCGAGTCAGAGAGGCGATAGCTTACTTCCAGTTTTCTGTAAACCAACTGAAAACAAAGACATTGGGCTTTCTACGACTACGAGCTTCCCTCGAACGTGAATGACAATTGAGGTTGTCTGCGCTGTGTCTTAAATAGGTTCCATAATCCGTACTTCCGTTCAGCTTGTCCTGGCATTTGCTTGGCTTGTTGCAATCACTGGCCTGTTACATCGCCCAGCCAATGTGATGTTTTCTGGGAACACATTCAGCCAAGGAAATCTATATCAACAACTTGACATTAGATAGTCAACGAATTATCATGCAGAAGTAACGCTTGTGCGTAATTGATATTTTCTCCAGAAATGTATCGAAATCTATAGGGCACACAATTACATAAAAGAGGACCGTTGAACAAGTAAGAATAAATGGGTCGCAGAAAGGAACGATCACCAGTGAACTAGTTCCCAAAGACGGATGATTTTGCACCTCTCTAATAACAGCTATCCAGTAATTCAGAATCGTAATCATAATTTTTTCGCGAAATTCTGAAGAATTATTAGAATTTTCTGGATAGAACACTAGAACTATAGCCTTTCTATCAAGAACTCTGAAAAAAAAAGATTATTTCTCGAAAGCCGGGTGCTAACTTCACAGCAATTCAGCTATTTAGAATTGTGATTGTAATTTGCTCCGTGTAGTTCTACAGAACTATTCAGATCTTGTATGGTTCAAATGGCTCTGAGCACTATGGGACTTAACATCTGAGGTCATCAGTCCCCTAGAACGTAGAAGTACTTAAACCTAACTAACCTAAGGACATCACACACATCCATGCCCGAGGCAGGATTCGAGCATGCGACCATAGCGGTCGCGCAGCTCCAGACTGAAGCGCCTAGAACCGCTCGTCCACACCTGCCGGCAACAGTTGTAAGAATTTTTTTTTTTAGTTTGTGAATAGGTGTCCCTCGTTATTGAAATTATCCCATCAACTATTATTCGTACAAAAAATGTCAATAGGTTTATCTGTATTTTTTCCGAAATTCTGCGGAACTATTAAGATTTTGTACAGAAAACTCTACAACTTCAGCATATCTACCCTACTTAGCTGGGTGTTAACTTGCTCGCATCTCATGCAAGCAGGCCCGGATTCGATTCCCGGCCGGGTTGGAGATTTTCTCCGCTCGGGAACTGGGTGTTGTGTTGTCCTCATCATCATTTCATCCTCATCACCGGCGAGCAAGTCGCCCAGTGTGGCGTCGAATGAAATGAGACTTGCACTTGGCGGCCGAACTTCCCCGAATAGGGGCCTCCCGACCAATGAATCCATACGCTCATTTCTATTTTTTTCTGACAAAAGTGTGTCTTTCTCGAAAATCGAGTATCAGCTTCACTGCTGTTCAGCAACTTAAAATTGCAGTCTTTCTTTCTTTTTGGACAGTTCTGCAGAAGTGTTCAAATGTTGGGCAGAGAACTCTGCAACTATATCATACCTACCAAGAACTGTGAAAAAATGTCTATTTCTCGAAAGTCAAGTACTAACTTCACAGCTACTCAGCTATTCGGGATTACGATTATAATTTTTTTTTTCGTGGATTTCTGCAGAACTTGTCAAATTTTGGACAGAGAACTGTAGAACTAGCGATCAAGAATTTTTTTTTAAATGTATTTTTCTCGAAAATCGAGTGCCAGCTTCAGCAGACTCCTGTGAAGGTACACGTCACCACTTGTGAGCCGCCGCTGACCGCGCTGGGTTCCACCGTTCGATTCGGCCCACGGGGCCACCGTTCGATTCGGCCCACGGGGCGCGCCCGCACGGAGCTGCGCATTCACGCCAGACGGCGCCGCTGCCTGCTCCGGCCGATACACGCTGCTCTACTTCTGGCCTGAGTCAGCGACGCTTCTGGGGCGCTGACAACGCTCCGCCAGCCCAGTCACTGCTCGCTCACCAGCAGACACAGCGAGTTGGCTGCGATAAAAGGCCGCCTGCTGATCTAAGCAGGCTTCACCAGCCGAGTTCTGCCGGCTCCTTGGAGGTATCGGCCGCCGTCCAGGAACACCACGAGACTGTCGTGTTTTGACGAGGAATAATAAGAGTGATTAACACTGCTATTTTCATGATGGGACGTCTGGGAACCACGTATCTACCCGCCACACCACTGCAACCACGCCTAGGGTGGAGAACAGTTGGCTTTCCTGACCACTGGCAGCACAGAACCACCACCCACCGCAGAGGTCATTCACCTCCAGCCTCTACATCCCAAAGGCAGTCGTTAGGCCTCACTAATTATCTTGACAATACTATTGAACTCCAATAATAAAATGCCAACAGCCGTCACTTTGGTTTTATTTGTTACGCATCCAGTTTCGGCACTACATTCGCCATCTTCAGGCCTGCATATATCGAGTAACCCTAGTGTTGGAAACCAATGCAGTGCTGGAATAATGTAATGCCGAAACTGGTTGTCTAACAAATAGTACCAAATTAACGGCTGTTGGTATTTTATTATTGGAAATCGACCAGCCGAAGTCCTGCACTCCGGACACAGAATGGAGTTACATTTCCACTGCTGAACTGTTAAATATTAAAATCACGGCTCTGCTGAAGCTATAAGCTTTTGCTGGCGCGTTTCGGACTTGCTCGTTATGTACCGGTGCACTCCTATTTTAATTTTAGAAAAAATAGGAGACATCTGAGGCACAGTAATCACACATATGCTTTTCAGGATACAGGAGAACCATGTGTATGCATTGTGACCCTTAATGATATCATGTATTACATCCGGTATTTATGTATTGGCTCATACGACTTAATTAATCTCTCTTGTAATGCAATGATATGCACTTATACAAAATTAGCTGTCTTCGTTGCACTTTATTTATCCACATACACTATGTGATCACGTCGGCTTGTGTGGCCGAGCGGTTCTAGGCGCTTCAGTCTGGAACCGCTACGGTCGCAGGTTCGAATCCTGCCTCGGGCATGAATGTGTGTGATGTCCTAAGGTTAGTTAGCTTTAAGTAGTTCTAAAGTTCTAGGGTACTGCTGACCTCAGATGTTAAGTCCCATAGTGCTCAGAGCCATTGGAACCATTTGAACTATGTGATCATAAGTATCCGGACACCCCCAAAAACGTACATTTTTCATATTAGGTGCATTGTGCTGCCACCTACTGCCAGATATTCTATATTAGCGACCTCAGCAGTCACTAGACATCGTGAGAGAGTAGAATGGGCTTTCAGCGGAACTCACGGACTTCGAACGTGGTCAGGTGATTTGGCGTCTCTTGTGTCATACGTCTGTACGCGAGATTTCCACACTCCTAAACATCCCTAGGTCCACTGTTTCCGATGTGATAGTGAAGTGGAAACGTGAAGGGACATGTACAGACCGAACTCGCCTGTTGACTGACAAAGACCCCCGACTGTTGAAGAGGGTCGTAATGTGTAATACGCAGACATCTATCCAGACCATCACACAGGAATTCCAAAAGGTATCAGGATCCACTGCAGGTACTATGACAGCTAGGCGGCAGGTGAGAAAACTTGGATTTCATGGTCGAGCGGCTGCTCATGAGACACACATCACGCCAGTACATGCCAAATGACGCCTCGCTTGGTATAAGGAGCGTAAATACTGGACTATTGAACAGTGGAAAAACGTTGTGTGGAGTGACAAATCACGATACACAATGTGACGATCAGATGGCAGGGTGCGGGTATGGCGAATCCCCGGTGAACGTCATCTACCAGCGTGTGTAGTGCCAACAACAAAATTAGGAGGCGGTGGTGTAAAGGTGTGGTCGTGTTCTTCATGGAGGGGGCTTGCACCCCTTGTTGTTTTGCGTGGCACTATCACAGCACAGGCCTACATTGATGTTCTAAGCACCTTCTTGCTTCCCACTGTTGAGGAGCAATTCGGGGATGGCGATTGCATCTGTCGACACGATCGAGCACATGTTTCTAATGCACGGCCTGTGGCGGAGTGGTTACACGACAATAACATCCCTGTAATGGACTGGCCTGCACAGAGTCGTGACGTGAATCCTATAGAACACCTTTGGGATATTTTGGAACGCCGATTTCGTGCCAGGCCTCACTGACCGACATCGATACCTCTTCTCAGTGCAGCACTCCGTGAAGAATGGGCTGCCATTCCCCGAAAAACTTTCCATCATCTGACTGAACGCATGCCTGCGAGAGTGGAAGCTGTCATCAAGGCTAAGGGTGGACCAACACCATATTGAATTCCAGCATTTCCGATGGAGGGCGCCACGAACTGGTAAGTCATTTTCAGCCAGATGTCCGGATACTTTTGATCACTTAGTGCAGATTATACTTGTCGGTTGTCTGCCAGCATCGGGTCAGAACACAAGGATCAGTACACTGTATCACGTCAAATACAAGTTAAACGTTGGGGACTGATGACCTCAGATGTTAAGTCCCATAGTGCTCACATCCATTTGTGTTTGAACTACTTAAACATTGCTTGAATAAGTACGTATCAACGTAATCTGCGAGTATAAATCCTGACAGCTAATTCTGTAATTTTATAATTTTTGAAATGCTCGCCGTTTCTGTCCCAGTAAGCTGACAGCTCTGAACGTTACACTGTTTTCATCTGTTTTGTTTGTCGTTATCTGAGTGCTTTGTGATGGAACAGCGTGTTACCATATGGAAAATGAATTACAAATGTAGCAAATGTAGTGCAGAGTCTGTTCGCAAATTCTATGGAATGTTTGGTTAACGTAATGCACCGGACAAGTCGACTATCGTGAGACTGATTACCAAATTAGAGAAATCTGGTTCAGTAGTGGATATTACACTCTCAAGACTCGCTCGTGTTAGTCGTTCTTTGGAAAACATCGTCATCGTGAATGATAATGTCGCTGTAAGTCCGGTGAAATGTATTCCCTGACGTTCACAACAATTGAATGTTTCCAGAAGCAGCGTCCAACGAATTCTGAAAGAAGATCTGCAGAAGAACTGTAGTCAAACGGTCACGAAAAGCACCGACCTTTTGCCCTTTGGGGGCTTGTGAAACGAATAGCGGACAACAATTCCATCAAGAAAATAATGTTCACTGATGAGGCGCATTTTCCGCTGGACAGCTTCGAGAACAAGCAGAACTGGAGGATTTGTGGCACAGAAAACCCTCGAGTAATTATGGAGAAGCAGTAATATCCATAACGAGTGACTGTGTGGTGCCGGCCGCGGTGGCCGTGCGGTTCTAGGCACTGCAGTCCGGAACCGCGGGAGTGCTACGCTCGCAGGTTCGAATCCTGCCTCGGGCATGGATGTGTGTGATGTCCTTAGGTTAGTTCGGTTTAAGTAGTTCTACGTTCTAGGGGACTGATGACCTAAGATGTTAAGTCCCATAGTGCTCAGAGCCATTTGAACCACTTGACTGTGTGGTGTGTCGTTTGGGCCGAGGGAATAATGGGTCCGTCCTTTTTCGAATATGGTGCCAGAAACGCATTAGTAGTGGACGACAAACGCTACCGCAATGTGTTAAGAGAGTTTTTGTTTTAGTCTGAAATGGACTGCGTCAATACTGAACAGCTTTGGTTTCAACAAAATGCCTCAACTTGTCACATTTCGATAGCAACGTTGACTTGTAATGGGAGAGGGTCACTGGCAGGATGATATCTCGCAACGGTGACGTAAACTGGCCACCCAGATCTTGTGATCTGACACCAAGTGTTCTGTGGGAGGTTTCTGAAATCTCATCTGCAAGACAGCAGACGCATCTCACTTACAGAACTCAAGGCGTGTAA
This sequence comes from Schistocerca cancellata, assembly GCF_023864275.1. Lineage (NCBI taxonomy): Eukaryota > Metazoa > Arthropoda > Insecta > Orthoptera > Acrididae > Schistocerca > Schistocerca cancellata. Next base: position 616,281,962 of record NC_064631.1, on the reverse strand, counting down.
TTTCAGAACTACAGGTGCAAATATACAGAAAAGTTATGGAAAATTTTACCGAAACGACGACAGTGTGCCTGCAGAGTCATGAAGGACATTTGAGTAACATCATATTTCTCAAATAATCGCAGCCAACATAAACTGCAATAAAGTGTAAATTACTGAGCCGTGCGTGGCTCGTGTTTGTGCCATATCTCATTTGACATCCTGTTTTTACTGTACTACCACCTCGTTGTGTTAATTTCAATTACTGGTGTCACTGTGTTGCCGCCTTGACTGCCCGTGAGCGGTATCAGCGGCGCTTATCGATATAAGCCCTGGCGTATTATCTTTGCTGACTGATATTACTTCCCGGTTGTCGTGCGTTCGGAGATAGTTCGGATCTGCCAATGAGTTGGAAAGCGCTAGCAGTGCAGTTCGGACCTGGCAGTGTTTCACTTAGGGCGCTGCAGAAGTTCAGTTGGGGCGCGGCTGCAGTGAGATCCGGGCAGCCATGTCTCGGCCGACGGTCGCCGATACATATCACATGAGTGCGCACCACATCGGTTGGTCGTCGGTCGGTCGTCCTGTCGGACGGCGTGTATGTTTGCCGGCGATGGCTTATGGGTTGCCTGCGTGTGCCGACTCGTGATTCGTCCTTGTTATTGCACAGTCGCTGCCGTTAATATTGTCTAGTCCTTCGTGCAAGTATTCGTGAAACTGTGTGTAGCTTGTGATGTCGACTGCTCACTTATTTTAGTGCTGTCTCCGTGCTGATGTGTGGCAGTCGGTCCGTTGGCGAAGAGCTGCGAGGAAATCTCTGCGGGGCGTTGTTTGGCCGGGCTCGCTGGCGGCCTTTACGCAGTGTTGGAGTCTGTATGACAGTTCCCATCACTACGAGGTCCGTGGCACACCGACCCTGGACACGAAAGTTGAGTTTGGATTTAATTTATCAGCAAGTCAAGACTGTTCCCATTGTGCTGTACGGTTCTCGTTGTTGGCTGTTGGGACATTCCCACGAGCAACAACGTGTGTGTTCGAGTTGGCGAAGGTTTAGCCACCGTCCGGTGGAGTGTAACTGTATTTGGTTATTTGCAATCGAATTGCACCAGCGGAATCTTCTGCCTTGTGGCCGTTAACGTTCCGGTTACCTGCCCTGGCCGTTGACGTGAACTCAGGCAGTGTCCTTTCCTCACCGTGTTGTCGCTGTGCGGCACGGTGTGTAGTTTGACAGCTTAATGTATGCTTGGTTGTGGGCGTCCACGCCTTTCAAGTTTTGCATTGAACTTCCGGTTGTGTGCTGGTCGAGTGGAGCGCAAGTTACCTTGTCGGTGGGTCCGTTGACTGTCTGTTGGTTGGGTTTTCGTCGGATCCAGAATGGTTGGGCCGACTGCCTGTCTCACCTAATTTTTTTTTCTTTATTGTTATTTTAAACCTGTACAACAGGCAGGCTGTCAGCAGCACTCTACGCTGCTCTTCAGCCGTAGGATACACAATGAGAAAAACAGTGAGAAGACACATAAGTTACACAACGGTGGGCAATAAAACAGTAGACACATAAAGACAAACACGGAGCCGTTCACACTCGACGGTAATCCACACTGCAAACTGTTGATACGACGCACAAACACTGAAGATGACGATGGCACTGGTGAACGATGGAGTGTGAAGGTGAAAACTGAACACTGAAGACGACGGCACACACGAGACACTGATGGCGGTGATCTCCGGCTCGCGAATGTCCACTTAGCATGTGCGAGTCCGGGGACCTGCCAAGAGGGGAACAAGGGTGAGGTGGGGGAGAGGGGAGAACAAGGATGCCAATGGATGAGGATACGGGGGCAGGAGGAGAGGGACAGGGGAGGGGTAGCCCGGGGGAGGAGTGGGGAGAAATGGAGGAGGGAGGGAAGAGGGAGAGAAGGGAGGGAGAGTGCCCAGAGGAGTAAACACAGGAGGAGGGTGGGAGGATCAAAGTTGGTAGGAGGGGTAGATGGAGGGGAGGACGGCATCATCAGGGAGAGGGAGTTGGCGGAAGCCACCTAGGGAGAGGGAAGGAGGGTGGAGAGATGGAGACCGGGTGGGACGTGGGAATACAGGCGCAGCAGTGGGCGGGGATGGGAGAGGATCGGGGAGACTAGCGGGTGAGGAGGATTGAGTTTACGGGAGGTGTACAGGATCCGTATCCTTTCAAGGAAAAGGAGGAGGTGGGGGTGTCTCACCTGAGTGATGGTTAGTATTTGAAGTGCTGGCCGACCCCTGAAACTTCTGAGCGCAGTTAGCTGCACTGTCTTTTCTTATTTTCTGTTGTGCGTATTTGTATTGAATTTTTTTTTAGTGGTGTTTTAACTCATGAGCCTTCAGCCGTTTTAAAATTAAACTTCCTTGCTTGTCAAGTATTAAATTGTTTGGGGCCTTCAGCCTAATTTAAGATAAGGCTTTATTCTTTAAATTTATTTTACCTTGAGTTTTAAATCATGGGGCCTTCAGCCGTTTTGCAATTAAGGATGTTGTTTTTCGAGTGTTAGATTTTGGGCCTTCTGCCCTCTAAATATTCTCTTTATAGTCTGAATTTTGAGTTAATGGCTTTAGCCGTTTTTCTTAATTAAAGTGGTTGTGCCGTTAAGGTAGACGATAGTGTGGCGTATTCAGCCGATGGTGAAATAAATAAGGTTATATGTGTTCGAGTGTGACTGACAGCCGTTCATTTTGGCCCCTTTCCACAATTCCAACTACCTGTCCTGTCCTGCGGGCTTAGCAGGGGGTCTCAATTGCTTAATTTCATCAACAAATTTGTATCTTATTCTGCACTCAAATTGCGTTCTCTGAGCTCTATAACGACTTTCTGTGTTTTTTTTTTATTTTATTTATTTTTTATTATTATCACCTTACACAAGGCGGGCTGTCAGCAGCAGAGTACGCCGCTCTTCAGCCTTGAGTTTTACAATAAGTAATACATAGAGGGGGCACAGAGAATACAATCAAAACGGCGGGCAAAACAATGTAGACACTAAAAAACAAAAAACATGGAGCCCTACACGCTGGACAAGAAAACATCACTGACACTAGTTGACACGGAGCACATAACATGGATGATGGCGACGGTACACGTGAACAGTGGCGGCGTGACGGCGAACAAACACTAAACACAAACGAAGGCACACACACGAGACACTAATGGCGATGACCTCCGGCGCGCGAATGTTCACTGTGCGTGTGCGAGTCTGGGGACCTGCCAAGAGAGGAGGAGGAGGAAGGGGAGTGGGAGAGCGAGAGAGGGGAGCACAGATGCCACGGGTTGGGGAGATAGGGGGAGGGAGGAAGGGGGAGGGGAAGCCTGGGGGAAGAGGGGTGGAGGGAGGGGACGGGGGAAAAGGAAAGAGAAGGGAAGGGAAGAGAAGGGAGGGAGGGTGCCTAAAGGAAAGTACACCGGAAGTGGGAGGTGGGGCAGGGTCAAAGTTGATAGGAGGGGTAGATGGAGGGGAGGAGGACATCATCAGGGAGGGGGAGCTGGCGGAAGACACCTTGGGAGAGGGTAAGGAGGGTGGAGAGATGGAGACCGGGTGGGACGTGGGAATACAGGCGCGGCAGCGGGCGGGGGTGGGAGAGGATCGGGGAGACTAGTGGGTGAGGAGGATCGAGTTTACGGGAGGTGTACAGGATTCGTATCCTTTCAAGCAAAAGGAGGAGGTGGGGGAAGGGGATGAGATCGTACAGGATCCGCGTGGGGGAGGGGAGACGGATGCGATAGGCGAGGCGGAGAGCATGGCGTTCAAGGATTTGGAGGCATTTATAAAAGGTAGGGGGGGGGCGGAGATCCAAGCCGGATGGGCATAACAAAGGATAGGGCGGATAAGGGATTTATAGGTGTGATGGATGGTGGAGGGGTCCAGACCCCACGTACGGCCGGAGAGGAGCTTGAGGAGACTGAGTCGGGAGCGTGCCGACTTTCTGTCTGCCGTTATCAGTAATAACTTGCCGAGAGGAAGTCTCCCTTCCGGGCGCATAGTATTGCACATCGCGACACGACTGCTATTATCGTAGCTGTTTTCATATTCTCGCCGAACGGTGCGACTCCCGCATTGGTACATCTTCTCTGGCCAGAGGTTCCTACGGATTACCAAGTATAGTAGTGCGTCGTAATTTGGTCTCTAGGACAAGCTCCTGGTACCGACTCGTCTGCGGCGTCACGTCTGCACCCCTTCCTCGCTGACAATAGAACGGCGCGGCCGGTGCATGCGTTCCGCACAGTGGTCCCTGTCTGAAGGGTTCGGCCCGTCGTCCTATTGTTGCGTGCGGCAGCGCGGTTGCCTGGCGCAGTCGAGGAGGGCCTCGTGACCGGAGCGCCGCGGCCGGGTCTACTGTTCATCCACAGACAAGACTTTTCACTGCAGACTCACAAGAGACATTACTCAATCAGCGGAGGTGGGTGTGAGTGACGTAGGGAGTGAAGTTCATTTACTCCAGAGGTTGCTCGACAGCAGGCTACACTTTAGTCTCAGCAAGGAGAATTAGTTCGTGAAATAAATACTCAAGTGCAGACTCTTTTAAAATTGATATTTAATGCAATTAGAAAATCCACTTCCCATTTCTGTATGTTTTGTAAGGCATCATTCAAGGTAGCGTGGGAGAATATTTTAATCATTACTAGTATATATTTCAGTCTTAGGTCAGTCAAATAATATAAATGCCGGTTTCAAGTTATTACAAACTACTTGTCAGAAGATATGAATGTAACTCGTCAACTGAATAGTCATTATCGGTTTTAACTTACTGCAGTATCATCAACAGATGATTTCAATATTTTACGTAGTAATTCATCAGCAGTTGTGAAACTACTATGTAAAGTTTTCAGATCTTCTGATGATGACTTTGTAATAAGTCGAAATCGATTATGACACCATCTGCGCGACTTGAGGCGGAAGTATATAATGAAAAATTTTGTATGATGCCCATTGTGTTTCCCTAGAACAGCATGCCTAGTCCGTGTAAGTCAGAATGCGTTTGCGACTATCTCATTAATGTTCTTAATTATTCGTTTTTAAACACATTCTGTACCAATACAAAGCAGACACGCAATTTTTTTGTAAAATGTAGAATACATCAAATGACACTTTTCTTCTACTCATCACTTCGTGGAATTTATAGAAGCCAAATGAGAGACGTCAACCGAGTTTGACAAACATTTTGATTATCGTAATATTCTGCATCAGATGGTCCGGCAGAGAGCCGGATCGCTCCCGATGAACTCAAATACTTAGACGAATCTGTTGCGTAATGGAATAACGACATGAATAGGGCAAAATTAGACTTATATTAATACCTTCAGCTGCTGAGGGGCGTTGATAATTATCAACTGGGACAGGTGAAAATCTGTGTACCGACCGGGACTCGAACCCGGGATCTCTTGCTTACATGGCAGACGCTCTATCCATTTTTCTTCCTTTCTTATAGTTCGTTGCGTTTGGTCTGGGCGGACGTCACAAGACTTCCGTTCAAGTTGATCGTTGATTCCTTGACTCAGTTTTTTTGTTACAAAGAGTGCCTTCAGCTACTGAGGGATTCGTAGTGTCCCACTCCAACACACTCATTACTCGTGGAAGACATTCTTACCAAGTCCCGTAAGAGTTCGGGGAATATGTGTGCACCCGCGCAGAAGAAGAATGTCATGGCCGGTATTGCTAGTACTATATACTTACATGGATATGGTATCTGTTCTTTCGGACATGTCATATCCATGTAAGTATGAATAGGGTGGCCCAAGTGAATGAGTCCTGGGTGCTGCCACCACATTATCCCCTACTTAAGTGTTTTCTGTAACTCATAACCATAACTTCGTCATGAAGCTCAATCAGGCACGTGCATTAGTTTTTGACTTGATTCTAGACCATTTCAGGACAATATACTAATCTTGAATAATGACCATCTATTTTATATGGCACGACTTCCGTTCAAGTTGATCGTTGATTCCTTGACTCAGTTTTTTTGTTACAAAGAGTACCTTCAGCTACTGAGGAATTCGTAGTGTCCCACTCCAACACACTCATTACTCGTGGAAGACATTCTTACCAAGTCCCGATTACAGATTAGATATAGACTTGTTCATAAGTTCAATCATAACCATTTGTGTGCTAAATCAATAGTATGTTCATGCGTTGTAATCATAGCTAAGCAAGTGCTTATCATTTACATATCAAAAAATTTTAGACCTAGTCATAATAATGACGATGTTGGCTTTATATTATCCTTCCCGCTCCTAAATTCTTTTTAGGTGGTTAAACTTCGTGCTTAAGCACAAAATTTTCCTAGACAGGCCATACGTTGTAAGAACGTGATGTCTTCCTCGTATCATGACAAACAAATACTTCATATATGTTAAGACAGTGGTTCTAAGTACGTTCTGCACATGATAACATATACGCCCTTTTCCTCAGCTGTACCTTCATTTCACTTTACTAGTAAATTCAAGGTTAGGAGTTAGATTCGCGTCTTGTCCCAACAAGTAACTATCACACAGTTTGTGCGCAGCCGCAAGGTATTGTGTCCGCCTAGGCGGGCCTCATGACGCTACGGTCAGTTCCAGTACAGCACTCGTGGCTGCGGTCGCGAAGTGGGCCCGAGGCAGTTCCAGATACGTTTTTAGAGACTGACGATAATTTATGGATTAGCTTGAAGATATCCACTACGGAGAAACGATAGTTACTTTTATTCTGAAAAAGGTTGGGTTATCCCGACTGAAACCTACGTAAATCTAGGTAAACATTGCTTCTGAGGCTGTTGGTTTTAAAATTAAAATTAATATTTATATTTATACAGTTGTTGACAGGGCCGCGAAATGTTGAAAATATTTATGTGCAGAAAATGCAGCTAAAGAAGCACTGTGATTAAGAAAGAAAGCACACAACGGAAGAAAATTAAGAATGTGGAATGAATAAGCAGCTATTAAAGAGGAACAAACAGCATATGAAAAGCTCCTGCAGAACAACGCGTCAGAAGCTTCACATTGAAACGCCCCTTTAGAAAAATTTATGAATTACTATGCTGATAAACCTCTTACATTATTTCCTTTTCAAACAGCTGAGCAAAACTGAACGTACTCAACCATTCACTAAAGTGACACACAATACTTTTAGCGCAACGCAATCTGACTTTCAGTAATCGCTACAAAGAATGGCCCTGACTAACATTAACCTATACCTTTCACAAATCACTTACCTCACAAAAATCTTCGTTACTCGAACTACTGCAATACAGCGAGCGCCACTACTGCCAGCTAAATAAAAGATTCAAACTACTGAAGGCACTAACTACTGATAGGCATAGTTAGCAAATGAAAGATTTTGATAGAGAACAAACAATGTATTTACCTTAATAGTGTTGAAAAGTCATAATATACATAGCAGTTCATGACATCCAGTTTTACAAATTTCAAAACTCCGCCATCTCTCTCCCCACATCCACCACTGCTGGCGGCTCACCTCCAAGTGCGCAACGCTACGCGCTGTTAACAGCCAACTGCCCAACACTACAATAGCCAACAACAATGAAAACCAGCCACAGACTGCACACAGCACAGCCAGTGATTCTCATACAGAGCGCTATGTGGCGTTACCAATAAAAAAAACCTATACAGTCTACTTACAACATCTCTGAAAAAAATACGAAATTATGCTTGACCACTTGTACGGCCGGTCCATCAATACTCTTGGAAGACAATCATCCTCCACATCGAACATGATGTATATGAAGACAAACTCAGTCACACAAGTTGAGACACATAAACCAGTCAGAACAAAGCACAGGAAAAGTAAAAATAATGAAGAAGGCCAACTGATTACACACTGTCAAAAGTTTTGGTGGAAACAGTATTATTTTGGGAAGACGTGATGCATAGCATATCGAACGATCTCCGCCATCCAGCAGATTCTTTATCACTGTTGTTGCACATCTGGGAAACGCTACGAAGGCAGATAATATAAGGATTGCTACAGCCCGCGAACGTAATGACATACGATGCTAAATAAATGAGACAACCACTAAGATGAGTTGTTAAAGTACTCAACGACAGCAAAATTGTTTGGCTCTGACGGCAACACGTTAACCCACAAATCATCTGAACCAGCATGCGTCATTCAGGGACGTTAACCACCAATACGAACGGCCACAACTCTGATTGGCTTTTGTGGTTCTGGAAATTAGGTGGCCGCTATAGAACAGGAACACGCGCCGATGAAGTGGCTGTTTTCAACTACGTCAAAAGAATTTTCTTTTGCCACATTAATCGTGGTTGACATTCAGTGAAAAGTGTTCTGTGAAATTTACATTCGGCAGTACCTCGCGATTCGATTCCGTTCATTCAGAAAGAATGAAGTGGAGCAATTATTTTATCAGATTAGTAATGGAAGGCAAACTGAAAAAAAAATCTCGGCATCTTTCTAGCATTTGTGGGACCAGCGATAGCAAAGGGTTATAAGATGTTCAAAATTCTGAAGTACAAAGACATGCCATTAGCCTACAGTTTCTTCAAAACCTAAATGAGACTAATAAAACTGGAATGTCAATTAAGGTATGTCCACGCGATACGTCTTTCCTCGTGCGCAACTGCTGAGGCACGGGAATTAAATGGAAAGCAAAAAATTTTTTGGAAAGAAGACATGTGCGTTTGAGCGATCTCAAGTCCACACATTACCTAATCGCGCAGACTGCTATGAATCCCCTTCTTTGATTTCGAGCTTGTGCTGCGTTTATTGTGATGAAAAGGAGACAGAAAAAGAAAGTGCAAAAGCTCCTGTAGGTAAAGAAGTATGTAAACAACAGAGACATGAGAAGTGATAAATGATGACAACGTTTTGTCTGCAAATTTCAGGAGGAGGTCGCAACGATATTTCAGATTTTCTGCCTGGGAAACTGCAGCTATAAAGCTGGCAATAAAATTTTGTTATCTAGTAACTGGCGACTTATATACTCGTTTGAATTATTAATTTCTCATTTCAAAACAAAGCATTTCAGCTCTATAAGATTTGTAACTTGTAATGTGGAATAATTGTAATTTATTATTCCATTGTTTTATACCTCTTTTCACAGTAGGAAAAGCCTAAGCTTGTAATTATTAGCAAATTTTGTTCCTATGCAATATTAAAATTCGTATCTGTTATATCTATAAGTACTGTTCTCATTTATAATTATGACTCGTTCCATATGCATGTAATTCTCTTGCGTACTGGATCAACGGAACAGAATAAATATAAATAAATAAAAATAAAAGTGATCATTCCTGAAACTGAGGAATACCTAAGGGACGTTGTTAGTCGTTATGTGAAGGTTAATTTACTCTCAATGCGTCATTTGTATTCAATCATGAAACATGATAAGTAGATTAACATCCTCGGATTCGACAAATTTGGGAATTTCATAGACGCCAGACTCCAATAGAACGGAGGTTGTGTTTGTCAGTTTCGTATTTTTTGAATCTTGATTGAACTTCATTTCTATTTTAGCAGTTTGTTGAGGAGCTACTGTACACATACTCCATCACTTCTTTTGTTCAGATGTCAGACTCGTCAGTTATTGTGCTTTCAAGTCGCCATAGCATGAATATTCGTCAACAGTATTCATATAAACATGTCATAAATTTTTGGCTTATTCTTCGCAGGTCTCCTACTTCGAAACTTGTAGTATCTTATTCTTTTTCTGGAACCGCGTGACCGCTACGGTCGCAGGTTCTAATCCTGCCTCGGGCATGGATGTGTGTGATGTCCTTAGGTTGGTTAGGTTTAAGTAGTTCTAAGTTCTAGGGGACTGATGACCTCAGATGTTAAGTCCCATAGTGCTCAGAGCCATTTGAAACCATTTCTTATTCTGTACAGAAATATTATTGTCAAAGAGGAGAACCTGAAGTACTGAGGAATGACGAGATACGCTTGAAATTCTCTAAGACTGTAGATAAAGCGATTAAGAATAGTGCGGTAGGCAGTACAGTTGAAGACGAATGGACGTCTCAAAAAATAGCAATCACTAAGGTTGGAAAGATAATATAGGTATAAAGAAGGTAATCACGAAGACGGTTCTGGCGCTGCAGCCCGGAACCGCGGGACTGCTACGGTCGCAGGTTCGAATCCTGCCTCGGGCATGGGTGTGTGTGATGTCCTTAGGTTAGTTAGGTTTAAGTAGTTCTAAGTTCTAGGGGACTTATGACCTAAGATGTTGAGTCCCATAGTGCTCAGAGCCATTTTTTTTAATCACGAAGAATCCATGGTTAACAGACGAATTATTTCAGTTGAGTGATGAAAGAAGAAAGTCCCAAAATGCTCAGGAAAATTCAGGAATACAGAAATAGAAGTCGCTGAGGAATGGAATAAATAGGAAGTGCAGGGAAGCCAAGACGAAATGGCTCCATGAAAAATGTGAAGAAACTGAAAAAGAAATGACTGTCGGAAGGACTGACTCAGCATATAGGGAAGTCAATACAGCCTATGGTGAAATTAAAAGCAAGGATGGAAACATTAAGAGGGTAACGGGACTTGCTCTGTTAAATGCAGAGGGGAGAGCGGATAGGTGGAAAGAATAACACATCTCAGAAAGAAGAAACAGGAGTCGATTTAGAAGAGATGGGGGTTCCAGTAGGAGAGTCAGAATTTAAGAGAGCCTTGAAAGACTTAAGATCAGATATGGCAGAAGGGATACATAACATCCCATCAGAATTTCTAAAATTATTGGGGGAATAGGCAACAAAACGACTATTCACTTACGGAAAAATATCATCCACACAATTCCGAAGACTAAAATAACTGACATGTACGAGAATTATCGCACAATCAGCTTAACAGTTCATGCACCCAAGTTGTTTACAAGAATAATATACGGAAGAATGGAACAGAAAACTGGGATGTGTTAGATGATGATGATTTGGCTTTAGGAAAGGTAAAGGCACCAGAGAGATAATTCTGACGTTGCGTTTGATAACGGAAGCAAGACTAAAGAAAAATCAATATTAGTTCATAAGATTTGTCGACCTGCGTACGACAATGGAAAATGGTGCAAGATGTACGAAATTCCGAGAAAAACAGGGGTAAGCTATAGGGAGAGACGGTAATATACAATATGTACAAGAACCAACTGGGAATAATAAGAGCGACGGCCAAGTGCGAAGTGCTCGGATTAAAAAAGGAGTAAGACACGGGTGTAGCCTTTCACTCCCACTGTTCAATCTGTACATCGAAGAAGCAATGATAGAATTAAAAGAAAGGTTCAGAAGTGGAATTAAAATTCAAGGTGAAAGGATGTTCAAAAATGGTTCAAATGGCTCTGAGCACTATGGGACTCAACTGCTGTGGTCATAAGTCCCCTAGAACTTAGAACTACTTAAACCTAACTAACCTAAGGACATCACACACATCCATGCCCGAGGCAGGATTCGAACCTGCGACCGTAGCGGTCGTGCGGTTCCAGACTGCAGCGCCTTTAACCGCTCGGCCACTCCGGCCGGCAGTCAATGAAACGATTCGGTGATGGCATTGCTATCGTCAGTGAAAGTGAAGAATAATTACATGATCTGCTGAATGGAATGAACAGTATAATGAGTACAGAATATGCACTGAGAGTAAATCGAAGAAAGATAAAAGTAATGAGAAGCAGCAGGATTGATAGTCACGAAGTAGATGAAGCTAGAGAATTTTACTATCTAGGCAGACAAACAACCAGTGACGGACGGAGCAAGGAGGACACCAAAAGCAGACTAATAATGGCAAAAAGGGCATTCCTGGCCAAGAGAAGTCTAGTAATATCAAACGTAGGCCTTCATTTAAGGAACAAATTTCTGAGAATGTACGTGTGGAGCACAGCATTGTATGGCAGTGAAATATGGCCTGTGGGAAAACAAGAACAGAGGAGAATCGAAGCATTTGAAATGTCGTGCTATAGACGAATTTTGAAAATTAGGTGGACCGATAAGATGAGAAATGAGGAGGTTCTGCGCAGAATCGGAGAGGAAAGGAATATGTTGAAAACACTGACAAGGAGAAGGGACAAGATTGCAGGACATATGTTAAGACGTTAGGGAATAACTTCCATGGTACTAGAGGGAGCTGTAAACGGTAAAAGTTGTAAAGGAACATAGAGTTTGAAATCTATCCAGGAAGTAATTAAGTAATTGAGTATGTAGGTTGCAAGTGCTACTGTGAAATGAAGAGGTTGGCACTGGAGAGCAATTCGTGGCGGGTCGCATCAAACCAGCCTGAAGACTTATGACTAAAAAAAAAAAATCGTAACAGCACACGTGTCCCCCTTTGGCACGAATAACAGCAGCGGCGTGTCGCGTCATGGAAGCAGTGAGGACTTGGTAGGAGGGAATTGGAGCCACATCTGCACACCACACAAGTCACATTATTCCTCTAAATTCCGGGGAGGGGGAGATGAGATTTGACGCCACATTCAATCAAATCCCAAACGTGCTCGATTGGGTTCAGATCTGGCGAGTTTCGGAGCCACCACATCAACTGGAACTCGCCACAGTGTTCCTCGAACCACTCCATCACAGCCCTGGCCTAGTGACACAGCGCAATCTCTTGAAAAATGCCACTGCCTTCGGAAAACATGATCGTCATGAAGGGGTGTACGCGGTCTGTAACCAATGTACGATACTCGTCGTCATGGTGGGTGCCCACGTGAATGTTCTCCAGAGCGTAATGGAGCAGCCATCAGCTTGTCTCCGTCGCGCAGTACAGTTGTCGTGGAGCTGTTCACCTGGAAGACGACGGATCCGCGCTCTCCCAAAGGTGAAGAAGATATCGGTATTCATCAAACCATGCGACGCTCTCCCACTGGGCCAACGTCCAGTGCCGATGGTCACGTGCCCATTTCAGTCGTAGTTGCCGATGTGGTGGAGCATGGGAGGTTCCTTGGCTGCGGAGCCCCATCCTAAGAGCGTGTGTTCAGATACACTTGTACTCTGCCCAGAATTAAAGTCTGTTGTTAGTTCCTCCACTTTTTGCCGCCCTGTGCACCCTGCAGTTCTGAGCTACATTCTGTAATATGCGTCTAGCAACTAACAGACGAATAAAAAATTCTCAACTTACGTTAAAGAGCTTCTTTATAGTGTCGTTGTCCTGTTCAGTAACAAACAAAAATACTTGCCGGGAAATTAATAGGCTATGTCAAGATGTAATTAATTTTAATTGACATTCGTGAACTCAGCCGTGAGATAAAGTTGGCCCCTTCCTCCATGCACAGAGGAGTCAGTAGCGGGGCCACTGTGAAGATGTGAGGTGGGGGATTACTGGTTGTCCTCAGTTCTGACAAGTAATGGGAGTGTGAGCCTCTTACTGGCAAGCTGCTATTGTATAAATTTCAAATAGAAGTAACACAGATTACCGAAAGCGCATCATAGAGACGGTCATCATGAAATGCGGTACACACAGCAAGGAATACAAAATTAAATTAACTGTTGTTGTTGTTGTGGTCTTCAGTCCTGAGACTGGTTTGATGCAGCTCTCCATGCTACTCTATCCTGTGCAAGCTTCTTCATCTCCCAGTACCCACTGCAGCCTACATCCTTCTGAATCTGCTTAGTGTATTCATCTCTTGGTCTCCCTCTATGATTTTTACCCTCCACGCTGCCCTCAATGTCTCAGAACATGTCCTACCAACCGATCCCTTCTTCTAGTCAAATTGTGCCACAAGCTCCTCTTCTCCCCAATTCTATTCAATACCTCCTCATTAATTATGTGATCAACCCATCTAATCTCCAGCATTCTTCTGTAGCACCACATTTCGAAAGCTTCTATTCTCTTTTGTCTAAGCTATTTATCGTCCACGTTTCACATCCATACATGGCTACACTCCATACAAATACTTTCAGAAACGACTTCCTGACATTTAAATCTATACTCAATGTTAACAAATTTTTCTTCTTCAGAAACGCTTTCCTTGCCATTGTCAGTCTACATTTTATATCCTCTCTACTTCGACCATCATCAGTTATTTTGCTCCCCAAATAGCAAAACTCCTTTACTACTTTAAGTGTCTCATTTCCTAATCTAATTCCCTCAGCATCACCCGATTTAATTCGACTACATTCCATTATCCTCGTTTTGCTTTTGTTGATGTTCATCTTATACCCTCCTTTCAAGACACTGTCCATTCCGTTCAATTGCTCTTCCAAGTCCTTTGCTGTTTCTGACAGAATTACAATGTCATCGGCGAACCTCAAAGTTTTTATTTCTTCTTCATGGATTTTAATACCTACTCCGAACTTTTTTTTGTTTCCTGTATTGCTTGCTCAATATACAGATTGAATAACATCGGGGATAGGCTATAACCCTGTCTCACTCCCTTCCCAACCACTGTTTCCCTTTCATACCCCTGACAATCTTGGGAGAGCCAGTCCTGACAAAACTCTACCATCTGGTGAGCAAGATGTATGAGACAGGCGAAATACCCTCAGACTTCAAGAAGAATATAATAATCCCAATCCCAAAGAAAGCAGGTGTTTACAGATGTGAAAATTACCGAACTACCAGTTTAATAAGTCACAGCTGCAAAATACTAACGCGAATCCTTTACAGACGAATGGAAAAACTGGTAGAAGCCGATATCGGGGAACATCAGTTTGGATTCTGTAGAAATATTGGAACACGTGAGGCAATACTGAACCTACGACTTATCTTAGAAGCTAGATTAATTAAAGGCAAACCTACGTTTCTAGCATTTGTAGACTTAGAGAAAGCCTTTTGACAATGTTGATTGGAATACTCTCTTTTTCAAATTCTAAAGGTGGCAGGGGTAAAATAGAGAGAGCGAAAGGCTATTTACAATTAAATTAACTAATGTTATTATAATAATTCACTATGAATAGAAGAAAACTGACATTACAACATATAAAATACAGTAACAATTTGAGATAGTGTCTTATACTGTATAATGCATTTAAACGTAAGTACAGTAACTGTTATTAATTAGTGAATCTTCCTTTCACATAGAAAACACAATAAAACTGCGGCAGCCAACTGCAGTGTCACAGCCTCGTGGCCACTGAGGTCTGCAGCAATCTGAAACAGAGGACAGTCGACACGAAGTGCTCCGAATGGTCCCGACTTTTAACGGTCTGCACTTTGGGACCGGCTGCAACGTACCGCGCTCTTAACTACAGCTAGTCTATTGGCGGCTCGTAACATACTGATTTGCGTAATTTGCCAATTTATAACAAGATCGGTACTTACTGGGCCCACAATGTCAGTATCGTCTCTTGATAAGAAACGTCGTTTGACGACTACTGCTCTAAAGGGTTTCTACGATAGAATGACACGAGGAGCTCAGTATGTACCAGGACTACGAACATATCCAGATGTGTTCAAATTATTAGACTAAACACATTTTTTGCAAAACTACATTTATTACACATTTTATCCACATACAGATTATATTTGCACATTCAATACTTTGTATGCATGCCTTCGTTCTTAATCAACATTTCTACCCTGTTTGGCATAGATTTTATTAACTTTTCTCATGACGTTTTAATATCATTGTCATGGTACCAGATTTCCTCTAGTTTCTCCATGAGATCTTGTTTCGAGGTTATTGTAAATTTCCTTATCCTCTGTTTCACAATACCCCATAATTTGCAGTTGGGTTCATATAAGGGCTATTCCTTGGCCAGGACAACAGTTTCAGTTGTATTTTTTCCAGGTACTTGGAAACACTTTTGGCTTTGTAGCAAGGTGCCCCCTCAAGCATAAAAATGGCATTTTTATTAGGAAACCACTTATTTATTTGGGGGAAAAGTTCCTGTTTAAAGATTTCTTTATATTGTTCTTGTCTCACTGTCCCTTCAACAATGTGCAATCTGCCAGGACCTTTCATAGACATCACACTCCAGACTATAATGGAAGTTGGACGCTTCACACATTGCTGCACACACTCAGCTTCGAACTCTTCTCCAGGTCTGCAACGAACATACTGGCTGCTTTCTTCCATCACAGTGAATACAGATTCGTCACTGAAGGATACCTGAAGCATGTGTACAAAATTTCAAGTTAGAAAGGTTGGGAATAGTATCATAGAAGACAACAGTCCCAAAATTGAATTGTGGAATTCTTCAGTATCTATAAAACATCACAATTTCAAGCCAAAACTCCTAACTTTAGAGATCAGACCCACTTAATTTACCATATCATTGCACATACCTTAGCCTAGTCCTCACTTGTCCACTCCTCAAGTTGTTTAGTCCACTGCAATCTTTCGGTTTTCATGGCAGGTGTGATTTTCTGTTTTTTTCCTTGCTCGGCATGCCTTTAAACCACATTCAAACAGCCTCCTCCTCCCTGTCACAGGTGAAACTTGAACACCCAAACCTTTCAGCTGTTGGCTCATGTCTGTAGAAGTAAGTTTACAGTTCATTATTGCCTTGTTTGTAAGTCTTCTCATTGTTCTAGGACTGATTTTTATTTTACGTCCACATTTTCCTTTCCTGTTCGGCTTGTATTCACCTTTCTCCACTGAAAGTTCGATTCTGCTGACAGTTTTCTGTGATATCCTAATTCTGTCAGCAATTTCTTGTTATATATAACGATTTTCAGCAAGAAGTGCTGCCACAGCCGAAACTTTCCGAGGTGAAGCATCTCCTGTCTTCCCCATAACCTCGCTTTCTTTGGAAACTCCACGATTTATTCCTATAGCTAAAAACATTCAAGTTTATAATGTCTTGTTAACGTAGCAAAGAAGTCGATGACATAAATAACAAGCTGAAGTACACCATAGAAACATAAAACATCACTGTAAACACAGTTTCAAAGCATGTACACAGACAACTAACACCGACACCATTTGGAAGGAAAATGATAAGTTTTACCAACTGTGAAAAATTCAGTGATCTGCGAGTTGCTTGGGAGGGAAATTTCGTGGTATCAGTCAAACCATTAGAACAAATCAATTATTACACTTTTCTCTCCTATTTTTACACCAGAAAATGAGTATCAAAAATAATCGTTTAATCTAATAATTTGAACACATCTGTACCTGCAAGCAAACAAAAATTACGTAAAATTATTTTTTCGAGGTGATAATTACAATTTCATGACTACCGCACTTGTTGTCTTCTGTATGAAACTTTAGCGGTGTCGGCGTTACGGAAGGCACCCCGTAAGCAGTTCAACTGAGTGGCTGTTAATGGTGTGAGGCTATTGCGCAGATGTCACTGCGCAGGTGTAACGGATGCGGTACAGCAGCCGAATCAGAAATTACGCCGCCAACAGGTAACGCGGTAGGGCGGAGCCACGAAGATCGGCACAAACACCGCGGCGGCTGGCGTCTGTTTACGTTCTGCGTGCAGCAGAAAACGGGGCTATTAGCGGCCCGGCTGCGGCGGGCAGCCGCACGCGCGGATTTGCCGCTTTCGGGGCCGCCCTTCTATAATTCACGGCCTATTTGCATGAAATTATCCGATGTCCCGATAAGCGTCGGCCGGCCCCCCACGACGCCTGCGGCGGCCGCAAATCGCGTTAGCCGGCTGGCTGGCCGTCGCTGAAATATTGAGTTACCTGCCGCCCCCGCACCGCCCACCGCCCCCGCCCCCTCCGCTGTAACAGCCGCCCCCACTGCGTCACTCGCCCTCTGGTCGGCACCTGTCAAACACGGGCGCGCTGCGGTAACACAGTCCCAAGTGCTACCTGTACCGGTGTAAAACGTCGCTGGTAGAAAGGTCGCCTAAAAAGTTATGTACATGCAGAGACGTGTCCAGTAGTCGAGTGCGCCACACAGTTCGACTTTGTCGGCTGGAGAGTTATTTAAAGGGATGAACGAAATAGGAGAATGTTCTTATTCGTTAATAGTATGGGAGTCTACTTGGGAATTAATACACTCCTGGAAATTGAAATAAGAACACCGTGAATTCATTGTCCCATTGTCCCATTGACACATTCCTGGGATCAGATACATCACATGATCACACTGACAGAACCACAGGCACATAGACACAGGCAACAGAGCATGCACAATGTCGGCACTAGTACAGTGTATATCCACCTTTCGCAGCAATGCAGACTGCTATTCTCCCATGGAGACGATCATAGAGATGCTGGATGTAGTCCTGTGGAACGGCTTGCCATGCCATTTCCACCTGGCGCCTCAGTTGGACCAGCGTTCGTGCTGGACGTGCAGACCGCGTGAGACGACGCTTCATCCAGTCCCAAACATGCTCAACGGGGGACAGATCCGGAGATCTTGCTGGCCAGGGTAGTTGACTTACACCTTCTAGAGCACGTTGGGTGGCACGGGATACATGCGGACGTGCATTGTCCTGTTGGAACAGCAAGTTCCCTTGCCGGTCTAGGAATGGTAGAACGATGGGTTCGATGACGGTTTGGATGTACCGTGCACTATTCAGTGTCCCCTCGACGATCACCAGTGGTGTACGGCCAGTGTAGGAGATCGCTCCCCACACCATGATGCCGGGTGTTGGCCCTGTGTGCCTCGGTCGTATGCAGTCCTGATTGTGGCGCTCACCTGCACGGCGCCAAACACGCATACGACCATCATTGGCACCAAGGCAGAAGCGACTCTCATCGCTGAAGACGACACGTCTCCATTCGTCCCTCCATTCACGCCTGTCGCGACACCACTGGAGGCGGCCTGCACGATGTTGGGGCGTGAGCGGAAGACGGCCTAACGGTGTGCGGGACCGTAGCCCAGCTTCATGGAGACGGTTGCAAATGGTCCTCGCCGATACCCCAGCAGCAACAGTGTCCCTAATTTGCTGGGAAGTGGCGGTGCGGTCCCCTACGGCACTGCGTAGGATCCTACGGTCTTGGCGTGCATCCGTGCGTCGCTGCGGTCCGGTCCCAGGTCGACGGGCACGTGCACCTTCCGCCGACCACTGGCGACAACATCGATGTACTGTGGAGACCTCACGCCCCACGTGTTGAGCAATTCGGCGGTACGTCCACCCGGCCTCCCGCATGCCCACTATACGCCCTCGCTCAAAGTCCGTCAACTGCACATACGGTTCACGTCCACGCTGTCGCGGCATGCTACCAGTGTTAAACACTGCGATGGAGCTCCGTATGCCACGGCAAACTGGCTGACACTGACGGCGGCGGTGCACAAATGCTGCGCAGCTAGCGCCATTCGACGGCCAACACCGCGGTTCCTGGTGTGTCCGCTGTGCCGTGAGTGTGATCATTGCTTGTACAGCCCTCTCGCAGTGTCCGGAGCAAGTATGGTGGGTCTGACACACCGGTGTCAATGTGTTCTTTTTTCCATTTCCAGGAGTGTATTATGGGAGTCTACGCACCCAATACTTTCTACGAGGGTAATCCCAAAAGTAAGGTCTCCTATTTTTTTATAAGTAGAGAACTCTGTTTGTGTGGCAGTTGGTCACACTGTTGTGAAGAGTGCTCCACGCGCTGTGTGTAAACATGCGCACGCCGCGCTGAGACGCTCAGTCTTGGCTTGGCAGCCGTTGAGAATGGAGCTCCCGTTGGATGTTACCGCCAAGTGCGAATTGCGCGCAGTTATTCGGTTTTTGAACGCAAAGGGCACTGCCCCGATTGAAATCCATCACCAATTGACTGAAGTGTATGGTGAGCATTAGAAAATTGAAGCGAAATGCAGGAAGATCTGCAGCGGATGGGCACTTGGTGCAGGGAGTGGCAACTGACCCGTAACATAAACAAATGTAATGTATTGCGAATACATAGAAAGAAGGGTTCTTTGTTGTATGATTATATGATAGCGGAACAAACACTGGTAGCAGTTCCTTCTGTAAAATATCTGGGAGTATCATGCGGTTCGATTTGAAGTGGAATGATCATATAAAATTAATTGTTGGTAAGGCGGGTGCCAGGTTGAGATTCATTGAGACAGTCCTTAGAAAATGTAGTCCATCAACAAAGGAGGTGGCTTACAAAACACTCTTTCGACCTATACTTGAGTATTGCTCATCAGTGTGGGATCCGTACCAGGTCGGGATGACGGAGGAGGTAGAGAAGATCCAAAGAAGAGCGGCGCGTTTCGTCACAGGGTTATTTGGTAAGCGTGATAGCGTTACGGAGATATTTAGCAAACTCAAGTGGCAACTCTGCAAGAGAGGCGCTCTGCATCGCGGTGTAGCTTGCTGTCCAGGTTTCGAGAGGGTGCGTTTCTGGATGAGGTATCGAATATATTGCTTCCCCATACTTATACCTCCCGAGGAGATACACGAATGTAAAATTAGAGAGATTAGAGCGCGCACGGAGGCTTTCCGGCAGTATTTCTTCCCGCGAACCGTACGCAACTGGAACAGGAAAGGGAGGTAATGACAGTGGCACGTAAAGTGCCCTCCGCCACTCACCGTTGGGTGGCTTGCGGAGTATAAATGTAGATGTACATGTAGATGTAGAGTGGTGCATGGATGTCAAAAATGTTCGTAAGTGGTGTAGCGAGTTTGCAACTGGTCTAACCGAAATTCACGACGAACAAAGGTGCGGGAGAAAGTTTCTGAGGAGACAGTGTTGAAGGTTGAGCAAAGCATGCGTGAAGATCCGCGGATCAACCTGGATCATCTCTGCACGTTGCTTCCTGACGTTTCCCGAAGCACCGCTCACGGAATTTTAACGGAAACACTGCACTACCGGAAAGTGTGCGCAAGATGGGTGCCACGCATGCTGACTGAGGACCACATGCGTCAACGAGTTGATGCTTCCCGCGCATTTCTTCATCGCCTTGCAGCCGAACAGGACAACTTTCTGGACTCAATTGTCACGGATGACGAAATCTGGGCATACCACTTTACACCTGAGACCAAGCAACGATCACGCCAGTGGCGGCATCCTTCTTCGCCAAAGGCGCGGAAATTCATACAAACACAGTCTGCCGGTAAAGTCATGACAACCTTTGGGATCGGAAAGGGGTATTGTTGGTCGACTTTATTCCCACTGGGGCCACAATTAAGGCTGTCAGGTACTGTGAGACTCTGAGAAGAGGAATGTTGAGCAAGGGTGTACACATTCTCCATGACAATGCTCGCCCACACATCGCTCGGCAAACCGTTGCTCTCCTGCTACAGTTTCAGTGGAACATTATCACCCACCCATCCTATAGTCCTGACTTGGCGCCCAGTGACTATTACCTGTTCCCTAGGTTAAAAGAACACTTGGCCGGGCAGCGATTCAGCCCCGACGACGAGGTGAAACAAGAGGTTCAGAACTTTCTGACGAGCTGGTATCGCATTGGCGTACAAAAACTGCCACAGCGTCTACAAAAATTCATCGACAGAAATGGTGATTATGTCGAAAAATAGCTAAATGTTCAAGCTGTAAACTGATGTAAACCATTGTAAACATACACAGGTCTATGTACTTATAAAAAAATAGGAGACCTTACTTTTGGGATTACCCTCGTAGAATCCACTTTTACCTGCAACTGAAACTCCATGTCTTATTTGCAAGCAATGGTTAAGTGTTTTGTACATCGGATTATGATCATTATCAGTATCATTGAGACACTGCACACAAGGGACCTCCCTCCCCCTCCCTCCCCCCCCCCCCCGACCCAACAAACACAAATTATATGGACATTAATTGAAAGGTAAAGTCTGTGACACCATCCCCTGACCGACCTTGGCCTGATTGCAGATGGAGTGCAGCTAGAGTTGTAAAACTACCGTATGCTACTGTAGACTGTCAAAAGTAAGCATAAACAACGGTAGTTGCTCGTAGTAGCTTTGGTCAGCTAAGGTAGTACCCGCTTTACCTGTACGTTAGGTGTGTTGCATACCTATTGGGTTTTACCTCGTAATGATCACTTTCCTTACGTATTCGAGCAGCGTCTTATTGGATCTCCCTAACAACCGAAAGTAGTGAACTGTCTAGAAAGTTGGGTTGGGTTGATTTGGTGGAAGAGACCAAACAGCCGGACGCGGGATTGAACCGTCGTCCTCCCGAATGCGGTCTAGAAAGTGAATGAAGATACATAAAGAGGTGGGTAGCTTACAGAACGTTTTTGTTCTACATGGTTACATACTACCTGCTACTTAAAAGTAAACAGTGTTTATAGCAAAATTGAAATTGTCAGTGTTTATTTTAGGTTTTATTCGAAAATAGTTGATTTTAATGTGAAACGGAGGGATTTAGTAGTAAAAGTTTAAAAAAAAAGATTACAGATTTATCATATAGCACTAGAAAACGGAATTACGTATATAAAGTAACAACTAATGTAATACATGAGTAGGAGTCAGTAAATAGGGTAGAATGCTCCAAATTTTTGAGTGTACATGTTGATGAAATCTTGAACTTGAAGAAGCATATAGATGAACTTCTCAAAACATTAAGTTCAGCTACTTTTGCTCCTATTTTATTGTTCGTCTGGGAAACAAACGTATCAGGCTCCTGACAAATTTTGCGCATTTTCACTCAATAATATCGTGCGGAATAATTTTCTGGGGCAACTCATTATCACTTAGCAAGAATATACTGATCACACAAAAACGAGCAGTAAGAATAAAATGCGGTGTTCGCCCACAGACGTCAATAGGTACGTCTCCAAGGAACTGGGCATTTTAATAGTGCCATCACAGTACATATTTTTGCTAGTGAAATTCGTGATAAATAATGCATCACAGTTTGAGAAGAACAGTGATGTATATGCGAACAACACTAGAGCGAAAAATTACCTTTATCACCCATTGTTAAAGTTGTCAGTGGCTCAAGGAGGATTTCAACATGCAGCAATAAAAATCTTTGATTATTTGCCCAGTAACATAAAATGTCTGACGAGTGACAAAGAGAGTTATAGATCTAATTGAAAATAATTTGTCCTGGACAACTTCTTCTATTCCATAGACGAATTTCTGCTTAAAAACTAACAGCCAGTAAAAGAAAATGAACTTGTTTTAGGTGTAGGTGCATGAGAAGGAATAAAATGATAATATGTTCATTAATGTTAAGAGTAATCATTTCACGTAAAGTGGGACACAACACAACAACGTACCGATTACTTGTAATTCACGTCTGTACGGTGACGCGACACCTGCCGGCTGGAGTGGCCGAGCGGTTAAAGGCGCTACAGTCTGGAACCGCACGACCGCTACGGTCGCAGGTTCGAATCCTGCCTCGGGCATGGATGTGTGTGATGTCCTTAGGTTAGTTAGGTTTAAGTACTTCTAAGTTCTAGGGGACTTATGACCGCAGCATTTGAGTCCCATAGTGCTCAGAGCCATTTTTTTGACGCGACACCTATTACTTATGCTTGTTAATGGCTTAAGGCCGAAGTTGTAATAACAAAATAAACTCTTGGCAGTTTTAAGTGCTATAAGGGTACCTAGCATCTGGGGAAAAAAAGCACAATTCATTTACATTTTCAAGAAGGGTCGTGGGACAGATGCATGTACATCTGCATCTACATGACTACTCTGCAATTCACATTTAAGTGCTTGGCAGAGGGTTCATCGAACCACAATCATACTATCTCTCTACCATTCCACTCCCGAACAGCGCGCGGGGAAAACGAACACCTAAACCTTTCTGTTCGAGCTCTGATTTCTCTTATTTTATTTTGATTATCATTCCTACCCATGTAGGTTGGGCTCAACAAAATATTTTCGCATTCGGAAGAGAAAGTTGGTGACTGAAATTTCGTAAATAGATCTCGCCGCGACGAAAAACGTCTTTGCTTTAATGACTTCCATCCCAACTCGCGTATCATATCTGCCACACTCTCTCCCCTATTACGTGATAATACAAAACGAGCTGCCCTTTTTTGCACCCTTTCGATGTCCTCCGTCAATCCCACCTGCTAGGGATCCCACACAGCGCAGCAATATTCTAACAGAGGACGAACGAGTGTAGTGTAAGCTGTCTCTTTAGTGGACTTGTTGCATCTTCTAAGTGTCCTGCCAATGAAACGCAACCTTTGGCTCGCCTTCCCCACAATATTATCTATATGGCCTTTCCAACTGAAGTTGTTCGTAATTTTAACACCCAGGTACTTAGTTGAATTGACAGCCTTGAGAATTGTACTATTTATCGAGTAATCGAGTTCCAACGGATTTCTTTTGGAACTGGTGTAGAACACCTCACACTTTTCGTTATTTAGCGTCACCTGCCACCTGCCGCTCCATACAGCAATCTTTTCTAAATCGATTTGCAACTGATACTGGTCTTCGGATGACATTACTAGACGGTAAATTACAGCATCATCTGCGAACAACCTAAGAGAACTGCTCAGATTGTCATCCAGGTCATTTATATAGATCAGGAACAGCAGAGGTCCCAGGACGCTTCCCTGGGGAACACCTGATATCACTTCAGTTTTACTCGATGATTTGCCGTCTATTACTACGAACTGCGACCTTCCTGACAGTAAATCACGAATACAGTCGCACAACTGAGACGATACCCCATAGGCCCGCAGCTTGATTAGAAGTCGCTTGTGAGGAACGGTGTCAAAAGCTTTCCGGAAATCCAGAAAAACGGAATCAACCTAAGATCCCCTGTCGATAGCGGCCATTACTTCGTGCGAATAAAGAGCTAGCTGCGTTGCACAAGAACGATGTTTTCTGAAACCATGCTGATTACGTATCAATAGATCGTTCCCTTCGAGGTGATTCACAATGTTTGAATACAGTATATGCTCCAAAACCCTACTGCAAACTGACGTCAATGATATAGGTCTGTAGTTCGATGGATTACTCCCACTACCCTTCTTAAACACTGGTGCGACCTACGCAATTTTCCAATCTGTAGGCACAGATCTATCGGTGAGCGAGCGGTTGTATATGATTGCTAACAAGGGAACCTCCACATTCCACCCCTCTCAGATTTAGTTATAAGTTGGCACAGTGGATAGGCCTTGAAAAACTGAACACAGATCAATCGAGAAAACAGGACGAAGTTGTGTGGAACTATGGAAAAATGAGCAAAATATACAAACTGAGTAGTCCATGTGCAACATAGGCAACATTAATGATACAGTGAGCTCAGCAATGCCGTGGTCCCGTGGTTAGCGAGAGCAACTGCGGAACGAGAGGTCCTTGGTTCAAGTCTTCCGTCGAGTAAAAAATTTATTTTCGCAAAGTTATGATCTGTCCCTTCGTTCATTGACGTCTCTTTTCACTGTAATAATTTTAGTGTCTGTGTTTTGCGACCGCACCGCAAAACCTAGACGATAGGACGTGCCTCTCCAATGGGAACCGAAAACATTTGATCGCAAGGTCATAGGTCAACCGATTCCTCCACAGGAAAACACGTCTGATATATTCTATGACACTGGTGACGGCATGTGCGTCACATGACAGGAATCTGTTGTCGACCCACCTAACTTGTACACTTGGCGAATGGGTAAAAAGATTCTTCAAAAAAATGGCTCGGAGCACTATGGGACTTAACAGCTATGGTCATCAGTACCCTAGAACTTAGAACTACTTAAACCTAACTAACCTAAGGACAGCACACAATACCCAGCCATCACGAGGCAGAGAAAATCCCTGTCCCCGCCGGGAATCGAACCCGGGAACCCGGGCGTGGGAAGCGAGAACGCTACCGCACGACCACGAGATGCGGGCAAAAAGATTCTTCTACCTCGCTCTATTTAGGTTTTCTTGTGGATGTGATAATCACTCCCAAAACAGTGATGAAAACATAAGAGCTTGTCACATAAATTGAAAATAAAAAATAAAACTTTTCACTCGAGGCAATACTTGAACCAAGGACCTCTCATTCCGCAGCTGCTAACGCTAACCACAGGACCACGGCGCTGGTGAGCTGACAGTGTCCTTGATGTTGCATATCTTGCACATGGACTACTCAGTTTGTATATTTTGCTTATTTTTTCATAATTCCACACAACTTCTTCCTGTTTTCTCGATTGATCTGTGTTCAGTTTTTCAAGGCCTATCCACTGTGCCAACTTATAACTAAATCTGAGGGGGGTGCGATGGAGAGGTTCTCTTGTAAGTAGGGAGCTATTGTATCAGCGTAATCTGAAAGGAACCTAATCGATATACAGTCTGGACCTGAAGACTTGCCCGTATCAAGAGATTTGTGTTTCTTCGCAACCCCTAAGGTATCTGTCCTAAGAAACTCATGCTAGCAGCTGTTCGTGTTTCAAATTGTAATTGTAGAACTATGTCGTTGACGTCAGTCTGTTGTGGAATTTTGGGACATGTTTTATGTTCAAGAATTATTGCGTTTTTGGAGAACGAAAACCCACAGGCTTACGTCACGCGACAGTCAGCTCCCTCTGTTCCTCCACAAAATCTGCAGCATTGCAGACAACGGCGCTCAGGTTGATGCTGTCTTCCTAGAGTTCAGGAAGGCATCTGACACCGTCCCACGCTGCGGTTTAGTGAAAAAATTACGAGCTTACCGAGTATCAGACCAGCCTTGCTACTGGATTCAAGTCTTCCTTGCAAACAGAACTCAACATGACACTCGTAACGGAACAAAATCGGCAAATGTAAAAATGATTTCCGGAGTACCCCAAGGAAGTGTGACAGGGCCGGCACTGTTTACAATGTATATGATCTAGTAGAAAGCACTGGAAGCTCTTTAAGACTTTTCGCAGATGACACGGCTGTCTCTAAGAAAGCAACAACGTCAGGAGACAGTATCGATTGGCAGGACGACCTGCAGAGAAGTGATGAATGGTGCAGGCTGTGGCAGTGACCCTGTGCGTATTGCGTATACTTGGGAAAAGAAATCCAGCGCTGTAGCAACAACACTGTTGATGACAAATTTCTGGAAACAGTAACCACTGAAACTACCTAGCAGTAACTATCAAGAGAAACTTCAAGTGGAATGATCACAAAAACAATAAGTAGGAAAAACAAACGTCAGGCTCAGATTCAGAGGAAGAATCTTGAGGAAACATAATTCATGCACGAAAGAAGTGGGATGCAATGCGCTTGTTCGACCAATTCCAGAGCATTGTTCAATTTTGGGCCCTTACCAGGGAGGAGTCGTAGAAGAGATAGAGAAGATCCAACAAAGTGCGGCGTTTTTCGTGACGGGATTATTTAGTCTGCGAGAGAGCGTTACAGAGATACCTAACAAAATCCAGCGGCAGACACTACAGGAGCGGATTTGTGTGTCACGTAGATGTTTACTGTTGAAAGTTCGAGTGAGTGCTTTCCTGAAAGAGTCGGACGATTACTTCCCATCACATATATCTCGCTATATGACCACGACGAGAAGATTCGAGAAATTAATGCTAATATAGAGGTTTACCGATAGTCATTCTTCCCACGCGCCATTCGCGAATGGAACACAGAGTGGGGGATCAGTTAGTGGTACCAAAAGCACCCTCCGCCAAACACAATCATGTGGCTTGCGGAGCATTGATACGCATGTAGATATGACGTCTTTTCCAACCCAAAACACTATTTTAAACCAGGGAACAAAACTATACAACAAATTTCTCAAGAAAATGAACTATGTAGGCCTAACTAAAAAAAATCGTAAAAATAATACAAACTTAAACTCATTGCAGAGTAGACAACACAAAGGAGGTGTTGGTAAAAAATGTTATTGTTGCTAACAATTTAAAAAGTTAATCGTTTGTGACTTTTCACAACATACTCGCAGAGCATGTGGCATGTCAGTGGAAAATTATATTCTCTGGAACTCAGGAACTGTGATGGAAAACGCTAACCTCCGTCCATTTTCCTGACCTCAGTATCCCGTTCATTATGATGTTTCTTCAGGACAACAAATGGCAACATGCAGTAAAGTGATGTCATGGTCTGAAGTGAGCCGAAAGTTTGTGTGTGTGTGTGTATGTGTGTGTGTGTGTGTGTGTGTGTGTGTGTGTGTGTGTGCAGTGAGGGCAATGTGCGCAATGACAAGTGTTGAGGTGTGAATACACACTTTTCAGAATTTAACTTTTCAGTAAATAATTATATTTTTGAATGTTACTTAACTTTTCATTAGGGTTAGTGTGGTATTTTCCCGACATCTCCAAATTCATTCTAAAGTTATCTCTGAATAATTAAAGAACTAAGTAACTAATCACAATACTCTTTCCCACTTAACGGTAGTGGGAAAACAGCTGTCATTCCGTGGAAAACCAACGGAATGTCTTCAATCGCTATACGAAGGTGTATTCATCATGCATTATGTATCTCTCATGCTGCGCACTTTGTATGAATTAGGGAAAACCGGCCCAGACCAGGAAACAAAGGGAAACCACCAACTAACAGGGCTCGTGGAATATCAGCTGCATGGTTGTCTCCCAAGTTCACGACCTGTAGTTAGCAGTTGGATCACAATGAAAAGAACGTAAAAATCCTGTGCCGTTTAAAGCTCCAGCTGCATAACTGCTCCTGCAAATCTTCAACCGAACAGACTCAGAAATAATATTTTACAGATTTCCTTTGTTGTATGCACAGTAACGCTATAACCAAGGTAAGAAAGCCAAAGCATCCGATCGCAAGGTAAGCAGTAATCTTTTGGGACATGTCACATCTCTTAAATATCTAGGGCATTACATCTATTCGATGCGAAAAGGGACGAAGGTGCTCAATAAATGTAGGCGAATGGGAATCTCGGATTTCTTTGGAGGGTTATGAGAAATGTGGCGTCCCCGCACTCCAACCGCGTGCTGATATTGTCGACGCCGTAGAGCTGCTACTGCCGCAGCTCTCGCAGTGGAGTTGAGACACGATGCACGATGACGTAGTTCCCCGTTGGTGAACGGGAGACAGAAATGCGAACTCGTACGATGGATGCTTCTTCTGATTTAAGATTGAATGATTCATTTCCCGGATATGCAGTAGTTGTTAAATCTTATCTCATCCGCATCGTACACACCACCAGTTGCGAGGAAACATTGTAATTATCAGTCTTCTCGTACGTTGTTGGCTCGCTGCTGTGGAGTTGTTGAACCTTTATGAAGCGAGATCCACAGATACTCTTTGATCACGACCTACGCCGCAATGTTAAAAAAATGTTCAAAAGTTCTCTTTTCAATTAATGAAGTAGGTATTAAATTGTCGCTGCCGAACAGTCGTCGGTTAACTATCATTGATTAAATCACTTAATAATGTAGTCCACGCTTGATATTTCACTTGGAACAAACAGTTTATTGTTGCTTGTCCACTAAATACTTTATATAACTTTCGCCCACACGCGCACGCAGTTGGTTGGTAAAGTCAGTTCTATTATAATTAAGTTTCTTGACAATTACGACAAATTGACTCTTCAGCGTAATTGTATTATCTTCGTGATGTCGTGTAATTGTGTCCTACTCGAGACTAATTGAGTGTAGTCCTTTGATATAATATCCACTCTTCTTTTAGTTCCAACTACACTCCTGGAAATGGAAAAAAGAACACATTGACACCGGTGTGTCAGACCCACCATACTTGCTCCGGACACTGCGAGAGGGCTGTACAAGCAATGATCACACGCACGGCACAGCGGACACACCAGGAACCGCGGTGTTGGCCGTCGAATGGCGCTAGCTGCGCAGCATTTGTGCACCACCGCCGTCAGTGTCAGCCAGTTTGCCGTGGCATACGGAGCTCCATCGCAGTCTTTAACACTGGTAGCATGCCGCGACAGCATGGACGTGAACCGTATGTGCAGTTGACGGACTTTGAGCGAGGGCGTATAGTGGGCATGCGGGAGGCCGGGTGGACGTACCGCCGAATTGCTCAACACGTGGGGCGTGAGGTCTCCACAGTACATCGATGTTGTCGCCAGTGGTCGGCGGAAGGTGCACGTGCCCGTCGACCTGGGACCGGACCGCAGCGACGCACGGATGCACGCCAAGACCGTAGGATCCTACGCAGTGCCCTAGGGGAACGCACCGCCACTTCCCAGCAAATTAGGGACACTGTTGCTCCTGGGGTATCGGCGAGGACCATTCGCAACCGTCTCCATGAAGCTGGGCTACGGTCCCGCACACCGTTAGGCCGTCTTCCGCTCACGCCCCAACATCGTGCAGCCCGCCTCCAGTGGTGTCGCGACAGGCGTGAATGGAGGGACGAACGGAGACGTGTCGTCTTCAGCGATGAGAGTCGCTTCTGCCTTGGTGCCAATGATGGTCGTATGCGTGTTTGGCGCCGTGCAGGTGAGCGCCACAATCAGGACTGCATACGACTGAGGCACACAGGGCCAACACCCGGCATCATGGTGTGGGGAGCGATCTCCTACACTGGCCGTACACCACTGGTGATCGTCGAGGGGACACTGAATAGTGCACGGTACATCCAAACCGTCATCGAACCCATCGTTCTACCATTCCTAGACCGGCAAGGGAACTTGCTGTTCCAACAGGACAATGCACGTCCACATGTATCCCGTGCCACCCAACGTGCTCTAGAAGGTGTAAGTCAACTACCCTGGCCAGCAAGATCTCCGGATCTGTCCCCCATTGAGCATGTTTGGGACTGGATGAAGCGTCGTCTCACGCGGTCTGCACGTCCAGCACGAACGCTGGTCCAACTGAGGCGCCAGGTGGAAATGGCATGGCAAGCCGTTCCACAGGACTACATCCAGCATCTCTACGATCGTCTCCATGGGAGAATAGCAGCCTGCATTGCTGCGAAAGGTGGATATACACTGTACTAGTGCCGACATTGTGCATGCTCTGTTGCCTGTGTCTATGTGCCTGTGGTTCTGTCAGTGTGATCATGTGATGTATCTGACCCCAGGAATGTGTCAATAAAGTTTCCCCTTCCTGGGACAATGAATTCACGGTGTTCTTATTTCAATTTCCAGGAGTGTATTTGAAAGTCAAGTTCAATATTCACTAGTTTCGTCAATAAAGTTCAATTAACCCGTTATGCACGGTTAAACGCGTCTATCAGTTCCTATCTCTGCTTTGGAAATCAGTTTCCGAATTTCGTGAATCACGTCACGCAAGAAACACTTCTGAACGCAAAAGAATCTCGTCACGTTCCGTACTCTCAATAACTAAGACAAGAACTGTTCTCGCACGTCTTTACAGGACGAGAGCCAGCAAGCGACTTCTTCTGTGAAAGAGCATTGTAGGCGCATTGAATTTCTTCGTTGCGCTTACAACTCTCTTACACATAAAAGTTATCTCTGACTAACATCACTTGGACTTAGCTTTCAAGATATTAATTGCAATTATCACTTGGATATTTGTCCATTAATTAAATCTGAGGCTTCTTCCTCCTCTTTTCATAACAAAAACTCTCAATGATGTACAATGTTGTTGTTATCAAAACTTCTTGTTGTTAGCTTATCGGCAAAGATGTATTTTCCAAGATAACTCTTCCCTACTTCATATTATGATATTCTGTCTTAATTGACTTTAAGGGGGTCGTTGGGGTGTTTAGGAAAGTACCCTGTATCTTCAAAGAAAACAGCATGTAAGGCGATAATGTGATTTATTCTACATGGTGTGTCAACATTTCATATCTTTTATCAAATAGGCACGTACTAGACACAGAATTCAGAGACGCATTACTGGGGTCACAGTACACCAGTAGAGCCCATATAGGATAAGATAACGGAAAGGCACGAGAGGGAATGTCTGCAAAATCCGTTTCGATAAATTTAGAGAATCGGCATTAGAGGAAGACTGTGGAACAGACCTACTGCTCCAGTGCATATAACTCAAAAGGACCAAGACATCGAGAAGGATTGGGCCGTGAGCACAGAATATACTGAGTTACTAATAAGTGATCGGAGGTTGCTTAACCGTTCACTGTCAACTACAGTGACGCAAAATAAAAAAGCCGGAGACCAACTCGTCAGGACCATACTCGCTCACCGCGGACATTTGAGTCACTTTATTAACCCAGTTACATACGATATGTGGAAAAAATGACGTCGATTTATGTAGATATGACGATCTCCTAGAAACCAGACTAACCGCCACTTGCTACAAACACGGCAGCTAATAGAACTGGAAGTGTTTTTGCGAAAGATAACAGTTCTTCACGGTTGCCTGGAGCAGTCTCATCAACACTGCCTCCTACAAGTGGTTAACGGCATGTGACGGAGAATTCGCAAAACGAGCAAGACGATCGAACTTACCGCCAATATGTTCAGCTGAATTAAAAGGCGAGGAAATTGGAGGCCACGGATGTACTGCAACGTACTTTTCCCTTGGCGATAGGATTGGGTTGCCGCAGGAGTAATTATTCGATTTGTATTTCAATCCAGAGAGTAATTTCACGTGCTTTAATTGCGGTTTGGAAGCTGCCGTAGCCATGGAGGCGGCTGTGAAACTCAACAGCTTCACGTAGATAGGGAGGATTTGCCGCAAATTCACTCGGCAATGCTCACTTTGAATGTAGTGTTCAGAGGGTTCCACCTGTCGACGCGGGAACTTCTCTTGTCCTTATTTTGCAAAATGAAGGACGTTTCAGGACGGATAGTAAATATTTCCTGCGCTGGTAGAAAAAATGGCTCTGAGCACTATGGGACTTAACTCGTGAGGTCATCAGTCCCCTAGAACTTAGAACTACTTAAACCTAACTAACCTAAGGACATCACACACATCCATGCCCGAGGCAGGAGTCGAACCTGCGACCGTAGCGGTCGCGCGGTTCCAAACTGTAGCGCCTAGAACCACTCGCTGGTAGAAAAGACAATTTTGAAACATACATTCTCGATAACATGAATCGAGCTATTATTGATTATATAGGTACAACTGAATCTAATCCAAACAAATATGAACAAATGGTGTCAAGGAAAGGCAAATGATAAGAAGTTTCTTTTCATAAATTCTGCGCCTGACTTCAATGCATTTTCCAGTTCTCTTGACAAAACCATGTATACCTCTTCTGAGGTCGTCAAGTAGCTTTTAATAGGGAGGGGGGAATGAGGGGGAACGCTGCTCATAACCTGAACAATCAATTCGCCTTTTGTGTTTACTTTTGGCTTGTAGGTTTCGCCTTTAACCTTCCCCACAGGCGAAAATCTTAAGGGGTAAGGTCCGGGCACCTTGGTGGCAGACACACGTGACCATCTCCCTGATCCGTCTTCCAGGAAATGTTAGTTTTAGATGATGTGGCCCCTGAGACTTGAATGCAGGGGTTCTGCTCTGCTGGAAGAACTTACCCATCCCCATAGGCAAAGAAACCTCTTCCAATAATGCTGGACTCTCATTTTCTAGAAAGTCTGCAGGACTGGGCCCTTAATAGGATACGGTAACACAACAGGCCCAGTCAATTGATTGTCTTGTCATACTGTACCATACATTTAGTCCGACGCCGTTAGCTGAGTGGTCAGCGCGGCGCAATGACACGCCAAGGTGCCCGGGTTCGATCCCCGGCTGGGGCAGGAGATTTTCTCCGCTCAAGGACTGGGTGTTGTGTTGTCCTCACATCATTTCATCCCAATCTCCGACGCGCTAGTCGCAATATGTGCGGTCGAATGCAATAAGTTCAAAAATGGTTCAAATGGCTCTGAGCACTATGGGACTTAACTACTGTGGTCATCAGTCCCTTAGAACTTAGAACTACTTAAACCTAACTAACCTAAGGACATCACACACATCCATGCTCGAGGCAGGATTCGAACCTGCGACCGTAGCAGTCGCGCGGTTCCGGACTGCGCGCCTAGAACCGCTAGACCACCGCGGCCGGCTAAATGCAATAAGTACCTGCCACAGTTTCAGTTCTACTTTACACAGAGGATCTCTCCATACTCGCTGACAGACAGTCCCGGCCGTCGCACCAGTGGCTGGTCCCCGGCAACGCGCCTCAGGACTGTCAGCTTCTTCCACAGAGGCCACAGCACTGACTTCCAGATGCTGTCGACACCCTCTCTGTGCGGCAGACTGCCCAGTGATGAATGGCGCTGCAGCAGTAAAACTTGGGAGTGGCGTTGCTGCTGACTGCCCACTACTCACCGCCGAAAGTCGCGAGGCTTCCGTACACCACACTCGTGCAAGCACTGCACAGTTTCAACTGTTGGATGAGGGAACAGCCGTTTTATTATTTCTGTTGAAATTTTACCAGTTGTAGCCGATGCTTCATTTTGTTCCATTAATTTCTGAACAAAATTTACATAAAGTGGAATTCATTCACCATAGCTTTGGTCTTGAATGTGCATACAGGGTGTTACAAAAAGGTACGGCCAAACTTTCAGGAAACATTCCTCACACACAAATAAAGAAAAGATGTTATGTGGACATGTGTCCGGAAACGCTTAATTTCCATTTTAGAGCTCATTTTAGTTTCGTCAGTATGTACTGTACTTCCTCGATTCACCGCC
Source organism: Schistocerca cancellata (assembly GCF_023864275.1). Taxonomy (NCBI): domain Eukaryota; kingdom Metazoa; phylum Arthropoda; class Insecta; order Orthoptera; family Acrididae; genus Schistocerca; species Schistocerca cancellata. Next base: position 616,247,832 of record NC_064631.1, on the reverse strand, counting down.
ATGATTTCATACGGGATACTCTACCTGTGCTGCTATAACATGTGCCTTTCTCCTGCACATTTCAGTCGAAGTGTTCGTACGCTTCTCAACAACAGATTCGGTGACCGATGGATTGGTAGAGACGGACCAATTCCGCGGCCTCCACGCTCTCCTGACCTCAACCCTCTTGACTTTCATTTATGGGGGCATTTGAAAGCTCTTGTCTACGCAACCCCGGTACCAAATGTAGAGACTCTTCGTGCTCGTATTGTGGACGGCTGTGATACAATACGCCATTCTCCAGGGCTGCATCAGCGCATCAGGGATTCCATGCGACGGAGGGTGGATGCATGTATCCTCGCTAACGGAGGACATTTTGAACATTTCCTGTAACAAAGTGTTTGAAGTCACGCTGGTACGTTCTGTTGCTGTGTGTTTCCATTCCATGATTAATGTGATTTGAAGAGAAGTAATAAAATGAGCTCTAACATGGAACGTAAGCGTTTCCGGACACATGTCCACATAACATATTTTCTTTCTTTGTGTGTGAGGAATGTTTCCTGAAAGTTTGGCCGTACCTTTTTGTAACACCCTGTATATACACATTTGTTTCAGATAAAAATTTGACTGACTACAAATGAAGTGCGCCTGCGTACGCCCTTTCTTCCGCTGCAAGTTCTTGAAAGGGATGTCTACTTTGTGAGCACAACCTTCTGAGCAAGCAATTATTGGCAGCCAGCTTCAGTCACATTTATTTCTATTTCGATACCACTACGCGCTTAGACGGCCATTGCATCATCTTCAAGCTGATTATGGTACTCTTAAATTCTTGAATTTATTTGTGGCATATGCATGTGTTCTCTGTTTGGCTGACAGCGCTGTATATCTCACAAACAAATGCAACGATGTAAAATTACCGTAATCCTCATGAAGAAGAAAGCGTAACTACTGAAACGCATATTTGTGTTAAAATAGGTTGAAGACTGAGTGAAGCAGTGTACCAATAACTATATGTAATAGGTCACAGTCCTTAACAACTCGTCCATGATGGGCGACACATTTGATAAACTTCTGCGTTTTTGGAAATTCCGAGTGCGCTCATTTTATTGAGGAAGGTAGAATGGAAGGGCCGGCCGGAGTGGCCGAGCGGTTAAAGGCGCTACAGTCTGGAACCGCACGACCGCTACGGTCGCAGGTTCGAATCCTGCCTCGGGCACGGATGTGTGTGATGTCCTTAGGTTAGTTAGGTTTAAGTAGTTCTAAGTTCTAGGGGATTTATGATCACAGCAGTTGAGTCCCCTAGTGCTCAGAGCCATTTGAACCATTTAGAATGGAAGGGAAGGGAAGACACAGTATTGTTTAAGCCGTGAGAACAATGAGGTCAAGAAGGATGAAGTTCGATGGGACATGGTGTGAAAGAAAATCAGCCGTGACCTTCGCGGTAGGTCCTTTTCCAGTTTTAAAATTAGTCGATTTAGGGAAATATGGAAAAACCAAAGCAGTAACGCGGAGGTGATTTTAAACTTATCAGAAATGTATGTTACGTGTCACACGCTTGATTAGCGTGTCTCACTATTTTCAAATTCGAATCTGCTACTTCTGCACCAATGCTGAGCAAGCCTCCGTTCAGCGTTGGGCCTCTGTTGCCTGTTGCCAATCTTGGTTATTCCGTTCAGATTTCATTCCACCAGTAGTTCAACGGAAAAATGACAGTATGTGTGCGAAATCTCTCGTCCATAATGTAGTACTCGTAAGACGCTTGATTTGAATACCTATACACTCTTATCACTTCACATCTCTCGTCGTAAAAAAGTCTCTGATTAACGCCATAACGCAAAATTCCCTGCTTGTTTCTTTTATTTACCACCATTTTTTTTCATTTACCGGTATCCCCATTACTATCACTCCAAGCCTGTAGGAATTTCATGTATCATTTTCATTTCCAGTAGGTACTACAATGCTGGACGGCGAATGGCCAACAGACACGAAAGGAATACCGATTATGCCTCCAGGGAACGTGATAAGATCAATAATGGTCCCAATGTGCATAAATGTTATATCAGAAAGAGTCATCATCATAATGCTGTTGCTTTCGCGAATGTATCGTCATTGAATGGTCGTAAGGAAATGCGGAAAGACACAAGTAAATCTTCCACTTACTGAAATAATGGCAATTCGTTTTGTGTGTGGATAAGCGCGAAAAGATCCCTTACTAAAGAATAATATACCGATTACCTCCGTTAACAACTAGCGAACTCCCGGCGTCCGTCTTATTGTTTAAATATTTACATACAATTCTACAAAGCGTTAGGAAAGCGTAAGATCACGTGAGATCAGTAGTAGGGAGCGTGAATGGAAGACAGATGTCTTGCAATGTTTCTGATAAAGTGGAGGAAGCTACATAATAGGAACCACATACAGGACACCAGCGTTACCGATTCTAGAGCACCTGCTAGAGGGACATCCACAGCTGTTATTTGTATTGTTTATGATTGAAACTACCGCTAAAGTTGTATATTTCTTACTACTCATATTTTTTACACAATTCGGTTTCGGGTTCTCAGCCCCATCTTCAGGTGCCACAAATATCAGTCTAAATTCGACTGAAGATGGGGCTGAGACTCCGAAACCGGGTTGTGTGAAAAACTTCGTTAATACACTTTACGCAACTGTAGCGGTAATTTCAACACCTTACCAAGTAGTCATGAGACTAAATACGCTGGCGAGAAGAGTCCGGACACTCCTGTGTAATGCACTAGATGCCACCAGAGACGGCCAGTGTAAAAGGAGGCGGGGAGAATAGCGTTGCCAGCAGGCAGGCAGCAGCAGCTGAATTTGCTGGTCGGAAGAGCTCAGTGACTTCGGACGTGCACCAGTCATTGGATGACACCTGAATACCGGTTACACCAGGAACATTCCAACTGTCCTGTAGCTGCCCTGGTCGACAATTAGTGACGCGATTCTGAAGTGGAAATGCGAAGCAACAAACACAACAAATCCAAGACCAGACAGTCCACATGCACTGCAGGGTAGGGACCGTCGAGCATTGTGGAGGGTGGTTGTAAAACATCGCATGAAATCAACTTACGGAATCACTCGTGAGCTGCAGATTGCTACCAGGAGTCCAGCTGACACAGTGACTGCGCGTAGGAGGTTAAAAAGAATGGACTACAGTGGTCGAGCAACTCCCCGTAAGTCACACATTTCTGTGGCTAATGTTAATCCATGCTCAGAAAGAGCGGCGCCACTGGAAAAGACACCCTGTGGCCAAAAAGGTACCAAAACAGAGGATGATAGACTAAAGGCCGAAATAATAAATGTCTTTTTCCAAAGCTGTTTCACAGAGGGCCGGCCGGTGTGGCCAAGCGGTTCGAGGCGCTACAGTCTGGAAACGCGCGACCGCTACGGTCGCAGGTTCGAATCCTGCCTCGGGCATGGATGTGTGTGATGTCCTTAGGTTAGTTAGGTTTAAGTAGTTCTAAGTTCTAGGGGACTGATGACCTCAGCAATTAAGTCCCATAGTGCTCAGAGCCATTTGAACCATTTTTTTGTTTCACAGATGAAGACTGCACTACTGCAATGTAGTTCCTTCTCCAGATTGTCGCACAGTATAAGTATGGAGGTGTGATTACACATGTCAATCACATCACGATTACGAGCAGCATGGGGTTCACGCCTGAGCCTCAGGACGTGCGCTAGCAGCGCATGTCGCGTCTCAATGTCTCGGGATGTAATGGGAATATTGCGATGCAATCAACGCCATTGTGTATGTGCTCTGTCATGCTATGGATTGCTTAAGAAAAAATATACAAGGTCCATTTAAAAAAACATAAGTTTGTGTTAAAAAACACATATGCTTTCGTTTTAGAATGTTTCGAAATATGTACATTCATGGGCCCCAGCCCTACATAGATACTGGTGAAAGTCGTTTTCCAATAGCTGTTATTGTTCCAGAGATATTTTGGGTGGACAAGATAGCTGGGACACCCTGTATATTTATTCATCTATATCTTTGTTAATATCCGATATATGCTATTCACGAAGAAACTGGTCAATTATTTACCCTGTTTTAGAAATCACAGAGACATTAGGCTCCTGGCCTACCTTTTGCTTCTTTTCTTTTGATATGAGCTTATTTAATTGTTTATGTATCTAATAATGTGTGTTAGAGCGTGTTTATGGTCCAGCCGTAGGAATATTTATTTAATTTCAAGTATTTAAATGTAAATCCAGTATTTCCTATGTGTTTCATTATGTCTGTGTGGATACGTTGGCTCGAAGACAGGGCGGGAGCGCTCTAGCCAATCACAGCGATCGCTGCAAAAAGGACAAATGGTGAGACTGTACGGAAGTGGAGGAGGACGTTCGTTTCGAGAGAGGACACGGGGGCAGTTCTGGACAGTACGGGAGGTGCTGGACGGCGCGACGGTCTCGCGAGAGATTAGACAGTGGAGCAGTTTGCGAGTGGTCGCGGAGGATATAAATATTTCGGAGTGCCGACCTCTGCTCTTGTGTGATTTTCGTGGTTTCTGCGGTGAAGACGTGTGCGTTTAGAAGTGAATATCTCGCGAGCTATGTTGTTGTTCATAACTAATTACGTGCAGTAGGAATCTATTGTTTCCCTGTTATTCAAATTATATTTTATTTAATTGCTGGACCATCGACACCAATAAGTGTTTTGCAGAAATATATCGCCTTCTCAAAAGTACTTCTACTATCGTACTCACCATTTAAAGTCGTTAAGATAGTACCTGCAGATTTTATTTAATTGCAATCTTTCATTTATAAATTTATATGTTACTTTCGTAATTCGCAATTTCCGAGTGATAGAAACCTTCGACCATTCGATTCCTGTGTGTATTCTTATCGTATACTGTAGACTCAGCAGTATTTGGACTGTAATGCGGCAGCTACGTATCCCAGCCCCTAGACAACGAAACCAGCCAAAACTTTCAATATTGCAAAGTTGAGTCGGAGGGTGCGTACTTATTAGAAACCCTGCACGCTCCATACGCCGTCTCCGTTATAGATCGGCTACACTTTCCCAGAATGCTCCCAATAGAACGAAGTCGGGCATTCGTTTCCCTACTACCAACCTGACGGGCTCACTGCATTTCATATCGCCTTGCAGCCGAACGCCTAGTAACTTAATGGACGTGTGTTATCAATCAGCACACCACTACTGCCGTATTCGAACATTACAGGATTGTTTTTTCTACTCACCTACATGAACTTATATTATCTTACATTTAAGCAAGCTTCCATTCATCACACCAAATAGAATTTCTGTCTAAGTAATCCGTATCATTCTGTAGTTCACCGAGCGATGGTATCTTCCCGTATATTAAAGCGCCATTAGCAACCACTGACCGATTTCTGTTCAGCCTACGTGTCAGATCCTTTACGTATAAATAGAACAACCTCGGTCCTGTGACTGTATCAGCCGACCGGTGTGGCCGAGCGGTTCTAGGCACTTCAGTCTGGAACCGCGCAACCGATACGGTCGTAGGTTCGAGTCCTGCCTCTGGCATGGATGTGTGTGATGTCCTTACGTTAGTTAGGTTTAAGTAGTTCCAAGTTCTAGGGGACTGATGACCTCAGATGTCATGTCCCATAGTGCTCAGAGCCATTTGAACCTTTATCACTGTATCCGAGGGTCCTTCTGACGATAACCTCGTCTCTGATGAACACTCGCCGTAGAGGACAAAGTACTGGGTTGTATTACTTAAGAAATCCTCGGGCCACTCACATAACTGGGTACCTGTTCCATATGCTTGGACTATTGTTAACAGTCTGCAGAAGGGCACCGTGTCAAACACTTTCCGAAAATCTAGAATTATGGGTTCTACCTCCATTCCTTCATGCATGTTTCGGTCTATCGTAGGAGAAAATGCCAAGCTGAGTTTCGCACGTTCGATATTTTCTAAATCTGTGCTTATCTGTGGGCATAAGCTTTCCTGTCTCTAGTAAATTTATCACTATATTCGAACTTAGAATGCCTTCAAGAATTCTGTAGCATACCGGCGTTAAGGATGAGTTAGTAATTTTGCAGGTCCGTTCTTATACACTGCTTACATATAGGAGTCACCTCGTTTATTTCTAGTCGCTTTGGACTCTAACTAGGATTCCGTTAAAACTCTCTCAGTTGCTTCTCAACGTCAGGAATGTCTATTTTTAAGTCCTGCATACGGGAGTCTGTGCGACGGTTGAACGATCAACGATGGTGTGTGTCAGTACGATGCCCGTGAGTGAATGACTTTTTTTAAACGCGAAATTTAAGGTTTCGTTTTCCTGTATACTTCTGAAGCCTACGGCCCACTTAGTGATATTACGTATGATCAGAATTTATTCGGGGTCTTGGTGAGACATCTTCGGTCAAGTATGACAGTGGTAGTTATTGCACGCTTCTCGCACTGATCTTTTTATAAACCCACTGACTTCTACTGACTTTTACCTGTTGATATTTCCACTTTTTTTTTTTTTTTTTTTTTTTTTACGAGAGAGTACAATAATCTCTGTTCCCTTATCCGAATTTTGTTACTAAAGCTTGGTGTTTTAGGATCAGTTCAAACGTCGTCAGTAATTCCTCAACGTCCATTACAGTGGAACAAAATGATGTCAATTTTCTGTCTAAATACGGTGCTAAAAACTGCTTATCAGCTCTTTCCAACAAAAAGACCACCCTAGCCTTCGTGATGGATTTATCAATTTTAGTAACTATCGTCGCTATGATGACATCATAACTAATCCCTGTCTCTATACTGTAACTGTCGATATGATCAAGTTTTTTTGTAGCTGCAAGGTCTAAAATATTTCCATTTATTGGAATGCATTTGGATGCTGAGACAGCATGATGAGAACTAGTTCAGAAGATCTTCTGTCTGTACCACCTGCAGTGGTTCAAATGGTGCAAATGGCTCTGAGCACTATGGGACTTAACATCTGTGGTCATCAGTCCCCTAGAACTTAGAACTACTTAAACCTAACTAACCTAAGGACATCACACACATCCATGCCCGAGGCAGGATTCGAACCTACGACCGTAGCAGTCCCACCTGCAGTGAATCCATACGCGTCCTAGTCTACACTCCGTAAGTCACAGACGCCTCCATCTAATATTCCATGATCGGGGAATTTCCTCGCTACTGAACTTAGACTTCGAATGTTTATATAACTGTTGCAGCGGAATCGATAGGGCGGTAAAAACATCCGACTGGTAACTTGAGTTCATCTAAGCCGATTACTTGTGTCCAGTTGACTTCACAATAAGTTCACAGCTAAACTCGATTTCAATCTCGATAGAGACAATATTTTTGCTGACTGGAATGAATTCTCTGCACCCCATCCCCCCCCCCCCCCCGTACCCGCCCCCCGCCCCATCCGTCTATCCGATGTACGTTCCATGCCTCGTTAAATATTTCGTACCTTACTACTTCGGGTTTCCCGCGCCCTTGGTTCCGAGAATGATATGAGTGTAACAACTTTCATAGAGAGCAGTAAATACAGGAATTTCGTTACGAATATTTCGGCATTTTACTGTAGAAATTTTGACCCTTGAAGTGCTTTTACTTTGTATGCGATCTCATTTTGCTCTCTCCGTACCAATTGGTGATACTTAAAGAGACGATCTTATGCTGTCGCCTAGCCTAAAAAAAAAAACTTTTGCTACGCGAGTAGCAGTTTTCTGTGTTCAGTACACCCCTGACCTCCCAATGACAGTCCTTTAGTTCCCTATCAACGCAAGTCCAGAAATCTGACATTTTCACCCACGACCGTCTCAGAATTGACGAAGATGCTGGTTGAGATTCTTCATTTGGCTCCAAACCAAAGGAATCCGATGAATTCTGGATACTATACTGCAGGAGGATTCGAGGAAGACTGTGCGACAAGCCTGCTGCTATCATCGTCTCCCATGAAGTTAATAGTATCATGGAGATACTGTGGCATATAGACATCTACGTCTATATGGTTACTCTGTAAATCATACTTAAGTATCTGGCAGGGTGTTCATCGAACCAACTTCACAGTAATTCTCTGTTATTCCACACCCGAACAGGTACGGAAAAAACGAACACGTATTTATTTCCATGCGAGCTCCGATTTCCCTTATTTTATTATGATTATCGTTTCTCCCTATGTAGGTCGGCGTCAACAAAATCTTTCCGCATTCGGAGAAGAAAGTTGGTGATTAAAATTTCGTCAGAAGATCCCGTCGCAACGAGAAAGGCCTTTTTTTAATGATGTCCACCCCAAATCCTGTATCATGTCCGTGACACTCTCTCACCTACTAAGCGATAATACAAAACGTGCTGCTCTTCTTTGAAGTTTCTCGATGTTCTCCGTTAATCGTATCTGGTAAGGAATACACACCGCACGCCAGTTCTTGAAAGGAGGATGGACAAGCTTAGTGTAGGTAGTCTCTTTAGCAAGTCTGTTGCATCTTCTAAGTCTTCTGCCAATAGAACGCAGTCTTTGGTTCGCTTACCTCAGAACATTTTCTCTGTGTTATTTCCAGTTTAAGTTGTTCGTAATAGTAATGCCTAGGTATTTAGTTGAATTTACGGCCTTTACATTTGACTGATTCATCGTGTAACCAAGGTTTAATGGATTCCTTTTAGCTCGCATGTCAATGACCTCACGCTTTGCATTATTTAGGATCAATCGCCAATTCTCGCACCATACACTTATTTAAGTTCTTTTACAGTTGGTTTTGATCCTCTGATGACTTTATTAGACGATAAACTACAGCATCATCTGTTAACAACTTAAGACGGCTGCTTAGATTGTTTTCTAAATCATTTATATAGGCAAGGAATAACAGAGGGTCTGTAACACTACCTTGGGGAACGCCACAAATCTCTTCTGTTTTACTTGATGACGGTCGTTTTCCTGTCGTTCGGCACGCGAATGGAACAGGCAGAAAATATTTCATGTTGCTACAAAGTACACACCACGACGCACATATTTAGACATAGATACTGAAATACTAACCCATTTAGTTATCGCCAAACGACGTTAATCAAAGACAGAAACAAACGTGGAAAGAATGGAGGTTGAATTAACTTCAGAGTGAATTCGTGTCCAGAGAACAGCCCAGGTATCCCAGTGTTCGCTTACACACATATCTTGAATAGTAGTATACCATTTACATTTCTCTGAGGTGTACACTTCTCTATTTGACGGTTTCTAGTCCTCAATAATACTCTTGAGTTACGCAGCAGGAAAGAGTTCAGACTACTTGTAATACCACGTCTGATATTCCATGGATACGCATTTTATTTAGTCGGTGGCAGTGCGAAGGTGCACAGGAGGCTTTGCCGAAGTCACGGGACACAGCAGCAACCTGGACTCTATTCTCTCATAATCATTATGGACGTAGAATACGAGGGTAATCATAAAGTCTTAATTATCGGAATGAATTTTCACTCTGAACCGAAGTGTGTGCGCCAATATGAAACTTTCTGGCAGATTAAAACCGTATGCAGGAGCGGGACTCGAATCTAGGAACTTCGCCTTCCGTGAGCAAGTCCTCATCAACTGCGCTGACGCAGCACGACTCACAACTCCTGCTCACAGATCTACTAACGCCCTTCCCTAATCTCCAAGTTAAAGGTCCCAGTTTCTAGTCCCGGTCTCACATATAGTTTTAATCTACCAGGACATTTCTTAACGATCTCTTCGACAAAATAGAGTTTAATTTTTCAATTCTTTGCAGTTACGTTCCTGTACTTGTGGTACAACTTAAAATCCTCGCGCCACAGTATCATAACACACCGCTAGACGAGCGGAAACAAAATGGCCCAGACCGTTGGTGAACTGCAGTATCGCGAGTAATTCGTTTTCCGCGTTTGAAAGGTAACGACACTGCAACAATCCACTCTGAATAGGTGGTATCGTACAGCGACAATGGACCGTCACATGATACAGTGTTTAGGTTTTGCAGACGGTTCGATTGTCGTCCAACAGGTCTGGGCGTGTCACTATGAGTCTGAGACGGAGGAGCAAAGCACCATTCCTCAAAAAGGCGAAGACCGAACCATCATCGTGCAAGGTAATGCTTAGCATTTTTTTTGGGGGGGGGGGGAGTATATCGTGGTGGGACGATAACAGATCATGCTCCTTAGACACAAACCATCACAAGGTCATGCTATTCTTCCGACGAGGTTGCAGGAGACTGTCAAGACGAAGAGTCGCGAAAAGCTGTCCAAAGGGCTGGTTTTGCTCTACAAGAACTGTACAAATGTCGATGGTGTTAGGACAGCAACCAGCCACAAATTTACTTTCAGTTCCTTTATTCAAAGGGTACCATTACCGGTTTTGAATCGTTGTGAGTCATCCTCAGACGGCTTACACGCTTTCTTTATGACATATGGTGTGTTTTTTACAGATTAATTGTCGTGAAACGTCGGTTTGGAGTGTTTGTTTTCATAACATTCGTCCAACAGGTCAATACCAGTTTCCGTAGATTTAGCTTTAGAAATGTTTTAATGTAACGAAATATTTTCTTAAAAATTTTTATCCCCTATTTCACCCCCTTAGGCGTTGAATTTCCAGAAACGCCGAAACAAGTATGTTTTATTGCCAACAGAGAATTCGAATACCAATTTTCATATTTTAGCTTTAAAAATACTTGCATAATGAAACATTTTCATAAAATTTTTGATCCTCTGTTTCACCCAGTTTGGGGTTGAATTTCCAAAAGTGCTTACACACATATTATCTTATTACTGCCCGACTAACCAAATACCAATTTTCGCAGTTGTAGGTTCGAAAGGGTCTTAAATTGCGACTTGCTTTGATTCCCATTTGGAAAATCTTTTATTTAACGAATCCTACAGTATAAGTTCAACACTCTCTCAAAATTTCAGTTTTCTATTCCCTGCATTAAAGAGACTTTTGGAGAAAAGAGAACCACTTTATGAATATCAAGAGCTCAGATGGAAACCCAGTTCTAAGCAGAGAAGGGAAAGCAGAAAGGTGGAAGGAGTATACAGAGGGTCTATACAAGGGCGATATACTTGAGGACAATGTTATGGAAATGGAAGAGGATGTAGACGAAGATGAAATGGGAGATATGATACTGCTTGAAGAGTATGACAGAGCACTGAAAGACCTAAGTCGAAACAAGGCCCCAGGAGTAGACAACATTCCATTAGAACTACTGACAGCCTTGGGAGGGCCAGTCGTGACAAAAGTCTACCATCTGGTGCGCAAAATGTATGAGACAGGCGAAATATCCACAGATTCAAGAAGAATATAATAATTCCAATCCCAAAGAAAGCAGGTGTTGACAGATGTGAAAATTACCAAACTATCAGTTTAATAAGTCACGGCTGCAAAATACTAACGCGAATTCTTTACAGATGAATGGAAAAACTGGCAGAAGCCGATCTCGGGGAAGATCAGTTTGGATTCCGTAGAAATATTGGAACACGTGAGGCATTACTGAACCTACGACTTATCTTAGAAAATAGATTAAGAAAGGCAAACCTATGTTTCTAGCATTTGTAGACTTAGAGAAAGCTTTTGACAATGTTGACTGGAATACTCTCTTTCAAATTCTGAAGGTGGCAGGGGTAAAATATAGGGAGCGAAAGGCTATTTACAATTTGTGCAGAAAGCAGATGGCAGTTATAAGAGTCGAGGGACATGAAAGGGAAGCAGTGGCAGGGAAGGGAGTGAGACAGGTTTGTAGCCTCTCCCCGATGTTATTCAATCTGTATATTGAGCAAGCAGTAAAGGAAACAAAAGAAAAATTTCATAGAAGGTATTGAAATCCATGGAGAAGAAAAAAAACTTTGAGGTTCGCCGATGACATTTTAATTCTGTCAGAGACAGCGGAGAACTTGGAAGTGCAGTTGAACGGAATGGACAGTGTCTTGAAAGGAGGATATAAGTTGAACATCAACAAAAGCAAAACGAGGATAATGGAATGTAGTCGAATTAACTCGGGTGATGCTGAGGGAATTAGATTAGGAAATGAGACACTTAAAGTAGTAAATGAGTTTTGCTATTTGGGGAGCAAAATAACTGATGATGGTCGAAGTAGAGGGGATATAAAATGTAGACTGGAATTGGCAAGGAAAGCGTTTCTGAAGACGAGAAATTTGTTAACATCGAGTATAGATTTGAGTGTCAGGAAGTCGTTTCTGAAAGTATTTGTATGGAGTGTAGCGATCTATGAAAGTTAAACGTGGACGATATATAGTTTGGACAAGAAGAGAATAGAAGCATTCGAAATGTTGTGCTACAGAAGAATGCTGAAGAATAGATTGGTAGATCACATAACTAATGAAGAGGTATTGAATAGAATTCGGAAGAAGAGGAATTTGTGGCACAACTTGACTAGAAGAAGGGATCGGTTGGTAGGACATGTTCTGAGGCATCAAGGGATCACCAATTTAGTATTGGAGGGCAGCGTGGAGGGTAAAAATCGTAGAGGGAGTCCAAGAGATGAATACACTAAGCAGATTCAGAAGGATGTAGGCTGCAGTACGTACTGGGAGATGAAGCAGCTTGCACTGGATAGAGTAGCATGGAGAGCTGCATCAAACCTGTCTCAGGACTGAAGACTACAACAACAACAACAACAACAACATTCCCTGCATACTTACAGTACAAAAACATCTCCTACAAAATTTCGTGCCATTTATATTTTCGGCAGGAAACGAACTTCAAAGAACTTCAGTTACACGCACGACGAGTATCTGAATTCAATACCGTACAGTTGCCCTGCACAGTTAGTGCAATTCTGCGTCAGGATACTCGAGTTCGCCAGTTCAACCCGAGCCCAAACTTAGCTTTCTTTTTAATATCCTGATTTTAGAGTATGTGATGCAGTTTGTGGCTTCTCAATAGTGGTACGCTGATTAAAGGCAAAAAGGTGAAGTTTCGTGTTCTGGCCCTAGACGAGCCAGTCTATTGCCACTCTGTCAGTGGTGTCATCGGATGCAGTACTGAGGGGGGAGTTGTCAGCACACCGCTGTCCCCGTCGTATTCGGCTTTCTTGACCTTCGAGCCGCTACTAATTGCTCGAATAGCTCCTCAGTTGGCCTCGCGAAGCCGAGTGCACTCCGCACCGAGTAAAGATCTCTGGTAGAGCCGAGAATCAAACCCGCGTTCTCCGCATTGCAGTAAGTTAGCCGCGCTGACCACGCTGCTACGGAGTCGAATGTACAGCAATTACAACAGACCTAATAAAAAATATGTGCAATTATTTATAACTAAACAGAAACAAGAGTAAAATGTTTTTCATTACTCCACTTTTAAATATGTGTTTTGGCTTTAAGTGTTTACTCCTTTCTATTCTCATCCGTTATAGACCTTCCACGAAAGTATTAATAATAATAACGATTCCTCCTTTCTTGTTCTTAAGCTATTCCTGCTTGTTATATCTTATGTAGCTGCCCTGCAACCATGCAAATTAGACAGGCAAATCGTCTATGAGTCATTGTTTCACTCTACTTCATCAACTTCAATCGCTTTAAGCGCATTCTGTGAAGCCTACATTTTGTGAACGATGTGCTTTCAGTTACAATGCATTTAAAATATTGCAAACGACCACTTTTACTTAACCTGTTAAGTATGTTTAATATCATAACATTGTTTATTTGCATTAATAACAGTCTTGGTTGTAACATATTCTTCCATTAACAGTGCGTTTCACCATCATGAGGCATCTTCAGATTGTCTATAAGGATAACAAAATAACAAAATGCTTGCATGTCCGAAGGAAATTTGCGTTTAATTAGGAATAACACAGGCACTGCAACATCGTATTAATCTGCCGACACCGGGCAAGAGACGTCCTAGTAAAATGTCTCCCCTGTACGGGAACATACGCAATGTATGTACAGGTACAGGGGTTGACGACGTATGGAAGTTTGGGTCTGGCCTGAGTCCTGCTCTGATAGTGAAATGGTAAGGCAACCACTTGCGATAAGCGGGAAATTCGCATTCGCATCTCGATCCGCCTCAAATTTTCACTGTCGTCATTCCATTACACAGCTGATGGTTAACCACATTCGCATCTGGGAATACATTTCATATTCTTATATCAGTTGTTTTTGATTGATCTCCGCGGGTTCATCCGATTCGACGCGTGTTTCAGTCAAGCACAGACCCGTTTTATGGTTTTAAAATGTTCTTAAAGGAAAATTTTAAGTATCAGTACATCCGTTGTGGATGACGAACTGTGACTGTGATTTAAATTGGCGATTTATCTGGTAATAAACATGCAACCAATCGCTTTTGTTTTAGTTTTTTGATACTCTTGTTTCTGCCATAAAAATATTTTCCAGCCACTGCTGGCTCATCATCAGATGGAGGCGTTACAGGAACGTTATGCTGTGGACCAAGTATAGCTAGATACTGTGCTCATGAGTGCATTGCATTGGGGTATCCATATCAGATCTGTTGCTGTAATGAACGAGGTGTGACAATAAAGTAATGAGACTGATTTTCTTTGCAACATGTGGCAACCCTGCAGGCTTGCGTAGGCACAATATCTTTGACCTTGGTCTACAAGCTGCTTCTAGCCCAAGCAGCACATCGATGCAACTGCTCAGTCGTGAGTTGTGGTGTAATAAGTTAACATGTGTTTGCGTCTCTCGTCACGGAAATGGGACCGCATAATACTGCGCAATGGTATGCCATTTCTTTTTGCGTTAAATTGGATGAAAACGCGACGACAACTTACAGTAAGTTTCAGAAGGCTTTTGGAGAGGAGGTTATGTCAAGAGCTCAAGTTTTTCATTTGCATAAAATACTTAGTGAAGGCAGAACGAATATTGAAAATGAAGACCGCAGTTGTCGACCATCAACCTCACGGACGGATGTCAACTTGTCCAGGGTGCGTGAACTCGTACGATCTGATCGAAGATTACCCGTGAAAATGGTTGCAGAAGAACTGAAGATCAATCGAGAAACGGTTCGTCTAATAATAACTGAAGATATTGGTATGAGAAAGATTTGTGCAAAAATGGTCCCCAAAAATCTCACACCACAACAGCGAGAAACACGGAAAAATGTGGCAGTCGATCTGTTAGAGCAAACGGAAATCAATCCGGAATTGTTGAGCCCTGTTATCATTGGTGATGAAAGTTGGTTTCTTCAGTACGATCCAGAGACAAAACGCCAAAGTTCGCAATGGTGCTCAAAGGAATCACCCAGACCAAAAAAAGCTCGCATGTCGAAGTCAAAAGTGAAATGCATGCTTGTGTGCTTCTTTGATACCAAGGGAATTGTTCATAAAGAGTGGGTGCCTCATGGACAAACAGTTAACCAATATTACTACAAAAAAATTTTTAGAAAGACTTCGTAAAAGAGTTCTTCATGTCCGTACCAACATTGCTGATAATTGGATTCTGCATCATGATAATGCGCCATCCCATACTGCTCTGTCAGTACAGCAATTTTTAACCTCAAAACAAATTTCAGTACTACCACAGCCACCTTATTCACCATATATCACTCCGTGCGACGTTTTTCTATTTCCAAGAGTCAAAACGGCGGTCAAGGGACACCATTTTCAAACAACACAAGATGTCTAAAAAGTTGTGACGAGGGTCTTGTAGGATATTACAGAAGATGACTTCCAGAAATGTTACCATCAATGGCAGAAGCGCTGGAAAAAGTGTATGCAATCAGAAGGCAACTAGTTTTGAAGGAGAGAACACTGAACTTGACTAAAACGGTAAGCAACATTTTTTTCACATCAGTCTCATTACTGTATTGTCACACCTCGTATATTATCAAGCTGTGTACACAAATATACACAGTATTTATCTGCACTTGGTTTTACACTGATTCACGGAAAGTAAAACACTTTCAACGCGTGCTAACACAGAGCCGTTCTATGGTTTTAAGATGTTTTAAATGGAAAATTCACAGTTTCACTTTCTGTGACACAGTGTAAAACCAAATGCAGCTAAATACTATGTACATTCGTGTACACAGCTTGATAATGTACACTATAGAAACAGATTTTACCTGGAAACCACAAGGCTGTGCACTCACCAACACAACATGTAGATTACCCCTTTCCCTAGAGCGTCTCTTCAGGAGTGCATTCAGTCTGACTTCCGTTTTATCGATGAAAAAGCGCGACCGCATCAAAATGAGCGGATGGAGTAGCTCTTGGAACGAGAGGATATTCGGCTCGTGCAAGCTAGAACTACATCTCATTTTTGCTTATTTTGTTATCCCTATAGATAATATGAAGATGCTCCACAAATGCGTAACGCGTTGTTAATAAAAGAATATGTTACAACCTGTTTTCAATTAAAATCTTCTACGTACGGTTGCTATACCAGACGACCTAATGAAGTGGAAGATATTTTATCTGCATACTGTGAAACATCCCCTTAGAAAAATTATACATGACTGTGCTTAAACTGACACACAATATTTTTAGCCCAACGCAATCTGACTTTCAGAAATCCCTACAAAAGAATGGCCCTGACTAACATTAACCTATGCGTTTCACAAATCACTTACCTCACAAAAATCTTGGTTACTCGAACTACTGCAATACAGCGAGCGCCACTACTGCCAGCTAAATAAAAGATTCAAACTACTGAAGGCACTAACTACTGATAGGCATAGTTAGCAAATGAAAGATTATAATAGAGAACAAACAATGTATTTACCTCAATAGTGTTCAAAAGTCATAATGTATATAGCAGTTCATAATATCCAGTATTACAAATTTCAAAACTCCGCCATCTCTCTCCTCACATCCTCCACTGCTGGCGGCTCACCTCCAACTGCGCAGTTCACATCCAGCTGCCGCTGCCCAACACTACAATGGCAGACAACAATGCAAACTAGCCACAGACTGCACACAGCACAGCCAGTGATTTTCATACAGAGCGCTACGTAACGTTGCCAATAAGAAAACCTAAACAGCCTACTTACAACTGGTAAGTTCTTTAGTTATTTGCGTGCCATAACAAGTAATTTATTTTTAACTGATTTTTCTTCACGGATTTTTCTGATGGGTCTGACCGATAAAAGTTACGCTCAGCCGGCCGGTGTGGCCGCGCGGTTCTAGGCGCTACAGTCTGGAACCGCGTGACCGCTACGGTCGCAGGTTCGAATCCTGTCTCGGGCATGGGTGTGTGTGATGTCCTTAGGTTAGTTAGGTTTTAGTAGTTCTAGGTTCTAGGGGACTGATGACCTCAGACGTTAAGTCCCATAGTGCTCAGAGTCATTTCAACCCATTTTGTTACGCTCAACTTTAGAAACACTGTAATTATCTGATATGTATCGTTTAAGAAACAGAGTATACTGCAACAGTATTGGCCCGATCAAGATTAGAATTTAAAAAACAAATACATTTAGACTCCGAATCGAACTCACAGACTCGAGTATTCTAATGCAAAACTATACCTCTAAAGCAGCTGCCCAGCGGAGCATTACTGTACTGATTTCAGATAGTTGCCTTAGGTGTAATTACAATATACTTGTGGTAGATGTAATTAGAGTATCGCCGCGTTACCTTACTTTGACGTGCATTTTCTACCGAAATTATGCGCTGGACGAAATTCTATAGCTGACACTTTTGTGTTATCAGTATGTGTGTTGCGTCCGAATGAGCAAAATTTTATGTGCTGACAGAAGAGACAATGTAATCGGCGGTACGCTGCAGCAGAAGCATTCCAAGTCTTTTGTAGTGCCTTGGCCACGAAGTGAAACAATTCGGGCTTCATCTGAACACTTCAATCAAATGGTTCAAATGGCTCTGAGCACTATGGGACTTAACATCTTAGGTCATCAGTCCCCTAGAACTTAGAACTACTTAAACCTAACTAACCTAAGGACATCACACACATCCATGCCCGAGGCAGGATTCGAACCTGCGACCGTAGCAGTCGCGCGGTTCCGGACTGAGCGCCTGAACCACTAGACCACCGCGGCCGGCACACTTCAGCCTCTTCTACTATTCCTCTAGCTGCTTCATGATCTTGCCTTACCCTCACGTTATGCTGTTCCTGCGCCTGGTCTTCCGTGTGGCTCAGGGCCGGTTTAGAGACCACATGACGTCTCCGCCCGCCCACACCTTCCGGTCTAGCTGCGCGGGGGCGGAAGTCAGTAACAGACGCCGCTGGACTATAGCGCTGCCGCTGCCCGACCCGCAATCGATAGCAGCTCTAAAATAGACACTCAGCGCGCGCCACACCAGCCGAGTTGGGGCAAGGCCAAAGGTCGCAGCCAGAAGTGCAATCCAGCCACCTACGGAAATCTAAATTAGCCTCCACGGCAGAATTAAGCATTTACAGAGTATTTACGTCATTGTGATATGCACTTTCAAGGATAACGTAAGTCGACAGATTCATCACTTTAAGGCAGGGAGCCCAGAGCCAGGTATTAGGGCGACAGAAGTCGCAAAGTCACACTTTTCTGGGATAGCTCTGCCAGTGGAATAAGAAAACGTACGAATCGTTGATTCTCCGCTGTCTTAAAGTGTTTTTCATTGCACCGCTAACATTCCAAACTAGACAAACATAGGCGTCGATCATGAGTGCCGCTGTTGGAAGTTATTTCATTGGTCTTCGTGCTCATTGCGGAATCCCGGCACACTTTGCTTTAACACCTGCGTCGGACGTTTCCTGAAAGAAGGGGTATCACATACTCTACGTTCTTTCAAACTCCACATGGGCGCTCCCACGATGCTTGCGAGTTAGACAGGCTGTCATTGCTTGAAGTCTCTGGCAATAATGCGCCGTATAATGTCGTCTCTATCTGCTATAAGTTATACGAGGATTCTATTAAGTTCGTGAAGTTAAATTTCGTAAAGCTATCTTTCAAAAACCTCGTAATAAACAATTACAAATAAGCAATATTACATTTGCAGGTTTCCAAATTAAACTTTAAATTCTGATTGAAAACGAGCTCCAGGCTCCCTACAAATAATATCAGATGCGTTAGTGTAATAAAATTTATGCAAAGAGGCACCTGACCTATAATAAATTGTAACATTGAAAATAGTCACTTTATGATAAAATAAATCTTGTGAATTGATGCTAATTAATTTTGATAGTATTTTTAAATAAGTTCTTCTGCTCCGGCTTCGTCGTACTTCCTGTGGAAATGAAAACTTTAAATGCGCCGCGTAATGGCGGCCAACTTTCTCAGTCAAAGATGACCGCAGCTAGCTCCACAGCAGCAGCAAAAAATGCTACACAAACTCTTGCGTTATAACAAATGTGGCGTGGGTTCTTTAAATGATTACTCTGCACTCCAGATTAACTTATTATATTTTCGTAACTCTTTTAAACATCAATTATGTTCTAGTAATTAAACGAAAGCAAGACAAAAGCTATTGCAATACAATCGTACCTTCTGCACTCAAACAATAGCTAAGACACAAGAAAACATCAGAAGACGACTAAGTTCATTGTCTTCCAGTCCTTTTATAATATAACAAAGATTATAGTGTTCAGTTCTTTAGTTTACACATATGATCTTATATCACGGAGAATAACGTCTTTTTTCTATTTTCTGAATCGATAAATTGTCTTTAAAGTTATTTCGCCACTTTGTCCGTATCAAAATTAGACATTAAAGTTCACACAACATTACGCATGTATAGTTCTTTTGTCATTATTTATATCGTTCATGTCAAATATATGAAAAGGGACACTACAGCTGTTAGCAGAAAAAAAATTGTAAAAGAAAAATCGCGAGACTGAGCGATGCTTCGAAATCCCACCGCCCTTCCGCAAACAGTAACATCGTTTAATGTTGGAGACACGCTGAGCGCATTGCAAATGTAATACTTACGGGCCAAGATGTTAGGTCCTTTGTCCACAGCGACACACAGTGCCACGTGGCCCTAACCCAGAAAGTGTATCAGACGAATGGAGAATCATTCCAGCTATTTTGTGGGGAACTCACTGACGTAAGCGACTTTGGCAAAGGGAACGTTGTTAACACCCGGCGCCTAGAAACTCGAATCTCGGAAAAAGGTGAAGAGGTCGGCTGTTCGCATCCTACATCTACATCTATACTCCGCAAGCTACCTGACGGTGTGTGGCGGAGGGTACCTTGAGTACCTCTATCGGTTCTCCCTTATATCCCAGTCTCATATTGTTCATGGAAAGAAAGATTGTCGGTATGCCTCTGTATGGGCTCTAATGTCTCTGATTTTATCCTCATGGTCTCTTCGCGAGATATACGTAGGAGGGAGCAATATACTGCTTGACTCCTCGGTGAAGATGCGTTCTCGAAACTTCAACAAAAGCCCGCACCGAGCTACTGAGCGTCTCTCCAGCAGAGTCTTCCACTGGAGTCTATCTATCATCTCCGTAACGCTTTCGCGATTACTAAATGATCCTGTAATGAAGCGCGCGGCTCTCCGTTGGATCTTCTCTCTCTCTTCTGTCAACCCTATCTGCTACGGATCCCACACTGCTGAGCAGTATTCAAGCAGCGGGCGAACAAGGTGTACTGTAACCCACTTCCTTTGTTTTCGGACTGCATTTCCTTAGGATTCTTCCAATGAATCTCAATCTGGCAATCTGCTTTACCGACGATTAATTTTATATCGTCATTCCATCGTCGTGGTTATCCCTGGAAAGTGGTGGAATGAGTGTGAAACTACAAGTAGGCGACAAGGTGTTAGATGTCCACTCAGGCCACAAGTTTGCCGGCTCTGTAAAGCAGGACTGGCGGCAAACTGTGGCATACCTGACGACAGAGGACAATGCAGTTGCAGGCGCAAGTGTTTTGGAGCACATTCTTCATTGCATGTTGTTGAACATGGGGTTCAGCAGCAGACGACGCATTGTATGTATTGTATTGTATGTTAACCAGGGACCTAGAGACGACAGAGAGGCTCTATATCCGCCGCAGCCGCAGCGGTCCACAACCCCACGACGTAGGGTTATTGTGCGGTTCGGCCCCCGGTTGACCTCCCCCCCTCCCCCCAGGGAACGTCTTACACCAGACGAGTATAACCCCTATGTTTGCGTGGTAGAGTAATGGTGGTGTACGCGTACGTGGAGAACTTGTTTGCGCAGCAATCGCCAACATAGTGTAGCTGAGGCGGAATAAGGGGAACCAGCCCGCATTCACCAAGGCAGACGGGAAACCGCCTAAAAGCCATCCACAGACTGGCCGGCTCATCGGACCTCGACACAAGTCCTCCGGGCGGATTCGTGCCGGGGACCAGGCGCTCCTTCCCACTCCGGAAAGCCGTGCGTTAGACCGCTCGGCTAATCGGGAGACGAGCCATAGGTGTTCCTTTGTCCACCCAACGTCGTGGTAGATTGTGACTACAGTGGGCACTTCATAATAGAGTTCAAACCGTGGATCAATGGAAATGTATCGCGCGGTCGGAAGGATCGCATTACACCAGGTCGATGATCGAATGAAACATGCTCGGCGCTATGGACGCAGGCTGGTGGGGCAAGTATTATGCTACGGAGAATATTCCCACTAGCTTCCATGGGACATGTGCTAATACTTGAAGACACACTGAAGGGTGAGGACTGCGTGAACATTATTTACAGGACACTTACATCCCTTCATGCTAGATGTCTTTCCCGACCGAAATACTCCCCCCCCCCCCCCGCCCCCTCGAGGCTAACCTTCCATTTAACAAGGTCAAAACTGTAGTACAGGAGGAACATGTTCCTGGGTGCATTACGTATCCTCACGACCGTAGGCGGGAACATGTAATGCAGCCAAGAATGGTGTAGCATGATGGTGTCGATGGTCCAGGTTTCACAGTGTGAGGATATACCCCATCCCGGAATGCGTCTTTTCAGGAGCGCGCATTCAGTCTGACTTCGGTTTTATTGATGACGAAGCGCGACTGCATCAAAATGCGCGGGTGAAGGAGCTGTTGGAACGAAAGGATTTTCGGCGAATGGACTGTTCTGCCTGTTTCCCCGTCTTACGTGCCATCGAGCACACATGGAATGCGTAAGGGGAGCCGTATTGTAGCACTGCCATATGCACTAACGAACATCCAGCAGCTGATCATCAGCGCTGTTAGAGGAATGGAACGCCGTACCACAAGAACATTTCGCCGACCTAGTGGCCCGGGTGGGAGCAGGTTGCATAGCACGCATTCCCACCCGTGGTTATCACACACTCTTTGAGGAACCGTGTCCCCTGTTTTATAATGTGTAGGGGAACATTGTACATCAGGGTGGCTTCAGTGTAATTACTGTCTTTGAATAAATTTGACATTTCTTTTGTCTCATCATGTGTTTCCATCACTTACCTTCCGTACAATACTGTAACAGTTCTTTCTATGTATGGTCCTAGTTTCATCGAGTTGCGTTACTTGGCGGTGACATCATGCGAAAGTTACCTTCGTCCTTAAGTTTTGCACATCATTGTACTATCATGCTCTAAAATATTCAAACAGTCTGAATTACATCCCGCCTGATTTCTGTGCGACGCACATAGCGTAACTTTCCAACTTGGGGTGGTCAGTCAGTCAGTAGAGCACATGCCCACGAAAAGCTAGGTCCCGAGTTCGAGTCTCGATCCGGCACACAGTTTTAATCTGCCGTGAAGTTCCACAAAGCGCACTCTCCAATGCAGAGTCAAAATTTCATTTTGGAAACGTTCCTCATCTTTCAAATGTGCAACATTCAATAATTCACCGCAAGAATTATTCTTGAACGTCAAATAAAAAGTGACAACTGATAAATGTGTGATAATACGCCAAAAAAATCTCCACAACTTATGCACAAACCTACTATTCCTAGGTAAAATTTTCCCCGTAGATTAATACTTCAGTACCCTTCACATCGTACACTCCATGAGAAAACGTCACAACGCCCTTACTCAGGCAATTAAATGACATGAAATGTGGTTTAAGAAAATAAAGAGAAGACATTTATCTATATCTCGCCTTTGCGTTTACACTGCGCCAAATTCACCGTTGGGCTATAATAACACTACAGCAACTCGAGAGAAAAGCAACCATTCCTTTAGTAATTTCCGGATCCTACTTTGTTTCCAGTTCGTGCAGATAGCCAATATGTGATTTTATTTCATTGATTACAAAATCAAGTCAGAAGTATGTATTGGCTAGCCATGACAAATGGTGAATGACGATGTGCATGAACAAGGCTGTAATGCACCTCCATGGAGTCAAAATCTCATTCAGCCTACAGCACCTTCGTAAGACAAAAATTCGAGCTAACCATATGTGTGACTTGGTGGAATGTTGGAATGATTGTAGGTTCGTCCGTTTAAGGTCTCAGTCGATTCACAGTTCACACGGCCATTTTTAACAAACACTAACAGACCGTCATCAGCTCTGGTAGCCTAAACTGAACAACATAAGACTGCACGGCGGTTCCAGATCCACAATAAAAGTGACGCCCTTTTCCAGTGACTGGGAGAGAGTCGGTGTAGGAGAGCCAAGACAGAGTCCCGGCAAGTACAAAAACTGTTACCAATAAGCTTTCTTAGGCCATTTATTTTATTAATGAATCAGTCGACCTGTAAAGTTACAGTATGCTTATTTCTTATCGTATTTGAACTTGCGGTGATCAAAATATTGGTTTTGGACTGGGATTCGAACTGAGATCGCCCCTTTTGCAGGAGTTGACCCCTTCAAGACGATACAGGTCCGTCGTTCCATTGTCTCACCAAGATTCCGAGATTCTCAACGGCTCCAAGGAAGGGATGTGTCTGAGATTCAGTCGTGGTCCAGCATAAAAATTTTCATCATGTCATTTCAAGCTGTTACATGCCCAAAACAACAGGCGAAAAATAATTACGATTTTTAAGATTTCTCCGTATGTTATCAACAATAACGATTGGTTCCGGTTTCAAATTTCAGCCAGACACAGATCTTTTTATTGTATCATTCCAGGTAGCTGCTGGTAGCTACTGCTGAAGAGGAATTCAATAGCTAATGTGCAGTCAGCAACAATGATAATTTCAAACATATGCAGTCTCGCTGCTGGTGAAATAAACCGATATTTAATGCCTATTCTTCGCTAGAAAACAACAGCGATAGGTGTCGGATTTGAATCCCGGTAAGGTTAAGCTTTTTCGTATCGTCGTTTGTTTCAATCATCTCACTACTGGTGAAAATTTTTGATATACGGCTTTCCACTTAGCTTAATTAAGAATCGGTTAGTTACTGGTTTCAAATCCCCAGCCAGCACAGTCTACACGTCATGTGGTTTCAAGTTTAAACATGCATGCACTTTATTGTCTGTGACTGAAAGTATATTTGAGATTTTTCTTGGTTAACTGCGACAATCGTTGCTTGGTAGGTGTTGGCACCTGGTCGAGCAGAAAAAATTTCATCCTTTAATTTCAAGTCGATACTTACTTTTTGAAATCTCTTAAAAATTTGAATTTCCAAGTGTTAAAGACTGTGTCATCTAAAACAGCGTGTTTCTTGATGTTTGCATCATCGTACTATTAATTTGCATCTAGACTGATTGCCATACAGAGCAATATTCTCTAGTGCTTTCTTCTAGTAGGTAACCATTTTGTATAGCGGCAAGAAACAATCAATGCCTCCACTGCACGATAACAATGGAGATACTATCTAAGACAGTGGTGCCAAAGCAGATTTACTGAACACAGGCTTCCGAAATGCCTTCACAAAAGAAGACGAACTAAATATTCCAGAATTCGAATCGAGAACAGCTGTCACCATGAGTAACGTAGAAGTAAATATCCTCGGAGTAGTGAAGCAACTTAAATCACTTAATAAAAGCAAGTCTTCTGGTCCAGACTGTATACTAATTAGGTTCCTTTCGGAGTATGCTGATGCATTAGCTTCATACTTAACAATCATATACAACCGTTCGCTCGACGAAAGATCCGTACCCAAAGACTGGAAAGTTGCACAGGTCACAATAATATTCAAGAAAGGTAATGGGAGTAATCCACTAAATTACAGGCCCATATCGTTAACGTCGATATGCAGCAGGATTTTAGAACATATATTGTATTCGAACATTATGAATAACCTCGAAGAAAACGGTCTATTGACACACAGTCAACATCGGTTTAGAAAACATCGTTCCTGTGAAAAAAAAACTAGCTCTTTATTCACATGAAGTGTTGAGTGCTATTGACAAGGGATTTCAGATCGATTCCATATTTCTGGATTTCCAGAAGGCTTCTGACACTGTACCACACAAGCGGCTCGTGAAATTGCGTGCTTATGGAATATCGTCTCAGTTATGTGACTTGATTTGTGATTTCTTGTCAGAGAGGTCACAGTTCGTAGTAATTGACGGAAACTCATCGAGTAAAACAGAAGTGATTTCTGGCGTTCCCCAAGGTAGTGTTATAGGCCCTTTGCAGTTCCTTATCTATATAAACGATTTTGGAGACAATCTGAGCAGTCGTCTTCGGTTGTTTGCAAATGACGCTGTCGTTTATCGACTAATAAAGTCATTAGAAAATCAAAACAATCTGCAAAACGATTTAGAAAAGATATCTGAATGTTGCAAAAATTGGCAGTTGACCCTAAATAACGAAAAGTGTGAGGTCATCCACATGAGTGCTAAAAGAAACTCGTTATACCTCGGTTACACGATAAATCAGTCTAATCTAAAAGCCGTAAATTCAACTAAGTACCTAGCTATTACAATTACGAACAATTTAAATTGGAAGGAACACACAGAAACTGTTGTGAGAAAGGCTAACCAAAGACTGCGTTTTATTGGCAGGACACTTAGAAAATGTAACAGGTCTACTAAGGAGACTGCCTACACTACGCTTGTCCGTCCTCTTTTAGAATACCGCTGCGCAGTGTGGGATCCTTACCACATAGGACTGACGGAGTACATCGAAAAGTTCAAAGAAAGGCAGCACGTTTTGTGTTATCGCGAAATATGGGAGAGAGCCTCACAGAATGATACAGGATTTGGGCTGGACATCATTAAAAGAAAGGCGTTTTTCGTTGCGACGGAATCTTGTCACGAAATTCCAATCACCGACTTTCTCCTCGGAATGCGAAAATATTTTGCTGACACCGAATTAAATATGGAGGAACGATCACCACGAAAAAATAAGGGAAATCAGAGCTCGTACGGAAAGACATAGGTGTTCATTCTTTCCGCGCTATACGAGATTGGAATAATAGAGAATTGTGAAGGAAATCGATAAACCCTCTGCCAGGCATTTAAATGTGATTTGCAGAGTATCCATGTAGATGTAGATGTAGATATAGTGAAACATCCGTACCGAAACGAGTTTAGAGGATCTGCAGGAAAGTTAAGTTATGTGGGTTGCATTTAAAGTAGGCGGAACGCAATTCATGTCTTTTGCATACTTTTGAGCATGACACCCCATATTTCAGGCTACAGAAGCTGCCCTTCGGATAATAAAGGCGAAACGCGTATGGTGCGAAAAACTCGTTTTATTTGGTTATAACTGCAAGGAAATAAAGTGGTAATTATCGACGTAATATTAGCTCTCGACTGTTATTTGAAGCATACTTCGATTGACCGTGGGAGAACAACTGAAAATTTTCATTACATCAGTTGCAGAGTTAAATGCAACGCTGGACGTTTATCTTTTTTTTCTATTCCTTGTAATAAGCGTAACGAGGCTCTTGACAATGCGACTCCTATCTTATCTTGGTGTCTCGCTTTCGGTTAAAACACGGGTGACCGTCATTGCAAAACGCCGCGCCTTCTGAGAAAGACGGTACCACGTAGTCAGTATCACCCAAACAGTCCACGGAACTGAAAAAGAAATAATGCAACGAAATAAAGCTAATACAGGTAATCCGAAACATAAAATTACATACGTTTACCAGTCGTCGCTAAGGCGGAGAAGATACACATGTAACACCACAACACGTTATTAAATACAGTGTTTTCTTAAGAGGAGAGAATAGGCGGTATGATTAACAGCAGGTAGACTGCAGCTTGGGATGTGCCGGACAATGATCCATCCAGTGTGTGTGTCTGTGTATCTTTGTGTGTGTGTGTGTGTGTGTGAGAGAGAGAGAGAGAGAGTGAGAGAGAGAGGATGCACCGCGCAAAGTGCCGCCGGACACCTGTCGACACCTCTCTCTCTCTCTCTCTCTCTCTCTGTGTGTGTGTGTGTGTGTGTGTGTGTGTCCCGGATTTAGACATGGAGCTGCTGCCGTCGCCGCCCTGTATTATATACCTATATATATAAAGCGACCCGTTTTATCGGCTGGGCCGGCCTTTTCAGAAGCGCCGATCGACCCTCCGCCGTTTGGCGCCATTCATCGGCGCCAACGCCGTTAATTTGTTTGGGTGGGTCCCGCCTCTGCGCCTGCCAGTCGCACGGAAAATAGGGGCGACCTCTGGCACAAGCGGCAGCAAAAGACCGCGCCCAGAATAATCTGCCGTCAATCTTCCGGCCGCGGGATCGCTACGGGCATCGAGCAGTCCTCTTTTGAACCGTTACTGCCACTGAAATAGACTGAATGGTTGGCCCCAGCTCTAGAGGCAGTCCGGAGACGTTAGGGGAGAACCAGTCTTAGAAAATTTTGCAGCACAGTCGTAACGTTATTTTTATTTCTACATATGCAGCAAGCCATGGACATCGCATAATGTAACGTACCTGTGATTGCATACTACCTTTTTTAAGTTAATAGAGCTTTTCGTAGGTGACTGTCTACAGCTGTTAGATAATTTGAAAAAAAGCATATGTGTTTGTATGTTTATTCTACACCGATTTCAAATACACTACTGGCCATTAAAATCGCTACACCACGCAGATGACTTGCTACAGACGCGAAATTTAACCGACAGGAAGAAGATGCTGTGATATCCAAATGATTAGCTTTTCAGAGCATCCACACAAAGTTGGCGCCGGTGGCGACACCTACACCGCGCTGACATGAGGAAAGTTTCCAACCGATTTCTCATACACAAACAGCAGTTGACCAGCGTTGCCTGGTGAAACGTTGTTGTGATGCCTCGTGTAAGGAGGAGAAATGCGTATCATCACGTTTCCGACTTTGATAAGGGTCGGATTGTAGCCTATCGCGATTGCGGTTTATCGTAACGCGACATTGCTGCTCGCGTTGGTCGAGATCCAATGACTGTTAGCAGAATATGGAATCGGTGGTGTAATACTGAACGCCGTGCTGGATCCCAACGGCCTCGTATCACTAGCAGTCGAGATGACTGGCATCTTATCCGCATGGCTGTAACGGATCATGCAGCCACGTCTCGATCCCTGAGTCAACAGACGGGGACGTTTGCAAGACAACAACCACCTGCACGAAAAGTTCAACGACGTTTGCAGCAGCATGGACTATCGGCTCGGAGACCATTGCTGCGGTTATCCTTGACGCTGCATCACAGACAGGAGCGCCTGCGATGGTGTACTCGACGACGAACCTGGGTGCACGAATGGCAAAACATCATTTTTTTCGGACTAGTCCAGGTTCTGTTTACAACATCATGATGGTCGCATCCGTGTTTGCCGACATCGCAGTGAACGCACATTGGAGGCGTGTATTCGTCATCGCCATACTGGCGTATCACCCGGCGTGATGGTATGGGGCGCCATTGGTTACATGTCTCGGTCACCTCTTGTTCGCATAGATGGATCTCTGAACAGTGGACGTTACATTTCAGATGTGTTACGACCCGTGACTCTACCCTTCATTCGATCCCTGCGAAACCCTACATTTCAGCAGGATAATGCACGGTCCGCAGCTCGTGGTCGTGCGGTAGCGTTCTCGCTTCCCACGCCCGGGTTCCCGGGTTCGATTCCCGGCGGGGTCAGGGATTTTCTCTGCCTCGTGATAACTGGGTGTTTTGTGATGTCCTTAGGTTAGTTAGGTTTAAGTAGTTCTAAGTTCTAGGGGACTGATGACCATAGATGTTAAGTCCCATAGTGCTCAGAGTCATTTGAACCATTTTTAATGGCCTGTAGTGTATTACAGTCAGCTTCACAGGAGAAAGACAGTGTACGTCAGTGGATCAACCATACGTTTTCTACATTTGGTTGGCTTATATATGACGAAAGTGAATGGTTAAGCCATTGCTGTGCACTGGCAGATGGCCCAAATATGCTTTCATCAAATTTTGTGAGTTACTTTTTATATTACATGGGTCAAGGATATGAAACATTGATGAGGTTCACTTCCCGCTTTTAAATGTATTGATCTATAGATCTGTCAATACTCTGCGGTTACTAATTTATTAGCTTCACCGTATTTGGAGACTACTCTAGAGCACAGACTTTTTAGGGACTTAACCAGCACAAATACACCGCAAAACGAAATAAATGTATGACTTTTTCGAAACTCCGTAGTTGTTTACCGTTTGACGCGTAAGTTTGAAATTTGGCTCAAGGGTGCCTATAACCCTCCCCTGTAATGTACAAAAGCGTGGCGGCCTTTAACCTCACCCTAAGGCTCGGCGACGCTTAAACTGCAAGGTGTCGATACATGCGGAAAAAAAGCTACGTCTCAAGAGTTGATGTGAGGTGTAAGGTGGGTCAGTGACGCCACGGTGGCAGCAAATTTCGCTGCAATTCTCCTAATGCTGTCGTGGGCGTATCAAACTATGGGAAGGCCGTCACACCAACTCGTACCCAAATTTCACCCCTCTTGAGGCCTCTGCATGGGGGTTGTAAGTAGGCTGTTTATGTTTTCTTATTGGCAACGTTACGTAGCGCTCTGTATGAAAATCACTGGCTGTGCTGTGTGCAGTCTGTGGCTAGTTTGCATTGGTGTCTGCCATTGTAGTGTTGGGCAGCGGCAGCTGGATGTGAACAGCGCGTAGCGTTACGCAGTTGGAGGTGTGCCGCCAGCAGTGGTGGATGTGGGGAGAGAGATGGCGGAGTTTTGAAATTTGTAACACTGGATGTCGTGAACTAAAATATATATTATGACTGTTAAGGTAAATACATTGTTTGTTCTCTATTAACATCTTTCAATTGCTAACTATACCTATCAGTAGTTAGTGCCTTCCGTAGTTTGATTCTTTTATTTAGCTGGCAGTAGTGGCGCTCGCTGTATTGCAGTAGTTCGAGTAATGAGGATTTTTGTGAGGTAAGTGATTTGTGAAAGGTATAGTTAATGTTAGTCAGGGCCATTCTTTTGTAGGGATTTTTGAAAGTCAGATTGCGTTGCGCTAAAAATATTGTGTGTCAGTTTAATCACAGTCTTGTATAATTTTTCTAAGGGGACGTTTCAGGGTGACAAGCGCTACAACCAGCGTTGAAATCATTTTTCTTTTATTTGTGGCCGAGGGAAACATTTCGGACTTACCGCCACTCATAATCGACACGAGAAGCCCTCAGGAGGTGCATAAAGGCATCAAGGAAAAGATCCCTTCGCTTTGGGCACTAATTCCCACGCATTTCGCATTCGAAAACGACAGTTCGCAGTGCAATGAGCAGTGGGACGATGTTCTTGACAGCGTTCGACGCTGTTGTCATCCCCCTGCCTTCCCTGGTCGGTTTGATCCTACTCTAAGGACATCGTGGGGCTGCGACCACATTGAACGCGATCCGACCGCTTTGAAATATAGTGGGGCCGCAGGTTTTGCTCTGGAGTACGTGATGGACACCCCTAGATACCGTTCAAAACCATTCGACCTGATCCGAAGTAGAAAAGGCCGTGTTTGTTTTTTCAGCCCTACTGTTTCACGCCCTCCTGAGGGACAGAGGGCTGCAGCATTGACGTGTTCCGCCCACATACCTCGGTTGAGCACCTTGAAAATGTACCTGTCACAGACTTCGACACCTATCCAGTTGAGTGGTGCCTCGCGGCTGCTCTAGTGCCGGAGGACAGACGCCACCACCTAATAAGTGTCGAAACGGTTGCAGCCCCGCAATGTCCTTAGCGTAGGGCTGAATCGTTCAGGGGTTCTGAGCAATGTCGAACATTGTCAATAACATCGTCCTGTTGCTATTGCTCTGCGAACTGTCGTTTTCGAACGCGAAATGCGTGGGAATCAGTCCCCCCAAGGGAAGGGTTGGTTTCATTGACGACCTTTATGCTACCTCCGAGTGGCGGCGTGTCTGAAATTTTTACGTCGGCCACCTACGCTGAGTTTGCGGTTCTGATCCCCATCGCAGACGCGTCAAAACAGGAGGTGAAATTTGGGTAAGAATGGGTGGGACGACCTTCCAATCGCGTGACACTTTCACAATGGTGTTGGGCAGAATTGTGATGAAATTTGCCGACAATGTGATATCATAAGCGCACCTACACATCACATGAATTCCAGAGCTGTGGTCTTTCTTTTTGGCATGCGTCGAAACATTGCTGCTTTAGGCATCGCTAGACCGAGTGTCACGTCGCAACGTGCCACGCTTTTGCACCATCATAGAGGAAGGTTGGAGGCACGTTTGAGCTAAATTTCTAACTTATGCATCTCAGTGGCAGACAATTATGGGGTTTCGAAAAACTGATACCTTTTCTTGTAGCTTAGATATCTAAACACGGCTTCGCACTACCATCCAGCACAGAAGCACGCCACTGTCAGCACTCTACGTGTGTACTGCTCATCAGTGACAGTAAGATCTTGCAGTCAGGGTTATGTTTCCTTAAGACCACTGAATCTCCAATTCTTTAAGGAGCCTGTCTTTCAGGTACAAAACAGCTCCAAACTTCTGGATGAGGAGTAGTGTTAAATATTTGATATTAAGGATGTAAACAAGAAAAAGTTTAGAAAAAATTTGGAACTACGTTTAACGCTTGTTAGAAGCCACTAAACGCTCTTAGTCTGGATACACAGTCTCGGTAATTTGCGCGCCGTGAGTTAGGCTTCCTCAAGACATACACATAGTTCCTCGATGTGCGAGGTGCGTTTGAAAAGTCCGTGCAAAAATAAAAACTACTTACGTGTTTGGGGTAGACCCTTTTTATTTTTCGGCATAGTCTCCGTTTAGACTTACACATTTCGTCCAACGCTGTTCTAATTTGTTGAGCCCTTCCGAATAATAGGAATTGTCCAAGTCTGCAAAATAGCTGCTGCAATCACCTCCTCGTCTGAATAAAATCTTTGTCCCGCCAGCCATTTCTTCAAATTGGGGAACAAATGGTAGTCCGAGGGAGCCACGTCTGGACAATAGGGGGGGATGTGAAACGAGTTGGAATCCTGTTTCCATTAATTTTGCGACCACAACTGCTGAGGTGTGTGCTGGTGCATTGCCGTGATGGAAAAGGACTTTTTTGCGGTCCAGTCGCCGGCGTTTTTCTTGCAGCTCGGTTTTCAGACGGTCCAGTAACGATGAATAATATTCGCCTGTAATAGTTTTACCCTTTTCCAGATAGTCGATGATGATTATCCCTTGCGAATCTCAAAAGACAGTCGCCATAAACTTTCCGGGCGGAAGAATGGTCTTCGCCTTTTTTGGGGCAGTTTCTGCCTTGGTAACCCACTGGTTAGATTGTTCATTGATCTCAGGAGTATAATAATGTATTCATATTTCATCCACAGTGACGAAACGACGCTTAAAGACCTGCGGATTCGTCCTGAACAGCTGCAAACCATCCTTGCAACACTTCACACGATTCCGTTTTTGATCAAGCGTGAGCAATCGCGAAACCCATTTTGCGGAGAGCTTTCTCATGTCTAAATATTCATGCAAAATATTATGTACCCGTTTATTCGAGATACCGACAGCACTAGCAACCTCATGAACCTGAACTCTTCCGTCATCCATCACCATATCATGGATTTTATCAATGATTTCTGGAGTCGTAACGTCCACTGGGCGTCCAGAACGTTCAGCAGCCATGTGGCCACTCAGAAAATTTTGAAACCACTTGTAAACCGTTCTAATCGAAGGTGCAGAGTCATCGTAATGATTATCAAGCTTATCTTTAGTCTCCTGAGGCGTTTTGCCTTTCATAAAGTAATGTTAAATCACCACATGAAATTGTTTTTCGTCCAGTTTTTGACAATCGCTCGACTTCCTTGATTCACACGAATGCCAGACACAAAGAAATAGACCAACATGGCTGAAACTTGGTGTGAGTTCTTTCCAAAGATGCTAAGAACTAAACATGACCTCGATACTCGCCGGTGGTACCATCTCTCGGACTTTGCACGGACTTTTCAAATTCCCCTTGTAAAACTATCTTACGGTGTTAAACCTTTCATAAGATTATACTTCTTAACGACTAGATTCTGATATATTGAAATATTGAAAATAAAATTTGCCCCTGGAAGATGTTACATAGGCAACCTACAACTGAGATGTGCATCGTGAATCATTAACCGGGTCAGCCTTTTAATAATACTGGTCAACACATCATAGGACTTGTTCCGACCTACAACAAACGTAATTGACAACCTCCACACTGCGGAGTGTAAGAAGTGACGCGTGGCTGTGGCAAAGTATGCCTCGGCAGTTCTGGGAGGACAGTGTAAGAACTCGTGAAAGGACACTAACGCCACACAACTTAAGATAAAAGGTAAAATCAGCGTAGCTTAGCCCAGAGAAGAATGTAACCAGGTTATAGATTTTACGAACATACGAATGCTAGCCTGATAAAGTGATATTTATAGAAATAAAGTATGTGAAGCAGTGGCAATGTCGAAGAATGAGTACAGTTTCACTAGAGATGATGGCTACGGGCTTTCAGTCTTCATGGTTACCCGCTATCACGGGAGTAAACACACAGCAACGGCGAGCGAGGAAAATAAACAGCTATCAGGAAACAACAGAGGCAGCACAAAAACAATAATATTTTGGATTCACTCTGTCTTTCAGTACCTGCTTCCAATATTTACCCAACGACGACAAACTATCAATAGCAGTCTGAAGAGTTTTATCCGTCAACTCCTCTTCTCCGGAAAAGCGGGAGAGAAATATCCTTTTGTAACTGAACGCGACCCTGTGTTTCGACAATGTTCAGAAATACTGGGACGCCACTGGAGTCCTGAAGAAGATCCCAGCAGAAGAATCGAAATGTGAACTACTGAAGAAGTATGAAGAGGAATGTGTCGCGACCTCCACACTCAGAGATTTACATACTCAAACAAAGTGCAAATTGGTCAGAAATTGGTATTCATACAGGTACTGACGGAAAATGCAAAATTGAAAATTTTTTTCAGCCGTCAGATAAATGTGTAACGCTGCAGTGCAATTTCATTGTGCAGCTGGCAGGGGTAGCAAGCAGGGGATATTTTGATACCAGGGCATAAAAACTTTGTTAATTTCATTCCGTATACTCAGCTGACCAGTAACTATGGCTCGCAGACTGACGCGTGAACCATAAACCCAACTGTCAGTTGAGAGAGAAAATGTAGATGGGCTCCGACAATACGGTTGGAGTAATCGGCAAATCGTTCGGTATCTGAATAGGGGCTATGCCATTTTTCAACGATGTTTGCGGGAATTGGTGGCTACAAATAAAGCACCATTCTTATCCATCATCTATCAGAGATCATTGGAACAGCGGAAAGTTCCTCGGGACTGTAAGAAGGCCCAGACCATAGCAATCTATAAAAAGTGAGAAAATCGGATGCGCATTATTATTGGCCAATTTCACTGACATCGATTTGTTGTAGAATCATGGAACGTATTTTGTGTTCAGACATAATGACCTTTCTAGACGCTGAGAAGCTCATCTGCAGAAACCAGCACGGTTTTAAGAAACAGCGGTCATGCGAGACACAGGTGGCCCTCTTTGTGCATGATATACAACAGGCTCTAGATACCGGCTCCCATGTTGATGCCACATTTCTCGACTTTCGAAGGGCGTTCGACTCAGTTCCCCACTGTCGCTTGCTCCAAATAGTGCGAGCTTACGGTCTATCCGATGACATATGCGGTTGGATAGAAAGTTTTGTAACAGACAGAGAGCAGTATGTCGTCCTGAACGGAGGGTGACTCCAACAGAAACAAGCGTAACTTCAGATGTGCCCCAGGGCAGCGTAATAGGTCCGCTGCTTTTTACGATTTACATAAACGATCTGGTTGATGGTATTGACAGCGGCATTAGACTGTTTTCCGATGGTGCTGTAGTCTACGAGAAAGTAGTATCACACAATAGTTGTGAACGAATCAATGTGGATTTGCAGAAAATATATGCGTATTGTAATGACCGGCAGTAATCTTTCAATATTAGTAAGTGTAACCTACAGCGTATAACAAGAGGAAAATCCCCATTAATGTACGAGTACAAAATAAATGCCCAGTCTTTGGAAACGGTAACATCCGTCAAGTATCTGGGTGTAACTATTCGAAATGATCTGAAATGGAATGATCATATTACACAAGTAACGGGTAAGGCGAACTGCAGATTGCGATTTATTGATGGAATCCTGAAGCGATGCAGTCCTTCAACAAAGGAAATTGCTTACAGTATGTTAGTTCATTTAGTATCAGAGTTTTACCAGTTGGGTCTGATTCAAGAGATTGAGAAGGTCCAAAGAAGAGCGGCAAGATTCGTGACTGGTACATTTAGCCATCGCGAGAGCGTTACAAATCTGATAGAAAGTTTGAAGTGGGACACACTCGCAGGTAGACGACGCCCTAAACGGAAGGGGCTGCTCACTAAATTCCGAAATACGATCTCCGCCGGGGATGTAGAGCATATATTATTACCACCAACTTCCAAATCGCGCAATGATCACCATTCAAAGATAAGGGAAATTAGAGCTCGTTCTGAGGCGTTCAGACAATCGTTTTTCCCTCGCGCGATCCGCGAGTGGAACAGAGTGGGGGGGGGGGGGGGGAATGTGACTTTGGCGCGAATTGTGCCCTCCAACACACACCGCTTGGTGGCTAGCGGAGTATATATGTAGATGTAGATGTAGATGGCTGACACAGCGTCAAGAGAGAAAAACGACGGAACTTCAGGAGTGACCAACCGTCAGAGAGCCACTCAGACCCCCTGATTAGTCATTATCATGGATCCGAAGTGCTTCACTGACCACAACGAACATTAATAGACGCTCATAGCACCACTTGCCCCGACTACCATTGACCTCTGTACACCAACAAGCCCGTTTGCGGTGGTGTTGGGCACATTCGGCCTGGAACATTATTGACTGCAGTATTATTGTCTTTAGTAATGGTCTCCCCTTTAAATGAGTCCCAATGACCAGGGAATACTTGTCTGGAGACGTCCCAGACAGCGGTGAGATACCAACCTGACTGTGGCCCTCCATACTGACCGATAACCAGGAGTGACTGTGTGGGGTGGCATTTCGTTTTATAGCGGGACCACTTTGGTTGTCAGCCCTGCACCTTACATCACCGCGGTACGCCTCGATATTCTACGTCCCGTTTTGTTGCCCTTCATGGCAAGCGACCCTTGGCTTACATTTCAGCAAGATAATACCTTTCCGCACACGGAGAGAGTTTCTGCTGTTTGCATTCGTCCTTGCTAAACCGTACTTCGGCCAGCAAGGTCGCCGGATCCCTTCCCAATTGAGAACGTTTGGAGCGTTATGGGAAGGGGCTCTCCAACCAGCTCAGGATTCTGTACAGAATTTGGCACGATATCCCCTAGGAGGACGTCCAACAACTGTATGAATTAATGCAAAGCGGAATAGCTGCTTGCATAAGACCAGAAGTGGACCAAAGCGTTACTGACTTGCTCAATTTATGACGCTTTTTCCCTGAAATTGTATCATTTCGAAACTTCCCCTTTGTTTGTAAAGAACGAGTGTGCTGGTAAACTTCTACGTTATTCAATTTTCAAACAGCTGAGCAAAACTGAACGTACTCAGACGGCTCTCTCTTTAATTATCCTGATCATCACTCAACTGACACACAGTATTTTTAGCGCAACGCAATCTGACTTTCAGTAATCCCTTCAAAAGAATGGCCCCGACTAACAATAACATACCTTTCATTAATCACTTATTCACAAAAATCTTCGTTACTCGAACTACTGCAATACACCGAGCGCCAATACTGTCAGCTAAATAAAAGATTCTGACTACTGAAGGCACTAACTGCTGATAGGCATAGTTAGCAAATAAAAGATTTTGATATAAAACAAGCAATGTGTTTACCTTAATAGTCTTCAAAAGTCATAATATATAATCGGTTCATGACATCCAGTCTTACAAATTTCCTTTTTCTGACGGACACACGTCCAGGTCGTCTGCTCATAGTAACCTCTCAAAACTCTGGCATCTCTCTCCCCACATCCACCACTGCTGGCGGCTCACCTCCGACTGCACAACGCTACGGGCTGTTTGCATCCAACTGCCCAACACTACACGAGCGAATATTCCAACAATGAGTCCAACCAGCCACAGACTGCACACAGCACAGTCAGCGATTTTCATGCAGAGCACTACGTGGCGCGGCTGGTCCCGGCGGTGGTTCGAGTCCTCCCTCGGACGTGGGTGTGTGTGTTTGTCCTTAGGATAATTTAGGTTAATTAGTGTGTAAGCTCAGGGACTGATGGCCTTAGCAGTTAAGTCCCATAAGATTTCACACACATCTGAACATTTTTGAACTACGTGGCGTTACCAACATAAAAACCTTTAGTGTAGCTTTGGGCAGTTGGATGTGAACAGCGCGTAGCGTTGGGCAGTTGGAGGTGAGCGGCCAGCAGTGTTGGATGTGGGGAGAGAGATGGCGGAGTTTTGAGAGGTTACTATGAGCGGACGATCTGGACATGCGTCAGGAGAAGTTTCAAGTTCAAGTGTGTGTGAAATCTTATGGGACTTAACTGCTAAGGTCATCACTCCCTAAGCTTACACACTACTTTAGCTAAATTATCCTAAGGACAAACACACACACCCATACCCGAGGGAGGACTCGAACGCCCGCCGGGACCAGCCGCACAGTCCATGACTGCAGCGCCTGAGACCGCTCGGCTAGTCCGGAGCAAGTATGGTGGGTCTGACACACCGGTGTCAATGTGTTCTTTTTTCCATTTCCAGGAGTGTAATTTTTGAAAACTCACCGACATGACCCATATACACTGCAAGACAAAAACGACGTACCACGGATGAATTATCCGAATGGGACGGAAATCGGTTTATGTGATGTACATGCACAGACTAAAAAATTGAAACTTCTCCTTGCCGAGCAATTCGGCGGTACGTCCACCCGGCCTCCCGCATGCCCACTATACGCCCTCGCTCAAAGTCCGTCAACTGCACATACGGTTCACGTCCACGCTGTCGCGGCATGCCACCAGTGTTAAAGACTGCGATGGAGCTCCGTATGCCACGGCAAACTGGCTGACACTGACGGCGGTGGTGCACAAATGCTGCGCAGCTAGCGCCATTCGACGGCCAACACCGCGGTTCCTGGTGTGTCCGCTGTGCCGTGCGTGTGATCATTGCTTGTACAGCCCTCTCGCAGTGTCCGGAGCAAGTATGGTGGGTCTGACACACCGGTGTCAATGTGTTCTTTTTTCCATTTCCAGGAGTGTATATTGTGCCATTTCGTGAACAATGCTGGCTGGCGCTTGCTGTGAAAGCGTCCCAAATACGCTCTGCCTGACTACTCAGAGAATCAGTCAGGCAGCCAAGGATCCATTTGTGGTGTGAAGTGTGGCGTCTTGCATTGTCCTACTGGAATATGCCATTTGATTCATTGTAGGTAGCAAGTACTACAGCAGGATTTACATTCTTGCCACTTTCCACTTGCATTATACTAACTTGCAACCGTATAATTTGTCTCCTTTTAAATCGTTCATTATCGTATAGACGCATTTCTTGGCTGCAATAAAATACATCATTTTCGTTGACGATCAACGTGTCTTCCTCATTTCGCTGATATACATGGTTGAAGCTTTCTTTTTTTCCTTTTGTCGAGTCTAATAGAGAAAAATGTTCCTGGAAGTGTACAATGTAACCGTTTAGACAGATGTTTCAAATTATAGGGCGGAAAAGTGGCAAATTAAGTGAGGAAGGAAGGAATCTGTGAAAACACTTTGTCAGGAGACGTGACAATTTGTTTGATCGTCTGCCAAAGCGTTCATAAAGGTTAAATTATCAGAGGAGGAAGCAGCAAATATAAAACATTTTAGACCCACACAAAAAGTAGAAATATAAAACAGACTATTGAGAGTGCTATACATGGTAAGTGTGCAACGTTGAAAAGATTCTAACGAGGTATTACAGGTGTGAGGACGGGAAGGCCTCTCGTCGGGCGATAGCGTAGCGGCCGAACCTCCCCCAGCTGTACGCGCCGAAGGCAAATTTTACTGGGCTCCTCCATAACGGAGGCATCGGTCAGCTACTCATCCACCGGACAATATTTAAGAGTGAACATGACATGGGGTTTGTAACTTTCGAGATATATCGGCAAAGCTAAATATTACTCATGACTTTGTTTAGTACAGGCATTGCCTGCGTGTGCTTCTTTGGCGCGAGAAAAGTGATCGTGACTAAAGATTAACGAAGAATTTGAATTGACCAATCAAATTGAACGGCACATACACAGCGAACTTGGCAGGACGCCTGCGCATTGACTGTATAAGAGAGATTTACTGTGAAAAAACGCTGTGGTCCAAGCAGTGCTGTGAAATATCTCAAGACATTAGCCGATATCATTA
The DNA here is from genome assembly GCF_023864275.1 of Schistocerca cancellata. Taxonomy (NCBI): domain Eukaryota; kingdom Metazoa; phylum Arthropoda; class Insecta; order Orthoptera; family Acrididae; genus Schistocerca; species Schistocerca cancellata. The sequence goes on along the minus strand of NC_064631.1, from coordinate 616,208,420 downwards.
CACGTGTGTATGAATGGCCATCTGCACGCTGCCTGGTAATCACATGTGCTACATCACTCTCATAACGGTTTGCCTATCAATGTTCTTTTCGTCACAGTATTGTATCTAACACACAAGAATGTGACGCTGAGATTATCATTGCTGTTATATACGTATCACTTGCTTTCTCCTAAATTTTGTTTCATGAGAAGATGTATCAGCCAATTTAACTGTGATCTAAATTAAATAAATTCAGTAGGAATAAGCGCTTTGTTTATTTACATTAAGCATTCCTGCAACTGGCGCACCTAATGCTTTTGTTACTGGTTGCAGAATTCATTCTGAAGCGCATTTTTATAATTAATTAATTAATTTAATGAAAACAAGTAAGATTCTCAGGATCGAAAACGTAACAGATCTATTTCCACATAATCAGAAAACATCCATTGGCGACTCCTCTCCAGAAAGCATTTCTATCTTTCAATAAGTTTTGGTCTTACATAACGTTTACAGGAGTTTACCACAAATCAAGCTTCACGTAATTTCGTTTTAGCCTTATTGTAAAGTTTTTCTCGTGTTTTGCAGTGGTCCATCACCACCATCATCACGACGGAGACGAGGACGTGGGTAACATGACGTCACCGAGCAACAGCAGCGAGATGGAACGACACGTCCACCTGTGAGGCCAGCGGTTCTCATCGTTGGACATCCAAAAGCAGCCAACGTACATGAATCGTTTGAAGTGCGCTGTGTCACAGTTTGCCCAACATACTTTCGACAGTGACAAATCTATTGTTGGAAAGAGGTGAAAGATTTTGTTCCACAGAAGATAAATGGACATTAAAGGAATAGTCGCATGTGTGCGACACTTCAGTCTACGATCTCAGGGATCGTGTTGGCAGAAGAAGTTATGTAACGAGCTTCCGAGAATTCGTTAGTATTGCTAAATATATTTCATCTATTTATAAAAGTATTTTGTTAAAGGCGAATCAAGGTATGCGATTGTTTACCTACTCAAAAATGTGCATCTAATACAAAGCTGCACTGCTGGCTTAAGAGTACCAAATTTTCTTTAAAAATTGTGAGAGAATTTCCGTCCAGTGTCGTTAGACAGTCAAAACTAGCAAGTCTGATGTCAGTGCCTCATACTAGTGTCAGGAAAAAATAAATAACCATTCTATGCTATTTACATCACAGGAGATACATCAAAAAACATACGACATTCTTTCTGTGTACACGTACTCTTTTAATCCAATGTGCCTTCAGAAACAAGAAATTCAGAAACTCTGTGGCGCATGTATTCTATGATATCTGTGGTAAAAGCAAGGAAAACAGGCTACCCCATTCTCTCTGCCTATTGTTACTATTGTATCTGACGTATCTTCAGAACAAAACTGAAAACTTTCATGCGCTGCTGCACTTTTATCAGGAGGGTAGGGCATGTTTAGTAAGACTTTTAACATTTTATATTTGATGAAGTTCGAAAGAGACAATCTTTAATATCTAAGATTAATTTCAGATTGATTGTATGAAGCGGGTAGTTTTACATTTTTCTGAACGAAACAAATCCAAATGCCGTTTCTGTGGAAGGTTGTTCTCAATAATAAAGTTACTGTATTTGATGAACACCAGTCCACGTATTATTTAAGGGGCAAGATAAAGTATTCCATTAGTATTGTACAACAAATATAACACTACGTTATATAACAATATATTCATAATGACCTGAAGTTTGTTGGAATGAATTACAAATAGTTACAAGTAACTGAATACAACATTAAAATTCTCTTTATTATTATTTTATTGGTCTCTTGACACTGACTGGCACTTAGCCTTTTATCTTCATGGATTCTAAAAAATAATTGTCGCTAGACTGGAGATGTACTAATCACGAAGGAGAAAACATATCTTCAACATGTCCACTGCCACTTATAAGTGTTCCAGTGTTCTGCTACTTATCTGCAACTGTTTCTGAAATGTTCCTTGTCGCCTCCTGATCTTTAAAACTGCCATTTGATGATGCCGCAGTGTGGAGCTGAAGAACGCCCAACGAAACAAAGTAAGTACGCACTGAATTCCCACATGTACTTCCAGTAATTTCCCCCAGCTCGTTGCAATAAACTACACTAAATCTCCTGAAAAAGTTTCTTTCTGCTATCTTAACGCATTCCGTTGTTGACAAGCAGTCACTTTCACCAGCTAACTTCCGAAAACAGTCCTCTCAAGCTGATTTAATTTCTAGCCATCAAGGTAGACGAGGACAGAATTTTACTATAAACTCATGCTCATGACATGTCCAGTCATTTGTAACTATCACTTTCGCTCTTAAGTTATCATATTCAATCACTTGCGAGGATTTTTGAAATCACAGTTGCACTATACCTATCACTATCAAGATGTTACGTAAACGTCCTTTCCCGCTGTTGTTTTATATTGTGACGCTCGGTACTTCCCCTTGAGGCAAAAGAAAACAATACAAACCATCTTATTAATTACGCCTACCGTGTTACACATCAAAACCGCTGAAGTAGAAGTGTGAACTGGCCCACAAGACCTGCAGTTTGCAGTCCGCTAACCTGACACCTACTGAATAAATTAACCAAGTTTAGCAGGCGGTGGTCACGCACGAAACGAAGTTCAGTGACCTTCGCGTGGTGTCTTCTCATTCATCTCGCTCACCACCTTCAGACTCATCCGTTGTGAATCCGGCCCGCTTGCGATCCTCAGTTGCCTATTAGCAAACGACCTTTCATACTAAGAATGTAAGGCGGCTGAATTTCATACATTCCTTATTACGAGCATAGCAGGCGTTGTTTGCTGTATATGTAAATGCTTCGTGCCAGTCTTAAACCAAAAGCAAGGAACTCAAAGTTAACAAAACACTCACTTGTACTCAGTCTCCTATTTCCAGTGGCTATTGCTAAGTTAAGCAACGGAATGCGAGACTGTTATTCATCAATAGAAATATCTGTCGATAAACCCTAAGCGAGTCTAATATACCAGCACCGCACAAAACACAACAATTGTCCACTAGTCTATAGCGAGAAACTCTGTGTAATGAACGTGAGAACGTTATTTACAATGAGGTGACAAAAGTAATGGGATAGAGCTATGCACGTATTCAGATGACGATAGTATCATGTAAATAAGACATAAATGGGCAGAGTGTAGTGTAACGACGTAAGTTTATTATAAATGGTTTTCTTTCGACATATGACCATGTGCAGACTTCGTCACCTACGTCAGTTACAAATCGACTTGCTACATTTGAATTTGTCGTTATATTATCCCAACATTCTGCGAGAGACATAGTTGGATTTTGTTTAGATTGCAGAGACGGAGTTGCATCGGATTGGCTTGCCGTGATTTCTTTATTTATATTGTTGTCGTTCGAGCTAGCAAACACGATGCGACTGTTGTCTCTGATTACATTATTACTTCTACTACTTGAAATGTTTTCATTATTATCTAATTCCGATAACCGTTTAGTAATTTCCTGTATTCGCATTTCTGTATTGGATACGCGATTAGCTAATATCGATTCTTCACTGTGTTCACGATGTGAACGCTCTGTACCTTCGTCAATGTTATCAATTATAACAGCCGTCGATGCAGCCGCTGAGGTGCTGCGACCCCGAAGGACGCTGAGTCGAACACCGGAGACGTCACTGGCTGCAACCACGCCCGGCACCGCCGTAGACAGGCGAAGCCCTCAGCAACACCTCTAATACCAGCCGGAAGAACGCCCTCCAGCTGACGTACTGGGCCTGTTAGTTTAGGAGAAAAAGGTTGTCGGGGTTTGCAGCGTTCAGCTGCTGCCCAACAGATGCTCCTTCTCGTGGAATAACTGCGTGACCGTACTGCTTGGCTGCACTCCGTCAGATGCCCACACCCGCGAAGTCGCCGCTGGCTGGTGAAGGCTCCACGAAACTCGCGTTGACTTCCGAAGGACTCTTGATGTTTTAATTGTTTCGTACCTGTGTGTCTTAGTTGCACACAAGTCCTGTTTCTAAGGTCGCCACGGTGTAGCGTAACGACGTAAGTTTCTTATAAATGATTTTCTTTCGACGTATGACCATGTGCAGACTTCGTCACCTACGTCAGTTACAACCCACTTCAAAATTATTTATATTCTTTTTAAATTGTCTCAGAATGGTTCTTGAACGAAACTGTAAAACATCATTTGAGTCGTTTGCACAGAATTACGTGACTCGGGCCAATTGGTTTGCGTAAACTTTTTCAATTTTAGATGTCGTTTGTTTCTCCTCAGAAATTATATTGATACACGTTATCTTGATTTAATCGATATTAGAATCACACATTGAATAAACTTTTGAGATTCGAAGTTGCGATGAACGCTGTCAAAATTCAATAATCTTCTCAAATATATTATTAATTCATTCACATAATTCTTCATAAATAAATCCTCAGAACACGTATTTCAACTTTAGTAGCATCCACTAGTTTATTATCTTCCTACATACAGACGTGAACCTGAGCCTTGACGAGACAAAACTAAACATTTTCAATAAGATTAAACTTCCTATGATATCATTGTTGTACAAAACATTACAAATTCTCATTTATCAATTTTTAGAAGCACGACGCAACAACTCGGTTCCAGGATCTTCTGTTGCTCTTTGGCTGTCGACCCGCGACGTATGGTGGCCAGCAATTTTCTCTCTGGTCCCGGCAGCGAAGATGCTGTCTCCGTTCGTTGCGCCGCCCTCTCCGTACATGAAACATAAAAAAACACAAAACTTTAGACAATTCACAACCATTACAAAAATATTACAAAAATACATAAACAAACTAAATTAAACTTATATTCACCTGCAAACTGGGCTGACACTGGTGGATGGGTGACGCTTCAATTTCGCGTCCCACTACAAGAGCTGTCATTTTACTCAGGCGAATCATGTGAAAAGGTGTCCGCCCCCTGTAACTGAGTGGTCAGCGCGACAGAATGTCAAACAAAGGGCTCGGGTCGGAGATTTTCTCCGCACAGGGACTGGGTGTTGTGTTGTCCTAATAATCATCACTTCATCCCCATCGACGCGCAAGTCGCCGAAGTGGCGTCAAATCGAAAAACTTGCACCCGGCGAACGGTCTACCCGACGGGAGGCCCTAGTCACACGACATTTACATTTTTCTTTTATATGAAAAGGTGTCCGACTTGCTTACGGCCGCACAACGGGACTCATTAGATTTTGAACGAGGAATGGTAATTGGAGCTAGACGCATGGGACCTTCCATTTCGGAAATCGTTAGAGAATACGATATTCCGAGGTCCACAGTGTCAAGACCGTGCCGACAATACCAAATTTCAGGCATTACCTCTCGCTACGAACAACGCAATTGCCGACGGCATTCACTTACTGATCGAGAGCAGTGGCGTTTGCGCAGAGTTTTCGGTGCTCGCAGACAAGCAACACTGTGTGATTAAACCGCAGAAATCGAGGTGAAACGTACGACGAACATATCCATTAGGACAGTGCGGAGAAATTAGGCGTTAATGGGCTATGACAGCAGACGATGGACGCGAGTGCCTTTGCTGACAGCACCACATCGCCTACAGCGCCTCTCCTGAGCTCGTGACCATATCGGTTGGATCCTAGACGACTGCAAAACAGTGGCCTGATCAAACGAGTCGCGATTTCAGCCGCTCAGAGCTGATGGTAGGGTTCGAGCGTAGCGTAGATCACACGAAACCATTTACCCAAATTCTCAACAAGACACTGTGCGCGCTGGTAGTGACTCCATAAAGGTGTGAGGTGTGTATTCATGAGATGGACTGGGTCCTCTGGTCCAACTGAACCGACCATTCACTGGAAATGGTCATGTTCGGCTACTTGGAGAGCATTTGCAGCCATTCACGAACTTCATGTTCACAAGCAACGATGGAATTTTTATGGCAGAGGTTGAAAATACCGCTCCAGTTGTAAATTACTTCATTTTCACACGACCGGTTTCGGACTGTTATAAGCCGAGCCTCGGGTGTCGTACTGGAAGTAGCAAAAGACGGGAGATAATTTTCACACGCCGCAACACACATAAAAAACAAAACAATGTTTTTTCCTAAAATGTTTTAAAAACATTTTGAAAACGCCGGTCGGGCTAGGTGCTATGAAACCTATGTCAGTGCGCAAGTGGCACCAGACGGTACTATGGACGACTGCCTGGGGAGGGAACATATACAAATGGTATCACGACACATAACGCTGTGCTGTGGTCCCCGAGCGCCAAGTGTACCAGACGCGGTATACTGCCCATGAACCCAGAACAGGGAGCAGCGGATGCGAACGAGGAGGCAAATTGGTAAACCAGAGTGGCAAAAGTGCTGCCACCTATTGACGGAGAGAAGAACACGGGGCCACTAGCCCGGCAGTTCACAATTTGAATTTAGTGGTTTACATTTAAAATGAAGAAAAATAAAAAAAATTACATAAAAAATACGCGATATAAGTAAAAAGTGCATTTATCCAATTACAGTTACGATTTCCCCACCATGTTATAGTTCTGGGTGGAGATTTTAATTTGCCGGATATAGACTTGGGGACTCAAACGTTCATAACTGGTGGCAAGGACAAAGAATCCAGTGAAATTTTTTTAAGTGCTTTATCTGAAAACTACCTTGAGCAGTTAAACAGAGAACCGACTCGTGGCGAGAACATAATAGACCTTCTGGTGACAAAGAGACCCGAACTATTTGAAACAGTTAACGCAGAACAGGGAATGAGCGATCATAAAGCGATTACTGCATGGATGATTTCAGCCGCAAATAGAAATATTAAAAAAAGGTAGGAAGATTTTTCTGTTTAGCAAAAGTGACAAAAAGCAGATTACAGAGTTCCTGGCGGCTCAACACAAGTTTTGTCACAAGTACAGATAGTGTTGAGGATCAGTGGACAAAGTTCAAAACCATCGTCCAATATGCGTTAGATGAGTATGTGCCAAGCAAGATCGTAAGAGATGGAAAAGAGCCACCGTGGTACAACAACCGAACTAGAAAACTGCTGCGGAAGCAAAGGGAACTTCACAGCAAACATAAACATAGCCAAAGCCTTGCAGAAAAACAAAAAATACGCGAAGCGAAATGTAGCGTGAGGAGGGTTATGCGAGAGGCGTTCAATGAATTCAAAAGTAAAGTTCTATGTACTGACTTGGCAGAAAATCATAAGAAATTTTGGTCTTAAGTCAAGGCGGTAGGTGGATCAAAACAAAATGTCCAGACACTCTGTGACCAAAATGGTACTGAAACAGAGGATGACAGACTAAAGGCCGAAATACTAAATGTCTTTTTCCAAAGCTGTTTCACAGAGGAAGACTGCACTGTAGTTCCTTCTCTACATTGTCGCACAGATAACAAAATGGTAGATATCGAAATAGACGACAGAGGGATAGAGAAACAATTAAAATCGCTCAAAAGAGGAAAGGCCGCTGGACCTGATGGGATACCAGTTTGGTTTTATGCAGAGAAGGAACTTGCCCCCTTTCTTGCAGCGGTGTACCGTAGGTCTCTAGAAGAGCGTAGTGTTTGAGAGGATTGGAAAAGGGCACAGGTCATCCCCGTTTTCAAGAAGGGACGTCGAACAGATGTGCAGAACTATAGACCTATATCTCTAACGTCGATCAGTTGTAGAATTTTGAAACACGTATTATTTTCGAGTATAATGACTTTTCTGGAGACTAGAAATCTACTCTGTAGGAATCAGCATGGGTTTCGAAAAATACGGTCGTGTGAAACCCAGCTCGCGCTATTCGTCCACGAGACTCAGAAGGCCATAGACACGGATTCCCAGGTAGATGCCGTGTTTCTTGACTTGCGCAAGGCGTTCGATACAGTTCCCCACAGTCGTTTGATGAACAAAGTAAGAGCTTATGGACTATCAGATCAATTGTGTGATTGGATTGAAGAGTTCCTAGATAACAGAACGCAGCATGTCATTCTCAATGGAGAGAAGCCTTCCGAAGTAAGAGTGATTTCAGGTGTGCCGCAGGGGAGTGTCATAGGACCGTTGTTATTCACAATATACATAAATGGTCTCGTGGATGACATCGGAAGTTCACTGAGGCTTTTTGCAGATGATGCTGTGGTGTATCGAGAGGTTGTAACAATGGAAAATTATACTGAAATGCAGGAGGATCTGCAGCGAATTGACGCATGGTGCAGGGAATGGCAATAGAATCTCAATGTAGACAAGTGTAATGTGCTGCGCATACATAGAAAGATAGACCCCTTATCATTTAGCTACAAAATAGCAGGTGAGCAACTGGAAGCAGTTAGTTCCATAAAGTATCTGGCAGTACGCATTAGGAGTGATTTAAAATGGAATGATCATATAAAGTTGATCGTCGGTAAAGCAGATGCCGACTGCGATTAATTGGAAGAATGCTAAGGAAATGCAATCCGAAAACAAAGGAAGTTGGTTACAGTACACTTGTTCGCCCATTGCTTGAATATTGCTCATCGGTGTGGGATCCGTACCAGATAGGGTTGATAGCAGAGATAGAGAAGATCCAACGGAGAGCAGCGCGCTTCGTTATAGGATCATTTAGTAATCGCGAAAGCGTTACGGAGATGATAGATAAACTCCAGTGGAAGACTCTGCAGGAGAGACGCTCCGTAGCTCGGTACGGGCTTTTTTTGAAGTTTCGAGAACATACCGTCACCGAGGAGTCAAGCCATATATTGCTCCCTCCTACGTATATCTCGCGAAGAGACCGTGAGGATAAAATCAGAGAGATTAGAGCCCACACAGAAGCATACCGACAATCCTTCTTTCCACGAACAATATGAGACTGGAATAGAAGGGAGAACCGATAGAGGTACTCAAGGAACCCTCCGCCACACACCGTCAGGTGGCTTGCCTAATATGGATGTAGATGTAGATGTAGACATAGGTTTCACAGCACCTAGCCTGAACGGCGGTTTCAAAATGTTTTTAAAATATTTTAGGAAAAACATTGTTTTGTTTTTTATGTGTGTTGCGGCGTGTGAAAATTATCTCCCGTCTTTTGCTATTTCCAGTACGACACCTGAGGATGGGCTTATAACAATCCGAAACCGGTCGTGTGAAAATAAAGTAATTTACAACTGAAGCGGTATTTTCAACCTCTGCTGTAATGCTCTGTTCCGGATGTTCTTCCAACAGGATTGTTTGGGATTTTTATGGATGTTAAAGCGTCATGTCACTGGGCCACAACTGGCTTGAAGAACATTCTGGACAATTCGGCCGAACGCCTTGCCACCAAGTTCGCCCGACATGAGTCCTTTCGAACATATGTTGGACATAATCGAGAGATCAGTTCGTGAACAATATCCTGCACCGGCAGCACTTTCGCGGTTATGGACAGCTATAGAGGTAGTATGGCTCAATATTTCTGCTAGGGGCTTCCAACGACTTGTGGAGTCCATGCCACGTCCAATTGCTGCACTTCGCCGGGCAAAAGGAGGTCCGATACGTCATTTGGAGGTATCCCGTGACTTCTGCACCTCAGTATATTTATGCAAGCAAGAAAAGCGCTCAAAAACCAAGGTGCGATTACCGAAAACAAAACATTAAAATTTTCATAAAAGTGGATTTACGGCCTACATCTCTTTCACATCTCAAACGCAACGTTTCGTGAAAACAGAGACGCTTGAAGCTTTTTATACACTTCAATGATTTTGATCAAGTCTCTTTTTTAATCAGAAAGAAATAAGAAAATTGTTTCGTTGAAAACACAGAAACTGGCATAGAAAGCAGCGATCAGAAAAGGATCTGTCTTTTCACTCAGATATCTCCCGCCCTCAAGCGTTTAATTGGTCCTTGCACCTCACAAAGTTCGCCCAGACATATACACTCCTGGAAATGGAAAAAAGAACACATTGACACCGGTGTGTCAGACCCACCATACTTGCTCCGGACACTGCGAGAAGGCTGTACAAGCGATGATCACACGCACGGCACAGCGGACACACCAGGAACCGCGGTGTTGGCCGTCGAATGACGCTAGCTGCGCAGCATTTGTGCACCGCCGCCGTCAGTGTCAGCCAGTTTGCCGTGGCATACGGAGCTCCATCGCAGTCTTTAACACTGGTAGCATGCCGCGACAGCGTGGACGTGAACCGTATGTGCAGTTGACGGACTTTGAGCGAGGGCGTATAGTGGGCATGCGGGAGGCCGGGTGGACGTACCGCCGAATTGCTCAACACGTGGGGCGTGAGGTCTCCACAGTACATCGATGTTGTCGCCAGTGGTCGGCGGAAGGTGCACGTGCCCGTCGACCTGGAACCGGATTGAAGCGACGCACGGATGCACGCCAAGACCGTAGGATCCTACGCAGTGCCGTAGGGGACCGCACCGCCACTTCCCAGCAAATTAGGGACACTGTTGCTCCTGGGGTATCGGCGAGGACCATTCGCAACCGTCTCCATGAAGCTGGGCTACGGTCCCGCACACCGTTAGGCCGTCTTCCGCTCACGCCCCAACATCGTGCAGCCCGCCTCCAGTGGTGTCGCGACAGGCGTGAATGGAGGGACGAATGGAGACGTGTCGTCTTCTGCGATGAGAGTCGCTTCTGTCTTGGTGCCGATGATGGTCGTATGCGTGTTTGGCGCCGTGCAGGTGAGCGCCACAATCAGGACTGCATACGACCGAGGCACACAGGGCCAACACCCGGCATCATGGTGTGGGGACCGATCTCCTACACTGGCCGTACACCACTGGTGATCGTCGAGGGGACACTGAATAGTGCACGGTACATCCAAACCGTCATCGAACCCATCGTTCTACCATTCCTAGACTGGCAAGGGAACTTGCTGTTCCAACAGGACAATGCACGTCCGCATGTATCCCGTGCCACCCAACGTACTCTAGAAAGTGTAAGTCAACTACCCTGGCCAAGAAGATCTCCGGATCTGTCCCCCATTGAGCATGTTTGGGACTGGATGAAGCGTCGTCTCACGCGGTCTGCACGTCCAGCACGAACGCTGGTCCAACTGAGGCGCCAGGTGGAAATGGCATGGCAAGCCGTTCCACAGGACTACATCCAGCATCTCTACGATCGTCTCCATGGGAGAATAGCAGCCTGCATTGCTGCGAAAGGTGGATATACACTGTACTAGTGCCGACATTGTGCATGCTCTGTTGCCTGTGTCTACGTGCCTGTTGTTCTGTCAGTGTGATCATGTGATGTATCTGACCCCAGGAATGTGTCAATAAAGTTTCCCCTTCCTCGGACAATGAATTCACGGTGTTCTTATTTCAATTTCCAGGAGTGTATAAATGGGAAAACCCCTCATTTCCGTAAGACTCATGTGTCAGCTGTCGAAAAATCGAGTCTGTATGTTGAAGGGCCCACTGCTCAGATCACGTTTGTCAGCTCTTACAGCGTTTTGTTTTGAATGAAGTCATTTCGCTGTGAAAATATTTATTTCATTTGCCGTTTCTGCATATGTCCACTGTCAATCATTCTGAAAGCATCTTTCACCAAATAAAATACAAGTCATTATAAAACTAAAAAACATTGAGAGATAAAAAGTTCAAAGCTGCCACGTGGGATGTTGTAAGGCACTCAGTAACTGTGACATGTTGGACCATGTTTCTCAGCAGTGTAAAAGCAAATTCATGGGATGGTGTAAATGTATGAGCTGTTCCATACGACATGCGAGCACACGTCAGAAAATTGGTGAAATAACAGCAAAGATGGGAAACTTTTGTGTCAAAATTTCATGTAATAGGTGTGGTAAATGGAACACAAAAGCGGTAAAGATGTAAACATAAAAAAAGAGAATGAGCCTTAGAGTGCAAAGGTGATAATACATAGAGTCGGTATGTTAGTAAAATTTGTGCGCAGAAAGCGGGGAAGTGACAGAAATATATGTTAGATAAAACTGAAATCAACAGATGATACTCAAGATGTAAATTAAAAGTAGGTAAAAAGGTTATGTTGTTATCAAGTCGCAATTAAAGATAGCCATAAAACGTAAGTGTAGAAGAAGATCTAATACATTTCAATCACTTTCCCGTTTCTGCACACACATTTTAGTTGAATATCGACTCCGTAAACTAGCAAAAAATGTTCAAATGTGTGTGAATTCCTAAGGGACCAAACTGCTTATGCTAAGAACAACACACACAGCCATGCTCGAGGGGCCGCGCGGTCAGTGACATGGCGCCTCTAACCATACGGCCACTCCGCGCGGCCGTAAACTAGCATCTTTGCACTTTAGCATCTTCGCATGTTATTTGTATTTTTGCATCTTTGGCGCTTCTGTGATCTATCTATCGCGCCTGAACACACCAATTTGATTTAAGTATTTATAATATCTGCTGTTGTTCATATAATTACGTAACTTATGGGAACGCAGCCGTGTGACGACGTCGGAAATCGCCCATATATGGACTGGTGACCACCATGTCGTTTTTCAAGGAAAAACTGCAGTAATTAAGCGCTATGCAAGGCAATTTAAAATCTCGGTTTGCAGAGCGATTCCCGAAAGATAACACACACACACACACACACACACACACAAACACACACGGCGACGCTAGTGCCGCCACAAAACCAAAGATGACCCACGCCAGAAGTTACCGATAGTGACAATTACTAAACAATGCGTAAGATAGCATTAACTCCGTCCCTCTGTTTTTTGGCAAGGAAGAGAACAGGGCTCCACACAGAATTTCAGCAAAACCAAAGTCACTTGCTAAGAGGGCAAATCAGAAGGTCTTCGTCCCTACTTTTTTAGCCGAATTACGGCTGTAACTGCGAAGTCAACATATTCATTCGCAGCATGGGACCTTTCTTGGTTCGTGCCGGCCTTATCTGCCAGTAGTTCCGCCGCACGGCGCTGCTGTCAGTTCTTAAAGATGGCGGTTGTGCTTCACACAGCCACGGCGTTACAGCAACGAATTGCCATTTGTTTTCTATGGAGCAAGGGACGATTGCGCACCAAGATCGACACGCAAATGCAGCCCACGTATGGGGAAAGTATCGCTTTGAGTACTGCTAGCAGAGGTGGTGTGAGTTCGACAAAGGCATTGAAGTCTTGCATGACAATCAGCGGTCGGGGTGGCCGCGTTCGTCGCTGACTGACAACATTTCCCGCGTGCAGGCGTGGATGCAATAGTAAAACCAGATGGGCTTGTACATATGACGGTCATTTCCCGGGAGCTTGGCATATCATAATCAGTGATTAGGAGATCTTTCACTGGTACTTAGCGTACTGGAAGATTTCATGTCAGTAGGTGCCTAAGCAGTTGGATGACATGGTGAAAGGCCAGCAAATGATATCTTCACTGAATGTTCTGGAACAGCACTCCAAGGAGGATGAAGTAAAGCTATGAGGACAGAGCGTGAGTCGTGCTTGGGTAGCTCAGTTGGTAGAGCACTTGCCCGTGAAAGGCAAAGGTCCCGAGTTCGAGTCTCGGTCCGGCACACAGTTTTAATCTGCCAGGAAGTTTCTTATCAGCGCACACTCCGCTGCAGAGTGAAAATCTCATTCTGGAGGGTTAATGTTCGTAGGACTGCACTGTTACTGGCGATGAAACGTGGCTACTGTACTTCACGCCAGAATCCAAGCAGCAAAGCATGGTGTGGAAACAGATGGGTTCACCTACGACAAAAAAAAAATCCGTTCAGTGACATATGTTGGAGAAATGATGTTAACGGCCTTCTGGGATAGCTGTGGACTGGTCCTGCTGGATTTCATGCGATAACGTGCAACTGTCACAGAGTTCCACATTGTCACTTCTGAGGGCTGCTGTCAGGCAAAGGCACCGAGGGAGTCTCGATGTGGATGACGTGATTCTGCTCCACGATAATACGAGACCACATGTGGCAATCAGAACTGTCGAAAAGCTCTGAGCATTTCACTGGCAGCTTCTGGACCACCCACCGTACAGTCGAGACCTGTCCCCTAGTGATTTCCCCATTTTCGGACTGATGAAGAAGTTCCTGTCAGCACTGCGATTCACAGCCAAAGATGAAGCCAAACCAGCAGTCCGACGGTGGTTCCATAGTCAGCAGGACGAATTCTGCCGCAAGGGCATCTCTCATTTAGAGCTGCGAAGGGACAAATGAGTGGGGAATGTGTGGAAAAACAGCGTAAGCTACGTGGAATGGAATGTATATTTGTCATTACATGTATGTACCTTGTTATTGTTGTGGTCTTCAGTCCTGAGACTGGTTTGTTGCAGCTTCCATGCTACTCTATCCTGTGCAATGTTATTCATCTCCCAGTACCTACTCCAACCTACATCCTTCTGAATCTGTTTAGTGTATTCATCTCTTGGTCTCCCTCTACGATTTTTACCCTCCACGCTGCCCTCCAATACTAAATTGGTGGTTCGATTCCCGGCGGGGTCAGGGATTTTCTCTGCCTCGTGATGGCTGGGTGTTGTGTGCTGTCCTTAGGTTAGTTAGGTTTAAGTAGTTCTAAGTTCTAGGGGACTGATGACCATAGATGTTAAGTCCCATAGTGCTCAGAGCCATTTGAACCATTTGAACTAAATTGGTGATCCCTTGATGCCTCAGAATATGCCCTACCAACCGATCCCCTTTTTCTAGTCAAGTTGTGCCACAAATTTCTCTTCTCCCCAATTCTATTCAGTACCTCCTCATTAGTTATGTGGTCTACCCATCTAATCTTCAGCATTCTTCTGTAGCACCACATCTCTGACATCGGTCTTCTTCGGTTGCGCAGTGGCGCAAATGTACGTGTGCGTGTGTGTGTGTGTGTGCGTGAGTGTGTGTGTGTGTGTGTGTGTGTGTGTGTGTGTGTGTTTTACCTTTCTAGAACTGCTCAGCAAACTGAGGCTTTAAATTCCCTTGCTTAGCGCTTAGTCACTGCAGGTTTTCCTTGAAAATGACACGGTGGTCACCTGTCGAAATATCGGCTGTTGTCGACGACGTCAACCGGCTGCATTGTCGCAAGTTACCTGAACACTACATACTCCGGGAGAACCTCAAGTCTGATATCTTCTGTCATCCCACAAACTTCCTAGCGTGTACTCCCATGGTGTACTGAACAGTAGATAAATTTACACTACCATATACGTTTGCTTGTACGCTGATGGGAACTATATTTCAGTATGTCAAAGCTTTGTATTATTAAGGACTTACAACACTCCGCGTAAGCAGCATTGAAATTTTCGTTTTTCAATGTTTGTCAGTTTTGTAATTACATGTGTTTCACTTGGTGGGTGATCGCTTTCAGTGTGCTTGACGATGGCCGTATGCCGAAATTGCAGTCGCAGTAAATATTTTAATAGCCTAAAGCGGAATCTCTTCAGTAAAAATCTCACGAAGACTGTGGACCCAGACTTCACTAGATTTCTTACAGGGATAGTTTCTACGAAATTGTAAACGTTTGTCAGATTTAGCATCTTACAGATTAAGCTTCCAGGTCAACTATGTGAAGTATTAAGACAAAAAAATGTTAGTTTATAGATCACAGGTGTGTCGAACTTACCTATTTATTTGAAACTTCTTTGTATAGATTGCCTTCTTATAATGTGAATCATCAAAGGTCGAAGGACATAGTTTTAGTTACCGATGTTTATAATTACAAATGGTAAAGTTATTTTGTTGTAAAATCTAAATTTTAACTTATTGTGGACATGTGTTGTAACCCGAGATTCATTCGGTCTGAGAACACAAGCCGTTGCCCTAACCTCTATATATTAAAGAAAATATCGTAATTAATTCACAGACCCATCATGGCGCAGCCCAAACCACTAAGGGTAAAAACTTGAAATTTGGAGTGGATATTGATCTTACACCGTAGCCATCGTTTAAGTAGAGATTTTTCGAAATTTCATCTTTAAATGGATGAAATAGGGGTTGAAAAGTTTTTAGGAAATATATCGCTATTAACGCATATTAGAAGCTAGAATTACAAAAACTGGTATTTGGTTTCTCGGTAAGATATAAAAAGAATACATGACTCATCATCTCTTGAAATTTGACCACTAGGGGGTGAAATAGGGAATAAAAATTTTATGAAAATATTCCGTTGTATCAAAACATTCTTAAAGCTATGTCTATGAAAATTGTATTTGAGTTCTCTAGTGGAAGTAAGGAAATGTGTTAGTGGATGAAAGTTTCTATGGGAACTCGGAAAGCAGGATCAATAAAATTCTCCGAACCACTTTTTGCTCATAAGTGCATTCTGAAAATACCATACTTTTTTGTCCTTAGCGTGAAAAGTTTAGAGCGTATTGCAGTTTGTGAACTAAATCAAACAAAAGCTATTTATGCGACCACGACAAATCGGCTCTGTCAGGATTGCTTAGAAAGAGCAAGAGATGTTTCTCGGTGGAACTAATGTACGTTTATAACATTATTTTTCTTGTAATTACTATGCAAACTAATCATTACTGATGACAAAATAGATACCACGTTCAATAGCGACTGCTTGTGCAGGAATATCAGGAATATCCGTTTGAAATGACACAATTCAGCACCGTGTATGAGACTGGCGCTTATTACTTGTCACACTATAGAATCACTTATCCGATATTTCCTTCCTTTTTTGTTTTTAGTCACTGTAAGAAATGAAACAGCGGGCGCTAAGCCAGTTTAAAATAAAAATGTTTATGGCGATTAATAAAGCCACAGAGTTGTGTCTTTCCGTATATCTAAAACAAGTGACACGACAGTTTTTAAAAAATATCTGTGCTTCGTAAAAACGTGAATCTGCGAGCGACTGGTTATTCTTTCTCATGTTTATCAGCCTAAGATAATGAGAAGAGCAAAACCCATTTAGCTGCCGCACTGTTTCAAACAAGACGTAGGATACCCGTCTTGGTAAAAATTAAATTTCGTTACTTATTTGGGTTCCGCTATTTTCTTTCACTTTCTTTCCTTCTCGCTGTCTTCTTTCTTTATTTCTATTTTTCCTTTTCCTCCTTTTCCTTCCTTTTCCGTTTTCAAAATACAAGCGTCTCTTAATATTAATTTTCCTCTCCGTTAATAATCTTGCATGGTAAGCTCCGTTCTACCCTGTGGAAACTAATTGTAATATAACTTGCAGTGGCCGTGTCGGCTACAGGTAAATAAATGACTGAATGAAACCATTACCGCTCCACGCAGTAAGTTATTTTATTTGTGCTATGGGTCAATTTCAGTCGTTCTGTCTTTTTCGAGCGTATGTTTGCTAAACATTCGGCTGCACGTCATTGATTCACCATAACAAATTTACATGCTAGCCAAAATGTGGAAACCACAGGAAACCAGAAATAACTTCTCGACTGCTTGTGAGTTCATGTTTTGACGCGTTTGTAGAGACGTTGCATATGGTGCTTCAGTGACATGCAAACGTATTCTCGAAACCCACCTAACGGCGGAAACTGGCGATTAATACGAATAATTCACTCAATACATCTAGGCTGTGGAACCTCGTAAGAAAGAAGCAAGTGACTCGATTTGGTTAGAGCGGCATAAAAACCTTACAGCGAGAGAAATGTTTCCTAATTTACTTGTAGGCCTAAAATTCAGATAATTAGCACTAAAATTCAAATGTACAATAGGGGATAAATATTATGTATACCGAGCGCGGTGGCGCAGTGGTACACTGCGATCGCGTATTCCTGAGGACGACGGTTCGAACCTGTGTCTGGCCATCCTGATTTAAGTTTTCAGTGATTTCCGTAAATCGCTTCAGGCAAATGCTGGAATGATTCCTTTCAAAGGGCGCAGCCCACTTCCTTCCCCATACTTTCCTAATCTAAGGGGACCGACGAACTCACTGTTTGGTCTCCTCCCCCGAAGAACCAATCAACCTTACAATTTATGTGGGTGTTCGTAGTATTAGTCACTTTGAGACAAATGAGCAGCAACTGCGGGCTGATTATTATCTGTGTAGATATATTAAAAAATTATCCGTCGCAGTTTGTTGCTTCCTAGAAAACAACCAACGCAGAAATTGGCGTTATTCGTACTTAACCAAGTTGCGTATATTCAGCAGCAAGGTGCATCACTTTATCTTTGCTTCACTATTACGTAACTTTTAGTGATACGTTAATCGTCATCATTATTTTTTCCTGATAACAAATCTGCTCATCAGCATCTCTTATACCTGGCGGCATAGTCTGTTCGCATGAGCTACACCCTGAGTTCTTCCCTTAGATATCTTGCGCTCACAAGTGTTTCTGGCCCGTCAGTCTCAGGCGAAGCAGTTTCGGCAACCTCGCACTACCTGCGGAAATAAATGAACAAATAACCAAATACTAACGTAGCACTTATTAATTTTTACAAAAATGTTTAGCCCCCTGGAACGGAAACTGCTGAAAAGATACGGTCATGCTAGCTGTTTCTGCCCTACACAAGTACTGAATATACTGTCTCACACAGTAACAAAAACGAACAGGGAACGGATTTTTCAATTCAGTGACCTGCTAACTAAACAGACGGATAACATAATGTTTTATGTATTTACCAATGACTGTCTCTCAATGCAACAGCCACACAAAAATGAATTATGAGGCCAATCCGCCTTATTCTCGTTTCCGCCAATTCCCATCTCTGCTCTCTCTCTGTCTCTCTGTCTCTCTATCTCTCTCTCTCTCTCTCTCTCTCATCTCCCTCTCTCCTCCCTTCTCTCTTCCTACCTCACCTACTACATTGTACCTGCTCATAATCTTTCCATTTTCATAGATTAAGTAATAATATTGGGTGAATACACATTCAACTCTAGAAATTACGTACTTATCAACATTAGTACCAATATGCGACCAATAACTCGACTCATGCAGTGTACTAATAAACATAGCATACCTCGTGCTTTGCCTACAAAAATCTAAAAAGGAAAATTAACTGCCACTTCTCTGAGTAGTTTCGTTTTATTTTATTTCATATGTCTATGTAAACGAAAATAGTATGAAACATCTCACTTTAATGCAGCCTTAAACCAGAAACTAAACTGTATCCTTTGAGTCATCTAGTACAATTAGAAACAAGTCAGTTGTTTTATATGTATATAAAGAAGTTCTTCACCAACGCAGAAGATGAATATTTTGTGGCCAGTGGAGATAACCGATAATAATATTTTATTTGTTCGTTAATTTCGTCTGAGTAAAACTAAGAACTGTGTCGTTCATTTACCACTGTGTGACAAACAGGAGCAGATATAACGCCCAGAAATGTCTGCTACGAAACGTTTTGGAATACAGGAAATAAGGTATTGTGACTGAAGGTTGTCTACTAGAGGTAAAGAAATGCCCAATCTTCACACGTTAATGGCGACACTTTATGCAAAACTCGAAATATGTCTGGTGCGGATATCATAACAGTTAAGCTGTTACATCCAGTATCCATCCCTAACCCCATAAATATGGTAGGCATATATAATAATAAATAAACTTCTTACCAGATTAAACTTTGTTTTGAACTGTGACTTAAATAAGGACTAGCAGTCGTGGATGGAAAGATATAGAGGGTAAATGGCCTAACAACATGCTTGCTGTTGTTTCCAGAACAAAAGCGTTCTTGTGGCGGTATCTGTGCTGTTTTCAGAGAACCTTGTAGAGTAAAAACGTACCTGGTAAATATGGAGGAGCGTTGCCTCAAAATTTGAAGAGATAACGAGAAGTACCCATAAAAATGAAGCTATGAAGCCGGGACTTGGGTCATTCCTGGATAGCTCAACCGGTTGGGGCACAGCCCACAAAAGGCAAGATTCCGGGTTCGAGTCTCGAACTAAAAACATTTTAGTCGGCCAGGAAGTTTCTCGTATTCCAGAATATTACAGCAAAATGGAGTTTTATAGCCTGCAAGCCTGCAAACCACTCAACAGTGAAGGTGAAACTATGTGCTACGTTGGAGTACGAGACTCCCCGCACGTTACCGTATTGCACATACAAAGAAAAACTTGTACACCAAACAAAACAACTTTTTTTTACACCAAACAAAACAACTTTTTTTTCTCCCGCCGGACTCACGCAGAGCGTGTGGAGAGCCTGCTGACCATGTGCCAGTAAGTTCCATCTTCAGGTGAGCGATAGTTTTACGCTGCAAGATGAACCACCGGAAATGTAGGTAAGTCAATATATCATCACACAGTTTCCGAATGAGGCATTCTGTTTTGTTATTTGAAAAAGGCTGAGCATTTTGGCACAGTATGTTTGGATTGAGTTACAGGATCAAGTAGCTGCGATATCCTATGACATTGCTGGGAATGTTGATGCCAATTCTTATTGGTTGTCATCGGTGAAACCGGTGATGTAGTGTTGCTTAAGTAATGGCCGCTAGCACCTAAGATCTGGCACTGCTTTCTGTTGCCTGCATCGCTGTGTTTACGGAAAGTTTCAACTGTTACGAAATGTAGGGATAATCTCAAACGTGTTGTGCGGTTTGTAATTAACTCTTTGAGCAAAGTCTCTCTCTCTCTCTCTCTCTCTCTCTCTCTCTCTCTCTCAAACACACACATGAGCGCGTGCAGTTATAGTACTTCACATTCATAAAGTCTTGTGTAAAGTAGGTGTTGTCAAGCCGATATGTTTCAGTATGTTTCTTGAAGTTAATTCTGTTACACGTTCGATGCTTCACATCACTGGGACAGTGGTCAAAGATTTTCATGTCTGACTGCCGCAATCCTCTCCGTGCCACAATATGGTTAATTGTGGGTGGGACTGACGGATGACATCGAAAAAGTACAAAGAAGGGCAGCTCGTTTTGTATTATCGCGAAATAGGGGAGATAGTGTCACAGACATGATACGTGAAGTGGAGCGGCAATCATTAAAACAAAGGCGTTTTTCTTTGCGACGGGATCTTCTCATGAAATTTCAATCACCAGTTTTCTCCTCCGATTGCAAAAACATTCTGTTGGCACCCACCTACATAGGGAGAAATGATCATCACGATAAAATAAGAGAAATCAGGGCACGCACAGAAAAATTTAAGTGTTCGTTTTTCCCTTGTGCCGTTCGAGAGTGGAGCGGTAGAGAGACAGCTTGATGGTGGCTCATTGAACCCTCTGCCAGGCACTTTATTGTGAATTGCAGAGTAATCACGTAGATGTAGATGTAAATTGTGTAATTCATTTCTCCTTCTAGTAGCATATTTATGAATATTGACGTTGTTTCGAACAGTTATTGATTTTTAACGAATTTCGTAAGGGAATAAATGTATTTTATGGTTGTTGACATTTGTTTAAAGACCCGCCTACGAAAAGTTCTGTTGAAAAGAACAGTGCCGGCGTTCGCTTTAATCTATTTAGGGAAACCGTGGGAAATATAAATCTGGATGGCTAAACAGGAATTTGAAACCCACGCGTCCCCAATGCGAATCCAGCGCCTCACCCACTGCAGCACCTCGGTTGGTATGTGTAGGATTCAGGGTAAAGGAGACTCTTTAAGGAAAAAACGACAGCTTAGACCGAAGAGCGAAGTAAGAGATTGCTGTGGCTGTTCTTAACAAAAAGATTCCCACTAGTGACTTTAGACAACTACCGATAAAATAAACCGCAGTTTATGTTAGACCTAAACATTGTAAATGGTTGACACATCGAGAAGGATTTATTCTACCGTTTTACAAGTGTTCATAAGTTCCATGTTTCATAGTCTTTCACTGTTGAGGACATTGTGTCAGGGCGTTGACTACTAACCGAAATTGCTAAAACTCGACAGAGCTCCAGGGCCCGATGGAATCCCTAGGAGATTCTGTACAGCTTTTGGGGGCGAGTTAGCTTACGTTTTGCCCACAGTACAATCTAGATCCCATGTACAAAAAAACTTTGTCCAGTATTTGAAAGAAAGCACAGGTGACACGCATCTACAAGAAGGACAGCAGAAGAGATCCACAAAAATATCGTCCAGTGTCCAGGACTTCCACCTGTAGCAGAACATTAGAATATACTCTGAGCTTATACGTAATGGCGTATCTCTAACAGAATGACCTACCCCATGAAGAGTAGCATAGATTCCGAAAACATCGATCGTGTGAAACTGTGCTAGCACTTTTTTCACATGACATTCTGAAAGTCACGTATCAAGGCAGTCAGAAGTCAGGTAGATGCAGTAATCTTTGATTTTCGAAAACCATTTCACTCAATACCGTACCAAAATATAATAACGAGAGAAGTATATATAAAAGGACGCAGTGTGTTATCTTGTGCGGAGAATCGTCGACAGATGCGGAAATAACTTCAGATACGTCCCGGCGAAGTAGGATGGGACTCTCGTTGTTCATGTTGAACGTTAATGACCTGGCAAACACCATTAATATTACCCTCAGGCTTTTTCCAGATGATGCAGTTATCTATAATGAAGCCTCAAAAATATTCGCTCAGATCTTGATAGGATTTCAAAGTGGTGCAAAGACTGGTAACTTGTTTCAAGTGGTCATAAATTTAATTTGTACGCATCACAGAACGAAAAAAATGTTATGACTAAAATGCTGATGAGTCGTAATTGGAGTCAATCATCTACGTCCGCACCTACATGACAACACTGCAATTCACAGTTAAGTGCCTGGCAGAGGGTTCGTCGAACCACCTTAAAGCTATTTCTCTGTCGTTTTCCCGCGAATAGCGCGCGGGAAAAACGAGCACTTAAATCTATCAATGCGACCTCTCATTTCTTTTACTTTACTGCGATGATCATTGCTCCCTATATTGGAGGGCAATAAAAAATATTTTCGCGTTCGGAGGAGAAAACTGGTGACTGGAAACATTTCGTCGCAACGAAAAACCCCTATGTTTTATCGACTGCCATTCCAGCTCGCATATCATATCATAGAAACTTTCTCCCTGTTTCGCGGTAATACAAAGCGAGCTGTCCTTCTTTGAATTTTTACGATAAGCTCCGTCAATCCTAGCTGCTAACAATCCCGTACCAAGCAGCTGTACTCCAGAAGAGGCTGGAAAAGCTGAGTGCAGGACTCTTTGGTAGACCTGTTGCATATTTTAAGTGTTCTGTCGATAAAAAGCAGTCTTTGGTTCACTTTCCTCACGACATTATCCTTGTGATCGTTCCAATTTAGGTTATTCATAATTGTTATACCTAAGTATTTAGTTGAATTGACAGCCTTTACATTTGTGTAATTAGTCGTGTAATCGAAATTTAACTGAGTCCTTTTTGTACTCATGTAGATGATTCCACACCTTTCATTATATATAGTCAATTGCCACTTTTCGCACTAACAGGAGACTGCCTGTAACACTTCCAAGAGGAATGCCAGATATCTCTTCTGTTTTCTCGATGACTTTCCGTTAGTTTCTACGAACTGTGCCTTGTTTGACAGTAAATCACGAATCCGATCCGTAGGAACACAGCTTGATTAAAAATCGTCTTTGAGAGTGTCAATGGGCTTTTGGAAATCTAGAAATAGGGAATCAATCTGAGATTCCCCTTCGATAAGACTCATTACTTGGTGTGAATGAAAGTTAGTTGTGTTTAACAAGAACGAGCTTTGCAGAATCCGTGATGACTATTAGTCAATAGTTCGTTTTCTTCAAGTTAATTCATAATTAAAGAACCCTCAACATCGCAGCGCTTCAGCAATCGTTGGTTAATACATTAGAAAACTAGAAACCCGCCTCAATTGCGAAAAAAGCACCTAGTGTTAACCTAGGTTTCGGCGTAAATAACTACACCTTCTTCAGAACAATAAAACCCACAAGTGCCTAAGAAGACCTTTGTCAATTATTGAAGAAGGTGTAGTTATCTACGCCGAAACCTAGGTTAACACTAGTGTTTTTTTCGCAATCGAGGCGGGTTTCTAGTTTTTTAATTAATTCATAATATTCGAACACAATATATGTTCCAAAATCTTACCGCAGATGGGTGTCAGTGATACGAGTCTTCAATTGAGTGGCTTACACCTGCTTTCTTTCTTGAGTATTGTTGTGACCTGTGCAGCTGTCCAGTCTTTAGGTACGGATTGTTCGTCGAGTGACCGGTTGTATATGATTACTGAGTGAGTAATTTGGACAGGAGCACTTTCCTTTATTGATTTAAGCTGCCTCGCTACAGCGAGGATATCTACGTCCAAGTTACTCATATTGGCAGCTGTCATTGTTTCTAATTGTGGAATGTGTACTTCGTCTTCTTTGGCGAAGAAATTTTGGAAAACAGTTTCTAGTAACTCCGCTTTAGAGACGCCGTCATTATTAACATTGCTATCGCAAAGCGTCGGTATTGATTGTGTCTTGCCAGTGTTGTGTACTTTATATAAGATGAAGATCTCGTTGGGTTTCCTGCCAGATTTCGAGACAGAATTTCATGGCGGAAGCTATTGAAAGCATCTAGCAATGAAGTCCACGTTAAATTTCGAGCTTCAATAGAAATCACCCATCGTGGACATTTTGATTCTTTTAGACTTGGCATGTTCGTATGTTTCTTGTGCTACAGTGTACTGACCTGTTTTGTGTGCTGGCCGGGGTGGCCGAGCGGCTCTAGGCGCTATAGTCTGGAACCGCGCGACCGCTACGGTCGCAGGTTCGAATCCTGCCTCGGGCATGGATGTGTGTGATGTCCTTAGGTTAGTTAGGTTTAATTAGTTCTAAGTTCTAGGGGACTGATGACCTTAGAAGTTAAGTCCCATAGTGCTCAGAGCCATTTGAACCATTTTTTGTTTTGTGTACGTTGGGGGATCAGTATCATCTCCTATTAATTTATTTGGTATATATAGGGTGTTTCCGTTAAAGCGTGCAAAAATTTAACAGGACGTAGAGGTTGCTCCGCAGAACCATTTGAGATAGGGAACCTGGGGTCGGAGAAGCCAGCTTAAACAGCTAACAGGATTAAAATCACATTACAGTGTACTTTTTTACATGCATTAGTTATGGTTAACTGCAAATACCACCACTGACACAATGGACGTACCGTTTGTACTATATTTCACAAAATGTGCTGAAACTGACGGCAATCAATCTCAATGCATGACACCGACGAACAAGATTCTGATGCACCCTGACAAATATCCTTGGTGTGTTTCGAATCTCACCACAGGCAGCTACAATTCTGGCAACTAATCTCATCTTAGTAACCACTGAAGTCCCATACACAAGTGACTTTAGACACCACACTTATTAGGTGGTAGCCTTTAAATCGGCCGCGGTCCGTTAGTATACGTCGGACCCGCATGTCGCCACTATCAGTGATTGCAGACCGAGCACCGCCACACGGCAGGTCTAGAGAGACTTCCTAGCACTCGCCCCAGTTGTACAACCGACTTTGCTAGCGATGGTTCACTGACAAAATACGCTCTCATTTGCCGAGACGATAGTTAGCATAGCCTTCAGCTACGTCATTTGCTACGACCTAGCAAGGCGCCATTACCAGTTACTATTGATATTGAATCATGTACAGTCAAGAGGGACGCTCATCATTAATTGATTAAAGTTAAGTATTTCACCAGCTACGTCCGTTTCTCTAAATTCTAATTTTCTTGTCCTGTTCCAGACCTCACGCCAGCCTGCGTGAGCTAAAACGCGTGCCTTTCGGCTTCCTCTAGTCACACGGTGTTGGCTCTCCTGCCAACCCACAACAGATAATAATGAAGGGGATTCAGGTCAGGTGGCCTCTCAGGCCATGGAGCAGGACCGCTCCTGTCAGTCCAGCGACCAGGAAATACAGCAATGAGACGACTGCGGACATCCAGACTGAAGTAAAGCGGCGCACCTTCATGTACAGGGCGTCCAGAAAAGGGCTCCCTCATTTCAAAATTAAATATCTCGAAAACAAAGATCGAGAGAGGAATGCAGTAAACGGTATGTTTATTGTGAAACCTGTAAGAAGTTTATACAGCAGTTTGAATTAATAGTTACAAAAGCTGCCAACAGATGGCGCTGTACGCTGTACAGCTCATATCAGCATACATAAGTGAAATAATCGTATGAAAACAATCTTTGCAAACAATCACATCACAATGTTTTCAAAATGTTCACCATTGTCACTACAGAGGTGGTGCAAACGAAGAATGAAATTCACCATCACATTTCGTAGTGTCTCAACAGAAATGGATGCACATGCCACAGAGATCGCCGATTAAAGCTCGTCTAGCGTGGCGGGATGCTTCGGGTAGACCATGTCTTTCACTGTGCCCCACAAAAAAAAGTCACAGGGAGTCAGATCCGGCGAATATGGAGCCCAATCCATGCCTGCACCAGTAAATTTGGGATATTCCAAAGCAATGACTCGATTTCCGAAGTATTCCTCAAGAAAGCGAAACACTTGTTCGGTCCGATGTGGTCGAGCTCCATCTTGCATAAACCATTCAGTACCTGGTCGATCCTCTAACGCTTGCTGTGTGGCGACAAATTGTTCCAAAATTGCAACGTAACGTGCACCAGTGACCGTTTCTCGAATGAAAAAAGGGCCAATAATGCCTCTACTGCATACTGCAGCCCACATAGTAACTTCAGGAGAATACAGGGGTTTCGCTTCACACCAATATGGCTTTTCGGAACCCCAAAATCGCCAGTTCTGCTTATGCACGTATCCATTCAGGTCGAAGTGTGCTTCATCTGTAAACCAGATGCAGCCAACATCAAATCCTTCACTATTAATCATTGTGAGCATCTGATTAGCAAAGGCAACCCTTTGTAGCACATCTCGTACGGGTATGGCCTGGTGCGTTTGAATTTTGAACGGAAACATGTGTAGGCTCTTTCTCAGTATTTTCTGCGTGCTGCAACGCTTCAAACCAGTCTCAGATGCAATTCTACGGACGGATGACATTGGATTTCGCTGAATAATTCCAGAAACTGTGGCGATATTTTCAGGCGTAACTGAGGTTTGCTTGCGGCCAACATGCCCCACTACTGTAGATCATCAGTTACGCTGCCTGTTCGTTGAAATTTTGCGAAGAGCGTACGAATGGTTTTCGCATCGGGTCCTTATGGAACATTAAATCGTGGTTGAAAACTTCACCTTGTTGCCGTAGGACTCTCTTCTAACCTGTGGTACTCTAGCACCAGAAAAACGCGTTGCTCAATGGAGTACATGGTTTTAATTCCTTCCTTTGGTACGCTAACCACCTTTCACGTTTCAATAGTGGAACTGATCGCTCTGGGCTTCGGATCACTATTTATATTAGGCATTACGTATGGCGAGTACAGCGCCATCTGTTAACAGCTTTTGCAACTATTATTTCAAACTGCTGTATAAACTTCTTACAGCTTTCACAATAAACATATCGTTTACTGCATTCCTTTATCGATCTTTGTTTTCGAGATATTTAATTTTGAAATCAGGGAGTCCTTTTCTGGACACCCTGTACTTTTCACTTCGTCTCACGAACAGCCAAGGGTATGTTCTCCAACAACTCAGGTAGAACTCTTTGCACAAACTTCAAGTGCAGGTGGCCGTTCAGATGGCCAGGTAGAAGACATGACCCAATGAGATTGTCACCTAGAATGCCGGCCTAGATATTCACAAGAAAACGTATTTGATGAGACTCTACTACAGCGCGAGGGTATCCCTCATTCCACATATGGCTGTTTCTGCTGTTCGAAATACCATCACGATTAAATGAGACCTTGTCAGTAAACAGCACGATGTGGAGGAAATCTGGCAGATGAATCTATTGTTGGAGCAACCACTGACACAATGCGACCCTTTTTTGCAAAGTCAGTCGCAAGCAATGGACGGACTCTTTGTGGGTTATGTGGGTGTAATTGTTATTCGTGGAGTACTCGACACACGCTATGTGTGCAGCGCAGTGTAATGGGGTCCGCTGCAACACATTCCAACATCATCTTTTCAAAACCTGGTGTGCGAGTGGTCCTCATGTTGCCGGGTCCCTCGTTTCTTCTTTCCAATGGACCAGTCTCCCGCATTCGCTTGATCGAGAGAAATATTCACTCTTCGTCACGGATGATGCCTGTTAGGAAATCGTTCCCCGTACAGCCTTTCGGCAGCGAGAGCACTGCAACGTACTTCCCCCTACACAAGGTGCATGTCAGTGAGTTCTGCGTAACTGCACCGGTACAGTTCCATCCTATTGTGCTTTACGTCTCTGAATACCACTGAGTAATGAATGAATATATCGTTGATTTATAGTATGTTTTGTCATGGGACAATGTCAGTACGATACAACAGAGCCACCTTATGGACAAGTAAAGTAAACAAAGCCTGCATCATGACTTCCGAGTAATCAAACTCGCCTTCTTGTTTCATTGCAGGAAATAAAGAATGTACATGTAAATGAACAGCACGGTACGTGTAAACTTGTACACATTTTATTTGTAAATAACCCGGAAAACAGCAATGCTAGACAAAGCGGTAGACTTCCATATCTTCTTAAGCTGGCTTCTCCGACATCAGGTTTCCTACCTCAAATTGTTCAGAGGAGCATTCTCTGTGTCTTGTTACATTTTTTCGCGCCATTACAGAAACGCCCTGTATATCTCAGTCGCCGTCGATACTATTTATTCGAATTTAAGCCACATCCGAACTAAGCTTACACAGTTTGGAACGAATGGAGACTGTCTATAAGCAACGCACCAAGCGAATTTTTATGCGCTTTTTTAAACAGACATGATTTGCGTATATTTGTGGTGGATTTGAATGTTACGGTATTCACTTTCGCTACAGTGACCTTGTGCCCACTAATCCCTGTATCCGTCATGATTGTCCCTATTTTTTCAGGCTTATTTGTTGCTAAAAGGCCAAACGTGTTTTCACAGCCATTTACACTTCGAGTGGGTTCCTGAACTAATTGTCCAACTGTCCCCGTTGATATTTATCAACGCCTGTAAGCAGCTAAAGGTCTAGATTTCATTATAATTCCATTCTTCGAGAGCTGCAAGATCACAAATGATATCTGTACAGATACCAGCTTCATATATTTACACTTCAAGAGGGTTCCTCAACTAATTGTCCAAAATAATTTTCGGAGAAAGCATTCAGTACGATTTCGGACGACGTTTCATGCCAACGCCGACTTTAAACATCTATTTTCACCAGCATTTCGGGGATATAAGAACGTAGGCTTCCGCGGCCGGTGCCATAGTCATTAAAATTCTTCTGGGTATTATACCGCGTCATTGCAAAAACTAACAACAATAATAAACAAAAACCGACGTTTCGGCCGAATTGTAACGGCCTTCCTCAGGGCACGACTGCTTTTGCAGGGTGATAGGTGCTTCTATTTACTATTATGCCGCGTCATTGCAAAAACTAACAACAATAATAAACAAAAACCGATGTTTCGGCCGAATTGTAACGGCCTTCCTCAGGGCACGACTGCTTTTGCAGGGTGATAGGTGCTTCTATTTACTATTATGCCGCGTCATTGCAAAAACTAACAACAATAATAAACAAAAACCGACGTTTCGGCCGAATTGTAACGGCCTTCCTCAGGGCACGACTGCTTTTGCAGGGTGATAGGTGCTTCTATTTACTGCAGACTATCGATGTATGAAGTCACTGTTGTAAAACGTTTAATTGGCACTCTGACATGATTGGCTAGTCATGAAGTAAGGGAAGATGGAAGGAAAGAGGCTATTCCTGGATGTCCATGTCGTCAACGATTGGTAGCTGTCCGCCAATCAGCGTTCGGCTTCTTTCTGCGCCGGCTGGTGTGGCCGAGAGGTTCTAGGCGCTACAGTCTGGAACCGGGGGACCGCTACGGTCGCAGGTTCGAATCCTGCCTCGGCCATCGATGTGTGTGATGTCCTTAGGTTAGTTAGGTTTAAGTAGTTCTAAGTTCTGGGGGACTGATGACCTCAGAAGTTAAGTCCCATAGTGCTCAGAGCCACTTGAACGACTAGCCACTTCTGGTCTGCAAGTTTTCCTCCTGGTGTGCGCGGAGGTGGACTGACAGTTGCTCTACAGCTGTTTGTGCAGATACGTCTGCGTCCCGTGCAGCTTCTGCCCCGCGACCGCTCGCGGCCCGTTGGACTGGGATGGCCGGCAGCCAGGACGCCGGGGGTTTGTATACATCTTCTCTGTTGATGTTGTCAGGCTGCTTAATAATTTCGATCGCCTCCCGTATTTTGCGTTCTCACATCCACGATTCTTTCGCCAGTACTCGGGCTTCCTGGACCCTGATAGGTTGTCCACAATCACGGTGGTTTTCCGCTATCGTCGATTTATTATGTTGTTGTAATCGTACATAGCGTTCGTGTTCTGCTACTCGTAAGCTGACGGGTCTCCCTGTTTCTCCTATGTAGGCAGCTCCGCACTCACACCGTATTTCGTAAACAGCTGCAGTGTTAAGATTGTTGACTACATCCTTGGTGGAACGTATCATTTCGTGGATCCTGTGACTGTTCGAAAAATCGGTTTGAAACCTCGTCGGCGGAGGACGTTGCCTAGCCGTTCACTGACGCCTTTTACATATGGTAAGTGTACCAGTGGAAGCTTCTCTTCTTTGCCTTCTTCTCGTGTTCTGCTCCCTTTGGTTTTAGCTACCTTTCTTATGATGTTGTCATCATATCCGTTGGCACGAAACGTGTGTTGTAGCTCCTTTAATTCTTCTTTGATGTTATTTTCATCGCTTATCCGGTAGGCTCGGGCAGTTAACGCATGCAGAACAGAATACTTTTGAGCTGGGTGGTGGTGGCTCTCCGCGTGCAGGTACCGATTAGTGTGCGTTGGTTTCCGGTACACTTTGTGTCCCAGTTTACCTTCGGCAGCTCTGTATACTTCCACATCCAGAAATGGCAAGGTACCATTGTTTTCAGTCTCATGTGTGAACTTTATATTTTAGTGCAGGCTATATAAGGGCTGGAGGAAGTTTCCCAATTCCTCTTCCCCGTGAGGCCAGATAACGAATGTGTCGTCAACATATCGTAGCCAACAACTCGGACGGAACGGAGCAGAAGCTAGGCCCGTTTGCTCAAAGGCTTCCATGAAGATGTCCGCATGGCGATAGTTTCCCTTCATCTACCTGCTCCAATATCACTGTTGGCCACCTGCACATTGCGAATTCCATTATCTGATTATTTGTGATATGAGTTCAAAACTGATGCCTCTTTCCTGGGCGAAATTTAAATGAAATTCGACTTTTGAGGAGCGACTTCCAATGGATAAGTGAAGGGTATCAAAGAAAACGTGGAAGGAGGGTAAATCGGCTTGGATTTGGAAAGGTTTATTGCATACAATAAAAAATATGAACATTTCAAATTAATTAATATGTGTAAATAAGTTAACCGGAGCCAGTGGTAAGACGAATTTCATAATATTACTGATTTACTAGGCATTACTAAACGACTTGGCTGCGTATAATTCGGCTCAGAGCGCATTTGGGGTGTGTGGCATTGCAGTGTATTGTTAACCGGTTATGCACATTAATCAGCGTGTGGAAAACTTAACAAACAGAATGAAAGGCCTAATTTAATCTGCGCGGGGAAACAGCTTTAGGATTAACACATATAACTCAGCAAATGTGGGGGTGTTTCTAATACTACAACTGAAATTCAACTCAGTATCAAATGAACTTTTTTTGTGAGACAAGTTGACGAGATGCAAAAACATTAACATGCAATTAGACTCAGCTGCTGGTGCCTGCTTCATTGTACACGAGTAAGAGAATTAACACAAAATATCTAACGTTATAGGTCGTGGACAGTAAATAGTTGGCGAAATGAGGATAGCGGAATGATTAGGAACACACGCACTTCGACATTCACACTAGGACAATGTAGATAGGGTAAAAGAACGAGAAGAATAGAAGCCTACACCATAAGCACTCACAGTAGGCAAACAGGACTTGCTCCCTCAGCCAGATGCGTCAATAGTGGAATATATAAAATTCACAGATTAAAACTATGTAGACACAGCGTCAGATAGAATTTAGATTAGAATAGTGACTGAAACGGGCCACACAGGAACCACGTAGCAGAAGAGGTTGGCACGCAGAAGGAAGCGAAAATTCGACAGTTACAAAAACGGTAGAAGTACCGTTAATTATTGAGCGCTCCTCGTATGCTGCACTAATTTCACTTCTTCCAACTTCATGCACAATGTTCTAACCCAACAACTAATATCGTATACGCTATTAGACAAGATCCTATCCTCACCCCGAACCCGAGATTAGTAAATGCGAACTAATTCATACATGAGTATTTTGGAAGATATTCCTTAAAAATCAGTCCTCCTAACTGTTTGAAGTACTCCTCCTGTTGGATTATCTGACAAATCTTATCCTGCAATGTTTCTTTTGCTAATGGACACAGCAGTTTTAGCACGTCAGTATTACCTGCATTATATATTTTGCTCACTTCCAAAAGACATCTTAATATATTTTTCAAATGCGGAGGCGGCTCTAACGCCATAGGTCCCATTTTTTGTAATACTGGCCCAAATGGATTCGGAAGGTTTGCAAACTGATATGAAGGAAAACAATTCAACGTTTTCATCTCTTCTTCCTTTCAGGACCGCAAATTGATTTCCTCTACTTCACCATTTACTTCCAATAGTCTAGCCACTTCAGTAACAACCACTCACTTTATACCCACTTTCAGAAAATATTGTAATCTAGTCATTTAGTTTATATTTTAGAACTTTGAAAAAATATTAATCGTTTTTGATCAGTCCTTTCACGACATTCCAAAAATGTCTTAAATTTTTAAGTTAAGCTGAACCCAAAAACTTAAATCAAAGTAGTAGATGTCACTTTCCCCACTGAATGCTATTTTCAGGTTCGAGACCTTACTTACGCACTGAAAAGTATGTTGTGCGTAAAAGTCAACAAAAACGAAAGAAATTTTCCTTTTTAAAATGTTTATCTGGTGGTCATCAAGCACCTCCAGCTTGGTAAGCCCGTTATTGAAAATGCACTGATGTTGCTAAGAGTGTGGTAAAATATACTTTCAGATCCTGGATCCTACATACACATCGGTACTTCCTTATGTTTATGCTTATCCATTACGGATATTTTAGAACCGTGACTGCATACTGAATGTAAATAAGTTATACAAAACTGCAACCAGTCACTTTTTTGAATAGTTATGTTTTATTCCATGAACTGGTTTTCGAACCTATAAGAACTGGACATCAGAATGGAGGCAGACAGATGGACACTAACCGAAGAAAGCCGCCTATTCTGTCGCAGTAAGTAAAAAACTAAATTTACGTCCATATCGACAGACAAGCTATAGCCATGGCGATACATTAAAGTGTGTTCCATCTTTTTGTCATAGAGCCAGCACCCAGCATTATGCTACCAATAATGATGCAACTTCCTGAAACCATCTGAAGATGAAACTGAAAACATTCGAAAACCGGTTCATGGAATAAAAAATAATTATTCAAAAAAGTGACTGGTTGCAATTTTGTATACCTTATTTACTTCCTTATGTTGTTAATATAAGTTAACAACAGTTAGCAGATTTTGTAATTTTTTTCAATTTTTAAGATGGGCATAGAGTGCTTCCCTTTGGTAATGCGCGTAATGGAAAAGGCTTTGGTATTGCTAGGATTAATAGTAAACATCTTCGCAATCCCCAACGCCTGTTCCACAGCGTCTATTACAGAGTTTGCATAGTATCTCCGAAGCG
The DNA here is from genome assembly GCF_023864275.1 of Schistocerca cancellata. Taxonomy (NCBI): domain Eukaryota; kingdom Metazoa; phylum Arthropoda; class Insecta; order Orthoptera; family Acrididae; genus Schistocerca; species Schistocerca cancellata. The sequence continues at coordinate 616,175,003 of NC_064631.1, read as the reverse complement.
CTTCCCAGTTTATTAAACGAGCCTGTGACGAAACGAATCACTCACTATTCTTTGGACCTTTTACGCGTAATGCTAGTTGGTAGGGGTCCCAGACTGACGAGCGATTATCGTGAATCGATCAAACCAGTATGATGCAAGGCACTTCTTTAGTGGATGAATTACATTTCTTTTTGCAACTGACAGTTTTTTCGTCCCAGTAGGAACGACGAGTTGGGTTTTCTAGGAAGTACAGATCCAACCACGAAGCTATTCCCGAATGCCGTAAAATCGTATTTTGCTCACTAAGCGACAGCGCAAAACTGTATCAGACCAGCTCCGTAAGTTAAGAAACAAGAAATCAACCTGGGTGCCGGTGTGGACGAACGGTGTTGGGTTGCATGAGACTCTTGTTTGCGGTGTCCATGTTGACTGTGACCGAGGTTTCCGCTCTCCAAAATAGCCAGACTCTTCCTTATTTCTGTCCTTTGACACTGGAAACTGTGAAAACCGCATGTGTCTGGGGACTGTAGTCGTAAACTCTTAACAACACGCACATCAAATTTATTAAACAGTATAACAACTCAAAGTGCTTACGTAAGAAGGAACAAACAAGGAAACAGACCTGAGTTTATGAAATGATCCTAGAGTCATAGTACAATACGCTATGAAATACTTGATCCAGTGGAATTAATCACTTTATAATAAAGTCTCATAATAAAAAAGCAGTCACCTAAGACAATAGCATAAAGTATCAGTATCTAGACCCAGTGGGATCAGAAACTTTACAGTAAGTGGCGCGAATTAAAATCCCGATATAACAACACGGCAACAGGAGAACACAAGGAAACCGAACAAAGGGTCTTAGTCCACTATTTACTCATGCAATGCACCCAACCAAGGCTGACTCCTTAATGTAAGACTAGACAGACAACGCAGATGGACTGCTACAATCCACATAATGGCGTAAACGTATACAGTTGAAAGTACCCGATATTCTTAGTAAATATGGGCTCTAAAATGCATACCTTAAGAGCTAAGAGCAATTCTTCGTATTCGAGGCTCAAAATGGCTCTGAGCACTATGGGACTCAACTTCTAAGGTCATCAGTCTTCGTATTCGATACTGTGAACCACATCTTTTCTACTGCAAGCTCCTCGCTACTCATATTCTGGGAGGATATAGTATGTCCCAAAACAAGACAAAGTGGCCAGTAAATATGGGCTCTGAACTGCGTACTTTAAAAGCAATGAGCGCTTTTTTCATTAGAACAGATGTGTTTCACAGCAGTGAAGATGAACAAGTGCTCAGAATTCTTACGATATGCCGTTATAAGGTCCATGTATACGGAAATATATTTGTTTCTACGTACTTGCTTCTGTGTACTTACAATTGTATGCGTTTACGACGTTAATTATGACACACACTGCAAAATTCTCCTCTACAGATTCCAAGCGAAACAGAGGCCTCTTAGTGTCTCACGAACGTAATCTCTTTGTAACTTAAGTAGGGCCCAACCGTTTGCATGACAATATAGCACTAGAGTCTCTTCTAAGAGTCCTGGCAGTAAACATCTTACAGCAAGAACTTCCTCCCAGCTGCTCCGTCTCCCCAGGATGCGCGAGGGCCAAATCCGTATGTTCCTCCTGCTGGAACGGTGTCCGCTGTGGACGAAAAGCCAGATTCTCCCTCGGCAGTCAAACCATCCAGATGTCTCGCTGCTCCGCCAAGCTTTCTGCTTCATCTCCAGGCTCCAATTTGGTAGAAGGGTCAGCTTTCGCTGGCCAGTTTCAACGGCCTCCTGGTTTTCATGACGGCTGCAGCCATCGAGTTTTCCATCAACACAGGGCAACTGTTATCAGACAATTCCCGGGTCAGCCACGCCAGAAACTTCAGTAGGCTCTGCCGGCGCACCGTGCCAAGCACTGTGCCGAACCAGAAGTCTCCCTCGCAGCTGCCGATGGGAGTCCAACGTTGGCTCCAAGTAGATCTGGTCGTCAACCTGGAAACCACTCTCACTTCACGCTGTATGTCGCCTCACCGCGGCGCTGCACTCGCAGAAAGTCACACCCCGTAGCTCGACTGGGGCGCATGAGCGACGCTTGACGAACAGCTGCATTGAACTGTGCTGGGAATTGCTAATTCAAGGCACAGTAATATCTAATACCAGATTTCATTGAGAAAAATCTTTGTTCGCATTTATCACTATACTCTTGCCTCGGCAAGACAAGACCATATCAGGACAATTCTTTTCCTTCCACTAGAGTGTCGTTCGCAGTTTCGATGTTGAGCAAGTCGCTATTATCTATTCAACTACCCTTCATCATCATCGCTTTTGTTTTGTTTACCCTCAAGCAGCCCATTTGTTTATTCACGTCTTATAAATCTTCTTTACATCCGGTGCGAATGGCTATGTTACCTATGAACATCAGCACTGTTGTCAGTTTCCACTGCTACCAGATGACTCATCGGATGTTTTCTTCCACTTTCTATATATTGCTTTCTCGACGCCAAGCTAAACGAGAAGTGATAAGTAGCAAAAAAAAAAAAAAAAAAAAAAGTCCAACGATTTTTTAAAAGTCAGCCACCTTCCTCTCCTAATGCCCTGGGCCTTTCCCTGGCAGAGAGAAGAACCAGAGAAATCGCATTCACCAGTGCAAGGTCACATTTTTATGCGATTTACCTTTTCACAAAGTTTCACCTCAGCCACTACTGAGCGGCTGCCGAAATAAGAAAAATAAAATTTCGTTGTGTAAAGATTCCTCTTCTGTTTAGAATAATAACTCGGTCCGAGACCTTTTGACTGTCCAAGGTTATTTATAGTGCAAACGAAAGTTGAGGCGTTTTGTGTACTTAAAAATGGAAATCTCCTTGTGCTAAAAAAGAAAGTGCAGATGAGATGATTCAGCGGTCAGAAAGAAGCGACTATGACTCTACGTTAAACCAACGAAAAGAAAGAGAAGAAAATCAAATTCTCTGGACCAGAGTCGAACCCACAGGAATTCATATAGGAGATAAGGTGAGTTTCAGACAGCGTTGAAACACTCTATGATACTTGCAGTGCAGCTTATCTCAGATTTTCTAGTCTTCTACATCGGTTCCTGCGAGAGTCACGATACAATGAATTGTGTGCCCCATCTTCGATACAGGTTGTAAGTGGGCTGCTTCTGAGTTGGCAGCACTGTGTAGCACTTTGCATTGGATCTGTGACTGCGCTTTCTTTGTAAGAGACTCTGTGGCAGGTTGGACTCGTTGCTGGAAGTTAATCGCCAATAGTGTTGAGCAGTTGGAAGTTAGTCGCCAGCAGTGATGGAAGTACTGTTGGGCAGTTGGAGGTGAACAGCCAGCAGTGATGGATGTTAGATGTGAGAAGTTAGCAATGATGGAGGGTAGAGGTCTGAAGTGTTAGCGTAGGCTAACGATCTGGAAGTACCAGACATGGAGACTGAAAATTATTCATGATTATATATCTTTGTATTGGATGTCAATGACGACTTATATTCGTTTTTGAACTGGATGTCACATTATTAAGGTAAAAAATACATTATTTGGTTTGCAACAAAATCTTTCCATTGCTAACAACATGCTATTAGTAGTTAGTGGCTTTAGTATTTAGAATCTTTTATTTAGCTGGCAGTATTGACGCTCGCTGTATTGCAGTAGTTCACGTAATGAAGATTTTTGTGAGGTAAGTGCTTAATGAAATGCATAGGTTATTGACAGGATTGCTTCTTATTCAGGGCCATTTTTTTGTATTAATTATTTGAAGGTCGATTGTAATTTTTTTTGGGCAATCAGATTGCGTAGCGCCAGAATATTGTGGGTCAGTGTTGACATGACAAAGAAAAGTAAAGAGAAAGTAGGCTCAGTACGTTCAGTTTTACTCAGCTGTTTCATAATCAAATAACGTAGAAGTTTCATCTTCTAGGTCATTCAGAAATTTAAGTACAGACACACACATTTAAATAAAGAAGTTTCAAGGTGAATGGGATCAGTGGGGCAATGAACAGTCTTTTAAGCTTATGTGTGTCTGCAGCACTATTAGAATGATGGAGGCACGCCTACTTTAGTACTATTGTTTGGTTCAGCTGCCTGGTAATTACCACAAAGTAGGATGAGTGAGTCATCGGTCTTTCGATGTACCACTTTTCTGATAAACTGGAGGAACTTGTTTGAAGACTGACCCCCCTTAGTTGGTGGCGAAAGTTGAATATACATCTCAGGCTCTTCGCTGATCATCATTGCTGTAGTTCTTCCATAATTATTTGCAACGATAATTCGCTGCAGTGGGAATCCATGTTCTATTTATGTTACACAATCCTCACAGTAGCTTAAAAATAGTACGAGTAAAGTTCAATTTACATTACTGGAATACCTGACTCGGAATCTCCTCCTTGCGTCAGAATTACACTCAAGTACGGATTTCACTACGCTAACAATCAAACAGTGAGCCTCGCCAGTGGCTTTAAGCTGTGAAGAGTCCTGTTCTCCTAACTTCTCCTCAACTCGCAAGTAAATCAACAAATTTATAAATGATCATGTTAAGTGTTTGTGCAAAATAAACACCTTAGTCCGGTTAAGTAGGCGCCAGAGTGTCGCAGTGTCGCACCGACATCCTGAACTCGTAAATGTTCAAATGTGTGTGAAATCTTATGGGACTTAACTGCTAAGGTCATCAGTCCCTAAGCTTACACACTACTTAACCTAAATTATCCTAAGGACAAACACACACACCCATGCCCGAGGGAGGACTCGAACCACCGCCGGGATCAGCCGCACAGTCCATGACTGCAGCGCCTTAGAGCGCACGGCTAATCGCGCGCGGCGATTCGTAAATGGCCAGCGCCGTCCACGCCGGACACGTCACATAGCTTACTTAACCACAGGCAAAGATATGTTAGTCTGTAGCTTAACGTAAAATTCAGGACGATGCCCTGCGGTCTGCTGGTCGCTCACCTGACCTTCCAAGGTACCAGGCGGGTAAACATGGAAAGCGGCGGACGCCGCCCGTATTTACAGTGCGGTGTGGTCCCTGGTTTTGCAACTCCCAGGGCGAGCCGGATGTGCCTTCCGAGAGATTACTAATTGCGGGCCTCCTGAGGCTGCACGTCAGCCGTGCGTCCCTTCATGCAGAGCCATAGAAGCATGTCCCAGGCGTCCTCGCTCCCAACTGTCTGTCCCAGAGGCAAAAGAACTCTGTCATTACATGTTGCAAATTTATTTAACTGTTGATGAATGACAGCCAGCCACAAATATTTTTTAAACGTTGTATTTTAGTGCGATAACCGGTATCGGGCTACCATGCCCATCTTCAGATGGCTAATATTTTCAGTTACATAGCTATTTTGACCAAGACCAAGTTGTCTGCTCCTACACTACACAACAATATATATGAATATTTAGTGCCACATTATAAGTTGTTTCATTAGAAAAAAAGGTGCTGAAGTGGTTGCATTTGTGTACATATAACGTGAAACAGATGTTTTCACTTCGTAAGTTCCAGTAGGTGGCGATTAGTCTTGTTATGGTCCATGTGATGTTCCAGGTCGATGTATATGTTGAATTGCGAGCAGCACACATATTGTAAATAAATCATTGTAGCACACGTCATAATACTCTTAACGTCGGCGTTGAGCGTCACACATGTGCTATACACTTCATGTTTTTGATTACAATGCAAAGATTATCATTAAGCAAAGATATAATGATATAATTCAGTTCTTACAGAAAAGGATGTCCACAGAGCAGAGACGATGTGTGCGATCTGCGAAATGCAATATGTTAACAACAGAAAAATATCCGCACTCTGAGAGTAAATGACTTATTAAAAGACAAAAGGAGAAATTGTTTTCAGTACGTCATCTTTTTTTTTCAATGTAACTGCCAGCGGAAATTTTGACGACCTGCTTTTAAGCCAACTGATTGCATGCAATGAATCACACATTTATGTACAGACATTTATTTATTGAGACATTATTTAACATTTCAGATTATAAGTTAGTTGCAAGAAATACAAAATTATAACGTTGGAGGTTGGGATGGGAGCAACACGCTGCAATTTCAAAGTCAGTACAGTTTAGAGTGTTAGGGGTCTAACCCTTGTTTAGCTTCTGTTTACAGCCAAAGAAAATTATTAAGAAAATCATTATTGACTAGCTCCAGCTGCTCATTTGGCATGCTTTGTGGTGAGCTGATGGAGTGAATTTGTCTTTCTAGTTCCTCTAACATTATTGCCCCGGTGGAGACTTTGAAAACCTTATTGAAACTATTCGCACACTTGTAAATTTCAATGGTTTCCTTGAAAATATGGGCGCTGTACTTCATCTCCACTGCAAGAATCTGCACGTACGACTGTACTGCATACCGTGTACACGTGGAAAAGTCTGTGTTTGAATGACGGAACGTTCCATCAATAGCAGTCTCATCTCACATACGAGGTGCGACAACAAAGTAATGAGACTGATTTGAAGAAAAAAATGTTGCTTACCGTTTTAGTCACGTTTAGCGTTGTCTCCTTTAAAGTAGTTCCCTTCTGATTGCACACACTTTTTCCAGCGCTTCTGCCACTGATGGTAACATTTCTGGAATTCATCTTCTGTAATATCCTCCAAGACCCTCGTCACAGCTTTTTCGGCATCTTGTGTTGTTTGAAAATGGTGTCCCTTAACCGCCGTTTTGACTCTTGGAAATAGAAAAAAGTCGCACAGAGCGATATCTGGTGAATAAGGTGGCTGCGGTAGTACTGAAATTAGTTTTGAGGTTAAAAATTGCTGTACTGACAGACCAGTATGGGATGGCGCATTATCATGATGCAGAATCCAACTATCAGCAATGTTGGCGCGGACACGAAGAACTCTTTTACGAAGTCTTTCTAAAATTTCTTTGTAGTAATATTGGTTAACTGTTTGTCCAGGAGGCACCCACTCTTTATGAACAATTTCCTTGTAACCAAAGAAGCACATAAGCATTCATTTCACTTTTGACTTTGACATTCGAGGTTTTTTTTTTTTTGTCTGGGTGATGCCTTTGAGCACCACTGCGAACTTTGGTGTTTTGTCTCTGGATCTTACTGAAAAAAAAAAAAACAACTTTCATCACCAGTGATAACAGGGCTCAACAATTCTGGATTTATTTCCGTTTGCTCTAACAGATTGGCTGCCACATTTTTCCGTGTTTCTCGCTGTTGTGGTGTGAGATTTTTGGGGACCATTTTTGCACAAATCTTTCTCATACCAAGATCTTCAGTTATTTTAAGATGAACCATTTCTCGATTGATGTTCAGTTCTTCTGTAATAATTTTAACGGATAATCTTCGATCAGATCGTACGAGTTCACGCATTCTCTCCAAGTTGACATCTGTCCGTGAGGCTGATGGTCGTCCACTGTGGTCTTCATCTTCAACATTCGTTCTATCTTCACTAAACATTTTATACCAACGAAAAACTTGAGCTCTTGACATAACCTCCTCTCCAAAAGCCTTCTGAAGCTTACTGTAAGTCGTCGTCGCGTTTTCACCCAATTTAACGCAAAAAATGGCATACCATTGCGCAATATTATGCGGTTCCATTTCCGTGACGAGAGACACAAACGAGTGTTAACTTATTACAGCACAACTCACGACTGAGCAGTTGCATCGATGTGCCACTTGGACTAGAAGCAGCTTATAGACCAAGGTCAAAGATATTGTGCCTACACAAGCCTGCAGGGTTGTTACATCTTGCAGAGAAAATCAGTCTCATTACTTTATTGTCGCACCTCTTAAACGGAATTGCGGGGTGTGACAGATACAGAAACCATAATGGTGGAACATGCACTGTGGGAGGCCTACCAAGTAATAAACTTCGCCGACACGCAGGTTCTCGCTGTGCAGAAGAACTACCATGCTGGTTTATTCATGGAAGCCATGCGAAATTTACAAGGGCGATAATAGTTTCAAATAGAATTTTTTTTAAAAAATAGATGGAGCCTGTATTATTCACAATAGTGAACGACCGCTGCATGTAATATGGGGAAAGCCACAGCTACACTGAGCTGACAGAAGTCGTTTGACACCTCCTAATCTCGTGTCGGACCTCCTTTTGCCCTGCATAGTGCAGCAACTCGGCGTGTCGTGGACTCAACAGGTCGTTGAAGTCCGCCACACAGCTACTGAACGGTGCTGCCTCAGTACCTGTCCATAACAGCGGAAGTGACGCCTGTTGCAAATTTTGTGCGCGAACTGAGTTCTCGACTGTGTCCCATAAATGATCGATGGAACTCACATCGGGCAACCCGGATGACCAAATCATTCTCCCGAATTGTCCAGAATTTTCTTCAAACCAATAGCGAACAGTTATCGCCCGGTGACAAGACGTATTTTCATGGGAACATGAAATCCAAGAATGGGTGCAAATGGTCTCCAGGTAGCCGAACACAACAATTTCCAGTCAATGATCGGTTCAGTTGGACCAGAGGTCCCAGTCCACTCTATGTAAACACAGCCCACACCACTATCGAGCCACCACCAGGTTGTACAGTGCCTTGATGGCAACTCGGGTCCATGGCTTCAGGGCGTCTACGCCATACTCGATCCCTGTCAGCAGCCCTTACCAACTGAAATCGGGACTCATCTGACCAGGCCACGGTTTCCAGTGGTGGTGCAACCGAGGAGGTCACAAGCCCAGGAGAGTCGCTGTAGGCGATGTCGTGCTTTTAGCAGACATTCTCGCGTCAGTCGACTGCACACACTCACGCCAAATTTCGACGCTCTGTCGTAACGGATATGTTCGTCGTACGTCCCATATCGATTCCTGCGGTTATTGCATGCACACTGTTGCTGGTCTCTTAGCACTGTAACTCTGTGCAGACGACGCTGTTCTCGGTGGTTAAGTAAGTGCCGTCGGCCATTCTGTTGTCCGTGGTGAGAAGTACTGGCATCCTCGCCACATTCTTCACACAGTGGATCTCGTATTACTGAATTCCCATGCATCTAGTTCCAACGACCACTCCGCATTCAAACTCTGTTAATTCCCGTCGTTCGAGCATAAGCATGTCGAAACCTTTTTCATCTGAATTACTTGAGTACAAATGACAATTTCGAAAATTCACTGCCCTTTTATACCTTGTGCATGCGATACTACCGTCATTTATACAGGGTGGTCAGAAATTCCCGTTACAAACTTCTAGGACATGTAGAGGGTAGTGAGTACAGAATATTATGAATAGGAACCCATGTCCGGAATCATATCGTTTCCGTTCTACGACAGTTTCAATTCAGATGTGTACCTCGTCAACGTCTGCTTAGGGCAAGAGAAACGTCGGACTTCCCTGTCCTGGTATGCAACAGGATAGACACGATGACGTGTACTAAGTCAAACGATCCCCAGGTGTCACTTACTGTCAGCTTTGCTGTGAGACCGAGTCAATACCTGTGCATCACCGATAGAGGAAACACGGTGCAGCACACGTTTGCGGAATACACAGACATGCTCCTTGTGTATGGCGAAGCTGGAGGTATGAGAAGAGCTGCTACTCGACTGTATCACGAACGTTTACCACACCGTCACACTCCATCGCACAAACTTTTTGCTCAAGTTATGCAACGGCTATTAGAAACGGGTACCTTCATCGAGAGAAGGTAGGACTGTGGTGCTCCACGGCGACGCCGCACTCCCGAATTTGAAGAAGGTGTACTGCGTTCCACTGAAGACAGCCCATCAACGAGTTCGCTAACAATTGCGCGTGCAATGGCTGTTAGTCAGAGTGCCGTCTCGGACGTCCTGCATGAGCAACTATTACATCCGTACCACTTACAAAGGGTACACGTTACGGGTCCAGCAGACTTTCCACGACGCGTCGCCTTCTGCACATGGTTCCTGCACCGTTGTATCGACCCGCCCCTGTTTCCACGTCGAGTTCTCTTCACAGATGAATGTAGGTTCACAAGGGATTGTGTTCTGAATGCTCGAAATAGCCATGTCTGAGCGGACGAAAACCCTCATGCCACGCATGTTCAGGTATTTCAAGACAGGTTTGGAATTAACGTGTGGGCAGGGTCATGTGATTGGAACATACTTCCTTCCATCCAAGCTCACGGATCCCGCATACTTAGTCTTCCTACGACACGTAATGGACTCGTTCTTGGAAGCTGTGCCTTTGAATGTCCGTCAGAAAATGTTGTTTCAGCATGATGGAGCACCACCTCACTTTTCACTGGCTGTCCGGAGACATCTCAACAGACGGTATGGTGAAAGATGGATAGGCCGTGGTGGTCCAACCACGTGGCCGCCACGATCGCCGGATTTAACCCCTACGGACTACTTCTTGTGGGGTCGTATGAAGAGCCTAATTTATGAGATACCTGTAGAGTCAGAGGAAGATCTGACGGCACGAGTTCTGGCCGCTGCACAAGACACTGAAGAGACACCAGGTGGGATGGAGAGAGTGTACCAGAACAAGCTTCGGAGGTACAATGTGTGTAACAACGTTGGTGGTCGCCACATCGAGCCGCTGTTGTAATGCATCGGTACGTTGCGGCTGGTGCCGTAGATGCTGGGATCTTGTTGTTGTCGACTTGTGTAAACCATAAGGTGTAAGTTGTTATGCAAATGCGTAAGTAATAACGGAACGAGTCAGTATTCTTTTCAAATGGATTGCAACAATTGTACTGGGTCACGCCTAAGTACATTCCTCACGTGGGTGTAGATGAGACAATCATCTGCGTTCAAACTGTCGTAGAACGAAAACGGTACGTTTCCGGACATGGGTTCCTATCCAAAATGTTATGTACTCACTACCCTCTACATGTCCTAGAAGTTTTTAACGGGAATTTCTGACCACCCGGTGTGTGTGCATATGGCTATCCCATAACTTTTTTCGCCTCTGTGCGTAACGACGGGAGGAAGGCCTTGGACATTGATGCACAATGTAGATATTCTCTTGGGTTCGACTTCAGCCGGCCACCAGCACTGGAGGGTGAATCCGTGACAACGCGATGTAATATTTCTGGCTTATTCAGCCATCATATTAGGCTCCAGGAAGCTATTCCCAGGGCAGTGGAGATGCAAGAAGTATATAGATGGCGAAATGTGGTGTGAGGTATCTGTGACAGATGTTAGATTCGGTACCATTCCCGTGAGAAAGACCGCCTGCATGATGCTGCTGCTCTGTGATTGGCTGCTGTGTTCGGCGGTAGGGCGCCAAAACGTTAAACTTTAGTTGCTATTATTAATTAAACCTGTCATCCAAATTACTTCATTTTTTTAAATAAACATCTCTCAACAGCCAGCTATCAATCAGTCATTTCAAAATAATTAAAATCAAAGTATTACTAAAACAAAAGACTGACGATATCACTGCCGATGCACTTCGGTGGCCTTCGGGGCCCGCCTTGCTGGTTTGGCGCGCGAAGTGTCTCGGGCAGTCCGGCTCTTCAGTTCTGACCGTTCCAGTAGACAGACAAGTTGTCTGTTACAGCAGTGTTTGTTTCATGCAACTTTATTTACTACAGTTCCGACCGTCGCTGTAGCAGGATGTATTCCATGTTATTTTAGGGAGATATAATGACTGTGGAAAGATATGTTCAATACGTTGTGATCAAGAATAGTTTCTCGTGTCTATATCAATAAAAACGCGAGTGGCATCCCAAATGAGTTATAGTTTATTCGTAGCAGCAGTTCCTTACGAAGTTAATTTCAGCCTCAAGAAAAAGAATCCACGAACTGCGTGCTGTTTTATGCGCTAGGGACATCATCATCATGAAGACAGCAGGTTAGTAAAGTGTACAAGAACTTCTCTATTCCACACAGGGCAGTGGAAACAACTAGGCACTTCACGTGTACTGCATGCACAGTACAAATGTGCTCAGTGACACATCATCTGCAGTAATGCAGAGGAGGTAAAGAAGGATGAAAGTATTAACACTATCTCACTTTAATTCCTTTTTTTTTCCTTGCCGTAGCGAGTCACTCATGCTGGAGAAACGTCAGAAAACAACACTAAAGCCGTCGGCACACGGACCGTGCTGTCGAACGTTAACGCTGAGCGTGCCAAGTTCAACGTGCTGCTGAACGCTCAGGAACGATGCGACTTGTGCATACGGTACATGGGCCCCTACGTGGTATACGCGATCGCAACGCACTCCAGCGGCAGTTGAGGGATGTTTCTACTTCGTAAATCACACTGTTTACTCAATGAGCGTGCGTAAAATTCCCACGTTAGCTCTATTAAAACGCATATTTCCTCCATCGTCCACGAAAAGGAAAGTACCATGTCCAATCAATAAGGACACAGACTTATAGAAGTTCCATTACAAACAGTGAGGTACAAATTTGGAATACTTCTCCTCATAAGATAAATATTAATTCATCATTCCCACATTTTAGTAAAATCCCAAAATTAGTCTTACTTGATCACTATTCCTACCCAGTAGCAGAATCTTTGCAGCATGTGAATTACGAAGCGTAAGAGAAAAAGGGGCAAAATATATTTATACAAGTAGCGCAAGCTATCCTGTACATTAAGCCAATCGAACAAAGTCACGCCTCAATAAAAAGTGAACTTATATTTACATAACATCAAATATTATAGCATATACTTATATTAAACTAATAATTAAGTATCAGAACCCACTAAAACGCGAATGTTAGGAAAAAAAGGAAGTGTTTAGACGCGAACCACCGCCCCAACAAAACCTCATGAGTAGACAGAGACGCTGCTCATTACGCTAAACCAACACGTATTTCCTACATAATAAAATTGTATTACGCCTTGCTAAAAACGTTAATTGTAGATAATTATGTTACTAATTGAAATTTAATTGTAGCAAATTGTACCAAGAACAATGCGTTTTTGGTGGATCTTCAGCGTGTCGCTGCCTTCAAGTAGCCTACTCTGATAAAACGCAAGTTACTATGATTCTTTTGCCACGGATACGATGTTTCTCATTATTTTATTGGTACGATTCACACAACTAACAACGGTTTTCCAGTGATTTTCAATTTGCTGGTGCTCAGAAACGGCATATATACATATAGGCTTGAAATGAATGCCAATATGGCGTCTCACAACTTTGTACTGAAGGGAGACGGCGTGCGTGTGACGTAGGTGGCGTTGTGCCATCTCATTGGTCAACGCTCAGACGCACGCTCAGAATATCTGACATGCCAGATATTGCTCTGCACGTTCGGAAAGACTCCCGAACGTGCTATTCCACGCTATGACGTCAGAAACTCGGCACGATCAACGCTCAACGTTCGGATGCACGGTCCGTGTACCGACGGCTTAAGCGACCGTCGGTCGAGGATCGCGAGACGGGCACCAACAGACAAGAAACGAAAAAGTGGTCGCGAAAGCCTCAGCAATTTTAAAGTAGAATTTTCCTGGCAAAAATGAGAATTGACGCGACTCCCAACTCATACTGTGGACGGAGGGGGACAGCGGAAGGGGGAGGGGGGCGGGGGGAGAGCTAAGCGACCTTTCGGCGGCTCTGAAATAAATGTATTCGGCAGAGCGCGAAATTTAACGGAGCTTAAAAAAAAGTTTCCCGTGGGCGCGGGGCGGCGTTAGTGGCGCCAGTGTGGGGGCGCAGGTGGCGTGCCCCGGCGCCCCGGGCCGCTTAATTGCCTCATTTGCGTGGGCGGCGGCCAGCCGGCGGTGCGGCTCTTCACACGCAGCGCTGCGGCGCGCCCGAGTTGCGCGCGGTCGCCGCTTCAGCAGCCTCGGCCCGCATCTCCCCGCCGAGTTGGCCCGACGCGCCGCGTTATTTCAACACCATTAATCTCTCTGGCCGCGCTGTGTAGCGGGCTTTATCATCGCTGGAGGCTCCGCCGTGCTCGCCGTTATTGATTGCCGGGGAGATCACCGCCGGAGCAATTGCTACTTCTTCGGGCTGGCGCGGAGCCTTCGTTCCTCGTGTAACTGCCTTCCCCAGTGTTAGGGATCTTGTTTTGCCGGGAGACGCTACCGGTCCATTAAATGGCTCTTGCTATACGATACGCATTTCGTAGAAGGAACATGAAGCGTAAACGTTAATTTGTGCAGAGATTAGCATCATTAAACTAAACGATGTATAATTTACAGAATTCTGACGTTTAATCACACCTATTACGTACAAACTAAAGTCTTCGTACACTTCGGTGGGGCACGATTCTTACCACTCCACCAAATAGTAAAATATCCCTAATTATTTCCCTGTATATGCAAATGCAAAAGTTAAAGTGTTGAATAAAGTCGGAACTACGAGGGGCGTTCAATAAGTAGTGAAACATCTTTTCTTTCTCAGCCCGTTTCGGTTGAAAAAAATGCGGGGTTTGCTGCGGGACAGAGTGTAATATTCACGCTTCAGCCCCTATAGTTTCATGAAGTTCGACAGGTGGTGGCGCTATGTTCAGCCTTCAAACTGGCAGCCTGAAACGGAAGTACAAGGTGAGCATAAAGTCTTGCCCTGATTATAATAATAACCGTTTGACATAAGTTACACTTGATGCCGCTACATACCATAGTGTTACTACACTTCTGGCCATTAAAATTGCTACACCACGTAGAGGACGTGTTACAGACGCGAAATTTAACCGACAGAAAGAAGATGCTGTGATATGGCAATGATTAGCTTTTCAGAGCATTCACACAAGGTTGGCGTCGGTGACGACACCTACAACGTCCTGACATGAGGAAAGTTTCCAATCGATTTCTCATACACAAACAGCAGTTGACCGGCGTTGCCTGGTGAAACGTTGTAGTGATGCCTCGTGTAAGGAGGAGAAATGCATACCATCACGTTTCCGACTTCGATAAAGCTCAGAGTGTAGCCTATCGCGATTGCGGTTTATCGTATCGCGACATTGCTGCTCGCGTTGGTCGAGATCCAATGACTGTGAGCAGAATATGGAATCGGTGGGTTCAGGAGGGTAATACGGAACGCCGTGCTGGATCCCAACGGCCTTGTATCACTAGCAGTCGAGATGACAGGCATCTTATCCGCATGGCTGTAACGGATCGTGCAGCCACGACTTGATCCCTGAGTCAACAGAGGGGGACGTTTGCAAGACAACAACAATCTGCACGAACAGTTCGACGCCGTTTGCAGCAGCATGGACTATCAGCTCGGAGATCATGGCTGCGGTTACCCTTGACGCTGTGTCACAGGTAGGTGCACCTACGATGGTGGACTCAACGACGAACCTGGGTGCACGAATGGCAAAAGTCATTTTTTCGGATGAATCCAGGTTCTGTTTACAGAAGCATCGTGGTGGCATCCATGTTTGGCGACATCGCGGTGGACGCACATTGGAAGCGTGTATTCGTCATCGCCATACTGGCGTATCACCCGGCGTGATGGTATGGGGTACCAATGGTTACACGTCTCGGTCACTTATTGTTCGCATTGACGGCACTTTAAACAGTGGACGTTACATTTCAGATGTGTTACGACCCGTGGCTCTACCCTTCTTTCGATCCCTGCGAAACCCTACATTTCAGCAGGATAATGCACGACCGCATGTTGCAGGTCCTGTACGGGCCTTTCTGGATACAGAAAATGTTCGACTGCTCCCCCGGCCAGCACATTCTCCAGATCTCTCACCAATTGAAAACGTCTGGTCAATGCTGGCCGAGCAACTGGCTCGTCACAATACGCCATTCACTACTCTTGATGAACTGTGGTATCGTGTTGATGGGCAGCTGTACCTTACACACCATCCGAGCTCTGTTTGACTCAGTGCCCAGGCGTATCAAGGCCGTTATTACGGCCAGAGGTGATTGTTCTGGGTACTGATTTCTCAGGATCTATGCACCCAAATTGCGTGAAAATGTAATCACATGTCAGTTCTAGTATAATATATTTGTCCAATGAATAACCGTTTATCATCTGCATTTCTTCTTGGTGTAGCAATTTTAATGGCCAGCAGTGTAGTTTTTTTAAGACCACTTACGTTAC
The DNA here is from genome assembly GCF_023864275.1 of Schistocerca cancellata. Lineage (NCBI taxonomy): Eukaryota > Metazoa > Arthropoda > Insecta > Orthoptera > Acrididae > Schistocerca > Schistocerca cancellata. Next base: position 616,159,114 of record NC_064631.1, on the reverse strand, counting down.
TAAACTTCAATATGCACTCGCTTGGTAGCTCGGAGAATGTCGAGGCGGTATTCCAGTTCGCGCCAGGTGTTTCGTAACGTGTTTTGCCACAGTACCCACAGCAGCTTGTATCCTAGCCTTCAAAAAATTGTTCAAATGTGTGTGAAATCTTATGAGACTTAACTGCTAAGGTCATCAGCCCCTAAGATTACATACTACTTAACCTAAGTATCCTAAGGACAAACACACAAACCCATGCCCGAGGGAGAACTCGAACCTCCGCCGGGATCAGCCGCCTAGCCTTCAGTTCGTCGACGTCAACAATTGGTATGGCGAATGCTCTGTCCTTGATATAGCCCCAGAAAAAAATTCAAGGGGCGTAATGTACGGAGAGCGGGGTGGTCATGGTGTTGGACCGTTCCTTCCAAACCACCGATCCGGACATTACTCCCCTCTCCAGACATTACACCCCTTGACTTTTTTTTCTGGGGCTATATCAAGGACAGAGTCATCGTCACACCAGTTGCTGACGTCGACGAACTGAAGGCTAGGATACAAGCTGCTGTGGGTACTCTGACAGAACACATGTTACGAAACACCTGGCATGAACTGGAATACCACCTCGACATTCTCCGAGCTACCGAGGGAGCACAGATTTTCCACCAAAAGAAACTCAGTGACAGCCCTCTGCTTGGAACGCACCTCATGTACATCTACATGGCTACTCAGAAAATCACACATAAGTGCCGAACATCGTCACAGGCGATGAAACATTGCCTCAGCAATTCGAACCGGAAACAAAACGGCAATCCATGTACTGGCGCCACACCACTACTCCTCCGAAGAAAAAGTTCAAAGCAGCACCCTTCGCCGGTAAAGTCATGGCGACGGTCAAAAGTGTTTGAAAGGGTTATGTACAACAGACTTTATAAACATTTAGTACAGAAAAATATTCTCATTCGCAATCAGTTTGGATTTCGTAAAGGATTGTCAACTGATCAAGCTATATTCACTTTTACAGATGATATATTCGAATCTGTAAATCAAAAGTTATTACCACTTGGAATATTCTGGGATCTGGCTAAAGCTTTTGATTGTGTTAAGCATGATATCCTTATACAAAAGTTAAAATATTATGGGATAACAGGAGTAGCAGGCTCATGGTTCTCATCGTATCTTTTTAATAGAAATCTGTCTGTATCAGGCTTACCACATAACAATAGTCACTAAGAATATGAAACTATCAGACAAGGGGTGCCCCAGGGCTCTATTTTAGGTCCCTTGTTGTTCCTATTATATATTACTCACCTTCCATATGCAGTGTCACAAAATGCAAACTTTATCTTATTTGCAGATGATACAAGTATTGGTACAAAAAACAGTACCCGTGATCTCACTGAGCAATCAGCTAATGTAATATTTGTATCAATGGGTGGTTCACAGCAAATGGATTGCTACTGATTTTTGACAAGACCCACTACATACAGTTTAGTACCTCACAAAGAATACCTGACCCTATAAGTATAATGTATTCAAACAATGAAATTAAAGCTGTAGACACTGTCAAATTTTTAGGGCTACAAATTTACCACACATAAACTGGAAAACTCACACTCTAGACTTAATGATACGCCTTAGTTCAGCTACATTTTCAGTACGCATGATAGCAGAAATAGGTGATTTAAAAATGAAGAAGTTAGTTTATTCGGCCTACTTCCATTCACTAATGACTTATGGAATCATGTTTTAGGGAAACTCCTTTCACAAAGAGAACATTTTCAAAATTCAGAAACGAGTCATTAGAATTATATCTGGTGTCAGTCCTAGATCATCATGCAGAGATCTCTTTAAGAAACTTGGTATTCTAACTACGATTTCTCAGTACGTATACCCATTGATGTCCTTAGTCATTTCCAACATGTCTCTTTTTACACAAAATAGAGCGAAACATAATTGTAATACCAGTACCAAAAACAATCTGTATAAGGACTATAAAAACTTAACATTAGTACAAAAAGGAGTCAAATACATGGGTACTCATATATTCAATAACTTACCAGATCATATCAAAGGTCTTGTAAATGATAAAGGTCGGTTTCAGAGTGAATTAAAGAACTTCCTGTTGGCCAACTCCTTCTACTCCATCGATGAATGTCTTCACAAGGCTTATCGCTCATAATAATTGTACAGTATCCATGTATCTGAGAAAAGAAAAAGGAACCTCTGACTCTTTCCATATCCCATTCTCCTCTCCAAGGGATCCTTGGAAAACGATAAATGTAATGTAATGTAATGGGACTATGAAGGGGCTATTCTTTTGATGTCCTTCCTCAAGGTGTAACGATCAACTCTGAAGTGTATTGTACTACCCTCAGGAAATTGAAACAGCAACTTTCTCGTGTCGTCGCCAAAAAATGCAAACGAAGTTCTCCTTCTCCGTCACAACGCAAGATGTCACACAAGTTTTTGCACCCGAGAAGAGCTCACAGATCTTCATTGAACTGTTCTTCCTGATCCATTCTACGGCTCGAATCTCGCACTTTCCGAGTTTCATCTGCTGCCACAATGAAGGACGCACTCCACGAGAGGCAGTGCGTGGATGATGGGGTGGTACCAAAATGTCGGCTGTGACGCCCACCAGTAGACTTGTATCATGCGGGCAGACAGGCCTTTACAGTAAGATTGAACAAGGCTATCGCACTGAACGGAGAGTATGTTGAAAAATAGGGTTTAGCAGCCAAAAGACTGGGGAACAGTATAGTGAACTGGAATCTTGATAAAATCAACCTGCTTTCAGAAAAAAATGTGTTGCATTACTTATTGAATGCCAGTCGCATTAAGTAGCGAGTTATTTTATTAATTTTTTGCACACGTGAAATAAAGTTACTGCGTCCTTTCATTTTATTTCGTTTCTGGTCAATCATTTGCAGCTATACTTTAAATTTTCTGGAGTTGCCGCAGAGCTTTTTTGAAGAAGCCTATTAGTAATCTCTACGAGGGTTCTGCAACTTTGTTCAGAAGCTGCAAGCTAAAAGAATGCATTAATGGATTTTGATAGATCACCCGGAAGTCGTCCGTGCGCTAGTATGGCATTTCGGATGGAAAGTGGATGATAGACTTCTAGCTGTCGTAGACAATAAAAAGTTTGTAAACATCAAAATATTTCCCAAAGGAAATGTGCCCGTGGCTGGAGGTTCCAATTATGCATCCATATTTAGCGATCCGCCCGATCTACAGATTGCGAAAAGGATGTCATGGCCATCAGTTAGTGCCATCTTCAATTAAAAAACCGATATATCTTTTGCGTATTATGAAAATTATAGCCGGCCGCTGTGGCCGAGCGGTTCTAGGCGCTTCAGTCTGGAACCACGCGACCTCTACTGTCGCAGGCTCGAATCCTGCCTCGCACATGGATGTGTGAAAATTTGAAAATTATATTTCCGAATGAGCAGTACACTTTTTCCATATATGTGCGTCATAATTGCTTTGATAAATGACTCGCTGCACTTACTTCAACGCAACATGAAGTGGAAATTTCTGTAATTCTTAGAATTCCACACAGGATTGAGTGATAAAGTAGTCTAAAATAGCAGTCGGGACAATCCGTCTCGTTTTTGTTAAGCACAGCGATAGCCGCACCCCAAGCGGCCAGTAAGCGACACATCTGAATACAATATTGCTGAGTGCGAATATTAACGTTTATATTGACTTTTAACATAGTTTTTACTGTATGGAGTGTATCAAGTGCCATAAAAATCAACAATAACTAAAAAATGACGCCACATTTATTATTATATACTTTCCTAAGGATCCTGATGGCTAAGAAACGGTGCATTACAGGACCGTTTATTTATCTTCTCCTGTAACATACAGACATTTACTGTCATAATGTCGTCTTCATTTAATAACAAAAAATTGCTAATAAACAACAGAAGACCTGACCTCCGATAAATGCATCATTTATAACCAACAAAGTAGAGCTTTGTCGCTAAGCTTTCAGTAAAATCAGATACTGTGGACCGTAGAAAATCTATATGGAATGTAATACCTCCATTATTTAACGTATCAAATAAGCCTCCACAACTGTACTTTAAAGAAAAACCACACAGACGTGATAACAGAACCTCAAAAGCAATAGAACTGTTTTCAAACATAGAAGAAATCAGTTCCATTATTGACGCGAAATCTAAGTCACAAACGTCAAGAATCTTCAACATATTCGCTTATGAAGCGAACATTTTCAAAAATATTTATGTATTAGAAATTCGAGTGAAGTGTAAGAAAGGGCAAATCATTAAACTCCATTGGAATTTTTTAAGTGCCATTGAATGTGCCTATGATAATAACAACAGACAACAAAAATGTATGCTTCTCATTCATGACATGTGTGATTATATTCTCTTGCTTTCAGCACAATAATCTGCAAATATATACATGTTGTTGTTATTGTTGTGGTCTTCAGTCCTGAGACTGGTTTGATGCAGCTCCCCATGCTACTCTATCCTGAGCAAGCTCCTTCATCTCCCAGTACCTACTGCAGGGTACATCCTTCTGAATCTGCTTAGGGTATTCATCTCTTGGTCTCCCTCTACGATTTTTACCTTCCACACTGCCCTCCAATACTAAATTTGTGATCCCTTGATGCCTCAGAACATGTCCTACCAACCGATCCCATCTTCTAGTCAAGTTGTGCCACAAACTTCTCTTCTCCCCAATCCTATTCAATACCTCATTAGCTATATGATCTACCCATCCAATCTTCAACATTCTTTTGTAGCACCACATTTCGAAAACTTCTATTCTCTTCTTGTCCAAACTAGTTATCGTCCATCTTACACTTCCGTACATGGCTACACTCCATACAAATACTTTCAGAAATGACTTCCTGACACTTAAATCTATACTAGATGTTAACAGATTTCTCTTCTTCAGAAACGCTTTCCTTGCCATTGCCAGTCTACATTTTACATCCTCTCTACTTCGACCATCATCAGTTATTTTGCTCCCCAAATAGAAAAATCCTTTACTACTTTAAGTATCTCATTCCCTAATCTAATTCCCTCAGTATCACCAAACTTAATTCGACTACATTCCATGATCGTCGTTTTGCTTTTGTTGATGTTCATCTTATATCCTCCTTTCAAGACACTGTCCATTCCGTTCAGCTGCTCTTCCAAGTCCTTTGCTGTCTCTGACAGAATTACAATGTCATCTGCGAACCTCAAAGTTTTTATTTCTTCTCCATGGATTTTAATGCCTACTCCTAATTTTTCTTTTGTTTCCTTCACTGCTTGCTCAATATACAGATTGAATAACATCGGGGAGAGGCTACAACCCTGTCTCCCTACCTTCCAAACCACTGCTTCCCTTTCATGTCCCTCGACTCTTATCACTGCCATCTGGTTTCTGTACAAATAGTAAATCGCCTTTCGCTCCCTGTATTTTACCCCTGCCACCTTCAGAATTTGAAAGAGATTATTCCAGTCAACATTGTCAAAAGCTTTCTCTAAGTCTACGAATGCTAGAAACGTAGGTTTTCCTTTCCTTAATCTATTTTCTAAGGTAAGTCGTAGGGTCAGTATTGCCTCATGTGTTCCAGTATTTCTACAGAATCCAAACTCATCTTCCCCAAGGTCGGCTTCTACCAGTTTTTCCATTCGTCTGTAAAGAGTTCGCGTTAGTATTTTGCAGCTGCGACTTATTAAAATGATTGTTCGGTAATTTTCACATCTGTCAGCACCTGCTTTCTTTGGGATTGGAATTATTATATTCTTCTTGAACTCTGAGGGTATTTGGCCTCTCTCATACATCTTGCTCACCAGATGGTAGAGTTTTGTCATGTCTGGCTCTCCCAAGGCTGTCAGTAGTTCTAATGGAATGTTGTCTACTCCAAGGGCCTTGTTTCGACTCAGCTCTTACAGTGCTCTGTCAAACTCTTCACCCAGTATCGTATTTCCCATTTGATCTTCATCTACATCCTCTTCCATTTCCATAATATTGTCCTCAAGTACATCGCCCTTGTATAGACCCTCTATATCCTCCTTCCACCTTTCTGCTTTCCCTTCTTTGCTTAGAACTGGGTTTCCATCTGAGCTCTTGATGTTCATACAAGTTGTTCTCTTTTCTCCAAAGGTCTCTTTAATTTTCCTGTAGGCTGTATCTATCTTAGCCCTAATGAGATAAACCTCTACATCCTTACATTTATCCTCTAGCCATCCCTGCTTAGCCATTTTGCACTTCCTGTCGATCTCATTTTTGAGACGTTTGTATTCCTTTTTGCCTGCTTCATTTACTGCATTTTTATATTTTCTCCTTTCATCAATTAAATTCAATATTTCTTCTGTTACCCAAGGATTTCTACTAGCCCTCGTCTTTTTACCTATTTGATCCTCTGCTGACTTCACTACTTCATCTCTCAAAGCTACTCATCCTTCTTCTACTGTATTTGTTTCCCCCATTCCTGTCAATTGTTCCCTTATGCTCTCACTGAAACTCTGTACAACCTCTGGTTTAGTCAGTCTAGCCATGTCCCATCTCCTTAATTTCCCACCTTTTTGCAGTTTCTTCAGTCTTAATCTACAGTTCATAACCAATAGATTGTGGTCACAGTCCACATCTGCCCCTGGAAGTGTCTTACAATTTAAAACCTGGTTCCTAAATCATTGTCTTACCATTATATAATCTATCTGAAACCGTCCAGTATCTCCAGGCCTCTTCCATGTATACAACCCTCTTTCATTATTCTTGAAACAAGTGTTAGCTATGATTAAGCTATGCTCTGTGCAAAATTCTACCAGGCGGCTTCCTCCTTCGTTTCTTACCCCCATTCCATATTCACCTACAACGTTTCCTTCTCTTCCTTTTCCTACTGTCGAATTCCAGTCTCTCATGACTATTAAATTTTCAACTCCCTTCACTATCTGAATAATTTCTTTTATCTCATAACACATTTCATGAATCTTTTCGTCATTTGCGGAGCTAGTGGACATATAAACTTGTAATACTGTGGTAGGCGTGTCTTCGTATCTACCTTGGCAACAATAATGCGTTTACTATGCTGTTTGTATTAGCTTACCCGCACTCCTATTTTCTTTATTTATTATTAAACCTACTCCTGCATTACTTTTATTTGATTTGTATTCACCTGACCAGATGTCTTGTTCCTCCTGCCAACGAATCTCTCTAATACCTACTATATCTAACTTTAACCTATCCATATCCCTTTTTAAATTTTCAAACCTATCTACCCGATTAAAGGATCTGACATTCCACGCTCCGATCCATAGAGCGCCAGTTTTCTTTCTCCCGATAACGTCGTCCTCCTGAGTAGTCCCCGCCCGGAGATCAGAATGGCGGACTACGGTTTTATGCGCAAGGAAACGGTTGTTTGTGGGATCTGAAGCTCGCGACTTGATCGACATGTTGATTTCTGTCGGCTTCGGGTTAATTCTGTTCGAACACAACCATTTTGTTTCGACACAGAGGACGACCAGTACTTTCGCCTTTGCAAATGCAGCCCTTCTGTTCAAACTGGGCATACGACGCATTACTGGAAACTCTACCTTGTGGCTCCTGACGAAAATGTGCGAAAAGCTTGTTGAACAGCAGTTCCAATCTCTCTTTTTATTAACGGAGGAAAACGCCAGCTCGTCAGTTCCGCTTTTGTTGCCATTTTCTACACTAGCACTATCTGGCGGTGGCAGCCTTCAACAAAAGAAATGCGTCCTAACGTAAAACAAACTTGTACGGATACTCTGTTAACAGGTTAAGGTTTGAAGCAGAGAAGTTATACTTTTTCGTTTGGATGAATTTTTGAAAGTGCAAAGTTCTTTTACACTCACTCTATATGTTCAATGAAGTTATCGTTATGGCAGACAAACAAATAGCTTTGCAATCGATGGTACGATCAACTTTTTTATTAGTTTTGACTTTTGATAGTAATTTGACAGATTACCATGATGTATTACACCTTTTGTTCACTATCCTTGACGTAATAGTTAACTAAGTAAATTGGATAGGAATCATATTGGAGAATGGCTGCCTTCTCATGGAACACCTGAACTAATAATGGTATTTGATCACCTAGAATCTCCAAATAGTAGTCGTTAGTGCTCGTATGGAAATTTAACTGCAACCTTTACTATGAGAGATCCATATTCAGTACAGTCTTGCTCAAAAGTATTCGAATGACCTGAATTGCATTTCGCCTGATTCCCATGTAACCCGCATAACTCAGCTAGCAGGTCCTCTAATCGCTCCTCGGTACAGTCCTTTGACTATTGAAAATGGTTCCAACAAGTCACCACTAGGAAACACTGCTCTGTATCGCAATAATTCAAGATGTAAAGTAATACCACGATACTACAGATGTCAGGGAACACATTATCACGGATAAGACTGTCCTTAAGGCATGGAAACTCACATTTATTACAATAAATGACATACCTGGAATGTTACCTCTCTCATTATTACGTCAGATAGGTAATGCATGTAGTAAGTTCGTGATATCATTGATTTCCTCTTTAAAGTAACATACCGTGCTTATTATTTAATGCAAAATTACATTAAAAATTTAAATTACTCACGATCAGCTAGTTCAGAATATGTATGAACTTCAAATGACACGACGAACCTTCTCGTTCTCATATGGATTCAAACCCAGCTCATGCAGACTAAGCAAAGATTTCAGGACTGACGGAAACTGTCATTCCTGACTAGGCTACAGAGAGTGATATACCTCGATTTTAGACAGTATCAGTTAGCAAATATCAACTTTAAATCACATAACGTAAACATTTTTAATGGACGCGACTTCCTACCCAGCACCTATTGTCCCTGTTCACTATCTACGAGAAATGTTAAATATTGCTTCTTCACAAGTCACTTACTTGAAATGCCGTGAGGTAAAGCTTTGTGTTGGACAGCGATTCGAACCCAGAACCTAATCCGATCGACATCGAAGCTCAATCAACTGTGACATATCGGGTTATCTCGGCAGTAGCTAGATGTTTTAGCTGAAATGACGAGACGAAATATTAACTTTTTCCTTCCCAAGACTCCAACCCGGCACCTATCGCTATTATATTCTAGAGAAAACGAACGTTAAATATGGGTTTGTTACACCAGCAGCGACATGTGAGCATTTTTGAACTAGAAATGATATGACGAAGACTTCAGTACTGACTGGGAATCGAACCCCATTCATATCGTTGTTGACTACACGTAGAGACGTCAGCTACCGAATTTTTCTCCACCAGCAGCTCGGAATAACATCCTTGAACTTACAATGATCTCGCAAATAGTTCATTGTCTCACTGGGAGTCAAAAACTTCAGATATCGTTAGTGTCGACAATGAATGAAAATACACAAAAAATCTAAATTATTGTCCACCAGCAGGTAGGTGTTCTCAGGCTAGAGCTTGATAATACATAATGAAAACTTTAGTGCTGGGCCAGTATTCGAACCCATTCACACGCAATATGTTGATGTTGAGGAATCTGCAGTTTTGAGCAAACAACAAATTATAATCAAGCTGTATTGTCACGAAGGGATCAAATTGCAGTTGCTTTCCTAGTTCAGAACCAGTTTTATAGATATACATAAGCTCAAATAAAATATGGAATAAGTGTCCTGTGACGCAACATAGCGTTTGTTTCGTCACTAGAAATAAATAACTAGTATAAGAAAGGTTACTGGTGATCCAGTTTCTACATGTCGCCACTACTGACTTTGTTGTGGTTAAAACTAACGTCTACTTGGTAGACAAGAAATATCATTTTTAATGTGAATTTCAGACCACAACGCCATTTTACCTTCGTCACTTGGCATAGCTAGAAGAGAATAGAATCTGTCTCTCCCTATCAAAAACCATCAGGAGAAGTTGGAATCGAACCCACATCATAAGTATATGAACCTATCATCAATCCAACAGACCACCAAATCCTCTTCTCTGTGACTTATTTTTCTATCATAACGCCGTTGCGCCACACTGGATGAGAATTCTGACACACAGGCTCCCTGTAGCAGTTTGCAGCATGTTCAGTACAATCGTTTTCTTGGTTGACTGAATCGCCATGAACTAGCTTCCTCGGCTACCCAGTGCATACATGCGGCTCTCTTTTGTAATCACAGAAATAAAATCACGTAACTTCCACCTACACAGAACTGCCAACAGTGTAGAATGCAGAAATTTAAATAGGAAGTGTTCCTTTCCACTTGAGTTCCTCTATTGCAGTATCTGTTTGTGAAAACGTCATGCAGTGCATCCAGCCAGATGCATTATCTCTCAGCACTGTGGAATGCGGTAGTTCTGGAGGAATTGTTGTTGGCTTCTGGATCTGTTGCAGCTACACGACAGTTATTAGTGGAACGGTAAGCGTCGCGCACAGTAGTTAACACCAAGCGAGTTCGAGTATATTAACTGCCACATTTTTTTAAAACGCTCTTCTGCTGTCAGCTGATGTTATCAATGTAATGGAACTTTGAACATAATTCCCTTCACTTCTCAACCCAAAACAGTCGCATGTGGAAAAAGGGCTAACTTCTGTGACATTTTGTTCTTTTCAGGTTTAATAGATGGCCAGGCAGCAAATGCATCTCAAAACTTTTGTATTATGTATGGGGAGAATGCATCGTGCCAAAATAGGTCAGAAAAGTATTTTCTACATTATCTGTCGTGTGGTAGTGGCATTTTATTCTTCTTCTAACCTTCTTTGACAGCTTTAACTCAGAACAAGTTTTCTACATGCATGTAAGTGCATTGTCAGACTGTTATAGATAACATCAGTGAATTCGCCTATATCGTTGATAATTAATTTCTCTCTCATGTTAACAATTGTTTTAACAACACTAAAAGATACCTTTCGAAAATTGTGTACTGTATTATAAGAAATGAAATAAAACTACGCACGACAACTTCACAACGAAAGTCTGTTTTAATAAAACTGAGTATCTGTACACAAGCGTGCCTCTGTCAGCACGAATTAGTAAAATACTAATCACTTAGATTTCGATTGGGTATGTGTTTAATTGGCATGCTGTGGCATACTCAAGAGGTATGCAAGCGTGGCATTTCATAAATAAAGCTATGTATTCCTAGAAACCCAAAATTTGCTTGTCAGCAGCGGAAACAGGCGTTACCTGTTATGTAGCATTGTAAGGTTTCATCATCGCACTATGAGCCAAAAGTATTTTCCTGCAATTTCCCTATCGATGTTTGATCTGATTGCTTTCAGCTCTTTCACAGAAGGGATAGAAACGTTGCAGTCAGTAACTGTTGAACCGCAAACCAGAACAGACGCTTTATGCAGGTCAGCACGTGACCACAGAGTTAGTAAAGAGGTATGTTTCTTGGCTTCCTCTTACGAGGACAATAGTGGCTAGAACTCATAAACCGCTATTTAAAGGACAAGATTAGTTGCGATTTCCACGTGCAACGACTTCCCTGGGCTGAAAACCATAAATTTACAATTTTTTTTTACACCACATGCGATAATAAGTCAGATTATGCAATGGAAATAACAGTAAAAATCAGGTGAACTTTGAGGCTTAACTCCGTACCCACCAGGAAGTAACTCGTCGATCACACAGTTGTCAACACATACCTTGCCTTGTTGCTAAATCTCAGTTACAGTATCAGCAGGAAGAAGATGAACCAATGTGATCCTACAGCGGGCTGGGAAGTGACCACAGGTAGTGTCCCAAAGAATTGCTGCCATGCCCTGGAATATGTAATGTGTATGAGTCGCATTTCTGTAACAAGGTTTAGGGACTGACTGCAAACTAAGCATCATAAATCATCAACTCTCATAGTTGTTTTTATATTTCTTTCATAAGTGCACTCAAAATTAAGAAACACATTCACTGACGTTTTCGTGCCTCACCGATAGTCGATCACAACAGACAAATAAAAATAAAAAAAGAGTGTGTGTGTGTGAGAGAGATAGAGAGAGATGAGGGAGAGAGAGAGAGAGAGATAAAAATAAAAAAATTAGAGAGAGAGAGAGTGAGTAAAAAATTGCTGTAAATAAATGGAATCATGTAAAGAAATCTTTCATGAATGTGACATGTTCCACATGATTATGAAATGTCGTATCGATTATCTGTGGAACAAGTATTAATCTAATCAAATCATATTGCTGACTAGCCATGAAGAGTCACAAATTACAGAAATTTTCGCCAATATCAGTAACGAAATCTAAACTTGAAAATAAAAGACGACAGTATTTTTAGTAAACTGGGACTCCTATCAAGATCCTTTCGTCCCTGTTAACTATCCACGAAAGATGTCTGATATACCTCCATTCAGAAGTAGCAAAGTGTGCATGCATTTAAAGATGAAGTGCATGATGTGAAGTTCTGTGACGGAGATACGAAACCAACAAACACATAATCGGATTGTTTACTAAGTAAAATCAGATGTTACGTATCGGTTCTTCTTACCAGCTGCTAGGTGTTTGAATCTAAAATAAGGATACAAATTTTTGTGCCTGAGCGACAAACGAACCCCACACCTATCGTCGTTCTTTGCCATCCACGAATATAGCTTAAGTATCAATTGCTTACTCACCAACAGTAAGATGTGTGCGCGTTTGACCAGAAATAAGGACACATATTGCGGTTGTTGGCAACACATAAAATACATTAAAAATGAACATTAATTTTCACTAGCAGGCCAGTGTGAACGTGATAGGGCTTGAAATGAAATTATGAATATTTTTGTACTGAATCAGGATTCGGACCCACATACTTACCCATGAGGGAGACGTAGAGAAGATTGCATCTTCTGAAAAGGAACTAAATGATTGAACTATACTGTTCCGAGAGATTCAGGCTCTCGAAAGAGTGGATACGAATTCGAATCACAGTCCAGCACCAAATTATTCAACGTCTTTTGTTGAATCAAGTTTCTAATGTAAGTAAGTTTACTGCCGACGGTATTTCTGTTTACCATGATTTCCGCCTATGTCATTTCCCAACGTAAACTGGCTGTGCCCAATTGGTAATGAAGGAGTGTGATGTTTCATGCGGGTTTTGGATTATAACGTCTTTCTCTTAAGATTACCAGAGGTAAAGTAAATCTGTTCATGGCTCTTAAAAGTAAATGCCTGTGCCCACCCATTGCACCTGTGATAGTTCGTTCCACCAGACCATTGTGGCTACATTTCCCAGTCCCAGGAGTGTGCTGTAACGGATGATGTGCTTAGCTTACAAAATTAGTCACGGTGGAAAAAATGCGAGTCTATTAAATGGTTAAGTAGAAGCTAGCCTCTGACGCGGAGATTATGTTGTTCTCATGTCAGCAGGATGTAAAGACTCTTCTAGGCATCATACACTCCGCTGCTCGACTCGCTGCGGCTCACTTCATTACCGTCGCTCGCGCACGCCAACGCCACTAGCCCAACACCATGTCGGGACGCGGAAAGGGAGGCAAAGTCAAGGGCAAGTCAAATTCCCGCTCAAGCAGGGCTGGGCTCCAGTTCCCGGTCGGCAGAATCCACCGCCTCCTGCGCAAGGGAAACTACGCCGAGCGCGTCGGCGCCCGGGCGCCCGTCTACCTCGCCGTCTACTTCGCGGCTGAGGTGCTCCAGCTGGCCGGAAACGCGGCCCGCGACAACAAGAAGACGCGCATCATCCCGCGCCACCTGTAACTCGCCATCCGCAACGACGAGGAGTTCAACAAGCTCTTGTCGGGCGTCGCCATCGCACAGGGTGGTGTCCTGCCCAACAAGGATAAAAAGAAATAATCAGACTCATGGGTGTGGAGCTACTTCATCATTAGAAGACTAAAAAAGAGGGAAACAATACGAAAGCGCTGAATACGCTCGTTAGTATACATTATTTGTATAGATCTGAAGATGAAAAAGCACAGATATGCGCAGTGCCCGCATCTGCACTTTATTTTCTGTCTTAATGGGCATAATTTTTCGTTTCCTCTTTTCTGAATTTTCAAATGAATTGATTATTACGTGGCACAGAATATTTAGTTAACTGTGTTTCTTATAGCTTCCATTCGCACTAACATTTTTCTACATTCTCGTGCAACTCATGAAATTTTATTTGTATGATCACAAGACTGCACATAGATGCAGTTGATTTCGAGGTGCAAAGTGTTTGTTATCTTACTTTTCGTGACAGGTGGACAAAGCTGATTTCCAAAAACTTTTTATTGTACTGAAATAATCATTTGTCACAAAGCAACAAGGTAAGTGTTTTATTCATATATATTTTGTGGGAAAGTGTAATCATGATGGAAGACTATACATCTGAATATTTGACACAACTGATAGGAGAAAACGCTGCATATTAACCAAATCCCGCACCTCCTCTCTGTATCCTCCTATGACATGAGCACAGGATTCTCCTTACATTCTCCTGAGAATTGGCAGCATCGTCACAAACATTTGGCAACACTGTGACAGTGAAATCACTTCCGCGTATGGTACTGAATTGACTTGCTAAAGTCACTTGATATTCCCTTTCCATTTGAATGACTCGTGCTATATAATCCTCAAGTAAACTAAGACAATGAGACAGAAAATTCAAATTTTTGTCTAAAGAAGAGCTATTCTTCACGTAAGTGACAACTTTTTATTATCTTTCACAATGCATTATGAGGCTGACCGACCAATACCATGACGAGAGTGGCTTGCTGGCAGCAGTGTGTCCGTATCCCCGTGGTACCGCCTGTGTCTCGTTTCACAACGGCTCAATGAGGAATCAGTTCTAACGGTGGTAGGGGCCAGCATGCGCGACCTTTTTTTCTGATTTATTTTATGGATCGGCGAATTTCCAGAAAAAGTTCTGTAACGAAATCGAAAGAAAACCTTTAGACATCAACTCCTCTTGGTAGATCGACTCAGTAAGTTGTGTTACTGGTCATAGATCACAGCTTTCTGACCGCCAAGCTGCTTCACAATACCAGCGTCTCTGAAGAAATTCGAGTCAGCTGTCAACGATACGAATTTCAGTATTGTTCTTCACCTAAGACTCAAATGCCAGGGTGATAAGCATGAAGGAATTGAGCCTTTTGATTACTATAGGGCTTCTATGCTAAATTACCACAACAGCAATCAGGAATTCTTTGCAGACATTTGCTAACACTGGCTCTATCAATTTACTTTTTCTTTGGGTAGCTTCAAATATGGGGAATTTTGTTGCCTTAAATACAACTGAATATTTTAAATATCACTTTAACAGCTTTCACTTCTCTATTAATTAATGGATGGACCTCAAAACAAGCAATTTGCCTGAGTAGCTATAGAGCAGGTTCGGAAAGGTATTGACACAATGTTTTGCAACCATTTACCATAGGGAATCAATGAAAGAAACCAAACACATTACACTGCATTTACTCTCTCTGCCTTGACTAACACATACGAATCTATGACAATAATAAATTATTTGAAGAATCTCCTGTGAAAGGAAAAACAACAGGATGTGACACTGGATCAGAAACAATGATATTAATTCTGTGCCACACAGATGTATTGCATACTAGTTTAATAAAATACCTGTCAAATAAAATCAGTTTTGTCCATCTGTGCTACAGATTGAGAAACATAATTAGTAAGCAGATTTTATGGGTCACCGCTCACCAACATGAAAGCATTTTACACGGTCGAGAGTGAGGAGTGAAGCAGACGTCAGCAGAAGGCGAGGCAGCGCAGGGCCTCAGCCACTGCTGGTAGGCAGCAGACAGGTCACAGAGAACTCAGACGCATGCAGTGTACAGAGTCAGATGGTCGGCCAAGAAATCTCTTGCTAAAATATTGTTGAATCCGAATGTTATTACCAATGTGACAGAAAGCGAAATATCTTTTAAATTCACTTGAATTACAGTCATAGCTTCAGCACGGAGTGGAAAGGGGCGGTAAAAATTTTGGCGACGTTTGCCTTCGGTTGCCAGACATCGTATTAACTAGTTTCGCGTTTTACCTCAGAACTATGGTCATTGTCAAGAGTGATGTACTCAGACTACAGTCAAGACTTCCTCCAGGAAGTGCTGCAGTCTACAATGTTGCCAGATCGAGCATATTGCCGCGCATAAAATTCTGAGGGGAGCACGACTGTATTGTCCACCTTACGTGAACGACTCGGCGGTTAATTTTCTTTTGTCTAAAGCTCTATCTACAACACATATTGCACGCTAAAGGCCCAGAAGAATTTAAAAAAATTAGTTTATGAGAGCAATGTTAACTATAGCATTCGAAATATTCATAGTATTGTATACATGTGTGTAAACGCCTTCCAAGGAAGACAAGGATACGTAGTCTAGTTTCAGTATTATAAATACGCCTCAGTTCGTGGATGAACTCAGACATAGGTTGATAATCATTTTGAATATTTGGCAGTACTGTACCCATTGGTGTTTAACTCCTTTTCAACCAATGATTCCCACAGCTACAGGAACACTACTTGTGATTCCTCTCAGACAAAATACTTATGCAGTGCTATCAGACGAAAAGATCAACCTGACACAAACTGTGGGATGTTTGTTTTGCAACCTTCATACCTATTTGAGATATCTGTGATCATTGCTGCATAAGACGTTTAAGAGGAAACTAGATTCCTTCAACTTCGACAATGTATAAAGAAATCGTTTTAATGGCACTAAATCGAGGTTTGTGAATCGTTTACTGGCCGTACTCCGCTGCATTTCTCTGGATGGAAGCCAGAAAGCTTATTGACAAATTTCGCATAAGGAAAAGGGGGCGAAATGTCTCCCACTGGAAGGTCATGTTGTTTTATTTAAATGATTACAAAATCATGTAAAAAAACTGTGAGGTTGTCAGTATAAGCACATTACTGTTGTCAGTATGATGTTGCACTGCCCTGAGCTGTAATGATAAAGGGCCCGTTTAGATCAGGCATATTGTGTACAGAAGTAGAAGAGACAACACAACTAAATTCCACAATCCGTAAGCATTGCATACAGACAGAAATTACTGTTATAGTGTACTTAAGGAGCCCAGTGAGTGAATTGCGTATTTTCCAGTGAGAAAGATGTGACGGTATGTCACATAAATGGATATCCAGGGAAAAAGAAAAAAAGGTTTTTGCTTGTGTCACGTGTGAATTATAAATTATTTCAAGACTGCGCACGGGTGCGAAATGTATAAGAAAAATTAAAAAAGTTAAATAATTCCACCAAAAATCATTAACAGCACTGTGATATAAAAAAAAGAACATTTTTTTATCTATGTAATGAAAATGAACATGAACGGAGACTGTGGCTTTATTGAAAACTCTCTCTCCTATTTTGTTTCATCTGGCGGTAGGCCGCCATTGTAGTGCTGTCTCATAATTAACGTATGTTTTATCTGTATTTTTGAAAAATATAATAGAAATTGTTATTAGATAGTGTGTATTATTGCGTTAGTTGTCAACTCTCATGGTCCCAACAATTAATTCTCATTAACCATGTGTTTACAGAACTTCATAGTGCGGGGAGCTCTTCTTCCGTAGGAGCATTTGGTCGGCCATTACTCTGACGATTCATGTTATTAAAAGTAAATGCGAGACACTTCCCAATTTTGATCTTTCATTAATTTCAAAGTTAAAGAGAGTAGCGATGGATTTCGTTTACCAAAATTCACAGCAATTAATGAGTTCAATACGTTTCATTTTGGCCGCCTAACGGCAGATGAGATTCTCTCGAGTTTTGCCTTGCTAATAATTAACAAGAAATATTGAAAATCATTCCATTCAATAAGCTCCGCAACATCTTCGTTAATCTTTGTAACATTTGGTATGTAAGTAACCAGTAGCCCATGAGACCCGTATTAATAGTTACAGTTTGCGTACGAATACGCATATTTTCTTTTCTAAACGGCAGCGCTCACGCAAACTACTTATTAGAAGGCAGTGAGTAGCTCGTTGTGTTTAAAACATATTATATTGTACGTACTTTGGGGCAGCCAATGTCCGTACGAGTGTTATCGTGGTATAAGTTAATTAAAAGTCTCGTGCTAGCCCACAATATTTAAAGACACCATCAACCAAAATCATAAAATATAATTATAAAAATAAAAATATATAATTATCCCATGATAAGTGGTCCCACACATACATATAAAGGTTGAAAAGTATTTAAACCGATAAACTCTGGGAGGTTGCAGGGGACATCAAAACAAATATTTTTCCCTAGTGCAATTTTTTCCTATAATGAGTATTTGAGCCGGTAGAGGAAGATTTCTCTGGCGGCAAATTAATTAAACCAACGAACACTTTTCTAATTTTTCACTACCAAGAGACAACACATTAACTCAACCCAATTTCTACTACAGTATAGTTTCAAAAATGCCTCCATTGACACATAAAGAAAGGTTACACGGTCGCATCATGTTCTGTCTGACATGGGCAAAAACCCCAGGAGTATCCTGAATTGCTGCTGCTGCTAGTATCCAGGCAACCAGATCCTCTTCTGATGCAACAGGAGTTGCGTAAACAAGGTTGCTCATCTCTCCCCACACAAAAATGTCCAGAGGGTACATATCTGGGGATCGAGCGGGCCATGGTACAGGACCACCTCTGCCAATCCACGTTTCTGGGAACCGTCGGTAGAGGAATCGACGCACACGACAACTGAAATGTGCCGACGTCCTGTCACGTTGGAACCACATGCGTTGTCTTGTAGGGAGCGGGACTTCTTCCAGCAATTCTGGCAATGCTCTGGTGAGAAAATTGTAATAGTGACTGCCATTTAATGGCCTAGGTAGCAGATACGGCCCTGTTAAACAGCCCCCAACAAGACCGACCCACACATTAACGAAGAACCGCACTTGACGAGCGCTAGTAACTGTGGCATGTGGGTTATCCTCACTCCAAACATGCGAATTGTACTTGTTGAAGGCTCCATCAGGCCCGAACGTTGCTTTATCGGTAAACAACACAGAGGATGGAATTGTAGGAAGCATTTCACACCGTTCCAGGTACCACTGCGAAAACTGTGCTCTGGGTGGATAAGCAACTGGTTCCAGGTTGTGGACACGCTGTAAGTGAAATGTACCTAACAACTGATCTCGAAGCCCTGTTCTTATATTCGTCTGATTCGTCCCCATTTTATGTGTAATTGCACGAGTGCTGATTGAAGGATCCCGCTCCAAATGCTGCAAGACAGCTTCCTCAAATTGCAGCGTTCTTACCGTGCGACGGCGTCCCTGTCCAGGTAACCTGCAAAATGACCCGGTATCATGCAGACGTTGGTACACAGCAGCAAAGGTCGTACAATGCGGGATACGGCGATTAGGATACTGTTGTTGATAAACCCTCTGTGCAGCTCGTCCGTTGTGGTGCGCTACGTAGTACGCACCAACCATATCAGTGTACTCACTCCAGGTGTATCGCTGTATTAGTAAACAGAGACAATGCACTAAGACAATGCACTACTACACTGGTGGACAGCAGTTGACTACAACTCAAAAGCGTAATACGCCCTCTAACAACTGAAGATCGTAATACCACCTCTAACAACTGAAGAGCGTAATAAGAGCTCCCCCGGTTTAAATAATCCTCATAGGAGAAAATGACATTAGGTAAAAGTATTTGTTACGATGTCCCCTACAACCTCCCAGAGTTTGTCGGTTTAAATACTTTTCACCCTCTATACAGTTATATCGTGTCGTAACTGCCGTCTGCTTTTCATCTGCTGTGCAGCAAGCTACGTAAATTCAAGTATTAACTGTGTTTTTCTTACTTGTCACTTCTATTTTCCGTATGTTTTTACCTTTAGGAAGCTTTAATTTTTGAGTACTAGATCCATAGATTTCGTGTTTGTTTTGAATACAGTCAGAGAAAGTCCCTTTAGTCAGCCATAGTGCCAATAGTGCTAGTGATTGTTTTGAAAACAGTCCAGAGTCAGGTAGTGCTATTTTCATTGTTTTCTACAAGAAAGGTCTAGTAACCACAGTTTAGTCAACTATCAGCCACCTTTAGTGAATTAGCAGTCTAGCTAAAAGTTGATTAACTCTCTATAGTAAATTGATTTCTTAGGATGGATAGGATGTGTGACTGCTGTGTACGGACGCAGGAGGAACTGGCCACTGTTTGCGAACAGCTGAACGTGCTGATGGCCGCGGTCAGCCGTCTTCAGGCTGCTGCCTCCGAGTGTAGTGGCAGTGGGGTGTCTGGTGCGCCGCATGGTACACCCCCGGTGTCACAAGCTTCACCCACTGTCCCTGCTGTCGAGACATCTTCGCGGGTACCGGGCGCGGTTGGGCCACCCTCTCCCCAAGGGGAGTGGCGGGTTCAGCGGCGTTCGCGGCGCACGAGGCGAAGGGTCAATGTGGAGGCTGGCCGTGTGGCATCGCCCGCTCTGCCTGTGAGTGGACATGTGGCCGCTCGTTCAGCAAGGTCCGAGCAGGCACACGGGGGGAGGGGTTTATTAGTGATTGGGAGCTCCAACGTTAGGCGGGTGATGGAGCCCCTTAGGGAAATAGCGGAAAGGTCGGGGAGGAAGGCCAGTGTTCACTCTGTCTGCTTGCCGGGGGGTCTCATCCGAGATGTGGAGGGGGCCCTGCCGGCGGCGATAGACAACACTGCGTGCTCCCGACTGCAAATTGTTGCTCATGTCGGCACCAATGACTCCTGCCGTCTGGGTTCAGAGGTCATCCCCAGTTCGTACAGGCGGTTGACGGAGTTGGTGAAGGCGGAAAGCCTCGCTCGCGAGGCGGAATCTGAGCTAACTATTTGTAGTATTGTTCCCACAACCGATCGCGGTCCTCTGGTTTGGAGCCGAGTGGAAAGCTTAAACCAGAGGCTCAGACGATTCTGCGGAGATCTGGGGTGAAAATTTCTCGACCTCCGCTATCGGATGGAGAAATGTAGGGTCCCCCTGAATATGCCAGGCGTGCAATAGTATCGAAGGAAATTGACGGAGATCCGAAATATGAAATAATTTGTGAAGGTCACAGTGAAACCAGTCCCAAACATGGTAATTGGATGTCTCCATAGGCCCCCTGGCTCAGCGGCTGTTGTGGCAGAGCACCTGAAGGAAAATTTGGAAAATATTTCGAGTAGATTCTCGACCATGTTATAGTTCTGGGTGGAGATTTGAATCTACCAGATATAGACTGGAAGACACACGTTTATAAAGGGTGGCAGGGACAAAGAAATCTAGTGAAACTTTTTAAGTGCTTTATCTGAAAACTACCTTGACCAGTTAAACAGAGAACCGACTCGTGGCGATAACGTATTAGACCTTCTGGTGACAAACAGACCCGAACTATTTGAAACAGTTAACGCAGAACAGGGAATCAGCTATCATAAAGCGATTACTGCATTTATGATTTCAGCCATAAACAGGAATATCAAAAAACATAGGAAGATTTTTCTGTTTAGCGAAAGTGACAAAAAGCGGAAGATTTTTCTGTTTAGCAAAATTGACAAAAAGCAGATTTCAGAGTACTTGACGGCTCAACACAAAAGTTTTGTCTGAAGTACAGAAAGTGTTGAGGATCAGATGACAAAGTTCAAAACCAGCGTACAATATGCATTGGATGAGTATGTGCCAAGCAAAATTGTAAAAGAGATGGAGAAGAGCCACCGTGGTACAACTACCGAGTTAGAAAACTGCTACAGAAGCAAAGGGAACTTCACAGCAAACATAAACATATCCAAAGCCTTGCAGACAAACAAAAAATACACAAAGCGCAATGAAGTGTGAGGAGGGCTATGCGAAAGGCGTTCAATGAATTCGAAAGTAAAGTGCTATGTATTGACTTGGCAAAAAATCCTAAGAAATTTTGGTCTTATGTCAAAGCGGTAGGTGGATCAAAACAAAATGTCCAGACACTCTGCGACCAAAATGGTAGTGAAACAGAAGCTAACAGACTAAAGGCCGAAATACTAAATGTCTTTTTCCAAAGCTGTTTCACAGAGGAAGACTGCACTGTAGTTCCTTCTCTAGATTATCGAACAGATGACAAAATGGTAGGTATCTAAATAGATAACAGAGGGATAGAAAAACAATTAAAATCGCTCAAAAGAGGAAAGGCCGCTGCACCTGATGCGATACCAGTTCGATTTTACACAGAGTACGCGAAGGAACTTGTCCCCCTTCTTGCAGCGGTGTACCGTAGGTCTCTAGAAGAGCGTAGCGTTCCAAAAGATTGGAAAAGGGCACAGGTCATCCCCGTTTCCAAGAAGGGACGTCGAACAGACATGCAGAACTGTAGACCTATATCTGTAACGTCGGTCAGTTGTAAAATTTTGGAACACATATTATGTTCGAGTATAATGACTTTTCTGGAGACTAGAAATCTACTCTGTAGGAATCAGAATGGGTTTCGAAAAAGACGATCGTGTGAAACCCAGCTTGCGCTAGCTATTCGTCCTCGAGACTCAGAGGGCCATAGACACGGGTTCCCAGGTAGATGCCGTATTTCCTGACTTCCGCAAGGGGTTTGATACAGTTCCCCACAGTCGTTTAATGAACCAAACAAGACCATATGGGCTATCAGACCAATTGTGTGATTCGATTAAAGACTTCCTAGATAACAGAAAGCAGCATGTCATTCTCAATGGAGAGAAGTCTTCCGAAGTAAGAGTGATATCAGATGTGCCGCAGGGGAGTGTCGTAGGACCTTTGCTATTCACAATACATATAAATGACCTTCTGCATAACATCGGAAGTTGACTGAGGCTTTTTGGGGATGATGCTGTAGTATATCGAAAGGTTGTAACAATGGAAAATTGTACTGAAATGCAGGAGGATCTGCAACGAATTGACGCACGGTGCAGGGGATCGCAATTGAATCTCAATGTAACCAAGTGTAATGTGCTACGAATACATAGAAAGAAAGATCCTTTATCATTTAGCTACAATATAGCAAGTCACCAAATGGAAGCAGTTAATTGCATAAATTATCTGGGAGTAGGCATTAGGAGTGATTTAAAATAGAATAGCCATATAAAATTAATCGTCGGTAAAGCAGATGCCAGACTGAGATTCATTGGAAGAATCCTAAGGAAATGCAATCCGAAAACAAAGGAAGTAGAAACATTTGTTCGCCCACTGCTTGAATACTGCTCAACGGTGTTTGATCCGTACCAGATAGGGTTGATAGAAGAGATAGAGAAGATCCAACGGAGAGCAGCGCGCTTCGTTACAGGATCATATAGTGATCGCGAAAGCGATACGGAGATGATAGATAAACTCCAGTGGAAGATTCTGCAAGAGACACGCTCAGTAGCTCGGTACGGGCTTTTGTTGAAGTTTCGAGAACATACCTTCACCGAGGAGTCAAGCAATGTATTGCTCCCTCCTGCGTATACCTCGCGAAGAGACCATGAGGATAAAATCAGAGAGATTATGGCCCAGACAGAGGCATACCGACAATCTTTCTTTCCACGAACAATATGAGACTAGAATAGAAGGGAGAACCGATAGAGGTACTCAAAGTACCCTGCGCCACACACCGTCAGGTGGCTTGCAGAATATGGATGTAGATGTAGAAGCAGATAAAGAGCACTGGCATACGGGCTTCGCTACATCAGTTACTTAAACTGGTGTGACTCTGAGCTAGAATTTATAGACAGCGACTAAGTGTAAGGTCAATGAGTCGGATGTGGGTTTGGCAACTTTCCTGCATTATAGAAGGGAGTATTAAATCGGAACTAATATTTCGAAAATTTTGAACTTGGGTAGCTTAGAATGAAAATCTTTCTGTTTATTGCAAGGAGAACAATTGATTTTCTAAAACATTCTCTGTCATACACAACTTGAAACAGGTCACGTCGACCAAAACGTGTGGAAGAACTGACAGAGACGTATATCGGAAGGCAGTAAGATCCCTTGGCTTTTCGTTTGGCAGTATTCGACAGTCATTTCTAGGCGCAAGTAAATGAAGAAAGGCAGCGCGTTTTTGTTATCAAGTAACGTCTTTATCAATTACTTTAGTTTTAATGTAATCTACGAGTAATTGCTGACGTTTGATATTAACATGAAAAGGATTCCTTAGATAGGGAAAGAACCTGTTCATGGGCAACTACTTCTATAATGACCAAAAGGCATTAAATGGTCTTCAAGCACATGTGTTCCAGCAGCGGTATGAAGAAAATGATAGTAATAATGACGGTAATAATCGAATTATCCGGTAACTTCACACTTCACAGTGGATTTCCTCGAACTAAGAAATTTGCTGAATAAGTTAAAATTTCAAAATGGTTTCACATCGACGCTATGATGCCTAGAAGAGTCTTTACATCCTGCTGACATGAGAACAACATAATCTCCGCGTCAGAAGCTTGCTTCTACTTAACCATTTAACAGACTCGCATTTTTTCCACCGTGACTAATTTCGTAAGCTAAGCACATCATCTGTTACAGGACACTCCTGAGACTGGAAAATGCGGCCACAATGGTCTGGTGGAACGAACTATCACAGGTGCAATGCGTGGGTACAGGCATTTACTTTTGAGAGGTACAAACAGATTTACTTTAACTCTGGTAACCTCAAGAGAAAGACGTTATAATCCAAAACCCGCATGAAACAACACACGCCTTCATTACCAATTGGGCTCAGCCAGTTCACGTTTGGAAATGACATAGGCGGAAATCATGATAAACAGAAATACTGTCGCTAGTAAACTTACTTACATTAGAAAATTTTGGATTATTTGATGAACCAATAGCCATTTAAAGGAACAGAGCTCTTATTTTACTTGTACTTGATTGAACAAAAGACGTTGAAAAATTTGATGCTGGACTGTGATCCGAATTCGTATCTCCTCTTTCGAGGATCGGAACCGTATACTTCAATCATTTCGTTCCTTTTCCAAAGACTGCAATCTTCTCTAGGTCTCCCCCAAGTGTAAGTATGTGGGTCCGAATCCTGATTCAGTACAAAAATATTCATAATTTCATTTCAAGCCCTATCACGTGCACACTGGCCTGCTAGTGAAAATTAATGTGCATTTTTAATGTATGTTATGTGTTGCCAGCAATCGCAATCGTTATTTCTGGTCAGACACGCACACATCTTACTGTTGGCGAGTAAGCAATTGATACTTAAGCTATATTCGTGAATGATAAAGAACGACGGTAGGTGAGCGGTTCGTTTGTCGCTCAGGCACAGGCACAAAAATTTGTATCCTCATTTTAGATTCAAACACCTAGCAGCTGGAAAGAAGAACCGATACGTAACATCTGATTTTACTTAGTAAACAATCCGATTATGTGTTGGTTTCGTATCTCCGTCACAGAACTTCACATCATGCACTTCATCTTTAAATGCATGCACACTTTGCTACTTCTGAATGGAGGTATATCAGACATCTTTCGCGGATAGTTAACACGGACGAAAGGGTCTTGATAGGAATCCCAGTTTATTAAAAATACTGTCGTCTTTTATTCTCAAGTTTAGATTTCGTTACTGATATTGGCGAATATTTCTGTAATTTGTGACTCTTCATGGCTAGTCAGCAATGTGATTTGATTAGATTAATACTTGTTCCACAGATAATCAATACGACATTTCACAAAGATGTGGAACATGTCACATTCATGAAAGATTTCTATACACGATTCAATTTATTTACAGCAATTTTTTACTCACTCTCTCTCTCTCTCTCATTTTTTATTTCTATCTCTCCCTATTCTCTCTCTCTCTCTCTCTCTCTCTCTCTCTCTCTCTCTCACACACACACACACACACACACACACATTCTTTTTTTATTTTTATTTGTTTGTTGTGCTCGACTATCGGCGAGGTACGAAAACGTCCGTGAATGAGTTTCTTAGTTTTGAGTACATTTACGAAAGAAATAACAAAAACAACCATGAGAGTTACTGATTTATGATACTTAGTTCGCAGTCAGTTCTGAGTATTATTAGTAACTACGCCCCAGTCCCTAAACCTAGTTATGCGAATCAGACACATTAAGTTTTCCAGTCCGTAGCAGCTGCGTCTTTGAGACGCCAGCTAATGTCACTTGCACCCCGCTGTAGGATCACATCGGTTCGTCTTCCTGCTGGTACTGTAACTGAGATTTGGCAACAAGGCAAGGTATGTTTGGCAATTCGATGATCGCCGAGTTACTTACTGGTATGCACGGAATTAAGCCTCAAACTTCACTTGATTTTTCCTGTGATTTCCATTAAATAATCTGAGTTATTATCGCTTGAAGTGTAACAAAATATTGTACATTTACGGTTTTCAGCCCAACAAAGTAGTTGCACATGGATATCACAACTAATCTCGTCCTTTAAATAGCGGATTACGAGTTCTATCCACTATTCGCGTCGTACGAGGAAGAGTATTTGCTAGCTATGTCGTAACGTGCAATGTTTTTATCCCTTCTGTGAAAGAGCTAAAAGCAATCAGATCAAACATCGATAAGGAAATTGCAAGAAAATACTTTCGGCTCATAGTGCAATGGTGAAACCTTACAATGCTGCACAACAAGTAACGCCTCTTTCCGCTGCTGACAAGCAAATTTTGGGTTTCTAGGAATACATAGCTTTATTTATGAAATGCCACGTTTGCATACCTCTTGAGTATGACACAGCATGCCAATTAAACACAGACCCAATCGAAATCTAAGTGAGTAGTATTTACTAATTCGTGCTGACAGAGGCACACTTGTGTACAGATACTCAGTTTCATTAAAACAGAATTTCGTTGTAAGGTTATCATGGGTAGTTTTATTTCACTTCTTATAATACAGAGCACAATTTTCGTAAGATGTCTCTGAGTGATTTAAAACAATAGTAAACATGAGAGAGAAATTAATCATCAGCGATATAGGCGAATTCACTGATGTTATCTACAACAGTCTGACAATGCACTTGCAGTTTATTGATTACATCCATGTAATAAACGTGTTCTGAGTTATAGCTGTCACACAACAGATGATGTAGAAAATACTTTTCTGGCCTATTTTGGCACGATGCACTCTCCCCATACATAATTTAAAAAGTCTGAAATGCATTTGCTGCCTAGCCGTCTATTGAACACAAAAAAACAAAATGTCGCAGAAGTTAGCCCTTTTTCCACATGCGACTATTTTGGGTTGAGAAGTGAAGGGAATTATGTTCAAAGTTCCATTAGGTTGATAACTTCAGCAGACAGCAGAATTGCGTTTTAAAAAAATTTGGCAGCTAATATACACGAACTCGCGAGGTGTTATTTACAGGGCGCCCCGCTTACCATTACACTAATAACCGTCATGTAGCTACAACAACTCCAGAAATCAACAACAACTCCTCCAGGACTTACGCATTCCACAGTGCTGTGAGAGAATGCATATGGCTGGATCTAGACTTCTGACAGACAGACAATTACAGCCTTTCTTTTGCACTGCACGAAGTTCTCTACAAACAGATGGCACAATAGAGTAGCTCAAGTGGAAAGAAACACTTCCTACTTAAATTTCTGCATCCTACACTGTTAGCAGTTCTGTGTAGGTGGCAGTTACGTGATTTTATTTCTGTGATTACAAAATAGAGTCGAATGTATGCACTGGGTAGCCGAGGAAGCTAGCTCATGGCGATTTGGTCAACCAAGTAAATGAATGTACTGAACATGCTGCAAACCACTACAGGGAGCCTGTGTGTCACAATTCTCATCCAGTGTGGCGCAACGGCGTTACGATAGAAAAATGAGTCACATAGAAGACGATTTGGCGGTCTGATGGATTAATGATAGGTTCATTTACTTATGGTGTGGGTTCGTTTCCAACTTCTTCTGATGCTTTTTGATAGGCAGAGACCGATTCTATTCTCTTCTGGCTACACCAAGTGAAGAAGGTATAATGGCATTGTGGTCTGAAATTCACATTAAAAATGATATTTCTTCCCTACCAAGTAGACATTAGGTAGGACCACAATAAAGTCAGGAGTGGCGACATGTAGAAACTCTATCACCAGTAACCTTTTTTATACTAATTATTTATTTCTAGTGACGAAACAATCGTTATGTTGGGTCACAGGACACTTATTCCATGTTTTATTTGAGCTTCTGCATGTCGATAAAATTGGTTCTGAACTGGGAATTATAACGATATGTTTACGTAATGTGTATACATAAACATACAGTTATAAATGTCCCCGTTCGTCGTCGCTAATTATAACAATATGTTACTTTTGTGCTGTAACATATAGCTATAATCAGCGGTGGAAACATATTTGCGAACGCCGACCGTGTGTGGCTGTTTCTTGTTGGCTCGTCTGATCAGTCGGAAGTTGCATTGCAGAGGAGAGTAAATGCCTATTCAAAATATAATTATTTTGGATAGCTCAACATGAATTTCCTAAGGGACCGTAGTTTATCATGCATTTACCAGTAGAATATGGCGCGGAGAAAATATTTCGCCGCATGCAACTTCCGTCCGAACTCGACGAAAGAATTCGTGACTGTGAACTCTCTATTTGGCAGAAACATATAGAAAATTAAATAATTTCATGAAGAAGTGAGACATAGATTCTATAGTAAATGAATAGTCCATACACCAGTTCCATTTAACTCTGAATTTATGGCAATTAATAGAAGAACTTACACTGCAATGAAGGATTTAACATGGATGCCGTTTTGACTGGCACTTCTCTTAATGAAAACAATTCCTTTGACGTTTTCACATACACGTCGCACAATAAATCTACTGCTAGGCACTTTTAGTATTACACGTTTACTTTACACTAGAACAATATTAATTTTAACAATAATAATACGGCGGCAAGACATGCGCGTCCGACACAAGTTACAGGAGACAAGAGAATATCTCGTACCTCAAAAAAAAAAAAAAAAAAATGTGTAAAAGTGTTCTTCTTCTGTTCGTTTTTCGCGCCGCGGTTTTCAAAGTCAATAACTCACTGCATCTCTGACGGCGCTTCGACAATAAACAATTTACGTCACAGGTCGTTCACCTTTTACATTTTCGCAACATTATTTGCTAACTGTAGCTGTTGCCGAGCGACTACTCGATTAGTGAATGATTTAAAATGATAAGGCAATCACATAATGTTACAGAATGCAACTCAGACCGCCCTTAACGGGGGATTTGATCCCTTCGTGACAATACGGCTCCACTACAATATGTTGTTTGTTCAAAACTGCCGATTCCTCAACATCACCACATATTGTTCGTGAATGGGTTCGAGTCCTGGCCCGGCACTAAAGTTTTCATTGTGTATTATCAAGCTTTAGCCTGAGAACACCTATCTGCTGGTGGACAATAATTTTGATTTTCAATGTGTTTTCATTCATTGTCAACACTAACGATATCTGAAGTTTTTGACTCCCAGTGAGACAAAGAACTATTTGCGACATCACTGTAAGTTCAAGGATGTTATTCCGAGCTGCTGATTGAGAAAAATTCGGTAGTTGACGTCTCTTTGTGTGCAGTCAACAACGATATGAGTGGGGTTCGATTCCCAGTCAGCACTGGGTTTCTTCGTTATTATATTTCTAGTTCAAACATGCTCACATATTGCTGCTGATGTAGCAAACCCATATTTAACGTTCGTTTTCTCTAGAATATAACCGCGAAAGGTGCCGGGTTGGAGTCTTGGGAAGGAAAAAATTAATGTTTCGTCTCGTCATTTCAGTTAAAACATCTAGCTACTGCCGAGAAAATCCGATTAGGTTCTGGGCTCGAATCCCTGTCCAACAAAAAGCTTTACCTCACGGCATTTCAAGTAAGTTACTTGTGAGAAGCAATGTTTAACATTTCTCGTAGTTCATTAACGGGGACAATAGTTGCTGGGTAGGAATTCGCGTCCATTAAAAATGTTTACGTTACGTAATTTAAAGTTGATATTTGCTAACGGATACTGTCTAATATCGAGGTATATCACTCTCTGTATGCCTAGTCAAGCATGACAGTTTCCGTCAGTCACGAAATCTTTGGTTAGTCTGCATGACCTGGGTTTGAATCCATATGAGAACGAGACGGTTCGTCGTGTCATTTGAAGTTCATATATATTCTAAACTACCTGATCGTGAATAACTTAAATTTTAATGTAATTTTGTGTTCAATAATAAGTACGGTATGTTACTTTGAAGAGGAAATTACGAATACGACGAACTTACTAGGTTTATTACCTATCTGAGGTAACAATGATAGTGGTAAAATTTCAGATATGTCATTTATTGTAATAAATGTGAGCTTACAAGCCTTAAGTACAGTCTTACATGTGATAAGTTTTTCCCTGACATTTGCAGTATCGTGGTAT
This sequence comes from Schistocerca cancellata, assembly GCF_023864275.1. Classification (NCBI taxonomy): domain Eukaryota; kingdom Metazoa; phylum Arthropoda; class Insecta; order Orthoptera; family Acrididae; genus Schistocerca; species Schistocerca cancellata. Next base: position 616,128,962 of record NC_064631.1, on the reverse strand, counting down.
TACTTTACCTCTTGAGTTATTGTGATACAGAGCAGTGTTTCCTAGTGGAGACTTGTTGGAACCATTTTCAACAGTCAAACGACTGTACCGAGCAGCGATTAGAGGACCTGTTACACAGCTGCATTATGCGGGTTGCATGCGAATCAGGCGAAATGCAATTCAAGTCGTTCGGATCGTTTTGAGCATGACAATACACACAGTGGTATAAATGGATACTCTCTGATAAATGTGTTGCAAATAGCCAATACTAAATACATAATAAATTAAAATGACGTACCTGATACTGATTTGTAATATAAAAGTTCTTCAAGTACACAAGAAGAAGGAGACGAATTATCTCGAGTACTTGTGCGTGATTTTCAACTTTTGAGGCAGTATTGAAAGACAACGAGTCTATTGGTTGAGACGTAGGACGAGTTTGCCTTCCAAGGACGATTTGCGTGTTGTAGTAAATATTTGATGCCAGTAGTGAGATGCACCGAGCGCTTAACCAATGTGGATTGTTAGTGTAAAATACACCGGTAGTATGAGGCACCAAGCTGCTGTGTAATAACTCGACACCTCAGGTAAAAGTACGTGAGATCAAGAAACTGAAGACGCAAAACTTGTTTCACTATATTGTATCTACTGTTCACAGGGCATGCAACTGTCATCCGGTGGAAGCCCGCCTATGTGATGTTAAAGGAGTTTTACAGCAATACGAATACCAACCTTGGATGCAATGATTTGGCGAGGAACACTATAATGTGAAAAATGGAGGTGACTTGAGCTCACAAATACAGGTTTGGTAACTACAATAAGGTAATAAAGCTTTAAGCATTTTCATAGTATCAACGTTCTGCACATGTACCCTTGTGTGTTTCAGAAAACTGGTGCGAGATGCCGATTTAAGAGAATACTTTTGCTCAAAGACAATAAACAAAAGAAAGCATCAGAAGAGAGAGAGAGAAGGAGAGGGAGACATAGAAAGAGGAAGGCCCATCATGATAAACAGGTAGTATGTAAATGCAAAGTACCACCTCAGTGCTTAGCTGTATAGCGCGCCAGTAGTTTACATATCTTGAATGCACGAAATACGTACACGAAATTCCGTTTAGCATTCGTGGATACCTCAGAAAGCTCCCTCAATTTGTCATCTTTCTTCCAGTGAACCTCATCGGTAATAGTTATAATAGTTTAATTGATATAGAGCCAGTATTATATTTTGCTCGTTAAATGTTTTCTTTCATTTTTTAAGAGGTCCAGAAGGCTAAGGTTAGATGTTTCAATTTTAAAAGCTCTTAATTCCACTCACGTTTGTAAAGCAATGAACACTTCATTTTTCTTATTTTCGAATATGAGGCCAAAGGGCCGTATTTGGTAGTCGCATTAAACAAGATAATCGTATGTAATGGTTTTACGTAAATTTTATTTGTCAAATGTTCTCAAGTACTGCTGCTTCAGTGTTTTACAAATAATACGAGGCACACAACATGCACGCAAACATGAGGCAGATGTTCTTAACAGAGAAACTCACACACACACACACACACACACATATATATATATATATATATATATATATATATATATATATATTACAAATGATTGAAGCGATTTCACAGCTCTACAATAACTTTATTGTTTGAGATATTTTCACAATGCTTTGCACACACATACAAAAACTCAAAAAGTTTTTTTAGGCATTCACAAATGTTCGATATGTGCCCCTTTAGTGATTCGGCAGACATCAAGCCGATAATCAAGTTCCTCCCACACTCGGCGCAGCATGTCCCCATCAATGAGTTCGAAAGCATCGTTGATGCGAGCTCGCAGTTCTGGCACGTTTCTTGGTAGAGGAGGTTTAAACACTGAATCTTTCACATAACCCCACAGAAAGAAATCGCATGGGGTTAAGTCGAGAGAGCATGGAGGCCATGACATGACATGAATTGCTGATGATCTCCACCACGACCGATCCATCGGTTTTCCAATCTCCTGTTTAAGAAATGCCGAACATCATGATGGAAGTGCGGTGGAGCACCATCCTGTTGAAAGATGAAGTCGGCGCTGTCGGTCTCCAGTTGTGGCATGAGCCAAATTTCCAGCATGTAACATTATGTGATTGTCTTATCAATTTAAATCATTCACTAATCGAGCAGTCGCTCGGCAACAGCTACAGTTAGCAAATAATGTTGCGAGAATGTAAAAGGTGAACGACCTGTGACGTAACTTGTTTATTGTCGAAGCGCCGTCAGAGATGCAGTGAGTTATTGACTTTGAAAACCGCGGCGCGAAAAACGGACAGAAGAAGAACACTTTTACACATTTTTTTTTTTATTGAGGTACGAGATATTCTCGATGAACAGTTACTCATTCTTCTCTTGTCTCCTGTAACTTGTGTCGGACGCGCATGTCTTGCCGCCGTATTATTATTGTCAAAATTAATATTGTTCTAGTGTAAAGTAAACGTGTAATACTAAAAGTGCCTAGCAGTAGATTTATTGTGCGACGTGTATGTGAAAACGTCAAAGGAATTGTTTTCATTAAGAGAAGTGCCAGTCAAAACGGCATCCATGTTAAATCCTTCATTGCAGTGTAAGTTCTTCTATTAATTGCCATAAATTCAGAGTTAAATGGAACTGGTGTATGGACTATTCATTTACTATAGAATCTATGTCTCACTTCTTCATGAAATTATTTAATTTTCTATATGTTTCTGCCAAATAGAGAGTTCACACTCACGAATTCTTTCGTCGAGTTCGGACGGAAGTTGCATGCGGCGAAATATTTTCTCCGCGCCATATTCTACTGGTAAATGCATGATAAACTACGGTCCCTTAGGAAATTCATGTTGAGCTATCCAAAATAATTATATTTTGAATAGGCATTTACTCTCCTCTGCAATACAACTTCCGACTGATCAGACGATCCAACAAGAAACAGCCGCACACGGTCGGCGTTCGCAAATATGTTTCCACCGCTGATTATAGCTATATGTTACAGCACAAAAGTAACATACTGTTATAATTAGAGACTACGAACGGGGACATTTATAACTGTATGTTTATGTATACACAATACGTAAACATATCGTTATAATGTCCAGATACACGTGTCCTGTAACGTTTTTTTCGCAGAAGAAAAAGGGGCCGTAAACTTTAAACTGTGAGATTGCACAAAACTCGTTAACTTTTAGTGAATTGCGAATTTGCTGCACAAATGCGTGAGGATTCTCTACCGCCCAGATTCGCACATTGTGTCTGTTCACTTCACCATTAAGAAAAAATGTTGCTTCATCACTGAAAACAAGTTTCGCACTGAACGCATCCTCTTCCATGGACTGTTGCAACCGCGCCGAAAATTCAAAGCGTTTGACTTTGTCATCGGGTGTCAGGGCTTGTAGCAATTGTAAACGGTAAGGCTTCTGCTTCAGCCTTTTCCGTAAGATTTTCCAAACCGTGGGCTGTGGTACGTTTAGCTCCCTGCTTGCTTTATTCGTCGACTTCCGCGGGCTACGCGTGAAACTTGCCCGCACGTGTTCAACCGTTTCTTCGCTCACTGCAGGCCGACCCGTTGATTTCCCCTTACAGAGGCATCCAGAAGCTTTAAACTGCGCATACCATCGCCGAATGGAGTTAGCAGTTGGTGGATCTTTGTTGAACTTCGTCCTGAAGTGTCGTTGCACTGTTATGACTGACTGATGTGAGTGCATTTCAAGCACGACATACGCTTTCTCGGCTCCTGTCGCCATTTTGTCTCACTGCGCTCTCGAGCGCTCTGGCGGCAGAAAAGTGAAGTGCGGCTTCAGCCGAACAAAACTTTATGAGTTTTTCTACGTATCTGTAGTGTGTCGTGACCATATGTCAATGAATGGAGCTACAGTGAATTTATGAAATCGCATCAATCATTTGTAATAGCCATATATATATATATATATATATATATATATATATATATATATATATATGTGTGTGTGTGTGTTTGTTTGTGCGCGCGCGCTCGAGACTAGTAACGTGATGCGACCTTTACAGACTGGCATACCATGGAGGCTGCACCCCACAGAGCGACTTGTGTCTAGCAAACACAGCCGTTCTCACCTCAGCTGCCTGGAGAGAGCCACGTGTCTGTCCGCTCATACCTGCTGCTACTTGAGGTAGCAGCTCACCCCTTTGTGACTGGTTCCTTGCCACGAGTGGCAGCTCACTCCACTCGACTTGAGACCCCATTGCACCGCAAATGCTTATAGCTTACTCGACCAATTTACGACAGCCTCGTGCCAACCATCTGTCAGACAACGAGGTTCTGCTTCAGAGGTCGTCCAACCTATGGCTGTGGTTATAACTGAGTGAATGATTTTCTGTTGCTATATGATGACTGTGAATGGAGTAATTAATTGTAGATGGATTTGAGTATCTGTGGATTGTGACAGCAAGCCAACCATGTGTGTGAGGCCATCAACACACAGCCTTCATTCACGAGTATTCTCAGAACGTTCAGATTCTGTGCAGTATTGGGCGCCTGGTGTTCTTCTTCTTATTATATGTATCCTGAAATAAATTTACCGGTACACCAGTACATAAAAACAAATGTGAGGAGGCTTGTAGACAAATACGCTTGTGTATTTTCTTGTAGTTTACTTTGGAACCATCTTTACCCTTATAATCCAAGGCATGATGTTCATCAGACGATGAGTACGTGAAACGGGAAGCAAAAATGATACCCATGTTCCAGTCAAAATTTCCTTGACGAACTTGTGCTACACGTGAAGCTCAACACAATTTGTACGGAGCTCATGCTGCAGTGGTTAGCATTTCTGCCTTTGCATCACGGATCCCAGATTCGATTCCCGGCCGGATTCGGGATTTTCTCTGCCTGAGGGCTGGGTGTTTGTGTTGTCCCCATCAATCCATCGTTACCATCATCATTCGTGACAGCGGCTTGCTTGGATTTTGTAGAAACTGGACTGTGTAAAAATTGTGACTTTGTAAGGGCGCTGATGACCGTGCAGCTGAGCGCCCCACAAACCAAACATCAGAATCATCAGCACAATTTCCTCAGCATCCATTTTATTCACAATGAGAAGGTGATGTTACACACCAGTTTCTACTTAAACTCTTACGAAGCGCTTAATGTCATATGCACATCCTCATGGTCAATATAGCCGACCCATTAATGCTGCCTAATAACTGCATATGATATTTAGCATTACCAGTGACTGCATAGCACAATTTAACTCTTCTCTTACATTCCTTTTATAACAGTTAAGGCAGTCATTTTCTGCCGTAATGGCGAGCTTTTGTAGGTGGCTCACAGTAAGGGAGATTACGTGAAGGATCAAGCAGAGTAATAAATTCGTTGAGTGCTGAAAACTACCCTTGAAAGCAGGTAACGAATGCAGAATTCTCTTGGTCCCAACTCCCCTCGACGGGAGACTGAGGGGCGGCTATCTTCATAGAAGACAGTGTTGCTTGAGGTACTGGGAGGATTCCTTTCAGGAAAGATTGAAACCTAAGCCAGGTCCAGCTTTCAGAGGAGGTAGACCGTTAGTACAACCGTTTGTCTCAGAGGACGTGCTAAGCAGGAATGTGAGTTTAAAGCTTTTGTAACCAATTTTCTTATTAGAGAGCACGTTCTTTCTTGTGTGTACCTACGTGTAAGTCTATCAATTCGTCAGCTTCAGAATCCTGTCATGGATTGGTTCAAAATGGCTCTGAGCACTGTGGGACTTAACATCAATGGTCATCAGTCCCCTAGAACTTAGAACTACTTAAACCTAACTAACCTAAGGACAGCACACAACACCCAGCCATCACGAGGCAGAGAATATCCCTGACCCCGCCGGGAATCGAACCCGTGAACCCGGGCGTGGGAAGCGAGAACGCTACTGCACGACCACGAGATGCGGGCACGTTCATGGATTGGGAGAAGTTTTCTGTCTTCCTCCCCACACCTTGGAATTATTGATTAATGATAATAAAATCCGCAGGAGTACGAGTTTGTGTAACTTTTTTACAAAACCATTACTGAACGGAACTCGCAGCTCTGCTGCAATTTGCCAGCGATTTTCCTACACTTGCACAAACAGCAAGTTACAAGTGGTTAAAATAGATCACACTTATTGCTAGCAGAGTGAAGTGTAAATACTTGTGAACAGGCGATTGAGAAGGAAATACTTGCTGCCAGATAACACTTGCACCCATATGGATGTTTCCATTGTCGTTCCGAGTGCAGAGGTCAAGCCAGACTCAACTAATGGCTCTGAGCACTATGCGACTTAACTTCTGAGGTCATCAGTCGCCTAGAACTTAGAACTAATTAAACCTAACTAACCTAAGGACATCACACACATCCATGCCCGAGGCAGGATTCGAACCTGCGACCGTAGCGGTCACGCGGTTCCAGACTGAAGCGCCTTTAACCGCACGGCCACACCGGCCGGCCCAGACTCAACTGCTACGACCGCTGCCTACTGCATTCTTGCTGTATGAGAGTGGTAAGAATGAGCTTCCAATAGAATCACCAAGTTGATTGTAGTTAACTTTCATGAGGACCAAACTGCACAATTTTAACATTCACACATACAGTTGTTTGTGTCACGCACTTTAAAAAAATGGTTCAAATGGCTCTGAGTGCTATGGGACTTAACATCTATGGTCAATAGTCCCCTAGAACTTAGAACTACTTAAACCTAACTAACCTAAGGACAGCACACAACACCCAGTCATCACGAGGCAGAGAAAATCGCTGACCCCGCCGGGAATCGAACCCGGGATCACGCACTTTAATGATTCTGCTGGTGTTCGTTCTTATTTTTCCGGTTTCTTGCTTTTAACCACATCCCATTCTTGCAGTATCCACGACTTATTCTCTTGATTCTACGTTTACTGTGCTCACTCACCTGACTCAAAGATAGATTTCAAGAATACAATCCTTCGTTCTTTCATTAAATGTTCACTTGCTTATCTCAGTTAAACATATGTTAATGATTCATGATCATAAACATTGAGTCTTACAGTGACTGCTCTGTCCTTTACGGATAAAAATTCCCCTTTCAGTAATATATGATGTGTAGTGAGGAACCTATAGAAGCACAACAATATTTTTTATTTACTTTCTTGATTAAACAAAATTTATTTCTATTTGGAAAAGATATGGTATGAAATATGTTATCTGGCTTTAAAACGTAAAATCATAAAAACGATACCAGTTAAAATGTAGCGGGATAGAGAGAAAAACGACGATCTTTGTCAAATTAATATTCGTGGTTTTACTGACATCCTTCACTTGTCACTTTCCTCTTCATGTTTCTTACTCATTGTAAATGTACTGGTGCAAATAATTGTCTATTTTACACCAGTAATGAGTTTACTTTTATTGTTTGTTAACGCTAATCTGTCTGTTATATTATTAACAATTTTGTGTTGTATAAACCTCAGGACACACAGTTAAGTTTTCATATATTTCTGGGGTATTATCTAATGCACAACACAGTTATATTATTTTATCCGTATTTTCAGAAAATAAGGATATTTATTTAGTGTAATTTTATTCATTTGCTCTGAGGGGCAGGGGTTGGTTGGTGGGAATATATATTCCGTTTATCGCTCAGAAGTATTTAATAATGTTACCCAAGGATACCAAGAAAATCTATGTCATGTACGCATATAACGATAAAGCTGTCATCAATCTGAAAAGTGGTTCGAACTCCACAGTAATTTTCTAGCCACCGTCCCGTTGCGTTCTGCGAGTTCTCCACTCATTTATCCAGTCTGTTGTGAGCGGCCCTGCAGTTTAACAGGGAATACTTGTTATAATTCGACTTCGCATTACTAACATTAACAAATCATTGTCGAACGTGAAAGAAAAGCTGCATGTAAAAAAAGTCTTTGGATCATTCCCGGATTGGTACTTGGACCGTCGTGATTTGTAATCTGACACTTACCCACTGTCCTGCCGAGCAAATTGGAAATCGTAATATTTACACTTTTATTAGTTATTGAAACAGACCGTCGCAAATTAATAAAGGTAAAAACTCTTATTGAATTTTTCAAAATGAAATATTGAAGGTATTTTATGATGAGACTGAAGCACTTCACTGCAGGCAAATTGACAGTAGAACGTCTACTTTGAAAGGATAAGCTGGAGATAGGAGGATAAGCTTATGGTCGCAATGGTGAGAGAGCAGGAGAATTTGGGCTTGACAAGCAGTAACATTTTGCTATATACCACTGTGGTAGGCACGTAGGTCTTTCTGTTCTTATCCAATTACAGTTACGATTTCCCGACCATGTTATAGTTCTGGGTGGAGATTTTCCGGATATTGACTGGGAGACTCAAACGTTTATAACGGGTGGCAGGGACAAAGAATCGAGTGAAATTTTTTTAAGTGCATAATCTGAAAACTACCTTGACCAGTTAAAGAGAGATCCGACTCGTGGCGAGAACATATTAGACCTTCTGGTGACAAACAGACCCGAACTCTTTGAAACAGTTAACGCAGAACAGGGAATCAGCGATCATAAAGCGGTTACTGCATCGATGATTTCAGCCGCAAATAGAAATATTAAAAAAGGTAGGAAGACTTTTATTTTTAGCAAAAGTGACAGAAAGCAGATTTCAGAGTACTTGACGGCTCAACACAAAAGTTTTGTCTCAAGTACAGATAGTGTTGAGGATCAGTCGACAAAGTTCAAAACCATCGTACAGTATGCATTAGATGAGTATGTGCCAAGCAAGATCGTGAGAGATGGAAAAGAGCCACCGTGGTACAACTACCGAGTTATAAAACAGCTGCGGAAGGAAAGGGAACTACACAGCAAACATAAACATAGGCAAAGCCTAGCAGACAAACAAAAATTACGCGAAGCAAAATCTAATGTGAGGAGCGCTATGCGGGAGGCGTTCAATGAATTCGAAAGTAAAGTTCGATGTACTGACTTTGCAGAAAATCTTAAGAAATTTAGGTCTTATGTCAAAGCGGTAGGTGAATCAAAACAAAATGTCCAGACACTCAGAGACCAAAATGGTACTGAAACAGATGATAACAGACTAAAGGCCGAAATACTAAATGTCTTTTTCCAAAGCTGTTTCACAAAGGAAGACTGCACTGTAGTTCCTTCTCTAGATTGTCGCACAGATGACACTATGGTAGATGTCAAAATAGACGACAGAGGGACAGAGAAACAATTAAAATCGCTCAAAAGAGGGAAGGCCGATGGACCTGATGGGATACCAGTTCGATTTTACACAGAGTACGCGAAGGAACTTGCCCCCCTTCTTGCAGCGGTGTGCCGTAGGTATCTAGAAGAGCGTAGCGTTCCAAAAGATTGGAAAAGCGCACTGATCATCCTCGTTTCCAAGAAGGGACGTCGAACAGATGTGCGGAACTACAGACCTATATCTCTAACGTCGATCAGTTGTAGAATTTTGGAACACGTATTATGTTCGAGTATAATGACTTTTCTGGAGACTAGAAATCTACTCTGTAGGAATCAGCATGGGTTTCGAAGAATACGGTCGTGTGAAACCCAGCTCGCGCTATTCGTCCACGAGACTCAGAAGGCCATAGACACAGGTCCCCAGGTAGATGCCGTGTTTCTTGACTTCCGCAAGGCGTTCGATACAGTTCCCCACAGTCGTTTAATGAACAAAGTAAGAGCATATGGACTATCAGACCAATTGTGTGATTGGATAACAGAACGCAGCATGTCATTCTCAATGGAGAGAAATCTTCCTAAGTAAGAGTGATTTCAGGTGTGCCGCAGAGGAGTGTCGTAGGACCGTTGCTATTCGCAATATACATAAATGACCTTGTGGATAACATCGGAAGTTCACTGAGGCTTTTTGCGGATGATGCTGTAGTATATCGAGAGGTTGTAACAACGGAAAATTGTACTGAATGCCGGAGGATCTGCAACGAATTGACGCACGGTGCAAGGAATCGTAATTGAATCTAATTGTAACCAAGTGTAATGTGCTGCGAATACATAAAAAGAAAGATCCTTTATCATTTAGCTACAATATAGCAGGTCAGCAACTGAAAGCAGTTAATTCCATAAATTATTTGGGAGTAGGTAAAGCAGATGCCAGACTGAGATTCATTGGAAGTATCCTAAGGAAATGCAATCCGAAAACAAAGGAAGTAGGTGACAGTACACTTGTTCGCCCACTGCTTGAATATTGCTCAGCAGAGTGGAATCCGTACCAGATAGGGTTGATAGAAGAGATAGAGAAGATCCAACGGAGAGCAGCGCGCTTCGTTACAGGATCGTTTAGTAATCGCGAAAGCACTACAGAGTTGATGGATAAACTCTAGTGGAAGACTTTGCAGGAGAGACGCTCAGTAGCTCGGTACGGGCTATTATTGAAGTTTCGAGAACATACCATCACCATGTAGTCAAGCAGTATATTGCTCCCTCCTACGTATATCTCGCGAAGAGACCATGAGGATAAAATCAGAAAGATTAGAGCCCACACAGAGGCATACCGACAATCTTTCTTTCCACGAACAATACGAGACTGGAATAGAAGGGAGAGCCGAGAGAGGTACTCAAGGTACCGTCCGCCACACACCGTCAGGTGGCTTGCGGAGTATGGATGTAAATGTAGACGTAGATGCATCAGCTGTGTAGGCAACTACTGTTTGTACAATTTCTTAGTTTGAAAGGTTCAAAATTCGTCGTTACATGATGCAGTAATTCTACTGAGGTTGGGTGAATGCGACTAATGATCGACTATTCACATTTTAGATGTTCTCTAGAAAGGGGCCTTACCTTAAATTATTCCACCTTTCCTTACTTAACTGAATTTGTTTTGGAGTTAATAATCTCTGCACAGAGTGTTTAAGATGAAAACACATTCCTTTTTTTTCGTTGGTTTTACAGGATTACTTCGTTACATTTGACAGGCGTCTCATTGCAGTTGGAAGCTCCACACACCTATGTACATATTGTCTACATTTAGCAGTTGCATAGCATTTGCTGCAGCAATCGACGTAGATATTTGCGTGATGCCCTCACTAGTTCACATATCCCTGTTAAGTGTTTAGGACTGCTGTGGCAGTGGTGCTGCGTTACATAAGCTGGAAGAGATGCCAAAATTATCTAAACAGCTTGACGACACCTCTCTCATCTTATTCTTCTCCCCTTCCAGGTGCCGACGGAAGGTCGTATGTGCAGTTGGTTCCCCTTGTTCGTAGTAGATAGTCAAATGAGTTACTACAAAGAGCGGAAAACTGTCACAACACGACCCACCATTTGAAATGATTGATCTTTCCTAAAAGTTTATTTCTTACAACTCTCAGTTTCTGGCGGTTGCTACTGCTATTGGTATTGGTTGCTATTGGTCGGCCGATACACAGACGGTTAATCCTGGTTGTGGAGTGAGGCTGGAAATATCGCCCGATTATGTCCCATACTGTTCGCCTGGAGACAGATTTGGTGATCGAGCAGGCCAAAGCACGTATCGACATTTTGTGGAGCACTTTGGGTTACAACAGCGGTATGTGGCAGAGCGTTATCGTGTTGGATGACACAGGCCTGAGTGCTGTTAATGACTGGCGCACAGTATTGCATCAAGGTTCATGGGATGACCACAAGAGTCTTCGTGCTCTCATACGAAATCGCACCTCAGACCGCAATATCGCAGAAGGAACATCCAGCTTTTCGTACCCCTACTACACTGTCTCATTCTTACTGGTTGTAGAGCAGGTAAATGCCTCTTGACTAACATCAGCTCACCTCGTTCAGTCTCAAAGGTAACTATCGCTCACGAAATTTTCAGTGTGTATTTAAAACAATCATGATTGGCATTCTCATGGTGGCGCTACTGGGTTGTTTCAGATTTTTTCCGTCACTATATGCGGAATAAAAGTACCTATTGCTCATGTGATCCGTCTCAGTGACAAATCTTCCATTTTCATGACGGAGAGATTCAGCGAAAGATATAGGAAGTTAATACACCAGAAAATGTGTTTGTGGTATTACACAAACGGACATAGAAAAATGGTGACTGTTCGCTGCGCTGAGAGAATTAATTTTTGAGCGTGTGAAAACATTTAAACATATTACGTGACAAGCGGGATCGAGGACACAAGCGTGCGACGTCGCTTCGAAGCGATGTTATAATCTGAAAAGCTGCAACATATATTTAACTTATTCAAAGTTTTATTTCAGTGCTCGTTTAACCATTTCTGTCGTCGTTCCTATAAAATTTTGTGCTCTGTTGCCTCTATGTTGGTCATAGGGTATGCTAACAACAATTCTATGTCACCTAAACCGTCGAGAACCGTTGCCTAGCAATTACTTCCGTATTCTCTCGAGTACTACAAGTGCCTATCCGAATTCGCTGTTTGAGTTATTGACTGAAAGAAGCTTCAGCTTTGATTCAAGTGTTGTAGAGTGAATTTTGTGTTTCGAGAACAACTATCGAAACATTTTAAAGTTCTTTGGGAGCTTTAGAAGCTTTGAGCGAACGAACACCCAGCTTGAGAACCGAGGAGCATTGTACCTGCAAGAGGTATGAGCTATTTGCGTATCTGTCAATTATTTATTCAGCTTTCAGAATCATCTGTAGTTAGAATATCGTAGAAGCGTTTAATTGTTGTGTACTTAGTGGAGAAATACTAGCAGGTTGAAGCATGTGGTAGAGTGTGATGTGATTGATTACAGAACCTGATGTTACTAACAGCATATCACGTGAAACATCATGCTTGCTTTTTCAGACAGATTTCTATACTTTCTATTTGGCGTAGTTCATGCACTTTCATTTTGTGTTCTCAAACCAATTTCTTAGTTCCTCAATGGCAAACGTGTCAAGCGCATTGGCCTTTTCCACCCGTTTGCTTTGACCCGTGACATCCTTTGTGACATCATGACTTTATGTTGAATTGGATGTAAGCGGACTCTTATTAAAAGTTAGGCTGTGGTTGTGTTACCAGTGTAATCTGTGGTGTCTGTAAACTATGCTGTTATTCCAAATACGTCGCGACATACGAGGGTTTGGTTTGGGTGGAACCTGAGACCACAGATTAAACTGCCGTGGAGAAACCAGTAACGATTATATTTTTATTCTGATTTCACACAAATATTTGTCTCTTTCTTTTTGCATATCTCACCATTTCACATGATAAGGGAGGGCAGGACCTTCAGAGCATAAGATAAAGTTTTGTGAGTGAAACGATTAATGATTATGATTAAATTAGATTAGATTAGTACTTGTTCCATAGATCATGAATACGACACTTCGTAATGATGTGGAACGTGTCAGGTTAATAAAAGGTGTCTTTACAAGATATTACATTAGACAAAATATTACATGACACTCAATATTTTTAATTTTTTTGTGGGGTTGGGAAATTGCCCACTTACTATATCCAAAAATTCATCTAATGAGTAGAAGGAGTTGCCATTAAGACATTCTTTTAATTTCCTTTTAAATGATATGTGGCTATCTGTCAGACTTTTGATGCTGTTAGGTAAGTGACCAAAGACTTTTGTGGCAGCATAATTTACCCCCTTCCGAGCCAAAGTTAGATTTAACCTTGAGTAGTGAAGATCATCCTTTCTCCTAGTGTTGTAGCCATGTACACTGCTATTAGTTTTGAATTCGTTCGTATTGTTAATAACAAATTTCATAAGTGAATATATACGTATATTGTGAGGCTACAGTGAAGATTTCTAGATCTTTAATTAAGTGTCTGCAGGATGATCTTGGATGAGCTCCTGCAATTATTCTGATTACACGCTTTTGTGCAATGAACACTCTTTTACTCAATGATGAGTTACCCCAGAATATGATGCCATACGAAAGCAGAGAATGAAAATAGGCGTGGTAAGCTAATTTACTCAGATGTATATGGCCAAACTTTGCAATGACCCTAACAGCATAAGTAGCTGAATTCAAACGCTTCAGCAGATCCTCAGTGTGTTTTTTCCAGTTCAACCCCTCATAATGCATACACGTAGAAATTTTGAATATTCTACCTTAGCTACCATTTCTGATCGAAGTCTATATTTATTAATGGGGTCATTCCATTTACTGTGTGGAACTGTATATACTGTGTTTTGTCAAAGTTTAATGAGAGCCCATTTGCAGAGAACTACTTAATGATTTTCTGAAAAACATGGTTTACAATTTCACCAGTTAATTCTTGTCTGTCGGGTGTGATAGCTATACTTGTAACATCGGGAAAAAGTACCAGCTTTGCATCTTCGTGAATATAGAATGGCAAGTCATTAATATATATTAAGAACAGCAGAGGACCCAAGACCGAACCTTGCGGCACCCCATTCTTGATTGTTCCCCAGTTTGAGAAATTACCAGCTTTTTGCATATTATGTGAACTGTTTATTTCAACTTTCTGCACTCTTCCAGTTAGGTATGATTTAAACCATTTGAGCACTGTCCCATTCATACCACAGTACTTGAGCTTATCTAGAAGTATTCCATGATTTACACAATCAAAAGCCTTCGATAGATCACAAAAAAATCTCAACGGGTGACTTCCGGTTACTCAGAGCATTTAATATTTCATTAGTGAAAGTATATATAGCATTTTCCGTTGAGAAACCCTTCTGGCGACCAAACTGACATTTTGTTAAAACTTTATTTTTACAAAGGTGTGAAGCTACTCTACAATACATTACTTTTTCAAGAATTTTGGATAAGGCAGTCAGAAGAGAGATTGGGCGGTAGTTGTTGACATCAGTCGTATCCCCTCTTTTATGCAGTGATTATCATTTGATTCCTACAGTTATTTAGCTGCCTTTTTAATGTGGGAAGTTCGTCGAGAGTGAGATTAGCCCTAACGAAATCGCATTGCTGGTGGTAATGTTACTGATAATTTTTTAATTTACAAATACTTGGTCGTATTTCGAATGTGAGTCTTTGAGACGCTGCGCTTATGAAATCCACTGTTCCTAAGAGGCTCAATTTGTTTTTCCTGGTCGCTCACTCTCGCGCTGCATAATTGTTTTTTTGTTGTTCGTAGTATTTGTTTAACTGAATTGGATAGAGGTTTTGGTATTTATTGGTAAATTGTTTTCGCTTTTTGAGCTGATTATTTCCGTTTGTAGTGTGATTACAGTTTTTTGTACTTCTTTTCCTTCGGTTTATCCTAAAGGAATTTGTGTATATAATTTTTCGATTAAGTTGATGTTATGTGGGTGTTGTTTTGTATCTCTGTCCTCGGTTTAGGAACAGAGTTCACACGAAATATGATAACAACTGTCCATGTGTATGTCTTTTTCTTTTGTTCGCTTTATTCTGGAGAAATTCATGCGCGTCATCCTTGCATAATGAGATTCGTGTGTGTGTTTGTGTGTGTGTGTGTGTGTGTGTGTGTCTGTGTCTGTGTTTGGGGGGGGGGGGGGGGGTCTTGTTTGTATATTGTATTGTATTGTATTGTAACCGGTGACCTAGAAACGACGAAGAGGCTCCGTCCACAACCCCACGATGACTACCGCAGTCCACTTCACCCCACCGCCGCCCCACATCGCACCCAGGGTTATTGTGCGGTTCGGCCCCCAGTGTACTCCCCAGGGAACGTCTCACACCAGACGAGTGTAACCCCTATGTTTGCGTGGTAGAGTAATGGTGGTGTACGAGTACGCGGAGAACTTGATGGCGCAGCAATCGCCGACATAGTGTAACTGAGGCGGAATAAGGGGAACCAGCCCGCATTCGCCGAGGCAGATGGAAAACAGCCTAAAAACCATCCGCAGAATGGCCGGTTCACCGGATCTCGACACAAATCCGCCGGGCGGATTCATGCCGGGGACCAGGCGCTTCTTCCCGCCCGGAATTGTTTGTATATACTGCGATACCATTTGTGTGTTAGTTTTTATATTTTTAGGTTTATCACAGAAAAGTTCCTATGCGATATTTTTCGATTATGTCGATTTGTGGAGCTGTGTGTGATATCGCTTGTCTTCCTTTGAGCTACAGGTCAAGCTAAGAATTCGATTCCAGTTCTGCAATTTTTGCAGTTTTTTCTGTTTATGTTAGAGACATTTGTAGTGGATCTGTTATCGCTGTCTGTTAGAGATATATAGGTACAGCGTACGCAGCGATTAGGCTTGTTTTTTTATCTTTTCGTTTGCGTCATCCCGGAAGAAATTGTGTGTGTGCTATTTTCTAGTTGTGTTGTTTTGTGGAGGTGTCGGGTCTAGTGAAGCAGGGGACACAAACCGTCGGCTTTGACCAATGACGTCAGAATTGGCCAGAGAGTATTACTCAGATGAAAAAGCTGACAAGACTGTTCAGAAACAAAGGAATACGAGAGACAAAAAGCGTAGTTGACGTATATCAATGCAAGTAGTATTTTCACGTTAAGGGTATCGCCTGTTTGCATCGTATTATTTCTGTGGAAAATGAAGGGGAAAAATGGATGGAAATATTGGCAGCATAGAATACTTTACGTCACGTATATATGGGTTGTATCTCGAACCCCATACCTACTGTATTGGTTGAGTAAAGTACGGTATACAGTTTTAGCTATTCTTCGTTTTCGTTAGCAGTAATACCCTGTTGTTCAGTTGAACTACAAAGCTTAACTGGAGCACGGGATTCAAATTTTACATGTGTTGTTTCTTTCGCCTCTGCTACCACTAATAGTCTGTTCTTACGTAGATAGGTTGTACCACCTATGGCAGGAGGAGCTACATACAGATTTGTAACCCATACTTCCGTTGACATATGTACATGTACACCGCTAACGAAAACGTGGAAATGGACGTACGTTACACATGCAACCTGTGCCGCAGTTGAACTACGCCAAGAGGCAATAAGACGAAACACACACAATTAGTATCCCGTACTGCAATATGAGGTACAGGTATTTTTTTTCGCCTTCGATGCTAATAGTATCGACTGAAAGTTATGGTTTTGATCGTAGCAGTGACAATATTATCCTATTCTTTAGTTCAGCTACATAGCTATACACAACGTTTGTATCCTACTCTCCAGTTGAAATATATAGGTAAATCTCATCAATGTTACGTATGTCGTTCTTTTCGAATAGGTAGTGTTAGTGAAAGGTCAACTGAAGGACGGGATACAAATTTTAGTAGTGTCGGGCGTTTCGCCTTTAATATTGCTAGTACAGATTCGAAAAAATCATACTGATACTAGTGCTGGAAAACGGAAGAAGAACGAAAGCTGCGAATTTTCTATTACGTACTGGAGTACACGAAACATTAATGGTGTAATACAACAATGAAATACCTCAAAATACTCAAATGCAGAAAAGAAAAATAATGGAAAACTGTACTTACCTCATGGCAACTTCTTAAAAGAACCGAAGTTTGCCTAGAAAGACATCAACAAAAATCATATACCCATATACAAAACAAACTTTATGAACACACACACACACACACAGTCACTCACTCACTCTAATGTGAAACTAGCTAGCATGTTTCGGACGGTACATATGCCCAACACGTTTAACAAAACATTTAAACGAGCAGTATGTTTGGGGAATACTGCGCCTCCATGAACATTCGTCTAAGTGACTTTGAAGTGTGGAAATCCGGCGTTTTCCCCTTTCCTACAAACGCTGACCAATAACCCTCTATGCTATTTGTGCAAGCCCCTGTGGATAATGATCTGAACTCTGAAATTACAATGGAACCCTCTGCAACGTGAACTGAAACTACAGCCCTCCTAAACCCATCCACCGTAAGTTCCCTCTCTGTTGTACTTTCTTTTGCCAAAATGCGACTCGTCAATTTCGACCGTAACACCCCCCCCCCCCCTCCAACGGCCCCCTATAGTTCATGAATTCCCCACAAACTTGCCTACAAGAAGAGTACCAATCCACATCTGCACGCTTACTCACACGACATTCATCGACGCACAGCATATCTCAATCTCAAATACCAACAGTACGTGATCTTCATACTGTCTCTCAAGGCGAGCTTAGATTTTTCGAACCACGTCCCTCGTCTAATGGACCGCCACAACCGATCTTTGCTGCAGAGCCACCCGAATAAGTCGTGAGTACAGCGATGAGATACACTTGTGAGGCGCATATGTTCGCCGCACTCACGAAAACGAACATACTCGGCAACGAGACCACACATTTGTAAAAAACAAATCGTGGCCAACGTTTCTACGCCCATAGCCTCTCTCAGATCATCCAGGTTCATCAGAACAGATAAATCCATACCTACAAACGAAAATGAGATACTAAAAATTGTTCTAAAATAAGAAACTAATAGTCGAAATTAAGTCTATATCACTAAAATAAAATTAAGTACCGAATGATTTGCAAACAACCAACTATTTAAATAAACGCACACGAAGAATATTTTGAGCTATATGTAGCGATCTCTCTTAAAATCACATTCAATTATTTTAATGTACAATGATAGCACTTATCCGCAACACAGAACTGTTTTATTAACTATGGCTGAAAGTGAAGACATTATTATCTACGAGTAACGTATGACGTCATTGGTCAAAGCCGACGGGTTGTATCCCCTGCTACACTACACCCGACGTGTCTAGCACCAATGTCTTCATTTCATCTGTATTGGTCAAGCGAATTATTCGAACCCAGTTTTCTGTTTACTATATATTTTCTTTCGGTTTATTCTAGAGAAGTTCTTAAATGTTCTTAGGTTTAGTAACCTTTTTAGTATGTCCCCATCCACAACTCTCCCATTCCTGCGATTGTCCCGATAATTTCATTTCATATGGTGATTCGAATAGTTCCCATAGTTTTTGGTTTGTTAAGAAGTGCGTTATACAATACACAACGGTATATTTTAACAGAAACGATCGATTTAGGTCTAGGACCAGACCATCATGTCCAAAAACCGTCTCAGCTATCCGTCTGAGTAAATGGAATCTCAGTTTCAGATGTACATTGTTCCGTCCTTGATACTAGCTGTACGATCATAACATTACGTCCATTTAACCTCGACAAAGTTTTTCCCCAATATTCCGTAATATATAGATAATATCAATTACGGAGCTTTGTACATCTGCTAACTGCTGTTCCAATTAAACAAACGCATAGGAGAGATGCTTTTTGGACCCGATGATACTGGTTCTAGACCGAAATCGATCGTCTGTAATAAAATATGCCGTTACAGCTGTGTGCTGCATATGGCAGTTCTTAACATTTATTAAAGTTGTACAGCACCACCTACACAAAATGTTTTATGTTTGTTTTTGATTGTAATGGTCTATATTGCTGTCGCCGTCTTGAAGAATGTCATCGGGCTCTTATTAAACGTTATCTGTGGCTGTCGTAGTATCTCGTGTAAACTATCCACTTTACTCCAAATATGAGTCGTGGGTCAGAGCAGACGGATAGAATTGTAGCATGCTCTATTCCTTTCAGTTGCTGAGATTCACAACGATAACGATGTTAGCGATCTTTCTCGCTTGTAGATTACCATACATAGTGTCTGTAGTCGTAACAGGGTCATGCTGCTGGAATTTTCTTCCGTCTGTGAAAACGAACACATTTTGGGAACTGATGCCAACTGTTTTGTGTCATACTGAACTGACCTTCCACCGTAACAAAGGAGTATAACTCTCTTATTGATTAAAGAAATTGAATTAAGAGATTTGAGTATTTTTAATTGGTAAATTCTTTGTGAGTTTATTAGTTATTCGGGCGTTTTCATCCTTTAAACACTGCAGTATGTCTTTCAATAGCAAGGCATGATTATTTCGTGTGACATATTTTTAAATTACTAAAAATTTTACTGCAGTGCTTGTTTACCTATTGATATAGACGTTCCTATAAAATAATGTGCTCTGTATTTGCTAGGATTGCTGTTAGTGGGGTTGCTATATAATGTTGATCACAGGGTATGCTAACAACAATGCTATGTCACCTAAAGCGTCGAGGACCGTTGCCTAGCAACTACTTACGTATTCTCTCGAGTACTAGAAGTGCCTATACGAGTTCGTTCTGTGAGTTATTCATTAAAACAAGCCTCAACTTTGATTCAAGTGTAGTAGCGTCGAAGTTTCTGTTTCAAGAACAACTAAGGAAACTTTTTAAAGTTCTTGAGGAGCTTCAGAAGCTTTGAAGAAAGCTAACGCCCAGCTCCAGAGGCAAGGTACATTGTACCCGCAAGAGGTATGAGCCATTCACTTAAATGTAACCAATTTATTTACCACACAAAGCCATCTGCACTTAGAATATCGTACAAGCATTTAAATGACTGCGAATTCAGTGGAGAAGCACAATCAAGTTGAAGATTTACGACGGACCGTGTTATGATTTCGGAACACTTAATTAGTACAGTGTAACATGTGAGAGATCACTTTGTCTTAATTTTTCATACAGGTTCATAAGTTAGGTGCCTGACTTATAGAGACGAACCACTTTACTGAGTTTCTGACGAAGTTCACTTACGTTTGTCGTACCTTCACAGATTAATCACTTAGTTTCACAATGATAAGTGTCACCAACCTCCTTGCTTCTCAATTGTACATACATGTTGGCCGTGATCATTGCACAGTCGTGCCGCTGGAACTTTCTTCCGTCTTTGGAAACGCTTTGGGAACTGATGGTAGCCGTGTAGAGTAACAATTAATCGAGCTGGCTCTGTAACGAAAGAGTTTTCGTCTCCTGTTTCTTCAGGAAATTGAATTAATATCTTGGAATGTAGTGAGCAGTTAAATCCATTGGGAGTTGATTAGCTATTCAGGTTTTTTCATTAGATACTGCTGGATACCTCCCAGTCACAAAATACCATTATTTTGTGGTACATACAATGATTTATTTAAAATTTACCCATTCATATCGACGTTGCTAAATAGTGCAGAGCTCTGCAGCTACTGGCGTTGCTGTTTAATGTTGTTCGCAGGATATGCTAACACCGATGCTATGTTACCTAAACCGTAGAGAACCGCTGTCTAGCAATTACTTGCGTATTCACCCGTGCACTTGAAATAACGATAAGAATTCGTCGTATGAGTTATTGAATCAAAAAGGCTCCAGTTTTGACTCATATGTTGTATTGTTACACTTTGTGTTTTGAGTTCAAATAACGAAACATTTTAAAGTTGTTGAGGACTTCCAGAAGCTTTGAACGAAGCGAACGCCCAGCTTGAGAAGCAAAGTGCTATGTATCCGGGAGAGGTATGAACTACTGACGTACAGGGTTATTACAAATGATTGAAGCGATTTCACAGCTCTACAATAACTTTATTATTTGAGATATTTTCACAATGCTTTGCACACATATACAAAAACTCAAAAACGTTTTTAGGCATTCACAAATGTTCGATATGTGCCCCTTTAGTGATTCGGCAGACATCAAGCCGATAATCAAGTTCCTCCCACACTCGGCACAGCATGTCCCCATCAATGAGTCCGAAAGCATCGTTGATGCGAGCTCGCAGTTCTGGCACGTTTCTTGGTAGAGGAGGTTTAAACACTGAATCTTTCACATAAACCCACAGAAAGAAATCGCATGGGGTTAAGTCGGGAGAGCGTGGAGGCCATGACATGAATTGCTGATCATGATCTCCACCACGACCGATCCATCGGTTTTCCAATCTCCTGTTTAAGAAATGCCGAACATCATGATGGAAGTGCGGTGGAGCACCATCCTGTTGAAAGATGAAGTCGGCACTGTCGGTCTCCAGTTGTGGCATGAGCCAATTTTCCAGCATGTCCAGATACACGTGTCCTGTAACGTTTTTTTCGCAGAAGAAAAAGGGGCCGTAAACTTCAAACCGTGAGATTGCACAAAACACGTTAATTTTTGGTGAATTGCGAATTTGCTGCACGAATGCGTGAGGATTCTCTACCGCCCAGATTCGCACATTGTGTCTGTTCACTTCACTATTAAGAAAAAATGTTGCTTCATCACTGAAAACAAGTTTCGCACTGAACGCATCCTCTTCCATGAGCTGTTGCAACCGCGCCGAAAATTCAAAGCGTTTGACTTTGTCATCGGGTGTCAGGGCATGTAGCAATTGTAAACGGTAAGGCTTCTGCTTTAGCCTTTTCCGTAAGATTTTCCAAACCATCGGCTGTGGTACGTTTAGCTCCCTGCTTGCTTTTTTCGTCGACTTCCGCGGGCTACGCGTAAACTTGCCCGCACGCGTTCAACCGTTTCTTCGCTCACTGCAGGCCGACCCGTTGATTTCCCCTTACAAAGGCATCCAGAAGCTTTAAACTACGCATACCATTGCCGAATGGAGTTAGCAGTTGGTGGATCTTTGTTGAACTTCGTCCTGAAGTGTCGTTGCACTGTTATGACTGACTGATGTGAGTACATTTCAAGCACGACATACGCTTTCTAGGCTCCTGTCGCACATTTTGTCTCACTGCGCTCTCATGCGCTCTGGCGGCAGAAACCTGAAGTGCGGCTTCAACCGAACAAAACTTCGAGTTTTTCTACGTATCTATAGTGTGTCGTGATCATTTGTCAATGAATGGAGCTACAGTGAATTTATAAAATCGCTTCAATCATTTGTAATACCCCTGTAAGTGTCTTCTGTTTACTTACCGTATAAAGTAAGATGCAGTTTCAATATCGTAAAAGCTTATAAATGACTGGATGTGTAGCGGCGAAGTGCTGGAACACTGAAACGTTACGACTTAGTGTGATGTGATTTCGCGGTATGTAAAATGGAAAAAAAAGTTCCATTCACATTCCAGTACATTGCTCAATAAGTCATGTAGCTACAAAGGTAACGAGAGAGCGTGACTTACAGGGACAGATCTCTTTGCTGAGGTTTCCACAATTTTAGTTGCTGGAATCGTCTATTCTTTTAACTTATTATTTAATTTCACAACGAGAGCGGCGTCACCTATCTCTGTCACCAAATCTGTTATATTCTACTTTCTGTGAAGAAGAAGGCAATACGTAAACAAGTTCCAGCTGCGTGCAATCATAATGAGTTGACATGACACCATATCAAAAGAATTTTATCTTTCTGTTACTCAAAGAAATTAATTTAATACCTTTGAACATCGTTAATTGTTAATTCCCTTGGGAGTTATAAGGTGTACTGGCGTTTACTTTATTCAAATGTCGCTTGTTAAATTTCAACCGTAAATATGGTTGTTACGTAGTACGTGTTGCTGAACAGTTCACATGGCGCTGAAGAGTGATTCTAGGTTTAGGGTAGAAATTAGGTTGTTGATGACTCTACCAAAAAGAAGGAAAGGCGCAGCCCGGTGAGAATACACTGACTCAGACAACGGGTATTTGTAAAAATCGTGGTCTCCTCAGACACTGCGAAGAGAATTGGGATTTAAACCACCACAATGTTGCATACATTATTTACCAGTAACTCCATATGACCAACCAGATGTTCCCTTAAGTACTCACTAATTAAATTACCGATCCTGCCTCACAGTTCCATATTGAACGAACGGACTGTAGTAACCAAATCGCGGCCTAATGTCTGTCCAAATGCGAAGTTTAAATAATTATACGTGGTGTATATCTGAAACTAGTGTAGCGATACACTGTCTTGCTAATAGTACTGTCTGTGTGTCTAATAGTAAGTGCTATCGAAACAAAGTTATTCATTGCAGAATAAATGTGTCTCGTAATGAACACAAGTTTGTCAGCGAAGAACTAGTGTTATTTTAATTCATATGTTAGGAATAAGTAAAAGGAAATTAAAATAATGAATTCCTCGCCAGTCATAAATGGATAATATTTTTCAAATAAGTGAATGATATTTAATCGATCTGAATGTTACAGATACTTTGTAACACTGACAGCTCTTATTATTATAGAAGTTAAATTGAAACACATGAAATACACTTGTGACACATGAAAGTAAGATTTACTCGTGGACACGGTATGCTCGTATCTAACGTGCTGCCCGTTATCGTTGCAGCAATGTTCCGAAGCATCAAGGCGTTTTTCTCCCAGTGTGTGGGAGGGGAGAAAGACGAAGGTCTGCGACTGGACAAGACCTTGGTCGCTGCTCAAGGTAGCTTTGAGGTGAGCCACGTCACGTTGCATTACTGATATCATAATAAGCAAAGCACTAAAGTCTTACAGCTACTTCATTGTCGATAGGCTGGTCACGTCACACTCAACAGATAGGCTTCACTGGCTGCAGATATGGAGGGATCATGACTGTATCTAAAATACAGCCACAGATGAACATCACTGGCGAATGGATAGATTTCTTCATCACTGGAGGGAAACGGAATTTGCTGATCACTCAGCAACACACCAAATTTTTAAAATTTACCATAACTAGACTTCAAGTAAAATAAATGGCTGGTCTCCTCTTAAATTCACTTCACCCTCTGATCAAAAGATAACGTGCACAGAAAATATGGCGTATAAGAATATTTACGCCACAGCCATTACAGATTTAACTGTCTTCTCACCAGACTATGAAGACATTAGTTACAAGTGAGACATTAGTTAGAAATGTGGCCTGTTCAGATAGGAGTCAAAATGTAGCCTATTCAGATAGGAGTCAGGGTAACGTCAGTGTGTGAAAGTGATAAGGTCGGATTTGGTCTTATGATTGGGCAGTCACGCCTATTACAAAAGTCGTATGTCTTTCTCACCCGCAGGATAATGGCACGTTGTCTTGATGCGTTGGTTGTTCACAGGCCTCCTTGGCTGCATGATATGCTTCCTATCTTCCCCATATCCCACAGGCTCCTGCTTCTCTCCTCCATGTTCCTAGCTTATTATATCCCCACTGCTGGCGTTAGATAACACGAAGTTGATAGTTGTAACGTCTATTAGCAAAAGACATATTATGTAGTAACGAGAAAACCTTGTGTATCATATTTACTTATTGTATAAAATTATGTACTTTTTTTATTTATTTTAGATAATATTTGTGTCGGCGAGTACTGAAACCGCCACAGACGATGAATATCAAACAAAGATGAGAATGTGCAACTAGTATAAATAATACAGAGCGAACATTAATTTCTCTGTCTTCTTCTTGGAGTTAAGCGAGTAGGATAGCCTGTGATGTTGTATTGTACGCTAGCGTAGCCTTCTTTTGTCAAGACTGAGAGATGTACGCCACTACGTACTCATTTTAAAGGTGTGTAATAGCTAACATATTTAAATGTTTGAATAGAGTTATTTAAATGAAACCTTGCATTATTATTTGTAATAGCTTGCTTGGCATATTATCCCATCCTTTTGAGACGTTTTCAGTTATTTAAATATTATCCGTGGTGCCGAGCTGCGCTACGAACGAACGAGCCGCTGCCACGGCGTATTCAAACTACGTTAAATGAAATCTATCATACCGCAAAGAAGCGGGAAGGTAATAGTGAAATAAAATTATTTCTTTCAGCTTCCGGACTTGCAGAGCAGAGCAGCAGATTTCATGATGTGTTGCAGGTTGACGCGGGCTGCTGATAATATATATAACTAACAGTACAAAAAGATAATTTACCTTCGTAATATAATAGGAATCTTGCTGTGCTTGGTTCTGGTCTGGCAAACCTTATAGTGACAACGTATTTTTCTCCGATAATAGTCTCATGTTCTTGTGCTAGTCGTGGTACTGAATGGTGTTTTACTGATAACCAAAATCCACTGCAAAATTTTGTTGTTGAACAATCATGCGAACTGTAACAGCAGTATTCATAACAAAATAATTTTCATTTTCAATAACTGTAAAGTAGGGAAGATATGTTGACTTTTAGAGTGAGTTACAGTAACGAAAAATGTTCCTTTAATAGAAAGCCAGATATAGAACAAACAATAAGAACCCAATATATTCTGTTTTGTTGAAAATTAATGATAATAAAGAAATTCATAGCACAGCATTACTAAAAGGTATTTCGCGGCTCTTTTCATATATGCGTTGTTACGCAAATAATAATAATAATAATAGTAAAACAAAACAAAAAGCAAATAATAGAAAAGAACTATACGACGAAAAGAAACTGTCGCCCAAAAACGCGGGGCCCGAATTTGCAGTGGCCACGAAAAAATTGTTTTATGTATTTTCTTTTCAATGTCTATTGCTATATATATGTATGTATTTAGTGATAAATGTATGTATGTGTATCATGATTAATGCCATGTATTAATGAATGTACAAACATTCTTTCATGAAAAAACGCACTACTGCAAGCGAGTCAGAGGAAACGATCCTGATAGTACTGAGAAAATGTAACGACTACATAATCCGGGGGCAGCCGAACCCCGAAATCAGATAAAATAAAGCTAAGACTACAGTGTAGTTGTCCTGTTTGTAGAAGCTTAACTCCAGTGAAGTGATCTCATATCGCTAGTGGTGTGCGTAGTTTGACGTTAGTGTTTATGACAGGGCAAAGTCGATTGTAGATAGTAATTTTTAGTGTGCAGTGTATTGTAGATAAATTAACATATTTTGTGTGCAAGTGGAAAAACTGTCAGATCTTGTGTTCGAGTAGGCAATTTATGAATATGGTTAAATTGCGTAGTCAACGTCCGAGCAATATGGATACTGAGGAACAGCCATTAGTTAGTGCAGGAAATGTAGAAACTGGTACATTAAGCAGTACAAGTACTCTTTTTGAGGATATACCATGCGAAAATGTGGGGGCAGGGGCACAGGAAGTGGTGCCACCTCCCCCCAGTGCTCAAGGAGAGGTAGACAAAGAAAGTGTAACAACCCCAGAAAAGCAGGAACCAGAGAGTGGTAATCTGCCTGGTGTGTATTCACTTCAGGCGATATTAGAGCGCATGCTGGATTACCAGGCAAAATTTGCGCAACAGCAAGCCGAGCGAGATCGCCAGCAAGCTGAGCGAGATCGCCAGCAAGCTGAGCGGGACCAGCAACTTGTGCAATCGTTAAAAAAATATGAAAAAAGAGATTGCCGGTATGAAACAGAATTATGAGTCGATACCTAAGGCCGTGCAGGAGTTGACTGTACAGGTCAACAACCTGCAAGTAGCAAACACTAACAGGGTAGACGAGATAGGTGTCTTAGCCAACCGATTAGAAAAGCTAGAAATACACTTCTGGAAATGGAAAAAAGAACACATTGACACCGGTGTGTCAGACCCACCATACTTGCTCCGGACACTGCGAGAGGGCTGTACAAGCAATGATCACACGCACGGCACAGCGGACACACCAGGAACCGCGGTGTTGGCCGTCGAATGGCGCTAGCTGCGCAGCATTTGTGCACCGCCGCCGTCAGTGTCAGCCAGTTTGCCGTGGCATACGGAGCTCCATCGCAGTCTTTAACACTGGTAGCATGCCGCGACAGCGTGGACGTGAACCGTATGTGCAGTTGACGGACTTTGAGCGAGGGCGTATAGTGGGCATGCGGGAGGCCGGGTGGACGTACCGCCGAAACGCTCAACACGTGGGGCGTGAGGTCTCCACAGTACATCGATGTTGTCGCCAGTGGTCGGCGGAAGGTGCACGTGCCCGTCGACCTGGGACCGGACTGCAGCGACGCACGGATGCACGCCAAGACCGTAGGATCCTACGCAGTGCCGCAGGGGACGGCACCGCCACTTCCCAGCAAATTAGGGACACTGTTGCTCCTGGGGTATCGGCGAGGACCATTCGCAACCGTCTCCATGAAGCTGGGCTACGGTCCCGCACACCCTTAGGCCGTCTTCCGCTCACGCCCCAACATCGTGCAGCCCGCCTCCAGTGGTGTCGCGACAGGCGTGAATGGAGGGACGAATGGAGACGTGTCGTCTTCAGCGATGAGAGTCGCTTCTGCCTTGGTGCCACTGATGGTCGTATGCGTGTTTGGCGCCGTGCAGGTGAGCGCCACAATCAGGACTGCATACGACCGAGGCACACAGGGCCAACACCCGGCATCATGGTGTGGGCAGCGATCTCCTACACTGGCCGTACACCACTGGTGATCGTCGAGGGGACACTGAATAGTGCACGGTACATCCAAACCGTCATCGAACCCATCGTTCTACCATTCCTAGACCGGCAAGGGAACTTGCTGTTCCAACAGGACAATGCACGTCCGCATGTATCCCGTGCCACCCAACGTGCTCTAGAAGGTGTAAGTCAACTACCCTGGCCAGCAAGATCTCCGGATCTGTCCCCCATTGAGCATGTTTGGGACTGGATGAAGCGTCGTCTCACGCGGTCTGCACGTCCAGCACGAACGCTGGTCCAACTGAGGCGCCAGGTGGAAATGGCATGGCAAGCCGTTCCACAGGACTACATCCAGCATCTCTACGATCGTCTCCATGGGAGAATAGCAGCCTGCATTGCTGCGAAAGGTGGATATACACTGTACTAGTGCCGACATTGTGCATGCTCTGTTGCCTGTGTCTATGTGCCTGTGGTTCTGTCAGTGTGATCATGTGATGTATCTGACCTCAGGAATGTGTCAATAAAGTTTCCCCTTCCTGGGACAATGAATTCACGGTGTTCTTATTTCAATTTCCAGGAGTGTAGATTCCACACAGCTTGTAGAGCAGAAGTGGAACGAACAAGCGACTAAAATTGAAACCGAATTCAACTCATGGCTAGAAGCGAAGGGGAGTGAGATCGACAAAAATATTAATTCTAACATACAAGCAGCCATGGCCGATAGAGATTCCGAATCGTTCAGTACCGCAGTAAATAGTCAGGTACAGAACGACGTGCAAACCATCAAACAAATACTCAGTGAGGATATTCCGCAGTGGCAAGTGAATATTAACAAACGGATATCCGACTTGGAAATGGGTTTAGCACAAAGCAGCAAACATCTTGAACATGAAACTATGTCGCCAACAGCCAATGTTTTTGGCAACGCACAAACTTATACGCGACGCAACAATGGTGAATCCTTAGGCGATAATGCGAAGAGCTGTAGCTTCGGTACGGAGCACACAGCCTATGTCCCAGGAGCAAACCCATATAGTCCAAAAATATTAGTTGAAGAAAGTTTAATCAAAAATAGGCAGTTTCAAACGTTTACTACTGAACGGAAGTCAGTACACCCCGTAGTATTCATAAAAAGCTTTAAAAATATCTTGCCTAGTGTGTGGAACGAAGCACAGAAAATTCAATACGTAATGTCATACATTCAGGGTGATGCAGCGTTGTGGGCTACGGAAGTAGCAGACAGCTGCATGACGTATGAACAGTTCGAAAGAGCGTTTTTTTCGAAATACTGGTCGCCTTGTATACAAGAGCGGCTAAGAAAAGAAGTATACAATCCCGAACCGTACTCACCCCGTCTTGGGAATTTGAGACGGTATTTTGAAAAGTATATAAACAAAACGCGCTACTGGGACGAGCCTATCTCACCAAGAGACATAATAAGACTCCTAAAATCACATTTACCCATTCATATCAAAGAGAAAGTAATACACGTACCAGAGAGCGACATGGAACATTTCCTGTCTGTTCTAGATTCAATAGACTTAATCCAGGAAGACGCAAAAGCAGCGTGTGATCACTCGCGGAATAATGGATCAGGGTATAAACATGACAGAAATAATAGTGCACAAAACCACAACCATGGAAATGGTGGGGGTGGTAACAAGCGGCAGGAGCATTCGCAAAATGGTAATAATGGTAGAAGTCAGAACGGGTATGGGCAACCGTCCCATAATAAAAAGCGTCGATTTGACGACCGGTACGATTCCGGACTGCCAGGGACCAACCGCTGGAAAAATGCGAGAGGTCAGTGGCATAGCAATTACAGCGACAGTAATCGCAATTGGAATCAGAATCAGCGACCAAGCCCAGAGCGACAGGGTAATGACCGGTACGACAACAACAGACCACCACTGCAAAACGCGCCTATTGCGCAGTCGTGGCGGCCTACAAATCAAAACGTACAAATAGTAGAGGTCGCGGACAATAGCCGTCCAAGTACCTCACAAGCAAGCAATCCAACAAACTAGAATCGGCCTCGATATGCTCTCCATCGCTGGCCGAGGGGTGGAGTGAGAGCAACACGAATGACAATAATATCCCTGGAATACATATGCTGCGATACAACGACGGTATCAGTATGGATAAAGATCTACTGACCGAACCGCACGAATGTAAGAAAGATAGCAACGAGAATTTGCAAGCCATAATAGAAGCGAAAATCATTGATGTTGCAGTGAATATAATCATCGACACAGGTGCCTCAGTGAGTGTAATGAGTATAGAGTTGTTAAAAGCGCTGGGGAAAGGACGTAGCATACCGACTTTCCCGGTTAATAATTGCAAGGTGTCTGGAGCCATAAGTACAGAGCCAATTAGTTAAGTACCAGGTGCAGGTGGAGATTTGTAAGGAGGGCGAAGCCATAGTGAGCTCGTTCCTCATCGTTAAAGGGTTAAAGGTGGCCTGCAGTCTGGGAGTAGATTTTCTCCGTGAGAGGGACGCCGTGATCGACCTCTCCTCGGGAAAACTAAGCATAGTTAATAAAGGTAGGAGGATTGAGTTGCCTATGATGAAATCGAAGGAGGTACTTGTGCCATGTTACAACCGAATTAATTTCAAATGTAGGAACCCCTGGGTACTACACCTCGATGATTTTTCACATGTAGCAGACCTCTATTACCCGAATTTAGAGGATCGAAATTTTGAAACAAATGTTGAGGCGTTTCAAACCAAAGTACAGGAATCTGAAAGTTTAAGCAACATACAAAAGCCACAGTTGACGCAGCTGCTATCGGAATATACCATGGTATTTACCGACCGACCAGGAATAGTCAAAGGGTACCACTATCACATAGAGGTGATGCCCCACAAAACATACTGTCGCGCAACTTACTCCATCCCTTGGTCGAGGGGGGAAGTAGTGGCTAAAGAGATTCGGAAGATGTTAGAGTGGGATATCATTGAGCCCTCTTTCTCCCCATACAGTAGTCCTCTTGTAGCAGTGGCGAAAGCCAACGGAAAAATCCGGATAGTGTTAGATGCGCGGGACATCAATAAAATTATTATACCAGTCAGGACTCGTCCAGAAAATTTAGATGAGCAGATACAAAAATTTCACGGAGTGCAGTACTTGACCTCGGTCGATCTTAAAAGTTCGTACTGGCAAATCCCACTTACACCAGAATCAAGGAAGTACACAGCCTTCATATTCGGAGGGCGAAGTTACCAATTCAAGGTACTTCCCTTCGGATTGAATGTGAGTGCTGGAGTATTTATTACTGCTCTAGACACGGTACTGGGTCCAGACTTGTTAGAAAAAATCACAGTATATGTTGATGACCTTGTAATCGCTACTGCTACTTGGGACGAACATATGGAATTGCTGCATAGAGTATTAGAGAGATTTAAGCAAGCAGGTGTGACAGCAAATTTAGAAAAGTCAAAATTCGGACGAAATAAAATTAAATTTCTAGGCCACTTTATCACGCCGCTTGGTATCAGCCCAGACAACAAAAAACTAGAGGCGATCCGAGAATTTCCGAGCCCCCGAACTAAGAGACAATTGAAAGCGTTCATTGGACTTACGTCTTTTTTCAGAAGGTTCGTACCTAATCAGTTGTTAAACGACGCGTCATTGTTAAACCTACTACGAAAAAATGTGCAGTGGGTTTGGACTGACAAATGTCAGCAAGCTTTCGAAGCAATTAAAACCGCCCTGCTGAATGCAAATATTTTGCAGCACCCGGATCTATCAAAAAAATTTTGTCTTGCGACGGACTCGTGTTCCTATGACGTGGGAACGTGCCTGTTCCAGTGGGAGGAAGGCAACGACCCGGCAACAATAAAGATTATCAGCTTTGCCAGTAGGACTTTAACTAGCTGCGAGAGAGCCTACTCGGCAACCGAACTGGAAGCGCTCGCCCTTTGAAGTAATAAAGGTGCCACACGAATGTAGCTATTTGTTAGCACATCCCCAGACGGGGAAGATAAAAGGATTGTATCCACGCAAAGGTGTAAAATTATTTATTCAGTGAAATGTCACATGTTAATAGTAGTAGTTATAAGAAGATTTCAATTGTGTTTTAGAGTATAAGTATGTTAGTTTTAAGAAAAAATTTGTGTGTAATTAAACTTTGAGGAAGTAGAATCAGTAAACTGAGCAATAGCATGCAAAGGGAAGACTTTGTTTACAGACAATTAGTGTCATTAAAATACTATATGCTCATCAAGCAACGAACTATCTTTTTGTTGATAAAATAAGGATTAATTTTTTGAATCATTTTCCATTTGTAGTAAGTAAGTACAATTAATGATGCAATCCCATATAGTAAAGTAACAGATGTAATTGTGTTAGAATTAAGGAACCCTGAGAGAGAGTCTCTACTAGCCAAAAATTGACTTTGTAGTACGAAATAATTATGTAATGTAACGTGTACTGCCAGTAGTGATCTGAGAACGACACTGGAGCAGAATCCAATCAAAAACAAACCCGTTCCGTGTGAACTCCGATTTGTATGTATCGATGCTTCAATTGAAGCCTGTGTACTTGGTACACGCCCTTGAATATTAATTACGCAATACGCGAATCAAGTCAATCAACGCGGAAACTACACTGTAGTCCTGTAGGACAGATCATTAAAAATAATACTTGTACTAAATGAAGTATTTATTGAGCAATATGCCCAAGTCAAGCTGTCATGCACATGGTAAAATCTGTTTGCTAGATGGGTGATAACCTGGCAAGCTACACTGAAAAAGGAAAAGAAAGCTATGTACCAAAAATCACACACCTTTAAATAATTACAAAAAGGCCATATACGCCTAGTAATAGCATTAAAAGTGTGTAGTGACAAGGTAAACACAATGGACTCAATGTAGATGAGAGTGATTATGCTAAGAACAGTTGAGATGCATTAAAAATAAACTGTGTGCATAAACAATCGAGGAAAGGACGGAATATTGTGTGTAGTAGGGACAGAAAATGACTGTTGTATTTGCACCAATATATACGTCGGTATAAGTCAAGTGTTGAGGGACTAACTGTCATAGTGCAGTGCTCAACGAACAATATACTGTATATAAAAACAGTAGTTAGTGATCCGTTCGGAGTCGATTCAAACAAACATTGCTCGACGGAGACATTTAGTGTGTGTGAACCGAAACATTTTCGCGTGTTGAGAGACGCTCTGGAAGCTTATCGACCGTGAGAACAAGTGAAAGTGTGTAGTACAATGTGTGTGTGACGAACCCTGAATACCAGTGTCACAATGCCACAAGAAAACTGTTATCACGCCAAAACATCCTGTGCATACCAGCGAAGCGACGGCTTACTGAACAATAAACGCTTTTAACCAAGTTGCATTTTCTTCCACAGCCAGTAATCTGTATCCTTAAAGACAGTACACCGTTGTGGAATATTTGTTTCATGCGTTACGACGGGGAGCCATGCGGAGAAGTAGAGACGAGTGCCGTGCCGCCAGCCAGCCGGTCGCGGTAAACCACTGCAACACGCCGACATTGGTGAATGGTTCGGCGCGGTTCGCAACTGCTCGGGCGCCACCTCAGCACGACGTCGCTGTTACTGCGAGCCGGTCGTCGACCCCACCAGTCGTCGGCACGCCGCGTTCCAGACGACGCTACGCAACAATTGCTTCGCGCCGCCCGTTTCGTACAACATTGTTGTCATTCAACCGAACTACCAACTACGTGGTTAATGTACTAATATGAAAATGGTTTATTGGAAACGAAATTACGTGACGAACATTTTTTTCTCTTTAGTTACTGTGTGTAGACTCAAAATATTCATTGGTTCAGTGATATATATGATATGTTTTCATCATATTAGTGAAGTAAACTGACACGAATGCCATACCATGGTAGAACATTTGTCGTGAGTAAGTGCAGAGACAATCCATTACACTACTGTAAAACTGTTTAATGATTGACTTTCATCGTAACACAGAACACAAATATGAAAGAGTGTAGAAGGTACATTTTTAACAAAGAGACTAAAAGTTTAACATTTTGTCATAAATAGCCTTTGTTATCTGTGAACATTGGATAAAGTCCAACCTTTTTTGATGAACAATCAAACTGTGTGTTAAGACAAACCCGGCGAGATGACCATGGCTCCGGCGGAGTTTTCCCAGGTTTTCTGACCGCACGTAGCCCGAATGGGGGAGCCAGATAACTGTAAGGCCCATGGGACTAGGTTTACGGTCACCTCGCAAAGTGTGAGAAAACTATAAAGAGTGTAATTAAAACTATAGTGCAAAAGAGCTAAGAAGTGAACAGTGAATATTCCAATTAAGGTGACAGACAATGACAAAACAGACGTTAGTGGCAGCATATTGCCGAACATTCTTAACGTTAGTCAATTGCTGCCAGGGGGCATTGTAACGTCTATTAGCAAAAGACATATTATGTAGTAACGAGAAAACCTTGTGTATCATATTTAGTTATTGTACAAAATTATGTGTTTTTTTTATTATTTATTTTAGATAATATCTGTGTCGGCGAGTACTGAAACCGTCACAGACGATAAATATCAAACAAAGATGAGAATGTGCAACTAGTATAAATAATACAGAGCGAACATTAATTTCTCTGTCTTCTTCTTGGAGTTAAGCTAGTAGGATAGCCTGTGACGTTGTATTGTACGCTAGCGTAGCCTTCTTTTGTCAAGACTGAGAGATGTACGCCATTACGTACCCGTTTTAAAGGTGTGTAATAGCTAACATATTTAAATGTTTGAATAGAGTTATTTAAATGAAACCTTGCATTATTATTTGTAATAGCTTGCTTGGCATATTATCCCATCCTTTTGAGACGTTTTCAGTTATTTAAATATTATCCGTGGTGCCGAGCTGCGCTACGAACGAACGAGCCGCTGCCACGGCGTATTCAAACTACGTTAAATGAAATCTATCATACCGCAAAGAAGCGGGAAGGTAATAGTGAAATAAAATTATTTCTTTCAGCTTCCGGACTTGCAGAGCAGAGCAGCAGATTTCATGATGTGTTGCAGGATGACGCGGGCTGCTGATAATATATATAACTAACAGTACAAAAAGATAATTTACCTTCGTAATATAATAGGAATCTTGCTGTGCTTGGTTCTGGTCTGGCAAACCTTATAGTGACAACGTATTTTTCTCCGATAATAGTCTCATGTTCTTGTGCCAGTCGTGGTACTGAATGGTGTTTTACTGATAACCAAAATCCACTGCAAAATTTTGTTGTTGAACAATCATGCGAACTGTAACAGCAGTATTCATAACAAAGTAATTTTCAATAACTGTAAAGTAGGGAAGATATGTTGACTTTTAGAGTGAGTTACAGTAACGAAAAATGTTCCTTTAATAGAAAGCCAGATATAGAACAATAAGAACCCAATATATTCTGTTTTGTTGAAAATTAATGATTATAAAGAAATTCATAGCACAGCATTACTAAAAAGTATTTCGCGGCTCTTTTCATATATGCGTTGTTACGCAAATAATAATAATAATAATAGTAAAACCAAACAAAGCAAATAATAGAAAAGAGCATACGAAGCGAAACAGTCTAGCCGAAAGGCAACTAAGTCATTGAAACAACTCTACTGACGGCCATTAAAATTAACACTGACCAACCGGGAAGTCATGTCTGGCATTAGTCAAGAATGCCTGGGCTATGATGCTGATACGAAGGTGCTTGATAATTGAAATGACCCTAATAAATCGTAGAGAATTATGCTGAAATTTCTTGTAAGAGCAGAGCTTCGCACAATATGTGTTCAAGACAAGTGACTAGCTGAAGACAACATTGGAAACCATCCGGTTACTTAACAGGGATTAATGCCTGATGACCAGAGGAAATGTATTCCTGTATTTCAGACTTCGAAGCCTAATGTTGTTTGCGGAGGAGTCAGAGAATAGAAAAACTGGAACTGTCAGTAAAAATTGTCACAGTCCCACTTAATTCCTTTCTAGAGAAAGAACACACCAGAACAGAGAATAGAAAGGTCAATGGCGACGCTGTACCTTGAATAATTACTCTGTAGCCCTCTGTCGTTCCAGCTTAACAGTTCGCCCATTGCATAATGGTAGCTATTACAGCCAAACAACGTACGCTCACTATCGCTATCTACAGGCCGATACATTCTTAGTAAGTGCTACACTTCGTAACACCTGTACATATTAAGAAGTATCGCTATATCTGAATTATAAAAGTATTCTTTATGATAAAACTAGTATGTTATTTTCCAACAGGAGCGTCAGTTTACACTTGAGGTGTTCTTTCTCGAGCTGCTGCAGAAACGGCTGCAGGAAGAAGAAATCCATCCTGCTCCGGTGAGTATTAATTAGATCTGTTTGGTTTCAATGTGTATTTTTCGTTTCTTGTTCACATGATCACTCACTCACGAACGTGATACTAGTTAATGCTGTGCTTCCGGGTATTTTGCCGAGTTGTTGCTTGTATTTTGTTACAATTCTTCGATGATCGTCCCAGGCGTCTTCCTCGGGCGCAGCGAGTTATGCTGTTACGTGCATTCACTGCCTGCAAGCCAACCAGGCCGGAAACGCCACACGACATGAAGAAGACGGCTCCATCAGTCGTTGAAATATTGTGCACAAAATAGGGATAAAAACACAGCAAAATTCCCGGAAGTATATCATTAATCCATCGCTCGTAGAAAACCTTAGATATCACGGAATATTAGTTGTGTGTCAGAATTACTATTTGCTGAGACGTGGGGAAAGTGACATTACTTGGGTATTGAAGTGAATCACTGTATGCATCAACGTAAGGATACGCCTGTGCCCTTCTCTGCCAGGGCTTCATCCTCCCTCCATTTCCCCGCACTTTCTTTGCTGTTTTTTCGCCTTGATGTTCGTCTCTTCCCTATCTGTCTTTCTCTAGATTTGTGGTTTTAGGCTGGAGATTTTAGTGTGATTCAGAGTGGCTGACTCATCCTTTTTTATTCTTGCGATCAGCCAGCCCACGCTATCTCCTGTACTTTTTAATACTTTCTACGGCATTTGTTTCGTTTAGTGCACGTTTCCCCCTTTAGGTTGCCTCTTCCGTTTTCTCTTTGAGTTATGTTCCCTGTTACTTTTACGACTTTTTTACTTTCCCAGTTTCTTTTGCGGAATTGTTTTAATCGGAGACCGTTTTGAGTAAGGAAATGGGGACTGATGACCATGTAGTTTAGTCTCTTTACTGTCCAAACCAAACAAAAAACCAATAACGGAGGGTTGCGTAATTCGCGAAAAATATAGCACTTTGCTACATTCGGACATATCAGCAAATAGCATAAACTCTGTATTATTACACACGTTGGACATCGTAAAACTAAAGATGTCTTTTCCAACATGACCGTCAATTTACACTTGACGAGTTTTTTATGGAGCTACTGCAAAAACGGCTGCTGGACGAAGAAGAAATCCGTGTTGCTCCGGTGAGTATAAATTAGTTCAGTATAGGAAATAATGGCATTAGGTTTCAACGTGTACTATTCGCTTTATGTTCAAATCGATACTCTCTTACGAAGGTGACAGTAGTTAGTGCCCTGCACTCGATCCCTGGACTCCATCTAGTCAGGGAATGTCATACCAGCTGAAGGACACGGCTCGGTCGGTCGTTGAAATATTGTGCATAAAACAGGAACAACAACTCGGCAAAACTCCCAGAAGTACTTCAATAACCAATAGCTTGAATATTAAAATCGATCATTGTATAAATATTATCAATAAATGTAGCTAGCAAAATTATTGATAGATGTAGCACTTCGTAAGAAGCGGCCATGTTAGAATCTAGCACATGTTCTGTATTACTCCACATGTTGGATATCAGAAAAGTAATCAGTTATTTCCCAACAGGAACGTCAATTTACGCTTGACGAGTTTTTTGAGGAGCTACTGCAGAGACGTCTGCAGTGAGAAGAGGAAAGCCACACTGCTACGGTGAGTGAAACATCGATCTGCAGATTTTAGTTTCTAAGTGTATTTCTGGTTTTATGGCCACATCGTAACTCCCTTCAAACGGTAACCTGCGTTGCGTTATTTTTCCGACTCTACAATTGTACGTTTTTAATATCACCGAAATACTGTCAGCTTAGGTACAGAGACAAGCCTACAAAATGCAAAATTCTATGGTCGAACCGTAAATTCTGTTGTATTGAGCTGTGAATGGTTATCACGATGCTTGCAACACTATTCTTCTGTAACGGTTTTGAATTGTGATCGGATACGCAGCCTTATTCGACAGTTTACTAATTCCTAATTCTCCCTAGTATTGCTGGGTTCTACGTAATCTTAAGAAAGAACGCTACAGACTGCTTTCCCACCCTTTCACAGTATGGAGGGAGTTTCAGAAAACATTCTTATCTCCTCCCGTCCACGAAAGAGTTATCAAGTTTCCAGTATAGTTTCACGTTGATCAACGTATGGTGGTGTTTTGGTTATGTTCTATTATACTGCATGAAAGTTTACTTTTCTGTCATATAATTATCCATGACACCCTCGGAGTTTCAATTCGACATTTTGGGAACTTGTTTCAAGAAACTCTACGTTGCTGGCATAAGTGCATATACCAACAGTCTCAGTTGCCTTGGTTGCTTTATGCGTAGAACCTAGTTCAGTCTAATGGTCAGTATGAAGGTTGAAATATTCTCATACTCGTGACAGCCACCTGCCATCATTATAAAATGATCAGAAGGAACTGTACTCAGGGAACAGGATAGAGTCAAAGAGTCATTGCTGGTAGTTCTCACATTTAAATTCTTATTTATAATATTTAGCAATCTTTAGTTGATGAGTATGGGAGACAGTATCATCCCTTCACTACACCCGTATCTGGGACAATTTATAAAATATATTGTCATTGCACTCTTGTAATACACTTGTGCGAATAGTTTTAAACTAGTAACCCCATTTCGTGTCTATTTTACAGTCTCAACAATATCGATACTGAAATCGACCCTGTATTAGACTCGGGTCCTACAATAAGTTTGCAGTTTTCCTTACATATATCAACCCACATAATGTGTTCACGTTTTTAACTCCGAAATTTGAATTTGTCGACAGGTCACACCAGTGGCCTCCCCGTCAACCCACGGAGGCCCAACACTCCACACCATGCAGCTCTTCATAGCCACCAAATCTTATGCTGCCTGTTGGGGGCACCACCATCAACTCGGCGCCTGGAGAAGAGTCACTCCAGTATCCTTCCCGCCAACCTAAGCAGGCTCAACACTCCACACCATGCATCTCTTCATAGCCACAAAATCTTATGCTGCCTGCTGGGGGCGCCGTCGTCAACTCGGCGCGTGGAGAAGGCCGTCTGGCTGCTAAACTATTCGACCACGATACCGTGGCCAATACCACCTGAAACCAAAGTTGCCGATTCAATAAAACTTCGGCTTAATGGAGTAATATAGTCTCGTTATTTATTTTAGTTCTACTGAAGTGGCATTATGGTAACACACGAGCCACCCATTTGGATTAACAGTGGTACAAGTCAATAATTCGTCCATCAACATCTATGGTTTCGGTGGTTTCTTTAAGTAGATTAGGGAAACCGCAACTATGTTTCCTTCGTAAATCGACTCGTACAATTTTCTCCACAATACGAACTCCGTTTGTTATTACCTCATCTTCGATGGACGTTAGATTGGAATAATTCCTACATATTTTCTTTTTTCTTGAGTAAGAGATTCATTAGAGCAATAATTTTTTGAAAAAAAGAAAAGCATCTAGGAGTAACAAGTCAGTGCCTGCCATCCCGACACTTACTTATTAGCTCAGTGCGTCGCATGTAATATAACCCCAAACCACGCAGAAACTACACCATAATCAACATTTGACGTCGTCAGTAAACATTTTTATCGGCACTCGGTTAGTTTGCTTTCATTAACGACCCGATACTCGTTCCTGCAATACTATATGGGTGCGAAATAGAAGGTACGTTGACACACTAAGCAACTGGTCATAAAAGTAGCATTTCCAACTAGGAAACATAACCTAAAGCACCCTTAGTGTAATCTAACTGATGCTGCATTTCATTGTACTCCATCGTGCGAACAATAATTGGTTAGCACAGTGATGCAACAAGAAAGAAGTAAACGAAGCGTTTGTGCTACGAACGCATGGTTGGTTGGTTGGTTGTTTCGGGGAAGGAGACCAGACAGCGAGGTCATCGGATTAGGGAAGGACGGGGAAGGAAGTCGGCCGTGCCCTTTGAAAGGAACTACCCCGGCATTTGCCTGGAGCGATTTAGGGAAATTACGAAAAACCTAAATCAGGATGGCCGGACGCGGGATACGAACACATGGCTCGGCCGTAAGGCCTATACACAATTCACAGAGCGTGTGTGACCATTACCGCTTATAGCGCGGACGTCGCTTCTTATTACGTACCCTTCCCCCTGTGATTTCTAATACTTTACCTTTCACTTTTAGCACTGTAGCAGTGTCAGAGAAGGAACGTCTGTAGCAGGAGACTCATTTTTACTTTCTCTTTCCATTTCCCCGAAAGTAATGAGTTGGTGCACGTCTCACAGAAAATTGCAAATGTCAAATGAGGTGGGGAAATGAATATGCAATCGATCTGCGCAAGCTCAGTGAATAAGTGGATCAATGTTAATCACAAGGGAGTTGCACGTTCGGTATATTAACATTGATCCACAAACCTTTTCCCATATCCTAATTAAAAAATATTGATCAAAATACTTCGTTCCATGATCCAAAAGAAAAAGAGAAAAGAAACAAAAACATTGATCTACACAGTTCCTTCAATGACTTAATTAAAAAACATTGTTCCACTTACTGAGTGTGCTCACACGGATGAATTGCGTAGGAATAGGAAGTACAGAAATAGTTTACTACATTTTCTTGTATATCATGAGTTTTGACGCTGCCCTTGGTTTACAGATACTAGCACAGTTTCAATAGCTACGACTCAAATAAGGAGCAAATAAATCTATTATGCACTTTTACGGCAATGTTTCGCCCTTTCTTCCGAATGTACTACTTCGATACACGTTGTCTGCCTGCTGGTCTCTCATTGGAGCAGAAGTTGATACCAATACAGAAAGCCAAAAATTGATGCCAATACATACGGCCAAAAGTCGCTGAAATTAATGGAACGTGGTAACAAGAACAACATTTGGGATTACCTCACGTTCCGATTCCACACGTCTACGTTGACGTATGACGTTATATACGGGATATAAATCATACTTTATTTATTATGACAACCACAGATTTAATAGCAGCATCTAGCGTATTTCAAGATTACTACCATAAGATAGACAATTATGGTCGCAAACGAACACAAGCGTGGTTTTTTCTCCAGCTACAGTTGTGTTAGCTTGTCCGCTACATAAAATAATGCAGGTATTCCATTCCATACTGGTTGCCTTCGTTCCATATTCACTGATTTGACTGGAACTGTAGCGAAGAAAACTTACGTTTTTGAGCAAAGGTCAGTCTTCTGCTGTTTACTAGCACTTTATCGGTTCTTAAGGAACACCACATTCTCAAGTAAATATCTTTAGGTCAGAAGAAATTCGTAAATAAACAGTTCTGTGACATAACGATTCACACCTACTAGGGTTGATAAGAAACGTAAAAAATGGCAAATATACTGCTTCTTTGCTCTTGCCGCTGCAATTTATTGCGGTGCAGACGCTTTTGTTTGTGAAAAACATTCTACAGACTAATATAAACAGTTAAGATTAACTTTCGCTTTTACAAAATCTCGGCGAACTCTACAGTGTAACTTCCTGGCCGCTTGGCGCGCTGCAATCGCGGCGGGCAACAGGAAAGAGGTGGAGTGTCGCGACTGTACAGGTATATGTTCGACTGTGACTCTGCTTACACTCCTAATCAGCAAGAGCTTAAACATTATCTTTGATCGTATTATTATTATCTTAGTAACGAGAGTAAGCAATGATTAACAACATATGTGTACTTGGAATTACTTGTAAATGCATCTTCTTGTCGGAATGTATTCTTCTCAATTTATTTAATGAACATTAATCGTAATACCACTCAAATAAGGTAAGGTGATACTTCGATGATTATGAAATTCGTAAGCCTGCAGACATTTAATTTTAAGTAATAATTGGCTATTTTAAAGTAAGTGTAAAACACGTGATATTAATAACTGAAAGTGATCTATAAGGGTGTACCAGACTTACCTGTGTTGCACAGCTGATAAGACTGTAAAGAGCGATAGAATAAAGTAATTCGCCATTTCCAAGTCCAGATTAGGGCGCACAACTCCCCTCTAATTGATTTTGCTGTTTTAAATTGCGCTGTGTTGGTGAAGCCATGTTTTCGATACCGCGTTTTGTCCATTGCTTTGACCAGTGACGTTCTGTGTGTAACATCCACGAGATAATTTTTTGGCTACAGTGCGACGAGAGGAAATTATGCCTCTAACAGTTATAAACATTATGTATTCGACGTATGAAAAAACAATGAAAACTTATAGTGAATTAATTATTTATATAATATACTATGATATAATTGGACATACCGATGTGTATCATACAAAGACAATGATAATTGTAAAGTGCTTTTATGATCTGCGTTTGTCTTCCTTTGTTTTTATCTTTTGTTGGTTGGCTTTTGTAGGTTCAGCACGCAAGACGCATATCAAACTGAGGTCCGTTAAGAAATTGTAATTATTTGTTAATTATTATAAACATGAGTGAATAATTATTTGTAACCGTAATTCCTCTCTCAGAAAGCATTATCTGTGTTAATTGTTTCTTTCCGCTGCAAGGAGCGCAGCCATTGATGATAGCGATTTGTATCGCGTGTTTGTCTGTGTTTTCCTTAGAAACAAATCAAATGTTTGCTTGATGAAGTCCAAATAGTGCACAATATGAAAGCAGAGTTTCTGTGAAGTTCAATAAGCATTTAAAATACTTATTTGCTCTAACAATAGAAAGTCTCTATCAATTGTCTGCCGCCATCTTAACAATTATCACAGTGGCAAATTCTAATTACGCAACTCTGCAGACATAAATGCTGAACGTAATACAAATGTGTAAAAATAAATGTGCACCGGTGGTCCCGAACTCATTTTAATGAAAATGATTCGAATCAGATTAGTTCTTTAAAAACAGGGCTCATAGCACGATCCTTATAAGAAACTTGTAAGACGTATGCGTTGCCGGCGATGGGCGAGGCATGGCAGTCTCTGACCAGAGAGTAGTATGTAGTTAGTTGTTGCTTGTCGCTAGTCGGCAGTAGTCTTGAGTAGTCTTCAGTAGTCGACAGTAGTCGGCGCGTGCCTGCGCGTGTCGGCAGTCTGCTCTGGTCGGGACTTTGGACGATGAGTATTATTGCAGAAGGTAAAGAAGCAGCCTTGCGCATATCTAGTAATGTGTATTAACTGTCATTAACTTATTTTAAAAATGCCCCAATAATAATTTTTA
This sequence comes from Schistocerca cancellata, assembly GCF_023864275.1. Lineage (NCBI taxonomy): Eukaryota > Metazoa > Arthropoda > Insecta > Orthoptera > Acrididae > Schistocerca > Schistocerca cancellata. Next base: position 616,085,776 of record NC_064631.1, on the reverse strand, counting down.
TAATATAGAGTAATTTTTTTAAGAAAAGCATTCATTTCAATTTAAAGAATATTTCCAATGCATGACCATTCCTTCCAAGAATCAGAAAAAATATAGGCCAGCATTACACGAAGCTGTGCCGAAAAATTTTACATAAGAGCAGATATATTTGCAGTTTTTATTGAGGTATGAGTTTTTCCTTTTTTTATTCAGAATACAGGGCCGAGGCGCAGCGCTGCTGTCGTCGTAAAATTTACCACGTTACTGAATTTTTTTATTATTTCGGTGTTTAGGAATTTTTCTGTTTCGAACTTAACATTAAATGAGAAAAGAATTTTGTGGTTACATTAAATGTGAATACATTTCTGCACAGAGATTATAAATGGGACCCAATTTTGTTCAGAGGTTACAATAATTTTAAAAAAATTCATTTAATTATTATTTTTGTGCGGAGGTTATAGTTGGTTCATGGCTCATATTTAAATAATAATATTTTTGTGGGGAGTTTACACTTGGTTCATTTTAATATATAGTGGGGAGTTTACACATGGTTCATCATTTAATTAATATTTTCGTGTGGGGAGGTTACAAACTTTTCTACCTGATGTATGGAGCCGAAATTAATTACGCACGAGTTGCGAAGAATATTGTTTCAGGTAACATATGTCAGTGTTGTGCGCGGCTGATATTCGGTGGTTTTATTGATCATTTTGCTGAAGATAACTGCTTCCACCTTAATCAATAGTTGTATAGAATCTGTTGTATGAACTGTTATTTAGTGACACTTACACAACTTACAGACAACACTTTAACACGACGTTACCTTGGAGTTCTTTAGCAACTTGATCAAATCTTTAGCCAGGAGAAAAATTATTTAGTAATTACTCAGTGTAATAAAATAAGATTATCATTTCCATTTACAAATTATTTAAATACCAAACCACTGAATAACACAGCGAACGCCACATGTGGGACGTCTTGAACTTAGGATGCGAAGTATGTGAGCAGTTTGGCCTTAGTGACTGGTGTAAACTGGATATGCTGTTTATTCCAAAGAAGAAGTCATGGAATCAGACCATGCGCCAATCCCCAAATGTCTGGCTGTTTCTTTCCGTATGTGGCACGAGTTCTGAGGGTAAGACTAAGCAGGAAACGAAGGGCAGGGCTTAAGTTGTTGCGAGAGAAACGATTTGTGATGTTTTTACCAGGTTTCCCACAAATATTTAGTTGTTTTTTGAATTTGACACGTTTGTCGATGGAGATGTTGGGTACCAACCTAGGAACACAGCTTAGATTGTAACGAGAGAAACAAGTAGTGATCATATTTATAATCTTGATTCTTAAAGATTTTTTTTTTCGAATGTGACGTCGTGCAGACGCGGGACATCCGAAATAGATTATTTTTGTAACAGACGTGTTGCAACGGTTGCTGAATCTTTGTGGTGGACGTTTAGGTTTGTGATTCGGTTTATAGTAGAGGTGCAGTTGGATGAGAACAAGTCTTTAGTAGTTACTGGTTCTCTAATTGTTTCTGGTTTTTGAATTGTTGCTTTTAGTTTATAGTTTGGTATCCTAGAGTGAAATTTGTGTGTTTGTGTGGAGTTTTCCCTTGGAGTTGTGTTTAAATAATTTGTTGTTTTCAGTATGGTTTGTGTTTGTGTGTGTGTTTTGGGGCCACTTTGATTAAACATTTTTGGAAGGTGACCATCAACGGCTGTCAAGTTATTTATAAAAACTTTGACCATCAGCTGCTTTAAACCCATATGTCTCGTCCAGTCGCAGACTTTCGTCTTTCTCCCCTCCCACAACCCGGGAGAAAAACGCCTTGATGCTTCGGAACATTGCTGTAACGATAACGGGCAGCACGTTAGATAGTATGCAACAGTGTGGTGGTTTAAATCCCAAATCTGACGAGATTAGGATTTTTACAAATACCCGTTGTCTGAATCAGCATATTCTCACTGGGCTGCGCCCTTCCTTCTTTTGGCAGAGTCATCAACAACCTAAGTTCAACACTAAAGCTAGAATCACTCTTCAGCGCCATGTGAACTATTCAACAACACATGCGACGTAACGACCCATATTTACGGTTGAAATTTAACAAGCGATATTTGAATAAAGTAAACGCCAGTACACCTTATAACTCCCAAGGTGCCATGTCAACTCATTATGACTGCACGCAGCTGGAACTTGTTTACGTATTGCCTTCTTCTTCACAGAAAGTAGAATATAACAGATTTGGTGACAGAGATAGGTGACGCCGCTTTCGTTGTGAAATTAAATAATAAGTTAAAAGAATAGACGATTCCAGCAACTAAAATTGTGGAAACCTCAGCAAAGAGATCTGTCCCTATAAGTCACGCTCTATCGTAACCTTTGTAGCTGCATGACTTATTGAACAATGCACTGGAATTTGAATGGAACTTTTTTTTCCATTTTACATACCGCGAAATCACATCACACTACGTCGTAACGTTTCAGTGTTCCAGTACTTCGCCGCTACACATCCAGTCATTTATAAGCTTATACGATATTGAAACTGCATCTTACTCTATACGGTAAGTAAACAGAAGACACTTACGTCAGTAGTTCATACCTCTCCCGGATACATTGCACCTTGCTTCTGAAGCTGGGCGTTCGCTTCGTTCAAAGCTTCTAGAAGTCCTCAACAACTTTAAAATGTTTCGTTATTTGAACTCGAAACACAAAGTGTAACAATACAATATATGAATCAAAACTGGAGCCTTTTTAAATCAGTAACTCACACGACGAATTCTTATCGTTATTTCAAGTGCTCGGGTGAATACGCAAGTAATTGCTAGGCAACGGCTCTCTGCGGTTTTGTTTAGCAACGTCGATAGGGATGGGTAAATTTTAAATAAATCATTGTACGTACCACAAAATAATGGTATTTTGTGACTGGGAGGTATCCAGCAGTATCTAATGAAAAAACCTGAATAGCTAATCAACTCCCAATGGATTTAACTGCTCACTACATTCCAAAATATTAATTCAATTTCCTGAAGAAACAGGAGACGAAAACTCTTTCGTTACAGAGCCAGCTCGATTAATTGTTACTCTACACAGCTACCATCAGTTTCCAAAGCGTCTTCTTCTTCACAGCCGGAAGAAAGTTCCAGCGGCACGACTGTGCAATGATCAGAGCCAACATGTATGTACGTAAGTCCGCCGCTCGTGGTCTCGCGGTAGCGTTCTCGCTTCCCGAGCACGGGGTACCGGGTTCGATTCACGGCGGAGTCAGGGATTTTCACCTGCCTCGAGATGACTGGGTGTTTGTGTTGTCCTCATCATTTCATCATCATCCAGGAAAGTGGCGCAATTGGACTGAGCAAAGATTGGGTAATTGTACGGGCGCTGATAACCACGCTGTTGAGCGCCCCACAAACCAAACATCATCATCATCAACATGTATCTACAATTGAGAAGCAAGGAGGTTGGTGACACTTATCATTGTGAAACTAAGTGATTAATCTGTGAAGGTATGACAAACGTTAGTGAACTTCGTCAGAAACTCAGTAAAGTGGTTCGTCTCTACAAGTCAGGTACCTAATTTATGAACCTGTATGAAAAATTAAGACAAAGTGATCTCTCACATGTTACACTGTACTAATTAAGTGTTCCGAAATCATAACACGGTCGGTCGTAAAACTTCAACTTGCCAGTGCTTCTCCACTGAATTCGCAGTCATTTAAATACTTGTACGATATTCTAAGTGCAGATGGCTTTTGTGGTAAATAAATAGGTTACATTTAAGTGAATGGCTCATACCTCGTGCGGGTACAAAGTACCTCGCCTCTGAAGCTGGGCATTAGCTTCTGAAGCTCAGCAATAACTTTAAAGAGTTTCCTTAGTTGTTCTTCAAACACAAACTTCAACGCTACAACACTTGAATCAAAGCTGACGCTTCTTTTACTGAATAACTCACAGAATGAATTCGTATAGGCACTTCTAGTACTCGAGAGAATATGGAAGAAATTGCTAGGCAACGGCCCTCGACGGTTTAGGTGACGTAGCATTGTTGTTAGCATATCCTGTGATCAACATTATATAGCAACCCCACTAATAGCAATCCTAGCAAATACAGAGCACATTATTTTATAGGAACGTCGATATCAATAGGTAAACAAGCACTACAGCAAAATTTTTAGTAATTTAAAAATATGTCAGACGAAATAATCATGCGTTGCTATTGAAAGACATACTGCAGTGTCTAAAGGATGAAAACGCTCGAATAACTAATAAACTCAAAAAAATTTACCAATTACAAATACTCAACGCTCTTAATTCAATTTCTTTAATCAATTAGAGAGTTATACTCCTTCGTTACGGTGGAAGGTCAGCTCAGTATGACACAAAACAGTTGGCATCAGTTTCCAAAATGTGTTCGTTTTCACAGACGGAAGAAAATTCCAGCAGCATGCGCCTGTTATGACTACAGACACTATGTATGTGTAATCGACAGGTGAGAAAGATCGCTAACATCGTTGTCGTTGTGAATCTCAGCACCTGAAAGGAAAAGAGCATGCTACAATTCTATCCGTCTGCTCTGACCCACGACTAATATTTGGAGTAAAGTGGATAGCTTACGCGAGATACTACGACAAGCCACAGATAACATTTAATAAGAGCCCGATGACATTCTTCAAGACGGCGGCAGCAATATAGACCATTACAATCAAAAACAAACATAAAACGTTAAGAAGTGCCATATCCAGCACACAGCTGTAACAGCACATTTTATTACAGAAAATCATCGGGTCCAAAAACCATCTCTCCTATGCGTTTGTTTAATTGGAACAGCAGTTAGCATATGTACAAAGCTCCATCACTGATATTATATATATATGGAATATTGGGAAAAAACGTTGTCGAGGTTTAGTGGGCGTAATGTTATGAATGTACAGCTAGTATCAATGACGGAACAATGTACGTCTGAAACTGAGATTCCATTTACTCAGACGGATAGCTGAGACGGTTTTTGGACTGGAATCGAATTCTTCGCTTGACCTGTAGCTCAAAGGAAGACACGATATCACACACAGCTCCATAAAACGAGATAATCGAAAAATATCGCATAGTATCTTTTCCGTGATAAACCTAAAAATATAAAAAATAACACAAGAATGGTATCGCAGTATATACAAACAAGACGCCCCCCCCCCAAAAACAAACACACACACACACACACACACACACACACACACACACACACACACGAATCTCATTATGCAAGGATGACGCGCATGAATTCCTCACGAATAAAGCGAACAAAAGAAAAAGACATACACATGGACAGTTGTTATCATATTTCGTGTGAATTCTATTCCTAAACCGAGGACAGAGATACAAAACAACACCCAAATAGCATCAGCTTAATCGAAAAATTATATTCACAAGTTCGTGTAGGATAAACCGAAAGAAAAGAAGTACAAAAAACTAGAATCACACTACAAACGGAAATAAACAGCTCAAAAAGCGAACACAAATAATTTACCAATAAATACCAAAACCTCGATCCAATTCAGTAACAAATACTACGAACGCCAAAAAAAAATAAAAAATAAGAATTATGCAGCGCGAGAGTGAGCGAGCAGGAAAAACAAATTGAGCCTCTTAGGAACAATGGATTTCATAAGCGCAGCGTCTCAAAGGCTCACATTCGAAATACGGCCAAATATTTGTAAATTAAAAAATTATCAATAACATTACCACCAGCAATGCAATTTCGTTAGGGCTCTTCTCATTCTCGGCGAACGTCCCACATTAAAAAGACAGCGAAATAACTATAAGAATCAAATGATAATGATAATCACTAATCGTTTCACTCACAAAAATCTATCTTATGCTCTGAAGGTCCTGCCCACCCTTATCCTGGGAAATCGTGCGATATGCAGAAAGAAACAGACAAATATTTGTCAGAAAACAGAATAAAAATATAATCGTTACTGGTTTCTCCACGGCAGTTTAATCTGTGGTCTCAGGTTCCACCCAAACCAAACCCTCGTGTGTCGCGACGTATTTGGAATAACGGCATAGTTTACAGACATAACAGATTACACTGGTAAGTAACACAACCACAGGCTAACTTTTAATAACAGTCCGCTTACATTCAATTCAACATAAAGTCATGACGTCACATAGGATGTCATGAGTCAAAGCTAAGGGGTGGAAAGGGCAATGCGCCTAACACGTTTGCCATTGAGGAACTAAGAAATTAGTTTGAGAACACAAAATGAAAGTGCAGAAATCTGTCTGAAAAGCAGGCACTTAATATTTGAATCTCCATGAAAAATTGAAACAAAATGGTGTTTCACGTGATATACTGTTAGTAACATTAGGTTCTGTAATCACATCACACTCTACCACATGCTTCAACCTGCTAGTATTTCTCCATTAAGTACACAGACAATTAAAAGCTTCTACGATATTCTAACAACAGATGATTCCGAAAGGTGAATAAATAATTGACAGATACGCGAATAGCTCATACCTCTTGCAGGTACAATGCTCCTCGGTTCTCAAGCTGGGTGGTCGCTTCGCTCAAAGCTTCTAAAGCTCCCCAAGAACTTTAAAGTGTTTCGTTAGTTGTTCTCGAAACACAAAATTCATTCTACAACACTTGAATCAAAGCTGAAGCTTCTTTCACTCAATAACTCAAACAGCGAATTCGGATAGGCACTTGTAGTACTCGAGAGAATACGGAAGTAATTGCTAGGCAACGGTTCTCGACGGTTTAGGTGACATAGCATTGTTGTTAGCATACCCTATGGCCAACATAGATTCAACAGAGCACAAAATTTTATAGGAACGACGACAGAAATGGTTAAACGAGCACTGAGATAAAACTTTGAATAAGTTAAATATATGTTGCAGCTTTTCAGATTATAACATCGCTTCGAAGCGACGTCGCACGCTCGTGTCCTCGATCCCGCAGTCACGTAATATGTTTAAATGTTTTCACACGCTCAAAAAATAATGCTCTCAGCGCAGCGAACAGTCGCCATTTTTCTATGTCCGTTTGTGTATAACCACAAACACATTTTCTGGTCTATTAACTTCCCATATTTTTCGCTGAATCTCTCCGTCATGAAAATGGAAGATTTGGCACTGAGACGGTTCACATGAGCAATAAGTACTTTTATTCCGCATACACTGACGGGAAAAAAGCTGAAACAACCCAGTAGCGCCACTATGAGAATGTAAATCATGTTTGTTTTAAATACACACTAAAAATTTCGAATTTCGTGAGCGGCAGTTACCTTTGAGATTGAACGAGGTGAGTTGATGTTAGTCAAGAGACATTTATCAGCTCTACAACCAGTAAGAATGAGACAGTGTAGTAGGGGTACGGAAAGCTGGATGTTCCTCCTGCGATATTGCGGTCTGGGGTGCGATTTCGTATGAGATCACGAACACTCTTGTGGTCATCCCATGAACCTTGATGCAATACTGTGTGCCAGTCATTAACAGCACTCAGGCCTGTGTTATTCAACACGACAACGCTGTGCCACATGCTGCTGTTGTAACCCAAAGTGCTCTACAAAATGTCGATATGTGCTTTGGCCTGCTCGATCACCAAATCTGTCTCCAGGCGAGCAGTATGGGACATCATCGGGCGACAATTTCAGCCTCATTCCACAACCAGGATTAACCGTCTGTGTATTGGCCGACCAATAGCAACCAATAGCGATAGCAATAGCAACCGCCAGAACCTGAGAGATGTAACAAATACAATTTTAGGAAAGATCAGTCATATCAAATGGTGGGTCGTGTTGTGACAGTTTTCCGCTCTATGTAGTAACTCATTTGACTATCTACTACGAACAAGGGGAATACGACCTTCCGTCGGCGCCTGGCAAGAGGAGAAGAATAAGACGAGAGAGGTGTCGACACGCAGTTAAGATAATTTTGACATCTCTTCCAGCTTATGTAACGCAGCACCACTGCCACAGCAGTCGTAAACGCTTAACAGGGATATGTGAACTAGTGAGGGCATCACGCAAATATCTACGTCGACTGCTGCAGCAAATGCTATACAACTGCTAAATGTAGACAATATGTACATAGACGTGTAGAGCTTTCCAAGTACAATGAGACGCCGGGAAATAATAACGAAGTAATCCTGAAAACCCTACGAAAAAAAGGAATGTGTTTTCATTGAAACAATATGTCCAGAGATTATTAGCTCCAAAGCAAATTCAGTTAAGTAAGGAGAGGTGCAAATAACTTAATGTAGAGCCCCTTTCTAGAGAACATCTAAAATGTGAATAGTCGATTACTAGTTCATTCACCTAACCTCAGTAGAATTACTGCTTCATCACGTAACGACGAATTTTGAACCTTTCAGACTAATAAATTATTAAAAACAGTAGTTGCCTACCCAGCTGATGCAAATCGTAATTGTAATTAGATAAGAACAGAAAAGCCTACGTGCCTACCACAGTGGTATATAGCAAAACGTTACGGCTTGTCAAGCCCAAATTCTCCTGCTCTCTCACCCTTGCGACCCTAAGCTTATCCTCCTATCTCCAGCTTATCCTTTCAAAGTAGACATTCTACTACCAATTGTCTGCAGTGAAGTGCTTCAGTCTCATCATAAAATACGTTCAATATTTCATTTTGAAAAATTCGCAAGAGTCTTTAACTTTATTTAACTTTATTAATGTGAGACGGTCTGTTTCAATAACTAATAAAAGTGTTAATATCATGATTTCCAATTTGCTCGGCGGTACAGTGGGTAAGTGTCGGATTACAAATCACAACGGTCCAAGTACCAATCCGGGATTGTTCCAAAGACTTTTTTTCACGTAACTGTTCTTTCACGTTCCACAATGATTTGTTAATGTTAGTAATGCGAAGTCTAATTATAACTCGTATTCCCTGTTAAACTGCTAGTTCGCTCAAAACAGACTAGATAAATGAGTTGAGAAGTCGCAGAAAGCAACGGGACCATGGCTAGAAAATTACTGTGGAGTTCGATCCAATTTTCAGATTGATGACAGCTTTATCGTTATATGCGTACATGGCATAGATTTCCTTTGTATCCGTGGGTTGTTGTTGTTGTTGTGGTCTTCAGTCCTGAGACTGGTTTGATGCAGCTCTACATGCTACTCTATCCTGTGCAAGCTTCTTCATCTCCCAGTACTTACTGCAACCTACATCCTTCTGAATCTGCTTAGTGTATTCATCTCTTGGTCTCCCTCTACGATTTTTACCTTCCACACTGCCCTCCAATGCTAAATTTGTGATCCCCTGATGCCTCAGAACATGTCCTACCAACCGATCCCTTCTTCTAGTCAAGTTGTGCCACAAACTCCTCTTCTCCCCAGTTCTATTCAATAGCTCCTCATTAGTTATGTGATCTACCCATCTAATCTTCAGCATCCTTCTGTAGCACCACATATCGAAAGCTTCTATTCTCTTCTTGTCCAAACTATTTATCGTCCATGTTTCACTTCCATACCTCGCTCCACTCCATACAAATACTTTCAGAAATGACTTCCTGACACTTAAATCAATACTCGATGCAAACAAATTTCTCTTCTGCAGAAACGCTTTCCTTGCCATTGCCAGTCTACATTTTATATCCTCTCTACTTCGACCATCATCTGTTACTTTGCTCCCCAAATAGCGAAACTCCTTTACTACTTTAAGTGTCTCACTTCCTAATCTAATTCCCTCAGCATCACCTGATTTAATTAGACTACATTCCATTATCCTCGTTCTTTTGTTGATGTTCATCTTATGTCCTCCGTTCAAGACACCGTCCATTCCGTTCAACTGCCCTTCCAAGTCCCTTGCCGTCTCTGACAGAATCACAATGTCATCGGCGAACCTCAAAGTTTTTACTTCTTCTCCATGAATTTCAATGCTTCTCCGAACTTTTCTTTTGTTTACTTTACTGCTTGCTCAATATACAGATTGAATAACATCGGGGAGTGGCCACAACCCTGTTTCACTCCCTTCCCAACCACTGCCTCCATCTCGTGCCCCTCGATTCTTATAACTGCCATCTGGTTTCGGAACAAATTGTAAATAGCCTTTCGCTCCCTGTATTTTACCCCTGCCACCTTTAGAATTTGAAAGAGAGTATTCCAGTCAACATTGTCAAAAGCTTTCTCCAAGTCTACAAATGCTGGAAACGTAGGTTTGCCTTTCCTTAATCTTTCTTCTAAGATAAGTCGTAAGCTCAGTATTGCCTCACGTGTTCCAGCATTTCTACGGAATCCAAACTGATCTTCCCCGAGGTCGGCTTCTACCAGTTTTTCCATGCGTCTGTAAAGAATTCGTGTTAGTACTTTGCAGCCGTGGCTTATTAAACTGATAGTTCGGTAATTTTCGCATCTGTCATCACCTGCTTTCTTTGGGATTGGAATTATTATATTCTTCTTGAAGTCTGAGGGTATTTCGCCTGTCTCATACATCTTGCTCACCAGATGATAGAGTTTTGTCAGGACTGGCTCTCCCAATGCTTTCAGTAGTTCTAATGGAATGCTGTCTACTCCCGGGGCCTTGTTTCGACTCAGGTCTTTCAGTGCTCTGTCAAACTCTTCACGCAGTATCGTAACTCCCATTTCATCTTCATCTACATTCTCTTCCATTTCTATAATATTGTCCTCAAGTACATCGCCCTTGTATAGACCCTCTATATACTGCTTTCACCTTTCTGCTTTCCCTTCTTTGCTTAAAACTGGGTTTCCATCTGAGTCTTGATATTCATACAAGTGGCTCTCTTTTCTCCAAAGGTCTCTTTAATTTTCCTGTAGGCAGTATCTATCTTGCCCCTAGTGAGATAAGCCTCTACATCCTTATATTTGTCCTCCATCCATCCCTGGTTAGCCATTTTGCACTTCCTGTCGATCTCATTTTTGAGACGTTTGTATTCCTTTTTGCCTGTTTCATTTACTGCATTGTTATATTTTCTCCTTTCATCAATTAAATTCAATATTTCTTCTGTTACCCAAGGATTTCTACTAGCCCTCGTCTTTTTACCTACTTGATCCTCTGCTGCCTTCACTACTTCATCCCTCAGAGCTGCCCATTCTTCTTCTACTGTATTTCTTTCCCCCATCCCTGTCAATTGTTCCCTTATGCTCTCCCTGAAACTTTGTACAAACTCTGGTTCTTTCAGTTTATCTAAGTCCCATCTCCTTAAATTCCCACCTTTTTGCAGTTTCTTCAGTTTTAATCTACAGTTCATAACCAATAGATTGTGGTCAGAGTCAGCATCTGCCCCTGGAAATGTCTTGCAATTTAAAACCTGGTTCCGAAATCTCTCTCTTACCATTATATAATCTATCTGATACCTACTAGTATCTCCAGGATTCTTCCATGTATACAACCTTCTTTTATGATTCTTGAACCATGAGTTAGCTATGATTAAGTTATGCTCTGTGCTTTCATTTCTTACCCTCAAATCATATTCACCTAATACGTTTCCTTCTCTTCCTTTCCCAACTATCGAATTCCAGTCACCCATGGCTACTAAATTTTCGTCTCCCTTCACTACCTGAATAATATCTTTTATCTCATCATACATTTCATCGATTTCTTCGTCATCTGCAGAGCTAATTGGCATATAAACTTGTACTACTCTAGTAGGTGTGGGCTTCGTGTCTATCTTCGCCACAATAATGCGTTCACTATACTGTTTGTAGTAGCTTACCCGCATTCCTATTTCTTTACTCATTATTAAGCCTACTCCTGCATTACCCCTATTTGATTTTGTATTTATAAACCTGTACTCACCTGACCGGAAGTCTTGTTCCTCCCGCCATCGAACTTCACTAATTCCCACTATATCTAACTTTAATTTATCCATTTCCCTTTTTAAATTTTGTAACCTACCTTCCCGATTAGGAGATCTGACATTCCACTCTCCGATCCGTAGTACGCCAGTTTCCTTTCTCCTGATAACGACATTCTCTTGAGTAGTCCCCGCCCGGAGATCCGAATGGGGGACTATTTTACCTCTGGAATATTTTACCCAAGTGGTCGCCATCATAATTTAACCTTACAGTAAAGCTGCATGCCCTCAGGAAAAATTACGACTGTAGTTTACCCTTGCTTTCAGTCGTTCGCAGTAACATCAGCAAGGCCGTTTTGGTTAGTGTTACAAGGCCAGACTGTTGCCCCTGCAACTACTGAAAAGGCTGCTGCCTCTCTTTAGGAACCACACGGTTGTCTGGCCTCTCAACAGATACCCCTCCATTGTGGTTGCACCTACGGTACGGCTATCTGTATCGCTGAGGCACGCATGCCTCTCCACCAATGGCAAGGTCCATGGTTCATGGGGGGAGGAGTAAAGACATAATAAATTAAAATGACGTACCTCATGCTGATATGTAAGATAAAAATTCTTTACGTACACTGTAGTGCATACAGAGTGAGGAAAATTTTTCATAATAACGCTATAAGACTGCGGCCCTCAGGAGTCGCAGATCGAAAGGTCGAGTAGACATCTAACACCTCAAGAGATTCGTTTATGGATGTTAACCATTTTCCTAACTTTGGGCTAGTGCAGAAGGAAGAAGAAGGGGACGAATGTATGTGGAGTACTTGTGCATGGTTTTCCACTTTCGAGGCAGTATTGAAAGACAATGAGTGTATTGGTTGAGACGTAGGACGAGTTTGCCTTCCAAGGACGATTTGCGCGTTGTAGTTAATATTTGATGCCAGTAGTGAGATGCACTGAGCGCTTAACCAATGTGGATTGTTAGTGTAAAATACACCGGTAGTATGAGGCACCAAGCTGCTGTGTAATAGCTTGCCACCTCAGGTAAAGTTACGTGAGTCCAAGAAACTGAAGACAAGAAACTTGTTTCACTATTTTGTATTTACTGTTCACAGGGGATGCAACTGTCATTCAGTGTTAAAAGAGTTTTACAGCAATACGAGTACCACCCTTGGATGCAATGGTTTGGCGAGGAACACTATAATGTGGAAAATGGAGGTACCTTGAGCTCACAAATACAGGTATGGTAACTACAATAAGGAAATATTTTGCAGTTGTAATTAATATCATGATAAAGCTTTATGCATTTTCATAGTATCAACGTTGTGCCCATGTACACTTGTGTGATTCAGAAAATTGGTACGAGATGCTGATTTAAGAGAATACTTGAGAGAGAGAGAGAGAGAGAGAGAAGGAAAGGGAGAGATAGAAAGAGGAAGGCCCATTATGATAAACAGATAGTATGTAAATGCAAAGTACTACCTCAGTGCTTAGCTGTATCGCCGGCCAGTAATTTATATATCTTGAATGCACAAAATGCGTGCACGAAATTCCGTTTAGCATCCGTGGATACCTCAGAAAGCTCCGCTAATTTGTCATCTTTCTTCCAGTGAACCTCATCGGTAAAAGTTATAGTAGTTTAATTAATACAGAGGCAGTATCGTATTTTGTCGTTAAATGTTTTCTTTCATTTTTTAAGAGGTCCAGAAGGCTAAGTCTAGATGTTATAATTTTAAAGGCCGTGAATTCCAGTCACGTTTGTAAAGTAATGGACACGTTACTTATTTTTGAATATGAGGCCAAAGGGCCATATTTGGTAGTCGCATTAAACAAGATAATTGCATGTAATGGTTTTACGTAAATTTTGTCAAATTGTCTCAAGTACTGCTGCTTCAGGGTTTTACAAGTAATATGAGGCACACAACCTGCACGCAAACACGAGGCAGATGTTCTGAACACACACACACACACACACACACACACACACACGCACGCACGCACAGTGTGTTTGTGTGTGTGTGTGGGGTGGGTGGGTTTGTGTGTGCGCGCGCACACGAGAACAGTAATGTGATGCGACTTTGACAAACTGACATATCATGGAGGCTGCACCCCGCAGAGCGACTTGTGTCCAGTAAACACAGCCGTTCTCACCTCAGCTTTCTGGAGAGAGCCACGTATCTGTCTGCTCATACCTGCTGCTACTTGAGATAGCAGGTAACCCCTTTGTGACTGGTTCCTTTCCACGAGTGGCAGCTCACTCCACGCGACTACGCAATTGCACTGCAGATGCTTATGGCTCGCTCTACCAATTTACGACAGCCTCGTGCCAACCATCTGTCAAACAACGAGGTAATGCATCATAGGTCGTCCAACCTATGGCTGTGGTTATAACTGAGTGAATGATTTGCTATTGCTACATGATGACTGCGAATGGGATAATTAATTGTAGATGGATTTGAGTGTCTGTGGATTGCGACAACAAGCGACCCATGTGTGTGAGTCCATTAACGCACTGCCTTCATTCACGAGTATTCTCAGAATGCTCAGATTCTGTGTAATATTGTGCGTCTGGTGTTCTTCTTCTTATTATATGTATCCTGAAATAAATTTACCGATACACCAGTACATAAAAACGAATGTGAGGAGGCTTGTAGACAAGTGCACTTGTGTATTACCTTGTAGTTATTTTGGAACCAGCTCTACCCTTATAATCCAAGGAAAGATGTTCATCAGCCGACGAGTACATGAAACGAAAAGCAAAAATGATACCCATGTCCCAGTTAAAATGTCCTTGACGAACTTGTGCTAAACGTGCATCTCTGCACAATTTGTCCGGAGCTCATGGTGCGGTGGTTAGCATTTCTGCCTTTGTATCACGGGTCCCAGATTCGATTCCCGGCCGGATTGGGGATTTTCTCTGTTTGGGGACTGGGTGTTTGTGTTGTCCTCATCATTCTACCGTCACCATCATCATTCGTGACAGCGGCTTGCTTGGATTGTGTAGAAATTGGACTGTGTAAAAATTGGGAATTTGTAAGGGCGCTGATGACCGCGCAGCTGAGCGCCCCACAAACCAAATATCAGAATCATCAGCACAATTTCATCAGCATCCATTTTATTCACAATGAGAAGGTGATGTTACACATCAGTTTACCCTTAAACTCTTACGAAGCGTTTAATGTCATATGCGCATCCTCATGGTCAATGTAGTCAACCCATTAATCTTGCCTAATAACTGCAGACGATATTTAGTATTGCCAGTGACTGCACAGCTAATTTAACTCTTCTGTTACATTCCTTTTATAACAGTTAAGGCAGTCACTTTCTGCAGTCCTGGCGAGCTTTTTGTAGGTGGCTCACATAAGTGAGATTACGTGAGGGAGCAAGCAGAGTAATAAATTCGTTGAGTGCTGAAAACTACCCTTGAAAGCAGATAACGAATGCAGAATTCGCTTGGTCCCAACTCCCCTCGACGGGAGACTGAGGGGCGGCTATCTTCATAGAAGACAGTGTTGCTTGAGGCACTGGGAGGATTCCTTTCAGGAAAGATTGAAACCTGAGCCAGCTCCAGCTTTCAGAGAAGATAGACCGTTAGTACAACCGTTTGTCTCAGGGGACGTGCTAAGCAGGAATGTTAGTTTAAAACACTTATAACCAAGTTTCTGACTGGAGAGTACGTTCTTTCTTGTGTGTACCTACGTGTAAGTCTATCAATTCGTCAGCTTCAGAATCCTGTCATGGATTGGGAGAAGTTTTCTGTCTTCCTCCCCACACCTTGGAATTATTGATTAATGATAATAAAATCTGCAGGAATACGAGTTTGTGTAACTTTTGTACAAAACCATTACTGAACGGAACTCGCAGCTCTGCTGCAATCTGCCAGCGATTTTCCTACACTTGCACAAACAGGCAAGTTACAAGTGGTTAAAATAGATCACACTTATTGCTAGCAGAGTGAAGTGTAAATACTTGTGGACAGGCGACTGAGAAGAAAATACTTCCTGCCAGATAACTCTTGCACCCATATGGATCTTTCCATTGTAGTTCCGAGTGCAGAGGTCAAGCCAGACTCAACTGTTACCACCGCTGCCTTCTGCATTCATGCTGCATGAGAGTAGTACGAATGAGATTTCAATAGATTCACCAAGTTGATTTTAGTTCCTTCCATGAGGGCCTAACTGCACAATTTTAACATTCATACATACAGTTGCATGTGTCACGCACTTTAATGATCCTGCTGATGTTCGTTCTTATTTTTCCGGTTTCTTGCTTTTAACCACATCCCATTCTTGCAGTATCCACGACTTACACTCGTGATTATACATTTACTGTTTTGACTCACCTGACACAAATATAGATTTCAGGAATACAGTCCTTCGTTCTTTCATTAACAGTTCACTTGCTTGTCTCAGTGAAACATATGTTGATGCTTCATGATAATAAACTTTGAGCCTTACAGTGACGGCTCAGTACTTTGCGGACAAAAATCCCCCTCTCAGTAATATATGAAAGGAGGAAATATAAAAGTGCAGTAAATGAAGCAGGGAAAAAGGAATACAAACGTCTCAAAAATGTGATCGACAGAAAGTGCAAAATGGCTAAGCAGGAATAGCTAAAGGACAAATGTAAGGATGTAGAGGCTTGTCTCGCTAGCGGCAAGATTGATACCGCCTACAGGAAAATTAAAGAGACCTTTGGAGAAAAGAGAACCACTTGTATGAATACCAAGAGCTGAGATGGAAACCCAGTTCTAAGAAAAGAAGGGAAAGCAGAATGGTGGAAGGAGTATGTAGAGGGTCTATACAAGGGCGATGTACTTGAGGACAATATTATGGAAATGGAAGAGGGTGTAGATCAAGATGAAATGGGAGATACGATACTGCGTGAGGAGTTTGACAGGGCACTGAAAGACCTAAGTCGAAACAAGGCCCCGGGAGTAGACAACATGCCTTTACAACTACTGACAGCCCTGGGAGACCAGTCCTGACAAAACTCTACCATCTGGTGAGCAAGATGCATGAGACAGGCGAAATACACTCAGACTTCAAGAAGAATATAATAATTCCAATCCCAAAGAAAGCAGGTGTTGACAGATGTGAATATTACCGAACTATCAGTTTAATAAGCCACGGTTGCAAAATACTAACACAAATTCTTCACAGATGAATCGAGAAACTGATAGAGACCGACCTTGGGGTAGATCAGTTCGGATCCCGTAGAAATATTGCAACACGTGAGGCAATACTGACCCTACGACTTATCTTAGAAAATATATTAAGGAAAGGCAAACCAACGTTTATAGTATTTGTAGACTTAGAGAAAGCTTTTGACAATGTTAACTGGAATACTCCCTTTCAAATTCTGAAGGTGACAGGAGTAAAATACAGGGAGCGAAAGGCTATTAACAATTTGTACAGAAACCAGATGGCAAATATAAGAGTCGAAGGACATGAAAGGGAAGCAGTGGTTGGGAAGTTAGTGAGACAGGGTTGTAGCCTCTATCCGATGTTATTCAATCTGTATATTGAGCAAGCAGTAAAGGAAGTAGGTATTAAAATACATGGAGAAGAAATAAAAACTTTGAGGTTTGCCGATGCCCGCTGTAATTCTGTCAGAGACAGCAAAGGACTTGGAAGAGAAGTTGAACGGAATTGAGGATATCAGATGAACATCAACAAAAGCAAAACGAGGATAATGGAATGAAGCCGAATTAAGTCTGGTGATGCTGAGGGAACCAGATCAGGAAATGAGACACTTAAAGTAGTAAAGGAGTTTTGCTATTTGGGGAGCAAAATAACTGATGATCGTCGAAGTAGAGAGGATATAAAATGTAGACTGGCAATGGCAAGGAAAGAGTTTCTGAAGAAGAGAAATTTGTTAACATCGAGTATAGATTTAAGTGTAAGGAAGTCGTTTCTGAAAGTATTTGTAAGGAATGTAGCCACATATGGAAGTGAAACATGAGCGATAAATAATATGGACAAGAAGAGAATATAGCTTTCGAAATATGGTGCTACAGAAGAATGCTGAAGATTAGATGGGTAGATCACGTAACTAATGAGGAGGTATTGAATAGAATTGGGGAGAAGAGGAGTTTGTGGCACAACTTGACAAGAAGAAGGGATCGGTTAGCAGGATATGTTATGAGACATCAAGAGTCATCAATTTAGTATTGGAGGGCAGCGTGGAGGGTAAAATCCGCAGAGGGAGACCAAGAGATGAATACACAAAGTCGATTGAGAAGGATGTAGGTTGCATTTGATATTGGGAGATGAAGAGGCTTGCACAGGATAGAGTAGCATGGAGAGTTGCATCAAACCAGTCTCAGGACTGAATGCCACAACAACAACAACAACAGTTATTTGCAACACATTGATCGGAAAGGATCAATATATACCACTGAATATACAGTCGTGCTCAAAACTATCCGAAAGACCTGAATTGCATTTCGCCTGATTCGCATGCAACCCGCATAACGCAGCTGTCTAGCAGGTCCTCTAATCTCCCCTCGGTACAGTCGTTTGAGTATAGAAAATGGTTCCCACAAGTCACCACTAGGAAACACTGTTCTGTATCGCAATAACTCAAGATGTAAAGTAATTCCACGATACTAAAAATATCAGGGAACACCTTATCACATATAAGACTGTCCTAACGGCTTGTAAGCTCACATTTATTACAATAAATGACATACCTAAAATGATTCCACTCTCATTATTACGTCCGATAGATAATGTACGTTGTATGTTCGTCATATCCATGATTTCCTCTTAAACGTAACATACCGTACTTATTATTTAACACAAAATGGCAGTAAAAATTTAAGTTACTCACGAGCAGCTAGTTCAGAATATGTATGAACTTCAAATGACACGACAAACCGCCTCGTTCTGCATATGGATTCAAACCAAGGTCAGGCAGACTAAGCAAAGATTTCGTGACTGACGGAAACTAACAGTCATTCCTGATTAGGCATGCAGAGAGCGATATGCCTCGATTTCAGACAGTATCAGTTAGCAAATATCAACTTTAAATTACATAGCGTAAACATTTTTAACGGACGCGAATTCCTACCCAGCATCTATTGTCCCTGTTAAAAAACTACGAGAGATATTAAATATTGCTTCTTCACAAATAACTTACTTGAAATGCCGTGAGGTAAAGCTTTTTGTTGGACAGGGATTCGAACCCAGAACCTAATCGGATTTTTCTCGGCAGTAGCTAGATGTTTTAACTGAAATGACGAGACGAAATAATTTTTTTCCTTTCCAGGACTCCAACATGGCACCTATCGGTGTTATATTCTAGAGAAAACGAACGTTAAATGAGGCTTTGTTACACCAGCAGCGATATGTCTCAGCATGTTTGAACTAGAAATAATATGACGAAGAGTTCGATGCTGACAGGCAATCGAACCCCACTCATATCGTTGTTGACTACACACAAAGAGACGACAGCTACCAAATTTTTCTCCACCAGCAGCTCGGAATAACATCCTTCAACTTACAGTGATCTCGCAAATAGTTCTGTGTCTCACTGGGAGTCAAAAACGTCAGATATCGTTAGTGTTGACATCGAATTAAAATACATTAAAAATCAAAATTATTATCCACCAGCAAATAGGTGTTCTCATGGTAGAGCTTGATAATACATAATGAAAGCTTCAGTGCCGGGCTAGGATTCGAACCCGAAACGTCCCCTTAGAAAAATTATACACGACTGTGCTTAAACTGACACAATATTTTTAGCGCAACGCAATCTGACTTTTAATAATCCCTACAAAACAATGGCCCTGACTAACATTAACCTATACCTTTCACAAATCACTTACCTCACAAAAATCTTCGTTACTCGAACTACTGCAATACAGCGAGCGCCACTACTGCCAGCTAAATAAAAGATTCAAACTACGGAAGGCACTAACTACTGATAGGGATAGTTAGCAAATGAAAGATTTTAATAGAGAACAAACAATGTATTTACCTCAATATCATCAAGAGTCATAATATATGTAATTTCAAAACTCCGCCATTTCCTTCCACACATCCACCACTGCTGGCGGCTCACCTCTAACTGCGCAACGCTACGCGCTGTTCACATCCAGCTGCCGCTGCCCCTCACCAAAAATCTCCGTTACTCGAACTACTACAATACAGCGAGCGCCACTACTGCCAGCTAAATAAAAGATTCAAACTACGGAAGGCACTAACTACTGATAGGGATAGTTAGCAAATGAAAGATTTTAATAGAGAACAAACAATGTATTTACCTTAATATCATCAAGAGTCATAATATATGTAATTTCAAAACTCCGCCATTTCCTTCCACACATCCACCACTGCTGGCGGCTCACCTCTAACTGCGCAACGCTACGCGCTGTTCACATCCAGCTGCCGCTGCCCAACACTACAATGGCAGACAACAATGCAAACTAGCCACAGACTGCACACAGCACAGCCAGTGATTTTCATACCGAGCGCTACGTAACGTTGCCGATAAGAAAACATAAACAGCCTACTTACAATACATAATGAAAGCTTCAGTGCCGGGCTAGGATTCGAACCCATTCACGCGTGATATGTGGTGATGTTGAGGAATCTGCAATTTTGAACAAACAACAAATTTTAGTCGAGCTGTATTGTCACGAAGGGATCAAATTCCGCCTTAAGGGCGGTCTGAGTTGCATTCCCAGTTCAGAACCAATTTCATCGAAATACAGAAGCCCAAATAAAAGATGGAATAAGTGTCCTGTGAACCTACATAGCGACTGTTTCGTCACTAGAAATAAATAACTAGTATAAAAAAGGCTACTGGTGATAGAGTTTCTACATGTCGCCACTCCTGACTTTATTGTGGTTCAGCCTAATGTCTACTTGGTAGAGAAGGAATATCATGTTTAACGTGAATTTCAGACCACAATGTCATTATACCTTCTTCTCTTGAAGAAGAGAATAGAATCTGTCTCTCCCTTTCAAAAACCATCAGATGAAGTTGGAAACGAACCCACGCCATAGGTATATGAACTTATCATAAATTCAACAGACAGCCAAATCGTCTTCTCCATAGCTCATTTTTCTATCGCAACGCCACACTGGATGAGAATTCTGACACACAGGCTCCCTATAGTGGTTGGCAGCATGTTCAGTACAATCATTTTCTTGGTTGACCGAATCACCATGAACTAGCTTCCTCGGCTACCCAGTGCATACATTCGACTCTATTTTGCAATCACCAAAATAAAATCACGTAACTGCCACCTACACAGAACTGCCAACAGTGTAGGGTGCAGAAATTTAAACGGGAAGCGTTTCTTTCCACTTGAGCTACTCTATTGCGCAGTCTGTTTGTAGAGAACTTCCTGCAGTGAAAAAGTCCTGCAGTGTCTGTCTCTCAGAAGTCTAGATCCAGTCACATGCATTATCTCACAACACTGTTGAATGCGGAAGTTCTGGAGGAATTGTTGTTGACTTTTGGAGGCGCTGTAGTTATGTGTCAGCTAGCAGCGTAACTGCAAGCGTCGCACACCGTAGGCAACATGTCGCGAGTTCGGGTATATTAACTGTCACTTTCTTTTTTTAACGCTATTCTGCTGTTTTCTGAAGTTATCAATCTAATGGAACTTTGAACGTAATTCCCTTCACTTCTCAACCCAAAATAGTCGCATGTGGAAAAAGAGCTAACTTCTGCGACATTTTGTTCTTTTCGGGTTTAATAGACGGCCAGGCAGCAAATGCATTTCAGACCTTTTGCATTATGTACGGGGAGAGTGCATCGTGCCAAAATAGTTCAGAAAAGTATTTTCTACATTATCTGTCGTATGATAGCGGCATTTTATTCTTCTTCAAACCTTGTTTGACAGCTTTAACTCAGAACAAATTTTCTACATGCATGTAATCAATAAACTGCATGACTGTTATAAATAACACCAGAGAGTTCACATATATCGTTGATGATTAATTTCTCTCCCATGTTTACTATTGTTTTAACAACACTAAGAGACACCTTACGAAAATTGTGCACTGTTATATAATAAATGAAATAAAACTACCCATGATAACCTTACGACCAAAGACTGTTTTAGTAAAACTGAGTATCTGTACACAAGCGTGCCTCTATTGGCACGAATTAGTAAAATACTACTCACTTAGATTTCGATTATGTCTGTGTTTAACTGATATGATGTGTCATACTCTAGAGGTATTCAAATGTGGCATTTCTTAAACAAGGTTATGTATTCCTAGAAACCCAACATTTGCTTGTCAGCAACGGAAAGAGGCGTTACCTGTTGTCCAGCATTTTAAGTTTTTCACCATTGCACTATGAGCCGAAACTATTTTCTTGATAATTTCTTATCGATGTTTGATCTGATTGCTTTTACCTCTTTCACAGAAGGTATAGAAACGTTGCCGTCAGCGAGACTGGAACCACGAACCATAACAGATGCTTCTTCACATGTCAGCACATTACAACAGAGCTAGCAAAGAGGCTTCCTCTTATGGGGTAAGTAGTGGCTAGAACTCGTAATCCGCTATTTAAAAGACGTGATTCGTTGCGATTTCCACGTGCAACTACTTTCCTGGGCTGAAAACCGTGAATTTACAATCTTTTGTTACACCTCAAGCGATAATAACTCAGATTATTCAATGGAAATCCCAGGAAAAATCAAGAGAACTTTGAGGCTTAATTCCGTGCTCACCAGGAAGTAATTCGTCGATCATCGAGTTGCCAAACAAACCTTGCCTTGTTGCCAAATCTCAGTTACAGTACCAGCAGGAAGACGAATCAATGTGATCGTACAGCGGGCTGGGAAGTAGCCATAGCTGGCATCTCAAAGACGCAGCTGCTACGGTCTGGAACACGTAATGCGTCTGATTCGCATTTCTGTAACTAGATTTAGTGACTGGGGCGTAGTTACTAATAATACTCAGAACTGACTGCAAACTATCCATCATAAATCAGTAACTTTCATAGTTGTTTTTATATTTCTTTTGCAAGTGTACTCAAAACTAAGAAACTCATTCACTGACATTTTGGTGCCTCACCGATAGTCGATCACAATAAACAAATAAAAATAAAAAAAGAATGTGTGTGTGTGTGTGTGTGTGTGTCTGAGAGAGAGAGAGAGAGAGAGAGAGGCCGATAAAAGTAAAAAACAATGAGAAAGAGAGTAAAAAAATGACTGTAAAGAAATTGAATCATGGTATGTAAATAAATCTTTCATTAAAATGACACATTCCACATCATTATGAAATGTCTTATTCATGATGTATGGAACAAGTATTAATCTAATCTAAACATATCATATTGCTGACTAGCCATGAAGAGTCATGAAGTACCGAAATGTTCGCCAATATCAGTAACCAAATCTAAAGTTGAAAATAAAAGATGACAGTTTTTGTAATAAACCGGGACTCCTATCAAGACCCTTTCGTCAATGTTAACTAACCATGAAAGATTGATATACCTCCATTCAGAAGTAACAAAGTGTGCATGCATTTAAAGATGAAGCGCATGATGTGAAGTTCTGTGACGGAGATACGAACATAACACGTAATCGGATTGTTAACTAAGTAAAATCAAATGTTACATATCGGTTTTTCTCACCAGCTGCTAGGTGTTTGAATCTAAAAAAGCATATAACTTTTTGTACCTGAGCGACAATCGAACCGCACACCTACCGTCCTTCTTTATCATCTACGAATATAGGTTAAGTATCAATTGCTTACTTACCAACTGTAAGATGTGTGCGTGTTTGACCAGAAATAACGACACCTATTGCGATTGTTGGCAACACATGAACAGACATTAAAAATGCACGTTAATTTTCGCTAGCAGGTCAGTGTGCATGTGATAGGGCTTGAAATGAATATTTTTGTACTGGATCAGGATTCGGACCCACATACTTACCTCTGGAGGAGACCTAGAGGAGACTGCAGTCTTGGGAAAAAGGTACGAAATTATTGAACTATACCGTTCCGATCCTTGGAGGAGGAGATACGAATTGGAATCACAATCCAGCACCAAATTTTTCAACGTCTTTTGTTCAATCAATTGCAAGTAAAATAAGAGTCCTGCTTTTTTACATGGCTACCGGTTCATCAAATAGTGAAATTGTCTAATGTAAGTATGTTTACTGGCGACAGTATTTCTATTTACCATGACTTCCGCCTATGTAATTTCCCAACGTAAACTGGCTCTCCCAGTTGGTAATGAAGGAATGTGATGTTTCATGCCGGATCTGGATTATAACGTCTTTCTCTTGAGGTTACCAGAGATAAAGTAAATCTGTTTGTGCCTCTTAAAAGTAAATGCCTGAACCCACGCATTGGACCTGTGATAGTTCGTTCCACCAGACCATTGTGGCCACATTTCCCAGCCTCAGGAATGTGCTATAACGGATGATGTGCATAGCTTACATAATTAGTCACGGTGGAAAAAAGGTGAGTCTATTAAGTGGTTAAGTAGAAGCAAGCTTCTGACGCGGAGATTATGCTATTCTCGTGTCAGCAGGATGTAAAGACGTTTCTAGGCATCATAACCTTGATGTGAAGCCATTTTGAAATTTTCACTAATTCAGCAAATTTCTTAGTTCGAGAAAATCCACTGTCAAGTGTGAAGTTGCCTGATAATTCGATTATTACCGTCATTACGACTACCATTTTCTACATACCGCTGCTGGAACACATTTGCTTGAAGATCATTATAGAAGGTCATTATAGAAGTAGTTGCCCAAGAACAGGTTCTTTCCCTATCTACGGAATCCTTTTCATGTTAATGTCAAACATCGGGTGATGCAGAGGGAATTAGATTAGGAAATGAGACACTTAAAGTAGTAAAGGAGTTATGCTATTTGGGGAGCAAGATAACTGATGATGGTCGAAGTAGAGAGGATATAAAATGTAGACTGGCAATGGCAAGGAAAGCGTTTCTGAAGAAGAGAAATTTGTTAACATCGAGTATAGATTTAAGTGTCAGGAAGTCGTTTCTGAAAGTATTTGTATGGAGTGTAGCCATGTATGGAAGTGAAACATGGACAATAAATAGTTTGGACAAGAAGAGAATAGAAGCTTTCGAAATGTGGTGCTACAGAAGAATGTTGAAGATTAGGTGGGTAGATCACGTAGATCACGTAACTAATGAGGAGGTATTGAATAGGATTGGGGAGAAGAGAAGTTTGAGGCCCAACTTGACTAGAAGAAGGGATCGGTTGGTAGGACGTGTCCTGAGGCATCAAGGGATCACCAATTTAGTATTGGAGGGCAGCGTGGAGGGTAAAAATCGTAGAGGGAGACCAAGAGATGAATACACTAAGCAGATTCAGAAGGATGTAGGTTGCAGTAGGTACTGGGAGATGAAGAAGCTTTCACAGGATAGATTAGCATGGAGAGCTGCATCAAACCAGTCTCAGGACTGAAAGCCACAGAGATTAGATTAGATTAGATTAATACAAGTTCCATGGATCATGAATACGATATTTCGTAATGATGTGGAACACCACAACAAGAACATCAACATCAGCAGTTACTCATAGATTACATTAAAACTAAAGTAATTGATGAAGACTTTACTTTATAACAAAAACGCGCTGCCTTTCTTCATTTACTTGCGCCTAGAAATGGCAGTCGAATACCGCCAAACGAAAAGCCAAGGTATCTTACTCCCTTATGATATACGTCTCTGTCAGTTCTTCCATATGTTTTGGTCGACGTAACCTGTTTCAAGTTGTGTATGACTGAGAATGTTTTAGAAAATCAATTGTTCTCCTTTGCAATAAACAGAAAGATTTTCATTCTAAGCTATCCAAGTTCAAAATTTTCGCAATATTAGTTCAGATTTAATACTCGCTTCAGCAATGTAGGAAAGTATTTCACAGCTGCAAAACCCACACCCGACTCATTGACCTTACACTTAGTCGCTGACCATAAATTCTAGCTCAAAGTGACACCAGTTTAAGTAACCTAATGTAGCGAAGACCGTTTGAAATGCTCTTTATCACGATATAACTGTACATATATGTATGTGTGGGACCATTTATCATGGGATAGTTATATATTTTTATTTTTATAATTATATTTTATGATATTGGTTGGGGATGTCTTTAAATATTGTGCGCTAGCATGAGACTATATTTAACATATACCGATAACACTCGTAAGGACATCGGCTGCCCCCAAGTACGTACGATATATGTTTTAAACACAACGAGCGACTCATCGCCTTCTAATAAATAGTTTGCGTGAGCGCTGCTAAAATTATAATATTTATGTAAAATATTTATATACCAAATGTCACAAAGATTAACTAAGATATTGCGGAGCTTATTGAATGGAATTATTTTCAATATTTCTTGTTCACTATTTGCAAGTCAAAACTGTTGAAAATTTCATCTGCCATTAGGCGGCCAAAATGAAACATACTGAACTCATTATGCGGTGTGAATTTTGGTAAATGAAATCCATCACTACTCTTTTTAACTTTGAAATTAATGAAACATCACAATTGGGAAGTCTCTCGCATTTACATTTAACAACATGAATCGTCAGCGTAATGGCCGACCAAATGCTGCTAGGGAAGATGAGCTCCCCGCTCTAGAAAGTTCTGTAAAAACATGGTTAATGAGAACTAATGGTTGGGACCATGAGAGGTGACAACTAAGGCAATAATACACACTTTCTAAAAACAATTTCTATTATATTTTTCTAAAATACAGAAAAAACTTACGTTAATTATCAGACAGCTCTACAATGACGGCCTACAATCAGACGAAATAAAACAGGAGAGAGAGTTTTCAATAAAGCCACAGTATCTGTTCACGTTCACTTTCATTATACAGATAATAAAAAATGTTATTTTTTATGTCACATGTCTTTTAATAATTTTTGATGGTATTATTTAACTTTTTTAATCTTTCTTATACATCGCACACATGTGCACAGTCTTGAAATAATTTATAATTCATACGTGACACAATCAAAAACCTTTTTTTCGTTTTCTCCAAATGTCCATTTATGTGACATACCGTCACATCTTTCTCGCCGGAATATACGCAATTCACTCAATGGGCTCCATAAGTACACTGTAACAGTAATTTCCGTGTGTATGCAATGCTTCCGGATTGTAGAACTTAGTGGTGCTCTCCCTACCACTTCTGTATACAATATGCCGATCTAAACGAGCCCTTTATCATTACAGGCCATGAGCAGTGCAACATCATACTGACAACAATAATGTGCTTATACTGACAACCTCACTGTTCTTTTTTCCAGGATTTGTAATCATTTAAATAAAACAATATCACCTTCCAACGGGAAACATTTCATCCCCTTTTCCTTGTGTCAAATATGTCAGTAAGCTTTCTGCCTTCCAACCAGCGAAATGTGACAGAGTACGGCCGGTAAACGATTCACATAACTCGATTTAGTGCCGTTAAGACGATTTCTTTATACATTGTCGTAGCTGAAGGAATTTAATTTCTTCTTAAATCGTCTTATACAGAAACGTTCACAGATATCTCAAATAGGAAAAGCTCTTTATCCAGGTATGAAGGTTGTAAAACAAACTTCCCACAGTTTGTGTCAGGTTGATTTTCTCGTCTGATAGTACTGCATAAGGATTTTGTGTAAGAGGTATCACAAGTAGTGTTTCTGTAGCTGTGAGAATCATTGGTTGAAAACAAGTTTAACACCAATGGGTACAGTACTACCAAATATTCAAAATGATTATCAACCTAAGTCTGAGTTCATCCACGAACTGAGGCATATTTATAATGTTGATGGTGTTAGGACAGCAACCAGCCACAAATTTACTTTGAGTTCCTTTATTCAAAGGAAACCGTTACCGGTTTCGAATCGTTGCGATTCATCATCAGGCGGTTTACACGCTTTCTTTCTGACATTTGGTGTGTTTTTTTATACATTAATTGTCCTAAAATATAAATAAAACATAATTACAAACACGCCACACACAGATGGTTGCGTTGCAGATTTTCGGTGCATGTGACTTACGTGAAACGTCGGTTTCGAGTGATTGTTTCCATAACGTTCATCCAATCGATGTAAATGCATTTTCACTGCATCCTCGTTGTTGCACACGTAATAGTTCTCACTGTACACTTTAGATTTGTCACTGAGATCATTCCAACCACACACCACATGTTTTGGCACATACAAAGAGTTTACAAACATATGGGTGTCACAGATGCTATGATATATCGTAACATTTGACAATGATGTCCTATGTTTGGAAAGGATCATATATTCTTTTACAAAACTGTAATGTCTTTTACATTAGTACAGAGAGAGATTTAAATTTTTTTTATCTGTTATTGCTAATTTAATTATAAAGTTTTTTATATATATTTAGAACTGTATAGGTAAAATAGTATATTATTTTATTACATTTGGCAGCATGAGAATTATAGTGACATATAAATTTTCTACTTGATCTGCAGATAGGTGTATTAATATTATTTGCTTTGGAGGCTGGAAAGTAATTTTTGGAAATTTTTCAGGAAAGGGGTTTAGCCAACTCTGTTTGTTCGTTAAGGATATAGTCTGGGGTGCTCTTTTTGTGTGTGTGTATTTCTAATTCTTCTAGTATATTCATAGTGGCTCCTTTTTCTGTTAGATGCAAAATCTTTAAGTTGTCCTCAATGTTTCCCACTGAATGGCTTTCTTCAGCAATATGGGCTGCAAATGCTGATTTGTTCAAGTTACCAAGTCTTAGAGCGTCAATAAGTTCTTTGTATCTAATTTCAAAACTTCTGCCTGTCTGTCCAATGTAGAATTTTGGGCATGTATCACATTTGAGTTTGTATATTCCTGACTTACGGTAGGGACTCTTGGAGGTGTTTACATCATGGATTACTTTTTGTTGTAATTTATTATTTGTGGAAAAGCTGATTCTGATATTTTTCTTCTTTTTAAATAAGTTTGCTATTTGGTATGAAAGTGGGCCTATGTATGGGAGAGTAGCATATTTAGGTTTGGCTTCAGTGGCACACTGATTTGGCTTGAAGTGACTGCTGTGAAGTGGATCTGTGGGTTTTGTCTGCATTTTGTTGTGGAGTTTTTCTATTATTGTGGGTTTATATTCATTATTATGAGCAACTGTTTTAATTATATTGATTTCATTTTGTTGGTCTGTGTCACTCATTGGTACTTTTTTAATTTGGTGTAGCATCGTTCTGAAATATGCCATTTTTTGTTGGCGGGGGTGGCAAGATGAGTTGCTAATACTGACATCTGTGGTGGTAGGTTTTCTGTAAATACTGAATTGATGTTTATTGTTACTATTGCAAATTTTCAGGTCAAGAAAGTTAATGCTTTTATTAGTTTCATGTTCAACTGTGAATTTAATATTTTTGTGCATTTTGCTAAGATTTGCTGCTAATGTATCTATTTCATTGCTTGTACCATCAAAAAGCAGTATTGTATCATCAACATATCTTCTGTAGTATATTATTTTGTTTGAGATGTGCTGGTTGGCAGAAAAGAATTTTTGTTCTATATGGTTGATGTAGATGTCAGCCAATATCCCAGCTAAGCTACTTCCCATTGCCAAACCATCATGTTGTTGGTACAGTTTGTTGTCGAAGCTAAAGTAATTATGCTCTAGAATAAGTGAAAGTATTTCTATGAGTTCACAGATCTCTGCAACACTAATTTTCTTATATTTAAGCAGATTGTTTCTTATTATGTTAATAGTCTCTTTTACAGGGATGTTAGTGTACAGGTTGACTATGTCTAGTGATGCTAATTTAGCTGTTGGTGGGATGTGGATGTCTTTAATTAAGCTTATGAGTTCATGTGTGTTATGTATGGTGTAGTTATTTTCAAATGTATAGTATTTGGTAATGAGGTCTTTTAATTTATGGCTTATGAAGTATGCAGGGCTGTTTCTTGAGTTAACAATCGGGCGGATGGGACAATTTTCTTTATGAACCTTTGGCTGTGCACGCAGTTTTGGTGCCGAGGGATTCATTGTTATGCAGTTACGTATTTCATACTTGTTCAGTAAAAAGTTACAGTTTTGTAGTAGTTTTCGGAGTTTAGTTTGGAATTTTACTGTAGGATCTGTCTTTATTTCAGTAATATTGTTGCTATGGAAAAATTGCAAGGTTTTCTCTACATATTCTCTTTCATGCATAATGATTAAAGAATTTCCTTTGTCAGCTTTTACTATGAGTGCTTTACTTTCAGACAGTTTGCTGTTAATATTTTTCAAATCTTTAAGTTCAGTGTTTTTGCGGGTATTATTTGTTTGAAGTTGTTTCATTATCAGTTTATTTGTCTTGTATGTAACTGCATTTTTCTCACATGTGTCTAGTTTTGCTGTGTCACAAGCAAGTTTTGTGCAGGCTATGAGGTTTTTAACACTGTGATTATTGAGATTTGTTCCAATATTATGTTTCAGACCTTTATTTAATAAAGTGAGTTCACTGCTGCTAAATTGGATGTCAGTTGTATTAATGACTCTATCAAAAATTTGTGTTGGCTTAGCTGTTTGTTATTATCAAACTCTGGATTGTTCATAGATTTTAAGGCTTCAATTTTCTTTTTGTGTTTGGATATGATAATTTTTTGTTCCTTGTCTACTTTATCATCTGTGTGCTGTAGGATGTGCGAGAATTGTAAAGGTGAGAGGCTGTGTACTAGCTGCAGATGCAAGTTGTACATGACATTGTTTAAGTGTTCTTTTTTCTTGTATTGCATTTTAATCTCTGTTTTTAGCCATATATTTTCACATTTCTGCTTAGCAAATCTGGCAGCTTTAGTTTTGCAGTTAATTCTCATGCTGCCAAATGTAATAAAATAATATACTATTTTACCTATACAGTTCTAAATATATATAAAAAACTTTATAATTAAATTAGCAATAACAGATAAAAAAAATTTAAATCTCTCTCTGTACTAATGTAAAAGACATTACAGTTTTGTAAAAGAATATATGATCCTTTCCAAACATAGGACATCATTGTCAAATGTTACGATATATCATAGCATCTGTGACACCCATATGTTTGTAAACTCTTTGTATGTGCCAAAACATGTGGTGTGTGGTTGGAATGATCTCAGTGACAAATCTAAAGTGTACAGTGAGAACTATTACGTGTGCAACAACGAGGATGCAGTGAAAATGCATTTACATCGATTGGATGAACGTTATGGAAACAATCACTCGAAACCGACGTTTCACGTAAGTCACATGCAACAAAAATCTGCAACGCAACCATCTGTGTGTGGCGTGTTTGTAATTATGTTTTATTTATATTTTAGGACAATTAATGTATAAAAAACACACCAAATGTCAGAAAGAAAGCGTGTAAACCGTCTGATGATGAATCGCAACGATTCGAAACCGGTAACGGTTTCCTTTGAATAAAGGAACTCAAAGTAAATTTGTGGCTGGTTGCTGTCCTAACACCATCAACATTTGTCTTCAAAAACAGCCACGGTCTCCAACATGTCATCATATGACAAAATTGCATATTTATAATATTGAAGCTAGACTCTGTATCCTTGTCTTCCTGGAGTGGGCATTGGAAGGCGCTTACAGACACTTATACAATACTACGAATACTTTGAACGCTATAGTTAACGTTGCTCTCATAAACTGATTTTGTTTTTTTAATTCTTCTGGGTCGAACTGAGGCATATTTATATTATTGAAGCTAGACTCTGTATCCTTGTCTTCCTTGAGTGGGCATTGGAAGGCGGAAGGCGCTTACAGACACGTATACAATACTGCGAATACTTTGAACGCTATAGTTAGCGTTGCTCTCATAAACTCATTTTGTTTTTTTAACTCTTCTGGGTCGTCAGCGTGCAATATGTGTTGTAGGTACAGTCTTGGACAAAAAAAATTGACCGCAGAGTCGTTCAAGTAAGGTGGGTAATACAGTCGTGCCTCCCTCAGAATTCTATGTCCTGCAATATGCTCGATCTGGCAACATTGTAGACTGCGGCACTTCCCAGAGGAAGTCTTGATTGCAGTCTGAGTACATCACTCTTGACTACGACCATAATCTTGAGATAAAACGCGAAACTAGCTAATACGACATCTGGCAACCGAAAGCACACGTCGCCAAAATTTTTATCGCCCCTTTCCTCTCGGTGCTGAAGCTATGAGTGTAATTCAAGCAAATTTACAATATATTTAGTTTTCTGTAACTTTGGTAATAACATCTGGATTGAACAATATTTTAGCGCGACATTTCTTGGCCGACCATCTGCCTCTGAACACCGCATGCGTCTGACTTTGAAACGTCCCCTTTTTAACATTTATACAAGACTGTGCTTAAACTGACACACAATATTTTTTTAGCGCAACGCAATCTGACTTTCAGAAATCCCTACAAAGGAATGGCCCTGACTAACATTAACCTGTACCTTTCACAAATCACTTACCTCACCAAAAATCTTCGTTACTCGAACTACTGCAATACAGCGAGCGCCACTACTGCCAGCTAAATAAAAGATTCAAACTACGGAAGGCACTAACTACCAGTAGGCATAGTTGGCAAATGAAAGATTTTAATAGAGAACAAACAATGTATTTACCTTAATAGTGTTGAAAAACCATAATATACATAGCAGTTCATAATATCCAGTGTAACAAATTTCAAAACTCCGCCATCTCTCTCCCCACATCCACCACTGCTGGCGGCTCACCTCCAACTGCGCAACGCTACGCGCTGTTCACATCCAGCTGCCGCTGCCCAACACTACAATGGCAGACAACAATGCAAACTAGCCACAGACTGCACACAGCACAGCCAGTGATTTTCATACAGAGAGCGCTATGTGGCGGCGGCGTTACCAATATAAGAACCTAAACAGCCTACTTACAACTTCTCTGGGAGCTGTTTGCTGCCTACCGCCGGGGGCTGAGGCACTGCACTGCCTCGCCTTCTGCGGACAATGTCTGCTTCACTCCTGACTCTCGACGGTGTAAAATGCTTTAATGTTGTTGAGTGGTGACCCATAAAATCTGTCTACGATTTGTGTTTCACACTCTGAAGCAACGGAGGCACAAAACCGTTTATATTTGATGAGTATTTTATTACGCTAGTATGCAATACATCAATATGTCACAGAATTAATTTCATTGTTTCTGATCCAGTGCGCTGTAATTAAAGTTTCACATCCTGTTCTTTTTCTTTCACAGGAGAGTCTTCAAATAATTCATTTTTGTCATGGATTCATATGTGTTAGTCAAGGCACAGAGAGTAAATGCAGTCTAAGGTGTTTGGTTTCTTTCTTTGATTCCCTATGGTAAATGGATGCAAAACATTGTGTCAATACCTTTCGGAACCTGCTCTATAGCTACTCAGGCAAATTGCTTGTTTTGAGGTCCATACATTAATCAATGGAGAAGAGAACGCTGTTCAAAAGTGATATTTAAAATATTCAGTTGGATTTAAGGCGACAAAATTCGTCATATTTGAAGCTACCCAGAGAAAAAGTAATTTGCTAGAGTCGCTGCTAGCAAATGTCTGAACAGAGTTCCTAATTGCTACTGTGGAAATTTAGCATAGAAGCCCTATAGTAATCAAAAGGTTCAATTCCTTCATACTTATCACCCTGGCATTTGAGTCTTAAGTGAAGAACAATATTGAAATTCGTATTGTTGACGGTTGATTGGAATTTCTTCAGAGACAGTTGTATTGTGAAGCAACTTGGCAGTCAGAAAGCCGAGATCTATGACCATTAACAAAACTTACTGAGTCGAGTTACCAAGAGAAGTTGATGTGTAAAGATTTTCTTCTGATTTCATTACAGACTTTTTATGGAAATTCACAGCTCCATAAAATAAATCAGAAAAAAAGCTCGCACATGCTGGCCCCTACCACCATTAGAACTGATGACTCATTGAGCCATTACTACACGAGACACAGGCAGTACTATGGGGATACGGACATACAGCTGCCAGCACGCCACTCTCGTCATGGTATTGGTCGCTCAGCCTCATAATGCATTGTGAAAGATAGTGAAAGTTGTCAGTTATGTGAAGAATAGCATTTCTTTAGCCAAAAACTTGAATTTTCTGTCTCAGTGTCTTAGATTACATGACGATTATATAGCACGAGTCATTCAATTGGAAAGGGAATATCAAGTGAATTTAGCTAGTCAATTCAGTACCATATGCGGAAGTGATTGCACTGTCACAGTATTGCGAAATGTTTGTGACGCTGTTGCCAATTCTCAGCTGTGCTAGAACAGCTCTGTAGCGGTATGCGAGAAGAATTCCGTGCTTGTTTCATAGGAGGATATGGAGAGGAGGTGCCGGATTTGGTTAATATTCAGCGTTTTCTCCTACCAGTTGGGTCAAACATTCAGGTGTATAATCTTCTATCTCGATTACAGTTTCCCTCAAAATATATATGCATAAAGCACTTACCTTGTTACTTTGTGACAAAATATTATTTCAATACAATTAAAAGTCTTTGGAAATCTACTTTGCCCATCTGTCACGAAAAGTAAGATAACAAACACTTTGCACCTCGAAATCGATTGCATCTATGTCCAGTCTTGTGATCACACACGTAGAATTTCATGAATTGCACGAGAATGTAGAAAAATGTTAGTACGAATGGCAGCTATAAGAAACACAGTTAACTAATTATTCTGTGCCAAGTAATAATCAATTCATTTGAAAATTCAGAAGAGAGGAAACTAAAAATTATGCCCATTAAGACAGAAACTAAAGTGCTGATGCAGGCTCAGTGCAGATCTGTGCTTTTTCATCTTCAGCTCTATACAAATAATATATACTAACCAGTGTATTCATTGCTTTCGTAATGTTTGCCTCTTGTTTAGTCTTCTAATGATGAACTACATCCACACCCATGAGTCTGATTGTTCAGAGCCATTTGAACCATTTCAACTGGCATCCCGTAGTCGTCTTCTCATACTGAGATTTTCATATTACCCTGAACCCATGACGCTGAGATAAATGTGTATATTCTCCGTGACGAAACATCCCATATTCCATTCATCCTGATCCATTTGTTATGTGCATCGGCAGCAATGAGAGACAGGAAAGCTGTTGTGAGGTGACGAATAAAAATAACACTGGCAGTAATAACAAATCAGTAATCAAGGATATTTACTGCATTACAGACAATTGTTACCGATTAACAAAATAGTCAAGAAAGTCTGAGTGTTTAATTGGGGCACTTCATATGTGTTCTTACCACTTTGTTACTTAACTCTGTTCTGGTTGTTTGTAGAGATAAAAGAAAGAATCCTATAGCCATACATATCGCTACTAAAACAAGATATTACCTATCAAATATCCTTGCTTTACATCACGAGACGAACATGACGTCACCGAGCTGATATTTGAAATACATTTATGTCTTCTCTCTCTGTCTCTCCCTCTCTCTTTTTATTTTTATTTTTTGAGGGAAGCATCGACAAGCGCGAGTAATAAGCAAGTAGTCGTATAATCTATTTACAGTTATTTTCATCGGGATACATACGCAACAATATTGACAGTTTATTCGTGAGCTTGCTCGCATTCAGTGGGGTGAAACTTATCACAGAAGCAAGCAAAACACAAATATTTCTTACACCATGAGCAACCCACAAACAAGATCTCGCTGCATTGACTTGTTGTCCAACAGTGAGGTTGTCAGTATAAGCACATTATTGTTGTCAGTATGATGTTGCACTGCCCACGGCCTGTAATGATAAAGGGCCCTTTTATGTCAGGCATATTGTCTACAGAAGTTGAAGAGAGAGCACCACTAAATTCTACAATCCGTAAGCATTGCAGCATGAAGACGACGTTTATATGTCGAAACATACTGCTTCATTAAATAATTGGCCAACAAATTTTGTAAGTGGTAGTGGTCTCTGAAAAACCTTTTCATATCTGTGAAACAGCGAGTCAGTTAACAATCAATATGGCTTTAAAACTTTATGAATCGTCATGATTAATTGTAGGCCATAGCTTCTACCCCCTACGTTGCTAATGTTTAAAAAGATTTCCTGTACCTGAATCTTTCTTTAAATACAAAGTTTTCCGCTCGCATTTACGGAAGGTTTCCTAATTTTTCTGTTCGGTCTGTATGTCTTTTGATTTACTGTAACTCTTTTCATGCAACCAGTTTATTGTTTTCCTTACTACACAAAGTCCTTTTCCGTTCGAACCTTTCGGTCAGAAATATTTTTTTCCCATTTTTTAATGGAGATATTTACATATGTCTTCGCATCTTCAGTTAATGCAACAAGCAGGAACTACCTCCATCAACAGCACCTTCAGTCCTTTCACTGATATACACTCCTGGAAATGGAAAAAAGAACACATTGACACCGGTGTGTCAGACCCATCATACTTGCTCCAGACACTGCGAGAGGGCTGTACAAGCAATGATCACACGCACGGCACAGCGGACACACCAGGAACCGCGGTGTTGGCCGTCGAATGGCGCTAGCTGCGCAGCATTTGTGCACCGCCGCCGTCAGTGTCAGCCAGTTTGCCGTGGCATACGGAGCTCCATCGCAGTCTTTAACACTGGTAGCATGCCGCGACAGCGTGGACGTGAACCGTATGTGCAGTTGACGGACTTTGAGCGAGGGCGTATAGTGGGCATGCGGGAGGCCGGGTGGACGTACCGCCGAATTGCTCAACACGTGGGGCGTGAGGTCTCCACAGTACATCGATGTTGTCGCCAGTGGTCGGCGGAAGGTGCACGCGCCCGTCGACCTGGGACCGGACCGCAGCGACGCACGGATGCACGCCAAGACCGTAGGATCCTACGCAGTGCCGTAGGGGACCGCACCGCCACTTCCCAGCAAATTAGGGACACTGTTGCTCCTGGGGTATCGGCGAGGACCATTCGCAACCGTCTCCATGAAGCTGGGCTACGGTCCTGCACACCGTTAGGCCGTCTTCCGCTCACGCCCCAACATCGTGCAGCCCGCCTCCAGTGGTGTCGCGACAGGCGTGAATGGAGGGACGAATGGAGACGTGTCGTCTTCAGCGATGAGAGTCGCTTCTGCCTTGGTGCCAATGATGGTCGTATGCGTGTTTGGCGCCGTGCAGGTGAGCGCCACAATCAGGACTGCATACGACCGAGGCACACAGGGCCAACACCCGGCATCATGGTGTGGGGAGCGATCTCCTACACTGGCCGTACACCACTGGTGATCGTCGAGGGGACACTGAATAGTGCACGGTGCATCCAAACCGTCATCGAACCCATCGTTCTACCATTCCTAGACCGGCAAGGGAACTTGCTGTTCCAACAGGACAATGCACGTCCGCATGTATCCCGTGCCACCCAACGTGCTCTAGAAGGTGTAAGTCAACTACCCTGGCCAGCAAGATCTCCGGATCTGTCCCCCATTGAGCATGTTTGGGACTGGATGAAGCGTCGTCTCACGCGGTCTGCACGTCCAGCACGAACGCTGGTCCAACTGAGGCGCCAGGTGGAAATGGCATGGCAAGCCGTTCCACAGGACTACATCCAGCATCTCTACGATCGTCTCCATGGGAGAATAGCAGCCTGCATTGCTGCGAAAGGTGGATATACACTGTACTAGTGCCGACATTGTGCATGCTCTGTTGCCTGTGTCTATGTGCCTGTGGTTCTGTCAGTGTGATCATGTGATGTATCTGACCCCAGGAATGTGTCAATAAAGTTTCCCGTTCCTGGGACAATGAATTCACGGTGTTCTTATTTCAATTTCCAGAAGTGTAGTTAAAAAGACTGTTCTTAAAAAACACTTTGCTGACCAATGCAAAACACATTCACGGTGGTTTTGCACAGAAAGAGCGTCATGTCCGCGAAACGATATAGTCGTACGTAGGCCTCTATCTAATACCGAGTACTAAGTCAAAAAATGTTTCTCTTGAAATTATTTGAGAGGCATCTTAGTTGCTTTATACACACACACACGTTTGTTGTCTGTGATATTTAATTTGGTCTATGTCTCTATCTACATGGATGTTCTGTAAATCACATTTAAGTGCCTGGCAGAGGGTTCATCGAACCACCTTCACAATAATTCTCTATTATTTCGCTCTCGAACAGCGGTCCGAAAAAACGAACACCTATATCCTTCCGTGGGAGCTCTCATTTCCCTTGCTTTATTATGATAATCTATGTAGGTCGGCGTCAACAAAATACTTTCGCATTCGGAGGAGAAAGTTGGTGACTGACATTTCTTGAAAGATCCCGTCGCCACTAGAAACGCGTTTGTTTTAATGATGTCCACCCCAAATCCTGTATCATATTCGTGACACTCTCTCCCCTATTCCTCCATAATACAAAACGTGCTGCCCGTCTCTAGACTTTCTCGGTATACTGCGTTAACCCTATCTGGTAAGGATCCCACACAGCTCAGCAGTACTCGAACAGAGGACCGACAAACGTAATGTGATTCTTCAGTTTCTCCTGGCGTATTTTATGACGAAATAAATCTCGGTTGAACAGCCTGGTATGAGTGTGCATAGGACACAATATTTCGGCAATCGACCACGTTGCCATCATCAAGTGCGCTGACGTTCTGTGACAAACGTAATATTGGCAGTCTCTGTAGTAGATCTTTTGAATCTTCTAAGTGTTCTGCCAGCAAAACGCTGTCTTTGGTTCGTCTTCCCCACAACATTTTCTGTGTGTTCTTTCCAATTTAAGTCGTCCGTAATTGTAATTCCTAGGTATTTAGTTGATTTGATTTGATTGATTGATCGTGTAACCGAAGTTTAACTGATTCCTTTTAGCACTCATGTGGACGACCTCATACTTTTAGTTAGTTAGGGTCAACTGCCAATTTTCGCACTATTCAGATATCTTTTCTAAATCGTTTTGCAATTTGTTTTGATCTTCTGATGACTTTATTAGTCGATAAACGACAGCGTAATCTGCAAATAATCTACGACTGCTGCTCAGATTCGCTCCTAAATCTTTTATATGGATAAGGAACAGCAGAGAGCCTATAACACTACCTTGGGGAAAGCCGGAAATCACTTCTGTTTTGCTTGGTGACTTTCCGTCAGTTACTAAGAACAGTGACCGCTCTGACAGGAAATCAAGAAGCCAGTCGCA
The DNA here is from genome assembly GCF_023864275.1 of Schistocerca cancellata. Lineage (NCBI taxonomy): Eukaryota > Metazoa > Arthropoda > Insecta > Orthoptera > Acrididae > Schistocerca > Schistocerca cancellata. The sequence goes on along the minus strand of NC_064631.1, from coordinate 616,046,984 downwards.
TAACTGAGACGATATTCCATAAGCAAGCAATGTGATTACAAGCCACTTGTGATGTACGGTGTCGACAGCCTCGTGGAAATATAGAAATGCGAAATTAACTTGAAATCCCTGGTCGATACACTAGACACTTCGTGTGAGTGAGGAGCTAGTTTTATTTCACAAGAACGATGTTTTCTAAATTCATGTTACCTCTTCAAGATAATTCGTAGTGTTAGAACACAATAAATATTCCAAAATCCTGCTGCATATCGACGTGAACTATATAGGCCTGTAATTTAGTGGATTACCCCTATTGCCTTTCTGTGTCGAACAAGCAACTTTCCAGTCTTTGGATATTCCAGAAGCATGGTTACAAGTAAAGATAATATTGCTTAAAAAAGGAGACCGCTATAATTGCGAGAACTATAGAGGATTCAGCTTTCTGAACAGCGTATACAAAGTTTACACAAGAATAGTAAACAAGACGTTGAAGGTTGCAGCTGACAGTTTATTATGCGAAGAACGAATGGGATTTTAGAGGCACATGTCGACTACAGATGAAGAATTTATAACTAAAACAGTTGATCGAAAAATAGAGATAGTATAGTAGGAAAACACATTTAGCATTCATTGATTTTATTAAGGCATTTGATAATGTTGATAGAGAGCAACTGTGGAGCATTATGAGCAAAAGACGACATCAATATCAGCTAATAAATGATTTGAAAAGTCTCTTCAAATACACGACTGTAATTCTATACATAAATGGTGCTCTATCACACCGCATAATCACAAACAAAGGAGTTACACATAGGTGCAACGTTTCACCCACATTTTTAACATTTATTTAGATGATGCCATCAGGACGTAGAAGGATAATTTTAATGAGGAAATTAATATTAACCTAAATTATCGTTGAATTGCCTTTATATGCAAACGATACCACACTGTTGCATCACATATGAGTATGGCGAAGACATATAGAAGAAATTATCGAAGTTTGGGAATGTATGTGGAACAACAACCAGATATCTAAAAAATAAAATGAGAAAGGAAACAAGATTGAAATATTATAAATCAATGACAGTTCCAACACTTATTTATGGAAGTAACTCATCGGTTATACATAAACGCCAAGAAAGTAGCATACAAACAACAGAGATGAGATTTTTAAGAGCAGTAGAGGGATGCACAAGAGCTCACAGATTTCAAAATCCGTAGATTAGGCAAGAACTGAATATATTTACTCTCGTCTATAAAACACACGAAAATAGGAGAACCTGGAACGAACATCTCGAAATAATGCATAGAGAAAGACTATCTTTCCAAATAAGAAGATTCAAGCCAGGTGCAAGAAGAAGTCATGGAAGGCCGAGGAATCAAACTAAACCTTAAACAAAAAAAGGGCTTAATACTTGAAGTTAAATTGTTGTTGTAGTTGTTGTTGTTGTTGTTTATGATGATGATAAGATGGTTATCGATATCTTTTATTCACTTCTGTGTTTCTCATTTGACATAGAAATTTGCTATAAACGTTTATTCTACAATTAGGGCACATCTACATTAATCTGTAAATTTCAACTGTTTTCGCATTGATCATAATAGTCATCTTGTACATAACAGGAATGTTTTGATCTTCGGTGAACACAAATATCCATTTTGCTAAAAATTGCAGCAAAATTTTGCATTCTACCTAGGCCTGTTACATAAAACTCATCTACACGAAGCTGCTGCAATATCCAAGTTAGGTCATTCATTAGCACAACAATTTTAACATCAGCCAATTCCACTTTATGTGGTATAGTCACATAATTTTTATATATCCTCAAGATGGTTTCCAGTCCTTACTTGCCATGTTTTTTTTTTTCTAAAATGCTTCTTCCTATAACACAGCTGTTCCCTTGTTGGAGAAATGTTGTTTCAACTTGATGCTGTTTGTTGCAGAGATGAATGTGCAGAATTTATTATACATAAAATTGTTAAACACACCACAGCTTTCCTTCCTTAACACTGCAGACCGGCTCGCCTCTAACTGTTCTTGGCAGTCCACTTAATAACAGACTTTAGCTAACATAGTGTTGTCGCAAAACAATTCCATAATGGGTATAAGGACATTTAAATTCTTCTTACTAAGAACATGCCATTTTTGGTATAATAAATCTTACTAATGTCAGTAACAAGATTGTCCAGGTTATCCAATAACAGCCACAAATCGCATTTGTCAGTTGGTTCTGCCTTTACTTTGTGAAAAACTTTCTATGTCTCTCCAAATATCTATCTCCTCTGTGTTACCATTGATTATGTGTCCTGCTGCTAATAAGCCGAGTACATTGTTCTTTTGTTACATATTTTTATGAGCTTCAAACAGGAGCGACTTCAGTAATGGATAGGAGTTGTGATTGCTGTGTACAGAAGCGACCTGAGTTGGTGACCCTTCACTCACAGTTCCAGGCTGTGCTGGCTTCTGTCACACAGCTTGAAGCTGCTGTCAAAGGGAATCACTGTGGGAGGTCGGACGCGGGGATGCGAGAGACATCCAGCACGTCCCACGTGTCTCCCGATCGGTCCACTGCTGTGGCCGCCCTGGGTACTGCATGCACCGAGGTTGACCTCTCACCAATGGTCAAGTGTGAGATCATTCCAAAGTCTGGCAGGCAGCGAATGACATTCCGAGGGGCTGATCGTAGGGCCTCCCCAGTTCGTGTGATGAACAGGTTGCGGGTGTTACCTGTGGCTGACGAAGTCTCTGAGCTGGATGCAGTCGTCCACCCTGCTCCAAGGGAACCTTCTCAGCCCACAAGGTCTGGGCATTCACAGAGGATGGGTTTGTAGGTAGTCGGGAGCTGCAAAGTTAGGCGCATAATAGCTGCCAAGGAGGGGAAGGAAGCCAGTGTGCATACCGGATGGAGTCATTCCAGATGTAGAAAGGGTGCTTCCGGATGCCATGTAGAGTACAGGGTGTAGCCAACTGCAGGTGGTGGCTCATGTCAGTACCAATGACGTATGTCGCTTTGGACTGGAGGAGATTCTCTCTGGTTTTGGGTGGCTAGCGGAAATGGTAAAGACTGCCAGTCTTGCTCTCGAGATTAAGGCGGATCTCACCATGTGCAGCATCATCGGTAGAACCGAATGTGGTCCATTGGTGCACAGCCGAGTGAAGGGTCTGAACCAGAGACTCGGGCGGTTCTGTGACCCTGTAGGCTGCAGATTCCTTGACTTACGCCATCGGGTGGTGGGTTTCCGGGTTCTGCTTAATAGGTCAGGAGTCCACTACTCACAGGAAACGGCTACACGGATAGCGGGGGCTGTGTGGAAGGGACTTGACGGCTTTTAGGTTAGAGGGTCTCGGGAAACCACAGAAAGGGCGTCCTTCTAAAAGGGCCAGGTGAAACACAGTAAGGTCGTTGCAGAAACGATCGATATTCTAGTTGTAGTTGTTGTGTTGGGCAAGAACCAGAGCTAAAAGCCCTAACAGAAAGCACTGAAACTCAAATAGTGATAGGTACAGAAAGTTGGCTAAAGCCGGGAATAAGTTCAGCGGAAACTTTTTCAAACAATCTAACAGTGTTCAGAAAGGATAGACTAAATACAGTTGGCGGTGAAGTATTAATTGCTGTCAGAAGTAATTTTATTGAAACTGAAGTAGATAGTTCCTGCGAAATAGTATGTGTGGATGTTATATTTGACAATCGGACTAAACTATTGATTGGATCGTTTTACCGACCCTCCAACATAGAAGATATAGCTGCTGAACAGTTCAAAGAAAACTTGAGTCTCATTTCAAATAGGTACCCACAAATACAACTATAGTCGGTGGTGACTTCAATCTACCCTCAATATGCTGGAAAAATTATACGTTTAAAGCCGGCGACAGGCATAAAATGTGATCCAAAATTGTACTGAATGCTTTCTCAGAACATTATTTTGAACAATTAGTTTATGAGCCCACTCGAAGCGTAAACGGTTGCGAAAGCTTACTAGAGCTCTTAGCAACAAATAATCCTGGACGAATAGGGAGTATCGTGACGAATACAGGGATTAGCGACCACAAGGCAGTAGCTGCTAGGCTGAATACCAAACACCTACAACCATCAAAAAGAAACACGAAGTATATCTATTTTAAAAAAGCTGATAAAAATGCCCTTAACGCCTTTTTGAGAGACAGTCTTCACTCCTCCCGACCTGATCATGTCAGAGTAGAAAAGATGTGGAATGATTTCAAAGACGGCAATTGAGACATATATACCATATAAATTAATTAGTGATGGTACTGATCCCCTGTGGTACATAAAACGGGTCAGATCGCTGTTGCAGAAGCAACAAAATAAGTTTGCCAAATTTAAAAGCACGCTAAATCCTCAAGAAAAGCAAAGTTTTCGCAGAAGTTCGAAATATAGCGCGTACTTCAATGCGAGATGCTTTTAATAATTTCCACAATGAAACTTTGTCTCGGAATCTGGCAGAAAACCAAAAGAGACTCTGGTCATACGTAAAGCACACCAGCGCAAGACGCAATCAGTACCTTCACTGCGCGATAACAACGGTGAAGTCACTGACGAAAGAGCCACTAAAGCAGAGTTATTAAACACGGTTTTCCGAAACTACTTCACTAATGAAGACGAAGTGAATATTCCTGAATTCCAGTCAAGAACAACTGCCAAGATGAGAAATATAGAAGTAGATATCCTCGGTGTAGCAAAGCAGCTTAAATCACTTAATAAAGGCAAGTCCTCCAGTCAAGACTGTATAACAGTCAGATTCCTTTCAGAGTATGCTGATGCAATAGCTCCATATTTAGCAATTATATACAACCACTCGCTCACTGAAAGAACCGTACCGGTACCTAAAGACTGGAGACTTGCTTAAGTCACACCAATATCCAGAAAGGGAAGCAGGAGTAATCGGCTGAATTACAGGCCCATATCACTAACGTCGATTTGCAGTAGGGTTTTGGAACATATACTGTGTTCGAACTTATGAAGTACCTCGAAGAAAACGATTTATTGAGACACAGCCAGCACGGATTCAGAAAATATAGTTCTTGTGAAACACAACTAGCTCTTTATACTCATGAAATAATGAGTTCTATTGACTGGGGATGTAAAATTGATTCCATATTTTTAGATTTCCAGCAGGCTTTCGACACAGTTCCTCACAAGCGTCTTCTAACCAAACTGCGGGCCTATGGAATATCGCCTCAGTTGTGCGACTGGATTCGTGATTTCCTGTCATAAAGATCACAGTTCGTAGCAATAGACTGAAAGTCATCATGTAAAACAGAAGTAATATCCGGCGTTCCCCAAGGATATAGGCCCTCTATTGTTCCTGATCTATATTAACGGCATATGAAACAATCTGAGTAGCACTCTTAGATGTTTGCAGATGATGCTGCAATTTGCCGTCTTCTAAAGTCGTCAGATGACCAAAACGAATTGCAAAATGATTTTGCTAAAAGAAATCCGCTAAATTTCGATTACGCGGTGAGTAAACTCCAAATTACAATCTTTATCCACCGTCAGTTTAACACTTCACACGTCGTTAATAACTTCACAAGCTCTCTCTCTAAACATCGATAACTGATCACACATTTAGCTATTCTTTTGACTGTTCTAGCCTTAACATAACTTCAACTAAATACAATTACAAACAACCGAAATTGAAACGATTACATAGATAATGTTGGTAGACCAAACCAAAAACTGCGATTAATTGGCAGAACACTTCGAAGGTGCAACAGGTCTACTAAAGAGACTGCTTACACTACGCTTGTCCGTCCTATTCTGGAGTATTTCTGTGAGGTGTGGGGTCCGCATCAGCCGGGACTGACGGATGACATCGAAAAAGTTCAAAGAAGGGCAGCTCGTTTTATATTATCGCGAAATGAGGGAGATAGTGCCGCCGACATGATACGTGAATTGGAGTGGCAATCATTAAATCAAAGGCGTTTTTCTTTGCGACGGGATCTTCTCATGAAATTTCAGTCACCAGTCTTCTCCTCCGACTTCGAAAACATTCTGTTGGCACCCACCTACATCGCGATAAAATAAGAGAAATCTGTGGTCGCACAGAAAAATTTAAGTGCTCGTTTTCCCATTATCGCCGTTCGAGAGTGGAACGGTAGAGAGACAGCTTGAAGGTGGTTCATTGAATCCTCTGCCAGGCACTTTATTGTGAATAGCAGAGTAATCACGTAGATGTAGATTGTTCCCATTTGTGCTGAAGTTGCTTTCACTGCTCTGAGTGAAAAGCATGACGTTTCTGATAAATTTCATCAAACTGCAGAGTTCCATAGATGTTCCCTGCCCAGAAAACAGCATGTAGATCGTACATCCGTTGTCTTAAGGCTGTAATGAACTGTTAGTGAGGAACTGATATTACTTAAATAATCACTGTTCTACAAAAAAAATCTTTTTTTCTATTTCTGATAAAAATATTGTGATCCTAGTTGTATTTTGAGTGCTGATTTGAAAACTGTTTTTGGTTTTTTTTTCTGTCAGGGATAGTTTATGAGTAATCGCAATTTTATTTCTTTTTTCAGTTTCGGATATAGTGCAGCAAACGTGAGGTCAAATTCGACAAACAAATGCACATCTTTATGATGTTATAAGTTCATCACATTAATGAAGGGTGGGGTCTAACATATAACACAGTAACCTTTGTCTGTACACTTTGAAGCATTTATTTGACATGAGAAATTACAGAAAATTGACAAACAAAGAGCCACTGCCTTGTAATGCAGCTCCCTGATTTGTGGGCCCACAAATACACCTTCCTTTATTTTTGCAGATGAAAGGCGGGGGAATTTGGTAGCTAGATATGCAAACCCACAGCCTGTTGGATCCATGGCCTTCACGAACTGTTTCATCAGGCCAAGTTTGATGTGAAGCGGTGGAATTAGTATATATTCAGGAGCTACCAGACTTTCACGTTGTACATTCTTTTGGACAACTTTCCATCTTCGCCTAGGCCATTTCTTTTCCACGTAGTGAGAATTTCGGTCTCGACTATCCCACTCGCAAAGAAAACAGGCATACTTTGTGTAGCCTTGTTGCATTCCCAGTACCATAGCAATTACCTTGAAATCTGCACATATTTTCCATTTGTGTTCATTGTATTTTAATGAATTTAGCACCCTTTGTACGAATTCGTAATTCTCTTTTCTCAAACTAGCGTAAGCTACTGGAACAGAGGGTATTTTATTTCTGTTATGGAGCAAAACACCCTTCAGACTTGTTTTCGATGCATCTATGAAAAGTCTCAACTCCTGTGAAATATAAGTGAAGTTCAGCACTTTCATCAGGCCAGAAACGTCATTGCAAAATGTCAGTGCTTCGTCAGTTGAAAAATAAGAAATAAATGCATGTTCTCTGTGCCTGAACACACTGATTTTAGTACTTTGGTGCAGTAGATTATACTCTTGTAATCTTGAACCAAGCAGCTGCGCCTTTTGTTTACTTAGTCCTAGATCACGTACTAAATCATTTAAATCTGCCTGTGTTAACAAATGTGTAGGTGACTCATTTGTGAAGTGATATAAAGAATCATCATCTGTGATTTCTTCAGTACTGCTTATTTCACTGTCACTCGGAATTTGACCTCGAGCCCTTGAAGGTACTGGGAGGTTGTCGGAATGCTGCACTGGCATTCTCGCTGGAGGCAGATCTGGGTAAACAATGTGCTTCTTCGACTTTTTGTTTGTAAAACCCTGAATTTTTGTTAGACAGAAATAACAATCAGTAACATGGTCCTTAGGCTCCCTCCACACCATGGGAATAACAAACAACGCCACATTCTCTTTACCTTTCCACCACTGAATTAGTTTGCAGTAACATGTAGCACAACAGAAATTAGTGCCCATTTTTTATCTTGGTCGCCTACCTCTACTCCAAAGTAATGTTTGTATGCTTTCTTTATGACTGACTCTGCCTCATGATGACTGGGTGTTGTGTGATGTCCTTAGGTTAGTTAGGTTTAAGTAGTTCTAAGTTCTAGGGGACTGATGACCATAGATGTTAAGTCCCATAGTGCTCAGAGCCATTTGAACCATTTTTTTATGACTGAAAAAATTTTCTTCCTATTTCTGGCAAAAGTGAACTTTCCACATATGTAGCAGAAGTTGTCCGGCTTATATCGACATCCACGACGACGTGAAATTTCTGCAAATTTAAAAATACCACTTTGGTAATACACTTGTATTAAATTAATAGTAGGGAACTAGAGGAACGCTGATGTGTAAAAACAAGCAGTCGTTTTACCTTCAGTACCAGGCTCAATCAGTTTACACACAGGAACTAAAAAATTCAACCGTGCTCGGGAATATGACAGACAGTTACTTGTCAGCCAAAACACCCACTCGTTAAGACTGACACAAATTGCGGCCAACAGCACTGTTGTAAACTCGATGCACCTGCCCTAGGAGGCGTGAAGCTTTACTGCCGAGGCAGCGACCGGCTGTCGCCGTTCGAGTTAATGAGATGTTTCAGGTGGTCTTCATGACATGGGTGTGGCGGGGGATAACCTAATGATGTCTGATTCTTCCCACCTGCTGTTGCACAAGAAATTATCACGTTCTAACACTACTGGATGCGGCAACATACCCGCATTTCTCTATAACGTCTCTGTGTTTGCCATGAATTGTGAATATACATATATATACATATTACATAAAAAGTATCCCTGACAACGATATTTTGTTTACATATTTGAATTTCCCACGGTAAAATGGTCTAGAAGCACATACTTTAATATCAGGAATAGAACCCATGTCTAACAGTGTTGATTCTCTCACAATTATGGGGGGGGGGGGGGGGGGAGGAGATGCCACTCGTATTTATACTAGCAGAACACGACAAACTCCGAATTACCACCGACTTTATCCACAGACTATTTAACAGTTCACACGTCGTTAATAACTTCTCAAGTTCTCTCTCTAAACATCGATAACTGATCACACATTTACCTATTCTTTTGACTGTTTATGGTATTGAAATACAATCGATCGTCCCGGACTACGCACCTGTGCCTCATAACTGTTCGTTCCAGAGTCATTAAGCAGAGCCAACCACTTTGCCTGGGTGTGCAGTTTAGGCGGGACCCGAAGTGCTTCTTCTGCTTTTTCGTTTAACTTTTGTTCTTAGTTTTTCTTATTATTATGACTCTTGAAACAAGTAGGTGATAGGTTGCTATTTAGAGATACCTATATTTGAATGTCAAGGAAATTTAATACATATTTTTACAATACTAATGATACAAAATTAGCGTTTTTGAGCGTTGCCTCTGATTACTGCAGCCAGTCACAGTGATGGACTCCAGTTCGGGCAGAGTTTCCCCCCAAAGGTGTACCGACCGTACCATCTGCTACTGGTACCTCACACTGCTTATTACGTTATCCGCTTAATGCTACAATCTCAACAACTCTGAGGAGAAAATCTTGCAGCTAGATATGATGGCTGCTACGTCCACAAATAATACGTTATGCAAAAGAAAACTAGAATTGGAAGAAGCTGAAGTCAAAAAATGCAGAAAAGTGTATTTAGTGGAGACAATTGTTATGAAGGAAGAATATAAATTCCTCCTATCAAAAGAATATCATTGCAAATGTGCAAGCAAAGCTTACGTATTGCTTTAAACAGAGTACGTAGAAAATTCTGGATATGATTGGGGAATACAGCGTTTACTCTAAATGCCGATTGAAAGTGGCGCTGATTTAGGAATACTCGCGGAAAACAATAAATCCAGAGACGTTTACTGCATTAGAGGATGTACGAAAAATCCTGTTTCGATTAGCTTAAAAAGGATGCTTGCATTGTATCTTAAAGTGATGAAGTCAACATTGTGTATCCAGCAACAGAAAAGTTGTTTACAGAGTTTAAAACAGGTGGAATAACTATATTTAGCGACCATTGGTTTGCTAAAGCGATAACCTTAAAACTGTTTATGGAAAATTCCGCAATAATATGGGCAAGATCCTATATTTTTAAACATGGCTAGGAGATAGCAACCGTACAAGAATATTATTTGTACAATGCAGCCAACCAGTTGCAACAAGATTTTATTTTAAACGCCGGCCGGTGTGGCCGTGCGGTTCTAGGCGCTTCAGTCTGGAACCGCGTGACCGCTTCGGTCGCAGGTTCGAATCCTGCCTCAGGCATGGATGTGTGTGATGTCCTTAGGTTAGTTAGGTTTAAGTAGTTCTAAGTTATAGGGGACTGATGACCTCAGAAGTTAGGTCCCATAGTACTCAGAGCCATTTGAATCATTTTTTGCTCAGAGCCATTTGAACCATTTTTTTTTTGAACAGGTAGTAACAGAAAAACAGATATACGAACAAAATGCTCTCGTCATGTAAAATACTTCACAAGAAGATAATAAGTAAACCATATGAAAATTACAGACATCAGAAGTGACATAAAAATGATAACTGTCAGTAAAGTTATAGGTACATGACGTAGCACACTGTACGCCGCTAAGGACTATAAGAGGAAACAGACACTGTAGGTGGCATTAGACTACGTGCTAGTCAGCAGTGTCCACAGTTGAGGAGATGCAAAAGTCGTCAGCACACAGGCCGGTTCGAAGAAACATCTGGAGTGGGCCTTAGAGACCCCAATTATGTAGGGTAGCGAGGATGTGGTACCGCCTTGTGGTGTCATACACCTTTTCCTAGTCGAACAAGACAGCGCCAAGATGCTGACACCGCGCATAAGCTGATCGGATAGCGAACTCCAGGACGGCCTTGACAAAAACCGCCCTGGGACGGAGCTAAAAGACCCTGAGACTCAAGGTACCAACACAGTCGACGGATTACCATTCGTTCGTGCAACTTGCTGAGAACATTACTGAGACTAATTTGGCAATAGCTGTTCATCTCAAGGTGGTGTTTATCCGTTTTCAGTACTGGGACAACCACGCTTTCTCGACACTGAGACGGGAACTCAACCTCGCTCGAGATACGGATGAAAATGGCAACCACGTGACTTTGGTAGTCCACTGGTAAGTGTTCGAGTATTTGGCTGTGGATGCAGTCTGGTGGTGGAGCCGTGTCTGGACAAAGGGCGAGGGCACTGAGGAATTCCCACTCACTGAACGGAGCATACGGCTCCAGGTGACGTGTAGTAAATGGTAAGTGAGGTTATTCTACCCGCTGTTTGAGGACACGAAAAGCAGGCTGATAATTCTCAGACTCAGAGGCTCGAGCACAGCGCAAAGCCTTTCGCCGATGATCTGGCAGTACTAGCAGACGACGAGATGACAGCAATTAAACAGATAGAGACTCCCAAGGAATGCGCTGAAAGAGTTGGCCTCCAAATATCGTTCCAAAAACCAAGTACATCTGCTCAAAACACTCTACACAAAAACTCATCACAACTTAAGGACAAATCGAGATAGTTCCATACTTCATCTACCTAGGCAAAATCCTTGAAACTACAGTGAAGAGAAAATGGCACAGAAAATTCTCATTCAAAAACTTAGGAGAGTTTACGTAAATTCTGCAATATCTACAACAAAAAATGTATGTCCGTAAACACGAAAATCGGGCACTATATCATAGCTATCAAGTCTGATGTCTTGTCGCTCGCGAAACGCTTACTTCCCACGGAAAAGGTATCTGGAAGATATTGTAAAAGAAAAAGGCAAAATTCTAAGAAAGACACTCGTCCCAAAAAGGATAGTACATAGATACAAACTGTAAACCCAAAAAACAACCGAAAAACTGTCGAATCTCACCACTGACATCAGAGAAAGGAGACTGAAATTTCATAGGCATAGCCACAGACTCGCAACAACAACAAAACTCATGTCACGAAATTACGACGTACGTACAAAGAACAACTCAGAACCGTACCCTGGATTCAGAAGGTCAAAAAGGATTTAGGAACGGCTCATATAAGTCCTGCAGACATTTTCAGCAAAAAATAAAGTGAGAAATACTGCCGGAGAATGAACTCACCACCAAACTACAGACAAAGTGGGCAGAAGAGAGAAAAAGAAGCCACGGAAAAAAGTGAAAGCTGCTTGGAAACTCTAAAGATTGAAACATAATAGCTTTGCGTGATCCGATAGGATCCAAGCGCACTTATCCTTTTCTAGAATACTTGAAACCTTCACCAAGCTCTGGCTTATGGCTTTTCCATTTATGTTTTTGTAAGGAGCTTGCCATTATTGACTTAATACCTTAATTTAGAACCTCAATTCCCTTGATTAAAAGACCTGAATATCCGATGTGTGCTAGTGCTTAAGGTCTGTACATATGTTTAAAGACGGAGATCTCTTTACCGAAATCGGTACTGAGCAACAGGCAGCGTTATTAGTCAATATAGTACCCTAATAATCACCAACAACAATACTCGTGAAAAGAAAATCTGTTGGCGGCATGAGGATGTGAACCCATGATTCACAGAATGCCATTCCTGGTTCAGAATACTGCGTCATCCCGTTGATTTATAATGCGTTACGTTACAGCGGTAGTACAGATATTCCTCGTATTTCATTTGCGTTTGGGCGTAGAACTTGTTTTATAACTTTGGAAATTCGCAGCATTCCGTTTATTCTGGAGAAATCCGGTATCTCAATTAGTGATGTCTGTCAGATCTGGGAACAGTCTGTTTGTATTTTGTAGAAACTTTTAGCGTTCTGATCCATATTCAGCCAGTGGCCAATAAGAGCACGGCCGGCCGAGTACAAAGGCTCTTGGTGGGGCGTAACATTCCTGAAATATGATATGGGCGCATGTGGGCGTTAAGCTTCGCGGCGCGTGCGTGGAATGTTTGGAAAGTTGGGACGCTGCCTATTCGGTCATGAGTTTGTTCAGTGGGCCAGCTGTGGCAGACAGAAAAAAAACTCTCCCTGAGGTACACATTTTTCTGGGGACATAATAGAATCATCTGTGTGAAAGGTATCAGAGAAGTCCCACAAAGCGAACAGCTACTCAGGTTATCCTTTCGTATTTAGTATTGTTTGCGCTACACGGCAAATACTACTACATATTACAGGCGAAGGACGGAAAACCTAGTACTGAGAGAAAGCGCCATAATGATTTCTGATAAAAATGGCCTGGGAGTCGGGACAGGTTCCATCAGACTGGACGAAAGCAGTAATCACACCAATCTTTAAACATGGAAACAGAAAAGATAGTAACAACTACAGAGGTATCTCTTTCATCAGCGTTGTGGGTAAAATCTTCTCAGGTATTGTTGAAAGGAAAGTGCGAGTAATAGTTGAGGACCAATTGGATGAAAATCAGTGTGGGTTTAGGCCTCTTAGAGGTTGTCAGGACCAGATCTTTAGCTTACGGCAAATAATGGAGAAGTGTTATGAGTGCAACAGGGAATTGTATCTGTGCTTTATAGATCTAGAAAAGGCATATGACAGGGTTCCTAGAAGGAAGTTATTGTCTGTTCTACAAGATTATGGAATAGGAGGCAAACTTTTGCAAGCAATTAAAGGTCTTTACATGGATAGTCAGGCAGCAGTTAGAGTTGACGGTAATTTGAGTTCATGGTTCAGAGTAGATTCAGGGGTAAGACAAGGCTGCAACCTGTCTCCACTGTTGTTCATATTATTTATGGATCATATGTTGAAAACAATACATTGGCTGTGTGAGATTAAGATATGTGAACACAAAATAAGCAGTCTTGCATATGCGGATGACTTAGTTGTGTTGGCAGATTCGATTGAAAGTTTGCAAAGTAATATTTCAGAGCTAGATCAGAAATGTAAGGACTATGGTATGAAGATTAGCATCTCCAAAACGAAAGTAATGTCAGTGGGAAAGAAATATAAACGGATTGAGTGCCAAATAGGAGGAACAAAGTTAGAACAGGTGGACGGTTTCAGGTACTTAGGATGCATATTCTCACAGGAAAGCAGCATAGTGAACGAACTGGAAGCGAGGTGTAGCAAAGCTAATGCAGTGAGCGCTCAGCTACGATCTACTCTCTTCTGCAAGAAGGAAGTCAGTACCAAGACTAAGTTATCTGTGCACCGTTCAATCTTTCGACCAACTTTGTTGTATGGGAGCGAAAGCTGAGTGGATTCAGGTTACCTTATCAACAAGGTTGAGGTTACGGATATGAAAGTAGCTAGGATGATTGCAGGTACTAGTAGATGGGAACAATGGCAGGAGGGTGTCCACAATGAGGAAATCAAAGAAAAACTGGGAATGAACTCTATAGATGTAGCAGTCAGGGCGAACAGGCTTAGATGGTGGGGTCATGTTACAAGCATGGAAGAAGCAAGGTTACCCAAGAGACTCATGGATTCAGCAGTAGAGGGTAGGAGGAGTCGGTGCAGACCGAGGAGAAGGTACCTGGATTCGGTTAAGAATGATTTTGAAGTAGGTTTAACATCAGAAGAGGCACCAATGTTAGCACTGAATAGGGGATCATGGAGGAACTGTATAAGGGGGGCTATGCTCCAGACTGAACGCTGAAAGGCATAATCAGTCTTAAATGATGATGATGATGATGATAAATGATAGAACTACTTGTAGTGAAAACAAATTTTCAACGAGCGATAAATCAATGTTCAACATTAAAAGATCTAACAGCATGAACTTATACATTAAGAGGAAAAAATCTTACTGTAAAATTAAATTTTACTGTGAACTCATTGAAGCGTCAACACTAAGTCACTGGAAACTCAGCACTAATGTAATATAGTTCGTTTCTCGTAGCTGCATGTTATTCCTTCTCTCGTTTTTTGGCTTGACCCATTTCTTACTAACTTCTTGTCATCTTACCAATAAGCTTACATGTAAGTCATCATCATCATCATCATCATCATCATTTAAGACTGATTATGCCTTTCAGCGTTCAGTCTGGAGCATAGTCCCCCTTATAAAATTCCTCCATGCTCCCCTATTCAGTGCTAACATTGATGCCTCTTCTGATGTTAAGCCTATTACTTCAAAATTATTCTTAACCGAATGCAGGTACCTTCTCCTTGGTCTACCCCAACTCCTCCTACCCTCTACTGCTGAAACCATGAGTCTCTTGGGTAACCTTGCTTCTCCCATGCGTGTAACATGCCCCCACCATCTAAGCCTGTTCGCCCTGACTGCTACATCTAAAGAGTTCATTCCCAGTTTTTCTTTGATTTCCTCATTGTGGACACCCTCCTGCCATTGTTCCCATCTACTAGTACCTGCAATCATCCTAGCTACTTTCATATCCGTAACCTCAACCTTGTTGATAAGGTAACCTGAATCCACCCAGCTTTCGCTCCCATACAACAAAGTTGGTCGAAAGATTGAACGGTGCACAGATAACTTAGTCTTGGTACTGACTTCCTTCTTGCAGAAGAGAGTAGATCGTAGCTGAGCGCTTACTGCATTAGCTTTGCTACACCTCGCTTCCAGTTCCTTCACTATGTTGCCATCCTGTGAGAATATGCATCCTAAGTACTTGAAACCATCCACCTGTTCTAACTTTGTTCCTCCTATTTGGCACTCAATCCATTTATATCTCTTTCCCACTGTCATTACTTTCGTTTTGGAGATGTTAATCTTCGTACCATAGTATTTACATTTCTGATCTAGCTCTGAAATATTACTTTGCAAACTTTCAGTCGAATCTGCAATCACAACTAAGTCATCTGCATATGCGAGACTGCTTATTTTGCGTTCACATATCTTAATCTCACCCAGCCAGTTTATTGTTTTCAACATATGATCCATAAATAATATGAACAACAGTGGAGACAGGTTGCAGCCTTGTCTTACCCCTGAAACTACTCTGAACCATGAACTCACTTACGGTTAACTCTAACTGCTGCCTGACTATCTATGTAAAGACCTTTAATTGCTTGCAAAAGTTTGCCTCCTATTCCATAATCTCGTAGAACAGACAATAACTTCCTTCTAGGAACCCTGTCATATGCCTTTTCTAGATCTATAAAGCATAGATACAATTCCCTGTTCCACTCGTAACACTTCTCCATTATTTGCCGTAAGCTAAAGATCTGGTCCTGACAACCGCTAAGAGTCCTAAACCCACACTGATTTCCATCCAATTTGTCCTCAACTAATACTCGAACTTTCGTTTCAACAATACCTGAGAAGATTTTACCCACAATGCTGATTAAAGAGATACCTCTGTAGTTGTTACTATCTTTTCTGTTTCCATGTTTAAAGATTGGTGTGATTACTGCTTTCGTCCAGTCTGATGGAACCTTTCCAGACTCCCACGCCATTTCAATTATCCTGTGTAGCCATTTAAGACCTGACATTCCACCGTATTTGATGAATTCCGACTTAATTTCATCTACCCCAGCCGCTTTATTGCACTGCAATATATTGACCATTTTCTCCACTTCGTCAAATGTGATCCTATTTCCATCATCATTCCTATCCCATTGTACGTCGAAATCTGAAACATTACTGATCGTATTTTCAGCTATATTGAGCAACTCTTCAAAATATTCCCTCCATCTGCCAAGGCATCAACAGGATTCACCAACAGTTTTCCTGAACTGTCCATAATACTTGTCATTTCCTTCTTACCTCCCTTTCGAAGACTGCTAATTACACTCCAGAATGGTTTTCCAGCAGCTTGACCCAAAGTCTCCAACCTGTTTCCAAAGTCTTCCCAAGATTTCTTCTTGGATGCTGCAGTTATCTGTTTGGCTTTGTTTCTTTTTTCAACAAAACTTTCTCTGTCTACCTGAGTTCTAGTATGTAGCCATTTTTGATACGCCATCTTTTTCCTTTTACAGGCTGCCTTGACTGTGTCATTCGACCAAGCTGTTTGCTTCAACCTACCTTTACATATAAGTTGCTACTTTTAAAAAAAATGGACTTCTAGCGGTCCCAAGGATGCGTTTTTCTCAGGATACATCAGAATTTTTATACAATCTAAGGTGTTTAAACGCCAAACTTGCATTCATAGTAGATTTCCAGTTTCAGCTTTTGGCACTGTAACTTGAACGATTAACGTGAGAACTATTGAAAAACTGAGTGTCGCTCTTTGAATAATAGAGAGATAATTTGTTGGTCACCACTAGGAGAAACCTAAATAAACAAATGGATCAGTAGTGGAAGAAGTAATCATGAATAATACGAAAATGAAATGCACCTGGATGAAATGAACAGCAAATGAGCAAAGGAAGTATTTCACATGATTCAATGACAAAAAAAGTACAAATCGCTGACCTAACCGAAAATAGGTAGATTACAGAAAACGTGAGAGAGCAATGTGAAGACCGTAAGCATGAGAAAATCTAGGAAAGTGCTTCTATCAAATTGGTGACACCGATGACTCATGTACAAGCAACATTACAACACATTTTACGGTTAATTTATTTTCATCAAAAATCGTGAATTTTCATTACATATTTGAAACAGAGGAATGAAAATGGTCTATGCATGCACTTACTCTATTGGAATACTCATACAATGGAAATGGAAATGAGCGTATGGCATCGTTGGCTGGGAGGCTCCTACTCGGGGAAGTTCGGCTGCCAAGTGCAAGTGTTATTTCATTCAACGCCACATTGGGCGACTTGCGCGCCGGTGATGAGGATGAAATGATAATGAGGACAATAATGAAGACAACACAACACCCATTCCCCGAGAGGAGGAAATCTCCAACCCGGCCGGGAATTGAACCCAGGCTCGCTTGCTTGGGAGGTGAGCACGTTACCGCGCAGCTGAGCAGGTGGAAACTCATACAACGAAATTGCATTTCTAAATAATGAAGACATCTAACGGTTTATTTGGCGTACAAAACGTTCTGTACCGAATTCTACATTTCATTGCACACTGATAGAATTGTTAAGTGTTGCACCATGAAGCATCAACGTGATATTCATCACTCTCTATAGAGATCTTCGTCACATAACGGGTGGTAAATGATTAAAATTTCGTTCCATTTGCATCTGATGTTCGCCATCCACATTATATTAGGTGTGACTCCATCGGACACAGATGTACTCACATATTCCTTGTTTCACTGAAGCAAACAGCCTCCGAATGTAATACTGAGGAATTTCTTGGCATGCCTCAAAAACATGCTGCGTCAGGTCATGAAAATTGCTTACTGGAGACTGGTATGGTTCAAATGGCTCTGAGCACTATGCGACTTAACTTCTGAGGTCATCAGTCGCCTAGAACTTAGAACTAATTAAACCTAACTAACCTAAGGACATCACACACATCCATGCCCGAGGCAGGATTCGAACCTGCGACCGTAGCGGTCGCTCGGTTCCAGACTGTAGCGCCTAGAACCGCACGGCCACTCCGGCCGGCGAGAATGGTATGAAAATACACTGTCTCCCATCGCATCCCAAATATTCCCTATGGGTGAAAGATCAGCGGACTGGGGTAGGACACTCAAGGATCTTCAAGGCATTTGTAGTGTGAACTGTAGTGTGTCATCTTGTTTTATACCGTTGGAATTTCCGTTTGGTAATTGGTAGGGGAGAGTATCTTAATGGCTCAGTCCAAATATGGGTGCTGAAGAATAGATGGGTGCTGAGACAGAGAACATAGTAATGAGAAGCACACGTAATATGTATGTCACTGTAGTTTACTTAACTTCAGTTCCGTTGGCCTCCATCAGACTCAAACAGAAGCCTTGCAGAAACTTGCTAGCAGATTAAAATTGTGTGCCAGACCAAGACTCGAACTCGAGACCTTTGCCTTGGTTGGGTAGCTCAGTTGGTAGAACACTTGCCCGCATAAGGCAAATATCCTGAGTTGGAGACTCGGTCCGGCACAAAGTTTTAATCTGCCAGCAAGTTTCATACCAGCGCACACTTTTCATTCTGGAAGTCTTACTCGTTGCTGAACTCCTAGCAATGCCACTCAATGTTCCATTTGACACTGGGTCTACACCATGCAGGTCTGTGTGCAGTACAAAACGCATGGCAATACTATATTTCAATCCAGCTTCCAGTAATCTACACAGACGAAAAAAAAGAAAAAATCGCGGCACCAATATGGAGTTGTGTGACATAAACGGAAGTTGGTAGGCGTGTTTCTACATCTGAAAGATGATGTCTGTTCACATTTCGTACCTGTCGCCTAAGAGTGGAGCTAGTAGTGCCACTACAGGGATGCAAATCAGGTTTGCTTTAAATTTAGGCTTAAGGCGAAAAGACACCATTATCAACACCTCACTGAGTTTGAACGAGGTCGTGTAATAGGGCTACAAGAAGCTGGATGTTCCTTCTGTGGTACTGCAGAGAGACTTGGCAGGAATGTAACCACTGTACATGACTGCTGGCAGCGCTGGTCACGAAGATATGCGGTCGCAAGATGACCAGACTCTGGACGGCCACGTAGCGCTACTGAGAAAGAAGACCATAGTGCTGGGGGTATAAGTGTGACTCATCATACTGCATCTGCAGGAGCAGTCTGAGCAGTAGTTGGCACCGCAGTGACACATTTAACTGTTACAAACCGATTACTTCACCGACAACTCCGAGCCAGGAGCCCGGTAGTGTGCATTCCACTGACACCAAACCACCACCCATTTTCGATTTCAGTAGTGTCAAACGAGAGCTGATCAGAGGACAGGTTGGAGGTATGTCGTGTTTTCTGATTGAAGTTGGTTCTTATTTATTTGTAATTTCTGCTACCAGCCACTTTTTTATTGTTTGTTTTATGTTTGATCTAACATAATGCAATGCGTTTCGAACATGTTCCGTTCATCTTCAGGCGTTTATACATGTATACAGAGAAATGTTGTTTAAAAATAAACCGTCTTAAACTAGATTAACCTACCACTCTTTGTCCATTGTTTGTTACTGTAGTGGCTGGTGTGGCATTTGGGGAGAGGGGGGGGGGGGGAGAGGGGGGCAGTGAATCGCCAGAAATCGATGTCAGTGATGTCTTTTCCTTGTGGTTGACATAGTCAACCAATGGACAAAGAGTTGTAGGTTAATCTAGTTTAAGACCGTTTATTTTCAACTAACATTTGTCTGTATGTATGTATGTATAAAAGCCTGAAGATGAATAGAACATGTTCTAAACGCGTTGTATTATATTAGATTAAACACAAAACAAAAAATAAAAAAGTGACTGGTAGCAGAAATTACAAATAAATAATTACCCCACACAGTCACGATTCACAAACGTAGCCATTATGGCCGAAGATAATAAAGTTGGTTCTGCTTAGTTGTCAGTGATTGCTGTATGTTGGGTAGCAGGAGGCCTATTGAGGGCCTGCAACTAAACTATATGCATGCTAGACCACCCGGCCTGCACCTGCTCTTATGGCCTGGGATGCGATTTAATATGACAGCAGGAGCACTCTCGTGGTTATCCCACCCACCCTGACTCCATACTCGTACGCAAGTCTGGTTATTCGACCTTTTGTGCTGCCATTCATGAACAGCACTCCAGGGGATGTTTTCCAACAGGACAACGCTCGCCCACATACTTGTATTGTGATCCAACGTGCTTTACAGAGTGTCGACATGTTGCCTTGGCCTGCTCGATAGATCTGTCTCCAATCGAGCACATATGGAACATCATCATGACAACTCCAAAGTCACTCACAAACAGCGTTAACCGTTTGCGCGTTTGCATCCAACATTTTGGCGGTTACACCGGTTATTAAGATTCCAATATTGCACTTTGCAACGGCTTACCTCGGTGACTTATCTGGCGCTTACATTAACCGTGATCTTGCAATGTTAATCACTGAAATATATTACCTAGACAATTGTATTCCGATGGTTCGTGACGAGCTCTGACAGTATTTCAGCTTTCGGCATCCATCTATTCGACACTGCCAATAGAACAAATATGTGGTCTTCTCGTGGTGTAGTCCTTGTATTGTATTGTGTTGTATGTTAACTGGGGGCCTAGAAACGACGGAGAGGTTCTTTCCCAGCTGCAGCCGTAGTGGTCCACAACCCCACGACACTACCGCAGTCCACTTCACCCCTCCACCGCCCCACACTGAGCCGCTCTTTCAGGGTTATTGTGCGGTTCGGCCGCCGGTGGACCCTCCCAGGGAACGTCTCACACCAGACGAGTGTAACCCCTATGTTTGCGTAGTAGAGTAATGGTGGTGTATGCGTACGTGAAGAACTTGTTTGTGCAGCAATAGCTGACACAGTGTAGCTGAGGCGGAATAAGGAGAACCAGCCCGCATTCGCTGAGGCAGATGGAAAACCGCCTAAAAGCCATCCACAGACTGGCCGGCTCACCGAACCTCGACACAAGTCCGCCGGGCGGATTCGTGCCAGGGACCAGGCGCTCCTTCCCAATCTGGAAAGCCGTGCGCTAGATTGCACGGCTAACCAGGCGGGCGGTGTAGCCCTTACTGAAGGACCAGCGCCCACTCTTCTTGTCACACTACTGTCCTGAATCCAGGGGCGATTCTAGAAGTCGGTCAAGGGGGAGGGGGGGGTGGAGTTGGAGGAATGGAATATTTCTTAACAAAAGGAGAGTTGGGGTCCTCCACCGACAAACTGGTAAAATTTGATGTTGGTTAATGTAGTTTTTGGTAACTGTTTTAGAGTTCAGGGTAAAAAAGTGTCTACAGAATGTGTGTTCCCGGGAAAATAATACGATTTGACCCAGATATCCGGCGATTTCCAAGTTTTTGTCTGGGGCCAGCAATTTAAGTGTTGGTAGGCATACCCGGCATATTTAGCTTATTTGATTATAGTAAGTGGTACTCGTGCATTAATATACGTCCAACGTATATTAATGAATAATAAGACGCCCGTTTTAAGTTAAATGATATTTATTGGTTTAGATGTTTAGTTATTTGCCGCTCTTATTCTTTTGTTAAAATGTGTTTGAAATACATTGCAACCTATATTGCTACATAATTATAAAAGAAAATGATTGAATCTGTTGAAGTAATATATTCGCTGATTTCTGAAGTCATTTTATCCGATGTAATATGACACTCCATTCAGGGAGGGGGGGGGCTATAGCCCCCATAGCCCCCCCTCCCCCCATCTCTTGCCACCGCCCCTGCCTGAGTGCGTCGAGTTACCACGTATTCCGCACTCACTGACCTACAGTGAAATGTCCGTCTCATCTGTCATTATGATTCTCTCATGTCTCTCGTAGCAGTGAGGTAACCTTTTCGAAGTCCGAAAGATAGTGATAAGCTGCCCGTGCGCACTTTCCGTGCGTGCTGAGCTGTGATATCCACCACAAAAGATCCAGTAGTTAGATACATGTAACAGCCATAAAATATTCACACTGTTTTTCATCTGTACAAACGTAAGTTTCCTGTACTGTAGCTAAGCTCTCGTAAAGCTGAAATTTTAATCATAATTTCCCGCAGTTATGGAAATACTGACGCATGAGTCTGGTCGAATTCGGTCTCGATGTAACAATTTCCGTTTTCGTTGGTGTATAAGCTTCGTATCATGCACAATTTAGATCATAAGTAGATGCAGGCTAATAATTGCATTGATTGCAACCTCTGGATGACGTTAATGTAGAATAAATTTGGAAACTGCATTGATCTGGTATACTTGTAGTAAGTTGTCTCCGATTAATGCTTGATCGTTTAAGTGAACTAAATCACGTAAAATTAGCGTATCTCAAGTTACATGGTGGACTTTCGGCAAGTGTTCTGTGTTATTTTACGAGTCAGTTCATATCACGAAGTTCACAGCAGAGCTCTCTCTGCGATCTCACACCGCTTCAACGCATGCGAAGTGGCATGGTTGGATGGTTGATTCGTTGGTTTGGGGGAGGGACCAAACAGCGAGGTCATCGGTCCTATCGGATGACGGAAGGATGGGGAAGGAAGTCGCCCGTACCCTTTTCAAAGGAACCATCCAGGAATTTACCTGAAGCGGTTTAGGGAAATCACAGAAAACCTAAATCAGGATGGCCGGATGCGGGTTTGAACCGTCGTCTTCTCGAACGCGAGTCCAGTGTCGTGATGACACGAAAGACACGAAAAGGTAAGGGATAGAAACAAACATACACATACACACACACGCGCGCGCGCGCGCGAGCGAGCGCGAGCGCGCGTTACAAAACACATAAGAAACTCCCAAACTTTTCAAATGATTACGAAAGACATGTCACAATCTTCTAAAAACAGTACCGAGTCGCGATAGGCACAATAAAACGATTCACACACTCATAGCTTTCTGCCATTAAGGCCTTTGTCAGCAGTAGACACACATACACACGCACACACCATTCTGGATTTTACATTGTTTGATCTTCTAAAAACAATGTGTTAAATCCTCTGCAAGGAAGTCATAGGACAACCGGAAACACTGCAATGCCAGTAGACGGATTGTTTTAAAATATTTCAGACATCGACCACCTTCAGGCATTGAACTATGGTATCAATGAAAAGGTACCAGGGAGAGAGGAATCTTAATATGACAAGTGTCATAAAGATATGAGCACTTGCTTGGAAGCACTATGCTGTATGTTATGAGATAACTAACCATTTCTGTAAAGCATATTACTGGTCGTGTATTTCTATAAAATACAACAGCCCTTTATAACGAGATTTGATGAATTTTGAGGGTTTTTGAAGATGACGATAGTAATACCTTACAACTTACGTGATCTGCTTGTACGCCTTCGATTAACGCATAATCTGAAGTCTTGAATCTTTCTCCTGCTATTAACGGATTGAACTGACGTTCCTGCAGTACACAGGTTTCAATTGCTTGATATTTATTACAACACAGTTTTATTTTTATGATCAGCTTCTTCTACAGCCCAAACTTCCAGTTTTTAAGCCAGATCGGTAAGCAGCACTCATCAGTAAACAAAATCACATTTAACTGGTGGCAGACTGGATCGCAGGCACGCGCATGTGACACAGATAGATACTTCTCTCTCACACACACTAGCTCATAGTTACATAACCTTCAAGTAACGTCCGATACTCACAGGTTACCTACACGTTGCCGCGAATGCGTCACGTAGTGCCGTACAGTTTGGGTATCGGACGTCGATTCTGTTTAATAGCGACACATTGATGTTAACTAAACGAATGCAAACTACAGACTTATAACATAATGTGCACTTTTTGGTAACCAACCCTTCACTGATTCCGACAGAGACGTTAGCTACTTCAACAGACTGAACCACTGTCCTGTGAATTTGCTATCGGGAGACCCTCAATTGCCGGCCGCAGTGGCCGTGCGGTTCTGGCGCTGCAGTCCGGAACCGCGGGACTGCTACGGTCGCAGGTTCGAATCCTGCCTCGGGCATGGGTGTGTGTGATGTCCTTAGGTTAGTTAGGTTTAAGTAGTTCTAAGTTCTAGGGGACTTATGACCTAAGATGTTGAGTCCCATAATGCTCAGAGCCATTTGAATATGCCTCTGTACGAGTCCTAATCTCTCTTGTCTTATCTTTATGGTCTTTCCGCGGAATATAAGTTGGCGGCTGTAAAATTGTACTGCAGTCAGCCTCAAATGCTGATTCTCTAAATTTCCTCAGTAGCGATTCACGAAAAGAACGCCTCCTTTCTTCCAGACTCCCACCCGAGTTCCTGAAGCATTTCCGTAACATTCGCGTGATGATCAAACCTACCACTAACAAATCTACCAGCCCGCCTCTGAATTGCTTCTATGTCCTCCCTCAATCCGACCTGATAGGGATCCCAAACGCTCGAGCAGTATTCAAGAATAGGTCGTATTAGTGTTTTATAAGCGGGCTCCTTTACAGATGGACCCCATCTTCCCAAAATTCTACCAATGAACCGAAGACGACTATCCACCTTCCCCACAACTGCCATTACATGCTTGTCCCACTTCATATCGCTCTGCACTGTTATGCCCAAATATTTAATCGACGTGACTGTGTCAAGCGCTACACTACTAATGGAGGATTCAAACATTACGGGATTCTTTTTCCTATTCATCTGCATTAATTTACATTTATCTATATTTAGAGTTAGCTGCCATTCTTTACACCAATCACAAATCCTGTCCAAGTCATCTTGTATCCTCCTACAGTCACTCAACGACAACACCTTCCCGCACACCACAGCATCACCAGCAAACAGCCGCAGATTGCTATCCACCCTATCCAAAAGATCATTTATGTAGATAGAAAACAACAACGGACCTACCACACTTCCCTGGGGCACTCCAGATGATACCCTCACCTCCGATGAACACTCACCATCGAGGGAAACGTACTGGGTTCTATTACTTAATAAGTCTTCGAGCCACTCACATATTTGGGAACCAATCCCATATACTCGTACCTTAGTTAGGAGTCTGCAGTGGGACACCGAGTCAAACGCTTTCCGGAATTCAAGGAATATGGCATCCGTCTGATACGTTTCATCCATGGTTCGCAAGACATAATGTGAAAAAAGGGCGAGTTGCGTTTCGCAGGAGCGATGCTTTCTAAAGCCGTGCTGATGCATGGACAGCAACTTCTCTGTCTCAAGGAAATTCATTGTATTCGAACTGAGAATATGTTCGAGAATCCTGCAACAAACCGATGTTAAGGATATTGGTCTGTAATTTTGAGGATCCGTCCTTCTACCCTTCTTATATACAGGCGTCACCTGCGCTTTTTGCCGGCCGCGGTGGTCATGCGGGTCTAGGCGCTGCAGTCCGGAACCGCGGGACTGCAACGGTCGCAGGTTCGAATCCTGCCTCGGGCATGGATGTGTGTGATGTCCTTAGGTTAGTTAGGTTTAAGTAGTTCTAAGTTCTAGGGGACTGATGACCTAAGATGTTAAGTCCCATAGTGCTCAGAGCCATTTGAACCTGCGCTTTTTTCCAGTCGCTCGGGACTTTACGTTGGGCAAGAGATTCGCGATAAATGCAAGCTAAGTATAGAGCCAAAGCAGTAGAGTACTCTCTGTAAAACCGAATTGGAATCCTATCAGGACCTGGCGATTTATTTATTTTCAACCCATTCAGCTGCTTCACAACCCCAGGGATGTTGATCACTATATCCTCCATACGGGAATCTGTACGAGACTCAAACGGCGGTATGTTTGTACGATCCTCTGCGTGAAAGATTTGTCAAATGCTAAATTTAAAATTTCATCTTTCGTTTTGCTGTCTTCCGTTGCCAGGCCAGACTGATCAGTGAGTGACTGGATGGAAGCCTTCGACCCGCTTACCGATTTTACGAAAGACCAGAATTTCCTTGGGTTTTCAGCAAGATCTTTTGCTAAGGTATGACAGTGGTAGGTGTTGTATGCTTCGCGCATCGCTCTTTTTACAGCAGCACGAATCTCTACTAACTTTTGCATGTCCTCATTCTCCCAATCTTTCTTGTACAGCGAGTACAACTGTCTTTGCTTCCTGAGCATTCTCCGAATTGCTCTGTTAAACCACGGTGGATCTTTTCCGTCCGTAACCCACTTTTTCGGCACACACTTTTCCAATGCGTGATTTACAATGTGTTTAAAATTTGCCCATAATTCTTCCATGTCCATCGCACCGGAAGTAAATGAAGTCGATTCATTTACTAAGTGGGATGCTAACAACTGCTTATCTGTTCTTTCTAGTAAGAATACTCTCCTGGCCTTCTTGACCGACTTTTTAACTTTCGTAACCATAGTCGTAATGACAACCTCATGATCACTAATCCCTGTCTCAACACTGACACCGTCGATGAGGTCTGGTCTGTTCGTGGCTACCAGATCTAAAATATTTCCATTACGCGTTGGCTGTCGATTTAGCTGCTCAAGACAGTTTTCGGATAATGTGTTCAAAAGTAATTCACACGACGGCTTGTCTGTACCACCTCTAATGAATCCATAGGCATCCCAGTCTATACTAAGTAGGTTGAAGTTCCCTCCGACTGTCCGCAGCTCGTGGTCGTGCGGTAGCGTTCTCGCTTCCCGCGCCTGGGTTCCCGGGTTCGATTCCCGGCGGGGTCAGGGATTTTCTCTGCCTCTTGATGTCCTTAGGTTAAGTTAGGTTTAAGCAGTTCTAAGTTCTAGGGGACTGATGACCATAGATGTTAAGTCCCATAGTATCGAAGGAAATTGACGGAGATCCGAAATGTGAAATGATTTGGGTGAAGGTCGCGGTTAAAGCAGGCTCAGACATGGTAATTGGATGTCTCTATAGGCCCCCTGGCTCAGCAGCTGTTGTGGCTGAGCACCTGAAGGATAATTTGGAAAATATTTCGAGTAGATTTCCCCACCATGTTATAGTTCTGGGTGGAGATTTTAATTTGCCGGATATAGACTGGGAGACTCAGACGTTCATAACGGGTGGCAGGGACAAAGAATCCAGTGAAATTTTTTTAAGTGCTTTATCTGAAAACTACCTTGAGCAGTTAAACAGAGAACCGACTCGTGGCGATAACATATTAGACCTTCTGGTGACAAACAGACCCGAACTATTTGAAAAAGTTAACGCAGAACAGGGAATCAGCGATCATAAAGCGGTTACGGCATCGATGATTTCAGCCGTAAATAGGAATATTAAAAAGGGTAGGAAGATTTTTCTGTTTAGAAAAAGTGACAAAAAGCAGATTTCAGAGTACCTGATGGCTCAACACAAAAGTTTTGTCTCAAGTACTGATAGTGTTGAGGATCAGTGGACAATGTTCAAAACCATCGTACAATATGCGTTAGATGAGTATGTGCCAAGCAAGATCGTAAGAGATGGAAAAGAGCCACCGTGGTTCAACAACCGAGTTAGAAAACTGCTGCGGAAGCAAAGGGAAGTTCACAGCAAACATAAACATAGCCAAAGCCTTGCAGACAAACAAAAATTACGCGAAGCGAAATGTAGTGTGAAGAGAGCTATGCGAGAGGCGTTCAATGAATTCGAAAGTAAAGTTCTATGTACTGACTTGGCAGAAAATCCTAAGAAATTTTGGTCTTATGTCAAAGCGGTAGGTGGATCAAAACAAAATGTCCAGACACTCTGTGACCAAAATGGTACTGAAACAGAGGATGACAGACTAAAGGCCGAAATACTAAATGTCTTTTTCCAAAGTTGTTTCACAGAGGAAGATTGCACTGTAGTTCCTTCTCTAGATTGTCGCACAGATGACAAAATGGTAGATATCGAAATAGACGACAGAGGGATAGAGAAACAATTAAAATCGCTCAAAAGAGGAAAGGCCTCTGGACCTGATGGGATACCAGTTCAATTTTACACAGAATACGCGAAGGAACTTGCCCCCCTTCTTGCAGCGGTGTACCGTAGGTCACTAGAAGAGCGTAGCGTTCCAAAGGATTGGAAAAGGGCACAGGTCATCCCCGTTTTCAAGAAGGGACGTCGAACAGATGTGCAGAACTATAGACCTATATCTCTAACGTCGATCAGTTGTAGAATTTTGGAACACGTATTGTGTTCGAGTATAATGACTTTTCTGGAGACTAGAAATCTACTCTGTAGGAATCAGCATGGGTTTCGAAAAAGACGGTCATGTGAAACCCAGCTCGCGCTATTCGTCCACGAGACTCAGAGGGCCATAGACACAGGTTCACAGGTAGATGCCGTGTTTCTTGACTTCCGCAAGGCGTTCGATACAGTTCCCCACAGTCGTTTATTGAACAAAGTAAGAGCATATGGGCTATCAGACCAATTGTGTGATTGGATTGAGGAGTTCCTAGATAACAGGACGCAGCATGTTATTCTCAATGGAGAGAAGTCTTCCGAAGTAAGAGTAATTTCAGGTGTGCCGCAGGGGAGTGTCATAGGACCGTTGCTATTCACAATATACATAAATGACCTGGTGGATGAAATCGGAAGTTCACTGAGGCTTTTTGCAGATGATGCTGTGGTGTATCGAGAGGTTGTAACAATGGAAAATTGTACTGAAATGCAGGAGGATCTGCAGCGAATTGACGCATGGTGCAGGGAATGGCAACTGAATCTCAATGTAGACAAGTGGAATGTGCTGCGAATACACAGAAAGATAGATCCTTTATCATTTAGCTACAAAATAGCAGGTCAGCAACTGGAAGCAGTTAATACCATAAATTATCTGGGAGTACGCATTAGGAGTGATTTAAAATGGATGATCATATAATGTTGATTGTCGGTAAAGCAGATGCCAGACTGAGATTCATTGGAAGAATCCTAAGGAAATGCAATCCGAAAACAAAGGAAGTAGGTTACAGTACGCTTGTTCGCCCACTGCTTGAATACTGCTCAGCAGTGTGGGATCCGTACCAGATAGGGTTGATACAAGACATAGAGAAGATCCAACGGAGAGCAGCGCGCTTCGTTACAGGATCATTTAGTAATCGCGAAAGCGTTACGGAGATGATAGATAAACTCCAGTGGAAGACTCTGCAGGAGAGACGCTCAGTAGCTCGGTACGGGCTTTTGTCAAAGTTTCGAGAACATACCTTCACCGAAGAGTCAAGTAGTATATTGCTCCCTCCTACGTATATCTCGCGAAGAGACCATGAGGATAAAATCAGAGAGATTAGAGCCCACACAGAGGCATACCGACAATCCTTCTTTCCACGAACAATACGAGACTGGAATAGAAGGGAGAACCGATAGAGGTACTGAAGGTACCCTCCGCCACACACCGTCAGGTGGCTTGCGGAGTATGGATGTAGATGTAGATGTAGATAGTGCTCAGAGCCATTTGAACCATTTTCGCCTCCGACTAATATAGCATGGTCCGGGTACTTCTGCGATACAGTGTAGACTCCCTTTGAATGATTCTAGAACTGTCGCGATGGAACCTGGTGGACGGTAATAACACCGAACAATTAACTTTATTTCTCCTAGCCCTGTTAAACGTGTCCAGATAACTTCACAGTCACACTCTACTTCGACCTCAGTAGACACAATGTTTTTGTCAACTGCAATGAAGACACCACCTCCTACAGTGTCTAATCTGTCTTTCCGATACACGTTCCAACCCACACTAAATATTTCAGAATTTCCTATCTCGGGGTTCAGCCAAGTCTCACTCCCGAGAATAATTTGCGCGCCACACGCTTCCTGGAGGGCAGTAAATTCAGGAACTTTATTCCGAACACTCTGAAAGTTTACTGCTAATACCTTGATAGCTGAAGTGTCTTTACACTCAGCGCGTCCTGATTTCCCTGCCTGCACGTCGACTGGTGAGTGTTCATCAGGACACCTCGCACTACTGCGCACTGATCCTCGCACTACTGCCTAGCCTAAAAGAAAACCCATGTGCACGCCTAAAAAACCCCCAGTACATAAGTTCATGGCTCGTAGAAAACAGACTAATGCTAAATCACAGGAAGACATAGTTTTTACAGTTTCTAACAAACAATTCAACAAAAGCTAACGTTTTAAAGTCACAGAATGGTAGTATGATTAGTGAGCCTGATCAGTTCAGATTTCTAGGTATTCAGATGGGTAGTTAACTGTCATGGAAAACCTATGTTCAGGATCTCATACAAAGCCTCATTGCTGTCATTTTTAGTATTAGAAATCTGTGGTAAGTGATAGTGATAGTCACCGCTGCCTATTTTCATTCGCTTGTGATGTATGGTATTATATTTTGGGTAACTCTTCCCATTATCAAAGGGTATTTTGGCTCAGAAATGGGCAGTTTGGGCAGTAATTGGTCAAAGTTCGCGAACCTCTTATCGACCCCTGTCCATTAATCTGGGTATTCTGACAGTGGCCTCTCAATGTACACAAATGAGCCAAAATATTATGACCACCTGCTTAATAGCTTGTTTGTCTGTCTTTGGAATGAAGTACACCACGGATTCTCCGTACCAGGGATCAGACAGTTTGTTGGTAGGTTTGTGAGATTACACGACACCAGATGTCTACGCACAGCTCATGTAATTCGTGTAGATAATGTGCCACTGATTGGCGTATGCAGTGATGACGCCCAATTGCGACCCAGATGGTTCTCATAGGATTTACAACAGGTGAATTTGGTCGCCGAGAAATCAGCGTGAGTTCACTACAATGCTCCTCAGACCAATGAAGCATTGTTCTGGCTCTGAGATACTGACAATTATACTGCTGAAAGATGACACTGCCCTCGGGGAAGACATCAAACATGAAGGGATGCAGGTGGTTTGCAGCTGTCAGCATGTCTTCGGTTACTACCACAGGTCCGGTTCAAATGCAGAAGAATATTTCCCATAGCATAATACTGTTCCCACCAACATGTGTCCATGGCGCACTGCACGTTTCAAGTAGCCGTTCACCTCGATGACGGCGTTTGTGGAGACGGAGACCAACCTAGTGCAGCAAAAATGTGGTTCACCCAATGAGAAAACACGTTTCCATTGATCGGCTGTCGCATCCCGATGGTTCTGTGCCCACTGCAGTCGTCACTCACAATATCGTCGGGTCAACATACACTCCTGGAAATTGAAATAAGAACACCGTGAATTCATTGTCCCAGGAAGGGGAAACTTTATTGACACATTCCTGGGGTCAGATACATCACATGATCACACTGACAGAACCACAGGCACATAGACACAGGCAACAGAGCATGCACAATGTCGGCACTAGTACAGTGTATATCCACCTTTCGCAGCAATGCAGGCTGCTATTCTCCCATGGAGACGATCGTAGAGATGCTGGATGTAGTCCTGTGGAACGGCTTGCCATGCCATTTCCACCTGGCGCCTCAGTTGGACCAGCGTTCGTGCTGGACGTGCAGACCGCGTGAGACGACGCTTCATCCAGTCCCAAACATGCTCAATGGGGGACAGATCCGGAGATCTTGCTGGCCAGGGTAGTTGACTTACACCTTCTAGAGCACGTTGGGTGGCACGGGATACATGCGGAAGTGCATTGTCCTGTTGGAACAGAAAGTTCCCTTGCCGGTCTAGGAATGGTAGAACGATGGGTTCGATGACGGTTTGGATGTACCGTGCACTATTCAGTGTCCCCTCGACGATCACCAATGGTGTACGGCCAGTGTAGGAGATCGCTCCCCACACCATGATGCCGGGTATTGGCCCTGTGTGCCTCGGTCGTATGTAGTCCTGATTGTGGCGCTCACCTGCACGGCGCCAAACACGCATACGACCATCATTGGCACCAAGGCAGAAGCGACTCTCATCGCTGAAGACGACACGTCTCCATTCGTCCCTCCATTCACGCCTGTCGCGACACCGCTGGAGGCGGGCTGCACGATGTTGGGGCGTGAGCGGAAGACGGCCTAACGGTGTGCGGGACCGTAGCCCAGCTTCATGGAGACGGTTGCGAATGGTCCTCGCCGATACCCCAGGAGCAACAGTGTCCCTAATTTGCTGGGAAGTGGCGGTGCGGTCCCCTACGGCACTGCGTAGGATCCTACGGTCTTGGCGTGCATCCGTGCGTCGCTGCGGTCCGGTCCCAGGTCGATGACCACTGGCGACAACATCGATGTACTGTGGAGACCTCACGCCCCACGTGTTGAGCAATTCGGCGGTACGTCCACCCGGCCTCCGCATGCCCACTATACGCCCTCGCTCAAAGTCCGTCAACTGCACATACGGTTCACGTCCACGCTGTCTCGGCATGCTACCAGTGTTAAAGACTGCGATGGAGCTCCGTATGCCACGGCAAACTGGCTGACACTGACGGCGGCGGTGCACAAATGCTGCGCAGCTAGCGCCATTCGACGGCCAACACCGCGGTTCCTGGTGTGTCCGCTGTGCCGTGCGTGTGATCATTGCTTGTACAGCCCTCTCGCAGTGTCCGGAGCAAGTATGGTGGGTCTGACACACCGGTGTCAATGTGTTCTTTTTTCCATTTCCAGGAGTGTATGAACACGTGGGGGTTGTCTGCTGCAGAGCTCCGTGTTGAACAATGTTCGAGGAACTTTGTGCTCCGAAGTATCTGTGCGCGCACCAGCATTGTGCTCTTTCAGCAGAGATGTCACAGATCACTATCTACCCTACTTTTCAGAGCAGGCAATCCTCCAACTCCCAAGTTCTGTGAAGAGTCGTGGACGTCCAACCGCTGTCCTTCTACCTCTTTCCGTAGATGTTCAAGATAGAAGCATATGAACATTCGACCAGCTTCGCCGTTTTCGGGATACTCGGTCAAAGGCTCTGCGTAATAATATTCTGTCGCTTATCTTAAAGGATATCTCCATTTGCAGCCCACATCTTCGGTAGGGTGATCCCCCATCGATGTCTAATCTGCTTACGAACTTTTGTTAACGTGTCACATCCCCGCAACGTCACCAGGCAGCAGCCAATGTCGCATGGGGCACTGATCATAATGTTTTGGCTTATCAGTGTATATATTCTTTAATGTCGTTTGTTGCTAACAATATCAGCTTATTCCCAAGAATTAACAGCTTTCACTAAGTTAATACCAGACAGAAACCCAATCTGCATAAGGATCGCGCCATCTTGACTCTTGTAAGAAAGGCATGCAGTATTCTGCTTCGCCGAAGTGGCGTCGAATCGAAAGACTTGCACCAGGCGAACGGTCTAACCGACGGGAGGCCCTCGTCACACGCCATTATTATTATACACTCCTGGAAATTGAAATAAGAACACCGTGAATTCATTGTCCCAGGAAGGGGAAACTTTATTGACACATTCCTGGGGTCAGATACATCACATGATCACACTGACAGAACCACAGGCACATAGACACAGGCAACAGAGCATGCACAATGTCGGCACTAGTACAGTGTATATCCACCTTTCGCAGCAATACAGGCTGCTATTCTCCCATGGAGACGATCGTAGAGATGCTGGATGTAGTCCTGTGGAACGGCTTGCCATGCCATTTCCACCTGGCGCCTCAGTTGGACCAGCGTTCGTGCTGGACGTGCAGACCGCGTGAGACGACGCTTCATCCAGTCCCAAACATGCTCAATGGGGGACAGATCCGGAGATCTTGCTGGCCAGGGTAGTTGACTTACACCTTCTAGAGCACGTTGGGTGGCACGGGATACATGCGGACGTGCATTGTCCTGTTGGAACAGCAAGTTCCCTTGCCGGTCTAGGAATGGTAGAACGATGGGTTCGATGACGGTTTGGATGTACCGTGCACTATTCAGTGTCCCCTCGACGATCACCAGTGGTGTACGGCCAGTGTAGGTGATCGCTCCCCACACCATGATGCCGGGTGTTGGCCCTGTGTGCCTCGGTCGTATGCAGTCCTGATTGTGGCGCTCACCTGCACGGCGCCAAACACGCATACGACCATCATTGGCACCAAGGCAGAAGCGACTCTCATCGCTGAAGACGACACGTCTCCATTCGTCCCTCCATTCACGCCTGTCGCGACACCACTGGAGGCGGGCTGCACGATGTTCGGGCGTGAGCGGAAGACGGCCTAACGGTGTGCGGGACCGTAGCCCAGCTTCATGGAGACGGTTGCGAATGGTCCTCGCCGATACCCCAGGAGCAACAGTGTCCCTAATTTGCTGGGAAGTGGCGGTGCGGTCCCCTACGGCACTGCGTAGGATCCTACGGTCTTGGCGTGCATCCGTGCGTCGCTGCGGTCCGGTCCCAGGTCGACGGGCACGTGCACCTTCCGCCGACCACTGGCGACAACATCGATGTACTGTGGAGACCTCACGCCCCACGTGTTGAGCAATTCGCGGCGGTACGTCCACCCGGCCTCCCGCATGCCCACTATACGCCCTCGCTCAAAGTCCGTCAACTGCACATACGGTTCACGTCCACGCTGTCGCGGCATGCTACCAGTGTTAAAGACTGCGATGGAGCTCCGTATGCCACGGCAAACTGGCTGACACTGACGGCGGCGGTGCACAAATGCTGCGCAGTTTGCGCCATTCGACGGCCAACACCGCGGTTCCTGGTGTGTCCGCTGTGCCGTGCGTGTGATCATTGCTTGTACAGCCCTCTCGCAGTGTCCGGAGCAAGTATGGTGGGTCTGACACACCGGTGTCAATGTGTTCTTTTTTCCATTTCCAGGAGTGTAGTATTCTGCTCCACTGATTTTCAATAAGCTATCACAAGAATACAAACATTTTAACAGTAATTCAGCCACTTTAAAATATACACTGAAGAGTTACCTTGAAGAATTAAGCTGATTCCTGTGTTAAATTGTGACTGCTTTTATATAAACTTACAGCTTGTCGTCTTTTTAGGATCCACTAAAACTTTTTTTATCTATTATTACTTTTCTGTTGTAATTTCACGTACTGACACGCTTCTCAGATTGGTCGTACGGAACTAGACGTGTGAAAGTAAAATAAAATACAAATGGCACTCTCCGTTTGCATGTGTATAACTCTCTGTATGCATATGTGGCGACATAGCAGTGGCAAAGGAATCTTGTGATACCCTGGAAAACCTGCTTGCTGATAAGACTAAACTAAGTGGGTGGATCTCTGGGGTGCCCTGTTATCCATATTTTGTGAAAATGTTCAGGGTTATGTAACTCCTATTCTGAATGTAGCCAATAAACTACAGAAGTTGAGCAAATCAGTTGACGACGCCCTAATTGCACGTATTATACTGAGAAATTTACCAGAAATTTGTGTGGCTTACCAGATGTATGTAGAGTCCAATACAACCGACTAAAATTTCAATCGGGAAACGTCAAAGACAAATTATTAAATGGAAGTGTGGAAGAATACCGGAAGCTTAACAACGATGGCTTGATAGTACTTTATTCACAAGGCTTGTTGCAAAACCGCATCGGAGTTTCTTTCCAAAGACAAACAATAAAAGAAGAAAATAAAACATTTCCACTGCTGGAAGTATGGTCTCTTCAAGGCCGACGGTCCCAAGAGGCAAGAATCATTAGAGAAGGATTCCAAGGGATCAGACAGTCACCGTGGTGGTCGGATTTCAACCAGAATGAGTGGTTCTCTTAATTCTAGGGCATCGTCTCCCATGACTTCAAGAAAGGAACGGCTTCGATATTTTGTTCAAAAATGGTTCAAATGGCTCTGAGCACTATGCGACTTAACTTCTGAGGTCGTCAGTCGCCCAGAACTTAGAACTAATTAAACCTAACTAACCTAAGGACATCACACACATCCATGCCCGAGGCAGGATTCGAACCTGCGACCATAGCGGTCGCTCGGTTCTAGACTGTAGCGCCTAGAACCGCACGACCACTCCCGATATTTTGTACTGGAACATTTCAATAAAAAAAAATATTAAGTGTGCTCATAACGTTGAATTAGTAAGTGAGGGGAAAGATAATGTTATTGTCAATACATCAAGTATGTCTTTAATTTGAAATGTTATTCTTGTTCCTGCCTTAGCCACTAATTTGTCGGTTTCTACTTTGATTTAGAGAGATCTTTTGTTGGCAGAGATGGATGTAACACGATCAAAGGTGGTGAACTATATTCTTCTGGTTCGGAGTCAAATGACATTTATAAAATAAAAATCGTTGAAACTGTGTCGTCTGAGCATGTTCTAGCTATTAATAAAACTACTTAATGATGTCGTAGACTTGGTCAGACTCTGGACTTACAGAGTGGATGCATAATGTTGAAGTGTTGTGATTCTGAACCTGCTGACAAACGGAAATCACGCGACAGCGTGCAACTGAGACGCTTCGCTTGATGCATATGGACTTACGTGGTCCCACGGAGGAAGAATCAAATGGGATGGCTATGTACATATATGTACTAGCGGATGTTTATCCCACAACGACAGTCTGATATTTCCTCAAGGATCAGATATTAGACTTTTCTGTAAGTTTCCAACTTGGACACAAAATAGGGTTGGTGCAAAAATCAGAGCTGTTGGATCAGACAGTGGCACTTAACTTGTGAACTCTAAGTTTTACTCATTTCTCAGAGAGAATGGGATTGAGAATCCGATTACTTTCCAGTGTTCAGTGTCCAGTGTTCTGGTAACGACTAGCAAATGAATTTGTGAGTGTTGTCTGATTCCAGTGTGCCTAAGCAACATTTGGCAGAGGCATGCAGTTCGGCTGTTTACATAAAGAACAATGTCCCTCACACATTGCTTAGTGCTAAAATTTCACGGGAATTACGGAACAGTAAAGTATCGTACCTGAAACGGCTTATGATGGTTCAAATGGCTCTGAGCACTATGGGACTTAACATCTATGGTCATTAGTCCCCTAGAACTTAAAACTACTTAAACCTAACTAACGTAAGGACATCACACAACACCCAGTCATCAAGAGGCAGAGAAAATCCCTGACCCCGCTGGGAATCGAACCCGGGAACCCGGGCGCTGGAGGTGAACACGCTACCACACGACCACGAGCTGCGGACGGCTTATCATGTTTGGTTGTCCAGCGCATCGGCATACAACATATCAAAATAGAGCAAAATAGCGTTCCAAGATTAAGAACCTTTTTTTTGCTGATTACGATGAAATGCTTGAAGATTACGCATTGATTGATCCACAGAACTGCAAGCAAATAGTGGAAGCCAGGCGTGTTGCTTTTCTGGAGAATGACTGCAACACGCCAGCTATAAGTGAAGATTACTGCGTGTTCGGGCCGAGTGATCAATATGCCGAACGAGGCGAGGCTGAAGAAGTACTGTACACTGAGGTGTCAGAAGTCATAGGATACCTCCTAATATCATGCCGGACCTCCCTTTGCCCGGTTTAGTAGCTCGACCTGGCATGGACGCAGGAAATTACTGGAAATCCCCTGCAGAAATACTGAGCCATGCTGCCTCTATAGCTGTCCATAATTACGAAATGTTGCCAGTGCGGGGTGTCGTTCACGAACTGACCTCTCGATTGTGTACCATAAGTGTTCGACGGGATTCCTGTCTGGCGATCAGGGTGACTCGAATTATCCAAAATGTTCTTCAAAGCAGTCACTAATAGTTATGGTCCGGTGACATTGTTGTTTGGGGAAAATAAAGTCCATGATTGCAAATGATCTCCAAATAGCCGAACATAACCATTTCCTGTAAGTGATCGGTTCAGTTCGACTAGAGGATCGAGTCCATTCCATGTAAACACAGTCCACACAATTATGGAGCCACTGCCAGCTTGCACAGTGCCGCCTTGTTGACATCTTGGGTCCATTGCTTCGTGGACTCTGCGCTAGACTCAGACCCTAGGCCGGTCGGAGTGGCCGAGCGGTTCTAGGCGCTACAGTTTGGAACCGCGTGACCACTACGGTCGCAGGTTCGAATCCTGCCTCGGGCATGGATGTGTGTGATGTCCCTAGGTTAGTTAGGTTTAAGTAGTTCTAAGTTCTAGGGGACTGATGACCTCAGAAGTTAAGTCCCATAGTGCTCAGAGCCATTTGAACCATCAGACCCTAGAATCACCTCTAACCAACTGAAATAGGGACTCATTTGACCAGGCCACGGTTATCAAGTCGTCTAGGGTCCAACCGATATGGTCACCAGCCCAGGGTAGGCTCTGAAGGCGATGTGTGCTGTTAGGCCGGTATTACACTATCAAATTTCTTTGTCAAAGATTTGATCAAAGATGTGATCCAATATTCCGTCCAATATATTTGACAAAGATCTTTGACGTAGCGCTAGAAGGGGTATTACACTGTCATCAAATTTTTCGTCAAAGTTCAAGATGGCTGACAACAACTTGTTATTAACCGCAGCAGTTGTACGTACCCCAATTGCGGAAAAGAAGTGGGGGAAAAATGGAACCATACATACGAGGTTGACAGTCTTAAAGTCCTGGGATTACAACTTGATAATAAATTCAGTTGGGAGGAGGACACCACAGAACTGCAGAAAGGCCTTAACGAATCTGTATTTGCAATTCGAGTGTTAGCAGACATAGGCAACATAAAAATGAAAAAGCTTGCATACTTTGCCTACTTTCATTCCATAATGTCATATGGGATATTATTTTGGGGTAAATCTTGAAGTCAAACAAAAATTTTCAGAGTCCAAAAGCGTGTAATACGTATTATTTGTGGAGCAAATTCACGGACGTCCTACAGAAACCTCTTCAAAGAACTGGATATATTAATTACTGCCTCTCAGTATATTTACTTCTCAATGAAATTTGTCGTAAATAATATATCTCTTTTTCCAACAAACAACTCAGTTCAAACATGATCTGCACAAGGACTTAAAAGCACTTACTATAGTTCAAAAAGGGGTCCACTACTCAGGAACACTCATCTTCAATAATTTACCAGGAAACATAAAAAATTTAGTTAGAAATAAAGATCACTTTAAAAGGAGCCTGAAAAACTTACTACTAGCCAACTCCTTCTACTCCACTGGCGAAATTTTTAATAGAAACAAATGGTGTATTGCATTTATTCATACTATTAGTATTGTTATTTCAGCTTAAAAAAATCGACATGTTCCACATCCACGACGATCTCCTCAGCACGGATCTATGGAACGAAAAACTAATCTAATCTGGGTGAAGCCGTGGGTTTTACGACGACACGATAAAAGCATTCAACAAAACTTGTTACGTGAGCCTACAGTGGAAGACGTCAAGTCGTACATCAATTACTTAAGAATGGATGAGCATACATTTCTGTATGTACTCAATGAAGTGTATCCTCATATCACAAAGCACAATATTCACTTAAGAACTGCTACATCTTCAGAAGACAGGCTCGCTGTAACACTCCGA
The DNA here is from genome assembly GCF_023864275.1 of Schistocerca cancellata. Classification (NCBI taxonomy): domain Eukaryota; kingdom Metazoa; phylum Arthropoda; class Insecta; order Orthoptera; family Acrididae; genus Schistocerca; species Schistocerca cancellata. The sequence continues at coordinate 616,007,654 of NC_064631.1, read as the reverse complement.
TTCCTTGCTACAGGAGAGGGTTATGTTATGTTAGGTTAGGTTAGGTTAGGTTAGGTCAGGTCAGGTCAGGTCAGTTCTGGTCAGGTCTCCAATCTTCTTAATCTATTTTTGTATTCAGGGTGCCTCACGTTGTAAAGCGTCTCATCAGCTTCAGACATCTTTATTAATTTTGTAGTTGTCGGCACACACCAATTGTATTTACCGGCAATGGTTATAAAAACACTACAGACGACAGAACGCTGCAGCGATGCTAGCAGTAGCGCTCCATATGGTAACATGTCACATTACAGTGAACAGAAGACAAGCGGTTTCTTTGATCAAATATACAGCGAGGCCCTAGATTTGATCAAATATTGGACGACATTTGACAAAGTCCCTATTACACTATCAAATATCTTTGACAAAGATATTGGACAAAGATATTGGACAAAGAAATTTGATAGTGTAATACCGGCCTTAGCAATGGAACTCGCGTCGGTCATCTGCTGCCGTAGCTCATTAACGCCAGATGTCACCGCACTGTCCTAACGGACATGTTCGTCACACGTCCCGTATTGACTTTTGCGGTTATTTCACGCTGTGTTGTTCGTCTGTTAGCGCTGACAATTCTATGTAGACACATTTGCCTTCGGTCGTTAAGTGAAGACGTCGGCCACTGCGTTGTCTGTCGTGAGCGATAATGCCAGAAACTTGGTATTTGCGGCACACTCTCGATACTGTGGGTCCTGGAATTTTGAATTCCCTCGATCTCTGAAATGGAATGTCCCATACATCTACCTCCAGCTACCATCCGCGTTCAGAGTCTGTTAATTCTCGTCGCGCGGCCAGAATCACGTCGGAAACCTTTTCATATGAATCACTTGAGTACAAATGACAGCTTCGTCAATGCACTGCCCTTTTATACCTTGTGTACGTGATACTACAGCCATATGTATAGGTGCATATCGCTATCAAATGGTTCAAATGGCTCCAAGCACTATGGGACTTAACATCTGAGGCCATCAGTCAAAAAAATGGTTCAAATGGCTCTGAGCATTATGGGACTCAACATCTTAGGTCATAAGTCCCCTAGAACTTAGAACTACTTAAACCTAACTAACCTAAGGACATCACACACACCCATGCCCGAGGCAGGATTCGAACCTGCGACCGTAGCAGTCCCGCGGTTCCGGACTGCAGCGCCAGAACCGCACGGCCACCGCGGCCGGCGGCCGTCAGTCCCCTAGACTTAGAACTACTGAAACCTAACTAACCTAAGGACATCATACACATCCATGCCCAAGGCAGGATTCGAACCTGCGACCGTAGCAACAGCGCGGTTCCGGTCTGAAGCGCCTAGAACCGCTCGGCCACAGCGGCCGGCTCATATCGCTATCCCATGACTTTCTTCACTTCGGTGTAAGTCTGCTGTGCAGGAAGTGGCAGTGCAGACACCGATCAAGACTCGGACTATGATCCAGACGCTTCAGTCAGTGTAGACATGGAAGGGACTGAGATGCTACCGATGGACCCTCTGCAGAAGATGACCGCGAGTCAGAAGGTCATCCCATGCATGTAAACCCAAGATGTACCTGGACTACTTCACCCATTCGGTACTGCAAGGTGCATAGGTTGACTATACATCAGATCAGAAGCGAGATGAGAATGAGGCACTAAGAAAAGTGCCAAAGAAACTCATAGAAAAAGGAACACGCGGTAAAAGACTAACATCACCAAACATTCGAAAGGATTTTAGCGTACCTTGTAGAGTGATGAGTCCAAGCCGCCCTCCAGCTCTTGATGTTTCCCTTTCTGTGATTCCTGTGTACGGCGATGAAGTTAAAAGAGTCCCAAACTATTCCTACAAAACAAATATTAGAGTTGGAAATAATCTTACTAGAAGCAGTACAGCAGGCAGTCTCAAATCTTTGGCTCGTAATTTCTTTGCAAGACTATATGTTTCGTTTGAGTACTTTTGATACAATGCGTAATATACTAATGGCACACGAGGTACAAAAGTTTCGTGTGCCCTTATTTCTTTTAGTAACCCCATTTTACTTTCTTTTTCATTTTCAGTAGCAAAAAATAACCTTTGTTGATACCTTCGAGGTTATTTCATTCTACAACATTTGTCAACTGGTTGACCATCCGAAATATTACTGCCAAAATATTAAAGAAAATAGCAAATGACATCTTTGCATATTTCATCAAAATTTAAGAATCCTTTAAACAGTAGTACACACTTATGCTAACGTTTTATGTTTTTTTTAATTACATCGCATTTCGTCCAATCCCAAAGAAAGCACGTGTTAACAGATGTGAAAATTATCGAACTATCAGTTTAATAAGTGACAGCTGCAAAATACTAACGCGAATTCTTTACAGACGAATGGAAAAACTAGTAGAAGCCGACCTCGGGGAAGATCAGTTTGGATTCCGTAGAAATGTTGGAACACGTGAGGCAATACTGACCCTGCGATTTATCTTAGAAGCTAGATTAAGGAAGGGCAAACCTACGTTTCTACCATTTGTAGACTTAGAGAAAGCTTTTGACAATGTTGACTGGAATAATCTCTTTCAAATTCCGAAGGTGGCAGGTTTAAAATAAAGGGAGCGAAAGGCTATTTACAATTTGTACAGAAACCAGATGGCAGTTATAATAGTCGAGGGGCATGAGAGGGAAGCAGCGGTTGGGAAGGGAGTGAGACAGGGTTGTAGCCTATCCCCGATGTTATTCAATCTGTATATTGAGCAAGCGGTAAAGGAAACAAAAATTCGGAGTAGGTATTAAAATCCATGGAGAAGAAATAAAAACTTTGAGGTTCGCCGACGACATTGTAAGTCTGTCAGAGACAACAAAGGACTTGGAAGAGCAGTTGAACGGAATGGATAGTGTCTTGAAAGAAAGTTATAAGATGAACATCAACAAAAGCAAAACGAGGATAATGGAATGTAGTCGAATTAAGTCGGGTGATGCTGAGGGAATTAGATTAGGAAATGGAACACTTAAAGTAGTAAAGGAGTTTTGCTATTTGGAGAGCAAAGTAACTGATGATGGTCGAAGTAGAGTGGATATAAAATGTAGACTGGCAATGGCAAGGAAAGCGTTTCTGAAGAAGAGAAATTTGTTAACATAGAGCATAGATTTAAGTGTCAGGAAGTCATTTCTGAAAGTATTTGTATGGAGTGTAGCGATGTATGGAAGTGAAACATGGACGATAAATAGTTTGGACAAGAAGAGAATAGAAGCTTTTGAAATGTGGTGCTACAGAAGAATGCTGAAGATTAGATGGGTAGATCACATAACTAATGAGGAAGTATTGAATAGGATTGGGGAGAACAGAAGTTTGTGGCACAACTTGACTAGAAGAAGGGATCGGTTGGTAGGACATAAACTGAGGCATCAAGGGCTCACCAATTTAGTATTGGAGGGCAGCGTGGAGGGTAAAAATCGTAGAGGGAGACCAAGAGATGAATACACTAAGCAGATTCAGAAGGATGTAGGTTGCGGTAGGTACTGGGAGATGAAGGAGCTTGCACAGGATAGAGTGGCATGGAGAGCTGCATCAAACCAGTCTCAGGACTGAAGACCACAACAACAACAACAACAACACATCGCATTTCGGAGGCTTTGCTCCCATAATCAGATAGCAGTTCCCTTGTGTAGCTAGTGTGCATTGTTCCTTGGGAGCCGCGCGGAATGGCCGCACGGTTTGAGACGCTATGTCACGGATTGCGCGGCCCCTCCCACCAGAGGTTCTAGTCATCCCTCGGGCATGGGTGTGTGTGTTGTTCTTAGCATAAGTTAGCTTAAGTAGTCTAGGGACCGATGTCCTCAGTAGTTTCGTCCCTTAGGAATTCACACACATTTGCACATTTTTTTCCCCCTTGGAGACCAACGATATCGAAATACTTGCAGTCATATGCATCTACGTTGCGTATTTCGCTCGATAGTACTGCATTTGAGTTTTACATATTCAATCTTTAAAACCTTTACTAGAGATGTTACGAGTAAACAGAACTGCAGATATTTCGGCGTTGTTGATTTCCCGCGAGTAATGCACCTGAGCTGAACAGCGGAACTGCCACCTGATGAACAAGGCCTGGATGTGTAGTAAATAAAAAATTTAAAATTTTGGTGACTGGTTAGGACTGTTATCTAGTTTCAGATGTGCTCTAGGTAGCAGAGAAACGATTCTCATCTCGTTGTTCAGGTTTTTTTCCGCATTAAGCTGTTATAAACATATGGCTTTTAACTAATTATACGTAATATTATATCGTTAATTCAGAGTTTTCTTTCCTTGGTAAAGCTGGCGTGTGTAGTGTAGCACACAGGCGAATAGCCTGTGCATTAGTAACAAATTGATTTCTCTGCTGCTGGCGTAATTGGCCAAATACGACTGTGGGCTAATTGAAGCGGCGTGCTCTGAGAGGCAATCGAAATGTGGTTGTCGAACGACCTCATTAAGCGTAATTGTGTGTGCGGAAGTTACAAACGCCGACAGCGGCGCCCTGGCGCGCTGGGAGGGGCGGATCTCCCGGGGCAGGTCGACAATTGGGCCCTTTGCTAAACACGCGCCAGCACAGAGGCCGCCGGCCAGCGTGTGGCGTGGCCGTGACGTCGCTGCCTCTGAATAATGACGGCGCAGCCAGTTCATCATCGGGCAGCACGAAAATGTTTGTCATCGAAACAATCACAAGCGCCAGAAATAACCGGCTGGCCTCTGCACCGTGAGCGCTGCAGTTCAGAGCCCGTACTGATTACAATGTCGCCTGGCCTCGACTACCTATTTCGTAATTGCTGTGACGTCACACCTGGATCCCACGAGACAGTGATTTTCCGTGACCAGGATTTGGAACACTAGTCGATCAGGCTCATTGTCGCGATTCTTTGTCGTGGATAGTTAAGAGTGCACTCTTGTCACTTGGTCATGAAAATGAATCTGCCTCGTGATTCGATCCAATATTTCTACCATCACCTCGGGAGGGGCTGCAATCTCAGGAAAACCGTTGCACGTTTCCTTTTTAATTTTAAAAAAATGTCAGTAAGAATCTGTAGAAAAGATTGAAATTATGAAATTACTTACAAGAAATTGGATTTGTCCCTAGTCCAGTCCACTACCAAGGAGAGAGGATTGTATTCCTCATGTTTTCGTAGCTGCTGACGCCTTCCCATTATCTATGAGTATAAAGATGCTGTTTGCTGAGCTAAGCCATTTTTATGTCACCCAAACACCGTTATAATATCCTTTCACCACGTTAATTGCAATAATGTACTAATACTCTCTTGAATGAATGTGTACTGTACTGGGCGACTGAGCAGATAAAAGAAAAAATGAAAAAAACAAGAATATTATGAATGTTTGTGAAGTTAATTGCAGGACTTTTCCTACCAAAAATCTTGAAGATTCTCTGAAAATAATAATTATTATTATTTTTGTATCTCTGGCTATAGATAATCGCTGGAGGAAGAATTCTTCTGAATCTCGGAGATGTCGATCACGGGACTCCACAGCTGCGGCGATCGACAATTTAGTATTGCTGGTTCTACACAATCTCAAAGAAAAAACGGGAGGGGAATAAAAATGGCATCAGATCCTTAATCGTTGTAGCGAGAATAAACCCACGTCCGGGCTCTTGGATGTTAATTTTGAGAAAAGACGGCAATGTCGCTCGTCGCTCTTCGCCGACCGCCGTGTTCTAGGCGCTTCAGTCCGGAACCGTGCTGCTACGATCGCAGGTTCCAATCCTGCCTCGGGCATGGATGTGTATGATGTCCGTACGTTAGTTAGGTTTAAGTAGTTCTAAGTCTAGGGGACTGATGACCCCAGATGGTAAGTCCCATAGTGCTTAGAGCCATTTCAATTTGTCGCTCTTCGCTGGTTTTGATCCGTGTTATTATAAATTCGATACAGGCTCTTGAAATCATATTCTCAACAGGATGTAAATCTTGCTGGTATAACTTAAACATATGTAATCTCCAATGTGAAGCGTCGGGTTTTTAAGAGAATGAATTATCTCTTCCTGTTTTGTTGTCTTTGACGATGATTATATTCTCCGATTATTCATTAAGATGAGCTCTTTCGAATTACACTGGTTTTTAATCCTTCTAACTTTACTATATAGACACCAAATATTTAAGTCACAATTCTGATTGCAATGGTGAATATGATGTATCATGCAGCGTAACTTGCTGTGACAGTGAGAGAGAGAGACAAAGATATTGTTTATTACTCTGTGGCGGTCAGCGCTCACGTAATTATTCTTAGGATATCGAGTTTTTTTGTTCTTGTTAAGAGTAATTTTAGGGGAGGAGAGCCATTCTTGTGATGTAAAAAATCGACGCCATTGCGAGTTTTTGATTCACATTGTAAAATATAAGTGCATATGGAAGGAAATCAGTTAATAGAACAATAAAATATTGTTCATTTCAAGAAGGTACGTCTTATTATACACCCAGCGATATACTGCTATTGTGATTTAATAATAAACACCCGCTGAGAACAGTTCCGACGGGAGCGTTCAGTTCTAGTGAAATAGTTCGATGTTTTCTTCGGAAAAGAAGTCACTTCATGGATCATTCAAATCCACAATAGTAACTGGACATTTCTCAGAACTGAAAGCAATCTGATTGCTATGCAACAGAGCCCCGAAGAATATTTCTCCGTACTTTGGTTACCACTTTCAGCTCAACACGGTATCTGCAGCATCTGGAGCAGATTTCTACAACAGCGGAAGCGTGTAATCGCTATCAGTTTCACACACCGCCCTGTGTACGCTGTATGTATTTACCCACGACAGTGAACATACAGTTACTCACACACATAGAAAGACAATACTAGGTGGTGTGGGGAAACATTTCAGTATGAAGGCCCTGTAGAGCTAAACAGTAATTAGCCTAGTAAGAAAGGAGTCTTTATATGAACTATCCCTTTCATACGATAATATATATCTCTCTCCGCTCCCCTAGGAAGACAACACAAAACAAACAAAAATAGAAATTTCATCAAAGTCGGCTAACAAAGCCAGGATACATTGTACAACAGTCTCTTTTTAGCATCGCTGCTGCCACTCGCTGCCACTATATCTTTGAGTATCAATATTACCGTCGTAGTTTTTAACACGTAACACAATGTATTGTTTTTTTAGTCTCTCCAGATCGGACGTAAAAAAACAATTATGCATTCCATTTCAAAACATATGCGAAATAAGCAATTGGTCACTACCAGCTTTTAACAAAGTTATAGAACATTTCCACCGCATTGACACTTTTACCACTTTCGCGCACGCGTCGTAAGAAAGAATACAATGAAATATCAAATTCTCTCGACTTATACTGTACCGCCCATGTTTCTGCTTTTGCTTCCGATATATTCTGTGGCTGCTAGCTAGTCATTCATAGAGAAACTATAATGATATTTCGCGTGAAACATCTCTTTTTTTGACCCAGTGAGCTTACTGTGCTCTCCCAGTTAATGACATAATTATCTCCATACAGATAATAGGCGATGAGCCGACTGATTGACTCACTCTTCATCGCTCAGCCCAAAATACTAGGGATAGAAACTTGAAATTGGCAGAGTGTGTTGATCTTATACTGCAGGCGTTGTTTAAGAGAAATTTTTCGATATTCCGCCACTAAGGGAGGAACATAGGGGATGACATGTTTTTTGAAAAAAAGCTACACCAACGAAAACTGCTATTTGTTTTCTCAGTCAGAAATAATGAAATAGGTGTTTCAGCATTCTTGGAAACTAGCTGATACTTTTTTAAATATATCATTATTAAAGAACTACTCGCGTATTTTTAAAGCTACATCTATGAACTTTGGTATTTGACTTCTCGGTTACAAATAAAAAAATAGATGTTCCATTGTTTTTCGAAATTCAGGCCCTAGGAGTGAAATAGGGGATGAGATTACTTATGAAAATATTTTATTATGTAATCATTTTTTTGCCGGCCACGGTGGCCGTGCGGTTCTAGGCGCTGCAGTCCGGAACCGCGGGACTGCTACGGCCGCAGGTTCGAATCCTGCCTCGGGCATGGATGTGTGTGATGTCCATAGGTTAGTTCGGTTTAAGTAGTTCTAAGTTCTAGGGGACTGATGACCTAAGATGTTAAGTCCCATAATGCTCAGAGCCATTTGAACCATGTTTTTTGTAATCGTTTTTAAAGTTAAATCTATAAAAATTTGAAATTGATTTCCGAGTTAGAAATAAAAGTAATACGTGTTTCACCGTTTTTGGAAGTTCAACCCCTATGGCAGTGAAATAGGGGATGAAAGATTTAACGGAAATGTTTCATTATGCAAGCATTTTTTAAGCTAAAGCTATAAAAATTTGCGTTTAGCTTCTCTGTAAAAAACAAAACAAAAAATACGTATGTCACTGGTTTTTGGAAATTCAAACCACAAGGGGGTGCAATAGGGGTGAAACATTTTATGAAAATAATTCACCTCGAAAACGTTTTTAAAGCAAAATCTTTGAAAATTGATGTTTGGCTTCTCGGTTCGAAATGAGAAAATACGTGTCTTAAAGTTGGCTTTTTTTTGTTTTTTTTTTTTTTTTTTGGAAATTCAGACAACCCCAAAAACCCCAAAGGAGTGAAACAGGGTCAGACTGACTGTAACTCATCATCGGCCAGACCAAATGGCTAAGGATAGACACCTGAAAGTTAGAGAGGGTACGGATCTTGTACTGTAGGGATGGTTTAAGTAAGGATTGTTCAAAATTCCACTCCTAAGGGGATGATAGGTTTTCAGAAAGTATGTCACTGTTAAGGTACTTTCTAACCTAGAACGACGAAAACTGATATTTTCTTTCTTAGCCAGAAATTAAAAAAGTATGTATTCTGCATTTTTGTAAATTCAATCAGTAGGGGGTGAAAATTTTTTGGGGAAAATAAATCACTATTTAAGAGCTACTAAAGCATTTTAAAGCAACCTCTATGATATTGGTATTTGACTTCTCGCTTAGAAATTTTAAAAACTGCGTGTCTCAGTGTTTTTGGGGATTCAACCGCTAAGGGGGTGAAATAGGGGATGAAAATTTTTCGTTATATTAAAATTTTCGTTGTATTAAAAAATTTATAATTGAATCTACGACAATTGGCATTTCAGTTCTCGGTCATATAAAGAAATATGTGTTAGGGGACGAAAGTTTCGACGGAAATATCTCCGTAAGAACGCTAAAAGCATGATTAATAAAAGTTGGACCCCAACAACCAGATTCGCTTTCTGGTCAGAAGTACTTTCGGTAAAGACCATGTTTTTATGGCCTTAATTAGCGTGAAAAGTTTAGAAGGTATTGCAATTTGTGAACAGCATAAAAATTCGACTAAATAAAAACATGAAAAAATTGATGTACGTCATACAGTCTTTCCGAGCGAAGCACCGACCCTAAGCCAGTTGTAAGCACAAAGTATTAGTAATTAATCAAAATTACAAATTATAGTATTAGTCACAAGTAGGAAACATTCGCATTCAAAAACATGAAATTTCTGTGGACTTTCGGGTAATGGAAACTTCATATTTTCTAACCAACTCAACCAGATTTCCAGTTATTTTTCTTTTTCTTAGTCTACATATACTTGTACTTCTCTGGTGCATGGCAGAGGACACTGTCTATAGACCGATAACGTACCGAAGAAGAAAAAATTACAGACGCCACATGGCGTTAACAGTCATACAGAGAACCCCCGCTCATGAACTATGGACCTTGCGGTGCTGGGGTGGCTTGCGTGCATCAGCTATACGGATAGTCGTACAACGGCTGCAACCACAGTGGAAGAGTATCTGTGGAGAGGCCAAACAAACATGTGATTCCTGAAGAGGGCTGTCTTCTCAGTAGTGTCAGTGAACAAGAATCTGGACGATTGACCGAGTTGGCGTTGCTGTTGTGATGATGCTGCAAACGGCTGAAAGCAAAGGGAAACTACACCCTCTTGGTTTACTAACTTATTCTAAGCTTCTTTTTTGTCTGAATTATGGCGTATATCTGTAAGAGGCGACCGCCGCCTGAAGAGATACTGTGCTGTGTCAAAATGCACGGGTTACGTTCGCCCTTACTAGTGCTGAGCATCCTACACGATAACTTAATAATAACACCTGGTGGTTACTGTAAATATACGTGTTCAACGTGTTAATAAAAAAAATATATTGTAGATCAGTTGCGGACGCCGACGAAAAAACAGGTGGTGAGAGCGCGCGAATTTAGCGATGCAACGACTCGCCATCGCTGGGTCCAGAGATGCTGCCTGAGCGACGAGCAGTAGCTGGCAGCTGTAGTAGAGAACCGACAGCAGCAACGAATAATTAATTAATTGTCAAAAGCTGGCGTGGCGCTGCGTGTTTTTTCGTTTTAAATTGTTCCTATGGTATGACATAAAGAGCTAGTTAGTTCCCATGTAGACCTCTCACCGACTAAGTGGATATATCGGTGTGTGGCTAGGTCTGATAGTACAGCGACCCCCTGCGTGGTGTAGTTAGGCACCGCCGCTGGCGGTTAAGGCTTGGGAGAGGGAATGGAGTTCTGATTGGTGGTACCAGTATTTTAATTTGTGTACAGTTCGGGCAGGCAGCGCGGCTGTTTAATTTGTTAGGCCCCTGCTCATATACATGACCGTGACGGTTGTTTCCTTCCAACGCTGAGCAACGAAATATTCAGAGATTCTGTGATATTCTCTGAATAGTCGCTGGTGATACACTAGTTCTGGCGAATTTAGGTGCACGAGCTATCAATTGATTGTCGTCTTGTGGAGTTTCGGTCTTAAAGTTTGCTGTGGTAAATCCAGCGTGAGCCTGGTTAGAGAGAGAAGTAGATTTGTAGGTGCTGAGTTTTGGGTATCGGTGAAACCGATATCCTGTCCGTGTTGTACGATTAGTGGTCGCGGCTCGCACAGAGGTAATGGGGTTGTTAGCCGTTTTATTGAAGTGGTTTGGTAGTGGTTAGTGTGTGTGTCGAGAAGGGAAAGACTCGAACACGTGTACGTAGTTGTTGTTTAAATACGACTGTCTTTCAGCGGACCGAGAACTGGCCCGAATAAATACGAATTGTTTCGCTATATTGTGATAGAGTGCACCAGTAGTTGAGTGGGTAAGCGACGAGAAAATAAAGGAACTATTTTACAAGCAGCACGCAGCTAAACAAAAACTTGATTAGCCAAAGTGACGAGTGGCCGAATTCTAGTAGGGTACTTAGCGGGTCGCGTATTGTCAACACCTGGAGAGGTTCAGAATTGTTTTAAATTGTCACTTAAGGGGCTCCGGAACGCCCTATACTTGCAATGTTAAATTAACGCTTATAAATTACATCTTTCCTCACAAAGTATTTGAGGTAGGAAGTTGAACTTTTTACAGATTATTTATTGGAATATGGGCTACAACTTAACACAGGGATTTTACAAAATTTTAGTTCAGTTATTAAAGATGATTTTTTTTCAATTGTAATGAAAATTCACAACATTTTGTTGCAATTTTTTATTTATATATTCAAAAATATACAGTTTTTTGGAAAAAGGCTGTGTTAAATTATGCAGAAGGTACTGTGTAACATTTACTGAAAGTTTGAAACAAATATGTTTGGAAGATCCTTAGAAAACATGTAATTAGTATGAGAAAATAAAAGTTTTGGGAATCGAGCGACAAAGATTGGATCGACTTTTTAGAGCATTCCAGGTCCATAGGATGGATTATCTTCATCCTCTGCAAACTCCTCCTCCAGCTTCCTCTTGTTCCTCCTCCTGTTTACTCTTGCTTGTATTTCTAGACTCTTTACAGCCCTGTCTGCAGCCCGAAGGCGTTCCTTGTCTAAAGCAAGCATCGCTCGTACCATGTTAGAACCTATCTTCATTCCCATATTTCCCATATTTCTAAATACCTTGCACCTTACAATGTTGCCATCATTGAAAGTCGCAACAGCATCATACACACCAAAGTGAAGTGTTTCTATTCCAACAAATACAGTCTTGGGTATCTCGACCATATAACACTATTTACACTTTCATTGGGGTTTTGAGTTTTTCCGTGAATACACTTTTTCAACAGTTCAGGTGCTGCTAAGTCTCTGAAAATAGGTTTTATCACCTCCATTATTGCATGAGGCAGACTATGCTTATGAGTTTACACTTCACCAGTTAGCAATCCTTTGTTGTATTTACACCAACTGTCTTCTTCTTTGGGACACAAGCTATGTTGGGGATTTTCATCGGTTGAAGAAGTATGAAAAAAAAGAGCCCAAACAGCCTTCTTCATTTCGTCGACACTTTGTGTCTTTTGCCTAATAGCCATTCCATAATAGTTCTGTATTTTGTCAAGAAACAGAATTAATTACGAATATTTTCGACATAACGACAGAGTAAATGAACATGAAACAATCACACCAGCGATATATATTGAACCATCACAGGTTAGCCACAACACATACTTTATCTCACATCACTAAAATGTACCTGATGAACACGGACGTTAATAATAACACCATTTGACAGCAGTTTAACAGCGCCACAGTGGGTCACGCCCATGTAGAACACATTTCAAAAAAAATTTAAAAATAGTTGTAGTCTTCGGAATTGAATAAATTGTATATCTATTAAAAGGTAATAGTCTGCAGATTCAGAAAACGCAAAAAAGTAAAAATTGAACTTTTCACGATTTTGAGCCTTTCCGGAGCCCCTTAAGGTTAGATTTAAAGTGGCGGTGGCATTAAGGTTTTTGTTTAATTTTTTTATTACTGAATTTCCCTGTTGTGGGCTGTTGTCTTTGATGGCAGTCGCTCACTTACGCGATTAGCCAAAGTGACGAGTGGCGGAATTCTAGTAGGGAACTTAGCGGGTCGCGTATTGTCAACGCCTGAAGAGGTTCAGAATTGTTTTAAATTGTCACTTAAGGTTAGATTTAAAGTGGCGGTGGCATTAAGGTTTTTGTTTAATTTTTTTATTACTGAATTTCCCTGTTGTGGGCTGTTGTCTTTGATGGCAGTCGCTCACTTACGTGAATGAAATTGCATTGAAATACCTAGAGCATATAAATTCAAGTTTTCTTGGGTTAGCATATACCTTACGTGTACTTAATTAGTATCTGGTGTATGTATATATATTTTACGAGGGAAGAAAAGGGTGAATTCCAGAGATCTTAATACCGCGTTGCAGGATACAAGTATACGCTGGTATTTGTAAGTATGCCTAATCAAAAGTTCTTTGATTGAGTTGAACCACGATAAACCTACAGAGGGTAGATATTCTAAAAAGTTAAAACGATTTCATTGACGGAAAGAGTGTCTAAGTAAATTCAAGTAGAATTGAAGTTCTCGTAATTCATTACGGAAGGGCAACGATTACACAAAGGACAAAGATTAGTAAATCTGTGAAGTGACGCCGTATTACTTACGTAGCAACGCTGGATAAGTGGAAAGAGATTTAGTGATAGCATAAACTATTTCAATTATTATCGCTATTGGTGGAAGCGTCTTAATAAAAACTGGTCATAACACGACGGTATATGGAATAGGAATTTTGTAAGTAATTAAAAAGTTACGAGTCTTTTCCAGAGATAATGTACTGCGTTGTGAGAATTTCCTTGTGTGGGAGAACAATTGCAAGCTAAAAGGCCATTTATCTCGACTCCATATAAACAGGTACTGTACTTAAAGAGATTTGATGCTTGGATTCGACCAGTAGCTTAGATAACGAGAGTTGTTATCTAAATTGGCCTATCTCGTAATTACTGCTTGAAATTGGTGATCATTGTCATTAGAATGTTTGGATGTGTCTATTCGTAGTGCAGTCGCGTCATTGTTCGATGTCGTCGTTGTGTGAAGTAGGGGTGCTGTCTTTCATTATTCGATATTCGAGCTTGCTGCATAGACAGTGGTTGAGGTTGCCGCAGTAGTAAGTATACTAAGGGTGATCTGTCTTCATTTCGTTCCTTGAGAGTGCGATTACGGTACGAGTTAAGAGTTCGAGTAGTCGCCAGGCGCTCCACTACGACTGGACTCTTCTTAAATCAGATAGCGATCCGCAGTCATTACATCGACTGTGAAATTAAAAACTCAAGCTAATTAAAGCTGTAGTGGTCGATTGGTTCGCCCAAGTATTTTGGGCGGCAGGAAGCTATAGGCCTGCATTAACGGCATGGCGACGTTGGTACAGTACGATCCATTGTCGTTGTAAGTTCGATCTTGGGTACCGCCAGTCGGCTCGTTACAATACCTCACGTGGCTGCATTGAAGTTTCATGTTAATACACAGCGTATAGTTTAGATCAGTGCTTTAGGTTTACTGTATTTACTACCTACAGTCGCTTTTGAGTAAGCACAGTTTCTAGCAAAAGAAACTCTTGACACTAATTTTCAATGGAGAAATTTGTTTTTGTTTTAATAGCCTGTGGCTCTTGCGATCTTAGGCTGTTAGTGAGTAGGGCCTACTCTGCGCAACAGATTTTAGTATTTGTTCAGTCTCCTTGTTCATATTTTGCCTACATTTCAACTTCAGTAGTGCCATTGTTGAGTAATTTTCTTTTTTGGGGGTTTGGAAGTTGTGTTAGTACTTTCTCAGTTATTCCTCACTGCTTCGTTTGTATTTTTGAGATTTTATTCGGTTTTCTTCACAGCTTGTTATGGATAGGGGCTATGCTTGTTGTGAGCGGACACAAGGAGAACTGGCAGCTATTCGTAAACAACTGGAGGCGTTCTTCCCACGTGTCATTCGAGAGTGGAACAAGGGTGCCAGGTAGTGGTACCAGAAGTATCCTCCGCCACACACCTCTAGATGTCTTGTGGAGTATTATGTAGGCGTAACTCTAGCGTATGATTAAATGACGATTACATCCCACATGTAAAACAGTCCCCTATTAGAATCTCTTGGTTGGGACTATTCAGGAGAATATCGTTATCAGGAAAAATAAAACTGGCATTCCATAGCATTCTTTAAATCAGGTAGGTGGTTTAGAAAATTTAAAAGGGAAATGGATAGATTGAAGTTAGATATAGGCTAGTGGGGATTTTTGAAATTCAGTGGCAGGATGAATAGGACTTCTGGTCAGTTGAGTACAGATTTATAAATATAAAATCAAATAGAGGTAACTCAAAAGTAGGTTCTATAATGAACAAGAAAGTAGGAATGAGGGTAAAGTACTATGAGCAGCATATCGAAAACATCATCCTACCCAAAATAAATACAAACAGAATACCCACCACAGTAGTACAAGTTTATATGCCAGACTGCTCCACAAATGTTGAAGAGATTGAAAGAATCCACCATGAGATAAAAAAAAAGAAAAATTATCATGTTGACATACCTCTGTGGGGCTGACCTGCACCTGACGTCTAGCTATCATCCAGCCAGAAACGGCATGGGAGAACAGTTCCGCCATACCTAGAAGGCCGCCCTCGCCTGTGACAATAGCGGGTGGACCACTGCTTCACAAGGCTGACCTTGACATGTCAGCCACTGATCTTGTTTATGGCTAGCTGCTCACCATGCCGGACAACTTCCTTGAGCCGCCAACCTGCCCCCAGAAGACGTCATAGTTCTTCACCAGCGTCTGCAGCTCGTGGTCTAGTGGCTGAATCACGGGGTTCCATGTTCAGTTTCCGGCTGGGTCACGGATTTTCTCCTCCTGGGCACTGGGTACTTCTGTTGTCCTCATCATTTCATCATCATTCGGGAAAGTGGAGAAACTGAACAGTGAAAAGATTGGGAATTTGTACAGGCGCTGATAACGAAGGAGTTGAGTGCCCCACAAATTAAATATCTTTCTCATCATCACTAGTCACTGACTTGCAGAGCTGCCCTACCCTTCCCAGCGAAATGGCGAATTTAGGGCATTATTTCGCAGTGATCTCACCTCACGTACGCTTCTTATACTGTGCATTGACTCTCACCAGCCCCCGCTTCACCCACACTACTCAGGCACCAATTGGTCCAGGGGACTCCTGGACGTTTACCTTGTATCTTCACAGCACTCTTACCAGCATGCCCATCGAATGCCAGGAATCCATCAATATCCAACCTGATCTCGCACTACCCAGCTGGATTACCATCTTTGTCAACTCCCTGCAGACACATACTCCCACTATGCAGCATCAGCGCCCCTGCCACTAGTGCCTTCGCTGACATTGCACCAAGCACCCCTACCACTGAAGCCCCCAGACACTGGTCCTTCACACTATGGCCGAAGACACAATGTGAAACCCACTTGATATGCTGGTACCACCCCCAAACCACTGGCTGTCGATAACACAGGTTTCAGTATCCCCAATGCCAAGGATGCTCGCTCCTCTGCATCCTCTACCATTCCTGCAGCATACACCTGACACATCAGTTTTGCCTCCAGCACCACCAAAGCCATTTATGGCCCTTACATTCCATTGCCTCCTCCAATTCCACAGAAGTGCTGTTTCATGCATTCTCAGTGTTGCACTGTGGACATACCATGACCCCTCCTCTCGCCAGATGCACCAGCTGACAAAGCCATGCCAGTTGAGATCACATGACCTGACTGACCTGATGTGAAATACTGTGTTAATACATGCTGATGTGATGGTGCAGCGACGTAATGGTGCCATGATGGCCAGTGTGAATTGGGCTTTATCTATCTCCCTTTGACGTACATCTCTTCATTTTCTTTGCCAAGTGTGCCAACATGGGGCCAACTTGGTACAGTGTGTTAACTGTAAGACGGCAGAGTTGTGAGGGGAGTGCGGGGAGAGGAGGAAGCAAGCATTGGCTGGCGAGGGGAGGGGAGTGGACCCTTGGGGGGGGGGGGGGGGACAAGGCACACCTACCAGTTGCAGTGCTGGCACTATAATTTGCGCGTCATGCTTACACGAAAGCAGACGAAAGGCTTCTTCTAACCGTAGGCCTACTGGTAGGGGTTGTTGGTGACTCCCTAGATGGGCCAGCAACTGCCTCTTCACTCATTTTGATAATGTTTAGCAGAACTGCACAATAAAAACACGCAGAACAGTACAGTGCAAAACAATAACGAAGCAGACGACAATGGCTACCTTGTACAACACAGTCAGCTACGTAATGTCGGCAGCAGTCTAAACTGCGTGCCTACCGAAGCCTCCCGACATTTACCGACTTCTACCGATTCAGGACTAGGGAGAGGTCTGTCATCTAAAAGTTTACACACTGTACTGTGGTTTCTGTCTCATGTGTTTCTGAGTTCCTGGTTGCATACTCCAATTTAACAAACTTGGAATATCAATTGAATATTACAGCAGTCTCGTGTTAGTATAAAATAACACCAAATGTCTCACATCTGTGTATATTTTACATATGCATACTACAGAATGCAATGTTAATGATACCTGTGAAGCTTTGAGTAGCTAATCAAGTAATGGAGTAATATTGCAACAACAATTTCTTGACACAAATTAAAACAAACAGCACTTTTTTTACATAAAACCTCTGTGTTTTGTAAAAAGTAAGAAAAAGCCTTAAAGATTATACAAAGCAATATATTCGGCACTTAAAGAAATGTTAGTTACGAAATCCAAATTGTAATTAACAACAACATCAAGATTGCTGCTCACTGTATAGTGGAGATGTTGAGTCCATGAGAGACACGACAAAAAGACTGCTAAACAAGTCATCTTTTGGCCAGAAGGCCTTCCTGAATTAGACAACATATGCACACAAATTCATGCAAATCCAGCTTATATGTGACCCCTCTCGCCAGAGTCTGACCTCATCAGACAGGCAGTGGTCATGTGTGTGAATAGTCCTTGCATGAATGTGTGTGGGTATGTTGTCTAATTCAGAACAGTGCCTTCTGGCCAAAAACTTACTTGTTTAGCAGTCTTTTTGTTGTGCCTGTCTGTGATTCAGCATCTCCACTATATGGTGAGTAGGAATCAATCCTTTCCATAATATTATAATTATTTCATCCTGGATTTTCCACTGTTTGATTTGAGAATAAAATCAATATTATTTGTTTTGCATGATTGGGTGTGACGTAACATACTGTTTTGTACAAAAAATAGTAGAACCCAAGATAATTATTGTTGTGTGTTAATTTGGTAATTTATTGCATGTAAAATCACAGTAATAAAAATTAATGTAACTGGCCTTTTAATTACAAGTTTACAAAATGAATTATAAATAGATATCATATGTTGGTATTTTGCCAAAAGACTTCACTTCATAAAAAACCAGCTTACTGAGGATATCAAGCAATACATCTGGGGTTCATGAAAATGTTATCCACAAAAGCCAATTTTGTAATTGAGAAGAAAATCAGTATTCTATATTTTGTAATATTGGATTACATATAAAAGATTATTTTGCACAGTACATTACAAAATTCACAATTACAACCATTATGTATCAATCTGGCAACCTATTTCATGTAAAACTACTGGAGCAAGAACATTTGTAATCAACTTTTTAAACTGTAAGTCATGCAGTTGGCAGTTTCACTAATTACAGTTTCATGTACTTAATTATATATGCATGATTTGCAGAGTCAGAAAGTGAGAGGTTTTGAGATGTTTTAGTTGTTGATGTGAGTTTTGTTATTAGTTCTGGAGTTGAGGAAATTCACAATAAAGGTCAAACAGATTTAAAGTGGTGTTAAGCCTGGATCTCATTAATTATGATTATTCAGGCTGCGAAGACAGATTTACACCCTGATCCTACATGGAGGACTACCAAATATGACAAGAGTATTCCAGCCTACTAAAATTATTCATAGTGACAAATACTTACCACAAACCTCTTAATAACTAGTATTTAAATTATAAGCATTCATACCTGGTTAGTTGACAGTACATCATATGCGGTGGACTAGAGCTGGGATCCTTTTACACTTGTATGGATCTGTGTTTTCTAGTATTGCTTGCCTGGCAAATTTTATGTAACAATTCTGCAAAAGAATTGTTTGATTTTGGCTTCAACAACACCCAAGCAGAAGCAAACAACAAAGTATCAAATGGTCTGAATTATGTACAGCCTGGCACAAAATTCAGAAAAATAACTGTGCACTCTAGAAACTGTGGACTCCAGCATCAGTGAACAGATGTTGTTGTTGTTGTGGTCTTCAGTCCTGAGACTGGTTTGATGCAGCTCTGCATGCTACTCTACCCTGTGCAAGCTTCTTCATCTCCCAGTACTTACTGCAACCTACATCCTTCTGAATTTGCATAGTGTGTTCACCTCTTGGTCTCCCTCTACAATTTTTACTTTCCACGCTGTCCTCCAGTGCTAAATTTGTGATCCCTTGATGCCTCAGAACATGTCCTACCAACCAATCCCTTCTTCTAGTTAAGTTGTGCCACAAACTCCTCTTCTCCCCAATCCTATTCGATACCTCCTCATTAGTTATGTGATCTACCCATCTAATATTCAGCATTATTCTGTAGCACCACATTTCGAAATCTTCTATTCTCTTCTTGTCCAAACTATTTACCATCTATGGTTCACACCCATACATGCCCACACTCCATACAAATACTTTCAGAAATGACTTCCTGACACTTAAATCTATACTCGATGTTAACAAATTTCTCTTCTTCAGAATCGCTTTCCTTGCCATTGCCAGTCTACATTTTATATCCTCTCTACTTTGACCATCAATAGTTATTTTGCTCCACAAATAGCAAAACTCCTTTACTACTTTAAGTGTCTCATTACCTAATCTTATTCCCTCAGCATCACCCGACTTAATTCGACTACATTCCATTATACTCATTTTGCTTTTGTTGATGTTCATCTTATACCCTCCTTTCAAGACACTGTCCATTCCGTTCAACTACTCTTACAAGTCCTTTGCTGTCTCTAACAGAATTACACTGTCATCGGTGAACCTCAAAGTTTCTCTTTCTTCTCCATGGATTTTAATACCTACTCTGAATTTTTCTTTTGTTTCCTTTACTGCTTGCTCAATATATAGATTGAATAACATCGGGGAGAGGCTACAACCCTGCCTCACTCCCTTTCCAACCACTGCTTCCCTTTCATGCCCCTCGACTCTTACAATTGCCATCTGGTTTCTGTACAAATTGTAAATAGCCTTTCGCTCCCTGTATTTTACCCCTGCCACCTTTAGTTTTGAAAAAGAGTATTCAAGTTAACATTGTCAAAAGCTTTCTGTAAGTCTACAAATGCTAGAAATGTAGGTTTGCCTTTCCTTAATCTTTCTTCCAAGATAAGTTGTAAGGTCAGTATTGCCTCACGTGTTCCAACATTTCTACAGAATCCAAACTGATCTTCCCCGAGGTCGGCTTCTACCAGTTTTTCCATTTGTCTGTAAAGAAGTTGCGTTAGTATTTTGCAGCTGTGACTTATTAAACTGATAGGTTGGTAATTTTCACATCTGTCAATACCTGCTTTCTTTGGGGCTGGAATTATTATATTCTTCTTGAAGTATGGGGGTATTTCACCTGTCTCATACATCTTGCTCACCAGATGGTAGAGTTTTGTCAGGACTGGCTGTCCCAAGGCTTTCAGTAGTGCTAAATGGAATGTTGTTTACTCCCAGGGCCTCGTTTTGACTCGGGTCTTTCAGTGCTGTGTCAAACTCTTCATGCAGCATCATATCTTCCATTTCATCTTCATCTACATCCTCTTCCATTTCCATAATATTGTCCTCAAGTACATCGCCCTTGTATAGACCCTCTATATACTCCTTCCACCTTTCTGCTTTTACTTCTTTCCTTAGAACTGGGTTTCCATCTGAGCACTTGATATTCATACAAGTGGTTCTCTTTTCTCCAAAGGTCTCTTTAATTCTCCTGTAGGCAGTATCTATCTTATGCCTAGTGAGATAAGCCTCTACATACTTACATTTGTCCTCTAGCCGTCCCTGCTTAGCCATTTTGCACTTCCTGTCGATCTCATTTTTGAGATGTTTGTATTCCTTTTTGCCTGCTTCATTTACTGCATTTTTATATTTCTCCTTTCATCAACTAAATTCAATATTTCTTCTGTTATCCAAGGATTTCTACTAGCCCTCGTCTTTTTACCTACTTGATCCTCTGCTGCCTTCACTACTTCATCCCTCAAAGCTACCCATTCTTTTTCTACTGTATTTCTTTCCCCCATTCCTGTCAATTGTTCCCTTATGCTCTCCCTGAAGCTCTGTACAACCTCTGGTTTAGTCACTTTATGCAGGTCCCATCTCCTTAAATTCCCACCTTTTTGCAGTTTCTTCAGTTTTAATCTACATTTCATAACCAATAGATTGTGGTAAGAGTCCACATCTGCCCCTGGAAATGTCTTTCAATTTATAACCTGTTTCCTGAATCTCTGCCTTACCATTATATAATCTATCTGAATCCTGTCAGTATCTCCAGGCTTCCTCCATGTATATAACCTTCTTTCATGATTCTTGAACCAAGTGTTAGCTATGATTAAGTTATGCTCTGTGAAAAATTCTACCAGACGGCTTCCTCTTTCATTTCTTACCCCCAATCTATATTCTCTCCCTTTTCCTACTCTCAAATTCCAGTCATCCATGACTATTAATTTTTCATCTGTGTTCACTACCTGAATAATATCTTTTATCTCATCATACATTTCATCAATTTCTTCATCATCTGCAGAGCTAGTTGGCATATAAATAGTAGACCTGGGCTTTGTGTCTATCTTGGCCACAATAATGCGTTCACTGTGCTGTTTGTAGTAGCTTACCCGCACTCCTATTTTTTTATTCATTATTAAACCTACTCCTGCATTACCCCTATTTGATTTTGTATTTATAACCCTGTATTCACCTGACCAAAAGTCTTGTTCCTCCTGCCACAAACTTTACTAATTCCCGCTATATCTAACTTTGACCTATCCATTTCCCATTTAAAATTTTCTAACCTACCTACCCAATTAAGGGATCTGACATTCCATGCTCCGACCCGTAGAACGCTAGTTTTCTTTCTCCTTATAATGACGTCCTCTGTAGTAGTACCTGCCCGGAGATCCAAATGGGGGACTATTTTACCTCCGGAATATTTTACCCAAGAGGACGCCATCATCATTTAACCATACAGTAAAACTGCATGCCCTCGGGAATAATTACGGCTGTAGTTTTCCCTTGCTTTCAGCCATTCGCAGTACCAGCACAGCAAGGTCATTTTGGTTAGTGTTACAAGTCCAGATCAGTCAATCATCCAGACTGTTGCCCCTGCAACTACTGAAAAGGCTGCTCCCCCTCTTCAGGAACCAGATGTTTGTCTGGCCTCGCAACAGATACCCCGCCATTGTGGTTGCACCTACGGTACGGTCATCTGTATCGCTGAGGCACACGAGCCTCCCCACCAACGGCAAGGTCCATGGTTCATGGGGTGGGGGGGATGAACAGATAAGTTCCAATTTTTCCACCTACTTTTATGCCTGGAGTCAAGTGTTTATCAGGAACTATGCATGTGAAGTTTAATTATCAGTGTGTTATGCCTACATAATCATCACAAACAAGCAGGAATCAGATGACAACATGTTCACAGAGAATGATCCAGGTTCTCATGCAAATTACAAAGGGTTGTTTTCAAATAAGAATGACTTTACTAGCACGCCACTGCTAGGGGCAAGTGAAATTTTATTTGTGCAGTTTAAGAAAATGTTTGCTGAAATAAGGAATGACCTAAGCAACAATATTGACCTGTCACAAACCGAGATAGGACAGAAAATGAAAAATGGATTAGCCTCTACAAAACAAGAGCTAAGACAGCAGATAGGACAACATAGGACAACAAATTGAAGAAGATGAATCAGACTCTACACAACAAGAGCTAGAACAGCAGATAGGACAACAGATGAAAAGTCAATTAGAAGATAACAAAACTGAACTCAAAAATGAAATAGAAAATTGAATTGATGAAAAAAATTGCAAAATTATTTCTCAGTTAAAAAGAACACAGACAGAAAACAACTGCACTCAAGTCATGGAAATGAGTGAATAAATTAATGCACTGAAAGCTACTATTGAGTTTTGTCAGTGACAGCCCAGTGCACATGTGGAAGTAGTAGAAAGTTGAATTGACAACACGGAATAAGATTTGTCATAAAAAATCACAAAGAATACAAAAAATTGAGAATTTATACAAGTTTGAAAAAGTAGAAAAATCAAATTTGATTGTAAATATTGAGAATTTGTACAAGTTTGTAAAACAAGAAAATTCTAATTTGATAGTAAAGACTGTTCAAGACTAGATAATCTTCAGAAAAAAAATGTAAATTTCTACAAAGGGAACTCTTATCAGCAAAGTTCTACTATTAATAGCAATATTAATGAAGTAGAAAAATGTAACAACTACTTTTACACTTGCAAAATCAATGTACTAGATTTAAATAAAAAATTTGTAGAACTACAAGAAGGTATAACTCAGAGAAGTTTTGGCAGTAGCTGTGCAGACATGTGGGCAAGCATTCTGATCAAAAGTTTTTCAGCAGATGGAAAGTTCCATCCAACAAACATTTTACATCACTGTTGCAATAATTTTCTATTTTAAATGGCAGAAACGTTTAAAATAAAATTCATGAAAATGTGGTTAGATGGGGAAGCACCTTCATGGACCAATTAGAATACTAGTACAAGTATGTTGTATAGTGATTTTGAGAAAACGTTATTAGACAAATTTTGGTCAGAATCAGAACAGGCCAGGATTAAAAGTGAATTTCTGAATGGACCACTGTACAAAGAGAGTGATGGGGTATGAACATTTTCTGTAAAATAAAATTAAGGAGATTAATTTATTTAGACAAACCTTTTGATGAATTAACACAAATAGAGGAGAATCAGAACTTTTGTGGAAACCATGGGCGAAGAGAAAATGGAAATTATAATCATGAATACCGTTGGGGGGGGGGGGGAGGGGGGGGGGGGGAGAAATAGAAGAAATTTAAATTGAAAATTGAAATGATAGAAACACAAATGGGAACAGGGAATTTGAATGCAGATATTGGCCACTAAAAGAAATTAATAGGCAACAGAACAAGCAGAGGTCAAGGAAAGAGACCTTTAAACTGAATGATATCCCACTGCGAGCCTGTCAGTTTGGGGTGAGGAATTGTATCCAGAATCAGGCTAGTCACAACAGAGTGAGATACTGTGAGAGGAAAAGATCAGAGCCATTGGAGGGGGTCATCTTATCACAGTAATTGGAGGGCACATCGGGTGAGCAGAATTGACTTTGGCAAGAAATTCTGGGAGGCTATAAATAAGGATGTAAGCAACAGAAGGAACAATAATCAAGAGTGTCTTGAGGAGGTACAATTAGATGATGAAACTGTCAAGGATTTGTATAATCAGTGCAAAAACATGGGTAATCAGGAAAAAATTACTTCAGATAGAAACTTTGATCAATTTGGATTAGGTAGATTAATGGGTAACAAAGAGGGTAGTCTAGATAAGTGAACTGATGACACTAATACTGTTACCAGCAGGGCTGATGATCATGTAGAGGGAGACAAAGAACAGCCACTATTGAAAAATGGTAGTGATAATGCTGTCAGGGCTGATAATAATGTAGATAATTTTTCCCGAGGGCATGCAGTTTTACTGTATGATTAAATGATGATGGCATCCTCTTGGGTAAAATATTCCAGAGGTAAAATAGTCCCCCATTCGAATCTCCAGGCGGGGAGTACTCAAGAGGACGTCGTTATCAGGAGAAAGAAAACTGGCGTTCTATGGGTCGGAGCGTGGAATGTCAGATGCCTTAATCAGGCAGGTAGGTTAGAAAATTTAAAAAGGGAAGTGGATAGGTTAAAGTTAGATATAGTGGGAATTAGTGGCGTTTGGTGGCAGGAGGAACAAGACTTTTGGTCAGACGAATACAGGGTTATAAATACAAAATCAAATAGGAGTAATGCAGGAGTAGGTTTAATAGTGAATAAAAAATAGGAATGCTGGTAAGCTACTACAAACAGGATAGTGAACGCATTATTGTGGCCAAGATAGACACAAAGCCCACACCTACGACAGTAGTACAAGTTTATATACCAAGTAGCTCTGTAGATGATGAAGAAATTGAAGAATTGTATGATGAAATAAAGGAAATTATTCAGATAGTGAAGGGAGACGAAAATTTAATAGTCATGGGTGACTGGAATTTGGTAGTAGGAAAAGGGAGAGGAGGAAATGTAGTAGGTCAACACGGGTTGAGTGTAAGAAATTAAAGAGGAAGTTGTTATAACATCAAGTCGAACACTTATATTTCAAAAGATGACACAATACATGTAAATCACAGAGCGAATAGACCATGTAAGGCTTGTGTACACAGTAACGGTCAAATCTGCACTGAGTCCAAGTCTAGCGGACGCTCGCCGGCTGGCCGCTTAGGTGGCGCAGCTGCTGCATGGCTGGCAGACAGTGCCGCATGTAGAGGATGCACGTAATTGCGTGGCGGCACTTTGAATGATTGGCGCGTCACAACACTTTTCCCCCCTTTGAAAGTTTTGCACTGGTCTTGATGGAGGTGGCCTGTAGATGGCTAACGTCCATAGGCGTTGTTTGACTGGCTCGAAGTCTCGAGGAGGAGGCTTCCCATACGGACAGAAGTGTCCCCCATGATAACGGGTCGAGATGACAGGAGACATAGGGGTCGAATCAGCTGGGGCCCCGTGCACCAATCTGCCCATTGCGGCAAGTCCAGTTGATATAACAGGAGACATGGGCAATGTGTCAGCGTCCGTAGGAGAAGGAGGCAAGTAGAATTGCTCCAACAGATGGTGGTCATCACATTCCTGCATGGGCACGTCTCCTGGTGGCGTCCGTTTTTGTGCTGGCACTGAGATGACAGTGAGAGGGCTTCATTGTGAGTAATGAGAGATGCCAAGATCCCGAGCATCAGGTAGAGCTGAAGGTGGTGTAGTGGCATCCGGAACATGCGTTGCCTGCACCCGAGGCCGAAGCTGGTCCGAATGACGCACTGTAACACCCGGGACTGTCTGGATTTCATACAGGCGTCAGCCACAGTGTCGTAAGATGTGGCCCAAACTCCATTTTGGCCTGCTACCTTATCTCTGTACCCATACAAGGTCGCTGGCAGTGAACCGGCAAGCGAAGGTACCCGCGGCCGTGAGGTGGAAGGCCACAGAAGATGAAGTAGCGTGTGGGGCTGTCGGCCATGTAAGAGCTCAGCCGGGCTATGGTCGCCCATGGGGGTGAAACGGTAAGAAGCCAGAAATTGGAGAAGCGCATCATCAGCAGCAGAAGAAGTCAGGAGCTTCCCCATCTGAGCCTTAAATGTGCGGACCAGTTGTTCAGCCTCACCGTTAGATTGCGGATGGAACGGAGGGGCCGTGACATGCATGACGCCGTGACGAGCACAAAAATCCACAAATTCGGAAGAGGCAAAATGCGGACCATTATCAGTAACAAGAGTAGAGGGAAGGCCTTCCAAAGAAAAAATGCGGGTGAGAGCACTTGTGGTTGCTGCGGTGGTAGGCGTCGTGCAACGGACAATGAAAGGAAAGTTAGAGTAGGAGTCAATTACGAGTAGCCAATAAGTACCTAAAAAAGGTTCCGCGAAGTCAGCATGAATGCACTCCCAGGGCCTCTCAGGCGAAGGCCATGGTGACAAAGATGACTTCAGTGTGGCAGCCTGTGACGCACAAGGGCCGCAGGCAGCGACCATGTGTGCTATTTCAGAGTTGATGCCAGGCCAGTACACATGACGGCGCACCAGAGATTTTGTGCGAGAGACACCCCAGTGCCCTTGGTGAAGGAGGCGCAAGACCAAAGCATGCAAAGACACAGGTACGACGCGGTGAAGCATTGTCGGTGGAAAGGAGGATAACACCATCCCTAGCCGTGAGCCGGTAACGCAAAGCGTAGTAGCTCCGCAATGGATCAGAAGTCTTAGCGGATGGACGATCTGGCCAACCCTTCTGAATACAGCATAAAACCCAGGAGAGGGTAGGATCAGAACCCGTAGCAACCACCAGCCAGTCCCCAGTGATGGGGAACCCATCCACAAACCACTGCTTGGCAACATCCAGGTGGAAACTCAAAAGTTCGTCCCTATTGAATGCCAGATCAGGACCCATGGGAAGGCTAGACAGTGCATCAGCATTGGCATGTTGAGCTGCCGGCCAGAAATGAATTTCATAATTCAAATGAGACAAGTAACGAAGCCAATGTTGGAGGCGGTGTGCAGCCTTGTTGGGAAGCGACGTTGATGGATGAAACAAGGAAACAAGTGGTTTGTGGTCCGTAACAAGATGAAATTTGGATCCATAAAGAAAAACACCAAACTTATGAAGAGCATAAATAATGGGCAAAGCTTCTTTTTCAATTTGAGAATACTCTCGTTGGGCATCCAGGAGCGTTTTGGTGGCATAAGCAATGGGTTGTTCAGAACCGTCAGAAAAATGGTGCGCAAGGACTGCACCAACCCCATATTGAGAGGCGTCCATGGCCAGAACGAGATGTTGGCCAGGTCGATAAGCAGCCAGGCACAGGGCCTGTTTCAGCATAGTCTTCAATTTCTGGAAAGCCGCATCGTGTGATGCGGTCCAGTGAAAGGTACGTTTTTATGCAACAGGCGATGCAACGGCTGAGCCACCGAAGCAGGAGACAGTAAAAACTTGTGATAGTATGCTATTTTCCCCAAGAAGGTCTGCAGTTCCTTAACAGATGTAGGGCGAGGAAGGGCATCGATCACAGCGACAGTTTGCTGAAGCGGATGAATACCATCCCGAGACAGTTGAAACCCCAAGTAAATGATAGATGCCTGAAAAAATTTTGATTTCTGAAGATTACACTTAAGACTGGCAGTCTGTAAGACATGAAAAAGTGTAAGGAAATTCTGAAGACGTTCTTCAGTGGTGGAGCCAGTGACAACGATGTCGTCCATGTAATTGATACACCCAGGGACAGGGAGCAGTAATTGTTCCAAGAATCGCTGAAAGACAGCAGGGGCACTAGTAATCCCGGATGGCAATCGTTGGTATTGATAGAGGCCGAAAGGCATGTTAAGGACCAGAAACTTCTGGGAAGCAGCGTCGAGAGGAAGTTGATGATAAGCTTCTGACAGGTCAATTTTAGAAAAATACTGGCCTCCAGCGAGTTCAGTGAACAGTTCTTCAGGTCATGGCATAGGGTAAGTGTTGATGAGGCATTGAGCATTGACAGTGGCTTTGAAATCGTCACAGAGACGAATATCACCATTTGGCTTAGTAACGACAACGACAGGAGAGGACCACTCACTGCAAGTGACAGGAAGCAAGACCCCGGAAGAAGTGAGACGATCCAGCTCCTGTTTTACTCAATCACGAAGGGCCACAGGAATGGGCCAAGCCCGAAAAAACTTAGGCCGAATGGTGGGTTTGAGCATGATATGAGCTTCAAAATTGTTTGCACGGTCTAACCCAGGAGAAAAAAGGGACGAAAATGTCGTCTACAAGGAATCCAATTGAGCATAAGGAATGGCATCAGAGATGATATTGACAGAGTCATCTATGGTGAACCCAAAAACGCGAAAGGCATCGAAACCAAAAAGATTTTCCGCGTTGCTATGGTCGACCGCAAATATGGGAACAGCGCAAACGACGGATTTGTAAGATACCTCAGCATCAAATTGTCCCAAGAGAGAAATCTTCTGTTTATTGTACGTACGTAATTGCCTAGTGACAGGTGATAGGGGACGAGAATCCAACTGAAGATACATCTGAGAATTGATGATAGTTGCTGCAGAACCAGTGTCCACCTGCATGCAAACATCTCAACCAAGTATTTGGACCATGAGGAATGACTTCCCTGAAAGGGAAGAAGTACAATTGACAGACAACACAGAATCAGAATCAGCATCATGTTCATGAACATCATGTATGCGGTCAGATTTGCAAACGGATGACACATGACCCTTCTTTTTGCAGTTCTGACATACGGCCCAACGTTGTGGACAATCCTCCCGTGAATGTTTCGTAAAACACCGCGGACATGATGGAAGTTGCCGGGGGTTTTGCTGCAGTTTCTTAGAGGTTTGTTTACGGTTAGGCTGAGGCTGTGCTCGGGAGCATACTGCGGCCACATCGGCCGGCAGGGACACGCCACATGCTTCATCAACAGCGCACAAAGGTTGTATTTCCCCAATGTCACCCCACGCCACTATTTGCACTCCAGCGGCGTGAGAAATTTCAAAAGACTGCACGATGGATAGGACTTCATTGAGAGCCGGATTTGCCAACTGAAGGGCATGTAGCCTCACTTCTTTGTCGGGCACTGACTGGATAATAGCATCCCATACCATGGAATCGGCATAGGATTCTTTGTGAATGTTAGTAACAAATTGACACTTGCAACTGAGGCCATGAAGTTCAGCAGCCCAAGCGCGACAGGATTGATTTGGCTGTTGACAATGATAAAAGGCAACACGAGAGGCTAACACATGTGTTTGCTTATAAAAATATACGGACAGAGTGAGCACATTTCAGCAAAAGACCAAGAGGATGATCTTTCAAAGGAGCCAATTGCAACAACAATCGATACAGTTGAGATGAAATCTATGAAAGGAACAGAGACTTACATGTTTGTTCGTCCGCAACAAGTGCCGTCGAAGACATTTTTCGTAATCAGACCAGTCTTCCGCCGTCTCATCAAAAGGAGGAAAAGGAGGTATAGACAATGACGAGAAACGCCCTGCATTGGATGCCGCGATGAAATCATGGACGATAAATAGTTTGGACAAGAAGAGAATAGAAGCTTTTGAAATGTGGTGCTACAGAAGAATGCTGAATATTAGATGGGTAGATCACATAACTAATGAGGAGGTATTGAATACGATTGGGGAGAAGAGGAGTTTGTGGCACAACTTGACTAGAAGAAGGGATTGGTTGGTAGAACATGTTCTAAGGCATCAAGGGATCACCAATTTAGTATTGGAGGGCAGCATGGAGGGTAAAAATCGTAGAGGGAGACCAATAGATGAATACACTAAGCAGATTCAGAAGGATGTAGGTTGCAGTAGGTACTGGAAGATGAAGAAGCTTGCACAGGATAGAGTAGCATGGAGAGCTGCATAAAAACATTCTTGGGACTGAAGACCACAACAACAACAACAACAATGATGATGATAGCAGTGAAGATAATTTTAAATGGGAATTAAGTGGAATAATTTATGTTAATTAGTGGTGATGAGGCAAGTTGTATCAGTAAAGACACTGAAAATATAGAACATGGGAGTCGGATTCCACTAGTGAAGCTTATGAATACATCAATTGGTAGGGGGGGGGGGGGGGGGATGAAAACAAAAATGGTATTGCATGTGAGTTTCCTATGGTAGTTTGGGATAATTACAAAGATCCAAATGATAATAAAGTGAATGAAAACAAGATAAAAGTGTTTTGTGAAAAGTTTCATCCTAATTCAGTAGAAAATCCAAGTCACCAACCATGTGATGAAGAGAATTATGAAGAAATAAATCAACCTGTGCGTGAGAATTCTGTCAGTCAAGAGATAATGTGGTGCAGCTGAAAGTAATTTACAAACAGAAAGGGAAAAATCTATAGAAAAGCATGGGATTATCAAAACTGAAAATTGGGAAGGAAAGTGTCTTATCTACACAGCTAGTCCTACAAGTGGTATACTGGAAAAATTAAGGAAAATTAGGAATGAAAGTATCTTATCCACAGAGCTAGTCCTATGTGTGGTATATTTGAAAAATTAAGGGATAAAATAAAACACAGCTCTGACTTTGTTTAATTACCTGTTATTGGCATAAGGATAAAAGGAGCAATGGGTAAGACTTTGAACGGGAAAGTACTATTTGCCTTTTCTATTAATGATGTACAGTTTACATAGGTCAGTTTACAAAGGAACAATGAGTAAGCCTTTGAACGGGCAAGTACTATTGGCCTTTTCTATTAATGATGTACAGTTTACACAGGGTGGCCTAGTGCTTCCTGATTTATGGAAATGATCTTTTGGGGATGAAGTGGATATTGAAAACAGAGGTAGGTTTTAATTGGACCAACAAGTGACTAATGTTTGATGGCTCAAAAATAAAAATCACTTCAGAAACAAATTTCATTATTCAAATCTGTATAGTCACTAATATACAGGCAGGGAGGTACGTTTTACTGATAGAAGTGGATACTATAGTGATCATAATAATAATAATGAGGAAGAATTTAGTGATATGAGGGTAATCCCAAAAGTAAGGTCTCCTATTTTTTTTATAAGTACAGAGACCTGTTTATTTCTACCATAGTTTATATCAGTTTACAATTTGAACATTTATCTATTTTTTGACATAATCACCATTTCTGTCGATGCATTTCTGTAGACGTTGTGGCAGTTTTTGTATGCCCATGTCATACCAGCTCACCGCCAAGCTGTTCAGAAAGTTATGAACCTCTTCTTTCACCTCATTATCGGAGCTGAATTGCTTTCCAGCCAAATGTTCATCAGGGAACAGGTGATAGTCACTGGGCGCCAAGTTAGGACTGTATCAGGTGGGTGATTATGTTCCACTGAAACTGTTGCAGGAGAGCAACAGTTTGCCGAGTGATGTGTGGATGAGTGTTCTCATGGAGCATGTGTACACCCTTGCTCAACATTCCTCTTCTCCGGTTCTGAATTGCCCGTTTGAGGTTTTGCAGAGTCTCACAGTACTTGTGAGTGTTAATTCAGCTCCGATGACAAGGTGAAAGAAGAGGTTCATAACTTTCTAAACAGCATGGCAGTGAGCTGGTATGACATGGGCATACAAAAACTGCCACAGCATCTACAAAAATGCATTGGCAGAAATGGTGATTATGTCGAAAAATAGCTAAATGTTCAAACTGTAAACTGATGTAAACCATTGTAGAAATAAACAGGTCTATGTGCTTATAAAAAAATAGGAGACCTTACTTTTGGGATTACCCTCGTAGTATAGTGATGTAGTAGAAGCTAAGTTGAAAGAAGCAGAAAAGTTAAGTCCTGAACTAAAAGATCAATGAAAAGAATTACTGTGGGAGTACTCACTGTTAAAAAATTTAAAAGTACTATCTATCCCCTCACTTTACATATATGAGATGGTGGTGTTCCTATATAGAAATCAACATACACTAGACAATTTCCGTTTTGACCACAACTACAGCACTCGCCACAGAGATAACTTCAAACTTCCAACACATCGTTTAAAACTTTATGCCCAAACGCCAGAGTATATGGGGTTAAAAATTTTCAATAAAATAAAAGACAGTGATATATTTAAAATGGAGATTGGTTCACTGAAAAGATTGCTCTTTACTCTACTGGTAGAAAAGTGTTATTATTCTGTCGATGAATTCATTGAGGACAGCTTCACAATCTGAACACAGGGATTGTAATACATTTATTATTTTATGTACATGTGTAGATGAAACTTAGAAATGTAAAATATAATGTAAACTTTTGTATTTCTCTTAAAAAAGTGAAAAAAGTTTCTTTTGTAAACCTTGACGTGTCTCCTGTACATCAAATCAAATGATTTGAAAATTGTATGTAATGAGATGAATAAACCACATAACATAACATAACATATGAGGTTTTTGATGACAGACCAGGGGAAGTAAGAACATGAACTAATATTAGAAAATAATGAACCTTTCCTTATTAAATCTTTGGAGTACTAATTTCAAAGAGAAAGGCTGTAAAAAATTAACTTCTAAAAATGGAGAGTTGGCAGATAATCAAGAGGAGTGACAATGAATATAATAATCTCCTAGTTCTAGTTACAAAGTAAGATAGGGTTCACTACTGGTTTTAGATTCAAAACACTTAAACTGAAGAATTGCTGCACAAATTTGAACATATAAAATTCATGAGTAGTTTAGATCTTACTTCTAGTTACCACAAGAACATAACTCGAGAAAGTGCATTGAATTTCTGCATGGGGGAGCAGGTGCTGCCAGTATTGTGTGCACCTTCTGGACTCAACATTTCTGAAGCCAAATTCATATCTGCATTAGTTTTTATATTCTGGAGAGAACTATTGGTAAAACTAACCATGCATGTAGATGACATATTAATTACTGGTAGAAGCTGGAAGGAGCATTTTCACATATTAATGGAAGTTTGTAATAAATTAAGACAGGGAGGCATGTCACTGGGGAAAAAAAAAAAAAAAAAAAAAACCAGATTTGCTGTGAAACAGCTCAAATATTTGGGCTACAGCATTTCAAAAAAGGGACTTTGCCTGATGAAGAAAACCTTAAAGCTATCACTAAGTTCCCTGCTACAAAAACAAAGAAACAACTAACGTCATTTTATGGTATTTGCCTGTATTATAGGTAATTTATCAGTGTATAGGCTTTGAATGCACCTTGCTTAAATAACCTGCTTAAGAAGAATATTGTGTGGGTTTGGGATAAAGATTGTCAAGAAGCTTTTGAGAATATCAAGAAGCTATTATGAACAGCAGAATCTTGTATCAACCTGGCTTGACTGTATCATTTTGTAATATGTCTGACAGTAGTGATTATGGTCTTGGGGCACATTTTTCCAAGAAACAGTTGTTAATGTGAAGATAGAACACAAGTCAATATTTTTGCAAGTAGAATATTGCAGAAACACAAAAAATCATATACTGTCACAGAGAATGACCTGTTAGCTATTTATTGGGCAGTTACAAAATTTAAAATTGTAGAATACACTAGCCATATGGTTTGATATATATACAGGTAAGCAAATTGCAGCATACTAGAATAACTAACTGGGCTCTTTTCCTTCAACAGTTTATGTGAACGGGATTGGTAATCAGGATATAGAAAACTTAATTCCTGTATATGTCGTAGCTCGTATATATTTACACTTGACACTGCATCTGTACAGAATGGAGTATAACAAAGAACTGACAAAAGTAAAGTTAAGATGGAGGCTCGACAGAGCACTTAGTGTTCACAGATATTAAGTTTCATGGTCAATATGAACTATCAACGCCACACAGCCCCCCCACAGTACGGAGTACTACAGATGTCCAAGGGTGAGGACATGCGGGCATCAACGTCGGTGGAAATATTGTGCACGTAGGCAGGCACACCACAGGTACTTCCATCTCTAAAGAGGTGGTTTGTGCGGGCAGAGCAGTGAGAGGAAGGTCCACTTTGTAGTCAGTCAGCCACCGTGGCCGGATGAGATGGCGGGCAGCCCGGGAGTAAGCGGGCAGGGCAGTTGACGGCGTGGTGGAGGCATGTGTGGCCCTTAAGTCAATCGAGCTGTCCGTAGAAATGAAAGCACTTAGAGATGCTCAATCACACTCGCAAGGGAGTATGAGGTTGTGTGCAATGTTGCTGTGTAAGGGACCGTCCAATGTCAGGACCTTGGTATCTGTCAAAAGAATGTGCACTTGGTCTTTGAACGTCACTATAGAAACATTGTTCTCTAGGTGCGGTGGCACGCTGCAGGAAAAACTAATAGTAGGTGTGCGTGTCTCCGACATTGGAGGTGAAGGCTCAAAACCAGTGCAGGGTGAAACGGGACGAGGTCGGGAAACCAGCGAATGGTGGCAAACAGTCTTCAGCGGAAGAGGTGTGCAGTGAGTTTGATGGGAGCACATTTTCATTCTCGATCAAGGATGGATCATCTGCAGAGTCCAACTGTGGCAGTCAGGGTTGATGAAAGCTGGTTTCAGGTGATGCGGAGAAACTGTCTGTGTGCGGTCTTTAATCATGACATCAAAAGCTGTGTCCCCCTGCTGCAAGACCTTTTAGGGGTCAAGGTAAAGAGATTGAAGAGGCTGCCTGACCGCATCATCACGCAGCATAACGTGGGAGCAGTCGGAGAGTGTGCTGGGAACATAAGTCTCGGGCAGTGAGTGACTGATGGGTGGTGCAAACGCGTTTGTTGAAAATGCGTGCGCATCCAGCTAATGAAATCTGGTGAGGGGGAAAGATCCTCGTTAACCTGGGGAAGATTAAGTTCCCCCAGTAGGATTGGATTCTCACCAGAAACAAATTCGGATAGAGTCCCCTGTAGGTCAGGTTTATAGGTCGAGCATAGACCAAGTAGCACTCACAGGAGAGCTTCTGACCAGAGACAATCACAGCATCGAAGGGCCGTCTTGAGGGTGCGGTGCCATGTCTCCATCAGCCCATTGCTTTGTGGGTGATAGGCAGTAGTGTGTATTTTTTTAATACTGTAGATATTGCAGAGGATGGTGAAAAGGGAGGATTCGAACTGTTGACGCTGATTGCTGGTGATAGTGGTCGGGCACCCGAAACGATTGATCCACGGGCCAATGAAAGCGTTGGCTACTGTCTCGACAGTAATGTTAGGGAGAGGGACAGCCTCAACCCAGTGAGACAAATGGTCGGTAGTTGATAAGATATATCTATGGCCCTCTGAAGGAGGAAGAGGCCTGATCAGATCAATAGGTATGTGACGGAATCGTCCTGCGGGAATGTCGAACTTGCCCAGAGGTGGGGAGGTGTGGTGGCTGATCTTGTTGTGCTGGCAAGCGACGCAGCTGCATGCCCAGGATTGACAGTTCTGTTTGATATTCTTCCAAATAAAACATTCTAACATGAGATGTGTGGTGGCTTGAACACCCGGGTGGGCTAGGTTATGCAGGGCATCGGAAACCTGTCGGCGAAGCCCAGGTGGGAGTAAAGGGTGCAGGGTGCTGGTCGAAGAATCACACCACACCTTGTCAGAAACGCCAGGAAATTTAGCCTTTGTGAAAACAAGTGATAGGGGTCGGGGTGGGTGAGTGTGACAGTGTGAGCTAAAGAAGTCTTCACAGCCTTGAAGGCCTCTAGCATCAGAGCAGTCCAAGAGATGGGTTTGATACCGGAAGTTTGTTTGCCTGATAGTGCATCTGTCAGGGGTCCTGAACAGCAGCGGCGGAAGGCAGATGGCAACGATAGTAATTGATGGTGCTGAGGAAACAGCATAGCTCTTTGTAAGTAGCCAGGGGCGGCAAAGACATGATAGCCTGCATATGAGATTTGGGAGGCTGTATTCTGTCAGCAGAGATGGTGTAACCTAAGAAGGAGACTGACACCTGGCACAACTGAAACTTGTCTTTGTTGACCTTGACACCATTGGAGTTCAAGGTCTGGAGGAATGTAGAAAGATGATTTTCATGTTCCTCCAGTGAGCTACTGAAAACGAGAATGTCGTCCAGATAAGCAAAGCAAAACTTGAACTGTCGCAAGATAGAGTCAATGAAACGTTGCCATGTTTGTGCCACGTTCTTTAGGCTGAATGGCATGAAGTGGTATTGGAATAAACGAAGTGGTGTGATAATAGCCGTCTTAGGAATGTCTTCCGATGCCACGGGAATCTGGTGGTAGGTGCGTTTACGGTCAATAATACTGAAAATTGTGTCGCCTTATAACATATGAATGAAGTCATTGATTTTTGACACTGGGTAATTGTCCATGATGGTTCAAGCGTTTAAGCATCTGGAATTGCTGCACATTCGAAAAGATCCATCATGTTTAGGGACGAGGTGGATTGGTGAAGACCAGTTCTTGTCTGAAGGTTGCAGAACACCTGCCACTGGGTCATGTGGCCGGTGAGTGAGAGAGGTGGAATGTTTACCAACACATGCGGTAGCTGTCCGAGAAGTGGGCGTGGCCGGGATGCGTGCACAACTGTCATTAGCAGCACTGTTTGAAACACATGGCACTTGATGTCGTGAGCACGACAGGGGTGGGGGGTGGGAGCATCACATGCAAGTAAGGTTTGTGGACTAACCTGGCTAGAGTTCAAGCTAGGCTCAGCTGAGCAATATTGTTTAGGTGGTGGCACCATGGACTGCAGTTGCAGAAGCGAGGTAAGAGCCGCGACGGGCTCACTGTAAGTGGATGCGATGCATTGTTTCAGCTTCTCATTGTCCTGGTGGAGTTGTGTCACTGAGTCATATTCTGACAGTAGGTCGGTAATGCAGGTCACAATGTTGCCCGCGAGGGTGGAGCACTCGCGTATGATATCGTATGCTGCGGTGGAAACAGAGCGTTGGACATAGGTGCGGGTGCACGGTATGCAAGTGTTCGTAGGATGGTGGAGCACTGAACCCTCTACAACGTTCAGAGATAGTTCATAATGAGACAAAAAATCCATACCAAGGATTGGTTCATCGATGTCGCCAATGTAGAACGTCCATGGGAAATGTAGAGAAGGAGATGGGGTCACCATAACCTTTACTGAGCCTAAGGTAGGTAATGTCAATGCGTGGACAGTTCGTAGAAGTGACTTCATCTGTGAAGAAGCAAGTGGAGCCATCAAAGTAGGTATGATCAACACATCAGCTCCAGTGTTGACAAGAAAAGCTAGACCCAACGCAATGTCAGTCACATAGAGACGATCACTCGGCCGGGTGGACGAGTGAAGGGAGTGTAATGTAAGAGGACGCCTGTTAGGCTCTCCATAGGACTCAGCGTCTCTTAGTTCCTGCAGTCAGTGTTTGGGTGTTGGCATGGCAACCTAGACTTCTTGGCATCGTTGCCAAACACTTTGTGGTACCAGCAGAAAGGGTGAGGAGGAGGTGGAGACTACGACAGTAGGGGCGGCTTGTCCTCATTGATTTGTTCCGGTAAATAGACCAGTTCGTAAGATGTGTGGGTGGTCCTGGAGTGCTCGGACAATGGAGAGAGTGAGCCAACGCTGCCAGGAGAAGGAGACAATGTGACGGCGGAGTGAGCCTTGCCTCTGCCGGCCAAAGGTCAGTATGCGGGGGCGGCTGTGCCAATGAACAGTGTGGAATGAACCGGCTGATGTTGCTGCAGTAGCAAACACAACTGGTCAGCGATGCACAGGCAGAAGCCTATCGACTCGAATGAGTGTGGTAACAGATGGATCTGTAGATCGATAGGTGGTTTGTCAGACCACACAGCCCATAGCGTGGCGTCAGGCATGGTATGCTCGTTCACAAGCAATTGAAGGTGGTGCCAGAGTTGTGAGGGGGTGCGTTCCCCCAGGTGCACTTCATAGAGAATCTTGATTATTAACTCTTGTGGTGAGCAGGCAAGCTGTTCCATTATAGTCTTCTTTGCAAACTCGTATTTTGGTGCAGTCCGCGACGAAAGGAGCAGCTCACAAATCAAATCCGAGTAGTCGTGAAGGTGTGTGACGAGGCAGAGAAACTTGGAGTTATTGTCAGACACAAGATGTAACTCGAACAGATGCTCGACGAGTGCAAACCACAATGCTGGGCTGCCCACGTATAAGGGCGGTAGCTTCGGCAGGCGGCCAGGAGGGGGTGACGATGGCGGCTTCAGTGTCTCCCGGGGTAGCAGCTGAACGGAGGTTAAGTCAGAGGCTGGTGTGGTAGGCCCAGATTTAAACCAGGCGAGCAAATTCACAGTAGTGGCAGCTGGCATAGTTGACTGTGTGTCATGAACACACAGCGTGGCAGGCACGGACGGTACTGTGGAAACGGGCAGATGGACGGCACACGAGGGGGGCCTGAAAACTGGACCGTGAGTGATGAGTGCTGGATGGAAACGACCCACTTCTGGAACAGTGAGAGAGAGCAGCACGGTAGACACAGGCAGTGCTGTGGGAGTGGCAGGCGGTTGTGCGACTGGAAACAGGGCCCCTGCAAGTGAGGTGGGGGGGGGGGGGGGGGGCAGGGGTTGAGAATGCCACCCGCATGAAACTATCTGATACATAACATGCCTATAGTGCATGTGGCGGGCCACTGAGCTGAGGTAAGGGGTTCATGTTACATGAAAGACTGAATTGTGCATGTTAATTAGATACAACTGGAACACCACGTGCATGGAACGGATACAGTATGGTTTGTAGTAATGGCGACATTGCACACGGCCCAACAGTAACTGATGTAGCATGCCAGTAGGTGGCTAAACACATGTTTGAATGGAGATCATTTTCTTCTTGAAACACTCGATTTGAAGAGACACAATTCTTAATATTGTTCAGTTCTTATTTCACTGTCAGATGGGCATAATCCAGTGACGCGAAGCCTGAGTCCATTGTTCACTCTAATGGCGTAGTTTTTGAGCGTTGTAAACTAATGAGGTTATACATGGCGTTGGTTGAGAACATGAATCACTGTGCGTAAATGATGAATAGGCCGTTGGCGAAGAAATGATGAAACTCAGTGAGAGGAGTTGTGCTTCCACATCTTCGAACAAGGCATTGTCTGACATGGTCATTGCATAGTGCATATAACCTGTTGCATAAACACTGGTGCGGAAGACAGGATACACGAACGAACTGCGGGGTCACCTATATGGGAACGGGATCAGTAATCGGGATACAGAAAACTTAATTCCCATATATGCCATAGCTCATATATATTTACACTTGACACTGCATCCATACAGAATGAAGTATAACAAAGAACTGACTAAAGTAAAGTTAAGATGGAGGCTTGACAGAGCACTTAGAGTTCACAGATATTAAGTTTCGTGGTTGATACAAACTATAGACACCACAAGTTCAACTATACCATCAAATATACCAAAGGGAAGGACAATCTGCACTGTCAAGACTACCAGTGGGGTGGAGGGGGGAGGGTAAATTTGAATATAGCAGTTGGGAATTTCAAAAAGAGTTTAGTTTTTTTGGGAAAAAGGGGTATGAAAAGGTGGAACAATACTATAAGGTATATAAGGGAATATTATTCAGTAGGACAACTGTTGACATTGATATCTGGAAACTATATTGGCCAGAACAATACACTGAAACGTTGAGAAAACATATTCATGAAAGTTTTGGACACTGTGTGACACAAAAGTTAATTCAGAAAATCCAGGAAATTGTTTACTTTTATAACATCACAAAAAGAGTGAGGAAATAACTAGCAACCTGTGACAGATGTGAGAGGATAAAAGTTACCAACCAGACATATAGGGAATTCACGCAAAAAATCTTACTAAAAGGACAGCTGGAAGTTGTTGCTGTGGTTATATATGAAGCTTTGCTCATTTCAAAAGGGGGATTTTCCTATGTATTTTCAATGGTTTATCAGTTTTCCAAATTGATTAGACTATATCCACTCAAAATTGTTTCTAAAACTATCATTCTGAAAATTTGGAGAGGTTATTTTACAAAGCTAGGAAAACAAATGGGATCCTTTCTGATAATGCAATGCAATTTACATCCAAATCTCAGAAATCATTTTTGGAGATGAAAACATTAATTAGTATATACTAAGATCAGCAAACCGCCCACTTAGCAACCCTGTCAAATAATATACACAGGAGTAGGAGATGGGCAGATTGTTTAGAGCCTATTGCCACAAGAACCATACAGGCTGGAGAGAACGTATTGGTGATTTTGAAGATATCCTTAATAGTCCGTGGCACACTTCTGCCAGATTTTGTTCATACAAAATTCTGTATAATAGGAAACCATTTAAATTCCCAGCAGACAAAGAGGGGAAACAGAAAAACAAGGAAAGAACAGTGAGACACCAGAAATGTAATGGAATTAAAACCATATAAACAAACAGCCAACACAAATAACTGGAAGTGAACAGACAGGTCAAAAGAATCTTGTACCATTTGTACATTAAGTAGATGCTACATTATTCTTTTCTTTATGTGACAGTGTGATATCCTCAGGAGCACCCACAGGCTTTATGTGTTAAATGTGTGATTCATGATTTTCTGTACAAAATGGTATTTTATCTTGAATTCAATAATGAAAATAATAATAATAATAAAATGATAATAATAATAAGAATAATAATGTTAATATTCTTCTTACTTTCAATTTGGAT
Source organism: Schistocerca cancellata (assembly GCF_023864275.1). Taxonomy (NCBI): domain Eukaryota; kingdom Metazoa; phylum Arthropoda; class Insecta; order Orthoptera; family Acrididae; genus Schistocerca; species Schistocerca cancellata. Next base: position 615,967,078 of record NC_064631.1, on the reverse strand, counting down.
TTTATAGCTAACATTTCCTTAAGTGCTAAATACATTGCTTTGTATGATCTTTCAGTTGTTTTTTTTTTTTTTCTTTTTTTTTTTTTTTTTTTTTAAGTGAAACACATAGGTTTTAATCACTACTACAAAAATATGCTGCTTGTTTCAAGAAATTACTTTTGAAATACTTTTCTGTTACTTAATTAGCTACTCAAAGCTTCACAGTTAACATTATCATTGCATTCTGCCTTATAGCTTGTGGCAATATGCTTATGCAAAATATATAGAGATGTGAGACATTTGGTATCAGATTGTACACACATCAAAAAAAGTTTTGCATCATCTCGGTTCTGAGAGTTCCAGAACCTGTACAGAAAATTCAAATATGATTGACATAAACATCATTTCCGCCTTTTTATTGCTCATGAAAGCCACACATTGCATGTTGTACCACCATACAACAAGACCTTCAGAGGTGGTGGTCCAGACTACTGTACTCACCGTTACCTCTAACACCCAGTAGCAAATCCTCTTGCACTGATGCATGCCTGTATTCGTCGTGGCATACTATCCACAAGTTCATCAAGGCACTGTTGATCTAGATTGTCCCACTCCTCAATGGTGATTCAGCGTAGATCCCACAGAGTGGCTGGTGGGTCACATCATCCATAAACAGCCCTTTTCGGTCTATCCCAGGCATGTTCGGTAGGGTTCATGTCTGGAGAACATGCTGGCCACTCTAGTTGAGCGATGTCATTATCCTAAACGAAGTCATTCACAAGATGGATACAATGGGGATGCGAATTGTTGTCAATGAAGACAAATGCCTCGCTAATATGCTGCCGATATGGTTGCACTATCAGTAGGAGAATGGCATTTACATATCATACAGCCATTATGGCACCTTCCATGACTGCCAGCGGTGTATCTCAGCCCCACATAATGCCACCCCAAAACAGCAGGGAACCTCCACTTTGCTGCACTCGCTAGCCAGTGTGTCCAAGGCGTTCAGCCAGACTGGGCTGCCTCCAAACATGTCTTCAACGACTGTCTGGTTGAAGGCATATGTGACACTCACTGGTGAAGAGAATGTGATGCCAATCCTGAGCGGTCCATTTGGCATGTTTTTGGACTCATCTGTACAGCGCTGCATGGTACTGTGGTTGCAAAGATGGACCTCACCATGGACTTTGGGAGTGAAGTTGCGCATCATGCAGCCTATTCCATACAGTTTGAGTCAAAACACAACATCCTGTGGCTGCACGAAAAGCATTATTCAACATGGTAGCATTGCTGTCAGGGTTCCTCTGAGCCATAATCCATAGGTAGTGGTCATCCACTGCAGTAGTAGCCCTTCGGCAGCCTGAGTGAGGCATGTCATTGACAGTTCCTGTCTCTCTTTATCTCTTCCAAGTCCGAACAACATTGCTTTGTTTCACTCCAAGATGCCTGGACACTTCCCTTGTTGAGAGCCCTTCCTGGCACAAAGTAACAATGCGGACACTATTGAAACATGTTATTGACCATCTAGGCATGGTTGAACTACAGACAACATGAACCATGTACCTTGTCCCTTGTGGAATGACTGGAACTGATTGCATCACTGGAACTGATTGCCTGTTGGACCTCCTCTGTCTAATAGGTGCTGCTCATGCATGGTTGTTTACACCTTGGGTGGGTTTAGTGATGAATCTGAACAGTCAAAGGGACTGTGTCTGTGATACAATATCCACAGTCAACAACTATCTTCAAGAGTTCTGGGAACGTGGGTGATCCAAAACTTGTTTTGATGTGTGTACATTAATACGTGTTGCTGTACTACTCAGTTAATCTCCCTGGTGTAATGGGAAAAACTATGTAGATCAACTGAACTATAGAAACAGAATAAAAAGTCACACTATGTAGTATGGTATTTCTTATCATATGAAGTCTCTTTGCTTTGTGAACATTGTTATGGTCATAGCATACAGTTTACCACTTTAGTGAAATCATAAATTATGGTTTAGTCTCTCTTGAAACTGTACAAATACTTTATTCTACATCATAATAGAAACTGATAAATGAAGATTGTTTTAAACTATCAAATGTTGAATGCTTAACAATGTATATTCTACTCTTTACTTAACCTGAAAAGATTGGATAGTGATTATGGTGAGAAATAATTTTGATAGCTGGATAGGGTTAAGAGAAGAAATGAAAATAAAAGAAGAATGCTGTGTAGCTAATTAAGTAACAGAAAAGTATTTCAAAAGTAATTTCTTGAAATAAGCAGCATATTTTTGTAGTTTGATTAAAACCTGTGTGTTTCATTTAAAAAAAAAAAAAACAAAAACAAAAAAAACTGAAATATCATACAAAGCAATATATTTAGTACTTAAGGAAATGTTAGCTATAAAATCTAAATTGAAAGTAAGAAGAATATTAACATTATTATTCTTCTTATTATTATCATTTTATTATTATTGTTATTTTCATTATTGAATTCAAGATAAAATACCATTTTGTACAGAAAATCATGAATCAAAACTGATCATCACTAGGTGTTAATTTTGTAAGTTATTTCATGTGAAACAACAGTAACAGAAACCTATATAATTCCCCTTTCAATTACAAGCTTATAAAATGTATTGCAAATAGACATCATCTCTTCATATTTAGCCAAAATCACTTCTTAATAAAGAACCAGCATAATCATGAACCAATCAAGAATCAAGAATTTTATTCACCGTAGATCATTTTACAATGATACTGGCTTCGTCATACAAGATGTACTAGTACATACAGAATAATAAAATAAACTTCTGTCAATACATTATACACTCCTGGAAATGGAAAAAAGAACACATTGACACCGGTGTGTCAGACCCACCATACTTGCTCCGGACACTGCGAGAGGGCTGTACAAGCAATGATCACACGCACGGCACAGCGGACACACCAGGAACCGCAGTGTTGGCCGCTGAATGGCGCTAGCTGCGCAGCATTTGTGCACCGCCGCCGTCAGTGTCAGCCAGTTTGCCGTGGCATACAGAGCTCCATCGCAGTCTTTAACACTGGTAGCATGCCGCGACAGCGTGGATGTGAACCGTATGTGCAGTTGACGGACTTTGAGCGAGGGCGTATAGTGGGCATGCGGGAGGCCGGGTGGACGTACCGCCGAATTGCTCAACACGTGGGGCGTGAGGTCTCCACAGTACATCGATGTTGTCGCCAGTGGTCGGCGGAAGGTGCACGTGCCCGTCGACCTGGGACCGGACCGCAGCGACGCACGGATGCACGCCAAGACCGTAGGATCCTACGCAGTGCCGTAGGGGACCGCACCGCCACTTCCCAGCAAATTAGGGACACTGTTGCTCCTGGGGTATCGGCGAGGACCATTCGCAACCGTTTCCATGAAGCTGGGCTACAGTCCCGCACACCGTTAGGCCGTCTTCCGCTCACACCCCAACATCGTGCAGCCCGCCTCCAGTGGTGTCGCGACAGGCGTGAATGGAGGGACGAATGGAGACGTGTCGTCTTCAGCGATGAGAGTCGCTTCTGCCTTGGTGCCAATGATGGTCGTATGCGTGTTTGGCGCCGTGCAGGTGAGCGCCACAATCAGGACTGCATACGACCGAGGCACACAGGGCCAACACCCGGCATCATGGTGTGGGGAGCGATCTCCTACACTGGCCGTACACCACTGGTGATCGTCGAGGCGACACTGAATAGTGCACGGTACATCCAAACCGTCATCGAAACCATCGTTCTACCATTCCTAGACCGGCAAGGGAACTTGCTGTTCCAACAGGACAATGCACGTCCGCATGTATCCCGTGCCACCCAACATGCTCTAGAAGGTGTAAGTCAACTACCCTGGCCAGCAAGATCTCTGGATCTGTCCCCCATTGAGCATGTTTGGGACTGGATGAAGCGTCGTCTCACACGGTCTGCACGTCCAGCACGAACGCTGGTCCAACTGAGGCGCCAGGGTGGAAATGGCATGGCAAGCCGTTCCACAGGACTACATCCAGCATCTCTACGATCGTCTCCATGGGAGAATAGCAGCCTGCATTGCTGCGAAAGGTGGATATACACTGTACTAGTGCCGACATTGTGCATGCTCTGTTGCCTGTGTCTATGTGCCTGTGGTTCTGTCAGTGTGATCATGTGATGTATCTGACCCCACGAATGTGTCAATAAAGTTTCCCCTTCCTGGGACAATGAATTCACGGTGTTCTTATTTCAATTTCCAGGAGTGTAGAATACATTTGAAGCATGGCAGTGTACCAAATTACAAAGGATAGCTTTTAAAAGTTAACACAACAAGCTATTTTATAATCTAATATAATATGGTATTTTATTGTTTACAGTATAAACGTTTTAATTACACACGATTAACCACAGCACAAAATAATATGTTTAACTACAGACAACTTTTAAATGCTTATATTCTCCTCAGGCATCTCAAAGAATTTTTTAATGTCATAGAATGGATGATCTGACAGCCAGCTGTACCACTTAATTTTAAAAGAATTTGTATCCATAGACTGAACATGAACTGGCAGTTTATTGAACATTTTGAGTGGGTTAACTTTGTGGGAATTTCCTGTTCTCACTAATCTGTGGCGCGGTATGTCTAAATTACCGTTAGCCCTGGTGTTGTATTCATGTATTTCCCTTCTGGCAATAAATTCTGAAATATTATTTTTAATATAGAGTACAGACATATAGATGTATAGATTTATAATTGTAAGTATTCTGAGTCTGGAATAAAAGAGGACGACAGTGCTTCCTATGACCTCTTTTACATATTATACGTATGACTTTTTTTTGTAATTTCAATACGTTTTTGATGTGAGGGGAGTGCCCCCATATAATCAGACCATATGAAATATGTGACTGGAATAGCCCAAAGTATGTCACCCTGAGGTACTCCAAGCTCACTACCTCCCTTAGTTTCAAGAGAAGGTATGCCACCTGAGAAATTTTTTTTTTTGCATACATGATTGACATGTTCCTCCCAATATAGTTTTGAGTCAATGTGAATACCTAAGAGTTTTACTGACTTATTGCCTACTTCATTTGATGTTACTATTAGAAGTTGTTGTGTTTTGTCAGGGTTGCATAGGAGCTTATTGGCTGCAAACCAGTCCAGGGCCTTATCTAGTGTTTCTTTTGTTAGGTTATTCAGATCTGAAATGTTATGATGTGTGGTAAGTAGTGTTGTATCATCAGCATAACACACAACAGGGTGAGCAATATTTTTAGGTAAATCATTAATAGCGACAATGAAGAAGAAGGGTCCAAGGATAGACCCTTGTGGCACACCTGTGCTGGTTTCCATTATAGAAGAATTTAAATTTCTGACTGAAACGAATTGTTTTTGGTTACTTAAATAAGAATTTATCACAGATAAAGTGCTCCCTCTCACCCCATAAAACTCTAGTTTCCCCAGTAGTATGTCAACAGGAATGCAATCGAATCAAGCAATATGCCTGGAATTTATGAAAATATTTTCCACACAAGCCAATTTGTAATTAAGAAGTAAATCATTATTTTATATTTTGCATTACTGGATCAGACATAAAAGATTATTTTGCAGAGTAAATTATGAATTCACAATTACAACCATTGTGTAACAATTTGGCAATCTGTTTTGTGTAAAACTACTGCAGCAAGTATGATTGTGATTAACTTTTTAAACTGTATGTTATGCATTTGGCAATTTCAATTATTATTATTTTGTTACTTTTATATGCAAGGGCAGTTTCATAATTATTGTTTTGTTTAGTTGATTGTTAAAAATTATATATGTACATGAGCTACAGAGGCAGGGAGTGAGAGGGGGTGGAGTGGAGGAAATTCACAACAAATACTAAGTAGATGTAAAGTGGTGTTAATTTTTAGAAAACTCGAATCCCATGAATTATGATTACTCAGGGTGTGAAGACGGATTTACATGTCAAGGCAGATTTACATCCTGGATTCTGTGTGGAGGGCTGCCAAACATGAAATGAATGTTCCAGTCTACTAAGATTACTCATAGTGACATTTATTTCTTTGAAAGATTGTCACTGATGACACTGAAAGTATAAACATCATACCCAATTAGTAATGCAGCACTAGATTTACTCATTAGGAGTTTGTTATTCACCTTGATTCTGCTATGCTGATACTGTGCAGAATGGGATGGGTTCTATAATTGCCATACCCTGGCAAATTTGTTTTTTTTCATGCTGGAAATGGTGACAGCAACAGTGCTGTTATTTTTTAAAAGACATCATAGTCGCCATTGACTGTATAAAATATTTATTATTACTATTGCAATTTGGGCCTTATGGCCATTTTCAAGTAGCACTGCAAAAGTTACATTCTGTCAGAATATAAAACTACCTGACATGAGTACATGTCGTCGTCAAAATGCAGCCTTTTGACTGTGAGAGTCCCACAAGATCTGATGAGTACGACACTTATACATCATAATATGTTGTTAACTGTCGATGTTACCATTGTTCTAATAATCTATCACACATACAAGTTCAGGTACACTGACAACATGTCACCATGTCAGCTTGGGCATCTGTTGTTTCTTTTGAGTTTACAATGGTTAGTTAGTCTCTATTGGTTCCCTTCTTCCATTAAATGTGTCACAGTTAAAGATAATTTGGGCGACTATTCCCATATGATCACACTGACAGATGCCATTTCCTTGCCTATTAAACATGTACATGTCCCATTAAGTATTGAACCATGCCCTAACAGGGGTTTATGTGGCCAAGTGCTAGGCACTCTTAAATGACCAGGAATAGTTGGTAGACTCTTTGACCTGTTTCACTGTTATCTCAGCCATTCTACCATGTGTCCACCTTTCAAGTCAAGAGTTAGGCCTTTTTGTAGTCTCCCTTTGGTCTGAAATTTCTTTTACTTCACTATGTCCCCTTTATGTGACCAGTAGGAGGCTGCATGACATCTTACTTTAATGTCTACTGGGCAGATTCTGAGGATCACCAGTAAAGTATCAATTGGTGTAGTACCAAAGGCCCTTGTGAGTCTGAGGCACACAATCCTCTGTGCACATCACAGGATTTGCCTATTCTGCATGCACCAAAGTCTGTGTGCCCTAACACTTGCTGTGTAGTCTGTGATGTATGTGAAAATGGCATCATGATAGGTTCTCACTGTGTGCAGAAGTAACTTGTAGTTTGCTGTTCAGGCACGAGAAATTTTATGCATAATGTTACTTGCTTTGTTCGCAGTTGTGTGGATGTGTTGTGTGGAGTATCACTTTTTGTCGATTTGTACTTCAAGGTATTTGTCTGCTGATAGAGATGCTTTCTAATATAACTGGAGGATTTCTACATAATGAAAGTTGACCTTCAGGGAGCATGTATGTGGTTTTCTGTGGGCTATGGTAATTTTGTTGTTTACACACCTCACCACATCCAGGAGAAGACCATATTCACCACCTCCTTCACCTGAGCACGTGAGATCCCAGACACCAGAGTCAAGACATCGTCGGCTACACCACCACTCCATTGACTTAGTCATCTTCTTCCAATTGGTGCAAGGACCATTCAGTTGCAAGATCCCAAAATACTGGCCCACAAATTGACCTCTGTGAGCACCCTTTGGTAGTTATTTTTATTACTTTTTGTGTGTCGGCTGACCATTCCACAACATTATACTACAGTAAACTATGAGGCTGTAATACTGACACTGGGGAACATGTAGGTCACGCATCCAGGCAAGCAGAGCTGGCCATCATAAATTATCAAATGCTCCCACGATATCAATTAATATTGCTCTTGCTTATTTTTTGTTACATGGATCTACTGTTTCAGTCATCTTATTAAATGCATCTTTGATACATTTCTCCTTTGTGAAATCAAAGTGGCAGTGATGAAGTCCATGAAGCCCCTCTGTGCGAGTGTAGCCTTTCAGAGAGGAGTCTTTCTTGTACCTCTGCAAGTGTGTTAATCAAACAGTTTGGTCAATAACTTCAAGGAATAGCCACATCTTTATCCTTGGACTATTTTTAATAATAATAGCTGTTGCTAATTTCCAGCTAGCAGCCACACTATCCAATGTTAAGGAAACATTTAGTTGTCTGGTAAGGAATGGAACAATTTGTGCCATTATTTGCATGAGAATTTCAATGTATATTTTATCTGGTCATGGTGCTTTCCCATTTCTCAATTTCATTATGGCAAGGTCACCTTCTTCTTCAGCATACTGTGTAGTTATGAAAGAATTATATTATGAAAGAATTATATTATTATTATATGTATTTATTGTTTAGCACATACCTAAGTTGCCTGGGAACTTGGTTATCCTCTTTATTACCATCCAGAAGGAGTTTGCCAAGCAGGTATTCTGCTGACTGTTTCCATCCATAGACCATCGAGTCATCTTCAGTTTTCATTGTGGCTAAAATGACTGTTTTTTTATTGTTTCTAACAATATTTTATATGGTGTACCCCCACACACTGGCCTTCTGGTTTCTCAAGTCATTTTCCTGTTACACCTGTTAAGCAGTACTTGGTATTGGGTCTCAATGTTTCTATAATGTACACATGGGCTGCCTTGATGGCTGCAGTGGTAGACATCTGATAGTCCCTTCTTGCTTGCCTTGTATATCATCTAACGATGATAAGCTCTAGCATCCAAGCACCTTCTTTAATGATGTGCTGGCAGTTTTAGGGTTACATGAGTTACATGTTTTGTGTTAGTTCTTGTAGTGCTCGAGCACTTAGATCTACAGTGCCTGATATTGTGTTGTCACTGGCTACCATTTCATGTAGCTTGTTCCAGTTCATTATCTTAAAGTTAAATATTTCTGTTTTAATTAGCTTTTGATTGGTATTATCTATTATCAATTGTGAATGTAGTTATGTTATGATAACTGCTGGTCACTGCAGTATGGACTTTAATGTCTATGTTAGTCACTGCCCTAGCTTCATCATTTAGATGGAATTGACAAGATTCATGCCCACTATCTCTTGTGCATCAGTACTATTTCACTCCACCTCGACCATGCCAACCTGTTGGATGACCAAGACAAGACCTCTGCCCATCCATCATGGACTTACTCAACAGTTATGCCTCTGATCTTCACATCAAATATTGAGTGATCCTTGGCACTGACACCCACATCCTCTGTGATGTCTCACAGAACAGAATCTAAGGTGTCATCCCCACATCCATGTGCCACCCAATTTTCAACATGCTTCCCAACCTGGCTTACCCAGAGATTCAACTAATGGTACAGCTCATAACTGAGTGGTTTGTTCAGCCAAATGTCGGGAATGACTACCAAATCTGATTACAGGCTTGCTTGGCATGCCAACATTGCAAGATGGTCACCATGTGCAGCTTCTTCTTGGTTGCTTCAATATCCTGTGTGCATGATTTTGGCAAATGCACCTCTACCTCATTGGTGCCCTCCCAGAATCCGAAGGCAACAAATGACTACTGTCAATAGCTGATTGAGTCTAATGACGGATTGAAGCAATGCCTCTGAATGATGTCACAGAGGAATCCACCCACTGCTTCAGCTTTCGTCAATCCATGGATATGTAGTAGTAGTAGTAGTAGTAGTAGTAGTAGTAGTAGCTTTATTCATCCATAGATCTCTTTTTACAAGGATATAGGACATGTCAAAGTATTTACAAATTTAGATCACTTTAAAATAAGCTAATTCATATACACATATATTTACAGACTTCTAGTTAGAGACAATCATTAGATTTACTCCTGGTATACAGTACTTTTTTTTACAAATAACTTATTAAATAATGTAATGCCACATTGTTCACTCATATCTCACTATCAGTCACTGCACACACTATACACACATTGTTTCATAATACTTCATTCATTACACACACACACACACACACACACACACACACACACACACACACACACACACACTGGTGATCTCTGGACCATTTTCTGTACCTCAACTTCCCATTTGCTATCCTGAAGAGCTGAGTCAGCATCCCTCCATAATGAGTGAGATGTTGAGCTCAGAAAGAGGAAGAGGTGTTAGTATTGTGCTATGCATAGCTTTGGGGTAAGTATTTCTAGAAAGGAAAAAAAAAGGAAAAAAAGGTGTTATGTGGAATGTTGGATATTTTATAATCATTATTATTATTTATTTGTATATCATTTTTTACCAAACCCCTACTCTGTTTTAGCTAAGTAATCCTTCAATGTATGAAATGTATTGCATAACAGGTACTTTTTAGCTGCCTTTTTAAATAATGGTATTTTTGCAATTTCTTTAATCTCTTTTGGTAATTTATTGTACAGTTTTATTCCTTGGTAGAAAATGCTGTTTTGAGTTTTATGTTTATTTTTTCTTGGTAAATGTAAGTTGAGTCTGTCTCTTGTTACATGGTCATGAACAGAGCTGTTTGTACAGTAATTACCAATGTCATTTTTGATGTGTACAACTGACTGGTAAATGTATTCACATGGAGCTCTTAAAATCCCCAGTGTTCTGAACATATCTTTACAATGAGCTCGACTAGTATTTTTGGTTATTATTCTTATGGCTCTTTTCTGGAGTTTGAAAATTGTGTTCATATTTTATGCATTTGTTCCCCAAAAAAGAATGCCATAGTTAAGAATTGAGTGTACATATGAATAATATGTAACTAAAAGACACTGCATGTTACACTCTGATGATAGGATTCTAATGGCACAACATGCTGATGACATTCTGTTTGCAAGTAACTTTGTGTGTGCACACCACTTCAGCTGAGAACCAATATTCATTCCTAGAAATTTTGCATTTGTTACACAGTCTATAGAGGTGCCACTACATTTAATTTAACATTGTCATTTTTCCTCTTCAAACTGAAATTCATGGCATTAGTTTTCTTTATGTTCAATGTAACTTTATTACTTATTGACCAATCATAAACTTCCTCGAGAGTTTCATTTGCTTTCTCGGCAAGGAGTTCTCTTGTTTTCTCAGTGACTACAATATTGCTGTCATCAGCGAAGAGGATTTTTTCACCATGAGTGAAAGCCATGGGGAAAGTCATTGATGTATATCAGGAACAGTATTGGTCCTAATATGCTACCTTGTGGAACCCCTATATTAATGTATTTTGGTTCTGATAAGTGTTTTACTAAATGTTTAGATCTATTTGAAGTATGTGTTATCTCTACTCCTTGTACCCTATCTGTTAGGTATGATCTAAATCAGTCATTAGCTACCTCCCTTATTCCTAATGCTTCTAATTTATTTTATTAGAATCTCGTGATCCACTGTATAAAATGCCTTAGAAAGGTTCAAAAATATGAATGTGACACATTTATCTTTATCAAGAGCATCAAGTACAGCTTTTGTGAATTCTACTATGGCTGACTCCGTAGTTTTGCCACTTCAGAAACCAAACTGTGATTCACTTAAAATATTGTATTTATTCAGGTAATTCATTAACTGTCTTTCATAATTGCTTCTATTGTTTTTGAGTATGCTGACAGCAGGGAAATGGGCCGGTAATTTTCTATGTCTTCTGCATTACCTTTCTTAAGCAAAGGTACAACACATGCCTATTTTAGCTGCTCTGGAACTGTCCCTGATGTGAAGGATTCATTTATTATATTTGTTAAGAGGCCTTGTATAATCCCTATACATTGTTTCATTACATACACACTGGTACTTCATCTAAGCCTGCTGACTTTTTATTTTTTAGTTTTTGAATTGTTTTACTGACTTCATTCTCTGTGGTTGGAAGTAACATCATTGTATTTAGTGCAACATTATTTACAGGTGTTATATTTTTTTGGGGGAATTTTTGCTGTAACTCCTCTGCAATACTTGAAAAATGCTCATTTACATAGTTTTCTAAGTGCTGTGGATCATTTATTACTTTATCCCCCTCCCTTAGCATTATGTTATTGTGTGTTTGTTTGCCTTTCTCCATTTCCTTTTTTTAGAACATTCCAGACTGCTTTGCTTTTATTCTCTGCATTATATATTACTTTGTCATTAAATAATTTTTTTGCAACAATCAGCACCTTCCTATAGATCTTTTTGTATCTATGATAGAAACTTAAGAATTCTGGATATATCACTCCAGTTTCCCAAAACAATTCTGTCACCTCTGCTGCATTACCCACAATCATACAACTGCATACTACCCACAGAGTAATGAGCTCATAGGTTCTTGGTATCACACTCTGAAGAATGCAGTGACGTGCCATGGCAAACTGTGGACAGAGGCATTGCCATGGATGCTGCTCAGCATTTGTACAACATTTAAAGAGGACCTACAGGCTTCCATTGAGGAAGTCCTGTATGGTGAACTCCTTACACTACTAGTGAAGTTCATCCACCCAACACCAACTGCTGACTCGGAAGACCTGCCGGAATTAGTGCAGTGAATGAAGCACGCCATCCACAAGTTGCAGGTGCCACCACATACCACACACACCACCCTAAAAACATTCACACAGGAGGCACTGTCAGACTGCAATTACGCAATGCTACATGATGATGTGATCGTGCCAGTGCAACAAGTGTCCTATTCCTGTCTGTTTCCCATTGCCAACTGTGCCCCATATACCTCCAGCATCTTGCTCAATGAGAAAACAGCGATAGTCTTCTTGCAGAGGCTCAAACTTGACAAAGGCCACCTCATAGAAGACACATACCAACACTCCCGACATACTTACTGCACCCAACCTCCGTGTCACCCATGTCCATCAATTACCACCACATGTTGATTCCATAACCCTCTGAGACACCATACCTACCAGTTCACCCAGTGCTCCTACTTGCGCCCAGCGCATCCCTCTTCAACTGTCCTCATTGCCACCTTCTCACTTGCTGCTGTACCAACAGCACACCACCACTGCTGGCAAAAGATGCTGACAAATGGTCCAGCCATGTCCTGCTTTGCAGCCTGTGACACCTACCGACCACCACTTCTCTTAGTGCTTTGTCTGCACTATAGGGAGAGGGGGGCATCAGTACTAGTGACACCACTAACAAGAGAGTTTCCATGGCAGTGTGGAGTATCCGTGAGCAGCACAAGAAAGACAGTTTGATTTAAAAACCTGGTGGAATGTGGTTCTCTTTGTATCAGTAACGATGCATGACACCATACTGCGTCCGTTACATTAATGATAAGTCTCCTCATACCAGACAGAGAAATTTATGACAAACTTGATACTAACAGAAATTTTTAATTGTGTCTCTCCTAGAATCATACTTTGTAACATTGTTGTCAATTCTACATATAATTGTCTTACCTAATTTCTTTGTATGTTTTTACTTAATGTGACTGCTGAATAACCATGCTCTTTGATGTAACATCCATGTAAATGTTTTATTCATTATATATGACAATTTATGTGACTGTAATTAATCTATGGATGTAATTTCAAAAGTAATGTGCTGTAAAAGAATGGCAAAGTTAAAACTTTACTTGTAACACTGGTTCATGCAAAGGGTATGTAAAACATAGACAGTCGGAGGCTAGCAGGCAAAGTGTTTGCATCTTGTGTACTGAACGAGGTAAGAAGAACTGCATTATTATATAATATAGCTTTGGATGTGAACATAATTTGGCTTATTATTCATGGCATACTTTGGGTGGCTCTGCACTATGAAAATCCAACAACAAGAAGAGAATTTTCAGAGCTGGTTACACAGTAAGAGCCATGGATACTATTGCTGCCCTTTTTTGAATAGCACAGGAGACTGACATTGCCACCAGCTTCATCTCAAATTACCAGTTGAGTACTATGAACTGCATGGATCAGTTGTGTGGCTTCTTTTCCAATAATGAGTTTTATTCCAAAAACTTTGTGTTTAACACCCATACCTCATTCTTAGTCAGGGTTCTATCTCAAGTGCTATAATTCCAAGTACCGTCAAACGGGGTGATTTCGGGTGGTTTTGTTGTTATTTTGATTGTAGCTTTCGTATATATTGTTAGATTAAATTGATTGTTATGGAAGTGGTAGGGTATATGTGCAACAAATAAAATATCCCAGAGCCAGAAAGTGTATATGTAGGTATATTTATCTGAGGCAATTAAATGAAGTGTCCGAAGCACCCTATGGATTGGGGTGATTTCGAACACATGTGTTTTTTAAATCTCTGTCTGAAGTTACAGTATATAGAGGGAAAATTCGGACAGTTACTGCCTTTTTAAAAATTCTACATGCTTTTTATTTGATTTTGGTGACATTTTACACATTTTAAGGCAGCCCTTTGTTACGAATAAGTGATATGGAATAATATAATGAATTTTATATATTACAGATAAGTTTTTATTTTGCAAGAATTTAAATAAACAGTCTTTTTGTTCACTTCTGCATGAGCTCATTTAATATTTTCGCTTAAGTGAACAGAAAGATCTTCTGACTGTTGTTTGAGGAATAAATGCACCCATTCTTCTCCTGGCAAATTATTATGAAATTTCTTCTCTTTTCAGCTAGATTTATCAAGGTAGCCTTTAACTAAATATCTAATATCCAATTTAGTGAAGGAAAATCCCCAATGTGCAGCCCTCAAGAGACCTTGCTTCAACATTTCTTCTTCTTCTTTATTTAGCACTGGCTGTCCTCCCATTTTTTTCGGATGTGCTTCCTGCACTTTATTTTTTAGGGTTGATTTAGGTATACCATAGAAATCACATGCTTTTCTGTGCTATAATTTACCACTAATATCACAAACAGTTTTATCTAATAGTTCTGTGTCATAATTACACCATACTGTAGCTCCTCTCCTGCTCTTATACGTTCTTGGCATTGTCCAAAGTCACCCCACACAGTACACAGTTTTACAAAAACCATCGTTATTTTATAACCTCGCATCAGAAACTTGACAGACTCGTACAGAAATTGTCTCAATGCTGTTAGCTACTGAGTGCATTGACAATTATGGTTACAATAACTTCCCGCTCGGCGCAACAATAGAAAGTTTCCACTTTACAATAATGCATGGATTTTTAACACTGAGACTGTTCAGCAATTATTCACCTAGGAAACAATTGACGCAAAATAAAAGTTGTGGAAATTGATAAATGCAACCTTACGCTTAAAATAAGTGGCACACAGATGTTAAAATAAGTAACTCTTTGTTTCTGTGCAGTAACAAAGAGGAAATAAGCCATACTGTCTGAATTCGCCCTGGTGTCCAAAATCACCCTGTTTGACGGTATCCTATTTTACTGAACTGAAAAGCAATTACCATCCTTAACAAAAGTTAATGAGTTTTGTGGAGCTATAAAGTACATAATTATTTAGTGAGCATAGGTTTTGAAATAATCCACATAGTTTTAATGAAAGGATAGTTAAAGTTCCATGAAAGTACAGTCACTAAGAGAGGGTTTAAAGTATTCAGTTCAAAAATTCTTATTACTCAAAAAAGAGTGTTTATAATTTCATGTGTTATGTAGTTAACAGTGTTTCTAATATTGTGTTGAGACTAAAACATTCAGCCCAGGTCTGAGTCTACTAATAGACGAATTTTTCAGTCCCCATGCCAATAGTTGAGCCATATTTAAATGTCATTTTACAGTAACAGTAATCAAGAAGTCCAACTTTCACTCCCTAACATTTTTGTGCTATAATAAGCAATTGGCTACAACTATTCAGACTATAATACAGTATCACATGTCTCATATGAACTAAATAATATGGGAAAGTGAATGCTCCTTGAGAATACAAATAATAATTTGTACAAAACATACAATTACTTGAAAACTGTTTCAATGATAGTAATTTCCAATAACCAAACTGACAAAAGAACCCCTTGTTCAAGGTTTTAATGATCCACCATTAGTAATCATTTACTTATAGTAATCATTAGCTTCCTGCTTTAATGTACAGATAGTAACTGTTATTAAGAGCCAACTGTTTCATAGCAGTAGCCGTCAGCTCCATTAACTATGAACCCTTATTTAATGCCGCTAATGACATCTACAAGCCAGTTCTCATTATGCTATGTTCTACTCAACAACTAGGAATTGCTGTGCTGCAGTTGATCTGCTGTTTGATGTTGATTTGGCTGTGATCTGGACTTAGAAACTGGATACTATACTGGAAATTGGACTTCAACATTCACTAGGCGTAGTATCTCGATGGGCTTGTGATTTCCACCGGAAATCTGCATGTCACTTGCACTTCTTGGACATTGGTATAACCACCATCAGTTTATATAATTTCCATAAAGTGTTCATCTACAACTTAGTACTTAGTAACAGAATTATTTTGTGTCTGTGCTGTGTCAATATGATTCCTTTTATGTAATTATAGTTTACTTGATTACTAATAGAGTATTGGTTCAATTCCCATTTGTTCTGATACTGTTTCCTTTCCATAGAAATCATTATAGAAGCAAAAATAGTCCAATACCTTTCCATTACACATGAACTTGGTCAAATAAGTATCCTTTTACAGGAGAAACATTATTAGTGTACTGCTAATTTAGTAGTAGCTGGTAGTGTTATAACCAATCATCTACGCAGAATTCACTTGATATCCTTTATTGTTTATCTCTAGACCAATATTCCTTTAAAAATAATTCCTTGAATTCTTCCCATGAACTGCAGCAGTCTGCAACTCCAGCTACCCAACCATAATATTTTTTTTAAAAATTCTCAAAAAATATATTTTTTCCTTATCACTCCAGTTTTCTGGCAGATCACTGAATTCTCTAATAAAATCAACAGGGCACACTTCACCACATTATATTATTAAATTTCTCAGAATTAACAAAAGAAGATACATTTGACACTCCACACACATTATGGTTTACTCTCTGAATTTTACTTACTTTATCTCCAAGGTCAATTACTTTAAATTCTACATTGCCATTTATTTCACCCTTTTTTGTTTTGAACAAACCCAGATCTGTTTTGGTGTACTCAGTTTGATTTTCAAGCAAATCACTATTGTCATTACAATTCTTCTCCCGTACATACATTACCTTTTGTAGTACTCCATAGGGTAAATAGAACTCATACATGCATACTCTGCCCTCCACTCTCTCACTTCATTTTCTACCTCTTTAAGCAAATATTCACATCCTGTTTACCACAGTAATATTCTCTTTACGAATGAAGATCTTCACTAAACTCTTCCTGACAAAATTTAACAACATTGCTGTCAGTAACAAGAAATGAGTATCCCTACCCCAAACTATCAGTACCAGGCGTTTTTGTTGTACAGTAGGGATTCCTGGTAAGAAGGGAAACAAATGAAGGAAGGAACATGTCTACCTACTACACACTGACCTTTTATCAAATATTGCTAATGATATCTAATTTAAATCTGCATGTACTGCTAGGCTTGGATCCGTTAACCCACCAAATGCTGATGTAGTTAGCTTCATAGACATATTTAGTAGAGTAGTGGGACGTTGTGGTTCCAGTGACCTAACTATACTTGGTGATCTGAATATTGAGGCAAAATCTTCCAGTTTGTGTAATATGAGGTTAATAGATACTCTTAACTCATATAATCTCATAAATCTAGTAAATAGTGATACCAGGGTAACAAAGTCCATATCTAGCAGAATTGATTACGTTATACTATGTAAACATATTAAAGACAGTGTTAGGTGCTGGAATATGGATTTTCACTACTCTGACCACAAATGCCAGCTTGTAGAGTATGTAAACACAAGCATCCCAAAAATGACAAAAGTTATCGAAAATAAAAGAATCCTAAAAGAGGGTAACATCCTTGCCCTAAGAAATAAATTAGCTATAGAGGACTGGGATCTGGTTTACCAGACTGAAGGATCTGAAAACAAATGGGCCAAATTCTATGATACTATGCTAAGACACTTTGACAGATGCTGCCCTGTCAAGAAAATACAAAGAGTGTTCACCCGTAACCAAAGTGCAAAAACCAACAGACTGATACTTCCAGCAAATATGGTAAAACTCAGGCAAAACATCCAGGACCTGGATGTGTTACACAAGTCAACAAACCTGCAGGTTTTTAAGGCCAAGTACAACGAAAGAGCTTTCAAATCTAAGAAAACAGATATACAGCAGTGAAATAGCTCAATCAGACAATATAGCCAAGACCTCATGGAGAATTATAAATCAATTTCGCAAAGCCACACCAAAGCCAGAAACTGAAATTTTAATTATAAGACATGAAGGAAACACAATTAAAGATCCTAATAAAGTCTGCAATAATTTCAATAAATACTTTATATCTGCAGCTGTTAGTCCAATTAATAACACAGTTGTGAGTAGTGAGGTAAAGCTCTGCCCTTTTGAAGAGCCACCTTTTGAAGAGCCACCTTTTGAATTCAAACAAGTAAGTGAAAAAGAAATAGGCAGGATAATAAATAACCTAAAGAATAAGTTCTCATCTGGATGGGATGGTTTGAGTAGTATCGTGATTAAAAAATGTAATAAGGAATTAGTTAAAATAATCACCCACCTGGTAAACTGCAGTATCAGAGAACATAAATTTCCAAATGTATTGAAATGGAGCACAGTTAAACCAGTGCATAGAAAAGGATCCAAGGAAGAGATTTCAAATTTCAGGCCCATATCATTAATACCTGTCTTCAGCAAAGTATTTGAAGTTGTGCTACTGACACAACTTAGTGACTATTTCTTGAAAAATAAGTTCCTAGCAGAGACACAACATGGATTCCGAAAAGATCATAGCACTATCACAGCAACTACAGAATTTCTTCACAAAACGTATGGTGCCCTTGATCAAGGAATGCAAACAGCTGGCATATTTCTAGACCTTACTAAAGCCTTTGACTCGGTAAACCATGAGTTACTTTTAAGTAAACTTGAGTCATACAATGTAAATGCTGCATCCATGGAATTGCTGGCTACATATTTATTTAACCGCATGCAGTGTACAAAGCTGACTTACAAAATCAATAATCAGATCATTAATTTCCAGTCCAAATATGAGACAGTCACACAAGGTGTACCCCAGGGCTCAATTTTGGGACCTTTCCTTTTCCTGGTGTACATAAATGATATAGAGCAACCTTTCAACTCCCAATTGGTAACCTATGCAGACAATACCTCACTGTTATTTCTTGGTAAACAAAATGATGAGTTAATGTTGGTAGCAACTGAGGGACTACAGCAAATAACTACTTATTTCCAAGATCAAGGTTTGAAAGTTAATATCAGTAAATCTCTGTTATTGCCATTTAAACTTACAAACTCACACCAAACCTCTATCAGTAACATAGGTGGAATTGAAGTAGTGGACACAGAAGGCTGCAGATTTCTAGGTATTCACCTAGATGAAAATCTAAGATGGGTAAACCATATCAAATTTTTATGCAATAAAATCAGCAGTTCATTACATCTAATCAGCCAGTTATCAAAAGTAGTTCCACATCAGACATTAAAAACAAATTTATTATGGAACCATTTTTGCACAGATTAATTACGGGATAGAGATATGGGGTTGTGCTGCCAACATATATATGAACAGAATATTAACCCTACAGAAAAGAGCAATCAGAATTATCTATGGATTACGGTATAGAGATTCATGCAGAGAAATCTTTGTTCATCATAAATACCTCATAGTCTACTCACTGTATCTTTACAAATTAATTATATTTTTTGTGACACATCAAAACAAAGAAACAAAGTGTTCTGATATGCATGCCTATAATACAAGAAATAAAGACTGCTACTACAGACAAAGAACAAAATTAAAAACAACAGACCATAGTCCATGCATTAGTGGTCAAATATGGTACAACAGATTACCGAGCTCTATAAGGTGCCACAAAGGGAACTTATTCAAAGTGAAACTGAAACATTTCTTGATTGACAAGTGTTTATACTCTTTAAGTGAATATTAATATTAAACTAAAATAAATTATTGTATATATATATATATATATATATATATATATATATATATATATATATATATATATATATATATGCCCTTTATATAATAGAGGGAAACATTCCATGTGGGAAAAATATATTTAAAAAGAAAGATGATGAGACTTACCAAACAAAAGCGCTGGCAGGTCGATAGACACACAAACAAACACAAACATACACACAAAATTCTAGCTTTCACAACCAACGGTTGCCTCATCAGGAAAGAGGGAAGGAGAAGGAAAGACAAAAGGATATGGGTTTTAAGGGAGAGGGTAAGGAGTCATTCCAATCCCGGGAGCGGAAAGACTTACCTTAGGGGGAAAAAAGGACAGGTACACACTCGCACACACACACATATCCATCCGCATATACACAGACACAAGCAGACATTTGTAAAGGCAAAGAGTTTGGGCAGAATGTCAGTCGGGACGGAAGTACAGAGGCAAAGATGATGTTGAAAGACAGGTGAGGTATGAGCGGCGGCAGATTGAAATTAGAAATTAGCGGAGATTGAGGCCTGGCGGATAGCGAGAAGAGAGGATATGCTGAAGGGCAAGTTCCCATCTCCGGAGTTCAGACAGGTTGGTGTTAGTGGGAAGTATCCAGATAACCCGGACGGTGTAACACTGTGCCAAGATGTGCTGGCCATGCACCAAGGCATGTTTAGCCACAGGGTCATCCTCATTACCAACAAACACTGTCTGCCTGTGTCCATTCATGCGAATGGACAGTTTGTTGCTGGTCATTCCCACATAGAACGCTTCACAGTGTAGGCAGGTCAGTTGGTAAATCACGTGGGTGCTTTCACACGTGGCTCTGCCTTTGATCGTGTACACCTTCCGGGTTACAGGACTGGAATAGGTGGTGGTGGGAGGGTGCATGGGACAGGTTTTACACCGGGGGCGGTTACAGGGGTAGGAGCCAGAGGGTAGGGAAGGTGGTTTGGCTCCTACCCCTGTAACCGCCCCCGGTGTAAAACCTGTCCCATGCACCCTCCCACCACCACCTATTCCAGTCCTGTAACCCGGAAGGTGTACACGATCAAAGGCAGAGCCACGTGTGAAAGCACCCACGTGATTTACCAACTGACCTGCCTACACTGTGAAGCGTTCTATGTGGGAATGACCAGCAACAAACTGTCCATTCGCATGAATGGACACAGGCAGACAGTGTTTGTTGGTAATGAGGATCACCCT
Organism: Schistocerca cancellata; assembly: GCF_023864275.1. Taxonomy (NCBI): domain Eukaryota; kingdom Metazoa; phylum Arthropoda; class Insecta; order Orthoptera; family Acrididae; genus Schistocerca; species Schistocerca cancellata. Next base: position 615,946,047 of record NC_064631.1, on the reverse strand, counting down.
GTGGCTAAACATGCCTTGGTGCACGGCCAGCACATCTTGGCACAGTGTTACACCGTCCGGGTTATCTGGATACTTCCCACTAACACCAACCAGTCTGAACTCCGGAAATGGGAACTTGCCCTTCAGCATATCCTCTCTTCTCGCTATCCGCCAGGCCTCAATCTCCGCTAATTTCTAATTTCAATCTGCCGCCGCTCATACCTCACCTGTCTTTCAACATCATCTTTGCCTCTGTACTTCCGTCCCGACTGACATCTCTGCCCAAACTCTTTGCCTTTACAAATGTCTGCTTGTGTCTGTGTATATGCGGATGGATATGTGTGTGTGTGCGAGTGTATACCTGTCCTTTTTTCCCCCTAAGGTAAGTCTTTCCGCTCCCGGGATTGGAATGACTCCTTACCCTCTCCCTTAAAACCCATATCCTTTTGTCTTTCCTTCTCCTTCCCTCTTTCCTGACGAGGCAACCGTTGGTTGCGAAAGCTAGAATTTTGTGTGTATGTTTGTGTTTGTTTGTGTGTCTATCGACCTGCCAGCGCTTTCATTTGGTAAGTCTCATCATCTTTCTTTTTAGATATATTTTTCCTACGTGGAATGTTTCCCTCTATTATATTCATATATATATATATATATATATATATGGTTATAATAGAAGGAAACATTCCACGAAGGAAAAATATACCTAAAAACAAAGATGATGTGACTTACCAAATGAAAGCGCTGGCAGGTCAACAGACACACAAACGAACACAAACATACACACAAAATTCAAGCTTTCGCAACAAACTGTTGCCTCATCAGGAAAGAGGGAAAGACGAAAGGATGTGGGTTTTAAGGGAGAGGGTAAGGAGTCATTCCAGTCCCGGGAGCGGAAAGACTTACCTTAGGGGGAAAAAAGGACGGGTATACACTCGCACACACACACATATCCATCCACACATATACAGACACAAGCAGACATATTTAAAGACAAGAGTTTGGGCAGAGATGTCAGTCGAGGCAGAAGTGCAGAGGCAAAGATGTTGTTGAATGACAGGTGAGGTATGAGTGGCGGCAACTTGAAATTAGCAGAGATTGAGGCCTGGTGGATAACGGGAAGAGAGGATATATTGAAGAGCAAGTTCCCATCTCCGGAGTTCGGATAGGTTGGTGTTAGTAGGAAGTATCCAGATAACCCGGACAGTGTAACACTGCGCCAAGATGTGCTGGTCGTGCACCAAGGCATGTTTAGCCACAGGGTGATCCTCATTACCAACAAACACTGTCTGCCTGTGTCCATTCATGCGAATGGACAGTTTGTTGCTGGTCATTCCCACATAGAATGTATCACAGTGTAGGCAGGTCAGTTGGTTGGTTGATCTACCAACTGACCTGCCTACACTGTGATGCATTCTATGTGGGAATGACCAGCAACAAACTGTCCATTCGCATGAATGGACACAGGCAGACAGTGTTTGTTGGTAATGAGGATCACCCTGTGGCTAAACATGCCTTGGTGCACGACCAGCACATCTTGGCGCAGTGTTACACCGTCCGGGTTATCTGGATACTTCCTACTAACACCAACCTATCCGAACTCCGGAGATGGGAACTTGCTCTTCAATATATCCTCTCTTCCCGTTATCCACCAGGCCTCAATCTCCGCTAATTTCAAGTTGCCGCCACTCATACCTCACCTGTCATTCAACAACATCTTTGCCTTGTAACCTCCCCCTCACTTATCGACCTTAATGACAGTGAAAAATTAAACCGCGTGTACCTAATGGAAATTTGGGAAAAGCAATCGTCACCGAAGTTAATTTGTCGGTAAAGAGGGAGGAAAGAGTTACATCTAAATGAAAGGAAAAGTGCTAATGAAACTGGTGGAAATTAATTTTGAAAAGTGGTAAAGTTAATAAAGAAAGTAAATGTGCGGCCGTTACATTAACAATTAACTAGCGGTAATTAGGTATTTGAGATTTGGGGGAAATCACGGTCGCCAGTCCTAAGGACAATTACTATAGTAAATGAAAAAGAAAGGTTATTACACATGTAATTAGCACAAGAAGCGTGGCAACTGAAGGTTGACACGTGTAGTGTGAAAACTGAAAGTTTGTCAGAAGTAATAAATTTCGCTACACCCTGACTTGATTTAGCAAAAGAATTAATAAAACCGGAAAATCGAAAGTTAATTTAGTGACTGAAGTTAATAGTGAGCTTTCTTTCTGAAGCACATCGAAATTCAGTAAAATACGGTTAGTCTTGGACTACCTCAACAATCATTTCAAAAGCTACTTGAATCTACGCAATTTAGAAAGAAGAGATTTAACTTTGAACTTGAATTAAATGATTCTGAACAATTAACAATAGTAAAATTTAGTACGTACCAAGCTGAGCTGCAGTCACAGGTAAGCTAAAATACGGTAACAAAGCTCGCTCTCTTAATTCGTGCTTGTGTAATCTGAATATTGTAGCCAGCTATGAATGCCATAATTGAACTTTGAAATTAAAGCAGTGAAAACGAGTTAGCTATATTACTTTAATGCTGGCGTTTGAATTTCAACGACACTCGGGTTCATTTCGGAAAAGGAAGGGACTCTGCTTGGTAATGCAATTGGGACAATGAGCAACAAACGTTCATGCTAAGTTGCTGTAATTATAGTGACGAAAATGGAACAGTTTGAAAAGCTGAGGTCTGCCATACAGTTCTAAAACTTTACGTGCGTCGTCTTCCTCGTCGGTTGATTGAAGGTTTGAAGCCGTCGGTCGAGGAGGTGGCGACAGTCACTCATTGTCGGCCGTCGCTGTTGCAGAAGCTGGATGTTGGCGCACCTTCTTCTCGACACGGTCACCAGACGAAACGGGCTCTTGATGTGCGCTAGTTAATGTTTCCCGTCCGCGACACCATGTCAGAAACTATCATCGCAAGTCGATCGCAATTACATGTTGCCAAACCCCGAAAGCATGGCAACTCGCGGGAGCGTCACACAACACACCTGCTCCACTCGCTACTCCAGCCAGACTCCTTCTCTGCTCAGCTCGCGCTCCACGCGGCAGAGTTAACACTACCAAAGATCCTACACACTTTGATTCTTCACACGACCTATCGACGTAATCGTTCGATAGCAGTTTTCCCTAGGCAAGACCCAGCGTAAAAATACAAATAATATTTACGAAGCAAACCAATTATACATCGACATAAATGCATAAATATACAAATAGTAAAACAATTACAATACACAAAGAGACAGAAATGTCATATCTTGAGGTAACAAAGCAAGGAAAGAAAATAATAGCACAATAGATGGAAATAGGAGGATATGCATTTCCGGCGTTACACGTGCCCCACATTGTCTGAGGATGTTCTTGTAACGTAAACAGACTCCGAAAATGTCCCAAAAAAGAAACAGCGGAAATGCATATGCTCAAAACATCAAAAAAATTTAGCATTCGTCTAATTAACCATAAACCAATAATAACTGAGTGGAGACACTCCTAATCTTATTCCACTCTGTCATCTTGCACAAAATAAAACAGGTTGACAACATATCAAAATTCATAGAAAACATAGAAAATGGTTTAGCTATTCCAAAATCATTAAAATTCGTAACACTATAAGAAATGGAATACTATTTGCAAAATTGATCAGAGTACATGGTCATAAAAAACAGGTGTATCAAAATACGCAAACTAATAATTAATTATATAGAATACACATTTTTATGTAACCTTTTCATAATTAATATTCTCGTCATGTCCAATTAACGCTAAACAAGAAAATAATATACAGCAGATAAAATAAAACATAAATATTGACAGCAGAATTCTTTCACATCAGCTGTCCGGGAAGAAAAACAACTCCACCTTCCGTACTCGCAAGTACAAAGGATGCCGACAGCGGCACAAGAGCCGACAGCTGCACAAGAGCCGACAGCGGCTTCGCCTTGCAAGTATTGTTGCGCCCGCCTGTGCGGCACGCTTGATCTCACTCGCCCTTGTAACGGCGTTTCCAGAACGTCCGTTTCACTGAATTATTTCGGAAAAACTCACTCCCGAGTAATCTCAAGGAGTCCATAAACACTATCACAGTGGATAACTCAACACTGTCCATCATCACACGCATGTACTAGCCTGAAACTTAAAACAGCGTCTAAGTACATCGGCAATGACTAATAAAAACTCACATTCATGAAATATTACAGAAAGTTACAAAATCATATTTACATTCCTTAATCTACTGTGACTCAGCTGAAAACTTAAACTAGCAGCTTGGATTTTTCAGATGATTACTAATCAGTTACTCTTAAATCATTTAGTCAAAATTAATTACTTATTAATTGCAACTTCTTTAATGACCTCTAGGTCAGGCAAAAGCATCGTAACATGGCACATCCTTAAATCTTACACTCTATATTTACATACTGTACAAATTACCAATTGTGTGGTATTAATCGATCCTAGGTTGGTACAATTTCAAGTCTACAATATTCCGTATACCTAATCGTTTTCCAGAGCTTGGATACTCTAAGCAATAAGCATTTGTGTGAGGTATACCAATGACTTTATATGGTCCATTATAAACAAACTTAAATTTAGAGATTTCATTGTCTATCTCGCTCGATTTCTCATGAGCTTTTACAAGTACTTAGTCTCCGATTGCAAACTTAGCAAAACGCGCTTTAGCGTCATGACAATGTATGCGAGCATCGGCTTTTAGCTTCATTACTTCTCGCAAACGATCTTTTTTCACACCAATACTAATGTCAATCCGTGGAGGGAATTTGATTATCTCTTCCACTAAACTTTTACTTCTGTCATCCAACAGGATTTCCTCTGGAGAAAATCCCGTCGATTCATGTCTCAAGGTGTTCATAATTCTCTCAAATACTGCTACGTATTTGCCCCATGCCCTATGATTGTGATGGCAATAGGTACGGCAAAGTCGGCCTAGCTCACGCATATACCTCTCAGCGGGATTTCCAGCCGGACAGTAAGCTGAAATATGGATCACTTTGACCCCATTACTTTCCATACCTTCATTCCACAACTTAGAAGTAAATTGTGCCCCATTGTCTGATAGAATCGCTTTGGGCTTACCAATATGAACAAAATAATCGTTCACAAGCTTGCTATAGACCGCTTTGGCCGTAGCTTTCCTAATCGGGTATAGTTTGATGAACTTGGAAAAAGCTTCTAGCACTACTAAAATGTAGGCAAAGTTTCCTGATGACTTGGACAAAGGTCCGTACAAGTCCACGCACAGTAATTCAAAGGTGTCGTTAGGCCTTATACTTTGCATAGGACCACGACTCGTACAGTTGGTAACCTTCACCTTCTGACATAAATCGCAAGTTTTCACTCTGTCAGTAACGCGTTTTAACATGTTGTTAAAATGCACTACTTCACTCAGCTTTTCCGTACATTTCTTAGGTCCACAGTGACCATACGCCAAATGGTAGTAGTCTATTATTTCCGTGACGTATTTGGTGGGCCAGCATACCCGCCAAATATTACTATCTTCACCCTTACGGATGTACAAGATATGATCATATATCTTGTAATACTTTCTTAATTTCTCTCCTTCTGAACTCCTTTCGTCATATCGGGTTTTCACCATATTTAAACAACCGTCCTCGTTCTGATGACGACATAGATTCTTACAGATGTTCACTACTAATTTACGTCCCTCAACTTCTTTAAAATAGTATAATTTGACCACTCCATCTGACTCATCTTTCAATACATCTTGATTAGACTCGGGCAACTGCGACAGCGCATCCGCTACGCAATTGTCGGTCCCTTTTACGTAACAGATGTCATAGTTAAATTGCTGTAAATACAGCGACCACCTAGTCAGTCTTTCGTGAAGTAGTTTACAATCCTTCAGATAAGTGAGTGCCTTATGGTCCGTATGAATAATCACCTAAAGGTCCCATAGGTAACCTTTGAACTTCTTGAATCCCCACACGATAGCGAGACACTCTTTCTCAGAAATCGTGTAGTTTCGCTCACTTTTTGATAAAGTTCGACTCGCGAACGCTATCGTCCGGTGTTCCTTGTCCTCTCCTTCACCAACTTCTTGGAACAGTTCTACCCCCACCCCGTAATTCGACGAATCCATTCCCAGATGGAAGGGTAGCGATAAATCAGGATGAAATAGTATGTTAGATCTTAACAACTCGTCTTTTAATCTCTCGAAAACGGCCTGACACCCGTCAGTCCACACAAACGGAACGTTTTTGCGTAAGAGGTTATTCAAATTTTCATCATTAAACACTTGTCCTTTTACATATTTGCGGTAAAATCCTGTTAACCCTAGAAAACTTTTTAACTGTTTCCTAGACTTGGGTGGAGGACAATTCCTTATTGCCTCTAGTTTCTCTGGGTCCTTCGTAATACCAGCAGTGGTAATTACATGCCCTAAAAATTTCAGTTCCTGCTTCACAAATTCGCATTTCTTTAACTTTAGAGTCATTCCGCCACGGCGCAATGCTCTAAGAACTTCATCTAACAGGTCACAATGGTCATGCCAAGTGGCATTGGCCAACAATAGGTCGTCAACATATACAGTTAATCTTGAACTCAAAGCCGGTCCTAGCACTTTATCTAGGGCCCTGATGAATACGGACACAGATATATTAAGTCCAAATGGCAGTACTCTATACTGATAACAATTGCCCGCAAACAGGAAGGCGGTGTATGGCCTAGATTCTTCTTCGAGTTCTATTTGCCAGTAACTAGCCATCAGATCGAGGCTAGTCATGAACTTAACGTCATGAAAACGTTGCAAAATCTCCTCCATACTCTCTGGTCTGTCTGTTTCGCGTTGAACGACCCTATTCAACGTGCGTGCGTCAATCACAATACGCACACTACCATCCCGTTTTGCTACAATGACCAAACTGTTATTGTATGGACTCTTACTTCTTTCAGTCACTCCCCATTTGATCATCTTATCTATCTCCCGTTGACTGCTTCCTTTTTGGACAGCGGTATAGCATACGGTCTCACGAAGAATGGTTCGTGCGGAATTACATGCAACTTGCATTTATATCCTTCCACAAGTCCCGGTTTGTCTGAAAACACACTCTTATTCCTCATTATTACTTCATACAGACCTCGTCTTTGTTCGTGTGTTACGTTAGACACACCGTCTACAATACTTTCCAATTCACTTTCTACACTATTGTCAATTCCGAGATTCCTCACATTACAGTAGTTCAAATTCATACCTACGTCAATAGCATCCGACCAGTTAACAATGTGTATAGGCTGGTATTGCCTATGCACACCGTCTCCTGCCTCGTCAAAACTAACTACTATTGTTTTATCTTGTGACGTACATGTCAAAGTTTTGCTTTCGCAGTTAATCACTGCACGGTACTTTAATAGCCAATCCAACCCAATAATTACTTCCATAGTTAAGTCTGGCACGACGACAAACTCTTGTTCAAATCGTGCCCCACATATCTCGAAGTTGACAAAAATCTGTTTTGTGACCGGTTTACTGGCCTTCCCAGTAGCACCGATAATTTTCACTCCTGTTACTGGCATAACTACGATGCCAGGTCTGTCTTTCAGTAACTCAAATATTTTCCCAGATACAGCACTCAATTCTGCACCAGTGTCAATCAACACGTTTAGTTGTAGGTCGTGCATATTAACAGACACTACTATCTGTCTATACTTTTCCTCGACTGTATCTTTATTTTCCCACAGTAAATCCTCGTCTATATCCAGGTCATTCCAGAAAAAACCATCCGGCTTTGATCCTAAATCCGGGTTATCTGGCGGCCTTTTCAGTCTCTGTTCACATACAGTTTTAATTTCAACACGTTTGTCCTGAGGCTTAGTCTGTAGCTTCGCCTCCAATACCGAAACCTTTTCCTGTAACTCGTCAACTAGTGAGTGTTGCTTTGCTATCAATTCATTAATCGTCACCTTCGTTGATTCCACTTTGGTCAGATTAATCTCATCTGCCAATCTACCTGGAGGAATGTGTCCAGTAGTTTCTGCAATTACTTCCGCTAGATCTGCGCAACCCACACTGCTATCATCTGACCGTATAATGTCAGCTCTAACCTCATACACGCTGTAATCTATGTGCTTTTCTACCAATCGTGTCCGGCTATCACTAAAATTTTCGCAATCTTTCTCCTTAATACTCTCGCAATGTTTAAACTGGAGGTTTGCGTCGGATGGGTCAGTTACTTCTACCACTGAAACTTTCGGTAAGGTCTGCCGGTTAGGGCCAGAACTTTCCGTTACTACTTCAACATCTAACTCCTGCGGGACGAAACACGATGAATCTTGCTCGTGCTCCCCATTAACATCAACTGTTTCTGGTAAAGTCTGCCGATTAGGGCCAGAACTTTCTATCATTTCACAAACACTATCTTCCTGCTGGACGAGACGTGGAAAATCCTGCACGCGCTCCCCATAAACGCTTCTCCCATACAGACCCCTATAATCTCTTAGTTCGTCGTATAAGCGACCGAACTGCCTTAACCAGACCTCATCCCTCTCTGCATCCCCTCGCTCGATGACGGACATTTTATCTGACATCTGATCTTCTCTCAACACTTGTGAATCATTATTAAACTCAATCTCCAGTTCCGCTGTGGGTTTTACAGCTGCCACTTTATGATCGATTTCCGGAACACTACTTAAATTGTTCTCACTGACAGTGAATGTATTTTCTACTGCCATGTATACAGCTGATCTACTGCTTGTGGGCACACTCTTTTCTCTTAACACTGGCACACTCTCCCTCCGTTGATTATTCCATATACGGAATTTTCATAACGGCGACACCTGGGTTTTCTCTTGTTATTGGGCCTACAAAATTTCTCCACGCCTGGTCGGCCCCTCACCGGCGCGGCTAATGGTTTTCCTGTCTCTTCCCAGCAGATACGCTCCCCGGATGCTGCTGAGGCGGCTGATCACACCCTCTGGCGTTATTACTATTCCGTGAGGCCCGTATCACGTTAGTACGATACTGGTTTCCGTCATTCCTATTATTATTTGCATTGTACCGATTGTTATTACGGTCCGAACCATTATTGTTATTGCTGCCATGGTTGCGGTATGCATTATTCCCATGGTTATCGTTGTTGTGGTTGCTGTGGTACTCGTTGTTGTTACCACAGCCCCTACCACTGTCGCGATTATTGCTCCAATTGTCCTCGTCCTCAACTCTTTCCAGGAAATCATTGACTGTCCTATAATTGCTTCCTACGTAGCGTTTTGTATCATCTGGAAGCTTCTTGTAGAGTTCCCAGACTATTTCGGATTCCGTGCGGCGATCACGCAAATATTCCAACTTGCGGATCCAGCCCTCACAAAACTCCCTCATCGAACCGCGCGAATTCGCATCGAAAGGCCTCGATACGACAAATTCGCGCCAGGCACTTTGCTGTTTTTGCTCTGACCAGTATTCAGCCAGAAACAAATTTTTAAACTCGTCAAAAGTTAGGTTCGTAATGTTGAGGTTTAAGCTCCAACGCTTGGCATCACCAGCCAGCACATCAATAACCGCATTAATTTTTCTCTCATTAGTCCATGATCTGGGTAAAACTCTTTCACAATTCTTGATGAAATCCGTCGCGTGTATACCGCCTTTTTTCAAGGGGTCGAACCGCTCCTCTTTCGTCAACAATTCCGAACTATGTGCATAGATTGGCACATAGCTCTGTTTTTCGTCAAGTTTCTTTTATAATTCCGACACTCTCGTAATTACTTGGAAAGTGGTTGTCGCAAGCGTTTCCACTTCCCTCCTTTTCTCTTCGCAGGTATTAGCCTGCTCCCTCACTTTAGTATCTACTTCGGACACTAAAGCCTTTAAAGTTTCCACTTTCTTTTGATCCTCTTTTTTCACTAATTGAATTTGTTCCGTCACCTTATTCTCGATGATCGGAGCAACTGACTCTCCTACACTTTTCTCGATTCTGCTAATTTCGGGATAAAAACGAGTATTTATGCTCGCAATTTCCGCCTGAACGCCTATCATTTCCTGTTTAAGATTACCAATTTCGGTATTAATTACAACAATATCTTCTTTGATTTTTTCAACTTTTTTGTTAACAACTCCAACATTGTTGTTAACAACGTTAATAGCTTTGTTCTGATTGTCTAACATCCGTTCAATTTTTTCGAACTGAGCTTCTTGCTTGGCAGCCTGAGCTTCTTGCTTGGCAGCCTGATCTTCTAGCTTGGCCGATTGACTCTTGATTTCGTTAATCAAAACATTCAATAAATCAGTTAAATTCCCGGAAACTACCGGTTTCACTTCCGTAGCGGCTTCCTCTTTAATTGTCCCCCCGTATTCGTCATCAAGGGATTCAGATTTGATTTTCACTTCCGATTCCGATACATTTTCTAAAGTTTGGAATTCCATTTCTGCTCTTTGTTGCGTTTCGGCGGTCGCGTCTTTCATGCTAGCTGCCTGCCCCTGAACAATGGGTACCGAGGTGCGCGTTTCCCACTGTTCGACCGATTGTTCCGTATCCAAGTCTACCAAATTTTGGCAATTGTTGCCTTCACTCATTTTAATAATTTTCGATATAAATGCCAAATCTCAAATATAATTAGGATTACTCCCACTACTTATTCTCGCTGACGTGACGGCCTGTACAATACTTTGTTACAAGATTTGCACAATGCAAAATTCGTGTCCAGAACAACCTCAAATCTGAAGATTGTCCTGTCACGAGGTCGCCACGTGTAACCTCCCCCTCACTTATCGACCTTAATGACAGTGAAAAATTAAACCGCGTGTACCTAATGGAAATTTGGGAAAAGCAATTGTCACCGAAGTTAATTTGTCGGTAAAGAGGGAGGAAAGGGTTACATCTAAATGAAAGGAAAAGTGCTAATGAAACTGGTGGAAATTAATTTTGAAAAGTGGTAAAGTTAATAAAGAAAGTATATGTGCGGCCGTTACGTTAACAATTAACTAGCGGTAATTAGGTATTTGAGATTTGGGGGAAATCACGGTCGCCAGTCCTAAGGACAATTACTATAGTAACTGAAAAAGAAAGGTTATTACACATATAATTAGCACAAGAAGCGTGGCAACTGAAGGTTGACACGTGTAGTGTGAAAACTGAAAGTTTGTCAGAAGTAATAAATTTCGCTACACCCTGACTTAATTTAGCAAAAGAATTAATAAAACCGGAAAATCGAAAGTTAATTTAGTGACTGAAGTTAATTGTGAGCTTTCTTTCTGAAGCACATCGAAATTCAGTAAAATACGGTTAGTCTTGGACTACCTCAACAATCATTTCAAAAGCTACTTGAATCTACGCAATTTAGAAAGAAGAGATTTAACTTTGAACTTGAATTAAATGATTCTGAACAATTAACAATAGTAAAATTTAGTACGTACCAAGCTGAGCTGCAGTCACAGGTAAGCTAAAATACGGTAACAAAGCTCGCACTCTTAATTCGTGCTTGTGTAATCTGAATATTGTAGCCAGCTATGAATGCCATAATTGAACTTTGAAATTAAAGCAGTGAAAACGAGTTAGCTATATTACTTTAATGCTGGCGTTTGAATTTCAACGACACTCGGGTTCATTTCGGAGAAGGAAGGGACTCTGCTTGGTAATGCAATTGGGACAATGAGCAACAAACGTTCATGCTAAGTTGCTGTAATTATAGTGACAAAAATGGAACAGTTTGAAAAGCTGAGGTCTGCCATACAGTTCTAAAACTTTACGTGCGTCGTCTTCCTCGTCGGTTGATTGAAGGTTTGAAGCCGTCGGTCGAGGAGGTGGCGACAGTCACTCATTGTCGGCCGTCGCTGTTGCAGAAGCTGGATGTTGGCGCGCCTTCTTCTCGACATGGTCACCAGACGAAACGGGCTCTTGATGTGCGCTAGTTAATGTTTCCCGTCCGCGACACCATGTCAGAAACTATCATCGCAAGTCGATCGCAATTACATGCTGCCAAACCCCGAAAGCGCGGCAACTCGCGGGAGCGTCACACAACACACCTGCTCCACTCGCTACTACAGCCAGACTCCTTCTCTGCTCAGCTCGCGCTCCACGCGGCAGAGTTAACACTACCAAAGATCCTACACACTTTGATTCTTCACACGACCTATCGATGTAATCGTTCGATAGCAGTTTTCCCTAGGCAAGACCCAGCGTAAAAATACAAATAATATTTACGAAGCAAACCAATTATACATCGACATAAATGCATAAATATACAAATAGTAAAACAATTACAATATACAAAGAGACAGAAATGTCATATCTTGAGGTAACAAAGCAAGGAAAGAAAATAATAGCACAATAGATGGAAATAGGAGGATATGCATTTCCGGCGTTACAGCCTCTGCACTTCTGCCTCGACTGACATCTCTGCCCAAACTCTTGTCTTTAAATATGTCTGCTTGTGTCTGTATATGTGTGGATGGATATGTGTGTGTGTGTGCGAGTGTATACCCGTCCTTTTTTCCCCCTAAGGTAAGTCTTTCCGCTCCCGGGACTGGAATGACTCCTTACCCTCTCCCTTAAAACCCACATCCTTTCATCTTTCCCTCTCCTTCCCTCTTTCCTGATGAGGCTACAGTTTGTTGCGAAAGCTTGAATTTTGTGTGTATGTTTGTGTTCGTTTGTGTGTCTGTCGACCTGCCAGCACTTTCGTTTGGTAAGTCACATCATCTTTGTTTTTAGGTGTATATATATATATATATATATATATATATATATATATATATATATATATATGAGGCAACAGTTTGTTGCGAAAGCTTGAATTTTGTGTGTATGTTTGTGTTCGTTTGTGTGTCTGTCGACCTGCCAGCACTTTCATTTGGTAAGTCACATCATCTTTGTTTTTAGGTATATTTTTCCTTCATGGAATGTTTCCTTCTATTATATATATATATATATATATATATATATATATATATATATATGGTTATAATAGAAGGAAACATTCCATGAAGGAAAAATATACCTAAAAACAAAGATGATGTGACTTACCAAATGAAAGTGCTGGCAGGTCGACAGACACACAAACGAACACAAACATACACACAAAATTCAAGCTTTCGCAACAAACTGTTGCCTCATCAGGAAAGAGGGAAGGAGAGGGAAAGACGAAAGGATGTGGGTTTTAAGGGAGAGGGTAAGGAGTCATTCCAGTCTCGGGAGCGGAAAGACTTACCTTATGGGGAAAAAAGGACGGGTATACACTCGCGCACACACACACATATCCATCCACACATATACAGACACAAGCAGACATATTTAAAGACCAAAATATGTCTGCTTGTGTCTGTATATGTGTGGATGGATATGTGTGTGTGTGCGCGAGTGTATACCCGTCCTTTTTTCCCCATAAGGTAAGTCTTTCCGCTCCCGGGACTGGAATGACTCCTTACCCTCTCCCTTAAAACCCACATCCTTTCGTCTTTCCCTCTCCTTCCCTCTTTCCTGATGAGGCAACAGTTTGTTGCGAAAGCTTGAATTTTGTGTGTATGTTTGTGTTCGTTTGTGTGTCTGTCGACCTGCCAGCACTTTCATTTGGTAAGTCACATCATCTTTGTTTTTAGGTATATATATATATATATATATATATATATATATATATATATATATATATATATATATATTGTACTAAACTTGTAAAAAAATGGTATGACATTTGCAAAAGACACCAGTTGGTGTCTCCATGCAAAAAGAATACAATAAATACAAAAAATACAAAATAAATATAATGCCACTAGATTTTGACAGAAAAGAGTGGGAAAGAGTTAATAATGTCTCAAGTGTATCCTTCTGAAATAATTTATTTATTGATTTTTGAAGACTTATTTTGTAGCAAATCAGCGTTTGTGATTCACAGCTACTGCCAAAGAATAGACAACACTGAATTTCATCGCATATCAGTGCAAATAAATGTCAATTTTTGGAAATTATGTATCCTGTGCATAATCTAATTTGTAGTAAACAACATTTATTGTTTGGTTACTGTAGCAGATATTCTAACTAACATATTGTGTTACAACTAATTTTCCCTTAAAGAGGAGTAGATATTATCTACATTTATTGCAAATTAATGACATCAATTGCATAAAAATGCTCAAAGATGGATCAAAATAAATGGATCAATATTTTCGAATTTGATAGTAAGTATAATTAACCTAAAAATTTTTTTGGGAATTAGTAGTTTTTACCACAGATTTTTCTGTTGCCTTAATAAAAATTCATTTTGTGTATTTGCCACAGTTGATGTAGGGAATTAGTGGCTTTTTTAGCTCAACAGATATAAAAGATAATCCGCAGACTTAGTTTAAAGTTATTTATTAACTGTGCTATAATATACTACAACAGCCAAAGTGCAGCCCCACAGTCAATGCTATTCTCGAACACTGGATTAGTTGGCTATGTTGGCAAGCAGCTGGAAATTGCCCTGACTACTGCAAACAATAGGCTGCTGGGGCAAATCAGTGTGTTGGAAGATCTCCAGAAAGTCATGTACTTGTGGTAGCAGTACCGAAGGTACCACAAGTACTATCCTCCCTTGAGGTTCCTGTTTCCTCTGCAGACCTCTGATATGCTGTCTTTCACTGAAACTGAAAATGAGCCAATGGGACCCACTTCATCTGGCTTGGAGAAACCTGTTTTTATGGGTGTCCTGGGTGTCAAGATGAGGAAAACATAAAAGGGTAGAGATCTATTAGTCATCAGCAGTTCAAACATATGGTGAATGATGGTACACCATAGGGACAAGAAAGGACTTTAGGTACATTCAGTGTATGTGTCTGGGTACCTTATATAACATGAAGAGACTATTCCAGCAGTCATTGAGGGAACAGGGTACTAGCAGCTACAGATTGTGGTGCATGTTGGAACAAATGATGCCTGTTAAAACAAGTGATGCCCATCATCTGGGCTCCTAGGTCATACTTATATCATTCCAGCGACTGGCAAGAAAGTTGAGAAAACCAATCTTGCACACGGTGTATCAAAACTCACAATTTGCAGCATTGTCCTCAGAACTGGTCATGACCCTTTGGTCCGGGGTCGAGTTGAAGGACTGAATCAGAGACTTTGAAAGAACCTGGTCTGTGACTTCTTGGACTTACACCCTAGGTTTCAGTGCTGTAGAGTGCCTCTAAATGGGTCAGGTGTGCACTATGTGTCAGAGGCTGTTACCCAGGCAGCTGACAGTGTGTTCGGTGCACACAAGGTTTTTTTTATATTAGGTGGCTCCATCCAATCCTGATACCAATAGTTGCAGGAAACCCAAAAGTATCAGTGTAAGATCAAAATAAATGCCTACCACAGGTGAGAGTATTAAAATCCTAGTGTTTAACTGCTGAACTATTAGCAGCAAAGTGCCAGAGTTCAAAACACTTCTGAAAAGCAGTGAAGCTCATGTAATATTAGGTACAGAAAGCTGATTAAAACATGAAATTGAGAGCAGTGAGATTTTGGGGAAAATTTAATTGTGTATCAAAAGATTAGGCTAATGGGATATGGAGTTGATGTATTTTTGGTAGTACACATAAAACTAAAATCCATCAAGACAGAAACTGAAGCTGCATGTGAAATTGTTCAGGGAAGACTCAGTATCAGAGGTGGATGAAAAATGGTAATTGGGTCCTTGTATCATCCACCAGACTCATCTCTGATGTAAACTGAAAAATTTAGGGAAAACCTCAGTATGTTTGTTGGATATCCCATGTAAAGTAGGACACACTTATGGTATTTAAAAGTTCAAAATTTGGTACTTTTTATATATTTTTTGAAGAGGCAGGACTTTTTACTGTATGGAAACAATGGTTTGTGGCCCATTATTGCTTTCCCTCCATAATCTGTAGCCATTTTTATAACACCATATGTTTTTCATGTGATGAGAGTGTGAATTATTGGAGATTTTGGACCTTCATTTCAACTAATTGGCAGGTAAGAATTAGCATATCATTATTTATCTCATTGTTACATACCCTAATGTATTGCATAAAGAGTATACATTTGAAGTAGGTAAATTATAGGCTGGGGTAAACAATATAATACAACAGCATGAACTTTCATGTAACATGAGTCACTTTCATGTAATTAAGTTTTTATATCGAGAGATATATTAGAGATAACTTTATCTTGTTCAGTAATTTACTTCTTAGTGTGAATGTTTAACTAATATCACTACTAAAAATTTCCCAATTTCAACCAATATTGTAAAGACAGAAAATTAAATGTGTAATGTGAGTCATGTAATCTGAGTCACAGTTGTGTTATTTGAAGATTAGACCAACAGGATGCCCTTAACAGCAGGAGAAAGACAAAACAGGAGGAGGGAAAAGTTGGAGTGAAGAAAAATATAAAGAATTTAAGAAGAAGCATCTGGAAGAAGCTCGAGAAAGCCAGCAGAAGCAAAAACAAAAGTTTCTACAGCTGAGTCAACATAAGCACGGACTGTTGTTAGAATAAAGAAGAGCTAAAAATAGGGAGAGAGTTAGAAAACATAGACAACATAAGATGCAAGCTCAACAACCTAGTGAAGGAAGTTTGTCACTGTATAAGTCACATAGTGCTCTTGATAAAGCCATGGCTCGAGTGTTGCAAATTGCCTACATTAGCAAGGTACTTTCAGCTATACATGAAAATGTGAAGGTAGTTTCAATGTGGTCAGATGGACCTGTCTCATAATTTAAAAACAAGTATATTACTGCTGCTGTATATCAGTTACAATCATTTGATAATGCGGAAATCTATTGGAACTTATTTACTACATCCCATGGCAAAGGAGCCATAGAGGGAATTGGTGCAGTTGCTGAATGGCTAGTGGCTACTGGGGAATACAGCAAAAAAGTGAAAATTCATAGTAGGTGTTGCATCAACTTTCACTCAGGTAGCTGCAAGTACCACAACTATGCAGGTTTTTCATGTGTTTCTTGATGAAATTCAAGGAATCAGTGTGAAACTTAATTTGGCCCAAATATGTTCTTTAGCACCAACAGTACCAAACAAAAATAGCATTCACTGCTTTCACTACAAGAAAGGAATACTACAAGCATATCTGCTGTTTCCAAAGAATTTTGCTGCTGCAGATCATCATAATGCAGACACTACAGAAAGTGTGAAAATTGGAGACTATGACAGTAAATTCAGTGATGAATAAGTACATACAATCTTTGGAAATTCTTACTTAATCAGTGGAATGGAGTGTGCTTGTCACTATTGGAAATGGCCTGTAAAATGTGATGAAATTATAAAGAAAATTAATCCACTTAATGTTGTCAATGCAAGACAATATTTTCAGTTCTCTGACTTTTACTTGAATTTACAGTTCATTTTCCCAGATGTCATGCTTTTATAATATTTCATCGTGTTTGAATGTCATATTTTTATTTCTCTGCTTCCAGGAAAAAAGTTTTCCAAACAAGAAGTAGCAAGTAACATGAGTCACATAACATTGAGTCATGCACCTTTTTCAATATGTTACAATATTTCACATGGTACAAATATTTTTAGAAATCTGTAACTCTGTCATTTGAATACCAATCTAATATGCATTTTCTGTGATAAAAATCAGATCCATACTCGTAATAGTTTGAGGACACTTTTGACCTAAAATGCACATTAGGAATAGGATGTCCCAAATTTATAACATGAGTTACAACATAAATTATATTCTTGTTCCTTAATTTTAATGCTCTTCCCTGCTTAAAAAACACTTCAAGATCTTTGCCTGAATAAAACAATTTATAATGATGATTCACAAAAGAAAATATGGGTTTATAGATTGATAACAAGTAAACATGATAAAGCACTGACTTCAGAATGTAATGAGTCACCATGGAATCTCCCTTGTATTTAAATTCCCCAACCATACTGTAATCACTAGTGGAGACTTTCATCATTCAACAATTTACTGGGAAAATTGCAGATTTGTTAGTGGTCGGTGTGACAAGGCATCATGTGAAACATTATTGAATGCCTTCTCTGAAACCTACATAGATGATGGAAATATATTGGTTCTAATGGCAACAAATGAAACTGACCTCTTTGAAGATGTCCACATTTAAACTGGTATCAGTGACCATGACACGGTTGTGGCAACAATGATTTTAAAAAGTACAAAGGGCAACTAAAACTCGCAGAGAAATATATAACTTCTGTAAACTAAATAAAAAATCAGTATTGTCATATCCAAATGAGGAATTTGAAACTCTCCGCACAGAGCAGGAGTTCAAAAGAATAGTTGACCATGTACTGGACAGATATGTACCCAGTAGAACAGTTCATAATGGGAGGGACCCTCCACAGTATACAACCACTGGGGGAAAAAAAACAGAGACTAATGAATAGTAGACGTAAAACAAAGTATAGGACTATAGATAGACAGATGCTTGCGATAGTATATAACATTTTTTGCTGAGTGTAGTTGCTCTTCCCAACAGAAGAGTAGCTTCAACCTTCACAACTTCAGCACTTAAAATATCAGCTTTACTTCCCTTTAACAATATATCACCACATAAGCTAGTACATGATAAAAATGAATAACAGCTAATGGACTGTTGATATGCCACTGTCACAAATACTTTCACGTACTTCTGACAATACACCAAAAATTTCATCTCCAGCCGATGAGACTGCAGCTTCACTGCCTTCACAGATAGCTTCATCTCTTTCCTCGGGTACAAAATCACCTAAATTACTTTCAGTTACATTACCACAAATCTTGCTACTGACTAGTGACTCATTAAAATTAGTCATACATTCCACCTCTACCAAATTCAGATCCACCTCAGCCCTACAGAATGTAAGGTCACAGAATGTTTCAACAAACCTACATTCATTCCATCATTCACTTCCCTTCCACAAAATAAATTTTTAAGTCCGATATCTTCATTATCAAATTTCTCTGCACATTTAACAGCCTTTCTTGTGCCCACTTCATGATTGTGCTGCCTAAAATTATTCCCAATTTTATTTTTGCTTTTTATAACCCCCATCTCTAACTTTTCTGGCTACCTTGTTGATTTTTTGACACCAACAGAATTTTTAATATAATGTGCTCTTCTCCAGACCTGCAATGCAGCCATCTCTGGTTTCCCGATCTCTTATTCTGACGCATTTCATAAGGCTCCTTGCACTCAAATCTTTGTTCCCAGTTATGTTTTCAATTATGTAAGTTTCCTTTTCCATTTCAGATTTGAAAATTATTATTTCTGTTATGATCATTGTAATTGTTGTGGATATTACTATTGTTTCTGTTCTAGCACCCATTTCCATGTCTACTGTTCCCACTATGAAGCTTGAATTTCAATGCCTGTTCAAGTTTATCTCTCAGTAAAATCTAAAAACTCATCAGTTAACACTCTCAACCAATGATTTATATGCATGAACTTAGCAAGCTCATGCACACAAAAATTCCACATCGACCCACTTCCATGTTTTAAACCTGGTGTGACCAGGAACTCATTCTGAAGTCACATTTGCTTTGCTTTCAAAAATTTGTTCAGGAAACAATTCTCAATTACTTCATTAGTAGTATACGAAGCACTCAATAAATTTGCCAATATTTGTGCATTGCCCTCGAGATGTCTTTTAGTGAACTTAATTTTTGCCTCTTCTGATATTCAACATGCAGTAATAAAATCATCTGGGTGGTATTTCCCACCATTTCCAAAACACTTTGTTGTTCGTGAATTATCCCTTAGAACATCCATCATAGTAGTAGCCTGATTCCCTGCTAAAGCATTTAATCCTGCCCGCACATCTTTAATCTGCTGTTCCCACTGCAAAACTTCATTATAAATCTCTGCTTCTGACTGTTGTCTATTTTTCATCACCTCTTTTTCCCGTTCTACCAACCTACCAAAAAGTTGTTAATAGACTTAGTGGTCATTTCCTCAAACACATTTTGCCAAAGCACACAATTTTTAACACCACATAGCTCGTAATGTATCGTTTCCAACTTTTCCTCAAAATCTTTTTCACAGTGTCAACTTTGGTGTTAACAAGGGCAGCCTCCTCAGAAATTTTGCCTACATCTGACCTTATAACTTCTAATTTTGAATCTACCACCCCTTCTACACTCCTGGAAATGGAAAAAAGAACACATTGACACCGGTGTGTCAGACCCACCATACTTGCTCTGGACACTGCGAGAGGGCTGTACAAGCAATTATCACACGCACGCCACAGTGGACACACCAGGAACCGCGGTGTTGGCCGTCGAATGGCGCTAGCTGCGCAGCATTTGTGCACCGCCGCCGTCAGTGTCAGCCAGTTTGCCATGGCGTACGGAGCTCCATCGCAGTCTTTAACACTAGTAGCATGCCGCGACAGCGTGGACGTGAACCGTATGTGCAGTTGACGCACTTTGAGCGAGGGCGTATAGTGGGCATGCGGGAGGCCGGGTGGACGTACCGCCGAATTGCTCAACACGTGGGGCGTGAGGTCTCCACAGTACATCGATGTTGTCACCAGTGGTCGGCGGAAGGTGCACGTGCCCGTCGACCTGGGACCGGACCGCAGCAATGCACGGATGCACGCCAAGACCGTAGGATCCTACGCAGTGCCGTAGGGGACCGCACCGCCACTTCCCAGCAAATTAGGGACACTGTTGCTCCTGGGGTATCGGCGAGGACCATTCGCAACCGTCTCCATGAAGCTGGGCTACGGTCCCGCACACCGTTAGGCCGTCTTCCGCTCACGCCCCAACATCGTGCAGCCCGCCTCCAGTGGTGTCGCGACAGGCGTGAATGGACGGACGAATGGAGACGTGTCGCCTTCAGCGATGAGAGTCGCTTCTGCCTTGGTGCCAATGATGGTCGTATGCGTGTTTGGCGCCGTGCAGGTGAGCGCCACAATCAGGACTGCATACGACCGAGGCACACAGGGCCAACACCCGGCATCATGGTGTGGGGAGCGATCTCCTACACTGGCCGTACACCACTGGTGATCGTCGAGGGGACACTGAATAGTGCACGGTACATCCAAACCGTCATCGAACCCATCGTTCTACCATTCCTAGACCGGCAAGGGAACTTGCTGTTCCAACAGGACAATGCATGTCCGCATGTATCCCGTGCCACCCAACGTGCTCTAGAAGGTGTAAGTCAACTACCCTGGCCAGCAAGATCTCCGGATCTGTCCCCCATTGAGCATGTTTGGGACTGGATGAAGCGTCGTCTCACGCGGTCTGCACGTCCAGCACGAACGCTGGTCCAACTGAGGCGCCAGGTGGAAATGGCATGGCAAGCCGTTCCACAGGACTACATCCAGCATCTCTACGATCGTCTCCATGGGAGAATAGCAGCCTGCATTGCTGCGAAAGGTGGATATACACTGTACTAGTGCCGACATTGTGCATGCTCTGTTGCCTGTGTCTATGTGCCTGTGGTTCTGTCAGTGTGGTCATGTGATGTATCTGACCCCAGGAATGTGTCAATAAAGTTTCCCCTTCCTGGGACAATGAATTTACGGTGTTCTTATTTCAATTTCCAGGAGTGTATATCTGATTTAATTTTCTTCATCTCAGATTTTATTTTTTTCTGCTAGACCTATCCCTACTGAATATATCTCTGTACCCAGTACCACCAAGTTAGAGTTCAAATTTGTTAGAATTTCCCTTACCCACGCTGTTGAATTATTCACAATTACATCTCTCTTCTCTGTTTTTGGACTATCTGCCCCATTACTATCATCTCTATCAACACTGACACATTCAGATTTTGAACTAACGTGTCCACTAACATTATCTGAACCTACCTTACTGAGTTATTGCTTAATCACTGAAAGCTGCAACACTGGAGATGATGCTGCAAGTTCACACATTTAACTCCAATTGGCACTAGTGCTTCACTTATCATTCGTGCTGGCTGCTTCTGCTGTACTGCTGCTGCCCGAAGTATTGATGCTGATGAAGTTGCCACCAGTGACGTGCGTTACTGTGGCTGCCTCTGCTGCTACACTGCTGTTGTGATGTCCGCTGCTGCTGGCCACTGCAGACTCAGACTCAAGCTAATAAAATAATTTAATAAAAAGTCTTTTGTTCTAACATCTGTAAATGATGAAGACATCAGAGATTTATGTTGGCTAATGTTTTTTTGAGAAAAGACATCTCAAATACACTGAAAGTGGTCCTACGATATTCATTCTGGGATCACCATTGTACTCAGATTTGCATTAATATTTAGTTGTAAATTATTACAGACACTCATAGATCTGTAAGAAGCCATCTTTGAATTTGTCACAGTGTCTGCCATAGCTGAGAGCATAGCTAGCTTTCCAAAGCGCCTGATATGTTGTCCAGATTCCCAATACTGGGATTTTCTCCATTTCCAGTGAAGCCTTTGTGCCTGTACCAGGGCTCGCCAGCAATGGCCACTGCCTCTGGACCAGCTGTGGTCCTTTGACAGCCCTGGGCCTGCCCACCAGTGCTCAGCTGTACAAGCAAATAGCCTCCAGTATTCTTATAACTACACTTGGAAATACCCTTATTTACACACAATCTTTTCAATACCAATTTCTTCATTCACAAGATGCAAGTCTGCCAGCATTGCCGCTTACATTTATCCTGCCAGTGTATCTTTAGAATCTCACTTTTTCTGCAGCTTTTAAATTGCTCAGATTTGAGTCCTTTTCTTTGTTCACCAATGAATTCTTGTGTTCAGTGGCAAAATTGGTGACTGCCACTGGAACATCATTTTTTGTTTCAAGACACGCAAACTTCCTTTCATCATTAACATTGATCAATTCACTTACAGGTCACAAATTTTTAATTTCACCCCTCTCTAAACACTGTTCCCTCAAATGATTTTTTTTTCAAAGTCCCTTCCTTTTTCTTCCATATATATGGTACACATTATAATTTCAGAACATCACTTAGCTTCTTTATCCATCACTAGATTCTCCTGATCTCCCACTAACTCACCTGTAGAATTTAAATCACCCTCAAAACCCATCATTTCAGCATCCTCGTAAGCATCCAGTATACTGTTTGCTTCCTCCGAATTAATTATATCAGTAGCTGCAACTTTCTTGCAGTTAACCATGCAAATTAAAAATTGATCTCTCTTAAAGAAATCCATATTGATTTCTGCTAAATATCTCTTAAGATTCATTACTAAAATATCCACTGCATCTGTTGATACATTATAGAAATCAGCAACAGTAACTCTGTCAACCTCCACTAACACAGCATATCAATGGTCACTGTCGCCACTAGCCCATAGCCATGCCGAGAAGTAGGAATGGAGGAAGAGACAAGATTGCTGCTGCTGTGGAGCTCCTGCTAAACGCAGTCGGGAGTAACTGTTGCAGCAACAAGAAGAATAAGCGGAAGCCTGTGGCACAATTACAGTGCTGTAAGTGTCAAAAGCTTGGACACATAGCCAAAGAATGCGACGGTGTGGTTGCATGTGTTAAGTGTGGGAAACCGCACAACATATGCAACTGCACAAAACCAAGAGGTACTGCAGCACTGTGCGTAAACTGCGGTGGCTCGCACGCCACAAACACGCGCAGCTGCAGTTACCTGAAGACGTGGAAGCAGCAGAAGTCGGCCACCATGCACGGAGAGGTGGCCCAAGAAGAAGAAATGGTGGTCACCTCACCCCCCTGCCTTAGCAGGGGAAGCGGGCTGCACCACCAAGACGACGTGGACACCTTCCGACAAGCACTTCGGGAAGCCAACGAGGACGCAATCACCGCGCTCAAATCCGCCATGGCGGAGGAGAGAGCGGCCCTGCGAGCGGAACTCGAAGAGATTCACGAGGAGCTGTCTCAACTAAGGCACACCGTGCATCTCGCGTCCTGCACGAAGACGGGCATGGCACCGACTCCCACCTGTACGGGGGTAGACGCGGCAACACAAACGACCGCCTCCCTGGCCGACGTGGCAACGCAGGTTGCTAGGGAGGTGGTCATACAGTCAGGGAAGACCACCGACAACAAGGAGATGGCCCCCTCGGAAGCAGTCATCACTCCTGTCTCTGCGGAAATGCAGACAACACTGGAAGTGCTGATGGAGGCCGAGGGAGAAGAAGAAGACGAGCCATTCGAGTGCCTCCCCCTCCCTAACAAGAACTGTGTGAGGGAGGTGCTCACCAAGATCGCTGATTCCCTGCGAGATGGTAGCTACCCCCATCATGACCATCCTTACCCTTTCATGGTAGATAACATCCCTCCCCTTCCTCACAAACCTTACGATTTCCACTGGGGGTACGAACCCTTAAACCAGAAGCTACGTGGGAGGGAAATCGTCAGCTGTGGAGATCTGGAGCTCATAAACAAGCACCCGATCTTCACGGACGAGGACTGGAAATACATGACTGGGGAAGCAGTCAAGTATATCCGGACACAGACACCACCAGTGGACTGGTCCCGCCCAAAGAAAATAGAATCTGGGCAGCCAGGAAGCAGTAAGAAGAAGAAGAACAAGAAGCCGCCGGAATCAGCTGGCAAATAAGCTGCTGCATCCACAGAAACCAGAGGACAGACCAACATGCGAAGAAAAACCATTCCAAACCGAGAGGACTTCAGGAAGAACAGCTCAAAACAGCTTATACTCCGCTACCTCGGGCCAAGGCAGGCCCGTCATTATAGTGAGTGAGTGATTGAGTACACTTGAATTGCAGCAAACATGGATCTACCTTTGTCTCAGTTACATGTTCTGTCCTCTCAGGCACCTCTTCCACATTATGCTTTAACATACTATCTAACACATTTTCACATTTGTCATTCCACATTCGCTTATAATTCATGCTTTCATCAAAAGCCAGCAGTTCACTTTCATCAATAGAAATAAATACACAAGCTCCTTCCTCTGAGATATGTAGGTCAGTAGATTCAACCTCTGCAACTTCAGCACCTAAAACATCACCTTTACTTCCCTTTAACAATAAATCACCACTTCTACCACAACATAATAAAAATCATCAACTGCTGACAAGACTGTTGATGTGCCACCTTCTCAAATACTTTCACATTCTTCGATCGATACATCATGAAATTCATCTCCTGCTGACAACACTATGGCATCGTTTCCTTCACAGATAGTTTCATCTACTTCCTCCAGAACAAAATCATGTACATGACTTTCATCTACATTAACATAATTATTACTTCTGACTAGTGAAGTGGTTTACAACTTTTTTGAGACAATTACCACTGAATGAGATCATATAGAAACCTGTACCCCCAATAGAGTTTAGTGTCTAGCTAAAGTTGATAGTGGAAAAAAATAACAAGTCACAGTTATTCACAAACATGCAGGACGAAACATCATTTCAAATACACAAAAACAACAAATATATGTTTGGCATAAAATACAGGGTGTTTCAAAAATGACCGGTATATTTGAAACAGTAATAAAAACTAAACGAGCAGCGATAGAAATACACCGTTTGTTGCAATATGCTTGGGACAACAGTACATTTTCAGGCAGACAAACTTTCGAAATTACATTAGTTACAATTGTCAACAACAGATGGCGCTGCGGTCTGGGAAACTCTATAGTATGATATTTTCCACATATCCACCATGCGTAGCAATAATATGGCATAGTCTCTGAATGAAATTACCCAAAACCTTTGACAACGTGTCTGGCGGAATGGCTTCACATGCAGATGAGATGTACTGCTTCAGCTGTTCAATTGTTTCTGGATTCTGGTGGTACACCTGGTCTTTCAAGTGTCCCCACAGAAAGAAGTCACAGGGGTTCATGTCTGACGAATAGGGAGGCCAATCCACGCCACCTCCTGTATGTTTCGGATAGCCCAAAGCAATCACACGATCATCGAAATATTCATTCAGGAAATTAAAGACGTCGGCCGTGCGATGTGGCCGGGTACCATCTTGCATAAACCACGAGGTGTTCGCAGTGTCGTCTAAGGCAGTTTGTACCGCCACAAATTCACGAAGAATGTCCAGATAACGTGATGCAGTAATCGTTTCGGATCTGAAAAATGGGCCAATGATTCCTTTGGAAGAAATGGCGGCCCAGACCAGTACTTTTTGAGGATGCAGGGACGATGGGACTGCAACAAGGGGCTTTTGGGTTCCCCATATGCACTAGTTCCGTTTATTGACGAAGCCGTCCAGGTAAAAATAAGCTTCGTCAGTAAACCAAATGCTGCCCACATGCATATCGCCGTCATCTATCCTGTGCACTATATCGTTAGCGAATGTCTCTCGTGCAGCAATGGTAGCGGCGCTGAGGGGTTGCCGCGTTTGAATTTTGTATGGATAGAGGTGTAAACTCTGGCGCATGAGACGATACGTGGACGTTGGTGTCATTTGGACCGCAGCTGCAACACGGCGAACGGAAACCCGAGGCCGCTGTTGGATCACCTGCTGCACTAGCTGCGCGTTGCCCTCTGTGGTTGCCGTACGCGGTCGCCCTACCTTTCCAGCACGTTCATCCATCACGTTCCCAGTCCGTTGAAATTTTTCAAACAGATCCTTTATTGTATCGCTTTTCGGTCCTTTGGTTACATTAAACCTCCATTGAAAACTTTGTCTTGTTGCAACAACACTGTGTTCTAGGCGGTGGAATTCCAACACCAGAAAAATCCTCTGTTCTAAGGAATAAACCATGTTGTCCACAGCACACTTGCACGTTGTGAACAGCACACGCTTACAGCAGAAAGACGACGTACAGAATGGCGCACCCACAGACTGCATTGTCTTCTATATCTTTCACATCACTTGCAGCACCATCTGTTGTTGAAAATTGTAACTACTGTAATTTCGAAAGTTTGTCCGCCTGAAAATGTACTGTTGTCCCAAGCATATTGCAACAAACGGTGTATTTCTATCGCTGCTCGTTTAGTTTTTATTGCCGTTTCAAATATACCGGTCATTTTTGAAACACCCTGTACAATCATCCATAGCTGAGGACAAACCAAATTCAGCAAGGATACATGGTTTACTAATCTAGACCTGTGGACAATTTCCATTGGCAGCCACAGGACTCACACAGTGAAAATTGCAAGAAAAACTAAAAGAAAACACCCACTGGGGATACCATAGTTGTGGTACAGGCTGGCAAACCAAAACAATTGTATGCTTGCAAAAAGGCAGACTCATCCTTAATTCATTATTATTAGGATAAAAAGATTTGGATTTTCCCATTTTTAAAATTACAGGAAAATACACAACTTTTATTAGCATTCAACAAATAAAACTCACATGTTTTTGTAAGTTTTCTATTAAACCAAGAAATGAAAGTCAATGAGATTGTTGGTGTTGCTTCTTTTTAACAATCTTTTGTATATTCAGTTTGGTCTCAGCTAGTGCACATCATAAATCGTGTTACAAGTTCACTTGGTTCCATGCTTTTGTTTTCATTGCCACCATTGTTGCAAATCCACTTTCACATTTATAAGTTGTGAATGGAATCAATATTGTCAATTCCTTTTCTGATAATAATGGGTACTCATCACCCAGCTTTCTCCAAAACGTTGTCAGTTCTGCTTTGGAGAAAAGGATTTTCAGTGTGTTGTCTTCATGTAGTTCAAGAAATTTTGCTTTGGCCTGAATTTCACTACCTGAAAATATTCCTTCATTCATTGAAAATGATCTTAAAACCCAGGCATTTACTTATTGATTCTCCAGTACAGGAAAATAGTTACTGATAAAATTTATTACTGATAATAAATGCTGACTTATTTCATTTGTGAGTGAGCATTTTTCATTGTAGACATCAAGTACTGCTGTCAGTTCTGGGAATACTGAGATGTCTTGAACTTGAGCCCTGTGTTGGTAAATCTCCAACCCCTGAAGGAAACTGGCAACTTTATCTTGTGCCATCCAAATATTCACAATATTTCCTTGCAAGCTGAGGTTAAGCATATTGAAATCCACAAGATATGCCACTTTGGATATATATTATCTATTATTTTTGCATGTAAGTCTTTCTCCTTCCCCGTCCTCCTCCTTTACAGAAACACAATAATTTGTGGTCAGAACTCAAGTATTTTATGCAACATTTTGCCACATGACAGCCATCAGACTACTGTGCAGAACAGGAGCACATGGAATTTCACTCCAACGTCTTTGCACGACTGCCGGCCGCGGTGGTCTAGCGGTTCTGGCGCTGCAGTCCGGAACCGCGGGACTGCTACGGTCGCAGGTTCGAATCCTGCCTCGGGCATGGGTGTGTGTGATGTCCTTAGGTTAGTTAGGTTTAAGTAGTTCTAAGTTCTAGGGGACTTATGACCTAAGATGTTGAGTCCCATAGTGCTCAGAGCCAGCCGTCTTTGCACGACTCTTTGAGAAATGTTGTATTTCTGCACTACCTCAGAAATGGTCAACAATCTTCACTATCTGAGTCAGTACATTCAACAAATCAGGTGGAAGTGTTTTGGCTGCCAAAGCATAGTGATGTATAATGCAGTTGTATAATGCAGTGGCTGAATGTTGCATTTGGAACAGCTTCTTTCAACAATCTGTGGAATCCAGAGCAAACGCCCAACATGGAAGGTGCTCTGTCTTTACATACACCCACCAACTTCAACCATTTCAAATTATTCCCTTCAACAAAATTCTTTACTGATCAGGAAACATCCCCAGCCATATGTAGTAGTGTCCAATGATTCCGAGTACAAGTATTCTTCTTTCAGGCCATCATCTTTTATGTATTTAACATAGACAAACAGTTTGGAACAAGATGCAACAGTAGTCATTTCATCTAACTACAGTGCAAAAAAATTACTTGATCTTATTTCATTGAGCACTGTGTCCAAAATACCCAAACTCATGTCCTCAATATGACTTCTGATTGCATTATTAGAAAGAGATATCTTGTTTATCTTTTGTATATGTTGTTCTCCTAGAACTAACATCACTACATCAAGTAAGCAAGGCTTGTGAGGTCCCCTGCTATTGTATGAGGTTTCTTGTTTCCAGTGACTCAAAGAGAGATTCAGTGTGAAGCTTCAAGACTAGCTTTTGTTGGCTGACAAAAGTAACCTGATGAATCCTTGCATGAACTTTTCAGTGCAGCTTCTTTGCATTTGAAGAATTTAGTGTCTTTTCCAGTGAGCTCTACATGACTTCTTTCAAAGTGGTCTTTTAATTTGCTAGGTTTCATATCCTCTTCTGTTAGCACTTTACTGCTCAGAACACACTGGGGTTTTTGTTACCCTTATCGACTATAATGGTATGCAGAAAGGCTTCTTTGTACATTTTTTTTTTTCGGGTAGTATGAAACTGGAAGAAGGAAAAATTGTCTAAAAAGAAAGAAGCGCAACATAATGCATTTTTGAAACATCCTGGAAGATTAAAACTGTGTGCTGAACCAAGACTTGAACTCGGGACCATTTCCTTTCGCTGGCAAGTGTTCTACCAATAGAAAACATAAACAAGATATCTATATCTATAATGCATTTTTGTAAAAAAAGAAAAGGTTCACAAAAATGTAGCATTAATAGTAAAAAACATAATGCAACAGATGTTTATGAGTTCCAGTTTATGCCTATTTGCAACTAAATTAACTTGATTTATATTTTGCCATAAACATTTTGCCTCAATTTATTATGAAGTACCTTTAGTAGCCTGAAGTGTATACATATTTACGTACTGCTCCTGTCATTTATTCAGCTGCACTTGGACATAATTACAGAATCATCAATATAGTGTTTCTGTACTTTGTTCTTCATTAAGTTTAACATGAGTGTCAGCATTACTTTTGCTGCACTTTGCTCACTGTATGTTTAAAATGACTGTTAACATTGCTCTTTGTAAGTAAAGTAAAGCTTCATCAATCAGAAGACTGTTTTCATGACTACAGTGTTTTACTATGTGTGGTCCTGTTGCAAGTGTTATGTCCTTGCCTTCCTTCAACTTCTGAACTGATTTATATAGAGGGAACTGCTGTCTAAAGTGGGTTCCGAACCATGATGTAACTTGGCATTTTTCACATCAACAAACATATTCAGAAGGCGAAGAAGTAATAAGTGAGAGATAAAAATCCTAGGATTGACCAGGGATCGAATGCAAGACTTTTAGATTTGTAGTTTACCACTGAGCTCTCTACATTAGCTGGTAAAGGAAAGAGAAGATCTGGCCAGAGTAGTGACACCATGTTGATGTCTGAGAAAGAGATGTGAGAATAAAAATGTATGCTGCAGTATTCTTAAGGCTAGTACAATCTGAAATGCAAAACTGCAACTCACTGTCGCAAGGCTGCTTGTGGATGGAAACTAATATGAGTTCATGGCATTGAATCTTGAATCTGGTGCTTGTAGGACAGTATTTCCCAGGTATTTTCAATTCTACCACAAATGGAATACTCAGACTAAGTATTGCAGAAGATTTCTAGTGCGGCTGTGAGTCAGAGACAAGCGACAAGTGAATATAGCACTGTGATACAATCTGACAAGTTACTGCATATCATATATTGCATAAAAGGCTTAATTTTTGCAGGTGCAGTAACCCAGTGTGTGTTTATATTCACATTGTGGCAGTGTGTTTGCACTAAGTGTGGAGTGTAACTGCAAAGAAACTGAACAACTTTGTAAAGAAAAGCAGGAATTGTGAGGTCCCAGGGACAATAAATATCACATAAAAACAAAACTAAATGATGATTGGCAGTGGGTCACCAGTGATGTCGAATACAAAATCAAAGAAGCAAAAAACAATATGCATACTCTGATGACCATACCTGATATATTTTTTATGTCTTGAATAGTTACATGAAACTCGTAAAGAAATCTGCCATGGCCAAAACGTTTATCTGATATTACAGTTGTGCAATCTGTGTCCCTTATTCCTGGTTCATATACAACAGGTGTTAACGCTTTAAATGACATTTGATAAAAAAACATGTGAATCCAAAGTCTGTCATTTTTAATTTTTTATGTATAAATGCTGTTTACAGGATCAGTGGTTCACCTTTTTTATACATGGCTAGATCAGGCCTTTGTAGTCATAAGCATAGGCATAGGTAGTGTCATAGGCCCTCTGCTGTTCCTGATTTACATAAATGATCTAGGTGATAATTTGAGCAGCCCCCTTAGATTGTTTGCAGATGATGCTGTAATTTACCATCTAGTAAAATCATCAGACAATCAATTCCAATTACAAAATGATCTAGAGAGAGTTTCTGTATGGTGCGAAAAGTGGCAATTGGCAATAAACAAAGAAAAGTGCGAAGTCATCCCCCTGGGTACTAAACAAAATCCGATAAATTTTGGGTATAAAATAAATGGCACAAATCTAAGGGTTGTCATTTGACTAAATACCTAGGAATTATGATTATAAGCAACTTAAATTGGAAAGACCACAAAGATAATATTGTGGGGAAGGCGAAACAAAGACTGCACTTTGTTGGCAGAACACTTAGAAGATGCAAGAAACCCACTAGAGAGACAGCCTACATTACACTTGTCCATCCTCTCCTGGAATACTGCTGCATTGTGTGGGATCCTTACCAGGTAGGATTGACAGAGGACATCAAAAAAGTGCAAAGAAGGGCAACTCATTTCATGTTATCACACAATAGGGGTAAGAGTGTCACTGATATGATACACGAGTTGGGGTGGCAGTCACTGAAACAAAGGCAGGTTTCTTTGAGGCGAGATCTATTTATGAAATTTCAATCACCAACTTTCTCTTACAAATGCGAAAATATTTTGTTGACACCCATCTACATAGGGAGAAATGATCATCATAATAAAATAAGAGAAATCAGATCTCGAACGGAAAGATTTAGGTGTTCCTTTTTCCCATGCACCATTCAAGAGTGGAATGGTAGAGAAGTAGTATGAAAATGGTTCGATGAACCCTCTGCCAGGCATTTAAGTGTGAATTGCAGAGTAACCATGTAGATGTAGATGCAGCTTGGCAGGCACAAGCATTTTGATAAAACAGGGAGGGCTGACAGTGGCATGTAGCGCAAAGTGTTCACTTTCTTTTGAAGCATGACCAGGTGTTAAATCTGCTGCAGACTTGAAACTTCCTGGCAGATTAAACCTGTGTGCCGGACTGAGACTTGAACTTCGGATCTTTGCCTTTTGTGGGCAAGTGCTCTACCATCTGAGCTACCCAAGCACGACTCACGACCCATCCTCACAGCTTTAATTCTTCCAGTACCTTGTCTCCTACCTTCCAAACTTCACAGAAGCTCTCCTGCAAACATAGCAGAACTAGCACTCCTGGAAGAAAGGATATTGAGGAGATATGGCTTTGCTACAGCCTGGGGATGTTTCCAGAATGAATGGAAGCTTTTGTGAAGTTTGGAAGGTAGGAGACCAGGTACTGGTGGAATTAAAGCTGTGAGGGGGGGGGGGGGGGGGCTTAAGACATGCTTGGGTAGCTCAGATGGTAGAGCACTTGCCCGGGATAGGCAAAGGTCCCGAGGTCGAGTCTCGGTCCAGCACACAGTTTTAATCTGCCAGGAAGTTTCATATCAGAGAACATTTTTCATTCTGTTGCAGACTTGATCACAAGTGAAGCCATTCACCACACTATGATGATAGTGAATGCTTTTTCTTTTTTTGTTAGTACAGATATTGTAACAAAATACATCTCATAGACAACTATAAGGATTTTTCTTGCACTATATTTCCTCAATGCCAAAAGACTTGCTGCAGTGATAACACTGGCTTCCGTAAGATCACCAGAGTTAAGTGCTGGTGGGCTTGACTAGCACTTGGATTGGTCACCGTCCAGGTCTGCTGAGTGCTGTTGGCAAGTGGGGTGCACACAGCCCTTGCGGGGCCAACTGAGAAGTAGCGACACTGGTTACAAAAACTAATAACAATGGAGGAAGCAGTGTGCTGACCACATGCCCCTCTGTATCCGCATCCGGTGATGCCTGTGTGCTGAGGATGACATGGCAGCCAGTTGGTACCATTGAGCCTTCAAGGCCTGTTCAGACGGTGTTCATTAGTTTGTTTGTTTGTATCTTTCCTTGACTCACAAGTTTGTAACCATGATCATGACCACATATGAAATCATACAATTGTGTCTCCAACATTTATTTTGCAAAACAAAGTCTGCTTGAGGCACATGCTGAATCCGTTTCTGTCCTTACAGTGAAGTAATTTTTAATTGTAGCTGTCCATGTCATTCATAGTGATGTTTTTTGGATTACTGTTCAATGGCAACAGAACTACAAATAAAAAAGGAACTTACACACCTAGTTATATCTTATCAACTCAGCTATTTATGCCCAGCAGTAAATGAAAGGTAGTGTTGAGGAATTTCTTAGCCAACAGTCAGTGCTTGTGTGGGAAACACTTCACTCACTTGTTTCTCTTTTCCATCACCATGTGAAATACGTTGAGAAAGTAAAGAAATTGAAGGCACTCACCTTGTGTCCGTCAACTTGGTTGGCGAACTAACAACTGACTAATGAAAGAAGGACAATGGTATCTCTGTGAAGTAAGTAATGAACTGCTGCAGCAGTACTGGCCAGTAGCCAGCTGCAGTAGTTGTCATCGCCTAACTGCGCATGAAGTTCCATTAGTGTCTGTCATTAATACATTTGCTGTGGCCTCCATCACATGCTGTTCATGTTTTTACCCCCCAGAAAATTTCATTTTACACCTCACGGGGTAATTACCCCTAGGTTGGAATGACTGTGCCTCATTAAAATTCGTCATACATTCCACCCCATCAAATTCAGATCCACCTCATCCTTTCCTCTGATGACAGAACCCTTCAACAAACATACATTTGTTCCATTATTCACTTCCCTTTCAAGAAATAAATTTTTTGGCTCCATACCTTCATTATCGAATTTCTCTACACATTTAATAATTTTTCTTGTGCCTTCTTTATGGGTGCAATTCTTAAAATTATTCCAAATTTTATTCTTACTATTTATAACCTCCATCTCCAACATTTGTGGCTCCTTTGCTGAATTTTCAACACCGCATAATTTTTGATACAATGTGTTCTTTTCAATGGCAGTTTATCTCAACTCCTTCGAGCCTGAGATGTGGGAATCTATAGTTTCCCAATCTCCTATTCTGACGTTGCATTACATGGGGCTGCTGCCCCTCAGATCTTTGTACCCAATGATTTTCCTTATGAAAGTTTCCTTTTCCAATTCCCCTTTGAAAATTACTATTATGGTGATAATTATTTCAGTTACGATCATTGAAATTGTTGTGGATATTATTATTATTATTCCTGTCTGGTACCAATTTCCCTGTCTACTGTTCCCACTATGAGGCTTGAATGTCAATGGCTGTTCGAGATTCTCACTAAAATCCAAAAATTCATGAATGGAATTTGTTAGACTGTGGACAACATCCCATTGTAAATGTTCCAGTAAACAACCCTTGATCATCACAGTTTCAGTTAACACTCCTAATGAATGATTTATATGTGTCAACTTAGCAAGAAAATACACACAAAAATCCCTCATTGATCCACTTCCATGTTTAGAACTTGGTTTGTTCAAGAACTCATTCTGAGGCCATGTTTGCTTTGCTTCACTCCAGAATCTGTTCAGGAAACAACTCCCAAACACTTCGAGGCCAGTAAATTAAGCACTCGATAAATTTGCATTGCTCTCAAGATGGCTTTTTGCTAACTTAATTTGTGCCTCTTCTGGCAATGTTCCACAAAACCATCTCTACATGCAGCAGTAAAATCAGCTGGGTGGTATTCCCCTTCATCACTTTGTTGTTCTGCCATTGGCCCCTAAAACACTCAACTCAGTAATAGCCTGATTCGCAGCTAAAGAATTTAATTCTGCCTGTACATCTTTAATCTGCTGTCCCACTGCAAAACTTCATTATTAGTCTCTGCTTCCAACTGTAATGTTTTTTCACCACCCCTTCTTCACACTCTACCAGACAGATTGCTAATAGACTTAGTGGGCACTTTTTCAAATGTATTTTGCCTCAGCACACAATTTTTAAAATCACAACCTAGCTCATAATGTATATTTTCCACTGTGTCATCTCTTTCAGAAATTTTGCCTACATCTGACCTTATAGTTTCTAATTTTGGATCTACCACCCCTTCTATATCGGATTTAATTTTTTTCATTTCAGATTATATTTTTTCTGGTAGACCTGTCCCTACTGAATATATCTCAGTACCCAGTACCCCAAAGTTAGAGTTCAAATTTGCTAGAATTTCCCTTATCCACACCATTGAATTATTCACAATTACATCTCCATTCTCTGTTTTTGAACTATCAGCCCCATTAATATTGTCTCTATCAACACTACCACATTCAGATTTTGAACTAACTGGTCCACTAACATTATCTGAACCTACCTTACTGAGTTATTGCGTAATCACTGGAAGCTGCAACACTGGAGGTCATGCTGCAAGTTCATACGTTTAAACCCAATTGGCACAAATACTTAACTTATCAGTCATGCTGGTTTCTTCTGCTGTACTGCTGCTGCCCAAAGTGTCAATGCTGATGAACTCTAAAGTTGCTTCCAGTGGCCTATGTTACAGTGCCCGGCACTGTTGTTATGCCACTATTGAGTTGTCCACTGCTGCTGGCCAATGCAGACACAAACTCAGCATGCCTCTGCATAGCCTTCTTCTTCTTTCTTGAAGTTCTGCTGCAAAGTTCTTCACACCTATCTTTTGCTACTGAGTCTTACACATACAACTGCTGCAAAATCTTATGCTCAGAGGTTCCACACACTGTGCCTATCATGCAGTAGACGTGGGACCAGGATTAAAAAAATATTGTAAAGCGTCACAATTACAGCTGCAACTATCAAGAGATTAGATTCAAATCCCAGATGAGAAAACTGCAGCTGCAACAATAGCTAATTACTCCTTAGTGTAGTTGCTCTTCGTAACAGCATCCCATATGAGCAGACCAATTGTATCTTTACCTGTGATTACACATATTTTACATACTGGGGCTATGCACGACTTTGTTTAAAAAGAATAGTTCAATGTGATCATAGGATCAATCTACACACATCTTTCACACCCTGCTGCTAATTCGCGACAAATAATCACCTGTGGCTGTGATCCTGCAGTCAAACAGTCTACACATTGGCTAGAATTGTGAGTTAATAAAATACACAGAAATATAAAATAAAACGTAAATGTATAATTTAATAAAAAGGGTTCTCGCCTATAAATCTGAATAACACAAGTTACCACAGGGAGGTCTGTCTTCTTCCAGCACTCCACACAAATTGTCCAGAATTGCTCCCTTTAGCTTTTCTCTTGAGATATCCCAGTCTCCACTTGACTCCCATAGTCTTCAGCTTCTATCTGCTTTTCCATTGGTTGAAGGCCATTCCCGCTGAAAATACATCATTCTTAAGCTCTACATACATAATTTGATTAAAGCTGACCACCTCCCAGACTAAACCAATATATTAGCCTACAACAGTCTTTAAATGAAGAAATGTCATAAACAATCAGTTACAGTCGGGTCTTTTACAATAAATACATGTAATAGTTGGTTCTTAAGTAAATAAGCCAGTATTCTTGTGTAAGTGTGCTCATTATAAGTGACAACAGATTGTCCATAAGTACTGTTTTTAACAGTTATTTATGCCTTCTTGACAGAAGTGTCTTTTGGTTCTGTTTTCAGTCATGGTGTCCACAAAACATGCAATTGGCCACTTATAAATTATCACAGCTTTTTAATGACACTTGCAATCAACATTTAAATAAAGTGACTGGCAAAATAATAAACCATTTATTCGGGAGGACGACGGTTCAATCCCGTCTCCAGCCATCCTGATTTAGGTTTTCCGTGATTTCCCTAAATCGTTTCAGGCAAATGCCGGGATGGTTCCTTTCAAAGGGCACGGCCGATTTCCTTCCCCATCCTTCCCTAAACCGAGCTATCGCTCTGTCTCTAATGACCTCGTTGTCGACGGGACGTTAAACAACACTAACCTAACCTAACCATTAATTAACTGCACAATTATGACAATATGAGGTATATAAAAAGTCTTGATGAGTGTTCCTCTATGTTTTTATATATCATTAAAAATGCAGTAGATAGTCACTGTCCACTTATCACAAAAAGATGCACCCTTAACAACAGAAAAAACCTCAGCACTCTAACAAGTGGTACACTCCAGAGCTCAAGCAAATGAGGACACCGCTACTTATACTAAAAAATAATAGTGATAAAAATGAGAAAGCCAGGAAACACTATGTGACCCTTAAGAAGTTGTACAAATATGAACTAAAATCAGCTAAATGTAAAGTAAATGATGAATATACTGCAGGCTCAAAAAATGCCTGTCTAGCAGCTTGGAATATAATAAAAAGTGAAATCAATATGAGCAAACAGGAAGCCACAGTGCCTATAGATTGCAACATCCTTAACAAATATTTTATAAAGTGTGCCAGCTCTCATTCTTCTTCTTCTTCTTCTTCTTTTGGTAAATATAAATTTGATAATATTTCAGCTGCTGTAACCCTTCTTAAAAAACAAGCACCAGCAACCAAGAAATTCTCTTGGTCAAAAATCACCTCTGGCCACATTATCAAATCTATAAAGAAACTTAAACACTCAAAACAGAGGACTATTATGGGCTTACTAACAGTATTGTTAAACACATAGCCACTTCAATCTTAAGGCCACTAACATATCTGACGAATCGCATACTTGAAGAAGGAGCATTCCCTGAATGTCTGAAAATGACAGTTACACTCCCAATCTATAAGAAAGGTGACAGAAAAATGCCAAACAATTATAGACCTATATCAATAGTTCCCATTACATCAAAAGTAATAGAAAACTGCATACAAATTTAAAATTATTTTGAAAGTAATAAATTACTGAGTAAGAACCAGTTTGGCTTTTGATCAGAACTATCGACAACCAAAGCAGTTGAATGCCTCCTTAGTAATATATATGAAGGATATGAAAACAAGAAACTCACTTATATGAATATAATAGAGGGAAACATTCCACATGGGAAAAATATATCTAAAAACAAAGATGCTGTAACTTACCAAACAAAAGCATTGGTATGTTGATAGAGACAATAAACACACAAACACACACACAAATTTCAAGCTTTCAGAACCCAAGGTTGCTTCATCAGGAAAGAGGGAAGGAGAGGGAAAGACGAAAGGATGTGGGTTTTAAGAGAGAGGGTAAGGAGTCATTCCAATCCCGGGAGCGGAAAGACTTACCTTAGGGGGAAAAAAGGACAGGTATACACACACACACACACACACATATCCATCCGCACATATACAGACACAGGCAG
Source organism: Schistocerca cancellata (assembly GCF_023864275.1). Classification (NCBI taxonomy): domain Eukaryota; kingdom Metazoa; phylum Arthropoda; class Insecta; order Orthoptera; family Acrididae; genus Schistocerca; species Schistocerca cancellata. Next base: position 615,907,913 of record NC_064631.1, on the reverse strand, counting down.
ACATATGTAAATGCCAAACACACATTTACGTATGTCTGCCTGCGTCTGTATATGTGCGGATGGATATGTGTGTGTGTGCGAGTGTATACCTGTCCTTTTTTCTCCCTGAGGTAAGTCTTTCCGCTCCCGGCATTGGAATGACTCTTTACCCTCTCCCTTAAAACCCACATCCTTTCATCTTTCCCTCTCCTTCCCTCTTTCCTGATGAAGCAACCTTGGGTTGTGAAAGCTCGAAATTTGTGTGTGTATTTGTGTGTTTATTGTCTCTATCAACATACCAACGCTTTCGTTTGGTAAGTTACAGCATCTTTGTTTTTGGAAACTCACTTATGCTACACTGTTAGATTTAACAAAAGCCTTCGACTCAGGCACACATGAAATAATGATAAAAAACTAGAACATTATGGTATTGTAGATAAACCATTACAATTTTTTCAATCGTACTTAAGCAATAGGATACAATTAGTAAAAACAAACTATCAAAAGTCAACACCCATGAAAGTAAAGAGAGGAATTCCACAAGGCTCAGTGCTTGGCTCTTTCCTGTTCATTGTTTACATCAATGACTTCTCAAATTATATGCCATGCAACAATGTACTGTATGCTGTTGATATGACACTAATAACAGATGGAGAAAATCTCCAAGATGTCATAGAATACAACAAAGTAGTAACTGAAATGAGCAGTGACTGGTGCAGAGCCAACCTTTTATCAGTAAACAGATTGAAAACTGAAGAAATTTACTTCACCCTGAAACCAATTGAACAGATTACAAAAAATGTCAAGTTACTAGGTTTACATATAGATCAAAAACTTACATGGGACAGCCACACAAATTATCTATGTGGCAAACTTGCTCAAACTCTCTTTCTATTACATGAGCTGAGACACGTTATCAGTAAATATCTGCTAATCTCCACATACTTTGCTTTTTTCCATTCACAACTGCAATATGGGGTACTTCTTTGGGTTAACTCAGTGGGTTCAAGTACCATCTTCAAGTTGCAGAAGAAAGCAGTTAGGTGCATTTTAGGACTAGCACCAAGCCAAAGTTGCTGAAATCATTTTAAAGAACTAAAGATAATGACACTACCTAGTATATACATTTATAATTGTTTAATATATGCTAAAGAGAACGTAAAGAACTTTAATTTAAGATCTGAAGTGCATGTTCATAATACTCGAAATAACAGTAAAATAGACCTACCATACACAAGGCTGACATTAACACAAAAGAGCCATAAACACCTTAGCTTGAAATTTTATAACAAACTCTTAAAGGCTGTGAGCGAACTACCAATGAATAACTTTAAGCAAACAATAGAAGTGTGGCTCAAATGTACACCATATTACTCACTTTATGAGTTTCTAAACAGTGACACAAAAGAGATATGCTACATGAAACAAAAAACTGCTGTATGAATTATACCTATACGTTTGTGACGGTAATGTACCAACAAAGACGTTTACATGGATACGTAAGATGTACCATAAATATACCTTGATCCTATTGTATATTTAACTGTTATGATGTATTATTATTATTACTATTGTGAATGAATAATTGTTGTATTATCAATATTACTTTAGCATGCATATCTGCTTGCCCTACATAGGCACAATTATATACAATAATAATTATTGTAACTTTAAAAAAAGTGTTGAACACACTGACAATGCCAGTTGTATGGAAAACATACTAAAAGGCAAATAAAGATTCTATTCTACTCTATTCTATTGATGCTGTGTTTATTTACTGTATAACTGCGGTGGATATGGTGTTCTGACAAACATTTGCATAATGATACAGATATAAAAGACACTACAAATCAATAATTGAAATAGATACAGATAATTAGCTTTCAGGGATGATAGCTATAGTGCAGTGCTATCATCTGAGTTGTTGTTTATTGAAACTGTGTAATGCAATTACAGGTTGTTCGTTCAGAAGTTCATTATGTAAATTTTTAGTCAGTGTCAAATACTAGCTTTGTTGTTTTAAAGATGTTGAAATTACTGTTGTTTCATTGGATGAACTTCATTTTTCTGGGATTTCTGATGTACTCAGATTTGCATTCATATTTAGTTGTAAATTATTATAGACTCTCATAGATCTGTAAGAAGCTAGCTTTCAATTTGTCACAGTGCCTGCCACTGCTGAGAGCATAGCTGGCTTTCCAAAGTGACTGGCATATTGTCCAGATTCCCAATACTAGGATATTCCCCATTTCCAGTGAAGCATTTGTGCCTGTACCTGGGCTTGCCAGCAATGGTCGCTGCCTCTGGACCAGCTGTGGCACTTTCACAACCCTGGGGCTGTGCACAAGCACTCAGTTGTACAGGCAAGTTTACCTCTTACCAAAACTGGGTGACTCATCCCACCTAAATATGTGTAATGTGATATGCTGAATAAAACACATTTGGCTGTCAAGAAGGCTATGAGAGAAGCCTTCAGTGACCACCATAGCAGAATATTGTCAGTCTTTTACAAAACCCTTCTGGTCATATGTAAAGGATGTTAGTGGCACCAAATTTAGTATCCAGTCCCTAGCAAAAGAGACAGAAACTGAAATTGATGATAGCAAAGCAAAAGCTGAAATGCTTAACTCTGTTTTCAAATGTTTCTTTACAAAGGAAAACCCAGGAGAATTGCCCCAATCAACCCTTGCACTATTGAAAATATGACCAAAATCAGTATTAGTGTCACTGGTGTTGAGAAACAACTGAGATCATTAAAAGTGAACAAAGCTCCAGGGCCTGATGAAATCCATTTCAGATTTTATACTGAATTTGTGGTTGAGTTAGCCCCTCATCTAATTACAAGCTGTCATGGAACCCTTGAACAGAAAACCATTCCCACTGTGGCGCTGATGAGGTCGACACCAGCATCAATATACGTTTGTCTCTAGACTCCGAGCATCATCTTTGGACAATAAGCCAAGATTATCTTTGCTCTCTTCTGCCATAGGCAGTTCTTTGTAAACCTTACTTGTGTAAAGAGGTGAATAAATGAACTACTGTTAAAAAGTGTTTGGTGTAACTGACCCGAACATCCACCTAACTGGTGACCCAGAGTTGTAACTTCTTCTGTTTTCGCCATTTTACTGTGTCCGCAGCCTCCGCGTCGGTTATTTTCGCATGTATTACGTCGACACAGCATTCGAACAATGACTTTGGCCCAACGCCTAACACCGGATTTTGTGATCGACATGCATCATGCTGCAGGTGATGTACACCCACCAGGACTGCAACACAATGCCTCTCACTCGATGATTACAGCAATTTCGCCAGACGTTTTCGAGCCTACAATGAGTGAGGTTAGGAGTGTGCATGACTCTGGCTATCAGGTGCCTTTGTTCCCACCACATGTGCCCTCCCTCATCGATGGTGCAGTTACCTCTTACAGATCTCCATGCAGTGTGGGACCAATGCCGATTTCTGCTAATGCTTCGTTGGACAACCTACCACCACCAGGACAACGATTTCCCACGCCGCAATTCGTGCAGTACCACATGGATTCCTGGCACGTGGCTCGAACTGCATTGTTTACAGGTCAACCTCCTCAACATCCAACCACGCCCGCGCCTGCCTCGGTTCAGCATCAGCACATGCCTTTCTGCTTCAGTACCTCGGCCTGCAACAGGAACAATAACTTGTTATCTGTGCCTGACCTCCATCTCCATCCCACAGCTACGCCTCAGTGTTTTGTGCCACAACATTCACCTTATCCGCACAATGTTTTGAGTGGAGTGACTATGAACAGTGAACATTCACACATTCCGTCCGACGTTCGACATCATTTTCCACACTGTGCTTCTGGACAGCCCACACCTTCGCAGCCTCCCTACAACACAAGTGGCTCTAGCTCTGATCATACATCAAGCTTTCTGCAGACTAGCTCATGTTTTCAAACTTTGAACTTTTTCTCACCTGTCGCCCCCACGCCGGCTCCAGTCGAGCTTCCGCTACCGTTCTCGGCACATCTCGGTGCCTCATCCACGTCACTCTTCCGTGACGCATCAATCCGAACACATCCACAACATGTTGAGCTTCCACAACCGAAATCAACACATTACGGTCTCTCACCCATGTCGGCCTTGCGCGTCGAGACGGATCGCGCTCAACCAAACACGTCACCTTCACGCTGCCACCCAACTAGCCAACGTCGCCACATCCCCTGAAGGCACACTCTCCTGGAATACTGCAGCAACAACAGCACATTTCAGGCAGTGCCCCGACGAATTCAACTCAACCTGTTCTTCCAAACATTCTACAACACTTACCGACACTGCCGCCATTTAATCCTGACAGGGCAACAACCTGGTTCAAAATTGTGGATGAAGTGTTCGCCCATTACAAACTCGACGAGTCAACCAGATTTATGTGCCTTATCACCCACCTGCACGACCAGGAGGAGTTGATTGCTGATCTGGTCGACGCCCTTGACTCATCGACCTGGTACACTCTAGCCAAAAAGACAGTTCTACGTCGGCTTGCACACTCAACTGAGACAGCAATATGGCAAGTGCTCCACATCGAGCAACTAGGCAATGGCAAACGTTCCCAACTCTGGAGATGGCTACGGGCCCTAGTCAGCAACGATCTATTTTCTGACACAGCTCTCCTCGCCATCTGGTCAGATAAACTATCTCCTCACATCCGTTTTCCTCTGACTCAGAGGTGTCCCGAACCCGTCGAGCAACGAATGACAATTGCTGACAAACTACATGATGCATCACTGCTCTATTTCGCATGCCACTGCCTACCTGGCAAGTCTCAGGTTCAGGCTCTTCGTCCTGCAGCCCGACGCGGCTGGGGCCACACTGTACCAGCTGTTCCGCTCACTCGGGGGAGCAGTAAACAAGCAGCTGGGACATCACCAGTTCTGCCCACGGTCACGCCCCCTCCTGCAACTGAACCTGCTGCGGCCACTGAACCTCGGCCAATGCCTCTGACAACGAACTTTCCGCAGGAAATCCAACCGCACTACCAATCCTGTTACTTCCACACACGGTTTGCTGAGGTGGCAAGGAACTGCAGACCACCCTGCTACTTCCCAAATGCAAATCGCAGGTAGGTCCAGGTGCCGCCTCCTGTGCACAACATGACAGGCACCCCTCAATGCTCCATTCTGCCTGAGAATGACCGGATAATTGCAGACGACTTTATATTAAAGTCATTTTGTCGGGATACTTTTTCCTAGTGGACACAGGCGATGATGTTTCGCTGCTGCCTACGTCCTTAGTGTCATTGAACATTCGCCCTCATCATACTTCACTGCAAGCTGTGAATTCAACTAAACTACAAAGCTCCGGTTCAACCTCCCACTTCGTTCCACTCTCTGCAAACTGCAAACCCGAGTGGACTTTTTTAGTGTGTGATATTGAGGAACCTATACTAGGCATTGACTTCTTGCACCACCACAAACTTTCACCGGACATAGTGTGAAACACCATGTTTCGTCTCCCGTCCAAGACTCATTTCCCCTGTGCTCCGTCGAGCATACCCCCCCGTCACACATCAGTCCAGGCTCATCTCATCCATACATGCTCGTCTCTGTTGACGATGTTACAAGAAACAATGCACAAGTGCCTTGTCGAGCTTGAAAACGTCACTCGCCTATGCAAGGAAAACTTCGAGCTCTCTCTCCGGCTCCATGAAACTCAGCTCCAGCTCTCCGATGCAGCAAAGGAATTACAGACACTGCAGCAAGGACAAAGCAAGGTCAGTAAGTGCGCCGAATCTGCTTGTAGTCCCAACAATCAAGCCTCCGTGTGCTTACCTCCCGCTACCCCTCGCAACTGTGCTATCAAGTCTGCCATAACATGTACTGACAGTTCCACAGGGCCACATCCCCCTAACATGACAGCATTTGACACTTGGCCGGACACAAGTGCACATACGAGACGAGTGTCACGTATTCCCGAACTGATGGCTCCTACCCCTCCCCTCGCAAACAGCACCTCAAACTATGCAACTTCAGCTCTTGCGTGTCGCCTTGTGACCGCCACTGACAACACAAACAGTGCATTCATTCCTAGTGCTCCGCCCGCAGCCGTGCTGCCACAGGCCGCGCCCTCGGACAATGGACTCACTAACGGCTCACGAGCTCACCTGACCTTGGTGCCACTGCTTCGGGCTGGCGGCCATCTTGTTGTGTTGACTCCTGGTACACTTTGCTGCCTCGACTCCCGTTGGATCCGCTGAGTGACTCTGAACACCACGACCACGCCTCGCCTGCCCTGCCTGCCACACATTGTAAACAAACCACTTCCTGCACTGTTGGCAAGATTTCCATCGTCACCAACCTCACGGTTCACAAACTTCACCTCACGCCAGATCCCCGGATCTCCAGTAAACCGCGTCGACTTTGTCCCGAGCATCTCTCTGACCTTAAAAAGCAGATTTCTGAACTTCTAAGCTCTGGCGTCATTGAACCCTCTGCCAGTAGCTGGTCTACACGCATTCACATGACACCCAAGAAAGATGGGTCCTGGCACATGTGCAGAGATTACCGTCGACTAAACGCACAAACAATTATGGACAATTGCCTGATACCCAAAACTGCCAACTTTACCAGTTCCCTCGCAGGTGCGACCATGTTCTCCATCATTGATTGCAAACGGGCCTACCACCAGATCCCCATGGCACCTGAAGACATTGAGAAGACAGCAATTACCACCCCAATCGGGTTATTTCAGTTCCAATCCATTCCCTTCAGTCTGAAAAACGCAACCCAGACCTGGCAACACTTCATCAACGAAGTGCTATTCGACGTAAAATTCTGCTTTGCATATCTTGATGACATTCTTGTGTTCAGCTCCTCTGTCGAGGACAACATTCGACATGTGCAAACTGTTATGAACACTCTCACGGCAGCAGGAATTGAGACCAGCCAGGACAAATTGCAGCTACATCAACCAGCTGTCAATTTTCTTGGTTTTTGGATCTCTGCCGACGCCATTTCACCACCCCCTGAGAAAGTACAAACAATACTAAACGTTCCCAGAATTTCGTCATTCAAAGAGCTCTGGCACTCTCTGGGGATGGTTAATTATTATCGTCGACATCTACCTCTGGCTGTGGAGATTCAGGCTCCACTGACAGACGTCTTGGCAGGCACCAACACTTCTGGATCTCGGCCCATACCGTGGACCCCCCGTGAACCATGGACCTTGCCATTGGTGGGGAGGCTTGCATGCCTCAGCGATACAGATGACCATACCGTAGGTGCAACCACAACGGAGGGGCATCTGTTGAGAGGCCAGACAAACGTGTGGTTCCTGAGGAGGGGCAGCAGCCTTTTCAGTAGTTGCAGGGGCAACAGTCTGGATGATTGACTGATCTGGCCTTGTAACAATAACCAAAACGGCCTTGCTGTTCTGGTACTGTGAATGACTGAAAGCAAGGGGGAACTACAGCCGTAATTTTTCCTGAGGGCATGCAGCTTTACTGTATGATTAAATGAGGATGGCGTCCTCTTGGGTAAAATATTCCGGAGGTAAAATAGTCCCCCATTCGGATCTCCGGGCGGGGACTACTCAAGAGGACGTTGTTATCAGGAGAAAGAAAACTGGAGTTCTACAGATTGGAGTGTGGAATGTCAGATACCGTAATCAGGCATGTAGGTTAGAAAATTTAAAAAGGGAAATGGATAGGTTAATGTTAGATATAGTGGGAATTAGTGAAGTTTGATGGCAGGAGGAACAAGACTTTTGGTCAGGTGAATACAGGGTTATAAATACAAAATCAAATAGAGGTAATGTAGGAGTAGGTTTAATAATGCATAAAAATATAGGCGTGTGGGTAAGCTACTACAAACAGCATAGTGAACGCATTATTGTGGCCAAGATAGACACAAAGCCCACGCCAACTACAGTAGTACAAGTTTATATGCCCACTAGCTCTGCAGATGATGAAGAAATTGATGAAATGTATGATGAGATAAAAGAAATTATTCAGATAGTGAAGGAAGATGAAAATTTAATAGTCATGGGTGACTGGAATTCGAGTGTAGGAAAAGGGAGAGGAGGAAACATAGTAGGTGAATATGGATTGCGGCTAAGAAATGAAAGAGGAAGCCATCTGGTAGAATTTTGCACAGAGCATAACTTAATCATACTAACACTTGGTTCAAGAATCATAAAAGAAGGTTGTATACATGGAAGAATCCAAGAGATACTAAAAGGTATCAGATAGATTATATAATGGTAAGACAGAGATTTACGAACAAGTTTTTAAATTTTAAGACATTTCCAGGGGCAGATGTGGACTCTGACCTCAATCTATTGGTTATGAACTGCAGATTAAAATTGAAGAAACTGAACAAAAAGGTGGGAATTTAAGGAGATGGGACCTGGATAAACTGAATAAGCCAGAGGTTGTACAGTGTTTCATGGAGAGCATAAGGGAACAATTGACAGCAGTGGGGGAAAGAAGTACAGTAGATGAAGAATGGGTAGCTCTGAGGGATGAAGTAGTGAAGGCAGCGGAAGATCAAGTAGGTAAAAAGACGAGGGCTAGCAGAAATCCTTGGGAAACAGAAGAAATATTGAATTTAATTGATGAAAGGAGAAAATATAAAAAAATGCAGTAAATGAAGCAGGCAAAAAGGAATACAAACGTCTCAAAAATGAGATCGACAGGAAGTGCAAAATGGCTAAGCAGGGATATCTAGAGGACAAAAGTAAGGATGTAGAGGCTTATCTCACTAGCGGTAAGATAGATACTGCCTACAGGAAAATTAAAGAGACCTTTGGAGAAAAGAGAACCACTTGTATGAATATCAAGAGCTCAGATGGAAACCCAGTTATAACCAAAGAAGGGAAAGCAGAAAGATGGAAGGAGTATATAGAGGTTCTATACAAGGGCGATGTACTTGAGGACAATATTATAGAAATGGAAGAGAATGTAGATGAAGATGAAATGGGAGATATGATACTGCGTGGAGAGTTTGACAGAGCACTGAAAGACCTGAGCCGAAACAAGGCCCTGGGAATAGACAACATTCCATTAGAACTACTGACGGCCTTGGGAGAGCCAGTCCTGACAAAACTCTACCATCTGGTGAGGAGGATGTATGAGACAGGCGAAGTACCCTCAGACTTCAAGAAGAATATAATAATTCCAATCCCAAAGAAAGCAGGTGATGACAGATGCGAAAATTACCAAACTATCAGTTTAATAAGTCACAGCTGCAAAATACTAACACGAATTCTTTACAGATGAATGGAAAAACTGGTAGAAGCCGACATCAGGGAAGATCAGTTTGGATTCCGTAGAAATACTGGAACACGTGAGGCAATACTGACCTTACGACTTATCTTAGAAGAAAGATTAAGGAAAGGCAAACCTACATTTCTAGCATTTGTAGACTTAGAGAAAGCTTTTGACAATGTTGACTGGAATACTCTCTTCCAAATTCTAAAGGTGGCAGGGGTACAATACAGGGAGCGAAAGGCTATTTACAATTTGTACAGAAACCAGATGGCAGTTATAAGAGTCGAGGGACATGAAAGGGAAGCAGTGGTTGGGAAGGGAGTGAGACAGGGTTGTAGCCTCTCCCCAATGTTATTCAATCTGCATATTGAGCAAGCAGTAAAGGAAACAAAAGAAAAATTCGGAGTAGGTATTAAAATCCATGGAGAAGTAATAAAAACTTTGAGGTTCGCCGATGATGGGTAGATCACATAACTAATGAGGAGGTATTGAATAGGATTGGGGAGAAGAGGAGTTTGCGGCACAACTTGACGAGAAGAAGGGACTGGTTGGTAGGACATGTTCTGAGGCACCAAGGGATCACAAATTTAGCATTGGAGGGCAGTGTGGAGGGTAAAAATCATAGAGGGAGACCAGGAGATGAATACACTAAGCAGATTCAGAAGGATGTAGGTTGCAGTAGGTACTGGGAGATGAAGAAACCTGCACAGGATAGGGTAGCATGAAGAGCTGCATCAAACCAGTCTCAGGACTGAAGACCACAACAACAACAACCGTGGACCCCGGCTATGACTGACTCTTTCACCGCCCTCAAAAGTTTTCTCACCGAGGCCTGCACCATGGCGCATCCTCATCCCAATGCACAGCTTTTCATCACCCCAGATGCGAGCAGTACTGCCATCGGTGCTGTCCTTAGCCAGACAATCGATGGCCAGACTTCGCCTCTGCAGTTCTTCTCGCGCAAGTTCACCAATGCACAACGGAAATATTCCGTGTTTGTCAGGGAGTTGCTCTCGGTCTACGAAGCGATCAAGCATTTTAAGACTGAAGTTGAGGGACACCCTTTCTATGTTTTAACGGACCACAAACCCCTGGCTGCGGCCATTACGAACCGGCCAGCTGACCCGCCTTCTCGCCGCTTCAGATATATGGACTTCATATCTCAGTTCACCACCGATGTCAGACACATAAAGGGTGCTGAGAATATAATTGCTGATTTCCTTTCACGACTCGATGCACATTATGCCCCCTCATCCCAACCACGCTCCGTCGAACTGTCTTCAACGCATTGCATGATTTAGCCCACCTCGAAGTTCGTGCGTCCGCCTGCCTCGTAGCGGAACACTTTGAGTGGAGAAATGTCAACAAGGATTGCCAGCAATGGGCACACTCCTGCATCATGTGCCAACGATGCAAAGTACACAAGCACACTTCACCCCCCCCCCCCCTCGGCACCTTTTCAATCCCTCCTGGGTGTTTCCAGCATATTCATATTGACATTGTCGGCCCTCTACCCCCCTCTAACGGCTCTCATTATGTTCTCTCGTCTATCGACTGAACAACTCGCTGGGTCGAGGCTGTCCCCCTCCCCAATATTATGGCAGAAACTGTTGCTCGAGCTTTTGTCAAGTCATGGGTATCACATTTCGGATGTCCAGCTGTCATCATGACTGACCAGGGCAGACAATTTGAATCGGCCCTGTTCAACGAGGTTTGTAACATTTGCGGCATCCAGCGCATCCATACCACAGCATATCACCCGCAAAGTAATGGGCTAATTGAGTGCAGGCACTGCGCTTTCAAGGTGGCTGGCTCTTTGATGCCATGACTCTCTATGGACAGAGGCCCTTCCCCTTGTGCTACTCGGCATTCGTGCAATCTATAAGGAAGACCCAACACCTGAGTTCGTATACGGCCAGAACATTGTTCTCCCTGGAAGAACTTGTGAGCCCTTCCACTTCTCTACCTCAGTCTGACTTAACTTCCTTCGTGGACCACGTCTGATGCCACTTCATCAACCTCCACATCACTCCGTCCGCCAGACATTCCCACCCTATGGTTCACGTCCCGAAATCTCTGGACAACTGCAAGTATGTCACACTATGAGATGACACTGTCCCTGGCCCCCTCCAACCTCCATATATCGGCCTGTACCAATTTCTCCAGCGCTCAGCCAACACCTATGACACCCAAATGAAAGATTCAGCTGTCACAGTCTCTATCAACAGACTTAAGCCTGCTCATTTTGAACCTTCTTCTACCGCCCCTTCAGGCCACGATCACGCCACTCACTGTAGTGGCTCACAACGTTCCGACCACTCCCTCCAGATCAGACATACACACTCAATCAAGTGACTTCCAGCTCCAGTCGTTGAGCTCTCCTCCGACCTTGCCCCCTACTCCGGTCTCATGCACTCCGTCGAGTGACCCCATGCTCCCCTTGTTGAGCTTACCTACGATCACACCCTCACTGCCGGGCCCTTCGCCAGTCCCTTAGATCTCTCCTCCTTCACCTGCCTCACCCTGTCGTTGTTTCTCACACACCCCCCATCTTGAACATGCCCTCGCTCGAGGTGTTTGTGCCTGTTCCACTGGACATAATCCACGAAATCTCTGTAATACTACGCGATGATACACTGTTCGTCATGTGTTTCCCTTCATCCAGTGCTCATGACACAACCTCCGCCACCCCCTGCCACCTGGTGAAATGTGTTCCCCTCTCACTCAAGGTCGACCTGGACATGCTTCGTGTGTTCGCCACGCCTACTGGAGACATCATCGTCGTCACTCCGTTCCACTCGCAAACTGCCGCCCTACCTGTCACCGCATGCCTAGCACGCCCAGTATGACGCCCGGCATGCTTCAACGACTTCCAGGTTCGGTGGCCGAACCTTCCTTCACGTCATCTACCCACACAGCTCCCCAACGACGCTGTCGAGCTGACCATGGCCTGGCTCCCGCGGACCACCCCTGCCGACACCTTGGTCACCCCCCCCCCCTCGCCCCCCTCCTGGCCTCTCAAGAGTACTCCGTACTGCATGGGGGAGCTATGTGGTGCTGAACAGGTTGACACCAGCATCGATATACGTTAGTCTCTAGACTCCGAGCATCATCTTTGGACACTAAGCCAAGATTATCTTTGCCCTCTTCCGCCATAGTCAGTTCTTTGTAAGCCTTGCTTGTGTAAAGCAGTGAATAACACCTCACCACTATTTGGAAGAAAGCACAGGTAACACCCTTCTACAAGAAGAGTGGTAGAAGTGATCCACAAATCTGTCATCCAATATCATTGATTTGTTGTAGACTCATAGAATATATTCTGAGCTCAAAACAATGAGCATCTTGAACAGAATGACTTCCTCCATGCCAAGCAGCATTGCTTCTGAAAACATCAATCATGTGAAACCCAAGTTGCACTTTTCTCACATGACATACTAAAAAATCAGATGATAGAATTGCACTATAGCTATCATCCTTGAAAGCTCTGTATCTGTATCTATTTTATTAATTATTTACTGTGTCTTTTATATCTGTTTCGTTATGCAAATGTTTGTCAGAACATCATATCCACCACAATTATACAGTAAATAAAAATAGCATCAGTATCTCATATTGTCATAGTTGTGTAGTTATTTAGTGAATGGTAGATGAAGTAATTAATGATTTCAAAAAAGCATTTGACTCAGTGCCACCTCTATGTTTGTTGTCAAAAGTTCAGTTACATGGGGTATCAAGTGAAATTTGTGACTGAATTAAGGACTATTTGGTAGGGAGGATGCAGCATGTTATCTGGAATGGGTAGTCATCTTCAGATGTAGAAGTAACTTCAGGTGTGTCTCGGGGAAGTGTGTTGGGACCCTTGCTGTTCAAGTTGTGTATTAATGACCTTGTGCACAATATTAAGAGTAACGCCAGACTTTATGCAGATGATGAAATTTTCTATAATGAAATGCTGTTTGAAAACTAGCTGCATAATATTCATTTAAATCTTGATAAGATTTCAAAGTGGTGCAAAGATTGGCATCTTGCTTTATGTTCAGAAATGTAAAATTCTGCACTTCACAAAACATAAAAACATAATATCCTATGGCTATAATATCAGTGTGTCATAGTTGGAATTGGCCAACTCATACTAATCCCTGTGTGTAATGATTACATAAGCTGAGTCATGGGAGAAGCAGGTGCTGTGAAGTGCAATCAGCCTACAAAGAAGACTGCTTACAAATGACCTGTGCCACTGGTTCTAGAATATTGCCCAAGGGTGTGGGACTAATAGCAAATCTTGAATGTATGCAGAGAAGGGCAATATGAATGGTCACGGATTTGTCTGACCTGTTGGAGTGTGTTACGGTGATGCTGAAGAAACTGAACTGGCAGACTCTTAAAGGCAGACAGGAACTATACCGTGAAAGTCAAAAAACAAAGTGTCAAGAGCCAGCTGTATATTACAACTCCCTTTGTATCATCAAACAGAGGTCATGAGTACAAGATTAGAATAATTACAGCATGCTCAGTGGCATTCAAACAATTATTCTTCCCATACTTCATATGTGATGGAACAGGAAGAAAACCTAATAAATGGTACAATAGAATATGCTCTGTGCCAAGCAGTTTGCTGTAGTTTGCAGAACATGGATGTAGATGTAGATGTGGATCATGGGTAGTATTACATTGGGACTAAACTCTGCATTTCTGTAAATGACAAAGGTGACAGACACTGCATGTGCACAGTTTTTGGTTTTTGCAAGAACAGACACCTCATATATTTACTAAACATAGTTCATATTTCTAAGATAATAAAATTTATTCACCCCTTATGTAACACAGTTTTTCTGAAAGTGGGTTGGTTTTATACAGGATTCCATTACATCATATTATTCCCCACTATTTTTGCTACAAAATCCTAGTTTTCAACATAATCTCCATATAGTATGACAACCTTATGCCACCTTACTCAGAGGGCCTGTATGCCTATATGGTACTGCTACACTGGTTGATGTTGGAGCCAACAACTTGCTGCCTCAATATCCTCCCTATCATCCATATACTGCTTCCCATGGAATGCATCCTTCACTGGGTCAAACAGATGGAAGTCAGAAAGTGTGAGATCCAGGCTTTAGGGTGGACACAGAAGAAAAGTCCAATGAAGATTTTTGAGCTCCCCTCAGGTGCATAGACTTTTGTGAGGCCTTGTGTTTTCATGGAGAAGTTTGTTCACATTTTTGTGATGAGAAACGCACTGAAGTTGTTTCCTCAATTCCCTGAGGGTAGCGCAATACACTTCAGAATTGAACATTGTACCATGAGGGAAGATGTCAGCAGGTGTGGCTTTGATCTTTTATCTTTGGAGAAGCAGTGGTGGGGTTCCACTCGTATTGATTGTTGTTCTTTATCCAGTTTGAAGTGATGAACCCATGTTTTATCACCTGTGACAATGTTCAATCAGCCTGATTGTCACAATCAGCCTCATAACATACAAGAAATTCTGCATAAACAGTCCTTCATTGCTCTTTATGATGTTGTGTTAGGCGGCAAGGAGCACAGCCAGCACACACCTTTGAGTACCACGATTGGTTAACAAGCATGTCAGCACTACCAACTGAGACAGCCAGTTGAGCAGCACGGTGTCCAATTGTGACCTATCAATCAATCCAATGAGAGTGTCCACATGTTCTAGCATTGCAGGAGTCACAGCTGCTCGTGGCCTCCCAGTGTGCGGGAATTAGACAGGTTTGCATGACCTTGTTGCAATGATGATGGCCAATGACTCATTGTGCTTTTGTTCACTGCCATGTCTCCGTAGACATTCTGCAAGGGTCTGTAAATGCTCCTATGAGTGTTCTGGTTTTCTGTCAAAATAAACTCTATGACAGCTTCCTGACTGGAATGCACCTCCATTACAGATGTTATTTCGAAGGCTATGTATAATATTGCCACATAGCAGAACTTCATACAACTGTAGTGGCTGAAGTGTGAATCTTCCATGATGTCCTACAACAAATTTTGCGTTTTTTCACATAAAAAGCATTGTCAGCAGTTGATACACCAGTGCTACATAGTCATTCTTATAGGAATGCTTAAAATTAATCACTTTCCACTAATTATTACACATTGTCAAAAAGTCCTGTAAAGAATAGAAAGAATGATTCAAAAGACAAAGTTTTAGTAATTTTTTAAATTTAGTCTTATCCTCAATGATTGGTTTAACATGAACTAGAAGTTTACTGCATACTTTTATGCTTGAATAACGTACTCCTTTCTGTACCATACTGAAATTTTTCGTATCTTTGTAAATATCATGTTTACTTCTTGTATCATGATCTTGATATTCACTATTTGTTCTGCACATTGTATGATCATTGTTCACAGAGCACATTAGTGAAACAAAAAAATGTTCAAATGTGTGTGAAATCTTATGGGACTTAACTGCTAAGGTCATCAGTCCCTAAGCTTATACACTACTTAACCTAAATTATCCTAAGGACAAACACACACACCCATGCCCGAGGGAGGACTCGAACCTCCACTGGGACCAGCCGCACAGTCCATGACTGCAGCGCCTTAGACCCCTCGGCTAATCCTGCACGGCATTAGTGAAACAAATGTATTGGCATGGCATGGTGAGGATCCCCAGTTGTTTGAATAAGTTTCTGCAAGATCATCTAGTTACACTCTACCCATAATTCTGATGACTCCTTCTGAGGCTTACTACAAAGTTGCAAAATGTGTAGGGCTACCTGTCTTGTAGGGCTCTAATTGTTCTACTGATTGAGTAAAGTAATGATTGAGACATAGGTGCCTGAACTTCATGTGCTGCTCATAATGTAGGTAATAAGGAGTAAAAGAGCATAGAAAGGCCATGCAACAAAAGGTTCCTAGTTGTTTGTAAATTGTACCTACTCTTGCTTTGTGACAACATTTTCTTTGGTGCTTCAGCTAATGAACCAGATGGAGGTTACTGTGTTATTACTCATTCCATGGGCTGTTAATAGTAGAGTGTATAACTAGTTTTCATGGCCTGTGGAGGTGAAGCTGGTGGTATCCATTCTGTAGAACTGCTGAACATCTTTGTCCTCCAGCCCCCTGTTGAAGTAACTACAAGGAAGGGATCTTTGGGGTTGGGAGTGGAATGGGTACCTGCCTTTGTGGGGTCTCTTCTTTCTTTCTTCAATTCTACAATTCCTAGTCTTCTGTTTCCTTTCTTTCTTATCCACGAGCACTACCTTCTCTACCCTCTCTCTTTCTGTATGCAGTAGTTTCCATTGCAGAACCCTTATCTGGGTACTTCAGTCTGTTTTTGCAGGATTGCCAGAGGAACAGTGCACATACAAGCAGCTCCCAGAAGAAATTAAAGAAAAGTTAGGATAGTAATAGAAAATGATTCTTACTTGAGGTCCAATGAGCATTGTAAAGCAATAAATTCTTATCCTGTTTTAAATAAAGAATTGGGAGGAAGAATTAATGGGGCAAGGGCTTTACCAGCTCTCTTTGTGGCTAGTTATAGGTACAAATAAAGTGAGGCAATATATACACATCAGTTTTGATTATGTCTGACTTAAAGACTTTTAAAGCTGAATTATATGAAGTTGATACTCCATACAAGTGCTAAGCATAAATATATTCCAGTTCAAGGAGTTTAAAGTTGATAAAATAAAACTTAAAGTTGTTCAGAGCTACAAATATTATTTATTTATTTAATATAATTGTGACATCATTTGTCTAAAAATGGGGATACATTGTGTAACATATCACTTTTCTTAAAGTGATTTGTTACCCGAAATCTACTTAGCTAACAAAAAATTATCACCACAGTGAAGATATTTGGTTTCAGGTAACTAGTTTAGAACCATAAACTGTTTTGAAGTTGTTATTGTATGTGTAATTGGATTCTGAAAATGTCCAAGGTGGGACAACAAAAGCAGTTTCTTCCACACACCATGGTATTTGCTGCCCAGGGCAATCAGTCTGTGCTAAGACATCCTGACCAGGAGAAGAAGGGCACACCACCAAGAAAATGGACATGTCATGATAATGGCACTTACATCAGTGAAGAAAGAAGAAGATTCATACTACCTATCAGATTCATAGAGAACTGTCACTCATTGTGTCAGACTGCATTTATGTAATGTAAGATCAAGTGTATGAACATTCACTGTAAATGTGGTGTTTCTTACATCATCAATTATAGCAGAAAGTATAATATAAATTTTATCAGATGAAATACTTTCTATCATTTAATAGAAAGTTTCATTTGATAACAGTTTACTTATTCCAGCACAAGAACAGCTGCAGGGGCAAAGAAGTCACATCAAGAAAGAACTACATGGTTTGTCTGAACGGTATTTCATGAAGTAGGAGTTCAGAGTAAGAGCACTCACAACCTGAATGTGCACACTATTTCAGACATTGGGAACACTTCCCTTAATAGATGAGTTACACTTTCCTAGAATTCTCCCAGTAAACAAAAGTCCACATGCTCATTCCATTTCATATTACTTTGTAGCATCATGCTGAGAGTGTTCCAAACACAGAACCCTGTTCTCACAGTTCACATCATCAAGGGCTGGTTTTGTTAGCACAAGCCATCACAGTCACCAGGGCCTAACATTATTGAGCCTTTGTGGTCTACTTAGAGAGAAGGGTGCATGGTCGCTAACCACCTCCATTATCGTTAGCTGAATTTGCCACTGTTTGCAGGAAGAATGGCATGAGATTCCCTTGAAAGAAATACAGGACCCATATTTATCCGTTCTGAGATGACAGAAGCTGTTCTTAACGACAGCAGATTTCCTACACCTTATTAGGCATGGTAATGTGTTGTGTTTTTTTCTGTTTTCATGTTTTTATTCTAGCCCTCTATGTACTGAGATGGTGCAGTTATAATTCCCAACTCCTTGAAGAGGCACTTGTATCATTGCCACAGGTGAGCCCCACATATCATTCTTACTGCTGCTTGCTTTTATGCATTTGATACTTTCTTCCTACATGATGAGTTACCCTAGAAAATTATTCCGTAAGACATTGTTGTTGTTATGGTATTCAGTCCAAAGACTGGATTGATACAGCTCTCCACACTACTCTATTCTGTGCAAACCTCTTCATCTCCAAGTAACTACTGCAACCTAAATCCTTCTGAATCTGCTTACTGTATTCATCTCTTGGCTTCCCTGTATGATTTCTACCCCTCGTCAGGCGCACAGTTTTAATCTGCCAGAAAGTTTCAAGTTTCAAGTGTTACACAATTAGGCCGCACGTGTTAAGATGATGACAGTGTCTGCACAATACGTACCTTTCTATTCTTCAAGAAATGTGAACTATGTGGTTAGGCTTTTACTGCTCGTGTATGTTCAACATGAAACTATTGTCGCAGTATGTGGGTGTTCACCTGAGAAATATTAATGAGGCTTATGGAAAGTTAAAAAATAGTGCACTGGCGATATTAAATGTGTATATGGGGGGCTGTGAAATGCAAATGTGTACCTGCCGGCTACATTATTTACAGTAGTCAGTGTCCAAATTACAAACCCCATTTTTCCATCAGGGTAGCAGTGCAGTACATTGCACTGAGGACAACAAGCGAGAATAAAAGCCAGGTGAAACCACTATATGGTTTCCATCTGAGCTCTTGATGTTCATACAGGTGTTTCTCTTTTCTCCAAAGGTCTCATTCATTTTCCTGTAGGCAGCATCTGTCTTACCCCTAGTGGTTGTTGTTGTTGTTGTTGTTGTGGTCTTCAGTCCTGAGACTGGTTTGATGCAGCTCTCCATGCTACTCTATCCTGTCCAGTACCTGCAACCTACATCTTTCTGAATCTGTTTAATGTATTCATCTCTTGGTCTCCCTCTACGATTTTTACCCTCCATGCTGCCCCCCAATACTAAATTGGTGATCCCTTGATGCCTCAGAACATGTCCGACCAACCGATGCCTTCTTCTAGTCAAGTTGTGCCACAAACTCCTCTTCTCCCCAATCCTATTCAGTACCTCCTCATTAGTGATGTGATCTACCCATCTAATCTTCAGCATTCTTCTGTAGCACCACATTTTGAAAGCTTCTATTCTCTTTTTGTCCAAACTAGTTATCATCCATGTTTCACTTCCATGCATGGCTACACTCCATACAAATACTTTCAGAAACAACTTCCTGACCCTTAAGTCTACACTCGATGTTAACAAATTTCTCTTCTTCAGAAAAGCTTTCCTTGCCATTGCCAGTCTACATTTTATATCCTCTCTACTTTGACCATCATCAGTTATTTTGCTCCCCAAATAGCAAAACTCCTTTACTACTTTAAGTGTCTCATTTTCTAATCTAATTCCCTCAGCATCACCTGACTTAATTCGACTACATTCCATTATCTTTGTTTTGCTTTTGTTGATGTTCATCCTATACCCTCCTTTCATGACACTATCCATTCCATTCAACTGCTCTTCCAAATCCTTTGCTGTCTCTGACAGAATTACAATGTCATCAGCGAACCTCAAAGTTTTTATTTATTCTCCATGGATTTTAATACCTACTCCGAATTTTTCTTTTGTTTCCTTCACTGCTTGCTCAATATACAGATTGAATAACATCAGGGATAGGCTACAACCCTGTCTCACTCCCTTCCCAACCACTGCTTCCCTTTCATGCCCCTCGACTCTTTTAACTGCAATCTGGTATCTGTACAAATTGTAAATAGCCTTTCGCTCCCTGTATTTTACCCCTGCCACCTTCAGCATTTGAAAGAGAGTATTCCAGTCAAGGAGTTTTGCTATTTGGGGAGCAAAATAACTGATGATAGTTGAAGTAGAGAGGATATATAAAGTAGACTGGCAATGGCAAGGAAAGTGTTTCTAAAGAAGAGAAATTTGTTAACGTCGAGTATAGATTTAAGTGTCAGGAAGTCATTTCTGAAAGTATTTGTATGGAGTGTAGCCATGTATGGAAGTGAAATGGGGACGATAAATAGTTTGGACAAGAAGAGAATAGAAGCTTTCGAAATGTGGTGCTACAGAAGAATGCTGAAGATTAGATGGGTAGATCACATCACTAATGAGGAGGTACTGAATAGGATTGGGGAGAAGAGGAGTTTGTGGAACAACTTGACTAGAAGAAGGGATCGGTTTGTAGGACATGTTCTGAGGCATTAAGGGATCACCAATTTAGTACTGGAGGGCAGCGTGGAGGGGAAAAAATCGTAGAGGGAGACCAAGAGATGAATACACTAAGCAGATTAAGAAGGATGTAGGCTGCAGCAGGTACTAGGAGATGAAGAAGCTTGCACAGGATAGAGTAGCATGGAGAGCTGCATCAAACCAGTCTCAGGAATGAAAACCACAACAACAACATACCAGTCAACATTGTCAAATGCTTTCTCTAAGTCTACAAATGCTAGAAACATAGGTTTGCCTTTCCTTAATCTAGCTTCTAAGATAAGTCATAGGGTCAGTATTGCCTCATGTGTTCCAATATTTCTACAGAATCCAAACTGATCTTCCCTGAGGTCAGCTTCTACCAGTTTTTCCATTAATCTGTAAAGAATTCGCATTTGTATTTTGCATCCATGACTTCTTAAACTGATTGTCAGGCCTGGCTCTCCCAAGGCCGTCAGTAGTTCCAATGGTATGTTGTCTACTCCGGGGGCCTTGTTTCGACTCAGGTCTTTCAGTGCTCTGTCAAACTCTTCACGCAGTATCGTATCTCCCATTTCATCTTCATCTACATCCTCTTCCATTTCAATAATATTGTCCTCAAGTACATTGCCCTTGTGTAGACCCTCTATATACTCCTTCCATCTTTCTGCTTTCCCTTCTTTGCTTAGAACTGGGTTTCCATCTGAGTTCTTGATATTCATACAAGTGGTTCTCTTTTCTCCAAAGGTCTCTTTAATTTTCCTGTAGGCAGTATCTATCTTGCCCCTAGTGAGATAAGCTTCTACATCCTTACATTTGTCCTCTAGCCATCCCTACTTAGCCATTTTGCACTTCCTGTCGATCTCATTTTTGAGATGTTTGTATTCTTTTTTGCTTGCTTCATTTACTGCATTTTTATATTTTCTTCTTTCATCAATTCTGTTACCCAAGGATTTCTACTAGCCCTCATCTTTTTACCTACTTGATCCTCTGCTGCCTTCTACTGTATTTCATTCCCCCATTCCTGTCACTTGTTCCCTTATGCTCTCCCTGAAACTCTGTACAACCTCTGGTTTAGTCAGTTTATCTAGGTCCCATCACCTTAAATTCCCACCTTTTTGCAGTTTCTTCAGTTTTAATCTACAGTTCATAACCAATAGATTGTGGTCAGAGTCCACATCTGCCCCTGGAAATGTCTTACAATTTAAAACCTGGTTCCTAAATCTCTGTCTTACCATTATATATCTGTCTGAAACCTGTCAGTATCCCTAGGCTTCTTCCATGTATACAACCTTCTTTTATGATTGTTGAACCAAGTGTTAGCTATGATTAAGTTGTGCTCTGTGCAAAATTCTATCAGACGGTTTCCTCTTTCGTTTTTTAGCCCCAATCCATATTCACCTACTACGTTTCCTTCTCTCCCTTTTCCTACTACCAAATTCCAGTCACCCTTGACTAATAAAATTTCATCTCCCTTAACTCTCTGAATAATTTCTTTTGTTTCATCATACATTTCTTCAATTTCTTCGTCATCTGCAGAGCTAGTTGGCATATAAACTTGTACTACTGTAGTAGGCATGGGCTTCGTGTCTATCTTGGCCACAATAATGCATTCACTATGCTGTTTGTAGTAGCTTACCTGCACTCCTATTTTTTTTATTCATTATTAAACCTTCTCCTGCATTACCCCTATTTGATTTTGTATTTATAACCCTGTGTTCACCTGACCAAAAGTCTTGTTCCTCCTGCCAGCAAACTTCACTAATTCCTACTATATCTAACTTTAACCTATCCATTTCCCTTTTTAAATTTTCTAACCTACATGCTCGATTAAGGGAGCTGATATTCCACGCTCCAATCTGTAGAATGCCAGTTTTCTTTCTCCTGATAACGACATCCTCCTGAGTAATCCCTATCTGGAGATCCGAACTGGGGACTATTTTACCTCCGGAATATTTTACTCAAGAGGACGCCATATTCATTTAACAATACAGTAAAGCTACATGCCCTCAAGAAAAATTACGGCCGTAGTTTCCCCTTGCTTTCAGCCGTTCACAGTACCAGCACAGCAAGGTCATTTTGGTTAGTGTTACAAGGCCAGATCAGTCAATCATCCAGACTGTTGCCCCTGCAACTACTGAAAAGGCTGCTGCCCCTCTTCAGGGACCACATGTTTGTCTGGCCTCTCAACAGATACCCCACCAATGGCGAGGTCCATGGTTCTTGGGGGTATACGCTTCTAAATCCTTACATTTGTCCTCTAGCCATTATTGCTTAACCATTTTGCACTTCTTAGCAATCTCATTTTATAAATGTTTATATTCCCTTTCACCCACCTAATTTATTGCATTTTTATAATTTTCTCCTGTCATCAGTTAAATTCAATATCTCTTGTGTTACCCTAGGATTTCTACTAGCCCTTGTCTTTTTCCTACTCTTCTGCCTTCACTATTTCATCTCTCAAAGCTACCCATTCTTCATGTACTGTATCCCTCTCCTCTGTTCTTGTCAATTGTTTCCTAATGCTACCTCTGAAGCTCTCTACAACCTCTAGTTCTTTTAGTTTATCCAGGTCCCATCTTCTTAAAATCCTGCCTTTTTGCAGGTTTTTTGGTTTTAATCTGCAGTTCATAGTCAATAAATTGTGGTCAGAGTCGACATCTGCCCCTGGAAATGTCTTATAATTTAAAACCTGGCTCCAAAATCTGTATTACCACTATATAATCAATCTGAAACCTTCTGGTACCTCCAGGTCTCTTCGCTACATACAACCCCCTTTCATGATTCTTAAACCAAATGTTATCCGTGTTTAATCCTAGAATGGTCGGGCTGTGTCTGTGAGACCCACTGGTTTTTGTTTCACTGAATTTATATTCTTATAGTTGCTGATTTGACTCGAGCGCCGTGCTACCTTCCTGAAACATCTGAGAGAAAGCATTATTGTCATGAATAAGGTTTTTTTTTGTTTAGTCATTGTTTTGCAGTCTTTCAAAAAGCGCGCGGGTCTGTCAGACCCTGCCCGACCATTTATGTAACTAATTTCTGTCGGTGCAACCCTGTTTTTATTTTGGTGAATCATTGAGTTACTAGTTATTTTGTGAACTATATGTGATGTCCTAACACTGAATTATCATTTTCAGTAATCTGCAATATAAAATGGCAAGAGAAAGTCTTTCTCACAGTGAAATTTGCAGAATTTTGTATGATGATCAGACTGAAGGAGACGATTCTGATGCGGATCCAGACTTCGAAATAAACATTTATCATGACAGCAATAGTGAAATAAGTGGTGATGAAGAGGAAGATGTTCAGTCATCTGCCGCTACCGATGCACCTGCTATTGCTGATTCAAGTACAGCTCCTCTAACTGACTCAGGTACGCCACCTATATGCTATTACAAAGGAAGGAATGAAGCAACTAAATGGCGAAAAATGTGTTTCCCACAAAGCGTTCGAACAAGATGTTACAACATAATTACAATGCATTTGCCTGGAAGTATTCGAACTGCGATGGATGTACATTCACTGCTAGAATCATGGCAGTTATTTTTTGGCAATGCATTGATGATACAGTTCTTGAATCAATCAATATCTATATTGATTCAGTTCGAAAAAATTATGCAAGTGACCCGAACATGGCTAGGCCTACCAGTTTTGATGAACTGAAGGCATATTTTGGACTACTTTACTTAGCTGGAACATTGCATGGTGGTAAAATGAATATTGAAGACTTTTGGGATACAGATGGGACAGGAACAGAAATCTTTCGTGCAAGTATGTCACTGAAGAGGTTCAGATTTTTTTACTCATTGTATCAGGTTTGACAACATCCATACAAGGGAAGAAAGAAAAGCACAAGATAACTTGCTGCCATAAGAACCATTCTTGATATGTTTGTCTCCAACTGCAAAGCATATTTTGCTCCATCAGAAAACGTTACTTTGGACGAAATGCTTGTTCCATACAGAAGCAGGTGCAGGTTCAGGATGTATATCCCAAATAGATCTGCCAGGTATGGGATCAAGGTCTTCATCCTGGCTTGTTCTAAAATGTACTACGTAAAACATTTGGAAGTTTATGCAGGTGCACAACCCCGAGGACCATACAAAGTCAGTAATAAGGCAGATGATGTTGTTTTCTGTCTTGTAGACCCAGTAAAAGGGTCTGGAAGAAATCTGACGATAGACAATTGGTTTACTTCTTACCCAATCATCAAAAAACTATTACAAGAAAAGAATATTACTGTTGTTGGTACATTAAAAAAAAAAAAGCCTGAAATTCCATTTGACTTTTTACCCAAAAAGTCTAAAGAAGAGTACTCAGTTATGTTTGGATTTCAGGAAAATGTCACATTACTTTCATATGTACCAAAACGGAACAAATCAGTACCACGATGATGAAATTGATAGTGACAGCGGTGGAAAGAAAAAACCAAGTGTAATAACGTACAACAACAAAACCAAGGGCGGCGTAGACATCGTTGATGCTATGTGTGGTGAATATACTGTTGCTAGAGGGACAGGACGGTGGCCTCTGTGTCTCTTTTTTCAGTTGTTGAACATTGCAGCTCTCAATGGCTACATTGTGTTCAAAGCCAACAAAAATGTATCAGTTAGACGAGAATACCTCAGAACACTAGGAAATTCTCTCATAACACCATATTTGACAATTTGCACAACCCAACCAAACCTCCCACGTGATATTTGCAGACTTGCCTCTAACCTCTCCAGTACCAAAGAACAAAGAATAATCGAAGATCCACAACCAAGGAAAAGGGGAAAATGCTACAAGTGCAAGGACAGCAAAACTAAATACTTTTGCAAAGTTTGCAAATTGTGGTTATGCTTGGCACATGCAGAAATGGTTTGCAGCAACTGTTTTGAAAAGTGATAACTTTAGAGGATGATATTTCATGAACTATTCTTCAAATTCATGATTTCCATTTATACAATGAAATTTCATCAATTTTGCTTCTTATTTCTACAAATTACTCTCATTTATATTCTTATTTCAGTCAAATTTACTTGTATTTTCAGTTTACTGATATTTAGTGCTTCAAAGATGTATATGTTTCAGATTTTTTTACAGTAATTGTTGTATGTTACAAAAAGCTGAACTAATGTCACTATAGCATTTAGTAGTATCTTATCAAAATAAAAATTTGACATTTGATCTAAACATACTGTTTGTGATTTGCTACAAGTGATTTATTTATTGGGTCCCACAGACCCAGCCCGACCATTCTTGACATTATTTTTCACTTGACCATTCTAGGGTTAAATTATGCTCTGTGCAAAAATCTACAAGGCAGCTTCCTCTCTCATTCCTTTTGCCCAGTCCATACACACCTACTACTTTTCCTCCTCTTCCTTTTTCTATTATCGAATTCCAATTTCCATAACTATTAAATTTTCATCTCCCTTAATTATCTGAATAATTTATCTCATCATACATTTCCTCAATGCGGAGCTAGTTGGCTTATAAACTTATACTACTGTGGAGGTTTGGTGATTTAATGTCTATCTTGGCTACAAAAATCCGTTCACAATGCTATTCATAGAAGCATATGCATGCTATTATTCTTTTTTATTTATTATTTAACCTACTCCTGAATTACCCTTCTTGATTTTGTATTTATAACTCTGTATGCACCTGACCAGAAGTCCTGTTCCTCCTGCCACTGAACTTCACTAATTGACACTATATCTAAGTTTAATGTATCCATTTCCCTTTTTGTCTTTTCTAACCTACCTGCCCAATTAATGGATCTGACATTCCATGCTCCAATCTGTAGAGCTCCAGTTTTATCTCTCCTAATAATTATGTCCTCCTGAGTAGTTTCTGTTGAGAGATCCAAATGGCAGACTATTTTACCTCCAGAATATTTCACCCAAGAGGATGCCATCATCATTTAACCATACAATAGAGCTGCATACCCTCAGGAAAAATTACGGCTGTAGTTTCCCCTAGCATTCAGCCGTTCACAGTACCAGCACAGATAGGCCATTTTGGTTGATGTTACAAGGCCAGAACAGCCATCATCCAGACTGTTGCCCCAGAAACTACTGGAGAGGCTGCTGCCCCTCTTCAGGAACCACACATTTGTCTGGCCACTTGACAGATATCTCTCTATTGTAGTTGCACCTAAGGCACAACTATCAGTATCGCTGAGGCATGCAAGCCTCCCTACCAATGGCAAGGTCCATGGCTCATGGGGGCTGCAAGACATTACTGAGTGGAAATGTGCAAATTGCGTCAGGAGGTTGGTTTGTTTGTTTCCAAGGCTAGCAGTTATATGAAGAGTAAAAGCAGATGAATGTAATTGTTTGAGAAAGTCAGTTATACACTTATTTCTGTTCAAGTTGTCATCAATATGTACACCCAAAAATTTGGAGCATTCTACGCTACTCTCCTGTTCATGCCCTACATTAATTGTTTGTATGAATCTGTTAATCATACAGAACTGAATATAGGCTGGTGTGTTTTCTCCAAATTTAGGGACAGTCCATTTTCAGATAACCAATTAATAATTCCTTGTAAAATATAACAATCTCTACAGTTGTTTTCTCTCTAATGGGACTTATTCTGATACTAATATTATCTGCAAACAGTATCAATTCTGCTTGTTGGATTTTAATGGAAGGACGTTTACATAGATAAGGAATAGGTCACAAAATTGAACTCTGTGGCACTCCTCCTCTGATTTTTTATCCAGTCACTAAAATTTTCTATTTTTACTACAGTGTCTGAATTATTCAGGACAATTTTATGCATTCTGTTTGTTAAGCACAAGTCAAACCAGTTGTGTATAAAGCCTTCAATTCCATAAAATTTAAGATTTTTAAAAGTGTAATGTGATCTACACAGTTAAACACCTTGGAAAGATAGCTAAAAACTCCATCTGATGTATTTTATTATTTGAAACTTTCAATATTTGATATGAGACTGTGTCAATAGCATTTCCAGTTCAGTAACCCTCTGGAATCCAAATTGTGATATGCTTTGTAAACTGTTTCTGTTTAAGTCTTCTTCTGTGTTCTGTTTAAGTTTGAGTACATTAGTTTATAAACTCACATCCCTTACAGTGATGGAGAGAGGCAAATCTGTGTACAGACTTTTGAGGTATGCCGACAGGCAGTTCAGAATGAGCTGAAATTGATACTGGGCATTAAGACCAATAGCACTTTTACATTTGTGAATGAATGTTTAAAAAAAATAGGTTGGTGACAGTGAGAATACATAGCCTGTGGCTGTTCTTATTGTGAATTTGGAATGTGAAGTGTCGGTACATAAGAAATATTACAATATAGAGATTTTTTTGAGTTGTTCATTGGTACCTTGAAAATACACCATGGGATAAGGGAACCTTGGGACAAAACATTGGAGTGAACTGCAGAATTATAATCAATCATTTGTTACTGATGAAATTCATAAATTGGATATGTAGCATCAGTTGCATTGGGTATCAGAATTTAGATTTTTATTGGACTTGGGCATAGAAAATGTTACACTTTGCATCGAGCATAGTTCCTCCACAATGGCATGCTTGAGGAGGCCTCAACAGCAGGCAACATGTGCAAACAAAGTGACATGTGAAGAGTCCTACATGATGTGCCAGTTTCTCTGCTGCTGCTTTAACCTGCACCCTGTTGCCTTTTTAACAAGGATTTGCACTACCAAATTTGTTAAAAAGACAAATGCAAGTAATTATAAAACACATAGCATGTCACTGGCACTAGTTCACTGCATGTTGGTAGACAAGAAAGTGCAAGTGGGTTGCAAATGACGTAAATATATAGTGACACTAGCGACTACTGCAGTGGAAAATTACATCTCAAAATTAACTCTCTCTACACAGATGATTGAAAACTCTATTAACTCCATCAACAAAATAAATTGCATTAATAAATGCAGATAAATAAATAGCACTAAATAAACACTTCTACTAAGAAACATGTAAGAATATCAGTAATCTAAATGATATGTACTAACAGTTTACAAACTGAGAGCTGTTGTTGCTGCTGCTGATGCTGACCTCCACTCTGGCTCCACCCCTTAAAATTTTCCAAATATTTGCTGATTTAATCACCAAAATTCATTTTCACACAGTATTAAATCAATCTTTATTTTTAACTTTGAATACAGCTAATGATTTACCCTGTACATTAGATTTCCTGCAATTTTTGCTCAACAAATCATACCAAAAATATCACAATTAGGAGAAATTTTGACATGGTGCAACAATTAAACTGCATACTTTTTTAGTACCCTATGGTATATATGAGAATCGCCAAATACAGCACTTTAGCCTCACAAGTACATAAATCAACGTAGCACCCACTCGGTCTGATCCTGTCGGCCAATGACAGCATAGGACATGTGATGTCATGCTGATGTGTTTCTGGTGTAAAACATAATACTAAGAATGTTTATTTCAATATTTAGTCAATATTATTTTTAATATTTTGTGAATACAATTTGTAGTGACTGTTTGATATGTTAGATAGACTGGAGTTTAATTTATGATGAAAGCTGATCGGGCACCATGTTGTTTTATGTGTTGGCAAGTTTAACAATTAAGATAAGGACAGATTCCTACTCACCAAAAAGATGAAATGTTGAGTTGTAGACAGGCACAACAGAAAGACTGTTACACAATAAACTTCCAGCCAAAGCCATCTTCAGAAAAGAAAGGCAAACACATGCACATTCACACAAGCAGGCGTACCTCACACTTACACGACCATTTCCTGACCATTTTAGACAGACTAAAGTGGCCAGAGATAGCAGTTGTGTGACTGTGAGGTATGCCTGCTTGTGTGAATGTCTGTGTTTTCCTTTCTTTTCTGAAGTAGGCTCTGACCAAAAGCTTACTGTGTAACTGTCTTTTTGTTGTGCCTCTCTGCAACTCAACAAATCATCTTTATAATGAGCAGCAATCTATCCTTTTCATAATTGTTGGCAGTCCATCCTGGGCTTTCCATCATGGTTTTCATATTTATACTTGCAGACTATGAAAATAAGTAGTTTGACTGACACATCACATTAAAGACCTCACAAAGAGACATCATTGTTATGTATGACAGGATGTACAAAATTGTCAGGCAATGGCATGCCTACAACTAAAACTGTTGCTAAAATGGAGATTGGTGGAAGTTGTAGGGATTTTTGTTTGATAACACATGTAGATACATAATTTCTTACAGGAAATCAATTGTCATTTAACACAACTGTCAACATTTAGGAAAAAATCAGAATCCAGTTTCAGCATTCAATAACTATCGGTTACCAAAATTAGTGAACTGCCACCCTCAGATTTCGGCATTTTTGCATGGGGGTGGAAAATACCAAATTCCATGCTGCATTGTAAAAATTGCAGGTTTTGTGTTATTCTTTGCTTTATTGTGTATACAAAACTTTCATGCCCATAGCTATAATTAAGTTGTGTATTATCTGTTATGTAAAAGAAAGGAACTGTCAGGATTACCCATTCTTACCTGTGACAGTGAAGTGTTACTCTGTAAAATAAATACTTTTCTTTCAAGTCAAGACAAAACAGGGTTTGAAGTAGTATCAAAGTAATGGTGAGGTTTATGAAGTAATGATGTAGTTACCAGTGAAGTAATAAGAAAATTGGTTATTATGTACATAAACATGATGTATATGTGGATAAAGAAGTATTCACTGTAATGAACAAGTAGCTAAGTACTCAGGAACAACCTTTGTTTCTTTGTGTAAAAAATGTGTACTCAGGTTGTTGTTTCCAAAAATGTAGTGAAAAGCCAAATAATCTACAAATATCCTTAAAAGTATGAAAGTGGTATAATGAATATGAAACAGTTTACAGCTAATGACTTATACTGCTGTGGATCACTTCTTAAAATTTTATTGTGCTTACCTCATCTGCAGTGTCAATTTGTCCTTATATTTTTGTGCTGTTGATTCCATATCCTAATTTACTTTTAAAGTTTTATCTAATCTATGTGTAGTCAGTGTGATAAAAAAGAATATATATAATAATAAGGAATGAGAATAGCCATAGCTGAATTGAGGTGCCAATAGGCACATAAACAAGACAGAGAACTTCACCAGTGTATCAGCTCAATTGAGGTGAGGTCTGTGCTTTAGGGTAGGGGAAGTATGGTGGACAGTTTTGAATGAGGCTGCACATGCATGGAATAAGAATGCGGCAACAGAAAGTTAGTTTGATTTGCAGCCAGGTGGAGTAGTGTGCAGTGCATGAAGATGTGGGGGAGTTGATGACAAGGGTGATATACAATATACAACAGAGGTAGATGGAGAATGTGGAGAGGTGGTAGTGTGTGTGTGTGTGTGTGTGTGTGTGTGTGTGTGTGTGTGTGTGTGTGTGTTTGCAGGATAAGCAAAGTCACTGAACAGGGTTGGAGGTGGGTATGGGGTAGGGGCTAGCAGAGATTGAGGCCTGGAGGATTATAGGATCGAAGGATGTGTTTTGAAGACAACTCCCATCCATGTTATTTAGAGAAACCAATGTTGTGAGAAAGGACCAGATGGCATGGATTCTGACACAGCCATTGTGTTCAACGATGTGTTCTGCACAGTGGCAGTGTAAGGGATCACCACTTTTTCAAATGTAAAATGTTTGTAGAGTTTTGATGTGATATGTTTTACACTATATGCTTTGGGATTTATAAACATGTAAAGGGAATATAAATAAAATAGGTTTCTGCATCAGCCACTTATTTATTTCCCTACTAGGCACTTTGGTGCTTCACATAATTATCTTCAGGTGTAGAATTGTTTAATTACATAGTCATTGTTGCTGAAGAGCACAGATGCCTTTCCACAGCAGAAGACCAAGTGCAAGGCAGGTTATGTTGCATCTTTCAAAGAGAAGTATAACGAAAATAAGGCTGCATACTGCTGCTTGTTGCATGTGCTCTCCACTGTACATTTTGTTACACTGCCACAGTGACAATGACTAATGTACAGTGGACAGCACATCCAACAAGCAGCAGTATGCATTCATTTTTTGACTCAGCTTCCCTTCAAGAGGTGCTTTGCACTTTGTCTCCTGCTGTGGAAAGGCATCTGTGCTCTTCGCTAACGTCAACTATGAAATTAAACAATTCTCCATCTGATATTGATGGTGTGGACCATCAAAATAGATAGAGCCAAAGTAAGTGACCAAAGAAAAAACTATTTTATTTATATTTATCTACAGTTGCAACCTTAATGATGCCGTCCTTTATGGGTGAAATATTCCTATGATGAGAATGTCTTTTTACTTTTCTTCATTTTGTTAAGTTATGAAATTTAATAGCGTTTTGTATAGTATGTTATACTCTGACTTTTAGAGTTCTGCTCGAGTAAAGTTCATGGAGTCAGTAGCCTCTATTCAGAGAAATTGGCTCTCATGCATTTAAATTAGAGCCCTTGAAATAGCTGACCTACTATGTAAAGCTAACAGTGAAATGTCTCACTGGAAAGCTGATTTTCCCTAAACTGTTCCTTGACAATACATGTACTTTATCTGAAATTTAACTTCAACAGGATCTATTTCATTTTTTAGAATGTTTCAACACCTCTACCAATATTATGGAAAGGACAGATTGCTATTCACTGTAGATATGGCACAACAAAAAGACTGTTACACATTGAGGTTTTGGTCAAAGCCTTCTTCAGGAAAGAAAACACACACATTCACACAAGTAGGGACACCTCATGCACAAGTGACCACTCTTTCCCGCCACTGGACTTTCCATTGTTTAAACACCTCTAAGTTCTTTCTACTAGATAAGAAATCGAAACAATCTTACGGGCAGTTAAGGTCAGTAATCTTACACAACCTTTGACCATCATCATCAGGCAAGCTATATACTACTGCTTTTACATCTAAATCATTGAAGGTATTTTGGGTTTACGAAGAACTTGTCTATAGGTGTTACATCGTGGCCTTAAAACATTGTTGGAAACAAGTCTCTACAGATTAAATTTATACTGTAAGTTAAGTAACATGGAAAAGAAACTGAATTCTTATTTTACCTCTTCAGTCACACTTCACTGATCTATATTAGCATATAGCTGTCTGCCAACACACTCTGTGCAGTTCACTTCAGATATAATAGCTTCTCGTGTAGAGGCCTATGTGTAACATGGATTTCCAGTTCATTTGATCAGATCCTCTTTCCCAGTTTTTAAATGTCTTATAAGTATTCAGATAAATTCTCTATCTTTGTCCATTCATTGTTTGATATTAAAAAAAAAAAAAAAAAATCACCTATATGTCAGTCACACGAGTAAATTGACCTAGTCATATGATAAATTACACACGTATTTAATGAATTTTTCTAATGAAAGCAGCAACAAAGTGTAACCACATTACAGACATCATTTCTCTCACTTTTATTATAATTTTAAAACAGTACAAAATTGTAAACCATGTCATGAGTCGTCGTAATTTTCACAATAATTTCTATTCCAGTATTTGTTACTTTATGCATAGTTTCTTATAGTGACCTGTACAAAAATATATCTACTTTATTGCATTAATTGCCTGAGCATTGCAGATCACTGTCAAACTATTTTTATAGATTGTACAATTTGGTACCATGTATGTGGCAAGGCCATGATAAATAAAGACCAGCACTAATCATCCACATTTATTAATTTCTTTAGTACAGCACTAAATTTCAGTAATTACAGTTCTTTCAGCATTCTGCAGCTAATATGTTAACATTCAATTCTAGTGTATTCTTTTTTTAAATATCCACATTTTTTGACCAAATATTTCTACTGAACCAGAACCACTGGCAGAACACAGTTTACAATAAACACATTGATAGGAAGAACTACTTTTAAAAAAATTCCCATGTTTTCCAATAAATTACAGATAAAAATAACATGCATTTCAAAAAGCCTGGAATGATTATGTTCAATATGTGTAAAATGTCATGACTTCTGATTTTTTTTCTGATCACTCGATATGCTCTTAGTTGCATTTCATTTGTGATGCAATCAATTTCAAAGAACATAGCTGCTAAGAAAAATGAGCAAAACCTTTAAAAAATGCATGATGAATTTCAGTGCATACTGCAGCTTCTCATTTCAAAACAGGCACCACAAAGGAACAGAATGTTTACAGTGTACACATTACAGGACAGAAGCTATACTTATAAACTACAAATATATCTCATCACTTGGCACATTTAAGCACATTTACAAAAGCAATTATGAAAGCAAATTTGCAATTGGGTAACTATGGTATTTTTCTGATCCTAAAAGAGTGCAAGAATGTTTTTAAGCAGCTTCAAACAGTAGAAAGTCTGTGAAACAGCAGTTGCTCACTTCTGTACTGAAAAATTACATATGAAACAGAATTCTTTAGCCTTTTTTGTTTAAAAATGTAGTAATGCAATGGACATGTTTGTTGAAAATGACTTACAAAAATATTTGAAATTGATGAAAAAGAGACTTTTGAAAATATAAAAATAAGTTTATTCACAATTCACTAATAACAGAAAAAAAACATACTGAGCCAGTTCACTAATGGAACAAACAAATTACAAATATTTATATACAAAAAAATTGATAAAAACGGATGTTATACCTATAATTCACACATTTAGATACAGCTGCTTTAATACAGTGCTAAACTAGTTATTAAGATCACAGTATTTGATAAATAGTATCTAAAAATATATACAATTGGCACCTCAACTTCTCCCTATGCCAGATCTACATTTGTTGTGTGACTTTCCAGCTGGATTTCTAAGCTCAAGAATATAATTTATAGGTTAGGGCTTTTTAGATATACCGTCAGCATCCATGAAAGGGTGAATGCCTTAAATTATTAAGCTATTTAATACAATAAAAGTGTTATGGCATGTCCTACAGTCATGGTTCTTTTCAAAACTGCTCTGCTGTCAGCAGATATGGTTGTGTATTGTATGTGTGATGAATAGTTTGTGCGTTAGGTTTCCTCTTATTTGTCAGCAGCAAGTAACTTTCAAAACATAGTTTAAGAATAAAATTCCTTCTGCTTTTTTTCTGTTCTAGCAATCAAGACCATAAGACAACAGAAGTATATGTACTTACAAACATCAGAATAATCTCAATGATGTTTGAAAATTGGACCTGTGTAGCCGGCCGCGGTGGTCTAGCGGTTCTGGCGCTGCAGTCCGGAACCGCGGGACTGCTACGGTCGCAGGTTCGAATCCTGCCTCGGGCATGGGTGTGTGTGATGTCCTTAGGTTAGTTAGGTTTAAGTAGTTCTAAGTTCTAGGGGACTTATGACCTAAGATGTTGAGTCCCATAGTGCTCAGAGCCATTTGAACCATTTTTTTGGACCTGTGTAATCCACTTGCTGTATCCAAGGACGTATTTCATTTGATTTTAATTACTATATAAAAAACTATGTATAAACAACTGCATTCAATGAATGGAGAATCTAGATTAAATGAACTAATTGTTGGCCCATAGTTTCATTTGTAAATGAATGGACAAAACGGTATCCAAAAATATACTTCTTCTCAATATTTAAACTCATTGTTTTGGCTGTTGTTAACCACTGTATCAATATAATTATGTAGTTCATCAGTTGCAAAATAGGCATTATGCATTTTGAAGGAGATAGATGACTGCTTCTCATTCTTAGAATCAAAGCCATTGAGAACAGTTAATTCCCAATTTTGATTCTACATGTTAAGCTGCACCAGATTGCCTCTAAGATGACGCTATTATTTTAAAATAATGACAGTATTAAACAATCAGTTTCTTAGCACAGCCATTATCAATATAAAGGGTGATGCTTGGAACCGTGCAGTACTAGAAGTTGCCACAAATTGTGTTTCTCACTTCGTTCAGTCATGTTAAAGGAAAAAGAGATAACTATGAATGCTGAACACATTAATGCTTTTCAATGATTTTGTTTCGTGAAATGTAACAGAATGAATACACAGCAGTCTTCAACATTATTAGTTTACAAATACACTATTCTTTAATTTCGTAAGTAGTAATGGAAAATTACAAAATGCTGACTTGTGATACACCTGGACATATGACAGCAGAGCAAAAACTAATATAACTAGCACAAAATATTTTTTATGCTGTTGATATTTGACTTGTGCAGAAGTAAACTTAGTCTTGTTCTTATAAAGAAGTGAATAACTCAATAAAAATTTTTTAATTACATAAAATATATAATAAATATGATGTACAAATAATAAGCACAAATCTGTGAAAGAACACTATCTAAAAAGCCCTTCTTCAACTAAAATTTCAGAGAACAGTCAATCTACTAAATAATATTAAGTCACAATAATTTTACCAGCATCTCTGTCAATCAGTACTGCTTCTACAATAAGTCAATCAAGCAATGAACAAAACATTTTTTAGCATTTTTGATCAATGATAATCAGAAAATGGTGTAAGCAGAAGCCTCCACTGCAATTTCAAATTATTTTCAAAAAAATTTGCTATGGCTTGCACTGTACTTATGAAATTTGATTAATGCAATATAACCTCTTCTAATTTTAATACATGCAAAATTTTGTAAGCTGATACCTCCATTTTCCTAACAAAAAGTGCTTCATAATATACCTACAAACAATACAGACACTCTAAAATGAATTTCTCACTTACATTGTCATGCAATAAAACCTGCTGCTTAATTTAGTTTCTGTGCAATATGGTACAGTATCGATTAGTTGCTGGAAAAATGATTGCAATAGTAGAGTTGAAAAATTAATATACCAGACACCTAGTACACAGAATACACAATACTACCTCAGTAATAAATACTGCATTTAATAAATTCTAACGTAATTGTTAACATTTTTCTATGAGAAAAGAAAATTTTGATGTAAGTCTTCTGAAATTAGTCATCCTTATCAAGATGATGAGCACTGATCACCATCTTCTTCATTTGCTCATACGTAATCCACAATACTATATTCCAGCTTACCAGACGACAAAAGGATGGCATAAATCTGAAATAAAATATCATCATGAGAAAGTAACAACAGATTATAAATTTATTCTTTCCTAAAGACAATTTATGTTTCTTTCAATTCACCAGAAGTTTAGATGAGTATGACTCTTTGCAACAAATAATATTCTTACACAAGTTCAGTGATTTGGTATCAACAAGTGGTGGATACCAAATAGGATGCCCTTCGTTCCTGTTCATAAAATATAAAATTTTGCAAATATTACCATAAAACCTGCAGAAAATATATTATTAATATATGATGGGCTGTTTGGGAAGATCAAAGTAGGAATGTCTTGGTTACACATATTCAGAATGGTGACAGAAAAAATGGTGATTTATGCACCACACAAACCAGAAAAAAAAGAATAATGAAAGAAAGAAACAGATTATGTATCAGTGATGGAAAGAGTTTTGACTCATTATTAAGTCTTTCTGCAGAAGACACTCTACAAGTTACTACGTAAATGGAAATCATATACTTTCTATAAAATGAAATGGATACTAAAATTTAGAAAATGTTTGCATATAAATTTTATACTGATTGTGTGGAATGTAGCACATAATACCATCAGCCATCATGAAAGAAAATGTTTTTAAAAATCTATTTTCTTCACAAAAACTGATCAAACTACAGAGAGAGTACTGCAGTTCACAAGCATCTTCATAAAACCTTGCTGACAAATATGAAAAGATACATTGACATCTTGGAAGATGGTGCCCTTGTTTGAGAACACCAGAAGCATTCACTCTACTTGTTCACCAAAAGCTCCCCTAATAATCCTTGGCTGTAATCTGTCTTTAAAGAGTGGCAACAGAATAAATGGGATATCACGAAATTGTATCTCCACCACAAAGTTACCTCGCTGCATGTGTTAAGAGTAGATATTCAAATGCAATGGTTTGTTTTGGCATCTGTGAAACAAGGCAAACCCTAATTTTCTGGAAAGGTCTTTCTGGGTGATTCATTATATGACATTATTATTGTCAGATTATTGTTGATTTAAGTTGCAACATTGTTACCATTTGCATCAATATGCTGACATGGTCTTAGTGACTAATACATGTTTGTACAGGCCTTCAGAAAAATATGTTCAATTTGTGCAGGTTGCACTAGGCAGTGATCATTGGAACATTTGCTCATTCAACTGATTAAGTTCTGACATCAACTGTGTGATACTGACTACACAGTCCTGTGAGAAAATTTGCCTCTGCCACAGTTTTGTCCACAGTTATTTTTCAATGATGTTGCTCTACCATGTCATATAGATTGTAATCATCTTCAATACTGGCATTCAAATATGCCGTGACGTGCACTTTTCAGCGCACTAACTCTATGTAATCATATTGCAGTACTTAACCTCACTAAAATGCCTCTCCAAAACTGCATTGCCATATAGCAAATTCTCTCTCTTCAGCCTAATCATGAACAGTCATAAAAAATGATTAGTGTTACCAAATAAATAAAGAGATGCAATGCGGAACATTTGAATTTCTTTTAACTGGTATCCACAGAGTGTTGTAACAAGTGGGACATTCAAAACCTGTAGAAGAATGCAGTCAAGCTTAAGTTTTTTCTTGGCTTATGAGATAAACGTGGACAGCTCACATTATGAGTGACTGCTTGTCAAAATAAGGGACCTAATATACATTCTCATCCTGCATACAATTCATTTCAGCACACTTTTTGCATCATGTGAGAGACTGATTTTGTTGACAGATTGGAATGATCTGTTCATTGGAGATACATTGCAGTCTCGAATACCATATTGCTAAACCATTCTCTGTCTTATCTTTTCCTCAACAATGCTATTCACAATTAGATCCACATGAGGCTCTTTGCATACTAATAAATGTCAATGTTTACTCATGTATAAAAGAGGAAGATTATGGTTTATCATGCCACGAATGACATAGTCGCTTGAGATAGACCGCAAGCTCAGGTGTTGGAAAAATAGATAAGGAAATCAACTCTGTCCTTTTCAGAGAAACTATCTTGGTATGTGTCTTAATAATACACAATCTGTGTGTGTCTTTTTCATCGTCTCACCAAGGATTTTGTCCAGCTTAATGCTTAATGCTGCTTGCCTGCTACTGCTCAACACCTTCTCTATATGCTGGGTAGCAATCTATTCCAATTTATACAATTATCTTGGTGAAGGAATTTCACAAACCCAATAATCTAATTTCCACCTTCGCTTAAAGTTTGTTGTCTGTCAATATTCCTATATTTTTTCTAAAATTATGTCTTTGATCACTAGGCATGTATAAAGCAATAATCTTGTATATTCATTTAAATGCTCCTTGCAGATGAAAGTACTTGACTGATCCTTTGAATCCATAATGGAAACAAACCCATATTACCACTTGTAACTTCTCATAAAAGTCTGGATTCAATCTATCATTCTAAATTCAAGAAATTATGTGCTCATTTGCTTACAGAATTTTCAAGTTGTTACATGCTTGTGACAAAAATGTAGTTGCATTAGTAGAGATTAAGCTATGAAATGAGTGCTACAAGTATACTTGCTATGTTACAACCTGATGAAGAAAGTATACTTAAAAAAATTAAGACAGTTTCCAAGAGCCTTGAAGTGTTAACATTTATCTAATAACACAGTTGATCAGTAGTTTCATATTATTTTAGCACAAGATGCGAAACAGGTTTATTTTCACCATTATAGAATTATGAGAGGAACACGTACCCTTTGTAAAATGCTGCAGGCCCTTCTTGGGACAGCATACGCACAGCACAGTCAACAGCTCCTTTATACTCTCCTGGAGCAGAATTCATGTAGCGTGTTTTCACTACATCTACTGGGGATGCAGCCACTGTTGTACAAAAACCTGAAAAGATAATTGTGGCTATAAAAACCAATTCTTTGCACTATATTACTTTTGTATTGTGACTGTGCTCAATAAATATTTCATTCAGAAAATTATTTTTTTAAGGCACTTACCTGCAATCACTGCTGATACAAAATGACATGGCAGTGAGTCTGACATTATGTTATACATAATAAAGGTGTCCTTGACTAGATCATAGCAGACAATCTCAGAGACATTCACTATCGCATTGCGACTCACATTTGGGAATGTTCCTGTGAAGCCAAAGCACACAGTTTAAATATATATATATATGTAAATACTAATAGCATCAATAATTTGCTGTTGTGCATTTTGTCATAATAATCACACAATATTGTGGAACACTGACTGGAGATGAAAATCCTTGCAAGGGACAAAACATCAGCTGTAAAATTCATTAGGTAGAGGGGTTGCAATACAGAATATTCAGAATTAAATTGGAGATGTTCCTTCATTCTGTTTTATCAGTTATACAATTTTGATGATACAAAAATAAAATATTTTGATTTGCATAAATTTGACCAACAACAAGGAATGGTGCAGAGGCAACATTTACTGAACTGTATTGGAGGACCACTGACAGAATGGAAAGAGGTCTGGCAGACAGACATGGTCCGAAGATTAACTTACTTTCCTATTGTTCAAAGACTGTGTAAACAGTTTCTACCCACAGTTTCAACATCTGGAATGATCAGTGAAGGACATGAAGGGTTACAATATGATTTAATGTTTGGTATTTGTTGTTATTAATACAAAGTAACAAGACTACAGTCCTTTTCAGTCAGCTGAGCCACTTTAAGAGTGATATTATTTATTACATTATTTTGTTATGTTCCAAGGAAATATGTGAAAGATTTACTATCAGAAAATTTGTCATTACATGTGTGCTTCACAGGATGCTGATTACAAGCTATACATGGGCAAGAGACATTAGATGTGTGTGTCTATAAATACGGGGTCCTCGCTTGTTATTGGTAGAAATGAAAGGAATTAGTCAATGACAATGAAACAAGCAAATAATTTTAATTAACAAAGGTTCAAAAACCAATAGTTTTCCTGATAACATCTATGCAAAACTGTAATCATGCCTATGTTGCAGCACTGTTAATGTCTAAGGCTACTTTTATGCTGCAGCTTCACTGGTGACATGTCACTGTCAGTTAGTTGAGTATGTTACTTTCATTAGTGTGAAGTGAACAGTGACCATAAAGTAACCAGTCACAGCTCAAGTTTCGGGCTATGCTGGTGGTATGCAGGTAGCAAGGTGGAGCATAAACATAGCCTCATGTTCCAGGTACCAGTTTCCATAGTGAACAGCGAACACGGTGTACATGTGTAGCATTTGAAATGGTTGTCATGGCTTTGCACACTTTTCAGGTGAAGGAATGTCTGACATCCACTTCATGTATGGATGTGCTGCTAATGGCAATGCACAGGAGGCAGCGTGATTGTATCATGAAGTGTATTCTCAATGAAGACAGCCAGATACCAGAACATCCACTAAGTCCCATCAGGGGCTGCATGAGACTGGTTCATTTAAACTCAACGTGTGAAATGCATGTAGACCAAGAACAGTGTCATCACCACAAATGGAGGAGCATATATTAGAAATATATGAAATGCTGGACACAAGTAC
The DNA here is from genome assembly GCF_023864275.1 of Schistocerca cancellata. Lineage (NCBI taxonomy): Eukaryota > Metazoa > Arthropoda > Insecta > Orthoptera > Acrididae > Schistocerca > Schistocerca cancellata. Next base: position 615,867,105 of record NC_064631.1, on the reverse strand, counting down.
CAGAAGGATTGCTGCAGCAGAACACATCTCTCCCTCCACCATATACAAGTGAGATAGTTGTACCCATGTCACGTACAAAGTGTGTAAGCTCTGCCCACACCTGACTTTCCAGTCTGGGTTGTCTTCTACCAGTGGATCCTTACACAATTTTGGAATGATCCCACAGTTCCTTATGCATGTGCTATTTACGCACAAAGCATGCTTTACCTCAGACGGTGTTATGAATATCTACAACACATACATTTGGGCTTATCAGAACCCACATGCTACCACTGAAAAGGCACATCAGCAGATACTTTCCATTAACACTTGGGCAGGTGATGATGGTGATCAGGTGATAGGGTCACATGCTCCCTTTGTCATAAAAGTTCCAAGACACATTTTTTTTTTATTTCTGAGTTTTCAATACTAAAAAGGAACAAATGTTTTTATGTTACCTGGTATATGTGCGGCCTCAAAATTATCTTGGCCATGTTTCTGCACAATTTCACTAGGTGGCAGGGTTGTGCATAACCACACACTGGGTTCTGGGCGTATTAGTTACAGTGACACAGTGGATGCTGATTGTGAGCAAAAAAAGAACACTGAGTTCTGCATTAAGCGCAGGAAAACATCTAATGAAGTGTGGAAAATAATTAAGCAAGCATATGCAGGCAAGGCACTTCCAAGAAGTCGTGTTTTTGAGTGGTACAAAACGTTTTGTAAAGACAGAGATTCAGTGTGAGCTGATTCGAGAACTGGTCTCATGTCTACAGCATATATCAATGCAAACATGGAGCACGTAAGGCAGTTATTTCAAGAAGACCACTGTGTAACTGTGTATGCAATGTCAGAAGAACTTAATTTGAACTGTGATGTGCATCATAAGATTTTACACAAAGATTTAGGAAAATGGAAACTTAATGCACAACTCATTTCTCACACACTGAAGAATTTCTGCTAAACTATGCATTCTTTGATAGTCAAGGATTAGTTCATCCTGATTATGTTCCTCCACGTCAAACGGCAAACTAAACTCTTCACATCAATGTCTTAAAATGTTTGTGGAAAGCAATTTGATGTCGGCAACCTGTTTTCTCAGGACTGGTTCTTATTGCATGACAGTGCAAGACCCCATACTGCTTTATCTGTTACCGAGTATCTGGCCATACATCCACCTTATTTTCCCTACCTATCGCCTTGCGACTTTCTTGTGTCTGGAAGTGAAAATGTGACTGAAAGGAAAGCTTCATTAAGAAATTTCAGACATCAAACGGGCTGTAACAAATGGGCTTACAAGTCTCAGAGTTGAAAATTTCCCTGCTTGCTTTGAAGAATACAATAATGACAGATTTCACTTAACAGTGTTGCAGAAGAAGCTGAGTAGCACCGTGGTATATTGGTTATGATACTAAACTGTTGCATTGAGGGTCATGAGTTCAAAACTCACCTGGACTGTACAATTTTAATTTCTATATCCAGTTTGAGTAAATTCTAGAAGTATCCACAAATTGACAGGATCATTGCACTGGAATGTTCTGTAGCTGTGACATTATTCTAGTGGAGGTGCTGGGTATTGGGGCTTGTGATAGCGCACATTATCGACGACACAGTGGCCCATCAGGCCACAACAGAGCCACCGTTTATGTGGCAAGAAACCCGAGTTCGAGCGATATTCAACAGCTCGCAATCTGTCAGAGACAGAAGAAGAGGAGGACATTATGATGACAGCAACTGTGTGACACCACATGAGACATCCTTCCGGGTTACGGCACCAAGAATAATGTCATGTACAAGAAGGTGTAATTAAATGAATGACAGACACTAACTTCACTACTTAACGAAGGTTTATTCAGCACTTGCACATACAAGAGCGCAGAGCGAACTGCCTCCGGCCAGAACACATACAGTATATACACAGCTACAGAACATTCCAGTACAATGATCCTGTCAATTTGTGGCTACTTCTAGAATGTGCTTGAACCAGATTTAGAAATTAAAACTGTACAGTCCAGGTGAGTTTTGAACTCATGACCCTCAATGCACCTGTTTAGTATCATAACCATTATACCATGGTGCTACTCAGCTTCTTCTGTGACAATATTATCTTTATACGAGAGATACTGAACTTACTGTTGATAGTGTTGATGAATTCTGGGGATGCATCGTGGATGGTTGTCAGTGTTCTCAGAACATAGCTGGGATTTCTAAATATGTATGAGCATCAATGAGGTGACATGCTGAAACATACCTTCGCATGAACGGTGGCCATGTGGAATACTAGTTTTAACGTGTTTATCCTCAACTGCAAATCTGCAGTTTGGATCCTTGGATACTCTGTTATAAGGTGTCCACATACTCAGTCATAATATATTGGTTTCCCAACCTATGTTTATTAGGCTTATTTGCTTGTTTCAGTGGAATGCTCTAAACTAGTCTAAACTGTTGTACAGAATAAAAAGAATTTATTACAGGGAAGAGTCTTGCCTAAAATTCTCACCTTAGATTTGAAAACATGGGATTTATTGCTCACTTACTTTTAATTCTACTATAATGCCAGTGAAAACTAACCTCGAATGATTGAGTACACTTTCCTACACAGTGGTAAGTGAAGTATTATTCAAATGCAAACTATTTTCCTCTCTAACATTCACCAGATCATTACTGAAGTTCCTGTTGAAGGATTCCATATTCGTAACCACAAATTCTGAGATGGAGGATGTACAGAAACAGAAATCCATGATTATTGAACAGGGCCTTACATTAGAGTGAAAACATCTGTTATGAATGAACAAGGTTGTCCCAAAATAAGGTATAGTAGAGTTAAAATAAGGAAAGTAAACAAATATGATGCTGTTGAAAATAGAGGGTAAGTAAGTGTCATCAAGGGGTGAAATTCTTAGTGCTTCCAAAAGAAACAATTACAATAGAAAATACTAACAGTAGCTTTCAGGAGTTTCATGTATCTTCTTCATGAAGGAAAGAGGGATTGTTTAGGGAAGGTGGAAAGCAGAGGCAGGTCATTCAGACCTTACACTGAGAGGGAATCACTGGTTGTGATGACACAGGGAGACAAAGATGAAGAAAAAGGCATCAAAGATAGTACCCTGGCAATACTGCTTTATGTGAATAAAAGAGTGCTAACACAGAAATAAGGCACTCACAAGTGTTTCTTTCCACTCATCACATTTTTATTCACACCTTACAAACTTTACACAACTTTCGGGACTCAGCCTACAAATGTTTTCAAAGGAAACTGGCAGAGAATCTATCAAAACTTAGTAGATTAATACATCAGCAAGCAGGCTGCTTACAGAAGAACTAATTTTTTTACAGTTTCTCTTCATTTTTATTAACATCACCATGATGATTTGTACGCATGAGAATATGCTAGTATCATCACATGAACTACGGATGGAACTTCTTGACTGATTAAAACTGTCTCGGTGCAGCAAATTGTTTTAACGTGTCATGAAGTGTCACATTAATATACACTATATTGCAGAGCAGAAAATCTGTTCCGAACTGCAGCTGTAATGGGAGCGCAAGGTACTCTTAGAAACAGCCAACACAGTCATATGTGACTATGACACTGCAGGGATGACACATTATCACAAGAAATTATGAAACAATAAATAAGATGGTATGGGATTTTAGAAAACCAATATGATGTATAATAATTTTGTGATTAGTGCATCAAAAAATTGTAGGATCTCAGAGCTATGTTCTTCAACCATTACATTCCAGAATATAATTTAATAATACAAATGGAGAAAATCAGTACATCAAGCAGCAGCAGACGGAAACATACACATGCAAAAGAGATGTATTAGGAAAACTGCTAGCATACTGGTCTATGGGCTCCTTCTTTATGGCATAAAAAATACTTGAAATAAAAAGTGACTAGTAAGGTTTAAGGACAGAGGATAAGCAACAAGAAATTACACCTACAACATCAACTCTGAGAGACTTAACAGACTGGATATGATGAAGAAATTGGTAAACTAGCAACTATGTCTTTCTACACATTTCTGTTTTTTGGAACTTGGTGAATGGTATTGACATAACAGTATCAAAAATATTTTCAGATTGATTACTTTCAAAAATGGATTTTAAACAATATTCATTAATCTGTAATACATTACAATATAATAGAAATACTTTACTTGAATAATATAAACATTTATAACCAACAATGAAAGTCAGCTAACAGCAATTATATCATGGCCTGACTAACCTCTCCACAAACCACGCATTCCTTCCTCTGTAGCTATCTTTTGATAAGCCTGTAATGTAGACTTATATCGTACATCAGCATTCCCTCTTTGCTGAGCTTGGAACCGAACTTTTACAACATCTGTAGGCTGTGCTAAAAGTACAGCAAGACCACCTGTTGTAATACCAGCTGCAACACGTGTTCCAATGTGCATCCCACCAGCCCGAGAGTTACCTGTAAACAATATATTTCTGTCTGAGATAGTGTTTATCAAGGAAATGTATGCATTTCTAGTTGCTAACGTAAACCACAATATACTAGGGAACTATTTTATCACCAACACAGAATTTTTCACAGTGAAATTGAAAAGTAAACTGAGTTTAAACTGACACAATAATTGATTTAGTATGTTGAAAATACAATAATGACAGATTTAATTCAATATTACGTTTATATGGTAGATACTGAACTTACTGTTGAGACAGAGGATTTCCCAAATAGTGGTAAGGAATAAGGATTTAAGGGAATGTTGTTAGTAATGATGAACAAACGACAGACAAATTAGTTCAGTACAATCTACTGTACTGGAAGAGCAACATTTATCTTTCACATCACTATCAGAAAAAATGTTAAGCACATTGTCTTGACAAGCAGATTACTTTTTTATTAATCATTTAACTGAATTAATAACAGCTAATCTTCTTCAACAGTTCTTCCAGTAGACTATACAGAAAAATCTGAGTTCTTGAGTTTATATAAAGTTCAGAGATTCTCCATAAATAATGTCATCTTTATAAAGGACTTCAGGAAAGATATTAACAGTTAGGATAAACCAAACCTGGACTCATGCATTTCTTGATCAGGAATATGGAGGATCGGGTCAAGTATGACATAATTTATGGTTATCTCTTTATGCTTGCATTCTGATCATCTTTGCTCGAGCTGGTGCCCGCGTACCATCTAGCAGTTGCTGGTACAGGCTCTTGACGGAATCGTAGAGTCCCAGACGGACAGAAGCAAAGCACATCTGGCGCTGCAGACCCGCTGACAGCCCGTTGTACAAACTCCTGCAATAAAAGCTCATCCAATTCCTGGTTCCACCCAGACCCACCCCCCACAGGTTGGCATAGGTGCAGTTACTTGAACTACACACTGTACCCCAATAACAAAGAAAGCCATGTTCTTAGGCTATTTTCTTTATAATTTTTACACAAAGTGACATTCAGAGGCTTGGTGACCCAAATCACTATTACTCTCATATATGATTAGTGTGACAATGATATGGATCAACTGTACTCAAATGTCAGCCTAAGGACGCTGGCTTCATAATTTGACTCAAAGAACTAATCGAGTTGAGTATGTACTTGCCAGTTGGGAGGGTTTAGGAGTATAACGTACCTTGCACCTTCCTCACGAGCTATAGTCCCTATTGTTCCCACTAGCCCGTGATATCGTAGATTTGCAGTGCGGACAAGAAGTGCACTGCCATTTTCCATGGCTACAAGGGGACGGCCTTCACCCTGAATCTGAAAGTAAACAAAATCATTACTAATAATTCAAGATAAATTCATTAATTAGCAGTTGTAACCAATTGTCTTTACATTCAATACACAAGCTTTCAGAATAAGTTTTATTAAAATATAGTTCATAAAACACAGGAATTTAGGATTATGAACAATAGTGATCTATTGACTTGATATTATAATGAGCAAAATGAGTGATGACAACACGCTACAGATTTAGTTGTTGAAATTATATTACATGAAATCAGTCATTCATCCTTTTTTTACACGCTATAGTTCTGAGTATGTTACCTGATTAACATGCAAATTATACGACAGTGAAAATATGGGGTTCACAAATACAGGTACAATGGGCAGAATAAAACAGTATTATTAATATAAACTAACAATAATTTCATTATTTCAACAAACATAAATTCTTTTTTCAACACTTACCTAGCTACAACAATATGAAAAATATAGATTCTTGTTCACCACTTAGAGGAGGCATAGTTGCAGAAAGGCATAATCAAAAAGAATGCTGGAAATATTTCAGGTTTTGGACAAAGTCCTTCTTCAGAAGTAGAAAAATCACAAACATTCGTGCAAGCGGAAAACACACACCACACCACACACACGCACACACACACACACACACACACACACACACACACACACACAAACATACACACACACACACAAACATACACACACACACAAACATACACACACACACACACACACACACACACACACACACACACACGCAGCCACTGTCTGGCCTTAGTGCACAGATACTGGTTGTGTGTGTGTGTGTGTGTGTGTGTGTGTGTGTGTTTTGCACTTGCGTCATTAGTGTGTGTGAAATTTCTACTTCTGAAGAAGGGCTTTGTCCAAAAGCAGAAATATTTCTCGCATTCTTTTTCACTGCATCTGTCTGTGAGTCAATGTCTACTCTATGTGGTGAGCAGATATCTATCCTTCCCATATTTTCATTCCATCCTAGATATTCCACTGTGTGATTTTACATAAATAGTTTGTTAATGAAATGTTTCACATCAAAAGAAAAGTAATGAGTGCAATAACATAATAATATGAGTTAATGTATAAAGTGTCTAATCCCAGTAGAAGGAATGTATTAGAGATTGCAAATTTAGGGTATTTGTATATGTTAGTGACATTTCAAAACACAATAATCTGAAAAGCTCATTACCATCCCTACATAGTTTGAAATAGTGTGTGTAGTGCCTACCTGGAGTCGAACTTTAGCTGTATCCAGAGGAAATGTGGCAAAATCTGCTATGCATGCTGCAGTTCCTGCTGTCAGCAGTTTGTATGTCAATGGCATATCAGGGTCTATGGGCTTTAGTGCAGGCTTCATTTTAAAATTTGTGCTTTGCTTAGTCAGCAGGAAAGTCAGACAACAAGAGTAGATATCTGGCTTAATTTAAATCCTCACTGTAATAATACTTCTCCTATAATGAGAAAGAAACAACTAAAGTTAAATGTGTGAATACATGAAGATGGTTTCCAAAATTCATTAATTAAATCATCATGTTCTGTAGATCCCATTAAAAAGAAGAATCTTCAGGCATGTGGAATGAGTCAAGATACATATAGGGTGCCCAGGTTAAATATACAATAATATAAAATGTAATACCTTGAGATGTGATTGAGATATTTATTGGCAGTTTGCTTCTACAAGTATGGTCACTCAAAATGTTTTCTGTCTTTGCTAGCAGCAGTTGGTACCACATGCATGTGCGCATAACTGCTTCGTTCACATAAACAACCATCAGCAGGCACGTGAACTCTTCAGCAGAAGATATTCTGTGAGCTTTCTCTTGCAGAGCAAAAGTCTGTTAACACTAGTATAATGCCATTTTCGGTATGAGTATGGACTACGATCAACTGACAATGTTCCTACACATGTAACAATCAAATAATGGGACAACCAACTTTCGATGTCAGGCCACTATGCCAAAGACACAGTTCCAGAGGCTACTATTGAATTAATCCAACTGTCCTTCCAGATGAGCCCTCGTCAGTCAATTCCAAAAGTAAGTAGGAAGTTACAGTTAGTTACCTTGTTCAACAGTACACAATATTGTTCATAAACAGTTGTGGCTATGGGTGTACAAACTGCACCTTCATCACAAAATCAAGCCTGAGGACAGGCCATGATAGAAGGCATTCATGGAGACAATTGCTGGCTAACGTGGTTGAAAAGAGGCACTCCTACATTTCATATGTTTCTCGGGCAAGGCTACATTCCACATGGTAAATATCTACAATTGCACCCCATTTTGTAATAGAGTGCAAACTTGACTCTCTGAATGTGAATGTGTGGCGTGGATTGTCAGGGTCAGGGTTACAGGACCATTCTTCTTTGCAGACCCTACAGTTGTATGATGTGCCACAACTTCCTCATGATGTGATCCTTCAACAAGATGGTTCCATATTATTTTGTGATCATTGTAAGGGATTTCTTTGTTCACAAGTTCCTAGATCACTGGATTGGGAGAGACAGTCAGTTGACTGTTTGGTGCCTTTGGAGCCCATACATTACACCACTTGATTTTTATGTGTAGGTGTCTACCGAGAATGAAGTGTACCGGACACCAGTTCGTGATCTACCAGATCTGCACCATCACATTTGTGCAGCTATTGCAAATGTTATGCCTGCAGTGCTATAAAAACACTTGGAGAGAAGTGAAATGCAGTTAGATGTCTGTCGCACACTGATGGTGCACCTATCGAGGTGTATTAAGCATTTAAAAAAGACATGGAGTTGCCATACTTGTAGAAACATATGACCAATAAATATCTCAGTTACTTCTCAAATTATTGCATTTATGTTATTCTATATTTAATTCAGACACCCTGTATTAACAAAATAGAAGCATACCATAGAAACTCAAGTTGTACACTGAATTAATCATAAACTCTCACCATACTGCTTAATGCCTATGACAGCTAAATTTAACCTAGTAAACTAATAAGGAAGATGCTAATTTGAAAAAAAACTGATTATCCAGTTATATTGTAGAATTTACATTTTAAACTTATAAAATTCATATAGCATACAGATACTGCACTGTATCTTTCTTGTAGCTTAAAAATCATACATGGTAATTAAAACATTAACTATTAATTTATTATACACTCAATTCAAGTTTTCAAAAATGGGTTATAGTCTGAAAAACTGTAAGATAGATGGAATAGTAATGTAAACAGCAGGGAAGCACAGACTCCTTTAAATAAAATGATCCCTAGAATGTCACTTGGCACACAGATCTATACAATAGCCACAAACTTATTTTTAAATTTTTATTGAAAAATTCCCTAAGACACTTTTAATACTGTGAATTCGTCTTTGGATAGTACATATACGCTTGTCTTTTGAAAATTTGTGTTGAAGTTTCTTAGTGGTGTGCTGTGCTATGTTAGATCCCTGATATCTACTTGTGCCACTCTTATCTAGACATATTCAACACTCTATTTTAATCTTGTCTAATACAGTTTGTAGACACCTAAACATCCTCCAACACTGTTCATATGCTTTGTCAGAGTTATTATTTTTTTCCTAAAACAGCTGTTGTTTTTCAGTATGCTTCTACAGATGTTATGGCCATTGCTTGCATCCCCTACAGTTGAGGTTACATGAACATTCTTCCAAAGCTAAGTCCAATTTCCATGTCATGAACATTTGTTACACAACCAAGCCTTACAACTTCAATCTGAAAACCTGAAGCTTTTTGGTCACATTTTTTATTTCTGTTGAAAGTCAGTCGAAATACAAATTACAAAATACTAATTCATATATTTCTGTGAAATGGCTGAGAAACTGAAAACTGCATTTTATTTGGTGTCCATTGAGTGAATATCACAGTTCCTTTTGAAAGTGTCCATGTTATTGACCACAAATCCCATAGGCATGGATATGTACTGGGATTGCAATTTCAAAAATCCTAAACACTCAAATGTTGACCCACAAAAATTCGTAAACTTAAAGTGCATATCATTCTAGCAACATCTTTGTGAGTTAAGAACATCTTGTGGGAATGGAATGGACAGTGTTAGTGGAGACAATAATATCAAATGACATGTCAATAATGGAAACAAACACTGTTATGAAAGTTTTAATATTCCTGTGTCAGTGACAAAGGAGAATATCTTTAATGTTCAGATATCAACACTGAGTTTCTACATATAGGACTAGACGTGAAACTTTCCAGAAATCATTCCTTCTCTTTCCAGTCCCAGAAATGAAAAAATGTTCATCTTCAATATGAACACCTGTGAGGACAATAGTAAACTGCATCAGAAAGTGTACACAACGGGTCTGAGAACCATCCTGCTACCTTTGGATTGAAATTTCTGCTAGTACAATTGAATGGGTCGTAAAATAAGAAAGTTTTGCTAACTTGGCCTTATTTACAGGGTGTTCTTCTCACTGTCTCTATGTTGTGTGCATACCATATAGCCTTCAAACAATTAAACAGATAAAAATGTGATTTATAAATCTCAATATGCTTACCTCTTCCAGCCACTTATGAACATATAAACGGCTAAAAGACCACAAAGCAGAATGTTTAAAGATGGTTTTCTCTAAAGTCGTCGTTAAACGCGTACTTAGAACAACGGGTCGCTTGATGTTTGCGCCCGTCCTGCAGACGGAGGGTCGCAATACTCGTAGTAAAAAGAAGGGCCTTGAGGCGAATATGCATACTCCTGAAAGAGAAAACCACAATGGTTGACATTGTATACACACTCCTTAATGGGCACACATCATTAAATTTATTAATATAATGTGATTGTATACACATTTTTCTGATGCTACAATTAACCTTAGACGTTATATTAAAAGTTAGATGCAAAATATTTTGAAGCCTGTCCATTTTTCTATAAGTTTCCTCTGAAATGAGCATCCAGTGATGTGGAGGGCCATGGTTGATGAGAATTTTTTGAGTATTGATTGTAATTGGCACATTTTTCAAGTTGCTACCGGCAACAGAGATTTTCAATGGAGTTGAACTCAGAGACCTTGTGTGTCAGGTAAGATCTGTATAGGGTCCTGGAGATTCCTCACACAATTCAAACACAATTTTAACAAGGTAAAACAAACATTGTTAGCTTGGAAGACAAATGAAGTATTTTCACTGTCACCTTTCAGATAACAGGAAATGTGTGAAACCTAGTTGCCTAGCACCTCATCTTTGATTCAGAGAGCATCTCACACAGACAGAACATCAGATTGTGTTCTAATCAAGCACTGCTTTTATACCTCCTTCAACGCACACACAGTTTACAATGAATACAATGCCACATCCAATTCACGTACAGAAAGATATGTGACTCATCTCGCCAGAAACCATATTTCCTGAGGAAAGCTGCTGCTGTTTTTTTGCCCACTATAACTGAGCAGCCTTGTGAGTAAGAGTGAACTCCTCTTATGAGCCATTCTGTACAAGTACATGTACAATACAGTTTTCTCTGGAATCTTTAATTGGAAGTCGATCGGAAAGAACAAGTACTGATTTCTGTCACTAACTACGCCACATACAGAAAGGGTTTTGCTGTCACCACTTGTGACACAAAATAGGCAGTTCTTGTGCATCTTGAGCATCAATCAACTGCAATTTTGACATACTTTGCTGTAGGTTGAGATGTTTGTCAGTGCCAGGCAATACGCATATTAAACTCATGACTTCCCCCACACGATGCATAGACAATACACACTCTCATTAAACCACCATTTTCTTGCTACACCATCAGTTCTGTAGTGCACATTGGTTTCAAACACTGAACAAGACGTATTCCAGAATTGTCATTTCTGACATAAATGAACTGATCGGTTTTGAGATGTGTTAGCCCACAAAAACTAAATTTTACAGGTGACACCAAAAGCTTATTTTATTCTGAGAATTGATAGTTATCCATGGTACAGGAAAATTCTGTAATGAGTAAAATATTCTTTACAACAGATTCCTGGGCTGTGACTCCTCTAGTCACCCATTGTGAACAACTATGCCCGAGGACACTGAACAGTAGATAGTTGCCATTTCCTCAACCTCATCATACGCCATATTTATGTGCCTGAAGATTCTTTATTAACTTTCCTTGGTTGCTTTCAGAGGAGAACATTTCACATGTACAACTGAAGGGAGAGAAGGCATGCGGAAGAGCAAACTCCACCTACTTCATGCACTACGAATATGTCTTATGTTATAGATCAAGCATCTGCACATGGAATTAATGATCGCTTAAATGTATTGCGAAAGAGCCATATTAAAATGTTTACTTCCGACAATGGTAATGTGATTTATTGTTAGAAATTCTGTGATGAACTGGGAGTCACGAACGAAAAGAGTTCGGCAAACAGTATTTTGGTTTTGACTTTGACACATAAGTTCGAGAAATTTTGGTTGTGACATTTAAATCTATCATATGAGACGTAGTTTAGGTTACTGATCTGAACAACGGTGACATAGTGATGATAACTTTTAAATAAATAGTGCATTATTTTTCAGTTATAAGCCTTAGAGTGTTGACATGAAATAAAATCACAACATTGTAGCTTAGTAATGAAAACACTTTAAATGGTGTTAATTAAATGTAACGTTTAAAATTCGTACCAAACCCCTGTTTATATAAAGCGTGAAGCAAAATAATACCCTATTAACCCTCGAGTGGGTGCGCTGGTGTATAAATTACGCCAAATGCAAATTAAGTTTAATTTTGGTGGGCTGGGCCAACGACTATTCCTTCATTACTGCTTCCGCTACCATGCTGATAGATAGTGTCCGTTGTCTAACATCTGAAGCGCGCCTGTGAGAAGTTTAAAAGCGAGTGTGTCACGTCTGGTGTACCAGATGCACCGTGCGTCTGGTAACTAATATTTTTCCTGTTTGATTTTTCTACATTCACTAATATAGCTACTGTCTTGCGCCTGGTTTTGTGCCAAGTGGTCAATAAAATACGCACAAAAGACATCTTTCTTGTTCATATCTCGAAAATCCGTCAGAATAGATAATCTTTACGAGCTATCCAATGCGAATTCCGATGCTGAAATACGGTATTCAGATGGGGATGACGCGATAGTTCTGACGAAGAAGATGAAGTTAGCAGACTTTTAAATATTATGGACCCATATATAGAATTCTACTAGAAGTATGAAGTTGAAATAATAATTAAATACTACTAAAGGAGGTACTCGTCAGATAATAGCTCCACCGATGCGACGGATAAGAGATCTGTAAGTATGGTCTACAAGGTACGCCGCTCGCCCTCTATCATGCGCCTGTTCGAGAGTTAACTTTGAAACATTGTTTTTTGATAAAATGTGTTACAGTGAAGAGATTATGGGCTCTGCTTCAGCACAAGGATCTGAGCCCTAACACTTGCTGGATACACAAGACGATAACAGCTCAGTGACAGAAGACAATAAATAACAGATAAAGCCATGTGAACCTGTCAACAGGCACTGTACTTGCTGAGATTGTATACTATGGATACCCTGCCTTTCGACTAAGCTCCCTTCAGTGACAGTAAAGACTGATATGAATTCGTACGTTAATAATTTCGTACTAGTATAATTTGGGTGACAGCTTCTAGTCCGCATGACTCGCCGTCAACAACAAGCGGAGTACGCACCTACATGACTTTTACACGACGTGTCAAAGTAGGAAGTAACCGCACGTTTATGCATCCGTTATGCGTGGGAAAAAGACAGGAGGTCTCTTATGATAAGCAGGTGTTGTCTCGCAGTTCGGGAGCGAGGACAACAGCAGCTCAAGTGCTTTGTTCTCATACCTCGTGTAACACAGATTTTCAAGTAGGTAAACTTAGCAGCGGAGACAAACGCCAGCAATATTTATTCAATCTGTTCGAGGACGGTTGGCAGCAAACATCGCGGTGAACAATTACTGGGATTTAGCCCTTTATTTTCACAGTTATCAAACGTTTAATCTCTGTTACTAAAGGAAAAGGAAACAAAACAGACTCATTTAAGCACAGATTGAAAAGAAGTATTAACAGTTTGTCATAGTTTTACCCACTTCTTTAAAAAGAATACAAGAACGTATGAGAACCTGCATTAACTGTTTAAATTTTTCATCTTCTTCTGCTAAAGTGATTTCTTGTTTCCGTCTCATGAGACTCCGTAAAGAGGCTGGATGCTCAGGTAGCTTGCAAACACACAGGAGGTGAAACATAGACGAGAGAATTGCTTCACTGGTCTCCATTGTACTCTATAACAATAGCACTCCCATCGGCCAATCCCAGTGAACTCTAACCGATAGTCCGACCGCTGCCGTGCAACAGCAAACAATATAATGTCAGAAGCACACAGCGTAAAACACTTCTCACGTGATACGAAATAAGATGCGCCACACTTCACTGGGGTACGTCGTGGGATCTTCCTCGTATCAGTAGGTCTATAGTACACAAAGCAAACGCCAAGAACAGTGATTTAAGGACGCCAAAATCACTTAGAGATTCCCTCCTTTCGTCACAAGCAGTAGCTACACAAGCAATCTAATCTGTATCTGGAGTATAGTAAATCAACTGTGAGACATTACCGGACTGAGACGTGTCCATAATGGAATGAAAGACTCGTTTTACAAGAATATGTATGAACACGGTGCCGGCGGGAACTCCGTAAAAGAAATGAACGTTACTTCTGTACTACTTACAGCACAACGTGTCCCTCAACAAGCGCTGCACACTGCTCGGAGAAAGAAGTGGATTGTAATTAGAAGTCACCAGGTTCAAGTGGAAAAATTGGTAGGTATCGAATATCTACGTGAGAGCTACATGGAATACTGCTTTGTTGCCGACGGTGTGATATAGGCTCATGCTATTTTACTCTAGGAATTTAGTAATCCAGTACCAGGGTAAAAACTTATATGGTGCACCAAGAGCGACAGCACTTGTAATCTCGCCGCGCGTGAAATACGTAATCAAACTGTGCAGCTGAACAGAGCTGTTGTCATCAGGAAAAAAAGAAAAGAAAAAAGAGAGAGTCGATTGCGAGTTGTGTCTTGTTAGTTGCCATGTTCAAAACACCTATAACACAAGAAAAGTGAAATAATTATTCTCTGTCGTAATAACTGGCCTTTCGTCTGGGAATATAATTTTGGCCACATCTGCAAAACTTGTAATTTTGTAAAGAAAATTTATGGATTGAAAACATCAAGAACGAGTCTTGTTGTGGATAAAGCTGCCTTCACAAAAAAAAGGTCCTAAAAATGATGCGAAACTGAATGCATCTCTGTTAGGTCTTACGCTCGGCATTTGTCATCAAACGTGCGTGTGCAGCCTGTGCTTTTCCATTTGCATATGCAACCACCTACCAAGAATTTTGTGTGCTAGTCATAAATCCACTTGTGCAGAGACGGCTTCTTGCAGAATCGACGGCTGAATACACGTTGCACTTGAACAATGGACTGGCTTCGCGCAAATTTCAACACACAAAATGATCTCTCTTGTGGTATAGTCGCGAAGTTGCTACAAACAAGCAACGGCGTAGTTGTGTCAAAACTCTGAAGCTTCCTTTATCCAGTGGCATGCGCAATGTGTCTATCTTCTATAGTTTGTCTGTGACTCTGTCATAAATAACTGAAATCTGCTTCTTAAATGACCCGTTATATCTAGGCTACGCTTCTCATACATTGAGTACACAACGAGAAAACGGGTTTCTCAGTTCACAGGACGGTATGACGCAAATTCCAACAGTCTACTGTCAGTTCTAGCAGGTCGTAACTAAATGACAGATACAACAATAAGGCAACATGTTGATAGTGCCACCCGCAGTTTTGTTTATATTACGTTAAGGCGCACCATGAAGAGGTCAAAAGCGCGCGAAGCAAATTAATGTAAGGGCACAGTAAATTAACGTAAACCTAAATAGCCAGTGAAAATAAAAATTAAAAGGAAAGTGTTAAAAAGGAGTTGTCCAAAGCAACAGTAAGAAGCAGCCATGTCTATGTACATACAAACAATGTCATTCGTCAGCTTCATATACACTGCAGTACAAAACATAAATACATAAAGTTCCAAAATAGTCACCGAGCGAGGTGGCGCAGTGGCTAGCACACTAGTCTCGCATTCGGGAGGCCATCCTAATTTAGGTTTTCCGTGATTTCCCTAAATCGCTCCAGGCAAATGCCGGGATGGTTCCTTTGAAAGGGCACGGCCGACTTCCTTCCCCGTCCTTCCCTAATCCTATGAGACCGATGACCTCGCTGTCTGGTCTCCTCCCCCAAACAACCCAACCCCCCCCCCAAAAAATAGTCTCATACTATACTGAGGAAAAGCTAGCCGACCCTTCGAAAAAATTTTCATGGCTCCTGGGATGATACATAAGAGTTAGGAAACATATGACAAGTATCCTGTCAAAATATGGATTGCGCTCTCGTCACCAAATTTGAATCATTCTTCTGGAATACGGGCACACAGTTTTAATCTGCCAGGAAGTTTCACGATGCACATAGTTAACAGCTCTTCATATCGCCTTAGCTGCTGGATGGACGTAAGCTACGGCCGGGCATATAGTTGAGTTCATCCATTATGGCGTAGTGTTCCTTAATCCTCCCCCTGACACAGTACCGACGGCCTTGACGCTGAAGTCACTGTAAGCAGGGAAACACCATACTTTCGCAGCTACCTGGTACAATATTGTCCTGGTTGGCTGCAAAGTCCACCGGTCCGTTGCAATCCATCAACATACAACCTGGTGCTAGAAGAATTTCATATGCTTTCCCAGTCTCTTTAGGTAGAGGAGACAGTCTTGGCTTGGGATATTTTCCATGCTAAGCAAATCCACTTGAAGGATTTCAGGGAACTCTATGACTGTATACATATTACGAAATGCATCGTTCCATTTCATCTCTTTTATTCCAAGGCCCTCAAGATTGCTTTCACTTCCACAATATTGACGGTGAATTTGTTTCTCACAATATGGACGTTGAACTTATTTTCCAGACGGACCTTGAGCGCATAGTCAGACCAACACAATAGTGACTCTGAAATCTGTTCCTTTCCTTAGACTGGTAATAACGGATGATCGTAAGTTAAAGGACATCGACATTCGAAAGCTAGCTATTTTGTCAGTCCTTAAATGGAAGTTATTCAACCGATAGCCAGAATCAGGAAGATCTGGTGAACTCTAGTATATATCATGCTGAAGTTTCCGTAAAATAAGCACTCTCAAATTTTATATTTATTTCTTTACTGACCTATCGAAACGAGCAACCATATTTGTAGCATCTTTTTAAATTTAATAAAGACACCCCCTACCGTCAACCAGATCAAACGAACTTATTTATTTATCAAACCAATGTATTTATTTATGCACTTAATTCACCTGGCAATAGTGAGTATTCATGTTCACTCTAACATCTGTTAAATCCTTGGCTACTTAGCATGAGCTGAATATAATAATAGTAGTTATAATAGTAAATACAGGCATTAAAGTACTATCAAACTTGTTGATGGTATATTTAGTAATTTTCTCGTAACAAAATATCGTTGTCGAGTGAAAGTAATGACAAACCAACAGCAATGCTTGGCAGCAATACATGAGGAATTCAATCTGAAGAAGAAGTCGCTAGTCCGAGCGATAGCGAAGAAACGTGTAAAGTTTGTTCACGAAATGGAAATGGAAAGAAAGGTATGAATACTGCTAGGATAGTGTTAACAATGCGGCAGAAATGTTGATTCGCTGTTGAGTTGAAGCTTCTACTCTTTGTACCTTGGGACTGAAGGAAGACTGCTATGACGTGTCTACACCCCGGCAACGTGAGGTATCTACGTCATGGCAATGTGAAATGTAATGGATGTTCGCTGTTAGTCACCGTCGTGTGAAGGTGTCTTGTAACAGGCTACATTGCAGTGACAGTGGGAGAAATGCGCTTGCTTAGAGCCCCGTTGGTAAGCGTTACGCTCACTCGATCGCTTTATCAATTGCTAGGCACGTTTGAGTGGGACCTTTACGGTCGGAATGCATGAAAACGGGTGGTCCGCACGTAATACTACCATAACATGGCGTGGATATAAGGAAGTCGCAAAGCACGTAGCTCAAGCACGCTGCTCGATCATACGTAGGGATGGATATAAGGAAGTCGCAAAGCACGTAGCTCAAGCACGCTGCTCGATCATACGTAGGGATGGATATAAGGAAGTCGCAAAGCACGTAGCTCAAGCACGCTGCTCGATCATACGTAGGGAACATAGTTATAGCTTCCCAAGCGCTGAGACGGCACAGCAATATGCTGGAATTTTTTTTTTTTTATCGCTTCACGAGTCAAATTTCTGCGTGGTGTGTCCATAATGCAACTGTCCAGAAGTCCCCGAAGAGAACACACTTTACCGTGTCTATGCCTTTCTTGCCCTAGGGTACCCGGATTCATCGAGAAAAAGGGAAAAATGGAAAGGGGAAAAACTGTACACGAAACGCATGAGGTAGCACAAACACGCGGGAGTGCCTCGGGATTTAATTCGGAGCGTGTGTTTATTTATTTATTTATTTATTTATTTATTTATATGATGTACATCTATGGAGTAAGTCCAGCGGAATGCAGATTAGGGTCTAGATCCCGTCGACGACCTTGTAATAGACAAGGGACCTTGTAATAGACAAGGAGCACAATAAGTTCGAATTGGGGAAGGATGACGAAGGAAACTGAACTGTTCTTTTCGAAGGAACTGTCCCGACATTCACTTTACGACCGATTTAGGGAAATCACGAAAAACCGTAATCTGGATGCCCGGACGGGAACCTGAACCGTCGTCCTCCTGAAAGTGAGTCCAGTGTTCATCAAAGCGCCGTCTCGTTTGGTCTCCAATTCGCATTTTTTGAGCATTTTGTAAAGGGCACTACTATCGCTACTGCTAACGACGTAGTGACTCGTACCCCATTACACATTGCTGCTTCGCTTAACATTCGTCTGTGAACACGCCTTTTCAGCATGTTTCCCAAGCGATGTTGCTCATCTTTCGCGTGGAACGGTCGTATGCTGTCGATTCGTACAAAAAAAGAACTGCATGTAGATTTGAAAAAAATATGGATCAGGAAATTTTCCTGCGAATGATAAGGAAGCAGTGAGTGATTTATCGGTTAATGCGCAGAGGATACGCGTAATTACATATGAAGTCAGTCATTCTTAGTCAACAACTTCCGTTGGCTGGCTATATTATCATGGCTATCGTGAACTGTTCTAACGCGAGAGATCAATTTAGAAAAACTTAACAGAAATGTCAAACTACAGACTGAAAGTGAAATTGAGTTTATCTGCTAATATGAGCATGGGTGGGTCTAACCGGTGTTAGGATGTGCGTTAGTTACTAACTCAATAAACGAAGTTAATGGGATAAATGTTATTTTTCCAAAGCGATCTTTCACTTAACCTGGGGAATTAGTGACTAATATTCGTAAAGAAAAAGAGACACATTTGCGTTTTAGACAACACGGTCAGGTTTCGTACGAAGCGTGTTCTCCGTATTTAACATTCCTTACCCTCGCCTGACCGCCACAAAGAAAATTGTTTCAATCAAGAATCAGCAAAATATAATGGGATGACGGTTACAATTTCTGTAACGCATCGGCAGAGACGCAAATCTGAGACGAATCGCTCTTCTTTGAAATTTCTCCACCTCTTCCGGCAGTTGAACCTGGCCACGATCATGGATCGATGAACAAGGGCAGAACGAAGATTGAGGTTTGATGTACAGTTGCCCAGAAGGGAAAAGGACACAAACTCAACACTATACAAGAAGTGAACGAACTAGGGATTGGTTCGGGCCGGCCGGAGTGGCCGAGCGGTTCTAGGCGCTGCAGTCTGGAACCGCGCGACCGCTACGGTCGCTGGTTCGAATCCTGCCTCGGGCATGAATGTGTGTGATGTCCTTAGGTTAGTTAGGTTTAAGTAGTTCTAAGTTCTACCGGACTGATGACCTCAGAAGTTAAGTCCCATAGTGCTCAGAGCCATTTGAACCATTTGATTGGTTCGGCCGCATTCATGGGCGAATTGTGTTTCCTTTCGATTCTTCCCATAAACCATCTGCCTTCTCTGTGGCTAGATGAATGTGGTCGTTTCATTCCTACTACTGCATATGGTCGCTGATTAAGCTTTTTTGCAGATAGATGACCTTGATGACGTAGCAGTGTTAGCACCTATTTGCCGTATTTATTCAAGTTACAATTGCCGATCAATAAAACATCCAATTGGCATCAGCCTCTGAAGAAAACCAAGTTGCGTGGCGCCAGGAAAGATTTTGGCAAAATTCAGAAAAACCTATATAAGAAGAGAAGGTACCAGGTCTACGAGCACTGGCCTTCCATATCAGAGTGCTGCATATTAGCTCCGCTACAAATCGCTTGCCGACATAACTAGAAGCGGGAAACATCGTCACATTACGGGAGTAAAATCCTCTGGAATACACTCACTCCTAAGTTGTTATACCCACAGAACCATTTCTAAATCCCACTTCCAACTAACGTTACATTGCGTCTTAAAATAGGGAAAAGATAACAATAGCACCATAATGGTAGTTCAATAAGCAACGTTAGGAACTGCAAACGAGTCAGGTAACAGACTTGAGTGGGCGATATAATTTTGGCTAGTGTAAACGACATGGAGGAACATGTATCCAGGTGAATGGATAGCGGATGAAACAAGGAAATTCTTTGCTGGATTCCAAGAGATACGAAAAGACCCAGACGAAAACCCAGCGGAAAGTAGGAAGATGACATTACAAAACGAGGAGCAACAACACGGATGCCTATAGCTGGATACTGTATCCCATGGAAAAGTCTATCGGAGGCCTTTATCAAACAGTGGACGCATTATGGAAGTGATGGTGATGATTACGACGCTTCTCTTATTGTCTGGAACATCAAAAACACATTAGTAGCCCTAGGCCAACCAAAGGAGCACATAATGTGCTGCCATTTTTACATGAAATTTGGGAGAACTAGTAGAGGAAGTTCAACAGTGATATCAAAGAAGTACAAAGAAAAAGTGAGATATAAAGTCAGGGAAAGAAATTTATTGATCTGTATGCTGTTGTACACCACTTTATGACAAATAGAAGTAAATATCTTTTATATTTTTATACTAGAACGCTGCATGCTATTTTGCAGTGTTTGAGATAACCAGAAATCCACGTGGAAGGGAAAGAGAACAATAGGAGGGGAAAAAACTTGAGAGGAAAAGTCAACATTTGTTACAAGCCTTAAGCTGGTCAAGTATTTGCAAGAATTCTGAAATGAGAAAAGAAAAGAACAAAGGGCGATTCCGGCGAAGTGCAATACTGCGTGCTTGTGTTCAGCATAATACTTGGCAGGTAAGGATTTAAATGTACTCTGTGGAAAAGTCCTTTTTCTATACGTATTTTCAACCGTAATCTGATTACCTGATTACTCGGATTTACGATAAATCGGACTGTCAAGATGGCAACAGACGTATGCTTACGAAACACACATGCGCGAACATGCAAAAATTCCTTGCGTATCCACACGGCTCAAGCATACTTGTACAAGCATGAGTTTGTTTAGCAGCCTCATAGGGGTATGTGGAGTAAAGGCTATTTCAAAACTGATAAATGCTTGCACAAGTGTCTCTATTCTTGGAACACACGCTCAACCATGTACATGCTTTTTGCTTTCACAAGCATCCAAAACTGAATTTCGATCAAGCATCAAGCTATTTGTGTAGTTATGATGCTTGCACAGATTTATGACACACGTTCAAGCGTGTTGGCGCAAGCATGATTGCGCATGTGTCAGTTGCACTCCTGTCTAGCCGCGGATTGGTCAAACAAACTCGTACAAGTACAAGTTTGTCAGTTTAACCTCATTCAGAAGCAGACGCTGTTCATGTTCATGAGTATTTTAACAGTAGTGAGAATGGCCACAAATGCAGACAAAGCAGTCCTGGCATTGACTTTGTCACAGTGTTTAAAGAAGAAGAAGAAGTAAACATGACTCTGGTCTACTCAGCTAAAAGAAATATTGCTCTTGGAACCCGATGATTACATCAGTTTTCTTCGAATGGACAATGAAGCTTTCAAAAACATGTTAAGGCCCTCGCAGAAGAGAAAACTTGTCTCCAAATTCGCTCTTACGCGGCCACAGATGTGTCAAACAAGCCTGGACACGTCGAAGAAAGCTTGTCAATTTAACCTTACTTTTGAAGCAGACGCTTTTCATGTATGCTGCATTTTGGCACTTGTGGGAATGGCTACAGACACAGATGATATATTTCTAACATTGACTCTGGGACTATGCTTAACGAAGAAAAAAACAAGACGCTGGTCCACGGAATGGTTTAAAGTGAGAGAGAAATATACACCTGAAAACTTGTTAATGGGAATGTTACACCCAGAAACTGAAGTTTACATCAAGTTTCTACGTTTAATTATCTGTGTAGCGTTGCTTCGGCCTCGCGTTATAAGAGAAGGCAAGCGCTGTATACGGAAATTCATTCTCTTCTACTTGCTCCTCTAACGAGAGTTCATTAAAATATCACTACGTGCTATCATATAGCCCACATCATCCGTGCAGGAACGGAGAGCTTCGATTTCTTTTATTTCATTGCACTCCTGTGTATTTTTTGTGCGTAAAATATTGATATTGTTGATAATCTCTCCCTGTGTCATATCTGGCTGGGAAAGATGTGACCTCTACTATTTCGGTAATTGTCCGGGCTATTTTGTTTTTGTCCTTGATCGTAGTTTTCATAGTGGTGAAAACTCACAATAAAGTGAGATAAATTGTCATAAAACAATTTTTCTCTAAACATATGTGGCGAATCATCGAAGCAAACAACTTCAACCAACTTGTCAAACTTTCCGTCAATCAAAATTTCTCGGAAACACATCAAACACGGTCGATGCTCGACAAACACCACAAACAGCACAGTAGAGGGCCAATGCTTTGCAAACATATTACACTTAGAACTTCCGGGCTGATAGGCCGTGGTCGAAGCAAAGACCTTGTAAAAAATAACTAGACTCACTGATGGCGCTGCAGTCGCGGGATAATTTGAACCTTCGGCTGGACGCCATTATAATGGTTGTAGTCTGATATGTTGTGTAGTATTGTTGTTTATGAAGACCCTGATTCAACGTTGTATATTCGTTGGGGCGTACATACAGTATTTGTTACTCGTAATTCTACTGTCTATACGTTCCAATCAAATGAAGTACAATGGTGAAGAGTTGTGCAGCGATTAATTGTACAAATAAATTCGAGAAAGGAACGAATATTACATTTCACAGGAATGTGGATATTTTAAGTTGTTTTGTATGTCGGTGCAATTGCTTAATAAATGTTTTTGTAACACGGTATTAGCATAATGTCTGTGCATCTATTTGCAGGTTTCCTTCCTCAAAACCACAGCTGTTACAAAAATGGTTACACGCTGTCAGGAGGCAAGATTTCCGACCAACTGAATACCATTTTATATGTTTTGATCATTTTGAAGAAAGTTGGCTGATAGGTAGTGTTTTCACGGTCTAGGTTAGGTTGAAACTTGATAATTTCGTCGTGAGTTGCCAAAGCACCATGCCGTATATAACGCACTTCTCGTCATAAAATCTAAAGCAAGGTAGAGTCAGAAAATATCTATTAATATAGTGGGCAAATATTGGAGTATTTTGATGCATTTTGCGTACATCTATCGTAAATGAACTACGAAAAATGCTAGGGGTCCAGTCCATAACTTTTAGCTACGGCAGATTCCATGTAGTACGTAAGATAAATTCATGAACAGTGACTAGTTGCTGTTTGTTCGTAAATTAAAAAGTATATTGTAGTAAAGCATTTAAATGAGTTATTATGTTTGTGACTTAACTCAAGGGAAGGCATTTTATAACCAAAAGCGATGTATAAACATTCGAACTCCGCGCGTCAGTTTACCACTCTAATGGCCGCCGCCCAGCTATTCAATTTGTCCGCTCTTCACAGTCGACCACTCGTGCGGTTGTGGGGGCCTGGGTCGAAGTATAAAACTTCGACCACGGCCTATCAGCCCGGAAGTTTTAAGTGAAGACAATACCGGCCGTGAAAGCTTACATTGTATGATCAAACATATTACAGTTTGAAAAACTTTAATCGTGTAAGGGGGCCTTTAGGGAACTATCTGGTCCTTTGTCTCACCGAAGCACGTGTCAAACCCCTTTGTGAGTGACCGCAGCCGTGGGCACAAAGTCCAGTGTTGCCAACAGCAGCGACGCGGCGCGTAGCCTTGATGAGACTGCGCCTTTCTGACACGCGACAGAAATAAGACCACAGAGAAGTCGTTAGAAGGCGCGAGCGAGCGGCTGCTATAACAGCTTGGCGCGGAGCGGCCTGCGCCTGACGCAACACGGTGCTTGTTCGGCCAGGCGTCCTGCCAAACGAGACTACCTATCCAGGAAGCGCTGGACGCCTGCCAATATTTTTATGTGGACGCCAAAGCCACAGGTTCGCTGCCTCACGTGTTCATCAGCAGCGCGCCTACTCTGCATTTGTTCATTGCAAACCACCAGACATTATTCGGTGTAGGGCACATAACGTTGTAGAATCCCCTCCTCTTTTCGTGTCCTATTCGTGGAGGATGGATAACTGTGACTCCACTGTAGGTCCCCCAAGAACAGGTTGGATAAGGGTATCGTCAGGAGAGCCACAGGGGAGTGTGATAGGTCCGCTCTTACTACCTGTATACATGAATGATCTGACAGCAATCTGCGGCTGTCTGCCGAAGGTGCTGTGGTGCACGGGAAAGTGTCGTTGAGTGGCTGTACGGGAATACCTGGCGAATGGCAGCTTTCTCTAAACGTAGAAAAATGCTGATATAATGCAAATGAGTAGGAAAAGCAGTCCCGTAATGTCCGTGTATAGCACTGATATTGTGCTGCTTGACAGTCATGTCTACATCTACATCTGCATCCATACTCCGCAAGCCACCTGACGGTGTGTGGCGGAGGGAACCTTGAGTACCTCTATCGGTTCTCGCTTCTATTCCAGTCTCGTATTGATCGTGGAAAGAAGGTACGTGTGGGCTCTAATCTCTCTGATTTTATCCTCATGGTCTCTTTGCGAGATATACATAGGAGGAAGCAATATACTGCTTGACTCCTCGGTGACGGTATGTTCTCGAAACTTCAAAAAAGCCCGTACCGAGCTACTGAGCGTCTCTCTTGCAGAGTCTTCCACTGGAGTTTATCTGTCATCTCCGTAACGCTTTCGCCATTACTAAATGATCCTGTAACTAAGCGCGCTGCTCTCCGTTGGATCTTCTCTATCTCTTCTATCAACCCAATCTGGTACGGATCCCACACGGTGAGCAGTATTCAAGCAGTGGGCGAACAAGTGTACTGTAACCTACTTCCTTTGTTTTCGGACTGCATTTCCTTAGGATTCTTCCAATGAATCTCAGTGTGGCATCTGCTTTACCGACGACTAATTTCATATGGTCACTCCATTTTAAATCACTCCTAATGCCTACACCCATATAATTTATGGAATTAATTGCTTCCCTGCTACATTGTAGCTAAATGATAAAGGATCTTTCTTTCTATGCATTCGCAGCACATTACACTTGTCTACATTGAGATTCAATTGCCATTCCCTGCACCATGCGTCAATTCGTTGCAGATCCTCCTGTATTTCAGTACAATTTTCCATTGTTACAACCTCTCGATATACTACAGCATCATCCGCAAAAAGTCTCAGTAAACGCCCGACGTTATCCACAAGTTCATTTATATATATTGTGAATAACAACGGTCCTCGATTAAATATCTAGGCGCAACGCTGCAAAGCAATTTGAAATGGGACGGGCACAACAAAAACATTAGTAGGGAAGGCGAGCGGTAGTCTTCGTTTATTGTTGAGAATCTTCGGGAAGTGCGGGCCCTCTATAATGGCGACAGCGTATAGAACACCAGTGCGACCAAGTCTTGAACACTGATGAATATTTGGGATTCCCAGCAGGTCGGATTAAAGGAAGAGAGGTAAGCAATTCAGAGGCGGACCGGTAAATTTGTTACCGGCAGGTGCGATCAACACGCGGGTATTACTGGGATGCTTTGTGAACTCAAAACGCGAATCCCTGGATGGAAGACGAAGTTCTTTCCGCGAAACACTTTTGAGGAAATTCAGAGAACCGGCATTTGAAGCTGACTACAAAACGATTCTACTGCCGCCAACGTACACTTCGCGAAAGACCACGAAGATAAGAGAAATTAGGGCCCGTGCGGAGGCGTATTAACAGTCTTTCATCCCTCGCTCTATTTGCGAGTGGAACAGGAAAGGGACGAGGTACACACTGCCATGCACCATAAGGTGTCTTGCAGAGTATTTACGTAGATATAGATGGAGTCTGTTCAAAGGTAGGAGGAAGCCAAGGGCACACCACCAACGGGACCGTGTACTGAGATGTTATGTCGATTAATTTGATCGTCGTGATCATTGTTCGAAATGTATCTGTAGGAAACGGTATGATTCTAGACACGTGTGGGAAAGTGGACTCTCAGAATTTGGAAAATAGCACTCTCCATATTCGGTGTCAACATGTTTCTCTCCCTCAGAAAACCTTTTGTTGCTATTGTCAGTCTTCATTTTCCCCATTACTTCTACCATTGTTAGTTATTTTGCCGACGAAACAGCAAAACTTTTCTGCCGTATCGTCTGATTTTCTAGAATCGAATATAAATTTCAGAGCTAGAAAATTTTACTGAAACTACTGGCTCTGAAAATAATCTAATAAGGAAATGATACTGTGAACTGTAACCATTATTGACACGAAGGTAACTGGAACTTCTGAAGTGTAATGTTACAGAAGATGGTGAAAATCTAGATGGATAAGTCGGAGAACTAATGAAGTGCTACTGAACCAAACAGGCAAGCAAAGAGCTTTACGGCACTACTTGACTAAAAGAAGGGAGAGGTTGATGTGATACATCTTGAGGCATCAAGCAAGGGCGCCTATGCCTGGGACCAA
Organism: Schistocerca cancellata; assembly: GCF_023864275.1. Taxonomy (NCBI): domain Eukaryota; kingdom Metazoa; phylum Arthropoda; class Insecta; order Orthoptera; family Acrididae; genus Schistocerca; species Schistocerca cancellata. The sequence goes on along the minus strand of NC_064631.1, from coordinate 615,840,418 downwards.
CGGATAGCTGCTCCCCCCCCCCCGCCCCCCAATCCGCCTAGCTCTCACGGAAAGGAAAAAAAAAATAGTCTAATAAGGTGGTTTTCTTTCAATAAAATGATTGGAAAGTGGGTATCACACATGTATTTAACAGGGTCTGAGCTGGAACTTTTTAAATCGCCATTCGTCTTCCAAAATATCAAAAATACTCAATGCCCGGGGTCTTGCCCCCCCCCCCCCCAAACAAACTATCGTATGGGCGCCCTTGGCATCAAGGAATACTTAATTTGGCATTTGATGAAATGAAGGGCAAACATTGTAGAAGAAGACCAAGGCTTGAATACAGAATACAGGAAGCACGTCCAAACTGATGCTGGTTGCCGCAGACATGCAGAGACGAAGAGGCTTCCACAGGATACGGTATCGTGAAGAACTGCGTCAAATTTGTCCTCACAAAGACTACACCACAAGCTCTCCATAACGCACATACCCAACCTGGAAGCGTCTCTAAACTGCAGTACGTTGATTGTTTCTCCGACACTCTCATCTCAGACGAATCGCAAAGTTCTTCTTCGAATATTGACATCTGAGGTCTAAAAATGACAACCTACAACTCCCGCTGGAAAAAACGAGGCTGTAGATAAACGGTATGTATACATCCACCGGACGGACGCCTTACGTTCGACTGTCTCTTTTGTACTAATCGAAAGGAGTATACAATTTTAGGCAGCAACTATTCTTTTCCACCAACACTTTAGTACACAAGCAGTTCTCAAGGCTTGTCATAGAATTATACATCTGCTGCATCATCCATACACCGCAGCGAAGTAGTGGTGAACCACGTGCACTACAGTATCATTAATCAAACAATGTAGAATTCCCACTCCACATCTAAAGACTTGTCTACGAGAGTTGAATTATCATACAATCATGAGGGCCCGCAGAGATTTATCCAGGGGGAAGAGAGTGGCACCAAGAGTCTAAAATTCTCTTTTTTCATATAAATAAGTTGGTCAGTTTTGAGTGGGGCCACGCAACAAGAACTAGATTTTATAGATGACAGAAAAATCTTTGTATATCCCACCAGAAAAATGAAATGTATGAGAACTCTGCGATGAAAAAAAACTGTACTCCAGATTCCAGGGACGCGAGTGGGGTAGGGGGTGGGGGGAGAGGGGGCAAATGCCCCCTCTTGCCCCTCTCCCATCATTGTGGTTGGTAGCCTAGACATATAATGGCGATTACCACAGAAAATTCTTCCACTGCAATTCAAACTCTGTCAGCTTCGCGCGTCTGACGGCACGCTTCGCTTTGTGTAATCCCCACCTGCGCACCGCTCGTGCAAAGGGAGTAGATAAAGGAAAATGGGATTACCAACTCGTACTGCTGATATTCCAGAACTTCGTTGCTTCAGCGGTGGCTGTTTTATTTTGCAACGCTGTCACTTCTGGAAAACGATCTACAACTGCTTACGTATTCTTATGAGGCTCTTTGTTACAAAAAAAATCGTATGTAGGAAAAAAAAACGTGCAGACACAAACACAAAACTACTGTTATTTACTACTTTCTGCCTTTGACATCTCTCAATGGTAGTCTTCTAAATTGGAAATAGATTTTCAATATAAGTAGACAGGAGTGAACGTAATTGTGTGTGCGTGTTTAGCTTGTTTTTAACTTCTTGCTGTCTTACAAAATCGTCATGGAAAAATTTGAGATAAATCTACACGCAAGAGTGTTTCCCGCTTCGACACATCTAAAAGAGTCAGTGAAACTATTGGAAATAGCCCCTCTCGTTGAGCTACTGAAGTAATTACCAAAGAAGAGAGATTTTTCATTCATGTAATTGTGAGGGACCTGGCGTACTAGCTTCGCTGCCAACCAACTCCATCACAAAACAACAAACTTAGAATGTTTATCAGTTACACTTGGACTTAAAGACAAAGGCAATTACAAAAATTTGGACTTAATTTATTGAAAGAAAGCAACAGATTGATGTAATTTTATAATGAATAAACTTGTAGGTCATAAGAAACAAATATTACGCACGTCGCATCAAATCGGCCATGCTTTAAAAGCAAACTGTTTTAGTAATATTATTCCAATCTTCCAGACACATTAAGTTAGTCCGTATCTAAAGAAATTCACAGAACAGAGGCAGTGTTTTACCCTAAGAGAATTAGGAGAGTGTTTACACTTAAAACCATGGTATGACTTCGAACAACCTCGAGATGTGCAAGTGAAAAGCAATTTAAAGATTGACAGAACGCAATTTTGACATAATTTCTCCGTTGGTGTTATCATATGTCTGTGCTTCTTCCTTTTTTTTACAATCGCAATGAGTGTTGGTATCTTTCATAACTTTCAATCCTTTGTCGCTCTCTTCGCCACTGTATACCTAACTCCATTGTTCTTAGGAGCAAGTGCTATATATTCGTATTCTTTGGCTCCCCCCTCCTTCCATTGACACATTATCTCTACCTATATGAGCTATATAACAGCACATAGCATGCCAACCGGTTCCTTTTTTGATTGTCTCTCTCGCAAACTTTTTCCTTCCGTTTTCAATACGCTTTTCTTTACTTTCTAACAGCAGACGCCATGTCACTCCCAGCGCTCAGACAAGGCAGGCGGTTCGATAATGAAGCTAATGGTTGCGTCAGGGCACCGCCCACATTAGCGCGGCGTGTTCAAAATTTTTGATGCCGGTGCCCTCTGGTTTCTTGCTTGCACTACGTTCTATGTCGTGGCGGTGGTTATTCACCCAAATGAATGAAAAGTAGGACCGGTTTACGAAATTGAGATACATTAATATTAAGGAATACGCTTCTCCAATAAACATCCGAACATTTCCGTTGCCATCACCATTATTTTAGTGGGCGTTAACAGCACATAATGGCAGATTGGTGCTAATACACATGTGCGTAGATACTGTAGACTCATGAAAGTGGTTTTCTTTTTGCATTCAGATGCTTTTAAAAGTAATCATAGAAAACTATAGAGTACTCACTTTAACACAAAAAGAAGAGTTAATTCAGAACAGTGTGTGCAACTGAACTTCGTAGGGATATTGCACACGCTGCTATCCATATAAGCGAAATAAATAATAATAAATAACCATAAATTCAGATATCCTCTTAAGAGGAACGGCAAGATTACGAGAACAGAAAGGGAAAACCAGAAATACTGTAACAAGTATTCCGTTTTCTTTTACCTATAAAAGAGGCAGCGAAAAAAGTTAACGAGGTGCAGTGTAAATCCGGCACACGTAAAGTTGACAAACTGAGTTCCTACATCTTGTGGGAAACTGTATCATACTGTCAGCATACAAGTTCACTTTCGCTAATCTACTTGCATAAGATCTACATTTATATGATGATAAGCGAACATCATACTTTCCAGAGTCTGTCTTCTACATGAAAAATAATAATACCTCACAAATAAATGAAAAATATTTGCCTTTAGTGAATACAGTCTTGCTCGCGCCACTATAAGTGCCGGTCGTATCAAAATGCAACATGACTGTCTAAGGTTTTCGCGAATTAGATTGTAGATATAAAGACACACTGAGCGTTGGTTGCTGGCAAGACAGTACACAAGAACTGTTAAAAAGAAAATCAGGCTTATATCACAGTTTGTTAAATGAAAGAGCGACCGTGGCAAATTTCTAGCGTTTTATTTATTGTAAGTGAAGTATTTACTGAATCCAGTCTCATAAAGCAGCTCTTATTGTTAGCGAAAAAGCGTGTTGCAGCGCTCATATGGGCTGCCATGTAGCAAATGATATTCGTAGTGTACTTACTGGTTCACGGTAGATCTCTGGACAACAACTGAGCATTCGAACAGCGCAGCCTGGTATATATTTGCGCCTCAGTGACCAATCGCGTGCGGCGAGACAACACAGCCATGGGAGAGCAGCCAATCGCTGCGTCCGTTGTGTAACGGCCGCTATCGAACAGCCGCCGGTCAAAGTCCGCCGGAGTTGCTCAGTCGGCCGCAGCGGCGGTGGCGCAGGCTAGCGGAAAGGAGAGCTGTTATTGATTGGCGGCGCGGCGAGCGCTAGCTCCCTTCCCCGACACCCACGAATACGCGGAAATGAGGCGGTCGCAAGCGACGCGCTCAACAAAGGAAGACAAACCAGAAAAGTCACAAAGAACAATGGTGCTGAAACCTTATTCCTTCCCTTTCTTCGAAAAAGTAGGGCTGAAGCTCAGCTATTTGCGTTTATAGTTTTTCAGATCATAATATAATGGCCGGGCCAGCTAGGTACTAGCCTCCAGGTCGGTTCAGTTTCTGAGTCTGTTCTGAGTGCTCTGATTTACAAACACATTAACGTCACCTATATTTTAATGTCTATATTTGGTATGCAGGTGAACTGTTTCCTCCTTTATAGTTGCACATAAGTGAAAATTTACACACAATATTTATGACTCAACTCAGTACGTATCTCCGCATGATTCCCATAACAATCCACAGAAAAAGAAATAAATCGGGATTTAACTAGTTACCCAGTGAGTTTATAACGCGGACTCCTTTCTCTGTCAAAAGACGAGGAATTCCCCTGCGGTGATTATTGAATGCTTTCTAACTACTCTCAGTAAATTAAATAACTTACCTCCAGTAGCCCTCCATCTTATTTGATGTGGGCTTGCATAGTGTTTTAAATGAAGGACATCATCATATGACAAACATAATGCCTTACACTACCTTGCTGAAATTTTGCGATTCTTTTTGAATACACTGGACCCATTGTGACAAATGTCCAACTTTATTTAGCACTAGGTAATAATAATGTGCTGTTGGCGATCTGCTTCTTACAGATACAACACATCCTTAGCAAAGTTTATTTCTTTCTTTGATTTTTCCAGGATCAATTCTTCTGATTTTAATTCTCAGTGCTTTTGTGAGCGAATGAAACCGCGAATCCTACAATTTGTGTATCGGCTAAACGCTACATGTGTCCGCTGACAGCTGACGAAGTTACTTGAAATTGGTTCCCGTGAAGCTGATCACCTTATGTATGTCAGGCAATACCTCTACACCCCCCAAAAACTACGGCATAAGGTTCAACTACAATCATCAAACAAATGAGATACCTTCCTGTAGAATCGTAACTATCAGTAACAACATGAATCATCATTCAGAGCAGCACGATTTCAAATATTTGTACATCTGCTTTTTATAATACAGGCTGCGTATGGTGCTTCGTCTTAAAATTAGTGGCAGCACCTCTTGTTTTGATATAAGTTTATGCTTTAATTACCTCCTGGTGTGACTGACTATGTAGTAAGCTTCCCCTTCTTCGGTCACGAGGACAGTATGTAAGTCAAACCATAATAAAGTCAGATTGTGTTAATATTCAATTACATTCTGTGGGCATGTTATTATGGCTATCTTTAGAATGTTTTCCGTAAAGTGTAAAAGTAAAATGGGGTCTGGCACTATGGAGCTGTTGATACACATACTGGACGTATGTGTAAGTAAATTAAAATTTTCTTGGGGAAATGATGAAGTTCGAACGTGAAGAAGATCAGGCGAATACAGGCATTTCGCACGTACGTAGAGTTGGTCAAACAAGAGTGATGTCGGCGCAATTCACAGCAGTAGGCTACACTTTGTTCATCTGAAGAGCTGATATACAAATGAAGTAAAATTCACTTCTACCTTTTCTTGAGGTGGACATCGTATCACGTTCCTTGAAAGGAATTCTAGCAAGTGCAAACTGTTTTGCATCAAAAGCCGTTAATTTCCCAACGTTATGGCGTATTCGAAATGTGTGTTTTAGGACAGTTGATATTTTTAAAAATATCGTGACTCCGATATATCGATATCTTATCGGCTCTCGAGATATCGAAAAAATTTGTTGGTACGTGGACGGTAAAAATATCGACATACTGGCCTAGAAAAGTATCGAGTGCTCATCGTAAACAGACTGCTGCTTTTAATGCTATATACACTCCTAGAAATTGAAATAAGAACACCGTGAATTCATTGTCCCAGGAAGGGGAAACTTTATTGACACATTCCTGGGGTCAGATACATCACATGATCACACTGACAGAACCACAGGCACATAGACACAGGCAACAGAGCATGCACAACGTCGGCACTAGTACAGTGTATATCCACCTTTCGCAGCAATGCAGGCTGCTATTCTCCCATGGAGACGATCGTAGAGATGCTGGATGTAGTCCTGTGGAACGGCTTGCCATGCCATTTCCACCTGGCGCCTCAGTTGGACCAGCGTTCGTGCTGGACGTGCAGACCGCGTGAGACGACGCTTCATCCAGTCCCAAACATGCTCAATGGGGGACAGATCCGGAGATCTTGCTGGCCAGGGTAGTTGACTTACACCTTCTAGAGCACATTGGGTGGCACGGGATACATGCGGACGTGCATTGTCCTGTTGGAACAGCAAGTTCCCTTGCCGGTCTAGGAATGGTAGAACGATGGGTTCGATGACGGTTTGGATGTACCGTGCACTATTGAGTGTCCCCTCGACGATCACCAGTGGTGTACGGCCAGTGTAGGAGATCGCTCCCCACACCATGATGCCGGATGTTGGCCCTGTGTGCCTCGGTCGTATGCAGTCCTGATTGTGGCGCTCACCTGCACGGCGCCAAACACGCATACGACCATCATTGGCACCAAGGCAGAAGCGACTGTCATCGCTGAAGACGACACGTCTCCATTCGTCCCTCCATTCACGCCTGTCGCGACACCACTGGAGGCGGGCTGCACGATGTTGGGGCGTGAGCGGAAGACGGCCTAACGGTGTGCGGGACCGTAGCCCAGCTTCATGGAGACGGTTGCGAATGGTCCTCGCCGATACCCCAGGAGCAACAGTGTCCCTAATTTGCTGGCAAGTGGCGGTGCGGTCCCCTACGGCACTGCGTAGGATCCTACGGTCTTGGCGTACATCCGTGCGTCGCTGCGGTCCGGTCCCAGGTCGACGGGCACGTGCACCTTCCGCCGACCACTGGCGGCAACATCGATGTACTGTGGAGACCTCACGCCCCACGTGTTGAGCAATTCGGCGGTACGTCCACCCGGCCTCCCGCATGCCCACTATACGCCCTCGCTCGAAGTCCGTCAACTGCACATACGGTTCACGTCCACGCTGTCGCGGCATGCTACCAGTGTTAAAGACTGCGATGGAGCTCCGTATGCCACGGCAAACTGGCTGACACTGACGGCGGCGGTGCACAAATGCTGCGCAGCTAGCGCCATTCGACGGCCAACACCGCGGTTCCTGGTGTGTCCGCTGTGCCGTGCGTGTGATCATTGCTTGTACAGCCCTCTCGCAGTGTCCGGAGCAAGTATGGTGGGTCTGACACACCGGTGTCAATGTGTTCTTTTTTCCATTTCCAGGAGTGTATTTAAGCATTGAATTATTATTAGATATTGTGTACATCAACAAGCTACCAGGCTTCTTATCCTCCTTAGAGCAAGAATTGAAAGGAAGAGGATGCACGTTCACTCTAAGCGATTACCATATTCCTAATATTGGTAACTGCATGTAAGTGGCACAAAAAAGGTGTAGGATGGGTCCGTCGTTATGTTTCGTCACAAGTCGGATTTGTCCGTAGCACTTCATGTCGACTTCCCTGTTTTTTTCATTTTTGCCGACCCCAGCGACCTGACAGGTGAAACTAAACGTTGCAGTTTCTGTTGGTAGCGCCGTGCGCCCGTTACGTCAGAATTTCGCCTGACACGTCTCCATACTCTGCAAAAACCAATATTGTCATTTATATTTTTGTTCATCATTTTCAGGAGCTAATTTTGAAAAATGCCGATGTGAAGAAATAGCACACTAAGTGCTTAAAATTATTTTTTAACGCAGCTGGTGTGCTGTTTCTTCACATCGGAAATTCTGTTATTCCATTCACACCGCCACCCCACAATGCAATAAGACTTCTCCTTTTGTGCCACCTATAATTGCTTGATAGAGCACAGAAAGACCTAAGTCGAAACAAGGCCCCGGGAGTAGACAACATTCCATTAGAACTACTGACAGCCATGGGACAGCCAGTCCTGACAAAACTCTACCATCCGGTGAACGAGATGTATAAGACAGGCGAAATACCCTCAGGCTTCAAGAAGAATACTGACCCTACGACTTATCTTAGAAGATAGATTAAAGAAAGGCAAACCTACGTTTCTAGCATTTGTAGACTTAGAGAAAGCTTTTGACAATGTTGACAGGAATATTGTCTTTCAAACTCTGAAGGTGGCAGGAGTAAAATACAGGGAGCGGAAGGGTGTTTACAATTTGTACAGAAACCAGATGGCAAGTATAAGAGTCGAGGGACAAATGGTTCAAATGGCTCTGAGCACTATGGAACTTAATATCTATGGTCATCAGTCCTCTAGAACTTAGAACAACTTAAACCTAACTAACCTGAGGACATCACACAACACCCAGTCATCATGAGGCAGAAAAAATCCCTGACCCAGCCGGGAATCGAACCCGGGAACCCAACCGCACGACCACGAGCTGCTGACTGTCGATGGACATGAGAGGGAAACAGTGGTTGGGAAGGGAGTGAGACAAGGTTGTAGCCTCTCCCCAATGTTATTCAATCAGTAAATTGAGCAAGCAGTGAAGGAAACAAAAGAAAAATTCGGAATAGGTATTAAAATCCATGGAGAAGAAATAAAAACTCTAGGTTCGCCAATGACATTGTAATTCTGTCAGAGACGGCAAAGGACTTGGAAGAGCGCTTGAACGGAATGGACAGTGTCTTGAAAGGAGGGTATAAGATGAACATCAACAAAAGCAAAACGAGGATAATGGAATGAAGTCGAATTAAATTGAGCGATACTGAGGGAATTAAATTAGGAAACGAGACACGTACAGTAGTAAAGGAGTTTTGCTATTTGGGGAGCAAAATAACTGATGATGGTTGAAGTAGAGAGTATATAAAATGTGGACTGGCAATGGCAAGGAAAGCGTTTCTCAAGAAGAGGAATTTGTTAACATCGAGTATAGATTTAAGTGTCAGGAAGTCGTTTCTGAAAGTATTTGTATGGAGTGTAGCCATGTATGGAAGTGAAACATGGACGATAACTAGTTTGGACAAGAAGAGAATAGAAGCTTTCGAAATGTGGTGCTACAGAAGAATGCTGAAGATTAAATGGGTAGATCACATAACTAATGAGGAGGTATTGAATAGAATTGGGGAGAAGAGGAGTTTGTGGCACAACTTCACTAGAAGAAGGGGTCGGTTGGTAGGACATGTTCTGAGGCACCAAGGGATCACCAATTTAGTATTGGAGGGCAGCGCGGAGGGTTAAAACTGTAGAGGGAGACCAAGAGATGAATACACTAAGCAGTTTCAGAAGGATGGAGGTTGCAGTAGGTACTGGGAGATGAAGCAGTTTGCACAGGATTGAGTAGCATGGAGAGCTGTATCAAACCAGTCTCAGGACTGAAGACCACAACAACAACACAACATAATTGCTTCACACAATCAAAGAGAAAGACTGGATGTGATTAAAGCTCGAAAAGTAGTGAGACAGCTTCACAGAGTGTAAATAAAATTATGTTCTACTACAATTTCAGAAGAACAACTTAGATATTTACCGAAAACTGTTGAATAAATATTCCATTTCAATGTCGGTATATCTATATACAGGTAAATTATAGCTGATATACGTCGATACGTTTTGGAGAAACATCGATACATCGATACTTTATCAACCGTTCTAATTTGTTTCAAGCATACCGTTTTACATCCGTCCGTCCGCTTGTTGCGAAAGAAGTTAATTGTTTCTCTAATCAGGATCACGCTTGTGGTGCTCATTCCTGGTGCTCAAGTACCAGCATGACGTGATTAGGATTACGATTTCATTACATTGTGTACATTGCAATATTTTTGGAGCTTCTATTTGTTCTTTTTATAACTGTTTTATTGTTAATATTATCATACGAGTTATTATTCAGCAACGGTCGATTGCATACCGATATATTTGATGTTTTTCCGAAAATTATCTGGAGCAGCTAGTTCGATAGCCCACACGCAATGGAAATATTTTACACCTCGTAGCTACAAACACACCTGACTTATCAGATGTTCAAATGTGTGTGAATTCCTAAGGGACCAAACTGCTGAGGTCATCAGTCGTAACACATTACTTAAACTAGTTTAATCCAACTTATGCTAAGAACAACACACACACCCATGGTCGAGAGAGGACTCGGGAAATCCGGCGGGAGGGGCCGCGCAATCCGTGACATGGCGCCTCTAACCACGCGGCCACTCCGCGCGGCCTTGGCCTTATCTACGGCGGCAGGATAGAGAAAGGGATTATGACCATGTTGTCATCATAGCGACTTTGGTTTCTAAAGTTAATGAAGCAGTCAAGAAGACTAGGAGAGTATTCTGTTAGAAACAGCACATAGACATTTTTTAGCATCCCACTTTCGCAATGAATTGACATCATTTAGTTCTAGTATGATGGACGTACAGGAATCATGGGCAAAACTTAAACGTATTGTAAATTATAGGAGACGTATGTGCCGATTGAGTGGATTAAGGACGGAAAAGACCCACCGTGTTTGTACAACGAAGCTGAGAAAGCAAAAGCTGCTTCACTCTCGGTCCAAAAGAGAACGCGCAAATGAAGACCGGCGAAAGCTAATTGAAATTCGTGCATCTGTAAAACGATCGATGCGCGAAGCTTACTACAACTGCCACCGTCGTACCTGACCAACTGATCTTGTCGAGAAGCAGAGTAAATTCTGGTCCTACCTAAAATCGCTAAGTAGGTCTACGGCTTGTGGTGTGGCCGTAGAAGGTAGCAAAAGTAAAGCCGAAGTTTAAATGTAACATGTAAGAAATCGTTCACGCAGGAGAATCGTACAAACATACTGACAGTTGACCAACGCACAGATTTCCGTATGGAGGACATAGTAATTAGCATCGCTGGCGTAGAGAGACAAGCAAATAAGCAAATTAAAAGCAAATAAGTCGCCAGAACCTGATGTAACCCCAATTCGATTGTACAAAAAGTACAAACTTCTTACTTAGCTTGTGTTTATCGCTGATATCTCGTCCAGCGCAAAGTCCCAAGTGACTGGAAAGAAGTGCAGATGGCTTCTATATGTAATAAGGGCAAAATAATTGACCCGGAAAAATACAACTCAATGCCTTTAACATCCGTTTGTTGCAGAATCCTTGAACATATACTCAGTTCGAATATAATAAATTTCCTTGAGAGGGGAAAGCTTCCGTTCACAAATCAGCACGGTTTTAGAAAGTATCTCTAGTGCGTAACTCAGCTTGCCCTTTTCTCACGTGAGATCCTGAGCACCATGAATGAAGGGCAACAGGCGGATTCCGTATTTGTAGATTTTCTTAAAGGATTTAACATAGTGCTACACTGCCGAAGGTACAAGCATATGGAAAAGGATCCCAGTAATGCGAGTGGCACGAAGATTTCTTTAGTAGCAGTACCCATTGTGTTGTCTTTGACGGCGAGTGTTCATCATAGACCTCATTGATATTGTAGTTAAAGGATACTATATATTTCGTTTTATGAAGTGCATAATTTTACATTTTTGAGCATTTAAAGCAAGCTGCGAATCTCTGAACTACTTTGAAATCTAATCAAGATCTGACTGAATATTTATGCAGCTTCTTTTAGATCATTACTGATAATTGCATCGTCTGCAAAAAGCCTGATTTTACTGTTAATATTTTCTGCAAGGTCATTAATATGCAACATGAAGAGCAAGGGTCCCAACACACTTCCTGGGAGAACACCTGAAGCTACTTCTACTTTTGACGACGACCCTCCGTCCAAGACAACATGCTCCATCCGCCCCCCCCCCCCCCAAAAAAAAAAAAAGAATTCTTCAATCCAGTCACAAATTTCACTCGATACCCATATGATCGTACTTTTGTTAATGAGCGTAGTTGTGGCACTGATTCAAATGCTTTTCGGAAATCAAAAAATGCTGTATCTACCTGACTGCCTTGATCCAAAACTTTCGGTATGTCATGTGAGAAAACTGCGAGTTGGGTTTCATATGATCGATATTTTCGGAATCCATACTGGTTGGCACCGAGGAGGTCATTCTGTTCGAAATACCTCATTACGTTTGGGCTCAGAATACTTTCTAAGATTCTACAGCAAATAGATGTAAGGATATTTGTCGGTAGTTGTGTGGATCACTTCTACCACCCTTGTTGTAAAGTGGCGTGACTTGTGCTTTCTTCCAAGAACTGGGCACTGTTTTCTGTTAGGGGGATCTACGATAATTACAGTTAGAAGTAGGGGTAACTCATCTGAAAATTCAGTGTAGACTCTGATAGGGACTCCGTCGGGCTCTGGAGCTTTGTCCAAGTTAAACGTTTTTGCCCGTTTCTCAACATCATTGACACTAATACTGATTTCATTCATTTTGACACTAGTACGAGGATTAAATTGGAGCAATTTTTTTGGGTTTTTCTTTGTAAAGGAACATTTGAAAACGGAGTTAAGCATTTCAGCTTCTGCTTTGCTGTCCCCAGTTTAAGTTCTCGTCTCATTCATTAGGGACTGGGCACCAACTTTATATACGACCAGAATTTCTTCGGGTTTTGTGAAAGGTCATTTGACAATATTCTGCTACGGTAGTGACTGAATTCTTCACGTATTGATCTCTTGACAGCCAAATGTGTTTCATTCAACATCTATTTATAGCACTATGTGAGCCGTGCTGCGACTCCCGTTGGTGCTGTTTGTAGGTTTCTGCCTTCTCGTGTTGACTGGCGTCAATCGGTTTCACAAGCGTTGCATGTCCACTAGTGGCAGCAGCGGCGGTTACCGATATGTAGTAACTGTTGTCCTATCTTTGGGGCGACGTCGTTGTTTTTCTGTGTCATGTGAGTGTAGCAGTTTGATTGGGGACTCAGGAGGAGCCAGGTCCGCGCAGTGCGCAAACACGCCGGGACCGCTGGTGGCATGCATGGACTGCCAGATGGAAGGGCTGTGGTCACCAGGGTGCACGACCTCGCCGTAAACCAGATCCTGCAAACCTTAAGATGAGTGCATTTCGGTACAAGTAGTGCGGAGTCAGTCCCCCAATTGGGCCCAGTAGTATGTATGTGATGTTGTGACAGATTATCATCGTCCCATCATGTGCCGTTTGGAGGATCTGCGTACTGCTTAGTACTTGAAGAACCTACTGTGTTAAAAACACGTGGCTCAGTGATTAGACGGTGTGGTTACTCAACTGTGAATTAATAAAGGAGTGAAGAGATTTGTTTCATTCTGCCAACCATCGTCAGAGTTGTCACAGTGAGTTTAGTGTGCGTTTGTGTGCCTAATGAATTTGATGTCACTCATTTGGTATGGTACTTGGTTTTGGCAATGTTGTTTCCGCAATGACTTGTGGTTGCTGATTCTGGTTGGTTACATTTCGGTTTTGCCTCGCATACAAATCGAGTGGAGTTTTAGTTACTGTTTGTTTGTCTGGTGTTCTGTACTGTGACTTGTTTGTCCAGATTTTCGGGTTTGTGGAATCGGATGGAAATCTGGTAGTGATTGCTTTCTCGTTCTGGGCGCTGCAAACACAGTATTCTTGGGACGTAGTGCAGACCGTCGGTTCTGGCTTTGGCGAATTGTTCCATCGTTGCATTTGGTTTATAGGACGTCAGGCAGCTGTAGCAAGATTATCATTAGTCATTCGTTTCACTGCCGCTAGTCTAAGTTGTCATCTTGTGAAGTGAATGCAACTCTTGGCTGCCTATCTCATCGTTGCCGGACCTTCTCAGAGGTCGATTACTGGAGCACCATCTGGATCAGTTGCTTTTTTCTTTTAATTAACATTTTCTTGTATTTGCTGTTTTACAGCAGGTTTCTAAATTTTTTATGTAATTGCCGTTCCTGGCGTGAAAGGCCTTCAGCTGTGATTGTGGTCATTTGCTTTGAAAAATAATTCGATATTTGTATTTTAGCAGTAAGCCTTAAAACCTTATTTACTGCCATTCCTGGTGTCTGATACATTCTTCTGTGTTTGTGGCCACTTACTTTTCAATATTTCAGTACCTGTAAGTTGTAATTGCAGCGACTTCTTAAACATTATTAATTTATAGCCATTCTTGGCGTGTAAGGCCTTCTGCTGTGATCACAGTGGCTTGTTTTTGTAAACATTATCTCTATCTGTCCCCCCCCCCCCCCCCATGAACCATGGACCTTGCCGTTGGTGGGGAGGCTTGCGTGCCTCAGCGATACAGATAGCCGTACCGTAGGTACAACCACAACGGAGGGGTATCTGTTGAGAGGCCAGACAAACGTGTGGTTCCTGAAGAGGGGCAGCAGCCTTTTCAGTAGTTGCAAGGGCAACAGTCTGGATGATTGACTGATCTGGCCTTGTAACAATAACCAAAACGGCCTTGCTGTGCTGGTACTGCGAACGGCTGAAAGCAAGGGGAAACTACGGCCGTAATTTTTGCCGAGGGCATGCAGCTTTACTGCAGCTTTACTGTATGATTAAATGATGATGGCGTCCTCTTGGGTAAAATATTCCGGAGGTAAAATAGTCCCCCATTCGGATCTCCGGGCGGGGACTACTCAAGAGGATGTCATTATCAGGAGAAAGAAAACTGGCGTTCTACGGATCGGAGCGTGGAATGTCAGATCCCTTAATCAGGCAGGTAGGTTAGAAAATTTAAAAAGGGAAATGGATAGGTTAAAGTTAGATATAGTGGGAATTAGTGAAGTTCGGTGGCAGGAGGAACAAGACTTCTGGTCAGGTGACTACAGGGTTATAAACACAAAGTCAAATAGGGGTAATGCAGGAGTAGGTTTAATAATGAATAGGAAAATAAGAGTGCGGGTAAGCTACTACAAACAGCATAGTGAACGCATTATTGTGGCCAAGATAGATACGAAGCCCACACCTACTACAGTAGTACAAGTTTATATGCCAACTAGCTCTGCAGATGACGAAGAAATTGAAGAAATGTATGATGAAATAAAAGAAATTATTCAGATAGTGAAGGGAGACGAAAATTTAATAGTCATGGGTGACTGGAATTCGAGTGTAGGAAAAGGGAGAGAAGGAAACGTAGTAGGTGAATATGGATTGGGGCTAAGAAATGAAAGAGGGAGCCGCCTGGTAGAATTTTGCACAGAGCACAACTTAATCATAGCTAACACTTGGTTTAAGAATCATGATAGAAGGTTGTATACATGGAAGAACCCTGGAGATACTAAAAGGTATCAGATAGATTATATAATGGTAAGACAGAGATTTAGGAACCAGGTTTTAAATTGTAAGACATTTCCAGGGGCAGATGTGGACTCTGACCACAATCTATTGGTTATGAACTGTAGATTAAAACTGAAGAAACTGCAAAAAGGTGGGAATTTAAGGAGATGGGACCTGGATAAACTGAAAGAACCAGAGGTTGTACAGAGTTTCAGGGAGAGCATAAGGGAACAATTGACAGGAATGGGGGAAAGAAATACAGTAGAAGAAGAATGGGTAGCTTTGAGGGATGAAGTAGTGAAGGCAGCAGAGGATCAAGTAGGTAAAAAGATGAGGGCTAGTAGAAATCCTTGGGTAACAGAAGAAATATTGAATTTAATTGATGAAAGGAGAAAATATAAAAATGCAGTAAGTGAAGCAGGCAAAAAGGAATACAAACGTCTCAAAAATGAGATCGACAGGAAGTGCAAAATGGCTAAGCAGGGATGGCTGGAGGACAAATGTAAGGATGTAGAGGCTTATCTCACTAGGGGTAAGATAGATACTGCCTACAGGAAAATTAAAGAGACCTTTGGAGATAGAACAACCACTTGTATGAACATCAAGAGCTCAGATGGAAACCCAGTTCTAAGCAAAGAAGGGAAAGCAGAAAGGTGGAAGGAGTATATAGAGGGTCTATACAAGGGCGATGAACTTGAGGACAATATTATGGAAATGGAAGAGGATATAGATGAAGACGAAATGGGAGATACGATACTGCGTGAAGAGTTTGACAGAGCACTGAAAGACCTGAGTCGAAACAAGGCCCCCGGAGTAGACAACATTCCATTGGAACTACTGACGGCCTTGGGAGAGCCAGTCCTGACAAAACTCTACCATCTGGTGAGCAAGATGTATGAGACAGGCGAAATACCCTCAGACTTCAAGAAGAATATAATAATTCCAATCTCAAATAAAGCAGGTGTTGACAGATGTGAGAATTACCGAACAATCAGTTTAATAAGCCACAGCTGCAAAATACTAACACGAATTCTTTACAGACGAATGGAAAAACTGGTAGAAGCCGACCTCGGGGAAGATCAGTTTGGATTCCGTAGAAATGTTGGAACACGTGAGGCAATACTGACCTTACGACTTATCTTAGAAGAAAGATTAAGGAAAGGCAAACCTACGTTTCTAGCATTTGTAGACTTAGAGAAAGCTTTTGACAATGTTGACTGGAATACTCTCTTTCAAATTCTAAAGGTGGCAGGGGTAAAATACAGGGAGCGAAAGGCTATTTACAATTTGTACAGAAACCAGATGGCAGTTATAAGAGTCGAGGGACATGAAAGGGAAGCAGTGGTTGGGAAGGGAGTAAGACAGGGTTGTAGCCTCTCCCCGATGTTATTCAATCTGTATATTGAGCAAGCAGTAAAGGAAACAAAAGAAAAGTTGGGAGTAGGTATTAAAATCCATGGAGAAGAAATAAAAACGTTGAGGTTCGCCGATGACATTTTAATTCTGTCAGAGACAGCAAAGGACTTGGAAGAGTAGTTGAATGGAATGGATGGTGTCTTGAAGGGTGGATATAAGATGAACATCAACAAAAGCAAAACGAGGATAATGGAATGTAGTCGAATTAAGTCGGGTGATGTTGAGGGTATTAGATTAGGAAATGAGACACTTAAAGTAGTAAAGGAGTTTTGCTATTTGGGGAGCAAAATAACTGATGATGGTCGAAGTAGAGAGGATATAAAATGTAGACTGGCAATGGCAAGGAAAGCGTTTCTGAAGAAGAGAAATTTGTTAACATCGAGTATAGATTTAAGTGTCAGGAAGTCATTTCTGAAAGTATTTGTATGGAGTGTAGCCATGTATGGAAGTGAAACATGGACGGTAAATAGTTTGGACAAAAAGAGAATAGAAGCTTTCGAAATGTAGTGCTACAGAAGAATGCTGAAGATTAGATGGGTAGATCACATAACTAATGAGGAAGTATTGAATAGGATTGGTGAGAAGAGAAGTTTGTGGCACAACTTGACCAGAAGAAGGGATCGGTTGGTAGGACATGTTCTGAGGCATTAAGGGATCACCAATTTAGTATTGGAGGGCAGCGTGGAGGGTAAAAATCGTAGGGGGAGACCAAGAGATGAATACACTAAGCAGATTCAGAAGGATGTAGGTTGCAGTAGGTACTGGGAGATGAAGAAGCTTGCACAGGATAGAGTAGCATGGAGAGCTGCATCAAACCAGTCTCAGGACTGAAGACCATAACAACAACAACATCTCTATCTGTATTTTATGGTGATTTGCTACATTGGAACGCACTGAAAACACTATTATTTACACAGCTGTTTATTCCTTCATTAATAACGTGTGGTTTTTTTATTTATTGTTGGGCCTGGAATTACTGTTTTGAAAATAAATGTGTGTAACTGTGAAAGGAAACGAATAGTAACTGATTACGGCCCCGTCCACAATCGTAACCGAATCCTGCCTTCCCTTGACTGACAACCAGGTCACACTATGCTTTGTTTTACACCTATTATGCAGTAATCTCTGTTTCTTTAGAAGTTTCGTTGCAGTGACTGTCTACCATGGAGGGTCCCTCCCATTATGAACTGATTTAGTGGGTACATGTCCAAACAGTGCATGGTCAATTATTCTTTTAAAATTGAGCCATAGGTCCTCTACATTTTCCTGCCCTGTGCTGAAAGTTTTAAGTTCCTCATTGAGACAAGACGGCACTGATGTATCTTTCTGCTTGTTTTAGTTGTCTTTTGTACTTTGATAATCATAGTTGCCACAGCCGCCTCATGGTCGCTGATGCCCGTTCCGATGTGGGAAGCATCAAAGAGGTCAAGTCTATTTGTTACCATTAGATCCAATATATTTTCATCGTGAGCAGGGTTCCGAACTATCTGTTCTTACTAGCTCTCAGTGAAGGCATTTAGTAATGTTTCAGAGGATGTCTTATCACGTCCGTCACTAACAAAACTGTAATTTTCTCACCTGATTTAAGTGTCAGGAAGTCGTTTCTGAAAGTATTTGTATGGAGTGTAGCCATGTATGGAAGTGAAACATGGACGATAAATAGTTTAGACAAGAAGAGAATAGAAGCGTTCGAAATGTGGTGCTAAAGAAGAATGCAGAAGATTAGATCGGTAGATCACATAACTAATGAGGAGGTATTGAATAGAATTGGGGAGAAGAGGAGTTTGTGGCACAACTTGACTAGAAGAGGGGATCGGTTGGTAAGACATGTTCTGAGGCATCAAGGTGTAACGCCGGAAATGCATATCCTCCTATTTCCATCTATTGTACTATAATTTTTTTCCTCGTTTTGTTACCTCAAAATATGACATTTCTGTCTCTTTATATATTGTAATTGTTTTACTGTTTGTATATATATATATATATATATATATATATATATATATATATATATATATATATGTCGATGTATAATTGGTTTGTTTCGTAAGTATTATTTGTATTTTTACGCTCGGTTTTGCCTAGGGAAAACTGCTATCGAACGATTACATCGATAGGTCGTGTGAAGAATCAAAGTGTGTAGGATCTTTGGTAGTGTTAACTCTGCCGCGTGGAGCGCGGGCAGGGAGAGTCTGGCGGGAGTAGCGAGTGGAGCAGGTGTGTTGTGTGAAGCTCCCGCGAGTTGCCGCGCTTTCGGGGTTTGGCAGCATGTAATTGCGCTCGACTTGCGATGATAGTTTCTGACATGGTGTCGCGGACGGGAAGCATTAGCTGGCGCACATCAAGAGCCCGTTTCGCCTGGTGACCGGGTCGAGAAGGAGGCGCGCCAACATCCAGCTTCTGCAACAGCGACGGCCGACAATGAGTGACTGTCGCCACCTCCTCGATCGACGGCTTCAAACCTTCAATCAACCAACAAGGAAGACTGGAAGCACGTAAAGTTTTAGAACTGTATGGCAGACCTCAGCTTTTCCAACTTTTAAAATTGTTGCATCACAAAATTACAGCTACTTAGTATGAACCTTTGTTGCTCACAGTGTGCCAGTGTTAGGAGAAAGGAGTGCGCCCACAAGTAGTAGATCAGCTGTATACACGGCAGTAGGAAGTACATTCACTGTCAGTGAGAACAATTTAAGTAGTGTTCCGGAAATCGATTATAAAGTGGCAGCTGTAATAACCACAGCGGAACTGGAGATTGAGTTTAAGAATGATTCTCAAGTGTTGGGAGAAGATCAGATGTCGGATAAAACGTCCGTCATCGAGCGAGGGGATGCAGAGAGGCATGAGGTCTGATTAAGGCAGTTCGGTCGCTTATACGACGAACTAAGAGATCAT
Source organism: Schistocerca cancellata (assembly GCF_023864275.1). Taxonomy (NCBI): domain Eukaryota; kingdom Metazoa; phylum Arthropoda; class Insecta; order Orthoptera; family Acrididae; genus Schistocerca; species Schistocerca cancellata. The sequence continues at coordinate 615,820,929 of NC_064631.1, read as the reverse complement.
AGGGGCCTGTATGGGAGAAGTGTTTATGGGGAGCGCGTGCAGGATTTTCCGCGTCTCGTCCCGCAGGAAGATAGTGTTTGTGAAATGATAGAAAGTTCTCTCTCTAACCGGCAGACTTTACCAGAAACAGTTGATGTTAATGGGGAGCACGAGCAAGATTCGTCGTGTTTCGTCCCGCAGGAGTTAGGTGTTGAAGTAGTAACGGAAAGTTCTGGCCCTAACCGGCAGACCTTACCGAAAGTCGTAATGGTAGAAGTAGCCGACCCATCCGACGCAAACCTCCAGTTTAAACATTGCGAGAGTATTAAGGAGAAAGATTACGAAAATTTTAGTGATAGCCGGACACGATTGGTAGAAAAGCACATAGATTACAGCGTGTATGAGGTTAGAGCTGACATTATACGGTCAGACGATAACAGTGTGGGTTGCGCAGATCTAGAGGAAGTAATTGCAGATACTACTGGGCACATTTCTCCAGGTAGATTGGCAGATGGGATCAGTCTGATTAAAGAGGAATCAACGAAGGTGACAATTAGTGAATTGATAGCAAAGCAACACTCACTAGTTGACGAGTTAGAGGAAAAGGTTTCGGTATTGGAGGCGAAGCTACAGACTAAGCCTCAGGACAAACGTGTTGAAATTAAAACTGTATGTGAACAGAGGCTGAAAAAGCCGCCAGATAAGCAGTATTTAGGATCAAAGCCGGAAGGTTTTTTCTGGAATGACCTGGATATAGACGAGGATTTATCGTGGGAAAATAAAGAAACAGTCGAGGACAAGTGTAGACAGATAGTAGTGTCTGTTAATATGCACGACCTACAACTAAACGTGTTGATTGACACCGGTGCAGAATTGAGTGCTGTATCTGGAAAAATATATCAGTTACTGAAAGAGAGACCTGGTATCGTAGTTATGCCAGTAAGAGGAGTGAAAATTATCGGTGCTACTGGGAAGGCCAGTAAACCGGTCACAAAACAGATTTTTGTCCACTTCGAGATATGTGGGGCACGATTTGAACAAGAGTTTGTCGTCGTGCCAGACTTAACTATGGAAGTAATTATCGGGTTAGATTGGCTATTAAAGTACCGTGCAGTGATTAACTGCGAAATCAAAACTTTGACATGTATGTCAGTAGATAAAACAATGGTAGTTGGTTTTGACGAGGCAGGAGACGGTGTGCATAGGCAATACCAGCCTATACACATTGTTAACTGGCCGGATGACATTGACGTAGGAATGGATTTGAACTGCCGTAACGTGAGGAATTTCGGCATTGACAAAAGTGTAGAAAGTGAATTGAAAGAGATAATCAAATTCCCTCCACGGATTGACATTAGTATTGGTGTGAAAAAAGATCGTTCTCGAGAAGTAATGAAGCTAAAAGTCGATGCTGGCATACGTCGTCACGACGCTAAAGCGCGTTTTGCTAAGTTTGCTATCGGAGACTTAGTACTTGTAAAAGCTCATGAGAAATCGAGCGAGATAGACCATGAAATCTCTAAATTTAAGTTTGTTTATAATGGACCATATAAAGTCATTGGTATACCTCACACAAATGCTTATTGCTCAGAGTATCCAAGCTCTGGAAAACTATTAGGTATACGGAACATTGTAGACTTGAAATTGTACCAACCTATGATTGATTAATACCACACAATGGGTAATTTGTACAGTATGTAAATATAGAGTGTAATATTTCACGATTTGCTAGATTTCCATGCTTTGGCTGACCAAGAGGACATTAAAGAAGTTGTAATTAATAAGAAATTAATTTTGACTAAATGATTTAAGAGTAACTGATTAGTAATCATCTGAAAAATCCAAGCTGCTAGTTTAAGTTTTCAGCTGAGTCATAGTAGGTTAACGAATGTAAATATGATTTTGTAACTTGCTGTAAGATTTCATGAATGTGTGTTTTACTAGCCATTGCCAATGTACTTAGACACTGTTTTAAGTTTCAGGCTAGTACATGCGTGTAACGATGGACAGTGTTGAGTTATCCTTGAGATTACTTGGGAGTGAGTTTTTCGTAAAGAATTCAGCGAAACGGACGTTCTTGAAATCTCGTTACACAGGCGAGTGAGATCAAGCGTGCCGCACAGGCGGGCGTAACAATACTAGCGAGGCGGAGCCACTGTCGGCTCTTGTGCCGCTGTCGGCATTCTTTGTACTTGCGAGTACGGAAGGCGGAGTTGTTTTTCTTCTGGACAGCTGATGTGAAAGAACTCTGCTGTCAATATTTATGTTTTTTTTGATCTGCTGAATATTATTTTCTTGTTTAGCGTCAAGTGGACTCTCATGGCGAGAGTAATAATTATGAAAAGGTTATATAAAATGTGTATTCTACGTAATTAATTATTAATTAGTGTATTTTGATATACCTCTTTTTTTATGACCATGCACTCTGGTTAATTTTGTAAATAGTAATCCATTTCCTGATAGTGTTACGAATTTTAATGATTTTGGAATATCTAAACCATTTTCTATTTTTTCTACGAATTTTAATATGTTGTCAACCTGTTTTATTTTGTGAAAGATGACAGGGTGGAATAAGATTAGGAGTATCTCCACTCAATTATTACCGTCTAAAAATTGGTTTACGGTTAATTAGACGAATGCTAAATTTTGGTGATGCTTTGAGCATATGCATTTCCGCTGTTTCTTTTTTGGGACATTTTCTGAGTCTGTTTAGGTTACACGAACATCCTCAGACAATGTGGGGCACGTGTAACGCCGGAAATGCATATCCTCCTATTTTCATCTATTGTACTATAATTTTTTTCCTCGTTTTGTTACCTCAAGATATGACATTTCTGTCTCTTTATATTTTGTAATTGTTTTACTGTTTGTGTATATATATATATATATATATATATATATATATATATATATGTCGATGTATAATTGGTTTGTTTCGTAAATATTATTTGTATTTTTACGCTCGGTTTTGTCTAGGGAAAACTGCTATCGAACGATTACATCGATAGGTCGTGTGAAGAATCAAAGTGTGTAGGATCTTTGGTAGTGTTAACTCTGCCGCGTGGAGCGCGGGCAGGGAGAGTCTGGCGGGAGTAGCGAGTGGAGCAGGTGTGTTGTGTGAAGCTCCCGCGAGTTGCCGCGCTTTCGGGGTTTGGCAGCATGTAATTGCGCTCGACTTGCGATGATAGTTTCTGACATGGTGTCGCGGACGGGAAGCATTAGCTGGCGCACATCAAGAGCCCGTTTCGCCTGGTGACCGGGTCGAGAAGGAGGCGCGCCAACATCCAGCTTCTGCAACAGCGACGGCCGACAATGAGTGACTGTCGCCACCTCCTCGATCGACGGCTTCAAACCTTCAATCAACCAACAAGGAAGACTGGAAGCACGTAAAGTTTTAGAACTGTATGGCAGACCTCAGCTTTTCCAACTTTTAAAATTGTTGCATCACAAAATTACAGCTACTTAGCATGAACCTTTGTTGCTCATTGTCCCAATTGCATTACCAAGCAGGGTCCCTTCCTTTTCCAGAATGAACCCGAGTGTCGTTGAAATTCAAACGCCAGCATTAAAGTAATATTATAGCATTGCACTGCTTTAATTTCAAAGTTCAGTTAAAGTATTCATAGCTGGCTACAATATTTAGATTACACAAGCACGAATTAAGAGTGCGAGTTTTGTTACCGTATTTTAGCTTACCTGTGACTGCAGCTCAGCTTGGTACGTACTAAATTTTACTATTGTTAATTGTTCAGAATCATTTAATTCAAGTTCAAAGTTAAATCTCTTATTTCTAAATTGCGTAGATTCAAGTAGCTTTTGAAATGATTGTTGAGGTAGTCCAAGACTAACCGTGTTTTACTGAATTTCGATGTGCTTCAGTAAGAAAGCTCACTATTAACTTCAGTCACTAAATTAACTTTCGGTTTCCGGTTTTATTAATTCTTTCGCTAAATTAAGTCAGAGTGTAGCGAAATTTATTACTTCTGACAAACTTTCAGTTTTCACACTACACGTGTCAACCTTCAGTTGTCACGCGTATAGTGCTAATTATATGTGTAATAATGTTTCTTTTTCAGTTACTATAGTAATTGTCCTTAGGACTGGCGACCGTAATTTCCCCCAAATCTCAAATATCTAATTACCGCTAGTTAATTGTTAATGTAACGGCCGCACATTTACTTTCTTTATTAACTTTACCCCTTTTCAAAATTAATTTCCACCAGTTTCATTTGCATTTTTCCTTTTCATTTAGATGTAACCCTTTCCTCCCTCTTTACCGACAGATTAACTTCGGTGACGATTGCTTTTCCCAATTTTCCATTAGGTACACGCGGTTTAATTTTTCACTGTCATTAAGGTCGATAAGTGAGGGGGAGGTTACAAAGGGATCACCAATTTAGCTTTGGAGGGCAGCGTGGAGGATAAAAATCGCAGAGGGAGACCAAGAGATGAATACACTAAGCAGATTCAGAAGGATGTAGGTTGCAGTAGGTACTGGGAGATGAAGGAGCTTGCACAGGATAGAGTAGCATGGAGAGCTGCATCAAACCAGTCTCAGGACTGAAGACCACAACTACAACAACAACAACCTATGATTCCAGTATGGCTGGGTAAATTATATACAAATGAACTGAGGTTTCCTCTGAAGTTTTCTGTTACATCAGGAGATGAGTCTGGTGGGCAGCAGAAGGATCCAATTATCATTTTATGCCAATCCTTGATACCGAGTCTTGCCCAAACAATCTCACACGCAGCTCAATTTCTATCTAGGTGGATCTGAGTTACTTGTCTACTGTGGCAACTACACCATGTCCGTTACCCAACTGCCTGTCCTTTCAATGAACACTTAAATTTTCCCAATAAATCTCACTACCTGCAGGGGATAGACAAAATATTGTGAACAATGGTAGTAATCGGATGGCTGTGTTTGACGGTCAACAACACAGATTAGGCACGTGTCGTGCTGGACTGTGTTTAGTACGGAATAGTCATCACAATAGGTTGTTTACCAGTAGTGCACACTTCGTATTTACATTCGGAGGCCGAGGTCGACATGCAGTGAAAGACCTAACAGAGTTCCAAACAGGGAGATTGTGGGGGCCCGATGAGTTGGAGCATCAGTAACCAAGACATACCACTTATTAAATGTTTCAAGAACAACTGTTTCAACAGTCGTGACAGCCTACACAAAACATGGTAACACACCACCGTGTAAATGTAATAGTGGGCGCAGATCAAAACTAAATCACAGAGATCGTCGTACATCAACACGAATTTTGTCAAAACAACATGAATCTACGGCAGCTAAAGAGACTGCAGAGCTCAATAGACATCTTCGAGACCCAGTATCTACTGACACTGTCCGCCAAGAACTCCATAAAGCGGATATTCATTGACGTGCTGCTATACTGAAACCATTAGTGACGACAAGCAACGCAAAGAAGCGTAAACATGGTGTCAGGGAGCATAAATCCTACACGGCTGATCAGTGGAAACACGTCATATTGTCCGACGAGTCAAAGTTTTCGTTATCCAACATCGGGCCGGGTTTACGTCTGGAGAACGTCAAAAGAAGCCTGATTGCTTGATTCCAACGGTTAAGCATGGAAGTGGAAATCTGATGGTGTGGGCAGCCATATCATGGTATTCTGCTGGTCCCATGATTAGTCTCTAAGGCTGCGTTGCAGCCAACAATTACGTGAACATTTTCGGTGATCAGGTGCACCCCATGTTGTTCCCCAAGAAAGGTGCCACATATAAGGACGATAATGGCTCTGAGCACTTCGGGATTTAACATCATTAGTGGGACAACCTATGCGCCATCTCACGTTGCATTGTTGCCAAATTTATTCAAGATGACCGCTACGGTCGCAGGTTCGAATCCTGCCTCAGGCATGGATGTGTGTGATGTCCTTAGGTTAGTTAGGTTTAAGTAGTTCTAAGTTCTAGGGGACTGATGACCTCAGATGTTAGTAGTGGGACAACCTATGCGCCAGCTCACGTTGCACTGTTGCCAAATTTATTCAATATGACGGTGATGACGTCATCCAAGATGGCGGCATGTAGACTTGGCAACATCGCATGACGTCATCCAAGATGGCGGATTTTGGCGGGAGAATTGTCCAATTGTGCTACGTCCACTAACCTAAACTTCATAAAAAATCGCGGGAATTTTGAATTTTGGCGGGAAAATAGCCCAATTGTGCTATGTCCACTAACCTAAGCCTCCAGAAGAAAAATGACAGGATATTTGAATTCCAATCAAAAGTAAGGTTTTGCAGCAATTATAGTGTTGGAATTTGAATTTGGATGGAATTTTCTAGTGGAGGCAGGTCAATAATAATAAATAATAGTAAATGATAATAAATAATAATAAATGGTAATAAATAATAATAAATGATAACGAATGTTAATGAATAAAAAAATGACGTGGTGAGGGCCTCGCATAGGGTAGACAGCTCGCCTGGTGCAAGTCTTTCGATTTGACGCCACTTCGGCGACTTGCGCGTCGATGGGGATGAAATGATGATGATTAGGACAACACAGCACCCAGTCCCTGAGCGGAGAAAATCTCCGACCCAGCCGGGAATCGAATGCGGGCCCTCAGGATTGACAGTCTGTTGCGCTGACCACTCAGCTACTGGGGGCGGACAATGTTAATGAATGATAATAAATAATAATAATAAAGACAAGTAGTACGGTCTTTGCATGCATTATCCTGTTGGAATTCAAACTTCCCGCATTTTTTTCCTCTGGAGGCTTAGGTTAGTGGATGTAGCACAATTGGACTATTCTCCCGCCAAAATCCGCCATCTTGGATGACGTCATGTGATGTTGGCACGTCTACATGCCGCCATCTTGGATGACGTCATCACCGTCATTTTGAATAAATTTGGCAACAGTGCAACGTGAGCTGGCGCATAGGTTGTCCCACTACTAACATCCGAGGTCATCAGTCCCCAAGAACTTAGAACTACTTAAACCTAAATAACCTAAGGACATCACACACATCCATGCCTAAGGCAGGATTCGAACCTGCGACCGTAGCGGTCGCGCGGTTCCAGAATGTAGCGCCTGGAACCGCTCGGCCACCCCGGCCGGCAGGACGATAATGCACCCATTCATAGAGCCAAGAGAGTACAATCGTGGTATGAGGAGCATGCAACTGAAGTGCGGAGTCTTCCCAGGCCAGCACATTCCCCGGAATTGAACATTATCAAACCCTTGTTGACGGTAATGGAGCGCAGACTTCGAAGCAGATTTCCGCCTCCCTGCCGTGTATGGGCCTCTGCAGCAGCCGCCTCATTCATGCACCCGTGCTGACTGCTATTCGTCGGCGACAAAGGCTGGAATTTGCGCACCAGTACCGCAAGAGTGGCGACAGGTGGCCTTTCCAGATGAATCACGTTTTATGCTCCACTGGACAGATGACCGTCGCGTGTACGGCGTGAAACGTCTGAAAGCAAACATCCATCAACCAGGAGCGAACATTATGGTCTGGGGATGTTTTCGTGGCATTACCTGGGTGATCTCGTCATTCTGGAAGGAACATTCGATCAACACAAGTATTCATCTATCCTTAGGGACCATGTCCACTCTACATGCATTTTCTTTTTTCCTTGGGACCATGGCATCTACCAGCAGGACAATGCAACGTATCCCACAGCTCGCAGTGTCCGTGGGTGGTTTGAAGAGCACCAGGACGAGTGTACCGTACTGTGCTGACCAACAGACTCCCCGGATTTATACCCAGCCGAAAATCTGTGGGACCACCCCTATCGGCTGTTCGCGCCAGGGAACCTCAGCTGAGAAACCTAGCGCAGCCAGCCATGACACTGGAGCTGGAATGGCTCCAGTCCCTGCTGGTCCCTTCCAGGAACTCACTGACTCCCTCTCTGCACATTTCGCAGCGGTGTGCGCTGCAACAAAGTGGTTATTCAGGCGTTTGACAGGTGGTGAATGGACAGTGGACAGGGTCAGACGTGTCAGTCCAACATGTGGGTTAACCACTCTAAGATGTTCACTGTATCATCAACAGCACTGTCAGAACTACTCTCTTATGTTATTGGCAGAATTTTCGAAATGCCTGCTTTTCACAAGCAACCCACCGTTTTGCTGTCTTAATTTCTTTTGGGTTATACCCTGTCTTATGAACGCCCACGAGAATTTTGGCGATACATATGTGTTGTACTCGCAGGATAGTCTTCAACAACCATGTTGCGAGATAGCTCTTTTGAGGATTACGTCCCAGTTGTGCACCCTTCATTTTAGGTTTTACTGTACTGCTCGTTGTGCTGAACAGATGCTAACCGACATCTAAACTAGAAAACAGATTACCCAGTTCGCATAATATTTTAGAAACACATAGCAAGATAAAAAAATACTTTTTTTCTGAAATTCTCCAAAAGAGAATAATTCACAAAACGCCAATGGACTATCAAACCGACGAATGCTGATAAGGAAACACATTCATTATTTCTAAGTGCAGGCAACTTAATTTCAATTTTTCTATCATTCCTAACTGCTTTGACTTCGAATCACAAATCACGCTAATCAGAATCCTAGACAAGGGTCGCCAAATATACGAAACTTCTATAGGCTCAGCTGACTTAACTGAACTGTGCGCAGTAGATAAAATTGGTTTAAAAGGGTGGCCGTACTGAAACATGAGACTTGGGTTGACCAAACAGTAATGTGTGCCTCGACCGGGACTCGAACCAGGGATCTCCTGCTTACATGGCAGACGCTCTATCCATCTGAGCCACCGAGGGCACAGACGATAGCGCGACTGCAGGGACTATCTCGCGCACACCTCCCGCGAGACCCACATTCTCACCTTATATGTCCACACACTACATTCGTAGTGTCCCTACCCAACATACTCATAAATCGTGGAAGACATTCTTACCAAGTCCTGTAAGAGTTCGGGTAATATGTGTGCATCCACATAGAAGAGGAAGGTCATGGCCGGTATTGCCAGAACTATATACTTATATGGATATGGTGTCTGTTCTTTCGGACATGTCCGAAAGAACAGACACCAGATCCATATAAGTATAAACAGTAATGTATTTAATTAGTGCTAAGGAGGTCATCTGATTACCAAATGAAACAAGGTACTAAATCAAATTATTTTATTACAAATTGCCGTTAAAAACATTAACAGGAATTTAATCATACAATCTGACTGAGGACCAGAAATGACAAGTATACAAACTAAATGATTGTTGAATATGTCGGCAAAGACCACAATAAGAGGGAGATGCGTGAGGTTATCATTTCATAAACCATTTGTACAAACTCGCGTTACATGCTCAGTGATTGCATGATTACGCCAAAAATCATGGTTACGTGAAGCGGGCATACTATATCAAGAAATACATTGAATGCGTCCTCAAGATCTCCATAAAATAACAGGATTCGAAACTGTTGCTCAATTCCAACATCGCGCCTATCAATAACTTCTGGTCTCTTCATCTGTTTGTCTAAGCTTGAGTCATCTTACCGAACTCCGCGCATCGAAAAGTAAGAGACATGATCTACTACTACTGTATGTGTTGCTGACGGAGAAGTCCACGCTGCTGAGGGCGAAGTGTTGCCGCAATGCTTGGTGGAGAAGACGCCTGTTCTGTTCGGCGCCATGGAGAACAAATGATCTCTGTTTGTTCTCCAGACTAACTCCACTTTTGCCTCTCTACACCTTTCGGTGCGCCAGTCAGACGATTTTACAAAACTCTGTCCAAAGGCACGGTCGAAAATAAGTCAGAAATTTCCGAATTTGCAGTTTTAACTTACAGGAGGACTCAGTTCTGAACAAGCCTCCCTGACGTTCTCACTCTGCTGTCGAGTAGTGCCTTTAGCCAGTCCGCTGGTAACTCGTTTTGGACTTTGTGGAAGCCAATGCTCGGCTCCTCCTCTCTGTAACGTTAATATTGTTAACCCTAAGGAGGCTCGTTCTAAATTTTGAACAGACTGATCGAGCTGTTTCCTGTGAAGACTTGGGCTCCACTGTTTCTCATGGTTGTGCAAGGTACTTCCTAGCCTCACACCAGTAGCTTCTAGGAAGCACTTTCCAAATTAAAAACAAACTTGTTTTGTCAGACAGCTGTAGCGGGACTTTGAATTTCGCCGCGCTACACTCGTTCCCTCAGATAAAAAATATCCCGTCGCAGCGGTATGAGCGCTCGACGGCAGAGAAACTACTAAAATTGTAACTTTTTTTGTTTTCTATTCGTTTATTATTTGTCTCTGAATAGCCGGAGCTCAAGGCAGACGTGATCTGATGAAGACGTTTAAAAAAAACTTATTAGCTAGTCTTGATCTGATTTTAATGTGTAGACATGTTGTGGAAGTTGTTAAGAAATTCGGAGGATGGAAGTAGCAAAGTAAATTAAATCGCATACAGTATCAAGATGATTTTAATTGGTATAAATTAGTGATTCCTGGACTATTGCAAGATTTCGCAGCAGACTTTTCACGCAGAAATGAAGGAGATTTTTGAAGACCTGGACGCCGCCCGAAAGACGGTCAAATAGCTCTGAGCACTATGGGACTCAACATCTGTGGTCATAAGTCCCCTAGAACTTAGAACTACTTAAACCTAACTAACCTAAGGACATCACACACATCCATGCCCGAGGCAGGATTCGAACCTGCGACCGTAGCAGTCGCGCGGTTCCGGACTGCGCGCCTAGAACCGCTAGACCACCACGGCCGGCCCCCCGCCCGAAAGAAGACAAGTTAACCTGGTAAAGGATGATCTCTCATCTATGCCACTTTCCCCTGTCAGTTACATTCTGTTATTCTCTGTTTCTTTTCAGTAAGTTTTGTAGTGGAAATTGGTTTAACTTTTGCTCAAAAACGCCACAAGGACCACCCCAACTATAGCTTTTCTGTAATACGAAGTCCGATTTGCATTTCATTCTTTCCTTTTTTCACGGTCATTTACGATTTTAAAACCCCTTTTTTATTCACCATTTCTTCCCACATTTTCAACCTTTCTTTCTTTTTCTTTTATTCTCTCTTTTTTTATTAACCACTACACAGCTACAGCTGCACCGGTTCGCTAAACTCAGCGAGTCAGCTGAACTCAAGCTATTTCAGCAAAATCATACCCTCTACGACCTTCGATGAGTGATTATATTATGTTGTTTGTTGCTTTGTGCCGAGTGTCGGGGTGCTGAGTCACCATTTGTCGCCGAAAGCATGACGTGGCGAGCCTCTGGGGCGACAGTGGTGGAAACTGGGCTGTAATGACGGGTCAGCTGTTGCAACTTTGAGAAATTCGCTGCAGCTATAAATCAACGCATTAAATGTTGCGCCGGTTGGAAGGCCACAAAGGAGCAGCCCCTCTATCCAGTTATCCAACTCAGAAAATGTAGGGTCGAAAATGCATACCTTAAGAGCTACGAGCAATTTTTCATCTTCGATACTGTCAAGCAAATCTCTTCTACTGCAAGCTCTTTGATTTCCATATTATGAGAAGTGCTTCTAGTATCGTGTACTTTCAACTGTATGCGTTTACGCCATTAATTATGATACACCCTGTATAAGACAACAAGTGTCTGGCGCAGTTGTAGACCTGTTACTGCTGCTACAGTGGTAAGATTATCGAGATTAAAGTGAGTCTGAACGTGGCGTTATAGTCGCCGCACGAGCGATGGGACACAGCATCTCCCATGCAGTGATGAAATGGGGATTTTCCAGTACGACCATTTCACGAGTGTACCGTGAAGCCGGCCGCGGTGACCGAGCGGTTCTAGGCGCTTCAGTCCGGAACAGCTCGACTGCTACGGCCGCAGGTTCGAATCCTGCCTCGGCATGGATGTGTGTGATGTCCTTAAGTTAGTTAGGTATAAGTAGTTCTAAGTTCTAGGGGACTGATGACCTCAGATGTTAAGTCCCATAGTGCTCAGAGCCATTTGTACCCTGAATATCAGGAGTCCGCTAAGACATCAAATCTCCGACATCGCTGCGGCCGGAAAAAGATCCTGCAAAAACGGGTTCAACGACGACTGAAGAGAATCGTTCAACGTGACAGAAGTGCAACCTTTCTGCAGATTTCAATGCTGGGCCATCAACAAGTGTCAGCGTGCAAACCATTTAACGAAACATCGTCGATATGGGCTTTCGGAGCCGAAGGTCCACTCGATGACTGCACGACACAAAGCTTTAAGCCTCGCCTGGGCCCATCAGTTGACTATTGATGACTGGAAACAAGTTGCCTGGTCAGACGAATCTCGTTTCAAATTGTATTGAGCGGATGGACGTGCACGTTTATGGAGATAACCTCAGGAATGCATGGACCCCGCATGTGAACAGGGGACCATTCAAGCTGGTGGAGTGATTTGGGACCTCTGACATGTCTAGATACGACTCTGACAGGTGACACGTATGTCTGATCGCCTGCATCCTTTCGTGTCCATTGTCCATTCCGACGGACTTTGGCAAATCAAGCAGGATAATGCGACACCCCACACGTCCAGAACTGCTACAGAGTGGCTCCAGGAACGCACTTCTGAGTTTAAACACTTCCGCTGGCCACCAAACTCCTCAGGCACTAACATTATTGAACATATCTGAGATGCCTTGCAAAGTACTGTCCAGAAGGTATCTCCACCCCCTTCATACTCTTGCGGATTTATGGACAGCCCTGTACGATTCGTGGTGTCAGTTCCCTCCAGCACTACTTCAGACATTAGTCGAGTCCAAGCTCGCGGAGGCCCTACACGATATTAGGCAGTTTCAGGGAGAGCATAATGGAACAATTGACAGGAATGGGGGAAAGAAATACAGTAGAAGAAGAATGGGTAGCTTTGAGGGATGAAATAGTGAAGGCAGCAGACGGTCAAGTAGTTAAAAAGACGAGGGCTAGTAGAAATCCTTGGGTAACAGAAGAGATACTGAATTTAATTGATGAAAGGAGAAAATATAAAAATGCAGTAAATGAAGCAGACAAAAAGGAATACAAACGTCTCAAAAATGAGACCGACAGGAAGTGCAAAATGGCTAAGCAGGGATGGCTAGAGGACAAATGTAAGGATGTAGAGGCTTATCTCACGAGGGGTAAGATACATACTGCCTACAGGAAAAATTAAAGAGACCTTTGGAGAAAAGAGAACCACTTGCATGAATATCAAGAGCTCAGATGGAAACCCAGTTCTAAGTAAAGAAGGGAAAGCAGAGAGGTGGAAGGAGTATATAGAGGGTCTATACAGGGGCGATGTTCTTGAGGACAATATTATGGAAATGGAAGAGGATGTAGATGAAGATGAAATGGAGGATATGATACTGCGTGAAGAGTTTGACAAAACACTGAAAGACCTAAGTCGAAACAAGGCCCCAGGAGTAGACAACATTCCATTAGAACTACTGACAGCCTTGGGACAGCCAGTCCTGACTAAACTCTACCATCTGGTGAGCAAGATGTATGAGACAGGCGAAATTCCCTCAGGCTTCAAGAAGAATATAATAACTCCAATCCCAAAGAAAGCAGGTGTTGACAGATGTGAAAATTACCGAACAATCAGTTTAATAAGTCACAGCTGCAAAATACTAACACGAATTCTTTACAAACGAATGGAAAAACTGGTAGAAGCCGACCTCGGGGAAGATCAGTTTGGATTCCGTAGAAATGTTGGATCACGTGAGGCAATACTGACTTTACGACTTATCTTAGGAGATAGATTAAGGAAAGGCAAACCTACGTTTCTAGCATTTGTAGACTTAGAGAAAGCTTTTGACAATGTTGACTGGAATACTCTCTTTCAAACTCTGAAGGTGGCAGGGGTAAAATACAGGGAGCGAAAGGCCATTAACAATTTGTACAGAAACCAGATGGCAGTTATAAGAGTCGTGGGACATGAAAGGGAAGCAGTGGTTGGGAAGGGAGTGAGACAGGGTTGTAGCCTCTCCCCGATGCTATTCAATCTGTACATTGAGCAAGCAGTAAAGGAAACAAAAGAAAAGTTGGGAGTAGGTATTAAAGTCCATGGAGAAGAAATAAAAACTTTGAGGTCCGCCGATGACATTGTAATTCTGTCAGAGTCAAATTGTGCATCAAACTAGTCTCAGGACTGAAGACCACAACAACAACCAGTTCCTTTGACTATTCAGCGTATTTACATGTGCGTTCATCTAATTTCCTGTCACGAGGGACTACATTTCACCAGGCAAACTCTAAATGCGGCTTTGGTTTTTCTTTCTTCTAGACTCTCATTTGAAGTTTTATAGTTCGAAACCACAACAGTAGCACAGATGCTGGACAGTATTGTGATATAGTGGAGGCTCGATTATCCGGGCTACAGTTATACAGGTTCGCGATTATCCGGCTTGTCAACCGTGAGCAAATACACTCCTGGAAATTGAAATAAGAACACCGTGAATTCATTGTCCCAGGAAGGGGAAACTTTATTGACACATTCCTGGGGTCAGATACATCACATGATCACACTGACAGAACCACAGGCACATAGACACAGGCAACAGAGCATGCACAATGTCGGCACTAGTACAGTGTATATCCACCTTTCGCAGCAATGCAGGCTGCTATTCTCCCATGGAGACGATCGTAGAGATGCTGGATGTAGTCCTGTGGAACGGCTTGCCATGCCATTTCCACCTGGCGCCTCAGTTGGACCAGTTGGACCAGCGTTCGTGCTGGACGTGCAGACCGCGTGAGACGACGCTTCATCCAGTCCCAAACATGCTCAATGGGGGACAGATCCGGAGATCTTGCTGGCCAGGGTAGTTGACTTACACCTTCTAGAGCACGTTGGGTGGCACGGGATACATGCGGACGTGCATTGTCCTGTTGGAACAGCAAGTTCCCTTGCCGGTCTAGGAATGGTAGAACGATGGGTTCGATGACGGTTTGGATGTACCGTGTACTATTCCGTGTCCCCTCGACGATCACCAGTGGTGTACGGCCAGTGAAGGAGATCGCTCCCCACACCATGATGCCGGGTGTTGGCCCTGTGTGCCTCGGTCGTATGCAGTCCTGATTGTGGCGCTCACCTGCACGGCGCCAAACACGCATACGACCATCATTGGCACCAAGGCAGAAGCGACTCTCATCGCTGAAGACGACACGTCTCCATTCGTCCCTCCATTCACGCCTGTCGCGACACCACTGGAGGCGGGCTGCACGATGTTGTGGCGTGAGCGGAAGACGGCCTAACGGTGTGCGGGACCGTAGCCCAGCTTCATGGAGACGGTTACGAATGGTCCTCGCCGATACCCCAGGAGCAACAGTGTCCCTAATTTGCTGGGAAGTGGCGGTGCGGTCCCCTACGGCACTGCGTAGGATCCTACGGTCTTGGCGTGCATCCGTGCGTCGCTGCGGTCCGGTCCCAGGTCGACGGGCACGTGCACCTTCCGCCGACCACTGGCGACAACATCGATGTACTGTGGAGACCTCACACCCCACGTGTTGAGCAATTCGGCGGTACGTCCACCCGGCCTCCCGCATGCCCACTATACGCCCTCGCTCAAAGTCCGTCAACTGCACATACGGTTCACGTCCACGCTGTCGCGGCATGCTACCAGTGTTAAAGACTGCGATGGAGCTCCGTATGCCACGGCAAACTGGCTGACACTGACGGCGGCGGTGCACAAATGCTGCGCAGCTAGCGCCATTCGACGGCACCGGTGTCAATGTGTTCTTTTTTCCATTTCCAGGAGTGTATCTTTCTAGTCTAGTCTGTGTGTGTATGTGTGTGTGGACATGTCGCGCTGGACTGCTGGCCCGCGATATCCATGCCCAGCCCGTTTCATTATTGTTTGAGTTAGAAAGCCTGTGTTTCATTATTGTTTAAGACAGTTGCTAAGCGCTACACTGCGTCGTGTCTAGTGCTGCAACATCGCACTTAAAAACATCAATGTTAATACGGAAAAGCATCGATATCAAAGAATCATAGCTCTTAAAAACGATACATTGATTTTTCCGATATTTACGTACATTTTAGAAATAACAGAAGAAGCAGGCAAAAATGATTTTATATTTAAGTTGCACAATAAAAGACTAAGTTGTGTTGTCTGAGATATTTTGAAACGGGAAGGAACTGATAATAGTCACCTGCTTCTTCAAAAATCTCCCTACATCTACCCGTCTTTCCTGGTGTGAACTTTTATTAGCCGCAGTGGTACTGACCAATGTGGTGATTACCTTCGTATTCATCAGATTACGGAACTAAATAAAATGGATCTTGTAAATAAAATTAATTTTTTAGGTTTAAACAATTTATTTATTTGAATTTAACAGTTTTGTAACAATTTTCGGAAAATAAAGTTAGATAATTTAATTCCTAGAGGTCTGTTTTTTTGCTGGATGTTGGTTGCCCTGGCCTCCGAGAACAAGCACTCGCTTGGTACAAATGTGGTGACGATGGGAAGATAAACCTTCGCAATTTTTGCAAGTTTTGGGAAAAGTGACTTCATGTCCTCCCAGATTTCTATAGTGTTTCCTTTTATTGGTGGAACAGAACGCGACAGTTACATCTGAATCTCTGTTTCACTAGTGCTTCCAGCAGATGTTGAAGACTTATTTTCATGTTTTTGTGTGCTCAGTGCTAGTGGTGTTTCCAGATGTCAGAATCTGAATCTTCTTTATCAGACTTATTGGGCGTGTCTTCCTGATTGTAGGTCTGTTAAATTCCCGAACATATTCAAGTAACTAATTGGCTTTGATTTTCCGACGGCATCTTTGAAGTGCATGAACTTGAATCTTGTGTCGAGAGTTGTTGAAATTGTCAAAATGATGGTATGGTCAAGTTCTCGAGCCTTCGTACCAGTTTTTTCCCTATTTCATTTTCATTTCTAGGTTTCATATTTTCGACTGCATCGCAAAAGCATTAACGGGAGCACTTTGCTTACTGTAATGCAATTGTCCTGTGAAATATATTTCATTAATTTTTCAAGTCGTTGTAGCAATTCCGCCATTTCTTTGACACACTCCAATTCGTTGCTAGAAGCCATTGAGTGACCCTCACGCCTAGTTAGAAGTATCGCACCTACAACCAGGCACTAACTCCAAAAACTGTTCTAACATGTACAATTATGAATTGCATCGTATGTGATATATATATATATATATATATATATATATATATATATATATATATACTCCTGGAAATTGAAATAAGAACACCGTGAATTCATTGCCCCGGGAAGGGGAAACTTTATTGACACATTCCTGGGGTCAGATACATCACATGATCACACTGACAGAACCACAGGCACATAGACACAGGCAACAGAGCATGCACAATGTCGGCACTAGTACAGTGTATATCCACCTTTCGCAGCAATGCAGGCTGCTATTCTCCCATGGAGACGATCGTAGAGATGCTGGATGTAGTCCTGTGGAACGGCTTGCCATGCCATTTCCACCTGGCGCCTCAGTTGGACCAGTTGGACCAGCGTTCGTGCTGGACGTGCAGACCGCGTGAGACGACGCTTCATCCAGTCCCAAACATGCTCAATGGGGGACAGATCCGGAGATCTTGCTGGCCAGGGTAGTTGACTTACACCTTCTAGAGCACGTTGGGTGGCACGGGATACATGCGGACGTGCATTGTCCTGTTGGAACAGCAAGTTCCCTTGCCGGTCTAGGAATGGTAGAACGATGGGTTCGATGATGGTTTGGATGTACCGTGTACTATTCCGTGTCCCCTCGACGATCACCAGTGGTGTACGGCCAGTGAAGGAGATCGCTCCCCACACCATGATGCCGGGTGTTGGCCCTGTGTGCCTCGGTCGTATGCAGTCCTGATTGTGGCGCTCACCTGCACGGCGCCAAACACGCATACGACCATCATTGGCACCAAGGCAGAAGCGACTCTCATCGCTGAAGACGACACGTCTCCATTCGTCCCTCCATTCACGCCTGTCGCGACACCACTGGAGGCGGGCTGCACGATGTTGTGGCGTGAGCGGAAGACGGCCTAACGGTGTGCGGGACCGTAGCCCAGCTTCATGGAGACGGTTACGAATGGTCCTCGCCGATACCCCAGGAGCAACAGTGTCCCTAATTTGCTGGGAAGTGGCGGTGCGGTCCCCTACGGCACTGCGTAGGATCCTACGGTCTTGGCGTGCATCCGTGCGTCGCTGCGGTCCGGTCCCAGGTCGACGGGCACGTGCACCTTCCGCCGACCACTGGCGACAACATCGATGTACTGTGGAGACCTCACACCCCACGTGTTGAGCAATTCGGCGGTACGTCCACCCGGCCTCCCGCATGCCCACTATACGCCCTCGCTCAAAGTCCGTCAACTGCACATACGGTTCACGTCCACGCTGTCGCGGCATGCTACCAGTGTTAAAGACTGCGATGGAGCTCCGTATGCCACGGCAAACTGGCTGACACTGACGGCGGCGGTGCACAAATGCTGCGCAGCTAGCGCCATTCGACGGCCAACACCGCGGTTCCTGGTGTGTCCGCTGTGCCGTGCGTGTGATCATTGCTTGTACAGCCCTCTCGCAGTGTCCGGAGCAAGTATGGTGGGTCTGACACACCGGTGTCAATGTGTTCTTTTTTCCATTTCCAGGAGGCGTCCCAGCTATCTTGTCCACCCAAAATATCCCTGGAACAATAACAGCTATTGGAAAACGACTTTCGCCGGTATCAATGTAGGGCTTGGGCCCATGAATGTACATATTTGGAAACATTCTAAAACGAAAGCATATGTGTTTTTTAACACAAACTTATGTTTTTTTTAAATGGACCTTCCAATATTTTTTCTTCAGCAATCCATAGCATGACAAAGCACATACACAATGGCGTTGATTGCATTGCAATATTCCCATTACATCCCGAGATATTGAGACGCGAAATTGACGCCTGAAACACCCGACATGCGCTGCTAGCGCACGTCCTGAGGCTCAGGCGTGAACCCCATGCTGCCCGTAATCGCGATGTGATTGACATGTGTAATCACACCTCCATACTTATCAAGAGGTCCGAAACGAATAATACGGTCGGCTGCCATCAACTCTCATAAGCACATAATGGTTTCCCTCTTGCACGTTTTACGTATCTACGTACACAATATGAACCAGTACCGATCGGTGTACACCCGTCAGGTTTATCTAATGCGTTATATGACCCATTGTGCCTGTCGCGCAGGGCCTGGCTCTACCTAGTCAAGTGTCCAACGCAGTTCCCACTACTGCCACAGTTATCACTTCGCCTTGTTTATGATTTGCGACCCATGCAAACTCCTGTACTCCACCACCCTCCGAGCATCCCATTTGTTGTTGCTTTGGCGTGCAGTACACCGCTTGCCAGTGTAGTCGTGCATCAGAGTAATCAAGTGACGGCACGGAGGTAGTACACATTGTGAATAAACGTTGTGTTGTGGAACTTATACGGTACAGTATAATGTACATACATGAAGATATGGTAGAAATGCTGCTGATCTATGGAGAATGTACGTTGACGGGAAATACGTTATGAGATTGCTTGTTTGTTGATAGTACTGTTAGCGAACATTACGATTATTAAGTTAATATGTCTGTTTTCTACCCTACTCTACATACCTGTACTGTACCCTGTTGTAGGTGGACGAAATGCTGTTCAGGCAGAACGACTGTACAGAAGACGATTCCCTGACAAGCCATCGCCTTCGCACCGGATGTTTGGTCGTCTCACATCTCGTCTACGTGAAACGGGAAGCTTAAATCCAAGACCTCGACATCGTCCTAGAACACGCACAGATGAACGTGCTGAAGTTGCTGTGCTCGCTACCATAGCTGTGAATCCTCAAATCAGCACACGTCAAATTGAACGTGAAGTTGGTGTGTCGAAATCAAGTGCACAGCGTATTCTTAAACGTCATAAATTTCATCCTTACCATGTTCATTTACACGAGGATCTTCATGGAGATGACTTCCGCAATAGGGTAACATTTTGTCAGTGGGCTCAGCAAAAACTTCTGACTAATCCAAATTTTTTTGCAGATGTTCCCTTTACCGACGAGGCATCATTCTCCAACAAAGGAATTGTAAATATGAGGAATATGCATTATTGGTCCGCAGACAATCCAAAATGGCTCCGTCAGGTAGAGAATCAACGTCCGTGGAAAGTTAGTGTTTGGTGTGGGATTGTTGGAGATACCATTATCGGTCCTTTCTTTATAAGTGGCATCCAAAATGGCAGACAATACTCCAGATTTATACGACACAATCTTCCTGTTCTCTTGGACACCGTACCTCTGAAACGGAGAATGGTCATGTGGTATCAGCATGACGGATGCGCTGCACATAACGCCTTACGAGCACGACGACTTCTGAACCGTAAGTTCCCTGGTAGGTGGATTGGACGAGGTGGCCCAGTTAGGTGGCCTGCCCGATCTCCGGACCTTACACCGCTGGATTATTTTCTTTGGGGAGCAGTGAAGGATGCTGTTTACCAACATGAACCAACAACACCAGAAGACATAAAGCAACGCATTATTGATGCTTGTACAGCCATCAAAGAGGAAACAGTAGCACGAAGTAGGGCATCCTTCATCCACAGAGTGACCCTATGTATGCAAGCCAATAGGCATCACTTTGAGCATGAGATGTGAACGCTATGTTTAGTATCTAGTGCTGGTATCACAGTGGAAGTTTCTACAAAGGGCCATTTTACCCAGTGATGTTAAGAAACATTTGTTTGCAACAATTTGTCATTTAACGCATTAGATAAACATAACATTGATAATTATGTGATAATAAAACTAATTGGTTAAACATGTTTACATTCATCTTCTTTGACCTACCTGAACTTCCCAAATCAAAACATTTTTATCTAAACAACGGTAAAACTTTTAGTCCACTTGCTCGTTTCATTAAAACCATCAACATGCATTTTACTATTACGAGTGAATGATTAACTGTCACTTGCGCTAGATCTACAGTAATGTAAAGTTTTAACGTTGAACGGCATTACCTTTTTTAGTAACGGATTAACGATAAGCGAAGTTAACTTTGTGACCAACGTTGCGGTACACAGATATGTTACAGAACCGCATCACCCCTAGCCTATGGGATAAATACCTGCTGGCATGTACGACGTTAATGCAGGATGGCAGCAGACCGTATTATTCGTTTCGGACCTCTTGATAAGTATGGAAGTGTGATTACGCATGTCAATCACATCGCGATTACGGGCAGCATGGGGTTCACGCCTGAGCCTCAGGACGTGCGCTAGCAGCGCATGTCGGGTGTTTCAAGCGTCAACTTCGCGGCTTAATATCTCGGGATGTAATGGGAATATTGCGATGCAATCAACGCCATTGTGTATGTGCTTTGTCATGCTATGGATTTCTGAAGAAAAAAATATAGGAGGTCCATTTAAAAAAAACATAAGTTTGTGTTAAAAAACACATATGCTTTCGTTTTACAATGTTTCCAAATATGTACATTCATGGGCCCCAGCCCTATATTGATACCGGTGAAAGTCGTTTTCCAATAGCTGTTATTGTTCCAGAGATATTTTGGGTGGACAAGACAGCTGGGACACCCTGTATATATATATATATATATATATATATATATATATATATATATATATATATATATATATTGGCCTTGTCTCGTCCCGTCTCTACTTCGTCTTTTCCGTATCTCGTTACTTCCATTGCCGCTACCTTTAATATATTTGACAATGTCTCTGACCTAACTTTTCAATTCAATGCAGTGTTTTACATCATCATTTGATGCAACTAGATCTAAGTTTATCATATCGGCAAAGCAAGGGGGCATCGTTTTTGCACCAAACGTGTCTGAACTGGTCTGGCATTATGTGAGATGATATCTGAAATTTTTTTCAATTGAAATATTCCATTCGGAGAAAATATTTCAGTTTTTCAGTGACATACGGCAATGTGTGGCGTTCTGTTAGCTCAAAAATACATAATGTTTCACTGAGGAGTTGAGACTTGTCTAGAAAGTAAACAGTAATGCGCAAGAATGATTTATGTTGCATTGTTTCTGTCCAAATGCCGTAGGTAATGCAATAGTTTTCAACATTCTTTATGTATGTTTTAGAAAGATCACCCACTGCCTCATACTTATCGCCATTTCTGGGTTTTATTTTTTCTCGACTTGGCACCTTGTACAATGGACATACCTCTTTCATGGCTTTTACTTCTACAATGGAAAACGGTTTATTATCAATGACTGTAAAATTCACAAGTTTCGGTGATTTTTCTTTGATGTTTCTTCATCCTGTTTTGTTATACTTTTTATGTTGTTTATGAAGACATCGACATTTGGCTGTGTTGTTTTGTTAGAGCCACGAGCGACAATGCCTGACGATGTCCTGGCCACTAATTTTTCTGGCGAAAGGCAAACTGGCATGTCATCATCAATGTTGCTTGATTTGGTCGATGAACTGAGTTTTATATCGCAGTTTGACGGTGTTGGAAGATCGACTTCCCTTAAATAACTACTGTATTATCAGCCATCGCGGCATTTATTTCTAAATAACTGGTAATGCTATTATTTCTCGCCTACTTGCTAGGTGGTTCAGTATCTTGACATTGCAGCTGCACGAATATTGATCGTATTGCCCGAAGTTTTTAGTTTCTTATAATATGCCTTGCACACACCTTATCTCTAATAAGCTCTGTTAAAACAAATCCAAAGACTGCTTTTAAATTTACTGTGTGGTATTTATATGTGTAAAGAAACAAAGTAGTGTTACGGCGCAATGGTAATCGTTAACGGGTTTCCACGAAGCTAGCTACAATGATAAAACTACCATAATATAGCGTATGAATGACTATTAAAACATAAAACTGCGCAAGATTTTGGGGAAAATTTGGTAACACTAAAATATTCCCCTGACGTTAGAAATCCACGACAAATTGGCGTCCCTAAAATATGTTTCGGGTCATTGAATTCTTTAATCAAAAATTGGTACTGTCCTAGAGAATTGAGGATCGTCAAGTATTTCACAGACTGTACCGAAAATGAGCCAAATAAACATATAGTTTAAGGATTTTGGCTTCAGAATAAATGTTAGGAACTTAATTATAGAAAAGTAATTAAGCTACATACTTGTAGTTTACATAATAAAAAATAACATTACTGATGTAATTATTAAGATTAAAACAGTATAATAAACAATATTACATTTTCTGTCACATGAGCAAGGCCAGTGAGACTCCCAAAATGTGTAAGTAGGCTGTTTAGGTTTTCTTATTGGTAATGCCACATAGCGCTCTGTATGAAAATCACTGGCTGTGCTGTGTGCAGTCTGTGGCTAGTTTGCATTGTTGTCTGCCATTGTAGTGTTGGGCAGCTGGATGTGAACAGCACGTAGTGTTGCGCAGTTGGAGGTGAGCCGCCAGCAGTGGTGGATGTGGGGAGAGAAATGGCGGAGTTTTGAAATTTGTAAAAATGGATGTCATGAACTGCTGTATATATTATGACTTTTGATGACTATTAAGGTAAATACATTGTTTGTTCTCTATCAAAATCTTTCATTTGCTAACTATGCCTATCAGTAGTTAGCGCCTTCCGTAGTTTGAATCTTTTATTTAGCTGGCAGTAGTGGCGCTCGCTGTATTGCAGTAGTTCGAGTAACCAAGATTTTTGTGAGGTAAGTGATTTGTGAAAGGTATAGGTTAATTTTAGTCAGGGCCATTCGTTTGTAAGGATTTTTGGAAGTCAGATTGCGTTGCGCTAAAAATATTGTGTGTCAGTTTAAGCACAGTCATGTATAAATTGTTCAAAGGGGACGTTTCATATGGCGACCCTGCCAGGATACCTCACTGGAATCTTCTGATTTTTTTCTTTTAGTTTGTGTAATTAGTGTAGATTTTGTTTATTGCTAGCGCATAATTGTAGAGAGAATCTCCTTTGTAGTTGCACCCTTTCATTGTTGTACAGTAAAACAGTTGTGGCATGCATGTAGATTTGCACCAAGTATTTTGCAGCTGCGCTTGCAATTAACGATATATTATTTTCAGTGCTATGTTAATGTGTTCTCTTATTGTTGCTCTTCAAATTGTGTTTTTCTGTGTTATCGTGTGAAATATTGTGACAATAATGGCGTGTGAAAAACGTAATACTAGGCTCCAAAATAAACTGAGAAATGACAGTGAAGACGAAAGCAGTGTGTTAGCGCCACCAAGTGATGAATTAACTAATGTTCAAAGTGGTAATTTGGTAATTGTACATAGGGAAATGGAGCGGGCTGCAAACAATGGTGTAGACAGTGAAACAATTAGGGAACAGGGAAGCATTATCGATCGATCGGTTGGCAACAGCTTGCCTCAGGAATCCGAAATGACAGGACACAATCTTGCAAATACTGTAGATTCAGGTTTTGCGTCCTCACCGTTTTCTCAAATAAGCCAAGACACATTTTCTGCTTTTCAGACTGCGAATATTGCCGGTTCAAATGCATTGCCGAATAGCACTGAGGAACATGTTTCAGACACCAGTGCATTGTTATTACAATTAATGCAACAAATGGGACAAAAGCTTCAAACGTTAGACACAATGGAACAAAATCTTCAAAAGTTAGACACAATGGAACAAAATCAGAGACAAACACAGCAAAAGCTTCAAAATTTAGACACCACACTTGAACAAACACGTCAAGATTGAACTACTGAGTTACATAACATTGAAGCAAAATGTCAAAAAGTCTGTAATGACGTAAAAACACAAATTTGTGAGCATTTTCAACCCATTTTTTCGCGGCATGAAAATGCGTTACAGAATCACGAAGCAGCCATAAAAGAACTGCAAACTATTGTTCATCAAAATCATGAGACCCTGCAAGCTAAAATTGACTCAGTTGCATCTACCGATTCGGTTACACAACTTGCAAAAACTCAAGAAAACTTAAAGGACACAGTAGATACTCTGAAAATTGGTTCAGAAAGACACATGGAGGAAATTTGTTCATTATCAGAGTATGTAGTTGAACTTTCGGATCAGCTAAATAATTTATCTACGAAGGTAGATGATAATCTGAATGACACAAAACCGGTAGTCTTTAATGACACAGAAGAGTGCGAACAAATTAGGAAACTGAAACAAAATCTGAATCAAATTAATACGCAACACCAAAGAGAAATCCGGGAAGTGCAAGATCAGCTGACACAGGTAATACAAGAATTACGTGTTTCAGAGGACACTCACGCTCCGATACGGGAAGAGGGACATAGAAATACGGAACAGCCACAAAATAATAACACAGGGCACTTCGGAAATTATGAAAGAAATTGGCAAGGTACACCGAATTTTGAGATGGAACCGCCGAAACGACGTAACAATGACCGACATGCGACTCGCCGACATGATGATTTTGACTATAAGCTGTTCATTACCAGACGTAAATTCAAAACGTTTAAGAATTCTGCCAACGACATTCATCCACAAGCGTGGCTCCATCAATTCTCTCATTGTTTTCCTCCCAACTGGTGATTAGAACACAGATTAGAATTTATGTGTGGCTACTTAGAGAATGAACCAGCTGTAAGAATGCGATCGGTCATTCACGACTGCCACAGTGAAGGAGAATTTTACCATGCCTTCCTCTCAGCATATTGGTCTCAAGCCACACAAGACCGAGTAAAACATGGCATCATAATGATGAAACATTTCGAACAGTCTGAATTTTCCAGTCTTGTGAAATATTTTGAAGACATGTTGCACAAGAATCAGTACCTGTCAAACCCATACAGCACCTCAGAACTCATCCGCATTTGCTTAATCAAATTACCTGAACATTTACGGCATATTATTTTGGCAGGACGTTGCAAAGACGACACTGAAGCTTTTCAGGGGCTCTTACAAGAACTGGAAATTGACACTGACAATCGCGGAACGCGAAAACAATTACAGGTCACATTCGTCACAATTCTGCGATGACAGAAATAATAACTGGACGCGACAAGGCTATTCTCACAACACAAATCGTGACCACAACAGACACCACCCGTATGACAACCACTGGCAGAGTAATAGTTACAGAGAAAGATCGCATTTCCGTAGTAATGAATATGACAGAGACAATCATAGAAACAGACAATTTTGCAACTTGAACTATTATTATCACGGGAGACAGAATAACTTCAGACGCAACGGTCCACCATGCAGTGATAATTCAGGGAGAAATTCTCCACCACTTAACCGACAAGAAAGAATCTACAGGAACTACCGACAAAACGACAGACCTGAATTCCATCAGAACTGGCGAGCTTCAAACAGGGCAGGGCCTTCTCGGCAAGGCGAATTTGTAGAAGTTAGGTCTCCTAATCCCAATAACGACGCGCGCCAACAAAGAGACAGACAATGACTCGCACCGCAGACAGCCACGTGCGCCGGCTGGCTCAGCGAAAAATAACATAGACGCTAACCTTGAGAAAAATTTTAGCATTCCTTAGCGACGTATACAACATGATAATTGCTTTGAAGTTTAAACTCCGTCCACTAGGAAGAGTAAAGGATTACACCACATTTCACATGTAAAACCGTTTATTGAAAAATAATCTGCTTTTTAACTTTGTCTTTGCCATAAAACGTTTCGCTCCACATTTCTAGTATGCATTGTCACACTTCGAAACTGTTATCATGCAACAATGTTTTGAAGTTAAATATCCAGTCAAGAACCAAGAGAACTTATTTAAACAGAAATTACGAATGCATTGTTATACTGAATGGACAATGCAGTGTTGTTGTTTGTACATTCTTGCTTGTTAGTTCCATGATTAAGTAACGACTATCAGGCTCACATACTTAGAACATTTACCAGTACTGCTACTGAGATTTTAATGCAACATTTTGGTTTACTTGAAAATACATTCTGAATTAAAGTACTTTCTGAGAGATATCAGATGACACAGTGGTTAGTTTATGTGACAGCTACACGATTATATCATGACGTTACTAATGAGTGACAATTTACAATGTTGCTTTTGCGGTGTATCTGTTTTATATCTGCACAGTTTTTCTGAAATATTCTGGAAAGTAAAAAATGTTTTAGTAGTAACTTTTGTGCTATAGCTACAATGAGACAGCCTCTTTCATAGCACAACAATACGTTACAGCACAGTACTTTCTTCATCACAGCAATAAGCGTAATAACTAAGATATCTATATGCAAAGCATTTCACTTTTGTTTATCATGAGGTAAGTACATTGACTTCTGCAGAACTTAGCTTTCAGAGGACAATAACTACGACAGTTCCACAGAGATTATCTTACAGCAAGACGCACATTTAGCGCTACAGGACATGTATTTCAGTGATTAATTTTGTACTTAAATCATTTATTTTTAAGGATATTTGAAGTACAAGATACAAAGGTTTTCCGTAATACATTTCATTCCATTGTTGTAATCTGTAACACCTGAGGGTATAATTACATTAATCCTCATGGGGGCACACGCTTACTTTGTGTACCATGTGTCTGGCAAGCACAAGGAGCTCTAGCCAATATGGTATTTGCTTATACAACTTTACACATCGGTACCATATTTCTCTAACACATAATTACACAGCTATCTGATCATTTAACTCAGAGAGACAAATTTTTTACTACGTCAGTGACAGATGTATATGCAATTACACAGCTGGATAACTTCACACTTATGAAATTGTATTTTGTCTGTACTGTGTGAACTCTTCATATTTTTCAGAACCATTGTGATACTATGAGAGCGTTGAATGATGTATTTTGTAAGGGAGAATGATTTTAAAGTACGTTTGAGGCAGATGACACTTTTGACATGAGTAGAGAATTTTTTTAGGTTCTGAAATTATTGGAGGAAGCTACGACGATTTTGATAGTTGACTGAGGTGTTATGACGTTATTATTACGATGACTATGTGTATTATGTTGTTGCGGTATGTTTATGATCAATAAGCTGATGCTATATGAGTTATTTGATTATGCTACGTAGCTGTTATGATGAAATATTGAAGAAGTGTCGACGAATAAGGTAAGGAATAATGAGTAGTGTTTAGGGACTCTGGTTTGTGAAAAAGGTTGTTGGAAACCAAGAACTGTACTTTAAGAGTTATGAAATGTATGTAAATGCGTGAATCTATTACAATGCCGACGAATATTTTTTGGACACTGTTATATCAATAGCATTTTGTTTCTACAGATTTGTAACGCAAATTCTTGACCTGTGAAATATTTTTATATGAGACTGTCACTGTAGCGGAAACTGCTGTCGTAAATATTTCCGTAAGAAAGTTAAGTGACCATCTGCACGTAATGCATCGTGGGCACCCAGCGGTGTCAGACGGCTGGAGAAAAAGCCATTAGTGTGTGTCTTTTCAGAGGCACAGGTAGAAAAAAAGAAAGGGGAGGCCATTATCCTCGCTATTGACATTTCCCTGTTGAAAGCATAGTGTGGAGCTCATAATTTATGATATTTACTAAAATGCCTAATGAAATGATGAGAAACATTTTACATCTATTGTCTTTGTAGTTGACAGATTGCTCATTTTGTTTACTATCTGGTTTCCAGCTGTGTTGCAGCATTAGTTTTATAAAATAAACTTAGATGCATTTGCTAATGTGAACACTTTCTGTCAACAGATCTATTAAATAATTATTTTATGATCCACATTCTTCGAAAAAGGAGCTCTTGGAATGGAAAAAACAATAAGAAGGGACTGATAACAATAACTGCATATATAATTTTATTTTCAAGTACTTGGTAATTTTTTGTAGAATTAGTTTTTGTGGTGCAACACTTTAATTACATAGACATTAAGATGTGAATATACTTTTCCTTTGTCTGCATTATTGTCTTTTGTGTAATGTTTTTTTCTGCTTGAGCTATGTCATGTTTAGATATAAGTTATTTCATTTGCTGCTGCTGTTTGCCAGGCATAGTGTTACTGAATTTGACTTTGTGTTACTCTGCTAAGCCAGTTTACTACTGATTTATTTTTCTTGTTTGCTGCACAGTGCCTAATATTAGTTGTAATATTGCAATTGCTTTGCCTATTTAAATTTTTTGTCATTGATGTTTGTGTTAATTGTTTTGTGCTGCTGCATTGCCTTGTTCCTTAGTTTAGCATCTGAGCTCAGTAGATTTAAGTTAGCTTAAGAGGGGGTAGCCTATAAGAGAATGAGTTGCGATGAATTTGAAGAAATGCACTGAGAGGCTATACGAGAAAAGTACAGAAAGCATGTATAGATAGGACTTTTGGAAATAATGAAGAACGAAGGGAGATCTCCGAGAAGTAAAGAAAGTTTTGTTTGCAAAATACTGCAGTAAAACAAACCCTGTCCTTTCCTTGTATTAGTCCGCTATATGTTTGTGTACCCTTGTGTATTTGTTTTCTTCCTGTCTCTGTGTACTGTTTCATAGAATTTTTTTTCTCTTCTAATACTAAGATACATTCACTATGATGAGGAATACTGTTATCCTCAAATATAACTGGCATTAATAATATGTTATTTACTTTGTAAAGATGTTTAGACATTATTTATTCTGTTTTGTTTTAATGCTCATGTGTGAAGTTGATGTTTCAAAAGTTATTCTGATCTTTTATGTATTTCCTTATGTCATAATTCCTGTAACACTGATGTATATGTTATTTCGATTCTTCTGTAAAGCCTGCATTACCACAAATGTTATCTGTATTGTTGTGTTCTTTAATGATGCATTTTGTACCTTTGTTATTGTATTCTTATGTTATAAAATTGTAATTGACACCAGTTCATCAAATTAAGTAACTTGTATGTTACATTTCACTGCACACGTTTCTGTTGGTCATAATATATGGACAATATGTGAGAAGTAGGGACTGATAGTGTTTGCACGTGTGTTAATAATTCAGCAAGGGACTGGATAACAGCATTGCTGGTTCTAAGGACAATTCCAAAAACTTAGTGAGTGCACAAGTGGTGGTTTATGGACTTGCTATATTGTCCGCAAGACTCTTCGATGGTGATTGTGCAACTGCACAGTTGCAACAGATGGCTGCTGGCCGTCTCTACAAGGACTACAGTGGGTCTGCATCTTTGATCGCCCACCAATACCATTATTTCTACAAGACTACAGTGGGTCTGCACCTCTGGTGGCCCACCAATACCGTGATCTCTACCAGGACTACAGTGGGTCTGCTCTGTGATGACCTACCTACCAACATTCTTCAAAAGTTCGACTGACTCTGTTGTGGGTTTGCTCTGTTGTGGCCCATTACCTGTCTGCATGTCGAGAGTCAGCACTGTCTTTCCGTTGGAAGGACACCGATACTTCTTCAAGACTGCATGGAAATCCACTACTTCCGTGTGCATTGTCTTTTACTGCTGAGACTTTGAGAAAAGAAACGGCAGTTTTACTGTGATGAATGATCAGGACTGTCTTTATGGACTGTGAGAAAATTTTAGCTTTTGACCAACATTGTGTCAATGAGTGTGTGCATTTGATATCTTTGTTATTGTAATTATGAAAAATTTTTTCAAATCATTATTGGCCACTGCCCAAAACAATTTGTAAAATTTTTTGGGGGGAGCATGGGGGCTATGTATGTAGGCTGTTTAGGTTTTCTTATTGGTAATGCCACGTAGCGCTCTGTATGAAAATCACTGACTGTGCTGTGTGCAGTCTGTGGCTAGTTTGCATTGTTGTCTGCCATTGTAGTGTTGGGCAGCTGGATGTGAACAGCGCGTAGCGTTGCGCAGTTGGAGGTGAGCCGCCAGCAGTGGTGGATGTGGGGAGAGAAATGGCGGAGTTTTGAAATTTGTAAAAATGGATGTCATGAACTGCTGTATATATTATGACTTTTGATGACTATTAAGGTAAATACATTGTTTGTTCTCTATCAAAATCTTTCATTTGCTAACTATGCCTATCAGTAGTTAGTGCCTTCCGTAGTTTGAATCTTTTATTTAGCTGGCAGTAGTGGCGCTCGCTGTATTGCAGTAGTTCGAGTAATCAAGATTTTTGTGAGGTAAGTGATTTGTGAAAGGTATAGGTTAATGTTAGTCAGGGCCATTCGTTTGTAGGGCTTTTTGAAAGTCAGATTGCGTTGCGCTAAAAATATTGTGTGTCAGT
Source organism: Schistocerca cancellata (assembly GCF_023864275.1). Lineage (NCBI taxonomy): Eukaryota > Metazoa > Arthropoda > Insecta > Orthoptera > Acrididae > Schistocerca > Schistocerca cancellata. The sequence continues at coordinate 615,789,926 of NC_064631.1, read as the reverse complement.
TTAAGCACAGTCATGTATAATTGTTCAAAGGGGACGTTTCAAATGAAATGGTTAAAATTTAATTTATGTGTATTGACAAGGTATTAAAGTACACTACTGGCCATTAAAAGAAGAAATGCAGATAATAAACGGGTAGTCATTGGACAAATACGTCATACTAGAACTGACATGTGATTACATTTTCACGCAATTTGGGTGCATAGATTCTGAGAATTCAGTACCCGGAACAACCACCTCTGGGCATTGAGTCAAACAGAGGTTGGATGGCGTGTACAGGTACAGCTGCCCATGCAGTTTCAACACGATACCACAGTTTATCAAGAGTAGTGACTGGCGTATTGTGACGAGCCAGTTGCTCGGCCACCGTTGACCAGACGTTTTCAGTTGGTGAGAGATCTGGTGAATGTGCTGACCAGGGCGACAGTCGAACATTTTCTGTATCCAGAAAGGCCCGTACAGGACCTGCAACATGCGGTCGTGCATTATCCTGAAATGTAGGGTTTCGCAGGCATCGAATGAAGGGTAGAGCCACGGGTCGTAACATATCTGAAATGTAACGTCCACTGTTCAAAGTGCCGTCAATGCGAACAAGAGGTGACCGAAACATGAAACCGATGGCACCTCATATCATCACGCAGGGTGATACGCCAGTATGGCGATGGCGAATACACGCTTCCAATGTGCGTTCACTGCGATGTCACCATACACGGATGCGACCATCATGATGCTGTAAACAGAACCTGGATTCATCCGAAAAAATGACGTTTTGCCATTCGTGCACCCAGGTTCGTTGTTGAGTACATCATCGCAAGCGCTCCTGTCTGTGATACAGCGTAAAGGGTAACCGTAGCCATGGTATCCGAGCTGATAGTCCATGCTGCTGCAAACGTCGTCGAACTGTTCGTGTAGATGGTTGTTGTCTTGCAAACGTCCCCATGTGTTGACTCAGGAATCAAGACGTGGTTGCACGATCCGTTACAGCCATGCGGATAAGATACCTGTCATCTCAACTTCTAGTGATACGAGGCCGTTGGAATCCAGCACGGCGTTCTGTATTACCCTCCAGAACCCACAGATTCCATATTCTGCTAACAGTCATTGGATCTCGATCAATGCGAGCAGCAATGTCGCGATACGATAAACCACAATCGCGATAGGCTACAATCCGACCTTTATCAAAGTCGGAAACGTGATAGTACGCATTTCTCCTCCTTACACGAGGCATCACAAAAATGTTTCACCAGGCAACGCCGGTCAACTGCTGTTTGTGTATGAGAAATCGGTAGGATACTTTCCTCATCTCAGCACGTTGTAGGTGTCGCCACCGGCGCCAACCTTGTGTGAATGCTCTGAAAAGCTAATCATTTGCATATCACAGTATCTTCTTCCTGTCAGTTAAATTTCGCGTCTGTAGCACGTCATCTTCGTGGTGTAGCAATTTTAATGGCCAGTAGTGTACATGACAATTTCTTGCATTTTCAAACCATGGGCATTCTATACGAATATGTTTACAGGCACGTCTAAACAACCGTTCCTGCTGTAGAAAAACGCATCTGCCATCCACCAAAAAAATGTTACTGACTGACTTCTGCTTGACGAAAAAATTAATAATTTATCAGCAAAATGCCATACAATAACTTAAAATCCGAGGCTGGGCGTGGTGGTCTATCGACGTCAGCACTGTGGCTCAGCGTGATCGGTCAGAGGGCTCTGTAATTAAAAAAAAAAAAAAAAAAAAAAAAAAAAATGAAAAAAATAAAAAAACTGAGTGAATTGATCAACGATAAAATTGAACGAGTGGCATCTGACGTCTACCGTGACCTAATGCAGCGAACAATACTGAACAAAATAAAAGGGAGAAAAACAAATGGGTAGAATGCGTCCTTGGAGACCGAAGGGTCGCGGAATCGAATCTCGGTCAGATCAAGGATTTTTGAACCTTCGTTTCAACCTAGCCGTCACCTCACAACGATGTGAAGAGGCGCCAGAAACAACGTGTGGCTAGGATCCAACGTTAACCTGTATGTCGCCGCTCCCTGGTTGGACAACTACGGTAGGTTATGGACACGCAAGTCGCCTAACTGTATCCTTAAAAATTTGTAAGAAATTAAGCGCCGTTACGTGATTTATTACAAGCCCATTTTTTAAGATGCTCATTTTTTGAAACTTCCCCCACCTCCTTCATTAAACCTAGGTACGCCTCTGTTCTGTAACCTAAAAATTATCATCAGTTCAAATAAGATGCTAGTAAGCACATCTATAAATTTTCCCCAACTAATCGGTAAAATTTCTTTTACTGGTATCTCTGTTTAGTGAACTTCTAACATTCTGCGTGGTGTCTGTTTGTTCTATATCGTGTCTCCCTACCACTTTCGCGCAATGACGCTCTGAGCGTGTTTTTTAGGGAATTGATTAGTTTGAACCTGGGATCTGTTGCTGGTAAGGAGACGCCAGACCACACATGACATGTAGAATTCAGAAGAGTTCAGTGAGACTAGCGATGATATAACCAAATACTTAATGATTTCAGCGTCAGCTCCACTGCACTCCCTGTAAAAGAATCTTAATACTAACTAAATTTAGTGGAAGGGGTTCAAGGCTTTCCTATTTTTAGTTAGCTGGTAAAATAACGTCGAAAAAGCAGTTAAGTTTACCATTGGAAATTTTATTCTACTCACAAAACATTGTTTATAAATTGCACTATTGATAAAAGGAAATGTTTTAATACAGGATGGCAAAAACCAACTGCGTTCAACAAAAATGTGAACGAATATACCCTGAGTGGGTTTCCAAGTTCTACAATGGATCGAAGGATGACCTATGCCATATCACATCTATAATCTAGGTTTAAATTAAGTTTCGCAAGAGAGAAAACTATCAAAATGGTCTACAGTGACCCTCAGTTATCTTTAATTACTTATCTAACTTGTCGTAAATTACAGTGGCTGATGTGGCTTGTCAATAACTATATAACAGAAAAATCATCGCGTTTCAGATTTTTACTTCAAGTGGCAAATGTGAACACCATGAGCTTTAATTAACGATCGACACTAGTATTACGCAAAAAGGGGGTGTAACAGATGAGACTTCTGCAGTTCTGAGTGAAGCTTTATGCGCTGTTATGCGGCATCGCGTGTGTTCATTACCTTGTCGGTGTTCGTCAGGGGGCGGCGGGCAGCACAGCTCCGCTCACCCCGCCGTCTCGGAAGCAACTCTCTCCTAACTTCTCCTTACTACAATTTACCGAAGTTGGTTTAAAAAAACTATCTGGCTGTGTTTTCATCTGACCAGTCAGGGTCTCAATGTTAACCTTAAGCTCCGCCTACAAAAATTCTGTCTATCCAATGAGAAACGTTATACTTTTCGTGGTGGGGCAATGTTTTTAAAGTTTGCAACGTAACAGAGACGCGAAAAAGTCTCACGCTAAAACTTGCAGCTGGTGTGGTCCTTTTAGTGTTATCGTAAGATCTATACTGTTCTTCTGGAAGGCTCTATCTTTTAACATGTGTTGGGAGGTGGTCCTGACGTAATAGAGATGCGAAAAAGTCTCACGCTAAAACTTGCGGCTGGGGTGTGGTCCTAGCGGTTAGCTGGTGACGTGGGTGTTCGTCCCTTATCGTAAGGCCTTCCAGCTTAACACGGGTCTGCTCTCGGCTTCTGTTCTCGTTTCTCCCCTCGGAACTGCGTCTGTCTCATGGTGGGAAGGTATGACATGCATTTAGGCATTCTTGTGTTAGTCTGTGGTATTCCATTTGCTAACTCGTTACTCGTATTACTTTGGTTAATTTAATGTCACGATTTATTCGGAGCTATGTGACATACTACTGGATTTGCTTATCATGTCAGGGTTTTCATGGAAGGTGTTGGATTTGCCTGACACCTTACAAACTGACACATACATAATCGACTGTAACGAACTATCTTAATGTCATCAGATATTATGGCGTACAAGCACACGCACAGAAGTGGCAATCGACAATGAGAATAATTTATACTATACCACTGACTGCAGCGCATTTTTCAAGTGAGACTATTTGAAGTAAATGAAAATATTGTAAAATTCATATTTTAGTTACCTACTGCTTCAGAAGTAGAAAAACCACGAGAACAGCAAATAATGTAGCCCTGCATGAATTACGAGACTCGACGTGTCGGCGGCTAAACATCCACGAACGGAATAAATGATCTCTTGTCGAACGTTGCCTGCATAAACACCGAAATATTCATTGACTGGTATGACAACAATTATCCCTAAAGTAAAAAAAAATCAAAACTAAATTGGCAAACAGGGAAAGGTCTTACTTTTACTGGATAATGCACCGGCTGGTGAACAGTTGGAAACAGAAAGTGGAATGCTTCCCGTAACATTTTCATTCCTAATGTGACACCTATGCTACAGTCTATAGATCAAAGTGCTAGTGAAACATTAAACGATTTTATAGACAACAGCTTTTACGTAGATCATTGTATGTTGATGAAGATAACGTAGAAGTCCGTTTGTCATTTCTCAAGCAAATGATTTCATAGGAATGTTAATACAGTGTTGTAGATGCGTGTGATTTAATTGAAAGGAAAACTTTGAACAAAGCTTGGGAGAGAATACTAAAACGGAAGCACAAAAGTTCGATAACCGATATGGATGATTTTGTTTTGGAGAATATAAACGAGCTAAGGAGAAAGGTACTAATATACCAGGAATGTACTACAAATGATATGAAAGATTTGCTCACTTGTGACAGTAATGATAAAGATTTTCGGAACACGTCGTATGAAGACATTGTTGAAAACATATTGCAGGAAAACGAACAGCAGGAAGTGCAAAACGGTGAAGGAGAAGAAAATGTGAATGCAGGAAATGATACAGACAATCTTATGCCGAAGCTTTTCAAGCCCTGGAAATAGCTCTCAGATGATTCGAAAAACAAACAGACTGATAACAAATATTTAAAAAAATTTAGTCCAGTGGCTGCCCTATATGACTTTTGTTAGGCATTTCATGATTAAGGTTGTAGTATTTTAGTAATTTTAAGAAAACATGTATGTACGTACGAAAATATGTCTCTAGTCCCTTAATAAACATTGCTTTTTGCTGATTTTAATAAGTTCAGTTTCTTTTTATTGTTCTAAATAAACACTGTCCCGCAATGTTGCTTGTAATCCCGCACAGGAAGAACTAACAAAAAAGAAAGTCCCGCAAAAGGCCTAATACGTCCCGCATTCCGGTAATTTTCACATTCCACCAATCGCATCTTACTTCAATATGTGACAGGAAGTATCAGTCAGTCTATGAACACACAATCTCTGTGTGACTGTGCGCAATAGCATTTGTTGTGAAGTGCAAATGAGAAAGAAATATACCATAAGAATATTTTAGGTAAGGTAAAAAAGCGCGAGTACAGCTCCCACGAAAAGTTGGCCGAGTAGTCTGTTGCACGTGCCCTGTACCGGGCAGCTGCTGTCGAATAAATTCCACACGGATGTAACATACATTCTTGAAAGCTAATCACAAAGGCCTCCAGCTTCATATACGGTACTTACCTTTAGGGGACACCGCCTTAACGTAGCACTATCCGTGCGGGCGAGAAAGTTTGCGTGCTCAGGATCCGGAGGGCTATGCCGGCGGTACCTTAGCTACCAGAAGGATCACCCAAGCCGGAAAGACCAAAGGGGAGGGAGGAGCCACACAAAGTGTGTTCCACAACGGCCTATCGCTCCCCCTTTCCTATCCCAAAACTGCCCTCACCGTGTCCATTTCCTGTCATTTCCTGTTATATGCATAAGACCTCAAAGGCAGCGACAGCAGAGAAAGAGTCTTTCGGAACGGTGTAGCTGGCGGAAGAGGCACCTTTTCTCTTTGGGTACAAAAAGAGTACAGGTAGCGACTGAACCCCAGAGGGGCGGCTACAGACAGAGTCTGACTCATGATGAGCGGCTGACTTTAGGCTGGGCATCCTGTTGCTTATGTGGAAAGTAACGTGAAACTACCACATTACATTCCCAAGTAGTACATGATATGTCTCTCCATGTGAAAGATTACGGAGTTAAAACTTCCCCTCATTCGGATCTCCGGGAGGGGGAAAACATTGAGAGTGGACGTATTTGAAAGGAAGAAAGGGACAGTGAAGGAAGGAAAGATAAGGATTGGAACATGGAATGTGAGGACACTACTGCAAGCATGAAAGCTAGAGAATGCAAAACAGGAGATGAAAAGGAACAGATTAGATGCCCTTGGTTTGTGTGAAATGAGATGGGGAAAGAATGGGGAGATAGAAAGTGGAGATTATAAGCTCTTTTACTCAGGGGAAATCAAGAGTGGTGAAAACGGAGTAGGAATATTGATAGGGCAAAAGCTGAAAAATTAGGTAATCAAGGTACAATATATTGATGGAAGACTGATGATAATACGACTGGAGGGTAGTTCAGAAGATCTGATGTTAATACAGGTATATATGCCGACCAGCCGGCATAGAGATGAGGAAGTGGAAGAATATTATGAGAAAACACAAGAACTCATCTAGAAAGAAAATAGAAATGCCTGCATTATCATGATGTGGGACTGGAATGCAGTGATGAGTGAAGGAAGTGAGGAAGATACAGCAGGAAAATTTGGATTAGGAATAAGAAATGAGAGAGGTGAACGACTAATTAGCTTCTGTAAGGAAAATTCATTAGCAGTGGGTAACACATTATTTGAACACCACAAAAAGGGACGTTACACATGGATATCAATTTTGAATAGGGAAAGATATCAGTTGGACTACATCCTGGTACAAAAAAGGTTTAAAAGAGGAACTGTTTGAAGAATGCCAAAGCTTATTCAGGAGCGAATATAAATTCAGATCACAACCTAGTAGTGGGAGAAATACAAGTGAAGTTGAAAAAAGTCTGGAGAGGTAAAACAAAAGAAAGACTAAACATAGAAAGACTCAAAAAGATAGGAAAGGCATCAGATTTGGAAAACAAATTTATGGAAAAATGGGAAAGAGGTACTGTTGAAAGTGTTAATGACAAATGGTTCAAAATGAGGGAAGGACTCATGGACTCTGCGCTGTCTGTAGCCACCCCTCTGGGGTTCAGTCGCTACCTGTACTCCTTTTGTACCCAAAGAGAAAAGGTGCCTCTTCCGCCAGCTTGGAATTAGAGTATCCCAAAGTACCAGGAAAGAGTGGATAACAGAAAACATGTTGAAAAAGACGGGAGAGCGGAGAAAGTGGAAAAATGTAGAAACTGAAGAAGGCAAAAAGAGGTACAGGAAACTGGATAATGAATTAAGAAGAAAAACTGAAGAAGCAAGGGAAAAATGGACGAAACAGAAATATGACGAAACAAAGAAAATCGAGAAAGTGGGGAAGTATGAAATGATGTTTAGAGTGGCTAGTGAGATAGTTTGTGAACGTGAAAGAAAGAGGAATATCATGGAAATAGAAAGAGCAGATGGTACTCTAGCAGAAGAACCACAGGAGGTTTTGAACAAATGGCAAGAATATACTGAATGTCTGTATAAGGGGGATGAAATGCAAAGCGAAATTAAGGTTGAAGAGAAGCAAGATGTGCCGGAAGATGGAAAGGGCTTCATCATCTTGGAAGCAGAAGTAGAAAAAGCGCTGAAGGAAATGAAGAATAGGAAGGCATGTGGAATTGATGATTTGCCTGCAGAACTGTTGAAGAGTCTGGGAAACAAGGCAAGAAAAGAAATAGTCTACCTCTGTAATGAGATATATGACAAAGGGGAATGACCTGAGGACTTCCATGCAACAGTTATGATACCAATAGAGAAAAAGAGAAAAACTAAAAAATGTGAAGAGCGTAGGATCATCAGTCTAATTTCTCATACAGCTAAAGTGTTGCAGCGAGTGCTGAATAGAAGGCAAGCTGGATAGAGGGATTGCAGAGGAGCAGTTCGGATTTAGAAGAGGAAAAGGAACAAGAGATACTATTGGCCTGTTACGAACTATAGGGGAAAGATATATGGACAGGGGTAGAGAAATCTTTGCTGTTTTTATAGATTTAGAAAAGGCTTTTGACAGAGTTCAGTGGAACAAGCTGATGGATATTTTGAAGGGGAAAGGAATGGTTTGGAAAGAGAGACGACTGATACAGAATCTATATTTACACCAGAAAGTAAGGATAAGGAACTGGAAATGAAATGTCGGAAGGAAGCAACATTGGACGAGGTGTTAGACAAGGTTGTCGCATTTCCATACTGTCTTTAACGCATACCTTAAAGAGATTATTGAGAAAGGCTTAGATGGGAAAAGCGGAATATGTGTTGTTGGAAAGAGAATAGAATGTATAAGATTTGCTGATGACGTGGTATTAGTGGCAGAAAGTGAGCGGACAGTGAATAACGTTCTGAAAGATCTAAATGAAGCTTATGTGGAATATGGGATGCAAATAAACACAGCAAAAACAAAGAGTATGGTCATCAGTACAAGACGCAGACTATCTAATATTAAAATAGGACAATCTGCCATTACCTACGTAAGTACATTTAAATATCTTGGAAGCACAATGACTGAAGACTTGAGATGTGACCAGGAGGTGCAAACTCGAATTGCCATAGCGAAGGAGGTATTCAACAGAAAGAGGAGACTCTTATGTGGCAAATTAGATAAAGGTCTAAGGAAAAGTCTTGGCAAATGTTTTGTCTGGAGTGTGGCACTATATGGGGCAGAAAAGTGGACGCTGAGACAAGAGGATGAGAAAAGGTTAGAAGCATTTGAGATGTGGATATGGAGGAGAATGGAGAGAATAAGCTGGATGGAAATAGTGGGTAATGAAAGAATATTGGACAGCATTGGTGAGAGAAGATGTCTGCTGAAGGTTGTAAGAGAAAGGAAAAAGAACTGGTTGGGACATTCATTGAGAAGGGAGTATGCTTGCTGGCAGATGCTTTGGAAGGTCTGGTTTGTGGGAGAAGACTGAAAGGAAGAAGGAGATACAAGATGATAGACGACATAAAGGGAAGAGGAAATTATGCAGACCTGAAGAGGATGGCAGAAGACCGGACAGCCTGGAAAAATACCATGTGAAAACCTGCCTTTCGGCAGTATACTAATGATGATGATGTAACGAAGCACAGTTAGCACAAGAAAAATAGCGACCACTGTTAGATCACTGAGGTTGGCAGCGATCTGAAAAACAGGCCATTCGACACGAAGCGATTGTTTGTGGTTTAAATTAGCCCGCGCGGTGACACGTCATTCTTAACTCGTCTGTCTCGCCCAGTTTCGTGGAGTAAGCTGCTTGTTTTTCATAGCAATGTCGCCGACTGCGAAAAAGCGGAATTGTAAATTCACACAAGACTTGTAAAACGAATCCTATTTTTTACAGGATCCCCTTCTGAAGGGGATGTTTTCCGTCGCTCACGGCAGCAAACACGGTATACAATGGCGTTTAACATCTGACGCACATTAAAAAAATGAACCGCTGCAAGTACATCATCATCGCCGTCGTCTTATTTCCGCCAAGAAAAATACGGAGATGAAGAATTTTCAAGGGCCGAAGGTTGTGGCTCTTCCACATGGTAAGTCACAATCAAGTTTTAGAGCCCTGGAATGCATTTAAAAATTAATGCAAAAAGTATTTGAAGAGGCAACTGTAGAGAGTGTGTCTGTGCCGTATTCTTTAGATAGCCTGAAGACATATCTTAATGATATCCCTTTATCTGTGCATGTACAGATGTTTCAACATAAAGACGTCAAATATTTCTAATAATAGTGCGGTACTTTCATCCTACAACTGGAATTAACGTCAAAATATTGGGTACTCTGAATTTATCTGGCGAAAGTGTAATCATTATACACTACTGGCCATTAAAATTGCTACACCACGAAGATGACGTGCTACAGACGCGAAATTTAACCGACAGGAAGAAGATGCCGTGATATGCAAATGATTAGCTTTTCAGAGCAGTCACACAAGGTTGGCGCCGGTGGCGACACCTACAACGTGCTGACATGAGGAAAGTTTCCAACCGATTTCTCATACACAAAGAGCAGTTGACCGACGTTGCCTGGTGAAACGTTGTTGTGATGCCCCGTGTAAGGAGGAGAAATGCGTACCATCACGTTTCCGACTTTGATTAAGATCGGATTGTAGCCTATCGCGATTGCGGTTTATCGTATCGCGACATTGCTGCTCGCGTTGGTCGAGATCCAATGATTGTAAGCAGAATATGGAAACTGTGGGTTCAGGAGGGTAATACGGAACGCCGTGCTGGATCCCAACGCCCTTGTATCATTAGCAGTCGAGATGACAGGTATCTTATCCATCTTATCCGCATGGCTAGAACGGATCGTGCAGCCACGTCAACACATGGGGACGTTTGCAAGACAACAACCACCTGCGCGAACAGTTCGACAACGTTTGCAGGAGCATGGACTATCAGCTCGGAGACCATGGCTGCGTTTACGCTTGACGCTGCATCACAGGCAGGAGCGCCTGCGATGGTGTACTCAACGACGAACCTGGGAGCACGAATGGCAAAACGTCAGTTTTTCGGATGAATCCAGGTTCTGTTTACAGCAACATGATCGTCGCATCCGTGTTTAGCGACATCGCGGTGAACGCACACTGGAAGCGTGTATTCGCCATCGCCATACTGGCGTATCACCCGGCGTGATGGTATAGGTTGCCATTGGTTACACGTCTCGGTCACCTCTTGTTTGCATTGACGGCACTTTGAACAGTGGACGTTACATTTCAGATGTGTTACGACCCGTGGCTCTACCCTTCATTCGATCCCTGCGAAACCCTACGTTTCAGCAGGATAATGCACGACCGCATGTTGCAAGTCCTGTACGGGCCTTTCTGGATCCAGGAAATGTTCGACTGCTGCCCAGGCCAGCACATTCTCTAGATCTCTCACCAATTGAAAACGTCTGGTCAATGGTGGACGAGCAACTGGCTCGTCACAATACGCCAGTCACTACTCATGATGAACTGTGGTATCGTGTTGAAGCTGCATGGGCAGTTGTACCTGTACACGCCATCCAAGCTGTTGGACTCAATGCCCAGGCGTATCAAGGCCTTTATTACGGCCAGAGGCGGTTGTTCTGGGTACTGATTTCTCAGGATCTATGCACCCAAATTGCGCGAAAATATAATCACATGTCAGCTCTAGCATAATATATTTGTCCAATGAATACCCGTTTTCATCTGCATTTCTTCTTGGTGTAGCAATTTTAATGGCCAGTAGTGTATATGATACGTTACTTGTCGTTGTTGAGAAGAACGACCATAAAGAGAAAGTGATTGCAATTTCTGTTTGTAATGCCAGTACAAATTTTTATGGAGTTAATCGTGAAGGACAATGTAACGTCTTCTTCACACTTGAAGAGCGCTTATGAAGAAAATTAGTTGGTGTGGGGTCTACAGCATACACTGCACACAACGCTGTACATAAATCAGCAGATTATTTACCAGTGGACGACGAGTATATTGTAACCAAGATTATTGGTGCTTTTGTATTATATAAACTGACGATCCAAAACATTATGACCACCTGCTAAATAGCACGTTGGGCCATCGTTGTAACGCAATATGTCACCGATTCTGCGTATCACCGACTCTACAGTTCGTTGGTAGATTTGTGCAGCTATGTGGTACCAGGTGTCTACGCATAGGCCATGTAAGTCCCGTAAATAAGTGGCCGCTGCTTTGTGTACACGGTGACGGCGCTCGATAGCGAACCAGATGGAAGCCATCGGATTCGCATCAGGCGAGTTTGGTGGCCAAGACATTAACGTGATTTCATATCATGCTCCTCGAAGCACTGTAGTACGATCCTGGCTTCAAGACTCTGAAAGATGGCATCGTCGTCAGGAAGAAATCAAGCATGAAGGGACGCAAGTGGTTCGCAGCTGACCTGATGGCTTTGAGAACTACCACACGTCAAAGACAAGCGCAGGAGAATGTCTGCTATAGCATAATACTGCTCCCACCAGCCTGCGTCCGTGGCGCGGTGCTCGTTTCGAATAGCCGTTCACATGGATGACGGCATTTGTGGAGGCGACCATCGACCTGGCGTTGCCCCCCTTCTAACAGCCGTGTACCGCAAGTCTCTAGAGGAACGGAAGGTTCCAAATGATTGGAAAAGAGCACAGGTAGTCCCAGTCTTCAAGAAGGGTCGTCGAGCAGATGCGCAAAACTATAGACCTATATCTCTGACGTCGATCTGTTGTAGAATTTTAGAACATGTTTTTTGCTCGAGTGTCATGTCGTTTTTGGAAACCCAGAATCTACTATGTAGGAATCAACATGGATTCCGGAAACAGCGATCGTGTGAGACCCAACTCGCTTTATTTGTTCATGAGACTCAGAAAATATTAGAGACAGGCTCCCAGGTAGATGCTATTTTTCTTGACTTCCGGAAGGCGTTCGATACAGTTCCGCACTGTCGTCTGATAAACAAAGTAAGAACCTACGGAATATCAGACCAGCTGTGTGACTGGATTGAAGAGTTTTTAGCAAACAGAACACAGCATGTTGTTATCAATGGAGAGACGTCTACAGACGTTAAAGTAACCTCTAGCGTGCCACAGGGGAGTGTTATGGGACCATTGCTTTGACAATATATATAAATGACCTAGTAGATAGTGTCGGAAGTTCCATGCCGCTTTTCGCGGATGATGCTGTAGTATACAGAGAAGATGCAGCATTAGAAAATTGTAGCGAAATGCAGGAAGATCTGCAGCGGATATTCCCGGGTTCGATTCTTGGCGGGGTCAGGGATTTTCTCTGCCTCGTGATGGCTGGGTGTTGTGTGCTGTCCTTAGGTTAGTTAGGTTTAAGTAGTTCTGAGTTCTAGGGGACTGATGACCATAGATGTTAAGTCCCATAGTGCTCAGAGCCATTTGAACCATTTTTTGCAGCGGATAGGCACTTGGTGCAGGGAGTGGCAACTGACCCTTAACATAGACAAATGTAATGTATTGCGAATACATAGAAAGAAGGATCCTTTATTGTATGATTATATGATAGCGGAACAAACACTGGTAGCAGTTGCTTCTGTAAAATACCTGGGAGTATGCGTGCGGAACGATTTGAAGTGGAGTGATCATATAAAATTAATTGTTGGTAAGGCGGGTACCAGGTTGAGATTCATTGGGAGAGTCCTTAGAAAATGTAGTCCATCAACAAAGGAGGTGGCTCACAAAACACTCGTTCGACCTATACTTGAGTATTGCTCATCAGTGTGGGATCCGTACCAGATCGGGTTGACGGAGGAGATAGAGAAGATCCAAAGAAGAGCGGCGCGTTTCGTCACAGAGTTATTTGGTAACCGTGATAGCGTTACGGAGATGTTTAACAAACTCAAGTGGCAGACTCTGCAAGAGAGGCGCTCTGCATCGCGGTGTATCTTGCTCGCCAGGTTTCGAGAGGATGCGTTTCTGGATGAGGTATCGAATATATTGCTTCCCCCTACTTATACCTCCCGAGGAGATCACGAATGTAAAATTAGAGAGATTAGAGCGCGCACGGAGGCTTTCAGACAGTCGTTCTTCCCGCGAACCATACGCGACTGGAACAGGAAAGGGAGGTAATGACAATGGCACGTAAAGTGCCCTCCGCCACACACCGTTGGGTGGCTTGCGGAGTATAAATGTAGATGTAGATGCAAAACCGTGATTCATTTGACGAGCCGACACGTTTCCAGTGATACACGCTTCAATCTCGATGATCCGGGCCCACTACAATCGTAACTGACGATGTCGTTGGACCAACATGTGGACAAGCAAGGGTCGTCCGCTGCGGAGCCCCTTGTTCAACAATGTGCGCTGTATGGTGCGCCCACCGGCATTGTGCTCTTTCGCCAGAGGCGCCATCTACCCTACTTTAAAGAGCAGACAAGCCTTCAAACCCCACGTTCTGTGAAGAGTCGTGGACGCCCAACCACTTGACGTGTAGTGGTAGTTTAACTGCCCTTCTACCACTTTTCCGTAGATACTCAAGACGGCAGCACGTGAATATTCGACCAGCTTCGCCGTTTCGAGATACTCGTTCGCAGGCTCTGCGTAATAATAATCTGCCCTTTGGCAAAGTTGCTTATCTCAGTGGATTTCTCCGTTTGCAGCACGTATCTTCGCTAGGGTAATCCCTCAGCCGGCTCTGCGTGGCTTACATGCTTTTCTTTCTGCGTCACGTGCTCGCAAGGCCACCAGGAGGCATCTAGCCTTGCAGAGGGCAGTGGTCACAATGTTTTGGCTTATCATTGTGCATAGCGCGTGCAGAAGCTCTCAAAGATTTTTGCGAAGAGGCAGAGATCCAGTACAAAAGAATTTTGGGATACAGCAAAACAAGATGGCTTGCACTTTTCCTGCAGTTGAGAGAATCTTGCAAATGTATGTAGCATTGAAAGCTTACCTTTTACGGCAAGAAAAATGTCCAGCTGCACTATAAGCCTAAAATTCGTACTTGTTCGAGCTGGCTTATTTAACGATTCCATGAAAACGATGGAAGGAGACAAAATAAGATGTATGGAAGTTCCTCACTTGTTTTTGGACCTGCAACAACTACACAAACAGTAACTTCTACCACAGCTGCATCCAGTATCTACGGAAATACATCCATCAGTACGGTGAATTCGGAACATATAACTGGACTGAGCAAAAACAATGCCTGAAATGGGTTGACGTAGATCAGACTTACCAAATGCTGACGGTGCAAATACCTACGACAGCAATGACATTAGCAGACGGGAACTTATTCGACGAAGTCTGCTACGTCTCGGATTAGGTGGATCACGATGTACTCAAGAGACGGGAGGAGATGAAGAGCAGTACGGAGCAACGGCGGTTAGAGGTCTTCATTAAGCTTAATGAGGGGCAAATACCACATAAAAACTGTCTGACTATTATCGAGTGCCTACTCTGCTTATCAGGGACGAACGCACATACCGAACGAGTATTTTCGTTGATGAATGCCATGTGGACACTGGAAAAATCGTCACATAAAGTCGAAACGCTATGTGCAATGCTCATCGTAAAATTTAGTATTGGATCTTGTGAAAATGTTTTTTGAAATTATAAATCAAAACGCAGAATTAATCAAACAATGTCACTCAAGTCAGAAGCATGAATTTAAAAAGAAATGAACACATCAGTCAAAATTTTATTGTAGTCCTTATTACATGTGGCGCAATGAAAGTTACTTCATGTGTTTCCTAAAAAAGATATTCAACAGTTCCTCAGCGTTCACAGTTAATGGAATATCTCGATGGATGAGCATCAGTGCCAGTCCATTTAAATGATCTTCTGTCGTCGTGCTGCAAAGACATGTCTTCAGATAGACTATGGTTGAGAAAGATCTCCTCCCTTCCACTGGAGGTTCGAGTCCTCCTTCGGGCATGGGTTTATGTTAGCATAAGTTAGTTTAACTTAGTTTAAGTAGTGTGTAAGACTAGGGACCGATGACCTCAGCAGTTTGGTTCATTAGGAATTCACACACATTTGAACATTTGAGAAAGATCTCTCCGCAGTGTTTCAGGAAATGTGCACAACAATTGAAACAAGACTCTGATATTTGGTAGCGCCTCTACTGGAGATTTTTGCATATTTTCGTCCGCTTGTTGCCAGATTTGTAGATCTCCCTTCAAAGCTCCAAAGCAACAGAGATCATATTTGAATGCTGCAGCACTTTCCAAAACATGCTCTATATCTTTGTCACTTAAGTTCAGCGACAGCAATTTATGTAGGTGTCGGATTCTTTGTAGGTGAGTTGTAGGGAATCTTCATGACATTTAGTTTAACAAATGAGCGAGAAAAGCTATGGTTATAGTCCTCTGCTGAGTGTGTCTGAAAATTAGGTTTGTTCGTTTGACAGTTTGCTAGCCTGATGACTGATTTCTGTGCCAGTCTCATCTGTTAGACTTTCGGCTCTATTGAAAATTATTTTAAACGCATCCGTGTTAATTTTGCGGTGCTAGTGAAGGCTTTTTGTGGTTGTGCCGAAAGTATATTAATTTCGAAGGTCTGTAACGATCGAGATTAAGAAAGAATGTCAGCGAGGATGACAAAGCTTGCAATGAATTCCGACGAGATAATAACTTGGAGCAGCAAACTGCAGGTGTATCACCCAATTTTTGCAAAATTAAAGGGAGACATGGGAAAACGTCTAAAAATGTCAAAATCTTATCATGTCTTTCCACCCATCTTGTCTCACACATTTTTGTTAGTACCTTTTGTTTTTCCATGGGCATATGAGTTTGAATTTCTTCTTTGAAAAGATACGTTCTTCCATCTGATTCACGGAGAAAGGTTGCCGGGCCTGAAATTCCTTCCGCATCATATCTTATGCTATGTACGAACCATGCAGTACTGACGTCTAAGTTAAGTCTGTGGGTTGCAAGATCAGTTTAAAATGATAAAGACTGAATATTGGAAGTTTACACTGAATCCTCCATCACGTGCTTGACCCTGCCACAGTGAAATGTCTATGATCAGGTGTTCTAATTCCTGCAGTATATTGCGAGACATGTTTTCAGCAGTACGATCCACAGTCTGGACAAACTTGAGGAAATCTTCTTTGATTTCATTCGTATTCACTTCGAAATAGCGGATACAAACGGATGATTGCTCACTAATAAAAAGATCTGTAGCCTCAGCAGCTATAACAAAAAATATTTTGGCTACCATTTTGTCTGTTATTAATAGCTCATACCTCTCAGTTAACTCGTTTTGCGTCGATCTGCTACTTGGGAATAATTTTTAGCACACGTTTTCACATGATCGAGTAGTATCTCATCTCCAGCATCTATTCGAAACTTCAAAAAAGCTGTGAAATTTCTCAGGGATCTTTCCGATTGTAAATCTCCATCATCCGTGTGTCCTCTTAATGGAATGCTTTTCATTCCATATAATATTTGCTGCTTGATTCACTATTATTTGATCATCATTACCTCTGCCTACTGATTTAATTATTTGTAAGTTCATCTGTGAAACGATTACACAGAGACAGAGCTACTTTATCATTTGTAATATTGTTAGCATATGGATTAGTTGCCAACACCCTCGCCACAGTGGTAACTCGGGTTCCGGTCCGGATCACCGAAGTTAAGCACGGTCGGGCTTGGCTAGCACTTGGATGGGTCACCGTCCGGGATTGCCGAGTGCTGTTGGCAAGCGGGGTGCACCCAGCGTTTGTGAGGCCAAGTGAGGAGCTACTTGACTGAGAAGTTGCGGCACCGGTCACGAAAACTGACAACGGCCGGGAGAGCAGCGTCCTGATCACATATCCTTCTGGATCCGGTGACGCCTAAGGGCTGAGGATGACATGGCGGTCGGTCGGTACCATTGGGCCTTCGATACCTGTTCGGACGTTGTTGTTGTTGTTGTTGTTGTTGTTATGTATTACTCACTGAACATTTCAACAACAAATGAAGTGCTATATTATGACTGAAAACTCTGTTTCCTGATAACAAAGGCTGAAGACGACACAAGGTACAATCTGCCAACAAGAGGACTTTGGCGAAATGTCAGGTTGCAAGTCTACTGACTGTAAGAAGCCTGACGATGATGGAAAGTCGGCACGTGTAGCTTCAAATAAAGTTGTTTATAGTAACTAGTAACAATACCATTTCCTACTATATAGGAAAATATTGCAAAGAGATATAATGTTTACCGAAAATACCTGAATGTGTGAGCCTGATTACAGCACTAAAAAATTTACAATTTACAAGTTTTTCAAAAAGTAAAAGGTTTAACTTTACCTGCATAGCGAGTAAAACCCAAACACTTGCTCACTTACCTGCTATACAATCACGAAACGATAAACTACGTCATATTTTATTGTAATTTTGTCGTAAATTCTGACAAGAAACGAACAAGTAGCAAAGAAATGAAGGCGTAACACAAGAAGTTACACTTACATTCCATTAATTCCAGGCTTTTTGCATTTTTTGAACTCTTAATTACGTGCTGCCCGTAAGTAAAAATTGTGATTATACCGAGTTCTCTCTCTCTCTCTCTCTCTCTCTCTCCCTCTCCCTCCCCTTTTTTTCCTCAGACTGTCTGGGGGTGGAAGGGCACGCGCCCCCGTGATCCTGGACGCCTGCCCCGCCCCCTCCCCCTTTCCTGAATCCGCCATTGATACTTGGTAACTGGCTGCAGAGGAGTCACTAGAAGCCGAGCACCGCAAAATTAGAGAAGGGTGTGAGAGAAATCTTATATAACGACTTGTACAGCAGACATGTTCTCTATCGGCGTGAAGAGCATCCTCATCCTCATGCTTAGGTGGCAAAAAACAGCAGGCTCTAAACTGACGTCAACCATTGTACACTGTTCAAGGATTATTGTAATTCTGAACCTATATGTTAAATATTCAAAAGGGTACATAAAACTCAGCTAGGTAATAAGTAAGTATCAATTTTCAACGTCACCTTTATCCACTTGTTCTACATTCCTGATTCTCCTCACTTGGATTTAATGTCCTCTTAAGAAATCTATGTTATGGAAGTACTGTAGGAAAGGTATATACTCGTCTCAGTCCCAAGGCCTGATTACTGACAGTACTCAATCTTTTTCAGTTCTATATGATGTGCTTGTCAGGGAGATTTTTCCTTTGTAGTTAACGTAGATTGGTACTGCTAGCATCCTTTCCCTTTTTTCTTTTTTATGGTTTTGAAGTTGCGTTATTTTATGTGTTTACTGATTTTCTGTATCCAAACGCAACATATATAACAAATGGAAGATATGTATGAATATTTATAATCCTACCTGAAAATGTATGATGTTGTAATTTTGTGTAATGTTAATATAATTTTTGTGCAATTATGTAAATTAGGGATTTCCAAAGTGGTCGATGTCTACCCCTTGGGGTCGATATCGGTTTCCTAGGCGTAGGAAATCGATATCGACATAAACGAAAACTGATTTTGGGGGTCGACGAGGTCTAAAAATCGACCCCTATCAAATTAACACAAGTTCTTATTTAAAACTTTCAAGATAGGTAGATACTGTATTGTTTATGTTGTGTTACGTATACTAAGAATAATTAATATTTTTGTAGGAAATAGCATTGTTGTAGTAATGTAAAGTCTCAAGTTCGTACAAGATGAAAAACTCGGCAAGTCTGTGTGGACAAGTTTGTGCAAGATAATGAGTTCGATCGTACGTCTTTGTACGTTTTGAAATTCGTTGGAGCTTGAACGATAATAAACTCATATAAGTACTCATTTATTCCAAGAGATTACACAGTTATTACATAGCTAAATTAAGTGAAGTAAAGTGACTGAAAAAGTGGTAAACACAACATACAACATATTTTAAATAGGTAGGTATAAAAGTATTTGTAAAAATTACTTACACTTAAGTTGTTAAGTAGGTAGGTACCTAAACTTTGAAGTGTTCAGTTTGCTTTGGTTTTCGTTCTTATGCTTATAGGTACCTACTTACCTATTACGAATTTTCTCAGCTATGTGAGGAAAACGACAAAGTCTTTACTCGATTACTTCTGCACACTGAAGTTCGCTGGCTATCAAGAGGCTCTTGCTTAGAAAGATTTTCAGCCATTTTTGAATCTGTGTTGGAGTTATTACAAGAAAAAGATACGAATTTGAAAGAAAATCTGAACAATTGTAAAACAGATATTTATTACTTACTGATATCTTTGGAATGTTCAACAAAGTTAACTTGCAACTGCAGGGTGACGATCTTAACTTGATTAAAACAAAATCAATAATATCGGCCTTCGTGGGTAAACTAATCCTTTATAAACAAAATTTAGGCAGAAAAGAATATTCGCAGTTTACGAATTTCTCAAAATTACCAGAAATGCTTCAAGATGATGACATTTTATTATATGTCACTCACTTGGACGCATTACACAAGGATTTTATGGAGAGGTTTGAGGATCTTTTAAATTTACTAATTCCTCAATGGATAACAAATCCGTACAATACCACAGCCATAGAAGAAGCCAATGTGATAATGCAAGAAGAGTTGATTACCATCAGCACAGACAAAGAGCTTAAGCAGAAGTTCAGCCAAGGCTATCAGAAGTTCTGGTTGCAACGCAACATTGAAACACAGTATCCTACATTGTGGAACATTGCTGAAAAATACCTTATCGCTTTTCCATCATCATACCTAGTTGACAAAAGCTTCAGTGTGGTAACAAACATTTTGACGAAGCAAAGAAATCGTTTGAAAATCAACGAACGTTCTGATTTAAGGCTGCATCTCACCAATATTGAACCGGATGTAGCTACACTCCTGGAAATGGAAAAAAGAACACATTGACACCGGTGTCTCAAACCCACCATACTTGCTCCGGACACTGCGAGAGGGCTGTACAAGCAATGATCACACGCACGGCACAGCGGACACACCAGGAACCGCGGTGTTGGCCGTCGAATGGCGCTAGCTGCGCAGCATTTGTGCACCGCCGCCGTCAGTGTCAGCCAGTTTGCCGTGGCATACGGAGCTCCATCGCAGTCTTTAACACTGGTAGCATGCCGCGACAGCGTGGACGTGAACCGTATGTGCAGTTGACGGACTTTGAGCGAGGGCGTATAGTGGGCATGCGGGAGGCCGGGTGGACGTACCGCCGAATTGCTCAACACGTGGGGCGTGAGGTCTCCACAGTACATCGATGTTGTCGCCAGTGGTCGGCGGAAGGTGCACGTGCCCGTCGACCTGTGACCGGACCGCAGCGACGCACGGATGCACGCAAAGACCGTAGGATCCTACGCAGTGCCGTAGGGGACCGCACCGCCACTTCCCATCAAATTAGGGACACTGTTGCTCCTGGGGTATCGGCGAGGACCATTCGCAACCGTCTCCATGAAGCTGGGCTACGGTCCCGCACACCGTTAGGCCGTCTTCCGCTCACGCCCCAACATCGTGCAGCCCGCCTCCAGTGGTGTCGCGACAGGCGTGAATGGAGGGACGAATGGAGGCGTGTCGTCTTCAGCGATGAGAGTCGCTTCTGCCTTGGTGCCAATGATGGTCGTATGCGTGTTTGGCGCCGTGCAGGTGAGCGCCACAATCAGGACTGCATACGACCGAGGCACACAGGGCCAACACCCGGCATCATGGTGTGGGGAGCGATCTCCTACACTGGCCGTACACCACTGGTGATCGTCGAGGGGACACTGAATAGTGCACGGTACATCCAAACCGTCATCGAACCCATCGTTCTACCATTCCTAGACCGGCAAGGGAACTTGCTGTTCCAACAGGACAATGCACGTCCGCATGTATCCCGTGCCACCCATCGTGCTCTAGAAGGTGTAAGTCAACTACCCTGGCCAGCAAGATCTCCGGATCTGTCCCCCATTGAGCATGTTTGGGACTGGATGAAGCGTCGTCTCACGCGGTCTGCACGTCCAGCACGAACGCTGGTCCAACTGAGGCGCCAGGTGGAAATGGCATGGCAAGCCGTTCCACAGGACTACATCCAGCATCTCTACGATCGTCTCCATGGGAGAATAGCAGCCTGCATTGCTGCGAAAGGTGGATATACACTGTACTAGTGCCGACATTGTGCATGCTCTGTTGCCTGTGTCTATGTGCCTGTGGTTCTGTCAGTGTGATCATGTGATGTATCTGACCCCAGGAATGTGTCAATAAAGTTTCCCCTTCCTGGGACAATGAATTCACGGTGTTCTTATTTCAATTTCCAGGAGTGTACATTGGTAGATAGTCACCAGGTTCATCCATCACACTGAATGTTTTATTTTCTCTTTGCGATTTAATACTTTTTTAAATATAATTTCCTACCTACTTAAGATTCTTTAAGTACTTAATTTGTAATAATCATTATAAATTAAACTTGATATTTACTGAATTGTATGTCTTTTTATTTTGTTAAATTTTGATGAGAAAATGAGGTCAACTTTACTCACTTAACCAAGTGCAAAGTTTTCCAATTGGTACCTTAGTACCTAGGTATTTTGTATCAATAGGAAAAAACTAAAGATAGGCCCCCTTATTCATAATAGTCTGCTAACTTAAAGCATTGCTAATTCTCACTCTGTCTTCTTCTATTGACCTAAGTCAGAATGAAAAATAACACTCTGTAGCAGCTGTTTTAAGTTAATGGACCATTATGAATGAGGGGGTTGATCTTAAAAGTAGGTAATTTGGCCATGGGGGTCTGAGGTAACAGTTCATTTTGGAAAAGGGGTCACTTGTCCAAAATAGTTTGGGGATCCATGATGTAAATGAAGTTTTATATCCATTAGGACAAAATTTATTTCCCTGTAATTAACATTTGATACTAGAGTGAAAGGTGATCCGATTTTTTGGATGGAGATGCGTTAACTAAAGTACGGTTCCTGTAATTATGGGAGGAAGAACTATTGAATCAAGTTTCGGACGATGGTGTCAGGTACAGTTATGAAAAGAAGTGAAAGTGAAGCCGTTCTTGAAGCTTATCAGATTCAGTGAAGAGTTCTGTCAAAGACAAAGTTGTGGTGTCTTGGCAGAATGCACTGGTGAGCTTGTAATTGATCATCCAGTATCTGAAGTATTCAGAGGCGGTGAAGACGGCTCAAGAAGAGAAGATGCTGATCGATTGATGGAGGAAGGAAAAGTGGAATTAATTTTTTTTGTGAAAATTTTAGAGACAGGAAGAGAAGAGAGTAAGAATCGAAAAACGTTTAACGGCGAACGGCAGTTGCGGCGCTGTTTTGAAGAACTGAGCAACTAACTGGACTCTTATCAATTGAAGAAGTAAAGTCTGTAAATGAATCCTCCATCATGTTATGGAACCTTATTTGCAGAGGTCCGTCTTAATAAATGGTTCAAATGGCTCTGAGCACTATGGGACTTAGCATCTGAGGTCATCAGTCCCCTATAACTTAGATCTACTTAAACCTAATTAGCCTAAGGACATCATACACATCCATGCCCGAGACAGGATTCGAACCTGAAAAGGCCTAGAACCGCTCGGCCACAGCGGCCTGCTAATCACATAAATTTTACATGTCACAATTACCGGTTTCGGCTGCTGCTATCTTCCGATTTGTTACAAACAGAAAAACAGTGATGTCCCAGCTAAATTCAGTTAGTTGAAACAAAATCTATAAGAGGCCTTGTGGTAAATACGAATAATAAAAATGTTAACATGATTAAAACCACGCATACCAGCCATGTACACTATAAAAATATTCTGATAGAGTTATCAACGTCAAAATCTGTACGTTTAAGTACGTAGTAAGTGCTGGTGATGGACCGGATGCGTACAGATTTTATGCAGGTAACTGAGGACAGTACAGGGCATTATAGCTAGGGTACATGATTAACTAGCATTGTAAAATCAATGGTTAAAACGCTGTTTGCGTAGTCACTAAGTAAAATAACTTCATACGACAAAATAAGACTCCGACAATAAAGAACAACTGACATATAATATGTAGGCATAAAATCCATACTTTAAATCCATATAAGACGCCGTAAGAGTAACAATAGAAAGCTCCTAGTCTGGGAAAGTAAATATCACATAATTGTGTAAAAGCCGGAATAAAAAGTTTAAAAGCAGCATCACATCTATAAATTGACGAATTATAAGAAGTTTTTGTTTTCCTGTGGCGGAGCTTGCGGCAGAAGGTCCAGTCTCCTCGTTGCTGATGGCTGGCGCACACGACCGCACGCCAAGCTACTGCTCAAACTAGTAGTTCTCTGAATACATCAAAATAAGCATTCAGGTTAAACTCATTCTGTTCATTCAGCAGTAATCCCGGTTGCCGTCTTCTGTGTACGTAAATTTCCATTTCTTCCAGTAGATTCTATAATTGTTCTTTTGCTGTCTTATGCAACACTTTTATATTATCCTCTACATTGCCTGCCAACTGCTTCTCTTGATCGAAATGTGTTCCGAATACCCTCTTATATCGGCTACATGTATGCTCTCTAAACGAGTCTTGAAATTCCTTCCCGTCTGACCGACGGAATCTTGGTAGCTGATCTTATAGGCACCAGATTCTAAACATCTGTTGCCGTTGTTGCCAACTTTGTGGCGTAGCTTACAACCAACTGTCACTTCCGTTTGAAATCCAGTTTTTACTTTCGTTGTTCTGAAGGCTTGCGCAGTTCTTCGGAAAACTCACTATTGTATGACACAGCAACAAACTTGTTGCACTCTGGATCTATTGTATTCTTTTGTCAAGTAGTTTTGAATTTAGTTTGTCCTGTAAGTTCATTACATAACAGTCCTTATATCCGTTTGCCCTGACTACTTGTTTAATCACATTTGCTTCTTACGCTTCGTTGTTATGGATGAGTGGTAGTTCCAGCATCCTGTTGAACATGGTTCTAAAATAGTGCCATTTATGCTTCTTAGGGTGACAGGATTTCGAATTTATAATCGTGTCAGTAACACCTCCTTTAGTTAAGCTAAGACTTAAAAAACTTATACTTCCCCCTTCTTCCGGTTACACTGTGAACTTGATTACTTCGTGCATTCCACTAATTCTTTCTGCTGCCTCACGTATTTCATCTTCGTCCCTTTGTAAAGTCAGTAGTAGATGTCGTTTACATCTGTGGTACAATTTTTGCCGCGCGGTCGTGGGCGCCTTGTCATGGTTTGCGCCTCCCCCCCCCCCCTCCCCCGTCGGAGGTTCGAGTCCTCCCATGGGCATGGATGTGTGTGGTGTTGTCCTTAGCGTAAGTTAGTTTAGGTTAGATTACGTAGTGCGTGAGCTTAGGGACCGATGACCTAAGCAGTTTGGCCCCATAAGCCCTTACCACAAATTTCCAAAAGAGATGGTAGACATAAGATTAGCATATATAGGAAGGCGACTGCTGCTGACACGATCATAAATACTAAATCCTTTCACCATAAGATGCATAAAAAATGGCTCTGAGCACTATGGGACTTAACATCTGAGGTCATCAGTCCCATAGAACCTAGATCTACTTAAACCTAACTGACCTAAGGACATCACATACATCCATGTCCGAGGCAGGATTCGAACCTGCGACCGTAGCGGTCGCACGGTTCCAGACTGAAGCGCCTAGAACCGCTCGGCCACCACGGCCGGCTAAGATGCATAAATGGGCATACTTTAAAGCCGTGATCAACAGGATGCTGAAACTACCACTCACCCAAAACAATGAGGTGTGAGAATGAAACGTGATTAAATAAGTAGCCAGGGCAAGCGGGTATAAGGACTGTGATGTCATGAACTTATACAAAAAACTTAAGAATACATGAGAAAAATAATGCAATAGATCCAGACTGGAACAAGTTTGGTGCTGTGTCACGCAATGATGCATTTTCCGACAAAACTGTGCAAGCCTTCAGATCAACGAAAGTAAAAACTGAATTTCAAACGAAAGTTACAGTTGGGGTGTTCAAAAGTCTCTCCGCAGTGCCGTAGGCCGCAGTGAATATGCCGAAATGAAACTGAGGCAAATACAACTTATTAATTAATTGAATATTCATTTCTACTTACAAATTTTCATATTAAATGTTGAAAGTGTCCCCACTATTGTTGAATACACAATTCAATTCGTCTAATGATGTTTCCAAACACAAGCTGTAACATTTTTTCGGTAACAGAAGCCGTGAAAGTGGATACTGCAGTTTTCAATTCATCGATGGATTTTGGACGGTTTTTATAAGCAGCTGCTTTCGTTGCACCCCAGAAGAAAAAGTCAAGTGGTGATAGGTCAGGCGATCGTCGAGGCCTAAGTCCCTCCAGGCAGGCGAACAATCATACGGCACTGAGGAGAGACTTTTTGAACACCACGTAGGTTACGGTGTGAAGTTGGCAATAATAGCAACAAATATTTAGAATCTGGTGACTACAAGATCAGCTGCCAAGACTGCGAGAAGTTTCATGTCAATTACACGGGAAGGAATTTCAAGACGCGTTTTAGAAAGTGTACATGTAGCCAAAACAAGAGCGCATTCACCACACATTTGGGTTCAGAGTAGCACGTGGCACGTGATAGAGGAGAATAATGAAGTGTTGCATAAGGCACCAAAAGAAAAACTATTGAACCTACTGGAAGAAACGGAAATTTTACGTACACATAAAACGGCAATCGGGGTTACTGCTGAATGACCAGAATGAGTTTAACCTGAATGCTTATTCAGATGTATTCGGAGACCTACTAGTTTGAGCAGCGTTGTGGGCCGCAGCAGATTGGCGTGCGGTCGTGTGCGCCGGCCTTCTTCCACGAGCTCCGCCACAGGACAACAAAAACTTCTTACAGAGAAGTCACGATGCTGCACCTCTCAGATTCCACTCCGAATGTGACATCGACTATAGAGATTTAATACTCTCTGTCTTACGCTTACCGTTGTGTTTGTTTTGCCATGCAGAAAGCTAGGCGCTTCAGTCTGGAACCGCGCGACCGCTACGAAAATGGCTCTGAGCACTATGGGACTTAACATCTATGGTCATTAGTCCCCTAGAACTTAGAACTACTTAAACCTAACTAACCTAAGAACATCACACAACACCCAGTCATCACGAGGCAGAGCGACCGCTATGGTCGCAGGTTCGAATCCTGCCTCGGGCAAGGTTGTGTGTGACGTCCTTAGGTTAGTTAGGTTTAAGTAGTTCTAAGTTCTAGGGGACTGATGACCTCAGATGTTAAGTCCCATAGTGCTCAGAGCCATTTGAACCATGCTGAAAGATTTCACTTTATAGCTGTGATGTTACTGTGAAACGTTTTATTCTGGCTATTACACAATTATGTGATATTTACGTTGTCACTCCAGGTACTTCCTATTATTACTCTTAACACGTTTTATGAGAATTCTAAGTATGGATTTTATGCCCGCATATTGTACGTCAGTTCATCTTATATTGTCAGACGCAAATTTTACCACATGTAGTTATTTTAATTAATGACTACGCATAATGTATTTTAGCCATTGACTTTACCATACTAGTTAATCTTGTACCTTAGCTGTAGGGCACTTTCCTGGCCTCAGTTAGTCGGTTACACCACTGTTTTTCTATTTGTAACTGATCTAGAGATGGCAATATCGGTGTACTATTTATGTGATCAAGACAGACCTTTAAAAATAACTGGATTCTGACTTGAAACCGTCTAGCAGAAAGTGAGAAAACTGTGTTCTACTGAGAGTGGAGTTACATGGATTTTATTGTTCAGAGAGGTGAAAGGCTTATTGGGCCTGTGAAGTGCACACGAATGATGACGAACGTATGAACTGTGTTTGTTAGAATCTACGAATGTTATACGGATTTTCTTTGGCAACAAACAAATTTGATTAATTAAAATTTACTCTGTGAGAGCGTAGCGACTTTGACTTGAACTTTTAATAATTAAGCGCGTCGCACGACCAGATACGTCTGTGGTGCAATTATATTACTATATAACGGTGTGTGTTCTACACACATACAACATCTAAGTCCAATCTAACAGTTTCAGAGAAAAGATAACATTTCATGTCATGAAGTAGATTTCTGAAGTTGTGTGTTGGCGAAATATTTTTTTTACTGATTTGATAAAGTCTCAGGCACCATATTGTCACCACATTGCTCCAGCACCACAGAGACGGTCAGAGATCATGGCACCCAGCTGTTATCTCGAGCAACTACTGCGATCTCCGGTATGAAAAGTGCAGAAATATATCTTTGACTTCACAATCAACAGAAGAATGTGTGTGCATACAATCGCGACACTCTCCCTGATTTTTGTTATACACTGCGACAACAGCGCCCCAAGCGGTGGAGAAGCTACGCTGCTGAATACGGTATTCAGTAAATGTAAACAGTATCGTTTATATTCATTTTTAATATGGTTCTTACGAAAGGCAGCGCATGAAGCACAATCAATTGCAGTAATAATAGGAAGAAGACACGACATTTGCCATTCTTCAGGTTTCCTAAGGACCCTGAGAGGTATGAAACATCACATTACAGTGCTCTTTGTTTACGATTTTTTTCTAAACTGTTTTGAATTACAGAATTCGTTTTTCTTTTTTAGGAGCAAGAAATGGTTAATAAATAGTAGAAGACAGGACCTGCTGCAAAAAGATGTCCTTTATTTGCACAATAACGTGAAGTTTTGTGCGTTACATTTCGAGTCAAACCAGTTCATGAGTGCGGAAAAGAAGACATTGGTATGGAATGCAGTTCCTACGTTATTTGACGTGCCGAATAAGCCGCAACTAGTGACGATGAAGAGAAAATTGCCATACAAACGTGAAAGTGTTATTGCAAAAACAATAAAAGTGTCTCCTGACACGGAAGAAACAGCTACCACAAGTGTTCCTACACGAGAGACATATATAAAATCACTAACAACGGAATCTGCAACACAGACATCTTTTGAAGATGAAATGCTTAGATTACGTGAAATTATTCGCGTGCTGGAAAATCGTGTGAAATGTAAAAACGTGCAAATCATTAGACTTCGTACAAAATTACTACGTGCCAAGGAAAGTGCCCATCGTAAGAATAAACTGCAACCACAACGCCACAGGACACAAGTACAAAAGGACAAGCTCATTTTAAAAAGTATTGGTTCCAAATACTTGAAAAAAGATGCTCTCCATTTATTGATAAGCCAAATCAGTATACCACTGAATGGAAAACGTGGTGCGAGATGGAAAGATGAAACTAAATTATTTGCACTTAATTTGTTGTATTACAGTACTCAGGCATACAGTTTTTTATCACACTGTTTTAGCCTTCCATCAGTAGGCTACGTACCTTACAAAGGTATGTGGAAGATTACAATTAAATTGTGCGATAATAATAACATATGTCATCTCTTAAAGCAGAAAGTGCAGCAGTTACCAGAAACTGATATAATTGTTAATTCGTCTATAGATGAGATGTCACTAATGGAAAGTTTGATATATGACAGCTCTAGGGATCGTGTTTTTGGATTTGAAGACATGGGTTTCATACGTACATCTGTTGTTGCCAGTACTGCATTAGTTATAATGATTAACGGCATCTTCTCAAATTTTAAACAGCCATTAGTATATTATTTCTCCAAAGGACCAGTAGGAGCCACCCATCTGACGCGCATATTTCTTGAAGTTGTCAAAAAACTCACAGAGATTGGTTTGGTTGTAAAAACATGTGTGACTGACCAAAGCTCGAAATTTGTGGAGTGGAGGCACAGACTGGGTATTACACCAGTTAATACATGCTTAGTACACGAAGGGAGTAAGATCTACTTTTTTATGACACCCCACACTTGATAAAAAGCACACGCAATAATTTATTCAGGTACAGCGTTATCCACACAACAGATGAAGGATGGATTGGCACTGCTTCATGGAAGGACATTTGTCAGTTGTACTCAAGTGATTGTGAAAGGAAGTACAAGTTGGCCCCCAAGCTCACTAAAAGAGCTGTCTAACTGCTAGCATTTTCAAAAATGAAGGTAAGCACTGCAGTTCGTGTGTTGAGTCATACAGTAGCAGGCATTGAGACACTTATTACTTGAGGCACCATATCATCATCTGCTACTGCTACTGCAGATTTTTGCCAAAAAGTAAACGATATTTTTGACATATTTAATGCATATAGTGTTAAAGGGCTGGTCCCGGCGGAGGTTCGAGCCCTCCCTCGGGCATGGGTATGTGTGTTTGTCCTTTGGATAATTTAGGTTAAGTAGTGTGTAAGCTTAGGGACTGATGACCTTAGCAGTTAAGTCCCATAAGATTTCACACACATTTTTTTGTTAAAGGGCCTGTATCCTTAAGGAACTGCATTACAAGTGCCTCAAGACATCTGGAAATATTGAAGACACTGAAGCTATGGATACAGTCATGGAAATTTGTAGATGTTGATGGGAAAGATTTTTCATCTAGGATTAAGTGTGTTAAAGGACTTCTGGGTGACATAAGCGCTTTGAACATGTTTGTTGATGATGTTTTGGATGGAACCAAGTTATATCTATTAACACGCAAAATTAATCAAGATCCACTGGAAAACGTTTTCTCAGTGATAAGGCATAAAGCTGGTTTTCGTAGAAACCCATCACCATGACAGTTTTTTGCTGCATTAAATAATTGTGCTTTAAGAAAATTAATGAACAAACACAGTGTAGCTACCTCCAATTGTGAGGGGATCAATTGGGGTCAGACAATAGTGGATATGAAAGCAGCGCCCAAATTACTTGTTTCACCACTGTTGGACATCAGTGACACGAGCTCAGTGATCAGACTACCAAATGTGGAAGTCCAAACAGACCTCGGAGAGGCAAACAGCATAAGATGCTTGTTTGGTTATGTATTAAAGAAACTGATTACAATTCATGACTGTTATAAATGTAGGACAGTACTTGTAGGTGGCAGCCAAGACTTAGATGCAAATGACAAAGTTTATTGTCATTTTAAAAGTTATGAAGGCAACTTTGGAAGCCTACTTATTTGTACAGAAGATGTCAAAGAATTTTTAACTCATTGTGAGACTAAGATAACTTCTACTTTTGATGAATATGCTCACATGTAATTGTGGTGCTTTCTTTGTGAACGTTTTGATGGACATCCCCAATTTTCCACCTTGGTGCTGTGCTGAAACCAAGCTGCTGTTAATAAGACTGTTTGTGAAAGTGAGGCTGTTTTACACTATTAAATTCAGGAATCAAGACTTAGTCTGTAGGAGCAAGAGAAGAAATGAAAAAGTGATGAAGCTGGCTAATTTGGGTTGCTAAAGTGTTAGGACTGACTCATTCATTTAATTTTATTTTCGTTAAATGTATCAATGGGATATAATAAAGTTTTAAAACAGTCATGCTTTTTATTGAGATAACCTGATACCACAAAGAATAAGATGGAAATTGTATTTTTGGAAGCAGGCTTCCTGCAAAGCAGAACGTAATGAAAAGTGATGTGTCGCTTCATTTTTACGCAAGGATGAGCATCTATATACCTCATATGTGGGATATACAGTGTGTATTCTCTTACTTTCAGTGGAATAAGTGCGGTTGTATGCTACATCTTAATTATTTCTTCAAGAATATGTTGCAGCTTATGTCACTTCATTCAATAGTTCGTGCTCTGTTTAATTATATTTCACAATCATTTATATCTCTTGCTGTTATTCTAACATTTGTGATGCAAAAATATACTGACTACTTTGTAAATTACGTACAAAACGAATAAAAAACAAACATTATTTTTATGTCACATCTGCCGTCAGAGGAAGGCGAGCTTTCTGGCCGCTAGGGGCGCTAGTGTCACTTGAACTGTCAAATGGTAACAACTTTCACAGTAGTGAGTGTCGCGACTGTATATATTATACTGTGATCTTCAGTGCGCCTGTGCCGTTAATGATATAATAACGTATTAGAACAATCTTTCCCACTAAGAAATTAAATAATAAAAGTGTAACACTTCCGGATTTCAAAAACAACGAATACAAATGTAGGTTATCAGTGTTCAGTCTAAGTGTAGTTATGTATAAAGAAACAATCTTTTCTCTCGCATATATTTCACATACATATATTGTGTATATACTATTAGTTAGCCTCAGGTACTTGTCAAGTATTAATAACAGATGCAATCCTATTGTAACTTCATGTTACGCAATTAGCATAATACTACTGACGTTTCATGGTACTGCTTGGATTTAAAAAAAAGTCACTGTCCATTACTTAACATATACGGCAACATATACTCAGGTAATTACTATTATTTTTGTCCTTTACCTGTATTTATATTATGCTGTGTGGTATGACCGTGTGTGTGTGTGTTTGTGTGTGTGTGTGTGTGTGTGTGTGTGTGTGTGTGTGCACTTGTCGTATTAGCAATGAAAGACATGATACAGTGCAGTATCAATAATATTTTTTACCAGTGCAGGCCGTTATCAGTTGAATAGACTTAAAGAGAGTTAACAGTAGCGTCTTAATTGTGTGTGAAATCAGATAAAACAAACCGTGTTGTGTATAGTCGTTGTTGTTGTTGTTGTGGTCTTCTGTCCTGAAACTTGTTTGATGCAGCTCGCCATGCTACTCTATCCTGTGCAAGCTTCTTCATCTCCCAATACGTATTGCAGCCTACATCCTTCTGAATCTGTTTAGTGTATTCATCTCTTGGTCACCCTCTACGATTTTTACCCTCCACGCTGCCCTTCAATACTAAATTGGTGATCCCTTGATGCCTCAGAACATGTCCTACCAACCGATCCCTTCTTGTTGTCAAGTTGTGCCACAAACTCCTCTTCTCCCCTATTCTATTCAATACCTCCTCATTAGTTATGTGATCTACCCATCTAATCTTCAGCATTCTTCTGTAGCACCACATTTCAAAAGCTTCTATTCTCTTCTTGTCCAAACTATTTATCGTCCATGTTTCACTTCCATACATGGCTACACTCCATACAAATACTTTCAGAAACGACTTCCTGACACTTAAATCTATACTCGAAGTTAACGAATATCTCTTCTTCAGAAACGCTTTCCTTGCCATTGCCAGTCTACATTTTATATCCTCTCTACTTCGACCATCATCAGTTATTTTGCTCCCCAGATAGCAAAACTCCTTTACTACTTTAAGTGTCTCATTTCCTAATCTAATTCCCTCAGCATCACCTGACTTAATTCGACTACATTCCATTATCCTCGTTTTGCTTTTGTTGATGTTCATCTTATATCCTCCTTTCAAGACACTGTCCATTCCGTTCAACTGCTCTTCAAAGTCCTTTGCTGTCTCTGACAGAATTACACTGTCATCGGCGAACCTCAAAGTTTTTATTTCTTCTCGATGGATTTTAATACCTACTACGAATTTTTCTTTTGTTTCCTTTACTGATTGCTCAGTATACAGATTGAATAACATCGAGGAGAGTTTACAACCCTGTCTCACTCCCTTCCCAATCACTGCATCCCTTTCATGTCCCTCGACCCTTATAACTGCCATCTGCTTTCAGTACAAATTGTAAATAGCCTTTCGCTCCCTGTAGTTTACCCCTGCCACCTTCAGAATTTGAAAGGGAGTATTCCAGTCAACATTGTCAAAAGCTTTCTCTAAGTCTACAAATGCTAGAAAGGTAGGTTTGCCTTTTCTTAATCTAGCTTCTAAGATAAGTCGTAAGGTCAGTATTGCCTCACGTGTTCCCATATTTCTACGGAATCCAAACTGATCTTCCCCGAAGTTGGCTTCTACCAGTTTTTCCATTCGTCTGTAAAGAATTCGCGTTAGTATTTTGCAGCCGTGACGTATTAAACTGATAGTTCGGTAATTTTCACATCTGTCAACGCCTGCTTTCTTTGGGATTGGAATTATTATATTCTTCTTGAAGTCTGAGGGTATTTCGCCTGTCTCATACATCTTGCTCACCAGATGGTAGAGTTTTGTCAGCACTGGCTCTCCCAAGGCTGTCAGTAGTTCTAATGGAATGTTGTCTTCTCCCGGGGCCTTGTTTCGACTTAGAACTTTCAGTGCTCTATCAAATTCTTCACGCAGCCTCATATCTCCCATT
Source organism: Schistocerca cancellata (assembly GCF_023864275.1). Classification (NCBI taxonomy): domain Eukaryota; kingdom Metazoa; phylum Arthropoda; class Insecta; order Orthoptera; family Acrididae; genus Schistocerca; species Schistocerca cancellata. Next base: position 615,756,559 of record NC_064631.1, on the reverse strand, counting down.
TCATCTTCATCTACATCCTCTTCCCTTTGTATAACATTGCACTCAAGTACATCGCCCTTGTATAGTCCTCGTTATCGAAGGAGAAAGATATTGCGATGAGGTAGAAAAGAGCTGGCAGCTAATTTTCTGTTTGCTTCAGAACGGTAGCAAGTGTAAGAACAGACCTTCGTGTCATTCAAGCTATAGTATAGTAAAAGGAAGCAGCTTACAACCATTTTAATATATTTATTTCCACACTGTCTGTCTGCTAGTGTCCCTGAGTTTCTTTTAGCTTCCCCGCAAGTAATCACGTAAAGCATATTTTTGATTTCTATTTGTACATGTTCGGTCTCGTAAACAGACATACGGCCGGGAGAGTGGCCGGCCGGAGTGGCCGTGCGGTTCTAGGCACTGCAGTCTGGAACCGAGCGATCGCTACGGTCGCAGGTTCGAATCCTGCCTCGGGCATGGATGTGTGTGATGTCCTTAGGTTAGTTACGTTTAATTAGTTCTAAGTTCTAGGCGTCTGATGACCTCAGAAGTTAAGTCGCATAGTGCTCAGTGCCATGTGAACCGGGAGAGCGGTGTGCTGACCACATGACCCTCCATATCCGCATCAGTCATGCCTGTGGGCTAAGGATGACACGGCGGCCCGTCGGCACCGTTGGGCCTTCCAAAGCCTGTTCAAAAAAATTGCTCTGAGCACTATAGGACTTAACTTCTGAGGTTATCAGTCCCCTAGAACTCAGAACTAGTTAAACCTAACTAATCTAGAGACATCACACACATCCATGCCCGAGGCAGGATTAGAACCTGCGACCGTAGCGGTCGCGCGGTTCCAGACTGTAGCGCCTAGAACCGCTCGGCCACAATGGCCGGCCAAGGCCTGTTCAGTCGGAGTTTAGTTTAGTATTGGTACATGTTGTACTCTATACCTGCAACAACGTAGGAAGATTCTGGCACTCGTGAATGAAAGACCTCCAGAATTCTCGGTTGCGTGAGATCATTGCTGCCATGTCTGTCAGCACGAGAGCTGGCAATTGTGGAACAGCACCTGCTTTAGTGCAAATTACTTCCAAAGTATCTGGAAGCGCATCACAGCCTTAAAAAGAGGTAGCGTAACACTTCAAACTCATCCACTATCAATTTCCGCAACAGCCACTGTTTGGGCGAATTGTTTGACCACACATGGGTCTCTTCATACTTCATAGATTGTGAACAGCGCCTATAATTCAGCCACTCTCGAGAAATTTCCAAGCAGGTGGCACTGTGAGACGGCTGACCTCTCAGATACAGAATTTTCGGTACATATGGGGAAAGAAGTTTCTGCCTTTTGCGTCTTGATTAACGCTTTTTTAGCACTGTAGGTGGCGAGCTTAAAAGGAGCTGTGTGCTAGGCTACTTGGGTAGTCGCGGGAGCTCTGTTTACATATGATAGAGGTCATATATACTTGACATTGTCAAGTTAGTAGGCCATCTATGTTAATGTAGAGACAGAAGTACAGCTTCAAAGAGCCAAGCTCGCTGTTGTACAACATTTATTGTGATGACTGCTTTCAGCAAACTACATTGCCGTGATCAGATCGGTAAGTGCGGTAGCGTTCTCGCTTCCGGCGCCCGTGTTCCCGGGTTCGATTCCCGGCGGGGTCAGGGATTTTCTCTGCCTCGTGATGACTGGGTGTTGTGTGCTGTCCTTAGGTTAGTTAGGTTTAAGTAGTTCTAAGTTATAGGGGACTGATGACCATAGATGTTATGTCCCATAGTGCTCAGAGCCATTTGAACCATCAGATCGATAAAGTATACATCAACTTGTTCAACCACACTGGGATCAGATGTAAAGGGGCGTAATACAATAATTTGACATAAAAATGAACTGTATCATGGAACATAACATATCTTCTGCAGTACATATCACAGAATCTTGACCAAATGCATCTTATGTCGTATCATATCACAGAATGATATTTGATGAACATGAGAACAATAGTATATCAGCAAGGCAAGCATAAAATAACTGTTACATAAAACAACATACATTAATGCGCTGATTGTACAAGTTCACGTTTGCACATTAGCAGAATGAAGACTGAGACTCTACAGTAACCATCATAGAGGTTATATAGCGAGCTAAATTGCACTTTTTTTATAGCTGTTGTGGTTATATTGTACAACAAGTTTATTTTTATTGTAATCACACCAAAAAAAGCTTTGCATCACCCTAGTTCCCAGAACTCCTGAAGATAGACGTTGACTGTGGATACAGTATCACAGACACAGTCCCTTTGACTGTTCAGAGATGTCACTAAATCTACCCAAAGATTTAAACAACCGTGCATGAACAGCGCCTATTAGACGGAAGGGTCAGACAGCCGATCAGTTCCAGTCATGCCACCAGGATGGTGGTACACGGCTCATGTTGTCTGTAGTTCAACCACTCCTAGACGGTCAATACCGGGGTTCGATTCTGTCCGCATTGTTACTTTGTGCCAGGAAGGGCTCTCAACAGGGGAAGTGTCCAGGCGTCTCGGAGTGAATCAAAGCGATGTTGTTCGGACATGGAGGAGATACAGAGAGACAGGAACTGTCGATGGCATGCCTCGTCCAGACCGCCCAAGGCCTACTACTGCAGTGGATGACCGCTACCTATGGATTATGGCTCGGAGGAATCCTGACAGCAACGCCACTATGTTGAATAATGCTTTTCGTGCAACCACAGGACGTCGTCTTACGACTCAAACTGTGCGCAATAGGCTGCATAATGCGCAACTTCACTCCCGACGTCCATGGCGAGGGCCATCTTTGCAACCACGACGATTCCATGCAGTGCTGTGGCCGAGCGATTCTAGGAGTTTCAGTCCGGGACCGCGCTGCTGCTACGGTCGAAAGTTCGAATCCTGCCTCGAGCATGGATGTGTGTGATGTCCTTAGGTTAGCTTGGTTTAAGTAGTTCTAAGACTAGGGGACTGTTAAGTCCCATAGTGCTTAGAGCCATTTGAACCATATTTTGAACAGATGGATCCAACGACCTGTTTAATGGACCACTCAGAATTGGCATCATGTTCTCTTCACCGATGAGTGTCGCATATACCTTCAACCAGACAATCGTCGGAGACGTGTTTGGAGGCAACCCGGTCAGGCTGAACGCCTTAGACGCATAGTCCAGCAAGTTCAGCACAGTGGAGGTTCCATGGTGTTTTGTGGTGGTTAAACGCCATCATCCGACCGATAGTGCAACCATATCGGCAGCGTACTGGCGAGGCATTCGTCTTCATGGACGACAGTTCGTGCCCCCATCGTGCAAATCTTGTGAATGACCTTCAGGATCCTTCAGGATAACGACATCGCTCGACTAGAGTGGCTAACATGTTCTCCGAACATGCTTTGTATAGATTGAAAAGGGCTGTTTATGGATGACATGACTCACCAAAAACTCTGAGGGATCTACGTCTTATCGCCGTTGAGGAGTGGGCAATCTGGACCAACAGTGCCTTGATGAACTTGTGGATAGCATGTCACCACAAATACAGTCATGCATCAATGCAAGAGGACCCGCTACTGGGTATCAGAGGTACCATTGTGTACAGCAATATGGACCACCACCTCTGCTGTATGGTGTTACAACATGCAATGTGTGGTTTTCATGGGCAATAAAATGGTCGGAATTATGTCAATCTCTATTCCAATTTTCTGTACAGTCATCTGTGATCTTGTCATCTGTGTCTTCTACACCAAAACCTCGAGTACCATGGTAGCATCTAAACACCGGGGTATATGTTGATAGCATACACATTGTGACTGTATAAAGCCAACTAAGTGATTTCATCGTATGGTTTCGGAAATTGCAATGACGTGTTTGTGGTAATTACGGGTGGAACACTTTATGTTCCCTTTGTAGTTTCTTATATTTGCTTAGCTACACCACGGTACCGAACGGCAATATATTTTTGTCGAGGCTTTATGCTGCCTGCATTTTGTGACATGTACATTTTTACTGTATTTGTTTTTTATAATACGAACATGCCATATGACTGGCTTCACTACTTGTGTGTTAAACGATACATTGAAGGTACAGCGCTTCCTGTTATGACTTTTAATGTGGTTTTAAATTTTATATGGTATTAATTTATAATTATTATAAAAATATGTGTAATGCATCCTGATTTAGAGTATTTTTTATTGCTTTCTGCAGTGTAACATTCTTAGATCATTGGTTTGTCTTTATACTTTATATGACACGACGTATGTTCGTTTGCAACAACTACCACAACACCAGTGACTGGTTGTAACATCTATGATGTTTATTTGAGAATCTCAGTCTTCATTCTGCTAATGTACTAATATGAGCTTGTATTATCAGGGCAATATGTATGGTCTCTGGTGGCATATTACAAAGTAATTGCATTGAGTTTGATTTCTTATGACCATTTACCTGCATTGTACTGAAAATATCTCCACAACGGTACAAATGTCGAAGGTATATGCTGTGTGTCGTTTTTTGGAATCAACGTTGTTCCATTACTTATGGCACGTGCTATTGACAACAGCAATACCACTTTTCTCTTCGGTCTCCAGCTTGCATCCAGTAATGTTTGGTTGTGTCTCGTGCTATTTTCTCCGGCCATGTTAGCTGTACATTATCATAAATACACGTCAGTACAGATAGGTTTGTTAATGGCCAACGTGCACCTCGTGTATGAATTCATCAACGCAATGGAAGAGCGATACAACAACGCTGTTTTGAATTGTTCACGCGACAATGGGGACATGACAGTATTTTTGCATTTTATGTAAATTGAAGGTGCAAAGTGGAGAAAGGAAAGGAAAGAGAAGGAACTAATGATATCATCTGCATCGTAATTTATGCAGAACTGGCGGTGACGAGTGAAAATGCGAGCTGGACCGGCACTCGCACCAGGGATCTCCTGCTTGCTAGACAGTTCCATTAACCACTGCGCCACCCGGACACAGCACCCGTCGCCAATGCGCGGACTGTCTCGCCATGCTGCCCGGCCGACTCCCATTCCCGCCAGCACCACCTATTCGCAGTCCCCCCATCCATGTGCTCCATTGCCGCGCTGGATAGCCGCGCGGTCATAGGCTCCTTGTCACGGTTCGCGCGGCTCCTCCCGTCGTAGGTTCGAGTCCTACCTCGGGCATCGGTGTGTGTGTTGTCCATAGCCTAAGTTAGTTTAAGTTAGATTAAGTAGTGTGTAAGCTTAGGGACCGATGACCTAAGCAGTTTAGTCCCATAAAATCGTACCACAAATTTACAAAAGAAAAATTGTCCTCCTCGCTCGCTAATTTTGGATTCCCGCTGGAGGTTGAACGTAAATGTGTATCCACACTGAAGGTTGTGGATTCATTGGCCATCGAAGCGAATCAATTATATGAATGTGTGGTGTCTTTTCTTTCAGACATGTTAGAAAGAACAGACACTGAGGCGTCGCAGCTAGGGCGCGATCGCCAATTTGTCTATTAAAGCTTTCTTGTATGAATGTATGTGGGCTCCAGTGTAAGCAGTCAGAATCTTATACGATCTGCAACGGGCGAACTGTGTCCTGCAGACGTGCGTCAAGACCATATGGCGTGACAGCAGCGTGTGAAAGTAGCGGAGAGGCGCTTACAGAGTAGTTACATTCTCTGGAACTATAAAAATTAATAACTGATCTAAAAATAGCCTGAGGAACTTCATATTAGGTACATAACCTTCTGTTGTGTAAAGGAACAATCTGTCGAAATCTGAAGTCAATAACTGTCATAATTTGGAAGTTACCAAAAAAAAAAAAAAAGAAAAAAAGTCAGTAAAAATGTAATTATCCGACACTTAAAAATCTAAATCGATATACATATGTTAATAGTTCACCAACTGTGACTATTTGAAAAGATGTGATAACACCTTCAGTGTTTAGATTCAAATTTGGAAAGTTCTCATTTTAGAAAACCTTTCGTAAATTTTTCTGTAGTAATAACTTTAAGAATTTCAAGTAGATATTTATGTTTTGTGTTAGGGTGAGTGTGAAAGAGAGTACTTGTGTGTGTGTGTGTGTGTGTGTGTGTGTGTGTGTGTGTGTGTGTGGGACATTCGCCAATATTAAATTTTTCAGTTTCTAATTCTCTGTAGGAACTTGCAAGTGTTCCAGCTTTGTATCGTGGGAAGGAATCCATCAGTGGTTCCCCTACTACTGGATGACCGATGTCCAAGCATGTTTGAATATGTAAGAGACAGCTAGAACGTTCGCGACTATATAGTGAAATTCCAGTACAGCTTAAAGTTTATTTCATTTTATTTCTTTAACAAGAGAGTTTTGAGTTGCTTATTTTAATGACGTCAATGAGCTGAGAGTAGTGGGTTGGTTCTTGCTAGATTTTGGCGCGAACCGCGCCCTGAAAGTCAATTCTGATTCGCCGTAATTCTGTACAGCCAACAAGAAGTGAGACGGTTTGCCACCTAACGCATGAGATAAATGGGCTGGTAGAGGCAGAGAGAGAAGAAGGAAGTGGTGGACTAGCTTTCGAAGGAGCCGGTCATGCTGAAAGTGTCCGAACGCATTAAGCGTAAAATGAAGTGATATTGTGACTTCCGCGTTTTGGTACAGTGATAAAGGTAGCTGGTGTTTACCATTAACTATTTGTGAAATTTTAAGAGTCGAGAGATATTTTGTTCTGGAGAAAATCGCGTGCGTAAACTTTGAACTAAAAGCGTGGCGGTACTAAGCAATTTTTTTTTACTGGGTGTTAATGGCGAGCAAGAACTTTATTTAAAGACAACCACTGAATGCCGAGTGCAAAAGTAAATAGCAGTTTATTGACTGTGTTACTCTCGTAAATGATTTCGGAATTGGATAGGAAAAGTTCTGGCTGTTTGAGTGTGACGAGGACTGTGAACGGGAACTTTAATGATTTGAACACATGTGGGCTGATGATCTTGAATAACAACAATAAAAAAATCCTAATGAAAGTTTACATGGACCTTTGAACTTAGAAATTTGAACAGCAACCCATTTCCGATTTATTCTTTAGAGTTCACAAGACCATTTTCAGCTTTTTGTACTTATAGCAGCCTCCGACGTGTAGTTATGAAATCGCAGTTGCTTCAACATTGCTTTTCTGAGATGTCTTAAGTAGTTGCAGTCAGGAGTTACGTGTGCAGATCTGCAGCAGTATCGAGGTAGGTGGACAATTTATGTTGCAGAATCGCCGTCGCAACACCATGCATTCATGTGATTTTTGCATTTGTTTATTGACTCCTATGAAAATCAGGATACTTCCTTGTTGTACAAGCATTTTCACTGTATATGTATATCATTTATTTGTTACGCTACTCGCCAATTTCGACTACTGTCTCATTATCAAGCACATATACATAAACAATATGCACCATGTTGCACGAGATGTGGCACAGAAATCAAATTATCAATCCATATGTGAAGACATGCATGAATAGCACTATGCTCTGTATCGAATACACACGAAAGAGCAGTAAAATACGTAAAATGGTTCAAATGGCTCTGAGTACTATGGGACTTAACTGCTGTGGTCATCAGTCCCCTAGAACTTAGAACTACTTAAACCTAACTAACCTAAGGACATCACAAACACCCATGCCCGAGGCAGGATTCGAACCTGCGACCGCAGCGGTCGCGCGGTTCCAGACTGTAGCGCCTAGAACCGCTCGGCCACTCCGGCCGGCCAAAATATGTAAAAGACCCATATGCTGTACTGCCATTTCACTCCAGGACCACATTGTATCACGTGAAGTTGTGGATCGCAATAATAAGAGCTGCTTCTGAAGTGAAAAGTAAAATCTTCGTCTTCAAGTTACTCTGTATATGGGTATTTTACATATTTTACTGTCCTTTCGTTTGTATTCGACACAGAGCATACTGTTATTCATATGTGGCTTCACACGTGGAGAGATTGTTCCTGTGCCACAGCTTGTGCAACATGGTGTATATTGTTGATGTAGATGTGCTTCATAATGACATGGTAGTCGAGACTGGCCAATAGCACAGCAAATAAATGACGTAAATGTACAGCCTACAACGGAATACGTGTTTTTTTATTACACATTATTTGAAGGTTGTGGACCTGAATGTAAAAAAGATTATGTTCGCTATTAGGATATTTTCACAGGAACAAGGTTACTTGGAGTAATACACTGAATAAACTGTAATTATATTGTTACGAGCAACAAGAGACCGAGAATATCTTAAGCCAGAAATGCTCAGGAAGTGTCCCTGAACAACATTCGAAATTTTTGTCTGTGGAGTTCGCTTCGTTGGTTGGTTTGGAGGGAGGGGACCAAATAGCGCCGGCCGGTGTGGCCAAGCGGTTAAAGGCGCTACAGCCTGGAACCGCGTGACCGCTACGGTCGCAGGTTCGAATCCTGCCTCGGGCATGGATGTGTGCCATGTCCTTATGTTAGTTAGGTTTAAGTAGTTCTAAGTTCTAGGGGACTGATGACCTTAGAAGTTAAGTCCCATAGTGCTCAGAGCCATTTGAACCATTTTTGAATCAAATAGCGAGGTCTGCGGTCCCATCGGATTAAGGAAGGATGGGAAAGGAAGTCTGCCGTGCCCTTTCAAAGCAAGCATCCCACCATTTGCCTAGGAAATCACGGAAAACCTAAATCTGGATGGTCGGACGCGGGTTTGAACCGTCGTCCTCCCGTGTACGAGTCCAGTGTGCTAACCACTGCGCCACCTCGCCCGGTTTGGAGTTCGAGTTCGCCCTTTATAGGACACGGAGAAAGAGATCCATAAAAACTTCACTTTATTAAAGTAATATGATTCGATGTAACCTTCTCTGCTCATGCCGTAACCACATTCTGCGTTCGAAGTTTGGCTGCGTGCCGAACATCCAAAAACGTAACCATGTGCTATAAGTTGGAATGTAGACTCAGTATGTATGACTGGAGATTATTTACTATCAATCAATACTGTTCAAGTTAAAAGAGCTTTCCCAGACACTATGAGAGTGCATCTCACGTTCGTTGTCCACCTGCAAAAGCGCGAAGCATACTCTTTGATTGTGAATGTGTATGAGTGCCCAGTGAGTGAACGTAGAACCTGATCGGTAGTTAGGTATGCACATAGACAGTGTCGTATGTTCGAGCAGGGCATAAAAACCGTGGGTACTCACTTCATCTTCCTACTGCTGATCTTGGAAACCAAGGAAGAGTAATGTGCAGCTGTGTTCTCTTCATTCAGTTCCCAACAAGTTTGGCTAAGGACAAGAGGGATCAGAACATGACTACTATGGGATTGGGTTTGCAGTAAGACCAACTCAACGAAAACATCGCAGTAGATAATGGTAGCTGTTTTAGCTACTGGGCCAGTCCTCAGCAAGTCAAACTTCCGCTGGCCTGTTGTGTGTAATAGTGATTTACGTTGATGATCAATTGTTCGGTACAGCTTAGGATATCAACAGATCAGCGTGGACCCCATGTTTATTTTCAGAGTGGGGCTTAGGTGAGTACATTTTATTGTGAAGGTTATGTGGGGTTACGGCGTGTCCAATGTCTATAACCAGATATTTTATTTCCGTCCGCGACGGACTGACTTCAGGGGTGGCCGATTGCTCGGTTAGATGTGACGAAAGCTAACGCGTTCGTCGTTCTCCGACACACAGCAAATATTGTTTGTATGGGGCGAGCCAAGGGTGGTTTGATTCGCTGGTCTCGGCCATGTCGCGATGCTGCACTGACCTGTGGACACCACACGCGTTTCTGTTGATTGTCATCCGCAGAATCTACATCTACATCCATACTCCGCAAGCCACCTGACGGTGTGTGGCGGAGGGTACCTTGAGTACCTCTATCGGTTCTCCCTTCTATTCCAGTCTCGTATTGTTCGTGGAAAGAAGGATTGTCGGTATGCCTCTGTGTGGGCTCTAATCTCTCTGATTTTATCCTCATGGTCGCTTCGCGAGATATACGTAGGAGGGAGCAATATACTGCTTGACTCCTCGGTGAAGGTATGTTCTCGAAACTTCAACAAAAGCCCGTACCGAGCTACTGAGCGTCTCTCTTGCAGAGTCTTCCACTGGAGTTTATCTATCATCTCCGTAACGCTCTCGCGATTACTAAATGATCCTGTAACGAAGCGCGCTGCTCTCCGTTGGATCTTCTCTGTCTCTTCTATCAACCCTATCGGGTACGGATCCCACACTGCTGAGCAGTATTCAAGCAGTGGGCGAATAAGTGTACTGTAGCCTACTTCCTTTGTTTTCGAATTGCATTTCCTTTGGATTCTTCCAATGAATCTCAGTCTGGCATGTGCTTTACCAACGATCAACTTTATATGATCATTCCATTTTAAATCACTCCTAATGCGTACTCCCAGATAATTTATGGAATTAACTGCTTCCAGTTGCTGACCTGCTATTTTGCAGCTAAATGATAAGGGATCTATCTTTCTATGTATTCGCAGCACATTACACTTGTCTACATTGAGATTCAATTGCCATTCCCTGCACCATGTGTCATTTCGCTGCAGATCCTCCTGCATTGAAGTACAATTCTCCATTGTGACAACCTCTCGATACACCACAGCATCATCTGCAAAAAGCCTCAATGAACTTCCGATGTCACCCACAAGGTCATTTATGTATATTGTGAATAGCAACGGTCCTATGACACTCCCCTGCGGCACACCTGAAATCACTCTTACTTCGGATGACTTATCTCCATTGAGAATGATATGCTGCGTTCTGTTATCTAGGAACTCTTCAATCCAATCACACGGTTCTTCAGATAGTCCATATGCTCTTACTTTGTTCATTAAACGACTATGGGGAACTGTATTGAACGCCTTGCGGAAGTCAAGAAACACGGCATCTACCTGCGAACCCATGTCTATGACTTCTGCATAATTTGGCTGGTGGAATGCAATTTTTGTAAGAGACGACGGCACAGCCTGAGTCACTGACGGCTGTGTGACCGTAACCCAGCGTAGGTAATGCACTCGGCTGACAGCTCTCTGCGATGGAGCCGCACGTGTCAGAGCGCTGTTATTGATTGCTGGAAAATTTCAGCGTTCGTGCATCGGTCGCCACTTCCTGTTAGCGCCGCCGCCTCTGCGAACTGCAGGCAGCGCTGTTACGAAGCGCTGCTATTGCGGTGAGGCATTGCCGCGAAGAGCCCGCAGCGCGCGGCTGCCAGCTCGTGTGTTTACAACTCTCGCTTCCTGTTTGAACACCGCACGCGACGGACCCGCATGCTCACCGGAGTACTTCGGAGAGGCACGTAATGGAAGATAATGGGAGCGTAAGAGAGACAATTTAACAGTTCAGTGCCAAAAGCACTTAAAGAACAGTCAGAAATGATGTAAGATACATAAGAAGCTGGAAATATAGAAACCGCGATTTTAACTTTTGTAGATCATTACATGGCCGTTGGTCATCAAACGTGCTATGAGAGATGAAGGTGAGCATCCGTAACAGAAAACAGCTACCATTATATATATATATATATATATATATATATATATATATATATATATATATATATATATATAATTTCTTGTATTAAATAATTAAGTGAGCAAATGCAAATCAATACAAGTAATAACTCACTGACCATTTAATCCACTTAAACAATACAAAGCTGAAAAATAACACACACACACACCCGCGCGCGATAATGCTCATGATCTCCGCGCTATCTCGGCACGCCAGATACAGTGTCAGTTGTTCTCATAGAATAGATGAGAGTGCACGAGAATGCTTAGCATTTTTTCTCATGGTTCGATCGTTACTACTATCACGAGTATAATTTTTGTATCGCCCTCTTGTTAGGTTTTAGGAAACCAAACGAAGGACGCGGTTCGTGACTCCGACTCTGGTGGGCCGGTTGAATTTGATCGCAACGGCCTGATTGGACCCTCTGTGACCAAAATCGTACTGAAACAGAGGATGACAGACTAAAGGCCGAAATACTAAATGTCTTTTTCCAAAGCTGTTTCACAGAGGAAGACTGTACTGTAGTTCCTTCTCTAGATTGTCGCACAGATGACAAAATGGCAGATATCGAAATAGATGACAGCGGGACACAAAAACAATAAAAATCGCTCAAAAGAGGAAAGGCCGCTGGACCTGATGGGATACCAGTTCGACTTTACACAGAGTACGCGAAGTAACTTGCCCTCCCCCCCCCCCCCCCTCCTTGCAGTGGTGTACCGTAGGTCTCTAGAAGAGCGTAGCGTTCCAAAAGATTGTAAAAGGGCACAGGTCATCCCCGTTTTCAGGAAGGGACGTCGAACAGATTTGCAGAACTATAGACCTATATCTCTAAAGTCCATCAGTTGTAGCATTTTGGAACAGTTATTATGTTCGACTATAGTGACTTTGCTGTAGACTAGAAATCTACTCTGTAGGAATCAGCATGGGTTTCGAAAAAGACGATCGTCTGAAACCCAGCTCGCGCTATTAGTCCACGAGACTCAGAGGGCCATAGACACGGGTTCACAGGTAGATGCCGTGTTTCTTGACTTCCGCAAGGCGTTTGATACAGTTCCCCACAGTCGTTTAATGATCAAAGTAAGAGCATATGGACTATCTGATCAGTTGTGTGATTGGATTGAAGAGTTCCTAGATAATAGAACGCAGCATGTCATTCTCAATGGAGAGAAGTCTTCCGAAGTAAGAGTGATTTCAGGTGTGCCGCATGGGAGTGTCGTAGGACCGTTTCTATTCACAGTATATATAAATGACCTTGTGGATAACATCGGAGGTTCACTGAGGCTTTTTGCAGATGATGCTGTAGTATATCGAGAGATGTAACAATGGAAAATTGTACTGAAATGCAGGAGGATCTGCAACGAATTGACGCATGGTGCTGGGAATGGCAATTGAATCTCAACGTAGACAAGTGTAATGTGCTGCGAATACACAGAAAGAAAGATTCTTGATCATTTAGCTACAATATAGCAGGTCAGTAACTGGAAGAAGTTAAATCCATTAATTATCTGGGAGTAAGCATTAGGAGTGATTTAAAACGGAATGACCATATAAAATTAAACGTCTGTAAAGCAGATGCCAGAATAAGATTCATTGGAAGAATCCTAAGGGAATTCCAGCCGAAAACAAAGGAAGTTAGCTACAGTACACTTGTTCGCCCACTGCCTGAATACTGCTCACCGGTGTGGGATCCGTACCCGATAGGGTTGATACAAGAGACAGAGAAGATCCAACGGAGAGCAGCGCACTTCGTTACAGGATCATTTAGTAATCGCGAAAGCGTTACGGAGATGATAGATAAACTCCAGTGGAAGACTCTGCAAGAGAGACGCTCAGTAGCTCGGTACGGGCTTTTGTTGGTTTCGAGAACATACCTTCACCGAGGAGTCAAGCAGTATATTGCTCCCTCCTACGTATATCTCGCGAAGAGAGCATGAGGATAAAATCAGAGAGATTAGAGCCCACAAAGAGACATACCGACAATCTTTCTTTCAACGAACAATAAGAGACTGGAATAGAAGGGAGAACCGTTAGAGGTACTCAAAGTACCCTGCGCCACACACCGTCAGGTGGCTTGCGGACTATGGATGTAGATGTAGATTGGACAACTTCAATGCTAATTAACTAAAAAACGGTGCAACGTGTAGAATTTTTTCTTAACGGGTTCTCTACACAACCTGTCCTGCAACATACTTATAAGCTTTTCGAACAGTTATTGACTTCTCCGTTCGCGAGGTATCGCTCTAAAATAACGCGGCAATTGCTGTAAATTAAAAAAAAAATAGATATTTAGTCAGTGTCATCTTCAGTATGCTCCCCTTCTCTATCCTGACAACGCTCAATGTAAACTTTCCGCTAACGGGAACTGTGCTGGAAGCCTTCCTCTGTGAGCTCCTTGATGATGCATGTTACTTTTTTTCGCTGCTTCAGTGGACTGAAATCTTGTTCCTTTAGGCAGATTTGACTTTGAAGAATATATAAAAGCCACATGGTGCTAGGTCAGGTGAATTACGTGGTTGGTCAAACACAGGGATGTTATTCTTAGCCAAAATCGTCTTAAAAGACAATGCGGCATCAGCAGGTGCACTGCCTTGATGAATAAGCCATGACTAGTTCTTTCACCATTCATGTCGTTTCTTTCTTATTTTCTCACGGAGTTGAGCAAGACCCTCAAGGTAGTAATGTTGATTAGTAGTTTCACCTCGACGAACCCACTGAAGATACACAAGTCCATGAATATAGAAAAAAAATCGTCGCTTTGAACCTTTATTTTCGCTGTCGGTGAAGTTGGGCCTTCGAATGCGTCGAGTGCCCCATAGTTTCTGGATCACAAGTGAAAAACCAAGATTCATCCCATGTTGTCACTCTTTCCAAGAAATTAGTATAATTTTCAATGGTGTTCAAAGTATCAGTACAAATATTTTCACGAGCGTCTTCTTGTTCTGTCGCCAGAACTTTTGGCAACAGTGTGGCTTCCACTTTTCTAGTATCAAGTTGGTTATGTAAAATTTTCCTTACACATTCTTTGTCAGTTCCTACAGTTTGTGCAATCGATCGAATACTCAACCGACGATCAGATCGAATCACATTACCTATTTTTGAATATTTTAATCCGTTATTGATGTTGAAGGGCGTTCCGGGCGTGATTCATCTTGAACGTCTCCTCAGCCTTCTTGGAAACGCTTTAACCACTCAAAAACTAGCGTACTTGATGAACAGTCTTCGCCATACACTTCTTTTAGTATAAGATACGTTTCAGTAGCAGTTTTGTCCAAGTTTTTACATGCGACACATCTTCCGGAAGACGAAAACCGAATTTCGGAAACCGTTTTTGCTGTCGGTTTTACATATGCGACCTGAAGCGGATTTGCTAGCCCAGTTAAATATGGCGCATGGAAAACAGGTGTTACAGTTTGTGATTTAGTCAGCACAATCGCTATTGATCTTCAGTAAGACGAGGTGTAAACAGCTTTAGTCTAATATTTCTACTTAACCTTCACTGTACAAAAAGCCACTCCGTCCGTATAAGCCGAAAATTTGTAAAAACAGGACGAAACTTGACAGTCCAGACACGTTTCAAAACCGGTTGCGTTTACATGGGAGCGAAAATCGATTGCGGAATTGGAAAACCGGCAACCAAAAGCGGATTTTACATAACCACCCAGAAGCGGTATTGGAAAATCGGTTTACGAAATCGGTGTTTGGGTGCACCATGTAAAAGGGGTGACACGTCTACGGACACCAGAGATGCCGCATTCAGCAGAGCAGCTGTTGGTCTTTCATCTGTGGCGCAAATGCACTTACTCTGTGACACTATCAGTCGTGTTATTTTATATCCACACTCCTTACAGGGGTCAATGTCTGCGATAATAGAAGCAAAAATGTACCAGTAAACAGGCGTTCGCAAATTATTCTGCGACAATAGAAGCAAAAATGTACCAGTAAACAGGTGTTCGCAAACGATCGGACTGCGAGATATGAAAATTGTGCGCTGGACCAGGACCCGAACCCAGTTTGTCTTTTGGGAGCAGCAGACGGACCGACTGAGCCTCTATATAAGCACGACTAGAGATTCCCTGTTGTAGCTTGATTTGCGACAGTGCCCCTCTCCTACCTTTTAAATTTCATAGCTCTCTCATGTGCCTAGCGGGTCTATGACTCCTGGACGAAAGGCTTCTATCAAGTTTAATATATTATTGTATTTCATGTTGATTTATTAATAATTTTGGTTTTTTCATTTAAACGATGTCCTTTTAATTACAATAAAGAAATGAAAACACCAGTGATTGCTGTTATACAGGGTGCCTCTTTCTGTGTGCAGAAAATCAAGTGACATATAGTTAATAATGAAACAAATCAAAAAGTCATGGAACGTTTTTCAGGTAACTGAATGCTTACGGAACTATCGTCAATTTTTTGAGTCTCACTAAGTCGGAAGAAACTTAAAACTTTACTGATTCGTATATTAAACGATCATATTACAAAAATTTCATAGAGCTGCGTCTTCTAAATGAAGCACACCGAGTGAGAAACGTACGAAAATTTCCAGTAGTGAAACAATTAAAGAGGGTGATATGTTTGGAAACAATGTTACTTTCTCTGGGCTTGGAGGGCATAGAACGTCACTATGCGAATTTCGCGTACTTAAAGCTTGTTACGTATATGCTGTCTACTGTCAGTCCAAACCAGGAAGACTTCCCTGTCTCTGCTTTCCGAAATGTGCCCGGAGTTTCATTTCCTGATCACAGGCGATTTCCAAAACTTTATTCTGAAAACAAAAATCGATTTGTATTTTTGCTGGTGATGGCTCTGTATGCAAAAAGAGTCGCCTTGTGTGTGTATAAATATCGCCACTTTAGTAGCGTTAAATGCTACGATTTCGCTCTCAGAAGCTCCGCAAAGTAAAATCTGTTTCTGGTGAAGAACTGGAAATTTCTAGGAAACTCTGACGAGCGCTACACAACCCTGTCACGCAAAGAGGTGACATGTGCCGTGCTAAAAGAACGACTTACCTCGTTGCGTCAACCCTGGCGGCGGAAACACGCTAGGTCCGTGCACAACTAAAACTCCAGTCTGCGGAAAGTTACGGCAATTCGATTAGAGCAGATAACGTAATTATTAAAGACTAGCGACGACTAATCAAAGTGATACAGAGCTGAACTGGAGAATGAGTGACGCTTATTGTTAATTAACTGTAGTTATAGTGCGAAAGTTAATCTAACTACACATACTATAAATTGAAGTCCTCCTCCGCGTTTTCCGTTTGCATGCGAAGGCTAATCTCAGTGATACTGTATGATTTCGATACAATTTACCCTAATAGACAGACTGATTAATGACGAAGGTGTAACTCAATACCGCTATGCCAGACAAGTCGTCTATCTGTAGATACAGTATTTAGCGCTACCCGTGAGAAGCCGAGGTGCGTTGCTAGCCAATTATAATATTTTCGCTAACAACAGATTCCCGTAAAACAGCTTTGAAATGGTTCTGATTCATTACGTAACGACTCCTGTTTCGAAGAAGATGAACAGTTATCGCATGAAGCAATCGATACTGCCTCAGTTAAATTAAAGGAAAGAGCAACTAAGCGTGAAATTACTTTTGCTTTAGTTGTATGAAAATTTTACAAGTGGAGAAGAAAGAGGTCTTGTCTATATACGCAAGCCAGTATTTTGTTCTTCTGAATTTTTCTGATTCTGATTCAGTTCACCTCATAATATGTAAATGTGGAAACAGAAGATACGACTACTGATTTTTGTACAATTAAATTATTTCCGTGCGCCCCTTCGGTTCCGAACCGTTCGTGCTTAATTTCCCAACTAAATACGGAGTCAGCTCGCTAGAAACTTCTTCATTTGTTTTTATTCTGTTTCCCCTTGTACTTTCGCATCAGTGCTAAGGCAGTTCACTAACAAACATGGCGGCAGTGCAGGAAAGAGGTTACTCAACTGATGTACTTGCAATAACGTCACATTTTATTTCCTTACGATTAAATTTTGGTATTTTCGTTGGCATTTATAAAAGAGGATATGCAACCATATAAGAAAAGAGTCTTGCCTCCCTGCGTTTTCAAGACTAGATTCTCAGAAGGTAACTTATAAGATATTTTACAATATTTTCTTCTTATTTTTCTTCACACTTGGTGTATTTTCTATTACTTTGCTGTTACCTATTATTTTCCTATTACTTCCTTGTTTATTGCTCTCCATAGGATGGCCAGATGAAATTATTTAAAAAGGAGGACATACAGCTTCAAAAAGGAGGACAAAGGAAGAAAAAAGAAGACACATCAAAAGGGACAACTGCCGATGAGGATACCACCCGTCACCTTTGGACTGCCGGGAATTACCGGTAAAACTAGTAGTTAATTGTTACTGGTGGTCAGGTGGTGATTCCCAGAGCAATATTTTTTTATTTTAAATTAAAAACATTGATTGTGGTGACAGTGTGGCATCAATTGTTTTTTATTTACGCGTAGTTTTAAGATTTAACAAAGACAGATGCCTAAACGCCACTCCTGATTGCCTACTTTCATGTGACTTGTCCAAAGGTGACGTGTGGTATCTTCATCTGCAGTATTCCCAATCAAACATACGTTCAACTTTAATAAATGAGTTGATTATTTATAGATGTTACATACATCCCTTAATAATTATTGACACTTCTCGGAGGAAACAATTTTTTGCAGAAGTTTAGGCTTACTTAACAGATAACTGTAAAATGACAAACTGAAAGGTCTCTGTTGGATTCTTTTCATGTTTGATTTCTTAAATCTGTTGTCATTTACGCCATAAATTCCTCTTCTAAATTTACTGTGGCGTTTCTGACTACCTGGGAGGAGACTGAGTAGTGGAACGTGTTACTTTTACACATAAACAAGAACAATCTGTCACACTACTACACTTTAAAACACAGTTTATATGTAATTCATGTCACACAGTCTCATACGGAACCTACATCCGCTTTCTTATACTGTATATGATAAGATACTGTCATCCCCCTTCCCTTCTGTGTGAGAGGATGAATGAGCAAATGTATTTCTAGTTGCATGCTTGAGGGTAGCAGACAAGCCTGTCTGCTAGAGAACAGTAGGACCAACGTCGGAACAGGTAGCTACCCTTTCTAAAAGCAAAGAGGTTTCTATCCATAGTATGGTCCTGTCCGTCCCTTGTCATGTTGGTATAGGAAGCTGCCTCTCTGGCCACTTCCGTTTGTATTTGTGAGCCACCCCTCAGGAAGGGACCAGGTCAGTCTGTCCGTGGCGAGTGTCTGAAGTGGTAAGATCTCCGGCTAAGCGCGTGTCTGCTAAGTCCGTAGGACAATGGATTTCTTGGAAATCAGCCTAACTGAAAATTTAATCACCTTTATTTCAGGTTTAGCTCTAAAATATCTAATGTTATCTTAAATTGCAACGCAGTGTATTTCGAGTGTGAAGTTCAGAATATTTTCCAGTATTTGCTTTGTCACTACTTTGTGAGTAAAGTGGAACCACGTGTTGATCAGTAACTCTAACTAAGATCATCAATCTTAAATGCGAGTGTGCGTGAGATTATAACATCTCGTCTTGACAATATTTTTCAATATAGCAACTTTTCTTTATATTCAACCCACGTGGGGTGTACTTTGTGAGACCACTACCACGTGCTTATATAATTGTTTGACCCATCAGGTTAATAGTAAGACGTTAGTAACCAGTTCGAGGTTTTTCTTTTGTAAATTGATTTGGCAGAACTCATGAAAGCCTTATTGCAACAAAATAAAGAAAACGCAGAGAAACCAGAAAAATCGTTCCGAGAACAAAAAGAATCATCCGAAAAATCGATGCGGGAGCTAGGCGAACAAATGACGCAGAAATCCGAAAAATCGATCCGCGAGCTAGGTGAACAAATGACAGAGAAATCTGAAAAATCGATCCGTGAGCTAGGCGAACAAATGACGCAGAAATCCGAAAAATCGAACCGCGAGCTAGGCGAACAAATAGACGAAAAACTAATCCAGCAGACAAATAAAGGCGACAGGTCGATGCAGAGAGTGTCTGATGATATCTCACAAAGAATAAACAATCTGGCAAGTGAAATAAAAAGCGATATTATGAAAGAATTAGGCCGTACATTTGAACAAATCGATGACCGTCTGCCAGCCTTAGAACAAGGCAAGCGGAGTCGCGATGCAGAATCGAAAGAGAGTGAAGAACAGCTACTTAGGAATTTCCAAGCGCTGAGAAAAGAATCCCAAAGAGGACACCAGCAGGTACTCTCGAGGGTCCAGGAGGTGGAAACACATTGTCCCGCGTCCATTGCAACACAGTAGCAGACAACAGTCAAGCGATTCACGCACTCGAACAGCAAGTTGAACAATTGAAGCAGACTGTGGCGGAGGACAACAGACAAATACATGATAAGATTGCGGCATTAGCGGACATCGTAGGAACGATGAAGGTTACGGAGAGTGATAACAATACTACACAGGTAGCGGTCGCAGAGACCGAAGAAGTGCGTTCGCTTCTTAGATTTCAGAAGGGACAGTTCGAAGTGAACAGGCGGCACAAGGCTGTAACAGGCGAATTACAAGAACGCGTGGCGCATCTGGAAAGCCGCATTGGGAGTGATTCCGAACTCGCCAATAGCACTAAAAATAGCCGTACGAACAGTGCAGAGAAGGACTCCGGCCACGAGGGAGATTTTGACGACAGGGAAGAATATAATTTGAGGGGCAGACATGAGAAAAATAGAAACATTCAAGGGCCTCGCCGGGAGGAAGTGTGGGGATTTGATTTCAAACATTTCCTTACGGTGAGAAAGTTTGAGATATTTCGAAATTCGCAAAAAGTAATACATCCACGAGCATGGCTCGAGCAATTTGAGTTCTGTCTTCCCCCCGACTGGGCAAGTTCACATAAGATAGAATATATGTGTGGCTATTTGGAAGGCGAACCGGCGATTCGCATGAGGTCGGCAGCACGTCACTGCAACTCCACTCGGGAGTTTCTAAAAGCCTTTCTGTCCGCCTATTGGTCAGAAGCGGCACAAGATAGGGTCAAGCATGGCATAATTATGCTACCAAATTTGAACCAGTCTGGTTTCGGCACCCCAGCACGCCTATTCGACCACATGCTGCAGGCAAATCAATTTCTATACGACCCATATGGGCCTGCGGAACTAATTAGGATATGCATCACCAAATAGCCGTTGCACTTGCGCCATGTCATTCTTGTGGGACGATGCTAAGAGGACGTGGAAACGTTTAAGACACTTCTCCAAGAGTTGGAATATAATACAGCAGAATTCTCGCCTAATCAGGCACAAAGTTATTACGGGGCACGCGATCGCAGTCGTGGCCGTAGTATTAATCAATGGCGTGACCGGTCGTCGCGACGCGACCTGAACGGAACAATAATCGGGACCGGCCGTATAGAAACTGGGGTAACAGTCGCGAACACAGGTGGAACAACGGAAATGATCGAGGACGTGGACAGGATCGTGAACGCTACAGGTACAACAACCAGAATCGATACTACGATGAACACAGTGGGAATAGGATTGTAGGCGGAGCACCACATGATGTTGAAATTCGGCCGGCAAACCCTAGACATAATCCTGCAAATGGAAATGGACAAAACCGGCAGTGACAAATGATCAGCGCAGAAGGTGTGAAAGGTCTCTGTTGGATTCCTATCATGTTAATTTCTTAAATCTGTTGTCATTTACGGCATAAATTCCTATTCTAAATTTACTGTGGCGTTTCTGACTATCTGGGAGGAGACTGAGTAGTGGAACGTGTTACTTTTACACATAAACAAGAATGATCTGTCACACTACTACACTTTAAAACACAGTTTATATGTAATTCATCTCACACAGTCTCATACGGAACCTACATATGCTTTCTTTTATATACTGTATATGATAAGATGCTGTCATCCCCCTTCCCTTCTGTGTGAGAGGATGAATGAGCAAATGTATTTTTAGTTGCATGCTTGAGGGTAGCAGACAAGCCTGTCTGCTAGAGAACAGTAGGACCAACGTCGGAACAGGTAGCTACCCTTTCTAAAAGCAAAGAGGTTTCTATCCATAGTATGGTCCTGTCCGTCCCTTGTCATGTTGGTATAGGAAGCTGCCTCTCTGGCCACTTCCGTTTGTATTTGTGAGCCACCCCTCGGGAAGGGACCAGGTCAGTCTGTCCGTGACGAGCGTCTGAAGTGGTAAGATCTCCGGATAAGCGAGTGCCTGCTAAGTTCGTAGGACAATGGATTTCTTAAGTTCAGCCTAACTGAAAATTTGATCACCTTTATTTCAGGTTTAGCTCTAAAATATCTAATGTTATCTTAAATTGCAACGCAGTGTATTTCGAGTGTGAAGTTCAGAATATTTTCCAGTATTTGTTTTGTCACTACTTTGTGAGTAAAGTGGAACCACGTGTTGATCAGTAACTCTAACTAAGATCATCAATCTTAAATGCGAGTGTACGTGAGATTATAACATCTCGTCTTGACAATATTTTTCAATATAGCAACTTTTCTTTATATTCAACCCACGTGGGGTGTACTTTGTGAGTCTACTACCACGTGCTTATATAAATGTTTGACCCATCATGTTAATAGTAAGACGTTAGTAACCAGTTCGAGGTTTTTCTTTTGTAAATTGCTTTTCGATCTAATTTATTTTAACTATCAAAATTATTGTGGAGTTACACGCTTTGAGTAAACCAAGTTGACCACGTGAAGCATGTGGTGTAATCATCAAAGTAGCCCTCAGCTATTCTTTTTGGGAAGATTTCACAGAGAGTTAGTATGAATTTAGTATACCAGTGTGTGGTAATTACATGACAGACAGGATTGTGCTACGAACGTAACTTTTTGGATGAAAATTGAATCGGTTGGTTGTGGTTAATTTCCTCTTGCATATGTTTCAACGTTCTTTGTGTGTTATTTTATGAATGCAGTGTTGTATGCAGTCTCCCAATCTTGGCTCCATATTTGATGTGTTCCGTAAGATTACAAACTCACAATTTCCACAATCCTAAATAAGGCACCAGCTTAGTTATGAATCAAATTTAATATGCTGAAATTTCAATGATCAATGTTCAAATAAATTTCCAAATATAAACTGATTTATTTCTTTTTATTTAAATTCTCTTTTATATATATATATCACCGGTTGTCGTATGACTATTAAAAGACTATAATTAATGTTAGTCTGGTTGGGAATTTGGTAAGCTAGACTGGATACCTGGTGAAACAGTTGCGCAGTAATGCAAGGTTAACTTCCCCAGACAGCTCGGAGCTTTTAACCCGCTTTTATTGTCTATCAGCACCGCTTACACCACAAAATAAAGCAACAACGTTACCGGCGCCCAATCGAAACAATTGAGCGACATGGCAAATGAGTACATAGAGTATATAGAGAGGACAGTGAGGAGTAGAGAGGACGGTGAGGAGAAAGAATTGATTAGTTTAAATTTGTGACATATGCATTTTGAATAATATGTTGGTAAAAATAATGATAAAGAGGTTTCTATGTGATTGATTGAAGTGATGTTTGTATTTTTTTTTCTTTCCTTGTGCAATTAGGATTTAGGTTGGTTCAAATGTGAAGATAAAAGGTTTCTTTGTGAACGAGTGAAATGCTGTTTACGTTTTTTTTGTGTAAATTGAAACGAGTCGCTCCTGAGAGAAGCAAGATCTGTGTTGAATTAATGCAAAACTCAGGGGAATATCCGATCTGTGGGTATTATGGGTCTGGCAAACCCAGGTCCCCAGCTGTTAGTAGCCTTATTTCCGATTTTCTGCTTTCAGTGCTACTATCTATCTATTACTATTCTATACCTGTCAGGATAAATGAGGATCTCTTACTATAGTATGTGTGCTGTATGAATATTTTAAGATAGGAGAACTCTGAGAAAGAAATGAGTAACTTTGGAATCTTGAAAACAGGATGCGATAATACGATTGTTTAACCAATGGCTTCCCAATATGCGCTAATATGTTAATATTGATGATATGTCTTTTTTGTTCTTTATAGCTGAATATGCAAAGTGCTGCATGTGGATTTCGCCAGTATATTGATTCTCTTCAAGGTGAAAGAAGAATTGTGGTTTGTGTAATTTACATGGCCCTGAAATATTAATGTGGCAGTCAAATGACATGCAGTTTTTCAGCAAATGGAGAATGGAACAGAAATATGGATCCTTTCTGTAGTCTTGATTGATGTTGAGACAAAGCCTGAAAAATTATTCTGCGTTAATACTTGTCCTAGAAAAGCGTCGTTTATGTGTTTTGCTGATGCTGTGAGCATTACAGCTTACTGTTTTCGCTGGTGCGGGATGCACTGCACCCTATATGATTTGTACTGAGGAAATTTCCCTCTTGAAGGTAGAGGAAGATTAAATAATTTTGATTATGGGACCGAAGGAAAGCTTGGTTTAAGGTAATAAGAATGAAGCAAAACAATTGTCATTTAAACTACAGGAGGGTTCGGGTCTTTGTGTCTGTTGTAAGTTCAATATGTTAAGATGAAACTGTTTTACAGAATAGAGGAGACCACACTTTCACCAGTCATGAGAAATGAAGCCACCATAACCACCATAGGCGAAATAACTGATTTGGAAGCGAAAGGTAACTTAAAGAAGGAACGAAATGGGTAAGAAAATGTAGTATACCCCATATAAGGAAAATATTTTTACCCTGCTCAGAGTCATCTATGTGATTAATTCTTGTGATAACGTAATTTTAGATGAAATTTTCAACTGTTTTATGTGTGAATATATGCGTATGATAAATGTATAATTGCGAGTATCTTATCAGGTGTGTCAACTGGTATAAATGTTTTGGCGTGTAAATAACCGTTGTTCTCCATATTTGTCATGTGACAAGACATATGCGGCGAGTGTCAGGAAGAGGACGAATTAGAACAATGTTGTAGTGGTGTAAACACTTTGTTGAAGTAGCATTGAAGTAGCTTGTTGGATTAACTAGTAGTGGATAGAAGAAGAATTTTGAGTAATACATGTTTATGGGTAGTTAGTTTGTAGTATAGACAACAGGTGTGCATGTGTGTGTGTGTAAATAACATGTGAACCCTATGCTACCCTGACCTATACTTGTACAAAGCATAATCCTATTCATTTTAGTGAACTAATAAGTAGCATTTGAATTATTAAAACGGAAGTGAACCACATTAGTGATGTGGATTTAGATATTATATTGTCAGTTCATTTAATTTTTATTTTTATACTGTCAAGTCATTTCACTTTTATTTTTTCTATTGTCAAGTCATTTAACTTTTATTTTTATATTGTCGATTCATCTAACTTTTTTTATTTAAAAAAAGTCTCATTTTTGTTGTTAAAAATTGTGAAAGACAATACTAAGTGGTATTATGTATGATATTTTGTAATCACATAACTATGATGAACACTTTCTGTGAATGCAGTTGAGAACATGGAAGCGAAATGGCTACACTCTTACAAGACAGCGGGAGCAGCGAGGAGGAGAACTAGTTGTAAACAGGCGGGTTTCCCAGCAGGACACGCTGTCAACCAGGCCACTTCGGGAGCGCGGTCGACAACAAAAGAAGGGCACGCGACAAACACTTTCCCTTGCACCTGGAGCTAATGGGCGGCCGCCCCAGTGCGACCCTTCGTGGAGGCGATGACCTGAGTTGGGCTAGCGGTCCACCGCGCGGAAAGCCATCTGCTGGCAACGCACCACAGCCATGCGACCGTGGCGAGGCTGGCGCGGTGAAACGATAGAAGACAGGGGATAAAGGGGCGTGGAGCCTTTTGACAGATACTGTCCAGAGAAAATGGCAGACTTCAACGACGCTTATCAACATTTCCTGACGGAGGTCCACTGTCAAGCGACAGTAAATCATAGTTCGACGTTCTCTGGTCGCTAAGGGTGGCACAAAGAAGAGCCACTAAGTGTCATCCTTGCCCAGGAATATCAAACCGGCGAGCCAATTGTGAATAACTCAAGAATGTAGCAACACAAGGGGCGTGGAGCCTTTTGACAGGTACTGTCCAGAGATAATGGGAGACTTCAACGACGCCTATCAACATTTCCTGACGGATGCCCACTGTCAAGCGACAGTAAATCATGGTTCGATGTTCTCTGGTCGCTAAGGGTGGCACAAAGAAGAGTCATTAAGTGTCATCCTTGCCCAGGAATATCAACCTGGCGTGTCAAACGAGGATACCCCCACGAATTTGACAACACAAACATGGAACCAAATCGAGATGTACGTGATACGGGCCACCAAGAGAAACTTCATGAGAGGGCAGAGACGGCGGAATTGCACGCAACAGATGGACAAAAATCCCTACTGACAGCTGCGGCGACGAACCCCCTTCCCTTTCCCTTATATTGTGCCTCGGTACTGAGTGTATCAGTGAACAGTGATTATACGGTTCTTAGTTCAATGCATATACGTGTGTTTCTGTCAGAGAAACTTTGAGGCATGTGGTTTGCAGGGGTTCGATTTATTGGTGTTTATTAGACTGACTCTTGTATTTTGCAGGTGTTCTATTTATTGTTTTTTTTTGAGACTTTGACTCTTGTATTTTGCAGGTGTTTTATTTATTGGTGTTTTTTTATTTAGATGTTGACTATTGTACTTTCAGAGCTGTTTTATTGATCAATGTTTGTTCTTGTGTGATGTATTAGATTTGTGATATTTTGTTTCGTAAATTCATTCCTGTGGCATTGCTTCGTTTATCTGTCAGATAGCTATTCATTCTCATTGGACTGTGATCGATTAGCCTTTGCATGGGGCATATTTATTGTGAGGAACCCCTTAAGGGTAACTATCACATAATTAATTGTAGTTTCAGTATAATGACACAGTGTTCATTGTTTGCTAACTAACTGAAATATAGTAGAGTGATTAAATTAGTGCCACAAAGTTATTTTAATTTTACAAATTAATAGTTTTATAAGATATAGAATTTTTTTGTGATAACCACTTTGTAAAACATGTTTTTTTTCTCCTATCACTTTTTTGCTTTTGCAGATTGTTCATTGTAATGTTCTGCTTTATAATACTGATGTTATTTTCATGTTCTTTTTTAATTGCTGTGGCACCTTTGCTATTTTCATAAATTTTACTTGTTAATAAACAGTCATAAATTTTCCTGTGATCAGTTGGCTCTTGCAATGAGCAAATACTGGTAAACTCCATAAGGGTAACAACCAGAAATTGTTTTCATATTAATGACACAGAAACCATTGTTTTTACTAGCTGACCGAATTAGGTCTACAATATCTTTTAAATAGATGTCACAGATTGTTTTTTTTTTCCTCCTTGAAATTGGTAGATTTTAAAGATTTGTTGAAATTATTGTGTTTTAGCAAGTAGCTGGTGACCTTTTGCCTTTTCTTTACATTTTGGTTTAAGTTGGGTGTTAGAAGCCTGCTTGGGAATGTCCTAGCATGGCCAGAAAATTCCCTGCACAGTCTTTTCCCGGAGCATTGGGGTTATGAAAGGTCTCTGTTGGATTCCTTTCATGTTAATTTCTTAAATCTGTTGTCATTTACGGCATAAATTCCTCTTCTAAATTTACTGTGGCGTTTCTGACTATCTGGGAGGAGACTGAGTAGTGGAACGTGTTACTTTTACACATAAACAAGAACGATCTGTCACACTACTACACTTTAAAACACAGTTTATATGTAATTCATGTCACACAGTCTCACACGGAACCTACATCTGCTTTCTTTTATATACAGTATATGATAAGATACTGTCATCCCCCTTCCCTTCTGTGTGAGAGGACGAATGAGCAAATGCATTTCTAGTTGCATGCTTGAGGGTAGCAGACAAGCCTGTCTGCTAGAGAACAGTAGGACCAACGTCGGAACAGGTAGCTACCCTTTCTAAAAGCAAAGAGGTTTCTATCCATAGTATGGTCCTGTCCGTCCCTTGTCATGTTGGTATAGGAAGCTGCCTCTCTGGCCACTTCCGTTTGTATTTGTGAGCCACCCCTCGGGAAGGGACCAGATGAGTCTGTCCGTGGCGAGCGTCTGAAGTGGTAAGATGTCCGGCTAAGCGCGTGTCTGCTAAGTCCGTAGAACAATGGATTTCTTAAGTCCTGAAAATTTGATCACCTTTATTTCAGGTTTAGCTCTAAAATATCTAATGTTATCTTAAATTGCAACACAGTGTAATTCGCGTGTGAAGTCCAGAATATCTTCTGGTAGTTGCTTTGTCACTAATTTGTGAGTAAAGTGGAACCACGTGTTGATCAGTAACTCTAACTAAGATCATCAATCTTAAATGCGAATGCTCGTGTGATTATAACGTCTCGTCTTGACAATATTTTTCAATATAGCAACTTTTCTTTATGTTCAACCTATGTGGGGTGTACTTTGTGAAACCAGTACCATGTGCTTATACAATTGTCTGACCCATCAGGTTAATAGTAAGACGATAGTAACCAGTTCGAGGTTTTTCTTTTGTAAATTGCTTTTCGATCTAATTTATTTTAACTATCAAAATTATTGTGGAGTTACACTCTTTGTGTAAACCAAGTTGACCATGTGAAGCATGTGGTGTAATCATCAAAGTAGCCCCCAGCTATTCTTTTCAGGAAGATTTCACAAAGAGTTAATATGAATTTAGTATACCAGTGTGTGGTAATTACATGACGGACAGGATTGTGCTCTGAACGTAACTTCTTTGGGTAAAAATTGAATCGGTTGGTTGTGGTTAATTTGCTCTTGCATATGTTTCAACGTTCTTTGTGTGTTGTTTTATGAATGCAGTGTTGTATGCAGTCTCCCAATCTTGGCTCCATACTTGACGTGTTCTGTAAGATTACAAACTCACATTTTCACAATCCGAAATAAGGCACCAGTTTAGTTATGAATCAAGTCTAATATGCTGAAATTTCAATGACCAATGTTAAAATAAATTTCCAAATATAAACTGATTTATTTCTTTGTATTTAAATTATCTTATATATATATATATATATATATATATATATATATATATATATATATATATATATACCGGTTGTTGTATGACTATTAAAAGATTATAATTAATATTAGTCTGGTTGGGAATTTGGTAAGCTAGACTGGATACCTGGTGAAACAGTTGCGCAGTAATGCAAGGTTAACTTCCCCAGACTGCTCACAGCTTTTAAACCGCTTTTATTGTCTATCAGCACCGCTTACACCTCAAATTAAAGCAGCATGAAAATTCTTTTAAATTATATTGGAACAAAAACAGACCTTTCACTGATTCAAGGTTTGATCTATGACTCTCATCAGTCCACTGTGTGATAATTAGTAGGTGGCACCAGGATCGAGAATATTTTGTCTAACATCGCCTTCGTGCGTGTTTATCACGAAGTCTGTGCCAATAGTTAAAGTATTTAAGAAAAGAGCAATAGAACGGTCTGAATTTTAAATGTAACTGTACTACGCTAGATTTTGCGAAAAAGCCGGACACTGTAAAAATCCGCCCAGACCCCGGACAAAGAGCTAAAAAGGAGGACATTTCCGGATTAATCCGGGCGTCTGGTCAGCCTAACTCTCCACCTCTTCTTTATCTTAGCAAAGCTCTTTCATTATTAATTTCTGTGTCCTTACTTACTGTAGTGTCTTTTCAGTAGTTTTGCTAGTCTCATTTACTTTTCAGCATTATTAACTTCTAATACCTATGAGTGCAGCTTCCGTCTGGTATGATGTAAATAGTCACAGTGGTTAAGAAATTGTTTTGGTACCTGAGATATTTATTTCTTCCTCTTGTTAGTGTCCACTTTACGCAGCCATATGTCGTGTCTGCTTCTACAATTGCTTATTTAAACTGTCTATATTGTTAAACATCTATTCCGATTCATTGTTCATGGGCCATTTTACCAGTTGCAGTTTATCTATCTATCGTGGGCAACAAAAATTTATATTCTCAGTATTTCGCGTAATTGGTGACCTAATTTAAAAATTTAAACTGCTATCATGATCTACTCTTTAATAGGCATAATACCGTTAGAAACAGTAGAAACAGAAACTATGTGTATGCGCTGAGGCAGCGATACTCAACCGCGCACACAATACCCAGATTATATTCATCAAATATTTGACAAAGTACCACTCACTGGCTTGAAAGATATTTTATACATAATCCCAAACCTCAACGAAAGTTTTTCTCGTTAACATCCCCACAAAATGACGAAAGGGAAAACGTTTATCGCTTACTACATTTTTCCTGTTCATGCAGTAAAACTGCAGCATCAGGCACGACGTTTTAATTTATTAATTCCTTAATGTATCTGCAAAATTATACAGGGCGTCCCAGGCGGAATGGACACTACTAAGAGATATGACAGGAACGACCTTTCAAAGCAAATAAATCCAGTAAACAAGGACACTAAAATGCCGTCAAGAGCTATAACACTTTTTTTATCTTCTCTGCTGTGAAATATATCTCTTCTGCCGAAGAAGTGCTCATAGCTTTTATGGCACGCATTTAGAGCCCAATTTTGCTTGATAGTTTTTCTTGTTTTGGTCTGCACTATCTCTTCTCAAAGTTTAGAAACCACAGAGCTTTCAGGAGAAGGGATTTGTTTCACAGTATCGAAGTATCGAAGACGAAGAACCGCTCATAGCTCTTAACTTATGCATTTTGAAGTCCATTATTTACTGAACTTTTTTGCTTTGAATTGTTGTTGCTGTCATGTCAGTGAATAT
Organism: Schistocerca cancellata; assembly: GCF_023864275.1. Taxonomy (NCBI): domain Eukaryota; kingdom Metazoa; phylum Arthropoda; class Insecta; order Orthoptera; family Acrididae; genus Schistocerca; species Schistocerca cancellata. Next base: position 615,726,429 of record NC_064631.1, on the reverse strand, counting down.
TGACGTTTCCTCCTGGGACACCCTGCGTAATTATACGGCATATAGATCAGTAGTTGCGTCGTCACAATCATTGTAATCCGTGAAAAATAGTTTTTGCTTAAAATGGATCGCTAATTGGCCAGACTGCACTCATGCAGTTTTTGACAGTGAGAGCACTTAGCGTCATCCAACTAACTTTAAATGTAATTTCAAGCCTTTTGTATACTTTTGCTCGCTTACATACTACACGTCAAATATTTGACATATTAGCTCACGTAACACAATCAGAAGTTTGAAGCTCTTTTATACATTGGATTTCGATCTTTAAAGAATCTAGGGTTGACTAGTTTCTACCTAACGGCAAGTTCTTTAAATTATTACTAGCCTATACTAGCTTAAACGTACGTTGTCCAAGACGCGACGCACACTAGCGTATGCGACGGGTCGCTACGTGACGTCAGAAGTTGCCTGCTGGCGCATGCGCAGTTCGAGTTCGGGATGCGACGAGCGACTGTTGCGGCAGCTGCCGCAGCACTGCACCAGTGAGCAGTGTTGCAACGGAAGTCGCACGACACAAAGACGTACGGCTGCCAGAAAGATGTCGAGCCAGTAAGGGAAACTGAAATGAGCCACTCATAGGATGTGATTCTCAGTGAGCTGGTCTCGCAACATCCTTGCCTTTACGATTTGAAGAACCCTAAATATAGAGACACTATGTTCAGAGACAGAATTTGGGAAGAAATTGGCGCACAGTTGAAACTGGCAGGTGAGTGAAATATATAATATTTTCCCATTAATGCAAATTTTTCAGGCCTGTTATGAAAATCAGTATAATCCATGCAGATGTAGAATTAGAATGATGAAAATGAGCTTGAAGGTCAATTTTCGCATTACTCTTTTTTGTGACGATAAAAATTGAAAACGGCAAGTACATTATAAAATGAACAATCTAAAGTACAACGAGAAAGTTACATTGTACAATACCTTCACTTTGAAAGTAAATGGTAGATTGGTGTCTTGATGATACCTTCTAGTTGTGAAAAACCACCACCAGATTGTTGTACAGCTTTCTGTAATCAATAGATGTTCGTTTTTGAGGAAGGCATTTCTCAACAGATTGCACAAACAGTATGCTGCAATAAGTAATTTGTCACATTCATTTCAATTCATTGGTAGAAGATGGTGCTCAAAAAACTTGTGCCAAAAGTGCACTACTGTTTTACAAGGCCCTTCTGGTCTGACACAGTTCACAATTGAAATTCGTCTTTTGTAAATCCTGGAGTCATCTTTTGAGTGCAGCTTGGCAAGATTAAATGTTCATGTCATCCATAACGATGTATGCTGTCAGAATATAAGAATATGGAAGTTCATTTGGATGGGAATAAAGAGTTAGTCGGCTATGAAAGTTGCCTTAGCTTGTTCCAAACGTTTCTGCATAGGAGAAACTGACAAGTATAATTTGGGGAAATTTTGTGAACAAGCACAGACATTATTTCTTCCACATTTCTGCCAGTGTATACTGTAGACGTTCAGAATGAAAATTCTAGAGATGTTTAAGGTGTAACCCTATCTTGTTGTCAAGAACTTGAAACAATGCAACGACGCTAGCGTGCACTTATTGTTAATAAACTTATCTTTCATTGGAAGTTTAGGTGAAATGTGAAAAAACAGATGGAGGAATATTCGGGACTCGTATCAGGAAATAAACGAGAAAGAAAGCTTGGAAAAGGTTCAGATGCCTCAGCAAAACCAAGAAAATGGGGTCTGCTTGATCACTTGGCTTTAAGAAACCTACATTTCGTGGCATTTTAAATGAAATTGTCAAGAGCATATGGAGAAATATTAGTAACTCATACTGGAGAAATATATGACATAAAATGGTTTCATTAGGTCCAAATGTGTCAGCGAAACAAAAAAAATCCATTCTCTATCGTGTGATGACCACACGATTCTCGTTGCGCGTCGACAGAACTGGCGGCTAGTCGCGACGCTCCTGGAGATATATGAGCCTAAATCTCGGAAACGGAGATCGATATCATTCTGATATCAACTTTAAAAATAATTTCGATATGTTAGCTTCTTTTCATCGGCAACGATGTATGACCTAACGTGAACCATACGTAAAGTAGCCAGCGACCACATTTTTCACTGTACACAATTCAAATTTTATGCAGTAGGTTACTTGTAAATTAAGTATCGGAATAACTGTGACGAATATCGGAAAAATAGACACCTCATTATCAAGCTGTGATGTGAAACAGTAAGATACGCAAACATCAATTTTTTGTGCCTTTTACTTTCCTCACAATTGATAGAGAAGTAATATACAACGAAAAAACACGCAAAACCGGAAGAGATACTTTTCAATTTTTTAAAGTAAAAGGAGAATCTGTATCGAAAAACTAACTCTGGGAGCCGATGTAACTTTGTTGCATTAACATACAGTATTTTTTACAGCAAGAAAATCGGAATTCTTATTTTTCTTATGTATTTGAATCCATCGCCGCCGACCGGAGCTTGGGAAACAGCGACGACTCCTGTCGTGTTGCGGCCTTGTCGCTGTCTGCCAGGGTGGGAAAAGAGGAGGGGGCAGCGTCACAGTCGCAGCCAACTGTCGCGTCTTGCACAACGTAACTTTAGCGACCTCCGTTTCGCTCGAGTTGTCTGCATGGTTTGCTTAGCTATTTTTTTCTTTTTCTTTAATCACATTTTTATGTTGTTCACGAATTGAAACACCATTTTTATGTTGTCCACAAACCGCAAAACCTTCTAAACTTTTCATGCTTATTAAGGCCATAGAAGCATGGTATTTTCCGAACGTCATTCTGATCAAAAAGCGTTTCTGTCGATGGAGTCCAAGGTTTTTATTACTCATGCCTTTTTCCGTTCTTGTGGTGATATTTCCAAAGGAGCTTTCATCCCCTAACACGTATTTCTTTATATCTAACCGAGAAGTGAAATACCAGTTTTCATAGATTTAGCTTCAAAAACTTTTTAACATAACGAAATATTTTCTTAAAAATTTCCACCCCTTATTTGAGTCCCTAAGGATTAAATTTCCAAAAACACTGAAACACTATTTTTTTTAAATTTCTGACAGAGAAACCAAATACAAATTTTCACAGCTTTAGCTTTGAAAAATTTTTCGTAATGAAATGATTTCATAAAACTCTTCATCCCCTAATTCACTCCCTGAGGGGGCTGAATCTCCAAAAACACTGAAACACGTAATTTTTTATTTGTCGCCGAGAACTCAAATACCAATTTGCAAAGATGTAGTTTCAAAAATGCTTCAGTAGTTCTTTAACTATGATTTACTACCAAAAAATCTTACACCACTATTTTATTCCCTTAATGGTTGAATTTCCAAAAATGCTGAAACGCATGTTTCTTACTTCTGACCAGAAACCGAATACCATGTTTTAGAGCTCTATCTTCAAAATAACGAAATAGTTTCGAAAAGCCTTTCATCCCCTTTTTCAGCCCCTTAGAAGCGGAATTTCGAACAATCCATTCTCAAACGTTACCCACAGCATAAGGTCCACACCTTCCCAAAATGTCAGGTTTCTGTTCTTAGTGGTTTAGGCTCCGCGATGACAACCCAGTGAATCAGTCTGCCCCTATTTCACCCCTTTAGGGTTGAATTTTCAAGAATAGTGACACACTAATTTTTTAGAGCTTGAATTCCCAAAAACAGTGAAACATGTATTTTTTTTATTTGGAACCGAAAGGTCAAATATCATTTTTCATAGACGTAGCTTTAAAAATACGTTATCAGTTCTTTAGCAATGATTTATTTTCGAAAAACTTTCACCCACTATTTCACCCCTTTAGGGGAAGAGTTTCGAAAAATCCCTTCTTAAACGACGCGTAAAGTATAAGATAACGTTCTCTCCACATTTCGAGTTTCTATCCTTAGCAGGGTTGGGCTGGGCGATGATGAGTCAGTGACTGAGTCAGACAGTCGGGGCATTGCCTTTAATATGTAGAGATTGTGTAGAGTGGGTTCTGCGTCAGAGTGATTTCTTTATTATATTGCAGTGTCTGTGTTATTCTGATTACAATACAAATTTACTTTGTACATGCCTGCGTGTCCAAAGGAACAGGCACTGCGGCGACTACAGCCGTTATGGAATACATTAAATGAATTTTCAATTGAGAATGTAGAATGGAATGACAATTAAAACTGAAAACGACTGAAGGCGTATGAAACTGAACGTTCTATACGGGATGAAATGCGTCTCCCGGCACAAGATGTTATCGGAATACATTTTTCGACCCTCAGTACTACTGTGTATATAAAGCTGGCGAGTGACGAGCTGTGCGCCGACGTCGTGCGGCGCCACGCTAACGCTTTCAAGTTTCGATACGCTGACGGATGTGTACAGGGGCTGTAGTGGTTGATCACGCTGGTTTTAGGCTCCAAACGTTGCGTGTTTTCTAACTCCTATTTGAAGTACTGTAGGACGCTGGGGTGGCCGCTTTTAAACCTTACATGACTGAAACGTGGAAAACGTTCGAAAGGTATCATGTTCTCAATTGTGTCCGTCAGATACACATTGAACTACGGAAGCACGTGCCTTCCTAAATCGTTATCGCCGGCTCCAGGGCTGTTGACACGTACGATGTCCAGCCGCGCACCTGTTCAGGTTGTAGCCAGGAAGGCCATGTCCACCCTGAGTGTCTCCGACGTAGACTGGTTCAGACGCCGGTCGGAGACGTCGGTCCTCCTGCGGCGCCCACTGTGTTACCCGTGTCTTACGGGTCTGAGGCGGTGCTGCCTGCTACGCCGCCTCTGAATCAGTCGCTACCCGTATCGGCTCCTCTCGACGACGCGACGGGCGTTTCGCCTGTCTCTCCTATACCTCTGCCGGACCCAATACAAGTCAACGACGACCGTCAGCAGGCACAAGCTGCCTGTCCCGACTCCGTGTTTGATGATCATGGAGCTGTACCTACCTCCGCCTTTCTGCCATCTGTTCAAGATTCGTATTCTCTAGGACGACTTGGTAATTCATCAATCATAAAAACGCCACAAAAATATTTAATTTTTAATTGTTTAACTACTTTTTCTATATCTAAATTACTTAATGCATTAGGATAGAAATCAATTACTTTTTTGAAATAGTTTTAGATCCTGCTCCTTTCTTTTCCATTGCTTGATTATGTGTTTTCTGTTCTTATAATTTTGCATCAACTTTTTTATTGTTTATTACTGCATTTGCAGTTGCTGCAGAACCACCAGCAAGTGAACCAGTACCTGCTGGATATAGTAATGCAGCCAAAAGTAATCGTAAAAATCCACCTTCATGTTGTTTTACTCTTGTGCCTTCTTTCTTTTTTGTTAGATATGCTTGAAATGGTTCTGAGCACTATGAGACTTAACATCTGAGGTCATCAGTCCCCTAGACTTAGAACTACTTAAACCTAACTAACTTAAGGACATCACACACATCCATGCCTGATGCAGGAGTCGAACCTGCGACTGTAGCAGCAGCGTGGTTCCAGACTGAAGCGCCTAGAACAGCTCAGCCACAATGGCCTGCGCTACGATCACAGGTTGGAATCCTGCCTCGGGCATGGATGTGTGTGATGTCCTTAGGTTAGTTAGGTTTAAGTAGCTCTAAGTTCTAGGGGACAGATGACCACAGCTGTTAAGTCCCATAGTGCTCAGAGCCACAACGGCCTGCTTTTGTTAGATATTCAATAGTCTTTTTCACAACAGGAGTACCTAGTGTAATGGGTAAATTACCATCAGTTTTTTCCTCTTTCTTTCTTTTTTGTGAATCAGTTAAAAATGGTTCAACACTATTTAATTGATCATTATTCAATTTAAATTTAATTGATTTTGGTTTAGGCTTGCTACTTTGTAGCAAAGCATAATCGATTGAAAAGTTATTTATTTATATAGATAAAAAAATTATAAAGATTAATTTTTTTACACTAACCAACCATTTTCATCCACACCTAAACCCATTCCTAATTTTCTCTTTCCATACATAATTCCTCAAACTGCAGTGGCTGCAACTTTTTCTCCTAATTGTGCATCACTTGCATGCATTCTTTCTTTTGAAACTAATTTAAGTTCTTTATCTGTTTCATGTATTTTTTCTAAATCTTTATTATCTCTATAGGCAATACCATGTATTTTTGCAAGCTTCATCTAATGTATTAATTCCTTGATCTCCTCTAGCTAATCTTTCTTCGAGTTTAGTGAACAGTTTCCAGTAATTAAAACCCAGTAGACGCATCTCAGGCATTGGTACACTATTTAAAACCGAACTGGCTAACACTTTTTCATGTTTTTCACTTTTACAAAATGTATGAGGAACATTATTCAAAATTCTGGTCAAATATGGAATTCGTTTTGGATTGTTGATGATGCAATCACTAAATTTAATAGTCAACATTTGTATTATCCTCAAATTTTCATTGCGACAATTTTTATTTTAGCTAATTCTTCCCCATGTATTACAGCTAATCTATCAATTAATTGATGGACATCATTCATTCAGAGATATTCAATTGATTTTTCTAAATGTTTTTTACTAACTCTTCACCAACATTTTCTCCTTCACTTTGCAATGAAGCATTTAAATTTTTTTGTCTCAGTGCTGGAAAAAAGTAATCAACTTCCTTTATTAAGTATTTGTATTTATTCCCTGTACTCGATTTTATTTTATTTGGATTATTATTAGAGTATAATTGTATGATATAGCTGCATAATTTGATAAATCAGAACCTGTGTATAATGTATTCATGTCTTCTATAGTTACCTGTTTTTTAGGTAAAAGATTCATTAATCCATCTGTACCTTCATCAGTCCTATCATTAGCTAATTTATCTCCATCAAATTTTACTGGGACTTTACCAACGAATTTAAATGAACCAACAGGTCTTAATCGAAAAACTTTATCTTCACTGTGATTAATGTATTCTAACATTTTTTCACTTACATTTTTTAACATTTTTATCCTTTTTTGTCTCTGTCTCTTCTCCATACTTCGTTAATAAATCTTGTATTTTTGATTCACTTGAAGTGTAGTCATGCTGTGGACTCTCCTATTGTTTAATTGGTGGTATATCATTATATTCGTCTAGCTGATAATGAGAATATTTTCTTCAATAGCTTTCAAAACATTATCAACTAATCCTTCAGTAACATGTTTAACTTTTTCAATTGTATCGATAACAGATTGATCTTATTTTTTATATTTTTCATACTCTGGTCTTGGCTGTTTCTTCCATTTTGTAAACTCTTCTTTTAACTATTCTTTTACTCTTCTATTTCGCCTAGCTTCTTTAAAACTTTTAAATCATATTCTGCAAACATTGTTTAGAAATGAAAAAACATTAATTAAAATATTTTTAATTTTAATGTTATGTTTAATGTTTACATTTAGCATTTATGTTTAACATTTATGTTTATCCAAATTAGTAAGACTATGCATTCTCATTTTACACTTATCGAAATAATAGCAATCACATGTATCTGGACCTCCTGTAGCTTCTTCATCAGACCATGGGCAATTAGTATAATGTTCATTAATTTTTTCTAATTTTTCATATTGTATTATGCAATCGAAAACTTTTTTTAAATTAAGTTACATGTTCTGGTAAAACGCCAACATCATGATCTAACATATATGCAATATAATTTTTTAAAGTGTCGATATTATTAAACATTTATAAAATATATTTTATTTCTGAACTTACCTTCATTTGATTTTCTAATCATGTCTATTGTAAAAAAGCCAAAGTCATCATTCCAACATTTACTAAACATTTCTTTAAAATCATCAAACTTTAAATCACCACCAACAAACTCATGGTAAATGTGATTTAAATTTGTGTCATCTTGTCTAAGGATATTTTAAAAACTTAAAATTATCTCTGACTACTTGGTTCGGTATTTTTGAGTAAGTCTGAGCCAAATAAAAGCATTCTAGTCCTGATTTTCAAGAATGAAGTCATCAAATACTACTACTGAATTTTCTTGACATTGATCTAATGGAATAATTTCTTCATTATTTTCAGTAAAACCAGTAATTTTTTGTCACACTTATCTTTAAATTTTACACATCTTTTTTACAAATTCTTGATATTTTGTTTGATCTACACTTTTAGAACAGACACACAAATGATTAATCTTATTCTAATTCAACCATCCTGGAGCTAGAATGTAATTTTCAATCCTTAATGTAGTTTTTTCACAACCACTTCATCCTATGATTGCATGTTGAATAGAATTTGGTAAAAGTTTACATTTTCATTTTTTGATTTCTTTCCGGAATTCTTATTTTTGGTTCCGATTCAGTGTTCATTTAATTAAATAAATTTTTTAATAGTAAATGAACAACTTAACTATATTGTGATGGAGAAACAATAGAAATTCCAACTGGTCAGTATAATTTGAAAAACTTGAAAAAATTCATTCATTCAAAAAAGCCTAATATTCACATTAAAGCAGCTGAAATTTTAAACAGAATTGTCATTGAGAGTGATGGTAAGTTATATATGGATATAAAAGATAGTACTGGACATCTGCTTGGATTTAGTAATAAAATTGTTGAGGTTAATGAAATAACTGTTGCTAACAATATTCCTAAAATTATTCCATTTGAATTAATAAATATTAATTTAATTTGGCTGATGGCTTGTTTGTAAAGCATACTGATCATGTTCATTGAGAAACTAATATTGTTCTCTCATTCAAGCCTCATGCAGATTTTGGTGGGCTGATAATTCGTGAACCACATTATCCTGTAAATATCCCTATTTTTGATCCAATTCAAAATTTAAAAATAACTGTAACTGATGAAAATGATAATCTGATTGACTTCAATGGAGCTACTGTAACAGTTGAATTAGAAATGTCTTAATAAATTTTATTCTTATTAAATCATGATCAAAATCGAGAGTTATCAGTTTTACTCATTTCCTATGAATGAGGAGACTACAAACAATCTAAATGTCCCCAATAAGAACACAGAAATTAATATAAATATTGGAGACAGATGGGTTCATCCAAATCATGCACAATTATATATGAGTTTTAGTATTATTGGAGCTAATGATACAGATGATCCATCACATGATAGAAAATCCAATAAAAATTAATTGATAAATATGTGGCAAAGTTTTTTGAGGTCATCACTATAAAGAAAGGAAACAATATTTAATCTAGAATGGAACATCCATTCATTTCTTCATCTGTACTTATGAGATTAAGTTGGACTATAACCTGTGAATTAACTATGGAAGGTCACATCCTTAACAATGGTAAGATAAAAAGTAAGAAAAATGAAGTACTTTTTCCACTACATTTGTCTGGTGGATTTGTCAAAGATTATAAAGAAGTGATGTGGGAAGGAGGTTTAACAGTAATTTTTACTTGGAGTTCAAGTATTGGAGATGCTATTCTTAGATAGGTTGATAAAAACAATACTGGAATTGAAATAAAAGGTACACTTCCAAAAGAAGGTAAAATTTTAGTAGAATTTATGGAAATTCGTGTTCCTGTCCTAAAGTACGAACCAGAATATTCACTAGAGCTAGAAGAAGAAAGATTAAAAATCCAGAAATTCCAATTCCTTTCTTTGAATCACAAACACTTGAAATAGCTGGATTAGAAGGAAAAAGAAATCTTGAACTAGATATTGCTAATTATTATAATTCTTCAGAATTTGACATACCTTACTTTATTTTCATTGTTTTCCAAACTAATCAAAAAGATAATCAACTAATTGATTCTTCTTTATTCGATTGTGTTAAATTACAAAACATCTAAGTGAAAAATAGGAAAAATGAAGTTCTTCCTCAAGAATTTTAAAATCCAGATCCACCAAATAAGTATCTAAAAGCATATGATGCTTTCCTCGATTTTAAGACCGTTACTCAATTGAATGACAGTGTCAATGTAAATCCATTAAGTTTTTTTTGAAAATTTCCTATTTTTGTTAGAAATATGTCTAGGACAATGAATGTGTTAGCCATACAGAAAACGACAATGAAATTACTTGCCACTTTTAATGATAAAATTCCGAAAGATACAATTGCCTACATAGTCATGTATGGTAAGAAAAATTTAACGTATGATGCTCAGCATAGAGCAAAAATTTTTAATACTGTTATTTTTTTATTTATGGATTCTCTAGTGAAGAGGGGAAATAATGCATGCAATTCTGACTAGTTTATCAAGATTGGCGAGCTAGTGGAAAATGAATTGTATTACATTATGGGATGTGAATATTTAAATACTAGATATGGAAGGAAAATTTGTATGGAGTTTGATAATAGATTTAAAATTATTTTGCCAGATAGGTTTAATAAAGTAACAAGTGAGTTGGACTTTGAATGTTTTGAAGATGGTGATATTAAACTAATGTATAATGGATTGAAGAGAGCTAAAAATAATGATTACATATTTCATGAACTAGAGTTCATTGTGTGAGTTTGAAAATTTTTAATAACCTTTTTGAATTTTGAATTTTTTGAGCTTTCTCAGTGAAATTATCTGCTAGTGCACTCAACCTATCGATTTACCTATCCAGTTACTACTTCAGAGCAACTGACATCCATGAAGGTGATCTATGGTTTCCTTCAGCAGCTCAGGTCACCGAATCTGGTTGAGGGGAAGCTTCCGTACATCAACTGGCGTGCCGTTTGGAGGTTGGTGTGCGATCCTTATCTTGATACTGACTTCCAGTTGCATGGTACCTTACTGTCAATGGGAAGCAAGTATGCCAGTCATGCCTTTGCAGGATTCACCTCGCAGACACCCCATTGCATGTTGATGCTGATGTTACGGGCACAGACGAGCACCACCTGGTGTGCAGATTGGCGAGAGGTGTCTGGTTCTTAGTGCGACAGATGTTGTCCCTAATTATCTGCACCACTCCTCATCAGATACCTACTCAACTGCTCCTCTTTCCGGACATGGGATACTTCCTGCAAGCAAAGACGAACTCTGTGAGATGGATGTTTGAACACGTAGCACACTACTTGTTTTGCTGATGGCGAGAAAAGTATCCTTGACTTTTGTCAGTTTCTTAGTGAACGCCCTTGTGCAACTGTCCACAGTCCAAAATACATACAATTTTTCTCCAATTTCCACTGCAGTGTCTTCCTTAACCCATCCTCGAGCTGGGGTGCTCCTGTCATGAAGAGCTGATCCCTGTCTGTTCCAGACTCAGGACCGCTATACTCACTGGTAATCTGAATGTTCTTCTCGGAAAAACTTTCCGTTGATAGTCTCAATTAGTCTGACGTCATTCTGCGCCCTCCTCCTCACGTGATGCCGCTTTCCTGTTATTCTCGATGGTATTAATGACAGAGTAGATAAGTAACAATAAATAAATAAATAGTGCTCATTGCACATTTACTCAATGTTCTCTACGCTTTCCTTGGTTCCTGGAGGATGGGAGCGGGACATCGTGGCCAGGCCTCTTGTTGTAACCGCTGCACAGTTTACCCCCACCCATTCCTTTGGGCCCCGGGAAGGTTTCCTTTGAAAAAATGGCAAAGGAACCCCTCGCCATCAGAGGGAGGTCCGGGTTCGAGTTATTCCATTCTACAGCTGATGGTTGGCCTTGTTCCCAATCGTGAATTCATTTTATAATTTCTTTATGTTTACAAAAAGTCTCTTTTGTCACAAGTTGAGCTGTTTCTGCATCTACATCTATTTTCTGTAGACCACTGTGAAGTGCATGACAAAGGTATTTTCCATTTACCAATAATTAGGGCTTCTTTCCGTTATATTCACGCGTGGAGCGTGGAAATAACGAAAGTTTAAACCCCTCTTTGCGCGCTTGAATTAGTGTAATATTGTCTTTGCGATGCCTACGGGAGCGATACTTAAAGGGCAGTAGTATTTTCCTAGAGACCTCACTTAACCTGGTTTCTGGAACTTTGCAATTGGGCGTACGCTGGACAGTTTGCTTCTATCTTCATGTGTCTGTTAGTTCAATTTTTTCACTACATTCGTGACACTCTCCCATGAATTTAACAACCCTGTCACCATTCATGCTGTTCTTCTTTGCATACATTACATTCAATATCCTCTGTTACACCAATTTGTTACGGGGCTTACACATTGGAACAATATTCTAGGATGAGTTGCACGAATGTTTTACATGCAATCTCCTTTGCACATTGATTGCATTTGCCTTGCAGTCCACCAATGAACCGAAGCTTGCCACCTGCTTTACCTACGACTGAATCTTCATATTCCTTAAAATTGTTACAAAATGGTTCAAATGGCTCTGAGCACTATGGGACTTAACTGCTGAGGTCATCAATCCCCTAGAACTTAGAACTACTTAAACATAACTAACCTAAGGACATCACACACATCCATGCCCGAGGCAGGATTCGAACCTGCGACCCCAGCGGTCTCGCGGTTCCAGACTGTAGGGCCTAGAACCTCCCGGCCACTCTGGCCGACAAAATTGTTAGAACCCGCTGATTATGTGAGTTAACCGATCCCAATTGTGTCTCATGGAAACTTTAGTCGCTAGATATTACGTTCTTTTTATTTTTGTCATGACTGAATAACTGTGCAGTTTTTTTCAATCATTATGAACAATCCCATCAGTTTTTGATAAGTCTGAGGTTAGTATTAAACTGTGTGTTGTGCCAATTATCGTGTGGCAGCGAAACTTGGTAGATGTGCTACCGCGTTAATATGAAACCGATTTACTCTGTAACAAAATTAGGTCCAGTTGTGGCCGTCAGGTACAGATCTGGCGCTGTATACTGTTTTTACGATGGTATGACACCAACGCCGTCGCTTGACGAGCCACAACGTGAATGAACAGTATGCCTAGCGAGAAGAGAGACTGCGCTCCGTCATGAAACTGTTTTATGTGAACGGCTATAATTACAAGGCTGCGTCGAGAGAGTATCATCGAGAGAAAGATTAGAGGAGAGGTTCGATGTCTTTAAACGGTTTGAAGAAGATGGTAATGAAATTCGAAAACACGTGTGAGGTTGATGTGGCATCTAGAAGAGAGAGAGGAGGAGGAGGATATTAGTGTTTAACGTCCCGTCGACAACGAGGTCATTAGAGACGGAGCGCAAGCTCGGGTGAGGGAAGGATGGGGAAGGAAATCGGCCGTGCCCTTTCAAAGGAACCATCCCGGCATTTGCCTGAAGCGATTTAGGGAAATCACGGAAAACCTAAATCAGGATGGCCGGAGACGGGATTGAACCGTCGTCCTCCCGAATGCGAGTCCAGTGTGCTAAGCACCTAGAAGAGGAAGGCGTCCTATCCTGGTGTAAGTTATTGATGAGGCTGCTGTTGCTGTAACTGACCATGCAGCACGTGTCCCGGTGTAGTGCTTGCGATCGTGCAGTGTCAGAGACTTGTTCATCTTATGGTCAATTGTACGGCAAGTTATGGGGTCTGTTTTACACTGGTACCCGTATACGGTGCCGCAGTTGTAACCTCAAGATCCACAGCAACGTCCTGAATTTTGCTCTTCGGTTTCTGGCAGGAATTGAAGTTGATCACATGTGGCCGAACAATATCCTGTGGAGTTCAAATGGTTCAAATGGCTCTAAGCACTATGGGACTTAACTTCTGTGGTCATCAGTCCCCTAGAACTTAGAACTACTTAAACCTAACTAACCTAAGGACATCACACACATGCATGCCCGAGGCAGGATCCGAACCTGCGACCCCAGCGGTCGCGCGGTCCAGACTGCAGCGCCTAGAACCGCTCGGCCACTCCGGCCGGCGTCCTGTGGAGTGACGAGGCACATTTTACACTGCAGCGTGCAGTGAATATACAGAACTGCCGAATCTGGTGTACCGTTAAACCGCGTCTGCACTCGCCGCACGTGACTGTGTGGTATGGATTCACAGGCACCTTCATTTTCGGTCTGATCTTCTTTGAAGAGAACACACCCAGAGGGCCCGTCAGGTGTACCGTGATGTCTGCTCGTTATCGAGGTCTCTTTGTAAAACATGTAATTTCTGCTTTGGAAGAGAGCATCTGTGTGGAAACCACCGTTTTCAAGCAAGGGGGGGCAAAACTTCATGTCACTCACCCAGTCTGCTTAATGCAACCTTCCAGAACATGTTATGTCCAGAGGTTTTCCACTTGCATGGCGTGCAACATAACCTAATTTGAATCCATGTTACTTTTAGCTCTGGGGATATCTAGAAGACCGTGTTTACAAGGGACACGCTCGGTGGCTACATGATCTGAATGTCATTATACAAGAAAACGTTGCTCACATTCCACCGAAACTGCTGCGAGCAACTGTTGATGTCGTTTTACGAATGCAGTATCTCGTCGACGTCTCCGGTGCGCATATTGATCAAATTGTGTAAGAGGCTGTTAATAATAAGCTCAACATTATGACTTTCTCGCATATTTGCCCTTTTCTGCACGTATCCTATTCCTAATTCATTACATATGGAAAGCTTTCCATACGTCTTTCTTGCATTCATAATGCCAGAAATGCACCTGATGGCCAAAATCGGAACTTATTTTTTTCAAGCGTAAATCGGTTCCGGTCAAAGGCCTTGCCGCAGTGGTAATGCCGTTTCCCGTCAGTTAAACGTTGCCGGATTTGGCAAGCACTTCTAGGGGTGACCGTCGTGGCAAGCGGTGTGCATTGTCAGGTCGGCTGAGGAGCTACTTACTGACAAGGGAACCTCCCCATCGCACCCCCCTCAGATTTAGTTATAAGTTGGCACACTGGATAGGCCTTGAAAAACTGAACACAGATCAATCGAGAAAACAGGAAGAAATTGTGTGGAACTATGAAAAAAAAAGCAAAATATACAAACTGAGTAGTCCATGTACAGGATAGGCAACATCAAGGATATTCTGAGCTCAGGAGCGCCGTGGTCCCGTGGTTAGCGTGAACACCTGCGGAACGAAAGGTCTTTGGTTCAAGTATTCCCTCGAGTGATAAGTTTAATTTTTTGTTTTCAGACAATTATCAAAGTTCAGGCACTCACACATAATCAACTTCGCTCTCCAAAACTCCAGGACATGTTCAGATTTGCTTGGACATATGCAGGATTTGACGGTCTAGACACGGAAAAATTTGAAAACGTTAAAAACATATGTTTTGACAGAGCACAGGGAAAACTGTGTGACTGTGAAACTGTTGCATTCATTTGTTGCAGTTTATGTGACAAACTCTTATGTTTTCATCACTTTTTTGGGAGTGATTATCACATCCACAAGAAAACCTAAATCGGGAAAGGTAGAAGAATCTTCTTACCAATTCGTCAAGTGTACAAGTTAGGTGGGTCGACAACATATTCCTGTCATGTGGAGCACATGCCGTCACCAGTGTCGTATAGAATATATCAGACGTGTTTTCCTGTGGAGGAATCGGTTGACCTATGACCTTGCGATCAAATGTTTTCGGTTCCCATTGGAGAGGCACGTCCTTTCGCCTACTAATCGCACGGTTTTCCGGTGCCGTCGCAAAACACAGACACTAAACTTATTACAGTGAACAGAGACGTCAATGAATGAACGGACAGATCATAACTTTGCGAAAATAAAGAAATTGAAATTTTCAGTTGAGGGAAGACTTGAACCAAAGACCTCTCGTTCCGCAGGTGCTCACGCTCACCACGGGACCACGGCGCTCCTGATCTCACATTGTCTTTGATGTTGCCTATGCTACGCATGGACTACTCAGTTTGTATATTTTGCTTTTTTTTTTCATAGTTCCACACAACTTCTTCCTGTTTTCTCGATTGATCTGTGTTCAGTTTTTCAAGGCCTATCCACTGTGCCAACTTATAACTAAATCTGAGGTTCCCTTGTGAGAAGTGTAGCGGCACCTGTCACGAAAACGGTCAACGGCCAGGAGAGCGCTGTGCTGACCACAAGCCCTTCTATATTCGCCTCCAGTAGCGCCTATCGTCTGAGGATGACAGGGCGGTCGGTACAATTGGGCCTTCCAAGGCCTGTTCGTAGGGAGGTTTTAGTTTTTCTTTTGTTTGTTATTAATCGGTTCCGCATTAATGCGGTAGGATATCTATGGTCCACTCTGGATCTCTGCGAGTAGTTCCCCTTTAATTATAACCATCCGGTAGTTTTCTGAAGTCAAGGATTTGAACTGCATCTACCTAAATGCTTTCAGGACACTATGTGAGAAAAGTACAAGCTGTGTTTCACATGCCCGATGTTTACAGATTTCATACCTGTTGGCATGCAGGAGAGCGTTCCATGGAGATACTTAAGTACAGCCCGCATCTCGTGGTCGTGCGGTAGCGTTCTCGCTTCCCACGCCCGGGTTCCCGGGTTCGATTCCCGGCGGCGTCAGGGATTTTCTCTGCCTCGTGATGGCTGGGTGTTGTGTGCTGTCCTTAGGTTAGTTAGGTTTAAGTAGTTCTAAGTTCTAGGGGACTGATGACCATAGATGTTAAGTCCCATAGTGCTCAGAGCCATTTGAACCATTTTTGAACTTAAGTACATTTGAAATCATAATATATTTTAAGATTTTACAATAGATGGTTGTCGGTGATGCTGGACGATAGTTTTGCGGGTCACGTTTGCTGTGCTTCCTGTAGAGGGTTGCAGCTGGGCACAGATATTCGTTGTTGAGCGTTAAAATGTGGGGTAACTGACTGTAAATTCAATATAGAACCTTATAGTTATTCAACTGGACTCTAGAGCTTTGTTCAGTAAGGGCGGTTTCAACTGTTTCTCAGCGTCACGGAAACTAATGCCTACTTCACTCATCTTTGCAGCAGTGCGAGAATTAAATTCGTGCAGTACTCCTGGATCTTTGCAAAGGAACGCGTGGAGACGTAGGTCAGAATTTCTTCGTTTGCTTAACTGCCGTCACCTGTCTCATCCATGAGTGTCTGTACTGTAACTTTAGTACCACTAAAGACTTTGCATATGACCAGAAATAGTTTTGATTTTTGTGAGAGATCTGTCGGTAAGCTTCTGCTACGGTGGTCACTACAGGATTCATACATTGCCCTCTTAACAGCCAAACACGTCTCGTTCAGCATCTTTGTCTATAGCACTAAGCTTTGCCTTACATCTTTTCTTTTTCTTTACAGTGACTGTATAGCGTGGAGGGTACCTTCCATCATGTACTGTTCTGCTGGGTACATATTTTGACCTGTTCATGATCAATTATTCTTTTCTACTTGAGGCACAGTTCTTCCACATGGTACTGTCCAGAGCTAAATGTTACAAGATCCTCATACAGATACTGTTGAGCATATACACCTTTCTACTTGTTTTAGTTGCCCTTTGTTCTTTGGTAATCATAGTTGCTACAATAGCCTGAAGGTTACAGATACCAGCTTCGACGTGGACATCCTCAAAGAGATCAGGTCTATTTACTGTCATTAGATTCAGTGCGTTTCCCTCACGAGTGGGCTTTTTAGGTAACTTTCAGATAAGGCATGCAGTAATGTTTCACAGGACTTCTTTTTACGCCACCACTTATGAAACTGAAATTCTCCCAGTTTATTTTTGGGTGATTAGTCTCCTTTGGTGACGACACTGTGATGTGTGCACATATATACTAGCGAATTGAGATTCCCTCTATATTTTTCGGTGATATCTTGAGCGGGGGGTGGGGGGGTTGAGTTAGGTAATTGAGAGAAAGATACAATTTGTTTATGTCGACCTTTGATGCTGAGTGTTGTCCAAATAACCTTGCTTGCAGTTCAATTTCTGTCTTTGTGGATTTTAATTTCTTGTCCTTGAGACTAGTACACCACTTCCATTTCCCATTAACCTCTCCGTCTACATACAGTTAAATTTTCCACAAAATCCTACCGCTATCAGTTTCACGGTTCACTTAGCTTTAAGTAGCTAGCATTTACGTGAGGTTTACTATTACTTAGGTGCTTCAAACCACCTTGTTGCCAACGTTTCGGAAGTGGATAACTTGGATTTTAATACTCTCGTCTATGGGAGACATTTCTTTGCTTCTTATACTGACACTTCCAGATCTCCTACATCTACATCTGCATGGGTACTCTGCAAATCACATTTAAGTGCCTGGCAGAGGGTTCATCGAACCGCCTTCACAATTCTGCATTATTCCAATCTCGTATAGCGCGCTGAAAGAATGAACACCTATATCTTTCTGTACGAGCTTTGATTTTTCTTATTTTATCTTGGTGATCGTTCCTCCCTATGTAGGTCGGTGTCAACAAAATATTTTCGCATTCGGAGGAGAAAGTTGGTGATAGGAATTTCGTGAGAAGATTCTGTCGCAACGAAAAACGCCTTTCTTTTAATTATGTCCAGCCCAAATCCTGTATCATTTCTGTGACACTCTTTCTCATTTTTCGCGATAATACAAAACGTGCTGCCTTTCTTTGAACTTATTCGATGTACTCCGTCAGTCCTACCTGGTAAGGATCCCATACCGACCAGCAGTATTCTAAAAGAGGACGGACAAGCTTAGTGTAGGCAGTCTCCTTAGTAGGTCTGTTACATTTTCTAAGTGTCCTGCCAATGAAACGCAGTCTTTGGTTAGCCTTCCCCATAACATTTCCTATGTGTTCCTTCCAATTGAGGTTGTTCGTAATTGTAATACCTAGGTATTTACTTGAATTTACGGCTTTTAGATTAGACTGATTTATCGTGTAACCGAAGTTTAACGAGTTCCTTTTAGCACTCATATAGATGACTTCACACTTTTCGTTATTCAGGGTCAACTGCCACTTTTCGCACCATTCAGATATCTTTTCTAAATCGTTTTGTAGTTTGTTTTGACCTCCTGATGACTTTATTAGTCGATAGACGATAGCGTCACCTGAAAACAACCGCACACGACTGCTCAGATTCTCTCCCAAATCGTTTATGTAGACAAGGAACAGCAGAGGGCCTATAACACTACCTTGGGGAACGTCTCGAATCACTTCTGTTTTACTCCATGACTTTCCGTCAATTACTACGAACTGTGACCTCTCTAATAGGAAATCACAAATCCAGTCACACAACTGAGATGATATTCCATAAGCACGCAATTTCACTACGAGCCGCTTGTGTGGTGAAGTGGCAAAAGCGTTCCGGAAATCCAGAAATACGGAATCGATCTGAAATCTGCACTCAACACTTCATGTGAGTAAAGAGCTAGTAGTGTTTCACAGGAACGATGTTTTCTAAACCCATGTTGAATGTGTGTCAATAGACCGTTTTCTTCGAGGTAATTCATAATGTTCGAACACAATATATGTTCTAAAATCGCTGCATATCGACGTTAACGATATGGGACTGTAATTTAGTGGATTACTCCTACTACCTTTCTTGATTATTTGTGTGACCTGTGCAACTTTCCAGTCTTAGGGTACGGATCTTTCGTCGGGCGAACGGTTGTATATGATTGTTAAGTATGGAGCTAATGCATCAGCATACTCCGAAAGGAACCTAATTGGTATACAGTCTGGACCAGAAGATTTGCTTTTATTAATTGATTTAAGTTGTTTCACTGCTCTGAGGATATTTACTTCTACGTTACTCATGTTGACAGCTGTTCTCGGTTCGAATTTTGGAATATTTACTTCGTCTTCTTTTGTGGAGGCATTACGGAAGGCTGTGTTTAGTAACTCTGCTTTGGCAGCACTGTCTTCGTTAGTATCTCGATTGCTGTCGTGCAGAGAAGGCATTGATTGTTTCTTGCCGCTAACATACTTCACATACGACCAGAATCGCTTTGGATTTTCTGCCAGGTTTCGAGATAAGTTTCGTTGTTGTTTCTTGCCGCTAACATACTTCACATACGACCAGAATCGCTTTGGATTTTCTGCCAGGTTTCGAGATAAGTTTCGTTGTGAAAACTGTTATAAGCATCTCGCATTGAAGTCCGCGCTAGATTTCGAGCTTCTGTAAAACATCGCCAATCTTGGGGATTTTGCGTCTGTTTAAATTTGCCATGTTTGTTTCGCTTTTTCTGCAACAGTGTTCTAACACATTTTCTGTACCAAGGAGGATCAGCTCCGTCGTTTCTTAATTTATTTGGTATAAATCTCTCAATTGCTGCCGATACTATTTCTTTGAATTTCAGCCACATCTGGTCTACACCTATATTGTTAGTTTGGAATGAGTGGAGATTATCTCTCAGGAAGGCGCCAAGTGAATTTTTATCTGCTTTTTTGAACAGGTATATTTTTCGCTTATTTTTCGAGGATTTGGGGATTACAGTGTTCAATCTCTCTACGACACTCCTGTGTTCACAAATCCCTGAATCGGTTTTGATGTTCGTTATTAACTCAGGATTATTTGTGGTTAAAAGGTCAAGTGTGTTATCTCCTACAGCTTTCGTTATTTGGACTGTATGCTGAGACGTTCAGTGAAAAAAAAAAAAAAAAAAAGAAAAGAACCTTCTGTGCACCTCACAGACATTCAACTAGGTGAGTAGTAGCCTCCAATGTATAGCCAACATCTGACCCTTTTAGGGGAATCCTACAGTTCTCAACCCTGTTGTACAAATCTAGGAAGTCATGGTCTGTCACAGAACCTCACATGTCTCTGGCTCAAGATAAATTTGGGATAAATGATTGCTTTTTAATTGAGGATACACCTCATAAAATAGTGTATGCCACGGATGTGAATTATGGCTAAAGCTATAGCACAAAATACGTTTTTCGTTGGAAAGTAAACAGTATAGCACAACAAACCCCCGTAACATGTAAAGCTTCTATTTTTTTTTTTGTAATTTTTATTTCATCACCCTCGCCTCATAGGCGTGGGGTGGGCTGTGAGCTATGCAATTTATGGCGCTTCAGTCACATGACAGTAAAAACCTTAAAACATAGCGTAAAAACACGACATGGCAGCTCAAGAAATGAATGTTTTGCACAATAAAAAGACAGATCGTCAGTTTCACATGTTAAAATACAAAACACTGATTTGCTGAGTAATTAAAATATAGACACAGATGAATGGAAAATAAGTGTTGCACACGAATATATAAAAACAGACGGACTGTTGTATAAGTTAAAAGGTAATAGGTCGGAGTGCTGACATATTAAAACAGCTTCATAGATGAGTGAAGTGACGAGTGGATGTAGATTGCCAGGGATAAGGGTATAATGGGAATGTAGTATTCAAGCGCAGTGCGTTAGAGTGTTAGTGTGGATGAATGTGTGGAGGACGGATTTAGGAAGAGTGAAGAGGGATGCGGTTCCAAATCGAGGCTTAGGAAGTGGGTAGAGAAGAGTGGAGGAGAAAGAAGCGCTCACAAGAGGAGGGTAGTAGGGATCTCCTACATCGGGTAGGATAGGTACATGTCAGGGCGGATTTCATGGTCGGGTTAGGGAAGGCGATTGAAGTTTCGTTGGGAGAGGACGCGGAGATTGTAGAGATGTTGTGCTGGGGGGAATGTGGTGATTGAGGCGCGGCAGAGTACCAGGATAAATGAGGGGATGGTTGGTAAACGGGGGATATTCGGTGGTAAGAGAGTGGGGTGAAGAATTTTAATAAGTTGGTAGAGGGTGCGGGTGAGGGAGGGTTAGTGGATCCGAAAGGCTAGGAGGAGCGCTTGGCGTTCTAGGATCTGTAGGGCGCGATAAAAGAAGGGAGGAGCAAAGTCCATGCCACATTTGCACAACAAGGATGGGTCGGATCATGAGGAGTACTTTTAACTATTACGGAACTTTCAGGATCTAGATTACCGAAACGAGTTTATCTGACACACGTGATGTTACTCGGACACAAACGAAACATCATAAGCCGGCGTGTATACGTAAATGTAAGTAAAATCGAGAGCGTGCTGAAAATAATGACTCCGAATTTTTTAGTCTTTTCTGAATACCGATTGAGGTATTACATTCCGTGTGTATTGCTCCGTCGACGTCCCTGCTTCGCTGACGCGAGTTGGAATCTTCTGCCGATAAAGGGCTACAGTGATGTGTAACGTAACTTGGTCGTTGAATGAGATATCTTCAGAAAACTGAAATCGAGATTTCGAAGAGTTCGACCACACATGGAGCACACTTTCCTTCAGCATGAGAATGCAGACCACGCACGAAACAAACCGACAGGTTATGTTCGCCGTCATCGATCATCCTCTTTATAGCCGTGACTTGGCGCCGTGCAATTTTCATCTGTTTCCGTAACTTGAAGAACACCGTCGCGGACTTAACTCTGATAACGATCAAGCAGTGCAAGAAGAGTTGCTGCTGCAGATCCTACAGTGACGCTATCAACAAACTGGTCCCTCGTTATGAGAGACGTGTTCGCCGCCAGGGTGCCTACGTTGAGACATAAATATGTAGACGCGAAGAACAAAGCTGTAGAATGTTAATAATGTTCGTTTTTTTAAGAAGGTGTCAGAGTTTTCTCATAAATAATTCGGAGGCATTACGTTTTAGTACGTACTCGTAAACATGCGAAATGCTCGTAGCTGGGCTCTTGTCACCTTCTACACTATCGAGCCAAAGACGAATAGTTTAGCGTCAGTATATCTCACTAAAGCGACGTGAACTGTTGATTCCAGCAAGCCACATCTTCCGCATTAGGCGACTAACAGTACGTCGCCTCAGAAACAGCGATATTCAAGGATAAATAATTTTGTAAACAAAGCTTTCTGCTTCATCACATTTCTTTCGAGATAAAGTGAAGTGAATGCAAACGTTTCGAGGACTGCAACAGGTAGCGGAAACTTTGCTTTTAGTAAAAGTGAAATTTAATGTAAACAGATGCAAGACTTACAGAGAAACATAATGGATAACTGGAAGACACATATAATTAAGTTTTACTGCCCAAGTTTGTGGAAGCTTAGCGAGGTGCAGCGGCAGTATTCGATGCATAAAACGATCGATCAGTGCACGCTTTACGGTCATATGTACAGTTGAGCAGACAATTAATGGCGTAGTCAATGGAGTGGTACCTCAAATGAGGTGTGGCGTTTAATGTCCGGCACTGTGCACGCGACTGGAAGAGTTACCCGTCAGAGGATGCACGCTGCTTCTGGTGCTTCTTGTGGCGACAAAACCTGCTACAATGGGAAGTGTAACATTGCGAAAACAGCTTTTTCAGAGCTAATTCTGGTTTCTTTTTAGTACCATTTAGCAGCCAAATGACTTATTTACCTGGGATCCGGAAGTATGGTTTTTTTGACAGTCGTTAGACTTTTTTCTCTGGCGCTTTTTTTCTTGACTACAGGAAAGCATTAACATCCATGTTGATTAATGAAAAACTAATTGCGCTGAACTAAGATTTCAAGATACGCTTTGACATCCCATGAAAAAGTATTACTAGACCGAATTAGAAGCACAAGACAGCTAACCAACTTTGTTTTTGTGTGCGTCCTGGGCTCATCAGCATACACATACATAGGACTAAAAACAACTATAAAACATGAACAGCTGAGAGCGTTATTGGAAACGCTGTTGCAGCATAGTGACATCAGCAAAGTCTCACAGCTTGACAATAATGAAGGAAGCTGTTCTAAGCAAAGCAGATTTTCATTTATGCAGGATGAATCAAAAATCATACGCTTCACAGTTGCAATGGACAACATCCCAGCTATTGAATAAAGGAGAGAGTCACTGAACTTTTATTCAGTGCAATATTTTGCTAACTGTAAGAAGTAACTTAATATTACAGAGCAGATATCGTGAAGTTTGCATTGTAAATACATAGCAGACACATTATTCATATTTTTATTGCGAGAACATAAAAGTTGCGCGAAAAAAACTCACTTGAAAATTTTTATTTAAATACATTTCTACTTCAAAATGTACTTTTTTTAAAAATTGGCTAATATTTTATATGCATATCATGGAAATGAAATTGTTGAAAAAATGAAACGTTACAATAATACAGCTTGTTTTCAGTTTTTTTAAATGTTTGTTGTAGTCGTATTTAGTTTATTTCGTTTTGAAAAATTGGCTACATTGGTGTACAGTAAGCATGTCTTCTGAGATTTTGTTGCAATTTTCAGAACTAGGTAATTAGTTGTAACTAGATTCCACAAAGATTAAGAGAATTCACTCTCAGCAGGAAGGAAACACGCCAGTATATGTTTAAAGTAGCACGGTGAATATCGTTGTTAGCATATATGACGAAAGGATCTGCTGTAAAGAAAGTTAAAAACTGTACTGCTTAATCTCAATTTACGATAAGAATTCACAAACATGTAGGAAAAGAGTAATGTGTAGTGATATTTATTACACGACAGCGCGCAGTATTGACTTTATGTTATCTGCAACACGCAACTTCAGTTTTTACTGTCTAGACCCATCGTATTTTACAATCCCAGAAGGGAAACACTGGAATCCATCTTCAGGTGCTTCCTTCAAAAGTTGTTCCACTGTCTTCAAAGGGACAGCTGATAATCCAAAACACAGGTTACACGGTTCTGATTTCAACGTGAACAAAAAAGATAATTACTCAGGGGTTTGGTGTACTACACTGGTAAGCTTACTGCTTACTGTTTACTAGCGTGAGTATCACACACAGTGAAAAAAGGAGAGAGGTTGTAGTATTCCTTTATTTAACTAGCTTACATATTCTTCTTACTACTTTCTTTTTTATTCTTTTGATACTTTCTTTGCCTAGTTTGTCCCACCAAAATTAAATGAATATGTACTGTGTAGCCCCTAATTTCCTTGCCGCAGTGGTAACATCGGTTCCCGTCAAATCACCGAAGTTATCGCTGTCGGGCTGGGCTATCACCTGGATGGGTGACCATCCGGTCTGCCGAGCACTGTTGGCAAGAGGGGTACACTCAGCCCTTGTGAGGCAAATTGAGGAGCTACCTGACCGAGAAGTAGCGGCTGCGGTCTCATAAACTAACATACGGCGGGGAGAGCGGTGTGCTGAGCACATGCCCCTCCATATCCACATCCAGTGACGCCTGTGGGCTGAGGATGACACGGCGGTCGGTCGGTACAGTTGGGCCTTCATCCCTGTTCGGGCAGAGTTTAGTTTTTAGCCTCTATTTTGGAACTAGTAATAGAATGATAGTGAAATATTTAGTTGGTTGCTATGGACATGGCTCTGGAAACATAAAAGTCTCTCGCATCAATAATAGACCGTAGACAAAGGAATAACTCTTTAAATTACCTTACTGTTTTATTGTCTTTGGTATACAAAATTATTATCTAATAATGGTGAGTACTCCACTTCGTAATAATGTTAATTACAACAAATCGTAATGGTGAATATGTGACTAGTTAACATTAAGCGTTTTCTTGTTTTTAATAACAAACAATAGCTACCGTCTGCGGAATCTGTGGTGTCACCGCCAGACACCACACTTGCTAGGTGGTAGTCTTTAAATCGGCCGCGGTCCGTTAGTATACGTCGGACCCGCGTGTCGCCACTATCAGTGATTGCAGACCGAGCGCCGCCACACGGCAGGTCTAGAGACACTTCCTAGCACTCGCCCCAGTTGTACAGCCGACTTTGCTAGCGATGGTTCACTGACAAATTACGCTCTTATTTGCCGAGACGATAGTTAGCATAGCCTTCAGCTACGTCATTTGCTACGACCTAGCAAGGCGCCATTACCAGTTACTATTGATGCTGTAAAACATGTACCGTCAAGAGCGATGTTCACCTATTATGGATTAAAGTTAAGTATTCCAGAAGATACGTACGTTTTTTGCTAGTCTCAATTCCTTGTCCTGTTCCAGACCTCACGCCAGCCTGCGTGAGCTTAAACGCGTGCCTTTCGGCTTCCTCATAGTGGGTTGGCTGTCTTGCCAATCCACAACAGAATCGTCTCTATCTTCGAAAAGAAGGAGACAAAATAATGCCTACAGAATAATGCGAGTCTTCTCCTACTGTATTTTAGGTGGTAGAAACCATTTAATTTTTAGAGATCGATACGATTTGTTGCTAGGTTGGGTGCAGAAATAAACAGGGTTATTCATTTCGGAATCGTATCTGCCAACGTTTATATCTTTCTTTTGTTACCGAACATTGTTTCTTCACATGGGGATAAAAAAAAAGAACGGGATGGCGCTATAGCCTTACGCTGTGCGTTGTTACGTTGTTTTGAAGGCAGATTGGGCGGAGCCTGCCTCCGTCTCAAATAGCCCAAAACATTAGCAGTCTACCGTTTGCGTTTACTTCTTGTTCATTATTTCTGTCGTGTTCAAGCAACAGGTGTTTTAAATACTAAAAATTACATTTTTTACATGAATAACATGGCGTAAGGAAGGCAATTTCGAACGTTTGTCTGTTCTTGAATGCGTATTTGATCTAATAATACGACACATTTGACCTTTTTTTTGCTGCTATATTTCTAATAACCAGAAACAGAAGAAAGTGATGTGAAAGGCAAGCTTCCATCAACATGTTTTTTTCTCTTAACCGTGATGTCAACAATTCGGCGACATAGTTCTACAATGAAACTTCCTGGCAGATTAAAACTGGGTCCCGGGCCGAGACTCGAACTCGGGACCTTTGCCTTTCGCGGGCAAGTGCTCTACCAACTGAGCTACCCAAGCACGACTCACGCCCCGTCCTCACAGGCAAAGGTCCCGAGTTCGAGTCTCGGCCCGGCACACAGTTTTAATCTGCCAGGAAGTTTCATATCAGCGCACACTCCGCTGTAGAGTGGAAATTTCACTCTAGTTCGACAATGGTTTCATTAAATGAAGATTGCTCTAGCTAAGCGGTTCTGCACGGCTATGATTGGGACAATCCTTTCCATTTTCAAATCTATTGTATTTATTTTATCTACCGTTAGATTTTGCTCATTTGCAGTTGACTCTGTTGTATTGACTTTTCTGCAGTTCTGTTTCCTTCATTACTCTTTTTATTACGTTCTTTGCTCATGCAGGTTTCCCTTTAGCAATTGAGGTAAAAACTCCTACAATAGATTCTAATTTAGTCAACATATTCAACATGTTCTCTTGTGCCATCCTCATAGTTGCGCTTCTGCACTTGACTCCAGATTCGGTAGTATATGTTTTCTTATCGTCTGACCTCAATTCAGTTCGACTATGTAAATCCATTTTGATATCAGAATATGTTTCAAATTACAAAATTTGATAATAATGCGTCTAATTAAACTTGATTCAGTTATTTGACTTGAAATACAAGTTCTAGGCGCTACAGTTTGGAACCGCGCGAGCGCTACGGTCGCAGGTTCGAATCCTGCCTCGGGCACGGTTGTGTGTGATGTCCTTAGGTTAGTTAGGTTTAAGTAGTTCTAAGTTCTAGGGGACTGATGACCTCAAAAGTTAATTCCCATAGTGCTCAGAGCCATTTGAACCATTTTGAAATACAAGTTTCTTGAACAAGCATCTGCAGAGCGATCTTAGTTCACACCACAAATAATTTGTATTACATGCTTACCATCATTATGAAACTGTTAGCACCTGTAGTAACGGAAAATCTAGGGCTCACAATGTGTGGCTACTCCTCTTTGTAAAACCCCTAATTAAACCACCATTCTCACCTCGTGCTGCTTACGCGTTGCGGGAATTGTGTGTAAAAATACAAACAAATAAATAAGTAGTTCTTGAAATCTTATAAATTTACTGTTTCTTGCATTTACTTTTTGTGTGCAGTATCAGAGTTCTATAACTTAAAAGTTCATATTTCAACACTTTCACATTTAAGAACGATGGAGTCTCTTACAGATACAGTATCTGGTGTCATATTGCTTTAGGTTAACTATCCCTGTTGCTAATTAAGAACATTCATCAACATAGTATAGGTGTCTCATTGAAAAGGCTTTTTCCCTTGTGCACTCTGTTATAAGTCATTTGTAATATATGAATTTTGTGTTGTGTTATTGGCTGCTGCAGGTAACTATGATGAATACATGTGGTGCTGAGAGTGAATACATGTTCACTATGGGGGGAGGTATTGTAACCTGATGCCCACACTATTCCAGTCTCACAAAACCAATGGAGCTGCTGAAATTAACAGTCACATCTAACATAAGGGTCACCACCAACAGCGTCAAAAATGGCTTTCTGCACACTTTCAATTTCATCGAGGACATTGGTAAGAATGCTTGTCTTCACATCCATCTCTCATCTCGTTGTTGATCAAGTTTTCTTGGTGAATTTATAATGGCTGACTCCACGATATGATTTACCACACCAACGATTGCTACTGACCTCGTTTCTGATGGTGGGCTACAAACTGTGATGGAAAGCGACGCTCGCAAATCTGCGTACTGAAGCTGACCACAGAGTAATGAGACCTACCAATGTTTATTATTTAGGTATACTTGGACAGCCTCCATGAATAGATTCTCAAATCTACAATGCCCATGGATATACTTTGGTTGTGAACGTAGATTCTTCTAAGTTTGCAATACCATGGCTACATATAATGCCTGAGATTTTAAAAGAGTAAATAACAAACAAAAACTTTGTGTAATGTTTGTGTTTTGGACTGGCAAGACAGCCAATCCACTATGACAGGAAGCCGAAAGGCACGCGTTTAAGCTCACGCAGGCTGGCGTGGGGTCTGGAACAGGACAGGGAAATCAGACTAACAAAAATAATACGTAGCTGCTGGAATACTTAACTTTAATCCATAATTGGTGAACATCGCTCTTGACGGTACATGTTTTACAGCATCAATAGTAACTAGTAATGGCGCCTTGCTAGGTCGTAGCAAATGGCGTAGCTGAAGGCTATGCTAACTATCGTCTCGGCAAATGAGAGCGTAATTTGTCAGTGAACCATCGCTAGCAAAGTCGGCTGTACAACGGGGCGAGTGCTAGGAAGTCTCTCTAGACCTGCCGT
Organism: Schistocerca cancellata; assembly: GCF_023864275.1. Taxonomy (NCBI): domain Eukaryota; kingdom Metazoa; phylum Arthropoda; class Insecta; order Orthoptera; family Acrididae; genus Schistocerca; species Schistocerca cancellata. The sequence continues at coordinate 615,697,772 of NC_064631.1, read as the reverse complement.
GTGGCGGCGCTCGGTCTGCAATCACTGATAGTGGCGACACGTGGGTCCGACGTATACTAACAGACCGCGGCCGATTTAAAGGCTACCACCTAGCAGGTGTGGTGTCTGGCGGTGACACCACAGTTTGTCTATTATTATTCAGCACAATGTAAAAGCAAATTGCTCCACTTAAATATGGCGTCGGGAATGATGGCACCATACCGTTTATTAGAATCGAATCATGTGCAACAGTTGTTGTCATTACTGTCCTAGTAACTAGCCTGACTCAGCGAAAACTCTCTACAGCTGAACACAACTGCCCACCTTTAGCTGAACTTCCTGTTCTTATGGCGGCTGTGACATCATTCTTATGGCGCCAGTTAAGCCCTTTTCCAGAGTTAGGAAGTGTCTTATGAATCAAATAACGAGTTGTACAATGCCCACTGACACTAAGCGCAAATTTTGAGTGTGACACGGTGGATCCAAATAGAAATTGGGCATCATCAAAGATTGCCGGTATTTGTTCACGTGATAATCATGTTTATAATGTGTTGACTGACCCGGGCAGGCATGGGGATGGGTGGGTAAAATATATAAAAACGAAAATCACTACAAAAAGGCAAAAAACTTAAACATTTTGTTGTCTTATACATCCAAAAATTGAATTAGATTCATAAATTACAAATCTGGACTAAGAGTCTTTCGCAGAACGGTATTTCGTAAATTATTGATGTTTTTATATTGATATTTTGATTAATAAATTTTAATTAAAACCGTCTTTTGGATGAAACAAATTACCTGTATCTAGATATTTAGATCTTGTACATCCACTGTGATATTTCAGCTGCTTCAGAATTCTTTTCAGAGAAAGTGTTGAAAAGTAATTTAAGTAATGCTCTTATGTTAGTCTCAGTGGCGTCAGCTCATGAAGACTGTACGCCACGAAACATGTTAGTACACTGAGAATAAGAGGAGGTTCTGACTTCCAATAAATGTTAGTAATGCTGGGGCTAATCTGTAAAAGGAAATCAAATGCGAAATCTGTCACACGAAGAAAACAGATAAAGAACATATAAGTAAAGAGATCGATACGCAAAGAGGTGGACAGTTTGGAGCAATTGTATGAAGTAGTCTAAAGTATCTATTATTTTATATCAGAACCAAGTTTTATTAAACTAAAATTTAGTTTGTGATGAACAGAATCCTTCCTTTCGAAGCAGCTGATTGGGTACAGATTGCTCGTAGTCTGTCTGTGGTTTACAAAACCAGCGAACTCAACAGAGTTTTATCACAGACAGACGAACGATAAAAGAGCAAGGCAGACGACTGTGCTCACGACGATAACTGGAGGCGAAAGCTGCTCGAAATAACAAAATCCATATTCACCTGCGGCGTGCCTTAATGACGCAGTCGTTATGCTGATTCGAAGAACGAGTGGCGATTCGAAAACAGTTACAGGCACGCGAGCAACCAAGGTTCTCAGTACGGCTGTTACCTGAACAATTCATCAATAAGCCAAGTCACGAAGAGAGATCGACGCTGAGCAGTGATACCGTCACGAATCCTCTCGCCCAGCTCATGTGTGGAGGTACTGTAAACCATTTTTATACGTATTTGAGATCCGTAAACGGAAATGAATACTATGAAAATAAAGCGCTTGAAAAAAAATCTAACTTCGCTAATTATTTTGGCGTAAGGCAATTTGATGCATATATATAGCAAATTAAGTGAAACATAGAAATTATTTATTTATGTTTCATAACACATTATGGACTATGTGCCATTACTGGACCTTATGTTTTTTGGTTCTGCACATTCTGTCCAGATATCCAGCCAATTTTCTGCCAGCATTACAGTCCAACAACTTAATCAGTGTTGGGCTCTCAGGGTCATACATTCAATTTGTACTGTTAGTAAAAACAGTGGATTGTCAAGTCTTCGAAGGAAGCACTCGAAGTACGAATTCACGGTATCCATATACTGATGGTTCCAGATAGATCCATTTGAATGTCTATACATAAAGTGCAATGGGACCTGAAGACAGCATACTGAATTGCCGAAACTGGTTGTCAAAATAAAATAACTTCTCAAATCGCTCGACTATTTGGCTATTTTCCTTGTTAAATATAAGTAAATATTTTGATGTCAAAGTCAGATATTGCTGTTATATTCCTATGCAATCACTAATGTTAACTACAATTTTCTTTTCTAAATAACATAGGCACGATTCGCCTCTTATCTTTTGTCACTTCTTCTCCGTCAGCCCTCTCTCTTGGACACGTCTGTACTTGTATTTAATGAGCTTGATGATAATAATTATAATCTATACTTTTGTCTATGTTTCATTTTAAGAACATTGTTGCTAACCCTTGTCATTAATGATACAAGATTTCTATTCTTCAGTGTAACAAAAGTTAGATCAGTTTGGTGACCTGTCGATTTGCGCGCTAACCTAGCGCCACTCTGTACAAATGCGCAAACCTCAGAAAAGCTGGATCTCTACAGTCTAAATTTATTACGCGAATTCCGGTCTATGCTATTCCACGTAATGCAAAATTATTAGTTGCAACACATTTACTGTAATACAAACATGGTCCGCTGTCTCACCATACATATGTGCTCGCCAGTAAGATTAGGTGCCAGATTACCAGCACGTCAGGTAACAAAATTAATTACAATAGACTATCCACAGTTGAAATTGTAGTGCATCGTCATTCCTTGCTTCAATTTTTTTTTTTCGTACTTGATTTCTGCGGTTGTCACTGTGACTCATACAGACGTCTGAACAATTAAGATTTTGAAGAATGATACATTAGCAATTTACTCAGTTTTATGTTTCCCTTTTCATTCATCATGGTGAGCTACACTGCCTCTACCAAGACAGAACTTTTTAATAGGAACATTATAAACTGTAAAAGATTAATTGTATATGTCCAGCTGTTATAATTGTCGACTAATCATAAAATCCGTGGTAAGTGCCACAACTGCTGTTTTGAGGAAATCGCAAAAAAACTTCCAGAAACCATTCCTTTTTGATATCCTTGTTTTTTTTGTAGCCTAAACAAATGAAGAGTTATAAAGTTACTGTAAAACATTTAACAACAACAACAAAAATGTTGATGGAACAAACAAGAAGAGGGCATATGCCAACCTTTCTAACATAAAAACCGGGCTAAGTCTACCACTTATATCTGCAAATAAAGGGGTTTGGGAAGGTTAATAATAATAATTTTACTGTTATAAAAATCTGGAAACTAGTGTTTACAGTTTTTCTATAACAACTATATTATTATGAAAACTCAGTTAGGCCTACAGAAGTACTGTGTTAGCAAACGAACTAGTTAAAGAACAAAGACAAAATCAAGCACGTTACTGTGTTCTTACAAGTTTTATTTCAAAATAAATGTCTTTTACAAAGTTTAAAAAGTTACATTTTGTATTAATTTACCACTATTTTATAAACAAAATATTACAATGTTACAGTCTACAAACAGCTGCTGTGTTTACTCAGTCAGATTTTGCTAAAACAGTTTGTTTTCTTTTGAAACTTCCCGGCAGATTAAAACTGTGTGCCGGACCGAGACTCGAACTCGCGACCTTTGCCTTTCGCGGACAAGTGCTCTATCGACTGACATACCCAAGCACGACTCACGACCCGTCCTCACAATTTTACTTCCGCCAGTACCTCGTCTCCTGCCTTCCAAGCTTCACATTGCTGTGTTCATTCACAACTTTGTCACCTCAGCCGAGTGGTAGTAGAGCAGCATCGTCGACGTCACTGCGTCACTCCCAGGTGATATGGAGATTTTTATTGAGTATCTGAATAAATATAATTTTGTGTGCGTGTATGATTTGGCATGATACTTGAATACTGTTGTGTTTCAGGCTTACTCGATGACCTTCTATCGCCGCCTTGCGTGACGTGTCCATAGGTGGGCTTACAACTCTGTGACCATTGACGCTTTTGTCACCTAGGTCTAGTTTTAAGGATTTCTACGCCAGAGGCAGGTTGCACATCAAGTGCAACGCCATCACGCCAGTCCCTGATGGCCAAGGGTCCAGCTGCGGTCTGTAAGCTGCAAAAGATGCCGGATGCTGCCCAGACAACAGATGCTGCAAGACAAGAGTGAACACCAGAGGTGTCTGCCGCCACTTTTGCCATGTCATGCACTGAGCGAGAGGCCATTCCACTCTGGCGCAAATTGCTGTTCTTCAGTCCCACCAGTCACAGTTTATGTGAGTGCTTAAGTGTCACGTTCTCAGTTCGTATGGCATTTTCAACTGTAAAATTTGTCTTCCCAGGGACATTTGTGGAGGGAGCAATATGATACCTTTCTGTAATATCATTATGTAATATCTATTTGTGTTTTTGTATGTACCAGTTAAACTGTCTTGATTGAGCTATATGTTTTTCTTCATATTTGTTAATGCTCTGATTATGTGTCTATATTTGTTTTCACGCCATAGAAAATAACACACAAATTTACACAACTTAGGTAATAAGACAAACAGATTACACATGTGATTTCCTTGTTCATTGAGAATTTGACAACGTATGTGTTTGATGATTGAGACTAAATGAGTCATAGAGCAGGGGTAAATCAACGAGCAGAGAACAGTTCATACTCCAGGACATTGTAAATGATCATGGACATTAGACATCCCTGATCTCAGGATATGGTGTGAATGGGTATATTTCTTTGCTGCAAGGCCTTTTAACAGCCTATCAAATGTTTAACGGTAGTCTGTGATGTAGCAATGACCCCTGGGTGTAACGTCATTCATACTACTCACAGCAGTGTTTTCATCATTTATATAGTCCCCACTAGGGTTAACTTTCAACCCAAACCCACTTCTCCTTCTCCATGATAACACAAGGCCAAAAGGATGTCACGAAACTTCACTGGACTGTTCTTCCTCATCCAACCTACAGTCCGGACTTCCGTCTTTTTGGCACAATGAAGGATGCACACAGCGATAAACAGCAGGTGGATGATGTTCAGGTTATTGACTGCAGCAAGACGTTTTCTCCCAAGTCCATCAGTACAGTGATACCATGCAGCTTACCGCCCCCCTCCCCCCCCCCCCCCCCCCATAAGGTGACGTAGGGTCGTCGCATTGATTGGAGACTGTGTTGAAAAACAGGGTTTTAAGTCAAAAGAGTGGGCGAAACTTTGGTGTATTGGAATCCTGAATAAAACGAACCTGCGTTAAGAAGAAAAAATGTGTTGCATTACTTATGGCACGTCCCTCGTATGTAGAAAAAATAAAAATATTAGAAAACTAATAACTTCAACTAAGAGTGTACGTCATCTATGAAATAAATTTTTGTGAAGATCAAGTTCACAACTGTTATTATATTTTAAGAGCAGTGAAAAAAAATCGTTACAAATTAACAATGAAGTCGTAGAATCTGTTGACGAGTTTTTGTGTTTACAGCAGTTGAAGGCAAATGGAGGGACAGAAAATGGAATAAACAGAATAGAAAAATACCCAGGAGTGTTTCTGGTGAAGTGTGTAGATTGTGCAAAACGAAGCTTGCTAGATATTTTTAAGATAGTGTGTTACCATCTCTGATTTGGGTCTGTGAGATATGGACTTTCATCACGAAAACCACTCAAGAACTGACGACTGACCTTCAGTCAAGGGCGAGATGCATTATGAGAACTGGGAATTACTTGGGGAGACAGTACAACAAACAGATTGATCGGCGAAGGCACTGGAGAGGAAGGCGACGAATGCGAAGAGGCGTGACATGTAGCCAGGCGAATAGATGGTGGGTGGCTCTAACACCTAAAACATAAACCGCAACTTTTTTTAATATTAACGTATTTTATTCAGCAATTGATCTTTGAACCACAGAAGCTGCTAAAAATGTTAATATTACATTGCTGATTGAGTTTCGTATGTCATTTATGTATTACCAATATACGACCTTTTAGTCTTGTCTTGATTCTTTCTGGCCTCAGCACTGGTTTGAGGGGGATGCAATTTTCGACCGCTCCTAATAAGTACCTATTGTACACTGAAGAACCAAAGAAATGTGTAGACATGCCTAATATTGTGTAGGGCCCCCGCGAGCACGCAGAAGTGCCGCAACACGACGTGGCATAGATTTGACTAATGTCTGAAGTAGTGCTGGATGGAACTGACACCATGAATCCTCCAGGACTGTCCAGAAATGCGTAAGAGTACGAGGGTGGAGTTCTCTTCTGAACAGCACGTTGCAAGGGGTCCCAGATATGCTCAATAATGTTCATGTCTGGCGAGTTTGGTGGCAAGCGGAACACTCAGATGAGTGTTCCTGGAGCCACTCTGTAGAATTCTGGACGTGTGGGGTGTCGCATTATCCTGCTGGAATTGCCCAAATGCCTCTGAATGCGTAATGGACATGAATGGGTGCTCGTAATCAGACAAGATGCTTACGTACGTGTCACCTGTCAGAATCGTATCTAAAGGTATCAAGGGTCCCATATTATTCCAAATGCACACGCCCCACACCATTACTGAGCCTCCACCAGGTTGAATAGCCCCCTGCTGACGTGCAGGGTCCATGGATACGTGAGGCCGTCACCATACCCGTACACGTCCATCCGCTCGGTGCCATTTGATACTAGACTCGTCCGACCAGACAACATGTTTCCAGTCTTGAACAGTCAAATGGAGACTGGAATAGAAGGGAGAACCGATAGAGGTACTCAAGATACCCTCCGCCAGACACCGTCAGGTGGCTTGCGGAGTATAGATGTAGATGTAGATGTAGATGTCGGTGTTGACGGGCCCAGGTGATGGGTAAAACTTTGTGTCGAGCAGTCATCAAGGGTACACGAGTGGGCATTCGGTTTCGAAAGCCTATGCTAATAATGTTTCATTGAATGGTTCGCACGCTGACACTTGTTGATGGCCTAACATGGAATCTGCAGCAATCTGCGGAAAGGTTCCACTTCTGTCACGTTGAAGGATTCTCTTCGGTCATTGTTGGTCCCGTTCTTGCAGCATATTTTGCCGGCCGCAGTGATGTCGGAGATTTGATGTTTTACCTGATTCCTGATATTGATGGTACACTCGTGAAATGGTCGTACGGGAAAATCCCTAGTTCATCGCTACCTCGGAGATGCTGTGTCCCATTGCTCGTGCGCCGACTGTAACACCAAGTTCACACTCACTTTAAGCTTGACAACCTTCCGTTGTTGCACTAGTAACCGATCTAACAACTGCGCCACACACTTGTCTTATAGAGGCGTTGCCGACCGCAGCGCCGTATTCTGACTGTTTACATATCTCTGTATTTGAATAGGCGTGTCTATACCAGTTTCTTTGGCGCTTCAGTGTAAATACAAATGCTAGCCAAGCCTGCAGGTTGTACTATTGTTTTTTACCGCAGACGACACTTGTGCAGTGTCCTAAATACATTGCAAGTCTCAGTCGTGGTTAGAAAAGTGTTCTGATGTGAGCAAATTATGTCGAACGTAAGTCAGTTCTAAAGTGGACATATTGTTGTTGCTCGTATGGTGGATGCTTCCGTAACCAAAGGAGCCGAAATGTTTGTTGTTTCGAGCGGCACCATATCGTAGATATATACCGCTTATAGTGAAAGCGGAAAAACATTCACTACCTAAAAGAGCGAACGAAAGTGCGCGTTGAGTGATCATGGCAGACAGTCATAGGAGAGAATGGTAACGAAAAATAGAGGACAACAGCTGCAAAACGCACTGCAGGACTAAATGTCGCACTCAGCAGCCCTGTCAGCAGCAAAACAACACGAAGGGAGCTTCGGAAGGAGAGAATTGCTGGGAAAGCTGGGAAAAATCGGAAATTTATGGTAAGGACTATGGGACAAAACTGCTGAGGTCGTCGGTCCCTAGGCTTACGCACTACGTAATCTAACTTAAACTAACTTACTATAAGGACAACACACACACCCATGCCCGAGTGAGGACTCGAACCTCCGACGGGGAGAGGAAAGCTGGGATTCCAAAACGACTTGACAGTAGTGCAAATGCCCTTTCCCAGGAAACGTGGTGCCGAGGCCTGGACTACGGAACGACGGAAGAAAGTCATTTCTTCGAATGAGTCTTGTTTCAAAATTTTTCCAACTTCTGGCCGAGTTAGATCCCAAGAATGAAATGCGGCGAGGGTTCGATAATGACTTTTGCACCCATATCGTGGTATTCCATGGACGCCATGGTTACTCTGCAGGGTTACATTACTACCAAGGGTAATGTGACCATTTTCGATGCTCAGAACCATGCCATGGTACAATGTTTGTTCCCCAATGGTGATGCCGTATACCAAGGCGACAGGGTTCCTCTTCACACAGTTCTCATCGTCTAGGATTGGTTTCGTAAGCACGATGGTGAACTGTCACATCTCCCTGCTTACTACAGTCACCAGATGTCAGTATTGTTGAGCGTTTGTGGTCTTCTTTGGAGAAAACGATGCGTGCCGCTATCCATCCTGAACTTGCCGCTGTTTTGCGGGTAAAATGGTTTAATATTACCATGAAAACACAGGACCTGTATTTATCCATTACAGAACGATTGGAAGCTCCTTTGAATGCCAGCGGGTTTCTTACGCAGTATTGGGCATGGTTATGTGCTGTGTTTTTGGTGTTTGCGTGTACACTACTGGCCATTAAAATTGCTACACCAAGAAGAAATGCAGATGATAAACGGGTATTCATTGGACAAATATATTACACTAGAACTAACATGTGATTACATTTTCACGCAGTTTGGGTGCATAGATCCTGAGAAATCAGAACCCAAAACAACCACCTCTGGCCGTAATAACGGCCTTGATACGCCTGGGCAATGAGTCAAACAGAGCTTGGATGGAGTGTACAGGTACAGCTGCCCATGCAGCTTCAACACGATAACACAGTTCATCAAGAGTCATTGTGTCGAGCCAGTTGGTCGGCCACCATTGACCAGACGTTTTCAATTGGTGAGAGATCTGGAGAATGTGCCGGCCAGGGCAGCAGTCGAATGGTTTCTGTATCCAGAAAGGCCCGTACAGGACCTGCAGCATGCGGTAGTGCATTATCCTGCTGAAATGTAGTGTCTCGCAGAGATCGAATGAAGGGTAGAGCCACGGGTCGTAACTCATCTGAAATGTAACGTCCACTGTGCAGTGCGAACAAGAGGTGACCGAGACTTGTATCCAATGGCACCCCATACCATCACGCCGGGAGATACGCCAGTATGGCGATGACGAATACACGCTTCCAATGTGCGTTCACCGCGATGTCGCCAAACACGGAAGCGAAAATCATGATGCTGTAAACAGAACCTGGATTCATCCGAAAAAATGACGTTTTGCCATTCGTGCAGCCAGGTTCGTCGTTGAGTACACCATCGCAGGCGCTCCTGTCTGTGATGCACCGTCAAGGGTAACCGCAGCTATGGTCTCCGAGCTGATAGTCCATGCTGCTGCAAACGTCGTCGAACTGTTCGTGCAGATGGTTGTTGTCTTGCAAACGTCCCCATCTGTTGACTCAGGGATCGAGACGTGGCTGCACGATCCGTTACAGCCATGCGGATAAGATGCGTGTCATCTCGACTGATGTGATACGAGGCCGTTGGGATCCAGCACGGCGTTCCGTATTACCCTCCTGAACCCACCGATTCCATATTCTGCTAACAGTCATTGGATCTCGACCAACGCGAGCAGCAATGTCGCGATACGAGAAACAGCAATTGCGATAGGCTACAATCCGACCTTTATCAAAGTCGGAAACGCGATGGTACGCATTCCTCCTCCTTACACGAGGCATCACGACAACGTTTCACCAGGCAACGCCGGTCAACTGCTGTATGTGTATGAGAAATCGGTTGGAAACTTTCCTCATGTCAGCACGTTGTAGGTATCGCCCCCCGTCGCCAACCTTGTGTGAATGCTCTGAAAAGCTACTCTTTTCATATCACAGCATCGTCTTCCTGTCGGTTAAATTTCGCCTCTGTAGCACGTCATCTTCGTGGTGGAGCAATATTAATGGCCAGTAGTGTATTTGTCCAACCGCTGTGTAAGGTTGCAAGAAATTGCCTCATACCGAAAGTCCGCTGATCCCTCAGCAGTAATATCATAAGTACTGGTGATTAGGCCGCACACTAAAGAATAAAAACTCAAACTTGACGGGAACTATAGGCGAACCGTCAAAAGCTGTTAGTGGATAACTGCGTATCCATTTGCTGCGATTATCGTATATCTCTCGCAGGTATAATGAGAATAACATAAGAGACACTAGTAGCGTTGCAGAAGCATAAAGACAATTTTCCCTCCCGTTAATATTGGTGAGACGTACGTTCTGCCATGCACTGCACAGGGGCTTGCGCAGTATGTATTTAGACGGAGAGGCTGTAGGATCGCAGTTTGCACTCCTGTGTACTGAGGAAAGCACAGTGGATCGGGTTGTTCTGTTTGTGCTGGCTTTTCCCAATCAGCTGCGGTACTAACCTCTTGTAATGTGGGACAGCAGCCCGTATGATTTGTTTAACGGTCTTTTTCCGCTCTGGGTCTAGAAGTTTTTATTCTGTTATTCTACTTTCGGCGTTAGGTAATCGATGTCATGCCAGGGTGCAGTTATAGGTAATGGTACCGTTGTGTCCCACTTCACATGGAGGCAAAAGCTAACCGTAGTTGTGACTGACTGCCTGACCAACATGTAAAGAGCAGGAGTTCGGGAATTAAGTTGTTTTTGTCAGTGACCACAACTGTTTCTTCCATTGATATGAAGGAGGACACAAAGGTACCGTTACTTGTAAATTACATCTATGTCGTTAACTGTCACGGAATATTTTTGCTTGACAACACCGCAGCTGCAATAGCGGAATGAAAGCTTCTCCAGGCGCACGCGAAAACTGACATTTAAAGAGCTGGCATAATTTTTTTTTAGAATACATTGAAGTTTTTTCGTCTACTTTTAAAATAGAACGTTATCACTATCACGTCATCTGATAATATCATGCGTTATTATATCGTCACACATTTGAAATCCACTGCTTCATTAAGACTTTCTCTAGACTTTTCCATGCATCGCGGTCATCAGCTATACGCATGCTCTCATGTTTTCTTAACTATTCCACTCACGTTCCATCAGATTCTCACGTAGGTTTTTCCTTATGTCTCGGAATCAGCCAAAGAACTGATCTGAGCCATCTACCGCAAGCTAAATAAAAATAATGACTTACGATATACATACCAAATACAGGGGTTGGCCAAAAATATGGAAACACCAAAAACACACACATTACCGTCTCTAATACGATGTAGGAAACTAGTTGGCACTCACAGCAGCTTGTATCATTTTTGCTGCAAAATAGTGGCAAGTTGGTTAACGACGATGGAGGTAGATATCAATCTCCAAACTAGACCACAATGGCTCAGTAACACTGACATCTTGTGACTGTGGAGGCCAGGGGACATCCGACATTCCAACCGCGAGTTCACAAAACCGATCCTGGAAGATGCGAGTTGTGTGAATAGAGGCCCTGTCGTCTTGGATCACTGCGTCACCACTGGGGAGCAAACACTGTCTGCCAATATACAAAACTGGACTGTTACTGATGGAGACACTACCAGCGATCGTAACCTGATCACATTTACAATCACAGATCGGGAGTGCCACTGGGACATAGGGTGGGAAGTACAACTAAACTATAATAAGACCAATTGGGAGCGCCTTGCAAGAGAGTTTGACCCTCCGACATGGCCAGAAGATGACGACGACATCAACAAACACGTCGAAGATCTGGTGGGCGCTCTTACCAGGGCGGTAAAGGCTGCTGTACCAACCAGGAGGAGAGCCGTTGCGGCTTCCCCATCACCTTGGTCTACGGAACTAGGGCAGATGCGTCAGTCTGTCAGGAGGGCGAGGAGGTATTACCAGCGAAGTGTCGTCTGGGAAGAAAAACAAAGATGGCTGCAAACATACAGGGAAGCCAAAGAGCAGTTTCAGAAAGAACTGCGAACAGTTAGGCTGGAAAGCTGGAAAAAATATGTGCACAGCCAATTGGCTATGGATCCCTGGGGCACTCCTTACAAAATAGTAAGAGAAAAAATCAGGTCGCCAATGGTGCTCTCCACAATCAGGGACGGAAACCGGATGACTGGGTCTTGGCAGGAAACTGCTGAGGTCCTCCTCCACCAACTCCTCCCTGATGATAAAGAGGAAGAGGACACAGAAGAACAACGCCTAATTAGGCAGGCTATGCAGGCAGACTACGAGAATAACATCATGGTGTAACCTTTCTCTGAAGAGGAAGTTACAGCCCACATAAAATCGCTAAAGAAAGGAAAGGCCCCAGGACCAGACGGCATCATCGCGGAGGTGGTGCAATACCTCGCTGCTCAACTAGTGACACCTTTAGCAAGAATTTACAACGAGGCCCTGCGCCTCAGAATATTCCCCAAAATCTGGAAACAGGCCAACGTCGTAATTATCAAAAAGGGGCAAGACAAAGACCCTAAAGAAGCAAAATCTTACAGACCTATCTGTCTGTTGGACCTGTTAGGCAAATTGCTGGAGAGGTTACTAGCTGATAGACTGACAGCACACCGAGTGCTGTGCGGGATGAGTGACAGACAATTCGGTTTTCGGCAGGGGCGATCTGCGTGTGACGCAATTGCCCTCGCATCCGAGGTCTGTGGGTCGTCTCCACACAAGTACATAGTTGGCATCATGGTGGACATCAGTGGCGCCTTTGACAACCTGTGGTGGCCTTCGCTCTTCTCCTGCCTGCGGGAGAAGGAGTGTCCAGGGCCGCTATACGGCTGTCTTAGGAGCTATTGTATGGAAAGAGAGGTCTGGCTATCGTCCCCTAGCGAGCGAATTGGCAAGAAAATCACGAAGGGGTGTCCACAGGACTCTGTCCTGGGGCTTTTGGGATATAAATGTGGAGCCTCTCCTGGAGAGCTTGGAAAACAGTGTGGACGTGCTAGAGGCGATAGCTTACGCTGACGACCTCCTTCTGCTGGTTGGCGGCCGAAGTCGCGAAGACCTCGAACCCAAAATCAATAGGACACTAGCAATTCTCACACAGTGGTGCCAAAACACGAGAATGACTATTGCGCCTAACAAGTCGACATACCTATTACTGAAAGGCCAATTGGCCAGAAATCCAACGGTAAGAATCGAGGGCTCACCAGTGATTCGGCGTCGTGAGGCCCGGTATTTAGGAGTAATAATCGATGAAAGGTGGAATTTTGCTAAACATATTGAAACAGCTACACAAAGATCACTAGAAGCCCTAAACAACTTGATCACAATAGGACAAAGTAGATTTCATCTTCCACCAGAACTCATAAAGTTATACCACAACACCATTCTTGTTTCTATCATGGGTTACGGATCCGGAGTGTGGGCGCACAGGCTCACGAGGGTCGTGCCCGCTATGTCTGTGAGGAGGGTGCAACGTAACATGCTTCTGCGCTCCATTGGAGCGTACAGAACATCTCCAGGAGGGGCACTACTAACACTTATGGGGGTGTGTCCCCTGGACATCAAAATTCGGGAACAGGCAGCCTGGTATTGGGTGAAAAGGGGAGAGGTAGAAAAGACTGAAAGCATCCTGGGAGTGCGGGTGGGGGACAAGTTTGCAATCAAGAGGAGAGGAGAAGAGCTATGGCAAGAATTTTGGGATGCTGACACAACAGGCCGAAGGACTTACCAGCTGCTCCCAAACATTAAAGAACGCCTCCAACTCTCGCATTTCCAACCAAGTAAGGGACTGTTGCACTTCCTCACAGGTCATGGACAGTATCCGGCATATCTTTGCCGATTCGGGAAAAGGGCTACCCCCTCGTGTGACTGCGGAGCTGAATGGGGTACTCCGGATCACGTGATCTATGAGTGCCCTATCTTCGATGATGTAGCCGGTGACCTAAGAAACCAGTTGCCTCACAATAACACGTATCAGTTAATTAGAGACCCTACCACATTTAACATAGTAAACCGCCTTGCCAGCGAGGTATCAGCAAAGGTCCTGCGAGAATACCTAAGGGAAAACATATGAACCACCAGACATGACATGACTGAAGGCAACCCATCCCATTCCGCCGGGGCGTGGACTGGCCAATCGCCGTGACGGTAGGAATCCGCCACGCTCTGGAACAGGGGGAGGGAGCGCCAACACCCGAAATTGACAATTGCGCACCGATTGTGACTTAGTAATAGTTTAACCTTAAGTAGATAGTAGATAGAAGACCCCTAACAGAACCTGCAGCGATCTTCAAGAAGGCCAGCCCAGTGCCAGGGGCATGCTCACTGGGATTAGCTCAGTGGGCACGGCCACACAGTAGGTTTATACAAAACAACTGGCACGCCTGTAACGCTGCAGGAAGTAGCCCCTAGATTAGTTAGCAAAGTGTAGAATTAGATCTTACCCAACAAGAAACTAACTCCTCATTTCCTGTAGCAAGTAAGTTCACTAACACTAGAAATAGAAGTAAAAATGCTGGTAATATTCAATAAAATGTAATGTAGATCAAAGACCCACTAATGTATTAGGTGCTGGGTTACAATGTAAGAAATAATTTAATTGAATAAAGAATTTAAAAAAAACTGTCTGGCGTGAGGTCGGTCGCTTGACAGCGCGTTCGGCGCGGGCCCGCCCGTTGCCGGCGCGCCGTAAGGCACGTAGGCTCTCACTGGGGCGTATCGCTTCCAGTCGGGCGTGCCGCGGCAGTCCTCACAGGGGAAGTGACGGGTTTCTCACAGCCTCTCCTTCCCAAGTGGCTCTTTCCGCCTTCCCGTGGTGCCAGATGTTAAGCTTGGCATTCTGCCTTGCGACAAAAGGGAGAGCTGCGACCCAACCCGATGCGAAAGCGAAGGGTGCGTGGCACAGGGGGAGCTGTGTCGTGGGACCGAACACCAGTCCCTTTCTATTCGCAGGGCACAGACTAACAGGTGCTCTGCATGCCGGCGATCTCGTTTGTCGGCGTGGGATCGCGGCGCGTGTCGGCAAGGGTGCTTCGCCGCGCCCCTGGGTAACTGGGGCGTGTTCTGCCAAACCCAGGCGGTGGTAACATCTCCTGGGCCAGGTTAGATGGGCCCAGACCGCCGAACGTCTGGGGGACCGGCCCGCCACCTGAGTAGGAGTGGGTCCCTGGCCGAGAGGTGGAAACTCGGACAAGTAGGCGGCGAAGGGCGAGAGGTGTATCCGCCTCTCCGGAGTGCGGGGTGCAGTTGGCGGGGTGCGTCGCGTGAAATCGTCGATGACGGAATCACCGAGGGGGACCATTGCGCTGGGAACGGTGCACTGAACCCAGCAGCTCTGGAGTGCCTTTGACCTAGGGGCGAGGTCGGTGGGCGAGCTGCAGAAGTCCCCCCCCCCCCCCCCCATGCCAGAGGAGCTGGTCCGGGGTAAGAGACGGACTCTCACCCCCTTTTCACTCGTTAATTAAACATGGCTACAACAGAGACGAGTGAATCGAGTGCGCTCAAGCCAGCATCTACGATGCTTGATCCCTCTCCTCAGGACGAGATGGGACTGGCAGAAGACGAAACCGTTACACATAGACATGCATGTGGTACACTGCTCTTGGAGCAGAACATTAAAAATGGGAAGATAAGTCAGGCGGCACTGTCTATTATTAAGAACGAGCTGTCTGCATGGGCCATCGCCCACGCCAAGCTCCATGGCCGCGTAGAGGAATTAGAAAAGGAGAATGAAAGATTAAGAAGGCAACCTACGAAGACCTGGGCTGAAGTGGTCGCGCAAGCGCCGCTAAAGCCACAAACTACAAAAGAAACGATCGCCAAGGTGACCAAGCGGTCAGACACGGCGGTCTTCCTCAGAACTCTACCTGGCCTAGACACGAGTGTTAAAAAAATACAAGAATTGCTGACCAAAACTATCGATCCAGCAAAAGACAAAAGTTAAACCTAGTAGGAACTCGGTGATTGTGGAGGTGGCCACAGAGGAAGACAAAGAAAAATTGTTAAAGAACCCCAAGCTGAACTCGGTGGTCAAGTGTGAACCGCCGAGAAAAAGGAACCCTTTGGTCATTCTATACGATGTACCAACAACAATGACAAACGAAGAACTGTACCAGACTATAAAGGACCAGAACTTTGACCAAATGAATGACAATGGTTTTAAGGATTCTTTTAAGCTGAGATTTACAACAGGGCCTCGGGATCGTGATGTCGTACATCACGTCGCCAAGGTCACAGCACAAATGTGGAAGCAGATAATAATAATGGGCTGACTATATGTTGGCTTTCATGCCATAAATATTAGAGACTATCTCGTGGTACCTCGTTGCCATAATTGTGGAGACCTGGACCACATTCTAAGGCACTGCACCAGGGGGTCGGCGTGCTCCACGTGCGGCGAAGATGGTCACACACGGAAAGAATGTAAAGCTGCAAGTGTATGCATTCCCTGCAAGAGATGCGGGAAGAAAAGCTGCGGAGCCTCAGGACGAAATTGCCCTACATACCACATGCTGGAGCAGAGACTGATATCCAGAACGGACTATGGCTGAGTACGTCAAACAAGACAGGATGTCAAAGCGAAAATCCCCTAGCAAAAGGAGGAGGGATGCCATCAGGCAAATAGGTTCAAAGAATTTATAAAGTCTCTTTCGAGAGATCCGATAACTGAGACAGCTGACAAAAGTATCCAAACAGATCCACCGAAAATCGATAAATGTATCCAGACGGAGTCTATCCCTATGGCCTCTCCCTCCTCTCTCAGCAGGGGAGTGAAGCCGATCAAACACCAGCAACGGCAAGGGCATCCTGTGCCTGAGGTCCCAATAGATGGAAGCAACTGGAAAGAACAAAAGCCCGTGCAAGAGAGCACAATAACAAGCTCTCAAGACACCCCAGTGGTAAGATTACCGCCAGTAGATCCGGTTCGGATATACCCAAATCTAGAATTCACCATGCAACTGGCAAGGTTGGAGCAGCCGGCTACCCTGACCACTGCCTTACGACATGTGGTCCGCGTAGGACATGAATACGGAAGAAGAGTCACCTTCTCGGTAATGGAGGTTGTAGACAGGATACAGCTAAAGTCAGTGAATCTCCCCACCGACTTTGGAGCCCTGCGAGACTTACTAAAGAAAGTATTCGAGAGACGAGGAGAAAAATTTGACCTAGACGACATTAACGAACAGTCAGTTTTGGCTAATGGACGTATTACGTTTGACTGGAGCAAGACATAGCCAGAAGACCACATACATACTTACTTTCCGTAGATGACAAAAATTACCATTGGCCAACTTAACACACAAAACAGTCGACTTGTAATGCAGGAGCTACGTAAGGAAGTGGAGGAGAGGAGGCTGGATGCGCTCTGTCTACAAGCGCCGTACTCCCTAGCTGGAAAAATTGCATTTGTAGCCGCGACGTGGCAGGTCATCAGCCAAGGAGATAATCCGAAAGCGGCACTAATAATCACAAATAAAGCCCTGAAAGTAACTACACTATCGCAGTTTACCAATAGTCACTGCAATGTCGTAGAGCTGCTATCTCCCGGTGGAGCAATAATACTAGTTAACATGTACTTTCAGTACGGTGATAACATTGAAACAAACCATCTAGCTACAGTAACCACGGCATTGCAAGGACGAAGGATGATAATCACTGCTGATATCAACGCAAAATCCCCCCTGTGGCACAGCAAGCACAAGGGACACCAACGGAGAGAAAGTAGAAGATTTTATCATGGCATCACAACTAGTGATAGCTAACAAGCCTGGCAACCCTCCAACCTATGCCGGGGGAGGAGGACCAGGCACGAACATTGATGTAACTCTAGCCACCCCCAATGCAATCAACACAATACAAGAGTAGAAAGTAGAAGAAAACGCCACCACAAGCGACCACAACCTAATAACATTCATTGTAGGTGAAAGAGTGTCCCGCTGGGCCATGGGGTGGGAAACGCAGTTTAATCACAAAAGGGCTGACTGGGAACGACTAGCGAGGGAGTGCGTCATTCCTGCCTTGTCAGAAGGTGGCGCAGACTTTGACATAGACGTAAACGACCGAGCAGAGGAACTGACCAGTGCAATAACTAGCGTGGTGAAAGCTGCCGTACCGACCAGAAGGAAGGCCATGGCAGCCTCTCCATCACCATGGTCGCCCGAACTCGAGGATATGCGCCAGTCTGTTAGGTTGAGAAGATATTACCAGCGCAGTGTCGTCTGGCCAGAACGGCAAAGATGGCTGCTGCAATATCGGGAGGCTAAACTCCGATTCAGGAAGGAACTACAGGCTGTTAGAATACAAAGCTGGGAAAACTTTGTCCAGAGCCAATTGGCATTGGACCCCTGGGGTACACCATATAAATTAGTACGAGAGAAGATCCGCTGTCCACTGGAATTATCAACAGTCAGGCACGGGGACAAGATGATGGAATCGTGGCAGGAAGCTGCGGAGGTCCTCCTCCAATCCCTACTGCCTGATGATAGCGCGGATGGGGAATCTGATCAACAACAACAACTAAGACATGACAACCTCAACAAATACACCAACAATACGGCAGTCTACCCTTTCTCGGAGGAAGAGGTGGCTGCCCACATAAAATCACTTAAAAGGGGTAAACCTCCCGGGCCAGACGGCATTGTAGCCGAGGTGGTGCAGTTTCTAGCTCCCCAGCTAACTGCACCACTCACTCACTTATATAATGAGTGTCTGATACAACAAAAATTTCCAAGGGTGTGGAAGACTGCGAATGTAGTTATTATTCGGAAAGGGCCAGATAAAGATCCAACAAATACAAAATCCTACAGACCGATCTGCTTGTTTAATATACTAGGGAAAAGACTAGAAAAGTTACTAGCTGACAGACTGGCTGCACATCGGATGCTGTGTGGGATGAGCGACAGGCAGTTCGGCTTCAGACCTGGGCGATCGACATCTGATGCGATCGCCCTGGCTGCTGAGGTCTGTGGCTCTACCCCGCATAAGTACGTGGTGGGCATCATGGTTGACATCAGTGGCGCCTTCGACAACCTGTGGTGGCCTTCGCTCTTCTTTTGCTTGCGGGAGAAGGAGTGCCCAGGGCCGCTATATGGTTGTCTGAGGAGCTATTGCGAGGAACGGGAGGTCTGGCTATCATCTTCTAGCGAGACAACTGGAAAATCCATAACAAAGGGCTGTCCCCATGGTTCCATGTTAGGGCCCCTGTTCTGGGACATCCACATGGAGCCTTTACTAGACACCCTACAACAAAGTGAAGAAGTGCTAGAGGTGATAGCCTATGCAGATGACCTCCTCCTGTTGGTCGGCGGCCGTAGCCGCGAAGACATTGAACCCAAAATAGAAAGTGCCCTAAACAAGTTACAACTATGGTGCCAAAACACCAAAATGACGATGTCACCGATCAAGTCTACCTAATTACTACTGAAGGGACAATTAATCCGTAACCCGACTGTACGAATCGAGCGCTCGCCGGTTCTTCGGAGACGTGACACACGATAGCTGGGCATCATCATTGATGAGAAGTGGAATTTTGGGAAACACATCGAAACCGTAACCCAGAAAGCCCTCCAAACACTGAACAATCTCATATCCATAGGACATAAAAGATTTCATCTTCCACCTCACTTCATAAGAATTTATCATAATACACTCCTGGAAATGGAAAAAAGAACACATTGACACCGGTGTGTCAGACCCACCATACTTGCTCCGGACACGGCGAGAGGACTGTATAAGCAATGATCACACGCACGGCACAGCGGACACACCAGGAACCGCGGTGTTGGCCGTCGAATGGCGCTAGCTGCGCAGCATTTGTGCACCGCCGCCGTCAGTGTCAGCCAGTTTGCCGTGGCATACGGAGCTCCATCGCAGTCTTTAACACTGGTAGCATGCTGCGACAGCGTGGACGTGAACCGTATGTGCAGTTGACGGACTTTGAGCGAGGGCGTATAGTGGGCATGCGGGAGGCCGGGTGGACGTACCGCCGAATTGCTCAACACGTGGGGCGTGAGGTCTCCACAGTACATCGATGTTGTCACCGGTGGTCGGCGGAAGGTGCACGTGCCCGTCGACCTGGGACCGGACCGCAGCGACGCACGGATGCACGCCAAGACCGTAGGATCCTACGCAGTGCCGTAGGGGACTGCACCGCCACTTCCCAGCAAATTAGGGACACTGTTGCTCCTGGGATATCGGCGAGGACCATTCGCAACCGTCTCCATGAAGCTGGGCTACGGTCCCGCACACCGTTAGGCCGTCTTCCGCTCACGCCCCAACATCGTGCAGCCCGCCTCCAGTGGTGTCGCGACAGGCGTGAATGGAGGGACGAATGGAGACGTGTCGTCTTCAGCGATGAGAGTCGCTTCTGCCTTGGTGCCAATGATGGTCGTATGCGTGTTTGGCGCCGTGCAGGTGAGCGCCACAATCAGGACTGCATACGACCGAGGCACACAGGGCCAACACCCGGCATCATGGTGTGGGGAGCGATCTCCTACACTGGCCGTACACCACTGGTGATCGTCGAGGGGACACTGAATAGTGCACGGTACATCCAAACCGTCATCGAACCCATCGTTCTACCATTCCTAGACCGGCAAGGGAACGTGCTGCTCCAACAGGACAATGCACGTCCGCATGTATCGCGTGCCACCCAACGTGCTCTAGAAGGTGTAAGTCAACTACCCTGGCCAGCAAGATCTCCGGATCTGTCCCCCATTGAGCATGTTTGGGACTGGATGAAGCGTCGTCTCACGCGGTCTGCACGTCCAGCATGAACGCTGGTCCAACTGAGGCGCCAGGTGGAAATGGCATGGCAAGCCGTTCCACAGGACTACATCCAGCATCTCTACGATCGTCTCCATGGGAGAATAGCAGCCTGCATTGCTGCGAAAGGTGGATATACACTGTACTAGTGCCGACATTGTGCATGCTCTGTTGCCTGTGTCTATGTGCCTGTGGTTCTGTCAGTGTGATCATGTGACGTATCTGACCCCAGGAATGTGTCAATAAAGTTTCCCCTTCCTGGGACAATGAATTCACGGTGTTCTTATTTCAATTTCCAGGAGTGTAGTATATTAACAGCAATAGTGGGTTACGGCTGGGGAGTCTGGGCACACAGGCTCACGAGGGTTGTGCCCGCCATGACAGTGAGAAGGGTTCAAAGGAACATGATACTTAGGTCGGTAGGGGCTTACAGAACATCACCAGGGGGAGCACTACTAGTCATAATGGGACTTTGCCCCCAGGACATCAAAATCAGGGAGCAGGCTGCATGGTTCTGGATTAAGAAGGGAAATGCAACAAAAATAGAGGAGATCTTAGGCATTGGGGCAGGGGAAAGGGTGAGATTCGGCAAAGGGGAGTACAACTATGGCAAGAAGTGTGGGACACGGATGAAACAGGGCGTAGGACGTATGAACTAATTCCAAGTATTAGGGAACGACTAAAAATGAAACCACCAGAGGACTAATCCATTTTCTCACTGGACATGGGCCTTACCCGACATACTTATGTCGGTTCAGGAAATGGGCTACACCTGCGTGTGAATGTGGTGAACTTGAGGGCACTCCCGATCATGTGATTTACGAGTGCCCCCTCTTCAATGATGTTGCTTCCACACTACGTGACCAACTACCCAATCATGACACATACCACCTGATAAGACAACAAGACACCTTCCAAACACTAAATAAACTTGCTGACGAGGTATCACAAAAAGTGCTAAGAGAATACATGAGGGAACTAAACTAAGTAGCACAGATTACAACAAATACGCGCCCTACTCCCATACCGCCTGCGCGTGGATAGGCCGACCCTATAGTCTGGAATCCGCCATGTACGGGATTAGGGGGAGTGGGGAATAAAAACAACAACAACAAGGACTGGACAATGCACCGGAATTGACTTAGGTTAGAACTAGTTAGTAGAAATTAGACTAGGAATCTAGAATTAGGAACCTGCAGCGATTAACATCCTGGCCTGCCCAGTGTTAGGGAGACGCCCATCGGGATTAGCTCGATGGGCAAGGCAATAAAGTAGGTTTATATATATTTCTGACACATCTGTGATGCTGCAGGAAGTAGAGGTAGGATTGGTTAAAATCTTAGAAGTTAAAAACCAATAATTGTATATAGCTGCCCATTGTAAGTAGAGTAGCTGTAGCTCACGACTTAATATATTGTAATTAGCTGCTAATTGTAACTAACATTTAGAAAGTAAGACCCACTAAGCACATAAGGAAGTGGGTTATGATCTATGATTATTATTGATGGTAAATAAAGATTAAAAAAAAAACACTGTACCATGTCTGGCGTGAGGTCGGTCGTTTGACGGCGCGTTCGGCGCGGGCCCGCCCGTTGCCGGCGCGCCGTAAGGCACGGAAACTCGCACTGGGGCGTATCGCTTCTACTCGGGCGTGCCGCGGCAGTCCTCACATGGGGGAGTGATGCGTTTCTTACAGCCTCTCCTTCCCAAGTGGCTCTTTCCGCTTCCTGTGGTGCCAGATGTTAAGCTCGGCATTCTGCCTTCGACAAAAGGGAGAGCTGCGACCCAACCCGATGCGAAAGCGAAGGGTGAGTGGCACAGGGGGAGCTCTGTCGTGGGACGTAACACCAGTCCCTTTCTGTTCGCAGGGCACAGACCAGCACGTGCTCTGCATGCCGGCGACCTCGTTTGTCGGCGTGGGATCGCGGCGCGAGTCGGCAAGGGTGCTTCGCCGCGCCCCTGGGTAACCGGGGCGTGGTCTGCCAAAACCCAGGAGGTGGTGACATCGCCTGGGCCAGGTTAGATGGGTCCAGATCGCCGAACGTCTGGGGGACCGGCCCGCCACCTGAGTAGGAGTGGGTCCTTGGCCGAGAGGTGGAAACTCGGGCAAGTAGGCGACGAAGGGCGAGAGGTGCATCCGCCTCTCCGAAGTGCGGGGTGCAGTTGCCGAGGGTTATGGAGGCTGTTGACAGAATCCAGCTACAATCAGTGAATCTCCCCACCGACTTCGGAGCCTTGCGAGACCTGCTCAAGAAAGTGTTCGAAAGACGAGGTGAGAAATTCGATCTCGACGACATTTACCAACAATCAGTACTAGCACATGGACGAATTGCGTTCGACTGGAGTAAGACCTGACCGAATGACCGAATACATACGTACTTCCCTTAATGACAAAAATAAATATTGGAAAACGTAACACTCATAACAGTCGGCTCGTGATGCAGGAGCTCCGAAGGGAGGTGGAGGAGAGGAGACTAGATGTACTCTGGCTACAGGAGCCGTACTCCCAAGCTGGGAAAATTGTATTTGCTGCCGCTAGCTGGCAAATAGTCAGCAGAGGGGATGACCCGAAGGCAGCAGTCATAATTACAAACAAACTTTTGAGGGTCACCACACTTTCACAGTTTAGAACTAGCCAGTGTAACGTCGTGGAGCTGCAATCCCACCGTATTTTCAATATGGTGACAACAGAGAACAGCACATAGATCATTTAGCGAGAGTAACCACGGCGTTACAGGGAAGAAAAGTCGTGATAACAGCTGACATAAATGCTAAATCCCCCCTGTGGTACAGTGGTACAAGAGATGCGAACGGTGAAAAAGTAGAAGAACTCATTATGGCATCACAACTTGTGGTGGTCAACAGGCCTGGCAATCCTCCTACCTACGCTGCAGGAGGAGGACAAGGAACAAATATAGATGTCACTCTTGTAATACCGAACACAACTAATATTATTCAACGCTGGAGAGTTATAGAAAACGCCACCACAAGCGACCACAACTTGATAACTTTCACCTTAGGGGAAAGAGAGTGCCGCTGGGCCATGGGGTAGTAGGTACAACTAAATTACAAAAGAAGTGACGGGAACGCCTAGCAAGGGAGTGCGACATTTCTCCATTACCGGAAGGTGACATGCATCGGGACGTGGACGTAGACCAGAGAGCGGAGGAACTGGTGAGTGCAGTGACCAGAGCGGCGAGGGCAGCTGTACCGACTAGGAGGAAGGCCATGGCGGCCTCTCCGTCACCATTGTCTGCCAAACTGGGAGAACTGCGTCTATCTGTCAGAAGGCTGAGGAGGCACTACCAGCGCAGTGTCGTCTGGCAGGAACGACAAAGGCGGCAGTTGCTATATAGGAAGGAAAAGCGGAATTTCCAAAAGGAACTGCGTGAAGTTAGGATGAGAAGCTGGGAAAACTTCGTGCTCAACCAGCTAGTCATGGACCCATGGGGGCTTCCCTATAAGCTGGTAAGAGAGAAAATCCGCTCTCCGCTCTCCTCTGGAGCTATCAACATTCAGCCGCGAGGACAGGATGACGGAGTCTTGGTAGGATACTGCGGAGGTCCTCCTCCGGTCCCTGCTGCCTGACGACAATGCGGATGGGGAGACTGAAGGGCAGAAGCAACTGAGAAATGAAGATCAAGAAGCATACAATAATGAGACAGCTGTCTACCCATTCTCTGAGGAGGAGGTAGCAGCCCATATAAGATCGTTACAAAGAGGAAAAGCACCTGGGCCAGACGGCATTGTGGCGGAGGTGGTGCAGTTCCTGGCACCCCAGCTGACTGCGCCACTTACTCATCTTTACAATGAATGCCTTAGACAAAGAAAGTTCCCAAAGAAATGGAAAACAGCAAACGTAGTCATTATAAAGAAAGGACCAGACAAGGACCCCGCGGAAGTGAAATCATACAGGCCGATTTGCTTGCTGGATCTATTAGGTAAAATACTGGAGAAATTGTTAGCTGACAGATTGGCACCACACCGAGTGTTGTGCAGGATGAGCAGCAGGCAGTTCGGCTTCAGGCCGGGGCGGTCGGCATCTGATGCAGTCGCCCTGGCAGCTGAGGTCTGCGGCTCAACCCCGCACAAATACGTGGTTGGCATCATGGTGGATATCATTGGCGCCGTCGACAACCTGTGGTGGCCTTCGCTCTTCTCCTGCTTGCGGGAGAAAGTGTGTCCAGGGCCGCTATACGGTTGCCTGAGGAGCTATTGTAAGGATCGGGAGGTCTGGCTATCATCCCCTAGCTAAAGGGTTGGAAAAACAATCACCAAAGGATGTCCCTAAGAATCCGTTTTAGGGCCCCTCCTCTGGGACATCCACATGGAGTCACTATTAGACAGGTTACAACAGTGATGAGGTGCTAGAGATGATAGCATATGCGGATGACCTCCTCCTGTTGGTCGGCGGCTGTAGCCGGGACGACATTGAACCAAAAATAGAGAGAGCCATAGACAAACTACAACAGTGGTGCCGTAAGACTAAAATGACGATATCGCCCAGCAAATCCACTTACCTGTGCCGTAAGACTAAAATGACGATATCGCCCAGCAACTCCACTTACCTGTTGCTAAAAGGACATCTCATCAGAAATCCGACTGTCAGAATTGACGGCTCACCAGTTCTCAGGCGACGTGAGTCACGTTATCTAGGAGTTATCACTGATGAGAGATGGAGCTTCGGGAAACACATTGACACCGTAACCCAGAGGGCTCTCCAGATATTAAATAACCTCATCTCAATAGGTCATAAAAGATTCCATCTCCCACCACATCTGATTAAACTCTACCACAATAGCATCTGAACCTCAGTTGTGGGTTACGGCTCGGGAGTCGGGCGCACAGGCTCACGAGGGTTGTGCCCACCATGGCAGTGAGAAGGGTCCAGAGAAGCATGATATTAAGATCTGTGGGGGCCTACAGAACATCTCCAGGTGGGCCCTATTAGTCATAATGGGTCTGTGCCCTCTGGACATAAAAATAAGAGAACGAGCGGCTTGGTACTGGCCAGAAACGGAAATTATGAGAAGATTGCAGACATCATGGGTATTAGTGTGAGGGATAAAAGGGAAATAAGAAAAGGGGGGGAGGAACTCTGGCAGGAGTCTTGGGAGGTAGAGGAGGCTGGACGCAGAACTTTCCAGTTCATACCTGATGTAAGGGAACGCATCGAATTGAAATACTTTGAGCCCACACGAGGACTGATACATTTTCTCACTGGCCATGGATCCTACCCGACATACTTAAGTCGATTTGGGAAGAGGGCTACATCAGCGTGTGACTGTGGCGATCCGGAGGGTACGCCCCAACATGTAGTTTACGAATGCCCCCTCTTCAATGATGTTGCGAACACACTACGAGGCAGACTACCAAACTATGACACATATCAACTACTTAGACGAGAGGAAACTTTTCATACCTTAAACACATTGGCTAACGAGGTATCGTGAAAAGCTTTAACTGAATACTTGAGAGAGATAAACTAAATAACCAAGATAACAACCACTGATTGCGTCCAGAGCCCTATTCCCATGCCGCCTGTACGTGGAGTGGCCGACTTTTCTTCTTAGTTGGAATCCGCCACGCGCGGGATTAGGGGGAGTTGGGGTCAACACCACCGATAATGACACGCAGCTGAAATGACGTAGGATAAGTTAGCTTGTAGGACTTAGTTTTAGGAAACTACGTTAGGAACTGCAGCGAATTAACATCGTGGCCTGCCCAGTGCCAGGGGCACGCTCCTCGGGATTAGCTCGAAGAGCAAGGCAATGTAAAAGTAGGTTTATATCTTTCACTGGCACACATGTGACGCTGCAGAATATAGGAATTAGTTATAGGAATTAGATATAAACTGTAGATATTAGAAATTAGATGCCCATTGTATGTTAAAATCAACTTTAGCTCACTCAAAAACTGAAACTAGCTGCGAACTAAGTATAAATGTATAAGTATTATGACCTACTAATGAAATAAGGAAGTGGGTTAACTTTTTATAATTATAATGGTTTTTTTCATAAAGAATTTAAAAAAAAGAACACTGTACCATTGGATGGACCTGGTCACCCACAATGGTCAAAAATTCCTTGGCAGTAATGTGACCTTGCAAAGTGCCCGTGTGATCCATAAAATATTACTACATGGCTGTCCAAACCATCATCGAACCATCACCGTATTTCACTTTTGGGACCTAAACTCTACAAGAAGCTTCAAACAGTGTCAAGACTCATCCAACAAAATGATTTTCTTCCACAGCACCATAGTCCAGGCTTTATGGCTATGGCACCACGTTTTGCTATTACAGGCATTGCTTTGGAATTCTACGTCACCCTGCAGCTGCCTGCTTATGAATCTCCTTTTCTTCTGGCAGAGTTCCCGAGAGCGAAAATGAGTTCTGCAGTGACTTTTGCAGCTGTCGTCCTCTTGTTTATCCTCACAATCCCCTCCAGTGACGGTTTGTAACAATCAATCAACTCACAATTTCGTTTGCGTAGCGACTTAGCGCTCGAAGTTTTCCCATTTTTCCTGTATGGGGTATAAATGTTCGATACGGTACCATCGAGTCGATGACAAGAGCTTCGTGCCTCCAGAGTTGAGTTGAGCATTGGTGGACTCTGTATCAGTCACCTGGAACAACACAGGGTCACACGATAGAAGCTTCGCCACAAGGTGCTCTAAATTTACTCAACATACTTTAGCAAGAATTACTTCGTCTTTCTTCCAACAATTCCCATTTACGTCCTCGAGCACCTCCGTTACACATTTGTAAGGGTTATGTCGTCATCTGAATTCGTTCGATGACTATTGATATGTCTACTTGATACAGTCTCCAAACGCTCGAATAATACTCCAGAACTGGTCGTACCTTTATCTTGTCTACAATTATCTACACAGATGCACTGCGGTTTCCCAGAACCCTTCCAACAAAGTAAAGTCTTTCATTTGCCTTCCGTAAGACAGGTGTTACGTAGTCGTCCTACACTCCTGGAAATTGAAATAAGAACACCGTGAATTCATTGTCCCAGGAAGGGGAAACTTTATTGACACATTCCTGGGGTCAGATACATCACATGATCACTCTGACAGAACCACAGGCACATAGACACAGGCAACAGAGCATGCACAATGTCGGCACTAGTACAGTGTATATCCACCTTTCGCAGCAATGCAGGCTGCTATTCTCCCATGGAGACGATCGTAGAGATGCTGGATGTAGTCCTGTGGAACGGCTTGCCATGCCATTTCCACCTGGTGCCTCAGTTGGACCAGCGTTCGTGCTGGACGTGCAGACCGCGTGAGACGACGCTTCATCCAGTCCCAAACATGCTCAATGGGGGACAGATCCGGAGATCTTGCTGGCCAGGGTAGTTGACTTACACCTTCTAGAGCACGTTGGGTGGCACGGGATACATGCGGACGTGCATTGTCCTGTTGGAACAGCAAGTTCCTTTGCCGGTCTAGGAATGGTAGAACGATGGGTTCGATGACGGTCTGGATGTACCGTGCACTATTCAGTGTCCCCTCGACGATCACCAGTGGTGTACGGCCAGTGTAGGAAATCGCTCCCCACACCATGATGCCGGGTGTTGGCCCTGTGTGCCTCGGTCGTATGCAGTCTTGATTGTGGCGCTCACCTGCACGGCGCCAAACACGCATACGACCATCATTGGCACCAAGGCAGAAGCGACTCTCATCGCTGAAGACAACACGTCTCCATTCGTCCCTCCATTCACGCCTGTCGCGAGGCGGGCTGCACGATATTGGGGCGTGAGCGGAAGACGGCCCAACGGTGTGCGGGACCGTAGCCCAGCTTCATGGAGACGGTTGCGAATGGTCCTCGCCGATACCCCAGGAGCAACAGTGTCCCTAATTTGCTGGGAAGTGGCGGTGCGGTCCCCTACGGCACTGCGTAGGATCCTACGGTCTTGGCGTGCATCCGTGCGTCGCTGCGGTCCGGTCCCAGGTCGACGGGCACGTGCACCTTCCGCCGACCACTGGCGACAACATCGATGTACTGTGGAGACCTCACGCCCCACGTGTTGAGCAATTCGGCGGTACGTCCACCCGGCCTCCCGCATGCCCACTATACGCCCTCGCTCAAAGTCCGTCAACTGCACATACGGTTCACGTCCACGCTGTCGCGGCATGCTACCAGTGTTAAAGACTGCGATGGAGCTCCGTATGCCACGGCAAACTGGCTGACACTGACGGTGGCGGTGCACAAATGCTGCGCAGCTAGCGCCATTCGACGGCCAACACCGCGGTTCCTGGTGTGTCCGCTGTGCCGTGCGTGTGATCATTGCTTGTAGAGCCCTCTCGCAGTGTCCGGAGCAAGTATTGTGGGTCTGACACACCGGTGTCAATGTGTTCTTTTTTCCATTTCCAGGAGTGTATTTCATATCGTTTCGTAGTAGGCCTCTTACCCTTAAACACTTGTATCATTTGATGTGGTCAAGTTTTTACCACGAATTTTTCAGTCTGTTATTATCAGGTTCTTGCTCATTGGTATAGTCGTTATCTTGCAAAACTTCTGAGGTCATCAGTCCCGTAGAACTTAAAACTACTTAAAACTAACTAAGCTAAGGACATCACACACATCCATGCCCGAGGCAGGATTCGAACCTGCGACCGTAGCGGTCGCGCGGTTCCAGACTGTAGCGCCTAGAACCGCTCGGCCACCCTGACCGGCTTATCTTGCATCTATCCGCAATCTACACTATACTGTATATAACTGCAGCTATGCTCTATTTTTCCGATAAGTACTTATCACAAATGTGTATACTAGCGTAACGGAAATGGTCACTAATTATTTAAAGAAGAAAATTTTTTTAATATATCACGTCTTTAAATCACATTAAAGAATATAAAATTATTTCTCCTAGCTCAATACAGATTCCTAACACCACAGAGAAAGTCCAGAAAATTTATGACTTAATAGCTATAAAAATAGTTGTAATAATTATTTTTTGCTTTTTGAACTCGTGTGTGTGAAATTTTTCAGTCGCATTTCATACAATCGGATGAGATTACAACACAGACATATGGTACATTTTTGAGGATTATTTCAGTTTCTCCTCATATGACTCGGTACATCGCTTTCTCCTACGTATATCTCGCGAAAATACTATGTAGATAGAAATTAGAGAGCTTCGAGATCACACAGGGGCTCACCAGCAATCATTCGTTCGAACCTTTCGCGACTTGAACAGGAAAAGGGGAAATTGCAATGTCACAAAAAGTACTCTCTGCCACATAAACAGTTCAGTGCTATCTCTGAAATTCGAAGTCTAGCTCATTGGGAAGTTAGTTTAAAATCAACTGCAAAATTTGTGTCAAACAGACAGACAGAGAAGAAAAGGGCCTTATAAAAGCGTGGTGGAAATGGAAACATTTGTCACGAGTGTTTGAATCCTAATAGTGACTAGAAGGGAGAGACTGAGCAACAAAA
The DNA here is from genome assembly GCF_023864275.1 of Schistocerca cancellata. Taxonomy (NCBI): domain Eukaryota; kingdom Metazoa; phylum Arthropoda; class Insecta; order Orthoptera; family Acrididae; genus Schistocerca; species Schistocerca cancellata. Next base: position 615,667,644 of record NC_064631.1, on the reverse strand, counting down.
ATACTTCGTAGAAGTGTCCTAGGATGATGAAAAGGGAAGGATCTCTGTCATAACGTTTTAATACAATACCTTTTCATAACGTTTTAATATATGACTCTTTTTCAGTTTACTTGCAACGTACCCCATCATTCCAGCGCGAATGGATGATCTGTTTACTGAGACGTGTTCTTGCGATCTGCTGGGAAATTTAATAGAAGTCTAACACAAATTAAAAGAGGCTTTGCTGCAAGTTTGTGTAGACCTACTTGTCAAATTGTTCAGGTAACGGCAACCACCTTCAAAATAGGACTCACACCAGTTCACATACGTCTACGTTTCACCCAGCCACTCCCAAATACACGTAAGCAAGACGTTTCCGAGTTTCTAACCAGAGACTTCTCAAGTTCTGTTTTCGGGCAGTGCTGTATTAATACTGCAGTCCGCTACCACTGAATTTATAGTGTAATCTGAAAGTGGTCACAGCGCAAGGACGCAGTTCAAGGACTAAAAACAGTCGCGCACTAATATGCTAAGGTGAATAATAATACGAGCATTCCCCTTTTCCTCATACTTAGCTACGCTACGGGAAACGTAAAAACAAGAATTACGTTGGGTAGCCGTCATATGAAATCGAATAAGTTTTGCATACTCGAATAACGGTTGGATACGCGAAGAATGGAGGGTTCTAGGAAATGTCGTTAAGGCCCTTACCTCGATGAAGCGAAGTTCCTGATCTACATCTCGTCGTGGTAGAGGGCAGGCAACGTAATACTATGTGACACTGAACGCTGGTAGGGAGCAAACGATAACCGGAGTTAGGCATTAACCCCATCGTCATTTGGGCTGGAAATATATTGAAAAGGTTATAAATCCTAAAATAGAACAAACAGATAGTTAATGGTACAGGGTGTGGAAGGTAAGTCGAAACCACATCTGCGATCCATGGATATCCACGGATCAGTAGGAAATTGGTCACGTACCTTCTGGAAAAATACAGACAGAGGAGTTGGACGGTGCAGTGTTTGGAACCAACTTCATGGCCGAACACTAGATATGTAGAGACTAGAAGCCCGCGACTAGCAAATGTTTACTCAGCACTCTATCTCTGAGTTAGAACAAGAAGACATTTGTAACGCCTAACAGCAAAGGAACTGAAATTGATGACAATAGAACGCAAACATGGAGACTTCCTCAGCTGTTCACCTAAACGACGGGTAGGAAGTTCACGCTCTTTTCCTCCTGAAAAGAGAATTGTTAATTCTAGTAAGAACATGGGCTGTGTCAGAAACAAATGATAAATCCGTATATACGACATGTTTTTCATACGTATTTAACAGGAAGCTTTCAGAGAGGGAACATCATCTGAAGCCTCTCAGGATATAATATTTACGATACTAAGGATAACCGCTTAGGGCACATCGCGCCAGTTTTCAAGGTACAGTAATGGGAAGAAGGAAGAAAACGCAAAATTTAACATACAAGTTACACTGAGGTCGTATAGGGAAAGCATTGACTTGTGTTGGACAACGGTCGCAACAGAGAATCTGTGCTGACTTTTAAGGAAGCGTCGTGGCATTGCAGGGGCTTAAGCTCTGTTCCTCCCTGGGTCATCCGTGCAGTTCGAACAGTTATGACAAAGAAAACACAGTGTATTTCTGGAAATAGCCTTTGTGACCCAGAACGGAGGTGTCGGAAATGGGTCATCGCGTGCCGCGGTTTTGGCCACTGTAAGTGGGTCAAGGCAATTCGCCGTCTGCAGCCGCAACCAAATTATCCCTTCCGAGAATATTACGAAGTTTCAGTACTCCCCTAAGGAGAGTATTTCTAATTCAGGCCCACATCAAAATAAATGACACACCTCTCGAATCATGCAAAGCCCTTTACGGTCTTGTTCGTCACATTGTTGTTACCATAGGGTTCCAACGATATCACACCTTTTCAGCCGGAACAAGTGATTCTTCCCAATGATCCAAATGTCAGCCTTAGATAGAACTTCAAGAACACAGATCATGAGGAATGACACGAAACAGAAGGAAATCGTATTCTGAGTTACGACGACTTGTTGAATTTACAGTAATTAGTATTAACTGTGAATCTTTCATCGCTAACGAGAAGGTTCTAGAAAATCAGTCTTAAATGAACTTGGATGTATAAATTGTTAAATGAAATATTATAATTAAATTGAAGCAGGTAATCCTGATAAAGGGAACCAGCTTGGCTGCTAGAACACATCTGTATCAAGGTATTTTCAAAGACATATTCCGATGTATAAAGATGGGTACCATTAATATATCTCCGCTCACTGTTTCATCCGAGAGTGGTGCTGGGAAGAACTTCTGCATGACCTCGAATTTCTCTGGTTTTCTCGTCGTGGTCATTCCGCAAGCGATATGTGGGAGAAGATAATATGTTGCCCATCTCTTATTCAACATTTCAACAATATATTTCTCTGTGATACGCAACGACTCTCTTGTACCGACTGGTACTGGTGTTTTCTTGTACATCTCTGTAGCGACCTAGCGTTTGCGAAACGATATCATGGCGAAATGCTCCGCTGTGCGTTAGATATTGCCAATCTTTTGTTGAAAAGGGTCACAGGCTGATGAGAAATACTCAAGAATTCGTCGAATGAATGTATTGTAAGCCAATACTCCAGTAAATGAAGCACATATCTAATTGCATAGGTTTCCGCGGCCAGAGTCAATTGACATAAAAGTTTTTTGAGTATCGTATCGCGTCATAATGTAAAGAAACTATACCGGATAAACAAGCGTTTTTGTCGCGGTTACATTTGCCTTCTTGTGGGTCTATAACAATAATTATATCAACAAAACACATATCCTTAAGCGTTTACGAATTAATGTCAGTCTGACATGTGTTCTTCCAATAATATTTTTTTATGACATATTGCCCATTGTCATCGGCCGGGTGCTTCGGCCGACTTTTGTTTGATAATTTTTCTGCCGTTTCGCCAGCACCAGCAGCTGGCATTGTCAAAGCTTCATTTTCCATTGCAGGTGGTGAACTGGAGTGGAGCTCGTGGCTGCAGGTTATACACTGACAACAAAAAATCGCGCAACACCAAGAAGGAGTTTTGCAACATAAAGGAAAACTGGTGGGCGTGTTTCTGTACCTGTCTATCCAAATTGCGCTCCACGGTGCAGATGGATGTCAGGTTTGCTTTAAGTACACGCTGTATCGATTGTGAACGTTAGTTACCTTTGAGACTGGACGTGGGGAGTTGATGTTAGTCAAGAATGCCTTTAAGGTGACAGAGACGCTATTATCAACACCTAAGTTTGAACGAGGTCGTGTAATAGGGCTACGAGAAGCTGGATGTTTCTTATGCGATATTACAGAAAAACTTGGCAGCAGTGTTCAAGAGAATGATCGGTCACAAGAAGGCCGGACTCCGGACGGGCACGTAGCACTACCGAGAGGGAAGGACATTATATTCGGCTTGTGACTCAGGGAGCACCGTACTGCATCTGCGGCAGCAATTTCAGCAGCAGTTGGCACCATAGTGACACGTTAACTATTCCAAATCGTCTACTTCAAGGAAAGTTTCAACCAGATGAGGCATTTGACTGTGTAAATCACAATATCCTTTTAAGTAAGTTAGAATATTATAGTTGAAACGACCCCTTTGAAAAATTATACAGGACAGTACTTAAACTGACACACAATATTTTTAGCGCAACGCAATATGACTTTCAGAAATCCCTACAAAAGAATGGCCCTGACTAACATTAACCTATGCGTTTCACAAATCGCTTACCTCACAAAAATCTTGGTTACTCGAACTACTGCAATACAGCGAGCGCCACTACTGCCAGCTAAATAAAAGATTCAAACTACGGAAGGCACTAACTACTGATAGGCATAGTTAGCAAATGAAAGATTTTAATAGAGAACAAACAATGTATTTACCTTAACAGTCATAATATATATAGCAGTTCATGACATCCATTCTGTACTCAAAAATCCGCCATCTCATTTCCCACATCCACCACTGCTGGCGGCTCACCTCCAACTGCGCAACGCTACGCGCTGTTCACATCCAGCTGCCCAACACTACAATGGCAGACAACAATGCAAACTAGCATACAGAGTGCTACGTAACGTTGCCAATAAGAAAACATAAACAGCCTACTTACATAGCCTACTTACACAGCCCCCATGCTCCCCACAAAAAATTTTACAAATTGTTTTGGGCAGTGGCCAATAATGATTTAATAAAATTTTTCATAATTACAATAACAAAGATATCAAATGCAGACACTTATTGATACAATGTTGGTCAAAAGCTAAAATTTTCTCACAGTCCATAAAGATAGTCCTGATCATTCATCATAGTAAAACTGCCGTTTCTTTTCTCAAAGTCTGAGCAGTAAAAGACAATGCACACAGAAGTAGTGGATTTCCATGCAGTCTTGAAGAAGTAGTGTTGTCCTTCCAACGGAAAGACAGTGCTGACTCTTGACATGCAGACAGGTCATAGGTCACAACAGAGCAAACCCGCAGCAGAGTCATTCGAAGTTTTGAAGAATATTGGTAGGTAGGTCATCACAGAGCAGACCCACTGTAATCCTGGTAGAGATTGTGGTATTGGTGGGCCACCAGAGGTGCAGACCCACTGCAGTCCTTGTAGAAATAATGGTACTGGTGAGTTAGCAAAGGTGTAGACCCACTGTAGTCCTTGTAGAAATAATGGTATTGGTGTGTCATTAAAGATGCAGACCCATTGTAGTCCTTGTAGAGATAATGGTATTGATGAGTCATCAAAGGAGCAGACCCACTGTAGTCCTTGTAGAGATGGCCAGCAGTCATCTGTTGCGACTGTGCAGGTGCCACAATCACCATCGAAGAGTCTTGTGGACAATATAGCAAGTCCATGAACCACCACTTGTGCACTCACAAAATTTTTTTTGAAATGTCCTTAGAACCAGCAATGCTGTTATCTAGTCCCTTGCTGAATTAGTAACACGTGCAAACACTAACAGTCCCAACTTCTCACATATTGTCCATATACTATGTCCAACAGAAACGTGTGCAGTGAAATGTAACTTACAAGTTACTTAATTTGATGAACTGGTGTCAATGACAATTTTATAACATAAGAATACAATTACAAAGGTACAAAATACATCATTAAAAACATAACAATACAGATAACATTTGTAGTAATACAGGCTTTACAAAAGAATAGAAATAACATATACATCAGTGTTACAGGAATTATGACATGAGTACATACATAAAAGATCAGAAGAACTTTCGAAATATCAACTTCACACATGAGCATTAAAACAAAACAGAATAAATAATGTCTAAGCATATTTACAAGGTAAATAACATATTATTAATGCCAATTATATTTGAGGATAACAGTATTCCTCATCATAGTGAATGTAGCTTAGTACTAGAAGAAGAAAAAATTCTATGAAATTACACAGAGACAGGAAGAAAACAAATACACAAGGGTACACAAATACATAGTGGGATAACACAAAAGGAAAGGACAGGGTTCGTTTTCAGTGTAACATTTGGTACTGCAGTCCAACCCAAAACTTCATTCCATAGATCTTTCGTCTTATTTCGATATTTGCTCCAGCCAAAAAAATCCTATCCAAGCATGCTTTCTGTATTTTTCTCGTATAACCTCTCAGTGCATTTCTTCAAATTCATCGCAACTCATTCTCTTATAGGCTACCCCCTCTTAAGCTAACTTAAATCTACTGAGCTCAGATGCTAAACTAAGGGACGAGGCAATGCAGCAGCACAAAACAATTAACACGAACAGCAATGACAAAAAAATTCAAATTGGCAAAGTAAGCAACAATATTACAACTAATATAAGGCAATGAGCAGCAAACAAGAAAAATAAATCTGTAGTAAAACTGGCTTAACAGCGTAATACAAAGTCAAATTCAGTAACATTATGCCTGGCAAACAGCAGCACCAAAAGCTATAACTTATACCTAAACATGACAAAGCTCAATAAGAAAAAATATTACAGTAAAGACAACAATGCAGACAAGAGAAATGTATATTCACATCTTAATGTCTATGTAATTAAAGTGGTGCACCACAAATTATTCTACAATAGAAATTACCAAGTACTTGAAAAGAAAATTCTGTATGCAGTTCCTGTGAAATGTTTTTGTGCTGCTCCGTTTTTTTTTAAGTACATCATACAGTTATTTTTTTTTACTGGATCTGTAGGCATAAAATATTTATATTAGTACATCTATAAAATTTTATTTTAACCAATGCTGCAGTGCAGCTAGGAACTAGATATTAAAGAAAATGAGCAAATATGTACAAAGGAAGGCATGAAATATCATTCATTAGCCATATGGCATTTCATAAGGTAGTAAAAAAATCTCTCAACTCTCATAGAAAGATACTTGTCATAATCAGGTGTGCAGATGTAAGAATGTTTCCAAGTAATGAGCGCGTCGTATTTGTGGTGCTTTCTATAAAGGAATGTCAATAGCGAGGTTAATGGCCTCCTCTTTTTTTTCTACCTGTGCCTCTGAAAAGGCACACACTAATGGCTTTTTCTCCAGCCGTCTGACACAGCTGGGTGCCCACGACGCATTATGTGCAGGTGGTCACTTAACTTTGTGATGGAAATATTTACGACAGCAGTTTCCGCTACAGTGACAGTCTCATATAAAAATATTTCACAGGTCAAGAATTTGTGTTACAAATCTGTAGAAACAAAATCTTATGAATATAGCAGTGCCCAAAAAACTTTCGCCGGCATTGTGATACATTCACGCATTTACACACATTTCATAACTCTTAAAGTATGATTCTTGGTTTCCAACACCCTTTTTCACAAGTCAGAGTCCCTAACCACTATTCATTTTTCCTTACCTTATTACACATATACATATTCGTAGACACTATTCAATATTTCATCATCGTAAATACATAGCATAATCAAATTCCTCATATAGCATCATCTCATTGATCATAAACATAACTCAACAGCATAATACACATCGTCGTCGTAATAATAACAACATAACACCTCAGTCAAATCTCAAAATCGTCGTAGCTTTCTGCAATAATTTCAAAAACTAAAGAAAATTCTCTGCTCATTTCAATAGTGTCATCTACCTCAAACGTACTTTAAAAATCGTGATCCCATACCAAATATATCATTCAAAGCACTCATAATATCACAATGGGTCTGAAAAAATATGAACAGTTCACAAAGTACAGACAAAATACAATTTCGTAAGTGTGAAGTTATCCAACGGTGTAATTACGTAAACATCTGTCACTGCCATAGTAAAAAAGTTTGTCTCTCTCAGTTAAATGATCAGACAGCTGTGTAATTTGTGTTAGAGAAATATGGTACCGATGTATAAAGTTGTATAAGAAAATACCATATTAGCTAGGGCTCCTTGTGCTTGCCAAACACATGGTACACAAAGTAAGTGTGTACCCCCCTGAGGATTAATGTAATTATACCCTCAGGTGTTACAGATTACAGCAATGGAATGAAATGTATCACGGAAAACCTTTGTATCATTGTACTTCAAATATCTTTAAAAATAAATGTTTTAAGTACAAAATTAATCACTCAAATACGTGTACTGTAGCGCTGAAGTGTGCGTCTTGTTGTAAGATAATCTCTGTGGAAGTGTCGTATTTATCATCCTCCGAAAGCTAAGTTCTGCAAAAGTCATTGTACTTACCTCATGATAAATAAAAGTGAAATGCATTGCGTATAGATATCTTACTTATTACGCTTATTGCCGTGATGAGGAAAGTACTGTGCTGTAACGTATTGTTGTGCTACGGAAAAGGCTGTGTCATTGTAGCTATACCACAAACGTTACTACTAAAACATGTTTTACTTTCCAGAATAATACAGAAAAACTGTGCAGATATGAAACAGAAACACCGCAAAAGCAACGTTGTAAATTGTCACTCATTAGTAGCGTCGTGATAAAACCGTGTAGCTGTCACATAAACTAACCACTGTGTCATCTGGTATCTCACAGAAAGTACTTTAAATCCAGAATGTATTTTCAAGTAAACCAAAATGTTGCATTAAAATCTCATTAGCAGTATATGTTCTAAGTATGTAAGCCTTATAGTCGTTACGTAATCGTGCAACTAACAAGCAAGAATGCACACACACAATAACACTGTGTCGTCTGTTCACAATAACAATGCATTCGCAATTTCTGTTTAAATAAGTTCTCTTGGTTCTTGACTGGATATTTAACTTCAAACATTGTTGCATGTTAACAGATTCTAAGTCTGACTAAGCATATTAGTAATGTAAAGTGAAAAGTTATATGGCAAAGACAAAGTTAAAAGCCATATTATCTTTCAATAAACGGTTTTACATATGAAATGTGGTGTAAACCTTTACTCTTCTTAGTACGCAGAGTTTCAACTTCAACGCAATTATCATGTGGTATACGTCGGTGAGGAATGCTAAAAATTTTCTCAAGGTTAGCGTCTATGTTATTTTTCCCTGAGCCAGCCGGCGCACACGGCTGCCTGCGGTGCGAGTCATTGTCTGTTCCTTTGTTGGCGCGCGTCGTTATTGGGATTAGGAGACCTAACTTCTACAAATTCACCTTGTCAAGAGTGCTCTGCTCTGTTTGAATCTCGCCAGTTCTGATGCAATTCAGGTCTGTCGTTTTGTCGGTAGTTTACATTGTTTCTTGTTTGTTGGTCATGTGGTGGAGAATTTCTCCCGGAATCGTAACTGCGCACTGGACTGTTGCGTCTGAAGTTATTCTGTCTCCCTTGATAATAATTGTTTTTGTTCCCATATTGTCTGTTTCTATATTAATCTCTGTCATATTCATTACTACGGAAATGCGATCTTTCTCTGTAACTATTACTACTCTGCCAGTGGTTGTCATATGGGTGGTGTCTGTTTTGGTCACGATTTGCGTTGTAAGAATAGACTTGTCGTGTCCAGTTATTGTTTCTGTCGTCACAGAATTGTGACGGATGTGACCTGAAGTGATTGTTTTCCCGTTTTCGCATTCCGCGACTGTCTGTGTCAATTTCTAATTCTTGTAAGAGTCCCTGAAAAGCTTCAATGTCGTCTTTGCAACGTCCAGCCAAAATAATATGTCGTAAATGTTCAGGCAGTTTGATTAAGCAAATGCGGATGAGTTCTGAGGGGCTGTATGGGTTTGACAGGTACTAATTCTTGTGCAACATGTCTTCAAAATATTTCACAAGACTGGAAAATTCAGATTGATCGAAATGTTTCATCATTATGATGCTATGTTTTACTCGGTCTTGTGTAGCTTGAGACCAATATGCTGAGAGGAAGGCATGATAAAATTCTCCTTCACTGTGACAATCGTGAATGACCGATCGCATTCTTACAGCTGGTTCATTCTCCAAGTAGCCACACATAAATTCTAACCTGTGCTCCAATGACCAGTTGGGAGGAAAACAATGAGAAAATTGATGAAGCCATGCTTGTGGATGAATGTCGTTGTCAGAATTCTTAACTGTTTTCAATTTACGTGTAGTAATGAACAGCTTATAGTCATAATCATCGTGTCGGCGAGTCGCATGTCGGTCATTGTTGCGTCGTTTCGGCGGTTCCATTTCAAAATTCGGTGCACCTTGCCAATTTCTTTCATAATTTCCGAAATTCCCTGTGTTATTATTTTGCGGCTTTTCCGTATTTCTAAGACCCTCTTCTCGTGTTGGAGCGCGAGTGTCCTCTGAAATACGTAATTCTTGTATTACCTGTGTCAGCTGATCTTGTACTTCCCGGATTTCTCTTTGGTGTTGTGTATTAATTTGATTCTGATTTTGTTTGAATTTCCTAATTTGTTCGTACTCTTCTCTGCCATTAAAGACTACCAGTCTTGCGTATTTCAGATTGTCATCTACCTTCGTAGATAAATTATTTAGCTGATCTGAAAGTTCGACTACTTTCTCTGATAGTGAACTAATTTCCTCCATGTGTCTTTCTGAACCAATTTTCAGAATATCTACTGTGTCCTTTAAGTTTTCCTGAGTTTTTGCCTGTTGCGTAACCGAATCAGTAGATGCAACTGAGTCAATTTTAGCTTGCAAGGTCTCATGATTTTCATGAACAATAGTTTGCAGTTCTTTTATCGCTGCTCCGTTATTCTGTAATGCATTTTCATGCCGCGAAAAAATAGGTAGAAAATGCTCACAAATTTGAGTTTTTACGTCATTACAGACTTTTTGACATTTCGATTCAATGTTATGTAACTCAGTAGTTAAATCTTCACGTGTTTGTTCAAGAGTTTGTTCCAATGAGTCTAACTTTTGAAGCTGTTGCTGTCTTTGTCTCTGATTTTGTTCCATTGTGTCTAACTGTTGCTGCGTTTGTCTCTGATTTTGTTTCATTTGCTGCATTAATTGCAATAGTAATGTATTAGTGTCTGGAATCTGTTCCTCTATGCTTTTTGGCAGTGCATTTGCACCAGCAACATTTACATTTTGACGATCAGATAATGTGTCTTGTGTTCTGTCATTTCGGATTCCTGAGGCAAGCTGTTGCCGACCGATCAATCGATAATGCTTCCCTGTTCATTACTTGTTTCACTGTCTACATCATTATTTGCCGCCCGCTCCATTTCCCTATGCACAATTACCAAATTACTACTTTGAATGTCTGTTAATTCACTACACAGTGGTGCTGATAAGCTACGCTCGTCGTCAGTATTATTTCTCAGTTTACTTTGGAGCCTAGCGTTACGTTTTTCACACGCCATTATTGTCACAATATTTCACACGATAACACAGAAAAACAAAATTTGAAGTGGAAAAATAAGAGAACACATTAACATAGCACTGAAAATAATATCTAGTTAATTGCAAGCGTAGCTGCGAAATACTTTGTGCAAATCTACATGCATGCCACAACTGTTTTACTGTACAACAATGAAAGACTGCAACTACAAAGGAGATTTTCTCTACAATTACGCACTAGCAATAAACAAAAGCTACACTAATTACACAAACTACAAGAAAAAAATCAGAAGATTCCAGTGAGGTATCCTGGCAGGGTCGCCATATGAAACGACCCCTTTGAAAAATTATACATGACTGTACTTATCCTGACACACAATATTTTTAGCGCAACGCAATCTGACTTTCAGAAATCCCTACAAAAGAATGGCCCTGACTATCATTATCCTATGCGTTTCACAAATCGCTTACCTCACAAAAATCTTGGTTACTTGAACTACTGCAATACAGCGAGCGCCACTACTGCCAGCTAAATAAAAGATTCAAACTACGGAAGGCACTAACTACTGATAGGCACAATTAGCAAATGAAAGATTTTAATAGAGAACAAACAATGTATTTACCTTAATAGTCATAATATATATAGCAGTTCATGACATCCATTCTGTACTCAAAAATCCGCCATCTCATTTCCCACATCCACCACTGCTGGCGGCTCACCTCCAACTGCGCAACGCTACGCGCTGTTCACATCCAGCTGCCCAACACTACAATGGCAGACAACAATGCAAACTAGCACACAGAGCGCTATGTAACGTTGGCAATAAGAAAACATAAACAGCCTACTTACATAGTGTAACAGGAAATGCTGCAAAATCGTTCAAATCTTATATCTCTGGCAGGAAACAAAGGGTGTTATCAGGAAAGAGACATGTATCAAGCTATTAGGCATCATCCAACTGGGAACTAATTACATGTGGGGTCCCACAAGGTTCCATTTTAGGGCCCTTACTTTTTCTTGTGTATATCAATGACCTTTCATCAGTAACATTACCAGATGCCAAGTTCGTTTTGTTTGCCGATGATACAAACATTGCAATAAATAGCAAATCAAGTGTAGTCTTAGAAAGATCAGATAATAAAATATTTGTGGACATTAATCACTGGTTCCTAGTCAATTATTTGTCACTAAACTTTGAAAAAAACCCACTACATGCAGTTCAGAACTTGTAAGGGGTGTCCCACAAGTATATGTCTAACATATGATGACAAGAATTAGAAGAAGTGGACAGTGTTAAATTCTTGGGATTACAGCTTGATAATAAATTCAACTGGGAGGAGCACACCACAGAACTGCTGAAGCGTCTTAACAAATCTCCATTTGCAATGCGTATTTTGTCAGACATATGGGATATAAAAATGAATAAGCTGGCATACTATGCTTACTTTCATTCCATAATGTCATATGGGATTATTTTTTGGGGTAATTCATGAAGCCAAGCTAAAGTTCTCCGGGCACAAAAAAGTGCAGTAAGAGTTATATGTGGTGCGAACTCAAGAACATCCTGCAGAAGCCTGTTTAGGGAACTAGGGATACTAACTACTGCTTCCCAATATATTTATACCATAATGAAATTTGTCATAAAAAATATATCACTTTTTCAAACCAACAGCTCAATTCATAGAATCAATACTAGAAATAAGAATAATCTTCACATTGATTTAAAATCACTTAGTCTTGTTCAAAAAGGTGTGCATTATTCAGGAACACACATTTTCAATAACTTGCCAGCAGCCATAAAAAGCTTAACAACCAATGAAATTCAGTTTAAGAGAAGCCTAAAGGATTTATTGGTGGCCAACGCCTTCTACTCCATTGATGAATTTCTCAGTAAAACCAAGTGATATATATATATATATATATATATATATATATATATATATATATATATATATATATATATATATATATATATACAATGAACACATTAATGCACTGAAATTGTGCAGAAGTTATATAAGTACAATATAACTTCTGCACAATTTCAGTTGTGTGTGTGTGTGTGTGTGTGTGTACAATCTAACTTCTGCATCATTTCAGTGCAGTAATGTGTTCATTCTAAATAAGTATTATAGTAGTTGTATTACATGTTTATTACCTTACAAATAAATAAATAAACTTTTTTATTTTAAATTCAGAGCATTAGTATTTGTAAAATGACTCTTTCATATAGCGTTCATTAAAAATGACGATCAGTCCACTTGTTACCTGCGGAATGGTACATTTGCTTATTTGTTTTAGTTGTAAATATTTGTAATTTATTGTTGTTTTTTTGACATGTTCAACATCCTGGAGGACCTCCTCACTATGGATCAATTGGAATGAAAGTAAATCTAATCTAATCTAATCTAAGGCCCTGTAGCGCGCATTCCAGTGACCCTAAACCACCGCCATTTGCGACTTCACTTGTGTCGAGCGAGGGCTGACTGGAGGGCTGGGTGGAGCTCTGTTGTGTTTCTCGGGCTCTGTCTCGGTGCTGGTGAGGGCCGTATGTTGGTTAGAAGGAGGACAGCCGAGGGTCTGCAACCAAACTGTCTGCTTGCCAGACACACTGGACCTGCACAACTCTCGTGGTTATCCCATGCACCCTGACTTCAAAATTGGTTGTCAATCTGGTGATTCGACCTATTGTGCTGTCATCCATGAGCAACATTCCAGGCGGTATTTTCCAACAGGATAACGCTCGCCCGCATACTGCTGTTGTAACCCAACATGCTCAACAGAGTGTCAGCATACTGCCTCAGCCTCGATCACCAGTTCAGTCGAGCACATATGGAACTCATCGGTCGACAATGACCTTTGGATAAAAGAGAGCCACTTGTATGAATATCAAAAGCTCACATGGAAAACCAATCCTAGGAAAGAAGGAAAAAGCAGAAACGTGGAAGAAGTGTATAGAGGGTCTATACAAGGGACTTCACTTGAGGGCAATATTGTGGAAATGGAAGAGAATGTAGATGAAGGTGATGTGGGAGATATGATACTACGTAAAGAATTTGACAGAGCACTGGAAGGCCTAAGTCGAAACAAGGCCCTGGGAGTAGACAGCATTCCCGTCGCTCTACTGATAGCCTTGGGGCAGCCAGCTGTGACAAAACTTTTCCATCTGGTAACAAGATGTATGAGGCAGGCGAAATACCCTCAGACTTAAGAAGAATATAATAATTCCAATTTGAAAGAAAGTTGATACTGACAGATGAGAAAATTAATGAACTATAGGTTTAATAAGTCACGGTTGCAAAGTACTAACAAGAATTCTTTGCAGAAGAATGGAAAAACGGGTAGAATGAAATTACAATGAAATGAATACCCTTAGCTGCATACAGGCGTTGATATAAGTCAATTCAATTGAGAATATTCACTGGCATGTCAGACACATTGGTAATGTCTTGTTTCGGGGCGGCTGAACAAAACCATAATTCAAGACACTACACTGTCTGCATTTTTTTTTCAGACATGGGTCTATCTGTGAAAATAAAAAAAAGACAGAAAAACAGCTTTAGCCACCAGAAACAAATAGTCACTATATAAAATAAATTATTATAATTTAACTATGTACATATGTTTTAGTTTTTGCAAACATAGACATAATAAAAAAACTTTACACACTAACTGGAGGTAATATTTCCCATTCGTGCTTTTCGCTTTATTCTCTGTTTTAACTCGTTTCCGGTGGTAAAAATTAAAAAAAAATGTTCCGCGATATCTCTGTGCATTTGTAGCCTACGATACGCACGATATTTATATTCTTCGCTGCTAATGTTTTTGCCTTTAAAGGGCACTGCTTAGAAAATTTAACGATACAAGACAGAATGGTGACTACAAAATACCTGTCAATACTAATGGATTTTTTTCCCACCTACTCAGTTATGGAGGCAGAATTTCAACTTTCGGCGGAACGCTTCCGTAAGTTCCATCTATATATATAAAAAAAGCTATATTACGTCCTTTCGAGAAGAGGTTCTAATTACCACGAAAACAAATTCAGAAACTTAGGCATTAGAATACAAGAAAGCAATGTCAGTAGAGATAGTTGTACAAAATCCCGAGAAATAATTAGCAGTAGCGTCTTTATGGCTTTTAGGTATTTCGAATCTAAGGGCTTTCAAGGAGCCATAACAAAACTGACTGAATTCATATCAAACGAAATATTTTCGTAAGTGATGGATCAAATGTTTATTCACATTTTTTTTTTTTTTACTTAATGGACGATACCTGTAGTCTGCACTTTCGCGAAATAAAGGTAAGCAGTGTTTTAATATTCTTCTGTTATTTCATGCATCATGTTACGTACAACGTAGGGTACTTTATTTTTTATCTGAAAGCTTAATACATATAAAATTATAATCCATATACATACGTTTCAGTTGCCACCCTTCACATTACTAATACAGTCACCAGGAGAAATTATAGACACACAACTCCATAAAATATATGAACTTGCCTCTGTTGTAAATAGATAGAGCAACAGATATGTGTTTTGAAAAGCAGTCCAAGTAAGCAATCCTTTGAATATAGAGGTTCACAATTGTTCTGAGTGAACTTCGAAAAAATCTCGTATGAACAGAAAGATTCATTTATTTGAAGTACTGCAATGTTAGAACCACTGAAAGCACAGATATCTTCGCTTTCTGCACATATGTTGATCTTAGCAGACTGGCATAATGTAAGCCTTGTCGATTCAGCCTCAACAATCGCAGATTATAGCGCCCAGTGGTGTAAACTGCATTTGCTTCAACTCGCTCACTGCGCACGTGCTTCGGATAGCTGGGGGAATCAGGTGTCCAGAAGGAAAGTCAGCTACCGCCCCCGTTGAGAACAGCTTCTGTGACTTGAATAGATGTATTCCATCCATCCCTGTAAGTTGATACAAGTAGAGAGCATAGAACTCCTGAAGGCTAGCATTAATCATGTACCCAATGTCCAGAGGGTAGTTCACGATGTAGGCACCTTCTACGCAAGAAAACCACGATCCTACGTGGAATACCGAAAAGCACATTCTTTCTACCCGAAAACCAAAACTGAACAGGCGTCCGGTATTATGAAGATGTGTACACACGACATATCACAAAATGTCGTTAAAATCTTTATGAATAAAGTCTAGCTGTTTGTTGAGATCCTTTCTTTCATAAGCGCCCCGGCCTAAGGTAGAATGATAGAAACATACGGTAGCGCAACCAATCTTGGCGGCGTTTTAACAGACGAGGATTGGCTGAACACACACACTCAAGCGCGCGCCAAAGTCTAGCGCCAGTACCACGGCATCCACGTAAACTATCTGAGTACGTCACAGTTAGACAAATGATTTGGTACCAGTGAGCCTCTTCGGTGTCTAAAAGAGATATAGTCCGCGGAATGGCAGTTTCCCTTGCGAAGTGAGAACTATACTTCTAAAGTTGCTTAACGTTTTATTCGAAAATGCCTTTATACAAGAATGATGGTAGCTGCACAGTTTCGTGGCCGCGCCAGGACCAGGTAGGGACCCAGTTTCTGTGTGCTCCATTCGCCCCGTTTATCTCTTTGTCTGTGCAAGATAAAGTGCAGCCGTTATCGAGAACAGACTGGTACGGTTTCTTGCACACCTTAACATCATAACAGGGTAACTGTTTTCCGCAAAAAGTCTTAGAACATTTTATACTTTTGCACGTGCCCTTCAACTTGTCTGATATTTCTGCACAGTCACAGCTTTGTTAAATATTAAAAATTATGGCAACGTTGAAATTCTCTGTGTGGCATGGGTATACCTCCAAAATTGTCAAATGGTGCTATCGTACCTGCACCAGACGATTATAAGAACAAGTAACCTGTACAAAGGCTGGCCACAAGAGCATAATACAAGTGACCAGTACAAAGGCTGGCCACATGGACATCCTTTACGCCAGATACTTTTTAACATTTATATCAAAACATTTGCTACAGAATACGGTGACTTGTGCCTACAGTATGCAGATGGCTACGTGATATTTGACAAGTTCATAATAGCAAAGTGTACAAATATTCATTTTAATAGTTTCATGACGTTCGTATGCTAAATATAAATTTACTGCAGTTTGATATTGGCTCAGGTTTTTCAATTTTTTTTGTACACTCCTGGAAATTGAAATAAGAACACCGTGAATTCATTGTCCCAGGAAGGGGAAACTTTATTGACACATTCCTGGGGTCAGATACATCACATGATCACACTGACAGAACCACAGGCACATAGACACAGGCAACAGAGCATGCACAATGTCGGCACTAGTACAGTGTATATCCACCTTTCGCAGCAATGCAGGCTGCTATTCTCCCATGGAGACGATCGTAGAGATGCTGGATGTAGTCCTGTGGAACGGCTTGCCATGCCATTTCCACCTGGCGCCTCAGTTGGACCAGCGTTCGTGCTGGACGTGCAGACCGCGTGAGACGACGCTTCATCCAGTCCCAAACATGCTCAATGGGGGACAGATCCGGAGATCTTGCTGGCCAGGGTAGTTGACTTACCCCTTCTAGAGCACGTTGGGTGGCACGGGATACATGCGGACGTGCACTGTCCTGTTGGAACAGCAAGTTCCCTTGCCGGTCTAGGAATGGTAGAACGATGGGTTCGATGACGGTTTGGATGTACCGTGCACTATTCAGTGTCCCCTCGACGATCACCAGTGGTGTACGGCCAGTGTAGGAGATCGCTCCCCACACCATGATGCCGGGTGTTGGCCCTGTGTGCCTCGGTCGTATGCAGTCCTGATTGTGGCGCTCACCTGCACGGCGCCAAACACGCATACGACCATCATTGGCACCAAGGCAGAAGCGACTCTCATTGCTGAAGACGACACGTCTCCATTCGTCCCTCCATTCACGCCTGTCGCGACACCACTGGAGGCGGGCTGCACGATGTTGGGGCGTGAGCGGAAGACGGCCTAACGGTGTGCGGGACCGTAGCCCAGCTTCATGGAGACGATTGCGAATGGTCCTCGCCGATACCCCAGGAGCAACAGTGTCCCTAATTTGCTGGGAAGTGGCGGTGCGGTCCCCTACGGCACTGCGTAGGATCCTACGGTCTTGACGTGCATCCGTGCGTCGCTGCGGTCCGGTCCCAGGTCGACGGGCACGTGCACCTTCCGCCGACCACTGGCGACAACATAGATGTACTGTGGAGACCGCACGCCCCCACGTGTTGAGCAATTCGGCGGTACGTCCACCCGGCTTCCCGCATGCCCACTATACGCCCTCGCTCAAAGTCCGTCAACTGCACATACGGTTCACGTCCACGCTGTCGCGGCATGCTACCAGTGTTAAAGACTGCGATGGAGCTCCGTATGTCACGGCAAACTGGCTGACACCGACGGCGGCGGTGCACAAATGCTGCGCAGCTAGCGCCATTCGACGGCCAACACCGCGGTTCCTGGTGTGTCAGCTGTGCCGTGCGTGTGATCATTGCTTGTACAGCCCTCTCGCAGTGTCCGGAGCAAGTATGGTGGGTCTGACACACCGGTGTCAATGTGTTCTTTTTTCCATTTCCAGGAGTGTATTTGAATAAGTGGACTTTAGCTCGAAGACACTTAAAATAAACAGACAAAAAGCCTGGGATGACCTACGTTTGACGTGGAGCAGATATGGCCAAGTCGGGATCTGTGTCTACACTCGAAGTACGGACGTTTCGGTGGCGCCGACTCCAAGTGGCCTATAGCTACAAGTGCTCTTCTTTTTTCAAGGTACCTCCCTTTAAACTCCTCTGTTCTGAGTTGACTTTCTATGAATGAAAAGTTTATATTGGTGGTCAATGTAATGCTCTGGGACGAAATAAGACTAAATCTTAATTTAAAAAAAGATTTAATTCACAAAAATTTAAGGACATGTTCAAAACGAATACTGTTTATGTTAGAAAATAACTGCAATACGTTTAAAACTCAGAAAATTCAGTATTAAAGATCTAAAGATTATTAAAACAATCCCACTGGAATGTCAAAGTTACTGAATGTAGAACCAGTGCTACATGAGAAAAGAAGTACATCGCTGTACCGTCACGATGAAATAAACAGACGCTTATTCGATAATGTAGGGTATATTAACGTATTACTGCGTTTTCTGGACACATTCTAGTTCAAAATTACTAAAAACAAACAGAAATTATCTTTATTTCTCGAAGGCATGCGTAAAGCAGATACTGCCACCTATTTGGAAGATGCAGAAACGAAAACTACTGATGCACTGAGACCATACGGTGTATACTGCGGCCGGCGGGCATCATGCGACACGAATAAATTATACGTGCGGCGCGCGGCGTGCAGTATTTTATAATAATATACATCCAGCAACTAACAGCCAAATCCAAAAACGTCAACTAACGTTGAGCGCTTCTTAGGAGTGTAGTTTTCCTGCTCAGTAACAAACAAAAATAGAGACTGGCCTTAAGATATGGCCGTGAGCTGAGTAAAGATGCCCGCTCATCACAGGGGCAGAGGCGTAAGTAGCGCGGCCATTTCAAGGTTAGAAGATGTGAGCGTGGAGATATTTTATTGTTTGTCTTCCAGTACTGACAATTCACGGGCCTGCGCGACTCTTACCGATCAGCTACAACGGTATACATTTTGACGTGGAAGTAACATGGATTCGCAAATGTGCGTTACAAAGACAGTGACCTTCAAATGCGGCACGTCTCCGGTATTTATTCGCAGCAATGAACATTAATTTAGTTGAGGTAGTTGTAATACACAACCCACTGAGTAGAAGAAAAATGACATTCAAAAGATGTAGTAAAAGCTTGTGATCACATCTCGTATTGCTTTATGCATTTAGGTAGAAGCACTATTACTATTATTAATCAGTTAATCATCCGCTCACACAAACAACACAACAGTCCTCGGTGGGCAGTTACAGTGTTACAGCCTCGGAGTCCCAGAGGGTGACAGTAATCTGAGAGACAGTGGTGCCGACTTCTAACGAAAACTTGGAGACTGGCAGCCAACTTAACGCTATAGCTGGCCAGTTCGGGAAGGGGGGGGGGGTGCCTCCATACTAATTTATGTAGGTTACCAATTAACAGTAACATCAATATATATCCAGCCCAAGGTGCCATTCCGCATGTCAGTATCGGGTCTTGGTCAAAAAATTTGAGGATCACTCGTGTAAATACATGCTGTAATTGGGCACAGAAAGTTTAGTTCGTTCCATGAGCTGGAAAAAAAACAAAACATGAGTGTAGCAGATACGTTTGTAAGTAGGCTGTGTATGTTTTCTTATTAGCAACGTTACGTAGCGCTCTGTATGAAAATCACTGGCTGTGCTGTGTGCAGTCTGTGGCTAGTTTGCATTATTGTCTGCCATTGTAGTGTTGGGCAGCTGGATGTTAACAGCGCATAGCGTTGGGCAGTTGGAGGTGAGCCGCCAGCAGTGGTGGATGTGGGGAGAGAGATGGCGGAGTTTTGAAATTTGTAAGACTGGATGTCATGAACTGCTATATATATTATGACTATTAAGGTAAATAAACTCCTGGAAATGGAAAAAAGAACACATTGACACCGGTGTGTCAGACCCACCATACTTGCTCCGGACACTGCGAGAGGGCTGTACAAGCAATGATCACACGCACGGCACAGCGGACACACCAGGAACCGCGGTGTTGGCCGTCGAATGGCGCTAGCTGCGCAGCATTTGTGCACCGCCGCCGTCAGTGTCAGCCAGTTTGCCTTGGCATACGGAGCTCCATCGCAGTCTTTAACACTGGTAGCAAGCCGCGACAGCGTGGACGTGAACCGTATGTGCAGTTGACGGACTTTGAGCGAGGGCGTATAGTGGGCATGCGGGAGGCCGGGTGGACGTACCGCCGAATTGCTCAACACGTGGGGCGTGAGGTCTCCACAGTACATCGATGTTGTCGCCAGTGGTCGGCGGAAGGTGCACGTGCCCGTCGACCTGGGACCGGACCGCAGCGACGCACGGATGCACGCCAAGACCGTAGGATCTTACGCAGCAAATTAGGGACACTGTTGCTCCTGGGGTATCGGCGAGGACCATTCGCAACCGTCTGCATGAAGCTGGGCTATGGTCCCGCACACCGTTAGGCCGTCTTCCGCTCACGCCCCAACATCGTGCAGCCCGCCTCCAGTGGTGTCGCGACAGGCGTGAATTGAGGGACGAATGGAGACGTGTCGTCTTCAGCGATGAGAGTCGCTTCTGCCTTGGTGCCAATGATGGTCATATGCGTGTTTGGCGCCGTGCAGGTGAGCGCCACAATCAGGACTGCATACGACCGAGGCACACAGGGCCAACATCCGGCATCATGGTGTGGGGAGCGATCTCCTACACTGGCCGTACACCACTGGTGATCGTCGAGGGGACACTGAATAGTGCACGGTACAACCAAACCGTCATCGAACCCATCGTTCTACCATTCCTAGACCGGCAAGGGAACTTGCTGTTCCAACAGGACAATGCACGTCCGCATGTATCCCGTGCCACCCAACGTGCTCTAGAAGGTGTAAGGCAACTACCCTGGCCAGCAAGATCTCCGGATCTGTCCCCCATTGAGCATGTTTGGGACTGGATGAAGCGTCGTCTCACGCGGTCTGCACGTCCAGCACGAACGCTGGTCCAACTGAGGCGCCAGGTGGAAATGGCATGGCAAGCCGTTCCACAGGACTACATCCAGCATCTCTACGATCGTCTCCATGGGAGAATAGCAGCCTGCATTGCTGCGAAAGGTGGATATACACTGTACTAGTGCCGACATTGTGCATGCTCTGTTGCCTGTGTCTATGTGCCTGTGGTCTGTCAGTGTGATCATGTGATGTATCTGACCCCAGGAATGTGTCAATAAAGTTTCCCCTTCCTGGGACAATGAATTCACGGTGTTCTTATTTCAATTTCCAGGAGTGTACGTTGTTTGTTCTCTATTAAAATCTTTCATTTGCTAACTATGCCTACTAGTAGTTAGTGCCTTCCGTAGTTTGAATCTGTTATTTAGCTGGCAGTAGTGGCGCTCGCTGTATTGCTGTAGCTTGAGTAACGAAGATTTTTGTGAGGTAAGTGATTTGTGAAAGGTATAGGTTAATGTTAGTCAGGGCCATTCTTTTGTAGGGATTTTTGAAAGTCAGATTGCGTTGCGCTAAAAATATTGTGTTTCAGTTTAAGCACAGTCCTGTACAATTTTGCTAAGGGGATGTTTCATATGGCGACCCTGCCAGGATTTAGCATCTGAGCTCAGTAGATTTAAGTTAGCTTAAGAGGGGTGGACTATATAAGAAACTGACTATGGAGAATAGGTAAAGAATGCATTGCGAAGTTATATGAAAAAGATTTGGGCCAAAATGAGTATTGTACAATGAGAAATAATTATTTTGAAAGAAATATGAATAGAATACAGGAAGGAGGTAAATGTGTTTAGCTGATGAGAGCTATGTTGTAGAATTTTTCTGATAATATGTTATTTTCCTTGTAAATATGCTTAAACATCATTTATTCTGTTTTATTTTAATTCTCATGTGTAAAGTTGATGTTTCAAAAGTTATTCTGATCTTTTATGTATTTACTTATGTCATAATTCCTGTAACACTGATGTATATGTTTATTTCTATTGCTTTGTAAAGCCTGTATTACTACAAATGTCATCTGTATTGTTATGTTTTTAATTATGTATTTTGTATCTTTGTAATTGTATTCTTATGTTATAAAATTGTAATTGACACCAGTTCATCAAATTAAGTAACTTGTAAGTTACATTTCACTGCACAAGTTTCTGTTGGTCATAGTATATGGACAATATGTGAGAAGTAGGGACTGATAGTGTTTGCATGTGTGTTAATAATTCAGCAAGGGACTGGATAACAGCATTGCTGGTTCTAAGGACATTTCAAAAAAAATTTTGTGAGTGCACAAGTGGTGGTTCATGGAATTGCTATATTGTCCACAAGACTCTTCGATGGTGATTGTGCACCTGCACAGTCACAGCAGATGGCTGCTGGCCATCTCTACAAGGACTGCAGTGGGTCTGCACCTTTGATGACCCACCAATACCATTATCTCTACAAGGACTGCAGTGGGTCTGCACCTTTGATGACCCACCAATACCATTATTTCTACAAGGACTGCAGTGGGTCTGCGCCTCTGGTGGCCCACCAATACCATACTCTCTACCAGGACTACAGTGGATCTGCTCTGTGATGACCTACCTACTAATATTCTTCAAAACTTCGACTGACTCTGCTGTGGGTTTGCTCTGTTGTGGCCCATTACCTGTGTGCATGTCAAGAGTCAGCACTGTCTTTCCATTGGAAGGACAACACTACTGGCATGGAAATCCACCACTTCCGTGTGCATTCTCTTTTACTACTGAGACTTTGAGAAAAAAAACATTGTAATTTTACTGTGATGAATGATCAGGACTGTCTTTATGGGACTGTGAGAAAATTTTAGCTTTTGACCAACATTGTATCAATAAGTGTGTGCATTTGGTATCTTTGTTATTGTAATTATAAAAAAAATTTCAAATCTGTATTGGCCACTGCCCAAAACAATTTGTAAAATTTTTTGTGGGGAGCATGGGGGCTATGTAAGTAGGCTGTTTATGTTTTCTTATTGGCAACGTTACGTAGCGCTCTGTATGAAAATCACTGGCTGCGCTGTGTGCAGTCTGTGGCTAGTTTGCATTGTTGTCTGCCATTATAGTGTTGGGCAGCTGGATGTGAACAGCGCGTAGTGTTGCGCAGTTGGAGGTGAGCCGCCAGCAGTGGTGGATGTGGGGAGAGAGATGGCGGAGTTCTGAAATTTGTAAGACTGAATGTCATGAACTGCTATATATATTATAACTATTAAGGTAAATACATTTTTTGTTCTCTATTATAATCTTTCATTTGCTAACTATGCCTACTAGTAGCTAGTGCCTTCTGTAGTTTGAATCTGTTATTTAGCTGGCAGTAGTGGCGCTCGCTGTATTGCTGTAGCTTGAGTAACGAAGATTTTTGTGAGGTAAGTGATTTGTGAAAGGTATAGGTTAATGTTAGTCAGGGCCATTCTTTTGTAGGGATTTTTGAAAGTCAGATTGCGTTGCGCTAAAAATATTGTGTTTCAGTTTAAGCACAGTCGTGTACAATTTTTCTAAGGGGATGTTTCACGTTTCTTAGACTTAGGACGCTAAGAGGATGTTTCTTTGTGGGTTAGTATCTTAGATGTTTTACTCGTATAGTGCAAATGGTAAGTACACTACTGGCCATTAAAATTGCTGCACCAAGAAGAAATGCAGATGATAAACGGGTATTCATTGGGCAAATATATTATACTAGAACTGACATGTGATTACTTTTTCACGCAATTTGGGTGCATAGATCCTAAGAAATCAGTACCCAGAACAACCGCCTCCGGCGGTAATAACGGCCCTGAAACGACTGGGCATTGAGTCAAACAGAGCTTGGATGGCGTGTACAGGTACAGCTGCCCATGCAGCGTCAACACAATACCACAGTTCATCAGGAGTAGTGACTGGCATATTGTGACGAGCCAGTTGCTCGGCCACCATTGACCAGACGTTTTCAGTTGGTGAGAGATCAGGAGAATGTGCTGGCCAGGGCAGCAGTCGAACATTTTCTGTATACAGAAAGGCCCATACAGGTCCTGCAACATGCGGTCGTGCATTATCCTGCTGAAATGTAGGGTATCGCAGGGATCGAATGAAGGGTGGAGCCACGGGTCGTAACAAAGCTGAAATGAAACACCCACTGTTCAAAGTGCCATCAATGTGAACAAGAGGTGACCGAGACGTGTAACCAATGGCACCCCGTACCATCACGCCGGGTGATACGCCAGTATGGCGACGACGAATACACGCTTCCAATTTGCGTTCACCACGATGTCACCAAACACGGATGCGACCCTCATGATGCTGTAAACAGAACCTGGATTCATCCTAAAAAATGACGTTTTGCCATTCGTGCACCCAGGTTCGTCGTTGAGTACGCCATCGCAAGCGCTCCTGTCTCTGATGCACCGTCAAGGGTAACCACAGCCGTGGTCTCCGAGCTGATAGTCCGTGCTGCTGGAAACGTCGTCGAACTGTTCGTGTAGATGGTTGTTGTCTTGCAAACGTTCCCAACTGTTGACTCAGGGATCGAGACGTGGCTGCACGATCCGTTACAGCCATGCGGATAAGATGCGTGTCATCTCGACTGATAGTGATACGAGGCCGTTGGGATACAGCACGGCGTTCCGTATTACCCCCCTGAACGCACTGATTCCATATTCTGCTAACAGTCATTGGATCTCGACCAACAGGTGCAGCAATGTCGCGGTACGACAAACCGCAATCGCAATAGGCTACAATCCGACCTGTAACAAAGTCGGAAACGTGATGGTACGCATTTCTCCTCCTTACACGAGGCATCACAACAACGTTTCACCAGGCAACGCCGGTCAACTGCTGTTTGTGTATGAGAAATCGGTTGAAAACTTTCCTCATGTCAGCACGTTGTAGGTGTCGCCCCCGTCGCCAACCTTGTGTGAATGCTCTGAAAAGCTAATAATTTGCATATCACAGCATCTTCTTCCTGTCGGTTAAATCTCGCGTCTGTAGCACATTATCTTCGTGGTGTAGCAATTTTAATGGCCAGTAGTGTAATTCCAGACATGACTGATGACAGATTGACTGCCAATAGACAAAAGCTGAGTCACCAGGTACAGCTCGGGACGAACTAACGGTTTACTCATACTAAAACAATAAAAAAATGAAAACAAAAAAACTGGAGGTAATCAACTTTCCCTCCATCTTTCGTTAACTGGCGATGTAGCAAATGAACTGGCATTCGACAAGACAATTAAAAAGAAAAGTTATACTGACAATTAAAACAAAAGCAGCCAGCGTACTATCATGGAGAGGGAAAAAACCAAGGCCAAACACATTGTACGATTTACAGTAGAACATCAGTCTCTCCGAAATTATCTCCCTGTGTCTATTTGTTCTACGCTGCTTATCTCAAGGCCCGGTATTGTTTGATCAGGCTTCTAATGATCTTAAATATCTCCTCAGCAGTACAGTTCTTACCTTGTAATAAAGTACGTTTATCACCTTCTGCAAATAATTTTGAGTGCCTGCATGAGTGACAGCAGAAACGTTTGTCACGATTGTCCTAATGAGTAATCATGGTGGAGGCGTTATGATATCGTACACGTGTTAGACGAAACATTGAAAATACACGCAGTCACTTCCAAGGATCTACTTAGTCTGTTAAGAACAATTTTTTTAAAGCATTATATGGGTATAAAAACTGTTTATGGTTGCATTTTCCATTGCATAATTTTTGTTTCTTGCCTGATTTATTATTTCTGTCTGTAGATGGGAATATATGATATCGTCTAGGAACACACTGACGATAGAAACAACTACAAGAAGGTGAATTCATTGTGTTGAAGACCTCCCTCACAGAGATGAAATAGTGAAAGAACACCTGTCCAGTTCTATGTCAGACAAAACAACATTTAGCATTGCTACCTGCTACTGGAGCAGATTACAAATGATTAATTTTAATAACATATGACAATCGCTTATGGTAGCTGCTACGACTGTACTGGGCACTACACATTGCAGTTTTAATAGTTTGCCTCGAGCCCCCACGTGCTATGGCACGCAAATTGTTACACTCAGCTTAATTGAGCGGCCCAGGGATGTGGCTGGTTTCAGTGTTTGGCTACGTTTTTCGTCACAGGGTGTCGTAAACTCAGTATTTAAAGCTGAAATAATATATAAAAAAACAATGCAGGCAGGTATTGTGGTGAAATTAAAAAAAAAAAAATATTGAGTCACTCACGTTGATTTACAATTTGAACAAGTAGTTTATTTCTATTTTTCCACGAATGATCTTCAGTATAGTGAATAAACACTTAAAATTCAATCTGAGGGGCTTTTACGTAAGGGCGGCCTTTAACAATTGATGCTACAACACTTCACTATAAAATTCATATGTCGCTATCACAGCACTCGACGGTCTGTTCACAATTCACAAAATACACTCTTGTCTGCTGTCCTAAACCACTATATTACGCTCCACTTGATCGCTTTCGAACGTGGCTACCAACCCATTATTACCCCCAGATGCGCAGCTCGTCCGCTCTTAGCGTCGCTCAAAACCAACTCCTACCCCTGTCCTCAAACATGGCTGCCGTATCCACCCTCGAAACGACTGCCCAACTCAAAACAATGTTTAACAAAAATTACGAATATTCTAAAACTAATCACAAAAATATATGTGACATATTGAAAAATATGGAAATTTTCTGGGCAACAACAATTTAAAGTCCACTTTTTGTATCTGCCACTGTTTTTTCACAAATAATGTTCTTGTGGTGTGATTTTGCTCGGACTTTTGATACTAAACATAAATAAACAAATAAAAATGCATACTTAATTACTCATCTACCTTTTTAACCTTTAGAATGCTGCCGCTAGTTTCGTCTCTTTAAATTTATTTATTACCAAAAACACAGTTTCTCTCTGTCGAATCACATATGCCGGCCTCTCATTAAAAATGGTACAGATTCTGCTAAACTGGCTATGATTGCTCGATGCAGCTCTACTAGCCGCATCCGTACACACTTTGTTTATATTAATAGGCCAAAGCATTGCCGAGATAAAAGGTTTTGAACTTTCATAAATTTACAACTTTTAAGACGACAATAACTTTTAAACTATTATATACACTCCTGGAAATGGAAAAAAGAACACATTGACACCGGTGTGTCAGACCCACCATACTTGCTCCGGACACTGTGAGAGGGCTGTACAAGCAATGATCACACGCACGGCACAGCGGACACACCAGGAACCGCAATGTTGGCCGTCGAATGGCACTAGCTGCGCAGCATTTGTGCACCGCCGCCGTCAGTGTCAGCCAGTTTGCCGTGGCATACGGAGCTCCATCGCAGTCTTTAACACTGGTAGCATGCCGCGACAGCGTGGACGTGAACCGTATGTGCAGTTGACGGACTTTGAGCGAGGGCGTATAGTGGGCACGCGGGAGGCCGGGTGGACGTACCGCCGAATTGCTCAACACGTGGGGCGTGAGGTCTCCACAGTACATCGATGTTGTCGCCAGTGGTCGGCGGAAGGTGCACGTGCCCGTCGACCTGGGACCGGACCGCAGCGACGCACGGATGCACGCCAAGACCGTAGGATCCTACGCAGTGCCGTAGGGGACCGCACCGCCACTTCCCAGCAAATTTGGGACACTGTTGCTCCTGGGGTATTGGCGAGGACCATTCGCAACCGTCTCCATGAAGCTGGGCTACGGTCCCGCACACCGTTAGGCCGTCTTCCGCTCACGTCACAACATCGTGCAGCCCGCCTCCAGTGGTGTCGCGACAGGCGTGAATGGAGGGACGAATGGAGACGTGTCGTCTTCAGCGATGAGAGTCGCTTCTGCCTTGGTGCCAATGATGGTCGTATGCGTGTTTGGCGCCGTGCAGGTGAGCGCCACAATCAGGACTGCATACGACCGAGGCACACAGGGCCAACACCCGGCATCATGGTGTGGGGAGCGATCTCCTACACTGGCCGTACACCACTGGTGATCGTCGAGGGGACACTGAATAGTGCACGGTACATCCAAATCGTTATTGAACCCATCGTTCTACCATTCCTAGACCGGCAAGGGAACTTGCTGTTCCAACAGGACAATGCACGTCCGCATGTATCCCGTGCCACCCAACGTGCTCTAGAAGGTGTAAGTCAACTACCCTGGCCAGCAAGATCTCCGGATCTGTCCCCCATTGAGCATGTTTGGGACTGGATGAAGCGTCGTCTCACGTGGTCTGCACGTCCAGCACGAACGCTGGTCCAACTGAGGCGCCAGGTGGAAATGGCATGGCAAGCCGTTCCACAGGACTACATCCAGCATCTCTACGATCGTCTCCATGGGAGAATAGCAGCCTGCATTGCTGCGAAAGGTGGATATACACTGTACTAGTGCCGACATTGTGCATACTCTGTTGCCTGTGTCTATGTGCCTGTGGTTCTGTCAGTGTGATCATGTGATGTATCTGACCCCAGGAATGTGTCAATAAAGTTTCCCCTTCCTGGGACAATGAATTCACGGTGTTCTTATTTCAATTTCCAGGAGTGTATTTATGAGGAGCGTCCAGATAATTTAGTTTTACATATTTTTCTGTCCATGGGTGCCAACTCACACCTCCGTTTCACTCCTCGTTCTGTTTTTATCAATTTTTCTGTGGAATTACTCCAAGCGTGCAGACATGGCCATACGCGCCCCTGCCAAGGGCTCAGGTTTTCCCAACGCCGCGTAGACGCTAGCCGTTCGCCACGGCCCCGTAGCAAACGCCAGCCACGTGCTCTGCGGCGGGAAACTACAGCTCTAAGCTCCCGCCACAGCTTGTTCGCTCACACTGCGAAACAATAATGCATTATACAGGGTGGTCCATTGATTGCAACTGGGCCAAATGTCTCACGAAATAAGCGTCAAACGAAAAAACTACAAAGAACGAAACTTGTCTAGCTTGAAGGGGGAAACCAGATGGCACTGTGGTTGGCCCGCTAGATGACGCTGCCATAGGTCAAACGGATATCAACTGCGTTTTTTAAAATAGGTACCCCCATTTTTTATTACACATTCGTGTAGTACGTAAAGAAATATGAATGTTTTAGTTGGACCACTTTTTTCACTTTGTGACAGATGGCGCTGTAATAGTCACAAACGTATGGCTCACAATTTTTGACGAACAATTGGTAACAGGTAGGTTTTTTAAATTAAAATACAGAACGTAAGTACGTTTGAACATTTTATTTCGGTTGTTCCAATGTGATACATGTACCTTTGTGAACTTATCATTTCCGAGAACGCATGCTGTTACAGCGTGATTACCTGTAAATACCAAATTAATGCAATAAATGCTCCAAATGATGTCCGTCAAACTCAATGCATTCGGCAATTCGTGTAACGACATTCCTCTCAGCAGCGAGTAGTTCGCCTTCCGTAATGTTCGCACATGCATTTACAATGCGCTGACGCATTTTGTCAGGCGTTGTCGGTGGATCACGATAGCAAAATCCTTCAACTTTCCCCACAGAAAGAAATCCTGGGACGTCAGATCCGGTGAACGTGCGGGCCATGGTATGGTGCTTCGACGACCAATCCACCTGTCATGAAATATGCTAGTCAATACCGCTTCAACCGCACGCGAGCTATGTGCCGGACATCCATCATGTTGGAAGTACATCGTCAGTCTGTCATGCAGTGAAACATCTTGCAGTAACATCGGTAGAACATTACGTAGGAAATCAGCATACATTGCACCATTTAGATTGCCATCAATAAAATGGGGGCCAATTATCCTTCCTCCCATAATGCCAATGTCGCTGATGTTCCACTTGTCGCAGCCATCGTGGATTTTCCGTTGCCCAATAGCCAGTTTACGATACCGCTGTTGGTGAAAGACGCTTCGTCGTTAAATAGAACGCGTACAAAAAATCTGTCATCGTCTCGTAATTTCTCTGGTGCCCAGTGGCAGAGCTGTACACGACGTTCGAAGTTGTCGCCATGTAATTCCTGGTGCATAGAAATACGGTACGGGTGCAATCGACGTTGATGTAGCATTCTCAACAATGACGTTTTTGGGATTCCCGATTCGTGCGCAATTTGTCTGCTACTGATGAGCGGATTAGCCGTGACAGCAGCTAAAACACCTACTTGGGCATCATCATTTGTTCCAGGTCGTGGTTGACGTTTCACATGTGGCTGAACACTTCCTGTTTCATTAAATAACGTAACTATGCGGCGAACGGTCCGGACACTGTATGATGTCGCCCAGGATACCGAGCAGCATACATAGCACACGCCCGTTGGGCATTTTGATCACAACAGCCATATCGACCTTTTCCGCAATTGGTAAACGGTCCATTTTAACACGGGTAATGTATCACGAGGGACATGAACTACACTACTTAATCCTTCTGATTTTTTAATTTGGGAAATTTGCGGGCCGGCCGGAGTGGCCGAGCGGTTCTGGGCGCTTCAGTCTGAAACGGCGCGACCGCTACGGTCGCAGGTTCGAATCCTGCCTCGGGCATGGATGTGTGTGATGTCCTTAGGCTAGTTAGGTTTAAGTAGTTCTAAGTTCTAGGGGACTGATGACCTCAGAAGTCCCATAGTACTCAGAGCCATTTGAACCATTTTTTGATATTTGCGGGCACACACTCGATCAAATCCGGGGTCTCTTTGTTGACACGGGAATTCTTGATTGTCTAAGAAACAGAGCTGAAGAATGTGTAAGACTGAACAGTAACCAAATTGAACACCGCTAGATGATATATTGCTATCAGAATATCCCCATACCACATTGTGTACAGATAGGTTGCTGAAATTTTTTTCTCATTACTACCAATGTTATTTTCTGCAAGAATGTGAGAATCTTTCTGTAAATACCCCATTCGCATCGACAGAACCTAGTTTGGAATCACAGTGAACTCATTAGCAAATCGATCTATTGTTTTTCAAAGTCATATTGGAAAACACACCAGAGTTGCTCTCTGCTTCGATCTACAAGTTGATTATCGTATCATAAAAGATCATCGTTGAATATATATATATATATATAGAATTCGTGCTTCAAATAATGACCAATTTGTCTCAAGTTTGAAGTACGTAAGGTCAAATTTCCTTCTAAATTTATACAAGCAAAAACGTCAGATATGAACGTAATTACAGACTGAATAAATGCGATAGATGTTCGACATGTAATGATTTTCCTATCTGAAACTTTAAGATAAATGTAGATATAATCTTAGATGTTTTAAATTTTGAGATAGATTGGTTGTTGTATAAATCACGACGGGTTCTATCTACATATATTTGCGAAGATGGAGTTTGTTAGATCTACGTACAACAAAGAGATACACTTAACAATAACTGTTGGCGCGTTCTCCAACATGACTTTCGTCAAATACATTACAACTGTGGAGTACCTCCTGTTGAGAATGTATTGTTGCCCTCCCCTGCGACTCCACCTGTGTATGCTGCAGGTCAATGTGGTACGTGCAGGAGCGGATTCTTTACCCGTGGCTTTTGTTAAGGTTTATTTATATTCCGCAAACCACTGTTATACGCCAGTGTGAGTGAAGTTCACTTCGGCTAACCCTATTCTTATAACTTTGTTCCGTGCTGCGCGTAGGAGTTTGTAAGAAAACACTGAATTTGTTGGTGGAAACAAGCCTTCAAAATATCCGAAATGTCATTTATCAATGTAATTGATATCTTTCGTCGACCCTCATTAAATTCAATTTTTTCAGCACAAATGAGTACTCTGCCTTCAATAGACGAATCCACTGTCAATTTGTTGCGCTTTCGTGTACCACTAAGTAGGCTATTGAGTTTAGCCTCTTACAAGACAGCAGTCACCACTTGCTAAAAAGATTTTATACAGCAACTCCTGGTGATGAGTCCAGTAGTCCAGGAGAGCCTCCAGAATGAAAAACTGTGCAGTTTGCTCTTTTCCCTAAGGTATTTGAGGATCTGTTTGGTAAGTCTGTTGTCATCCATTCCGCAAATATGTCAAAAATAGTAATATCCTCGTCGTTATTATTTTCTGTATTCTTGTAAATTCTGTCGTTACTTCTGAATATCTGAAATTCTGCTTTGTTCTGAGATCTTAATATTTGCCTTATAATTCTTCTTCCTAACATTTCTAATTTAGCAAGCGTATTATTTGACACTACATATTTGTTAGTATTTTACATTTATTCCAGTTACTAGCTACAATAATTTATGCGAGGTAATTAATTTCGTTTTATGACGACCATTTTCAGGCCTGAATACAAGTAATTTTCCAATCACGTCGATTCAAGACACGTAAATATGTCGCTGTCAAAGTAATAAGCAAAAAAAGCTTCGTCGTTATTTATCTAATAATATAGGTACCATATACATTACTCCAACAGACATGTTGACTCTACGAAACATGTTACTGTTTTTCTCAGGTCTGAAGTTGGTCATCATGCGCCGAAATTAATTACCTGTTCTGTAAAATATTGTGGTCTGTAGCTGGCATAAAAACAAAAGTACTTAGAAGTCTGTGAACTGAGTTCTTAAAATACTAATTACTTTGTTGAAATCATCACGACTAACAGCACCGATGAGCTAGATCTACACATTAAAATTCTGGCCTAAGAAGTGTAAAGTTGCATGAAGGATCATTACGGTACGATTCTAATGGATACTGATCCAGTGTGAGCGCCACGGGCTATGATCCGTATTCCTGTTTTCGTTAAACTGGCGGTTCATCTGTCACTAGGCGTTAGAGAAATGCGGAAAACTAGGTGCTTTGTCCCACGTTACACGGTTTGATCCGAGACACTACGGCTAAGTGCTTTCCGCATTCCAACATAGTACTTTGTAAAAGTGAATTTACGGAATTATTGCCACTGATATATTCCACTAGGGTGCTCAATTGAACTTCGATATCTACAAACTTCCGTAAAACCTTTCAAGGTGACGCTAATTAAGTTTTCGAGAAACGACGCTGTAAAAAAGGCCAGCTTTTTCCAGTAAGGCCCATACTACGGCAACTACAACTTCTCAAATGAACGATGCACTTTATAACTGCATTCCTGAGCACTACAAGAGAGGGAGTACGGTAACATGAATGTAAATTTTAGAATGATACCTTTAGCGAAAACTGTTGGCTGCTGTAATGAAAGAGAAAGCCAATACCCATGGCATGTAGGAGTTTCACTTCTACTGCTATATGTAAGTTGTAAAAGGAGCTGATATACTGTCATCAGTAGACTTCCGCCTCATATTAGCGTATGTCTCGGCTGCTCTGCGAAACGTTTCGTTAATAATACAGCAAGCGTTATGTCACTGTGGTCCCCTACAGGAGAACTATGCAATATTTTAAAATGCGTATCATTCCATTCTAAAACAAAAAACGACATAGTAACTCAGTAGGCAGAAAAGTAATACTACTGGAAACATCCATCCCTCTGGTAACTATCATGTAGAGAAAGCATTGTTACGACTGAACCATGTATGAATTCTTTCCGTTACGTGGAGCGCCGAAGATTCATGACATGCGGTCTTTTCATAAAAGTCTGCCTCTATGACTGGTTCATATAAACTTTGTGTATTTCTCTTGTAATTACTAACAGGTTTTGCGCCAGTCTGCATTTACTAACTCTGTGGTGAAGTTGCTTTCCTCGCAGGGGACGAACACTCTTCGTCCACATCTGCGACCCCGAATTATAGTTATCTGGCGAGGCTTGGAGGTGAGATCGGCACTTTTACACCCAGCGGGCGGGATGTCCAGTCGTACGTGCAAATTAGGTCGCTTTCTCTCCGCGCCTCTGGGTACGTAGGATGACTTTCAACTACTGTGTCTGCCCTCACTTGCTACGTGGCTGACACCTTGGAGCACAGCTGAAACACGCAGTCTCTACAGACATCTGCCCAAGACTCAGTAGAGGACAGACTGATCTGAAGTCACTAGCAATCTACATCGCACCTTAACAGTCATCGAGTGTTTGTGACGGACACCACTTCATTTACTTTGTCCCCACGGATACGTAAGAGTTTCTCTGTTCCATCCACTTCTTAAGCACTAGATGAGAAGAACTCAAGTATACGATTTTTGCTGCAGTTTCCCTAAGGCTTACGGCAGACGTCCCTAATTATTTTCATCACGTATCAGTACCACCTACGAAAATTTAACTAGCACGTTAGCAAGAGACAACAGAACTTTCTCATGCGATCTTGTCTTCTACTGAACTTAATGGATTCGGCAATTATCGGGTGTATAACATAAGTTTTACATTGAAGAAACGTAACTTTCCTATTCCAGTGGGAACTTTTACTGAACACGAAGGTACTTGAATTATTAACATCCCGATAATATTGATAGGTTGGCTCCATTATACAGAACTCGTATTACGCGGTTCAAACCGCCTACCAACCATCCAGATTTAGTTTTTCAGTGGTTGACCTAAATCGCTCGAAGTGAATGCTGGGATGGTTCCCTTGAAAAGTACATGCCCGATTTTCTTTCCTATCCCTTCTCATTCCGAACTTGTGTTCTATCACTGATGATATCACTAAGCTGAATAACTATTTTTTATCGTGTTTTAGTTGCAACAGGATACACATACGAAACAAGTTTATAGATTCACCCTCATCGGCTGTCGTGACTCGTATTAGAGTATCACTTTATTTTGTATTTTTCACTACTGCACATTTTGTTTGATGTAACTCTTAGGATGTATTTGGTTTAGTCAAAACTTACGTCGCTCATGCGCTGTCAAAATACAGCAGGGTGTCAAAATACAGCAGATATTAAAATAAGTAACATGACACCAAACAATGGAAAATCCTGGATGTAATAGTGACAATATTATGAAAAGAATGACGCCAAGTGTTTTTGGATAGCTGTCAGGCTGAGCAGTAATGAAATAGACAAAATAAAAAGATGTTCTAAGCCAAGTTACGACAGACAGTTCGGCAGATTATTGTCCTTTAAAAAAACTCGCTTTGTGCAGGAAGAGGCTTCTGTATCAATATGTTGCTACTGTCACATTTCTGGAGACAACGTATGTGTATTTTCGTCTTGTCCTGAAGTATATTCATGTTCACTGAGTCGTTTTGTGGCCTCTATTATTAATGCATGGCTCACTTTCTCGCTTGCATTAAACAAATGCGCAGGCTCTGAACCAGGTATATAGAAAAATCTAGTTCATTGCGGGATTAGAAAACAAATTTTACCTAAATTTTCTTGATCAGAAAGTTACAAGGGAAGGGTTAAGTCTCCGTATAGCCATTTTTCGTAAACCTACAACTACTGAAATCATCATCAGTGACGATTCATGCCACCCAGTTGCACATAAGCGTACCTATTTCCTTTCGATGTTTAACAGACTACCTAGGTTGTATATTTGTAGTGAAAATACGAACAAGGAAATTGATACAATCGTACAGGTTGGACTGACTAACGGTAACTCCGAAAAAATTGTACTTAATATTAGGAAGAAGGTATTTGGCAAGAAAAAACCTAGGCCTGTAATAGCGAAAGAGAAGGCTAAACATGCTTCCGTTTCCACCTAGGGGCCACCACTGTGAAAAAATCGCACATGCCTTTAAAAATGCAAGCGTATAAATCGGCTTCCGCACCTTTAAAAAGCTAGGGTTTACGTAGTTCTGTGGATGGGGAAAGAGACAAGTTCTATAAGTCTGGAGTTATGTTCCGTAAGTCGGGAGTGTATAGGACTAGATGTTCTTGTGACTATATTTATGTGGGACATACAGACAGAGGTTTTGCTAGCTGATTCAGGGAACATACATATAAAAATAATACTGTTCTTGGCTGCCACTTTTTGTGGACGGAGGACTGAACATTCTCCGTGTTGAACCCAAAGGGCGAGAACTACATACTCTTGAAGAGATAGAGACCTATATATATCAATCACGTAACTCGCCTACAGACTGAATGAACAGTTGCACTCCACTCACCAATGGTTTTTAATATTTTCAGTGATGTGTTGGGTAGGTAATTTTTACACATTAAGGCTCCATCTTCTATCTTTGTTTTTTATCATACTGTTAAGTGTTGTGGATTTTCACTTCATCTTCATTGAATGTCAAGCATTAAAAATTGTCTAGTGAACAACACCGTTTCAATTAACTCCATAGTCACGCTTTTTAGTTCTATCTAGCACATGTATTTCGGCACCAAATGTGATGTAATATTACGTCCATGAAAAGTAATTTACCTCGATTTCAGTACTGGGAAGACAGTTCACTCCGAGCACCAACGGTTTTTTGATATTTTTAATGTTGTTTTAGGATACGTAACTTTTGTGCTTTATAGCCCTCATCTTCTTATCCTTGGACGGCCGTTGTGACCGAGCGGTTCTAGGCGCTTCAGTCCGGAACCGCGCTGCTGCTACGGTCGCAGGTTCGAATCCTGCCTCGGGCATGGATGTGTGTGATGTCCTTAGGTTAGTTAGGTTTAAATAGTTCTATGTCTAGGGGACTGATGACCTCAGATGTTAAGTCCCAGAGTGCCTAGAGCCATTTGAACCATTTTTTTCGGTAACACCAAACGCCATGTAATTACCTAATTTGTGTTGTGATTCTTCAAATGAAACTTTTATAGTATTAGTGGCTAACCAATTTTAACTTTCCTGAACTTCTGAATGTATAAGTAAAAAGTGTCTCTATAATCTCCCGTCTGTTATATAGGCGTCCTCCTGTCCGCTTTTTCAAAATTTCTTGCTTTATTGTAGGCTACTAAGCAGAAGTGTCTATATATTTTTAAAACTGGAAAATAATCGCTTATTTGTCTTTAACTGAACATGCGTGTGACCTAAATTATCATTAAATCTGCTTCGCTGTAAATGAGATATTGCATATTGTTTCGCTATTTTTCCCCCTATCGGCAGAATTTATTTCACGATGGTGTCACCATAGAGGTGCTGCCAGTCTGACTCTGACACTTATGTGCCCAACATACACTTTCAGTTCACCTCAACAGCTAGATGGATTTGTATATGTTCTTTTGTTGTAACACATGGTTGTTTTTCGTCATGCGACGTGTCAGTGCTGTTACTTTTTACTTCATGGCTATGTATCCCGTGTTTTCAAATATCTGATGATGGATTATCCAGAAACGCATAAATCACTTGTTCACCAGCTGATGACGTTTCGTTAAGTGACCTATTCAGCATCTGAGCAGCACTGTTTCTTAAGTGTAGGTTGACTAGAGTTCCTATATCTTCTTGTTATCTTTACGATCTCTACCACTTAGAAGTGATTTAAAGACACTTTAGCAGGAGTTTAAAAAATTAAAATATTTTCTTTTTTCTAGTGAAATTTCTGAAGACTGCCAGTGACCAGCCGAAACTGGTAACGATTAAAAGCGCATCTGTGGTGTCTCTGGTATACAAGGAATTGTATAATAAATTATTTTACAAGTATGGCAGACGTGATAGCACCCATGCCACTCGGCAGGCATGTATTTTACAATAGTGCCGAAGTTACTGAAAACTAATTGCTTAAAAGGCTGCCCTATAAAGAAAAAGATACGACAGCAGCCATTTTTATCGAGAACGGTACTACCAGTGGGATAGCAGAAAACCGCCGATATAAGTAAATGTGTACGTGCAACGAAACTTTCAGTCATGAAGATTTGTGTAGCCTGGTACAAATATGACCTTCCAGAGAACGAATTTAGATCGAGTAATAACGATGAAAGAAACTAGTCTTTGGGACTTAGGCAGCGCGAGTTTTAAAATATGTGATTGCTCTCTGTTAGTTCGAACGATTAACTTGCTCTACAGAAATAACGGTCGTTAGTGGTGAATATAAAGGGCTAACGACTAATATTGCATTCGCCGTTATAAATTTAGACTCTTACGAATGCCTTGGATGAGTGGTATTCTACAAATAAGCTGACATAGTACTCCACATTAGTAACCCAACTGTCGAGTTCAAGTTCCAGTTCCTTACCCCATTTTCTTACCCAAATTTTAATGCACATTTTTCCTCCAGAAAAACTTAATGAAAACATAAAATTCCATATATTTTGCATCCTAGTTTAAATTGTAGCTTCTCGTCAGTTGTAAAATGCTGCTCTTTAGGTCAAAGGAAGATGGAAGTATACAAAGCATGCAACCCGAAACACGATCTCGTCCTGTGACACACTGGGGCCGACTATCGTCTATCTTTTACCTTATTTGGCAATTTCTCAGACTGCTACAAATACTTTATTTTTATCTCTGTCGTTACATGTTGCATAAGTTGGGTGAAAGATTGATCTAGTTTTGTTTATACGGAATACTGAAATAGTTATTACACATCTTATCGATAAACAAGAATAGCGTCTGTTAAATATTACAAGGGCTATCCCTTCAGTTTTTTTTTACAAAAACAGCGGAAGATAAACATTTTTGGTACAAATCTTTCTATTGTTTCTCAAAACATTCGCCTTTAGAATTTATATACTGATGTCTGCGTACGAACTAATTCTGGCACCATTCTTTCCACTCTGCCGATGGTAGGCCGACATCAAAAACTTCGTTTCCAACTTCTTGAGGTGATAAAAACCCCTGTCCATGTGTCTTTTGTTTGATATAATTGAACAAAAAGAAGTAGTTAGATGATAACTGAGGTGACTAAGTAAAGACCCTGGTACCTGAATACTATTTCTTTGATATATTTGTTGCTATGCTTCTGGACAAAAAGTTATTTTGGGCCGTCAACGTAACACTTTCACAAAGAAATTTTATAATTTCTGTCTTTTGGATGAGAAATTTCCGAGTACTACAATTTTCAACTGCATTACTAAAGGGAGTGCATTGTGTTCTGTGCGTAGTATTAAAAAAATGTAAAGCTGTCATCAACCCCTAGGTTGGTTTGAACACTACAGTGCTTTACTGGGCATTGCCCTTTTTACCTTTTTCTGCCCTCTGAAATGACTTACCCAGCCACTTATAATGGGACCTACTGCTCAACGTGGGTTCCGAAACATGGTGCAGTTTTGCATATTTCATATCGATAAACATCGCCTAAGCGAAAGACGTGATAAGTGACAGGATAAAATCCTAAAACAACCAAGGATCGAACACGAGGCCTTTGGATCCTTATTATGACATATAACCACACATCCACCGTGACGCACCAACAATACTCTGGCTGCATGGCTAATTCAGTCCACTAAAACGATTACGTGTTATTGCCAGAAATGATTAGTATCATTCAGAACGCGTGGGTTACTTCGAAAGTGAATATTTCTGAATCAGTGTTTTTTTATTAGAGTCCTCTCCGTTCAGAATTTTGTAAACCTTCGTAGCCAATTTGCACAGGTCCCGTCACTACTGCTGTGGTGGCCGAGTTGCCACTGTTATTACGATAGGCCGAGTTGGTGAGCTCGTGAAACGGTTTCTGGTGCAGTACACCGCTAAGACATTTTCTCCCTGCCACTATTACACAGCTGTGCCCCACGATCAGGTAACAGGGTAGGAGAACGAAGGCTCTACAACACTTCAAAAAATTAGTAATAAAGTCACACAAATGAGTTAAAAAGGTTTACTTATCTTTGTTACTTGTCGAATAATTAAGTCTTCAACACTGCATGTAATATACCACAAAAAAGGCCCTCAATGACTGGGTGCAAATAATCATAGTTAAACTACACAGTACATAGCAACGGTTTGTGCCAACC
Source organism: Schistocerca cancellata (assembly GCF_023864275.1). Classification (NCBI taxonomy): domain Eukaryota; kingdom Metazoa; phylum Arthropoda; class Insecta; order Orthoptera; family Acrididae; genus Schistocerca; species Schistocerca cancellata. The sequence continues at coordinate 615,627,695 of NC_064631.1, read as the reverse complement.
GCAGCGTGGAAGCGGGCGTCGTCCGCTAAATCCACCACTACGGTACTCTTAATTTCTCGCCGTTTGTTTTGAAGAACCGGACCCCGTGTTTGTCGCGTCTCGCAGCAATAACAGTGCGTCTCCCAGACGAAAATCGACAGGAAAAGTTCCTCTTCAGTCCGGAATAAACCGTTTCATGAATACCCGGCAAGACGTTATGAATTATTTCTTTGACGGCGAGTGTGTGACAACTATTTGTGGTACAGTTTCATCGACCGGCCAGAACTCTTCGAGGGCGGTGAGCTACGTAAGGTCTTCGCCCACGCGTTAATCAATCCGGGCAGGTACCAATACTGGAAGGGATCGTTAAAAATTTGGCTAAATTTAGTCTTAGGGAACCACCGAATTGTCACCACTCCAAATAAAAATTTTATGGGACGTGTCACTTAAAATGACTGTTAATGTAGTGGCAATGACGTTTCTGTACGATAATCATGTCCTTCTTTTACTGTACAACGCTTATTATGGCTTTAATGATGTAGGAAGTTCTGCTCTTTGTTATACACATTTATTTGCTTACAAGCTTAAGTGCATGGTACATATCAATGAAGAACGTATCAGAGACTTAAACTATAGTGCTAGTTTATACGTTATAGTGGATATTTTTAGTCTGTTCCAATGCCAGCCATCCGAGCAGCGTCAGAACAGAAAGTGTGACGTGTCGTTTACCGTATGATTATCACATCGGCGCAGGAGCACCTGTACAACTGGCATTGCTCACGCTAAAATACCGCCGCAAGGCGCTCGAACTTTGTCTCGCGAAAGTAGTATCTACGCGAGTACTAACAGGATAAATTTTAAGTTACTGGTTTTTATTGAAGCTTCAGTTTACGCTATACTTACGTGAAGTTCGTCTTTTGTCTTATTAAATAGTAGTAAAAGAATCGTTTCTTGAAGCAGTTACATGTGGAACAGGATACATACACTCCTGGAAATTGAAATAAGAACACCGTGAATTCATTGTCCCAGGAAGGGGAAACTTTATTGACACATTCCTGGGGTCAGATAAATCACATGATCACACTGACAGAACCACAGGCACATAGACACAGGCAACAGAGCATGCACAATGTCGGCACTAGTACAGTGTATATCCACCTTTCGCAGCAATGCAGGCTGCTATTCTCCCATGGAGACGATCGTAGAGATGCTGGATGTAGTCCTGTGGAACGGCTTGCCATGCCATTTCCACCTGGCGCCTCAGTTGGACCAGCGTTCGTGCTGGACGTGCAGACCGCGTGAGACGACGCTTCATCCAGTCCTAAATATGCTCAATGGGGGACAGATCCGGAGATCTTGCTGGCCAGGGTAGTTGACTTACACCTTCTAGAGCACGTTTGGTGGCACGGGATACATGCGGACGTGCATTGTCCTGTTGGAACAGCAAGTTCCCTTGCCGGTCTAGGAATGGTAGAACGATGGGTTCGATGACGGTTTGGATGTACCGTGCACTATTCAGTGTCCCCTCGACGATCACCAGTGGTGTACGGCCAGTGTAGGAGATCGCTCCCCACACCATGATGCCGGGTGTCGGCCCTGTGTGCCTCGGTCGTATGCAGTCCTGATTGTGGCGCTCACCTGCACGGCGCCAAACACGCATACGACCATCATTGGCACCAAGGCAGAAGCGACTCTCATCGCTGAAGACGACACGTCTCCATTCGTCCCTCCATTCACGCCTGTCGCGACACCACTGGAGGCGGGCTGCACGATGTTGGGGCGTGAGCGGAAGACGGCCTAACGGTGTGCGGGACCGTAGCCCAGCTTCATGGAGACGGTTGCGAATGGTCCTCGCCGATACCCCAGGAGCAACAGTGTCCCTAATTTGCTGGGAAGTGGCGGTGCGGTCCCCTACGGCACTACGTAGGATCCTACGGTCTTGGCGTGCATCCGTGCGTCGCTGCGGTCCGGTCCCAGGTCGAAGGGCACGTGCACCTTCCGCCGACCACTGGCGACAACATCGATGTACTGTGGAGACCTCACGCCCCACGTGTTGAGCAATTCGGCGGTACGTCCACCCGGCCTCCCGCATGCCCACTATACGCCCTCGCTCAAAGTCCGTCAACTGCACATACGGTTCACGTCCACGCTGTCGCGGCATGCTACCAGTGTTAAAGACTGCGATGGAGCTCCGTATGCCACGGCAAACTGGCTGACACTGACGGCGGCGGTGCACAAATGCTGCGCAGCTAGCGCCATTCGACGGCCAACACCGCGGTTCCTGGTGTGTCCGCTGTGCCGTGCGTGTGATCATTGCTTGTACAGCCCTCTCGCAGTGTCCGGAGCAAGTATGGTGGGTCTGACACACCGGTGTCAATGTGTTCTTTTTTCCATTTCCAGGAGTGTATATCCGTAGTGTAACGATCTACCTTTCCTGTATTAAAGCATCAGTACTACAAAGTATGTCTGATAAATTCGGTGAATGGTCGCAGGAAATTAAGGTACCAAGAGCTACAAACAAAATACTTTTGCCGGCCTTAAAAGCAATCACCATTGGCTACGCCATACTTCTGACACCGGTTGTGAAGCTGTTGGAAACGGTCACCAAACGCTTTTTGTGGAATCTCTCGAAATAACGCGCTCACGCGTTATTGGATATCCTCATCGTTACAGGAGATGAGACCTGGTGCAGCCAGTACGGGACATCATAGGTGAATTAAGTTTATTTATTCTGAACAACGGTTGTCCAACTGTCATCCCGACGCCTGGAAAACGCTAGTCTGCAACAGGCATCACGCTGTGTTCTTCGAATATCTCCCAAGAATTTATGTGGGAGGTCTATTCCTACCCGCTGGGGTCTGATCGTCTTGCTATTCGAATAACTACGATGAATGAGAGTAATACAGTCCCATACATGCCGTCATCAAAATGGAACATTTACAAAGCAAACTGTGAGGCGCATAAAACGTATATAAAGGAACACCTTCACGCAGATTTATTGCAAGACCCGCAGACAAACGTTACAATCTGTTCATTTCCCTAATAAACGAGGCGGCCGTATTTTCCAAATGCCAAGCCAGAGCGATCAGGAGGCCGAAAGGTGTTTCAGTTCCATGGTGGAATCAGGACTGCTCAAGACAAGTTGCTGAACGAAAGCTAGCTTACAGCATCTATAAACGAGAACGCACCTCGGCGAATTTTCTCAAATACAAACAGGTGGTGCCGCCGCCGCCAAATTGTTTTGAAGCAGTGAAAAAAAAACAGCCTTGGAAGCAGTTTTGTGAGACACTCACCAGAGAAACTCCGTTGTCATCGGTTTGGTCCACCATATGCAAATTCCCCATTGAGTCACGGTTTACACGGGTGGCTGGATGATTTCGCACAAATCGTCGAGCCCCAATCGGTCATCCTTCAGTGATTACCAACTTCAGATGCTGCTTCTTCTTCGTCCATGGGATCGACGCAGTCCTCATTGACTCCATACCAGTTCTCAGAACTGCGGAACATCTTAAAAGTTACCAGCAATGATGCTTTGGGATGTGACGACATCCTCTACAAAATTCTGGCCAAGTTACCGGGCGAAGCCTTACACATATTGCTCGACATCTAAAATCATTTACGGGAACTAGGCAATTTCCCGTACGACTGGTGCACTTACGTTATTGTTACCACACTTAAGCCCGGCAAGGACTCCAATCTTTGCAGTTCATATCGTCCCATCGCTCTTTCTTGTTGTGTGCTTAAAACATTAGAAAGGATCAGGAAGCGGCGTTTGGAATGGTGGCTTGAGAGGGACTCCCTTGTGCCCCGCTCTCAATAAGGGCTTAGAAAAGAAAGTGGCACCACAGACAGCCTACGTCCATTAACCGTCGGCATAGAACGTATTTGCGTTTCTAACGGTTACTTGGCGGCATTGTTTTTCCATTTGTCCGGTGTGTGTGACGGTGTGGATGTGAACGTCCTGATACGGAAGCTCTGGTCAATGCATGTGCCAGACGGCATTAGCCGTCACCTTTACTCTCTCGTACGGTGACGTGTAATGTACGTCAGACAGCAGGACAATACCTTGAATGGACCAAGTCTGGTCTACGGAGGACTGCCGCAAGACTCCATTATCAGACCTGTGTATTCGTTAGACCTTAGCACAATTTTTGGTCGTTCAGTAAAAGTCCTAATGCACGCTTGTGGATGACGCTGAGGTGGTTGGATCGAGCGGCGTGCGTACTGTATTCGTGAACGTACAGAACTGTTAAGTACCAAATCTTCGGCAGTTGTCCTTACATGGCAGTGAAGGACGACAACAACGCCCGAGATACAATTAGGGCCTTTTACTATTCCAATAAAGAGTTCAGTCCAATGGCTTGGACTCTTTGTCGACAGCAGACTGACGTGGGCAGCCCATGTGCAATATTTGATTTCTAATATCGCGTGACTCGTGGTCAAGAGTAGCATCTTTGATTAGAAATTAATCAAAAGGTCATCGATCCCGGGTTCGACACCTGCCATCGCTTAAATTTTGATTAATAATCATCATTAGCGGCCGAAGACTCCCGGCATAACAGCCTTGTCAAAGAGGGCGGAGGAGAGGACAGAGGTTCAGGGCACTCTCTTGACCTTGGGGTAGGAAACTGCCCCTAAAGGCGGAAGAATCAGCAATGTTCAACGGCATGAGGATGCAGAAGGCAATGTAAAACGCATTAGTGTATCCACAAGACATGTGACCTGTAATTGAAAAAGTGTCATGACAATTTCTCAATTGGCAATAGATTCGGGAATGGTCCCCTCTTCGGATCTCTGGGAGAGGACTGTCAAGGAGGAGTTGACCATGAGAAAAATATTGCAAAACCAACGAAAGGATAACGTTCTACGAGTCGGGATGTGGAATGTCAAAAGCTTGAATGTGATAGGAAAGCAAAAAAATCTGAAAAGGGAAATGCAAAGGCTCAATCTGGATATAGTAGGGATCAGTGAAATGGAAAGAAGACAATGATTTCTGGTCAGATGAGTATAGGGCAATATCAATAGCAGCAGAAAATGGAATAACAGGTGTAGTATTCGTTATGATAGGATGGAAGGGCAGAGAGTGTGTTATAGTGAACAGTTCAGTGATAGGGTTGTTATCAGAACCGACAGCAAACCAACATCGACAACGATAGTTCAGATATACATGCCAATGTCGCAAGCTGAAGATGAGGAGGTAGATAGGGAAGGTATATGACGATATTGAAAGGGTAATGCAGACGTGAGATGAAAATCTGGTAGTCATGGGGGACTGGAATTCAGTTGTAGAGGAAGGAGCAGGAGAAAAGGTTACGGGAGAATATGGGCTTGGGGCGAGGAATGAGAGAGAAGAAAGACTAATTGAATTCTGTAATAAATTTCAACTAGTAATAGCGAATACTCTGTTCAAGAATCACAAGAGGAGGATGTATACTTGGAAAAGGCTCGATAATAAAGGAAGATTTCAATTAGATGACATCATGGTCTGACAGAGATTCCGAATTCAGATACTAGATTGTAAGGCATACCCAACCCGAGAGGATAGCCGAGAGCGCTAACGCGCTGCTTCCTGGACTCGGGTAGGTGCACCGGCCCCGGATCGAATCCGCCCGGCGAATTAACGACGACGGCCGGTGTACCGGGCCAGACTAGATGTGGTTTTTAGGCAGTTTTCCACATCCTACTAGGTGAATACCGGGCTTGTCCCCACGTCGCGCCGCTTGTCCCCACGTCGCGCCTCAGTTGCACGACTCGCAGACATTTGAAACACATTCACACTCTTTCACGATTTACAGTAGACGCAGACAGCTGGGGTACACTAATTCCGTCCTGGGGGGTATGGGGTGGTGGCAGGAAGGGCATCCGGCCACCCCTTAAAATTAACCGTGCCAAATCCGTACTTAACCCTGACGACCCTGCGCACAATGCGGGATAAAGGCGGTAACAAAAGAAAGAAAGAAAGAAAGATTGTAAGGAGTACCCAGGAGCAGCTAGAGACTCAGATCACAATACAGTAGTGATGAAGAGTAGGCTGAAGTTTAAGACATAAGTCAGGAAGAATCAATACGCAAAGAAGTGGGTTACGGAAGTACTAAGGAATGACGAGATACGCTTGAAGTCCTCTAAGGAATAGCTCAGTAGCCAGTACAGATGAAGAAGAATGGATATCTCTAAAAAGGGACATCATATAAGTTGGAAAAAAATGTGTATATACAAATAAGGTAACTGCGAAGAAACCATGGGTAACAGAAGAAATACTTGACGAAAGAAGGACGTACAAAAATGTTCAGGGAAGTTCAGGAATACAGAACTACAAGTCGTCGAGGAATGAAATAAATAGGAACTGCCGGGAAGCTAACAGAAAATGGCTGCATGTAAAATATGAAGAAATCGAAAAAGAAATGATTGTTGGAAGGAAAGTCAAGACAATCTACTCTGAAATTAAAAACAAGGGTGGTAACACTAAGGGTGTAACGGGAATTCCACTGCTAAATGCTGAGGAGAGAGAGGATAGGTGGAAAGAGTACATTGAAGGCCTGTATCAGGGGGAAGATACGTCTGATGTGATAGAAGAAGAAACAGGAGTCGAATTAGAAGACATAGGGGATCCTATATTAGAATAATAATTTAAGAGAGCTTTGGAGGACTTAACATCAAATAAGGCAGAATGGATAGACAACATTCCATCAGCGTTTCTAAAATCATTGGGGGAATTGGTAACAAAACGACTGCTCAAGATGATGTGTAGAATATGTCTGACTTTCGGAAAAATGTCATTCACACAATTCCGAAGACTGCAAGAGCTGACAAGTGCGAGAATTATCGCACAATTAGCTTAACAACTCATGTGTCCAAGTTGCTGACAAGAGTAATATATAGAAGAATGAAGAAGGAAGATGTTAGGTGACGATCAGTTTGACTTTGGGAAAGGTAAAGGCAGCAGAGAGGCAATTCTGACGTTGCGGTTGCACGACAACCTTGGGTTCGGTGTGGGGCAGCGTTGAGAACTGCTGTGGCCTGTTGTGAGGTTGAGAACCACTGAGGGCTATGGCGGGACGAAGGCTCTCCGTCGTTTCTAGGTCTCCGGTTGAATACACAATACACAACCGAACATAACCGTTTCCAGTCAATGATCGGTTTCTGTTTGGCTAGAGGATCCAGTCTATTCCATTTAAACACAGACCACACTATCACGAAGCCGCTACCAGCTTTCACAGCGCCTTGTTAACAACTTGGGTCCGTGGCTTAGTGGGGCCTGCACCACACTCTAACCTTATCATCACGCTTACCAACTGAAATCGGGACTCATCTGCCCTGGTCGTAGTTTCCCATTCGTCTAAGGTGCAACCGATGTGGTCACGAGCCCAAGAGAGGTGCTGCAGGTGATGCCCTGCTGTTAGCAAAGGCACTCTCGTCGGTCTTGTACTGCTGTAACCCATTAACGCCAAATTTCGCCTCTCTGTCCTAACGGATACGTTCACTGTATGTCACACACAGTGGTTATTTCACGCAGTGTTGCTTGTCTGTTAGCACTGACAACTTCACGCAACTCCACTGCTCTCGGTGGTTAAACGAAGGTCATCGGCCACTGTGCCATCCATAGTGAGAGGTAACACCTGAAATACGGTATTCTCGACACATTCTTGACGCTGAGGATCTCGGAATATTGAATTCCCTGACGATTTCCGAATTGGAATGTCCCATTGCGACTAGCTTCTACTACCATTCCGCGTTCAAATTCCAGTTGTTTGGGCATAGTCACGTCGGAAACCTTGAAAGGGTACAGTACCGCCCGACATTGAAAATAGGTACAACATACTTCATTGTTTTTGTCAGAACAACACATTTTTTTTGTGAAATAACTTAATTTCAATTAATACAGCGAAGCCGGATACCAGTGTAGGAAAGAATGACAATTTATTTATTTAATTTATCATATGTGCACTCCCACAAAATAAATCCCTACATCCAGTTTGGTGAGATCTTTTGAAATGAATGAATGTATGGTCGTCTGCTAACTGCAGATAGTGAATGTGAATATATGATCATCTTTGAGTCGATCCTTTGGCCACCTTTGGTGGGACCAAAGAGATGAAATTTACCTGAGCTTTGAGTGCCTGAAATGTGGCTGACCAATAGGGTAGTAAGGTGCTCCCCCACTTCGACAGAGGTGTGAGAGGACCTCGAGAACGGCCATGTTTCAGCTCTCTGCCGCTGGATCCTGTGCTGTTAACACCTGTTTTAGTTGTGCTCCGTAATGACGAAAGAGTGGAGTCATGGTATGCATGTGGAATATTTAAGAGTAGTTTGAAATAATAATTTCTCTATTTCAGGAACTTTTGTGGGGAGAATTAAATGTCAGGCAGGTAATATTAATGGGATTGTAGTAACCTTCGGAAGTGACCAACGGTCACAATGAAACCACGTGTAGCAATAAGTTGAAATACTTCCGTGTGCTTAAGTTAAGCTGAATTACTAGCGTGTGTACAATGAGTTGAAATATTTAAGAAATAGCGTGTGTACCATAATTTGAAATATTTAAGAAATGGCGTGTGCAGGACTTGAAATTAGAGACGAGTACTTCCATGTGGTGAGTACTGTGTGAGTCTCAAACTGTGTATGAGACAAAAGATAAAGAGAAGTACTCGTCCATGGTATCAGTTGAGGACTCGCTTGTGTGATGAATATGTTCTTAGTATTACTTTGCAGGATATGATTCCGTGTGACGCTAGATTCAAACTCTGAGAGAGAAGCAAGGTGAGTCGGCCGTCTATCCAGCAACGCCACTTGGCTTGCATTGCACAGGAAGACGTGCAAATATGTCCAGAGTTCATAGTAGGAAAGTAGAATTACAAAGTGGGGCAGTGTCGTGTGAAACTGGGATAAATATCGATTGAAGTGGGAAATCTGAAAGTGATAGTGTTGTGACTATTTAGTGTTTTATATTTCTTATTGCAGTGTGATGTATGTCATGTAATTTGGGTATGTGTGGTTTGCATGGGAGTGTAGCGAGGTAGTTTCAAAAGATTATTGGGTTATGCTTGTTCCTTCTGTACCGCTCGGTCTGGAGGAAAGTTTCGTGATGATGATTGTGAGAGTCGAAGGGTGAGAAATAATAAAAGATCCACCAGCCTATCCAGAAAGTGCACTGTAGCGTTAAAATAATAACGAGACCATAATATAGAGATTCACCAATGTAAAGCCATGCCCACTGGGCGGAATTTATCATGTGTTATTGTTGTAGGTTATAGAATTTGTGTATTTAGGTTAGAGAATTTATCGGAATAAATAAGATAGTGAAAAGAAAAAGATTGGTGGACTTTTCCATTGAATTGTATGTTGCCATAGTGTCCCGAATTTATGATGTGTGTGCCATTCATATTCAGTGCGGCGGCCACGTGTAGACAAAAGCCGTTAAATAAAAAAAAGGAAAGAAAATGTGGTATTGCCAGTGCGTAGTGTACAGAGTTCTATAAATTACTGACAGTCAGATGCGTGTTTCCGTTGCGTATTATTCATACAGGAGGATAATTTGTAACTTAATTATGAGTACGAGAGTTCATGTTACTCGATAAATAAGAATGAATCCACTCGCTTGGCAGACCACTCATCTTGCAGGCCTGACTGCTTGATGCCACAGTATGAGCAAGGCCTGTGGGTGCCTCTCAACCTTTTCACACGAATCACCTGAGTACAAATGACAGCTCCGCCAATGCACTGCCCTTTTATACCTTGTATATGCGATGCTACTGCCATCTGTATATGTGCATATCGCTAGCCCATGACTTTCGTGACTTCAGCGTATATTACGGATGGAGAAGTATGGCTGCCACGTTACAATCAATTATTTGTGGCTTTTTATGCTTCTGGAGATAAGGCACAATTCACAATTAGAAAAAGAAAAAAACTCATCCTAGTCTTCCCGACGCACCTCAAAGAGGAACTCTAAAGAGTACAACGCTAAAAATACAAAATCAAATTCAAAAACTGTATACATTGTAAGAGGTCCGAGCAGATGTAATTTCGATGTACAATCATTCATTTCAATTTAAAGAATTTACTAATTTCTCCCATCGATGATCATCCCGATTGTTGCAAAAGAAAAATCAGTTGCTTCCTTTCATAAATGACAAATCTATCGGCCAGCATTGCACAGGGCTGTGCCAGAAAACATTATTTTAAGAGCAGATATATATGCGTTATCCGGCGACTTCATCGAGGTAACAATTTTTCTCTTTTTTATTCACAATGATCTTTCAGAGCCATGACGCAGCACTGCTGACGTCCAAAATTTACCAGGTTAAATTCACAGTCAATTACTGAAAAGTTATAAGTGAGCGACAATTTAGATGAGAGGTTAGTTATATTGTATTATTACCAGGTTACGGAAATTATTTGTTGGGACGTTACACTGAACGTGAACGACATGATTATAATTTTTACTGTTGAGAAGTTTAGGAATTTTTCTGTTTTGAGGTTACACTAAATTAGAATCATATTCGTATTATTTATTCTTATTCTGTGGGGAGGTTACACTATTGTGGGGAGGTTACAACATGTTGATCCACAAAATTTCGGGCGAACTGCTGGATGTTTGCAACTTCTTGCCACAATATTTCGGCGCAGAGTCTTGTGGCCATCTTCAGGTGATACTGGCGAACACTCCTTGAGCTCTGGTATTTACGGCCCCTCCGGCACATGCGTGGTGGATTCACTTGTTGCGCGTGCGCTACTTGAGCGCGTTAGATTCTGCTGCGTCGCGCGCCCTCCTTGGTGAAAACTCGCCGCATCGACGTCAATTCGATTGTCTTCCTGCGGTTCCATCACAGACCTACGCCGGCTAAGGAAGACACGAAGGTTTTCGACAATTGGATTCCATGCCGAATTCAGTTGGTAACCGCCGTCACGATTAATAAGAGACTCATTGTCAGACAGCCGTATTTCCACGGATTCATTAATAACACAATGCGATCCTGCACTGTATACGTCCTTTGCCCTATATAAGATCTGCCGCATTCACATGGAATCATCTGACCAGTTTCCCCCACCTGCTGTCGGGTGTGGTATGTTGTATTTGTGCGAACTTTTAGCGCAGTGTTTAAGTGAGTGTTCCGTGTTGCGCGTCGTTCCACAGTGTTGCGGACGGAAATCATGCTGTCGCTAGGTGTGCTTTTTATATCTCTTGCGAACAGAACCCAGACTGTCGCCGTGTTTTTTTAATTGTCTGTCTGTTGTTTTTCTGCTCCCTGTGTGTTTTATTAGCTTCATCGACCCTGTGTTTTATGTTTTATGCTCCAGAATTTTCTGCCATTTTTACCTTTAAGTCACCGATTTTATCGCCAACTGTTATTATTTTTTATTATCTTCATCTTTTTAAAACAACTTCTGTAGGCTGAAGAGCGGCGTAATAAGCTGCTGCCAGCCCGCCCCCTTTAGGGGGAATCGAAACCCAATAAAGGAAAAAAAACATGGAATCCTGTAAAAACCTGCCTAGCGCAGCTCTAGGTCGTCTTTGACACATCCCAATAGCGACGAAATTTCTGCAGGAGGGCGAAAGATTGGTTTCACTATATATTTTCTTAGTATTCTGCCTATTTGCGCTGAAATATAACCAATATATGGTAAATAGGCAGTCGTTTTAAAAGCCTCTTCTTTGTTCCGTCGTTTACAGGCCTGCAGCGCTCTCTCCCCTTGCTGGGACGAATACCCATTCTTCAGAAATACAGTCTGCAGGTGCTCCAGTTGCGTTTGCAAGCTGTCGGTGTCAGAGATAACGTGGGCTCGGTGAGTCAATGTCTTCAAAACACCCATTGTGTGTGCCGGATGATGGCAACTAGCGGCTTGCAAGTAAAGGTCTGTGTGAGTGGGTTTTCTATATACTAAATGACCAAGTGTGCCACCGTTCTTACGTCGCACCAATACGTCTAAAAACGGCCAGCAGCCTTCCTTCTCTAACACCATAGCAAATTTTATATTTTCGTGTATGGAGTTCAGATGTTGTAGGAACTCTCGCAGACGATCCAAACCATGAGGCAAACCTATAAAAGTAACATCAACGTATCGCCAAAATACAGTTGGTTTAAAAGTGGCTGAGGCGAGTGCTCGCTCCTCAAAATCTTCCATAAAAAGATTGGCCACCAGGGGAGATAAAGAACTCCCCATGGCGACACCGTCTGATTGCTCATAAAAAAGCAGCACTCCGTCTTCAGGCCACAAGTGGCCCACCGGGACCATCCGACCGCCGTGTCATCCTCGGTTGAGGATGCGGAGAGTAGGTGCATGTGGTCAGCACACCGCTCTCCCAGTCGTTACGATGGTTTTCTTTGACCGGAGCCGCTACTATTCGGTCGAGTAGCTCCTCAGTTGGCATCACGAGGCTGAGTGCATCCCGAAAAATGGCAACAGCGCATGGTGGCTGGATGGTCACCCATCCAACTGCCGGCCACGCCCGACAGCGCTTAACTTCGGTGATCTCACGGGAACCGGTGTATCCACTGCGGCAAGGCCGTTGCCGATTGCTCATAACGCTCATTGTTAAATAAATATGTAGAGTAGAGAGTGTGCTCAAAGAGCGCTGTAATGTCAGCTCCAAACCTATTGCCAATGAGATGTAGTGAGTCCACAAGAGGTACATTTGTAAAAAGTAAAACTAACTCAAAACTAACCAACAAGCCATGACTTTGCAGCTGCAATAACTTAAGTCTGCAGATAAAATCGCTAGAATTACTTATGTGATGTGGACACTTTCCTATCATTGGTCTCAGCAAAGACGCCAAATACTTTGCTAAGCCGTAAGTGGCTGCTCCAATAATACTAACAATTAGACGTAGTGACACGTTATCCTTGTGGATCTTCGGCAATCTATATAGCCAAGGTGGAACTGAACTATTTGGTTTTAGTTTCTTAACTTAGCTTAAATCTCACACGTATACATGTTATTTGTCCTGAAGAGTAAAAGAAGGCAGAGAGAAAAAGTGATATAGAATCAGCTTCGCTTGCAAAAAATCCTAGGTTCATATCGCAGCTCCCCCTAAAGGAAGTTTGGAATTTAGATACAGAACACTGGTACACAGAGTCTTGATGATTACACAGTGTCTATTGCAGGTCACGACTTCTCCTCCTATGCCGGCTATGGACTGCTGGTAACTTTTTTACCGTCGCCAGTAGTCGAAACACTGCATTAGTATGCATTACTATCTCTGCTTCGGATTCCTTACTTAATGTAGCCGCCAACCTACTTTCAGACTATCAGAACTTCATTTGGTGTCTCGGGCCACTGGCAAATTATAGCCGGACTGTACTCAGTTATCGTGCTATGATTCAGAACATCCATGTTGCTTCGAATGTACGGGAAGTGACGCTATCACTTCGCCACGCGATCCAGCAGGACCGCTATCCGGAAATTGCAGCCAGATGAAGTCTTGCTGCTGCGCCGCGCGGCTTGAATAATGGACAACCCGTCCGATAACCAGACTGCGCCGGTGCAGAGGTATTGATCAGGTTTACAGGGCGCCGTATTTGGGAAAGTAATAGCTTCATTTCCCTCCCTCTCCACCATCACCCAACTCATCTGCTACGTGGAGGCTCTTTATGAGCTCGTGTCCATACTTTCTGGCGGTGCTACAACAGATTCAATAACTGCCTTTCAGAATTTTCCTACGACTGACCGGAAATTATGTGGACACATTTTCATAAAGACAAACTGATTTATAATAAATAAATCGTTCCCCTGTCTTATTTCTAGTTTTTTGGCTTAGGATAAATGAATATCAGATCTTAAACAGATGACATGAATATTATATCCTTGCGTCAGGTAACTTTTTTTTTAATGTGAATTACTTTACATATCAAGACTGGTGCAGACACGTACGCAGAAGTATGGAGGATTTTTGAATCATATCTCTTTCTCACCTCGACCTTCTTATCGAAAGAAAAAGAAACTTTAAACATGAGACATTAAGAGCACACATGCTGAAAACTCAAAATTTGATTAACACCCAGATAAAGTTCTACGGAATTATAAATGGCACAAAATAGTCAATAATTAAGCAGCTCAAAGCTAAATTGTAATTTATACATCCAAAACGAATTGCAAGAATAAAAGTACACCTGAATAACCATATAACCAATCAAAACTCATTGCTAAAAAGGGTGCTGGTATAGCGAAATGAAAACACCCGCACACTCACTTCACAATTATAGAATCTTTGCCTCTCCTTACCACTACAACTATAATTATGCCAAAACCATACACTATGACTTTTCATCCTACATCATATGACTTCCGGAATACAATCTGCATTTCAAACTGAAATATCTGATGTGCTGAAGCCAGTAACAGTAAAAAATTTACGAATGTTGTTACTCGCAATTTTACACTCCTGGAAATGGAAAAAAGAACACATTGACACCGGTGTGTCAGACCCACCATACTTGCTCCGGACACTGCGAGAGGGCTGTGCAAGCAATGATCACACCCATGGCACAGCGGACACACCAGGAACCGCGGTGTTGGCCGTCGAATGGCGCTAGCTGCGCAGCATTTGTGCACCGCCGCCGTCAGTGTCAGCCAGTTTGCCGTGGCATACGGAGCTCCATCGCAGTCTTTAACACTGGTAGCATGCCGCGACAGCGTGGACGTGAACCGTATGTGCAGTTGACGGACTTTGAGCGAGGGCGTATAGTGGGCATGCGGGAGGCCGGGTGGACGTACCGCCGAATTGCTCAACACGTGGGGCGTGAGGTCTCCACAGTACATCGATGTTGTCGCCAGTGGTCGGCGGAAGGTGCACGTGCCCGTCGACCTGGGACCGGACCGCAGCGACGCACGGATGCACGCCAAGACCGTAGGATCCTACGCAGTGCCGTAGGGGACCGCACCGCCACTTCCCAGCAAATTAGGGACACTGTTGCTCCTGGGGTATCGGCGAGGACCATTCGCAACCGTCTCCATGAAGCTGGGCTACGGTCCCGCACATCGTTAGGCCGTCTTCCGCTCACGCCCCAACATCGTGCAGCCCGCCTCCAGTGGTGTCGCGACATGCGTGAATGGAGGGACGAATGGAGACGTGTCGTCTTCAGCGATGAGAGTCGCTTCTGCCTTGGTGCCAATGATGGTCGTATGCGTGTTTGGCGCCGTGCAGGTGAGCGCCACAATCAGGACTGCATACGACCGAGGCACACAGGGCCAACACCCGGCATCATGGTGTGGGGAGCGATCTCCTACACTGACCGTACACCACTGGTGATCGTCGAGGGGACACTGAATAGTGCACGGTACATCCAAACCGTCATCGAACCCATCGTTCTACCATTCCTAGACCGGCAAGGGAACTTGCTGTTCCAACAGGACAATGCACGTCCGCATGTATCCCGTGCCACCCAACGTGCTCTAGAAGGTGTAAGTCAACTACCCTGGCCAGCAAGATCTCCGGATCTGTCCCCCATTGAGCATGTTTGGGACTGGATGAAGCGTCGTCTCACGCGGTCTGCACGTCCAGCACGAACGCTGGTCCAACTGAGGCGCCAGGTGGAAATGGCATGGCAAGCCGTTCCACAGGACGACATCCAGCATCTCTACGATCGTCTCCATGAGAGAATAGCAGCCTGCATTGCTGCGAAAGGTGGATATACACTGTACTAGTGCCGACATTGTGCATGCTCTGTTGCCTGTGTCTATGTGCCTGTGGTTCTGTCAGTGTGATCATGTGATTTATCTGACCCCAGGAATGTGTCAATAAAGTTTCCCCTTCCTGGGACAATGAATTCACGCTGTTCTTATTTCAATTTCCGGGAGTGTATATTACAGTACGTCAGAGAAAGAGATACAAATATAGTGCTACTATCACAGTCTCCTTGGGTTTGCTGCTGGATCCTAAAATCAGCATGATTCGACAGTTCGGCGATCCATCTGTCCGACAACTTAACGGGAACGCTGCCACTACAAAGACCCGTTGAAAACTGGCACCAAGGTTACAAATCGTCGTCCTACATAGACGTCTGCATCGTACACGGCGTTAAGTGCCTCCTATCACAGATGTTGCCTCCAAGACTGGGCTCGTGGAGTCGCCCTTAATAGAATTCGGCGCGAACAATATGTCGTATTCGTTTTGCCCGTGGGCAGGTGGATATTTTTTCCAGTGACTTATTTTACTTGGATTTCAGTGTCCAACAGATGTGGGGGGCACTACCGGACTGGACACAGAAGAGCACCATTACCAGACAGTTATCCAAATTTGAACGGCTTCTTCCTCGTCCTACTACGTCAGAAGGGGATAAACGTCGACGCACTATGGTTGTTCTTGCTAGTGTAAGTGGGCTGCTTCTGTGTTTGTAGCGTTTCGCATTGGATCTCTGACTGTGCTTTCTTTGTAAGAGACTCTTTGGCTGGTCGGACTCGTTGTTGGAAGTTAATCGCCAGCAGTGTTTGGCAGTTGGAAGTTCGGCGCCAGCAGTGGTAGAATTACTGTTGGGCAGTTGAAGGTGAACAGTCAGCAGTGATGGATGTTAAGTGTGAGAAGTTAGCATTGATGGAGGGTAGAGATCTGAAGTGTTAGCGTAAACTAACGATCTGTACATGTTCCACTTGGAGACTGAATATTATTCATGATTATATACCTTTGCACTAGATGTCAATAACGATTTATGTTTGTGTCTGAACTGGACATTATTAAGGTAAAAAAAATACATTATTTGGTTTGCAACAAAATCTTTCCTTTGCTAACCACATGCCTATTACTAGTTAGTGGCTTTAGTAGTTAGAATCTTTTATTTAGCTGGCAGTATTGACACTCGCTGCATTACAGTAGTTCATGTAATGAAGAATTTTGTGAGGTAAGTGCTTAATGAAATGTATAGCTTATTGTTAAGATTTCTTGTTAGTCTGAGCCATGCTTTTGAATTAATTTTGAAGTCAGGTGATCCTTTTTCTGAGCAGTCAGATTGCGTTGTGCTAGAATATTGTAGGTCAGTGTTGACATGATAAGAATAAGTAAGGAGAAAGTAGTTTAACTTGCATTCAATTTCACTCAGCAGTTTAAGTAAAATATTTAATAAAGAAGTTTCATCTATCGCCCTTAGTCAAGGATACCTAACTGGAATCTTCTGATGTTTCTGGTACTTTGAATAATTAGTGCATGATTAGAAATTAATTATTGTTACTGCTAGCGCGTAATTGTATAGAGGATATCCTTTGTAGTTGTAGTTTTTCATTGTTGTACAATATTGTAATGAGCAAAGCAGTTGTGGCATGCATGTGGAGTTGCACCAAGTGTTTCGCAGTCGCGTTTGCAATTAATTAGATATTATTTTCAATGCTATTTTTAATGTGTTTTCTTATTTTTGCTCTTCAGATTGTGCTTTTCTGTGTCATCATGTGAAATTCTCTGATAATCGTGGTGTGTGAAAAGCACAACACTAAGCCACAAAGTAAATTGAGAAAAGATAGTGATGATGAGCGCAGCGTGTCAGCACTACCTTGTAATGAAGTGACAAATGTCCAAAATAATTTGATAATTGTGCATAGGGAAATGGACCACACAATGAATAATGATGTAGACAGTAAAACAATTAGTGAACAGGGAAATACTGTTGATCGATCGTTCGGCAATAGCTCGCCTGAGGAATGCGAAATGACAGAACATAATCTTGCAAATACCGTAGATTCAGGTTTTGTGTCCTTACCCTTTTCTCAATTAAGTCAAGACTCACTCTCTTCTTTTCAAAATGCGAATGTTGCCGCTGCAAATCCACTGCCGAAAACCACAAAGGAACATGTTCCAGAC
This sequence comes from Schistocerca cancellata, assembly GCF_023864275.1. Lineage (NCBI taxonomy): Eukaryota > Metazoa > Arthropoda > Insecta > Orthoptera > Acrididae > Schistocerca > Schistocerca cancellata. The sequence goes on along the minus strand of NC_064631.1, from coordinate 615,609,933 downwards.
GCTAATATATTGTTATTACAACTAACGCAACAATTGGGACAACAGCTACAAAAGTTAGACACAATGGAACAAAATCTTCAAAAGTTATACACAACGCTTGAACAAACACGTGAAGGTTTAACTGCTGAGTTACTTAAAATCGAATCTAACCGTCAAAAAGTTTGTAAAGACGTGAAAACGCAAATTTGTGAGCATTTTCAGACTATTTTCCGCGACATGCTAAAACTGACTCAGTTGCGTGTACCGATACGGTTATGCAACTTGTTGAAATTCAGGAAAACTTAAAGGACACAGTAGATACGCTTTTGACACAAATTGACAGTTTAAAACTTGGTTCAGAAAAACATACTGAGGCAATCAGTTAATTATCAGAAAAAGTAGTCGAACTTTCGGACCAACTAACTAATTTATCTACGAAGGTAGTGATGATCTGAATGATACAAGACCGGTAGCCTTTACTGACACAGAAGAATACGAACAAATTAGAAAATTCAAACAAAATCAGAATCAAATCAATACACAGTACAAAACAGAAATGCCGGAAGTACAAGATCAGTTGGTTCACGTATTACAAGAATTACATTTTTCAGAGGACACTCGCGAACTGACATGGGAAGAGGGATTCAGAAATAAGGAAAATTCACAAAGTAACAACACAGAGTATTTCGGAGTTTTTGAAAGGAGTTGGCAATGTGCACCGAATCTTGAGCGGAACCGCCGACACGACATAACAATGACCGATTTGCAACTCGCCGATACGATGATTTTGACTATAAGCTCTTCATCACAACGCGTAAATTTAAAACATTCAAAAATTCCGGTATTGATATACATCCACAAGCTTGGCTTCATCAGTTTGCTCATTGTTTTCCTCCTAATTGGTCATTAGAGCACGGATTAGAAATTATGTGTAGCTATCTAGAAAATGAACCAGCAGTAAGAATGCAATTGGTTATTCGCGACTGTCACAGTGAAGGAGATTTCTGTCATGCCTTCCTTTCTGCATATTGGTCACATGCTATTCAAGATCGAGTTAAACACAGCATCATAGTGATGAAACATTTCGAACAATCTGAATTTTCTAGCCTTGTAAAATATTTCGGAGATATGTTTCACAAAAATCAGTATTTGTCAAACCCATACAGCCCATCAGAACTCATCCGTATTTGCTTAATTAAATTGCCTGAACATTTGAGACATGTTATTTTGGTAGGACGTTGCAAAGATGACATTGAAGCTTTTCAGGGACTTTTACAAGAATTGGAAATCGACACAGACTGTCGCGGGATGTAAAAACAGGAAAACAACAATTACAGGTCACATCCGTCACAATTCCGTGATGACAGAGATAATAACCAGACACGACAACACTACTTTTACAACGCAAATCGTGACCAAAATAGACACCACCCGTACGATAACCGTTCGCAGAATAACAATAGTTACAGGGAAAGATCACCTCTCCATGGTAATGATTATGACAGAGACAGTCGTAGAAACAGACAATATGGGAAGCAGAATAGATATTATCAAGGGAAACAGAATAACTTCAGACGCACTGGTCCACCTCGGAGTTAACGATTCTGGAAGAAATTCTCCACCACTTAACCGACAAGGAAGAAACTACAGAAACTACCGACATGACGACAGACGATATAATCATGACGACAGACCTGAATTTAATCAGAACTGGCGGGATTCAAACAGGGCAGAGCCCTCTCGACAAGTTGAAATTGTAGAAGCTAGATCTCCAAATTCTAGTAACGATGCACGAGAACAAAGAGATAATAGACCATGACTTGCAACCACTGGCAACCACAAAATGTACTTATGAAGCTGACAACATAGCTGCTATGATTTTTCATTAGGTAAAAATGGAAGACATTAGAGAAATCTTACTCCAGGAACATGACGTAAAATAGAATAACATTGCATGTCCTGTAATTCACATCACAGCAAAGGACATAAAATTTACGGCGGTACTTGACTCTCGCAGTCCTATTTCAGTAATTAGTGAAACAGCCTTTAGTAAATATAACAAATTCAACAATTGCCCACACTTCCTTTATGTATGATTAAATTACAAGGTGCAATTTTTAGAAAAAGTGTAGATGTACACCAACAAACCGACTTAGAATTCTTTTGTCAAAGCCACAGATTTACTATGAATTTTCTTATTGTTCCATTATTGTCGACGGAAATTATATTGGGTGTAGAATTTTTGAATGAATATAAACCAGTTTTAAGTTTTCACGATGCTGAAATAAGTTTAGAGAAAGAAGGTAAGTCAATAGCTTTGAAATTTGATGATTGGCTTTCAAACCATGATCAGGAAATCAGTCGGCTTTACCTCTTGTTACACCACAGTTCGGAACTTTCTTCGGAACTTGACACTAATAATCACTTTGCAAGTATTGACAGGGATGATATTGATGACGTATTACATACTAACAATTTAATCCAGAATAAAATTCAAACAATTGAGAACTGTAATAACAATGATAGGCAGGACCTTTTTGCCATTTTACAGGCACACTCCACAGTTTTTACTCACAAAACAGGAACAATTAAAGGATTTCAATACCAATTTTATGTTCATGAACATACTAAAGTTTGTGTCAGACCTTACGTAATTCCGGCACATTATAGGGACCGTGTTAGAATGGAAATACAATATATGCTTGACGAGGGCATTATTAAGCATGCAGTAAGCTCATACAATAATCCATCACATATTGTTGACAAAAAAAAACTGATCGATCAGGCTTGTCATAGATTTGAGACAAATAAATACCATCATCATTCCTGAAACCAGGGTGTATACGACCCGGCTCAACCGGAAGATTCGGGAAAAGCCGGGAATTTTTTCACCTGGGAGAAAACCCGGAAAAACCCGGGAATTTTTTTTAGAATTCCGAGAATTTTTCATTGTTTTAGTTTTCAGTTAAATTTTCGTAATTTTGACTGGTAAGAACCGATATTCTAACAGAGGATATTATTGTGTCCCGCTACTGCAGAATAATACAGCAGTAATAAAAGATGAACGGGAAAAGAAAACGAAAATAAAACTTAAATTGCAAAGGAAATGCGCCATATACAACAACAAAACACAGTACTCATATAAGCGTCTGCCAGCAGCAAAATGTGTCAAAGGCTTTAGGAAGACTATGCAATGCTTCATAACAACAAATTGCCTCCGATGAACGTACGTCACAACTGTTTACATTAGATTCGTTATAGCAGTTACGAGCAGGCTCATGCGCATGCGCAGTTGAATCGCGTATCTTCTCCCGTTCTGGCTGCAGAAATGTGGCTGTTGGCTGTGTAAGCAATTGCAGTAACCACCCAGATGCTACGGGGAAAAATTTAACTGGCGCGCCCAAGCTGCCAGACACACACATGTGCACGATCACGCATGCGCAGGATCTAGAAGGTTGGGAAGGGGGGGGGGGGAAACCTAGGTATCTAGCGCCTAGCATCCAGCGCACGCTGGTATATCGATTATTCATATGATTTTGAACGCATCCATGTTGGTTTTTTAACGTTTTTGAACACCTTCTAAGTTGATTTCTGAATGGATCGTAAGTTGATTTTTGAATGCGTGCATAGTATACGTGATGTCTGTCAGGGGAATTCTCGTCGTATCTGGAAATAAACTTTCCTGCAGACAAAAGTGGACGGGGCTATGCGAGCTGGGTGGAATAAAGCCGAGCGGATGAATGCCAATCGCTGTCTGATTACGTGGCTGATTGGGTTTGCGAATGATCAGCGTTGCTATATTTATTAGCGAAATCCATAGATTCAGACAACCATAGTGGAAATAAACGACTAACAGGAATAACAGATAAGAAAGATTACGTATTATCTTCTGGGAGATCCAAAAAAATGAAATTTTGACATAAAATTTTTGGCCAGAACGGTACACTAGTAAGGGCTAGTTGTTCAGTTCCAGGCTAGCAGCCGCTTAAGTTCTGTTCTGGAAGCAGCGCGGAAAACGTGTTCTATGAACATTTAACATCGCCTGACCGGAAAATAATCGCGGGATAACGAAACCGATGATTCTGACAGGTTTAGTGAAGTTAACCGGCGAATAAGTTTTGACAATGGCAGGAATAGTTACAGAATTAGTGATAAGATTGTTCGTTAGAAGGAGGAAGGATAAGAAACGGGGACATCACACAAATTATGGAAGAATATCACGATTCCAAATTTTAATAAAAATTTCGTACTACTACTTTTCGATCTCATCCTTGAGAAATTGGAGCGTATGAATGAAATGTGAAACTATTTCCTTAACATAAAGCTTTTTGCTTATAGTAGGCCTAACAGGCATTTGATATTGGTACTTCGTGAATTATATTGTCGTGTTATAAAAATGACCATTTGCGTCACAACAGTCTCATTTGTTAGGTGTGTGTTAAAATTGCTGCAATATTACAAAGGCCTATTTTGTTTTTTTCGAGCAGACAGTGACAAAATATACGTAATCAGATCGAGAAACCACACCAGTCTTGGGTGCTATTTGTATTGTAACCTCCCCCTCACTTACCGACCTTAATGACAGTGAAAGATGAAACCGCGTGTACCTAATGGGAGTTTTGGAAAAGCAATCGTCACCGAAGTTAAGCTGTCGGTAAAGAGGGAGGAAAGGGTTACATCTAAATGAAAGGAAATGTGCTAATGAAACTGGTGGAAATTAATTTTGAAAAGGGGTAAAGTTAATAAAGAAAGTAAATGTGCAGCCATTACGTTAACAATTAACTAGCGGTAATTAGGTATTTGAGATTTGGGGGAAATCACGGTCGCCAGTCCTAAGGACAATTACTATAGTAACTGAAAAAGAAAGGTTATTACACATATAATTAGCACTAGAAGCGTGGCAACTGAAGGTTGACACGTGTAGTGTGAAAATTGAAAGTTTGTCAGAAGTAATAAATTTCGCTACACCCTGACTTAATTTAGCAAAAGAATTAATAAAACTGAAAAATCGAAAGTTAATTTAGTGACTGAAGTTAATAGTGAGCTTTCTTTCTGAAGCACATCGAAATTAAGTAAAATACGGTTAGTCTTGGACTACCTCAACAATCATTTCTAAAGCTACTTGAATCTACGCAATTTAGAAAGAAGAGATTTAACTTTGAACTTGAATTAAATGATTCTGAACAATTAGCAATAGTAAAATTTAGTACGTACCAAGCTGAGCTGCAGTCACAGGTACGCTAAAATATGCTAACAAAACTCGCACTCTTAATTTGTGCTTATGTAATCTGAATATTGTAGCCAGCTATGAATACTTTGAAATTAAAGCAGTGAAATCGAATGGTATAATTTTAATGCTGGCGTTTAAATTTCAACGACACTCGGATTCATTTCGGAAAAGGAAGGGACCCTGCTTGGTAATGCAATTGGGACAATGAGCAACAAAGGTTCATGCTAAGTTGCTGTTATTATAGTTACGAAAATGGTACAGTTTGAAAAGCTGAGGTCTGCCATACAGTTCTAAAACTTTACTTGCTTCCAGTCTTCCTTGATGGTTGATTGAAGGTTTGAAGCCGTCGATCGAGGAGGTGGCGACAGTCACTCATTGTCGGCCGTCGCTGTTGCAGAAGCTGGATGTTGGCGCGCCTTCTTCTCGACACGGTCACCAGACGAAACGGGCTCTTGATGTGCGCTAGTTAATGTTTCCCATCCGCGACACCATGTCAGAAACTATCATCGCAAGTCGAGCGCAATTACATGCTGCCAAGCTCCGAAAGCGCGGCAACTCGCGGGAGCGTCACACAACACACCTGCTCCACTCGCTACTCCCGCCAGACTCCTTCTGCTCAGCCCGCGCTCCACGCGGCAGAGTTAACACCACCAAAGATCCTACACACTTTGATTCTTCACACGACCTATCGATGTAATCGTTCGACAGCAGTTTTCCCTAGGCAAGACCCAGCGTAAAAGTACAAATAATATTTACGAAACAAACCAACATAAATGCATAAATATATATATATACAAACAGGAAAACAATTACAATATATAAAGAGACAGAAATGTCATATCTTGAGGTAACAAAACAAGGAAAAAATTACAGTACAATAGATGGAAATAGGAGGATATGCATTTCCGGTGTTACACGTGCCCCCCATTGTCTGAGGATGTTCGTGTAACGTAAACAGACTCAGAAAATGTCCCAAAAAAGAAACAGCGGAAATGCATATGCTCAAAACATCAAAAAAAATTTAGCATTCGTCTAATTAACCATAAACCAATTTTTAGACAATAATAATTGAGTGGAGACACTCTTAATCTTATTCCACTCTGTCATCTTGCACAAAATAAAACAGGTTGACAACATATCAAAATTCATAGAAAACATAGAAAATGGTTTAGCTATTCCAAAATCATTAAAATTCGTAACACTATAAGAAATGGAATACTATTTGCAAAATTGATCAGAGTACATGGTCATAAAAAACAGGTATATCAAAATACGCAAACTAATAATTAATTACATAGAATACACATTTTTATGTAACCTTTCCATAATTAATTTTCTCGTCATGTCCAATTAACGCTAAACAAGAAAATAATATACAGCAGATCGAAAAAAACATAAATATTGACAGTAGAATTCTTTCAGCTGTCCAGGAAGAAAAACAGTTCCGCCTTCCGTACCCGCAAGTACAAAGAATGCCGACAGCGGCACAAGAGCCGTCAGCGGCACAAGAGCCGACAGCGGCTTCGCCTCGCAAGTATTGTTGCGCCCGCCTGTGCGGCACGCTTGATCTCACTCGCCCTTGTAACGGCGTTTCCAGAACGTCCGTTTCACTAGATTCTTTAGGAAAAACTCACTCCCGAGTAATCTCAAGGAGTCCCTTAATACTATCACAGTGGATAACTCAACACTGTCCATCATCACACGCATGTACTAGCCTGAAACTTAAAACAGCGTCTAAGTACATCGGCAATGACTAATAAAAACACACATTCATGAAATATTACAGAAAGTTACAAAATCATATTTACATTGCTTAATCTACTGTGACTCAGCTGAAAACTTAAACTAGCACCTTGGATTTTTCAGATGATTACTAATCAGTTACTCTTAAATCATTTAGTCAAAATTAATTACTTATTAATTACAACTTCTTTAATGACCTCTAGGTCAGGCAAAAGCATCGTAACATGGCACATCCTTAAATCTTACACTCTATATTTACATACTGTACAAATTACCCATTGTGTGGTATTAATCGATCCTAGGTTGGTACAACTTCAAGTCTACAATATTCCGTATACCTAATCGTTTTCCAGAGCTTGGATACTCTAAGCAATAAGCATTTGTGTGAGGTATACCAATGACTTTATATGGTCCATTATAAACAAACTTAAATTTAGAGATTTCATTGTCTATCTCGCTCGATTTCTCATGAGCTTTTACAAGTACTAAGTCTCCGATAGCAAACTTAGCAAAACGCGTTTTAGCGTCATGACGACGTATGCGAGCATCGGCTTTTAGCTTCATTACTTCTCGCAAACGATCTTTTTTCACACCAATACTAATGTCAATCCGTGGAGGGAATTTGATTATCTCTTCCACTAAACTTTTACTTCTGTCATCCAACAGGATTTCCTCTGGAGAAAATCCCGTCGATTCATGTCTCAAGGTGTTCATAATTCTCTCAAATACTGCTACATATTTGCCCCATGCCCTATGATTGTGATGGCAATAGGTACGGCAAAGTCGGCCTAGCTCGCGCATATACCTCTCAGCGGGATTCCCAGCCGGACAGTAAGCTGAAATATGGATCACCTCGACCCCATTACTTTCCATGCCTTCATTTCACAACTTAGAAGTAAATTGTGCCCCATTATCTGATAGAATCGCCTTGGGCTTGCCAATATGAACAAAATAATCGTTCACAAGCTTGCTATAGACCGCTTTGGCTGTAGCTTTCCTAATCGGGTATAGCTTGATGAACTTGGAAAAAGCTTCTAGCACTACTAAAATGTAGGCAAAGTTTCCTGATGACTTGGGCAAAGGTCCGTACAAGTCCACGCACAGTAACTCAAAGGTGTCGTTAGGCCTTATACTTTGCATAGGACCACGACTCGTACAGTTGGTAACCTTCACCTTCTGACATAAATCGCAAGTTTTCACTCTGTCAGTAACGCGTTTTAACACGTTGTTAAAATGCACTACTTCACTCAGCTTTTCCGTACATTTCTTTGGTCCACAGTGACCATACGCCAAATGGTAGTAGTCTATTATTTCCGTGACGTATTTGGTGGGCCAGCATACCCGCCAAATATTACTATCTTCACCCTTACATATGTACAAGATATGATCGTATATCTTGTAATACTTTCTTAATTTCTCTCCTTCTGGACTCCTTTCGTCATATCGGGTTTTCACCATATTTAAACAACCGTCCTCGTTCTGATGACGACGTAGATTCTTACAGATGTTCACTACTAATTTACGTCCCTCAACTTCTTTAAAATAGTATAATTTGACCACTCCATCTGACTCATCTTTCAATACATCTTGATTAGACTCGGGCAACCGCGACAGCGCATCCGCTACGCAATTGTCGATCCCTTTTACGTAACAGAGGTCATAGTTAAATTGCTGTAAATACAGCGACCACCTAGTCAGTCTTTCGTGAAGTAGTTTACAATCCTTCAGATAAGTGAGCGCCTTATGGTCCGTATGAATAATCACCTTACGGTCCCATAGGTAACCCTTGAACTTCTTGAATCCCCACACGATAGCGAGACACTCTTTCTCAGAAATCGTGTAGTTTCGCTCACTTTTTGATAAAGTTCGACTCGCGAACGCTATCGTCCGGTGTTCCTTATCCTCTCCTTCACCAACTTCTTGGAACAGTTCTACCCCCACCCCGTAATTGGACGAATCCGTTCCCAGAAGGAAGGGTAGCGATAAATCAGGATGAAATAGTATGTTAGATCTTAACAACTCGTCTTTTAATCTCTCGAAAGCGGCCTGACACCCGTCAGTCCACACAAACGGAACGTTTTTGCGTAAGAGGTTATTCAAATTTTCATCATTAAACACTTGTCCTTTTACAAATTTGCGGTAAAATCCTGTTAACCCTAGAAAACTTTTTAACTGTTTCCTAGACTTGGGTGGAGGACAATTCCTTATTGCCTCTAGTTTCTCTGGGTCCTTCGTAATACCAGCAGTGGTAATTACATGCCCTAAAAATTTCAGTTCCTGCTTCACAAATTCGCATTTCTTTAGCTTTAGAGTCATCCCGCCACGGCGCAATGCTCTAAAAACTTCATCTAACAGGTCACAATGGTCATGCCAAGTGGCATTGGCCAACAATAGGTCGTCAACATATACAGTTAATCTTGAGCTCAAAGCCGGTCCTAGCACCTTATCTAGGGCCCTGATGAATACGGACACAGATATATTAAGTCCAAACGGCAGTACTCTATACTGATAACACCTGCCCGCAAACAAGAAGGCGGTGTATGGCCTAGATTCTTCTTCGAGTTCTATTTGCCAGTAACTAGCCGTCAGATCGAGGCTAGTCATGAACTTAACGTCATGAAAACGTTGCAAAACCTCCTCCATACTCTCTGGTCTGTCTGTTTCACGTTGAACGACCCTATTCAACGTGCGTGCGTCAATCACAATACGCACACTACCATCCCGTTTTGCTACAATGACCAAACCGTTATTGTATGGCCTCGTACTTCTTTCAATCACTCCCCATTCGATCATCTTATCTATCTCTCGTTGCACTGCTTCCTTTTTGGACAGCGGTATAGCATACGGTCTCACGAAGAATGGTTCGTGCGGAATTACATGCAACTTGCATTTATATCCTTCCACAAGTCCCGGTTTGTCTGAAAACACACTCTTATTCCTCATTATTACTTCATACAGGCCTCGTCTTTGTTCGTGTGTTACGTTTGACACACCGTCTATAATACTTTCCAATTCACTTTCTACACTATTGTCAATTCCGAGATTCCTCACATTACAGTAGTTCAAATTCATACCTACGTCAATAGCATCCGGCCAGTTAACAATGTGTATAGGCTGGTATTGCCTATGCACACCGTCTCCTGCCTCGTCAAAACTAACTACTATTGTTTTATTTTGTGACGTACATGTCACAGTTTTACTTTCGCAATTAATCACTGCACGGTACTTTAATAGCCAATCTAACCCGATAATTACTTCCGTAGTCAAGTCTGGCACGACGACAAACTCTTGTTCAAATCGTGCCCCACATATTTCGAAGTTGACAAAAATCTGTTTTGTGACCGGTTTACTGGCCTTCCCAGTAGCACCGATAATTTTCACTCCTGCTACTGGCATAACTACGATGCCAGGTCTGTCTTTCAGTAACTCAAATATTTTCCCAGATACAGCACTCAATTCTGCACCGGTGTCAATCAACACGTTTAGTTGTAGGTCATGCATATTAACAGACACTACTATCTGTCTACACTTGTCCTCGGCTGTCTCTTTATTTTCCCACAGTAAATCCTCGTCTATATCCAGGTCATTCCAGAAAAAACCATCCGGCTTTGACCCTAAATCCGGCTTATCTGGCGGCTTTTTCAGCCTCTGTTCACATACAGTTTTAATTTCAACACGTTTGTCCTGAGGCTTAGCCTGTAGCTTCGCCTCCAATACCGAAACCTTTTCCTGTAACTCGTCAACTAGTGAGTGTTGCTTTGCTATCAATTCATTAATCGTCACCTTCGTTGATTCCACTTTGGTCAGATTAATCTCATCCGCCAATCTACCTGGAGGAATGTGTCCAGTAGTTTCTGCAATTACTTCCGCTAGATCTGCGCAACCCACACTGCTATCGTCTGACCGTATAATGTCAGCTCTAACCTCATACACGTTGTAATCTATGTGCTTTTCTACCAATCGTGTCCGGCTATCACTAAAATTTTCGCAATCTTTCTCCTTAATACTCTCGCAATGTTTAAACTGGAGGTTTGCGTCGGATGGGTCGGTTACTTCTACCACTGAAACTTTCGGTAAGGTCTGCCGGTTAGGGCCAGAACTTTCCGTTACTACTTCAACATCTAACTCCTGCGGGACGAAACACGACGAATCTTGCTCGTGCTCCCCCTTAACATCAACTATTTCTAGTAAAGTCTGCCGATTAGGGCCAGAACTTTCTATCATTTCACAAACACTATCTTCCTGCGGGACGAGACGCGGCAAATCCTGCACGCGCTCCCCATCAACACTTCTCCCATACAGACCCCTATAATCTCTTAGTTCGTCGTATAAGCGACCGAACTGCCTTAACCAGACCTCATCCCTCTCTGCATCCCCTCGCTCAATGACGGACGTGTTATCCGACATCTGATCTTCTCTCAACAATTGCGAATCATTCTTAAACTCAGTCTCCAGTTCCGCTGTGGGTATTACAGCTGCCACTTTATGATCGATTTCCGGAACACTACTTAAATTGTTCTCACTGACAGCGAATGTATTTTCTACTGCCGTGTATACAGCTGATCTACTACTTGTGGGCGCACTCTTTTCTCTTAACACTGGCACACTCTCCCGCCGTTGATTATTCCATACGGAATTTTCATAACGGCGACACCTGGGTTTTCTCTTGTTATTGGGCCGCCAAAATTTCTCCACGCCCGCTCGGCCCCTCACAGGCGCGGCTAATGGTTTCCCTGTCTCGTCCCAGCAGATACGCTCCCCGGATGCTGCTGAGGCGGCTGATCACACCCTCTGGCGTTATTACTATTCTGTGAAGCCCGTATCACGTTAGTATGATACTGGTTTCTGTCATTCCTGTTATTATTTGCATTGTACCGATTGTTATTACGGTCCGAACCATTATTGTTATTGCTGCGGTATGCATTATTCCCATGGTTATCATTGTTGTGGTTGCTGTGGTACTCGTTGTTGTTACCACGGCCTCTACCACTGTCGCGATTATTGCGCCAATTGTCCTCGTCCTCAACTCTGTCCAGGAAATCATTGATTGTCCTGTGATTGCTTCCTACGTAGCGTTTTGTATCATCTGGAAGCTTCTTGTAGAGTTCCCAGACTATTTCGGATTCCGTGCGGCGATCACGCAAATATTCCAACTTGCGGATCCAGCCCTCACAAAACTCCCTCATCGAACCGCGCGAGTTCGCATCGAAAGGCCTCGATACGACAAATTCGCGCCAGACACTTTGCTGTTTTTGCTCTGACCAGTATTCAGCCAGAAACAAATTTTTAAACTCGTCAAAAGTCAGGTTCGTAATGTTGAGGTTTAAGCCCCAACGCTTGGCATCACCAGCCAGCACATCAATAACCGCATTAATTTTTCTCTCATTAGTCCATGATCTGGGTAAAACTCTTTCACAATTTTTAATGAAATCCGTCGCGTGTATACCGCCTTTTTTCAAGGGGTCGAACCGCTCCTCTTTCGTCAACAATTCCGAACTATGTGCACAGATTGGCACATAGCTCTGTTTTTCGTCAAGTTTCTTTTCTAATTCCGACACTCTCGTAATTACTTGGCAAGTGGTTGTCGCAAGCGTTTCCACTTCCCTCTTTTTCTCTTCGCAGGTATTAGCCTGCTCCCTCATTTTAGTGTCTACTTCGGACACTAAAGCCTTTAAAGTTTCCACCTTCTGTTGATCCTCTTTTTTCACTAATTGAATTTGTTCCGTCACCTTATTCTCGATGATCGGAGCAACTGCTTCTCCTACACTTTTCTCGATTCTGCTAATTTCGGAATCAAAACGAGTATTTATGCTCGCAATTTCCGCCTGAACGCCTATCATTTCCTGTTTAAGATTACCGATTTCGGTATTAATTACAACAATATCTTCTTTGATTTTATCAACTTTTGTATTAACAACTCCAACATTGTTGTTAACAACGTTAATAGCTTTGTTCTGATTGTCTAGCTTGGCCGATTGACTCTTGATTTCGTTAATCAAAACATTCAATAAATCAGTTAAATTCCCGGAAACTACCGGTTCCACTTCCGTAGCGGCTTCCTCTTTAATTGTCCCCCCGTATTCGTCATAAAGGGATTCAGGTTTGATTTTCACTTCCGATTCCGAAACATTTTCTAAAGTTTGGAATTCCATTTCTGCTCTTTGTTGCGTTTCGGCGGTCGCGTCTTTCATGCTAGCCGCCTGCCCCTGAACAATGGGTACCGCGGTGCGCGTTTCCCACTGTTCGACCGATTGTTCCGTATCCAAGTCTACCAAATTTTGGCAATTGTTGCCTTCACTCATTTTAATAATTTTCAATATAAATGCCAAATCTCAAATATAATTAGGATTACTCCCACTACTTATTCTCGCTGACGTAACGGCCTGTATGTAACCAATACTTTGTTACGAGATTTGCACAATGCAAAATTCGTGTCCAGAACAACCTCAAATCTGAAGATTGTCCTGTCACCAGGTCGCCACGTGTAACCTCCCCCTCACTTACCGACCTTAATGACAGTGAAAGATGAAACCGCGTGTACCTAATGGGAGTTTTGGAAAAGCAATCGTCACCGAAGTTAAGCTGTCGGTAAAGAGGGAGGAAAGGGTTACATCTAAATGAAAGGAAATGTGCTAATGAAACTGGTGGAAATTAATTTTGAAAAGGGGTAAAGTTAATAAAGAAAGTAAATGTGCAGCCATTACGTTAACAATTAACTAGCGGTAATTAGGTATTTGAGATTTGGGGGAAATCACGGTCGCCAGTCCTAAGGACAATTACTATAGTAACTGAAAAAGAAAGGTTATTACACATATAATTAGCACTAGAAGCGTGGCAACTGAAGGTTGACACGTGTAGTGTGAAAATTGAAAGTTTGTCAGAAGTAATAAATTTCGCTACACCCTGACTTAATTTAGCAAAAGAATTAATAAAACCGAAAAATCGAAAGTTAATTTAGTGACTGAAGTTAATAGTGAGCTTTCTTTCTGAAGCACATAGAAATTAAGTAAAATACGGTTAGTCTTGGACTACCTCAACAATCATTTCTAAAGCTACTTGAATCTATGCAATTTAGAAAGAAGAGATTTAACTTTGAACTTGAATTAAATGATTCTGAACAATTAGCAATAGTAAAATTTAGTACGTACCAAGCTGAGCTGCAGTCACAGGTAAGCTAAAATATGCTAACAAAACTCGCACTCTTAATTTGTGCTTATGTAATCTGAATATTGTAGCCAGCTATGAATACTTTGAAATTAAAGCAGTGAAATCGAATGGTATAATTTTAATGCTGGCGTTTAAATTTCAACGACACTCGGGTTCATTTCGGAAAAGGAAGGGACCCTGCTTGGTAATGCAATTGGGACAATGAGCAACAAATGTTCATGCTAAGTTGCTGTTATTATAGTTACGAAAATGGTACAGTTTGAAAAGCTGAGGTCTGCCATACAGTTCTAAAACTTTACTTGCTTCCAGTCTTCCTTGATGGTTGATTGAAGGTTTGAAGCCGTCGATCGAGGAGGTGGCGACAGTCACTCATTGTCGGCCGTCGCTGTTGCAGAAGCTGGATGTTGGCGCGCCTTCTTCTCGACACGGTCACCAGACGAAACGGGCTCTTGATGTGCGCTAGTTAATGTTTCCCGTCCGCGACACCATGTCAGAAACTATCATCGCAAGTCGAGCGCAATTACATGCTGCCAAACCCCGAAAGCGCGGCAACTCGCGGGAGCGTCACACAACACACCTGCTCCACTCGCTACTCCCGCCAGACTCCTTCTGCTCAGCCCGCGCTCCACGCGGCAGAGTTAACACCACCAAAGATCCTACACACTTTGATTCTTCACACGACCTATCGATGTAATCGTTCGACAGCAGTTTTCCCTAGGCAAGACCCAGCGTAAAAGTACAAATAATATTTACGAAACAAACCAACATAAATGCATAAATATATATATATACAAACAGTAAAACAATTACAATATATAAAGAGACAGAAATGTCATATCTTGAGGTAACAAAACAAGGAAAAAATTACAGTACAATAGATGGAAATAGGAGGATATGCATTTCCGGCGTTACAGTATTAATAGCTTTTTTCAAAATTAGACAACGACATTTCGATTTTTCATGTAGCAAAACGTTTGACGAACTTTGATGTGGTAATAGATTCTTTCGCAGGAAGGAAAGCACGCCGTGGAAAGCTGTATCAAGATTAGAGAGAAAAAAATGCTGTGAGAAAAGGATTTAAGAAATGTGTACTGTCTTGTTTGTCTCTTGTCTTAACTGGTTTTATGTATCCTATATTTAAATGCGAACATTTTTAGGTTAGGCTTTACCGTGACTGTTACTGACATTAAATGAAACAACAAGTTTACTGTTACCAGTCACCGTTTTTTTTTCCCACGACTCGTTTCGAAGGTTTAAACCTCCATCATTGGGTGGATTTACATTAGTTAGTATTACATATGTGTGTGTGTTCTGTTACGATTTTGGAGGAACTTGTGGCACTGCCTAGTGGAGAAACAAGACACTATTTCAGAATGTGGTTTTGGATTACTTTTGACAAAAAATTAAACTGATATCGATATATATCGAGCTATGTTACTTGGCAGTGAGTAAGGTACCTCTTATTTGCAGATAAGAGCACATTTTACTTTATTTCCGGTTTACTATTTCGAATACGTAATGTGACTGTATCAGCGTTGCAGTACAGCCACCAACTTAATAACCTGAAGTTTAGTAGCCACGAAAGACAACAAAAAGGAGGAGGAGACACAGCTGACGCCATTTTTATAGGTGGCAGTGCGCCACCACATCGAACTGGACGAGTGGAGGAACTCTTGAAACAGAAGGTATTCGGCGACTCGAATGGCATGCTCGTTCCACAGACTTAAATCCCATGGAGAAATTATGCCATGCTTTGGGGAGACGTATTGCAACACACCCAAATGCACCAATGACCATCCTGCAATTCGAGCTATGTTACTTGGCAGTAAGGTACCCCTTATTTGCAGATAAGAGCACATTTTACTTTATTTCCGGTTTACTATTTCGAATACGTAAAGTGACTGTATCAGCGTTGCAGTACATAAGGAATAAGGAGCGAGCGGTAGGTTCTCACGCTGGCTAGCAGAGGCGGTCGACCATCTGCCACTTTCAGAGCCTGTGAGATGAAGTGCCTGTAGTATCGATAGCTACGATGGCCACAGCGTAGGTGCAAGTTACTAGGTTGGCGCCACTCCAATTTCGCCCAGTTCATGAAGAGCACACGGCCGAGAACCATCGCTTTAGCTTAGCTTGCTATTGAGACTTTCTTATTTGGACTTTGGCTGCACACTATACTATAGTGAAACCTCTTTTACTTTACTTGCAGTACCGCCGTGCTTTACCTCACCTGCTCCTACTCGCTTCCTTTCATTCGGCTTCTTTGTCAGATTACAGGAGTACACCCACGCGCCGCCTTCCAGGCGGGATACAGAACAGTGCCCATGCAGAAATCGCACGTGACGCCAGAAAAGACATACACGCGGAAGTACATTTATTATGGAGTGACTCAAGCAAATTTTATTAATAAATTTTTGACTAACAAAAGTTCCTTTGGCCACTCAGACATTATGAGGAGTCTATGGGTCATAAATGCTATATTTTAGTAATTTTACAATGCCAGGAAACGTTGATATTAATAAATAAACAAATAACTTTGGCATAACCGAAGGTCTACGAACTATACCGATTGTATACTCAAGTTACAGGCTGTGCGCCATAATAGGCAGTCTTCGATAGGATGCCTTTCGATCTACTCATACGATAGACCATACTTTCGTACCGTTAATAGTTAGCTTATAATCAGTGTGAACAAGTTCATTTTAACGTGTTTCTTAAATAAACACATCATAATGGCATCGTGTGTAAAAATTATTTGCACAAAAATCTTCTTCCCGCTTAATTACATGAAACACGTAGACAGTAGTGTTGCACTTTCAGAAACCGACGGCACTGCTACGACTCTGCAAGGGGGCATAAATGGTTCAAATGGCTCTGAGCACTATGGGACTTAACATCTGAGGTCATCAGTCCCCTAGACTTAGAACTACTTAAACCTAACTAACCTAAGGACATCACACACACCCATGCCCGAGGCAGGATTCGAACCTGTGACCGTAGCAGCCGCGTGGTTCCAGACTGAAGCGACTACAACCGCTCGGCCACCGTGGTCAGCCCGGGGCATAAAACTACAAATGCATCTCATCATAAAAGGTAGGAAGAATTCCTATACGGAAGCTCGCTAAGTCAGTTCAAGGACGGACTAGCTTAATTATCGCAAAACTCTGGTGGTAGAGCGTGGTCAGTTGTACCATACGCCCGTTTCACCACCAGCTACGGACCCACCGACTAAGTTGAGACATTTCTGGAGGTTTAGTACGAGTGGGGGTTCTTGCAAGTGACACATCACGCAAAATTTAATTTCGCCCTTAAGTTTGACACACCAGTGCGTTACTGTACAAGCGTAGGATCAATTTAGTGCGGCTTAGATTTAAGTAACTCAAATCCCATAAGTGTTACTTTTAGCATCCACAGTAAACCGGTGAAGTCAGTTTTGGCGGTGTTGACTGTGATGAATTATTTCACGTTCAAAAGTTATTAGGGGTAAAATACAAGAAGTGAAAAGTGACCTATAACTTGGAGACTGACAGAACTGCATTTGTAGGAGTCTAAGGACATGAAAAGGAGACAAAATTTGAGAAGGGAGTGAGTCCTGTTCGTGGCCTATCCCTACATATAGATCAATGAGTGCGTAGAACAAGCGTGAAAGTAAGGCGAAATTTTAAAGAGGAATTATAGATCAGGGAGAAGAATTATAAACTTCACGGTTTGACGATTACATAGCCATTCTAGGTGAGCCAACAAAGCACTTGGAAGATCAGTTGAATGTTTCAGTAGCATCTTGAGAAAGAGTTGTAAGATGAACATGAATTAATATAAAACAAGAGTAATGGAGTGTAGTGGAATTTTCTATAACCTGCAGCATTAAGTACACACTTATAAGTTACAAGTGCGGTATTTAATGGTCATGAAATATTGTTGATGCAGCGGTCCTCAGTCCGAAAACTGGTTTGGTGCAGCTCTCCATGCTGATTCACACTGTGCAAACATCTTCATCTCCGAATAACTGCTGAAACCTACATCCTTCTAAATCTGCATACCGTATTCACCTCTTGGTCTCCCTCTACAATTTTTACCACCCACACCTTCCTACAAACTAAGTTGGTGATGCCTCGCTGTCTCAGAACATTTCCTAACAAGCGATGCGTTCTTCTAGGCAGGTTGTGCCACAAATTTCTTTTCTCCCCAGTTCTCTTCAGTACCTGCTCACTAAATACGTGATATACCCACATAACCTTCAGTGTTCTCCTGTGGCACTACATTTCAAAAGCTTCAATTCTCTTCTTATCTAAACTGCTTGCCGTCCATATTTCACTCCCGTACGTGGCTGCACTCCATGCAACTACTTTCAGAAAATACTTCCAAACAATAAACTCTATATTCGACGTTAGCAAATTTCTCTTCTTCAGAAACACTTTTCTTGCCATTGCCAGTCTACATTTTATATCCTCTCTACTTCGGCCATCATCAGTTATTTTGCTGCCCAAATAGCAAAACTCATCTATTACTTTAATTGTCTCGTTTCCTAATATAACTCCATCAGCATCACCTGATTCACTTCAACTACATTCCATTATCCATGTCTTGCTTTTGTGGATGTTCATCTTATATGTTCCTTTCAAGACGTTGCCGTCTGGTTTCTGTATAGCTTGTAAATAACCTTTCGCTCCCTGTGTTTTACCCCTGCTACGTTCCGGATTTCAAGGACTGTCAAATGCTTTCTTTAAGTCTACAATGGCTATAAATGTGCGTTTGCCTTTCCTTAACCTGTCTTCTAAGATAAGTCGTAGGCTCAGTACAGCATATCTCCGGATTCCAAATTGATCTTCCCCGAGTCGGCTTCCAGTTTTTCCATTCTTCTGTAAAGAATTCGTTTTAGTATTTTGCGACCATGACTTACTAAATCGGTAATTCGGTAATATTCACACCTAGGAGCACCCGCTCTCTTCGAAAATTGGAATTATTCTATTATTCTTTAAGTCTGAGGGTATTTCACCTGTCTCATATATCTTGCACACCAGACGGAAGAGTTTTGTCATAGCTGGCTCTCCCAAGGTTGTCAGTAGTTCTGAAGGAATGCACTTCGGAACCTTGTTTCCACTTATGTCTTTCAGTGTTCTGCCAAATTCTTCTCGTACTATCATATCTCTCACCTCCTCGTCATCTACGTCATATTCCATTTCTATAATATTGTCTTCAAGTTGATCTTCTTTATATAGAACCTCCATACGCTCCCTTCACCTTTCAGCTGCCCTTCTCTGTGTAGGTCTGGTTTTCTGTCTGTGCTCTTGATATTCGTACAGCTGCTACTCTGTACTGTAAAGGCCTCTTAAATTTTCCGCTTGTGACATAAACTTCTAAATCCCAACATTTCTCCTCCAGTTATTCTTGCTTAGGCATTTTGTAATTCTAGTCATTTTCAGACATTTGTATTCCTTTTCACCTGATTCATTTGCTGCATTTTTTTTATATTTTTCCTTTTATCAGTTAAATTCAGCATCTCTAGTGTTATCCAAGGATTTCTACCAGGCCTTGCGTTTTTACCTATTTGATCGTCTGCTGCCTTCACTATTTAATTTCTCCAAGCTACCCATTTGTCTGTTACTGTATTCCTTTCCCCTGTGATAGTCTATCGTTGCCTATAGCACCCTCTGAAATGCACAACAACCTCTGATTCTTTCATCATATCCAGGTCTCGTCTCCCTAATTTCCTATGTTTTTGCAGTTTCTTTGGAATTAATCTACAGTTCATAATCAATAAATTATGGTGAAAGTCCACATCTTCCCATGGAAACATCTTACGCTTTAAAATCTGGTTCGAGTATCTCTATCTAGCCGTTGTGTAATCAGTCTGAAATCTTCCGGTGGCTCCAGGTCTCCTCCACCTATACAACCTATTTTCATCATTCTTCCGATGATTAAGTTATGTTCTGCCCAAAATTCTATCAGTCGGCTTCCTCTTCCATTCCTTTCCCCCAGTCCATACTCACCTAATATTTTTTCTTCTCTTGCTTTTACTACTATCGAATTCCAGGCCCCCATCACTAAAAAATTTTCGTCTCCCTCAACTATCTGAACAATTTCTTTTATCTCATCACACATTTCTTAAATATCATCATCATCTGCGGAGCTAATTCGTGCATAAACCTTTACTACTGTGATGGGCGTGGGCTTTGTGTCTATCTTGGCAATGACAATGCTTTAACTAAGCTGTTCATATTAATTCGCACGCATTCCTACTTCCTTATTCATTATTGAACCTATTCCTGCATTACCCCTACATGATTTTGAATTTATAACCCTGTATTCACCTGATCGGACATCCTGTTATTGCTGCCATCGAATTTCACTGATTAGCAGTATGTTGTTGTTGTTGTTGTTGTTGTCGTCTTTAGTTCAAAGACTGGTTTGATGTAACACTCCATGCTACTCTATCCTGTGCGAGCCTCTTAATCCCCGAGTAACTATTGCAACCTACGTCCTTCTGAATCTGCTTATTGCATCCACCTCGTGGACTCCCTCCACGCTTCCCTCCAATATTAAATTGGTGATACCTTGATGCCTCAGAATGTGTCCTACCAACCGATGCCTTCTTCTAGTCAAGTTGTGCCACAAATTCCTCTTCTCTCCAATTCTGTTGAGTACCTCCTCATTAGTTACTTGATCTACCCATCTAATCTTCAGAATTCTACTGTAGCGCCACATTTCAAAACTTCGTACATCCATATTTAAACTGGATTAAGGTGGGACACAGCTGGTATAATTTTTTATTAAAATGAAAATCCTCCAGCTGTGCTTAGGATTTTTTAAAAATTTGTACTAGCGAAGTAAGTAAAAAATCTTAAGTACAGCTGGAGGAATTTCATTTTAATAAAAAACATTTCAAAACCTTCTATTTTCTTTCTGTCTAAACTGTTTATCGTCCATGCTTCACTTCCATACATAGCTACACTCCATACAAATACTTTCAGAAAATACATTCCGACACTTAAACCTATACTCGATGTTAAAAAATTTCTCTTCATCAGAAACGCTTCCGCTGCTATCATCAGTCTACATTTTATATACTTTCTACTTCGACCATCATCAGTTACTTTGCTGCCCAAATACCAAAACTCATCTACTACTTTAAGTGTCTGATTTCCTAATCTAACTTTCTCAGCATCACCTGACTTAATTGGACTACATTCCATGATCCTCGTTTTGCATGTGTTGATGTTCATCTTATATCCTCCTTTCAAGACACTGTCCATTCCGTTCAATTGCTCTCCGAAGTCCTTTGCTGTCTCTGACAGAATTACGATGTCATCGGCAAGCTTCAAGGTTTTTATTTCTACTTCATGGATTTTAATTCCTACTTCGAATTTTTCTTTTTTTTAGCCTTTACTGCTTGCTCAATATACAGACTGAATAACGTTAGCGACAGTCTGCAACCCTGTCTCACTCCCTTCCCAACCACTGCTTCCTTTTCATGCCACTCGACTCTTATAACTGCCATTTGGTTTCTGTAAAAATTGTAAATAGCCTTTTGCTCCCTGTATTTTACCCCTACCACCTTCGGAATTTGAAGTAGAGTGTTCCAGTCAAGATTGTCAAAAATTTTCTCTAAGTCTACAAATGCTATAAAAGTAGATTTGCCTTTCCTTAACCTATCTTCTAAGATAAGTCATAGTGTCAGTATTGCCTCACGTGTTCCAACATTTCTACGGAATCCAAACAGATCTTCCCCAGATCGGCTTCTACCAGTTTTTCCATTAATATTATTTTGCAACCATGACTTATTAAGTTGATAGTTCGGTTATTTTCACGTCTGTCAGCACCTGCTTTCTTTGTTATTGGAATATTACACTACTGGCCATTAAAATTGCTACACCAAGAAGAAAAGCAGATGACAAACGCGTATTCATTGGACAAATATATTATACTAGAACTGACATGTGATTACATTTTCACGCAATTTGGGTGCATAGATCCTGAGAAATCAGTACCCAGAACAACCGCCTCTGGCCGTAATAACGGCCTTGATACGCCTGGGCATTCAGTCAAACAGAGCTTCGATGGCGTGTACAGGTACAGCTGCCCATGCAGCTTCAACACGATACCACAGTTCATCAAGAGTAGTGACTGGCGTATTGTGACGAGCCAGTTGCTCGGCCACCATTGAACAGGCGTTTTCAGTTAGTGAGAGATCTGGACAATGTGCTGGCCAGGGCAGCAGTCGAACATTTTCAGTATACAGAAAGACCCGTACAGGAACTGAAACATGCGGTCGTTCATTATACTGCTGAAATGTAGGTTTTCGAAGGGATCGAATGAAGGGTAGAGCCACGTGTCGTAACACGTCTGAAATGTAACGTCCACTGTTCAAAGTTCCGTCAGTGTGAACAAGAGGTGACCGAGACGTGTATCCAATGGTACCCCATACCATCACGTCCGCGTGATACGCCAGTATGACGATGACGAATATACGCTGTCAATGTGCGTTCACCGCGATGTTGCCAAACACGGATGCGACCATCATAATGCTGTAATCAGAACCTGGATTCATCGGAAAAAATGACGTTTTGCCATTCGTGCACACAGGTTCGTACTTGAGTACACCATCGCAGGCGCTACTGTCTGTGGTGCAGCGTCAAGGGTAACCGCAGCAATGGTCTCCGAGCTGATAGACCATGCTGCTGGAAACGTCGTCAAACTGTTCGTGCAGGTAGTTGTCTTGCAAACGTCCCCATCTGTTGACTCAGGGATCGAAACCTGGGTGCAAGATCCGTTACAGCCATGCGGATAAAATGCCTGCCATCTCGACTGCTAGTGATACGAGGCCGTTGGGATCCAGCACGGCGTTCCGTATTACCCTCCTGAACCCACCGATTCAATATTCTGCTAACAGTCATTGGATCTCAACTAACGCGAGCAGCAGTGTCGCGATACGATAAACCGCAATCGCGATAGGCTATAATACGACCTTTATCAATGTCGGAAACGTGATGTTACGCATTTCTCCTCCTTACACGAGGTATCACAACAACGTTTTACCAGGCAACGCCGGTCAACCGCTGTTTGTGTATGAGAAATCGGTTGGAAACTTTCCTCATGTCAGCACGTTGTAGGTGTCGCCACTGGCGCCAACCTTGTGTGAATGCTCTGAAAAGCTAATCATTTGCATATCGCAGCAACTTCTTCCTGTCTGTTAAATTTTGCGTCTGCAGCACGTCATCTTCATGGTGTAGCAATTGTATTGGCCAGTAGTGTATATTCTTCTTGAAGTCTGAGCGTAGTTTGCCTGTCTCATACATACTTCCATGTCCATAATATTGCCCTCAAGTACATCGCCATTGTATAGACCCTCTATGTACTCCTTCCACCTTTCTTCTTTGCCTTCTTCGCTTAGGACTAGTCTTCTTCCATCTGAGCTCTTGGTATTTATGTAGGTGTTTCTCTTTTATCCAAAGGTCTGTTTAATTTTCCTGTAGGTCGCATCTCCGTACCCCTAGTGACACATGATTCTACATCCTCTAGCCATTCCTGCTTAAAAATTTTGCACTTCCTGGCGATCTCATTTTTTAGACTTTTGTGTTCCTTTTCGTCTGCCTCATTTTTATATTTTCTTCTTTCCTCAATTAAATTCAATGCCTCTTGTTACCCACGTATTTCTAATAGCTCTCGTCTTTTTACCTACATGATCCTCTGATGGCTTTACTATTTCGTCTCTCAGAGTCACCCATTCTTCTTCTAATTTATTCCTTTCCCCTCTTCTTGTCAATCGTTCCCTAATGCTCTCTCCGAAACTCTCTACAACCTCTGGTTCTTCCAACTTGTCCAGGTCCCGTCTCCTTACACACTTACCTTTTGGCAGTTTCCTCAGTTTTAATCTACAGTCTATAACTAATAAATTGTGGTCAGTGTCCACACCTACCCTTGGAAATGTTTTACAGTTTAAAACCTGCTTCCTAAATCTCTGTCTTACGATTAAATATTCAATCTGACACCTTCTGCTGTCTCCATATCTCTTCCACGTATATAGCCCTCTTTCAAGTTTTTTAAATGACGTGTTAGCTGTGATTAAGTTATGCTCTGTGCAAAATTCTACCAGGCGGTTTCCTCTTTCATTTCTTACCCCCAGTCCATATTCTCTTACTACTTTGCTTCACTTTCTTTTCCTGCTATCGAATTCCAGTCCCCCATTATTATTAAATTTTCATCTCCCTTAACTATCTGAATAATTTCTTTTAGCTCGTCACACATTTCTTCAGTTTGCTCGTCATCTGCGGAGCTAGTTGGCATATAAACTTGTACTACTGTGGTAGGTGTGGGCTTGGCGTCTATCTTGGTTACAATTATACGCTCACTATGCTATTCGTAGTAGCTTACCCGTGCTCCTATTTTTTTCTTTCATTATTGAACCTATTCCTGCATTAACGTTATTTCATTTTGTGTTTATAATCCTGTATTCGCCTGACCAAAAGTCCCGTTCCTTCTTCTACCGATCGTCACTAATTCCCAATATATCTAACTTTAACCTGTAAATTTCCCTTTTTAATTTTTCTAACCTTCCTGCTCGATTATGGGATCTGACATTCCACGCTCCGATCCGTAGAACGCCAGTTTTGTTGCTCCTGATAACGACGTCCTCCTGGGTAGTCCCCGCCCGGAGACCCGAATGTGGGATTATTTTACCTCCGGCATATTTTACGTAAGAGGGTGCTACCATTATTCACGCATACAATAGAACTAGATGCCCTCGTGAAAAAATACGGTTATAGTTTCTTTTAGGCTTCAGCCGTTCGCAGTACCAGCACAGCAAGGCCGTTTTGGTTAATGTTACAAGGCCAGATCAATCTTCCCGACAAAAGCTCCTGCAACTACTGAAAAGACTGTTACCCTTCTTCAGGGACCACAAGTTCGTCCAGCCTCTCAACAGATACCCGTCCATTGTGGTTGCACCTACGGTGATGACATCTGTATCGCTGAAGTACGTAAGCCAACCCACCAACGGTCTATGGTTCATGCGGGACACAACTCAAATCACCGGATGCTTGCATGTGGAGGAAAAAAATATCTGAGTCGGTCACCTGTTGGCAAACACTGCTACGCGGACGCTGCTGACAGGTTGAAAGTCCCGCATCAGTACAGCAGGACGAGGTGACGAATGCGTCAGAGTGCAACGGAGGGGATCGTACAGCATTACTTCTTGAAAAAAGTAATGTAAATCAACTTATCGAAATGTAACGACATGGAATCGCTGTACGTGCTCATAGAATCGTAATTACTATTATCTCTGTATCGCAGTATATAAGAAAAAGATTTGTTTCACGCGCTTGTCTTCTTCTTTGTCTTCTGTGTCTGGTTGGTTCTGATGTCTTATCTGACGGTCGCATATAGATCACAGTCTGTAAATAATTATTTCTATTATATGTAGAGTCATGATAATTTTTGTTAAATATATATACAAATACTTGAAGTTTTCCCGGCGTACTGAATGTTCGATGAGATTTCGGGATTGCAGCCTTCTTGCCACGATGTTTCGGCTGGCGGTTGTCCAGCCATCTTCAGGTGAGTGACCGTCACTGGAGACTGCAAGTTCCCGGAGTCAACTTTGTAGCAAAATGTGATCCGGCTGCAATCCCGAAATCTCATCGAACATATATGCAAATAGCTTGGTAGTAGGTGTTGTTTGTTAGTAGCAAAAGGTACCTTCTCTGACGCATAATTATCATTTACGTAATAATTAAAAGTTGCCCTGACCATTTTGTGTAAGTCCATTGTAGCAGCGACGCCATTGGTGTTAAAAATGATAAAACTACTTTAATAATCATTTAATTGCAAAAAGTATTAAAGACAATAATTTTAAAAATGCCGAACGGCGTCTTGTAATATTTTTCATTTCTTTTTGTAGGCCAGAGGTACAGTTTTACTAAAAACAATTATTTCAATTGTGTAAACTGCCATTGCACATAGGCAGCTATACTGGAGCATCAAGCCTCACAGAGAAAAATAAATAATTACATTACATTATTACATTTAATTTGCTTATCGCGTAACATTAATGAAAGATTTTTTTTTCATCCATCTTGAGTAAGACGGATGTCTTCACGTTGGAATACCTGTGATGTTTCTGGCGATAGCGCCCTGAGAAAATTTAGCCGTGGCTTTTAACGAACATAAAAGAGGTTTATTAACATAACATTTCATTCCAAATTTAACAGGATATTTTATTTCATTCATTTTTTCAGGAAGTTACGCGATAAACGCTGTCGTAAACAGCGTCCAACGCCAGTGACGGCGACAAGGCGGTGACGCTGCGACTCCAGCGATGAAATGCTTTTGGCGTCTGCCCGAATAGAAACTGACCTCTGCGTTCTCTTCCGCCATTTATATATGCGTCTTTGTAGTTCCGCAGGAATTACGATGTCCAGGGTTCTGCCAATGATAAGTCCTCGCCCACTGATGGAAGAGATGTGAGAGAATTAAATTTATGTTAGATTAGGAACTAAGACATAAGCAGTTAATAAGTTTTGCTATTTAGGGAGCCAAGTAAGTAACGACGACCGAAGAAAGGAGGATATGAAATATAGACTGACAATAGCGAGACAACTTTTTCCGAAAAAGCGGAGATACGTCGAAATTAAATTTATTCGGAAGTCATTTATGGAATGAATCCTCATATGAGAGTAAAAGGTAGATGCTAAAAAGTTCACACAAGAAAAGAATAGAAGCTTTTGAAGCTTGATGCTGCAGAAGTATATTGAACATTTGGTGGCTGAATCGGGTAACTAATGGTGAGGTACTGAATCGAATCAGGTAACAAATAAATTTATAGCACAACTTTTCTCAAAGCAGAAACACGAACAATAATAATCGAGAAAAGAAACCGCAAATAACACACAAAAACAGTTGCGGATGTGGAGAATTATAACGATTTTCCTTTCTACCTATTCTGTTTTACGGCAGAGCGTGATACGATAGTGTAGCCGACATCGAGGCAAGTGAAAGTCATACGGCAGTCTGACTGAAGGGCGCGCTCCATAGCGGGATCTACGATACACAACGCATTCCAGTGCCGTGTAACCGCTAGACCTTATGCAGCCGTAAACTTCCACCCTCTCTTGCTTGTATTTCAGTGAATGTTAGTTGTCTCAAATTTAATTAAGGGCAATTGGAAGTTATTTACTTGGAGATGAAGAACTCACAAGGGATTTGTGCTTAGTTCCTATCCCACGCCCCAGTTAAAATGTTTTATACTCTTTGATTATTGTTCACTGCAACGCAGTATCCTGGGCCTACAACGTACACTAACCAGAGGCCGTGGATGAAATTTGAGTCCAATTGGATGGGGACTTAATGGAAAAGTTTAGATTTCAAATATATTTACACTAAACAGACAATATCTCATGCTGAAGTCAGTGCTAGCTGAAGATCATACATTAGCAACTATCTCTAAAACGGCTAGATTGCGAACACGAGTTTACTGAAAAGTTTGTCCCACTATTGTTGTTGTATTTACACCTACTTCAGCTGAAGCTATTAATTATGACAGCCTGTATATAGTTTCTGTAAGGTACCGTAATCAAGATCCTTACCAATAAGTGACTTAGCAGCACGTGCTAGCTGGTAAGCATTAGCTTCTAGAACTTTTTGTAGTCTCCCGCCTTTTCCGGCGGACAGGGCATTGTCGCGTCGCACCGACAGTACTTGTGAACAGCGAGCGTGCGAAGGAGTGGTGGGGAAGAGTCCGTCGAGGAACATCTATTGAAAAAGTCGAAAGACAAAGAAAGTGTTTATAAGGAACTGAGAGGAGTGTTTAATTGAAATAGCGATGTTGGATCGTCTGCAGCTTTTTCAGTGCCAATGATTTTTGAAATTTCTTCTTCTTCTTCTTCTTCCTCGCTGTGCAGCCCTTTGATAGGCCTTGGCCTGCTCTAGGACATCATTCCATTCGTCCCTGTCCAGCGTCTAGCGCCTCCATTCCCTCACACTAATAATTTTTAAATCTTCCTCTACGCCTTCCAAGTATCGAAGTCTTGGTCTCCTCTGCCTCTTCATCCGACTGAGTTTCGTAGAAGCGCTTTGTTTGTTGGGTTCTCGTGTTTCACGTGAAAAACATGGCCGACTCACTTCAGATGGCTGAATGAACTTTATGATTTCAAGATCCATACATAACGCGTGAAGTTCAAAATTATGTTGTTTACACCAAGCTCTACCTTCATTAGTCGCCGCCAAAGATTTTGCATAACACCTTTCGTTCGAAACATTCTATTAGCTTCTCACACTGTTGAGTCAGTGTCCAGAGTTCTGAGCCGTATGTTAATTCTGGACAATTTAAAGTTTTTTATACAGCTGACTCTTTGTTCTGCTGAGCAGATTTATGGACTTAAGTTCTGGGGCTAACCCATCATCATCATCATCATCATCATTTAAGACTGAATATGCCTTTCAGCGTTCAGTCTGGATCATAGTCCCCCTTATAAAATTCCTCCATGCTCTCCTATTCACTGCTAACATTGGTGCCTCTTCTGATTTTAAGCCTATTACTTCAAAATCATTCTTAACCGAATCCAGGTACCTTCTCCTTGGTCTGCCCCGACTCCTCCTACCCTCTTGGGTAACCTTGCTTCTCCCATGCGTGTAACATGACCCCACCATCTAAGCCTGTTCGCCCTGACTGCTACATCTATAGAGTTCATTCCCAGTTTTTCTTTGATTTCCTCATTGTGGACATCCTCCTGCCATTGTTCCCATCTACTAGTGTCTGCAATCATCCTAGGTACTTTCTTATCCGTAACCTCAACCTTATTGATAAGGTAACCTGAATCCACCCAGCTTTCGCTCCCATACAACAAAATTGGTCGAATGAACGGTGCACAGATAACTTAGTCTTGGTACTGACTTCCTTCTTGCAGAAGAGAGTAGATCGTAGCTGAGCACTCACTGCATCAGCTTTGCTACACCTCGCTTCCAGTTCTTTCACTATGTTGCCATCCTGTGAGAATATGCATCCTAAGTACTTGAAACTGTCCACCTATTCTAACTTTGTTCCTCCTATTTGGCACTCAATCCGTTTATATCTCTTTCCCACTGACATTACTTTCGTTTTGGAGATGGTAATCTTCATACCGTAGTCCTTACATTTCTGATCTAGCTCTGAAATATTACTTTGCAAACTTTCGATCGAATCTGCCATCACAACTAAGTCATCCGCATATGCAAGACTGCTTATTTTGTGTTCACATATCTTAATCTCACCCAGCCAGTCTATTGTTTTCAACATATGATCCATAAATAATATGAACAACAGGGGAGACAGGTTGCAGCCTTGTCTCACCCCTGAAACTACTCTAAACCATGAACTCAATTTACCGTCAACTCCAACTGCTGCCTGACTATCCATGTAAAGACCTTTAATTGCTTGCAAAAGTTTGCCTCCTATTCCATAATCTCGTAGAACAGACAATAACTTCCTCCTAGGAACCCGGTCATATGCCTTTTCTAGATCTATAAAGCATAGATACAATTCCCTGTTCCACTCATAACACTTCTCCATTATTTGCCGTAAGCTAAAGATCTGGTCGTGACAACCTCTAAGAGGCCTAAACCCACACTGATTTTCATCCAATTGGTCCTCAACTAATACTCGTACTTTGCTTTCAACAATACCTGAGAAGATTTTACCCACAACGCTGATTAAAGAGATACCTCTGTAGTTGTTACAATCTTTTCTGTTTCCATGTTTAAAGATTGGCGTGATTACTGCTTTTGTCCAGTCTGATGGAACCTGTCCCGACTCCCAGGCCATTTCAATTATCCTGTGTAGCCATTTAAAACCTGACACTCCACTGTATTTGATGAGTTTCGACTTAATTTCATCCACCCCCGCTGCTTTATTGCACTGCAATCTATTGACCATTTTTCCACTTCCTCAAATGTGATCCTATTTCCATCATCATTCCTATCCCATTGTACATCGAAATCTGAAACATTACTGATCTTATTTTCACTTATATTGAGCAACTCTTCAAAATATTCCCACCATCTGCCCAGGATTCACCAGCAGTTTTCCTGACCTGTCCAAAATACTTGTCATTTCCTTCTTACCTCCCTTTCGAAGACTGCTAATTACACTCCAGAATGGTTTTCCAGCAGCTTGATCCAAAGTCTCCAACCTGTTTCCAAAGTCTTCCCAAGATTTCTTCTTGGATGCTGCAATTATCTGTTTGGCTTTGTTTCTTTCTTTAAAATAACTTTCTCTGTCTACCTGAGTTCTAGTATGTAACCCATAATAGCATTTATTATCTAGGTGGATGCGCCGCTTTATTTCAATCTAATATCGATCTTTCATGTTACCAGTGTTCCCAGATAGACAAATTCATTAACAGATTCTTTTTTCACGTGGTCAGTTTCTAACATTGTATCAACAATAATACGTCGTTAAAGGACGTCATCTTTTATTCCAGAAGAACCTTACACTACTTTATGATAAATTTTGTAGTGGTCTAAATGATAACAGACACGTCAAGTACTTTTAGACTGCAGTTAATTTTTCTCTGAGAGCGGGGCTGGTGTAAGTCTCTCTCTCACAAGTCCAATCGCAAATCCTTAGGAAGACGGTCTGTTCAGTTAAATTTACAGGTTAAAGATTACATTAGACAGAGAAAAGACGTCCTCCACATATTTTCAAGCCGAAGTGATGGCGTAGTCGTATTCTTAAGCAATGTAACCCGCGGAGGGCGCTGATTTCCTCCAGAATCTTTACGCAACGCTCTCCAGTCACTGAATTTACTGTACGTACCACGTTCGAGTCAGTGTTAGACTGTCCAGGAAAAGCTGTGCGAAACAGTAAATTTGTCCTGTTGCTTCCAAATCCACATCACGACTCGTGATAAGTCTCTCAGACTTTTCACAAATAAATACTAGCCCTTGTAATGAGCCACTCTCAGGGTTCTTAAAGCTAACAATTTCCGATCGAAGCCTGCTCTGTGGCAGGCAGTGGTGGTATTCCTGCAGTGTGACAAGATGCGACGTAGGAATACTTCTCAGAATGTGTTAAATAGTTTATACCTTAACAAATACTATTTTCACAACAACAAGTGTTCAGCAATATTGCTTCCACTCCTTTAAATTGGGCGGTACATCCTGAACATAACGTTTCAGTTACAAATACACTACTGGTCATTAAAATTGTTACACCTGGAAGAAATGCAGATGATAAACGGGTATTCATTGGACAAATGTATTATACTAGAACTGACATGTGATTACATCTTCACGCAATTTGGGTGCATAGATCCTGAGAAATCAGTACCCAGAACAACCACCTCTGGCCGTAATAACGGCCTTGATACGCCTGGGCACTGCGTCAAACGGGGCTTGGATGGCGCGTACAGGTACAGCTGCCGATGCAGCTTCAACACGATACCACAGTTCATCGGGAGTAGTGATTGGCGTATTGTGCGGAGCCAGTTGCTCGGCCACCATTGACCAGACGTTTTCAATTGGTGAGAGATCTGGAGAATGTGCTGGCCAGGGCAGCAGTCGAACATTTTCTGTTTCCAGAAAGGCCCGTGCGGGACCTGCAACATGCGGTCGTGCATTATCCTGCTGAAATGTAGGGTTTCGAACGGATCGAATGAAGGGTAGAGCCACGGTTCATAACACATCTGAAATGTAACGTCCACTGTTCAAAGTGCCATCAATGCGAACAAGAGGCGACCGAGACGTGTAACCAATGGCATCCCATACCATCACGCAGGGTGATGACGAATACACGCTTCCAATGTGCCTTCACCCCGATGTTGCCAAACACGGATGCGACCATCATGATGCTGTAAACGGAACCTGGATTCATCAGAAAAAATGACGTTTTGCCATTCGTGCAGCCAGGTCCGTCGTTGAGTACACCATCGCAGGCGCTCCTGTCTGTGATGCAGCGTCAAGGGTAACTGCAGCCGTGGTCCCCGTGCTGATAGTCCATGCTGCTGCAAACGTCGTCGAACTGTTGGTGCAGATGGTTGTTGTCTTGCAAACGTCCCCATCTGTTGACTCAGGGATCGAGGCGTGGCTGCACGATCCGTTACAGCCACGCGGATAAGATGCCTGTCATCTCGACTGCTAGTGATACGAGGCCGTTGGGATCCAGCACGGCGTTCCGTATTACTCTCCTGAACCCACCGTTTCAATTTTCTGCTAACAGTTATTGGATCTCGACCAACGCGAGGAGCAATGTCGCGATACAATAAACCGCAATGGCGGTAGGCTACAATGCGACCTTTATCAAAGTCGGAAACGTGATGGTACGCATTTCTCCTCCTTACACGAGGCATCACAACAACGTTTCACCAGGCAACGCCGGTCAACTGCTGTTTGTGTATGAGAAATCGGTGGGAAACTTTCCTCATGTCAGCACGTTGTAGGTGACGCCACCGGCGCCAACCTTGCGTGAATGCTCTGAAAAGATAATCATTTGCATTTCACAGCAACCTCTTGCTGTCGGTTAAATTTCGCGTATGTAGCACTTTATCTTCGTGTTGTAGCAATTTTAATGGCCAGTAGTGTATGAGAAAGCCCCTTTTCGCTAGAATTTTTTTTTCTAGTGTCGGCTACCCCGCGAGTCGCCCTTATTGCTAAAGTGTAATGAAACAAGACAAACTGTTTAATGTGAGAGTCAACTTTTGCTATCCAGCTTATGGTTGGTTGATTTGACGGATCAAACAGCGAGGTCATCGGTCCACTCCGACTTGGGAAGGATGGGGAAGGAAGTCGGCCATGCCCTTTCAAAGAAACCATTTACATGAAGCGATTTAGGGAGATCATGGAAAACGTAAATTAGGATGGTCGGACGCGGGTTTGAACCGTCGTCCTCCCGAATGCGAGTCCAGTGTGCTAACCACTGCACCACCGCGCTCGGCCTAGCTTATGATGACAGAAACTTACGAGTAACGATTACCGTGTGATTTTCAAGTCACTTTTCTTTCCCGCCAGCTTCTTGTTGTTGTTCATATTTGAAGTACACTTTGCAGTCGTACTCGTACAATGGTTACTCCTTGAGTGAGATTCCTGTAATGATTTCACTGTCATACCAACAACCATAAAGATTCTCCCATGTGAAATGTTGCGTCTTGCTGTTTCCAAGGCTAATATCTTGAAGCAGCTTGATATGTCTTAGAATTTCAGTTTCATTCGTTTCTACAAATTCAAGAAAATTCACAAGATTAGCAACAATTCCGCCAAACTAGTATAACCGACATGGAATGGAGCGTACTGCAATAAATTTCCACGTGAAAGCAAGATGTTATGCAACTCGCTGGGGTGTTCTACGCAAATCACATAACTGCGTTTGGGAGAGCGGTACACCGTTGGTTCCGTTACATTAAGCAGCATCCCACGGGAGAGTACGGCACAAACCGTGACACATGGACTGCAGTTGACGCGGCATGGATTCAGTGGTGTAAAGTTGAAGTGTTTCTATGTGACAGAACCATTCAGTTGTAACTGAAAAGGGCCAGAAAAACGATAACGATACAACCTGCTGTTGTGTATAGTACTGAATGTTGGCCAGTGACAAAAACCGATGAGCAGTCCCTATGTGCCGTCTACATACGGATTACTGTGTAGGGTAACGGAAGAGACTCACAGACTGAATAAGATACAGCTCCGTGAGGCAGAATTTTAGAGTGAAGCCGGTCAGTGGAAACACACGAGAGGGTGGCTTTCGGTGGTATGATCATGTACAGGGAGCAGCACACGGCATATTGTGAAAGTCTGCACACCAGTTCAGTGTGGCTGGGCGAATGTCTCAAACAGAAGCAAGTGTTAATAAGCAAGCCGCCAGACACGTGAAAATTTTTGAGTGTACAGATTGATGGGAATTTAAACTGAAAATAAAACCAAACATTTCGTGCTTCTCAAACAACTCAGCTCAGCCACGGTTGCATTTCGTGTTAATGCAAATACTGGAGAGAGACAAATCAGTAAGTTAACATGGTTTGCTTATTTTCATTCAGTAATTTCATTCTGTGATAACTGTTATTTAAGAAGAAAAGCCTTCATTTCACGAGATCGTGATATGAGAATAATAAATGGTGCTTACTCTCAATCATCTTGTAGACAAATGTATCTTAACTACAACACAACAGTACGTATTTTCTCTCATGGAATTTGTTGTAAATAACCCATTAGGGGTCAGAAGGACTAACTACAGCCATAACTGTAATACTACAATAAAAATGGTCTTCATTGCTCTTCATTAAAACTGACTCCAGGTCAGAATGTGGTGTACAATACTGTTGCCGAAATATTTGATCACTTACCCACTGATATTAAAATCCTGACAGCCATCAAAGTCAGTTTTAAGCTAAAAGAGTTCTTTCTGGGCAACTTTTTCTGTTCCATAGAGCAATTTCATTTACGAACTTATTGCTTACGTGAAACTAATCGTAGGTAAGACAAATGTCGTGCTGAGATCCAGTGGAAGAATCCTTAAGGAATGTAATCCACCCACAAAAGAGGTAGCTCACAAAACCCTCGTTCGAAGAATACTTGAATATTGCTCGTTAGTCCGTGACCTGTACCAGATAGGATTAATAGAGGAAGTAGAGAAGATCCTAAGAAGAGCAGCGCGTTTCGTTACTGGTTCATTTAGTAAGCATAAAAGCGTCACGAACATGCTTAACCAACTTCAGCGGCAGATGATGGACTTCAGCAATCTGCATCACGGTGTGGTAATCTGCTAAAGTTCCGAGACGTACGTTCCTAGAAAAGTCAGCTGCTATATTGCTTCCTCGTACGCATATCTCGCGAAACGATGATGAAGGTAAAATTAGAGAGAGATTGGAGCTTACAGGGAGGCTTACCCGCAATCGTTGTTTGCGAGAGGAACAGGTAAAAGGGAAAGTGACACCCGTACTGAAAGTATGGCTGGTTCAAATGGCTCTGAGCACTATGGGACTTAACTTCTGAGGTAATCAGTCCCCTAGAACTTAGAACTACTTAAACCTAACTAACCTAAGGACATCACACACATCCATGCCCGAGGCAGGATTAGAAACTGCGACCATAGCGGTCGCGCGATTCCAGACTGTAGCGCCTAGAACCGCTCCGCCACCCCGGCCGGCAGTGACTCACGTATATTTCACTTCTAATAGAGAAGCAAAATACAAATATTCATAGATTTAGCTTCAAAAATGCTTACACAAGAAATATTTCCATAAAAGCTCTCATCCCCGTTTCACCCCCATAGGGAGTGAATTTATAAAAACAGTGAAACACGTATTTTTTATTTCTAACGAAGTAGCCAAGTTTAAATTTTCCTAGATTCACCTTTCAAAACGCTTTCATTATAAAATATTTTCCTAAAAAGTCCGATCTCCCATTTCACACCCTTAGGGGTTCAATTTCCAAAACTACTGAAACACGTATTTATTTTATTTGTACCCGATAACTCAGATACCAATGTTCATTGATGTAGCCCTAAAAATAATTTAGCAGTTCTTTAAAAATTATATATTTTCAAAAAATCTTTCATCCACTATCTCATCCCCATAGGGTTAAATTTCCAAAAATGCTGAAAGACTTATTTCCTTATTTCTGACCGAGAAAGCAATAACCATGTGCCGTAAGTCTACCTTCAAAATTGCCATAATAACGATATTTTTTAAAAAAAATCCTTCATCCCCTGTTTCACCCCCTTAGGATTGTAATTTCGAAAAATCCTTCTTAAACGACACCTACCGTATTAGATGCACACCATCTTCAAATCTCAAGTTTCTATCCTTAGCGATTTGGACTTGGCGATGGTGAGTCAGTCAGTCAGTCAGGACAACGCCTTTTATAGACAGAGATTAATCTACAACGACCTTCATTTCGCTCAGCGGATTATTTTGGTTAGTGTTCTGCTAGCGATATATTCTTTTCCTACTTCTTCCACCTTCCTACTTCTTCACTTGCACCTGGAGGCAGCAGCGCTGCTGCTCGCGAACCCATGGCCAACCGGAAGCGGTGTATAAAGGAGTCACCGATTCTGTTGGAATCTCAGTTCTGGCGGCATTGTGCATCAACACTTGCAGATGGCGGCCATTTCATTCGTTAAAATATTGTGTCAGATGACTGCATTACCCAGCTGCATACCAAAGAAGAGTATCATCGTAACCTGTCGTTCCTTCATGGTCACGGTATCAAACGTAATGTTCCAGAAGGATACTAAATACGTTTCTCTATTTCCGTCCTGGTTCAACAACAGTAATCCAGTTTTTAAATAAAAAGGCAGCCTCTGTTGCAGTCTCTGCAACAGAGTGTTTTTTTTATTTGAAAATTCAGCTGGATAATTCAAGCCCCACTCTCCAGTCATGCCACAAACCTGTTAAGCAATCTACGGATCGTTGGTTGACCTGCGAAGTACCGTGATTCGTCATTGATGGAGCGTGTCTGGGATGCATAGAGGGGGCGTATACTTTTATACCAGCATCCAGCCGGCAGTTTTCGTGAACTGACACAGCATGTGTTTCAGATATGGCAGGAAATTCCTCAGAGTAACATCCGGAGTCTGTTTCTAAGTATCAACAAATACAGGAGTATGTCTGCGGCATTCACACTTCTCATTGATGTTGCGATGGATTTTTTTTTTTTTTGTAATAGATGCAAAGTTGAATCAATTAGTACCCCTTAGCGTACTGAACATCTTCACAAAACTTGGTGGATATCGGACTGGTGCTACATAGTGTAACACTTTCATTTCCTCAGTGTAAAACGTCGAACCGACTAAACAAGAGCTGTGTAAATTACGATGTATCATCTCTTACGTGAGAGATAGAAGAAGAAGAAGAAGAAGAAAAAGATTATGAAAGCATCCTTCAATATTTTCGAACAGTGGCTTCCGAGAAGAAAATTCAAGGGTAGGCCTATTAAATATGTTTGTAAGGAGGATATAAGATGAGCATCAACAAAAGCAAAACGAGGATAATGGAATGTAGTCGAATTACATCAGGTGATGCTGCGGGAATTAGGTTAGGAAATGAGACACTTAAAGTAGTAAAGGAGTTTTGCTATTTGAGGAGCGAAATAACTGATGATGGTCGAAGTAGAGAGGATATAAAATGTAGACTGGCTATGGCAAGGAAAGCTTTTCTGAAGGAGAGAAGTTTGTAAACATCTAGTATAGATTTAAGTGTCAGGAAGTCTTTTCTGAAAGTATTCCTATGGAGTGTAGCCATGCATGGAAGTGAAACATGGACGATAAACTGTTTAGACAAGAAGAGAATAGAAGCTTTCGAAATCTGGTTTCACAGAAGAATGCTGAAGATTAGAGGGTAGATCACGTAACTAATGAGGAGGTAATGAATAGAATTGGTGAGAAGAGGAATTTGTGGCACAGCTTGACTAGAAGAAGGGATCGGTTGGTAGAACACGTTGTGAGGCATCAAGGGGTCACCAACTTAGTATTGGAGGGCAGCGTCGAGGGTAAAAATCGTAGAGAGAGACCAGAAATGAATACACTAAGCAGATTCAGAAGGATGTAGGTTGCAGTAGTTACTCGGAGATGAAGAAGCTTGCACAGGGTAGAGTAGCGTGGAGAGCTGCATCAAAGCCGTCTCAGGACTGAATACCACAACAACAACAAGAATAATACGGATCAATTGTATGTTATTCGCAGGATCACCTGCAGTTCTCCAAGTAGAGAAAACTGGGATAGATCTTCAAAAAATGACCCAGCATTCGAAGGGAAATAGAAAAGAACGACACTGATTCCCAACTACAGGAAATTTGCTGATTATATGTCCATAGACTTCGATATAAAAACAGGTAAAGACTAAAATCCCACTATAATATTAACATCCGAAACGAAAGAACGAGAAGGTGCATGACCCACACCGAAAGTCTTCTCTGAATATAGTGACTGCCAGTAGCGAGCGACATCCGACAGAGCGCATTGTTATTCACAGTTTAATCTCCAGTATTAACAATTTATTCTGCTGTTTTCTGGCTGACCTAATGAATTTTTAATAATGTATGTCGATACGTCCCCTAAGACTCTTCAGATAATGTCGCATTTTTCGGAATATGGCTTCAAATTTATTTCTATACGAATACGATTATGCCTCTGTAAATAAAGTGGATGGCATCTTTGTCTGTTGAAAATCTGATGCAGGTACCACACTGGTCTCTTCACATTAGCGATCTTATGACAACAGAATAGCTCTGATTATCGCCAGAGGATCAGTTTTACGCCGTTCAACTAGTCCAGCAGTCGTAAGCAAATTACTTTCTCGTAATAGTGGCCCACATATTTACACATTTTTAAAAAAAGTTGTCATACTTCTTTCAGCTTGAAAATGGCTTAATGTCGAAATTGCAGTCGTAACATAAAATTTGAACAGGTGAAAGCAATTTAAAAAAGAGGCGTAAGTCAGTCACTCCTAACACCACAGGAATATAGAACACAAAATCTGCCACCAGGTCGCTAGGAAATCAGCGTCCACTCGGAAGGTTGACTGCTGTGCCGAGGCAAAAGAAGAGATGACGTCGTTTGAGAGACATGGCCGGCTACTTTACAACCAATGGAAACGACTCCCTGGACGAGAGCTGCCTCTGCCGCGATACCAATGCGTGATTGTTTCCGTGTGAAGAATGTATTAATGGACTCTTTTCGTGGGAAAAATATTTACATTGCCTCCCACCTGACTCTCACGCCCACCTAAGCTGGCGAACCGGCGCTGTTTACGTTATGTTTCGCGACAGTCATTGTGACACAGGTAGTCGGTAAAGTGTGATCTATGTAGCACATCTTTGCTTACTAGATTCAACGTTGTCTGTAACCAGCTGCATAGAGTCCTTAGTTATGCAAACCTTTGATTTCCTTATTTGGCCGGCCGCTGTGGCCGAGCTGTTCTAGGCACTTCAGTCTGGAACCGCGCGACCGCTACGGTCG
This sequence comes from Schistocerca cancellata, assembly GCF_023864275.1. Lineage (NCBI taxonomy): Eukaryota > Metazoa > Arthropoda > Insecta > Orthoptera > Acrididae > Schistocerca > Schistocerca cancellata. Next base: position 615,570,901 of record NC_064631.1, on the reverse strand, counting down.
CAGGTTCGAATCCTGCCTCGGGCATGGATGTGTGTGACGTCCTTACGTTAGTTCGGTTTAAGTAGTTATTCGTTTCACGTATTACTATAGTATGCGACCTGATCTGTCCTCTTCTGCTTCCAAATTTACAATTCTTAGTTTTTTGGGGGGGGTGTCTTCTTTTGTCTATTTATTTTCCTAGCCGCGCATTCCAATTCAAACGATGCTAGTCTATTGTTTCACAGCGACTACATATCTGGTTGGTTGGTTGATTTGGGGGAGGAGACTAAACAACGAGGTCGTCGGTCCCATCAGATTAGAAAAGGATGGGGAGGGAAATCGGCCATGCTCTGTCAAAGTAACCATCCCTGTATTTGCCTGAGGCGATTTAGGGAAATCACGAAAAACCTAAATTAGGATGGCCGTACGCGGATTTTGAACTGACGTTCTCCCGAACACGAGTCCAATCCATGTGTATGAAGTATCTTTTTTTTATTGTCTCCTTTATAATCCTGCCTATTCTCTCATGGCCTATCACTTTCCTGTCTCCTTTCTTCTTTCTCAGTCAAACCGTAGTGTTCATTTCTATACGTAAGCATGGGTACAGTCACCGTGTTATAGAATGTCACCCATTGTTTTGTTTCTCAAATTTATGTTAGGCGTTCCAGTTACGAAACCAAAACTGAATATTTTTTTGTTCAACCTCGTATCTGCGGCCGTAAGGTATTTCACATTCCTGCTTCCTGAATCTTTTATTTCATCGAGTTATTTCTTACTGACTACAGTGTATGGTCGTGTAGACTCTTCCTAATCTAGTATATACTTGTGCATTATTCTCATACACAATTATATTCCTCCTGTTATTTGAAGCTGATTGTCCTTGTTTGCCGTGATCATAATTTTCTCCTGTTTACTCTATCAGAGTCTTTTTCACCGCGTCAGAACATCAGCAACATTTGTTAAAACCCATTTGTTCATTGCTAGTCAATGATTAAATTATGTTTCTTAATCTGTAATAAAGAATTATTACAGATATTTTTATATGAATCCTGGCTGCAGACTTTTATCATTTTTACCATCGATATTTTTATGCAAACGCTTGAGACTTTGAAACACACGAGCTGCCCTGTGTCCGCTTATCACTACACGGAGGCTCATTTGCATTTCACTGAAATCTCTACAGAAAGGCTCTATGATATTTTAACGATTTACTGCGAGTTAACTATGAAAGCGTATTGAAAATGGTTCTCCACTCGAATCGTTACATTAAACATTTATTTAGAAACGTCATGGAAAGGCATAAGATTCTCCTTAACTACGCAGAAGTTTCATCTTCTTCCTCAAAGTAAAGCATTTTGCGTTATTGACTTCACTTACGTTGACTTCCGTAGCCGATCGCTGGTGTCGACACAGAGGTACCGGCTAAGAATATTTTTGATCGAAGTAGTTTTCTTGGCCGATAAGAGATGAATAGAGATAAATCAGTTTACTGATCACCAGAAATGGTTCAAAAAATGGTTAAAATGGATCTCAGCACTATGGGACTTAAAATCTGAGATCATCAGTCCCCTAGACCTAAAACTACTTAAACCTAATTAATATAAGGACATCATATACATCCATGCCCGAGGCAGGATTCGGACCTGTAGCAGCGCGGTTCCGGACCGAATCGCTTAGAACCGCTTGGTCACAGCGGCCGGCCCAGAAATGGTGCCCGGGTTAGATTCCAAAAGCCTCCACGGTATCTCAAAGATTGAACGCACGGTTCCGGGCCGAGGCGGGTAGAGGGTGTTCGTAACATTCGGTGTTTTTTTTTGATATTTGAGAGACGCAGGCTCCGTTACTCCCCAACTTCTTCCTTTTACTTCCGTAATAATCGATAAAAAACATAAACATGACATTACTCTGCCCAAATGCACACCACAATGTTAAGAACAACCACGAAAATAGTTGGGGACATCCAACTTTAAATTAATGTCTCGCTTCCCGAGCACGGGGTCCCGGGTTCGATTCCCGGCGGGGTCAGGGATTTTCACCTGCCTCGAGATGACTGGGTGTTTGTGTTGTCCTCATCATTTCATCATCATCCAGGAAAGTGGCGAAATTGGACTGAGCAAAGGTTGGGAAATTGTACGGGCGCTGATAACCACGCAGTTGAGCGCCCCACAAACCAAACATCATCATCATTAAATTAATGGTTTGGCACCACTCATTTGGAACAGGGCAGCAAAAATCCATAAATAACAGTGTATATGGAAGATAATTTGTAAGTCCACTACCATTATACACTAATGTCTAAATGGTCTACAGAGCACATAGAACAGTGAAAACCAACGAGAGTCACTCAAATTTAGCCGACAAGAGATGAATGGAAATACACTCCTGGAAATGGAAAAAAGAACACATTGACACCGGTGTGTCAGACCCACCATACTTGCTCCGGACACTGCGAGAGGGCTGTACAAGCAATGATCACACGCACGGCACAGCGGACACACCAGGAACCGCGGTGTTGGCCGTCGAATGGCGCTAGCTGCGCAGCATTTGTGCACCGCCGCCGTCAGTGTCAGCCAGTTTGCCGTGGCATACGGAGCTCCATCGCAGTCTTTAACACTGGTAGCATGCCGCGACAGCGTGGACGTGAACCGTATGTGCAGTTGACGGACTTTGAGCGAGGGCGTATAGTGGGCATGCGGGAGGCCGGGTGGACGTACCGCCGAATTGCTCAACACGTGGGGCGTGAGGTCTCCACAGTACATCGATGTTGTCGCCAGTGGTCGGCGGAAGGTGCACGTGCCCGTCGACCTGGGACCGGACCGCAGCGACGCACGGATGCACGCCAAGACCGTAGGATCCTACGCAGTGCCGTAGGGGACCGCACCGCCACTTCCCAGCAAATTAGGGACACTGTTGCTCCTGGGGTATCGGCGAGGACCATTCGCAACCTTCTCCATGAAGCTGGGCTACGGTCCCGCACACCGTTAAGCCGTCTTCCGCTCACGCCCCAACATCGTGCAGCCCGCCTCCAGTGGTGTCGCGACAGGCGTGAATGGAGGGACGAATGGAGACGTGTCGTCTTCAGCGATGAGAGTCGCTTCTGCCTTGGTGCCAATGATGGTCGTATGCGTGTTTGGCGCCGTGCAGGTGAGCGCCACAATCAGGACTGCATACGACCGAGGCACACAGGGCCAACACCCGGCATCATGGTGTGGGGAGCGATCTCCTACACTGGCCGTACACCACTGGTGATCGTCGAGGGGACACTGAATAGTGCACGGTACATCCAAACCGTCATCGAACCCATCGTTCTACCATTCCTAGACCGGCAAGGGAACTTGCTGTTCCAACAGGACAATGCACGTCCGCATGTATCCCGTGCCACCCAACGTGCTCTAGAAGGTGTAAGTCAACTACCCTGGTCAGCAAGATCTCCGGATCTGTCCCCCATTGAGCATGTTTGGGACTGGATGAAGCGTCGTCTCACGCGGTCTGCACGTCCAGCACGAATGCTGGTCCAACTGAGGCGCCAGGTGGAAATGGCATGGCAAGCCGTTCCACAGGACAACATCGAGCATCTCTACGATCGTCTCCATGGGAGAATAGCAGCCTGCATTGCTGCGAAAGGTGGATATACACTGTACTAGTGCCGACATTGTGCATGCTCTGTTGCCTGTGTCTATGTGCCTGTGGTTCTGTCAGTGTGATCATGTGATGTATCTGACCCCAGGAATGTGTCAATAAAGTTTCCCCTTCCTGGGACAATGAATTCACGGTGTTCTTATTTCAATTTCCAGGAGTGTATGTTAACGACCTCCCTTCCCGTCTGAAACAGGAAGCTGAACTGACGCTGTTTGCTGATGATACAAGCATCATTATTAATCCAGTAAAGGAAACTCCAATTGAAAATGATAGAAATAAAATCTTTGGAAAAGTCATTAATTAGTTTTCTACAAATGGGCTTGCTCTAAACTTTGAAAAAACACAGTACATCCAATTTTCTGCAGCAAAAAGTACAGTCCCTTCAATAAATATAACACATCAACAGACGTCAGTAGACGGGGCAGAGCATACAAGTTTTTGGGTGTACACATAGATGAGAATCTTAATTGGAAAATTCATATTTTGGATCTTCTAAAGCGACTAGGTTCAGCAACTTTTGCAATCAGAATAATTGCCAATTTTGAGGATATAGGAATTAGTAAGCTAACATACTTTGCCTACTTTCACTCTCTGATGTCATATGGAATAATTTTTTGGGGTAACTCAACATTTAGACAAAAAGTATTCACTGCTCAAAAGAAAGTGGTTAGAATAATGTGTGGGGTTCATGGTCGCACTTCTTGTAGGCATCTTTTTAAAAGATTGGGAATTCTTACGACAGCCTCACAATACATTTACTCACTAATGAAATTTGTTCTCAACATCACGGACCAGTTTAAAAAAAAAAAACAGTGACATTCATGATTACAATGCCAGAAAAAAAGAAAGAGTTACAATATCCTGTACTCAACCTATCTTTGGCACAGAAAGGGGAAAAATATGCTGCTACAAAAATTTTCAACAAATTACCAGATGACATAAAATGTCTGACAGACAGTAGTAATAGCTTCAAAAATAAATTGAAATCATATCTCATGGACAACTCCTTCTATACCATAGATGAATTCTTGAACAGGAATAAAAAAATCTATAAATATAGTTTATGCATTTTGTGCAATTTAAGGGAATGGGGTAAATAATAGAAATATTAATCCTTAACTCTGTATTGTAATATATATATTAAAAATCATGTTTGATATGTGCATCTCTTGTGCACTTGACACGTTCCACATCATAACGGCTACCGTACCGTGCGATTGATCAATGAAACACGCAACCAACTAACTAACTAACTGGTGTTCGGCGCTGACCTGTCTTCAAGTCGCGAATGGTTCGCGGGAATAACTTACTGTTTTTAATCAGCCCCTGTGCGAGGTCGAACGTCTGGTTTTCCCCTTGATGGTCTTTTATATATGGTCCGTTCACGTTAATGTAACCACCGCCTATGTTCGACGTCAACGTGCAGCAACCACTCACAGACGACAAATGGCAACGATAGGAGTGGAGGGTACACAAGGTGAGTCACTAACTATTCCCACCAAGAATAACTCTGAAAGTATGACAGAAGTTTGGAAAGTTCGTGGGACAAAAGTTGCATGGGACAACGGGAGCCATAATATGACGTTGGTTTTTTGTTGCTAGGTAGGGTCGCTTCAGAGATATGAAGGTGAACTTAGTTTTTGAAATGAGATGCTGTAATTTGGTACTTATTTTCTGATAGCGACTATCGAGACGTATCCAATGATGTGTAAGTAGGGTCTTTGAAGGTCAACGAAGGTCACAAAGGTGGCATCAACGTCCATTTACAGAAGGTGTTCGAAGTGATGACCATTGGTATCAATGCAGTGCAGCAATCTTCTGGTCATGGACTGAGTGGTATTATTTATCACATCGGCACTTACCAAAGCACATGCTCTGACAGTTCTCTCTCGCATATCTTCAGGTGTAGTTGGAACGTCTTCATAAATAATGCCTCTTAGGAATCCCACAAGAAAAAATCCAGAGGCGTCAAGTCTGGCGAACGAGGTGGCCACAACATATCTCCGCATCCAAACAAACGATTTGGGAACTGTCTCTGCAACTCATTTCTAGCCATCAGCGAAATATGTGCAAGACACTTATCGTGTTGCTGCCACATTTTGTTCCTCGTTCCTAAAGGTATTTCTTCCAATAATAGACCTAATGTCTGTTGTAGTAATGTGGTGTACTTCTAACCATTAAGATTTCCTTCGATGAAATAGGGGCCTATAATTCTGTCCTCCAGAATCCCACACCATACATTCACCGACCACGGTTTTAGGTGTGCAACTTGCCGCAGCCAACATGGATTTTCAGTTGTCCAACAATGCATATTATGCAAATTAACATTTCCATGGTTCGTGAATGCAGCCGCGTCAGCAAATAAAATCAAATTAATCAAATGTGTCATCCCTCTGAATCTGAAGTTGAGTCCATCGGCAGAATTCAATGCGACGCACACAATCCGTACCAGTTAATTCTTGGTGGACACTGATATGGTAAGGATGATATTTATGGCGATGTAGAACACGAACAACACTACTCTGGCACATGCTAGATTCCCTTGCGATTTGACGCGTACTAATACAAGGATCTTGAACCACAGTCGCAAGAGAACCGATTTCCGTTTCCTCGTTAGTAACTTTCCTTTGCCGGATACTTTTCCGATGCGTTAAAGATCCAGTTGTTCTCAGTTTATCATACACATATTTAAATGTACGACGTGTAAGGTGAGTACGTTGAGGACATCTTTCAGCGTATAAGCCTCTAGCTCTCATTGAATTTCGTAGGCATTCTGTGTAAATGAGAATCATGTCGACTTGTTCTTCGAAAGAATACATCATTCACATTCGCTTGATTCGACGATACTAGTCGTACCGTTCCTATTAGCGTTGTATTGCGAAACCGTCGAATGGTGTTCACATGTCAATGGCACGTTAGATGGATACGCCGTATTCGGCGAATATTTACTATTTACACGATATACGAGAGAGAACTTCAAAAACGGTTCAAATGGCTCTGAGCACTATGGGACTCAACTTCTGAGGTCATTAGTCCCCTAGAACTTTGAACTAGCTAAACCTAACTAACCTAAGTACACCACACACTTCCATGCCCGAGGCAGGATTCGAACCTGCGACCGTAGCGGTCTCGCGAGTCAGACTGCAGCGACTAGAACCGCACGGCCACTTCGGCCGGCCAGAGAGTACTGTCAGAGCATGTGCTCCGATAAGTACCGAAGTGATAAGGATTGCCACCCAATCCACGATAAGAAGATTGCAGCACTGCATTGATACCAATGGTCATCACTTCGAACACCTTCTGTAAATGGACCTTCATGCCATCTTTGTGACCTTCGTTGACGTTCAAAGACCTTACTGTTACACATCATTGGATTCGTCTCGATAGCCGCTATCAGAAAATAAGTACCAGACTGTAGCATCCCTTTTGAAGAAAACGGAGTTGACTTTCATATCTCTAACGCGGCACCACACAGCAACAAAAAACCAACGTCATACTATGGCCCCCGTTGTCCCATGCAACATTTGTCCCACAAACTTTTCAGCTACTGTCATACTTTCGTAGTTATTATAGGTGGTAATAGTTAGTGACTGACCTTGTATAAAGAGCGTCGGGAGGACACGGGAAAACAGTGGAGTCGTTATCGTAAGGTGTAAATGAAGCGAGTTGCCTGACATCCAGAAGGGTGAAAGAATTTCTAAAGCGGCTAAGTTTGGTAAACTGTTTGCTTACCGCCGTGGTTAAGGTATACCGCGCATGGCAAAATGGCGCTACCCAAACCCGGAGAAGAGGCAACTGTCTACATCTTCATCTACATGACTACTCTACAATTCACATTTAAGTGCTTGGCAGAGGGTTCATCGAACCACCATCATACTATCTCTCTACCATTCCACTCCCGAACAGCGTGCGGGAAAAACGAACACCTAAACCTTTCTGTTCGAGCTCTGATTTCTCTTATTTTATTTTGATGATCATTCCTACCTATGTAGGTTGGGCTCAACAAAATATTTTCGCATTCGGAAGAGAAAGTTGGTGACTGAAATTTCGTAAATAGATCTCGCCGCGACGAAAAACGTCTTTGCTTTCATGACTTCCATCCCAACTCGCGTATCATATATGCCACACTCTCTCCCCTATTACGTGATAATACAAAACGAGCTGCCCTTTTTTGCACCCTTTCGATGTCCTCCGTCAATCCCACCTGGTAAGGATCCCACACCGCGCAGCAATATTCTAACAGAGGACGAACGAGTGTAGTGTAAGCTGTCTCTTTAGTGGACTTGTAGCATCTTCTAAGTGTCATGCCAATGAAACGCAACCTTTGGCTCGCCTTCCCCACAATATTTTCTATATGGTCTTTCCAACTGAAGTTGTTCGTAATTTTAACACCCAGGTACTTAGTTGAATTGACAGCCTTGAGAATTGTACTATTTATCGAATAATCGAATTCCAACGGATTTCTTTTGGAACTCATGTGGATCACCTCACACTTTTCGTTATTTAGCGTCAACTGCCACCTTCCACTCCATATAGCAATCTTATCTAAATCGCTTTGCAACTGATACTGGTCTTCGGATGACTTTACTAGACGGTAAATTACAGCATCATCAGCGAACAACCTAAGAGAACTGCCCAAATTGTCACCCAGGTCATTTATATAGATCAGGAACAGCAGAGGTCCCAGGACGCTTCCCTGGGGAACACCTGATATCACTTCGGTTTTACTCGATGATTTGCCGTCTACGAACTGCGATCTTCCTGACAGGAAATCACGAATCCAGTCGCACAACTGAGACGATACCTCGTAGGCCCGCAGCTTGATTAGGAGTCGCTTGTGAGGAACGGTGTCTAAAGCTTTCCGGAAATCTAGAAATACGGAATCAACTTGAGATCCCCTGTCGATAGCGGCCATTACTTCGTGTGAATAAAGAGCTTGCTGCGTTGCACAAGAACGATGTTTTCTGAAACCATGCTGATTACGTATCAATAGATCGTTCCCTTCGAGATGATTCATAATGTTTGAATACAGTATATGCTCCCAAACTCTACTGCAAACCGACGTCAAAGATATAGGTCTGTAGTTCGATGGATTACTCCTACTACACTTCTTACACACTGGTGCGACCTGCACAGTTTTCCAATCTGTAGGTACAGATCTATCGGTGAGCGAGCGGTTGTATACGATTGCTAAGTAGGGAGCTATTGTATCAGCGTAATCCGAAAGGAACCTAATCGGTATACAATCTGGACCTGAAGACTTGCCCGTATCAAGCGATTTGAGTTGCTTCGCAACCCCTAAGGTATCTACTTCCGTGGTGCACCAAGGGCTGTAGTTGGCAGGGGTGAACGACGTCTGTGGAAATGTGTACTGGCGAACAGATGTCCATCCGCTGAGCAACTGACCGCCCAGATGAAACAAGAGGCTACCAAAAGTGACTCCTCAACGACCGTTCAGAAAACGTTTCTCCAAATGAGCCACCGTAGGAGGCGCCTGTTTCATGTACCGGTGCTGACTGCTGTTCCTGGACGATGAAGGCTGGAATTTTCACACCAATACCGAAACTGGAGGTCCACAGAGTGGTGACAGGTGACCTTTTTCAGGAGAACCACGTTTTATGCTCCATCAGACCATTGGCGTGTATGGCCCTGCAACAATCATCGTTAAAGGTCAGGGCTGGAGGGGTGACAGTCATGGTCTGGAGAATGTTTTCGTGATATTCACTGGGTGGTCTCGTCATTCTGGAAGGAACCGTGAGTCAGTACAGGTGTGCGTCTATGCTTGGGGAACATGCCCGCCCCTACATGCAGTTTGTTTTTCCTCGGCAGGATGGGCTTTACCATCAGGAGAATGCAATGTATCACACAGCTCCCTGTGTTCGTGCGTGGCTCGGAGAGCACTAGGATGACTCCTCTGGCCACCAAACTCCCCAGATTTAAAACCAATCGAGAATCTGTGGGGCTACCTCGATCAGGCTGTTCGCGCCATGGATGCTCAATCGAGAAACCTAATACAGCTGGCCATGGCACAAGAGTCAGCTTGGATCGCATTCCCCGTCGCTACCTTCAACAACCTGACTGTCATCCTGCACCTCGCAAAAGGTGGTTATTCAGGCTTTTGATAGGTGGTTCAAATGGTTAAAATGGCTCTGAGCACTATGGGACTTAACATCTGTGGTCATCAGTCCCCTAGAACTTAGAACTAGTTAAACCTAACTAACCTAAAGACATCACACACATCCATGCCCGAGGCAGGATTCGAACCTGCGACCGTAGCGGTCACGTGGTTCTAGACTGAAGCGCCTAGAACCGCACGGCCACACCGGCCGGCTGATAGGTGGTAGAATTAATGTGATTACATCGTTTGCTTGGGCGGAGGTAATATATTTATTGACTCAGGTGAAGAGAAACTGAAATAAGCCTGAAATTTACCAAAAGCGTCTGGTGTAATGTAAACAAGAAGTCAGAAATTGAATGAAAAATTTCATACACTGAAGACTAAAAAGCAGAACATAATTAATTAAATAAAAATTAATTTTTAATGTAACACGTTTTTAAATCAGACGGAAAAGTGTAAAATAATTTCTCCTGGATCCCTACAGATTCCTAATACCATTCAGATAGTTCTGAAAATTGGTTAAGAAGAATTTTTTTAGTAGCTATGTAAAAACATGTAAGATTTATAATGAAAAATATGAGCAGCATGCGGTACGTATTTGATGCATGAATAGCATTATCTATTGCTTGCGGCCAACATTTTTCGTTGTAAATCTCACAAGTATTTTCATAAAATTTAATAAATCACAATCACAAATTTTCTGAACCATCTGCATATTGTTATGAATCTGTATGGAGCTAAGAGACATTATTTTATACTTTTTGTTGTGTACATAGTTCTGTGTAGTCAGTGTGTACACAACTTTCCCACTAGAGCGCGCCCCACTAAGCACAACAGCGCAGGCGCAGCGCTCGTCCATCTCCGCTCTACGAGATGGCGCTCCCTTAGAGACGGACAAAATTCTGCTTCCGCCGATCTGTGTATTAATATGTAACGCAGCCAATGAGATTGCTGCTAACGTAGAACTTTTTCTACTTGCGGATCACACCTGGGCAGTGATACAAGAACACGCAAGGTATTATAACAAGTGTACAGACCTCCGATTAGTCAGTCTGCATTAGTCTGTACGAGTCTGCATTAGTCTGTACCAGTCTATAGTCAAGTTTCAGTCTGTGCCTAATAAGATTACCATATTCCTGTACATAGCCATGAAGATAAATGTATAGACACTTTTGTCAAGTATCAGAGATATATGAGAGAATAACGTTAACGTACCAAGACCAAAGGAACTTCAGATTGTCAATTGTAAACAGCATCCAGAATAAAGTTACGTAATGTTTACGCTTTTTATTATTTTAATAAATGTATGTGAAAATTAATCAAGTTCTGTTTAAAGTTGGTCACCGTCAATCTGCTACTCTAAGTGTGCAAGTGGCATTTCTATCGTCTGACCTAACGGCAGAAGATAAACACGCCCCGATAAGACCACCAGACATATTGCTGACACTCGCCTACTTCGTTAGAGCGACAAGTCAAATAATCTGATGGTGTGCGTACCGAAGGTCTTACAGTACGCACACCACACTTTTTGTCCGATTTAAAAATGTGGTACACACATCAAAAAAGTTTTGCATCACCTCGGTTCCAAGAGTTCCAGAACCTATACAGAAAACTAGAATAGAGATCAATATCAATATCATTTCTGCACATTTCATTGCTCATGTAAACCACACATGGCACGTTGTACCATCTTCAGAGATGGTGGTCCAGATTGCTGTACATACCGGTACCTCTAATACCCAGTAGTACGTCTTCTTGCATTGATGCATGCCTGTATCCGTCGTGGCATACTATCCACAAGTTCAGTTTGTCCCACGCCTCAGCGGCGATTCGGCGTAGATCCCTCAGAGCGGTTGGTGGGTCACGTCGTCCATAAACAGCCCTTTTCAATCTATCACAGGCATCTTCAATAGGGTTCATGTCTGTAGAACATGCTGGCCACTCTAGTCGAGCGATATTGTTATCCTGAAGGAAGTCATTCACAAGATGTGAACGATGGCGGCGCGAATTTTTGTCCATGAAGACGGATGCCTCGCCAATATGCTCCTGATAACGTTGCACTATCGGTCGCAGGATGGGATTCACGTATCGTACAGCCGTTACGGCGCCTTCCATGATCACCATCGGCGTACGTCGGCCCCACATAATGCCACCCCAAAACAGCAGGGAACCTCCACCTTGCTGCACTCACTGGACAATGTGTTTAAGGCGTTCAGCCCGGCCGGGTTGCCTCCAAACACGTCTCCGATGATTGTCTCGTTGAGGGCATATGCGACACTCATCGGTGAAGAGAGCGTGATGCCAATCCTGAGCGGTCCATTCGGCATGTTCTTGGGCCCATCTGTACCGCGCTGCATGGTGTCGTTGTTGCAAAGATGGACATCGCCGTGGACGTCGGGAGTGTAGGTGCGCATCATGCAGCCTATTGCGCACAGTTTGAGTCGTACCACGACGTCCTGTGGTTGCACGAAAAGCATTATTCAACATTGTGGCGTTGCTGTCAGGGTTCCTCCGAGCGATAATCCGTAGGTAGCGGTCATCCACAGCAGTGGGCGGCCTGAGCGAGGCATGTCATGGACAGTTCCTCTCTCTCTCTGTATCTCCTCCATGTCCGAAGAACATCGCTTTGGTTCACTGCGAGACGTCTGGACACTTCCCTTGTTGAGAGCCCTTCCTGGCACACATTAACAATGCGGACCCGATCGAACCGTGGTATTTATCGTCTAGGTGTGGTTGAACTACAGACAACGAGCCGTGTATGCCCTTCCTGGTGGATTGACTGGAACTGATCAGCTGTTGGATCCCCTCGGTCTAATAGGCGCTGCTCATGCGTGGTTGTTTACATCTTTGGGCGTGTTTAGTGACATCTCTGAACAGTCAAAGGGACTGTATCTGTGATACAATATACACAGTCAACGTCTATGTTGAGAAGTTCTGGGAACCTGGGTGATGCAAAACTTTTTTTGATGTGTGTTTATTAAAAATTTATTTTTATCTAAATAATTATTGGTTTATAACTATCGACACAGTTATTTCCGAACAGAATTTTCTCATGTTTATACATTTGCCCTTCCCAACGATGGTTAAAAGTTTACCATCTCCACCGCAGCAGTCTGTAAATGTTTTGTGGACTGTTTCGCGAAATCGAAATGTTTTTTCTGAACCGCTGTGCTAACAACGTTCGTAATCTAACCAAAAGTGGTGCCATGTGTACAGGACGCAGCTAGTCTTACTTGACTGTGTCAGGATGTCTCTACAGCGTGTCTAGACGGTGAGCAACAGAACAAAGGGTTCCTGTATCCCACTCCTCGCACAAGCAGCTTACTTCCTTGGAAATGCCATTACTGGAACAGTACCGAAGAGCGCTGAGCACGTTCCGTACCGTCAGGTAAAGAGCGGGGGATTCCCCAGAAAGAAAGAAGGGGCACGGAGCAACTACTTGTTGGCAGCGGCTCGCAGCCCGCCCTGACCCACTTGTCGCTTTCCGCAGCGGCCCGCAGCAGACAAACGACAGACGGACGCGCCGCCCACCTGCCGACGCCCACGCAACAGGCGTTGGCGCCACTGCGGCACACAGCAGCCAATGCGGAGCCACCGTTTCCGCCGCACCTGCTGCTGCTTCTGTTGCGATCACGCAAATACTTCCACTTGTAACTTCATGAGGCGCGCACAACTCGATGCTCTCGCAGCCAAGTAAAAGTGACCAACGTTTATGTCTTCCTAGTAAATTGTACCACAGTGCTGCTCGTCGTCTGTTTAACTAATAAATTTGTGGACCAAGGATATTATTCTGAGAACCGGTGCCGGATGTGCTGATGGGTACAACTTACGAATGATTCCTGAGGAACATTTCACCCGTCTCACAATGTTTGCTAGCCCATTCGCAAAACTACACTAACTTACTTGGATCGTCTTCATTTCGACGCAGGTGGAGGTGCTGCTTATATGAATACCAGAAGCATTATACAATGGAATCTGCTTTCAGAAAAGCTAGTCTCACAGACTATATGTGCCTGTCACTTTTTAATTACTTACAACGAATTAAGCTGACACATTGCTGCACTTGCAGATCTCAGTAGTCCGAAACACCGGTACCATGCAAAGCACCGGATTCTTTGAACGTGTTTCTGAGTCGCCGAAAATTCTATCAGTGATTGGTGCGCTGTCCAGATGTGGCATTTCAATTCAATTGGCCACTTTCAGCTAATATGTGGGCCCCCCTACCAATGACGTACGGCGAAGCTTGAAAAGTAGTATGGTTCCCATCCGCTCCGAGATGCGTTCCTTTTCTTTTTTTTTTCCTCAGTCAGTCCCGCGTTAACTTTCCCCCACCTCATTATGTAAGTAGACTGTTTAGGTTATTGTGTTGGTAACGCTACGTAGCGCTCTGTATGAAAATCGCTGACTGCGCTGTGGGCAGTCTGTGGCTGGTTGGACTCATTGTTGGAACATTCGCTATTTTAGTGTTCGGCAGTTGGATGTGAACAGCGCGTAGCGTTGGGCAGTTGGAGGTGAGCTGCCAGCAGTGGTGGATGTGGGAACAAAGATGCCAGAGTTTTGAGAGCGGACGTTATGGACGTGTGTCCGTCAGAAAAAGGAAATTTGTAAGACGGGATATCATGAACTGATATATATATATGACTTTTGAACACTATTAAGGTAAATGTTTGTTCTCTATCAAAATCTTTCATTTGCTAACTATGCCTATCAGTAGTTAGTGCCTTCTGTAGTTAGAATCTTTTATTTAGCTGGCAGTATTGGCGCTCGCTGTATTGCAGTAGTTCGAGTAATGAAGATTTTTGTGAGGTAAGTCTGAGGGTATTTCGCCTGTCTCGTACATCTTGCTCACCAGATGGTAGAGTTTTGTCAGGACTGGCTCTCCCAAGGCCGTCAGTAGTTCTAATTAATGTAAGGTATAGGCTATTGTTAGTCAGGGCCATTCTTTTGTAGGGATTATTGAAAGTCAGATTCCGTTGCGCTAAAAATATTGTGTGTCAGTTTATTGATCACCACAATAAGTAAAGACAGAAATGTCTGAGTACGTTCGGTTTTACTCAGCTGTCTCTGTATCAGATAACGTAGAAGTTTACCACCACAGTAATTTATAATTTTTCTAAGGGGACGTTACAATTACACAAGAGGCGACTATTGGGAGGGTAGGAGCAGAGGTGTTTCTGTGTCAGGAGCATTCTCCCAGTTCGTCCTTATCAGCTTTCCTCGGAAGGATGGTGGTGATCTGTTGTCGCCGGTAGACCCAGTGAAAGAATATTCAGAATTAGTTATTTATTTCCGTAAGTTACGAGCAGTGTCTTGATTCACTGTTTACATCGGCTGTCGGTGGAAATGGAAATGCCGTGTGGCTAAGGCCTCCCGTCGGGTAGACCGTTCGCCTGGTGCAAGTCTTTCGAGTTGACACTTGCGTGTCGACGGGGATGAAATGATGGTGATAAGGACAACACAACACCCAGTCCCTGAGCGGAGAAAACCTCCGACCTAGCCGGGAATCGAACCCGGGCCGTGAGGTACGACATTCCGTGGCGCTGACCACTCAGCTACCACGGGCGGACGGCTGTCGATACCTGTCATGGAATCGCGTCGAGCGGCCTCCAGTCCGCCCCAGGTAGTGCGCGCCGCACGCCCGTTCCTCGCCGATGCTGTTATGGCGGTTGCCGCCCGCCGTGCCTTCGGCGCTCGCCTTACTGCGATGCCGTGGCAGTGAGTGAAGGCGGCGCGTGTGTTGGATTTCACACACGCGGATCTAGAAGCTGCTGTGTCCCCTCCCGCTTACAACCGTTCTTCTTCAGCTGTCGAACCGCGATGACTGTTGTCGTGTAGCCACGTGGTACGACGATCCTATCCAGCCGATTAGGTAGGCCCTGGTCCATCCGCCGAAGTATCAGGAACACTGGTGTCCTAAACCGTCATGGTAAGGAAGACCTCCGTATCCACCCATCTGCGACAGCGCTAGACGATTGCGCTGAAATCTACGACTGATGATTATGGCGAGGTGGCCATCTCTTCCAGTAGCCGCTGTCTCTCACTTGTCAGTAGAGCGCAGGAACTCTACAGCAGACTTGTGCCAGACGTCATTTGAAAGGGGACTGTGTTATTAGCCAAGAAGATTTTCACGTACTTTTGTCCATAAATCTGAATGAAGTTGCGAATTCGATAAATGTACTTAATTTTTTAACTACGCTATTGGCCATTAAAATTGCTACACCAAGAAGAAATGCAGATGATAAACGGGTATTCATTGGACAAATATATTATACTAGAACTGACATGTGATTATATTTTCACGCAGTTTGGGTGCATAGATCCTGAGAAATCAGTACCCAGAACAACAACCTCTGGCCGTAATAACGGCCTTGATACGCCTAGGCATTGAGTCAAACAGATCTTGGATGGCGTATACAGGTACAGCTCCCCGTGCAGCTTCAACACCATACCACAGTTCATCAAGAGTAGTGACTGGCGTATTGTGACGAGCCAGTCGCTCGGCCACCATTGACGAGACGTTTCAAATGGTGAGAGATCTGGAGAATGTGCTGGCTAGGCCAGCAGTCGAACATTTTCTGTATCCAGAAAGGCCCGTACAGGACCTGCAACATGCAGTCGTGCATTGTCCTGCTGAAATGTAGGGTTTCTCAGGGATCGAATGAAGGGTAGAGCCACGGATCGTAACACATCTGAAATGTAACGTCCACTGTTCAAAGTGCCGTCAATACGAACAAGAGGTGACCGAGACGTGTAACCAATGGACCCCATACTATCACGCCGGGTGATACGCCAGTATGGCGATGACGAATACATGCTTCCAATGTGCGTTCACCGCGATGTCGCCAAACACGGATGCGACCATCATGATGAGTGGCCGTGCGGCTCTAGGCGCGTCAGTCTGGAACCGTGCGACCGCTACGGTCGCAGGTTCGAATCCTGCCTCAGGCGAGAATGTGTGTGATGTCCTTAGATTAGTTAGGTTTAAGTAGTTCTAAGTTCTAGGGGACTATTGACCACAGCAGTTAAGTCCCATAGTGATCAGAGCCATTTGAACCATTTGAACTATCATGATGCTGTAAACAGAACCTGGATTCATCCGAAAAAATGACGGTTTGCCCTTCGCGCACCCAGGTTCGTCGTTGAGTACACCATCGCAGGCACTCCTGTCTGTGATGCAGCGTCAAGGGTAACCGCACCCATGGTCTCCGAGCTGATAGTCCATGCTGCTGCAAACGTCGTCGAACTGTTCGTGCAGATGGTTGTTGTCTTGCAAACGTCCCCATCTGTTGACTCAGGGATCGAGACGCGGCTGCACAATCCGTTACAGCCGTGTGGATAAGATGCCTGTCATTTCGACTGCTAGTGATACGAGGCCGTTGGGATCCAGCACGGCGTTCAGTATTACCCTCCTGTACCCACCGATTCCATATTCTGCTAACAGTCATTGGATCTCGAATAATGCGAGCAGCAATGTCGCTATACGATAAACCGCAATCGCGATAGGCTACAATCCGACCTTTATCAAAGTCGGAAACGTGGTGGTACGCATTTCTACTCCTTACACGAGGCATCACAACAACGTTTCACCAGGCTACGCCGGTCAACTGCTGTTTGTGTATGAGAAATCGGTTGGAAACTTCCCTCATGTCAGCACGTTGTCGGTGTCGCCACCGGCGCCAACCTTGTGTGAATGCTCTGAAAAGCTAATCATTTGCATATCACAGCATCTTCTTCCTGTCGGTTAAATTTCGCGTCTGTAGCACGCCATCCTCGTGGTGTAGCAATTTTAAAGGCCAGTAGTGTATATGTGACGGTAGTATCTGTTCGCCCGCATCTCGTGGTCGTGCGGTAGCGTTCTCGCTTCCCACGCCCGGGTTCCCGGGTTCGATTCCCGGCGGGGTCAGGGATTTTCTCTGCCTCGTGATGGCTGAGTGTTGTGTGCTGTCCTTAGGTTAGTTAGGTTTAAGTAGTTCTAAGTTCTAGGGGACTTATAACCACAGCAGTTGAGTCCCATAGTGCTCAGAGCCAGTATCTGTTCCGGAAAGAACAGTTACCGTTAATGACCATGAAGCTTTGCTTGAAATGAAATGATAATTAAATGGATACCCTAGCTGCAAACAGGCGATGAAGTACTTCATTGAGGACATGTTGAAAAAATGTGTGCCCCGACCGAGAATCGAACCCGGGATCTCCTGCTTACATGGCAGACGCTCTATTCATCCGAGGGCACAGAGGATAGCGCGCCTGCAGGGACTTATCCCTTGCACGCTCCCCGTGAGACCCACATTCCCAACATGTCCACACCACTACATTTGTAGTGCGCCTAGTAGATGTTTGCCCAACATACTCATTACTCGTGCTCATTACTCGTGGCAGATTAATCTACCAAGTCCCGTACGAGTTCGGGCCTAGCGTGTGCGTTCGCACAAGAAGGTCAATGGCCATATTTTAACTATATATGACGGTAGTATCTGTTCCCGAAAGAACAGTTACCGTTGATGACCATGCAGCTTTGTTAGAAATGAAATGATAATAAAATGCACACCCTAGCTGAAAACAGGCGATGATGTACTTCATCGGAGACGTTGAAAAAATGTGCAGGAGATCCCGGGTTCGAGTCCCGGTCGGGGCACACATTTTTTCAACATGTCCCCAATAAAGTGTATCATCGCCTGTTTGCAGCTAGAATGTCCATTTAATTATCATTTATTATATTTTTTGTAAGAGACCAGAGATGTTGGTCAGAGAGATTACTTCATATTGAAGAGGGTACCAGTGTGTGTTGGACAGTCTGGCAATGTACTTGGTTTGAAAAGCATGGAAAGTGGCCTGTAGTGTAGTGGAGGCAGCATTATTTAAAAGGATTCTGGGGAATGTCGAAGATATTGAGCAAATATCAATGAAAGAATTACAAACTCAAGTGTTAACATAATCCATTTATTTCATATTTGTATAGATTTTTATTGTTAGAATATAGCGTATAGCTGAAATTTACTGTAGAAACACTATAATGCGACATATAGTTTTGTCTTATAACTGAAACAAGTATCAAAGGAAGTAATTGTGCACAGGAAAATTAAACTGAAGAGCCAAAGAAACCGGTACAACTGCCTAACATCGTTTACGGTCCCCGCGAGCACGCAGAAGTGCCGCAACAAGACGTGGAATGGACTCGACTAATGTTTGGCGTAGTGCTGGAGGTATTTAACGCCTTGAATCCTGCAGGGCTGTCCATAAATCCGTAAGAGTACGAAAGGGTGGACATCTCAATAATGTTCATGTTTAGTGGCCAGCGGAAATGTTTAAACTCACAAGAGTGTTCCTGGAGCAATTCTGGACGTGTGGGGTGTTGCATTGTCCTGCTGCTATTTCCGAAGTCCGTCGGAATGCACAATGGACATGAATGGACGCAGGTGATCAGACAGGATCCTTACGTACTTGGTACCTGTCAAATTCGTATCTAGACGTATCAGGAGTCCATATCGTTCCGACTGTACACGCCCCACACCTTTACAGAGCCTCCACCAGCTTCAAAAGTCTCCTGCTGGCATGCAAGGTCCACGGATTCATGAGATTGTCTCAATACCTGTACACGCCCATCCGCTCCATACAATTTAAACGAGAATCGTTCGACCAGGTAACATGTTTCCAGTTATCAACAGTCCAATGTCGGTGTTGACGGGCCCAGGCGAGGCGCAAAGCTTTGTGTCGTGCAGTCATCAAGGTTACACGAGTGGCCCTTCGGCTCCGAAAGCCCATATCGATGATGTTTCGTTAAATAGTTGGCACGCTGACACTTGTTGATGGCCGAGCATTGAAATGTGCAGCAATTTGCGGAAGGGTTGCACTTCTGTCACGTTCAACGATTCTCTTCAGTCGTCGTTGGTTCCGATCTTGCAAGATATTTTTTCAGCCGCACCGATGTCGCAGATTTGATGTTTCACCAGATTCCTGATATTCACGGTACACTCGAGAAATGGTCGTACGGGAAAATACCCACTTCCTCTCTACCTCGGAGATGCTGTGTTCCATCGCTGCTTCGCCGACTACAACATCACGTTCAAACTCGCTTAAGTGTTGATAACCTGCCATTGTAGCAGCAGTAACCGATCTAACAATCGCGCCAGATACTTGTTGTCTTGCACTGTGTGATCATAAGTATCCTGACATACGTTTTTCATATTATGTGCATTGTACTGCCACCTACTGCCAGGAACTCCGTAAAGTGACCTTAGTAGTCATTAGACATCGTGAGAGAGCACAATGGGGCGCTCCGCGGAACTCACGGACTTCGAACGCGGTTATGTGACTGGGTGTCACTTGTGTCATTCGTCTGTACGCGAGATTTCCACACCCCTAAACATCCCTAGGTCCACTGTTTCCGATGTGATAGTGAAGTGGAAACGTGAAGGGTACAGCACAAAAGCGGACAGGCAGACCTCGTCTGTTGACTGACAGAGACCGTCGACAGTTGAAGGGGGTCGTAACGTGTAATAGGCAGACATCTATCCAGAGCATCACACAGGCATTCCTAACTGCATCAGGAACCACTGCAAGTACTATTACAATTAGGCGGGAGGTGAGAAAACTTGGATTTCATGGTCGAGCGGCTGGACATAAGTCACACATAACGCCGGTAAATGCCAAGCGACGCTCGCTTGGTGTAAGGAGGGTAAACATTGGACTACTGAAGAGTGGAAAAACGTTGTGTGGAGTGACGAATCACGGTACACAATGTGGCGATCCGATGGCAGGGTGTGGGTATTAACGAATACCCGGTGAATGTCATCTGCCAGCCTGTGTAGTGCCAAGAGTAAAATTCAGAGGAGGTAGTGTTATAGTGTGGTCGTGTTATTCATGGAGGGGGCTTGCACCCCTTGTTGTTTTGCATGGCACTATCACAGCACAGGCCTAAATTGATGTTTGAAGCACCTTCTTGGTTCCCACTATTGAAAAGCAGTTCGGGGATGGTGATTGCATCTTTCTAATCCACGGGCTGTGGCGGAGTGGTTACACGACAATAACATGCCTGTAATGGACTAACCTGCTCAGAGTCCTGACTTGAATCCTATAGAACAACTTTGGGACGTTTTGGAACGCCGACTTCGTGCCAGGCCTCACCGACCGACATCGATACCTTTCCTCAATGTAGCACTCCGTGAAGAATGAGCTGCCATTCACCAAGAAGCCTTCCAGCACCTGACTGAACGTATGCCTGCGAGAGTGGAAGCGGTCCTCAAAGCTAAGCGTGGGCCAACACCGCACTGAATTCCAGCATTACCGATGGAAGGCGCCACGTACTTGTAAGTCATTTTCAGCCAGGTGTCCGGATACTTTTGATCACATAGTGTATATAATTGTTGCCGACCACAGTACCGTGTTCTGCCTGTTTACATATCTCTGTATTTGAATACGCATGTCTATACCATTTTTTTGGCGCTTCAATGAGAAAGCGCAGTGCATAGGCGTAGATGTCATTTCTACTCATGTGATTCATGTGTAATGGTTTCCGACCAGGTTATGGTCACACGACGGGAATCAACAGACTTTGAACGCGGAATGGTAGTTGGAACTAGACGCATTGGATATTCCACTTGGAAATCTTTAGGGAATTCAATATTCAGAGATCCACAGTGTCAAGAGTGTGTCGTACCAAATTTGAGCCAGAACCTCTCACCGAGAACAACGCAGTGGTCGAAGGCCTTCACTAATGACCGAGAGCAGCGGTGTTTTGATAGGGTTGTCGGTGCTAACAGACAAGCAACACTGCATGAAATCACTATGGAAATCATTCTTGGACGTACGACAAACGTATCCGAGGACAGTGCGGAGAAATTTGGCGTTAATGGGCTGTGGAAGACGACCGACGCGTGCCCTTGCTAGCAGCACGACATCGCCTACAGCGCCTCTCCTGGGCTCGTGACCATATCGGTTCGAGCCTAGACGACTGCAAAACAGTGGCCTGGTCAGATGAGTCCCAATTTCAGTTGGTATGAGATGATGATCGGGATCGAGTATGGCGCACACCCCACGAAGTCATGGACCTAAGCTGTCAACAGGGAACTGCGCAAGCTCGTGGTGGCTCCATGATGATATGAGCTGTGTTTACCTGGAATGAACTGGATCCTCTGGTCCAACTGAATTGATCATTGACTGTAAATAGGAGACAATTTGCAGTCATTCATGGACGTCTTGTTCCCTAACAATGATGGAATTTTTACGGATGACAATGCGCCATGTCACCGGACCACAGTTGTTTTGCAATTGGTTTGAAGAACGTTTTGGACAATTCGAGCAAATGGTTTGGCCACCCAAATCACCCGACATGAATGCCATGGGACATAATCGAGAGGTCAGTTCGTGCACAAAATCCTACTCCGGCAAGACTTTCGCAATTATGGATAGCTGTAGAAGCAGCATGGCTCAATATTCTTGCAGGAGACTTGAAACGACTTGTTGAGTCCCTACCACGTTGAGTTGCTGCAAAAGAAGGGCCGACACGATGTTAAGTGGTACCCTGTGACTTTTGTCATCTCAATATACGTCGTAGCAGTTTCTAAATATTGAACTCTATACTAGACAATAACCTGAGTCGAAACAAGGCCCCCGGAGTAGACAACATTCCATTGGAACTACTGATGGCCTCAGGAGAGCCAGTCATGACAAAACTCTACCATCTGGTGAGCACGATGTATGAGACAGGCGAAATACCCTCAGACTTTAAAAAGAATATAATAATTCCAATCCCAAAAAAAGCAGGTGTTGACAGATGTGAAAGTTACCGAACTATCAGTTTAATAAGACACAGCTGCAAAATACTAACGCGAATTCTTTACAGACGAATGGAAAAACTGGTTGAAGCCGACCTCGGGGAAGATCAGTTTCGATACCGTAGAAATGTTGGAACACGTGAGGCAATACTGACCTTACGACTTATCTTGGAAGAAAGATTAAGAAAAGGCAAACCTACGTTTCTAGCATTTGTAGACTTAGAGAAAGCTTTTGACAACGTTGACTGGAATACTCTCTTTCAAATTCTGAAGGTGGCAGGGGTAAAATACAGGGAGCGAAAGGCTATTTACAATTTGTACAGAAACCAGATGGCAGTTATAAGAGTCGATGGGCATGAAAGGGAAGCAGTGGTTGGGAAAGGAGTGAGACAGGGTTGTAGCCTCTCCCCGATGTTATTCAATCTGTATATTGAGCAAGCAGTAAAGGAAACAAAAGAAAAGTTTGGAGTAGGTATTAAAATTCATGGAGAAGAAGTAAAAACTTTGAGGTTCGCCGATGACATTGTAATTCTGTCAGAGACAGCAAAGGACTTGGAAGAGCAGTTGAACGGAATGGACAGTGTCTTGAAAGGAGGATATAAGATGAACATCAACAAAAGCAAAACGAGGATAATGGAATGTAGTCAAATTAAGTCGGGTGATGCTGAGGGAATTAGATTAGGAAATGAGACACTTAAAGTAGTAAAGGAGTTTTGCTATTTAGGGAGTAAAATAACCGATGATGGTCGAAGTAGAGAGGATATAAAATGTAGACTGGCAATGGCAAGGAAAGCGTTTCTCAAGAAGAGAAATTTGTTAACATCGAATATAGATTTAGGTGTCAGGAAGTCGTTTCTGAAAGTATTTGTATGGAGTGTAGCCATGTATGGAAGTGAGACATGGACGATAACTAGTTTGGACAAGAAGAGAATAGAAGCTTTCGAAATGTGGTGCTACAGAAGAATGCTGAAGATAAGGTGGGTAGATCACGTAACTAATGAGGAGGTATTGAATAGGATTGGGGAGAAGAGAAGTTTGTGGCACAACTTGACTAGAAGAAGGGATCGGTTGGTAGGACATGTTCTGGGGCATCGAGGGATCACAAATTTAGCATTGGAGGGCAGCGTGGAGGGTAAAAATCGTAGAGGGAGACCAAGAGATCAATACACTAAGCAGATTCAGAAGGATGTAGGTTGCAGTAGGTACTGGGAGATGAAGAAGCTTGCACAGGATAGAGTAGCATGGAGAGCTGCATCAAACCAGTCTCAGGACTGAAGACCACAACAACAACAACTAGACAATAATCTGCCTGTCGTAATAACTACAACGTAAAAATTTTAAAATGAAAAGTTAATTGCAGGAGAGGGGCTATTGGTGCCAGTCACTAAATAAATAAAAAAAGGCGGTAGCATTTACTCTTCCTTAATCAGTGTCAACAACCCAAAGCAGTCTCACTCTTATAAACTAAATTGTTCGATACCAGATTCTTGATAAATGAATCGTCCGATGCCACTTTTGGTAGAACTCGCGCGATCTTCAATTTTTGCTCAGAAACTCAGTGTTTCACTACTTCCATTCTGGTTAGCTATTTCATTGTCCACTCTATAAATGATGAAAATATTCTGTTTCATTTGCATAAAAAATAGTTTGACGCCAAAAAGGTAACCATCTTGATATTTATCACGACCAGTTTAAATAAAAATAAACAGAACTTGGATGGGTGACCGTCTGGTCTGCTGGGCGCTGTTGGCAAGCGGGGTGCACTCAGCCCTTGTGAGGCAGACTGAGGAGCTACTTGACTGAGAAGTAGCGGCTCCGGTCTCGGAAACTGACAACGACTGGGAGAGCGGTGTGCTGACCACATGCCCTTCCATATCTGCATCCAGTGACGCCTTAGGGTCCGCAGCTCGTGGTCGTGCGGTAGCGTTCCCGCTTCCCGCGCCCGAGTTCCCGGGTTCGATTCCCGGCGAGGTTAGGAATTTTCTCTGCCTCGTGATGACTGGGTGTTGTGTGATGTCCTTAGGTTAGTTAGGTTTAAGTAGTTCTAAGTTCTAGGGGACTGATGACCATAGATGTTAAGTCCCATAGTGCTCAGAGCCATTTGAACCATTTTTTGACGCCTTAGGCTGAGGATGACACATGGCGGCCGGTCGGTATCATTGCGCCTACAAAGGCCTGCTCAGACGGAGAGAGTTAGATATAAGTTGTGTAAAGTAAAAGTATGTTTCAATGTGACACACTATTACACTAAATACTGAAACTACTCAGATACGTATCCGTGACTGGTAGACTCTTTGGAGTTGTTATTCACGCCATTACTACGAGTAGTTAGTTAGAAGTTGGTTCTGAAAAGAAAAGGAGGCCGAACTCATTGTTTCAAAACTATTATTTGATTATTGTGATAAGGGTGTGTGATCAAGAACCAATTTATATGGAATTGTATTTGAAAATAAAACTAAAATTAAACTGTACTCTGTCCGAAGAGGACACGAAGGCGCAACGGTACTGACCGGCCGCCGTCTCATCCTCAACCCGCAGGTGTCACTGGATGCGGATATGGCGGGGCATGTGGGCAGCACGCCGCACTCCGGGCCTTAGGTCAGTTTAAGAGACCGGAGCCGCTACTTCTCGATGAAAATGGCGTCAAATATTATTGGTGTGGCAACAAGAGCTGACAATAAACCGGTGTTGATAAAATGGCATTAGTCATTTCGAGACGAAGATCCGGGCCAACTAATTTCAGATTTTGAAGAAACTGAGTCTACCTCAGGTATTGCAAAAGATAAGTACTAACAAACATATAACAGACACATAACATTATTATTATTATTATTCACGTCACAAAATGGTGATGATTCATTAAAATGCACATTGTGAATTTATTCGATTATTGGCTGGTCGTATACAGGGTGTTCCATTTATGTTAACCACCCTAAATAACTGTTTGTCCAGATGCAAGTTACAAAATTTTTCAAGCAAATGTTCTTTAGCCGTCAGGGGCCTCAAACAGCATGATTGCCTTCGTTGTACCTTTGTTTATTACAAAGATATGAAAAGCAGTATAATCTTTTTTAAATGACACCCTGTAATTTTTATTCGGTACTTCATTTCCTCTCATAAAGACCTATTCAGAAATGAATCACAGTGTACCATTCACTGAAACTCAATGTTATTAATTGCAGAACACAACATTGACGTTGACGCTCCCAGCGCTTAGTGCAGATACCGGGGTAATTGAACACATCCACGTGCTGACGTTGACAGACGACAAATGTAAGCATAACTAGAATGCACACCAGTCATTCCGTCAACCATCGTCAGTTGAAGAGTTGTGTGAGTAGAATGTACACCAACAAAGAGAAGGTAGAAATGCTACTCATCTACGGAGAATGTAAATTAGCAGAACAGTAATCTCAATACTGTTTTCTTATGTAGGGGTACATTTAGTACAGTACTTTCGTCCTTTTAAATACTGTTGTGTAGAGTAGGCATACAGTAAAGGCTGTCCTTCCTACAAGCTGCATCGACATAACGTTTCTTTTATTGTTGTTGTTGTTGAAGGTAGGCGAAATGCTACGCAGCCAGCGGAACTGTACAGAGAGCGATATCCTGACAGGAACCCACCTTCCCGACGGATGTTTTCTCGTCTTGTTGCGACGCTTCAGGAAACGGCAAGTTTCAACCCACGACAGCGCAATCGTCGTAGCACTCGCACAGACGAAGCTGCCGTAACTGTTCTCGCTTCCGTTGCTATGAATCCACATGTGAGCACACGATAGCTCGAACACGAGAGTGACATTCCTAAAACCAGTGTACATCGTATTCTTATAAGTCACCGGTTCCATCCTTACCATGTACACCCACATCAAGAATTGCATGGGAACGATTTCCAGAATCGTGTACACTTCTGTCAGTGGGCACAGCAGCAAATCCTCTCCAACCCGAACTCCTTCTCCAATGTTCTATTTACTGATGAATGTTCCTTCTCAAACAAAGGACAGCTAAATACAAGGAACATGCATTATTGATCCAGCCACAACCCACGATGGCTTAGACATGTGGAACATCAGCGTCAATGGACAGTTAACGTCTGGAGTGGGATACTTGGTGCTGCAGTTATTGGCTCTTATTTTATCAATGGTAGTCTAAACAGCACAGCGTATGCCAACTTCCTCAGACGAATTCTTCCTCCTCTTCTGGATGAAGTGCCGCTAAGAACCAGAATGCTTATGTGGTATCAACACGATGGATGTCCAACAGATAATACCTTGCGTGCACGTCGTGTTCTGAGCCGAAGGTATCCTGCCAGATGGATTGGTCGAGGAGGAACAGTTACTTGCCTGCTAGGCCTCCTGATTTAAATCCTCTGGACTTTTCTCTTTGGAGTTGCATTAAAGAGGTTGTCTATCGCGATATTCCTACAACTCCATAGGAAATGCAGGAACGTATCGTGCTTGCTTGTAATTCTCTTCTACAGACAAAACTGGAAGCAGTAAATAATTCTTTCATTCATCGAGTGCACCAGTGTATCGGTGTCCAGGGTCACCACTTTGAGCACCTTTGAATGTTCTACTCCTGGGCAATGGTACGGAAGAGTGAAAGTCAATTTTGTGTTATGTTTTTACTTCGTTTTCATTTGTTTTCTGACAACTCCAGCAAGTGGACGAGTTTGTGATCCCAGTCTCAAAGTCACTGTTGTGTTATGTAATTAATAACGTTGTGTTTCAGTGAATGGTGCACTGTGATACATGTTTGAATAGTCTTTAGGAGAGGAAATGAATTACCGAAAAAAATGAGGGGTGCCATTTAAAAAAGTCATACCGCTGTTCATATCTTTGTAAAAAAAAACAAAGCTACAGCGAAGGCAATCATGCTGATTGATGTCCGCTGATGGCTAAAGAACATTTGCTTGGAACATTTTATAGTTTGGATCTGGACAAACAGTTATTTAGTGTGGTCAAGATAAATGGGACACCCTGTATTGTCTGTGCATGTTATAACCTGAAACGAAATTATAGGTATAATATGAAATCTACGATTGGTTTCAGACTTCGGCCAGATCTTACCTCTGTGCAACGCTAAGATGTGGCTGTTCAGAGAGCATTCTCAAACAAAAAATCATTAATCTTGACTGAGCAATAGTTTTGATGCGAAAGACAGTATTGTCATATAGTTATTGAATTGTTTACACTAGCATCCATATCGGTACTGTGCAAATCTGTAAGTGATCGACGGCATTATGCACAGTTATCATGAACGTGATTAGCCTGAGGGAATTATTGCTCATCGTCATCGTCGTCGCCGTCGTTGTCATCATCACCTTTACCATTTACACATGTTAAACAATTCCTCCTTCGAGGGAAATTGTCCTCCTATTCGCTGAGAGATCTTCCTACATTCGGTCGTCCTATTGGCATGTACTCTAGCAACAACTTCTGAATGAGTAATTTCCCATTTGTTCACTCCATTATTTCCATTTCAGTTTATTGCCTTGTATTTTACCATTAATATTGATAACGCTCAGCTCTATCCGTAACAATTACTTCTTATTTACCCAAGGATGTACAGATTTTAAAAACCTCATCTTGTCAGCTTCTCATTTCTTTTTCTTTGATCTTTTCCGTTTTTCTTAACTATGTGAAATATCTACTCATAAGATCATTTGCTTTGTAGATTTTAAGCCTAGAATCAATTTGCATAATGCAACATTTATTCGCTATGATAGGACTGTTATCGATGACTTTCTGGTCGTTTCCTCCTCTGAGGCCGTTCCGGCGCTTGTTGTCTGTGTCTGACGCTCGATTACCGAGGTCTTTGTTGGAGGCCGGCATGATTAATGAGCCTTCGGAAGCTACTAGCTCTAGTCCCTGCAATGCGGATGTGCGTGTCCTCGGAATCTTCATCAAGCCGTAGGTGGAACAGTCACGTCGAGAATGCCAGCAGCAAAGGTAAGCGAGCCACGTCTGCTGTGTGGAGAGTAAGCGAACCGACATTTGTTCTGCGTATTCATTAATCATAACAAGGAAGAAATAATGATGGACGAGAAGAGCTATAGTTCTTTACCAATCTGCCAGGATATCGACGAAACTACTACCGTTCCTCAGATTAAATTGCAAGGGCTGTACTGTATGCAGTCATCGGTATTAAATAATTGATCCACAATATATCTGAGTGCTTTATTCTTCATTTTCAGGTCGTATTATATCACTGTGGTATTTATGATACAGTTTTATTTATATGTGGATCACTCTTATAAGAATATTGGACATGTCGTGGTATAACAGTTTAAGAGCAAGAAAACGTAATCCATACATGCATGCATTTAGGTACTTACAAGTTTAGTTTGACAGGAATGTGACAGATAGTCGGTCGTGGGTTTTTTGGTATGAACCATCCCAGTATTTGGCTAAAGTAATTTAGAGAAATGTAAATCAGAATGACCTGGTGGAAACTGGTGCCTCCGTCCCTCTGAACGCAATGTGAGTCTGTTTAAAACAGGGAAACCCCGTTGGATTTATCATTAGCGTATTTCACTATTTTAACACATTGTTCCAAAGAACTTATTTAATAATGTCGAAGACGATGCTTCACTGTTCATTCATTTCTCAATATCGGACATCGCACGCACTAAGCACAATGTTGTGGCTGCGGTTTCCAGTCCGGAGATAGGTTTGATGCAGCTCTCCACACTACTCTATCCTGCGCAAGGCTCTTCATCTCTGAGTAGTTACTGCAGCCCACGTTCATTTGAGCCTGCTTACTGTACTCTGAAACATCCCCTTACAAAAATGTATGAATTACTGTGCTGGTAAACCTCTTACGTTATTTGATTTTCAAATAGCTGAGCAAAACTGAACGTACTCGGACATTTCTCTCTCTACTTATTCTCATCAACACTAAACTGACATAGAATATTTTTAGCGCAACGCAATATGATTTTTCAATAATCCCTACAAAGGAATGGCCCTGACTAACAATAACCAATACCTTTCATGAATCACTTACAACTCGTCTCCTGCCCTTCCTTTGTAATCTACATCCCCCACTCCCCCCACCGCCACTTCCCCACACACTTCCCTCCAATACTAAACTGACGATTCCTTGTCGTCTCAGGACGTGTCGTATCAACCGATCTCTTCTTGTTGTCTACTTGTGTCATAAGTTTGTTTTCTTCCCGATTCAAATGGTTCAAATGGCTCTGAGCACTATGCGACTTAACTTCTGAGGTCATCAGTCGCCTAGAACTTAGAACTAATTAAACCTAACTAACCTAAGGACATCACACACATCCATGCCCGAGGCAGGGTTCGAACCTGCGACCGTTGCGGTCACGCGGTTCCAGACTGAAGCGCCTTTAACCGCACGGCCACACCGGCCGGCTCTTCCCGATTCCTTCTCACTAGTTACTTGAACTACCCATCTAATGTTCAGCATTCTTCCGCAGCACCACACTGCAAAAGCTTCTCTTCTTATCTTAACTGCTTATTTTCCACGTTTCATTTCCGTAGAAGGCTACACTCCAGAAAAATATCTTCAGAAAAGGTTCGTAACACTTAAATTTATATTTGATACTAACGAATTCTCTTCTTCGAAAACGTTTTTCTACCCATTGCTATTCCACATTTTATATCCTCTCTACTTCTGCCATCATACGTTATTTTACTGTTATTTATTGCTATTTATATGCAAGACGTATCGCAACAATTAGCGGCCATTTGGAGCCTCAGGCTGCGGGACAGGTGGGGGTGGGGTTTGGGGGAGGGGGGCGTGATAGCATACGAGGGAAAAGGGAGGTGGAGGGAGGAGCAGATGGTAAATGGCTTGTGTCAAATTTTGTCTTGAACCAGCCCTGGTTAAACAGGAAATCGGCTGTAGCCTTCTCAGTGCATTCTCAGCAACCGTTATTACATCTTTTGGAAGTCCTTCTATAGTTCCAAATGTAAAGGTTTTTGTACAGGCTGTAGATAACACATAATAAACCAATTAAAAAGTAAAGTAGATAGTATAAAGCAAAGTAGACAGTGTCGGAAGTTCCATGCGACTTTTCGCGGATGATGCTGTAGTATACAGAGAAGTTGCAGGATTAGAAAATTGCAGCGAAATGCAAGAAGATCTGCAGCGGATAGGCACTTGGTGCAGGGAGTGGCAACTGACCCTTAACATAGACAAATGTAATGTATTGCGAATACATAGAAAGAAGGATCCTTTATTGTATGATTATATGATAGCGGAACAAACACTGGTTCCAGTTACTTCTGTAAAATATCTGGGAGTATGCGTACGGAACGATTTGAAGTGGAATGATCATATAAAATTGATTGTTGGTAAGGCGGGTGTCAGGTTGAGATACATTGGGAGAGTAATCCATCAACAAAGGATGTGGCTTACAAAACACTCGTTCGACCTATACTTGAGTATTGCTCATCAGTGTGGGATCCGTACCAGGTCGGGTTGACAGAGGAGATAGAGAAGATCCAAAGAAGAGCGGCGCGTTTCGTCACAGCGTTGTATGGTAAGCGTGATAGCGTTACGGAGATGTTTAGCAAACTCAAGTGGCAGACTCTGCAAGAGAGGCGCTCTGCATCGCGGTGTAACTTGCTGTCAAGGTTTCGAGAGGGTGCGTTTCTGGATGAGGTATCGAATATATTGCTTCCCCCTACTTATACCTCCCGAGGAGATCACGAATGTAAAATTAGAGAGATTCGAGCGCGCACGGAGGCTTTCCGGCAGTCGTTCTACCCGCGAACCATACGCGACTGGAACCGGAAAGGGTGGTAATGACAGTGGCACGTAAAGTGCCCTGCGCCACACACCGTTGGGTGGCTTGCGGAGCATAAATATAGATGTAGATGTTAATTATAGTAGTTATGTCTGTTTCCTCTTGATAAATTTTGAGTGAGTCGTATTTACAGTGGTAACAATCAGCTGAGGAAACTATACATCATCATTTAGACAACTGTTTATATTCATCAATCCACACCACGCATGAATAAACCAAACTGAGAACAATATCTTAACTAGTTGACCGCGAAGACCATTGCACTAGTACAAGCTTGCAGTGTTTTTCGATTTTAACAGTGGACTTATATTCATTAATGAAACGTGTAGCCTCTTCACTTCTCGATATTTGCCACCATATTAAATTCATAGCAAAGTTTTTTCATCACTGTAACATACATGCAATGATGTAGTTGTTTCTTTATTAAACAGAACCCAATAACGGAAATCTGTACTCATTCTTTTCTTAGAAGTTAGATAACCAAATGTTGAAATGTGTGTGAAATTTTATGGGACTTAACTGCTAAGGTCATCAGTTCCTAAGCTTACACACTACTTAACCTAAATTATCCTAAGGACAAACACACACATCCATGCCCGAGGGAGGACTCGAACCTCCGCCGGGACCAGACGCACAGGGTAGGTAACGTTTTAATATAGATGGATACCCACTCGCCTTAGAAAAGTAATAAAAATAAAATAATCGTAACTACTTTCTGTACCAGCTGTGATACCAAGGCCAGGCCTTACGCCTCAAATTTTATCTTTATGAAACGTAGAGACATGTGGAAGAGTGAATTACATCATCGGACTTGAAATGCCCACGGGCGACCCAGGATCGCTATCGCTAACACGCCACGTCACGTTGCCGGAGGTCAGCTGGGCCGGTGACGCACGCCGTTACGTCACCGAGGCGCCGCCGCGTCTGTGTCAGCCTCGTGCTCGGCGCCCACGCCGCAGGAGTTGGGGGTCAGGTCGCGCGGCGCTCCCGAGGAGCTTCGGGATCCACCGGCGCCCCGCATTCACGGCGAGCCTTCTTAGCGCAACGTGCGGACCCGCAGGCTCAAGGTCCCGAAGTGACCATTGAGCGCTAAGCCAACGCTGTGAGAATGAAAGTAAATGCTGAGAGTTTGTGTTCAAAACGAAAACACACTCGTTGTTTCCGTCACAGCAGCTTACGGCGCCGGGATGCTCTGTCGGTATTGATCAGCCAAACATGTCATTTCCAAATTCTGCAGAAAACTGAAGAAAGAGATGCCTTAGGTATCAAAAATTTATCCTTTTCAATGTCCTAGCTTTGTGATGTGAAAGTTAGCATTCTCGTTGCAGATACATGAAGAAATACAAAGCCGGAAGAAAGGCAGCTAAAAAAGTAATATAATAGAACCTTTACACTCTTGTAATGAAATGCCATTCTGGATCCACTAACCAGCAACTGCTGTAACCTCCCCGCAGAGAAATGAAAATTGAGCCAAGCGTAGCCTCGCCACAAAAATAATAATAATTAAATGAATTTTTCTAATTTTGTAACCTCTGAACAAAATTGATTTTAATTTAACCTCTGAACAAAATTGGCTCCGATTTATAGTCTCTGTGCAAAGAATGCATTCACACTTAATATTCCCACAAAATTCTTTTCTCATTTAATGTCAAGTTTGAAACAGAAAAATTCCTAAATACCGAAAATAATAAAAAAAAGGTTCAGTAACCTGATAAATTTTATGAGGACAGCAGCGCTGACCTTCGGCCCTGTATTCTGAATAAAAAAAGGAAAAAATTCTTACCTCAATAAAACTGCAGTTATATCTGCTCTTAAATTAGTCATTTTTCGACACAGCTTCGTGCAATGCTGGCGTATATTTTTTTTTTTTTTATTCTTGGATGCAATGATAATGCATTGGAAATTCTTTAAATTGAAATGAATGCATTTCTTTAAAAGAGTTGCTTTATATTATAAAAATTATTATTGGGGCATTTCTTTGAACAAATTAAATTACAATTAACATACATTATTAAATATGCGCAAGGCTGCTTCTTTACCTTCTACAACAATACTCATCCTCCAGAGTCCTGACCAGAGTCGCGAGCAGAGCACACAGCCGACGCATGCCGACTTCCGCCGACTAGCACGGACTAGCACGGACTACTGTCGACTGACTACTACTACTGTCGACTCGCGCGGTCAAGCGCAGACTAGCAACAACTAACGATAAACTACTCTCTGGTCAGAGATTCTGTCATGCCTCGCCCATCGCCGGCAATGTGTACGTCTTTCACTGCATATACGAGAAGCAATCCCCATTTGCGTTATTGCTTCAGTCACACATCCCATTTGAGACTCAGAGCCAGATAAAAATATGAGACAGCTTAAAATTTTGTCATGCAGTGAGACTAGTAAGGTCCTGATAGAACTTCATAACGGTGTTTAATCTGCTACACAAGAGGATGAATAAGTTATTTTGTACTTCCAGTCCCTATATATTATTTACAGTATTAGTTAATCGTGTTAAATTTACAAAGACAATATTTTCTCAGGGAAAGAAAATACTATAAATACAGAAACTATTAATTTTGCCCTTTTTCAATCAATACTCCTAGATGAGAGTAGACTGTCAAAGATCCTACCTATGAAAGAATCGCAGTTTTTTTCATTTAAATGTCTCATCAGACTGGGAGTGTAGCAGAGGGTAACCCAACTGGCAATATTTGGCAGGGAATTTCTATTTCCAGCTGGGAGTGGGGCAGAGGGAATCACAACTGGGAATATTTGGGGGATTTCTAGTTCTGTCGGGGAATGGAGCAGAGGAAATTCCAGCTGGGAATACTTGGGAGGGGTTCCACCTCCAGATGAAAGTGGGGCAGAGGAAATCCCAATTGGGAATATTTGGCAGGGGATTTCCAGTTCCAGCTGGGTATGGGGCACAGTGAATCCCAATTGGGAATATTTGGAAGGGAGTGGCTAGTTATAGCTGGGAGTGGAGCAGAGGGAATTCCAGTTGAAATATTTGGGAGAGGTTCCAGCTCTGGATGAGAGTGGAGAAGAGGGAATTACAATCGCGAATAGGGTGTGGAACAGAGGGACTGCGGAATATTTGGCAGGGACGTTCTAGTTCTTTCACAGACCTGGTAACCAAGAGAACCTTCCTGAAAATCTTGTCTGAGACTGCAGTATTAGAACTATTCTAATTTGTCGGGAAACGAAGACAAAAATTAAAATATAATGTACATGTTTTTTTGTGTCTGTGTTGTGTGTGTACATATATCAGTGTGAATGTGCTGAGTGTGCGTTGTTTCTTTATTACTATCAGGGACATTTATGATTGAGTAAACATAATATCACTACAACTGTAATTTTATCATAATTTTTCAGAAACTGAAGACGCGCACCACATACTATACGGGCTGTGTACTGATTCAGAATGAGTACGACTTTTTAAAGTCGTGTCAAGAATAACTGTAAATTATTTGTATCACTATGAATACTTACATCTTTACTAGCTTTCGTAGGTATCAAATCGACAGGTTTTCCACTTATTTTGATGCGATATATGGGAAATAATGCTATTGGTTATATGGGGGGAAGAATCAAAACAGTAATCCTGAGGTACCATGTTTGAACCTTGTTTAGTGACCGATTTATATACTAATCAGAAATATAGAGTCCGAACCTCATATATTTTTCTATGGTTAATTCAGTGACACCTAATTCTAACTTTGTTTAGTGAGTGATTTGTCTAACATTTAATCTCTGGGTACGTTTTACTGACGTTGATTTCATTGGGATCTCGTATAATTGAGCGTCCACTTTTCATCATCACAAGTAAGCCGTATCTGGCAAATGAACAAAACCTTTTGAATAGATGTGAACCTCCTTGCAAATTCAATCAAAAACAAATCGATAGGAATGAGGATTACACCCCAATGTCTGGCAACAAACAAGGAAGCAGAAACGGGACGCCCTATAGCCCAGTTTCAAGTAGGTACAGGCCGTTACCTTGCTTAAGTATCACCTGGTATTCCGCTGAAGTGATGCAGGGTAACAGCTAGAAATCAAATTAGGATATGTGATTTTAAATCTTTTTCCTACCGCTTTCGATTCTAATCACTGTGACACATCAAATGCTCGTTTTTCAAAGCCTGTAATTCATGAGAAAGTGGGGAACTAACTAAAGACGTCGTATATCAAATTCTGTGCCTTACCAGACATGGTTCTATTGGTGGGACAATAAAAGGAAATACAAGACTGTAACATAACTGTCGACAATAATGTCATTAGAAACAGAAAGCACACTTGGACTGGACAAGGATATGGCATCGAAATTTTATTCTTCTGAAAAGGTTTAGGCTAAGGAAGGAAACCTAAATTTGAATAACTAGAGAATATGATTCCCGCTCCTTACGAATACAATCAGAGCGTCTTAACTACTACTGCACCTCACTCGGATGGAGCTGGTCTTACACCTGCCACAGTCCTCGAAACTGAGTTACTCAGCCATTTGAAGTGTTTCATCGTAGGATTTTAAGTTGAGAAACTGGAAGAGAAAGCAACTGGTTGTCTGAAGCCCTGTGACGCGTTCGGATGGTTCCACTGGTAGAGCCTTGGCCCGAAAACCAAACGTTTTCGGATTACAGTCAGATGGATCAACGCCAGTGTAGTGTTCTATCTCGCAAGGTTGTGTGACGATGTCAGGATTAAATGCCGCTCATCTTTCCAGTGTCCTTTAGGAAGGAGATGAACAGCATTGTTGTTGGTTATCCATCCTTCAGATAGGCATACTGTCTTGATCTTTTCGAGAGAAATGAGCTGTGTGAGGACTCTGGTTTCGTTCCCTTACTTTTATTACATGTTCATCAATAAAATTTCACCACAACACTTAACTGCACAGATACCACATACACATCTGAAACAGACAATTGCAAATCATCCCCATTAGCTCTAGTACACTGTTGAGGGATTTCCACTTTCTGAACAACTGTAAATTATGTCACTGGCATTCACTTGTCACGCGTCGGTCATGATGTATTTACCTTTGTGTTGGCCTACATTTTTATGTAATGCTCCTGGAAGAAGCCCTTTGTTACGTTGCCGTTCTGATGAACTACTATCTGTTTCAGGATTATTCTGTTAGCTAGTCCACTGTCTCTGCAATGCAGTTTTTTCTCAGTTGTAATTCGGGTCTCCGGCATACCAAGAGTCTGCGCTTCATCATTTTCTGACTTGAGTGTTCACCGAGAGCGAGCTTACAGATAAACAGAAATTTGCGGAAGTCGGTTTCTCGCTGTCAGTGTCCGACGGCAAGGGCATGGCTCCCGCTTGCGCCGATCATGCAGGCCGCGAGTGGCGTAACACCCAGGCCTCGTACTGTCTCAGGGTCTCCGTCAACAAACACGAAAAAGAACGAGGCATAATAACCCAGTGTTCAAGCTGTGGACAAAAACTTAAAACTAAATTCTTCTGGAAACGTACGTATCGTAGTTTCCACACGTTTTAATGCACCTACAGGTTTGTTTCACAGAATTTACTATAGTGAATCAATTAATATTCATTTTTATTAGAGTGGTTCAGTACTCATCAGGATGTTACAGAATTTTTTCTTGTTGAGTTTTAAAAAATCTACATCGAAGATATTTTGGTCATGGGCGCAGTGTGCAGTTCATAACGTGACGTGAGATTTTATTTGATTGCTTTTATTTCTGGATTTTAACTATTCCTACTTGACAAGCCCAGATCGTAGCGGCCAGTATATTTAATAATGTATATAATGATGTGCGCTGAGAGCATATTTTCATTGGACAAATTTCAGATCGCTTCATTTTTTGGTGTTTCTCAAATGTGAAATTTGAGTTACACGTATTTCTGAAGACGACGGGTTTTCATACGCCGAAACCGTGCTCAAAAGTTGATGGGAGTTGCGCTCTACGAAAATTACGGTTCAGAAGTTTCTGTACACTACATAAATGAACATCATTATCATCTCCTTCCCAGGTTAGGTATTGCAATCACCTGTTCAGGGCTCTGTCATCCATTCATCCATCTATCCATCTCTCACGAGACCTGCCTACTTCTCTCTTTCCAGTCGGCCGACAATTCATTATCTTTTTTGGCACTCTATTTACTGTCACTCTATTGACATGATCCTTCCATGTCGTTACTTTTTTTCCTACCTTGTCTGCCTCGCATCTCGAGAACATCTCTGCTGCATGTGTGCTTGTATACGTGATTCGGAACGATGTAAAGACTTGGTATAGCCATAACTTTATAGAATTTCATCATACGTGATTCGGAACCATATACAAGAGTAGGTATAGCCATAACTTTATAGAGTTTCATTTGTATATCATTTCTTTTCTTCCCAAAGACCTTCCAGTTGTTCTGCAGATAGCTTAATATTTTTGTTAACTTTCTTCTCAAGATCTTTGCCATAGTTAAAACTAATATCTTTTCCTAGATAACTGAACTGAGATAATTGTTCTAAAATTTTCTCGTTTATTAGTTACTATTTTCGATCTGACTGGATTCTTTCGTCTGGAAACCATTATCTTTGTCTTATTTGCTGATACAGTTAAGATGTAATACATTGCGTTTTGGCTCAATTTATATACTTCACATTGTGAGCTATCTTCTGTTTCCTGTATTATTATCTGGTCATCAGCATATAACAGAGCATGTAATGCTATGCTAGATCCTATTTTAATTTCTAAATTTCTTTCACCTTTTCACTTCATAATTAGGTCGTTAATACAGGGTGTTTCAAAAATGACCGGTATATTTGAAACGGCAATAAAAACTAAACGAGCAGCGATAAAAATACACCGTTTGTTGCAATATGCTTGGGACAACAGTACATTTTCAGGCAGACAAACTTTCGAAATTACAGTAGTTACAATTTTCAACAACAGATGGCGCTGCGGTCTGGGAAACTCTATAGTACGATATTTTCCACATATCCACCATGCGTAGCAATAATATGGCGTAGTCTCTGAGTGAAATTACCCGAAACCTTTGACAACGTGTCTGGCGGAATGGCTTCACATGCAGATGAGATGTACTGCTTCAGCTGTTCAATTGTTTCTGGATTCTGGCGGTAAACCTGGTCTTTCAAATGTCCTCACAGAAAGAAGTCACAGGGGTTCATGTCTGGCGAATAGGGAGGCCAATCCACGCCGCCTCCTGTATGTTTCGGATAGCCCAAAGCAATCACACGATCATCGAAATATTCATTCAGGAAATTAAAGACGTCGGCCGTGCGATGTGGCCGGGCACCATCTTGCATAAACCACGAGGTGTTCGCAGTGTCGTCTAAGGCAGTTTGTACCGCCACAAATTCACGAAGAATGTCCAGATAGCGTGATGCAGTAATCGTTTCGGATCTGAAAAATGGGCCAATGATTCCTTTGGAAGAAATGGCGGCCCAGACCAGTACTTTTTGAGGATGCAGGGACGATGGGACTGCAACATGGGGCTTTTCGGTTCCCCATATGCGCCAGTTCTGTTTATTGACGAAGCCGTCCAGGTAAAAATAAGCTTCGTCAGTAAACCAAATGCTGCCCACATGCATATCGCCGTCATCAATCCTGTGCACTATATCGTTAGCGAATGTCTCTCGTGCAGCAATGGTAGCGGCGCTGAGGGGTTGCCGCGTTTGAATTTTGTATGGATAGAGGTGTAAACTCTGGCGCATGAGACGATACGTGGACGTTGGCGTCATTTGGACCGCAGCTGCAACACGGCGAACGGAAACCCGAGGCCGCTGTTGGATCACCTGCTGCACTAGCTGCGCGTTGCCCTCTGTGGTTGCCGTACGCGGTCGCCCTACCTTTCCAGCACGTTCATCCGTCACGTTCCCAGTCCGTTGAAATTTTTCAAACAGATCCTTTATTGTATCGCCTTTCGGTCCTTTGGTTACATTAAACCTCCGTTGAAAACTTCGTCTTGTTGCAACAACACTGTGTTCTAGGCGGTGGAATTCCAACACCAGAAAAATCTTCTGTTCTAAGGAATAAACCATGTTGTCTACGGCACACTTGCACGTTGTGAACAGCACACGCTTACAGCAGAAAGACGACGTACAGAATGGCGCACCCACAGACTGCGTTGTCTTCTATATCTTTCACATCACTTGCAGCGCCATCTGTTGTTGAAAATTGTAACTACTGTAATTTCGAAAGTTTGTCCGCCTGAAAATGTACTGTTGTCCTAAGCATATTGCAACAAACGGTGTATTTCTATCGCTGCTCGTTTAGTTTTTATTGCCGTTTCAAATATACCGGTCATTTTTGAAACACACTGTATATGCATTAAATAAAGTTGGTGATAAACTGCACCCTTGTTGAACACCTTTATTTACTAACATCTCATCCGACATTTTCGAAACTGAACTTATAACTATTTTTGTATTTACATATATACTCTAAATTGTACTATTAAGATGTTTTGGAAAACCTTTGTTTCTGATATTTTCCACACAGGGCTCTTCTCAAAATCAATAAATGCTAAATGCATTTCTAAGCAAAATTCCCGACATTTTTCAATAATTTGTCTTATTATAAATGCATTATCATTACATGAACACCCAATCTGAAGTCTGATTTTTCTTCTGATATTATTAAACCAGCAATAGTTTGTAGCCTTTCATTAAGAATTTTCCCATAAATTTTATATCCTGCATTTAGTAAACTTATTCCTCTATTATTTCATGCCGCGCGGGGTAGCCCGGCGGTGTGACGCGTCTGGTCACGGTCCGCGCGGCTCCCCCGTCGGAGGTTCGAGTCCTCCCTCGGGCATGGGTGTGTGTGTCGTCCTTAGTGTAAGTTACTTTAAGTTAGATGAAGTAATGTCTAAGCTTAGGGACTGATGATCTCAGCAGTTTGGTCCCATAAGACATTACCACAAATTTCCAAATTTATAATTTTATGTGTCTTTCTTATTGTCCTTTTTAAATACAGTAATGACTTTAGCTGTATTCCATTCTTCACGAGGAGAACTGTTTTTCCAACACATATTTAAAAAATGGAGAAGCAAAATTCTAAAATGGTTGCTCCATATTTCATTAATTCAGTATTAATGCAGTCAAGGCAAGAAGGTATTCTATTTTTTGTTACATTTAAGGCTGCTTTTTATTCTTCTATATCTATTTGATCTACAGAGTTATTATCAGAATAACTTACTTCACTATCTTCGTCATACCATAAATTTCTGTAATGCTGCATCCATTGATTTCTGTTATTACATTAAGATTTGTAGTATCTTCCTCCATTTTATTCATATACTTCATATAGTCTTTCTTCCATGAATGTCATGTTAAACATTAGCAGTGAATATTTCCCAATATTCGCTATATCTTTTTATTACAATCTTTGTTTTATTTCTTTTCTGCTTATATATTTCCCAGGCTGGATCCTGGGAAATTCATTCACGTTTGTAAGTAGGTGTTACAAGCATTTTTTTTCTTTAATATTGTTAGCCATATCTCTAAACTATATTTTCAGACCCCTTTTTCGATATGATACTTTACTTTTTCGTAGTACCTCATTAACTATTTTTCAACATTTCTGTTTTTAATCTGTCCTATTCTTCTTCAATATTGTCTTTAGTTGCAACCATTTGCAATTTCATTTAAATCTTTGTTAATATAAGTTCCTTATGTTTTCTGCCTGTAGAAGATATTTCAAGTTTTGACTATGGTTTTTCTTTACATTTGTTTGTTTCTTCCATCTTGCCCATATTTCAGTCTTTGAAGTAACTAGGAAGTGATCAGAGCCTATATCATTACCGCAAAACACATGAGTATCTCGAATTTGACACCTCATTAGTTTATTGACTAGTAGGTAGCCAATTACTGAGCATGAGTCTCTTGCATTCCAGGTGTATTTTTTTATGTCTTTCTTTCTGAAGAAGGTATTTGTAGCTTTTTAGTTAATTAAATGTAGCAAAATCTCTTGATATCTTGCCATTTTCATTTAAAGTTATTTCACCAAATCTGCCTATTGTATCTACTATTGGTACCTCTCCAGTTCTTGCATTTAAGTCCCCTAAAATTGTCAAACTATTAGTTTTATTATATTTATTTACTTGTTTTGCAACTCTTCATAATATATTTCAGAATCTTCGTATTTTCCTTCTTCACATGCATATACTCCTATGACACATCTCTATTCTCTATCAATTCTGAATGTAGCAATTACTATCGTTTCATTTATGTAGTCATAAAAATCTACCTTTCTTTTCCATTTTTCGTCTACACGAATACCTAATCCACTCGCTGCTCATTTTGTTTGTTTGGCTCCACTGTAAAGAAATGTATAATTATTTAAATCTCTTGTTCCTCTCAGTTCCTTCTTTGTTTTTGTTATTAGAGCAATGTTTGTATTTCTTTGTTTGAAGCTTTCCATGATCTCTAATTCCTTTTTATTAAAACCTCTTCTTATATTCAAGGTACCTACACACAATATATCTGTAAAACAACTCGTTTTCCTTTACCATGGCCTTTCGTTGACTTTGAGGACTAGAGACTATTCCTTAGAGACTGGTGGCTGAGTAACCAGGCCGCTGCACAGTTCCCACCCTGCAGGACCACATTTTAAATCAGAGAATGTTTTCCTAGATAGAATCCCGACGAGGCCTTGAGAGGTTCAAATGGCTCTGAGCACTATGGGACTTAACATCTGAGGTCATCAGTCCCCTAGAACTTTAGAACTACTTAAACCTAAGTGACCTAAGGACATCACACACATCCATGCCCGAGGCAGGATTCGAATCTGCGACCGTAGCGGGTCGCGCGATTCCGGGCTGTAGCGCCTAGAACCGCTCGGCCACACCAGCCGGCGCCTTAGGAGGTTTACCTCCCCTTTGTTCTCTGTTAATTAAACACCAGCAGAGAGGGTTGTTGCTTCCGCTCTTTGAGTCATTGTAGAGAGCGCCTGGTCCCAAGTTGCCTCGCCGACTGTTGCGATTTTTTCTGTAACCCTGGCGAGGGACCCTCACAAGGAACTGTCACCTGGGCCAGGTGAAACAAGTTTTTCAAAGAGGTGCTACTCATCTCCCTCCTCCTTTCTCAGCCAGGCTTGCGACCAGGTATGGTGGAGTTTACAGTACATACATGGCATAGTAGACGGTAGGATTACCGGCAGGGAAAGAGATGTAAATGAGTGTGTAAGAGAAGAACTAGGAGCCGCCGACTTCTGTTTGTCTTTTGGTTCGTTTGGTAGTTTTGCACGTAATTAGAACTATACATAATTCAGTGTTAGCCCGCTGTGTGTTTTATTTCTTTGTGGAATGTGAGCTGCTTTTTTGTAAGTAATAAAAATTATTTGATTGCGTAACTTCTGCGCTTTTATGTAACCAAAGCAGCTACTTTGGTACAAGTATAGTCTACACGCACAAACATAAAAAATATATAAAATTATTGTTATCATTTTGTATGTTCTTCATCATGATCAAAGGCAGGAGTTTACTGTTATTACTGATGAATGGGAAAGTTGTTTATGAATACAGAAACATGTGTTAAATAA
The DNA here is from genome assembly GCF_023864275.1 of Schistocerca cancellata. Lineage (NCBI taxonomy): Eukaryota > Metazoa > Arthropoda > Insecta > Orthoptera > Acrididae > Schistocerca > Schistocerca cancellata. The sequence goes on along the minus strand of NC_064631.1, from coordinate 615,528,106 downwards.
GTTCGACAAAGTATTGAATCGATATTTGATATATTTTTTGCCAATTTTTATTATATTCCTTTTCTGAAGAAATTTCGTTTTCTAGCGCTGTATTGTAGCTCTGTATTGTTTTAGAACAAAAATAATCAATAGGTTGCCTGGCCCTTTTTTATATCGTCACTCAGTTTCTAGGTGGTTCAGCACTTCTGATTCTTAGGGAACTCTAGTAAGACGTTGACCGCTTGTATAAAGAAAGCGATAGTCATGAGGTAACGCCAGATAGGTATGCAACACACCTAACGTACTGGTAATGTGGGTACACCCTTAACTGACCAAAGCTACTAGGAAAACTGCCATAGTCTATGCTTACTTAGTCTATGGTAGCCTACAGGAGTTTTACAGCTCTACGTCTGATGCAGTCCACCTGCATGAAGTTAGAGCTTCAATGGCCAGCAATATATTTCGTGACGTTTCGATAAATACAGGGTGCTGGAAAAGACTTTCCCTGATTACATAAATTGATAACTCAGGCTAGAAGTAAGATACAAATATGAAACTTGTGTCGAATTGTTTACAACTATCAAAGTTTTTTTCTGTTTTAGGTTCGCAGTACGTAAGTAGTGGATGAGGTGCAGTGCCCAAGAAGCTACGTTAACCAATCAGGAGAAGACACAATGTGTCCTGTGGTACCATGAGACAAGATTCACCAACCACAGTGCAGAGACACTTCCAGACAACATTTGGAAGTAATCCACCTGATGTCAAGAGGATTAAAGCCTGGTATGAGAAGTTGGATTAAAGCCTGGTATGAGAAGTTCAAGAACACAGGTACGGTTGATGACCTTCCAAGGTCTGGTCGACCAAGAACCTCAGCAGGCAGGGTGGAAGCTGTAAGGCAGTCTTTTCTGCGAAGTCCAAAGAAATCGGTGCGCAGGGCCTCACGTGAATTACAGATGCCAAAAAGCTCTCTTCATGACATTTTACACAAACGTTTATTGTTTCGTGCATACAAAGTGCAAATCGTTCAGGCCTTGTTGCCCATTGACAGTACACTTTGCGGTCGAAATGCTATCACGTATTGAGGACGATGATGGTTATCTCAGACGAATTGCCTTTTCCGACGAAGCGCCCTTTTTTGTCAGTGGAGTAGTGAATCGCCATAATGTGCGCATTTGGGGTTCACAACCCTCTGTCGAGGTCATGGAGAGACAGTCCAAAGGTGAATGTTTGGTGCGCGCTATTGCACGATCGAATTATCGGGCCATTCTTCTTCGCTGAGGCTACCATCACATCTGCAGTGTATCTGAACATGTTGCAACTGTATGCTGTTCCTCAGCTGCTTCTGTATCACCCCGATGTCTTGTTTCAGCAAGACGGTGCACCGCCTCATTGGGGTTTGGACGTCCGTGCCTATCTCGATATGATCTTTCCTGGGCGATGGATTGGTCCTGATGGGCCAACGATTTGGCCTCCACGCTCTCCTGACATAACCCCATTAGACTTCTTTTTACGGGGTTATGTCAAGGACGAGGTCTACCGAACACGTGTACCAGATCTTGAAACCCTGCGGCAACGGAAAACCACAGTCGTTGAATCGATCCCTCCAGTGATGTTGGCTAATGTGTGGACGATAACTGAATATCGCCTAGATATGCTACTTGCTACCAAGGGTGCTCATGTGGAAGTTTACTGATGTGTGAAAAAAACTTTGATAGTTGTATCTTACTTCTAGCCTGAGTTATCAATTTATGTAATCAGGGAAAGACTTTTCGGACACTCTGTATAACAGGTATCTCTCTACTGTCATTCTCGTTCTTCTCTTTTTATCAGCTGCTAATACTTGGCAGGAAATGTTAAGACCCAACCTCGTCTTCGGCTAAATAAGTCGTCTTCTTTGCCCTGAAGGAAATCTCTAAAATCTCATATAAAAATACGAAGCTCGTACATCGTGCCGTGCAACGTGTACGGCCACTAAGCAGTGTGTGGAAGCCGCAGCGCTGTGGGGCCTGTCGTGACGTAGGCGGGCGGCTCGTGCTCCGTGATAATCCGCCAGCCCTCTGGCTGTGCTGCGCTGGCAGTCCCGGGGGCGGCGGGCGGCGGGGCGGTGAGGCGGCCTTGCGGCAGGTCACGGCCGCCTGGTGCCACACACGCACGCCTCGGGCAGCAATTGCAGCCCCGTCGGAACTGCGCCTGCGCGTCGTCGCAGACTCTCGGTCTCGATGGCCACAAGTCAGAATGACGCATACTGTAGCGCAGTCTCATTTAAATTAGCTGCCGTCTAACGTTTAAGTCGCAGCGTTGTGTCCGCCGGCAGTTAACATTGCACTCCGCTCTCCGCACACGTAGAAACCCCTTCACAAAAGCATTTTACAGATTTTAGCTCCAAAAAAAAAAAAAAAAAAAAAAAAAATATATATATATATATATATATATATATATATATATATATATATATATATATATAAAAAAAAATCAGCTTTGAAGAAGATTATACATACACTACTGGTCATTAAAATTGCTACACCACTAAGACCACGTGCTACAGACAGGAAGTTTAACTGACAGGAAGAAGATGCTGTGATATGCAAATGATTAGCTTTTCAGAGCATTCACACAAGGTTGGCGCCGGTGGCGACACCTACAACGTGCTGACATGAGGAAAGTTTCCAACCGATTTCTCATACACAAACAGCAGTTGACCGGCGTTGCCTGGATAAACGTTGTTGTGATGCCTCGTGTAAGGAGGGGAAATGCGTTCCATCACGTTTCCGACTTTGATAAAGGTCGGATTGTAGCCTATCGCAATTGCGGTTTGGCTCAAATGTTCAAATGGCTCTGAGCACTATGGGACTTGACTTCTGAGGTCATCAGTCTCCTAGAACTTAGAACTACTTAAACCTAACAAACCTAAGGACGTCATACACATCCATGCCCAAGGCAGGATTCGAACGTGCGACCGCAGCGGTGGCGCGGTTCCAGACTGTAGCGCCTAGAACCGCTCGGCCACCCTGGCCGGCGAATGCGGTTTATCGTATCGCGGCATTGCTGCTCGCGTTGGTCGAGATCCAATGACTGTTAGCAGAATATGGAATCGGTGGGTTCAGCAGGGTAATACGGAACGCCGTGCAGAATCCCAACAGCCCCGTATCACTAGCAGTCGAGATGACAGGCATCTTATCCGCATACCAGTAACGGATCGCGCAGCCAATTCTCGATCCCTGAGTCAACAGATGGGGACGTTTGCAAGACAACAACCATCTGCACGAACAGTTCGACGACGTTTGCAGCAGCATGGACTATCAGCTCGGAGACCATGGCTGCGGTTACATCTACATCCATACTCCGCAAGCCAACCGATGGTGTGTGGCGGAGGGTACCTTGAGTACCTCTATCGGTTCTCCCTTCTATTCAGATCTCGTATTGTTCGTGGAAAGGATTGTCGGTATGCCTCTGTGTGAGCTCTAATCTCTCTGATTTTATCCTCATGGCCTCTTCGCGAGATATACGTAGGAGGGAGCAATATACTGCTTGACTCCTCGGTGAAGGTATGTTCTCGAAACTTCAACAAAAGCCCGTACCGAGCTACTGAGCGTCTCTCCTGCAGAGTCTTCCACTGGAGTTTATCTATCATCTCCCTTGACGCTGCATCACAGACAGGAGCGCCTGCGATGGTGTACTCAACGACGAATCTGGGTGCACGAATGGCAAAACGTCATTTTTTCGGATGAATCCAGGTTCTGTTTACAACATCATGATGGTCGCATCCGTGTTTGGCGACATCGCGGTGAACGCACATCGGAAGCGTGTATTCGTCATCGCCATACTGGCGTATCAACCGGCGTGGTGGTATGAGGTACCAATGGTTACACCTCTCGGTCACCTCTTGTTCGCACTGACGGCACTTTCAGCGTTGGACGTTACATTTCAGATGTGTTGCAACCCGTGGCTCTACGCTTCATTCGATCCCTGCGAAACCCCACATTTCAGCAGGATAATGCACGACCGCATGTTGCAGGTCCTGTACGGGCCTTTCTGGATACAGAAAATGTTCGACTGCTGCCCTGACCAGCGCATTCTCCAGATCTCTCACCAATTGGAAACATCTGGTCATGGTGGCCGAGCAATTGGCTCGTCACAATACGCCAGATTCTACTCTTGATGAACAGTGGTATCGTGTTGAAACTGCATGGGCAGCTGTACCTGTACGCGCCATCCAAGCTCCGTTTGACGCAGTGCCCAGGCGTATCAAGGCCGCTGCTACGGCCAGAGGTGGTTGTTCTGGGTACTGATTTCTCAGGATCCATGTACTCAAATTGCGTGAAAATGGAATCGCATGTCAGTTCTAGTATAATATATTTGTCCAATGAATACCCGTTTATCATCTGCATTTCTTCTTGGTGTATCAGTTTTAATGGCCAGTAGTGTAGGTATCGAAATACGTCTACGTTAACATGAAATAAGTATTTGGTTGGCGCGTAAGTTTATAGCGTATGTTGGTATCCTGTATGCTTTGTGTTTATTTATCGATTGCCATTTTTTGTGTGTAGTTCACTGTTGCTCTTTAATTTCACAAACTGTCATTTTGCCATTTGGTGATAGTTGAGCTGTCGACGCTAGAAAATCAAGTGAAAAGTAGAGAAATCAGGACATTTCCGACATATTCTTTTGTTTGAATTCAAGAGAGGGGTGACAGCACCGGAGACAGCCAGAAGCATTTGCGCCATGTGTGGGGATAAGGCCACAGGACAGAGCACGACAAGAAAATTGTTTTCTCGTGTTCAGGAGGATCCCTTTGACATTGAAACGTCCCCTTAGAAAAATTTGTGAATGACTGTGCTGATAAACCTCTTACATTATTTGCTTCTGAAACAGCTGAGCAAAACTGAACGTATTCAGACATTACTCTCTTTACTTATTCTGCTCAACACTAAACTGACACACAATATTTTTAGCGCAACGCAATCTGACTTTTAATAATCCCTACAAAAGAATGACTAACAATAACCTATACCTTTCATGAATCACTTACCTCACAAAAATCTTCGTTACTCGAACTACTGCAATACAGCGAGCGCCAATACTGCCAGCTTAATAAAAGATTCTAACTACTGAAGTCACTAACTAATGATAGGCATAGTTAGCAAATGAAAGATTTTGATAGAGAACAAACAATGTATTTACCTTAATAGTGTTCAAAAGTCGTAATATATACAGCAGTTCATGACATCCTGTCTTTCAAATTTACTGTCTCTGATGGACACACGTCCAGATCATCTGCACTCAAAACTCCGCCATTTCTCTCCTCACATCCACAACTGCTGGCGGCTCACCTCCAACTGCGCAACGCTACATGCTGTTAACAGCCAATTGCCCAACACTACAATAGCATATACTCCAACAATGCAAACCAACCACATCCTTCACACAGCACAGTCAGTGATTTTCATATAGAGCGCTACGTGGCGTTACCAACATAAAAACCTAAAAGCCTACTTACATAGCCTCCATGCTCCCCACAAAAAATTTTAGAAATTGTTTAGGGCAGTGGCCAATACAGATTTGAAAAAAATTTTCATAATTACAATAACAAAGATATCAAATGCACACACTTATTGATACACTGTTGGACAAAAGCAAAAATTGTTCTCGTGAAGACAGTCCTGATCATCTATCACAATAGCAACTACAGTTTTTTTTTTTTTTTACAAAATCTCGTTAGTAAAAGAAAAGGCACATAGAAGTAGTGGATTTCCATGCAGTCTTGAAGAAGTAGTATTGTCCTTCCAACTGGAAGACAGTGCTGACTCTTGACATGCAGACAGGTAATGGGCCACAACAGAGCAAACCCACTGTAGTCCTTCTAGAAATTACGGTATTGGTGGGCCATCAAAGATGCAGACCCACTGTAGTCCTTGAAGAGACGGCCAGATCCATCTGTTGCGACTGTGCAGGTGCACAATCACCATCGAAGAGTCTTGCGGAGAATATAGCAAGTCCATTAACCACCACATGTGCACTCACAAAGTTTTTGGAATTGTCCTTAGAACCAGCAATGCTGTTAACCAGTCCCTTGCTGAATTATCAACACATGTGCAAGCACTAACAGTCCTTTTTTTTACATAGTGTGCATATACTATGACCAACAAAAATGTGTGCAGCGAAATGAATTCTTACACGTTACTTAATTTGATGAACTGGTGTCCATTACACTTTTATAACATGAGAATACAATTACAAAGATACAGAAAACATCATTAAAATATAATAATACAGATAACATTTGTAGTAATACAGGCTTTACAAAAGAATAGAAATAGACATATGCATCAGTGTTACAGGAATTATGACATAAGTAAATATATAAAATAAGAGAATAGTTTTCAAAACATTAATTTCACACATGAGCATTAAAACGAAACAGAATAAATAATGTCTAAACATCTTTACAAAGTAAATAAAATATTATAAATGCAAATTATATTTGAGGATAATAGTATTCCTCATCATAGTGAATGTAGCTAAGTATTAGAAAAATTTTGCAACATAAATCTTATTAGCTAAACACATAAAGACAGAAAAAACACAAATACACAAGAGTATTCAAACACATAGCGGGATAACCCAAAAGGAAAGGACAGGGTTTGTTTTACTGCAGTGTTTTGCAAACAAAACTTTCTTTGCTTCTTGGAGATCTCCCTTCATTAATCATTATTCCCAAAAAGTCCTATCTATACCTGCTTTCTGTATTCTATTTATATTTCTTTCAAAATAATTATTTCTCATTGTACAATACTCATTTTGGCCCAAATCTTTTTCATATAACTTCTCAATGCATTCTTTCCCTATTCTCCATAGTTAGTTTCTTATATAGTCTACCCCTCTTAAGCTAACTTAAATGTACTGAGTTCAGATATATATACTAACGGACGAGGCAATGCAGCAGTACAAAACAATTAACACAAACATCAATGACAAAAAAATGCAAATAGGCAAAGCAAGCAGCAGTATATCTAAATTAGCAAAGCAAATGCAACGCTATGTGCTATTAACAGCCAACTGCCCAACACTACAATAGCATATGCTCCAACAATGGAAACCAACGACAGCCTTCACACAGCACAGTCAGTGATTTTCATATAGAGCGCTACGTGGCGTTACCAACATAAAAACCTAATCAGCCTACTTACAACATTAGTGATTCTCCACGTTCAGGGTGACCTAGGTTTGATGAAGATCGTTTAAAACCGTGAATCCACAATTGTACACGCCATTGTGATCGAGAACTTGCAAACGTGACCAACTATGAACACACCACCACAGTGCGACATTTGTATGCAGTGGGCAAGGTTCAAAAATCGGGTGTGCGGATACCGCATGCTTTAGGTCAAAATCACAAAAATCAGTGGGTGGTCATATGAGCATCTCTGCTTCCTCGCCATCAGTTGCTTCGTTAACAGGACCGACCATTCCTATACTGTATCGTTATTGGCAACGAGAAATGGCGTATGTATGCTAACATCAGGAAAGGAAACGAATGATTCAGCTCAAACAAAGCAGAAACTCCCCGTACTGAGACCTGTGCACATCCACAAAAGATAATGTTATGCATCTGCTGGAACAGTGACGATGTGGCGCACAACGAACTGCTTCCCCGTACTGTAACCACAACTGTCGTCAACAACAGATACGTCTTACAGACACAGTCCTTGAACAAGAGCCAGGAAGACTGGATGACTTGATGCTACTCCACGATAGCGCCGCCCGCATTCTGCTAGAATGGCAAAGACTACAATACAGGAGTTGGGTTTGGAAGTCATTCCGCATTCATCTTAGTCACCCGACCTTGACCCCTCAGATTTTCGCATTTACCCCTCTCTGTCGAACAACCTTTGTGGATGAAAATACGCTCCGTACGTGGCTCGACGAGTTCGTTGCCTCAAAACCACGTGATTTCTCCAAACACGTAATCAAAAAGGGACCCCAACGTTGGCAGACTGTTGCAGTGAAGGAAAAAATATTATTGATGATTAAAGTCCCTGTTATGTGTATCTTCTGTTTTTATTAAAGGGAAAAAGCTAAATGCTACGAACTTCTATGCACCAACCCAATATATTGTGTTTTGCAGAAGGTGAAGAAAAACAATGTTAGAGCTAATATTTCTGAAAGATAAAGCTTATGAATAACTGGAGGCATAGTTACAATAGTTAATGGAGGCACAAAACAATAAAAGATGGCAGCTTGGCCAGTACACTTATTAAACACTTATTAAAAATTTTGAGTTTCCTTTCAGAACGTATGAAGCCTATTAAATAAGAGAATCATTTCCTCATGTAGCTATCAGATGGAAAAATCTTAAGATATTTCTACAGATATGTGCATAGAATAAGATCTTAAACTGAACAGATGAACCTAGATGGATACAAACTAATATCACAACTGTAGGTAGAACTAGGACTAAGCCACATAAATGAACAGATCAGGGCATATGGAAGCAACTAGAGAAATCATTTCACAACAATGAATGGAAACAGAACAGCCAAAATAGTAACGAATTGTCGACCAATAGTTAAATGCCATGGGGAGACCAAGAAAGAGGAGAGTAGATCAAACAGAAACCATACGCAGAAATAGAGTCACTGAACAAGGGCAAGTGGCACGCAAATGCTTACGTTTTAGATGTCATATCAGGGAACTGACTGGTTATAGCTACCAATAAGAAAGTTTTTCTTTCAAGTGCATTTAATATTGAAGCACTAAATTTTATTAGTGATAATACTCTACACTGTGACTGAACAACATAGAAAGCATGTAAAACATTATATTATAGATGACGATAGTGAAGAGGAAAATTTGACACCGGTACCTAAATCATATGTATCATGGATTTGGTAGACAGCGAAAAACACACCAATCATTTGGAAATATTCTTAGACTCATGGCATAAAAGCAACTGTTTCAAATTACTTATGTGAACTCCCAGGATTGCTATATTTCCTATTATTTTTGGTGACAGTTTTTGGGGAATAGCCGGCCGGGGTGGCCGAGCGGTTCTAGCGCTACAGTCTGGAACCGCGCGACCGCTGCAGTCGCAGGTTTGAATCCTGCCTCGGGCATTGATGTGTGTGATGTTCGTAGGTTAGTTAGGTTTAAGTAGTTCTAAGTTCTAGGGGACTGATGACCTCAGAAGTTGAGTCCCATAGTGGTCAGAGCCATCTGACCCATTTTTTTTGGGGGGGGGGGATACTTGTTACGGAAACAAATCTCTTTGCACGCCAGGCAATAGAAAACAAATAGAAAAGTGAACTACGCTTGGTTCGGTGTTACTTTCGACGAGATGAAGGCCTGCTATGCACTGCGCATTTTGATGGCTCAAGTCAGAAAATCAAACAGCCAAAAGATCAGTAGCACAAATGCCAATGTTTAAAAAAGTAATGCCTTTTAAGGCATTTTAACGGATGTCGAGATTCTTATACTTTTGCAGTAATGAAACTGCTGACAGTACTGACCGGCCTCGAAACTTAACACCTGTCAGTAACCTTCGCAGTGAGAAATTTAAAGAAATTTACACACCAAATGAAAATATCAGTACAGACGAATCCGTAATTAAATATAAAGGACGTTTAGCATATAAACAGTTTAATGCACGAAAAAGAGCGAGATTTGGATTGTTGTTGTTGTGGTCTTCAGTCCAGAGACTGGTTTGATGCAGCTCTCCATGCTCCTCTATCCTGTGCTAGCTTCTTCATCTCCCAGTACCTACTGCAACCTACATCCTTCTGAATCTGTTTAGTGTATTCATCTCTTGGTCTCCCTCTACGATTTTTACCCTCCACGCTGCCCTCCAAAACTAAATTGTTGATCCCTTGATGCCTCGCAACGTGTCCTACCAACTGATCCCTTCTTCTAGTCAAGTTGTGCCACAAATTTCTCTTCTCCCCAATTCTATTCAATACCTCCTCATTAGTTACGTGATCTAACCGTCTAATCTACAGCATTCTTCTGTGGCAGCACATTTCGAAAGCTTCTATTCTCTTCTTGTCTAAACTGTTTATCGTCCATGTTTCACCTTCATACATGGCTACACTCCATACAAACACTTTCAGAAAAGACTTCCAGACACTTAAATCTATACTCAATGTTAACAAACTTCTCTTCTTCAGAAAAGCTTTCCTTGCAGTTGCCAGTCTACATTTTATATCCTCTCTACTTCGACCATCATCAGTTATTTTTGCTCCCCAAATAGCAAAACTCATTTACTGCTTTAAGCGTCTCATTTCCTAATGAAATTCCCGCAGCATCACCCGATTTAATTCGACTACATTCCATTATCCTCGTTTTGCTTTTGTTGATGTTCATCTTATATCCTCCTTTCAAGACACTTTCCATTCCGTTGAGATTTGGATTAAAGATCTGTAAACTATGTGAGGCAAGTAGCCGGATTTTTTTTTTTTTTTCAAAACATATACTGTCCAGTACAGAGAATGTTCTCATGGACTTGTCACAATCCGAACTGAATAAGGTGTAGACTTTATTTCTTGTCTACTGGTAATCCTCCTTCAACCTCTCTTTAAAATTATACCAGGAAAACAGGAATGTTGTCGGGACAGTACGCAGCAAAAGGCAAAATATGCCAAAAATATTTAGAAACAAATTTTAAAGAAAGCAGAATATTTATGATGAAATTTTAATAATTTGTTGACTCTGAGATGGAAAGACAAGCATGACACCTATTCTCAACATGTGAATTCCGCCATGAGCATTGAACTAGTACGACAATGTATATGTTAAGGCCACACATAAAATAGGGTTTCAGTACAGGTCACGGTAACGGCTGAAAGAAAACACACGTGTTGGAACTCAGTGAAAATGTATTGTCATGAGTACAAAGGGAACAGGAATGAATCAAAATCATCTGTCCTCGGCAGATCCGTATGGTCACCCATTTAAGTGCTAGCCAAGACCGACACCGCTTAACTTAAGCGATTTGATGGAAATCAGTGTCGTCACTGCGGCAAGGCCGTTGGCTAACAAGTTTAAAGGCGACGTGAAATTATGTGTCTCGTAGTAGAAGTCACTACTACCGAAAAATGTTTCTCTAGTGTCACTCCAAGTATCAAAATCACACAGTCGTTGGTAACGACGGGGAAAAGAGTTGAATGCCATTGGCATTGCCATCAGAGTGTGGCACCTGCCGCCGAAATGCCACGAGGACATTCGTTCTGTTTGCAAAGCGTCTCCCATGCACTGGTTTCCTCAGTTGTGGAATTAGATCGAAGTCACATGGATTGAGGTCTGGTGAGTGGGGTGGGTGGGTGAGGATCCATGTTATAGTACGGCTAACCTCACACTGAATGCTTCAGGCGCTGGTACTGAGACAACTTCGCATGCGGTCGCACTTTGTCGGCTGATATCCGTAACGTTGCTGTAGGATATCGAATGAGTTTACTGTGATTAACGCGATGCCAGGTGTTTGCACGATATACCATAGTTGGCGTGATTTATCGAATGGTCCTCGTGTACGTTAGCCTGTATTAGGGCATTAAGAACCAGTTTTTTTTTTAATTTACTTTCTCAAGTCGGCAATGACGTATGCTTTCCTTTTTAAACGCCTTGTATGCCATGTAAAGATATTACAATAGATATTTTTTTCATTGTGGAGATGGTCCATGATCGAAAGAGTCAGTGAATAAATGTATTGTAACACAGTACAGTGTGTATCATGCACTTCTCCAAGTATATCTATACTTTAAATGCGAATACTTTAGGTTAGGCTTTACCGTGACTGTTATTGTTATTCAATGAAAAAACAAAATTACTGTTACTAGTCATTGTTTATTTATCTCCATGACGCGTTTCAAAGGTTTAAACTTCCATCGTCAGTTGGATTTACATTTGTTAATATGGCATGCGTCTGTGTATGTGTGTGTGTGTGTGTGTGTGTGTATTTGTGTGTGTGTGTGTGTGTGTGTGTGTGTGTTGTGTTACGATTTTTGGAGGAACTTATCGCACTGTCTACTGGAGAAACAAAACACTATTTCACAACATGGTTTTGAGTTTCTTTTGACAAAAAAATTAACGTTTATCTAACGGTAAACATAAAATAAATAAAACAGAGTTTTCCAGTGGTCAAAGATTCCTTTCGCTGCCGTAATTCATCAGATATATACTGTCATATTTTGTAAACGAATGTGGCGCCTGTAAACTACTAGGTGCAAGGATCATATAGCAAAAGAGAAACATTATCACGAAGTACAAAGGATTTACATCATAACAACATTATTACAGAATAAGTTTTGAAGGATTTTGGAGATCTTTCTTTCGAGGTGTTGAATACACTTCAAAACAAAGATCTTCTTGATGATCCTTGCACCTAATAGTTTCCAGAGGTCACTTTTGCAAAATACGACGGCATACACGTGATGTCTTTCAGCAGTGAAAGGAACTTGTGACCACTGGAGGTACTCCATTTTACTTATTTTATTTTTATCGTTAGATATAAGTTTAGTTTTTTTGTGAAAAGAAACGCAAAACCATGTTCTGAAATAGTGTTTTGTTTCGCCACTAGACAGTGCCGTAAGGTTCTCCGAAAATCGTAACACACACACACACACACACTCCCTCTCCCACACGTCATACTAACAAAGGTGAATTCACTTGATGATGGAATTTAAACCACTGAAACGTGTCAAGGAGTTACATAAACAGTGACTGGTAACAGTAAAGTTATTGTTTCATTTAATATATCTACGCTGCTGGCAACTGATAGGAAAAAAAGTTGAAGTTTCTGAAAGCTTGAACCGCGGCTATGAGCTGAGGTCGTGAAGATACAGAACAGGCAGTCTTCAGGATATACAGTACAGAGGAGAAGCTCAAGCTCTTTGTTCCTAAACTGTTTCAGTTTCATTCTTAAAAGGAATCAAAATGTGTATAACACCTTGGCATTTGTGCCATAGCACTAGGCAGAGAACACGGGAAGAATAAAGCAAAGGGTGTGCCTGGACGCGCGCCAGCGGCAGCAGCGAAGTGTGCCCGTGCTACACTTTGGGTCAGATACACGACACGCTTCTAGGTGACCATTGGACCCAGCTGGCACAGTTCCGCCTTTTGAAGGTGCAAAGTCCAGCGTGACGCTAGAAGGGACCTTCGGGCGGCCTGCTGGTTTCCACTGAGGCAGCTATCTCTGGAAAAGGTCCAGTGGTCTTTGCGCTCTCCCATGACAAGGTCGCCGCAAATAACAGCACTGCGCGGTCTTACGGGCTGGACCACAGCCCGGCCGCTTCTTTTCATGTGTCGCTGTAAATATCAAGGGCCAGAGTTCTGTTTATTAGTAGCGAGTGTAAAATCTGTTTTGAAAATTAAGAACCTTCGTAGAAACAAAAGTCTCTCAATAAAATGTACGTAAGAAAAAAATGACGATAACAGCAGCAATAGTTTAATTGAGCCGCATAAAAACACACCTTTTGATACTTCTAAACTTATAATCTGAAACACTGACATAAAATTGCTGTTTGACGTCTGAGCGTGGGTGTGGTAATTAAAGAACAAAGAATTTTCTCATTCAGGCAAGAAACACTGTAGTTAATGTACACAGTTTTTCTATAAAGTGCGTGAAGGTATATACAGTTTTCACATCTTGAAGCTTTATATAGCATTTATCTGAACTGACTTTGATGAACTAATGCGGCATTCGACTAAACAAACATGGGAAACGGCAAAAAAGATGCATCTCAAGCCCCTTCCCCGCAACTCCAAAAAACATTTTACTTCAGGTTTTATGTTTTCACATTAATCAATGCCATTTCTTAGCTTTCAGAGAATGAAGTGGTATGAAAACCAAGAGCCTCGAAAATGGCCAGAATTTTAGGAAATTACGAAGCATGTTAAAATCGTAGCCTTTCCAGTTCTAGCCTAAAGGCGTGCCCACGTGGATGATCCACAGACAGAATCCAAAGTCAACGGATCCACTGCGTCTCCTCGCTCGTTACAGACTATTTATAAACCTGTGGGCTGCGCGGGGTAACCATGCGGTCTTGGGGGTCTTGTCACGGTTCGCGCTGCTCCCCCCGTCGGAGGTTCGTGTCCTCGCTCGGGCATGGGTGTGTGTGCGTGTTGTCCTTAGCATAATTTAGTTTAAGTTAGATGACCTCAGCAGTTTGGTCCCATGTCCTTACCACAAATTTCCAAATTTATAAACCTGTAAATAACCCGTTGACGATACACCTTCCAAAAAAATCGTGATACGGTATTTGTCAATTTGACTGAAATATACACAGCGGTAAAATGCCGTATAAACAAAACTTTACCACTCGTCAAGTTAATACCTTATTCACTGCAATCTCACATGAGGTTACAAAAGTCATGGGAGAGCGATATAAACATATACGGATGGCTGTAGTATCGCGTACACAACGTACAAAAGGCAAGTGCATACGCGCTGCTGTCATTTGTACCCAGGTGATTCACGGGAAGAGGTTTCCGGTGTGACTATGGCCGCACGACGGGAATAAACAGAATGTGAACGTGGGATGGTAGATGGAGCTAGACGCTTGGGACAGTTTCTTTCTATAATCGTTATGGAATTCAGTATTCCGAGACGCACAGTGTCACGAGTGTGCCGAGAATACCAGATTTCAGGCAGTACCTCCCATCACGGACAACGCAGTGGCTGTCGGCCTTCACTTAACAACTGAGAGCTGCGGCGTTTGAGTAGTGATGACAGTGCTAACAGACAAGCAACACTGTGTGAAATAACCGCAGAAACCAACGTGGGACGTAAGACGAACGTATCCGTTAGGACAGTGCGGAGAAATCTGGCGTTAATGGGTTATGGCAGCAGACAACCGCCGCGAGTGGTTTTGCTAACAGCACGATATCGCTTGCAGCCCTTCTCTTGAGCTCCTCACAATATTGGTTGGACAATAGACGACTGGAAAACCGTGACCTGGTGAGATGAGTCCTGATTTCAGTTGACAAGAGCTGATGGTAGGGTTAGAGGGTGGCGCAGACCCCACGAAGAGATGGGCTGGCACTGGACAGTTCGAGCGAACAATTTGGCCACCCAGATCGCCTGACATGAATCTCACCGAACATTTATGTGATATAATCGAGAGATTATTTCGTGCACAGCGTCCTGCACCGGCAACTCTTTCGCAATTATGGACGGCTGTGAAGGCAGCGTGGCCCAGTATTTCTGCGGGGGACTTCCAGCGGCTTGTAGAGTCCATGGGTGCCTGGTTTAGACATTCAGATACTGAACTAAACATCAGTACTCCAGCAGCAGTTCAGTGATCAACACGATTAATATACAGGGGCCCTTTTCAGAGCCGGAACTGGCCATTATCTCAGTCAGTATTGAATATCTTACACCAAACAAGGGAGAATTATTAATACAGATCTGTCATGACCAGAATAGTGATTTAATATGTATTCAGGAAACTCAGAGGAACTTGACATTTCGTCGTTCCAAAATCAGAGGCATAAGCCCAGTGATTGTACAATCAGAGATAAGCCTAGTGATTGAACAACCTCACCGACATTTAGATTCTCTCCACGGAATATCAGTGGAAGACGACATCTAAATTCTCGTAGAAGAGCTGCTTATCAGCCTCCAGACACTCAATTTATATTTTTGGAATCTAGCAACTTGCGCCTCTCAACATATAAAATTTGTGGTTGTTGACTTCAACAGCCGAAATGCTATATTGGGCTACTCAAATACGACAAAAGTGGAGAAGCTGTGGCAGAGTAGACGGATTCAAGTGACCTCAGCCTACTACATGGTAACATCATCCAGCATTATTCAGCAACGCAAGATGGACGCGTGTTTCTAATCCAGATCTCATTTTTGTAAGCGACCAAATATCTCAGTTGAAACTGCCTTTCGAATCATTTTCTTTTATTAAACACTGACCTACAGAATTTTCCTTGACAAAGCCAACCCAAATTTAACCTAGTCATTTATTACCCACAATATACAAGCCCAACGCAATATGACTGCATCACTTCCAATAATTACCACAAAAGAATGGCCCGAAACTGCAAGACATCCTAACAATAATACAAATCCAAAAAATATGAAATTAAAGAAATATGTAACTACCTCCAACTCTGTCAATCGCCTAAACTCATTTCAATCACGAATCCCGATAGTGGAAACCCCATTCTTTTTCGTAAGTCACTTACCTCAGAAGATCTTCATAACTCGAACTACAGCAGTTACAGCAAGTATCAACAACGGCCAGCTAAAAAAAATTCTAACTACTATAGACTCTAACTACTAGGAAGCATATGGTTGGCAAAAGAAAGATTCTGTTGTAGAGCAAACAATGTATTTAGAAAATTTTACATTATTCATGTGCCATCCAGTCCCAAAAATTAACCGGCCGCTGTGACCGAGCGGTTCTAGGCGCTTCAGTCCGGAGCCTCGCTGCTGCTGCGGTCGCAGGTTCGAATCCTACCTCCGGCATGGATGTGTGTGATGCCCTTAGGTTACTTAGTTTTAAGTAGTTCTAAGTCCAGGGGACTGATGACCTCAGATGTTAAGTTCCATAGTGCTCAAGGCCATTTGAACCATTTGCACCTAAAAAGTATATAGTTGTCAATAATTCTATACATCGATCCTCATCCATTTCCTTGCGCAATTTCTTAGAAACACATCATTTCATCTCACTTTACAATGCATGTCCTACCAACACAGAGTCTCCACTAAGAATATCATGTCCATACACTGCTCTATCCACTCGCCGACTGCAAGTCCGTCCAAGTATGGAATCTCTCACCGAGGGTGCAGAGCACTGTCAGCGATATTAACACAGTCTATAGCGCTGCCAACATACAAACAGTTTACTTACATAGTTATCAATTAATCTGTGGGACAGACAACCCCTCAAAAGCAACACCGTCCTGTTATATGCCAGATATACTCTGCTGCCCGACCACAGACAGTTCTTTTCAAAGAAGGTATAATTTTAAGGAAGCCTACTGGGAGAAATTCTTCTCCGCCCTGGACGAGAGCATCCGTACTGTTGACCCATTTCTAGAATCGCATGATGACTTCGTAAACTTCGTGAAGCATTGCTCCCATATTTCAGTCCCAGGAGGTTGTAGACCACAATATACGAAGTTTCTGGCTTCAGAAATTCAGGAAAGTTTGGAAAACAATCTTCATCTCTTCGATAATGATCCTTTCCGTGAAGAGACTTCGCGGGCCGAAGAAAATCTATTAACAGCGATACCGAAGAACAAAGAAGATGCTTGGTGTAAGTTGACTGAAGTGATAGATCTGAGCAAGAATAATCAAAAAGCATGGAGGCTTCTTAAGCGTCTGAGTTATAACTCAACAAACAGAAAGGAACATGCAAACGTAACAGCTGACCAGATTGCCCACCAGCTTGTAAATTTCGGTAAACCGGGTCGTCCTATACGTTAAGCCAGATTACAGTATTGTACGGCCAGAGGAATTGGAGACGAGTGAACTAAACGCAGCATAAACTGTTGTAAAACCGGTAAAGTAGCAGGAATAGATGACATCAGAATCAAACTGATCAAACACTTTTGTGATCAAGCGAGAGAGTGGATTTTGGAGCTCTCCGACAACCGCATAAAAGCCTGTAACTTCCTCAAACCCTGAAGGAAATATCGTGTAATTCCTCCTTAAAACCAGGAAAATTCTCAACTGAGCCGGAAAGCTACAGGTCAATAACTTTGTTGTGACATCTGCTCAAACTCTTTGAAGAATATTGCTGAATAGCTTGAGTTGCAGCGCCAGTTCTAATACAAGAACAGGTAGGTTTCAGATCAGGAAAAAGCTATACATCTCAGGTCCTCAATCTCGCGCAGTTTATTGAGGAAGGCTTCGAATCCCTGAAAATTTCAAGAGTAGCTTTTATCGACCTGACGGCTGCTTATGGCTGTGTCACAGATTTAAAGGATAACGAAAAATTATGGTATCACTAAACTCATTCAAAGTTTACTCCAAGGCAGGAGATTTATGTGGACTTAAAGAGTCGTCGTACTCGACGGAGACGTCAAAGAAATGGCTTACCACAAGGAAATGTTCTTTCACCATTGTTATTCAACATCAGTACTAATGATCAACCACTTAACGGCAAGCCGGCCGCTGTGGCCGAGCGGTTCTAGGCTCTTCAGTCCGTAGCCGCGCTGCTGCTACGGTCGCAGGTTCGAATCCTTCCTCGGGCATGGATGTGTGTGATGTCCTTAGGTTGGTCGGGTTTTAATAGTTCTAAGTCGAGGGGACTGATGACCTCGGATTTCCAGTCCCATAGTGCTCAGAAACACTTGAACCATTTTTTGAACTTAACGGCGAACACAAGTAGTTTCCTTTATGCTGATGATCTGGCATTACTGACTCACGGTAAATCTTTTGAATATGTTTAAACCCACCTGACAGACGCATTGGCAGTGTTGAGTGTCTATTATTCTAACAATCAGCTTCGTCCAAAAGCATCTAAAACTGAATTTTGTGTGTTTCGTGTTAAGCATAATCAGGCATGTCGCAAACTTAACGTCATATGGGAGGGATACAGTTGGTAAATGAAGTTCATCCAAAATATCCGGGCCGGCCGGAGTGGTCCTGTGGTTCTAGGCGCTACAGTCTGGAACCGAGCTACGGTCGCAGGTTCGAATCGTGCCTCGGGCACGGATGTGTGTGATGTCCTTAGGTTAGTTAGGTTTAAGTAGTTCTAAGTTCTAGGCGACTGATGGCCTCAGAAGTTAAGTCGCATAGTGCTCAGAGCCAGCCAAAATATCTGGGACTCGGTCTAGATCGTACTTTGACGTACAGACAGCACTGCGAAAACACGAGAATGAAGATGGAAGCCAGAAATAATATATTCCGCAAGATCACTGGTAGGACGTGGGGTTCTCGAGCACAAACCCTGAGAACGACGCCGCCAGCAACGTAGTGCAGATTGTGCGTGCCCAGTCTGCTACAAATCTAGCCACGCAAACAAAGGATGACTAGGCACTAAACGAAACGAGTAAGCTCATTAGAGGATGTCTGAAATCTAAGCCATGTGTAAAACTCTACCAACGCGCAGGCATAGCGCCACCATACATTCGTCTTGAAGTAGCTGCCATCGGGGAGAGAACGACTCCGGCTTATCAGGAAAATCATCCATTATATGGGCACATTCCAACAGTGCCGAGGTCGAGGTGCAGAAGCAGTTTCATCAAGGCCACTTTGCTGCAAACGACAGCAGCTGCAGCAAGAAAACAAATGTGAATTTATTGTCTTGAGTGTAACTCGTTCTGGTTAACTCCCTTCCGAAACCATCCCATCTCCGCGTGAACAGAACTGGATCGTGTGAGGGTCACTCAGCCGCCTTCGATCTAGAGTTGGAAGATCCAGGGGTAACCTCTTGAAATGGCACTTGCCTGTGGATCCACCAACTGCAACTCCTGAGAACAATAGACGATGGAACACTTACTGGTCCGTCAACTATGCCCTGCATCCTTCGCCGAAGATATCTTCTGCTCGTGACTCCGAGCGCAACTGATGTTGCATGATTTTGGGGAACAGTAGTTTAGCTTTATTATTCTTTCTCTCCTTTCTTTTTAATGGTAATTGCCCTTGATTGGGATAAATGATACTGGTAACCACTCCTTGTTTGGGCTGGGCTCGGAAAGTGTCTTCGTGTTTAATATAAATTCTGGAATAGAGTGGGGAACCTATCTTTAAACCGAAATAAATGCCCCTTCTCCTCGAATCTACCAGCTGGTATGACATGCAGCCGATTAAGTAGGTGCGTGACATGGTCACCGAATGCTGTGCCCTATTCGAAAGGTAACGAAAATCAAACAGTGACTAATATGATTCCTTGGTGCCAAAGCCTTTTCCTCTGTTGCTAAAAAACAGTTCTTTAACTGTAAAATACTTTTCTCAGTTTAAACAGTACTGTGCCTGTAGTAGCTTTCTGTATCCTTCATGCCACTCTATATGTGTAGCAGTGGAAACAATGTTGGTGACAAGATTTACCAATAGCTACCGTTGGACGTTGTGTGTCCTCAATCTGTCTGCATTTGCCGGGGCTCGAGTGGTGTCCTCGGTTACACGCTGGAAAGAGCGACTCAGCGCGTGCCGGCTTCGGGTCAGAGCCACGCACTGCAGTAATCGGATTTGATGTTCGACCGACCCAGAATCCGCTAATCTGACACACTTTTTACGTCACCGAAATTCCAGAGGTGGCCACATTACACAATGATTTGCTTTGAAAGCTACCGGAACTCTACGCGTTCAACAACAAAACCTTCCTTTCACACGTGTTTCTGTCACCCGATTTAAGAGAAATACTTAGGTTTGGCAGCGAGTGTTACGAAGCTCTTGAAATGTAAATGAAATAACATAGTTGTGTAAAAAATAACTCCGTATCTACGTTTCTAGAACCTCTCTGCCGTTATTTACCTATAGTTACGACAGGGTTTTCACTTAGTGTCGACTTGAAAAATGATGATACGCTAAAGAAGACACTTAAAAAAATACACACTTTTTGATTCATAGCAACTAATTTAAAATTATGTAAAATGTACATAAAATACCAAAAAACTCTTAATAATAGAGGTCTTTGCTCATGGACTCTGTGTCACACACACACACACAGAGGATGGTGACTTTATAGTTAACAAACATGCAATTCTCTGTTTCATTGATCATGTTTGTACTTATTATACTCTAAAGATCTGTGAAAAATTATTTTCGTGCGTTTCCTCACGTCCACCACGAAAACCCTTGCAGGGCACACCATTGCCCAAATTGAATGTTATCGAAGTTCTGTGTAGCAAAGAATTTGGTGCTGATTTATTATCCAGCAATTATAATTACACTGTAAGGCGACAAAGAACAGGTCACTCGTACACATTCATTCCGCGATAAACTGCATCTGTCCTCGAGGCTAAGGTAATCAAGTCTACCCGTAATGTCTTTCAATTATTTTTAAGACTAGCTATGTCGTTGAAAGCTGATGATGCTAATAGATGGCCTCCTCGACACTAAGAACGACGAACCTGCTGCGAACGCAAAGGATAGCCTCAGTTTTCCCAAAATAACTATTAATTTGAGTAGAGAGCTAACAGTAGCTTATCTGGAAACTCTTTGTAACCCTCCGTTACTCGCGCGTAAATTCGTGACATGGTCACTCGCGCGGATGACAGGTGTCACCCACAAAGCAAACGGTCTATTTGTATAGTTTGAACGGTCTTTATGACTGATTTTATGGTTTTTTATTAAATCTAAATATAATACATTTAATATTCGTGCACAGTATAATACATCCTAACGTTTGAAACAGTTCGACCATTCGAAGACCAATATCTTCAGCTGAATTACTGGCATTACGTGGTCAGTCTGGTTGCTTGCCGACGTACGGTTCTAAATTCAAAGTGTACGCTGTTTTTACATCAACCAAAGCAAACACTTTTAACCCATACTTTGCTGGTTCGCTAGGGATATATTGCCTGAATGGAATGGACAGTTTCCTCTTAATGCCAAAAGCTGTTCGTCAACAGTAAGATATTCACTAGGTGAAAAATATTTTTGGCAATTGTTCGTGAATAGTCCAAGTACCTCTCTGATGGGAGCCAACTTGTCAGTCTCTCTGCGAACTCCTCTATCACGGATATTATCAAATCTAAGACATCTCAACAGAAATCTGAATCGGTTTTCACTCATGCATAAATAACATGATTCAAGTCCGTGTCCATTTGAGTTATCCCACAATTTCGATATACTCTTCCTAGAACATCTCAAAGATCCACTTGATATATCAAACAAATGGAAGCTCTGATCTCTATCGCATCTGTTTCTTTAGCATCCCTTTCCCTAGAGAAGTTGCCATGAACTTGTTGCGATAATGCTTATTATGTTTTCATCCAAGAACAAATTAAGAATTTCTATTTCTGTCTTTTTTATACGAGCTTGATTTTTTGTTCCGGGCAAATGCGTAATACTATTACATCTGCTTCTAACAATGGTAGGATTTTTTTTCCCTCCGTTTAGTTATACCATCTTTCCCTAAAAGAAATGCATCCTCTTGAGTTACTTCTTCCTGTAACTCATATTCATCATTCTCTGGCACTTCTTGTTCTGTTCCTGAATCATGGCTGCTTTCATGAACACAGTCCTTAGTCTCTGAATCAGCACTATCACTGTGAGCATCTTCATCACTCAGCTCACTGAACCATTCCAACCATATATTAGGATCTCTACTAAACTCTGTCCGACGTTTTTTTTGCTTTTGACATTTCTTCCACAATCTAAAAATAAAGAGAATACTAGGTAACACGGAAGGTAACAGCAGTCAGTTTCAATAAGTCAAAATTTACGCACATGAAAGATCGATTAAATCTAGGAAAGCAATAAAGTAATACAGACTTACTCTGTTTCAAATTGTGGCAGCAGAGCTCGCGCGGATGACTGGTGTCATCCAGACTATAATAATGTTTCATAAACAATGTATCTTTCGTAACTGAAAGCCAACAATGATTGGAGCTAACTGCTGGAGAGTTAACAGTAAGGTACGGAAAATGGCGCGATCTCAATCCTGCCCTGTCAGACAAAATTGAGCGGGAAAGTCATGTGCATGACGAGTGTCATCCGCGTGAGCGACGGAGGGGTAAAGTCGTGATTACGTCCAACACACTATACGAAAAACTGGCTGCAAGCAGAAGAAAATAACACACAATTACATTGACAAGAGTAATTATCGAGCCAATTTTCGGTACAAAAGTAAAGCACGTACAAACCTAGTACTAGTGGAACGTAATGATGGAAGAAACAATTCCCACACAAATGTTTGGTGGCGTTTATCCTTTATTCCGCTGCATATAGTTTAAGACTGGAAGATTCTTAAAGAGATTCGGCATTAAGAGTGTGTTCCGTCAGCGTACCAAGATTAGAACACTAGTCAGCTCCGTCAAGCATGATTTGGGACTTAAGGAAGTCTGCCATTAGAAAATTCGCCATCAATCTGAGAAGGCTTGCGTTGGCCGATCGATTCGCACTGTTTATGACAGGTTCATGGAACATCGCCGCCACTCGAGGACACAAGAGCCTGAAAAAATCGGTGGTAGCTGAACATTGTTTAAATGAGAGACGCGGAAAGAAATGTAACGAGACACTCACTGTTGTCAGTACGTCAGGTTTTTGGAAAGGTGTTTATAAGGAATAAATTGAAATTAGAATGGCCGACATTTTGACTAACAGAGATTTCCCTCTCAGCTGGTCGTGGAATACTGTACTATATCGCATCAAAACACAACGATCTTTGGTGCAGCCTGCGACGTAACGCGCTCTTTCGCACATCGACGGCGGTTCTGCAACATAAATTGTTCACCTACCTCGATACAGCTGCAGATCTGCACACGTAACTCCTGACTGTAGCTACTTAAGAGATCTCAGAAAAGTAGTGTTGAAGAAACTGAGATTTGATAACTACACGTCGGAGGCCGCTGTTAAGTACAAAAAGCTGAAAATAGTCTTGTGAACTCTAAAGAATAAATGAGGAATGGGTTGCTGTTCAAATTTCTATGTTCAAAGGTCCTTTCAAACTTGCATTAGGATTTTTTTTATTGCTATTAAGCAAGATAATCAGCCCACGTGTGTTCAAATAATTAAAGTTCCTGTTCACAGTCCTCGTCACACTCAAACAGCCAGAACTTTTCCTATCCAATTCCGAATTCATTTACGAGAGTAAGACAGTCAATAAACTGCTGTTTACTTTTGCACCCAGCATTCAGTGGTTGTCTTTAAATAACATTTTTTCTCGCCATAAATACTCAGTAAAAAAAATTTATTAGTACCGCCATACTTTTAGTTCAAAGTTTACACACGCGATTTTTCTCCACAACAAAATATCTCTCGATTCTTAAAATTTCACAAATAGTTAACGGTAAACACCAGCTACCTTCATCACTGTACCGAAACGCGGAAGTCACAAAATCACTTCATTTTACACGTAATGCGTTCGGATACTTTCTGCATGACCGGCTCCTTCGAAAGCTAGTCCACCACTTCCTTCGTCTCTCTGCCTCTACAAGCCCCTCTATCTCATACGTTATGTAGCAATCCGCCTCAGTTCTTACTGGCTGTACAGAATTACGACCAATCAGAACTGACTTTCAGGGCGCGGCTCGCGTCAAAATCTAGCAAGAACCAACCACTATTCTCAGCTCATTGACATTATTAAAGTAGGCAACTGAAAAATCTCTTGTTAAACAAATAAAATGAAATAAACTTTAAGCTGTACTTTACGTCTGGAATTTAGCTGTATAGGCACGAACGTTCTGGCTGTCTCTTACATATTCAAACATGTTTGGACATCCGTCATCCACTAGTAGGTAAACCACTGATGGATTCGTTCCCACGACAGAAAGCTGGAACACTTTCAAGTTCCTACAGAGAATTACAAACTGAAAATTTAATATTGGCGAATGTCCCACATACACTCACACAAGTACTCTCTTTCACACTCATCCTAACACTAAACATAAATATCTACTTGAAATTCTTAAAGTTATTACTACAGCAAAATTACGAAAGGTTTTCTAAAATGAGAACTTTCCAAATTTGAATCTAAACACTGAAGGTGTTACCATATATTTTCAAATAGTCACAGTTGGTGGAACTACTAACATATGTATATATGTTAATATATATATATATATATATATATATATATATATATATATATATATATATATATATTGATTTAGTTTTTTAAAGTTTTTTAAGTGTCGAATAATTACGTTTTTTACTGACTTTTTTTTTCTTTGGAACTTCCAAATTATGACAGTCATTGACTTCAGATTTTGACAGATTGTTCCTTTACACAACAGAAGGTTATGTACCTAATATGAAGTTCCTCTGGCTATTTCTAGATCAGTTATTAATTTTTATAGTTCGAGAGAATGGAACTACTCTGTAAGCACCTCTCCGCTACTTTCACACGCTGTAATCACGCCATATGGTCTTGACGCACGTCTGCAGGACACAGTCCGCCCGTTGCAGATCGTATAAGACTCTGACTGCTAACAGTGGAGCCCACATACATTCATGCAAGAAAGCTTTAATAGACAAATTGGCGATCGCGCCCTAGCTGCGACGCCTCAAGCCGGCCCGGGTGTTCGACGACAGTCCGTTGAATGCGAATATCGTCGGTGCCGGTGTCCTACTACGTCCAGCACGCCGGCACCACAAGCCATATCGTTGGCGGCGCATGCACCTTGTAGGGTATGGGGACATACACCGAGATGATGAAAGTCATGGGATAGCGATATGCATACACAGATGGTGGTTGTACCGCGTACACAACAGATAAAATGGCAATGCATTCGCAGAGCTGTCAATTGTACTTAGGTGATTCATTTGAAAAGGTGTCCGATGTGATTACGGCCGTTCGACCGGATTTAACAGTTTCTGAACGTGGAATAGTAGTTCAAGGTAGACGCACGGGACATTCCAATTCGGGAATCGTTAATAAATTCAATATTCCGAGATCCATAATATTAAGTGTGCCGAGAATAACCATTCTCAGGCATTGCATCTCACTACGGACAACGCAGTGGCCGACGGCCTTCACTTAACGACCGAAAGCAGCGGCGTTTTCGTAGAGTTCTCAGTGCTAACGGACAAGCAGCCTGACGCGAAATAAACGCAAAAATCAATGTGGGACGTATGACGAACGTATCCGTTAGAATAGTGCGGCTAATCTGTAGTTAATGGGCTATGGCAGCAGACGATCGACGCGAGTGCCTTTGCTAACAGCACGACATCGCGTGCGGCACCTTTCTTGGGCTCGTGACCATATCGGTTAAAGCCTAGACGACGGGAAACCGTGGACTGGTCAGATGAGTCCCGATTTCTGTTGGTAAGAGTTGATGGTAGGGTTAGAGGGTGGCGCAGACCCCAGGAAGCCATGGACCCAAGTTGTCAACAGGGAACTGTGCAAGGCGGTGGTGGCTCCTTAACGTGTGGGCTGTGTTTGCATGGAATGGAATGGGTCCTCTGGCCCAATTGAACCATCACTGACCGTTTGCAGAGATTCATATTCCGAAACAACGATGGAATTTTTATGGGTCATAATGCGCCATGCCATGGGGTCATAATTGTTCGCGATCGATTTGCAGAACATTCTGGGCAATTCGACTGAACGATTTGGCCACTCAGACCGCCACACATGACCCCCCTCGAACATTCATGGGACATAAAAGACTGGTCACTTCGTGCCCAAAATTGTGCACCGGCAAAGCTTTCGCAGTTATGGACAGCTGTAGAGGAAGAATGGCTCTCTATTTCTGCACGGGACTTCCAATTACTTGTTCAGTCCATGTCACGTCGAGCCGCAGGACTACGCCGGGCAAAAGGAGCTCCGACACGATATTACAAGGTATCTGATGACATTTGTCACTTGAGTGACGACTTTGTGCTGCCTTTGGCATCCGTTTTCAGCGGGTCTCAGCAACAGCAGCAGCAGCAACAGCGTCTCTCCTGAAGATGACGAACAGGTAAATAGACGAAACATCGAATCATGCTTATTTTAGGGTCTGTTAGCAAACCCGGGGAGACTACCAAGAATTATGACGCCGAAGAGGGTATGCAGTCGCTCCATACAAAGGTATTTTATAGACAGTCGGCTACCATTTGATATCATAACGAGAAGTGAATTGCTTTCAGGAAGGCCATTAGTCACTGGCTGTACGACAAACATAATTATGAACTTGTTTACTCAATTAAATAGAATTTTGAGGAAAAGCGAGTAAAAGTGTATCCCCAGTGAAGGAATGACGGAGAATCTGTCAAAATGTCGGAGGAGGGAACGTTGCAGATGATGCGATTCGCGTTGGTAATATACTTTTTATTCAGGGAATATTCCTCTTGGACTTCAGTCCACCAACATGAGTGATATAATGAAGAAAGAGGTTAGGAAAGCTGTCAGAGAGTGAATTACTGAACATGTCCGAAATAAATTTGAGGAACCTTTAGTGTAGCATCTACATCTACTATTATATAGATGCCTTATCCTTCAGAAGAAGGTCTAGTAACTTTGGTGTGACTCATTTTTTAACAGTAACTATACCAAACCGCTTCATTTAAATCAGATGCAAAAATCACTTCGCCTTAAGGAAGGCAAGATTCTTTTGTATTAAATTGCTCAGAACAATCTACTAGAAGCACAGAGCTACAATCTCCCCTGTTTCTGTCCGCAGCTCGTGGTCTTGCGGTAACTTTCTCTGCCTCGTGATGACTGGGTTTTGTGTGTCTTTCATTATCATTGACTTGCAAGTCGCCTAAGTGGCGTCAGCTAAAAAGGACTTGCAATACGGCGGCCGAACTTCCCCGCATGGGGCCTCCCGACCAACAGTGCCATAAGATCATTTCATTTCATTCCCCTGTTTCTAAAACCTCTTTCTCTGTTCCCCTAACTCTATGACCGCTTCTTCAGCATCCTTCTGGTCCATATAACGTATCGCCACGACACATATTTTACTCGCGTTTTCTCAGTGTTCTACTTAATTTAGTAAACAAGCTGTTAACGACCCTTGTCGTACAGTCAGTTCTCTGAAAGCATGTTACTTCTCATTACATCAGTTGGTAGCGCACGGACTACAAGCAGTAGTGACTGTTCATATGTAAACTGATATCTTTATTAGATATTTATATTCCATTCTCTTATGACTTCACCTTATCTTAATATGACGTATAACTTTCTTTGTGTTGCGTATTTTCTCTCGCTGGATTGCGTAGGAGGTCTCGACTATGGTGGTTTTGCGAAAGCTGAGGCTTCAGGTTATTTTTCCAACACGGAAACTACTTGGCTTTCTGGATGAACTACTTTTAGTAGTGCACGGGAACCAGCGTGATGCAGGCATTCGCTAAACGCTATACAGTAGGCGGTCCTGCGGACTCGAGCGCCCACTTAAATAATCTTGATTTTTAGTCTGATAAGAAGAAAATAAAGTAAATATTTATCACTTCCCAGCATCCCAAAATAAAAAGCAATTAAAACATTGAAATGGGAGTTAAAATTTCTTATCTCTAGAACAAAAATGGTTCAAATGGCTCTGAGCACTATGGGACTTAACATCTACGGTCATCAGTCAAATAGAACTTAGAACTACTTAAACCTAACTAACCTAAGGACATCACACAACACCCAGTCATCACGAGGCAGAGAAATATCTCTAGAACATAACTGTTTTTTTATTTGAAATGTGCTTGTGCAAAGGCAGTGAAGCTACACACTCCCTCCTTCCTTGACTGTCTCTGGTCAAATCTACGGCAGTATATTGTGAACAGAATCCCGTCTTTTCGGCTTGCTTTGATGTTTCCTTAGAAGTGACACACTGCAACGCACCAACTCCTTTCCTCAACAACTGTTTTAAAGTAACTACTTGCCAATATTGACCACCAATATAGAATAAATTGAAACGAAAGCAAGCCCATTCTGTCCGACTACCCCAGTAGTTCATTTTTCTCCTCTTTTGTTGGCTTCAGTCAGAGGCGTGGCTTACCATTTCATTGACGTTGTTTTCACGTAATCTAGATTTTTATCGTTTTGTTTGTTCTCCGAGAGACAGCGGTTAGGGAGGACGAGGGGGATTGGGCTGCATACTGGGAAGTTCTTCCTCTCTCTCTCTCTCTCTCTCTTTTTGTTAAGAAAGAGTTGCACTTTGTTAATAGTTGGTACAATAAAGAAGGTGTACTGACCAGAAACGTGCAGCAGAGTCTCTTCGCCGGGCAAAAAGTTTTACAATTTTCTGTCGTAGGGCCATTACTGGACGCATGTGGAAAGCTGAAACACAATACTGGGTATTGCTTGCTTACCTACTTTCGAATTCTAACAGTAAATGTGGTAGTCATTGTGGAACAATTCGTCATACGTTTCTCGTTGCCATCACAGGTGGATATTACACACACTGAATATAGTGAAAAGCATGTTCAGTCAAAAAATGAGCCCCAGAATGTGTCTTCTGCCAGTTCCTGAAATACGTTAGTAGCAAGTGTCAAGAAATCGACAAGCAAGACATTTATTACGACAAAAAAGTGGACTAAGTGTTCTGCAGTATGTATAAAAACGCTTATCATTCCATGAGAATTGTCATGTAGGACATCTGCAACTGAGAGGATTAATTAAATTATTTAAACAAATCCACTTTAGTTGTACTAACGGTTTATTCAAGTCACGATCGCTTTCGGGATGTTAAAATTCCATCTTCACATGTATAAAATTGTTGTATTTGGTAACATGTGGTGGGGCCACTCGGTGCAAGGGCTCCAAATCACTGCATCTTGGACGGGAACAGCCCGCCGTCGGGTAACGGCGCCTTACGAGCGCAAGCCACACCTGAGAGGAGGCCCACCTTGTTGATTTGATGTTCCGTTGATTGATTTCCATGTGTTTTAATTCGTTCTTTTCTTCCGGTTTGACATGTATGTTGTGATTGTTTTCGGTGCGGTGTTCTAACATTTGTTCATATTTGATGAGGTCGTTATATACATACATCAAAAAACGTTTTGCATCATCCCGGTTCCCAGAACTCATGAAGATAGATGTTGACTGTGGGTATTGTATCACAGACACAGTCCGTTTCACTGTTCAGAGATGTCACTAAACCCGCCCAAAGATGTAAACAACCACGCATGAGCAGCGCCTATTAGATGGAGGGGGTCCGACAGCCGATCAGTTCCAGTCAGTCCACCAGGAAGGGCATACACGGCTCGTTGTCTGTAGTTCAACCATGCCTAGACGATAAATACCACGGTTCGATCGGGTCCGCATTGTTAATTTGTGCCAGGAAGGGCTCTCAACAAGGGAAGCGTTCAGGTGTCTAGGAGTGAAACAAAGCGATATTGTTCAGACGTGCAAGGCATACAGAGAGACAGGAACTGTCGATGACATGCCTGGCTCAGCCGCCCAATGGCTGCTAATGCAGTTGATGACCGCTGCCTACGGATTATGGCTCGGAGAAACCCTGACAGCAACACCACCATGTTGAATAATGCTTTTCGTGCAGCCACAGGACGTCGTGTAACGACTCAAACTGTGCACAATAGGCTGCATGATGCGCAACTTCACCCCCGACGTCCATGGCGAAGTCCATCTTTGCAACCACGACGACACCATGCTGCGCGGTACAGATAGGCCCAACAACATGGTGAGTGGACGGCTCAGGATTGGCATCACGTTCTCTTCACTTATGAGTGTCGCATATGCAGACAATCGTCGGAAACGTGTTTGGAGACAACCCGGTCACGCTGAACGCCTTAGACAAACTGTCCAGCAAGTGCCTCAAGGTGGAGGTTACCTGCTGTTTTGTGGTGGCATTATGTGGGGTCGACATACGCCGCTGGTGTTCATGGGAGGCGCCATAATGGCTGTACGATACGTGAATGCCATCCTCCGACCGATAGTTCAACAATATCGGCAGCATATTGGCGAGGCATTCATCTTGATGGACGACAATTCGCGCCGCCATCGTGCACATCTTGTGAATGACTTCCTTCAGGAAAACTACATCACTCGACTAGAGTGGCCTGCATGTTCTTCAAACATGAACCCTATTGAAGATGCCTGGGATAGATTGAAAAGGACTGTTTATGGCCGACGTGACCCACCAACCACTCTGAGGGATCTACGGCGAATCGCCGTTGAGGAGTGGGACAATCTGGACCATGCCACGACGGATACAGTCATGCATCAATGCAAGAGGACTCACTACTGAATGTTAGAGGTACCGGTGTGTACAGCAATCTGAACCACCACCTCTGAAGATCTCGCTGTATGGTGGTACAATATCCAATGAGTGGTTTTCATGAGCAATAAAAAGGGCGGAAATGATGTTTATGTTGATTTCTATTCCAATTTTTTGTACAGTTCCGGAACTCTTGGAATTGAGGTGACGCAAAACTTTTTTTGATGTGTGTACATTACCACTGAGCTCCTATACATATAACGAAAACAGAGTGGCAACTCGTCAGTGTGCAATAGTTTGTTGTAGAAGAAATTTCAAGAGTAGGCAGTTGCATGTGTATGTTCTTGACATTGCAAGATAATCTTTTACTAAACGATCGTTACCATTTATTTGTTATTGTTTTTAGTTGAGGGAAAAACAAGTGCATGTCTTACTGTGTTATGAGACGCGTTGTCGGACGACGTCAACAACGGTACACTGTGAAACGTCCCCTTAGAAAAATTGTACATGACTGTGCTTAAACTGACTCACAGTACTTCTAGCGCAACGCAATCTGACTTTCAATAATCCCTACAAAAGAATGGCCCTGACTAACAATAACCTATACCTTTCATGAATGACTTACCTCACAAAAATCTTCGTTACTCGAATTACTGCAATACAGCGAGCGCCAATACTGCCAGCTAAATAAAAGATTCTAACTACTGAAGGCACTAACTACTGATAGGCATAGTTAGCAAATGAAAGATTTTGATAAAGAACAAACAATGTATTTACCTTAATAGTGTTCAAAAGTCATAATATATATATCAGTTCAGGATGTCCAGTCTTACAAATTTGCTGTCTCTGTCCAGATCATCCACTCTCAAAACTCCGCCATCTCACTCCCCACATCCACCACTGCTGACGGCTCACCTCCAAGTGCGCAACGCTACGCACTGTTAACAGCCAACTGCCCAACACTACAATAGCCAACAGCAATGCAAACCAGCCACAGACTGCACACAGCACAGCCAGTGATTTTCATACAGAGCGCTACGTGGCGTTACCAATATAAAAACCTAAACTGCCTACTTACATAGCCCCCATGCACCCCACAAAAAATTTTACAAATTGTTTTGGGCAGTGGCCAATACAGATTTGAAAAATTTTTTCATAATTACAATAAAAAAGAAATTAAATGCACACACTTATCGATACAATGTTGGTCAAAAGCTAAAATTTTTTCACAGTCCATAAAGACAGTTCTGATCGTTCATCACAGTAAAATTGCAGTGTTTTTCTCAGAGTCTGAGCAGTAAAAGAAAATGCACACGGAAGTAGTGGATTTCCATGCAGTCTTGAAGAAGTAGTGTTATCCTTCCAATGGAAAGACAGTGCTGACTCTTGAGATGCTGACAGGTAATGGGCCACAACAGAGCAAACCCACAACAGAGTCATTCGAAGTTTTGAAGAATATTGGTAGGTAGGTCATCACAGAGCAGACCCACTATAATCTTGGTAGAGAGTGTGGTATTGGTGGGCCACCAGAGTTGCAGACCCACTGCAGTCCTTGTAGAAATAATGGTATTGGTGGATCATCAAAGGTGCAGACCCACTTCAGTCCTTGTAGAGATGGCCAGCAGCCATCTGTTGTGACTGTGCCGGTGCACAATCACCATCGAAGAGTCTTGTACTACATAGCAAGTCCATAAACCACCAATCGTGCACTCACAAAGTTTATGGAATTATCCTTAGAACCAGCAATGCCGTTAACCAGTCCCTTGCTGAATTATCAACACACGTGCAAACACTAACACTCCCTACTTCTCACATATTGTCCATATACTATGACCAACAGAAACGTGTGCAGTGAAATGTAACTTACAAGTACTTAGTTTGATGAACTGGTGTCAATTACAATTTTATAACATAAGAATACAATAACAAAGGTACAAAATACATCATTAAACAACATAACAATACAGATAACATTTTTAGTAAAACAGGTTTTACAAAAGAATAAAAATAAACATGTACATCAGTGTTACAAGAATTATGCCATAAGTAAATAAATAAAATAATGAGAATAGTTTCCGAAACATTAATTTCGCACATGAGCATTGAAACAGAACAGAATTAATAATGTCTATAAACATCTTAACAAAGAAAATAACATATTATTAATGCAAATTATATTTGAGGATAACAGTATTCCTCATCATAGTGAATGTCATTAAAGAACATAACAATACAGATAACATTTGTTAATGCAAATTATATTTGAGGATAACAGTATTCCTCATCATAGTGAATGTAGCTTAGTATTAGAAAAATTCTACAACATAGATCTTATTAGCTAAACAAATAAAGACAGGAAAAACACAAATTCACATAGCATAATAACACAAAAGTACAGGACAGAGTTTGTTTTCAGTGTGGCATTTGGTACTGCAGTCCAACCCAAAACTTCATTCTGTAGATCTTTCCTCTTATTTCAACATTTGTTTCCACCAAAGAAAATCCTATCCAAGCGTACTTTCTGTATTCTGTTCACATCCTCTTTGAAAAATAGTTTTTCTCCACTGTACACTACTTTTTTGGCCAAACCATTTTCTTACAGCTTCTCAATGCATTTCTTCCAATTCATCATAGTTAGTTTCTTATATAATCTACTGCCTCTTAAGCTAACTTAAAACTACTGAGCTCAGATATATATACCAAGGGACGAGGCAATGCAGCAACACATAACAAATTAACACAAACAGCAATGACAAATAAATTGAAATTGGCAAAGCAAGCAGCAGTATATATAAATTAGCAAAGCAATTGCAATATTACAACTAATATAAGGTAATGTGCAGCAAACAAGAAAAATAAATCTGTAGTAACACTGGCTTAACAGAGTAATACAAAGTCAAATTCAGTAACACTATGCCTGGCAAACAGCAGCAGCAAATGCTATAACTTTTACCTAAACATGACAAAGCTCAAGCAGAAAAAATATTACACTAAAGACAACAATGCAGATAAGGGATATGTATATTCACATCTTAATGTCTATGTAATTAAAGTGGTACACCACAATGACTTATTCTACAAAAAATCACCAAGAACTTGAAAAGAAAATTCTGTATGCAATTCCTGTGAAGGGAAACGTCTTTTTGTACTCCTTCATTTTTTTAAGTACATCATAAAGTTATTATTTACTGGATCTGTAGGCATAAAATATTTATATTAGTATATCTATAAAATTTTATTTTAACCAATGCTGCAGTGCAGCTAGAAACTAGATATTAAACAAAATAGGCAAAGCAAGGCGTGACACGTCATTCACTAGCCATGTGGCATTTCATAATGCAGTAAACAATCTTTCAACTAGCAAGACAGTAGACGTGAAATGTTTCTCATCATTTCATTTCAGTAAATATCATAAATTAAGAACTCTACAGTGTAATCATGTTTTCAAGTTTAAGCGTGATCTATTTGCGATGCTTTCTACAAAGAACTGTCAATATCGAGGTTAATGGCCTCTTTTTTCTCCACCTAATTGCTTTTTCTCCAGGACGCACAGCTGGGCGTCAGCGACGCATTACGTCGAGGTCACTTAGCTTTCTTACCGAAATTTACAACAGAAGTTTCCGCTACAGTGACAGGCCATATGAAACGTCCCCTTAGAAAAATTATACATGACTGTGCTTAAACTGACACACAGTACTTTTAGCGCAACGCAATCTGACTTTCAATAATCCCTACAAAAGAATGGCCCTGACTAACAATAACCTATACCTTTCATGAATGACTTACCTCACAAAACTCTTCGTTACTCGAATTACTGCAATACAGCGAGCGCCAATACTGCCAGCTAAATAAAAGATTCTAACTACTGAAGGCACTAACTACTGATAGGCATAGTTAGCAAATGAAAGATTTTGATAAAGAACAAACAATGTGTTTACCTTAATAGTGTTCAAAAGTCATAATATATATATCAGTTCATGATATCCAGTCTTACAAATTTACTGTCTCTGTCCAGATCATCCGCTCTCAAAACTCCGCTATCTCACTCCCCACATCCACCACTGCTGGCGGCTCACCTCCAACTGCGCAACGCTACGCGCTGTTAAGAGCCAACTGCCCAACACTACAACAGCCAACAACTATGCAAACCAGCCACAGACTGCACACAGCACAGCCAGTGATTTTCATACAGAGCGCTACTTGGCGTTACCAATATAACAACCTAAACAGCCTACTTACAACTGGTAGCACATGTACAAAATTTATGTAAATCAGTAAGTGTCACCTCCATTTGCAAATTAGAGGACTATAATTTGACAGCTTAACCAGTGCAAATTACAAAGCGGCCAAGGAATTATGTCGGGATGGTGTTGTCGGTAACTGTCCCGTCAAAAAAATGGTTCAAATGGCTCTGAGCACTATGGTACTTAACATCTATGGTCATCAGTCCCCTAGAACTTAGAACTACTTAAACCTAACTAACCTAAGGACATCACACAACACCCAGTCATCACGAGGCAGAGAACACTGTCCCATCCCATTGCACCTCTCATTTCACTTTCTGACAGACACATCATGTATCAGTGGGAGGCTGAATGGTTGGAGGTGACAGGAAACAGACTGTGGTCGCTCAAACGTACCACACATGCATGGCGGATTTCATGTCAGCCTCACCACTGGAAGAAGGTTCTGCTTACCAGGCTTCCTTCTCCGACGGGAGGATTCACCAATATGTGAAGTTTGTGATGTGCCACTATCAGTTCATCATATTTTGTTAACGTGTATCATATACACTCAAATCACGGCAGTCCTCAGTCTCGATTGAGATATGTCTACCATCCTCGCCGATACTGATTCCAGAGTTACAAGACCGCTGACATATTGTGAACTGTCAGGCCTCATCCCTAAATTGGTGGGGCGGGAGGCAGACTTTTATGCATTATTAACTGCTCCCCATGTGAGGACAGCCTTCGTACCCACACTTGATATTGGCATGCTGACTCTTCGTCAGTGTGCTGATGACCATGATGTTGAGCGCCCCTCAGCTAAAATCATAATCATCGTCCGTGCAAACAATTCACACTCTGTCCCAATCAGTCACCGATAGCTAATATACACTGAAGAGCCAAAGAAACTGGTACACCTGCCTAATATCGAGCAGGCCCCACGCGAGCACGCAGAATTGCCGCAGCTTGACGTGGTATGGTCGCTACTAATGTCTGAAGCAGTGCTAGAGGAAACTGACAACATGAATCCTGCAGGGCTGTCCATAAAACCGGAAGAGTACGAGGGGAGGGAGATCTCTTCTGAACAGCATGTTGCAAGGCATCCCAGATATGCTCAATAATGTTCATGTCTGGGGAGTTTTGTGGCCAGTGGAAGTGTTTAAACTCAGAGGAGTGTTCCTGGAGCCATTCTGTAGCAATTCTGGACGTCTGGGGTGTCGTATTTTCCTGCTAGAATTGTCCAAGTCCGTCAGAATTCACAATGGACATGAATGGATGCAGATGATCAGACAGGATGGTTCCGTACTTGTCCCCTGTCGGAATCGGATCTAGAGGTATCAGGGGTCCCATATCACTCCTAGTGCACACAACCCACACCATTACAGAGCTTCCACCAGCTTGAACGGTCACCTGCTGAAATGGACGGTCCATGGATTCATGAGGTTGTCTCCATACCCCTACACTACCATCCGCGCGATACAATTTGAAAGGAGACTCGTCCGACCAGGCAACATGTTTACAGTCATCATTAGTCCAACGCCGGTGTTGACGGGCCCAGGTGAGGCGTAAAACTTCGTTTCGTGCAGTCACCAAGGGTACACAAGTGGGCTTTCGGCTCCGAAAGCCCATATCGATGATGTTTCGTTCAATGGTTCGCACGCTGACGGTTGTTGATGGCCCAACATTGAAATCTACAGCAATTTGCGGAAGGGCTGCACTTCTGTCACGTTGAACGATTCTCTTCAGTCATCGGTGGTCCATTTCTTACAGGACCTGTTTCCGCCGAATCGATGACTGAGATTTGATGTTTTACCGGATTCCTGATATTCACGGTACACTTGTGAAATGGTCGTACGAGAAAATCCCCACTTCATCGCTACCTCGGCGATGCTATGTCCCATCGCTCGTGCCGCGGCTATAGCACCACGTTCAAACTCACTTAAATCTTGATAAGCTGCCATTGTAGCAGCAGTAACCGATCTAACAACCGCGCACGATACTTGTCTTATATAGGTCTTGCCGACACAGCGCCGTATTGTGCCTGTTTACATATGTCTGTATTTGAATACGCATGCCTATGCCAATTTCTTTAGTGCTTCAGTGTACTTGTAGTAATCGAGAAGTAAGAAAATGCAAGTATTTATTAGCAATAGGTACTACATTTTGAACAGTAGTAACAAATACAAGTTTCATTGTTAAAATCGATATCAGATGTAGTGTGAACTACATGTGTTATGTTTTTAAACAACTGTGCATAAGTATTACGTGTATCAAGCATTTCTTGAGCTGTAACCATTATTTAACTGCAACATGTTCTATTGGCTTTATTTTCTACACGATATTGTAATCTAGTATCAAAATCTGTGATGAAGGGGCCCGCATCAAGTTGGCGCAACTCCGCCAGGAAGTTGCAAACTTCCTACCATGCGACGCACTTGTAGCTAAACTGAACTGAAGCAAATGCCTGAGCATTGTTAAATTGTCTAATTGTCTTCTTAGTATAGTCATTCTGTTCTGTGAGGTTCTGAAGGTCTTCCCCATCTTTAATGGGATCTATGTTCACCTTTCCGTTATGGCAACAAATGATAGTTGAATTGTAAGTGAACTTATCTGCAAACAACCTTGCAGAACAAAGTAGGCACATTTGGTCCATATTACCAACACTGTAGATTTGCACTTCATTGTCTATAGAGAAAAGATGGGCAGAACAATATGTTCTTGGAAGTTGACGCACCTGTCTTCTTGCACCGATGTTTTGATGGAGGTGAAGTAGGTAAGTCGGTGACACAAAGTCGTTGTCTTGTGCGAACTGTTGCCATTAAGCATTAAATTGTTTGTCCGCAGCTCGTGGTCTAGTGGCTAGCGTTGCTGCCTCTGGATTACGGAGTCTCGGGTTCGATTCCCGACCGGCTTGGGGATTTTTCTCTGCCCGGGTACTGGGTGTTCGTGTTGTCCTCACCATTTCATCAACATTCGTGACCGTGCTGAGGTTGGACTCTTTAAAGATTGGGACTTTGTACGTATGCTGATAACGACGCAGTTGAGAGCTCCACAAACTAATCATCATCATTGAATCGTTCTTGTATGCGATTTGACTCAGTTTCCCTATATTGCTGAGGTCAAAGTTGTCACTGTTCGTCACTGTGTATGGCTCCTCTTCTTCTGTGGCCTGCGACACGTTACACTAATGTGTAACGACCTCTGGTTCGAGGTCTCCATCTTGGTCTGCATGACGTGCGCCGTGTTATTGTGGAAACCTAAGATACAGACGAAAAAAGTTAGTAGACAGTTTACGGCTTTTGGTTTTTTGTTACTTACTTGCTAAGAAAAGTTAGTAAGAAATTAATGAGAAATAAATATTCCCTGCAGTAAATGTTAGTTTTGCCTTTGCTGATAATGTAGATTAATGACAATGAAGTTAGGAGACGTGTGAGGTAAGGACGAATTAAAATTTAAACAAATTAAGCTATAAAAATAAATGATACTTACCTTTGATGATAAACGTTCATGTAATTCAGTTTATTTTCCCAGTAAATAACTTTAACCGCTGTTGTGCATAATTGGACGCTCGCCTTGAGTTCTGAGTTTGGGCCGCCGGATGCTCTGAGCTACCCCTGTTCAACTGAGCCTGTCAGCTAGCGGGTGTCGGTGTGCACCTGTGCGGTGACGAGGAGATGGTGCACGAGAACTTTGGAATGCATGAGAACAGGGAAGACAGTAAGATTGACGTGCCATGTCGATACCGAATAAGGGCAGGAATATTCGAACTTCTTCATAAACGTTGGGCAGGAGAAGGATAAACGCTAAAATGAGCCGGGACAGACCAGAGGATATCTAATGAGTTCTGCAATCGGAGGAAAAGTGCCTTTATCCCCGTCCACCCAGCGAACTCTGCCTACGGAGGTATTGGAGAGTGAGAATGCTGAGATTTGAAAAAGCAGACATGGTAGAGACTTACTTATTGCTGACTTGTGTCGGTTTCGTAACTTAGCCGGCGTTTGATTGTCTTCGTCTATGTAGTATTTGAGGTGGTTTATCTGCTGATGTACGTTGCAAATCAGAAGTCAAAATTCCGATGTCTTGGAGAATAAGCTACTAATTCTGCAGTCACTGAAGAAATATAACGACTAGCCATTATTTGGTATAGTCCATGGCCAACACCGAGTTTTTCGGAAAAGTAACCAGTGTGCACAATGAGGAGACGAATTATCAGTACTCTTACTAAAGGCCGACGCTACAGCTCATCTCCAGTGGCTGCGATATTGCCAATGTGCTAGAAGGTACTGTATGTTACAGTTTCACGCCAGCGCGCTTTCGGGGCGTTGGAGTGGGTCGGTCGGTAGCCAGTTAGTGGTCAAGGGTGACGGTCGGACTGCGGCTTAGAGACGTAGGCAAGGCATTCATTTTGAAGTATAGATAGCCTCAAAGTTATAAGAATTATTTGAGTCATGATAAAAAGTGAATGGTCAGTGGAAGCAATTTTGTGAGGAACTGTGCATTATGAGCACTTTGAAGATCGCAGATACGTGTATGGCAGCCATTATTAGCAGATGGCAAACTAATTTCTTTATTGGCTACCGTGTTTACATTTGGATGTCGAATGAAGGCTTAAATAATTTCGAGTAAAGTCACGAAATAATTAAAATATTCTTAACCTGAACTGGCTAACCTGAACTGGCTAACCTGAACTGGCTTTGGAAAACTTCACCCCCTCCTCCACACACACACACACACACACACACACACACACACACACTCGTATTACGTAACACACCAGCCTATCGACTCTGGGACAGAAGTCTCTTATTTGAGCAAACATATCGCTTGTCTATAATTATTCTGTGTTGTATGCATTCTTTGCCAACAGCCTTCCCGTCAGATCACCGAAGTTAAGCGGTGTCGTGCTTGGCTAGTACTTGGACGGGTGACCGTCCGCTCTGCCGAGAGCTGTTAGCGAACGGGCTGCACTCAGCCCTTGTGATGCCAACGGAGGAGCTTCTTGACTGGGAAGTAGCGGCTTCGTTCACGAAATTTGCCGGGAGAGCGATGTGCTGACCATATGCCCCCGCATATCCGCATCTAGTGATGCCTATAGTCTGAGGACGACACGACGGTCGGTCGGTACCACTGGGCCTTCCAAGGCCTGTTCAGGCGGAGTGAAAGTTAGTCATGTATTGTTTGTCTTCAGGCAATAAATGTGGGGACTTACTTGTTAATTATTTGGTCTGATATTAGATATCTTATTCATGAAGGAAGTTATAGGTTTACATTTAGTTATTACGTGCACAGACGGAAGTGGAACATGTTACACAACGAAAATATTGTCCGAAAGCTACCGAAATGGTAATCCAGTATTTCCATGATTGTTGAATGTATTAATTAAAATGTCATCGTTATGTGAGTTTATTTTCAGTACAGAAGAAAATTCCACTCCTATGAAGAGAGAATGGTATGAATACATAATAGCTGTTGTGTGTGTCTAACAGTACTGGCACTTTTCAGATCCACAAAATGCCTAGAGGACAAGCAGGTGCAGCTTATTGCCGTCATTCGGACTTTGAGAAAGGTCGAGTCAGTAGCATGAGGGACATTGGAGCATCACATCGACAGTTTGCACAGGCAGTTTCCTGTAGTGTAATGACTACAGAACGAGTACTGACGAGATGTGCTCAAGAGGCGCGGCACGGCTCTTCCCACAAAGACTACAGTACTAGAAGAGGTAGGATTGTTCAACTGGCTCTAAAGAACAGATGGATTACAACAACTGAAATACGGGCACAGCTCGAGGGCAGAGGGTCACCATGAAGTATCGGTAACAAATTGATAGAAGCTGGTTGGAGATCTCGAGATGCTTCCTTCACCACTGAAGCCATACCACGACAATAGAGACTTTCAAAGTGTAGAACCAGAGTCAAGTGGGACATTGAGTGGTATTCTATGGTGTTCAGTGACGAGTCTCGCTTCATTTTGCGATGGTCAGATGGATGCCAAAATGCCTTTAAATAACCTGGTGAAAGGTCTAGTGCCGGCCGGAGTGGCCACGCGGTTAAAGGCGCTACAGTCTGGAACCGCACGACCGCTACGGTCGCAGGTTCGAATCCTGCCTCGGGCATGGATGTGTGTGATGTCCTTAGGTTAGTTAGGTTTAAGTAGTTCTAAGTTCTAGGGGACTTATGACCACAGCAGTTGAGTTCCATAGTGCTCAGAGCCATTTGAACCATTTTTGAAAGGTCTAGATAACTCAGTGAAAGGTCACAGGAAACAATATTTATCGGCACCCATGTCGCTCCAACTACTGGAACCATGATGTGGGGACCTACTGAATATGAGAACTGGACAAATTTGGTAATTCTCGAAGGGAGGCTGAATTCTCGCCAGTATGTGACAAGAACGGTAAATCCTGTAGTCGTAACAATCATGATCACGGTACCAAATGGCATATGCCAGCAGGATAATGCCAAAACCCCGCACCACAGCCAAACCACAACCGCCTTGAGGAATGTATGGATCTTCAATGGCCTGCCCGGTCCTTGATTTGTCCTCCAAAGAGCGTGTCTGGAATGCACTGGGAAGATGTATACTTCCATACTGGCTTCCAGCCAGCAATTTTCAGTTGATACATCAAGTGTCCACACGATGACATATTGGTGCTGCTTATTTCCATGCCACAACGAATGCAAAAGTATATTAGTGCCTGTTACCGTCACACTTCATAATAATGTAGATGATAAAGTAAAGTTGTATGACGCTGGGGGCTGGTAGACCCTGAAGTGAATGTTCAACTTGTTAAGTGGAAAATTTTTTCTGTCCTTCACACACATTGGCACCTTTCCTTCACGAGGTGTAAGAGTTGTGTCTTTAAGTGTATCTCTTAAATGTAGATGTGTGTAGAGTGGCTTCATGTTTATGTTGGATGATGATAAGAGAGGGACACACAGCCTACACCTCTCGAATAGAAACAAGGGGGCCGCCAAGCTTAACGTGATCATCCGACAGACGGATTACCACCAACAGTTTCACTTACCCTCGCTTTGAGAGACAGTGCTAAGAGGTTTGGAGTTTAGCCCAAGACATTATCACAAGGTCGGTGACCAGGAACTTCATGCCACTACCCATCCGCCCCTGCCGTAAACGCAAACGGAAAGCTGCCAACAGCACGTGGCCTACTCAAGCGGTTTCCCATCCACGCCCGGCATTGTTTTACTACAATGATCTGATAAGAACTGGTGTATTCAATGAGGCAAGTCCCTTGGCGTGTTGATTTTGGAAGGAAGGTTTGATCACTTAATGCCCGTTATGTGAAGTACATATCCAAAACGTCTGATAAATGTAGGACTGGTTCTTCACGATTTAATGTTTCCCATTTTCGATTAGCAACACTTCATAAGCAGTGTAGGCTTTCCCCTTTCTCCCTCATCACGGTAGCGATTAATCTTGCTATGGACTCCCAAGAAATGGAATACTTTTTAATCCATGTTGATCTACATTGTTCAACCATCGATCGTAACTGTGATATTGGCTTGAGCAGAGTTCACAGTGCGTACATTCTGTCGATAAAAAACAACGATATTTACGTTATTAGAGATAGAGTTTAAATGGTTTGAGCATCGGTAGCCTGGGGTGAGCAGCACGGTACCGCCCTTCGAAGCACGTGACCTGGTCTCACAGACAGACGACAATAGTTGTCACGTTCCTGTATTCATCAAACTACTACTAAACCCTAATCAGGGATGATATCTTGCTTTATCGTGATGTATGTGAAGTTTTGTAACGACGCAAATCATCTGACAATAGTTCTTAATCTTGCGAATGCGATGAAACAATGTGGCTCAGTGATTAAGATACAGGACCATTCCTTCCATTGTTAAGTTTTCCGTGGCTTCCTAAACCATGTAAAGCGAATGCAAGGTTGTCCTTTTGACTGAACTCTCATTCACTCAGCTTGTGCTTCATCTTGTCTTAGTACGGTTCCGGAAGATTGCTTCTTTCTGCTACGAGACTGGAAAAAACTATCTTGATTGTCTTTGAACTAATCGGAGACGGCACGACCGTAGTGTCGAGGATTTGTCCGAAATTTTGTGTGGTGAAAGAGGACCCCTAACACCTCACGTGGTTAAAATATTAGGACGCACTACCCGGAAAATCCCGGGAAAAATCGATCCAAAGTTTCTTAGGTGCCTTATAAGTATAAAATGTTAACCCGTTACCGACCTCCTGTCTGGCCTACTTGTATGCCGGCACGGTAGCTCAGCGTGTTCGTACAGAGGGTTAGTTGCCCTCTGAGCTAAAAAACTCAGTTAATCGATCGACAACGAACTT
Source organism: Schistocerca cancellata (assembly GCF_023864275.1). Lineage (NCBI taxonomy): Eukaryota > Metazoa > Arthropoda > Insecta > Orthoptera > Acrididae > Schistocerca > Schistocerca cancellata. Next base: position 615,484,877 of record NC_064631.1, on the reverse strand, counting down.
AAACGGATGTCTTACGACGTCCGCCCGGAGTAGATACAACGAACGAAAGCGAACAAAAATGAGATTTCAACAACAATAAACTGCAAAAAAAAAGAAAAAGTTGTTTAGGGCTCGGACTCGTATGCCAGAGGTCTCGGGTTCGATTACTCCCTTGGCACCTTTTTTTCTTTTGTTTCATTTTCTTTTGTTATTCCACCAATTATTCGCAAACCTACATTATCTTTAACAAATTAGTTACATTATTGAATAAAAATTATTTTCTTTTTGTCCAACAACACAATTCATGGCGGTGGGTTTTCCATTTTTCATTGTAAAGTATATGAGGAGAAACATTGGGTTTTCAAGCAGAATAACAAAGTAGATTGAGAAACATTCAATTTTTATACATATAATAATTATAAACAAGAACCGCAGTGGTAATTATCGTAAAAACAAACAAAGCAATAATTTTTGCGATATCTTGCGCAACATAAAATAGCGGATTGTTTTTACAATCACAGGGCGTTTGCAATAAATCTGTACAAAAACATGCCCCATCAACATTTACGAAAATGTTTTGAGTTTCTGGTAATTTTGAGGCAAACCAGGCATATTGAATCATGTCTTGAAATATTGGTGACGATAATTGATGGTGAATTATAGAATGAATTTTTATGCAATCTTCCTGGGAATTAATTTCATGATTCTCCTGTGAAAGTGCGCTGCAATTTTGCAAGCACCAGAGGGAAAAAAAAGAGAAAGTGCAAGAGGAGGAATCGAACCCGAGACCTCTGGCGTAAGTATCCGAGCGCTAACCATGTAGACCAGACGACGGCTCAGCAAAGGGCCAACATTTTTCACTCATAAGACACCTAAGATAATTTGGATCGATTTTTCTCGGGATTTTCCCAATAGTGCGTCCTAATATTTTAACCACGTGAGGTGTTAGGGGTCCTCTTTCACCACACAAAATTGCGGACAAATCCCCGACCCCACGGTCGTGCCGTCTCCTTGTCAGTGTTATAAAAGGAGCATGTGGTTCTTATCATTGAATGTGAGAGTGATAATAAGAGCAATCTATACTTCCCACCGGCCGCGGTGGTCTAGCGGTTCTAGGCGCTCACTCCGGAACCGCACGACTGCTACGGTCGCAGGTTCGAATCCTGCCTCGGGCATGGATGTGTGTGATGTCCTTAGGTTAGTTAGGTTTAAGTAGTTCTAAGTTCTAGGGGACTGATGACCACAGATGTTAAGTCCCATAGTGCTCAGAGCCATTTGAACCATATACTTCCCACCTGTTTTAGCGAGGAGCCATATTGTTGTAGGACAACAGCCGTGTCGCGGCGGATACGCTGGTTCCCGTCAGATCACCCAAGTTAAGCACCGTCGTGAGTAGTTGACAGTTGGATGGGCGACTATCCGGGCCGCCATGCGCTATTGACCTGCCGAGGTGCACTCGGCTTCGTGATGCCAATTGAGGAACTACTCGACAGGCAGCAGCGATTCCAAGTCACACAAACTGACTACAGTCGGGAGAGCGGAGTGCCCCCACGACCCTCCATATCCTCATACGATGATGCCAGGTGTCTGAAGATGACACGGCATTCGGTCTGTATCGTTGGGTTTCCGAGTTTTTTTATGTTGTTGGAGGCTAGTAAATTATTTGCTTCGACAACGAAATGGAAACACAATAATGTATACACTACAATGAAACTGGTTTACTACTTCCTATTTTCTAGGGCACAAAGGTTAAAAACGCACGTCAGCTACTACAAATGGCTCTGAGCACTATGGGACTTAACATCTGAGGTCATCAGTCCCCTAGAACTTAGAACTACTTAAACCTAACTAACCTAAGGACATCCACACATCCATGCCTGAGGCAGAATTCGAACCTGCGACCGTAGCAGTAGCGCGGTTCCGGTCTGAAGCGCCTAGAACCGCTCGGTCACCGCAGCCGGCGTCAGCTACTACCTCCAATCTACACATCAAAGGGTGTGTCACAGAATTAATCCTTACTGAATCTAAGTTTGATTTAGTGGAATTTGTACGTAATGTACACTGAGAAATTGAAATTATTCTCAGGAAAAGAAACGAATAGCCACAAGGGGAAGGGAATTAGCGTTGCTTCAACACAGCGCAGGAAGAATTACGAGGCAAAGTAAATCTGATAACAGTTGGCAATATTGATGGCCGAAGCCTGATACGCGAAGCAGCATCCAGCAGACCACGTGCATGTTAAATCACATAGCACTCCGGTTTAGTAATTTGTTGGTGGTGTATAGCAACCAGCCAGAAGTTTTTTTTTCATCACTCTTTCTGCCAGTCTGATACGGTCCGCCACGAATTCTTCTCCTATGCCAACCTCTTCATCTCACAGTAGCACTTGCAATTTACGACTTCAGTTATTCGCTGAATGTATTCCAATCTCTGCCTTCCCCAACGGTTTCTATCTTCTACAGCCCCTTCTAGTACCACGGGAGGTTTTTCCCTAATGCCTTAACAGGTGTCCTGTCATCCTGTTCCTTCTTCTTCTCAGTGTTTTTCAATGTTCCTTTCCTCGCCGTTCTGCTGAGAAGCTGATCATTCCTTACCGACTCAGTCCATCCAATTTTTTTCTTCTGTAGGACCACATCTCAAATACTTCGATTCTATTCTGTTCCGGTTTTCCCACAGTCTATATTTCACTACCATACAACTCTGTGCTCCAAATGCACCTTCTAACAAATTTCTTCCTCAAATTAAGGCTTACGTCAGGTACTAGAAGACTCCTCTTGGCCGGGAATTCCCTTTTTGGTAGTGCTAGTCTACTTTTTATGTCTTCTTGCTCTATCAGTCGTGGATTGTTTTGCTGCTTAGATAGCAGAATTCCTTGATTTCATCTGCTTCGTGATCCCCAATTCTGACGCTAAGTTTCTCGCCGTTTTCATCTCTGCTACTTCTTATTACTTTAATTTTCATTCGATTTACTCTCAATCCATATTCTGTACTCATCAGACGGTTAATTCCATTCGACAGATTCCGTAATTCTTCTTCACTTTCACTGAGGATAGCAATGCCATCAGCGACTCTTATCGCAGTATTTGAAGCCTCAGAGAACTTCGGCGTACCTATTCATTCCTCAGTACTTAGGTATCCCACTTCTTTACGCATTGATTCTTTCTGACAAGTTTTTTATACTTCAGCTTCCTATCCGTCAATACCAAATTGTGATCTGATTCAATCCGTATCTGCTCCTGGGCACGACATATAATCCAACATCCGATTTCAAGATCTCTGCCTGACCATGATGTAGTAATCTAACTGAAATCTTCCCGTATCTCCCAGTATTTTTCAAGTATACCTCCTCCTCTTGTGATTCTTAGTTTTAGGTTACTCTGCACAAGAAGTTCCGGTACGGTTCTGAATTTGTACAGTTCATCATCAGACAACTTCATGCTTTCGCCAAAACATACGATGCTTTAGTTTATTGTGCAAATCAACATTACGAATATGAATCGTTAGACGAAAAGTATGAAAACAAATGTCACAGACGGAAATTTCACGTAACTTGGACTGTAACACAAATCTGTTCCGCAACCATCTTTACTGCGCTTTTGCCGCTGTGAATTATTATTCTAAGACAGCTCACCTGTAAACCAACGCATCATATGTTTTGACGAAAGCGTGAAAGCCGTCTGTGATGAATTGTATAATTTCGAAACCGGTAACGGTATTTTTGAATATAGTTACCTAAAACCAATCTGTCGCTGTGTTATTTCCCATAACAGCTATAGTCCCCTAACAAGGCTTTACTTGACAAAATTGCATTCCGGTTTAATATCGACGATCGCTTCTACCTACTGATGCTGTGATCAGTCGGTGGTGTTCAGTAATATGCTAAATTCTCATTTAACAAAAGCTTATCGCTCTAGCTAAACGTTCAACGATGAATTAACGTCCGCAGAACGAACGTAATGCGTGCAAGGTGGAATGAGCCGTGAAAGACCAAGAATCAAACTGGATTTTCTCTTTTATGATCTCGGTCCTAAAATAGCGACGTACGGCGTCATCTCGTCCACCGTGCTCCGGCGCCAAGATAATTGCTGAGTCGTAAGACATGGCAATCCTATTGCTATGTGTGGTAGACCCGCTTTCCGAGGTTAGTGGAAACTAAGAAAATAGAACGGCAGGGAGCGGGGGCATATTTCTTAGGGGCTTCGAGTAACTTTTGTTTTTAAACAGAAACCGCCAGGAGTATTTCCTGGCTAATGAAATCATTTCTCCTCCATTTATATAATTTTTCGAAGAATTGAATGATGGATGATAGCTGTCTGGAAGCCAAGAAGATAAGTCTCCTTTTGCTCAAAATCACAATGATGTGGCTAGTCCAGTTTTATTACTGCCAATTTTCTTCATGAAAGCAAAACTTTCCAGCAAGCTGCGTTTATATAGGTTTGTGCGGTTGACACTTCTCGTCCAGGTGCACCAAGTGCTACTTACATATGAAACCTCTGCGTATGGCTATATAATTAGTTATGATTATAGGGCTGCCACTGTTACATAGTCCTTTTAACAGAGATAGGTGTGGTTTGCAACGCGCCTGGATATAAAATTGTTAACGCCTGGATAGCCGCGCGCAATAGCACTCCGCTTCCGGGATTCAGGGAGGAGCGCCGGCCCCATATTGAATCCGCCCGGCGGATTAGCGACGAGGTCCGGTTTGCCGGGCAGCCTGGGTGTGGTTTTTAGGCGGTTTCCCATGTCCCACTAGGTGAATACCGGGCTGGTACCAAAATCCGACCTCAATTTCACGATTCGTAAACATTTAGAAAACTTTCACTCACTTTCACGTGAATAACACTACACGCAAACAGATGGGGTGACCAAACTCCGTCTCAGGGGTGAAGGGGGTACGATAAGAAGGGCATCTGGCCACCCTCTACAACTAACATGGCCAAATCCAGCTTAAAATGCCGGCACCCTTAAGACGGATGTAACAACAGGAAAAAGTGGATATGTCACGTTCTCTATAAACTTTATTTCGTACTACTCCTGAACAGTGTTTAGCAGAACTTCAGAGTTTGTTTCTAATTATAGTCTGCTGTTACCTTCGGCTGCCTTTACTATGCCTCCACAACAAAAACGTTTTTAAGGCAGTTAACCATTTGCGACGGCCTTCGGCCTGGGCAGGCGCTGTGGGCCTGTCAACAGCGGCGGCCACTCGTGGGCGGGCTCTTACTAGGGAAGGACGCAGCGAGTCCCAACACGAGGGCACAGTACGGGCACCGCTTGTAACGTCGTCGGCGCCCTAAACAGGGTTAGCAATTGTGGCCAATCTCAGAGTGCACTTTGTCCGAGCTGAACGACGGACTCTGCGCGGACGGAATTAAAGGAACGGAGGTTAATGCTGACGCGTCAGGGAACAGCTCATGCGCTCAAGTTTTCGATTCGAGGGCAACGTCCATAGTTACAATGTCAGCGACAAGGGCGAACGAAGTATTTTGCTAAGACAGCTAGCTCTCTCGAAAGCACTCTGTTGATACACGACGCTTATACGACAAGAGAAAATGTCGGGGAACGCAAAGAAGTAAATATGTAATTTATATATCGTTGAGCTTGTGATATAATTCCGTATCTTTACTGTATCTCACGCTTAATAGATCAGTTTTATGTATAAAGTCGGTAACTGACTGATTCATTCAGACTGGAAGGCCTTAAGAATTGACGTAATATTTCGGGCATATATATAACGTAGTTCTGAAAGCACCTTAATTTTTATCCTGATTTCCTCATTGATTTAAAATGTGTAGATACCTACAAATGAATCCTTTATTCTCGTCCAGTTCTTACTTTCGTGCACACTCCAAACAATACTAACATTAACTGGATGACAGTGTAACGTCAGAGATGCGTATCCTCCTATTTCCATCTATTGTGCAATAATTTTTTTTCGTTATTTTGTTACCTGAAGATATGACATTTCTGTGTCTTTATATATTGTAATTGTTTTAATATATATATATATATATATATATATATATATATAGTCGAATTAAGTTGGGTGATGCTGAGGGAAATGAGACACTTAAAGTAGTAAAGGAGTTTTGCTATTTGGGGAGCAAAATAACTGATGATGGTCGAAGTAGAGAGGATATAGTTTGTGGCACAACTTGACCAGAAGAAGGGATCGGTTGGTAGGACATGTTCTGCAGCATCAAGGGATCACCAATTTAGTATTGGAGGGCAGCGTGGAGGGTAAAAATCGTAGAGGGAGACCAATAGATGAATACACTAAGCAGATTCAGAAGGATGTAGGTTGCAGTAGGTACTGAGAGATGAAGAAGCTTGCACAGGATAGAGTAGCATGGAGAGCTGCATCAAACCAGTCTCAAGACTGAAGACTTCAACAACAACAAGTGTTGAGGATCTTTGGTAGTGTTAACTCTGCCGCGTGGAGCGCGGGCAGACCTGAGTCTGGCTGGAGTAGGGCGGTGGAGCAGGTGTGTTGTGTGACGCTCCTGCGAGTTGCTGCGCTTTCGGGGTTTGGCAGCACGTAATTCCGCTCGACTTGCTATGATAGTTTCTGACACGGTGTCGCTGACGGGAAGCATTAGCTGGCGCACATCAAGAGCCTGTTTCGCCTGGTGACGGTGTCTAGAAGAAGGCGCGCCAACATCCAGCTTCTGCAACAGCGACGGCCGACAATGAGTGACTGTCGCCACCTCCCCGATCGACGACTGCAAACCTTCAATCACCAACAAGGAAGACTAAAAGCACGTAAAGTTTTAGAACTGTATGGCAGACCTCAGCTTTTCAAACTGTTGCATCACAAAAATACAACTTAGCATGAACCTTTGTTGCTCATTGTCCCAATTGCATTACCAAGCAGGGTCCCTTCCTTTTCTAGAATGAACCCGAGTGTTGTTTGTTGAAATTCATACGCCAGCATTAAAGTAATATCATTCCATTTCACTGCTTTAATTTCAAAGTTCAGTTAAAGTATTCATAGCTGGCTACAATGTTTAGATTACACAAGCAGAAATTAAGAGTGAGAGTTTTGTTACCATATTTTAGCTTACCTGTGACTGCAGCTCAGCTTGGTACGTACTAAATTTTACTATTGTTAATTGTTCAGAATCATTTAATTCAAGTTCAAAGTTAAATCTCTTATTTCTAAATTGAGTAGATTCAAATAGCTTTTGAAATGATTGTTAAGGTAGCCCAAGACTTATCTTATTTTATTGAATTTTGTAGTGCTTTAGAAACAAAGTTCACTATTAATTTCAGTCACTAAATTAACTTTCAAGTTTCCAGTTTTATTAATTCTTTTGCTAAATCAAGTCAGAGTGTAGCGAAATTTATTACTTCTGACAAACTTTCAGTTTTCACACTACACGTGTCAACCTTCAGTTGCCACGCTTATAGTGCTAATTATATGTACATTAATCTTTCATATTCGGTTATTATAGCCGGCCGAAGTGGCCGTGTGGTTAAAGGCGCTGCAGTCTGGAACCGCAAGACCGCTACGGTCGCAGGTTCGAATCCTGCCTCGGGCATGGATGTTTGTGATGTCCTTAGGTTAGTTAGTTTTAACTAGTTCTAAGTTCTAGGGGACTAATGACCTCAGCAGTTGAGTCCCATAGTGCTCAGAGCCATTTTTTCGGTTATTATAGTAGTTGTCCATAGGACTGGCGACCATAATTTTCCCCAAATCTCAAATATCTAACTAACGCCAATTAATTGTTAACGTAACGACCGCACATTTCCTTTCTTTATTCATTTTACCCTTTTCTCAAAATTAATTTCCACCAGTTTCATTTGCGTTTTTCCTTTCATTTACATGTAACCCTTCCCTCCCTCTTCGGTGACGATTGCTTTTCCCAAATTTCCATTAGGTGCACGCGGTTTAATTTTTCACGGTCATTAAGGTCGATAAGTGAGGGGGAGGATACATGTGGCGACCTGGTGACAGGACAATCTTCAGATTTGAGGTTGTTCTGGACACGAATTTTTCATTGTGCAAATCTCGTAACAAAGTACTGGTTACGAACAGGTCGTTACGTCTGCGAGAATAAGTAGTGGGAGGAATCCTAATTAGATTTGGGATTTGGCATTTATATTGAAAATTATTAAAATGAGTGAAGGCAACATTTACCAAAATTTGGTAGACTTGGATACGGAACAATCGGTCGAACAGTGGGAAACGCGCACCGCGGAACCCATTGTTCAGGGGCAGGCGGCTAGCATGAAAGACGCGACTGCCGAAACGCAACAAAGAGCAGAAATGGAATTCCAAACTTTAGAAAATGTTTCGGAATCGGAAGTGAAAATCAATTCTGGGCCCCTTGATGACGAATACGGGGGGACAATCAAAGAGGCACCCGCTACGGAAGTAAAACCGGTAGTTTCCGGGAATTTAACTGATTGATTGAATGTTTTGATGAACGAAATCAAGAGTCAATCGGCAGAAATTAAAGCTCAGGCTGCCAAGCAAGAAGCTCAGTCTGAAAAAATTGAACGGAAGCTAGACAATCAGAACAAAGCTATTAATGTTATTAACAACAATGTTGGAGTTGTTAACACAAAACTTGATAAAATCAAAGAAGATATTGTTGTAATTAATACCGAAATCGGTAATCTTAAACAGGAAATGATAGGCGTTCAGGCGCAAATTGCGAGCATAAATACTCTTTTTGATTCCGAAATTAGCAGAATCGAGAAAAGTGTAGGAGAAGCAGGTGCTCCGATCATCGAGAATAAGGTGACGGAACAAATTCAATTAGTGAAAAAAGAGGATCAACAGAAGGTGGAAACTTTAAAGGCTTTAGTGTCCGAAGTAGATACTAAAGTGAGGAAGCAGGCTAATACCTGTGAGGAGAAAAAGAGGGAAGTGGAAACGCTTGCGACAACCACTTGCTAAGTAATTACGAGAGTGTCGGAATTAGAAAAGTAACTTGACGGATAACAGAGCTCTGTGCCAATCTGTGCACATAGTTCGGAATTGTTGACGAAAGAGGAGCGGTTCGACCCCTTGAAAAAAGGCGGCATACACGCGACGGATTTCATTAATAATTGTGAAAGAGTTTTACGCAGATCATGGACTAATGAGAGATAAATTTATGCGGTTATTGACGTGTTGGCTGGTGATGCCAAGCGTTGGGGCTTAAACCTCAACATTACGAACCTGACTTTTGACGAGTTTAAAAATTTGTTTCTGGCTGAATACTGGTCAGAGCAAATATAACAAAGTGTCTGGCGCGAATTTGTCGTATCGAGGCCTTTCGATGCGAATTCGCGTGGCTCGATGAAGGAGTTTTGTGAGGGTTGGATCCGCAAGTTGGAATATTTGCGTGATCGCCGCACGGAATCCGAAATAGTCTGGGAACTCCACAAGAAGCTTCCAGATGATACAAAAGGCTACGTAGGAAGCAATTACAAGACAATCAATGATTTCCTGGAAAGAGTTGAGGGCGAGGACAATTGGCGCAATAATCGCGACAGTGGTAGGAGGCCGTGGTAACAACAACGGGCACCACAACAACGATAACCATGGGAATCATGCATGCCGCAACCATGGCAGCAATAACAGTAATGGTTCGGACCGTAATGACAATTGGTACAATGTAAATAATAACAGGAATGACGGAAACCAGTATCATTCTAACGTGATACGGGCTTCACAGAATAGTAATAACACCAGAGGGTGTGATAAGCCGCCTATGCAGCATCCGGGGAGCAGATCTGCTGGGACGAGATAGGGAAACCATTAGCCGCGCCGGTGAGGGGCCGACCGGGCGTGGGGAAATTTTGGCGGCCCAATAACAGGAGAAAACCCAGGTGTCGTCGTTATGAAAATTCCGTATGGAATAATCAACGGCGGGAGAGTGTGCCAGTGTTATGAGAAAGGAGTGCGCCCGCAAGTAGTAGATCAGCTGTAGACACGGCAGTAGAAAATAGATTCACTGTCAGTGAGAACAATTTAAGTAGTGTTCCGGAAATCGATTATAAAGTGGCAGCTGCAACACCCACAGCGGAACTGGAGATTGAGTTTAAGAATGATTCGCAATTGTTAAGAGAAGATCAGATGTCGGATAACACGTCCGTCATCGAGCGAGGGGATGCAGAGAGGGATGAGGTCTGGTTAAGGCAATTCGGTCGCTTATACGACGAACTAAGAGATTATAGGGGCCTGTACGGGAGAAGTGTTTATGGGGAGCGCGGGCAGGATTTGTCGAGTCTCGTCCCGCAGGAAGATAGTGTTTGTGAAGTGATAGAAAGTTCTGGCCCTAACCGGCAGACTTTACCAGAAATAGTTGATGTTAATGGGGAGCACGAGCAAGATTCGTCGTGTTTCGTCCCACAGGAGTTAGATGTTGAAGTAGTAACGGAAAGTTCTGGCCCTAACCGGCAGACCTTACCAAAAGTTATAGTGGTAGAAGTAGCCGACCCATCCGACACAAAACTCCAGTTAAAACATTGCGAGAGTATTAAGGAGAAAGATTACGATTGGTAGAAAAGCACGTAGATTACAGCGTGTATGAGGTTTGAGCTGACGTTATACGGTCGGACTGTAGCAGTGTGGGTTGCGCAGATCGAGAGGAAGTAATTGCAGATACTACTGGGCACATTCCTCCAGGTAGACTGGCAGATGAGATCAATCTGACCAAAGAGGAATCAACGAAGGTGATAATTAGTGAATTGATAGCAAAGCAGCACTCACTAGTTGACGAGTTACAGGAAAAGGTTTCGGTATTGGAGGAGAAGCTACAGACTAAGCCTCAGGACAACCGTGTTGAAATTAAAACTGAATGTGAACAGAGGATGAAAAAGCCGTCAGATAAGCCGGATTTAGGATCAAAGCCGGATGGTTTTTCTGGAATGACCTGGATATAGACGAGGATTTACTCTGGGAAAACAAAGAAACAGTCGAGGATAAGTGTAGACAGATAGTAGTGTCTGTTAATATGCACGGCCTGCAACTAAACGTGTTGATTGACACCGGTGCAGAATTGAGTGCTGTATCTGGGAAAATATTTCAGTTACTGAAAGACAGACCTGGTATCGTAGTTATGCCAGTAACAGGAGTGAAAATTATCGGTGCTACTGGGAAGGCCAGTAAACCGGTCACAAAACAGATTTTTATAAACTTCGAGATATGTGGGGCACGATTTGAACAAGAGTTTGTCGTCGTGCCAGACTTAACTACGGAAGTAATTATCGGGTTAGATTGGCTATTAACGTACCGTGCAGTGATTAATTGCGAAAGCAAAACTTTGACATGTACGTCACGGGATAAAACAATAGTAGTTAGTTTTGACGAGGCAGCAGATGGTGTGCATATGCAATACCAGCCTATACACATTGTTAACTAGCCGGATGCCATTGACGTACGTATGAATTTGAGCTACTGTAACGTGAGGAATCTCAGCATTGACAATAGCGTAGAAAGTGAATTGGAAAGTATTGTAGACGGTTTGTCAAACGTAACACACGAACGAAGACGAGGCCTGTATGAAGTAACAATGAGGAATAAGAGTGTGTTTTCAGACAAACCGGGACTTGTGGAAGGATATAAATGCAAGTTGCATGTAATTCCGCACCAACCATTCTTCGTGAGACCGTATGCTATAACGCTGTCCAAAAAGGAAGCAGTGCAACGGGAGATAGATAAGATGATCGAATGGGGAGTGATTGAAAGAAATATGTGTCCATACAATAACGGTTTGGTCATTGTAGCAAAACGGGATGGTAGTGTGCGTATTGTGATTGACGCACGCACATTGAATAGGGTCGTTCAACGCGAAACAGACAGACCAGAGAGTATGTGAGGGGGAGGTTACAACAGGACACATAGTTCATGTCTGCATTATATGCTTCATAGGGTACGGATTTATTCACTGGTGAATGACGTGTGATAGCGGGTATCTGAAGATATCGCATTATTCCTGTTCTAGCAGAGACGACGCAGGATGTCATACTACCTTGATATATGCAATAATTTGAAAGTAGAAGGCTATATTTTAATTAGTCATAAATTACTAATGCAGCAACGTTATATTACACTGAAGAGCCAAAGAAACTGATACACCTGCCGCAATACGACATAGTATGTACTCGACTAATGTTTACAGTTGTGCTGGAGGGAACTCACACCATGAATCCTAAAGGGCTGTCCATAAATCCTCAAGAGTACGAGGGGGATGGAGACCTCTTCCACCCTCTTCTGAACAGGACGTTGCAAGGCATCCCAGATATGCTCAATAATGTTCATGTCTGAGGAGTTTGGTGACCAGAAGAAGTGTTTAAGCTCAGAAGAGTGTTTCTGGAGCCTCTCTGTAGCAATTCTGTACGTGTGGGATGTCGCATGTCCTGCAGGGATTACACAAGTCCGTAGGAATGTACAGTGGGCATGAATGGATGCAGGTGATTAGACAGGATGCTTACGTACTTCTCCCCGCCAGAATCGTATCTAGACCTATCAGGGGTCCAATATCATTCCAACTGCACACACCCCACACCATTACAGACTCTCCACCAGCATGAACAGTCACCTCATGACATGCAGGGTCCATAGATTCATGAGATTGTGTCCATACCCGCACACGTCCATCCGCGCGATACAATTTGAAATGAGACTCGCCAGAGCAGCAATAAACTTCCAGTCATCAACATCCAGTGTAGGTGTTGACGGGCCCAGGTTGTGTCGTGCAGTCATGAAGGGTACACGAGTGAGCCTTAGGCTCTGAAAGCCCATATCGATGATTTTTCGTTGAATTAACACTTACTGATGGCCCAGCATTGAAAGCTGCTGCAAGTTGCGGAAGGCTTGCACTTCTTTCACGTTGAACGATTCTCTTCAGTGGTCGTTGGTCCCGTTCTTGCAGGATCTTTTTTTCCGACCAGAGCGATGTCGGAGATTTTACATTTTACCGGATTCCTGATACTCACGATACACTTGTGAAGTGGTCGTACGGGAAAATCCCCAATTCATCGCTACCTCGGAGATGCTGTGTCCGATCGCTTGTGCGCCGACTATAACACCACTTTCAAACTCACTTAAATCTTGATAAGCTGCCATTGTAGCAGCAGTAACAGATCTAACAACTGCGCCAGACACTTGTTGTCTTTTATAGGCGTTGCTGAGCGCAGCGCCGATTTCTGCCTGTTTGCATATCTCTGCATTTGAATACGCATGCCTATACAGGGTGTTACAAAAAGGTACCGCCAAACTTTCAGGAAACATTCCTCACACACGAAGAAAGAAAATATGTTATGTGGACATGTGTCCGGAAACGCTTACTTTGCCGGCCGCGGTGGCTGTGCGGTTCTAGGCGCTCCAGCCCGGAGCCGCGCTGCTGCTACGGTCGCAGGTTCGAATCCTGCTTCGGGCATGGGTGTGTGTGATGTCCTTAGGTTAGTTAGGTTTAAGTAGTTCTAAGTTCTAGGGGACTGATGACCACAGCAGTTGAGTCCCATAGTGCTCAGAGCCAACGCTTACTTTCCATGTCAGAGCTCATTTTATTACTTCTCTTCAAATCAAATTAATCATGGAATGGAAACACACAGCAACAGAACGTACCAGCGTGACTTCAAACACTTTGTTACAGGAAATATTCAAAATGTCCTCCGTTAGCGAGGATACATGCATCCACCCTCCGTCGCATGGAATCCCTGATGCGCTGATGCAGCCCTGGAGAATGGCGTATTGTATCACAGCCGTCCACAATACGAGCACGAAGAGTCACTACATTTGGTTCCGGGGTTGCGTAGACAAGAGCTTTCAAATGCCCCCATAAATGAAAGTCAAGAGTGTTGAGGTCAGGAGAGCGTGGAAGCCATGGAATTGGTCCGCCTCTACCAATCCATCGGTCACCGAATCTGTTGTTGAGAAGCGTACGAACACATCGACTGAAATGTGCAGGAGCTCCATGGTGCATGAACCACATGTTGTGTTGTACTTGTAAAGGCACATGTTCTAGCAGCACAGGTAGAGTATCCCGTATAAAATCATGATAACGTGCTCCATTGAGCGTAGGTGGAAGAACAAGACATCACCAACAATGCCTGCCCCAACGTTCACAGAAAATCGGTGTTGATGACGTGATTGCACAATTTCGTGCGGATTCTTGTCAGCCCAGACATGTTGATTGTGAAAATTTACAATTTGATCACGTTGGAATGAAGCCTCATCCGTAAAGAGAACATTTGCACTGAAATGAGGATTGACACATTGTTGGATGAACCATTCGCAGAAGTGTACCCGTGGAGGCCAATCAGCTGCTGATAGTGCCTGCACACGCTGTACATGGTACGGAAACAACTGGTTCTCCCGTAGCACTCTCCATACAGTGACGTGGTCAACGTTACCTTATACAGCAGCAACTTCTCTGTCGCTGGCATTAGGGTTATCGTCAACTGCACGAAGAATTGTCTCGTCCATTGCAGGTGTCCTCGTCGTTCTAGGTCTTCCCCAGTCGCGAGTCATAGGCTGGAATGTTACGTGCTCCCTAAGACGCCGATCAATTGCTTCGAATGTCTTCCTGTCGGGACACCTTCGTTCTGGAAATCTGTCGCGATACAAACGTACCGCGCCACGGCTATTGCCCCGTGCTAATCCATACATCAAATGGGCATCTGCTAACTCCGCATTTGTAAACATTGCACTGACTGCAAAACCACGTTCGTGATGAATACTAACCTGTTGATGCTACGTACTGATGTGCTTGATGCTGGTACTGTAGAGCAATGAATCGCATGTCAACACAAGCACCGAAGTCAACATTACCTTCCTTCAATTGGGCCAACTGGCGGTGAATCGAGGAAGTACAGTACATCCTGACGAAACTAAAATGAGCTCTAACATGGAAATTAAGCGTTTCCGGACACATGTCCACATAACATCTTTTCTTTATTTGTATGTGAGGAATGTTTCCTGAAAGTTTTGCCGTACCTTTTTGTAACACCCTGTATTAGTTTTTTTGGCGCTTCAGTTGCTAATATCGTAACAAATATACGACACAAACATATCGCAAATGTATGACATTGATCGGTAAATTATTTTTGCAATGGAGATGAAAAGTTGCTACTTTTATTTTTAATCGTCCCCCACATTTCTTTCTTCTTGTCAGTCCATTAGAATCTGGTAGTTCTAAACGTGTTTCCAAACCCTCAATACCGACATTCAGCAAGGGACAAATTCTGAAACTCTACGCAATGAAGTTACTTCTAACCTGTTTTTAAGTCAAAAATAATGTCGGTCCAAGTGAGTTTCCACTCACAACTGATTATGTGGAGACTCCTTTCTTAAAATAGAGCTGCGTGAGATGTAAATGCCGGTTGTTACTGAGCTCTCGTAAGGTACAGACGTGTACCATCAGGCGTCTGTTGTAGATGCTTTCTCGTAACATTTTTAAGGTCGGCAATGTGTTATCCATGTCAGCTTGTGCTGGAACGGTGATGGTGTTTTTCTGTACAAATCTTTAAATTAGTAACAAAATCCAATAACCGAGAAATTCTACAAATATTGAATCACCATGAGAAGTTCGCCAGACATATTTAGACATAAAAACGTATACGAATTAGCCACTAACTTCGCAAGATCTTCGTCCACATGAGATGAGAACTCTGAATAAATAGTATAGCTATACCGGTAATGGCACACTCTGCAGTCTTGCCAGATTTCCGATGACCTCATCAATGCTTTAGGCTGCATTTAACATTTTTTTTAAATGTTAAGCAAATTAAGTTGATGTCTCTTCATGTAAGAATAGATGATGAATGCAGCTAGCCGCTAACTTTGTGTAATGTCTTGTCTGTATAGACGTGTATCTGTTGCCTTTAAGATCCCTTCACCTTCACACATAAATCTATGCAGTAAAGTAAGGGACTCCCCTTTTTTCGGCTGATCCGTGATAAGACAGGCGAAAAGTTAGACTAATGGAGGATTATTAGTATTTTCTCTATTTTCATTCGCTCTCTCTCTCTCTCTCTCTCTCCTTTATCTATGTACAGTTTTTAATATAATATTTCATTACGTGAAATCAGCCAAATAGAATCTTTGGTGGAGCCCTTCGTCTTGGTATTCAGCGACTGGCTTGCTGTAAGAGATCTTTACATTTATTATTACTGTTAAGCACTGCATTCAGTCGGGAGAATCAATCGTGTGGACAATTTGTTCCTTTTACGAAGGATTGCGAATTCCAGATGTGTACGAAGCCTTTTTGGACGATTTAACACAGACTCAGTGATTGCAGTCTCTCTTCGACACAGGTGAAACTTCCCCATTAATTACAGGGCCAACGTGATCATCAAATGATTCAGAAAAAAAACTCATTCGTTCATTCCCTCCAGAACAAAAAAGTCACAAACCTTATTTATGAAGGAAATTGTGTATTCACTCCATCTCCATTACATGTCCAGATCTCCGGTGATTCCAAGTCTTAATTATTTTCCGTTTACAGTCTCTTTCTCTTCAAACAAACCGCTAGCGGCACAAATGTGAATGGCTCGCTTTAGCGAGAAGAAAAGCAAAATATGTATCTCTCAGAAACACGTCAATCCCTCAACAGATACTACCGAAGCTGTCCTAGTTACCACTCTAACAAACATGGAGAATACATATATGCATCTCTGTTATTCCAAAGAATAAACGTACTAGAAAATACTTTGGCGTCGACGAGCTGTCGCCGCATATATTACTAGAAAATCAGATCAGATACTTGTCCAAAGTGAATGAATGTGGATGGTTTGATTGACAATGATTAATTGGTGCGTGGTAGAGGGTATTTTCTGTGGGGACATTACATGCAGTGTTACCGGTTTTTTCTCCCCCACCGCTCTGACATCATAGGCCAATTGTCCTATGAAGAGAATGTCCGATAATTAAAAAATTAGAGGGAAATTCAAAATAAGCTAATTGTGCTAGATGGTTATCGTCCATTGCTCTGATGTTACAACTAAGAGCCCAGTGTAAATTGGTGAGAGCCTCCAAAATGGGCTGTTAGTTTGTTGGTGTGGAATCCAAAAACGTCTCGTGATGAGTATAGAATCCAAATTGGATGACCTGTAGATACTAGTGCTCACTGCATGGTTGTCAGGTTTTCACAATCCTGGTACCAGAATCCAAGATGATGGGCCTGAGCATACCGGCACATCGTGCAAGGTCACCAGGTCTCTTGTGCAAAGCTTAAAATTGGCGAGAATTTCAAAAATTACTCTAAAAAGGGAATGCTCCAATCTGACAATTTGAAACATACCCGGAAAAATTTCACACAGGAAGAATACAACAAAAGAAATGAAGCGTCAAAATTTTAGCTACTAAGGGGCACTGCAAGTATTTTGTACAAAAAGGTGTTGAAAATTGGCAAATTCGTGGCTCACCAGGCGACTGGAGAGATGTAATTCCTTGCCGGAGCTGTAGCAGACAGTGCGTGGCACGACATGGCTGGCACATAACCTCGATTGACTGCACTTCGGTAAACAGATAACATCGCTCAACATTATCGTAACTTGTAAAGCGAATTCCAGTTACGTTGGTAGTTTCAACGAAACAGTGGTTCGCAGCTACTTTTAGCTCGAATTTGTAACTCATTTAATATTCATATTAACTAGCAGTTGCCTTCGCGGTATCACTAAGTGTTAATAATGGAGGTAAAACTGAATTAATTTTCTTTGTGTTTTCCTAGCATATGTTTGCTGAAACCATCTGTCTTTGTGCAGGTTCCCGAATTTCGCAGTACTGTGGTATCCAGTTAATGTTTTCTTTTTATAAATTATAGATTGCTACAATTAGTCGCTCTTTTTTTTGGTAGGTTTTATTACGCAAATCCAGATTTCGGCTAGTGCCTAGCCATTATCTTTGAGTAATCAAAGAACTGTAACTGAGACCCGAACAACAGGGAACTGACATGCATCGAGATTCGAAAATGTTACATTGATAATGGCTAGGCACTAGCCAAAATATGGATTTGCGTAATAAAACCTACAAAAAAAGAACGACTGATTGCTGCGTTCTGTAATTTATAACTCACATAACAGTCGCTGAGAGCACCCACTTTCCTAATGGAAGGTAACCTGATAATGTTTTCTATTTTGCGAAAATGAGATATGAAGAATCTAGTATGCACTCGAAATGACCTACTTCTCCTGAAGACCTGCATACCTTTTATTTATTACCAGTAGTTAATTTCTTGGACGTTCATTCGAACGATGTCAATATTTCGTTAAAAACTGTGGAAACGTTAGAAGAAAGAGGGAATAACTCTGACGATTTCATAAATTGGTTCAAACGATGATTGTTGTTCTAATTAAATAGCCCAGAGCAAAAATACAGTACCTTACTAGCCGAACGAAAACGTGGAGAGCAATAGCTTTCGATGACAAAGAAAAGGCTGTGAAGTTTTTTCTAAACGAAGGAGGGAGAAAACGCTTAAAAGAAAGCTGTGTGAAAAGCCGGTTTCATTTCGTAAAATCAGAACTTGACTGGAGTAAAAGGAAGAAAGATTTAAACGCATTACGAAACATTCGTCAAAGTGAAACTCGCAAAAGTGTGAAAAGAACTATTAGAAATATTTAGATCTGCTCGTTACTGTCAGTACACTGTTACTGAGGGAAATCTATACGGCTAGGCCTTCTGAATTGCAAGTGAAATGAACATTACTGAGTTCCAAGCTTCTTTGACCTGGTTAAACAGAGTCAGAGAATTATACGAAAAAGGAAGTCGCAAAGTTCCGAAGTTCACATCATGTAACCGTACAGCGGAGATGTTATTAATAGAAAGAGCTATAGACAAATTCGTAGCTTCTTGTTACGTCTTAAAATGGCGTTTATGAAGCCTGTCAGTAAGATTTCGTCCAAGGACTGCATGCAAATCACATTTCATTATTTTATCAAGTTGCCTGATAAGCAGCATTGTATGCAGAACGACAGCCACGACCATCTCTTTTTTCATCATAATTCTGTCTTTTTTTATCAAGCGTGCCTTGTGTACGGGAAATGTTTGTTTCCGTCATCCAATAGACATTTCGAATTTTCGTGACGACTATAAGGAATACAATGGGTGTTCAGAAAGAAACGAGCCGGAGTCTAGAATGTGCAAACCGTTGACAGGAGGGTAATATCGTGGCGTGTGTAACGAGATGTGGTTCCAACCAGAGCGTGGAAGTTCACAGCCCGTCACGTGACTGTACAGAGCTAACAGCAGCATGCATCAATCGTCCAACGCTGCCGGTCGCATTGCAAACAGTGACATGGAGACGTCAACAGAAAAGCAAAGAGATTATGTTCGTTTTCTGACAGCGGAAGGAGTAGGAGGAATGGACATCCATCGACGAATGTCACAAGCGTACGGCGAACACTGCATGTCCCTTCCAAGGGTCAAAGCGTGGTACAAGCGCTTCAGGGAAGGACGGGAGACGTTAGCCGATGATACACAATCTGGAGGACCACACTGCGTTGCCGATGACATTGTCCAGATGGTGGATGCACTCATTACCCAGGACCGCCAAGTGACAGTGAAAGCCATAGCAGCCGTGGTCGGATTGAGCGTCGGAAGTGTTCACACCATCATCGAGGAAAGACTGCACATATGCAAAGTGTGTGCCAATGGGTGCCCCACAGTCTTCAACCACACCAGGAAGCTTCTCGAATTGCCCACTGTCTTGCTCATCTGCAGCGCTATGCTCGGGGAGGGAATGCATTCCTGGCATGAGTGGTGGCTGGAGATGAGTCATGGTGTCATAACTTCTGTAAGTAGGCTGTTTATGTTTTCTTATCGGCAACGTTACGTAGCGCTCGGTATGAAAATCACTGGCTGTGCTGTGTGCAGTCTGTGGCTAGTTAGCATTGTTGTCTGCCATTGTAGTGTTGGGCAGCGGCAGCTGGATTTGAACAGCGCGTAGCGTTGCGCAGTTGGAGGTGAGCCGCCAGCAGTGGTGGATGTGGGGAGAGAGATGGCGGAGTTTTGTAATTTGTCATGAACTGCTATATATATACACTCCCGGAAATTGAAATAAGAACACCGTGAATTCATTGTCCCAGGAAGGGGAAACTTTATTGACACATTCCTGGGGTCAGATACATCACATGATCACACTGACAGAACCACAGGCACATAGACACAGGCAACAGAGCATGCACAATGTCGGCACTAGTACAGTGTATATCCACCTTTCGCAGCAATGCAGGCTGCTATTCTCCCATGGAGACGATCGTAGAGATGCTGGATGTAGTCCTGTGGAACGGCTTGCCATGCCATTTCCACCTGGCGCCTCAGTTGGACCAGCGTTCGTGCTGGACGTGCAGACCGCGTGAGACGATGCTTCATCCAGTCCCAAACATGCTCAATGGGGGACAGATCCGGAGATCTTGCTGGCCAGGGTAGTTGACTTACACCTTCTAGAGCACGTTGGGTGGCACGGGATACATGCGGACGTGCATTGTCCTGTTGGAACAGCAAGTTCCCTTGCCGGTCTAGGAATGGTAGAACGATGGGTTCGATGACGGTTTGGATGTACCGTGCACTATTCAGTGTCCCCTCGACGATCACCAGTGGTGTACGGCCAGTGTAGGAGATCGCTCCCCACACCATGATGCCGGGTGTTGGCCCTGTGTGCCTCGGTCGTATGCAGTCCTGATTGTGGCGCTCACCTGCACGGCGCCAAACACGCATACGACCATCATTGGCACCAAGGCAGAAGCGACTCTCATCTCTGAAGACGACACGTCTCCATTCGTCTCTCCATTCACGCCTGTCGCGACACCACTGGAGGCGGGCTGCACGATGTTGGGGCGTGAGCGGAAGACGGCCTAACGGTGTGCGGGACCGTAGCCCAGCTTCATGGAGACGGTTGCGAATGGTCCTCGCCGATACCCCAGGAGCAACAGTGTCCCTAATTTGCTGGGAAGTGGCGGTGCGGTCCCCTACGGCACTGCGTAGGATCCTACGGTCTTGGCGTGCATCCGTGCGTCGCTGCGGTCCGGTCCTAGGTCGACGGGCACGTGCACCTTCCGCCGACCACTGGCGACAACATCGATGTACTGTGGAGACCTCACGCCCCACGTGTTGAGCAATTCGGCGGTACGTCCACCCGGCCTCCCGCATGCCCACTATACGCCCTCGCTCAAAGTCCGTCAACTGCACATACGGTTCACGTCCACGCTGTCGCGGCATGCTACCAGTGTTAAAGACTGCGATGGAGCTCCGTATGCCACGGCAAACTGGCTGACACTGACGGCGGCGGTGCACAAATGCTGCGCAGCTAGCGCCATTCGACGGCCAACACCGCGGTTCCTGGTGTGTCCGCTGTGCCGTGCGTGTGATCATTGCTTGTACAGCCCTCTCGCAGTGTCCGGAGCAAGTATGGTGGGTCTGACACACCGGTGTCAATGTGTTCTTTTTTCCATTTCCAGGAGTGTATTATGACTATTAAGGTAAATACATTGTTTGTTCTCTATTAATATCTTTCATTTGCTAACTATGCCTAGTGCCTTCTGTAGTTTGAATCTTTTATTTAGCTGGCAGTAGTGGCGCTCGCTGTACTGCAGTAGCTTGAGTAACGAAGATTTTTGTGAGGTATGTAAGGTAAGTAAGGTACAGGTTAATGTTAGTCAGGGCCATTCCTTTGTAGGGATTTCTGAAAGTCAGATTGCGTTGCGCCAAAAATATTGTGTGTCAGTTTAAGCAAAGTCTTATATAATTTTTCAAAGGGGACGTTTCCTTCTCGAATTGCCCATTGTCTTGCTCATCTGCAGCGCTATGCTCGGGGAGGGAATGCATTCCTGGCATGAGTGGTGGCTGGAGATGAGTCATGGTGTCATAACTTCTAACCAGAATCGAAACGACAATGTCTCCATTTGAAGCATCCAGGGTCACCAACACCAAAAAAAGCCAAAGCCAACCACACAAGTGAAAGAAAGGTTATGCTGACGTTCTTCCTTGACCAAGATGGCCATCTTTTTATTCACTTTCTGCAGCATGGGACAACAATGAATGCCCAGCGCTGCTCACAAACCTTGACCACCCTTCGCCAAGCGATCACATCAAAACGACAAAGCCAACACAGTCGCGGCACACCTGCAGAAATTCAAATGGGAGGTTCCTGGCCACCCTCCATACACGGATCTCTCTCCCTGTGATCACACCATTTTTGGTCCCCTTAAATAGGCTCTGAGGGACAAACGATTCACCTCGGACGACGACGTCCAGCTGTACGTGCGGAACTCAGCCCCGGAATTTTATGAGACAGCCATTCACCACCTTGTGTCACAGTGGAACAAGTGTCTCAACAGCCAGGGTCAATACTTCTAACATACAGGTACTGGTTTCTGTAATTATGCCTCCAGCTTGTTTTTTTAACGCCCCTTATGTAGTATATATGTAATATTAAAAAATTATTATAAGAATTGTGCTACAGGTATTGTTATAAAATATTTCATGTCAACAAATTAAAGTCACTATTAGCAGAAGTGACCTGTAATGAAACACCGCACACTGCTTTGATTCTGTTTCCTCTGTTAGTCATGTGTGTAACAATTATATCTGCAACAGTTAGCCTGTAATATGATCTGCAACTTATTCAAAACATTAATGATTTGAGACATTTTAAATACGACTTAAATGCTTAAAATTCGAGTGTGTGCACTTCGGATCTCGCTCTGTGCGTCGCCAACTTTCCTTGTCTCGGCTGCGTCCGTATTGGCCGATCCGAGAGGTAGGTAGGAAGGGCTGCACATCCTTCTGTTATAAGCGCCTTTGCAACGAAAATTTAGTCAGTGCACCTCGTCAGTTATTCTTTCCTGCGTGAAGAATTTCAGGGTAGGTTTTGACATAATCAGATTGGACCATTCTCTTTTAAGTTTAAAACCATGCAGCCTGCAAGCCTTTTCTCTGAGCCCTATGACTTCACAGTAGGTTTGGAACCCAAGAACTGACTTGTCCTCACTTTAAAACTGAGTGTTACTTAAACGTTTATGGTAGGAATAGGACAGGAACTTTCTGTCTTTATTTTAAACTAAATGTGGGAAAAAGCTCCCTTCTGTAGTCTGAATGTCCAGGTAGGATGCCCCTCCATGCAGCACCAACGTGTCAGGACCAGCCACCTCGTCAGTTACTAGTCTGCCGGGCTCCAACAACAGCTCACATGTTGTTAACTCAGCCACATGACCGAAATGCAGGGACTTTTTTTCTGTGTGTGTGTGTGTGTGTGTGTGTGTGTGTGTGTGTGTGTGTGTGAGGTGAGCATGCATTACCTGCACTACCTGCATTAAGGCTGAACTTCTGGGATGTCTGGGTAAAGAGATTTATTCAAGCTTTATTCAGAGGTAAGCAGGGGGCTAGGGCTCGTAGCCTGTGGCCTTGCTAAAGGTTTTGGTTCTCATTGGATCCAGTTAATGGGGGCCTCGATGATTGTACGAGGGACCTGCACTCGCTGCCACCATTGCAGTGTCGCTTAGTGGGCCTGATTTCATCCTATGGAGGATTTTCTGCATTGCAGATGTGATGTGATCAGATATGCTTGTGGTATTCAGTTCGACGTGCAGGTCGGCAATCCGGGCCCATCTTGGAGCTCCTAAGATGAGGCAGAGGCACCCGTTTTGAGCGCCTTGTAGTGGCTGAAGATTGGACAGATTGGTAGTTCCCCCCATAGAGCAGCTATAGAGAAGTGCTCATAAAACTGTCGCTCGATATAGCCGAAGCTTCGTTCGAACATTTATCTGGCAACTGCTCAACAATGGGCACAACTGGTGTAGGAGGTAGAATAGCTGAATCCTCTTGTGTATATTACGTTTGGAAAGGAGTTTGCTATCCAGGGCCACCCCTAGGTGTTTTACTTGGTTCATCCATCCAAGTTCTTTATGGTGAAGAGTAAGCCTGTCTCGCAAGTCAGGGCGTTTGTGAGTGAAGATGATAGCCTTAGCTTTGTCGGCGCTAAGAAGAAAGTGATTATCTGATGCCCACTGCTCCGTCAGTGTGAGTTGACATTGCAGTCTCCCCACTGCTGCAGTAAAATGCCAGTTACCGATGAGTAAGGCTGTGTCATCTGCAAATTGAGCCAGGATAATCTGGGGCAGGATGGCTAAATCGTTGCCTTAAACGATGAAAGGTGTTGGGGATTGGACTGAGCCCTGTGGGAGACCTTGCTGTAGGTGTCTAACGCTACAGCATTGATCACTGATGTGAACCATTATCTGCCAGTGCTGCAGAAAACTGCCAATTATACATAGACAATAGTCAGGTAAGGTTTGCAGATCTTGCAGTTTGATCAAGAGTTTATCAGTTCGCAAATAGTTAGGTGTTTTTCTATGTCTAAAATATGGCTGATGTATAATTGGAAACATTCATATTATAGGTGCTGTACTCTGTGACTCGCAGTAGTTGAAGTTCAGCTGAAAGCAAAGGCTAGAATGCAACCTGATCTGGCCTAATGGATAAATGGTCTCATGTGGCGCAAAATGAAGCGTTCCAGATGGAAACTAGGCTGATAGGACGGTAGTTAGTCGGTAGACTAAGGTATTTGTCAGGTTTTGGGACTGGGGCGACTCATGTGACCTTTCACTCTCCCGGAAAATAACCCAGCCTAATACAACTACACTCCTGGAAATGGAAAAAAGAACACATTGACACCGGTGTGTCAGACCCACCATACTTGCTCCGGACACTGCGAGAAGGCTGTACAAGCAATGATCACATGCACGGCACAGCGGACACACCAGGAACCGCGGTGTTGGCCGTCGAATGGCGCTAGCTGCGCAGCATTTGTGCACCGCCGCCGTCAATGTCAGCCAGTTTGCCGTGGCATACGGAGCTCCATCGCAGTCTTTAACACTGGTAGCATGCCGCGACAGCGTGGACGTGAACCGTATGTGCAGTTGACGGACTTTGAGCGAGGGCGTATAGTGGGCATGCGGGAGGCCGGGTGGACGTACCGCCGAATTGCTCAACACGTGGGGCGTGAGGTCTCCACAGTACATCGATGTTGTCGCCAATGGTCGGCGGAAGGTGCACGTGCCCGTCGACCTGGGACCGGACCGCAGCGACGCACGGATGCACGCCAAGACCGTAGGATCCTACGCAGTGCCGTAGGGGACCGCACCGCCACTTCCCAGCAAATTAGGGACACTGTTGCTCCTGGGGTATCGGCGAGGACCATTCGCAACCGTCTCCATGAAGCTGGGCTACGGTCCCGCACACCGTTAGGCCGTCTTCCGCTCACGCCCCAACATCGTGCAGCCCACCTCCAGTGGTGTCGCGACAGGCGTGAATGGAGGGACGAATGGAGACGTGTCATCTTCAGCGATGAGAGTCGCTTCTGCCTTGGTGCCAATGATGGTCGTATGCGTGTTTGGCGCCGTGCAGATGAGCGCCACAATCAGGACTGCATGCGACCGAGGCACACAGGGCCAACACCCGGCATCATGGTGTAGGGAGCGATCTCCTACACTGGCCGTACACCACTGGTGATCGTCGAGGGGACACTGAATAGTGCACGGTACATCCAAACGGTCATCGAACCCATCGTTCTTCCACTCCTAGACCGGCAAGGGAACTTGCTGTTCCAACAGGACAATGCACGTCCGCATGTATCCCGTGCCACCCAACGTGCTCTAGAAGGTGTAAGTCAACTACCCTGGCCAGCAAGATCTCCGGATCTGTCCCCCATTGAGCATGTTTGGGACTGGATGAAGCGTCGTCTCACGCGGTCTGCACGTCCAGCACGAACGCTGGTCCAACTGAGGCGCCAGGTGGAAATGGCATGGCAAGCCGTTCCACAGGACTACATCCAGCATCTCTACGATCGTCTCCATGGGAGAATAGCAGCCTGCATTGCTGCGAAAGGTGGATATACACTGTACTAGTGCCGACATTGTGCATGCTCTGTTGCCTGTGTCTATGTGCCAGTGGTTCTGTTAGTGTGATAATGTGATGTATCTGACCCCAGGAATGTGTCAATAAAGTTTCCCCTTCCTGGGACAATGAATTCACGGTGTTCTTATTTCAATTTCCAGGAGTGTATTATAAATACTTGTGGGCAACACTAAGGGCTTGCGTGGAAGATGTTTCAGATTTCGTTTGTAACGCCGTTTGGTCCAGAGGCGGAGTGGGTTCCCAGGTGGCGGATTAAAATCTTCATGTCAGCTGGTGTGGTCAGAGATGGCTCAAGGTGCCAAGGAGACTCATATATTCTGAGCTCTGCGACGTGTTCTCTATGTGTTGTCATTGTCCATGAAGTCATTATTGGTGTTTCGAGACTCGTATGTTTCGACGAAAATTCCGGCCTTGGCCAGCGGGTCATATGCCAGTCCTTGCGGGCCATTTAGGTGGCAGTGAATGGCGAAGGTGCCTGACCAGACTCCAGTTGTCCCGCTTCTGGAGGGCAAAGGAGGTATTCCCACATTTTCTCTACATCTCGGTGGTAGAGTTCTCTGGAGAGCCTCTTCAACTCCCTGTGGTCATCTGGATTCCCATATCGTTGCCAGCGCCATTGCACCCTGTTCGTGAGGTATTTCAATTCTTGCAGCAGTGGAAAGAACGTATTTTGGTGAGAGACTTGGTTTACCATGGTAACAGAAGCCCAGTGGAAGGAACGCTTGATCTTCCCTGTCAAATTGCAGTGATCAATAGCTGACACGTCATTGGAGGGACAGGCGTTATTAATGAGCCGTGGTACAAATTGGTCGCAATTTGCAGCGGCAGACAATGGAGTTGGCAAGCAGTCCAGGGCCTCAGCACGGGATGGTGGTCAGGTGTAAGGTCGTTGACAGCACGTAACTGTAGATCTAGTTGTAGGTTCTTGAGCATTACGATGTCCAGGACATCTGGGCTGTGTGTTGTATTGCGTCCGGCCTTCTGGGCCAAAGGCTATGGCCTCCAGCTGGTCCTCCATGTTGTGGACTGGTATGCCGAGAGTGCCATGCGAAATATATGGCATTCAAGTTGCCGCCTAACAACACCTTGAGGAATCGGTCAAAAATGAGCTGGAAATTTGGAAATTGTTCTGCTCAAAGGGCCTCTGAGGACTCAGATGAGCAACGACGAAGGTAAGAATCCTATAGGATGTGGAAACCGTAACTGCACTGGTGGGGGGGGGGGGGGGGGGGGGAGAGCAGTGTACATATATGTGATCGAGTTATTGAAAAAAATGGCTGCCCTGCCCCAATGGTTGTTTGTCCGGTCCGTCTTGTAGCCAGCCTTGTTTTTTTAGTTTCAATGTCTGAGCTTGACGGAGATGTGTTTCAGTTACTAATAGAATGTCGATCAGATGCCGGTGAATAATGCTTCCAGTTCCAATTTCTTATGAAAAATTCCATTAACACTAAAAACGCATAGCGAGAGGTCTCTGGTCTGGACGACTTCACGAGCCATGACTGGGGCAAACAGACATGACACCCTCAAAGAGGACCAACAGTTTCGTGAAGGCGTTTGGTGCATCCATTTTTGTAGAGTGTACTTGATAGTGGTGAAGATGTCACATTGGTGCAAGGAAGCAATAAAGTCTTTGATACTGATAAAAAGTCCTGAGAGGTTGGAGCTATCTGTGGGATTTGGACTTTCGCCTGTGTTGCAGCTGGTCGGCGGCCCCGTGGTATTCGAGTGGAGACAGATGATATTCAAGCTGGAGGCTGGCGTTGTGGCAATGAAGGAAATGTCTTTGTGTCAAAAATCGTTGGTGTTGTTGGAGTGCTGGTGGCTTGCTGCTCCTTTGCTGGATACCCTGCCCCTGAGCGATTTACCAGTGAAGGGCTTGTTGGAACATACGACAGCCTCTGTTTGTAGCTGGATGATCGCCAACGCCGTTCGCACACTTTGGCTTTTGAGTGTGTGGCTTGGTACAGGACTGAGATTGATGGCTGTCTCCACACTCAACACATCTGGCAGGTAGGTCACAATAATTAACCGTGTGAAAAAAGAATTGGGGCATTACTTTCATTATAGAGGGCCATCCCGAGCTCGGTATGTTTCTATCTTGATTCGCATATCCATTATATTGCGAAGGTCAGAGATCGAGTCACTTATTGGTCCTGCAGGCAGGGAGAAGCAATAAACGGGCTGAGCCACGAGCTGAGAAGTTTTCTCATCTCTAAACTTGAATTGGTGGTCAGAGGCTTGGGTGAAGATTCTGGCGTGTCCTTCCTTTTCCAATTCTTTGGCTGTAACCTTCGCTGGTAGATATTTGATCACCACTTTTAGAGATTTTTCCGTGGCCAGCTGGTGACTGAAAAACGGGATTTTCGTCTGTTGAAAGAAGCAGGGCGCTTTACGTTGATCCTCCATAGTCTCAGAATGGTATTTAATCGTTTCCCCCATTTATATGGCCTCTATTGGACCGGAGACCTGTTTCTTTACCTCCGCATTCAGAGAAAGATATTTGCTTGCGTACTGAATCTCGATTGGTGGTATCTTTGCTGCTGGCACTTTCGGCGGTTGTAGTTGGTCAGAGCGGGCGGCCGCGGCAGTTTCCTCTGCAACTGGTTGCGTCGTCACTTCCATCTGCTCACCCTCTACTGGAAGCAGGTCGAAATGGTTTGATGTAGGAAGCGGACGTTGGCGCTTGTTGGAGTGTTGAAGTTCTTGCGATTTTTTTCACTTTTTCCTGTTACTTTGTGGCGAACAGTTTGGAATGGTCGTCCATCGCCTTCAACATCAGGTGACTTGGCTTCCGACGCTGGGGGCGGGCCGCTCTTGCTGTCCTCATCTGAGGGGTCGTTGTTATCCATTTCAGGTGTTTTCAGTCCGTCCCTGACGGCAAGGTCCCTCGCTCGTTGGTCGCGCCTCCTGCGGTCTTCTTCAGCGGTTTGCAGATCGTCCGCGGTCGGCAGAGGGAGGATGTTGACGCCGGGTGAAGTGTAAGGTTTTAAAGTGACAGTCCTGCCCGCGTTGTTGTTGCTTGGTTCCCGATCGGTGTGTGGGGAGACGGGCTGCCGGCTGCAGCCGGGGGCCAAGCTCTCCGATGTATTCCGTTTGCGTCGTACCAGAAGGTGCCGTGTCTTTGCCTAAAACAGTCGGCACACGGACCGTGCATCCGAACGTTGAGCGTTGAGCGTGCCGGGTTTCTGACGTCATAGCGTGGAATAGCACGTTCGGGAGTCTTTCCGAACGTGGAGAGCGATATCTGGCACGTCAGGTATCCTGAGCGTCCTCTGAACCTTGACCAATGAGATGGCACAACGCCACCTACGTCACACGCACGTCGTCTCCCTTCAGTACAGAGTTGTGAGGCGCCATATTGGCATTCACTTCAAGCTTATATGTATATATGCCGTTTCTGAGCACCAGCAAATTCAGAATCACTGGAAAACCCGTTGTTAACTGTGTGATTCGTTCCAATAAAGTAACGAAAAACATCATATTCATGGCAAAAGAATTATTGTAACTTGCATTATTGTAACTGTCAGAGCTAGATCAGAAATGTAAGGACTATGGTATGAAGATTAGAATCTCCAAAAAGAAAGTAATGTCAGTTGGAAAGAAATATAAACGGTTTGAGTGCCAAATAGGAGGAACAAAAGTAGAACAGGTGGACGGTTTCAAATACTTAGGATGCATATTCTCACAGGATGGCAACATAGTGAAAGAACTGGAAGCGAGGTGTAGCAAAGCTAATGCAGTGAGCGCTCAGCTACGATCTACTCTCTTCTGCAAGAAGGAAGTCAGTACCAAGACAAAGTTATCTGTGCACCGTTCAATCTTTCGACCAACTTTGTTGTTTGGGAGCGAAAGCTGGGTGGATTCAGGTTACCTTATCAACAAGGTTGAGGTTACGGATATGAAAGTAGCTAGGATGATTGCAGGTACTAGTAGATGGGAACAATGGCAGGAGGGTGTCCACAATGAGGAAATCAAAGAAAAACTGGGAATGAACTCTATAGATGTAGCAGTCAGGGCGAACAGGCTTAGATGGTGGGGCCATGTTACACGCATGGGAGAAGCAAGGTTACCCAAGAGACTCATGGATTCAGCAGTAGAGGGTAGGAGGAGTCGGGGCAGACCGAGGAGAAGGTATCTGGATTCGGTTAAGAATGATTTTGAAGTAATAGGTATAACATCAGAAGAGGCACCAACGTTAGCACTGAATAGGGGATCATGGAGGAACTGTATAAGGGGGGCTATGCTCCAGACTGAACGCTGAAAGGCATAATCAGTCTTAAATGATGATGATGATGATGATGATGATGATGCATATTATGAGAGTAGGCTATTTGAAGGCAGCGACACACGGAAGATCCACTAATACGCATTGTTCTTGGTAAAATTTGTTATAATTAAATTTCAATTAGTAACATATCTACGATAAGGTTCTCTGAAATGGGTAACATACTTTGATTACTTACGTTGTCTGTGTTGTTGTGTTAATGTAATGAACAGCATCACTGTCTTTGTAATGCTGAAGTATTTGGGGCGAAGGTTCGCGCCTTGACACAACTAAATTTTATTTCCTAACATTCGCGTTTTCTTTAGGTTCTGATACTTTATTATTAGTTTAATATAAGTATATACTATAATATTTGATGTTATGTAAATATAAGTTCACCATTTTTTGAGGAGTGTCTTTGTTCGATTGGCTTAATCTGCAGGACAGCTTGCGCTACTTGTATAAAGATATTTTGCTCCTCTTTCTTTTACGCTTCGTAATTCACATGCTGCAAAGATTCAGCTACTGGGTAGGAACAGTGATTAAGTAAGACTGGCCTTGGGGTTTTACTAAAATGTGGGAATGATGAAATAGTGTTTATCTTTTGCGGAGAAGTATTCCAAATTTTGTACCGCACTGTTTGTAATGGAACTTTTATATGTCTCTGTCCTTATTGATTGGACATGGTGCTTTCCTTTTCGTGGACGATGGAGGAAATGTGCGTTTTAATAGAGCTAACGTGGGAATTTTATGTGCACCCGTTGAATAAACAGTATGATTTACGAACTAGAAACATCCCTCAACTGCCGCTGGAGTGCGTTGCGATCGCGCATACAACGTTGGGGACCACATACCGTATGCTCAAGTCGCATCATTCCTGAGCGTTCATCAGCACGTTGAACTCGGCATGCTCAGCGTTAACGTTCGACAGCACGGTCCGTGTGCCGACGGCTTTAGTCGTTGTCGTCGTAGTAGGCTGTCTGTCGTCCACGGTCAGGGTCGTCGTTAACGTGGCAGCCGATGGGGCAGCGGGCGGGGCATCACGACGAGCAGCCGACACCCGCGCAGCCGAAGCAGCTGCGTCGGTCGCGCGGCGCGCATTGCGGTCTGCAAGTTGCGGGATTGTGCTCTCGACTGAAATGCGTGGCAGTAGTTTCGATTTCGACCACTGGTACGTTATTTGTCGCGGCACTGCAGTCACAACAAACGTGAACCAAGTTAAACTGACAGTAAATGCGAAAATGCAAGAATCAGACTTACGCTTTAGCCCACATAGAAAAAATTTGGGAAATTCAAAAATGTCATATACATAACAGGGCATCAGTTGTACAACGGTTCACACCTACATTTTGCTGGGAAATTCAGAGATCGGAAGATACACGATTGGCTTCTGGAATAACGTGCACTAGCGGATGTTTGGTACTATGATTCCAATATCTCCACGAAAAATTAATATATAGGCTAGATGACAGCATTTTAATAAGCAATAACAGGTGTGTTCATAGCCAGCCACACCAGTTCACCCCAAAACGTGTCAGCCTTGTAGCATACTATCTACCCAACATTTTGAGAATCTGAACCATTTATACGAAGTGACCAGACGAATCTGTTGTAAACGACTTTTTACGACAGTAACGGCTGATAGCCTATGTATACATTGCATTTCACGACGAGAAAACTTGCTACCACCTGCGGAAGGGTGCAACTATCTAGCGGAGCGATGCTGAACGAGGCGGTTCACAGCACTATCTACAGCCCAAGACTGTCACACACTGTAAATAACTGGGTGGTCATAGTTAAAGTGCAGCTACTCACAGAGGCTCGGTGTGCGCTGTAGCTATCGTCTGGCAGCGAAATTTGGTAAACGCGCTAATACATTAATGAAGAACCGATTAGTGCTGGAAAAAGTTAATTCCAAACTCAGGTGAAGATGTGGCGCAGTTAGTGCCGGAAAGACGTATAAAAATGTTTCCGTCTATAACGGATTAGTAACGGGGCGTGGCCAGAAAAAATCAAACAAATGGAAAGACATAATGGTTCAAATGGTTCTGAGCACTATGGGACTTAACAGCTGTGGTCATCAGTCCCCTAGAACTTAGAACTACTTAAACCTAACTAACCTAAGGACAAAACACACATCCATGCCCGAGGCAGGATTCGAACCTGCGGCCGTAGCAGTCGCGCGGTTCCGGACTGGCACCTAGAACCGCGAGACCACCGCGGCCGGCGAAAGACATAATGTTGATTTTATTATTGACTGCTGCTTACACGATTTGTTCAATATGAGCAGTGGCGACGTCGATGAGGTGCTGCGTCTATAAAACGATGTTGTCAACGTGTAAGTAGGCTGTTTATGTTTTCTTTATGTAAGTAGGCTGTTTAGGTTCTTATATTGGTAACGCCGCCGCCACGTAGCGCTCTCTGTATGAAAATCACTGGCTGTGCTGTGTGCAGCCTGTGGCTAGTTTGCATTGTTGTCTGCCATTGTAGTGTTAGGCAGCGGCAGCTGAATGTGAACAGCGCGTAGCGTTGCTCAGTTGGAGGTGAGCCGCCAGCAGTGGTGGATGTGGGGAGAGAGATGGCGGAGTTTTGATAATTTGTAATACTGGATGTCAATTATGAATATTAAGGTAAATACATTGTTTGTTCTCTATTAATATCTTTCATTTGCTAACTATCCCTATCAGTAGTTAGTGCCTTCAGTAGTTTGAATCTTTTATTTAGCTGGCAGTAGTGGTGCTCGCTGTATTGCAGTAGTTCGAGTAATGAAGATTTTTGTGAGGTAAGTGATTTCTGAAAGGTGTAGTTTAATGTTACTCAGGGCCATTCTTTTGCAGGGATCTTTAATAGTCAGATTGCGTTGCGCTAAATAATATTGTGTGTCAGGTTAAGCACAGTCGTGTATAAATTGTTCTAAGGGGACGTTACATATGTCGACCCTTAGCCTAGGATACCTCACTGGAATCTTCTGATTTTTTCTTGTAGTTTGTGTATTTAGTGTAGCTTTTGTTTATTGCTAGCGCGTATTTGTAGAGAGAATCTCCTTTGTAGTTGCAGTCTTTCATTGTTGTACTGTAAAACAGTTGTGGCATGCATGTAGATTTGCACCAAGTATTTCGCAGCTGCGCTTGTAATTAACTACACATTATTTTCAGTGCTATGTTAATGTGTTCTCTTATTTTTGCTATTCAAATTGTGCTTTTCTGTGTTATCGTGTGAAATATTGTGACAATAATGGCGTGTGAAAAACGTAACACTCGGCTCCAAAGTAAACTGAGAAATGACAGTGAAGACGAAAGCAGTGTGTTGGCCCCACCATGTAATGAATTAACTAATATTCAAAGTAGTAATTTGGTAACTGTGCATAGGGAAATGGAGCGGGCGTCAAACAATGGCGTAGGCAGTGAAACAGGTAGTGAACAGGGAAGCATTATCGATCGATCGGTCGGCAACAGCTCGCCTCAGGAATCCGAAATGATAGGACACAATTTTGCAAATACTGTAGATTCAGGTTTTGCGTCTTCACCGTTTTCTCAAATAAGTCAAGACACATTTTCAGCTTGTCAAAATGTGAATGTTGCCGGTGCAAATGCACTGCCGAAAAGAGTAGAGGAACAGATTCCAGACACTAATGCATTGTTATTACAACTAATGCAACAAATGGAACAAAATCAGAGACAAACACAGCAACAGTTAGACACAATGGGACAAAATCTTCAAAAGTTAGACACAATGGAACAAAATCAGAGACAAACACAGCAAAAGCTGCAAAAGTTAGACACAATGGAACAAAATCAGAGACAAACACAGCAAAAGCTTCAGAAGTTAGACACAATGGAACAAAATCTTCAGAAGTTAGACTCAATGGAACAAAATCTTCGGAAGTTAGACACCACACTTGAACAAACACGTGAAGATTTAACTACTGAGTTACATAACATTGAACCGAAATGTCAAAAAGTCTGTAATGACGTAAAAACACAGATTTGTGAGCATTTTCAACCTATTTTTTCGCGGCATGAAAATGCATTACAGAATCACGAAGCAGCCATAAAAGAACTGCAGACTACTGTTCATGAAAATCATGAGACCTTGCAAGCTAAAATGGACTCAGTTGCATCTACCGATTCGGTTACGCAACTTGCAAAAACTCAGGAAAACTTAAAGGACACAGTAGAAAGACACATGGGGGAAATTAGTTCATTATCAGAGAAAGTAGTTGAACTTTCGGATCAGCTAAATAATTTATCTATGAAGGTAGATGATAATCTGAATGACACAAAACCAGTAGTCTTTAATGACACAGAAGAGTGCGAACAAATTAGGAAATTCAAACAAAATCAGAATCAAATTAATACGCAACACCAAAGAGAAATCCGGGAAGTACAAGATCAGCTGACACAGGTAATACAAGAATTACGTATTTCAGAGGACACTCGCGCTCCAACACGGGAAGAGGAACTTAGAAATACGCAAAAGCCACAAAATAATAACACAGGGCATTTCGGTAATTATGGAAGAAACTGGCAAGGTACACCGAATTTTGAGATGGAACCGGCGACACGACGTAACAATGACCGATATGTTACTCGCCGACATGATGATTTTGACTATAAGCTGTTCATTACTACACGTAAATTCAAAACGTTTAAGAATTCTGCCAACAACATTCATCCACAAGCGTGGCTCCATCAATTCTCTCATTGTTTTCCTCCCAACTGGTCATTGGAGCACAGATTAGAATTTATGTGTGGCTACTTGGAGAATGAACCAGCTGTAAGAATGCGATCGGTCATTCACGATTGTCACAGTGAAGGAGAATTTTATCATGCTTTCCTCTCAGCATATTGGTCTCAAGCCACACAAGACCGAGTAAAACATGGCATCATAATGATGAAACATTTCGAACAATCTGAATTTTCCAGTCTTGTGAAATATTTTGAAGACATGTTGCACAAGAATCAGTACCTGTCAAACCCATACAGCCCCTCAGAACTCATCCGCATTTGCTTAATCAAATTACCTGAATATTTACGGTATATTATTTTGGCAGGACGTTGCAAAGACGACATTGAAGCTTTTCAGGGACTCTTACAAGAATTAGAAATTTACACAGACAGTCGCGGGATGCGAAAACGGGAAAACAATCACTACAGGGCACATCTGTCACAATTCCGTGACGACAGAAATAATAACTGGACACAACAAGGCTATTCTTACAACGCAAATCGTGACCAAAACAGGCACCGCCCATATGACAACCACTGGCAGAGTAATAGTTACAGAGAAAGATCGCATTTCCGTAGTAATGAATATGACAGAGATAACCATAGAAACAGACAATATGGTAATCAGAACTATTATTATCACGGGAGACAGAATAACTTCAGACGCAATGGTCCAGCGCGCAGTTACGATTCAGGGAGAAATTCTCCACCACGTGACCGACACGAAAGAAACTGTGTAAACTACCGACAAAACGACAGACCTGAATTCCATCAGAACTGGCGAGCTTTAAACAGAGCTGGGCGCTCTCGGCAAGGCGAATTTGTGGAAGTTAGGCCTCCTAATCCCAGTAACGATGCGCGTCAACATAGAAACAGACAATAACTCACACCGCAGGCAGCCGCGTGCGCCCGCTGGCTCAGGGAAAAATAACATAGACGCTAACATTGAGAAAAATTACAGTATTCCTCACCGACATATACCACATGATAATTGCATTCAAGTTGAAACTCTGCGTACTAGGAAGAGTAAAGGTTTACACCACATTCCACATGTAAAACCATTTATTGACAGATAATCTGCTTTTTAACTTAGTCTTTGCAATTTTCACTTCACGCTACTTGTACAATTTGTCACACTGAGAAACTGTTAACATGCAACAATGTTTTGAATTTCAATATCCAGTCAAGAACCAAGAGAACTTATTTAAACAGAAATTACGACTGCATTGTTATTGCGAGCAGACGACACAGTGTTATTGTGTGTGTACATTCTTGCTTGTTAGTTGCACGATTACGCAATGAATAAATGGGTTAAATACTTAGAACATATACCAGCACTGCTAAGGAGATTTTCATGCAACATTTTGGTTTGCTTGAGAGTGGATTCTGGATTTAAGGTACTTTCAGTGAGATACCAGATGAGACAGTGGTTAGTTTATGTGACAGCTACACGATTTTATCACAACGCTACTAATGAGCGACAATTTACAATGTTGCTTTTGCGGTGTATCTGTTTGATATCTGCACAGTTTTTCTGAATGCTTCTGGAAAGTAAAACATGTTTTAGTAGTAACTTTTGTGGTGTAGCTACAATGAGACAGCCTTTTCCGTAGCACAACAATACGTTACAGCACAGTAATTTCTTCATCACAACAATAAGCGTAATAACTAAGAAATCTATACGCAAAGCATTTCACTTTTGTTTATCATGAGGTAAGTACATTGGCTTCTGCTGAACTAAGCTTTCCGAGGACGATAACTACGACACTCCCACAGAGATTATCTTACAGCAAGACGCACATTTAGCACTACAGGACACGTATTTGAGTGATTAATTTTGTACTAAAAACATTTATTTTCAAAGATATTTGAAATACAATGATACAAAGGTTTTCCGTAATACATTTCATTCCATTCTTGTAATCTGTAACACCTGAAGGTATAATTACAATAAACCTCAGGGGGGTACACGCCTACTTTGTGTACCATGTGTGTGGCAAGCACAAGGAGCCCTAGCTAATATGGTATTTGCTTATACAACTTTACACATCGGTACCATATTTCTCCAACACAGAATTACATAGCTATCTGATCATTTAACTGAGAGATAAACATGTTTTTTTTACTACATCAGTGACACATGTTTACGTAATTACACCGTTGGATAACTTCACACTTACGAAATTGTATTTTGTCTGTACTGTGTGAACTGTTCATATTTTTTCGGAACCATTGTGATACTATGAGAGCTTTGAATGATATATTTGGTCAGGGAGCATGATTTTAAAGTACGTTTGAGGCAGATGACACTATTGAAATGAGCAGAGAATATTTTTTATGGTTTGAAATTATTGCAGAAAGCTATGGCTTTTTTGAGATTTGACTGAGGTGTTATGATGTTATTTTTACGACGACGGTGTGTATTATGCTGTTGAGGTATGTTTATGTCAATAAGATGATGCTACCATATACGAGGAATGTGATTAGGTGTTTATATGTATATGAATAATGAATAGAAGTTAGGGACTCTTGACTTGTGAAAAAGGATGTTGGAAACCGAGAATCGTACTTTAAGAGTTATGAAATGTGTGTGTAAATGAGTGAATGTATCACAATGCCGGCAAAAAGTTTTTTGGACACTGTTATATTCATAGGATTTTGTTTCTACACACTTGTGACGTAAATTTTCGACCTGTGAAATTTTCATATGAGACTGTCACTGTAGCGGAATCTGGTGTCGTAGATATTTCCGTAAGAAAGTTAAGTGACCACCTGCACGTAATGCGTCGTGGGCACACAGCTGTGTCAAACATCTGGAGAACAAGCCATTAGGGTGTGCCTTTCCGGAAGCACAGGTAGAAAAAAAAAAAAGTAAAAAGGCAGGCCTTTATCCTCGCCATTGACATTCCTTTAGAGAAAATATTGCAAATGCGACACCCTCATTACTTCCATTAACACGCAAATATTACATGCTCATTACCTGAAAACATATGATTACTCGTACTTTGTGCTAATTACTGAAATGCTTATGAATTGATGGGAAATATTCGTACATCTGCACACCTGATTATGACAAGTGTCTTTCTACGAGAGTTGAGAGCTACTGACTTACGAAATGCCACATGACTATTGAATGATATTTTTATGCTTTGGTTTGCGTAATTGCTTATTTCATTTGATATCTGGTTTCCAGCTGTGTTGCAGCATTGCTTTTATAAAATAAAATGCATTTGCTAATGTGAACACTTTCTGTCAACAGATCTATTAAATAATTATTTTATGATCCACATTCTTTAAAAAAGGAGCACTTGGAAAGGAAAGAACAATAAGAAGGAACTAGTAACATTAACACATAATTTTCTTTTCAATTACATGGTAATATTTTTTTTACAATAAGTTGTTGTGGTGCACCACTTTAATTACATAGACATTAAGATGTGAATATACATTTTTCTTTTCTGCATTGTTGTTTTTACTGTAATATTTTTTCTGCTTGAGCTATGTCATGTTTAGGTAAAAGTTGCTGCTGTTTGCCAGGCATAGTGTTACTGAATTTGACTTTATGTTACTCTTCTAAGCTAGTATTTCTTGTTGCTGCACATTGGCTCATATTATTTGTAATGTTGCATTGCTTGGTAATTTAGATTTACTGTAGCTTGCTTTGCGATTTTCCATTTTTTTTGTCATTGCTGTTTATATTAATTTGTTATGTGCTGCTGCATTGCCTCGTCCCTTAGTTTAGCATCTGAGCTCAGTAGATTTAAGTTAGTTTAAGAGGGGGTAGACTATATAAGAAACTGACTATGGAGAATAGATAAAGAATGCATTGCGAAGTTATATGAAATAGATTTGGGCCCAAATGAGTATTGTACAATCAGAAATACTTATTTTGAAAGAGATATGAATAGAATACAGGAAGGAGGCTTAGATAGGACTTTTGGGAATAATGATGAATGAAGGGAGATCTCCAAGAAGCAAAGAAAGTTTTGTTTGCAAAATACTGCAATGAAACAAACCCTGTCCTTTCCTTTTGTGTTATCCCTATATATGTTGTGTATCCTTGTGTATTTGTGTTTTTCCTGTCTTTATGTGTTTAGCTGATGAGAGCTATGTTGTAGACATTTTCTAATACTCCGTTATTTACCTTGTAAATATGCTTAGACATTATTTATTCTGTTTTGTTTTAATGCTCATGTGTAAAGTTCATGTTTCAAAAGTTATTCTGATCTTTTATGTATGTACTCATGTCATAATTCCTGTAACACTGATGTATATGTTATTTTGATTCTTTTGTAAAGCTTGTACTACGAATGTTGTCTGTATTGTTATGTTCTTTAATGATGTATTTTGTACCTTTGTAATTGTATTCTCATGTTATAAAATGGTAATTGACACCAGTTCATCATATTAGTAACTTGTAAGTTACATTTCACTGCACACGTTTCTGTTGGTCATAGTATATGGACAATTTGTGAGAAGTAGGGACTGTTAGTGTTTGCACCTGTGTTAATAATTCAGCAAGGGACTGGATAACAGCATTGCTGGTTCTAAAGACAATTCCTAAAACTTTGTGCGTGCACAAGTGGTGGTTTATGGACTTGCTATCTTCTCTGCAAGACTCTTCGATGGTGATTGTGCACCTGCACATTCGCAGCAGATGGCTGCTGGCCATCTCTACAAGGACTACAGTGGGTGTGCACCTCTGGTGGCCCACCAATACTCTCTACCAGGACTGCAGTGGGTCTGCTCTGTGATGACCTACCTACCAATCTTCTTCAAAACGTCGACTGACTCTGCTGTGGGTTTGCTCTGTTGTGGCCCATTACCTGTCAGCATGTCAAGAGTCAGCACTGTCTTTCTGTTGGAAGGACAACACTACTTCTTCAAGACTGCATGGACATCCACTACTTCCGTGTGCATTGTCTTATACTGCACAGACTTTGATAAAAGAAACGGCAGTTTTACTGTGATGAATGATCAGGACTGTCTTTATGGACTGTGAGAAAATTTTAGCTTTTGACCAACATTGTATAAATAAGTGTGTGCATTTGATATCTTTGTTATTGTAATTATGAAAAATTTTTACAAATCATTATTGGCCAGTGGCCAAAAAAATTTGTAAAATTTTTTGTGGGGAGCATGGGGGCTATGTAAGTAGGCTGTTTATGTTTTCTTTATGTAAGTAGGCTGTTTAGGTTCTTATATTGGTAACGCCGCCGCTACGTAGCGCTCTCTGTATGAAAATCACTGGCTGTGCTGTGTGCAGCCTGTGGCTAGTTTGCATT
Organism: Schistocerca cancellata; assembly: GCF_023864275.1. Taxonomy (NCBI): domain Eukaryota; kingdom Metazoa; phylum Arthropoda; class Insecta; order Orthoptera; family Acrididae; genus Schistocerca; species Schistocerca cancellata. Next base: position 615,444,776 of record NC_064631.1, on the reverse strand, counting down.
GTTGTCTGCCATTGTAGTGTTAGGCAGCGGCAGCTGGATGTGAACAGCGCGTGGCGTTGCTCAGTTGGAGGTGAGCCGCCAGCAGTGGTGGATGTGGGGAGAGAGATGGCGGAGTTTTGATAATTTGTAATACTGGATGTCAATTATGAATATTAAGGTAAATACATTGTTTGTTCTCTATTAATATCTTTCATTTGCTAACTATCCCTATCAGTAGTTAGTGCCTTCAGTAGTTTGAATCTTTTATTTAGCTGGCAGTAGTGGTGCTCGCTGTATTGCAGTAGTTCGAGTAATGAAGATTTTTGTGAGGTAAGTGATTTCTGAAAGGTGTAGTTTAATGTTACTCAGGGCCATTCTTTTGCAGGGATCTTTGATAGTCAGATTGCGTTGCGCTAAATAATATTGTGTGTCAGGTTAAGCACAGTCGTGTATAAATTGTTCTAAGGGGACGTTTCAAACGGTTGCCCACAGCAGCCCCACTGCAGTCTGCACGATGTGTTCCTGTATACTGGCCTTCAGATCTGGCAGAGACCGAACGTGTCCCTGGTAATCGGGTCCTTTTACGTATCCACAAAGCCAAAACTCAGTTCAGGCGATCTTGCAGAACTTGCATCTGAACAACCTCTGGAGGTAAAATGTTCGTAGAAGGTTTAATTACACTGTTCTTTCACTGGGCGAGCGACATGAAGTGTTGCCCCACCTTGAATGAAAACAGTGGCTTCCACGCAGTTGCGCTCTTTCAAAGCAAGAATCCCATGCCTTACAAGGAGGTCTCGATAACGAGCAGACGTCACGGTACGCCTGACAGGTCCTCTGGGTTTATTTTTTATTTTATTTAAAGAAGAACGGACCGAGAATAAAGGTGCTTCTGAATCCACACCGTATCATCACATACGGCGAGTGCAGTGGCTCTTAACGGACGACAAGCCGTTTAACAGTACAGCAAATTCAGCAGTTCTGTGTATTCACTGCATCCTGTAGTGTAAAATGAGCCTCCTCACTCCATAGAATGTTGCCCGGCCACATGTCATCAACTTCGACCCGTGCCAGAAACCGATGAGCTAACTCAGAACTTTGTTGGTGCACTGTCTGGATCTTGTATGGGTACCAATGTAAAATTGAGCACGAAAGTTTCCATATCATGGGATGGATAAGTCTCGTGACACTGCATGAGCACTAGCGCTACCTGGGGCACATGCTGCACTGTCAATTACAGCAACAGAAACCTCGTCAATAACTTCCACGGGTTCGAATCCTGCCTCGGGCTTTGATGTGCGTGATGACTGGGTGTTGTGTGATGTCCTTAGGTTAGTTAGGTTTAAGTAGTTCTAAGTCTAGGGGACTGATGACCTCAGATGTTAAGTCCCATAGTGCTCAGAGCCATTTGAACCATTTGAACTTCCACCGGGATTGGACGCCTTCCTATTACAAGTGCCAAACCAAACTCACTCTTGTTTTCGAATTTCGTCATCATCTTCTTTAACCCACCTGATTACACGGGTCTCTACTCAGACCTTTCAGTAGGCAACACTTTCTCAGTGCAACACTGTAATTGCTGCCGTTCACTAATAGTATTTGCACTAACAGCGCATGATCACTCGATAGAAATACTGTTCACTCACGTTACTGTTTGTCAAATGGCAGTATGGATATCACACCATCATACAAACATCGTACAGCGCCAGATTTGCACGTGGGGGCCAAAATCACAACTAACTTTTCCCAGCGTAAACCGGTTCCGCATTAAAGCTTCAGCGTATCTACCAAGTTTCGTTGTCACACGATAATTACAGCCAGCATTGGACTTCCGTTACCAGCTGCTCTTTAATTACACTGAAGCGCCAAAGAAACTGGTAATCATATACACTGATATGTAAACAGGCAGAATAAAGCGAGGTGGTCGGCAACTCCTATATAAGGCAACAAGTGTCTGGTGCACTTTTTAGATCAATTACTGCTGCTACAACGGCAGGTGTAAAGATTTAAGTGAGTTTGAATGTGGTGTTATAGTCGGCACACGAGCGATGGAACACAGGATCTCCGAGGTAGCGAAGAAGTGAGGATTCTCCCGTACGAACATTTCACGAGTGTTCTGTGAATATTAGGAATCCGGTAAAACATCAGATCTCCGACATCGCTGCGGCAGGAGAAAGTTCCTGCAAGAACGGGACCGACGACAACTGAAGAGAATCGTTCAACCTTGCATAATTGCAACCCTCCCGAAAATCGCTGCAGACTTCAATGCTAGGTCATCAGCAAGTGTCGCCGTGCGAGCCATTCAACGAAACATCATCGATATGGGCTCTCTGAGCCGAAGGCCCACTCGTGTACCCTAGGTGACTGCCTGACACAAGGCTTTACGTCTCGCCTGGGCGCGCCAACACGGACAATGGACTGTTCATAACTGGAACCATGTTGCCTGGTCGAATGACTCTCGTTTCAAATTGTATCGAGCGGATGAAAGTGTACGGGTACGAAGACAACCCCATGAATCTATTGACGCTGCATGTCAGCAGGGGACTATTCTAGCTGGTGGAGGCTCAGTAATAGTGTGGTGCGTGTGCAGTTGGAGTGATATGGCGACCCCTGATACGACTAGAAACGACTCGGACAGGTGACATGTACCTAAGCATCCTGTCTGATGCGATGCATCCAATTCATGTCCATTGTGCACTCCTACAGGACAACCTCACGACCAGAATTGCTACAGAGTGGCTCCAGGAACACTCTTCTGAATTTAAACACTTCCGCTGGCCACCAAACACCCGAGACATGAACATTGTTGAGCATTTCTGAGATACCTTGCAACGTGTTGTTCTGAAGATATCTCCACCGCCTTCGACTCTTACGGATTTGTGGACAGCCCTGCAGGATTCAGTTCCCTCCAGCACTACTTCAGACGTTAGTCGAGTCCATGCCACGTCATGCTGCGGTACTTCTACGTGCTCGCGTGGGCCGTGCGCAATATTAGGCAGGTGTACCAGTTTCTTTGGCTCTTCAGTGCATAACCACCTGGTACTACGGGAAGCGAGCATCAGACACAGGAACAAGCGCCATCCGTGTATGTGCTGCCCGCCAGAGCTATGAATCAGATGGCTTGTGCTAAGCTAGATGGAGTCGCGGCAGTATGAAACAGCTGGTCAGGATCCAATGCAAGCTGATTTGCGAGAGGTTGTCATTTCCATCTCCTCCTTGAGATATGAGTCGACCTTCTCTTAATCTAGATTATTCGACATGTTTATCATACTAGCTACCATTTTTAGTTTAGTAATCATGCATATTTTATTCAGTATGTTGGAGGGCTTTCGTGAAATGAATTACAGTTTGGAGTGGTAAACAATCATTTATTATTCGCTTTTAAAATTTATGTTAAGATTGCAGACTATGTAAATAAGTTCAAATTGGCACGTAAGTCTGCAGCAACGTCCGATAGTGATGGTGATGTATCACACATATTGCGTACAGAAGCACAACTTACCTCAAAATTCGTAGCAGAGTCTTCTTCTGAAGTGTTCTGATACATAAACCACGTAAGGCATGACATACATTGCCATAAAACCCATACATATAAGCGTGCCACCCGATACACTCGCCCACTACATGCTGGATGGTGTTGCTAGCAAATATCATGTTTCTGAATGTAGATTCCTGAAAATAAGAGCTCTGCATGGTGTTCTCGTTATTGTCATAACTGTACCACTTACCAGTACCAGTCATTTCCTTTCGTGTTCAATTCACAAACAGATGAGGCAAATCAGGTTGTTTATACACTGAAGTAACAAAAGTCATTGACGGAGCTATAATTTGTATTCAGGTGATTGATGTGAAGAGGTTTCCGACCTGATTATAGCCGCACGACGGCAAGTAACAGGCTTTGAACGCGGAATAGTAGTTAAAGCTTGACTTATGGGACATTCCGTTTCGGAAATCGTTAGGGATTTCATTATTCCAAGACCTTCAGTGGTAAGAGCGTGCCGAGAATACGAGGGCAATCCCAAAAGTAATGTCCCCTATTTTTTTTATAAGTACAGAACTCTATTTGTGTGGCAGTTGATCACACTGTTGTGAAGAGTGCTTCACGTGCTGTGTGTAAACATGCGCACGCTCTCTGAGGCGCTCAGTCTTGACTTGGCAGCCGTTGAGAATGGAGGTCCCGTTGGATGTTACCGCCAAGTGCGAATTGCGCAGTTACTCGGTTTTTGAACGCAAAGGGCACTGCGCCGATTGAAATCCATCGCCAATTGACGGAAGTGTATGGTGAGTCGTGCATGGATGTCAAAAATGTTCCTAAGTGGTGTAAAGAGTTTGCAGCTGGTCGGACCGAGATTCACGACGAACAAAGGGGAGGGAGACCGTCAGTTTCTGAGGAGACAGTATTGAAGGTTGAGCAAAGCAAGCGGGAAGATTCGGAGGATCACCTGGATGATCTCTGCACGTTGGTTCCTGAGGTTTCCCTAAGCACCACTCACAGAATTTTATCGGAAACATTGAACTACCGGAAGGTGTGCGCAAGATGGGTGCCACGCATGCTGACTGAAGACCACATCTGGCAACGAGTTGATACTTCCCGCGCAGTTCTTCGCCGCCTTGTAGCCGAATCTAAGGTCATCAGTCCCCTAGAACTTAGAACTACTTATACCTAACTAACCTAAGGACAGCACACACATCCATGCCCAAGGCAGAATTCGCACCTGCGACTGTAGCGACCGCGCGCTTCCAGATTGTAGCACCTACAACCGCTCGGCCACCCCGGCCGGCTGCAGCCGAACAGGACAACTTTCTGCACTCAGGTGTCACGGGTGACGAAACCTGGGCATACCACTTTACACCTGAGACCAAACAACAATCATGCCAGTGGCGGCATTCTTCTTCGCCAAAGCCGCGGAAATTCAAACGAACACAGTCTGCCGGTGAAGTCATGACAACGGTTTTTTGGGATCGGAAAGGGGTATTGTTGGTCGACTTTATGCCCACTGGGACCACAATTAACGCTGACAGGTACTTTGAGACACTGAAAAAACTCAAACGGCCATTTCAGAATCGGAGAAGAGGAATGTTGAGCAAGGGCGTACACATTTTCCATGACAACGCTCGCCCACACATGTCTCGGCCAATCGTTGCTCTCCTGCAACAGTTTCAGTGGAACATAATCACCCAACCACCCTATAGACCTGACTTGGCGCCCAGTGACTATCACCTGCTCCCTAGGTTAAAAGAACATTTGGTCGGAAAGTGATTCAGCTCCGACGAAGAGGTGAAAGAAGAGGTTATATCTTTCTGAATAGCATGGCGGCGAGCTGGTATGACATGGGCATACAAAAACTGCCACAGCGTCTACAAAAATGCATCGACAGAAATTGTGATTATGTCGAAAAATAGCTAAATGTTTGTAAGTAGGCTGTTTATGTTTTCTTTATGTAAGTAGGCTGTTTATGTTTTCTTATTGGCAACGTTACGTAGCGCTCTATATGAAAATCACTGGCTGTGCTGTGTGCAGTCTGTGGCTAGTTTGCATTGTTGTCTGCCATTGTAGTGTTGGGCAGCGGCAGCTGGATGTGAACAGCGCGTAGCGTTGCGCAGTTGGAGGTGAGCCGCCAGCAGTGGTGGATGTGGGGAGAGAAATGGCGAAGTTTTGAAATTTGTAAAAAATGGATGTCATAAACTGCTATATATATTATGACTATTAAGGTAAATACATTGTTTGTTCTCTACTAAAATCTTTCATTTGCTAACTATGCCTACTAGTAGTTAGCGCCTTCCGTAGTTTGAATCTGTTATTTAGCTGGCAGTAGTGGCGCTCGCTGTATTGCAGTAGTTCGAGTAACGGAGATTTTTGGTGAGGTAAGTGATTTGTGAAAGGTATAGATTAATGTTAGTCAGGGCCATTCTTTTGTAGGGAATTTTGAAAGTCAGATTGCGTTGCGCTAAAAAAAATATTGTGTGTCAGTTTAAGGACAGTCATGTATAATTGTTCTAAGGGGACCTTTCATATTCAAGCTGTAAACTGATGTAAACCGTTGTAGAAATAAACAGGTCTATGTACTTATAAAAAATAGGAGAGCTTACTTTTGGGGGTTACCCTCGTACCAAATTTCAGACAGTATCTCTCACCACAGAAACCGTAGTTGCCGACGGCCTTCACTTAACGACCGAGAGAAGCGGCGTTGGCGTAGAATTGCCAGTGCTAACAGAAAAGTAACACCGTGTGAAATAACCGTAGAAATCAATGCGAGACGTACGACGACTCTATCCTTTAGGACAGTGTGGCGAAATTTGGCGTTAATGGACTGTGGCGGCAGGCAACCAACGCACGTGGCTTTGCTAACAGCACGACATCGCGTGCAGAGCATCTCCTGGGCTCGTGACCATATCGATTGCACCCTAGACGACTGGAAAACAGTGATCTGATCAAGGCCGGCCGGAATGGTCGAGCGGTTCTAGGCGCTACAGTCTGGAGCCGCGTGACCGCTACGGTCGCAGGTTCGAATCCTGCCTCGGGCATGGATGTGTGTGATGTCCTTAGGTTAGTTAGGTTTAAGTAGTTCTAAGTTCTAGAGGACTGATGACCTCAGAAGTTAAGTCTCATAGTGCTCAGAGCCATTTGAACCATTTATTTGATCTGATCAGATTAGTTCCGATTTCAGTTGGCAAGAGGTGACTGTAGGGGTCGAGTGTGGAGCAGACCCCACGAAGCCATGGACTCAAGTTGTCAAAAAGGCGCTGTGCAAGCTGGTGGTGGCTCAATAGTGGTGTGGGCTGTGTCTACATGGAATGGAATGGGTCCTCTGGATGTTCGACTGCTTGGAGAGTATTTGCAGTCATTAATGGACGTCAGATTCCCAAACAACGATGGAATTTATATGACTGAGAATGTGCCGTGTCACCGGGCCACAGCTGTTCGCGATTGGTTTGAGGAACGTTCTGTACATGTCGGGCGAATGATTTGGCCACCCATATATCCCGACGTGAATAGCATCTACACTCATTCTCATTAAATTAAGGATAATGCAGGTACGTGGTGAAACAACGCTCTGGTGGGGGGTTTGCGGGTTTAAATCACGTCAGGGTATGACCATGCAGCGCATTTGACCTGCGGTCATCGCACGGTGGTGCTGGCAGCAGTACACATACACAGAGGTGTGTTGGTGCATGAGAATGTACGGTGCAGCGAGTAAGTGTGCAGACATTTTCAGACGTGCTAATGGTGACTATGTGTTGAAAATGTCTCAAAGAACACATATTGATGACGTTATGAGGGGTAGAATACTAGGGCGACTGGAGGCTGGTCAAATACAGCAGGTCGTAGCACGGGCCCTCCCGTGTACCACAAAATGTGTTCTCAGGATTATGGGAACGATTCCAGCAGACAGGCGCTACAGTACGGGACGTCCACAGTGTACAACACCACAAAAAACCGATATCTCACCATCAGTGCCTGCAGACGGTTACATAGTACTGCAGATAGCCTTGCTTGGGACCTTACTGCAGCCACTGGAACAGTTGTCTCCAGATACGCAGTCTACAGACGACTGAACCGCCATGGTTTATTCGCCCATAGACCTGAAAGGTGCATTCCACTGACTCCTGGTTACGGGAGAGCCCGAAAAGCCTGGTGTCAAGAACACAGTACATTGTCATTGGAACAGTGGTCCCATGTTATGTTCACGGCCGTCCAGGTATAGTGATTCTCACCGGGTTTTCATCTGGCGTGAACCAGGAACCAGATACCAATGTCCTTGAAAGGGGCCTGTATGGAGGTCGTGGTTTGATGGTGTGGGGTTGGATTATGATTGGTGCACGTACACCCCTGTATGTCTGTCACAAAGGAACTGTAGCAGGTCAGGTGTATCGGGACGTCATTTTGCACCAGTATGTCCGCCTTTTCCGGGGTGCACTGGGTCCCACCTTCCTCCTGATGGATGACAACGCACGGCCCACCGAGCTGCCATCGTGGAGGAGTACCTTGAAACAGAAGGTATCAGGCGAATGGAATGGCCTGCCTGTTCTCCAGACCTAAAACCCATCGAGCACGTCAGGGATGCTCTCGGTCGACGTATCGCTGCACGTCTTCAAACCCCTACGACACTTGAGGAGCTCGGACAAGCACTGGTGCAAGAATGGGAGGCTGTACCCCAGCAGCTGCTGGACCACCTGATGCAGAGAATGCCAACCCGCTGTGCGGTCTGTGTAAGTGTGCATGGTGATCTTATCCCATATTGATGTCGAGGTACATGCGCAAGAAACAGTGGCGTTTTGTAGCACATGTGTTTCGGGACGATTTTCGCAATTTATCACCAATACTGTGGACTTACAGATATGTGTCCTGTGTGTTCCCTATGTGCCTATGCTATTAGCGCCAGTTTTGTGTAGTGCCACGTTGTGAGGCATCACATTCCACAATTATCCTTAATTTATGAGCATGAGTGTAATACACTCCTGGAAATTGAAATAAGAACACCGTGAATTCATTGTCCCAGGAAGGGGAAACTTTATTGACACATTCCTGGGGTCAGATACATCACATGATCACACTGACAGAACCACAGGCACATAGACACAGGCAACAGAGTATGCACAATGTCGGCACTAGTACAGTGTATATCCACCTTTCGCAGCAATGCAGGCTGCTATTCTCCCATGGAGACGATCGTAGAGATGCTGGATGTAGTCCTGTGGAACGGCTTGCCATGCCATTTCCACCTGGCGCCTCAGTTGGACCAACGTTCGTGCTGGACGTGCAGACCGCGTGAGACGACGCTTCATCCAGTCCCAAACATGCTCAATGGGGGACAGATCCGGAGATCTTGCTGGCCAGGGTAGTTGACGTACAGCTTCTAGAGCACGTTGGGTGGCACGGGATACATGCGGACGTGCATTGTCCTGTTGGAACAGCAAGTTCCCTTGCCGGTCTAGGAATGGTAGAACGATGGGTTCGATGACGGTTTGGATGTACCGTGCACTATTCAGTGTCCCCTCGACGATCATCAGTGGTGTACGGCCAGTGTAGGAGATCGCTCCCCACACCATAATGCCGGGTGTTGGCCCTGTGTGCCTCGGTCGTATGCAGTCCTGATTGTGGCGCTCACCTGCACGGCGCCAAACACGCATACGACCATCATTGGCACCAAGGCAGAAGCGACTCTCATCGCTGAAGACGACACGTCTCCATTCGTCCCTCCATTCACGCCTGTCGCGACACCACTGGAGGCGGGCTGCACGATGTTGGGGCGTGAGCGGAAGACGGCCTGACGGAGTGCGGGACCGTAGCCCAGCTTCATGGAGACGGTTGCGAATGGTCCTCGCCGATACCCCAGGAGCAACAGTGTCCCTAATTTGCTGGGAAGTGGCGGTGCGGTCCCCTACGGCACTGCGTAGGATCCTACGGTCTTGGCGTGCATCCGTGCGTCGCTGCGGTCCGGTCCCAGGTCGACGGGCACGTGCACCTTCCGCCGACCACTGGCGACAACATCGATGTACTGTGGACACCTCACGCCCCACGTGTTGAGCAATTCGGCGGTACGTCCACCCGGCCTCCCGCATGCCCACTATACGCCCTCGCTCAAAGTCCGTCAACTGCACATACGGTTCACGTCCACGCTGTCGCGGCATGCTACCAGTGTTAAAGACTGCGATGGAGCTCCGTATGCCACGGCAAACTGGCTGACACTGACGGCGGCGGTGCACAAATGCTGCGCAGCTAGCGCCATTCGACGGCCAACACCGCGGTTCCTGGTGTGTCCGCTGTGCCGTGCGTGTGATCATTGTTTGTACAGCCCTCTCGCAGTGTCCGGAGCAAGTATGGTGGGTCTGACACACCGGTGTCAATGTGTTCTTTTTTCCATTTCCGGGAGTGTATTTGTGAGACATAATCGAGAGGTCAAGTCATACAAAAAATCCTGCACCGCCAACACCTTGCAATGACGGACAGCTGTTGAGGCAGCAGAATAGCTAAATATTTTTGCAGGGGACTTCCAACGACTCGTTGAGACTATGCCACGTCAAACTGCTGCACTACGTCGGGCAAAAGGAGGTCCGACACGATATCAGGAGGTATCCCTGACTTTTGTCATCTCAGTGTAAATGTTCGTTGGCGGAAGTTGTATCGTTCTGCAGTCAGCCGAAAATGCCGGTTCTCTAACTTTCTGCAATAGTTCTTCGCGAAAAGTGTGTCGTCTACGCTCCAGAGATTCCATTTGAGCTCATGCAGCATCCATGTAAACTTGTGTGCAGCACACCTCTGAATTCCTTCAACGTCTTTCTTTAATCCGACCTGAGTAACCCAAACATTCGAGCTGTTCTCAAGAACTGGTCGCACTACCGTTCTCTATGTCGTGTCCTTTACAGATGCGCAAGACGTTCCCAAAATTCTCCCAACAAAACGAAATCTAGCATTCGCCTTCCCTGCTACTAACCTGGCGTGAAAGTTCCATTTCATATCGCTTTTCAACGTTCCACCAACATCTTTAATCAATGTGACTGTGTCAAGCGGTACCCTACTAATGCTATATTTGAACGTTACATGATTGTTTTTGCTACTCATCCGCATTATATTACATTTTTCTACATTCAGAGCAAGGTGCCAATCACCACACGATATAGAAATGCTACTATTCATCTTGTTTGCTCCTACAGCCACTCAACTATGACACCTTCCTGCACACCACAGCCTCATCAGCAAACAGCAGTAAACTGCTGCTGATCCTGTCGGTCAGATCATTTATGTTTACAGAGAATAAGAGCGATCCCATCACACTCCCCTGGCCCACATCTGTCGATAAATTTGTCTCTGATGAACACTCGCCGTCGAGAACAACGTATTGGGTGCAATTGGTGTAAAAGTCTTCGAGCCACTTACATATCTAGGAACCTAAACCGTATGCTTGGACCTTCGTTGACAGTCTGCTGTGGGGTGCCATGTAGAATGCTTTTCGGAAATCGAAGAATGTGGAAGCTATCTGTTGTTCTCCAGGCAATGTTTGTAGGATATCACGTGTTAAAAGGAAGAGCTGAGTTTCACACGAAAAAGCTGATTTGTGGACCGAAGTTTTTTTTTTGTCCTTTATTGAATTTCGATTCCCCCCCCCCCCCCCCCCAAGGGAACGGGCTGGCAGCAGCTTAGTACGCTGCTCTGCAGCCTACAGACTTTTTAAAACGTAAGAAGAAGATAAGAAACAATAAAATCAGGCGATAAAACGGTGACTTAAATTGTAAAACTGCTTAAAATTGGGGAAAATTAAAACATAAAGCAAAGGGTTGGCAAAGCTAATAAAATACACAGGAAGCAAACAAGTAACATAGTAGACAGACAATTAAAAAACATGGCGCCAGTCTGGTTTCTGTTCGCAAGAGATATAAAAATCACACCCAGCGACAGAATGATGTCCATTCGCAAAACTTCGGAAAAGACACACAACACTGAACACTCACTGTAAACACTGCACTAAAATGTCAGCACAAAGATGACACACCATAGCCAAGGGCAGAGGGGGGAGGGACCTGAACAGATGGGGGGGAGGGGGAACAAGGAGGGAGGAGAGGAAAAACGAAAGGGGGGGTGGACCCAAAGGAGGGAGAGGACTCATAAGGGGGGGGGGGGCAGGGGCAGGGCAGATGCGAGAGGGAATGGCAAAAGGCAGAGGAGGGAAATGCAAAAGAGGAAAGAAGGGTGGCAGGGAGAGGGTAGGTGGGGAAAAAAGAGGATGGAAGGGGGGGAGGGAGCCCAGGAAAAGGACGGAGGAAAGGAGGGGGGGTGAGGATAAGAGTTGATGGGAGGGATAAATGGAGGGAGAGAGGGCATCATCTGGGAGGGGGAGTTGATGGAAGCCACCTTGGGAAAGGAGATGAAGGGTGTAGAGATGGATGGTAGGGGGGACAAAACAGTGAAGGCGTGGCAGGGGGCGGGGTTGGGAGAGGAGAGGAGCAACCAGGGGGTGAGGGGGATCAAGGCGGCGGGAGGTGTAGAGTATGTGGATATGTTCGAGGAATAGGAGCAGATGGGGGAAAGGAATGAGGTCATAGCGGATCCGCGTTGGGACCGAAGCTTTTTTTTTTCTTTATTGTTATTTTAAACACCTTGTACAAAGGTGAGCTGTCAGCAGCATAGTACGCTGCTCTTCAGCTGCGAGTGGTACAATATATGACATAAAGGAGGTACAGATAATACAATACAAATGGCGGGCAAAAACTGTAGACATGGAAAACAATATACACGAAGCCGTTCACGCTGGACAAGAAAAAAAAAACACTAAAAGTTGTTGACATGGCGCACAAAACACGGACGACTACGACGGCACAGGTGAACGATAGTAGCGCGTGACGGCGAAAGAACACTAAACACAAACACGAAGGCACACACACGAGACATTGATGGCGATGATCTCCAGCGCGTGAATGTCCACTGAGAGTGTACGAGTCCGGGGACCTGCCAAGAGAGGAGGAGGGGAGGTGGAGCCCGAAGCTTTTTTTTTCCTTTATTGATTTTCAATTCCCCCCGAAGGGGGCGGGCTGGGAGCAGCTTAGTACGCTGCTCTACAGCCTACAGACTTTTTTTTAAAAAAAGGAAGAAGAAAGAAACAAGGAAAAACAGGCGATAAAACGGTGACTTAAAGTGTAAAATGGCGTAAAAATGCGGAAAGTTAAAACAGAAAGCAAAAGGGATTGGCAATGTTGATAAAATACACAGGAATCAGACAAGTAACACAGTAGACACACAATTAAAAAACATGGCGACAGTCTGGTTTCTGTTCACAAGAGATAAAAAATCACACCCAGCGACAGTATGATGGCTGTTCGCTACGCTTCCCAAAAGACACAACATCGAACACTCACTGGAAAAACACACACTGTAAAACACTGCACGAAATTGGTGGCACAAATATGGCACTCCTGAGCCAAAGACAGATGGGGGGGGGGGGACCTGGAGGAGGGGGAAAAACAAGGAGGGAGGAGAGGAAAAAACGAAAAGGGGGGGAACCAAGGAGGGAGAGGACTCATAAAGGGGGGGGCAGGGCAGTCGTGAGAGGGAATCAGAAGAGGCAGAGGAGGGAAATGCGAAAAGACTCAGGGGAGAGAAGGGGGCAGAGAGGGGGGAGGTGGAGAAAAAAGAGGAGGGAAGGGGGGGAGAGAAAGCCTGGGAAAAGGACAGAGGAAAGGAGGGGCAGTGAGGATCAGAGTTGATAGGAGGGATAAATGGAGGGAGAGAGGGCATCATCTGGGAGGGGGAGTTGATGGAAGCCACCTTGGGAAAGGAGATGAAGGGTGTGGAGATGGAGGGTAGGGGGAACACAACAGTGAAGACATGGCAGGGGGCAGGGATGGGAGAGGAGAGGAGCAACCAGGGGGTGAGGGGGATCAAGGCGGCGGGAGGTGTAGAGGATGCAGATATGTTCGAGGAATAGGAGCAGATGGGGGAAAGGAATGAGATCATAGAGGATCCGTGTGGGGGACGGGAGGCATATACAGAAGGCGAGGCGGAGTGCATGACGCTCAAGGAACTGGAGGGACTTATAGAATTTGGGGGGGGGGGCAGATTTCCAGGCAGGATTGGCATAACAGAGGATGGAACGGATTAAGGATTTGTAGGTGTGGAGGATGGTAGAGCGATGCAACCCCTATGTCCGACCAGAGAGGAGTTTGAGGAGTCGGAGGCGGTTGAGGGCTTTGGATTGGATGGAGCGGAGATGAGGGATCCAGGTGAGGTGACGGTCAATGGTGAGGCCAAGGTAGGTGAGGGTGGGGGCGAGGTGGACAGGACGGGCGCAGACAGTAAGGGAGAAATCCAGGAACCGGAAGGAGCGAGTGGTACGACCTACGATTATTGCCTGGGTCTTGGAAGGATTGATTTTCAGGAGCCATTGGTTACTCCGAAGCTTTTCTGTCTAAAGCAAATTTATCATATTCCAATGCAAAATGCGTTCGAGAATTCTCCAGAAAACCAATATTATGGGTATTGCTCTGTAATTATGTGGTCCGTTCTTTTACGTGGTCCATTGATCGTGACTGGGCCAAAGATCTCATGAAATAGGCGTCAAACGAAAAAACTAAAAAGAACGAAACTTGTCCAGCTTGAAGGGGGAAACCAGACTGCGCTTTGGTTGGCCCGCTAGATGGCGCTGCCATAGGTCGAACGGATATCAATTGCGTTTTTTTTAAAAATAGGAACCCCCATTTTTATTAAATATTCATGTAGTACGTAAAGAAATATGAATATTTCAGTTGGATCACTTTTTCCGCTTTGTGATAGATGGCACTGTAATAGTCACAAACATATTGCTCACAATTTTAGACGAAGAGTTGGTAACAGGTAGGTTTTTTTTAAATTAAAATACAGAACGTAGGTACGTTTGAACATTTTATTTCGGTTGTTCCTATGTGATACATGTACCTTTGTGAATTTATTATTTCTAAGAGCGCATGCTGTTACAGCGTGATTACCTGTAAATACCACATTAATGCAATAAATGCTCAAAATGGTGTCCATAAACCTCAATGAATTTGGCGCTACGTGTAACGACATTCCTCTCAACAGCGAGTAGTTCGCCTTCCGTAATGTTCGCACATGCATTGACAATGCGCTGAAGCATGTTGTCAGGCGTTGTCGGTGGATCACGATAGCAAGTATCATTCAACTTTCCCCACAGAAAGAAATCCGGGGACGTCAGATCCGGTGAACGTGCATGCCACGGTATGGTGCTTCAACGACCAATCCACCTGTCATGAAATATGCTATTCAATACCGCTTCAACCGCACGCGAGCTATGTGCCGGACATCCATCATGTTGGAAGTAAATCGCCATTCTGTCATGCAGTGAAACATCTTGTAGTAACATCGGTAGAGCATTACGTAGGAAATCAGCATACATTGCACCATTTAGATTGCCATCGATAAAATGGGGGCCAATTATCCTTCCTCCCATAATGCCGCACCATACATTAACCCGTCAAGGTTGCTGATGTTCCACTTGTCGCAGGCATCGTCGATTTTCCGCTGCCCAACAGTGCATATTATGCCGTTTTACGTTACCGCTGTTGGTGAATGACGCTTCGTCGCTAAATAGAACGCGTGCAAAAAATCTGTCATTATCACGTAATTTCTCTTGTGCCCAGTGGCAGAACTGTACACGACGTTCAAAGTCGTCGCCATGCAATTCCTGGTGCATAGAAATATGGTAGGGGTGCAATCAATGTTGATGTAGCATTCTCAACACCGACGTTTTTGAGATGCCCAATTCTCGCGCAGTTTGTCTGCTATTGATGTGCGGATTAGCCGCGACATCAGCTAAAACACCTACTTGGGCATCACCATTTGTTGCAGGTCGTGGTTGGCGTTTCACATGTGGCTGAACACTTTCTGTTTCCTTAAGTAACGTAACTATCCGGCGAACGGTCCGGACACTTGGATGATGTCGTCCAGGATACCGAGCAGCATACATAGCTCACGCCCGTTGGGCATTTTGATCATAATCGCCATACATCAACACGATATCGACCTTTTCCACAATTGTTAAACGGTCCATTTTAACACGGGTAATGTATCATGAAGCAAATACCGTGCGCACTGGCGGAATTTTACCTGATACCACGCACTTACACGTTTGTGACTATTACAGTGCCATCTATCACAAAGCGAAAAAAGTGGTCCGAATAAAGCATTCATATTTCTTTACGTACTACACGAATATGTAATAAAAAACTGGTGTTACTGTTTTAAAAAAACTCAGTTGATAACTGTTTGATCTATGGTAGTGCCATCTAGGGGGCCAACCATAGCGCCATCTGGTTTCCCCCGTCAAGCTAGACGAGTTTCGTTCTCTGTAGTTTTTTCGTTTGATGCTTATTTCGTGAGATATTTTGCCAGGTCACTATTAATAGACCACCCTGTATACTGGAGTCCTCAGAAAATATTATATGACACTCAAGTAACACCACAGCGTTTGTGAGTTGAATATTGCAGTTATTTGTGCCGCATTCTGGCGTAACTGACATTATTCATTATCAGACAGCGCTGGGAGCATGTCAATAAATCTTGGATTCGTAAAACTTACCACACCATTCAACTCTCAATTTGATGACAGAACAGTAATAACACGTTTACTCTCACTCTCCTTTAGCTTGTATGTTGTACAGAATAACATCGCATCCATTAGTACGGTATGTAATGCTAGCGGCTACACGAATGATGCAGACTTTGGAGACAGTGGAAACACGAAGTGTGGAAACAGGTAATTCCTGTTCTGATATACCAGGAACTGCGTCGTGGTGATTGTCTGAAAGCAGATCTGCATGCTCCTCCAATGCATATGGGGGGGGGGGGGTCTTTCTGCGAGCAGAGTTGATTTCTGCTCCAGCCTAACATGGAGCTATCCCACTGAGGGAGTGATAAATGAAAACTGGAAAAACACATCCACAGAAACCCTTATAACGAGCGATAATTCATTAGTTAGTACTGTTGCGGCCCGCATGTTGGTGTCGCTTTATAAACAGGAGGTCGAGCGTAGAGAGAGGGTAAGTAGTCCAGATTAAGCCCAGAGGCGTCAGTGACCCACATAATATTTATTTATAGTGGAAAGTGCATAGAGTTGTAAGTGTCTTCAGAACTGCAGTCGGTGGCAAGTATCTTTAGTGCACTTTCCACGGAGAAGCACTGACGCTTCATCAGCTAGTCATGACGTCACTCCCGCAAGTCAGTGCAACCGCGTGCTGTGCTGATGATGGCGGCGGGGCGAACAAGACGCTGGCCACCCAGATGCTCGGAAACGACCCTGTGTGGCTACCACCTCAGTGCTCTCGAAGGCAGCCCACCACGAACACAGTTGGACACTGACGATTGTAGTCCAGGATGTCAGTTATCGTGAAGAATAGGCCCTGGCCATCCACCATGGGTCGACCAAGACGGCAGCAGATGCTCAATAGTCGGCCAGGAGATTGTACGGATGGTCCTCTACTGGTCGGTGTGAAGATGGCAGTTTGCAGATCATCTGAGGAGAGACGTACTGCAGCAGGGCTGACGGCGCACCAGTCTTCTCATCCGCGATGACCCAGTGGTCAGCGGTGGCAGGCCAGAGCTGTGGTGTGCATCAGTTTGGCTGAATCTCAGTGTTGAAGTCAGCTAGGAGGTTACAGGTTGGCCATCATTTATCAGAATGTCGTGGTTTCACTGAAACTCAGTAGACTGTTATTCTCTCTAGTTCTAGCGTCAAGAGCAAAATGGCAGTGCGATAGAATGTTTTCTTGAACTCCTAAAGCGTCGCTATGTTGCGGTGGTGTGGTGGCTCTGTGTGTATGAGTGCATTTCTCCCTTTTCACCGGACCGGTCAGCGCTACTTTCCTCGCTGTGCTAGCTCAATAATTATTCTGGATCGGTGATCTCGGTCTTTTCCGCCTATGTTTGATTTTGTGGTGGCGCTTGGGCGGTGATGTTACGTAGTGTTGTCACACAGTGTCTTGTTAAGTAGCACGGCAGCACTTGCATTTCTGTCTGCCACGCTGTGAGGTCGGCTGCATTCTCAGTACGCCTTGCTGACATACCGACTGGCACACCAGTCCAGCACTAACCTTCTCTGTGCTGAGCTCGCCTGAACTGTTTAAAAAACTTAAACCTGTGCAATAAAACTCTTCTGCTGCACAACACTCCTCCACTGCTTCAAGAAATTCGTCCCAATTTTTGCCGTTGATTATCCTCCACCAATCTCTTACAGGGTGTTTCAAAAATGACCGGTATATTTGAAACGGCAATAAAAACTAAACGAGCAGCGATAGAAATACACCGTTTGTTGCAATATGCTTGGGACAACAGTACATTTTCAGGCGGACGAACTTTCGAAATTACAGTAGTTACAATTTGCAACAACAGATGGCGCTGCAAGTGATGTGAAAGATATAGAAGACAACGCAGTCTGTGGGTGCGCCATTCTGTACGTCGTCTTTCTGCTGTAAGCGTGTGCTGTTCACAACGTGCAAGTGTGCTGTAGACAATATGGTTTATTCCTTAGAACAGAGGATTTTTCTGGTGTTGGAGTTCCACCGCCTAGAACACAGTGTTGTTGCAACAAGACGAAGTTTTCAACGGAGGTTTAATGTAACCAAAGGACCGAAAAACGATACAATAAAGGATCTGTTTGAAAAATTTCAACGGACTGGGAACGTGACGGATGAACGTGCTGGAAAGGTAGGGCGACCGCGTACGGCAACCACAGAGGGCAACGCGCAGCTAGTGCAGCAGGTGATCCAACAGCGGCCTCGGGTTTCCGTTCGCCGTGTTGCAGCTGCGGTCCAAATGACGCCAACGTCCACGTATCGTATCATGCGCCAGAGTTTACACCTCTATCCATACAAAATTCAAACGCGGCAACCCCTCAGCGCCGCTACCATTGCTGCACGAGAGACATTCGCTAACGATATAGTGCACAGGATTGATGACGGCGATATGCGTGTGTGCAGCATTTGGTTTACTGACGAAGCTTATTTTTACCTGGACGGCTTCGTCAATAAACAGAACTGGCGCATATGGGGAACCGAAAAACCCCATGTTGCAGTCCCATCGTCCCTGCATCCTCAAAAAGTACTGGTCTGGGCCGCCATTTCTTCCAAAGGAATCATTGGCCCATTTTTCAGATCCGAAACGATTACTGCATCACGCTATCTGGACATTCTTCGTGAATTTGTGGCGGTACAAACTGCCTTAGACGACACTGCGAACACCTCGTGGTTTATGCAAGATGGTGCCCGGCCACATCGCACGGCCGACGTCTTTAATTTTCTGAATGAATATTTCGATGATCGTATGATTGCTTTGGGCTATCCGAAACATACAGGAGGCGGCGTGGATTGGCCTCCCTATTCGCCAGACATGAACCCCTGTGACTTCTTTCTGTGGGGACACTTGAAAGACCAGGTGTACCGCCAGAATCCAGAAACAATTGAACAGCTGAAGCAGTACATCTCATCTGCATGTGAAGCCATTCCGCCAGACACGTTGTCAAAGGTTTCGGGTAATTTCATTCAGAGACTACGCCATATTATTGCTACGCATGGTGGATATGTGGAAAATATCGTACTATAGAGTTTCCCAGACCGCAGCGCCATCTGTTGTTGAAAATTGTAACTACTGTAATTTCGAAAGTTTGTCTGCCTGAAAATGTACTGTTGTCCCAAGCATATTGCAACAAACGGTGTATTTCTATCGCTGTTCGTTTAGTTTTTATTGCCGTTTCAAATATACCGGTCATTTTTGAAACACCCTGTAGATATGTATTGTACCCATTGCACCAACTTTGTCGCTCGTGGGAGCTGATTTACGTGCATCGTTTTCTACTTCTTTATTACTTAAGTGTCAGTTTGCAACATTCTTTACATTTATGCTATATTATCCACATTTTCCGTTCTATAAGTTACATTAATTTAAACCCACGATTTACTGTTTTCTTAGTCTCTGTTTCTTGGTTTGTGTTAGTTAACCACTTGACGGGTATGTGATATGTCGATAAGTCTGAGGGATGGATGTTTCTCCGTCTAAGAGAAAAGTAAAGTACGCAAATTGCTATCAGAAACAAGGCAAGCTAGTGCTAGTAATCCTTACTGTTACCACGGTTCTCCTGGTGGTATTGCTGAACATGTTGCAACGTTAGTCCCACGGAAATTTTCCCTTGCTGCGACGCTATTATTGTGTCTAAAGAATGTATGAGATCAGGACTCAGAGTGTTTTTAATGTTGGTTAGATTTTGCATTGGCAGTACTTCCAGCGATACCTCTGACCAATGGAAAGCACAGGGAGTGAACTGGAGTACAGTCGTACCCGTGAGTGTGTCTGCGAGATGGATGTTCGTTCTGGCTATCTCCCAAGTCGTGCAGTGCATTAGCACATAGTTCGAGCTTTAACATGTCTTGACATTTTCAGTTCTTGTAGCACTTCATGATTACAGTTACCCTTGCAAAAACTGAGTACATCCAGTGCGCTCCTACCTTTTGAAAATAAGGCCGTTGTGCCAACATTTCTTCCTGATATTCCGTTTCCTCTGTTTTCCCCAGAAACAGTTGCATCTCGCATACCTGTGTGTCACTCTGCATTTCTCTGGCTGGACAAATGGTGACAGCCACCTTCAAAATCTTGTAGGTCCCTTACTGACATAAGAACGTGAGCTTCCCCATTCTCAGAAACCATTAGTACCTCTCACGTCTTTACTTGTGCCCATTTTCCCATCACTGGATAAGGGTGAACCATATAACATCTACATCTACATTTATACTCCGCAAGCCACCCAACGGTGTGTGGCGGAGGGCACTTTACGTGCCACTGTCATTATCTCCCTTTCCTGTTCCAGTCGCGTATGGTTCGCGGGAAGAACGACTGTCTGAAAGCCTCTGTGCGCGCTCTAATCTCTCTAATTTTACATTCGTGATCTCCTCGGGAGGTATAAGTAGGGGGAAGTAATATATTCGATACCTCATCCAGAAACGCACCCTCTCGAAACCTGGACAGCAAGCTACACCGCGATGCAGAGCGTCTCTCTTGCAGAGTCTGCCACTTAAGTTTGCTAAACATCTCCGTAACGCTATCACGGTTACCAAATAACCCTGTGACGAAACGCGCCGCTCTTCTTTGGATCTTCTCTATCTCCTCCGTCAACCCGATCTGGTACGGATCCCACACTGATGAGCAATACTCAAGTATAGGTCGAACGAGTGTTTTGTAAGCCACCTCCTTTGTTGATGGACTACATTTTCTAAGGACTCTCCCAATGAATCTCAACCTGGTACCCGCCTTACCAACAATTAATTTTATATGATCATTCCACTTCAAATCGTTCCGCACGCATACTCCCAGATATTTTACAGAAGTAACTGCTACCAGTGTTTGTTCCGCTATCATATAATCATACAATAAAGGATCCTTCTTTCTATGTATTCGCAATACATTACATTTGTCTATATTAAGGGTCAGTTGCCACTCCCTGCACCAAGTGCCTATCTGCTGCAGATCTTCCTGCATTTCGCTACAATTTTCTAATGCTGCAACTTCTCTGTATACTACAGCATCATCCGCGAAAAGCCGCATGGAACTTCCGACACTATCTACTAGGTCATTTATATATATTGTGAAAAGCAATGGTCCCATAACACTCCCCTGTGGCACGCCAGAGGTTACTTTAATGTCTGTAGACGTCTCTCCGTTGATAACAACATGCTGTGTTCTGTTTGCTAAAAACTCTTCAATCCAGCCACACAGCTGGTCTGATATTCCGTAGGCTCTTACTTTGTTTATCAGGCGACAGTGCGGAACTGTATCGAACGCCTTCCGGAAGTCAAGAAAAATAGCATCTACCTGGGAGCCTGTATCTAATATTTTCTGGGTCTCATGAACAAATAAAGCGAGTTGGGTTTCACACGATCGCTGTTTCCGGAATCCATGTTGATTCCTACATAGTAGATTCTCAGTTTCCAAAAACGACATGATACTCGAGCAAAAGACATGTTCTAAAATTCTACAACAGATCGACGTCAGAGATATAGGTCTATAGTTTTGCGCATCTGCTCGACGACCCTTCTTGAAGACTGGGACTACCTGTGCTCTTTTCCAATCATTTGGAACCTTCCGTTCCTCTACGGACTTGCGGTACACGGCTGTTAGAAGGGGGGCAAGTTCTTTCGCGTACTCTGTGTAGAATCGAATTGGTATCCCGTCAGGTCCAGTGGACTTTCCTCTGTTGAGTGATTCCAGTTGCTTTTCTATTCCTTGGACACTTATTTCGATGTCACCCATTTTTTCGTTTGTGCGAGGATTTAGAGAAGGAACTGCAGTGCGGTCTTCCTCTGTGAAACAGCTTTGGAAAAAGGTGTTTAGATACTGCACATTCATCGCTACTGCTGGTAGTCGAACCAATATGTCTAACTTCCTTCTATCCGTATTCACTTCCACAGTTGCTATGAGGTAAAACATTGCTAACCTCTTTTTCGACACCTCTGCCATGTGTCGTAGCTCTGTAGGAAAGTCTTTTTCGTGCTAGTCGCAACCGTGTCAGCAGTAATATCGAACTCAGTTGTCTATTTACTGCATGGTAGCCTGGTTCCTGTAATGATGCACTTCAATTCTTCCATCATTAAGTCGAGTTGTTAATGCTCGTAATAGTCTGGCTACTGCTAGTTTGCCCAATAAGATAGTAGTTTTTGTATTTCTCCCGTATCACTGTTCACTCTTTCCACGGTATTCCGGGCGTATTTGGCTAACCCTATATTGACCGAACAATCAGTTTAATAAGCCACAGCTGCAAAGTACTAACACGAATTCTGTACAGACGAATGGAAAAACTAGTAGAAGCCGACCTCGGGGAAGATCAGTTTGGATTCCGTAGAAATACTGGAACACGTGAGGCAATACTGACCTTACGACTTATCTTAGAAGAAAGATTAAGGAAAGGCAAACCTACGTTTCTAGCATTTGTAGACTTAGAGAAAGCTTTTGATAATGTTCACTGGAATACTCTCTTTCGAATTCTAAAGGTGGCAGGGGTAAAATACAGGGAGCGAAAGGCTATTTACAATTTGTACAGAAACCGGATGGCAGTTATAAGAGTTGAGGGACATGAAAGGGAAGCATTGGTTGGGAAGGGAGTAAGACAGGGTTGTAGCCTCTCCCCGATGTTATTCAATCTCTATATTGAGCAAGCAGTAAAGGAAACAAAAGAAAAATTTGGAGCAGGTATTAAAATCCATGGAGAAGAAATAAAAACTTTGAGGTTCGCCGATGACATTGTAATTCTGTCAGAGACAGCAAAGGACTTGGAAGAGCAGTTGAACGGAATGGATGGTGTCTTGAAGGGAGGATATAAGATGAACATCAACAAAAGCAAAACGAGGGTAATGGAATGTAGTCGAATTAAGTCGGGTGATGCTGAGGGTATTAGATTAGGAAATGAGACACTTAAAGTAGTAAAGGAGTTTTGCTATTTGGGGAGCAAAATAACTGATGATGGACGAAGTAAAGAGGATATAAAATGTAGACTGGCAATGGCAAGGAAAGCGTTTCTGAAGAAGAGAAATTTGTTAACATCGAGTATAGATTTAAGTGTCAGGAAGTCATTTCTGAAAGTATTTGTATGGAGTGTAGCCATGTATGGAAGTGAAACATGGACGGTAAATAGTTTGAACAAGAAGAGAATAGAAGCTTTTGAAATGTGGTGCTACAGAAGAATGCTGAAGATTAGATGGGTAGATCACATAACTAATGAGGAAGTATTGAATAGGATTGGGGAGAAGAGAAGTTTGTGGCACAACTTGAACAGAAGAAGGGATCGGTTGGTAGGACATGTTCTGAGGCATCAAGGGATCACCAATTTAGTATTGGAGGGCAGCGTGGAGGGTAAGAATCATAGGGGGAGACCAAGAGATGAATACACTAAGCAGATTCAGAAGGATGTAGGCTGCAGTACGTACTGGGAGATGAAGAAGCTTGCACAGGATAGAGCAGCATGGAGAGCTTCATCAATCCAGTCTGAGGACTGAAGACCACAACAACAACAATATATTTGACTCACGTTCCATCTTAGTGTTATTCAGAACGCTCTGCTCTAAATTCGACAACTGCGTTGTATGCCACCGTGTTATAGTTCTAGCAGTGTCTGCCATCGTTTGCACTTGCCTAATCGTCTTATTCAGCTCCTAGATATCTTTGTTATCCACTGCTCCACATACTGTTTTCAAGATTCTTCCTCCTGGATCCAAATACCTTCTTTCCCTAGGAACTAATATTCGTGATAAATTCTCAGTTATGGCGTCAGTTGAGCTCTCAGTTTGCCATACAGTATCCTCAATCCTTGATATTTACCCTGCACCTCAGTGAGAATTTTGTTACTCTGTACTTCCCTATGACTTTCTGCGAATGTTACCCTGCACCTCAGTGAGAATTTTGTTACTCTGTACTTCT
Source organism: Schistocerca cancellata (assembly GCF_023864275.1). NCBI lineage: Eukaryota > Metazoa > Arthropoda > Insecta > Orthoptera > Acrididae > Schistocerca > Schistocerca cancellata. The sequence goes on along the minus strand of NC_064631.1, from coordinate 615,420,859 downwards.
CTATGACTTTCTGTGAATGTTTCCTGCTATCTGCGAACTTCGTTTCTTATCTCCCACACATCAACAGTTAAACTCAATGTCCATTGATAACTAGTCAGCAACACATCTGGTTGTTGAGAGAATAACATGTTGAATGTGAATTATATGCATTGCTTCTCCGTTGGTGCCATGCAGCATCAGAATTATCACAACCTGATGATCCTCCCCTTCTTACTTCGAAAATGTGTATGTACAACAAAACAAATAAGAAATAACACATAACTAATATACAACTGTAACGACCTATTGTACGAATTCAGAATATTTCCAGTGTATCATAGCCCAGCAAGAAAGCACACGTGCCATGTGCCCAAATTGCCTACAAGTGACATGACAGGTTACAAAACTTACACTGAACTGTTGTCAAATAATTTTTTTCTGTAATTTTCTCTAAACTGTGACACACCCAAAGACTCTTGTGGTTTAACAAATTACACTGTAATGGTGCTAACGATGTCTCCATTATCTGACATGGCCCAAAACAGATACACATATATACTCAAAAGGCCATCAACAAAGAAGCTGTCCTCTCACCACATTACATTCTGATGGTACGGTTAGATGATGTTGGTTGCTGTAGATGTAGCTGCACTACCACCAAAGTCTTGAGGTAACATCAATTTTTTGACACCAATGTTACGACCCGCATGCTGGAGTCACGTTCTGAACAGAAGGCCGAGCTTAGAGAGGGTGAGTAGCTCAGATCGTTCCTGGAAGTGTCAGTGACACAGTGGTACCAGCAATAACATTTATTTACTGTGCAAAGTGTACAGAGCTATAAGTGTCCTTAGAGTGTGTGCCAAGAATAAATGCTAACGCTTCATGAGTTAGACATGACCTCACTGCCACAGGTCATTGCCACAGCTGCATGCTGTGCTGGCATTTGGTGGGACCAGGAAAGTGCTGGCCACCGAAATGCTCTACGATGACCTAGTGCGGCTGCCATCTCAGCACTTTCAAAGAGAGCTCGTCATACACTCAGACTGCCGACTGTAGTCTAGGGTGTCAGTTTTCGTGAAGACTGGACCCTGGTCTTCTACCATGGATCGACCAAGATGCCAGCAGATCCTAATGAGCTGGCTGCGAGGCTTTGAGAATGTGCCACGTCTGGTCTATGTGATGATGGCAACTTGCTGAACAACTGTGAGGACCTGTAGTGTATGAGGGCTGGCCACACACCTGTCTTCTCATCTGTGATGTCCAGTGGGCAGCAGTGGCAGACCACAGCTGTGATGTGCATAAGGTTGGCTGCACCTGCGTGTTGAAATCAGCAATCAGACAGCAGGCTGGTCACCATCGATCAGCTTGTTGTGGTTTCACTGAAGCTCATGTCACTGTCCCTTGTTCCAACAACATTGGCTGCACGGCAGCATGACACAATGTGTTCTTGAACACTGGAAGTCTTTTTATTTAAGGGGCTCCGGAACGCCCTATACTTGCAATGTTAAAATAACGCTTATAAATTACATCTTTCCTCACAAAGTATTTGAGGTAGGAAGTTGAACTTTTTACAGATTATTTATTGGAATATGGGATACAACTTAACACAGGGATTTTACAAAATTTTAGTTCAGTTATTAAAGATGATTTTTTTTCAATTGTAATGAAAATTCACAACATTTTTTTGCAATTTTTTATTTATATATTCAAAAATATACTGTTTTTTGGAAAAAGGCTGTGTTAAATTATGCAGAAGGTACTGTGTAACATTTACTGAAAGTTTGAAACTAATATGTTTGGAAGATCCTTAGAAAACATGTAATTAGTATGAGAAAATAAAAGTTTTGGGAATCGAGCGACAAAGATTGGATTAACTTTTTAGCGCATTCCAGGTCCATAGGATGGATTATCTTCATCCTCTGCAAACTCCTCCTCCAGCTTCCTCTTGTTCCTCCTCCTGTTTACTCTTGCTTGTATTTCTAGACTCTTTACAGCCCTGTCTGCAGCCCGAAGGCGTTCCTTGTCTAAAGCAAGCATCGCTCGTACCATGTTAGAATGTTATTATTTACAGTAATAACACATACCTTTGGCTTTCCAACATTTCTCCTTTTCTTAAAAGCCTTTAGAGGATTTCTAATAACTTTACTTTTACTCGTTATTATACTTCAACAAAACAGAGACTCAAGAAACAGAATTAATTACGAATATTTTCGAGATAACGACAGAGTAAATAAACATGAAACAATCGACAATCACACCAGCGATATATATTGAACCATCATAGGTTAGCCACAACACATACTTTATCTCACATCACTAAAATGTACCTGATGAACACGGACGTTAATAATAACACCATTTGACAGCAGTTTAACAGCACCACAGTGGGTCATGCCCATGTAGAACACATTACAAAAAAAATTTAAAAATAGTTGTAGTCTTCGGAATTGAATAAATTATATATCTATTAAAAGGTAATAGTCTGCAGATTCAGAAAACGCAAAAAAGTAAAAATTGAACTTTTCATGATTTTGAGCCTTTCTGGAGCCCCTTAAAGGGCAGAGCCCACGCGTATGATGTGGTGGTTCTTAAGGGTATGAGGGCATTTGCCCTTATATATTAGACCTATCAGCATTCCTTTACTTATTGTGGTAACTCAGTAATCATTTTGTGTCGCCAAGCTCTGTCCTTTCTGTCTGTGTTTGTTTTTGTAGTGGGCCCCGGGTGGTGAAGTTACATAGCATTACCTCACAGTGCTTTGTTAAATAACACAGCAGTGTTTGTGTTTCTGTCTGCAACAAAATGGTTCAAATGGCTCTGAGCACTATGCGACTTAACGTCTGAGGTCATCAGTCGCCTAGAACTTAGAACTAATTAAACCTAACTAACCTAAGGACATCACACACAACCATGCCCGAGGCAGGATTCGAACCTGCGACCGTAGCGGTCGTGCGGTTCCAGACTGTAGCGCCTTTAACCGCTCGGCCACTCCGGCCGGCTGTCTGCAACACCCCTGAGGTCTGTTGAGTTGGCAGTACATATTGTTGACATACCAATTGACTCACCAGCCCAGTGCTAACATCACTGGGTACAACATTTAAAAAATTTAAACATGTGTAGTAAAATTATTCTGCTGAGCAGCAATACTTACATTCGACAGCATGAGCTTGTTTTTTATTGAACGTGAGGCCTGTTGATCTCTGATAATGCTGCTTGATAGTTATCCGTTCACTGTGGTATACAGAGGGCATGTGCGAAGTCCATCGAATAAAAAGTAGGGCTGGTCTTTGTATGACTGGTGGGGCTAAGCGACTGCAGTACTATGAGAGTGGGAACAATTATTTTCGAGTGCAACACTGCAAGTTGTACTTGTGTGCCCAGGTCCACTATCTTGAATTCTAACGTCAGAGGATGGTGGAAATCTGATAACCATGCAGTCTGTACCAACTATGGAATATTTGTGATCTAGTAAGCTGATGGAATACAGTTATGATTTAGACATGTCCATGCAGGTTGCCACTTATAGGATGATAGTGTAAAAATAACGTTACCATGCTAAGTGGTTTACTGTGACACATTATTGGTGAGTGAATAATATTGTGCCATGTAACTAGCTGATTGACTGTCTAAAGGTTTAGACATGCTCATACAGGTAAGGGAAAGCACACCAGGAGTAGCATGTTTGGACGTGTCTAAGTTTATTTTCTTTGTGGAATGTGCCACAGTTGTCTGTCTGTTTGTGTTGGCTGTGAATAGAGTTGAGAAAACCACAAAATAGCAGGCAGGTTTGGACACGTTTGAGTTATCATACCTTAGCTTTCTGAGTATGGATTCATGAAAGTTAGTACACTGTGTGGTGTTATCATTGCTGGATATGTTCAATGTTTTGCGTTGCCTCCTCACACAATGTGAGTCAGGAGGAAAGGTACATGCTTTGTGGGGTGATAGTATTGGTCGTTATGAACAAAAATCTTCAAATGAACATAAGCTCTTTTCTTAACTGTACCTGACATAAAGCTCTTTTTGTATCCCATTCATATGTAGCATGTCATTCTTCACTACCACTCGCTTGTGAATACAACCAAAGCTACATTAGGATACTTAATGTTGTCATTACTCCCCGTTTCAATAGATGTGGTTTGGTATTATTGACTTCCATCTCATTGGTCCAGTTGTTTTAGATAACCATCTTGTTGGAGTCCATGTAACACCCCCAAAAGAACTTAGAAATTTCTCTACAAAATCGTGGTCTTTGAATATTGCAATTGGCAGTGATAATTATTACTTTTATCATGTTACCCAAAGATGATTTGTAATTCTGTGAAAATCAAAAAAAGAACAATAATATAACGTGTAGCGAAAAATATATATAGTGTATAATGTGACTGATCTAGTATCACTGAACTCTACAACATCTTTGATGAATGATTAAAAAACTACTAATAATTATTATTCTCTTCCCTTCAGTATCTTGAGCCAGGCATGTAAGCATGCGCTTTCATCTGCTAGTGTAATTTCATTAGTTGAATAATAAATAATTCAAACAATAACTCGTTTTATGTCAAGGAGTTTGATACTGTATCCTATTGATACATTTTAACAAGAATCTCCTTGTAGGTCAACGGAATGTGGTAGCATTACATTGACTAGAACACTCGATCAGACACCAACAGCCACAGATCGAATCTTTTTAATGTGTAAATCTTGCTCCAAAAAGTAATTTGACGTTTTTTGCAGGAGGTAATAATCAGATATTTTCCAAGCTGATGTTCATTCAGCCCGGTAATTTAAATTTCCCACATGTAGTCAGTTATCGACGTACTACTAATGATATATTTTACACCTGGGCAGGAATAGCCAGACAGAAATTATACAAAGTTTACATTCTGATTTTCAATGAAAATAATCAGTTGATGACTCATTTGAAATTTTAGCAGTTCGATGTCTAACTGAAGCCAGATTAGGTAATTTTAAATTACCTAACAGGACTGCTAATTATGATGTTTCTGTCCTTCCATATCTTAAATACAAATTCAAAGTTTAAGCAAAGGAAATGTTGTTTACCCATTCTCCTTTTTATGGAAACGTTATATATGGCATCTTTATTTTCTTAAAAATGTGTTACCAGAATACTTGGAGGATATTCCTTTGGTAACACAATATCAAATACACTCCTGGAAATTGAAATAAGAACACCGTGAATTCATTGTCCCAGGAAGGGGAAACTTTATTGACACATTCCTGGGGTCAGATACATCACATGATCACACTGACAGAACCACAGGCACATAGACACAGGCAACAGAGCATGCACAATGTCGGCACTAGTACAGTGTATATCCACCTTCCGCAGCAATGCAGGCTGCTATTCTCCCATGGAGACGATCGTAGAGATGCTGGATGTAGTCCTGTGGAATGGCTTGCCATGCCATTTCCACCTGGCGCCTCAGTTGGACCAGCGTTCATGCTGGACGTGCAGACCGCGTGAGACGACGCTTCATCCAGTCCCAAACATGCTCAATGGGGGACAGATCCGGAGATCTTGCTGGCCAGGGTAGTTGACTTACACCTTCTAGAGCACGTTGGGTGGCACGAGATACATGCGGACGTGCATTGTCCTGTTGGAACAGCAAGTTCCCTTGCCGGTCTAGGAATGGTAGAACGATGGGTTCGATGATGGTTTGGATGTACCGTGCACTATTCAGTGTCCCCTCGACGATCATCAGTGGTGTACGGCCAGTGTAGGAGATCGCTCCCCACACCATGATGCCGGGTGTTGGCCCTGTGTGCCTCGGTCGTATGCAGTCCTGATTGTGGTGCTCACCTGCACGGCGCCAAACACGCATACGACCACCATTGGCACCAAAGCAGAAGCGACTCTCATCGCTGAAGACGACACGTCTCCATTTGTCCCTCCATTCACGCCTGTCGCGACACCACTGGAGGCGGGCTGCACGATGTTGGGGCGTGAGCGGAAGACGGCCTAACGGTGTGCGGGACCGTAGCCCAGCTTCATGGAGACGGTTGCGAATGGTCCTCGCCGATACCCCAGGAGCAACAGTGTCCCTAATTTTCTGGGAAGTGGCGGTGCGGTCCCCTACGGCACTGCGTAGGATCCTACGGTCTTGGCGTGCATCCGTGCGTCGCTGCGGTCCGGTCCCAGGTCGACGGGCACGTGCACCTTCCGCCGACCACTGGCGACAACATCGATGTACTGTGGAGACCTCACGCCCCACGTGTTGAGCAATTCGGCGGTACGTCCACCCGGCCTCCCGCATGCCTACTATACGCCCTCGCTCAAAGTCCGTCAACTGCACATACGGTTCACGTCCACGCTGTCGCGGCATGCTACCAGTGTTAAAGACTGCGATGGAGCTCCGTATGCCACAGCAAACTGGCTGACACTGACGGCGGCGGTGCACAAATGCTGCGCAGCTAGCGCCATTCGACGGCCAACACCGCGGTTCCTGGTGTGTCCGCTGTGCCGTGCGTGTGATCATTGCTTGTACAGCCCTCTCGCAGTGTCCGGAGCAAGTATGGTGGGTCTGACACACCGGTGTCAATGTGTTCTTTTTTCCATTTCCAGGAGTGTATATTTCCCGCACAATGCAGCTCCTGGACATTACATATGGCCAGTGACACAGTACCTCACTAGGACACATCCTGGGCACTGGATTGGTTGCCATAGAGTCATATCTTGGCCACTGAGGTCATGTGACCTTACTCTATTATATTACTGTTTGTGGAGTTTTCTTAAGCCTGCCAACACAGTGTGGACACAAAACAGAAACTTCTTGCTCGTATTTTACATGCATGTGTTCAAGTAAAAGACCACATGAATGAGCTCTAATCAGCAACAGAGCAACTGTCTACAAGAGCTGCAAAATGTATTGTACTTTACAGTGAACTTACTGAACACCCTCCGTGAGGAAATGTACACGTGAAACAAAACATTGGACCACAATGTTTCGTTTATCATCACCTGCATTCGTCTTGTTTTCCATTGTTTTCATTACATTTTTTCTTCAGAATTACAAATATTGTCACCCTTCAAAACACGTACTTTCCCTCATGACTCACCCTTTATATTCCTTGACAATCCAGTAACACCGTCAGTTTTAGTTGCAAATATTGACAATAATCAGTTTTGAGAGTTTCCTATGTAAAGCTATACGAGATATTTGTACGCTGAGGAGCAATTTGTCGTAATTTTACTGTAACATGTGATAATCTCTTACATATTTTATGTAAAATGGGGTGTTTAGTTTCTATTGTACTATAACATGGAATAGTCTATTACAATTTCACTGTAAAATGTTGATGTATGGGGTGATGTGTCATTTCGTTTCCATGGTGTGATATCAAAAGTTTAGATTGTCAGTCTACTGCGTTTACTAGTTCCACAACAGAATCATACGATGTGAGTAACATTTATGGGTGATTACAGCCAAACATATTTTAAAATTCCACAATCTAGCAGACATGCAGAATTTCCACAACTCCACATACGCTGCTGTTTCACATATCATCTGACAGTCATTGTCATGACTGTAGGCAGCCTTGACCAGCAAAAGACGCTAGGGTCCTTATGACTGTCGTGTTGTTGTTGTTGTGGTCTTCAGTCCTGAGACTGGTTTGATGCAGCTCTCCATGCTACTCTATCCTGCGCAAGCTTCTTCATCTCCCAGTACCTACTGCAACCTACATCCTTCTTAATCTGCTTAGTGTATTCATCTCTTGGTCTCCCCCTACGATTTTTACCCTCCACGCTGCCCTCCAATACTAAATTGGTGATCCCTTGATGCCTCAGAACATGTCCTACCAACCGATCCCTTCTTCTGGTCAAGTTGTGCCACAAACTTCTCTTCTCCCCAATCCTATTCAATACTTCCTCATTAGTTATGTGATCTACCCATCTAATCTTCCTTCTGATCCAAACTATTTATCGTCCATGTTTCACTTCCATACATGGCTACACTCCATACAAATACTTTCAGAAACGACTGACTGACACTTAAATCTATACTCGATGTTAACAAATTTCTCTTCTTCAGAAACGCTTTCCTTGCCATTGCCAGTCTACATTTTATAACCTCTCTACTTCGACCATCATCAGTTATTTTGCTCCCCAAATAGCAAAACTCATTTACTACTTTAAGTGTCTCATTTCCTAATCTAATACCCTCAACATCACCCAACTTAAATCGACTACATTCCATTATTCTCGTTTTGTTTTTGTTGATGTTCATCTTATATCCTCCCTTCAAGACACCATCCATTCCGTTCAACTGCTCTTCCAAGTCCTTTGCTGTCTCTGACAGAATTACAATGTCATCGGCGAACCTCAAAGTTTTTATTTTTTCTCCTTGGATTTTAATACCTACCCCGAATTTTTCTTTTGTTTCCTTTACTGCTTGCTCAATATAAAGATTGAATAACATCGAGGAGAGGCTACAACCCCGTCTTACTCCCTTCCCAACCACTGCTTCCCTTTCATGTCCCTCGACTCTTATAACTGCCATCTGGTTTCTGTACAAATTGTAAATAGCCTTTCGCTCCCTGTATTTTACCCCTGCCACCTTTAGACTGTCGTATAAGATACAAATAGTGCTTCAGTAGTTTAAGGAGCACTGTCGTTGACGTATTGGACATCAAATTCGTCTGATCTGAACGCATCTGGGATGCTGTTGGAAGTAAACTCTGCTCCCGTAATACGCGAAAATTGTGTAAACTTTCAATGCCAGATACTTTCTAGAACCTGGAAGAATCTACTGCACCACTGATTTGATAGCGTACTTGACCTATCGATAGCCGCGCGGGGTAGTCGCGCGGTCTTGCGTGTGTTGCTACGGTTCGTGCCGCTCCCTCCGTCCGAGGTTCGAGTCCTTCCACGGGCGTGGGTGTGTGTGTGTGTGTGTTGTTCTTAGCGTAAGTTAGTTTAAGTTAGATTAAGTAGTGTGTAAGCCTACGGACAGATGACCTCAGCAGTTTGGTCCCATAGGAACTTACCACAAATTTCCAATTTACCTGTCGATAATCCTAAGCTGACATGTGGAGTACAGTGTAAATTGCAACAGCTGACCCTTTTATCGTGACTATCCGCAACCTTCGTCAACAAAAGACTACACACACAAGCACCTCGTTGAAGGATCCACACCTACAACCACCATAACTGTTTTCGAAATGCTCTGTGAGCTGTGACTTCCTGCGATGCTCCTGTGGCGCCCTCTATTTTGGACGGCCGCGGCTCGCGAGGTGTGACTCCGTCGGGGGCGGTGACGGAGACTCGGTCGGCGGCAGTGACAAGAGGGAAGACAGCGCACGGAGCATCGCGAGTAGTCAGTCGGCGCGTGGTGTACTGCGAGGACGCACCGGCGTTGACATTCCGGCGCCTGGGTCTGGCGGCGAACGGAACCGGAGTGCGGAAACAGTCACCGTTCAACATGGGCTCTGTTAAAGAGTCGCGTTTATCTCGAATCCTGAGGAGAGCGCGGGAGTTTACCCTGGCGTGCATGCTGACAGCGAGCTCCTGGACTAACTTTAAATGGTGAGCCATTTTGTGGTAGAACTTTTGGATGTGATTGCTCCGTGTAGCCACTTTGATTTTCGCTAGTCATTCCTTAAACCACTTGGACGTGGGTCCGGGATACTTGGTATTGCAAGTCCACGTAACTGCGCTGTGCCCTAGTTCCACTGCATATATCTTGAATTGTATGTCCGATATCCGGCGATTCCTTTTTATTATTGTCGTTAAGTGTCAGTTTCATGAATCAAAGTTTATTCTCTGTATAAAGCTTCAGTCGCTAATTTAAATTGGAATTGCAAATTTCTTCCTTGTTGGCAACTACAATAGTAACAATTTTGCGCCGTAAAACGGTGCTTTGGTATTTAAGATTGTGTCGGATTGTCTGGTCATTATCATCTTGAGCTAGTTGTGGTTTATAAATTTATCAAGTGAAATTTCACGTCATTGGAGATTGTTTAATGAACTACTGCTTTAATAGTAACTGTTGTTGTCACGCTATAACGTTGAACATCTCTTCCTGCACTTGGCACTGCCCAGTGCTTGGCTGTTGGTTTTAGTATTTTAGTGAACTCTGTATTAATACTGGGTTTGTGTGTTCTAGAAGCCGTTATTGGTGTGCGCAGGCCCTCCTGCCTGTTGTTGTCACTTGAGATCTCGAGCACGGAATTCAGACGCGCGGCCGATGTGAACGCCAAACGTCGAGAATGTTCTGATTGCTGTGTCGATCTTTCAGGCTATCATAACATCATATTGCCGGATGTTTTCCATGATAGTCAATTCACTTATTTAAGCGATCTTGCTATTTGAGTATTTTTGAAACCTAATAGCTTTTACAAACTGTTATTGTTCATATTCATAAGGCCTGATAATTGACTTAATTTCACAACTAGTGAGCTCAGACCTGCAGTTACGTTAAAGTTATATTTGTGTAAAGTAATTTTTTTTATTAATGTTAAGTTGAGATATTCTCATTGCTTTTGTACAGTTGAATAATCGGTGTAGATCATCGCAATTTGCAAATGCTAATTAATCATTGTGTTGTTCTCAGTGTTCTGTTTTAATTTACGTGGTGAAAATAAATTTTTGTATCCTCAAATGGTGTCAGCATTCCACTCCAGCTGCCCATTTGCCCTGCATATCAATCCTATATCTTACCACTCTGCAAACATGTGTCTGTGTCTGACAAGTAACTCGTTACACATCTTCTGCATTACTTCCGAGGCTGTGTGTGACGCCGTCAATTACCTACACATTAAAACCTGTGACACTTGACGACATACAGATAGTATGTAGCAAGGCAGCACTTTCACCAATCAAAATGGTTACTCCGTCACGCCAAGAGCTATTTGTAGCACTTATACTTTCTAGATGCAAAAATGAATTTGTGACTGTATGGGCCATGATTGTTTCAGGTTCGATGAAGAGTTATCCAAACCAGTGGATAACATGTTTCCACGCAAAATTCCTTGATTTCGACACAAAATTGATAAATCAACTTACACTTCCTATTTATGTTGGAGTTCGTCCAAGGAGGTCACTTTCGTTGCAGTGGTCGGTGAGGTGCGTATTGATAATAGAAGATTTTTGTAAGGCCAACCTATAATGAACTGTGATAAATAACAAGGTGGTAGTTGCCTATAGGCAGGTCAGGTCAGTAACCACGGTGTAGTTGAGATGAAGATTCATTCTCTAGACTTCCAGAGATTTGACAGATATATCACCAATGAAATACACAAACACAGGGTAGTTGAGAGAAGTTATCGTACCATTCCAAGCTACTACCCTAAATATTTAGTTCTTCCGCACTTCCTCATGTTTGGTTTTACAACCGTTTCTTTCTATTTTGCTCCTATGCTCGCGATGACGACGTGTGGTTTACTGATCACAATTTTCGGATTTCTGTACAATCGATTCTGCCTTTCTTGCGATAATTTGACAACACACTTAGCTGTCTTAAAATGCTCCGACCTGGAGTCTTAGGTGTTTTTGTCTCACTGTCAGTGCAAGTTTCGATTTTCGCATCTAGATAGATATTTGGAAGCTGTCATACAGCACATAGTGGAAGGTAACTTGTGTCACTGATAGTCATTCATTTTCCTATTCCACTCGCAAATGGAACGATAGGTGAAAGACTATGTTTTTGCGCCACTGTTCTTAAGCGGGATGCACCTACAAGCAGCAAAAAATTCTCATGTCTTTTGCACATGTAGCTTCCGTGATCTTATAACTTTAGATTCGTAAACTGTATCCATTTAGCAATGCCATGGAAACGTCTGATGTCATATGTATAACGTAAAACATAACTGTGATGCAGGAATCCTTAGACATAAATATTCAGTTACGTGGTTGCTGCCATGCGTCATTTACTGTCCTCAAAATCTGACTGCGTAACTAACTACATCTGCTCTTTGGTGTTTAGGTTCAGTGGTATGGAACTGGGTCCGACTTATTTTTTTTAATTTTATTTGGGTGCTATATTCGTTGATATCGGCAACAGACTCAATGATTTGCTGTATGTATGCACGATAATGTGGATGTTCCAAATTGTTAGCAAACAGAAGTACCACTCTACAACAGTGATTACAAGTGTGAAAAACTCTCGCATTAGCGTTTGATTCCTGTCGTAATGCCACGCGGTTCTGCGAGCCCCCTACAGCCTAGCATGTGCCAAATTATTCATAGCCATGGCCGGCAGTTCACACGCGACCAGCGCTTGTCGTTAGCTGTGATGCCCGCATCCGTTTTGTATTCATGAACGTAGCGTGCAGGCTCTCTTGGACAGCAGGTGCCACTGCGTTCAGTACCCATCCACCGAAAAGAGTTTCACTCTGCCGTAATTGGTAGTAGAGTTTTTTTCGTCATGGAATCCCACGCACATGTAGGCTACCATCCGCTCACTACATTCGCAAAATGTTTTTCTTCCATCATCTATGTTTACAACGTGTCCGACATTTGCGACTCGTCTGGGCACTTCGTATAAAGGTTTCAGGTTCTCTATGCGGTGGGAATTTGGTGCACTGTAAGAATTACGCATTTTTGGAATAACTGGCACCCCTCTTTCCCTCGGGAATAACAACTGCCTGGGCTCCTCTTAGGTTGATATTCCATAGGGAAAAACATCCAGCTGACGCCGTCCAAATCGTCACTATTACCAACAGGTCTTGTTGTCCGTCATCGTCATCGCCTCCACTGCCAGGCGTCACTTTTGCTTCCAGTTCACGCTGCCCGCCATCGCTATTTCTGGAAGTCTTTCATGGCAGCCATCGCCACTGCGGCCAGTCATCACATTCGCCACCAGTCCTCGACCTCGCCGCCGGACACCGCCGTTTATCAACGGCCCGTATCGTCGCTGCCAGTCTTCGCTTCTGCTGTGTACAGCTTCGTACGCAGTGGTAAGGAGAAGTGGGCTACAGACTGCTGCGGCAACTGTCGCCGTAGGAAAGCTGGGCACGAGCCGAAATGCTTAGCACACAAGCTAACACAACAACTTGTGTTTCTCGAAGGGTACGAATACCCTTTACAAACATTGCAGCAAGAATCACAGTCCAGCTATCAGAATGCCAACAAGGAAGGGGCTCGCTGTACTAAGCACAGACAATGATGTCACAGCAAAAGCGCTGCAAGTGCGTAAGGGGCTGTGTGGCTGCCACTGACCATCCCACATTGCAGTGGCAGAGGGCGCTTGTAGTCCAGAGCCACGGGAGGTGTGCCCCAGCAGGCATGCACCAGATCCTGCACCACCACAGTCAGCATCTAACAGAAACTTACAATTACGTTGCCGTCTTGACGATGCCTGTAAGGTGGTATCGATATCTGATAGCACATCCCTCCCCCAACCCTCTCACTGTTGTCATGTAGGGGGGGGGGGGGTGAAAAATGAGGGGGGGGGGAGGAACGTTGGATGCAGTTGGCAGTGAGGAGACGGCAGCGGAAACTGAGGCCAGTGCCAAGCTCCTGCCTGCCTTCCAGCACATGACCTGAGCCTACTGGCAAACACCAAACGAAAAACCTGGTAGAGGGTGCGTACCCTGTAACGTTCCCTGGCAACAGTCACACTATTAATAAACTAAAATTTAATTGTACTATATACGCCGCTATGAAGCAATTTGTATATACTGTAATTATTTAACAAAAAATATTATTTTATTCTGTGTAAAGGACATTCGTTATTATTGTAATATTTTCTGTAGTAATATTCTCGATGTATTTAGGATTGTAATATTTCTATACTCATAATGTAATTGCGAAATGTGTCAATATCTGCGATAACAAAAATGTAAAATTCAGCCACAGAGGAAAATAATGTTGTAAGATTACAAAGAGATGTTAATGGTCAGCAGTAGTATAAAAAGCACCACGTAGTGTGTATTCTTTGTCGTCTCCCTGTAGAGCTGAAAGTGAGAGAAACCTGTGACGTAGCATTTTATGAATGGGTAGACTTCTTTTGTCTGTATCTAGATTTAGCCGCCGTTAGAGGAGAAATTACAAACTAATGTAAGTTGAATTATTGATGTGGTCCAAATACATTATAATTTATCAAAAGTGTGTATTATTAATGGAAATTAGCTTGCCCATGTCATCTATAATATTTCTTTAAAGAATTTTCAGCATTTTTGGCGGTGTTGCTGGGCTGTGCCGCGACCGAACGATTTGCAGCGGCGGCACATTTAAAAAATTGTTCCGCTAGGAAAAATTAACCAAATAAAAAAATTTTATCAGTGATAATTAAACGTCGGCTTGGCAATATTTAACCATTTTCTGCTAATAGAGACAGTCTTGTGTTCCATAGCTAACGCCGGGAAAGAATTCAGTAAATATTAAAAAAAAAACACTGCATTTAGAAAATGTGTGCCAAGGCCGAATTATATAAAGGATTTAATTCTCAACTAAATACTCTTAATCAGTTAATATGAATTCACGTAATTTTAAATGTACTCAACTCTGTGTAAATGAATTTTTATTACCACACGTAAATAAGAGGTTCTACAACAAAGTTCGTACGTACAGAAGGAAAGAAAGGCAAATTGACCAAAAACAAATTTAAAGAAAAGGTAACTGTTGATTATTATTTTTTTCAATGTAATTTCATTAAAACCCACATCGAGATGCGGAGTAGCGAATAAAGACAGAGGAATCTCGATGACTGCAGAGGGACCCAAGGCGGCAATTGGGACAGCTACCAGGAAGAGTGGCCGTCTGAAGAAGACAACGGATGTGGAGATGGCGACGACTGTGAAAGGGCATTGACTTTCATCAGCTTCAGGGCTGGCGTCGATGGTGCAGCGGTGCGGGGCCTGCGGGAGCCATATATTATGAGGGCTGCCGTGTTTAGGCAGGAACAGAATCTGAAAGCACAAAGCCCGCAGCAGCATCACTCAATTCACACGTACAAAACTGACTCTGATGGTGTCACATCAATCCTCTCGGTCCCCGCAGTACAAAGAGAGAATATCCAAAAAGTTGTACAATGGTGTCTCACTCCCAGCGCATTCCATCTGCCATACGGTCTGTAAAAGATACTTTGCCTGTCTGGGGGGATTGGGTACCGCCCACTGTGGTGAGTGCAACAACTGAAGCAAGGTGAGGTGGTGCTACCCATGTAATAACTCCGCTGGCGATGGTTCGTTGCATGGCTTGGAGTAGTAGAAAGACAGGAATAACAACAGAGATTGACCCCATGTGTGGCAGGAATGAAGTTTGTCCTATTGTTTCTTAAATGTGTGTACAAAGCATTCAGCTTCACTGTTGTAGTTGGAACAGTGCACTCATGATGCGGTTGATGCCAGAGGCAGTGCAAAACTATTCAAACTCATGCCAACAAACTGAGGTCCGTTGTCCATCAAAATTACTTCAGGCAATCCTTCGAGGCAAAAGGACGACGAAGCCTGTATTATGGAACGAACCATAATAGGATGCATAGGAACCATGATGACAAATGTGCTGAAGGTGTCAACGAGGAAGAGCCAACGCGCATTCTGGTAAGGACCCGTGAAATCCAAATGCAAACGTTGCCAAGTTGCTTGAGGTATGGGTCATTCAAATAACTGTTGAGGTGGGATAGACTGATGTTCAGCACAAGCTTGGGACTGAGGAGTCAATGATTCAGTCTGTGCATCCAGATTGTGCCAAGTGCATTGGCGTCGCACCAACTGCTTGGTGAGAACGTGTAACCTCCCCCTCACTTATCAACCTTAATGACAGTGAAAAATTAAACCGCGTGTACCTAATGGAAATTTGGGAAAAGCAATCGTCACCGAAGTTAATCTGTCGGTAAAGAGGGAGGAAAGGGTTACATCTAAATGAAAGGAAAATGCAAATGAAACTAGTGGAAATTAATTTTGAAAAGGGGTAAAGTTAAAAAAGAAAGTAAATATGCGGCCGTTACGTTAACAATTAACTAGCGGTAATTAGATATTTGAGATTTGGGGAAATTACGGTCGCCAGTCCTATGGACAATTACTATACTAACTGAAATATTACTAGCACTAGCACTAGAAGCGTGGCAACTGAAGGTTGACACGTGTAGTGTGAAAACTGAAAGTTTGTCAGAAGTAATAAATTTCGCTACACTCTGACTTAATTTAGCAAAAGAATTAATAAAACCGGAAGATTGAAAGCTAATTTAGTGACTGAAATTAATAGTGAGCTTGGTTTCTGAAGTACATCGAAATTCAGTAAAATACGGTTAGTCTTGGCCTACCTCAACAATCATTTCAAAAGCTACTTGAATCTACGCAGTTTAGAAATAAGAGATTTAACTTTGAACTTGAATTAAATGATTCTGAACAATTAACAATAGTAAAATTTAGTACGTACCAAGCTGAGCTGCAGTCACAGGTAAGCTAAAATATGGTAACAAAACTCTCACTCTTAATTTCTGCTTGTGTAATCTAAACATTGTAGCCAGCTATGAATACTTTAACTGAACTTTGAAATTAAAGCAGTGAAATGGAATGATATTACTTTAATGTTGGCGTCTGAATTTCAACGACACTCGGGTTCATTTCGGAAAAGGAAGGGACCCTGCTTGGTAATGCAATTGGGACAATGAGCAACAAAGCTTCATGCTAAGTTGCTGTAATTTTGTGATGCAACAATTTGAAAAGCTGAGGTCTGCCATACAGTTCTAAAACTTTACGTGCTTCCAGTCTTCCTTGTTGGTTGATCGAAGGTTTGAAGCCGTCGATCGAGGAGGTGGCGACAGTCACTCATTGTCGGCCGTCGCTGTTGCAGAAGCTGGATGTTGGCGCGCCTCCTTCTCGACACGGTTACCAGGCGAAACGGGCTCTTGATGTGCGCCAGCTAATGCTTCCCGTCCGCAACACCGTGTCAGAAACTATCATAGCAAGTCGAGCGCTATTACATGCTGCCAAACCCCGAAAGTGCGGCAACTCGCGGGAGCGTCACACAACACACTGCTCCACTGCCCTCCTCCAGCCAGACTCCCCTCTGCTTGCGCTCCTCGCGGCAGAGTTAACACTCTCAAAGATCGTAAACACTTTGGTTCTCCACAGGACCTATCGATGTAATGGTTCGATAGCACAGTTTTCCCTAGGCAAGACCCAGCGTAAAAATACAAATAATATTTACAAAACAAACCAATTATACATCGACATAAATGCATATATATATACAATTACAATATATAAAGACACAGAAATGTCATATCTTGAGGTAACAAAACAAGGAAAAAATTATAGTATAATAGATGGAAATAGGAGGATATGCATTTCCGGCGTTACAAACAATGCTCCAGTGACACTGCTAAAGCAAAAAAAGCACGTCACGCTGGAGTCATGGAAAACCACAGCACATTACTGGTCATCATCGATGTGAACCAAATGATACCTTGCTGAACTGCAAGGGCGTGCATACGTGCAAAATATCGGCGAATCGCAGAGCTATGGACACCGTATGGCTGAACGCGGCCAACCAATGCAACAGAAATTGCAAATTAGGATCTGCTGCTGTTGCCTGGGCGCTTTTTCGGCGATTAAGTGGAAAACTTAAGGCATCTGCGTCTTGTGCATCAGTGTAGCAATAAGAAGCAGAGGACTCGTCGAATGTTGAAAACGGGCCAATAGGGAGGCGAGAAAGAGCATCTACGTTGTCATACTTAAAAGTGGGCCGATAAACAGTCTCATATTGGTAAGTTGCCGGAAGGCTACAAGTGCCCAAGACAGGGATGTCTTGGCCGTTACTCGCCGTCAGCGTATGGCGCTATGTGCACAACTTACTTTTTTCAAGCAATTCATAAGTGCTACAGTTTAGAAGTCACTGGAGAGCCAGTGTCAGGTTGCAAAAGGACTGATCATCCAGTTTGTAAGAGTACAGAAAGTTTATTGTCGTCACACAGCAATGCACATGAGTTGGATGCGTCTCCTGAACGGCTATTACATTGTTGTTTTGTACCAACAACACTGTGGGGCATTGAAAATAAAATACACACTGTTTGTGACTTAGATATGCTTGAAGGAGTAGCAGAAGGGGGTGCCTTACGCTTCTATAAGCCCACAGGCTGTACATGTCCCCATTTTTCGCAAAAGAAGACAGTCACATCAAGCGAGAGTCAAGACTGGCGATCATGTGCCGTATTACAGCAGCGGCACGACTTCACACACCTTGTGCCAAATGCGTCAAATGTTTACTTGAGCGCTGTGGCTGTGGCCGAGCAAGCTTCTGTTTGCCAGCCGCCGGCGAGGCCTGTTTATTGTGGCTATCTACAGAACAAAAAGGCGCAATTTCAAAACTGTCTGCTGCTCTTTCGCAGGAATCTTGACAAGTTAGAATCTGCAAAACCTGTGAAACTACCTCTTTAATTATTTTTTTTATTAAACACTGACCTACAGAATGTCCCCTGACAAATACAACTCAAACTTAACCATTTCTTTTATAAACCACAGCATACAAGCCCAACGCAATCTGACTGCTATACATTGACAACACGACTTCCAATAATGAACACAAAAGACTAGCCCTGAATTGCAAGAAATCCTAACAATAATACAAATCCAAAAAATATGAAATGAAAGAACTATGAAACTACCTCCAACTCTTTTAATTGCCTAAACTCATTTCAGTCACGAACCCCGATAGTGGAAACCCCATTATTTTTCATAAGTCACTTACCTCACAGAAAATCTTCATAACACGAACTACAGCAATTACGGCAAGTAGCAACAACAGTCAGCTAAATAAAAATAGCCTAACTACTATACACTCTAACTACTAGGAGGCATATCGTTAGCAAAAGAAAAATTCTGTTGAAGAGCAAACAATGTATTTAGAAAATTTTACCTTATTCGTGTGACATACGGTTAAAAAAATTATGTAGTTGTCAATAATTCCACTACCCAAACATGGTCAACAACATCCATTCCATACACTTCCTTGCATATTTTCTTATAAACAAATCATTTCATCTCACTTTACATTGCGTGTGCCTCAACTAAGAAATGACCATGATCCAGACAACCCCTATCTCCCCACTGCCTATTGACTCTTACTGCTGTGATGAAGGGAAGGGCCCCGAGGTCACAGTGGGGAATTTGAGTGGGAACTAAATTCCGATCCTGACTCCAAAATCCGAAAAGCCCTTGGAATTCAAAACCATTCTGGTCCTACATTTCCCATTCGCATCTTTTCTGAAGATCTATCAGCCATAGATCTCCTCCTTCAGAATGGAGCCTTCGTCAGTCCCCGTAAACACAAAGCTGACCCCAATCTCAAGCCCAAGCCCACCACTGCCGCAAATGACTCATCTAAAATGATCATTTAACTTCTGACTGCGAAAGTCCTCCTACCTGGCCCCACAGCAGAGCCCAACACCTCTACCAACACTGCTCCAACTTCCCATCCCCATCCACCTGCAACACTTGCAGTCATTTCCACACCATTTACTCCAATAAGTACACAGAGAATCTCCCTTACACCACACCTGAACTGATCTCTCCAGTCCGCCCTACTGACACGCACCTCCACCCAAACAACTACCTACATCCGACCTCTACTGCTGAAGACATCATCCACTTCATCACTACTGTCCTTCAAAACATCCATCCATTCGATCTTTTACATTTCCCCTGTCAGGTCACCTTGACAGCCTGTTCCGTATTTAATTTAAATGTCACTGCCACATATCTCCAAAACGACTTCCACTCCCTTTTTTCCCTAGTAGACAACACCATACCATCCTAGATCCCTTCCGTCACAAACCTTCTCACATCCTCACCACCAATCTTTTCTCCCTCTCCACAACTTCAATGCCATCTCTCTATCCTCATCTTTTGTTTCACTCTCCATCGTGCTACCATACTCTCTTCCATTTGCCCCTACCTGGAACTGGTTAGCAGACGCAACGTCAGCATCATCTCCTGCAACTAGTCACTTCTGAGCAGCTCGTCATGAAACGCCAACTCCACCACATCAGCAACACCAGTAAATTTCCAATACTCTTATTTTGTTCACCTCTCTGTGGTTTAATATAATTATTGTGTTCAAAACTGTACGGTGAAGAGTGGGTACATCGCTGCTGCTAACTCACTCCCCCAAGGAGGATTGGCGTGGCTGGATATGAACAAGCAGATTACTGCTTGTTTAAAATCTGTCACCAAGCTCATATGTTAATTTTTCGTAGCGAGTTTTAGGAACATCGTACCTGAACATTCCACAGTGCAGGTTCTCGCTGAGGACAAATGTTCATGTCCCGTTTTTTGACTTTCTCTGCAGACATTTTTTGTGAATTATTGTACAACTGATTTCATTTTACATTTATGACAGTTCTGAACTCCCAGTAATTTTTTTCAATGTGGACTAGAGCGGAAGTGTGTATCTTGCATTTTCGAATTTCGGTGCTAATTTAATTTTGGTCACGTGGGCTCTGATTGCAGCGCCACCACAAATAACATACTAGCGGAGTTAATTGTAACTACTGTTCCGCACTTAGTGTCATGAAGTCTACTCGACAACATCCATTCGGTGTACCGCTGCAGCCCAGCGGACTTGGAGCGAGACCGAGCGGGGTGGCGCAGTGGTTAGACACTGGACTCGCATTCGGGAGGACGACGGTTCAATCCCGCGTCCGGCCATCCTGATTTAGGTTTTCCCTAAGTCACTCCAGGCAAATGCCGGGATGGTTCCTCTGAAAGGGCACGGCCGACTTCCTTCCCCATCCTTCCCTAATCCGATGAGACCGATGACCACGCTGTCTGGTCTCCTTCCCCAAACAACCAACCAACCAACTTGGAGCGAGTGAGGCACCTGAACTTGTTCATCATGCATGGGGCGGCAGCCACTGTAGACGTTCTGACGGCACAAGGGAGCTCTACCCCCACATTTTGTTGAAATATAGACACAAGCATTCCTGTCCTATTTCTACCGTAAACGTTTAAACAACTTTCAGTCTTGAAGTGAGGACACGTCAGCCCTTGGGTCCTTAACTTAGGGTGTCAGTCAGAGGTGTTGGGGAAAAACGCTTATACTTGCAGATTGCACGGTTTCAGACTTAGAGTAACTGTATTTTTGAATTTCTCGTCATTATTAAACTTAGGATGAATCTTAAATTTAGCACAAGAGGTGGCGACCATGCAGGCTGTGCCTGTATACTCAGGTCCATTACCTTGGATTCTGACAAATGGTTCAAATAGCTCTAAGCAATATGGGAGTTGACATCTGAGGTCATCAGTCCCCTAGAACTTAGAACTACTTAAACCTAACTAACCGAAGCGCATCACACACATCCATGCCCGAGGCAGGATTCGAACCTGGGACCTAGCAGCCGTGGGGTTCTGGACTGAAGCGCCTAGAACCGCTTGGTCACAGCGGCCTGCTTGGATTCTGACATCTGACGCATTACTACTCGGTAAACAGATAGTAAAACTGAAATTTCCGAGATTTTATACAAATTTCGAACTAATTTGTAATCGTGGTACGCGCACTCGCGCAAGAAAAGAAAAAGTATCAGTCAACGCTTCTTGCAGAGTTCGCAGAGAAGCGGAATGCATAAGATATGAAAACCACCATCGAATTCAATTAATTTTGGGGTCTGTATCCGAATGTTGTAGGAATTGTTAGAGGACGAATGACGGAAGCATCCAATGTATGGCTTGAAAGAAAAGTTACACAAGATACCAGAAATGACCGGTACAGACATCTAAGGGCCGTACTGCGTAGTACGCAATGAAAAGCAATGACGAAACGCGATGAGTGTTCGGTCATTAACGTCAAAATCGATCCTCTGTTCCAGCCTCGCCTCTGTGAGAACACATAGTACAAAAAAAAAAAAAAAAAAAAAAAAAAAAAAAAAAAAAGACATAGACAAATGAAGAGGTTTCAAGTATAATTCAAAGGCAGAACAATTTTCATACTGTATTATATTAAGAAAACTTATTTTCATATGAATCTTTACAAGAGCGCAGCAAAATGGATGCGGTAGCTTACCAAGATAACACACGAAATACGAATCTAACAAAAGAATCCGAAACATCAGAAGAACAAAAATAGCGGACGGACGAAATTAGTCCAGCATTTACATTTATTTTGTAGACATGAGATTTTAACGATGATACAGCAAAATAGTTGAGTAAACTCAGAGTAAGTGTACAGGTGCATCTTTTGATTCTATACTTAGCAGAAGAGACCTATTTGGATTTCCCACCATTAGGGTAATTGCCCATTTTTTAATTACACAAAAATTTAGACTGGGCTCTCAGCTGTTAAATTAGAGAGAACCTCTAGCGCAATTGGGCTGCTTTGAGTTTTCCTCCATTTTTGAACTTCCCGCCACTTCATACGTAGGGAAATTGGACTATGATGGCAATAATGCATAGTACGCCAGTACTGGCACAGCTTTACTTCTTAATTAATTGCTGCAGGAATACTTTGGAGTGTTATCTTTTATCACACAAAGAAATATTCTGCGCTGTTATCGTAACTACGAACAGAGATGTAAGCAGATCTGGTAATCAGCCATAACATTTTGTGCGAGCCCTGGCAATATTCTAAGAATAGAAAAGACAGCGTTATTCTCAAGCCATTGCACTGGATTTAAGGAGAACCGTGACTAAAGTTTGTTTGTCAGGGCTTAGTTGATAAGCTCTTTAAATTAAGTCAAGTGAATGCCAGAATGAATTTTTAAATAATGTCAATGATTTTTCTTCTCAGCTGTTGTGTAGTTTACTATGTCTTTATCGACCTGCATCTCGAAGGGACGTTAAACTCTGACCCAGTGCTGAAAATCTCTCTGAGTTGACGAACGTTCACGCAATAAAATGCTTTAGTAATCGTTAGATTAGAACCGCACTAATGAACAGTGCCTTTACAGTATCTAGCAAATCAGCAATAGCTTAAGCTCATGCGATCACTTGCAACCAAACCAGTTCTTTTTTTTTTTTTTTCATTTTCTCTAGTGGTTTCATCCCCAACGACTTCACGCAACTCGAGGTAAAAGATCTGGTTTGCGAAGCATCTCCCAGGGGGCAGCCCGACAGCGACCGTTCTTGAGGCGATAATGGCACAGGCGGCGAACGTGACTATGATTTCGGCTCAAAAATTTAAAATATCGAATAAAACATTTCAGTATGGCAATTTCGACTCCTAATCCGTTCAGCGACCTCAGATTACTTTATACCCGCAGTTCTTATCGCGTCCGCTAAATTTATAACTTTTGGTTCTCCTTATTGGATCCACCATTTTGAATTTTATAATTCCGACATCGGGTTCCGAAAAGAACAGGTCTGTAGTATTTTAAATCCGTTTTTCTATTGTGTCCGGGCTTTGAAGCGGCGCAGGCTTCAACTTATGTTCTTTAAGAAAAACACGGGAAACGTAAATCTGGATAGTCGGACGGAGGCCATCGCCCGGTATGATCTTACGTTTGTGTTGACGGTGACGATGAGAGAGGTGGAAGAGTATGAAACCGATAGTACCACGTAGCCTATCGTTTTCCACCAAAGAGGTCACCAAGGTCAACGCATCCATACGACAGGGGCATACCACGGAAAGTATGTTACTCCTCAGCACAATTGGTTTTTCAGACAGAGTAGATCAAAGAATTAAAGGACGTACACTTTGCTGAATTAGGTAATGCCAACAAAACTCTATTACAAATCATATTGTACGAGTAGTTAAAGACAATCAAACTTAAGAGGGTAACCCCAAAATTAAGGTCTTCTATATTTTTATAAGTACATAGACCTGTTTATTTCTACAATGGTTTACATCAGTTTACAGCTTGAACATTTAGCTATTTTTCGGCGTAACACTATTTCTGTAGATGCATTTTTGTAGACGCTGTGGCAGTTTTTGTATGCCCATATCATACCAGCTCGCCGCCATGCTGTTCAGAAAGTTATGAACCTCTTCTTTCACCTCGTCGTCGGAGCTGAATCGCTGGGACCACAATTAACGCTGACAGGTACTGTGAGACTCTGAAAAAACTCAAAAGGGCGATTCAGAACCGGAGAAGAAGAATGTTGAGCAAGGGCGTACACATTCTCCATAACAACGCTCGCCCACACATCGCTCGGCAGACCGTTGTTCTACTGCAACAGTTTCAGTGGAACACAATCACCCACCCACCCTATAGTCCCGACTTGGCTCCTTGTAGCTATTACCTGTTCCCTAGGTTAAAAGAACATTTGGCAGGAAAGCGATTCAGCTCGGACGACGAGGTGAAAGAAGAGGTTCATAACTTTCTGAACAGCATGGCGGCGAACTGGTATGACATCGGCATACAAAAACTGCCACAGCGTCTACAAAAATGCATCGACAGAAATGGTGATTATGTCGAAAAGTAGCTAAATGTTCAAGTTGTAAACTGATGTAAACCATTGTAGAAATAAACAGGTCTATGTACTTATGGAAAAATAGGAGATCTTACTTTTGGGATTACCCTCGTATTTGACATTATTTACGATTTTTCACTTTTGTCCTAGTCGTCTATTACATAACATTATCTGTGATTATTTGAGGATGTAGATGAAGACAGTAGGAACAAAATACGAGGCCACAGACATTGTGCACGAGATCGAAGTCCAAAGTGTAGTACCCACAAGGCCTTACGCTTACGTGGCCGTTGTCACTGACTCCACAACCTTTGGGTCTAAAGAAGCGCGCCGTGATAACGTTGCAGGCTGAAAAAAATTCTGTTAACCTGATACAGAGCTTCAACCCAGCAGTATCTTAAATGGTGATACAGCCCCCTCTTTCAGTGTGTAGATTCAGATTATTTAGCTGACTTGAGCACAAACGAATGTGTGGATTGCTTGGCTCTGTCGGACGCGCGAGTAAGCTATTTGTAAAGAGATGAAAGCAAGTACAATACATCGTACTGCATCATTTACGGTTTCATTTAAACATTGGAAGTGCTCTGCTCAACGTAGTTTGGCCTGTGCGACCGCTTACAGATCGCCACGAGGCAACTGAACTTCCGAACCAGCATAATCTGGATCGGTCAGCCAGAGGGAAGTTTTTTGCGGATGACTTCTAAATACGCATTTTCTCATCCGCAGCTTGTAAGGACATCATCGGACATAAGTGGCTTTTCAATATCTGTTTCAAAAACAAGACTTGGGAGGAAGATAGGAACTCAATGGAACCGAACTCCAGCAGGCAATACGAGACTGAATTACCTGCTTAAAGAGCAAGAAATCAGAGGCAGTCCCAGTCCATTGGACGTTCAACTATTTTAAACGACCATATCTGCACCAATTAGAAAATCGGGAGTGAAACGTGCGCATTCGTTTTTTCATTTTTTTTTTTTTTTGTATTTCTTGTTCATTATGATAACTTATGGTTCAAATATCCTTTCATTTTTTAATTCTTAACTCTCTACCGTGTTAACTAGTGCATTACGCTGCCATTATTCATGGCTGTTGTTGTCATTATTGTTGTTGCTGTTGTTGTGGCCTTCAGCTCGAAGCCACTGGTTTGACACAGCTCTCCATTCTACTCTATCCTGTGCAAGCCCCAACATCTGTTCGTAACTACCACAACCTATCAGTTCAAGCCTGCTTAATGTATTCAGCGTTGGTCTCCCTCTACATCCTCTACAATTTTTACTCCCCGCACCCCTGCCCCCACGTCCTTCCAGTTGCAAACCGACAATTCCTTGATGCCTCATGATGTGTCATATCATCTGATCTCTTCGTTTAGTCAAATTGTGACTTGTTAGTTACTAGGTCTTCCCATGTAATCTTCAGCATTATTCCGTACCACCACATTTCAAAGCTTTTCCTTCCTCGCCTAAACTGTTTATTGTCCACGTTTCACATCCGCAGATGGTTTCACTTTCCCAAACTTAAATTTGTGTTGGCTGTTAACAAACTCCTATTTTTCAGAAATGCTTCTCTTGCAATAGCCAGTCATTATGTTGCCGGTGTATACTCTCTACTACGACCATAACCAATTATTTTGGTGCCCAAGCAGCAAAACTCAGCTGCGACTCTGAGTGTTCAATTCCTTATTCCCTCAGCTTTACCTGATCTAATTCGACTATGTTCCGGAAATCGTTTGACTCGGTGCCCCACTGCAGACTCCTAACTAAGGTACGAGCATATGTGATTGGTTCCCAAATATGTGATTGGCTTGAAGACTTCTTAAGTAATAGAACCCAGTACGTTTTCCTTGATGGTGAGTGTCCATCGGAGGTGAGGCTATCATCTGGAGTGCCCTAGGGAAGTGTGGTAGGTCCGCTGTTGTTTTCTATCTACATAAATGATCTTTGGATAGGGTGGATAGCAATGTGCGGGTGTTTGCTGATGATGCTGTGGTGTACGGGAAGGTGTCGTCGTTGAGTGACTGTAGGAGGTTACAAGATGACTTGGTCAGGATTTGTGATTGGTGTAAAGAATGGCAGCTAACTCTAAATATAGATAAATGTAAATTAATGCAGATGAGTAGGAAAAAGAATCCCGTAGTGATTGAATACTTTATTAGTAGTGTAGCGCTTGACACAGTCACGTCGATTAAATATTTGGGTGTAACATTGCAGAGCGATATGAAGTGGGACACGCATGTAATGACAGTTGTGGGGAAGGCGGATCGTCGTCTTCGGTTCATTGGTAGAATTTTGGGAAGATGTGATTCATCTGTAAAGGAGACCGCTTATAAAACACTAATACGACCTATTCTTCAGTACTGCTCCAGCGTTTGGGATCCCTATCAGGTCGGATTGAGGGAGGACGTAGAAGCAATTCAGAGGCGGGCTGCTAGATTTGTTACTGGTAGGTTTGATCATCACACGAGTGTTACGGAAATGCTTCAGGAACTCGGGTGGGAGTCTCTGGAGGAAAGGAGGCGTTCTTTTCGTGAATCGCTACTGAGGAAATTTAGAGAACCAGCATTTGAGGCTGACTGCAGTACAATTCTACTGCCGCCAACTTATATTTCGCAGAAAGACCACAAAGATAAGATAAGAGAGATTGGGGCTCGTACAGAGGCATATAGGCAGTCACTTTTCCCTCGTTCTGTATGTGAGTGGAACAGGGAGAGAAGGTGCTAGTTGTGGTACAAGGTACCCTCGGCCACACACCGTATGGTGGATTGCGGAGTATGTATGTAGATGTAGATGTAGATATGTTCTACTGTCCGTGTTTAACTTTTGTTGGTATTCCTCTTACACGCTTTTTCCAAGACACTGTCCATTCCGTTCAGTTCCTCTTCAAAATCTTATGCCGCCTGAAACGAATTATGACTTCATTAGCACACTACAAAAATTTTATTTCTCACCTTTGCTTTAACCTGTGTTTCCTTTATTGCTTGTTCAGTGTATGGATGGAACAACACCGGGGAGAGGCTACTAGTCTATCTCATTCCGTCCACAACTACTGCTTCCCTTTCGTGCTCTTTGACTCTTGTAACATCTAGGTTTCTGTACAAATAGCAAATAAATTTTCATTCCTTGTGTTTTACCCCATCAACCTTCAGAATTTTAAAGAGCGTATTCTAATTAACATAGTCAAATGCTTTATCTAAATCTACAAATGCTATAAACGAACGTTTGCCTTTTTTTCACCTGTCTCCTAAGGTAATCAATAGGTTCGGCATTGCCTCCTACATTTCCCTGCAACTCCAAGTTACCTACCTGGAGGTTGGCTTTCTACCAGCTTTTACATTCTTCACCTGTTAGCACCTACCTTCCTTGAAATTGGAACTACTACTTTCTTCTTTCAGTCTGAGGCTCTTTCGCCTGCGTCATGTATCTTGCAAAACACGTGAAATAGTTTTTTCATGGCTGGGTCGCCCAATGATACATTAATTCTGAGGGAATACAGTCTGTTCCAGAGGCTTTGTTTCGACTTAGGACCTTCAGCTCTCTGCCAAATGCCTTTACTCATTACACTTTTCAAAATGATTCTTGCGCGCGAGTAATAGCCACTGCATTACCAGCTCGATAACATCTACATCTACATAGGTACTCCTCAAGCCACCGTACGTTGCGTGTCGGTGGGTATCCTGCACCTCTAAAAGTCATTTTTCCCATTTCACTCGCAAAAATAGCGAGAAAATAACGGCCGTCTATGTGCCACAGTATTTATTGTAACTTATCTTCGCGGTCCTTACGCGCAATGTATGTTGGCGGCCGTAGAATCGTTCGGCAGGCAGCTTCAAATGCCGGTCCTCTAAATGGTCTCAATAGTGTTTCTCGGCAAGAACGTCACCTTACCGCCAGCGATTTCCATTTGAGTTCCCGAAGCATCTCCGTAACTGCCAAACCCTGTCCGCCATATCATTCATGTATGTAGAGAACAAGAGCGATCTACCACACTTCCCAGGGCACTCCTGACGTTACCCTTGTCCCTGATGAACACTCGCCGTAGAGGACAACATACTAGGTTCTCTTATTTAAGGAGTCTTCGAGCCACTCACATATCTGTGACCTTATTCCATGAGCTCATACCTACGTTAACAGCCTGCAATGGGGCATTGTGTCAAATGATTTTCGGAAATCTAGAAATGTGCAATCTGCCTCTTCCCTTCATCCATCTGTTGTTGTGGTTTTCAGTCCTGAGACTGGTTTGATACAGCCCTCCATGCTGCTCTATCCTGTGCAAGCTTCTTCATCTCCCAGTACCTACTGCAGCCTACATCCTTCTGAATCTGCTTAGTGTATTCATCTCTTAGTCTCCCTCTGCGATTGTTACCCTCCAATACTAAATTGGTGATCCCTCGATGTCTCAGAACATGTCCTACCAACCGATCCCTTCTTCTAGTAAAGTTGTGCCACAAGCTCCTCTTCTCCCCAATTCTATTAAATACCTCCTCATTAGTTATGTGATCTACCCATCTAATCTTCAGCATTCTTCTCTAGCACCACATTTCGAAAGCTTCTATTCTCTTCTTGTATAAACTATTTATCGTCCACGTTTCACTTCCATACATGGCTACACTTCATACAAATACTTTCAGAAACGACTTCCTGACACTTAAATCTACACTCGATGTTAACAAATTTATCTTCTTCAGAAACGCTTTCCTTGCCATTGCCAGTCTACATTTTATATCCTCTCTACTTCGACCATCATCAGTTACTTTGCTCCCCAAATAGCAAAACTCCTTTACTACTTTAAGTATTTCATTTCCTAATCTAATTCCCTCAGCATCACCCGACTTAATTCGACTACATTCCATTACCCTCGTTTTTCTTTTGTTGATGTTCATCTTATACCCTCCTTTCAAGACACTGTCCATTCCGTTCAACTGCGAGAAAAGGACAGGTTGAGTTTCGCATGAGCGATGCTTTTTAAAACCATGCTGTTTCATGGACAAAAGCTTCACAGTCGCAAGAAAGTTTATTATATTCGAACTGAGAATATGTTCAAGGAGTCTGCGGCAAACAGGAGTTGGGGATATTGGTCTGTAATTTTGTGGATCCATTCTTTTACCCTTCTTATATACTGGAGCCACCTGCGCCATTTTCCAGTCGCTTGGGACTTAGTGCTGTGCGAGAAAGTCACGAAGTCAATGCCGTAGAACACTCTTTGTAAAATCTAACTGGGATTGCTTATGAACCTGGTGATTTATTTACATTCAAATCTTTCAGTTGTTTCTCTACGCCAGGGATGCTTATTACTCTGTCGTCCATATGGGAGTCTGTCCCATGGTCAAACGACGGTGTGTTTGTACGATTCTCCTATGTGAAAGATTTCTTGAAGTTGAAATTTAATACTTCGGCTTCCGTTTTGCCATCTTCAACTGCCGCACCAGACTGGTCAACAAAGGTCTGAATGGAAGCCTTAGAACCGCTTAGCGATTTTACATAATCCCGGAATTTCCTCGGGTTCTCTAATGGTTCAAATGGCTCTGAGCACTATGGGACTTAACACCTATGGTCATCAGTCCCCTAAAACTTAGAACTACTTAAACCTAACTAACCTAAGGACATCACACAACACCCAGCCATCACGAGGCAGAGAAAATCCCGGACCCCGCCGGGAATCGAACCCGGGCGTGGGAAGCGAGAACGCTACCGCACGACCACGAGATGCGGGCACCTCGGGTTCTCTGCTAGGTCTTTTGCTAAGGTGCGACGTTGGTAGTTGTGGTATGCTCCGCGCAGAGATCTTTTTACAGGCTCCCGAATCTCTACTAACCTTCGCTACTCATCATTTGTGCGTTTCCACCATTCAACACAACTAATGTTAGTTTAAAATAATCAGTAAGTCGGCTGCAAGAGCAGTGAGCAGAGGCTGTACAGGACAAGCCCATATCGCTGATTAATTGTGTTCTTAGTTCCAAATAAAGGAAGCCACAGTTCCTAATAAGTTTTGTTCTTTGCAGTGTCCGTGGCTGTGCCATGCAGCTCATACTCGCCGCAGACACACTCGAGCTGGTCCAGAGTGACTTCGAGTAGTCGGCGTGCACAAGCTCAGCTCGCAGGTCTTCAGCTGAGTGGAAACGTACAACTGCGGTAGAATATCCAACACTCTTCGACTTAGTGCCTTATAGTAGATTGCGCCTTCCGTACCACTGTTTCGACTAGAAATCTGAAACTGAGAAAAACACTTAGACATAATTGTAACTTGACGCTGTGACTTTTTTCCGGTGATGTGTTTGCGTTTAACTATCTCTTGCTGCAGCAGATGTTGCTGCTCTGCAGATCCTGAGATCCACAACAGTTTTTTATAGACATGATGCCCCACTATAAACAATCTTGTCTGTCAGTGCCCATCATCGAGAAGTAACAAGCTTCTCTCGGAGCTTGTCACTAGCAGTCAACCCGTACAGCCAATATAAAAACTAGTTGAAAATTCACATGAGCTTCTGTTTCTATTAGTGCACAAAATATTTGACTTCTTGTGTTTCTCTATCCTTCGTTTGTAAATTGATAATATATTGGTTCCATAAATCTTATTTTTGCTTTACCTTATTTCGCGAGCATTTTACTACAACTATTCTTTATTGAACATAATGAGAACTAACACACGAAAGAATGGTGTTTCATCTACACCCCTATTTTTCCGCGGAATCTCCATCCCGTTCTATGACCTTCCCCCAGCGGGAAACGAGGACGTGTATGCCCCGTCGGTACCAATCCTTGTCCTGATGGAGGAGCCAGTGCTGGACTGTATGAATCACCTCCTCATCGTCCTCAAAATGTCTTCCACGAATGGCATCCTTTAATGGCCTAAACAAATGGAAGTGCGAGGGGGCTAGGTCAGGGTTGTCAGATGTGACAGCCGTGGATAATCTGCCCGACCACTGCAAATCGCGGAGCTCCGCCGAAACACATTCAAATGACCTCACCCTCTGTGCCCAGCGACTAAGTGTACTTCTGTCGACAGCATGTGCTCCAAAGACTTTGCACAAGCGTTTTCGAATATTCCTTATGTCTCTGCAGTGAGAGATTCAATGAAGGCACGTTGCTTGTAACGTAATCACCTACAGACGTCATTTTGAAACTGTCCTGCAGCTACGCTATCTGTCGGAAGTGATGGAAACTTAGCGCACTCACCCAGGAGACTTGAAATTATACATACATAACGTTTCGCATTCGTAGCATTGTTTTCGGCCAAGAAAGAAAAATACGGTGCATTACTTTCTGGGCAACCCTCGTACATGACGCTCCCATTAGTACATCTCGACTGAATGTTTTTCCCTATAATGATACTGTACGTGGTTTAATAGAACATGCATTGTGTATGAACGTTCATGGCAGTCTTAGAACGTGTGTCGGTTCGAGATATTTTCCCTGATAATTCATTTTTACTGAGAGGGCGTGCTGAAACGTAATGCCTACGAGTTTTTAATTCGGTTTTCAATATCGGTTGACGTGTTAATGTCATGCATACGAGGGGGGTAAGGGGGGGGGACCTAAAAATAAACGGAATTTTTGTTCAGCTCTATGTTCATAGAATACGAATTCCCTTCAAAGTATTGTCCATGTGCATTAACGTATATGTCTCAACGCTTTTGGCATTGCTGAAAACAGTTCTGGAACTTCTGAGCCACGATACTGTTCAAACCCATTAGCGTGTTTCCTTTGACGTCATCCACATCATTGAATAGCTTTACTTTCAGACTTTGCTTCACCCGTGGAAATAAAAAATGTTAGACGGAGGCAGGTAGGGTGAGCGGGGTGGATGAGGCACAAGCGCCATACTGTTTTTTTGCCATGAACTGTCGGACCGTCAGGGCCACGTGGGCTGAAGCATTGTCATGGTGGAGCAACTAGTTTTCATTTCTCAACAGTTGTGGCCGTTTTCTTCGCACACTCTCTCGTAATCTTCATTACACATCCGGATAAAAATGTTTGTTCACTTTTGTCCTGGAAGAAAGAACTCCTTGTGGACAATACCATTGACATCAAAGAACAAATCAACAGCGTTTTCACATTTGATCGCACTTGACGTGCTTCCTTGGTTGTTGAGACGTTTCGGTTTCCTACTGGCTCGCCACTTGCTTTGACTCTGGATCGTACCTGTAGCACCAACTCCCATCCCCAATCACATTTCTTTTAAGAAAGTTTGGATCGTCCTTCACTTCAGTCTTCAAGTCAAGGAAAACATTCATGTGGGTTTCTCTTTGGTCACTGTGAGCAAGGGAGAAACAAATTTTGCAGGCGCCAATCTCATGTACAAATCCTTGGTAAAAATTCGCTGCACCACGCTCCATGCCACGGGTGGGTAGCCGCGCGGTCTTGGGCGCCATGTCACGGTTCGCGCGGCCTCCCCCCGTCGGAGGTTCCAGTCCCTCGGGCATGGGTGTGTGTGTGCTTCGCGTAAGTTAGTTACGTTAGATTAAGTAGTGTGTAAACCTAGGGACCGATAACCTCAGCAGTTTGGCCCCATAGGAACTTACCACCTACCTACCTACCACCCTCCACGACACTTTCGTTCCCTCAGAACTTTAGTTAATGGTCCTTCGATAACTTCATCAATCGCACGTTTGATTGAGGAAATGTTTTCGTCATTTCTTCCTGTTAAAGGACGACCAGGGCGTGGCATGTCTTCAGCTGACATGTTGCCAAACTTCAGACGAGAATAATCACTCGTAGACCTGTGATTTCCCCAAAGCATTATCATTAAAGGCTTGCAGGAGCATCCCAGTAGTCTCGGCTTCAGTTTTCCCTACCAGAAAAAAGTTTCACTTAGGCTCTTTAGTCCTTCTTGTCGGTGACGTCATTAATCGTTGAAGAGTTAAAATAGGAACGCAAACAATAAAGCCCCACAAACAAACCGATTAACTTCGACTGACAGCAGCTTACTGAGTGACGTAGGAGGCCCCAAGCTAACACCACCTAGTGGCACAA
This sequence comes from Schistocerca cancellata, assembly GCF_023864275.1. NCBI lineage: Eukaryota > Metazoa > Arthropoda > Insecta > Orthoptera > Acrididae > Schistocerca > Schistocerca cancellata. The sequence continues at coordinate 615,387,605 of NC_064631.1, read as the reverse complement.
CGTGTAACTACAAAGCATGCGCGCTCAACAGTTAGTCGATCGACTTTTCCGCTTCGCTGACGCAAGTCGCAACCGTCCGCCACTTGTTGGGTCTGAAGTGTAGTGTGTAAGATGGGAGTGCGCAACGTAACTATGACGATGCGTGAGAAACTGCTCCGAAAACTGTAAGCAAGAACTCGAAGACTTCTTTCACACTTGGAGCGCACACTATGACAATACTATACCACACGTCAGCGTTGCAACATCTGCAACAATCTAACGCCTTTGATGTACTGTCATCGATTATCTGTCACCTTCTATGCAGTCCCGAGTTGACCCATCTGATTTTTATCTCCTTCCAAAACTTAAAGAACGTCTTTTAGGACTTCGCTTTGAAAGTGATGAAGCGGTGCAAGCGAAGGTGAGGTTGTATCTCCAACAACAAAGCCAGACATTCTACACCGACAGTATCAACAAACTGGTCTCCCGTTGGGAAAAATGTGTTCATCAGGGTGACCACATTGAGAAACAAATATGTAGACATGAAGAATAAAGCTGAAGAATTTTTTTATCCAAAATCTTTAAGAGCTTTCGCCTAAAATATTGTACCCAAATCTGATCAGCACTTTTTTGATTGCAGAAAGTAGAAGTGCATAACCGTCACTTTGTACTGCTAAAATCCTAAAAACTGACGCATGACGTTGTTTAATTCACCGTCATGAATCTTTCTGTTTCCACCAACGAATACACGCCCAACAAAAACTTACGCAGTCTGTATTGCTACTAAAATATGCTACTCGTTGGACGTATTTGTCCTACCTGTCTGCCACGCTGATAAGATCAAAAAGCTCTGATTATTTTCAGTAGTGACAATACATCGGGAGGACGATGTGAGATGGAGTGTGCCATACATGTTACTGACTTTGTCAAAAGAGAGAGCGTCCGGATCTCCCTAATGCAGAATGTGCATCGTAGAGATCAAGAGTATAAATGCTTGCGTTTCGACTTGGGAAAAGATTGTTCCTTCATCTGTGCTCTTGAGCTAATATAATCCACAGTATTAATGTGTAGCACATCCAGCAGCAACAGTACTAGAGGAAACTGTCTGATCCTTAAACTGGAAAACCAGAAGAGAGAAACACGTTAATGGGACATTTTTGCACCACCTTCATTTTGCGGGTAATACTGCAATGTTTGCTTCAAGTGCTGATGAACTTCAACGAACAGATTAACGAAATATTCAGCTAAAAATTAATCCTAATAATAAATAATGCACAACAGGCACACCGAAAGAAAAGTGGACAGGTTAACAACAGAACACGTTCACGGGTTTTTTATATTTAGGGTAGTTGCAGAGGACGAAACCGAAAATTAAAAATTCCGGTAGCCTGAAGTGCTTCTGGTGAACCAAATGTCTTTCAGTACCAACCTTCTGTTGTGTCTAAAAAGGAAAGCTTTAAATTAGTGTATACTATCAGTTTCTTTGAGTTTCTCTGTGATATTTTTGCACAGTTCCGAGACGTTTTTATGTCGAAGTATATGTGGTAACAAATTCTGCAATAACCTTCTCCACGTAATTATCTTTTGCTCTATATGTATTATGCATCGAAGTGCCAATGCAGTTTGATTTCTCCCTCTTTTAAAGAATGCGTGCCTGATCACGCCTAAGTTGTTCAACTTTTACTAAAATACGGCTGAATAAACATTAAGTGGTTAGATGACCAACAGAAATCATCAAACTTAATTAGTTTTGTAGGCAATACGACTATATATAGCAATCTGTATCTCTGCGTGGGAGAGTACAGGATGACACTCCATTTGTTCTAACAAGTTTAAAACTGGGTTTTGACTCACACCTGTGAAGTGACAGTTCACTGGCATAGCCTTCATGGTGGCCAAGTCATTTATACTACATTAAGAATACAAGATTCAACATGTCCTTGGTTTAAAATGGCAGGAAATTCAAAAAATTCAAGATGGCTGAATTAGTCCAGTTGTCCTTCATTGAACGTGGTGGGAAATTTAAAAACAACATCGGATTTCCCAAAGCCTGGTTCAAGTTTATAATAGCAGTAGCCTAGATCTCCTAAGTTTAAAAAGAGTGTCATTTTGATTTAAACATTTACAGTGTGTATACGTTTTTGTGTTTGTTTGTTTGTTTGTTTGTCTGTGTTTGTTTGTTGTAAAATAAGCGAGCAACGTTTAGTTAAATGTATGTGGGAACCTGCACCACACTGCAACATACTTCATGTCATGCTCACCCATTGGTGGTCTCACATTTGCCTCTGGCTAGGGAGGTCTCTGCTGCTACTGGACTGTGTGTGACCACTGCGACAGTGGATTTATAAGTGCTGGCGATCCAAGCATCCCCATGAAAACAACTTTGTTCATGACGTCACCTGGTGCTGGTCGGTCAGCTGCTCGCCAAGTGGCAACAGCTCCCTAACTGTCGCTGCTGCATGACACCACCCATTACTCACCTGTCAGGTAGCAGCCTATGCAGTTTCAGTCGCTGATGTGGCGGGGCTTGTTACTCGTCGGGGATATGTCCATCAGATGCGACCCACAATCCCAATGCTGTTTCTAGTGACGTTATTTACCATTCCAACACAAGGAAGCACTTAGTTTATTTCTACGTAAAGCTATTTTTGGCGCACCTACGTTGTTGACTGTCGTACTTGCTCACTAGTTCTAGTGATGCTATTAACATTCAAACGCCGGCCGTTGTGGCCTAACGGTTCTAGGCGCTTCAGTCCGGAACCGCGCTGCTGCTACAGTCGCAGGTTCGAGTCGTGCTTTGGGCATGGATGTGTGTGATGTCCTTAGGTTAGTTAGGTTTAAGTAATTCTGAGTCTAGGGGACTGATGACCTCAGATGGTAAGTCCCATAGTGCTCAGAGCCATTTGAATCATCTGAACATTCAAACATTCAACTAGGCTACAGCAAGTAGCATGGGGGTTTAATTAAATAAAAATGCAATAATTTTAATTTTAGTCGATGTCTGTGCGGTTACGCAGTCTCGTAACCGGTTGTCCCTGACTAGTATTAGTGCGCAATCTGACTGCATAGAATAACAACAAAGAATGAAAGAAAACTTCCGTTAACACAATTAATTAATTAAGTCCCCAGCAACTATAAAACCTAAGAAACAACAAAACACAAATGTAACTGTTCTGATTGTGGAAGTGTGATTCAACGTACACATCTGGCACGGTACTTCCTCAATAAGACAAGATATTTTAGATACCATTTAGACTGAATTAATTAAATAAAACTGAAATACTATAATTGCACATAGAAACCCGAATTACAGTCTAATACATGAACACGAGCCAGATGCTTTGTTGACTGGACCTGTGACCAAGAGGCATTATTGTTTAAGACATTGAAATAATAAAAAAAAGGAATTTTTTACCTTCATATATATTGACGAAAAGTACACTCTAGTCCATCAAAGCAATATGACAACATCTGAACAAGCACTCTCCATGGGATTTTCTCAACAACGACACGCTACTGCAACATCTCCACAACCACTCTCTACCACCGCCTCTCGACATGAACTCTCTACCACCGCTTCTCGACAAGAACAGCCTACCACCGCTTCTGAACAACTACTGCCTGTGGAGGCGGCTGAATAATACTCTTTGGCGCAATCTCTGGCGCTGTGACTCACCTTTCAAAGTACACCGACGTGACAAAATTCATGGGATGCCTCCTAATACCGTGTGGAACCTCCTTTTGCCTGGCGTAGTGCAGCATCTCGACATGGCGCAGCCTCAACAAGTCTTTGGAAGTCCCCTACAGAAATATTGAGCTATGCTGCCTCCATAGCTGTTCGTAATTGCGAAAGTGTTGCCGGTGCAGGATGTTGTGCATGAACTGACCTTTAGATCATGTCCCGTAAATGTTCGAGGGCCATGTCAGGCGACCTAGGTGGCCAAACGATTCGCTTGTATAGTCCAGAATGTTCTTCAAACCAAACGAGGACAGTACATTGAAAGCCGACCCATACGGATTTATACACTCCTGGAAATTGAAATAAGAACACCGTGAATTCATTGTCCCAGGAAGGGGAAACTTTAATGACACATTCCTGGGGTCAGATACATCACATGATCACACTGACAGAACCACAGGCACATAGACACAGGCAACAGAGCATGCACAATGTCGGCACTAGTACAGTGTACATCCACCTTTCGCAGCAATGCAGGCTGCTACTCTCCCATGGAGACGATCGTAGAGATGCTGGATGTAGTCCTGTGGAACGGCTTGCCATGCCATTTCCACCTGGCGCCTCAGTTGGACCAGCGTTCGTGCTGGACGTGCAGACCGCGTGAGACGACGCTTCATCCAGTCCCAAACATGCTCAATGGGGGACAGATCCGGAGATCTTGCTGGCCAGGATAGTTGACTTACACCTTCTAGAGCACGTTGGGTGGCACGGGATACATGCGGACGTGCATTGTCCTGTTGGAACAGCAAGTTCCCTTGCCGGTCTAGGAATGGTAGAACGATGGGTTCGATGACGGTTTGGATGTACCGTGCACTATTCAGTGTCCCCTCGACGATCACCAGTGGTGTACGGCCAGTGTAGGAGATCGCTCCCCACACCATGATGCCGGGTGTTGGCCCTGTGTGCCTCGGTCGTATGCAGTCCTGATAGTGGCGCTCACCTGCACGGCGCCAAACACGCATACGACCATCATTGGCACCAAGGCAGAAGCGACTCTCATCGCTGAAGACGACACGTCTCCATTCGTCCCTCCATTCACGCCTGTCGCGACACCACTGGAGGCGGGCTGCACGATGTTGGGGCGTGAGCGGAAGACGGCCTAACGGTGTGCGGGACCGTAGCCCAGCTTCATGGAGACGGTTGCGAATGGTCCTCGCCGATACCCCAGGAGCAACAGTGTCCCTAATTTGCTGGGAAGTGGCGGTGCGGTCCCCTACGGCACTGCGTAGGATCCTACGGTCTTGGCGTGCATCCGTGCGTCGCTGCGGTCCGGTCCCAGGTCGACGGGCACGTGCACCTTCCGCCGACCACTGGCGACAACATCGATGTACTGTGGAGACCTCACGCCCCACGTGTTGAGCAATTCGGCGGTACGTCCACCCGGCCTCCCGCATGCCCACTGTACGCCCTCGCTCAAAGTCCGTCAACTGCACATACGGTGCACGTCCACGCTGTCGCGGCATGCTACCAGTGTTAAAGACTGCGATGGAGCTCCGTATGCCACGGCAAACTGGCTGACACTGACGGCGGCGGTGCACAAATGCTGCGCAGCTAGCGCCATTCGACGGCCAACACCGCGGTTCCTGGTGTGTCCGCTGTGCCGTGCGTGTGATCATTGCTTGTACAGCCCTCTCGCAGTGTCCGGAGCAAGTGTGGTGGGTCTGACACACCGCTGTCAATGTGTTCTTTTTTCCATTTCCAGGAGTGTATGTACGTGCAAATAGCTGCCAACGTCCTTCTCAGAGGATGATTGTTCTCAGGACTCTGGTACACAGAGCACAAGTCATTGCTGGCGAAAGGAGTCTGACGGACGAGCTTCTACACTTGAGGAGAGTTTTTGAAGCCAGTGAGTAATTTCTCCACAGCAGATATGTAAGTAACTACGAATGAAACCAACACTGGGCATAAGGAATGCACAAGAAGACACGGAAAGTTTTCAATCCATGGCTTTTCTGTCATATGTGAGAAGCCGATCATTAAAAATAGGGCGGTTCCTCAGCAAACACAGAGTGAAAGTGATTTTTCACCCCCCAACAAAGACAGCAGCACTCCTGGGTTCCGTTAACGATGAGGTGGTGCTTCGGAAGGCTGGGGTTTGCAAGATCCCCTGTAAGAGTGGCAGTTCATGTATCGGACAGATGATACATAAAGTCCATGAGAGATGCACAGACCACCGCATGTATACCCGTCTCTAACAACCTAATAAATTGGCGATGGCAGAGCACTGTATTGACACTAGGCTCTCTATGGTGTACGATAACGTCGAAATTTTAGCCCCAACTTCATCTTTCTGGGACTCGGCAGTGAAAGAAACAATTGAAATTCGGTTGGTGACGAATTTAAATAATAGAGATAGTGGCTTCAGCTTGGACAAATCATGGAACCCGGCACTTTCTGTAATGAAGTCGCAGAGACGCCGCAACGGTGCAGCTAGCATTAATAGATCGATATCACCGTGTGGGTTTACCATGCAGCCATAGATCTAATTTCACGCTTATGTTGTACCTCTCTGCCGCCTATCAACGTCTCTGGCGCCTTGTATATCTGTGGCCACATGCGCAGTCGCGCGGTCTGGATGTTTAAAAGGACGGAGCAAGTGCTGGGGCGTGTCGACCCCACCGCCCTTCCTGGCTGCCCTTGCTACCCTGCACAAGGTCCTCCTCTCCACTGGCTTTTACCCTGACCTGTCGAAGACTTCCCGTTTCCTGCTGTTCCCTAATCCCAACAAACACCCCTTGAATACCTCTTCCTATCGTCCCATTTGCCTCACCTCTGTGTTCAGTAAGGTCCTTTCCTGCTGTATTCATCGTCACCATAACCAGCACCACCTCCTTCCCCTTACCCAGTGTGGCTTCCAGCCCTCCTTCTCAGCTGACGACCAGCTCCTTAACCTTACCAATCTTCTTTCCCTCCAACTTAACTGCCTTCACTCCACTATCTTTGTTTCCATCGACCCCCAGAACGCGTATGACCATGTCTGGCATCTTGGGATCCTCTTCAAACCCCAGACCTATGCTCTCCCCATTAATTTCGTCTGTCTCGTTACTTCCTTCCTCTCCCATCGTCCCTCCTATGTCACTATCCACAATTCCAACTCCTGTACTTTCTATCCCACCACCGGCGTGCCCCAGGGCTCCATCCTTTGCCTCTCCTCTATCTCCTGTATACTGCTGATATGCCCAAACCTCCCCCACCTGTTCATCTCCTCCAATTTGCTGACGACACCGCCTTCCTGCCCTTTAATCCTACCCTTCAACGGTCCCAACATACCCTCCAACCCCACATTGACCAGTTCACCACTTGGTGCAACCAGTGGTTCCTTCCTATCAACTCCTCCAAGACCCAGGCGATCATCATAGGCGGTATCACCCGCACCTACCATCTCCATGATTTTTACATAACCATTTATGGTTGTCCTATCCACCTCACTCCTACCCTAAAATACCTTGGCCTCTCCCTTGACCGCCACCTCACCTGGACTCCCCATCTCCTTATAATCCAACACAAAGCCCACAATAGACGTCGCCTCCTGAAACTCCTGTCTGGCTGGACATGGGGACTGCACCCTTCCACCATCCTTCACACCTACAAATCCCTGATCCACTCCATCCTTTGTTATGCCAATGTTGCTTGGATTTCCGCCCCTCCCAGATTTTATAAGACACTCTAAATCCTAGAACACCATGCACTCCATCTCGCCTTCTGTATCTGCCTTCCATCCCCCATGCACATCCTCTACGACCTCATCCCCTTCCTCCACCTTCTTCTTTTCCTCAAACACATCTGCACCCTATACATCATCCGATGACTCGATCCCCACCCCCTGGAGTCCCCGTTCGTCTCCACCACCAGCCCATTGCTGCATCTTTATCGTCATGTTCCACCCTCTCCATCTCCACACTCACCACATCCTTTCCCTATACAACTTCCAGCATCCACCCCTCCCAGACTATGAGCTTCGCCCTGACATCTACCCTTCCTATCAACTCTAACCCCACCTTCACCCTATTCCTCAGAGCTCCCTATCCCCTCCCCTTCCCTTCCCCTGAGCGGTTTTCCTCCCTCCTACACCCCCTCCCTTTCCCTTGCCAGCTGTGTTCTTTTAAATTTATGTCGACTTTTTAACTGTCCGCCAGTGAATGTCCTCATGTTAGTGTATATTTTAACTTCCATTATCTCCATTTTATATCGACCTTTTTTCGCCCTTTTATATATGAGTTCCCCATTTTATATTTTTTGTAAAGCTACTCGGCTGAGGAGCAGCGGACTATGTCGCTGCCAGGGGCATAAAATTACAATAAAGCGAAAAAAAAACTGGAGCATCAGTTACCTCGGCTGACTGTGAAGATGGCTGGACAGTATAACCTTTTTTCCCTGAAGTAATAAATTTAAACTCTTAATTTTTAACAAAACGTATGTCAAATAAGCCACCGTCTGATCCAAGACATTGCCTTCGGAAAGGTGTACCTAGTGAGAAAAAGACAAAAATTATGAAATACGAGAACAGTTCTGCCATGATATAACCATCAAACTTCCGTGTGTGTCAATAAAACCTTTTAAATAGTTGCCATTTCCTCATAGAGTATTACAGAAATTCAGTACTTAGTAGGGTAACCTCTAACAAAAGTAACTATTTTCAGTGCAGCATAAGACAGAGTTTTTTCGCATGCACGTACCAATAAGATGATTTAACAGTTTCAAGCAACAGTGGATATTTGGGTAACCGTCTTGTCTCTGATGTTGTTGTTGTTGTTTGTGGTCTTCAGTCCTGAGACTGGTTTGATGCAGCTCTCCACGCTAATCTATCCTGCGCAAGCTCCTTCATCTCCCAGTACCTACTGCAACCTACATCCTTCTGAATCTGCTTAGTGTATTCATCTCTTGGTCTCCCTCTACGATTTTTACCCTCCACGCGGCCCTCCAATGCTAAATTTGTGATCCCTTGATGCCTCAGGACATGTCCTACCAACCGATCCCTTCTTCTAGTGAAGTTGGGCTACAAACTTCTCTTCTCCCCAATCCTATTCAATACCTCCTCATTAGTTACGTGATCTACCCACCCAATGTTCAACATTCTTCTGTAGCACCACATTTCGAAAGCTTCTATTCTCTTCTTGTCCAAACTATTTATTGTCCATGTTTCACTTCCATACATGGCTACGCTCCATACAAATACTTTCAGAAACGACTTCCTGACACTTAAATCTTTACTCGATGTTAACAAATTTCTCTTCTTCAGAAACGCTTTCCTTGCCATTGCCAGTCTACATTTTATATCCTCTCTGCTTCGACCATCATCAGTTATTTTGCTCCCCAAATAGCAAAACTCCTTTACTACTTTAAGTGTCTCATTTCCTAATCTAATTCCCTCAGCATCACCCGACTTAATTCGACTACATTCCATTATCCTCGTTTTACTTTTGTTGGTGTTCATCTTATATCCTCCTATCAAGACACTGTCCATTCCGTTCAACTGCTCTTCCAAGTCCTTTGCTGTCTCTGACAGAATTACAATGTCATCGGCGAACTTCAAAGTTTTCATCTCTTCTACCTGGATTTTAATACCTACGCCAAATTTTTCTTTTGTTTCCTTCACTGCTTGCTCAATATACAGATTGAATAACATTGGGGAGAGGGTACAACCCTGTCTCACTCCCTTCCCAACCACTGCTTCCCTTTCATGTCCCTCGACTCTTATAACTGCCATCTGGTTTCTGTTACCCAAGGATTTCTACCAGCCTTCGTCTTTTTACCAACTTGAGCCTCTGCTGCCTTCACTACTTCATCCCTCAGAGCTACCCTTTCGTCTTCTACTGTATTTGTTTCCCCCATTCCTGTCAATTGTTCCCTTATGCTGTCCCTGAAACTCTGTACAACCTCTGGTTTAGTCAGTTTATCCATGTCCCATCTCCTTAAATTCCCACCTTTTCGCAGTTTCTTCAGTTTTAATCTACAGTTCATAACCAATAGATTGTGGTCAGAGTCCACATCCGCCCCTGGAAATGTCCTACAATTTAAAACCTGGTTCCTGAATCTCTGTCTTAGCATTATATAATCTATCTGATACCTTTTAGTATCTCCAGGATTCTTCCATGTATACAACCTTCTTTTATGATTCTTGAACCAAGTGTTAGCTACGATTAAGTTATGCTCTGTGCAGTGCTCCACCAGGCAGCTTCCTCTTTCATTTCTTAGCCCCAATCCATATTCTCCTACTATGTTTCCTTCTCTCCCTTTTCCTACTGTCGAATTCCAGTCACCCATGACTATTAAATTTTCGTCTCCCTTCACTACCTGAATAATTTCTTTTATCTCATCATACATTTCTTCGATTTCTTCATCATCTGCAGAGCTAGTTGGCATATAAACTTGTACTACTGTAGGCCTGTGTTTCGTGTCTATCTTGGCCACAATAATGCGTTCACTATGCTGTTTATTGTAGCTTACCCACACTCCTATTTATTTATTCATTATTAAACCTACTCCTGCATTACCCTTATATGATTTTGTATTTATAACCCTGTATTCACCTGACCAGAAGTCTTGTTCATCCTGCCACCGAACTTCACTAATTCCCACTATATCTAACTTTAACCTATCCATTTCCCTTTTTAAATATTCTAACCTACCTGCCCGATTAAGGGATCTGACATTCAACGCCAGTTTTCTTTCTCCTGATAACGATGTCCTCCTCAGTAGTCCACGCCCGGAGATCCGAATGGGGGACTACTTTACCTCCGGAATATTTTACCCAAGAGGACGCCATCACCATTTAACCATACAGTAAAGCTGCATGCCCTCGGGAAAAATTACGGCTGTCGTTTCCCCTTGCTTTCAGCCGTTCGCTGTACCACAACAGCAAGGCCGTTTTGGTTAGTGTTACAAGGCCAGATCAGTCAATCATCCAGACTGTTGCCCCTGCAACTACTGAAAAGGCTGCTGCCCCTCTTCAGGAACCACACGTTTGTCATAGCCATCATTATTTGAATATAACACAGCAGATGAAAGATTCTGTTGGTAAATACTATGCGAAGTAAAAAACTGCTTGCAAACCGGCCAGAGAGATTTCGTTTCGGGCCCACGGCAGTGTAGTGTGTGGCGGGCGCCCGAGTTGACCAGCCGAGTCACAAGGGCGCCCAGTGTTGACTCGTGTTCTGGCGTTCACCGCACGGTCCGGCGGGCCCCGGTGAGGCTCGACTGGCTGACCGGGCAGAGCAGGTCGAGACTTGTCCGGCAGTCGAGGCTGCGGTGCTGGGCGGGCCGCGCAGGCTCAGTCCACGCCTCTGCCTGATAAGCACGGTGATGTGCAAAAAGTTAAGCATAAAGTTGTTGAGTCCCTCCATTTTTCCCAGTTTACTGCTCAGCACAAGAGTAATGCAGACTTATTGTTAATATCGTACACTACTGGCCATTAAAATTACTACACCATGAAGATGACGTGCTACAGACGCGAAATTTAACCGACAGGAAGAAGATGCTGTGGTATGCAAATGATTAGCTTTTCAGAGCATTCACACAAGGTTGGCGCCGGTGGCGACACCTACAACGTGCTGACATGAGGAAAGCTTCCAACCGATTTCTCATATAGAAGCAGCAGTTGACCGGAGTTGCCTGGTGAAACGTTGTTGTGATGCCTTGTGTAAGGAGAAGAAATGCGTACCACCTCGTTTCCGACTTTGATAAAGGTCGGATTGTAGCCTGTCGCGATATCAGTTTATCATATCGTGACATTGCTGCTCGCGTTGGTCGAGATCCAATGACTGTTAGCAGAATATGGAATCGGTGGGTTCAGGGGGCTAATACTGAACGCCGTGCTGGATCCCAACGGCCTCGTATCACTAGCAGTCGAGATGACAGGCATCTTGTCCGCATGGCTGTAACGGATCGTGCAGCCACGTCTCGATGCCTGAGTCAACAGATGGGGAGGTTTGCAAGACAACAACCATCTGCACGAACAGTTCGACGACGTTTGCAGCAGCATGGACTATCAGCTCGGAGACCAAAGCTGCGGTTACCCTTGACGCTGCATCACAGACAGGAGCGCCTGCGATGGTGTACTCAACGACGAAACTGGGTACACGAATGGCAAAACGTCATTTTTTCGGATGAATTCAGGTTCTGATTACAGCATCATGATGGTCGCATCCGTGTTTGGCGACATCGCGGTGAACGCACATTGGAAGCGTGTATTCGTCATCGTCATACTGGCGTGTCACGCGGACGTGATGGTATGGGGTGCCATTGGTTACACGTCTCCGTCACTTCTTGTTCGTATTGACGGCACTTTGAACAGTGGACTTTACATTTCAGATGTGCTACGACCCGTGGCTCTACCCTTCATTCGGGCCCTTCGAAACCCTACATTTCAGCAGGATAATGCACGACCGCATGTTGCAGGTCCTGTACGGGCCTTTCTGGATACAGAAAATGTTCGACTGCTGCCCTAGCCAGCACGTTCTCCAGATCTCTCACCAATTGAAAACGTCTGGTCAATGGTGACCGAGCAACTGGCTCGTCACAATACGCCAGTCACTGCTGTTGATGAACTGTGGTATCGTGTTGAAGCTGCACGGGCAGCTGTACCTGTACACGCCATCCAAGCTCTGTTTGACTCAATGCCCGGGCGTATCAAGACCGTTGTTACGCCCAGAGGTGGATGTGGTGGGTACTGATTTCTCAGGATCTATGCACCCAAATTGCGTGAAAATGTATTCACGTGTCAGTTCTAGTATAATACAGGGTGATTCAAAAAGAATACCACAACTTTAAAAATGTGTATTTAATGAAAGAAACATAACCTTCTGTTATACATCATTACAAAGAGTATTTAAAAAGGTTTTTTTTCACTCAAAAACAAGTTCAGAGATGTTCAATATGGCCCCCTCCAGACACTCGAGCAATATCAACCCGATACCCCAACTCGTTCCACACTCTCTGTAGCATATCAGGCGTAACAGTTTGGATAGCTGCTGTTATTTCTCGTTTCAAATCATCAATGGTGGCTGGGAGAGGTGGCCGGAACACCATATCCTTAACATACCCCCATAAGAAAAAATCGCAGGGGGTAAGATCAGGGCTTCTTGGAAGCCAGTGATGAAGTGCTCTGTCACGGGCTGCCTGGCGGCCGATCCATCGCCTCGGGTAGTTGACGTTCAGGTAGTTACGGACAGATAAGTGCCAATGTGGTGGCGCTCCATCCTGCTGAAATATGAATTGTTGTGCTTCTTGTTCGAGCTGAGGGAACAGCCAATTCTCTAACATCTCCAGATACTGTAGTCCAGTTACAGTAGCACCTTCGAAGAAAAAGGGACCAAAAACTTTATTGGCTGAAATGGCACAGAAAACGTTCACCTTAGGCGAGTCACGTTCATACTGAGTTGTTTCCCGCGAATTCTCAGTGTACGCTGAACAACTGTCGTCGATTCACTTCTGCCGTACTCAATAACACAAAAAGCTTTCTGTTGAGCGGTCGCCATCTTAGCGTCAACTGACGCTGACGCCTAGTCAACAGCGCCTCAAGCGAACAAATGTGCAACTAAATGAAACTTTATAGCTCCCTTAATTCGCCGACAGATAGTGCTTAGCTCTGCCTTTTGTCGTTCCAGAGTTTTAAATTCCTAAAGTTGTGGTATTCTTTTTGAATCACCCTGTATATTTGTCCAATGAATACCCGTTTATCATCTGCATTTCTTCTTGGTGTAGCAATTTTAATGTCCAGGAGTGTATTCATGTGAACGAAGTGACATTACTGCCTGGCGTGTCCCACCTTATTTTCCCCAAGTTACAGCACATACCAGTGCATAATACACTCCTGGAAATGGAAAAAAGAACACATTGACACCGGTGTGTCAGACCCACCATACTTGCTCCGGACACTGCGAGAGGGCTGTACAAGCAATGATCACACGCACGGCACAGCGGACACACCAGGAACCGCGGTGTTGGCCGTCGAATGGCGCTAGCTGCGCAGCATTTGTGCACCGCCGCCGTCAGTGTCAGCCAGTTTGCCGTGGCATTCGGAGCTCCATCGCAGTCTTTAACACTGGTAGCATGCCGCGACAGCGTGGACGTGAACCGTATGTGCAGTTGACGGACTTTGAGCGAGGGCGTATAGTGGGCATGCGGGAGGCCAGGTGGACGTACCGCCGAATTGCTCGACACGTGGGGCGTGAGGTCTCCACAGTACATCGATGTTGTCGCCAGTGGTCGGCGGAAGGTGCACGTGCCCGTCGACCTGGGACCGGACCGCAGCGACGCACGGATGCACGCCAAGACCGTAGGATCCTACGCAGTGCCGTAGGGGACCGCACCGCCACTTCCCAGCAAATTAGGGACACTGTTGCTCCTGGGGTATCGGCGAGGACCATTCGCAACCGTCTCCATGAAGCTGGGCTACGGTCCCGCACACCGTTAGGCTGTCTTCCGCTCACGCCCCAACATCGTGCAGCCCGCCTCCAGTGGTGTCGCGACAGGCGGATCTGTCCCCCATTGAGCATGTTTGGGACTGGATGAAGCGTCGTCTCACGCGGTCTGCACGTCCAGCACGAACGCTGGTCCAACTGAGGCGCCAGGTGGAAATGGCATGGCAAGCCGTTCCACAGGACTACATCCAGCATCTCTACGATCGTCTCCATGGGAGAATAGCAGCCTGCATTGCTGCGAAAGGTGGATATACACTGTACTAGTGCCGACATTGTGCATGCTCTGTTGCCTGTGTCTATGTGCCTGTGGTTCTGTCAGTGTGATCATGTGATGTATCTGACCCCAGGAATGTGTCAATAAAGTTTCCCCTTCCTGGGACAATGAATTCACGGTGTTCTTATTTCAATTTCCAGGAGTGTATGTTTGTCCTAGGTGCCCGAATGAATTTTATTTGAACATCAGCTGGGTTGCTCTACCCATTACATGTAAAGATGCCTACCAAGGTGAACAAGTTCTGAAAGTTCAAGAATATCCTCAGCAAGGAGCGAGTACCCTTTCTAGCGTATGCTGACTTTGAATGCTTTCTCGCTACTGTGGTGAGTTGCGAGGGTGACCTCACTGCTCCACACACAACCCTCACAGAACGATGTCTACCACAGCATATCGTGGTTGAGTGCTGATATAACTCGAGTTATAATTATTTTAGATCTTATAATGGGGTAGATCTTGTAGAATGATTGCTCTCTGTGCTTTAAGAACTTGCAGAGAAAGTTAATTAGATGTATCGCACCAACATTCTTCTAGCATGCATAGAGCTCAGTAATTGTACAATAAAGCAATTTATTATTTTATTTGCAGGCTGCCATTAGCTAATAAGATCGAGAAACAGCATGTGGATCACACAACCCATCTATCTATCGCTTGTGCTTTTGTCCTGCAGTCTTCGCAGGGTCAGTGTGGTTACAATCGGATTTGGCATGGTTAGTTTGAAGGGCTGGCCCGATGTCCTTCCTGTCACCACTCCGTACCCTCCCCAGGATGGAATCAGTGCACCCCAGCCAGCTGTCTGCGTCTAGTGTGAATCATGAAATAGTGGGGACATGTTGCAAATGTTCGTGAGTCGTGTAATTGAGGCGGGACGTGGGTACCATCCCGGTATTCACCTAGTGGGATGTGGAAAACCGCCTCAAAACCGCATCCAGGCTGGCTGGCACTCCGGCCCTCGTCGGTAGTCCCCCGGGCAGATTCGAGCCGGGGCTGGCGCGCCTACCCGAGTCCAGGAAGCTGTGCATTAGCACTCTTGGCTAACCTGGTGCAGCACACAATCCATGCAACCTGAATTATAAACTCTCACGACAAATAACAGTTTTCTTTTTCAATTTGAGCGGGTCTGATGTTCATTTCCTTTGATGAGCACTTGGCTGATTTTAGTCCGTGTAGTGATCAGCTTCGTGTCTTAGCTGCGAGTGTAGATGACAATATTTCAATTTCCAAGAGAGCCACCAAGAATGTAACACTGCGCCTCCTGGACTTCTTAGATTGACTCAGACACCATTTCAAAAACTTGCTGAAAGCATGCTTCAGGAGGATGAGCTTGAGCTGCACATTTTGATGATACTAAGTGTCATCTCATAATGAAGAAAGCTATCTTTAAATACGAATATCTGAATAGGATGGGGAAATTCCACAAAACCAGTTTACACAAAATATCCGCATTCTGCAATAAACTTAAAGGTGATGCCATAATGAATGTTAAATATGAGCGCCCGGTGTGTGTTTAGCAGGGGTTTAACATTTCCTACTTAGGAGAGTATACAAGGCATTATATGGATACAGATGTTTTACTTGCAGACATTTTAGAACTGTTTCGGAGTGTGTACAGGGAAACGTACACACTGGATCCTCGCTGCTTCTGCATCACACTTGGGCTTTTGTCAGATGCCATGCTAAAACACACACATGTCGACATGCTGCTGTATCTTGAATGCAGTACTGGAAGGCGTTTCCAATGTGTTCATATGCGTGCCAAGCATCCTGGAATGGGTGAACTGTCAATAAAACTTCTGTCGATTCAAGTTACATCCTGTACTTGGGTGCCAACAATATACAGTTTCAACAAGCCGCAATCTATGGGAGGGTTTCGATGGTTGTCTATGATGAAATCGCCAGATTAGGTGATTTCTCGAGTGTGACTGCAGATTCTGGTGTAGGATATGTTCTGGAGTTAGATTTGACACGTCCTAATAGGTTCCACGATGCGTACAGACAGAGATTCTGAGCACCAAGTTCCAAGAAATCGTTCTCACCTCAAACCTCTGCAACACTGGAGGGAAATAACAAGATAGGTACATAAGACATTATTGAAACCTTCAGCAGTGTCTCAAGCTGAGGGAAGACACATCTGTATTATTGCATTCAGTCAGTATCCTTGGCTGAAGACATACATTGACATAAAATACCATAAAGACAATTCCTGCAACATGTTTCTTTGCCAAAGATTTTTACAGATTAATGACTAATTCAGTTTTCGGTAAAGTAATGCAAAATATTATAAATCAGCACGATATTTATTTAGTCAATTCGTGGCAAGAACGTTCATGTATAAGGCAGTTATCACAAAGCTAAATTGGGCAGGCCAGCCGGAGTGGTTCAAATGGCTCTGAGCACTATGGGACTTAACATCTATGGTCATCAGTCCCCTAGAACTTAGAACTACTTAAACCTAACTAACCTAAGGACAGCACACAACACCCAGCCATCACGAGGCAGAGAAAATCCCTGACCCCGCCGGGAATCGAACCCGGGGACCCGCCAGCCGGAGTGGCCGAGCGGTTAAAGGCGCTGCAGTCTGGAACCGCACGACCGCTACGGTCGCAGGTTCGAATCCTGCCTCGGGCATGGATGTGTGTGATGTCCTTAGGTTAGTTAGGTTTAAGTAGTTCTAAGTTCTAGGGGACTTATGACCACAGCAGTTGAGTCCCATAGTGCTCAGAGCCATTTGAACCATTTTAAATTGGACAACTACCTTCAACAAAGAATTTGCGGCTCTGGAAATAGAAAGTGTTACAGTATAGGTCACGAAATGTCAGTATGTGTGTATTGGAACTAGCAAAACTCCACATGTATCATTTCCATTATGAACTTGCTGAAACTTACGGTTTAGTGTATGTGGACACTGACAGCTTTATTTATTGGGTCAAGGGTTGTAATCAGTATAAAGTGATAATGTGTCACCCTGATGCATTTAACATGTCTGGATATGCAGCTGATAATCCTTATGGCATAATATTGGCAAACAATAGGGTTATCACCTTGATGAAAGACAAGGAGAATATATCACCTGCTACTCAATTTGTATGCATACTATACAGAGACAGATGTCAATGAAAGGCAGGCTAAGGTTGTGTGGCATGTGAACGCAAGGACTCTCAGGATTGAATATTACTTGTCGTTCCTGTATGGTGGTGGCAGTGCAGATGATGCTTCTACTCCTCCACATATGATGCATAAGGTTAATTTGCTATTGTGAAGACATGTGGTACATACAGTGGTGCAGCTGAAGATCCAACCATCATACCATTGGACAATTTGCAAAGACAGAGCTGGAATTCTCCCATATTCACACTATTCACTTTGTGATAGAAAGTGGATGTGTGCAATGTAAACAAGTGTGTGTGTGTGTGTGTGTGTGTGTATGTGTGTGTGTGTGTGTGTGTGTGTGTGTGTGTGTGTGTGTGTGTGTATGTGTATGGTTGACTTGTATATTATGTATGCAAGTTGGGGCTGCTTACTGTGTATGTGAGTTAAATTACACGCTATGTGTATGTGACATGTGTGTTATTTTAGTTTCCTCACTGCTGGCCATACAAAACAAGATCGCAACTTTTTCCCACGCTATGTCCCACAGGTGAATTGTAAAATGTGCAAAAGTAAAATGTAGATAAACTGTAGCTGGACCGTTGAGTCGACTCTTGTGCTATAACAACTGTTCCAAGCCGTGTGACCTGTTATTGCTATTGTCTGTACACTGTTAAACTGTGAACTGCTCTAACCTGTGGTAACTACTTTTATATATATTTTGCAAATACTATCTGTACACTTTTAACCTGTTTGAACTTTTGGGACCTCTTATTATGTACATGCCTTGTAAATGTTATTTGCAGTTTTTTGTACACTGTTATCTGTGAAAACATACATATTATTGGCTGAACTGTAAAGCGGCTGAAATGCTAAACTGGTAAATGTGAAACCTATTTTCCAAACATATTACAGTTTTTTAAATATTATTCACAGTTTTTACATCTTTGAAAACATATTGCTAACTAAGGATTAATAATTCCACTTTGTTACTCTAGTCACTTCTTTTCTTTCTACATCAACCCTGTCACTTTTTTTCTAAATATTGGATGAATGGTGCAAGGAAACACAGTTTAGAGAGAGACAGTAATTTATTACTCATATTAATTTTGTATTATATAGTTGATATACAGACAAGCTCAAATATGCAAGTAATTCTGCATTAACATCCGGCACTGATTCATCATACATCTGTGTACTGATGCGCAACCATACCAAAGATTTCTTCTGAAGTGTTCTGATGGGTAAGTTTTGTAAGGCTACGCCAGACATTTATGTGACATCCGTACACTAAGGACACATCTCAATATGTTGATAAATGCTGGATGGCAGAGCTAACATACATTAAGTTTCTACTACTAGTCATTTCCTTTCCTGTTCCACTCGCAAATACAGTATGGGTAAATTGACTGTCCGTGTGCATCTTTAAGATCCGAAATTTCTCTTACCTTATCTTTGTGGTCCTTGCACAAAATGTACGTTAGTGGCAGTAGAATAGTTCTGCAGTCAGCTTCAAATGTCAGTTCTCTAAATTTTCTCAAGAGTGTTTCATGAAAAGAACGACACTTTACTTCCAGTTCACGAAACATCTCCGTAATACTTGTGTATTCATTGAACCTATTGGTGACAAATTTAGCAGCTTATCTCTTCCTTTAATCCGACCAGGTAGGGATACTGAACATTGAAGCAGTTGTCAAGAATGTGTCCCAGTAGTACAATATAGTCTCCTGTGAAGATGAGCTACATTGAGATCAATATACTGGGATCTATTACTAAAGTCTTCAAGCCACTCACATACCTGGAAAGCTAACCCATATGCTCAGATCTTTGGTAACAGTCTGCAGTCAGGCAGCGTGTAAAATGCTTTCTGGATGTCTAGCAATATGTAACTGCCTGTTGCTCTTTATCCGTGGTTTGCAGGTTATCATGTCAGAAAAGGGCAAGCTATCTTTCACGTGAGTGTTAATTTCTGAGTCAGCACTGGTTTCTGGACAGAAGTTTACCCGCCTCAAGGAAATTTGTTACATTCGAACTGAGAACATGTTCAAGAATTCTGCAGCAAATTGGTGTGAAGAATATAGGCCTGTAATTTTGCAGGTATGTTCTTTTACCATTCTTATATACTGGAGTCAACTGCACTTTTCCTGAGTCGCTTGGAACTCTACAGTGGGCGAAAGATTCGTGATAAATACAAAGTAAGTAACTTCCTGGCAGATTAAAACTGCGTGCCCGACCGAGACTCGAACTCGGGACCTTTGCCTTTCCCGGGCAAGTGCTCTACCATCTGAGCTACCCAAGCACGACTCACGACCGGTCTCACAGCTTCACTTCTGCCAGTATCTCGTCTCCTACCTTCCAAACTTTACAGAAGCTGTCCTGCGAACCTTGCAGAACTAGCACTCCTGAAAGATAGGATATGGCGGAGACATGGCTTAGCCACAGCCTGGGGGATGTTTCCAGAATTCTACAAAGTAAGTAATTAGCCAGAGCCATAGAGTACTCTTTGTAAAACCAAACTGGAATTCCATCCGGACCAGGTGAGTTATTTGTTTTCAACTATTTCATTTGCTTCTCTATATGAGCAATGCCTATGTCCTTCCTACAGGAGTCTGTTTGACAGTGAAATGACAGTTTACAGGTGTGAATGATTTCTTAAATGTTAAATTCAAAACTTCAGCTTTTCTTGCTGTCTTCTACACCAAACCAGATTTGTTGATGGTTGGCTGAATAGGAGGCTTTAACCCTCTTGGCGACTTTATATACGACGAGAATTTCATTGTGTTCTCAGCAAGATACATTGCTAAATTATGACTGTGGAAGTTGTTGCGCACTTGGAGCATAAATCCTTTTACAGATGCACGTACTTACATAAACTTACGTATGTCGTAATTTTTGTGTAATTCAGCCACCTTGGATTTTTTAATGTCCCTCCATTTTAAACTAAGGGCAAGTTGGCCGATGGCTTCTAAACTTAGCGCATGACCTGGCCAACCACACAGGTTGTTCCAGTGAGCTGTGATACCTGAGAAATGGAGAAGTACCCCTTTTAAACATAGGGCAAGTGGGCGAGGTCCTCCATCTTGGATTCTATATTTAGTATGAGTACCTTAGTTCCGCCGTCTTGGATTTTGACGGCAGAGTGGTAGTGGAAGGGATGGGACAGAAATCTGGCAATTGTGAAATTAATTTAGCAGAAATCTGGCAACAATTCATGCTGCCCTAGTACTGTTATTTCCCCTCTACCTGTGGGGCAAAGTGCACTCAGCGAGACCACAGATGCAAATAATTGGCTGGTTGCTCTTCCCAGTTAGACCCATCACACAACCTGACCATGTGCAAATCTCACTTCAAACAACTTAGCGCACAACTGCATCACAAACTCAGATTACAAGAAATTAATGATATTAAGATGTTAACCATAATGAAGGGTGGGAAGATGAAATTGTCAGTGCGCTGTTCCGAAAATGACTCTTTTCACTCTGCGGCAGTGTGGACGCTTTGTGGAACCTAATGCTCTGGGTGCGCTGATGATCCATTCTCAGTTTGTGGAAGACAAGGTCAGTAATGTTGACATCTGACAAAATAGGAAAATGCGTTTATGCATTTTAAAAGAAAAAATATGATATTTAAATTAGAAATATTTTTCTTTAGAAATTATTACTAAAACGGCATTTGTCAGTTTTTATTTAGTGTAACAATGTTCAAAATGCTTTCCACCAACTTCTATGCACCTTCAGGTACCATCTTCGTGAATTTCTTGTATTCCAAAGGACCTCTGCACCTCGAGGCGAATGGGGTGCTAATCCTGCAGGACAGAGGAAACATTAACCAGAGAAACTGGCGTCTTGTCTTTCTCCCAACCATCGGCTGAATAGAACGTTAT
The DNA here is from genome assembly GCF_023864275.1 of Schistocerca cancellata. NCBI lineage: Eukaryota > Metazoa > Arthropoda > Insecta > Orthoptera > Acrididae > Schistocerca > Schistocerca cancellata. Next base: position 615,366,225 of record NC_064631.1, on the reverse strand, counting down.
TTAAAGCACACAAACAAGTAAGGGCGTTCTTTCGCAATAATTTCTAAACAGAAAAGTAATTTCTAATTTGAAAAAAAGTCGTAAAATAAATGCGTTTTCCTGGCTACAACATTGAAAAGAAAATTTCAGGCTCATCCACCAACCTAAAACAAATTTCGTTTCTTACCTTAAGCAAGACCAGCACATTAGCACCACAAAGACTTTTTACTGATATCATCCAATGTGCACAATATACCAAAAAACTCTAAAGACGAAGAGTTTTCAGTCTTGAGAGTTCTGCTAAACTTGTACCATCTTCTCGCGTGAAATAACGTTTTTTAGTTAGTTTCATCTGTTCTTCTCCAGATGCGAGTCAATATAAATATCCCCATTTTTAGCAACTTATTGTCCACAACTGTTCCACAAGAACTCGACCGAACGGAACTAAGTCTACATTGCGAATGCCATGCATAAACCAGTTTTCATTCTGTTAGTTCTACCGCTCACAGATAATGCGTCAGTAAGTTACCGGGGTGTGTTCTTCCAGTGGATCTTACAGGGGTTGCTTCATTTCATGAAGCAAACTGACTTTTTTTTCAAAGTGCGTGAAATGTGACGCAGCACACATTCCGTGGCGACAGTGTTGGCAGCGCGCGTGTTGTACGCGTTCTCTTCACAGACATATATTACTAGAATGGCAAAGACGCAGCTTTTGCTAAAGCCTGACATTTGGCGAGGTAACATGGCGGCGTCAGGAAGTTTGTTATGGTACTAATACGAGTTTGTGAAACGAAATGGCATTGTAACCTTTACGAGGTGTCCTAAAGAAGTTCCGCAGTTGATGAAATATTTGCGTACTATTTCAGTTTAACACATACAGTGTAGAATCGTGTTATGAGAATAGCATGAAGTTACATTCATAGCCGGCCGTAGTGGCCGAGCTGTTCTAGGCGCTTCAGTCCGGAAATGCGCGACCGCTACGGTCGCAGGTTCGAATCCTGCCTCGGGCATGGATGTGTCTGATGTCCTTAGGTTAGTTAGGTTTAAGTAGTTCTAAGTTCTATGGGACTGATGACCTCAGATGCTAAGTCCCATAGTGCTCAGAGCAATTTGAACCATTTTTACATTAATACACGTTTAAAGCAGACGGTAGCTTTCGTAAGAACACTCAAATGAATAAAGATATTTGTTACCAACGCCAATTGGCACGTTCTACTAACAGGAGCACTTTTATAACGAGCATACTGTTTGAAGAAAACCCAAAGCTGATCAAAATTGGTTAAGAACAAATCATTGAGCTACTTCTGTAAAAACTAGAGTATAAAACCCCATAAAATGTACAGAACTATTTAAATACTGCCGGTATTTCGGATAAGACAAAATGTCATACAATTATCTAAGCTCATATACAGAACAAGAGCAAAAATATGTGAAACGTTTCTAGCTATGCTTGCATTGAGACATGTTCCTTTGCATGTATCTTCCGTCTGCTGCATGAAATATTACAGCCAAAGACGACGCATGTATTGACCATTATGTCAAAACTCTAAAGGTAATGTAGTTGTATCATTTTATTCTTATTTCTTACGACGGTCTTATCGGTAAATAAACAGCTTTTTACACGTCCCCATATTTCGATCCTAAAGTGCTGGCTTCAGTGAAACCAGTGATACTGTATACAGCAGTGCCAGTCTAGTAATGTATGTCTGTGGTCCTCTTGCATGCGACCGCTTCTCGCTGCCGGGGGCTTTCGTGACGTCATTGCTGCCTGACCTCGCCTGCCGCCGCTGCGGTGGCTGCCCCGGCGCTCGCTTTGGAGCCGTTAAAAACAAATGCAGGAGGCTGCCTTTCGCAAGCTACCGGTACTGAAGAATCTACGTATCGATGTTGTAACGGATTTCATCAGTTGACGCAGAACCTGATGGGACTGCGTAATATTTTATTCAGTTATAAATGAAATTGAAAAGAATCACTCATTTGTTTAAATAATTAATAATAATACGATTGCAAGCCGACATCAGAAATGATTTCGGAGAATTCGTTGTCGATTCACTTGTAAACAACAAATTGAAAGGAGTCTCTAACTCGACAATGCATTGAACGCTAGAACAATGACAGATCGAAAGTGAGAGGGTGAAGACTTTTGGGAACATAAGAACAAGAAAACTAAAGCTAATTAACTATTCTGCGTAAATATCACCACCTTAAAACTGTGTTTCGAACCTGGACTTGTACCTGTAATCTCGCCTACTGTGGGCATGACTTACGGTACGCCCACAACTATTTACTTCTGTCAGTAGACCTCTCCTTTCAAAACAACAGACACTGCGCTGCGTAGTGAAACACTCGTTGTGGAATTATTCCACCCACACTTAATGAGTCAAACAAAGAAAAAATAAAGCTCTATAAATCAGATTTGTGGCACAAATCAGATTTCAAATTGGTCATACATTTTTTTTTCAGTTTTTTAAAAACATTTTTTTCCTTTTCTAACTTTAAGCCGGAGGCCGTGCGGTTCTGGGCGCTACAGTCTGGAGCCGAGCGACCGCAACGGTCGCAGGTTCGAATCCTGCCTCGGGCATGGATGTCCTTAGGTTAGTTAGGTTTAATTAGTTCTAAGTTCTAGGCGACTGATGACCTCAGAAGTTAAGTCGCATAGCGCTCATGGCCATTCGAACCATTCTAACTTAAACTGGGTTAGAATTGTTTTATCTTTTGTGCATTCAGTTGCTTTCAAAATTGATATTACTTGCCTTATTAACGGACAGTTTTCTAAAAGACAGTGTTCAGAAGTCAGTCATTCTTACGTGGAATCTTCTAAGGAACTATTCCGCTTGGGACGTCTTGCTGAAACGACATTCATACCCAAGTAACGATAGCCTCACCGACACCAGTGTCCCTCTTCTCTCCAAAGCGTTTTATACACGAGTGACCTACTGTTCGAAATCGACCACTCATTGTCGGCAAGCATCAGGTGCCTGCGTGTAAATCGGCTGCCAACCGCGTCGTGACTGGGTCTGAAAAGTCCGTGATCAAATGATTGTGACGAGTGGATTAAAACCCTCCGTATGCTGAAGACGGAATGAGCGGAAACAGACTATGATAGCGTCGTCTGCTAACAGCGGAAGTTACACTGTTCTCATCTCGCTCACTCACATTGTTGTTGTTGTGGTCTTCAGTCTAGTGACTGGTTTGATGCAGCTCTCCATGCTACTCTATCCTGTGCAAGCTTCTTCATCTCCCAGTACCTACTGCAACCTAAATCCTCCTGAATCTGTTTAGTGTATTCATCTCTTGGTCTCCGTCTACGATTTTTACCCACCACGCTGCCCTCCAATACTAAATTGGTGATCCCTTGATGCCTCAGAATATGTCCTACCAACCGATCCCTTCTTCTAGTCACGTTGTGCCACAAATTTCTCTTCTCCCCAATCCTATTCAATACTTCCTCATTAGTTATGTGATCTACCCATCATATCTTCAGCATTCTTCTGTAGCACCACATTTCTACAGCTTCTATTCTCTTCTTGTCCAAACTATTTATCATCCATGTGTCACTTCCATACATGGCTACACTCCATACGAATACTTTGCAAACGATTTCCTGACACTTAAATCTATACTCGATGTTAACAAATTTCTTTTCTTCAGAAACGCTTTTCTTGCCATTGCCAATCTACATTTTATATCCTCTCTATTTCGACCATCATGAGTTATTTTGCTCCCCAAATAGCAAAACTCATTTCCTAATCTAATTCCCTCAGCATCACCCAATTTAATTCGACTACATTCCATTATCCTCGTTTTGCTTTTGTTGATGCTCATCTTATATCCTCCTTTCAAGACCATGTCCATTCCGTTCAGCTGCTCTTCCAGGTCCTTTGCTGTCTCTGACAGAATTACAATATCATCGGCGAACCTCAAAGTTTTTTTTTTCTTCTGCATGGATTTTAATTCCTACTCCGAATTTTTCTTTTGTTTCGTTTACTGCTTGCTCAATATATAGATTGAATAACATCGGGGATAGGCTACAATCCTGTCTCACTCCCTTCTCAACCACTGCTTCCCTTTCATGCCCCTTCACTCTTATAACTGCCATCTGGTTTCTGTACAAATTGTAAATAGCCTTTCGCGCACTGTATTTTACCCCTGTCACCTTCAGAATATGAAAGAGAGTATTCCAGTCAACATTGTCAAAAGCTTTCTCTTAAGTCTACAAATGACAGAAACGTAGGTTTACCTTTCCTTAATCTATCTTCTAAGATAAGTCGTACGGTCAGTATTGCCTCACGTGTTCCAACATTTCTACGGAATCCAAACTGATCTTCCCCGAGGTCGGCTTCTACCAGTTTTTCCATACATGTGTAAAGAATTCGCGTTAGTATTTTGCAGCCGTGGCTTATTGTACTGATAGTTCGGTAATTTTCACATCTGTCAACACCTGCTTTCTTTTGGATTGGAATTATTGTATTCTTCTTGAAGTCTGAGGGTATTTCGCCTGTCTCATGCATCTTGCTCAACAGATGGTAGACTTTTGTCAGGACTAGCTCTCCCAAGGCTATCAGTAGTTCTAATGGAATGTTGTCTACTCCCGGGGCCTTGTTTCGACTTAGGTCTTTCAGTGCTCTGTCAAACTCTTCACGCAGTATCATATCTCCCATTTCATCTTCATCTACATCCTCTTCCATTTCCATAATATTGTCCTCAAGAACATCGCCCTTTCCACCTTTCTGCCTTCCCTTCTTATAACAATGGATTTTGAGACTTCTCGATCTTTATTTTAGTATTTGCTTTGTTTTCATGACTCATTTCAAACGTTTCACGTGGACTAGGTGTCATCCTACAAGTAGTCTTCCACGAGTGATACCAAATATCTGTAAGCAAAGCAGTCATTTAGCTTTCACATAAATGGCGAAGAAACAGTCTTCGTTGATCTTAAATAAAAAGATAAATAGATGAAAATCGTTATGTAATAAAACATGATTAAACAATGAGAAAGTTAGTCCAACGAAGGAGGAAAATAGTTTGGATTTGATTTGGCACTAACAAGAGATGCATTCACTGAACGGGTCACTGGGTCACCAAACGTTTGTAGTATACACTGAGATGAAAAAAATGCTGTCTAATACGATTCGTTTCTCCAGTGTTGCCCACAAATCGAGGAGCAAAGTCTTACAAGCCTGTTGAATATGATACGGTATTGCAACTCGTCGAGGACCGACGTTAGCGCAACCTTCTACGGCGATAGATTTGAAATACGCCCGTACCGCGTTCGAGTCTAGATTTTTTTGTCGTCTACCACCAAACGCCTGTATTGTGAACACAAATCACGTTTCTGCGCAGCGGAACAATAATAACAACAGTCATAGTGGTAGATTCAAGGGAAGGTATAATCAGTCGGTAACAAGGATTCTTGATGAACTTTTCACGAGTCTATGGCACTGAAATCGTACTGGGCTACGCCTGCTTCACATAAAGTACACTATGTTTGTATTACTTTTAGAGCATCAACAGAAAGCACTGTGTCCCCTAGTCGTGTAATGGGGCGGGGTTGCCTGGTTTCATACGTGCACTATTACAGATTTCTCATTTTGATATCAGAACAGTTTACTGTCTTTGCAAAATTGAGCCGTTACCAGGACTTTCATTGCGACTGAAATTCAATGCGATAGATGAAACATAATACAAACTTTTAGAGAAAGATCAGGGAAAAAACCTGGAAGTGCAAGTACCACTTGCGCCCTAAGCGTTCCGTACAAACTTGATTATGTATGTAAAAAATAATAATAATAATGTCGTGTGGCTCAATGGCCTGGTAAAAGTCTTTATGTGGGGCTCCACTCTGGTGACTTGCGTGTGGCTTACCGACTGCAGTTCTCCAACCAGTGGAAGGGAACCTACAGCTTAACGTGGCGTCCGAACCACGTGTCGTTTCCGGCGACTCCTCACATCGTCGAGGGGTGAAGGCTAGGTAAAGACGAAGAGCGGAAAATCCGTCGTCCGACAGAATTTAGATCCCGTATTCTTTTTCTATCTAGCCACGCGCTTTGCCTGTAAACCACCAGGCCCAACATGTATGTAGACACTTCATCTAGAGATTTTGATTAGTGAGCTCGCGAGTACCAAAATATGTGACATATACGTCCGTGTCTTTTGACTGCACTAACTTATAAGCTAAAATTTTTTATACCGTCAAGGGACCGTAAACCTTAGAATGTGAAATAAATGTCAGCTTGATATCTCTACCCGTTCCTGAGGAAAAAGAGTTTTAACAGTCTGACAGACAGACGGATGGACGGACAACGAAGTTATCCTTTATAGGTTTCTTTTTACCATTAGAGGTACAGAACCCTGAAAATGATGAGATTTGAATGAGGTACACCATCAGATAAAAAATATCCAGAAGTTTACTACTGGACATTAATACTGCGTCCACCCTTCGCCCTTATGACGGCTTGAATTCTGGGGACACTTTCAGTGAGATGTGTGGATGTCTGTAGACGAATGGCAGCCCATTCTTCTGTAAGAACCGAAACCAGAGATGGTACTGATGCTGGACGCTAGGGTCTGGAGCAAAATCAACATTCTAACTCATCCCAAAGGTTTTCCATTGGTTTCAGGTCAGGGCTCTGAGCAGGACAGTCCACTTCCACAAACCAGTGCCTCACAGATGATGTTTCATGACGGGGCATATTGTGATGCTAATCTAATCATCGTCTCTGAACAGTTCCTCTACTGTAAACAGTATATAATGCTGCAAAACGTATTCATAACGTTCCACATCCATCATTTTCTTAACCGCAATAAGTGGACCACACCCAGATTTATTTATTTTATTTTTATTTTACATGTCTAGTTCTGCAGGACCGAAATGAGGAGCAAAACGCCATAGTCATGGAACATGTCAGTACATGAAATTACAACAGAAAAGTAATAACAGATCAAATAAAATGTTTATGAATCGTAACATCAAACTACAAGTTTATGAAAACGTCATCAAAAATACGACAAGAATCAGCTTAATTTTTCAAGAAACTCTTCGACAGAGTAGAAGAAGTGACCCATGGGAGACCCTTCAGATAAGATCTGAAAGCAAGTGGGTTACTGGCAAGAGTTTTGAATTCTTGTGGTAGCTCATTGAAAATGGATGCAGCAGAACACATACACACACTCTCTACCTCTCCTCCCAAACAGGCCATGAAGGCCCAACGGTACCGAGCGGCCGCTGTGTCTTCCTCAGCCCACAGGCGTCAATGGATGCAGATATGGAGGGGCATGTGGTCAACACACCGCTCTCCCGGCCGTATGTCAGTTTCAGAGACCGGAGCCGCTACTTCTCAATCAAGTAGTTCCTCAGTTTGCCTCACAAGGGCTGAGTGCACCCCGCCTGCCAACAGTGCTCGGCAGACCGGATGGTCACCCATCCAAGTGCTAGCCCAGCCCGACAGCGCTTAACTTCGGTGATCTGACGGGAACCGGTGTTACCACTGCGGCAAGGCCGCTGGCAGCAGAACGCTAAACACTTAATTATGAAAAATATTCCCATACTGTAACGCCACCTTCTCCGTGCGTCACTCTTGGCATTACACATGGTAACAGGTAACATTCTACAGGCACCTATCGGCTTGCCACTGGACATAGGGTGACTCATCAAATTACTAATTTCAAGTCACCCAGTGGCTAGTGTGGCGTCGCTCTTTAGACCGCCTCAGTCGTTGTGTATCACTGTGTGGCTTATGACGAGCTGCTCGGCCACTGCATCCCATTCTTGTTAACTCTCTGCGTACAGTCATTGTGCTAGCTGGACTAGTGTTAGTTTTTTGGAACTCACGAGAGACTGCTTCCATAGATTTCATGAGATTTTTTACAGCCACCCTCCGCAATGCTCGACGAGCCCCTTTCCGTCAGTAAATGAGGCCTGGCTCGCTTTGGTTTAGCTGTAGCTGTTTCTTCGTGTTGTCACTTAACGATCACATCACCAGCAGGTGACTTGGGTAGCTGTAGACGTCTTCAAATGTCCCTGACGTATTAATTATTCAGGGGACATCCAAAGACTTCTTCGCGTTCCAAGTTGCTGAGCTGTCCTGACGGACCCATTCTGCTATTTATTACTGCTACTTTACTGACAACGCGATGCTCCCCGACCCCTTTACACTGACGACTCCACATCTCGTGATCTCTACTGGTCAATTCCGAATTACATAGAGGTGTCTGGATACTTCTGATCTGGTAGTGCATATTTAAACCTGTATCTGACGCTAGCGCCGCTGCTCAACGGCTCGTGTGGTATTCAACAGGCCCATAAAACTTCAGTAATTATTTAAAGAAGACACACATATGATCGGGGAAGATCAGTTTGGATTCCGTAGAAATACTGGAACACGTGAGGCAATACTGACCTTACGACTTACCTTAGAAGAAAGATTAAGGAAAGGCAAACCTACGTTTCTAGCATTTGTAGACTTAGAGAAAGCTTTTGACAATGTTGACTGGAATACTCTCATTCAAATTCTGAAGGTGGCAGGGGTAAAATACAGGGAGCGAAAGGCTATTTACAATTTTTACAGAAACCAGACGGCAGTTATAAGAGTCGAGGGACATGAAAGGGAAGCAGTGGTTGGGAAGGGAGTGAGACAGGGTTGCAGCCTCTGCCCGATGTTATTCAATCTGTATATTGAGCAAGCAGTAAAGGAAACAAAAGACAAATTTGGAGTAGGTATTACAATCCATGGAGAAGAAATAAAAACTTTGAGGTTCGCCGATGACATTGAAATTCTGTCAGAGACAGCAAAGGACTTGGAAGAGCAGTTGAATGGAATGGACAGTGTCTTGAAAGGAGGATATAAGATGAACATCAACAAAAGCAAAACGAGGATAATGGAATGTAGTCGAAATAAGTCGGGTGATTCTGAGGGAATTAGATTAGGAAATGAGACACTTAGTGTAGTAAAGAGGTTTTGCTATTTGGGGGGCAAAATAACTCATGATGGTCGAAGTAGAGAGGATATAAAATGTAGACTGGCAATGGCAAGGAAAGCGTTTCTGAAGAAGATAAATTTGTTAACATCGAGTATAGATTTAAGTGTCAGGAAGTCGTTTCTGAAAGTATTTGTACGCAGTGTAGCCATGTATGGAAGTGAAACATGGACGATAACTAGTTTGGACAAGAAGAGAATAGAAGCTATCGAAATGTGGTGCTATAGAAGAATGCTGAAGATTAGATGGGTATATCACATAACTAATGAGGAGGTATTGAATAGGATTGGGGAGAAGAGACGTTTGTGGCACAACTTGACCAGAAGAAGGGATCGGTTGGTAGGACATGTTCTGAGGCATCAAGGGATCACCAATTTAGTATTGGAGGGCAGCGTGGAGGGTAAAAATCGTAGAGGGAGACCATGAGATGAATACATTAAACAGATTCAGAAGGATGTAGGTTGCAGTAGGTACTGGGAGATGAAGCAGCTTGCACAGGATAGAGTAGCATGGAGAGCTGCATCAAACCAGTCTCAGGACTGAAGACCACAACAACAACAACAACAACACATATGTTTCAACAAGGATACAAAAAATATTAAACTTGTAGCTATCATTCATATGACCAAAACTATTATTTAACACGACTAAATTTCATTTCTTTAAGACTGTTATTTGTTAACGTTTTACTAACACCAATATTTGTCTGGCTTTCTTTGACATGGAGAAGCAACACGAACAATTACTGTTAAGATTGTTGCAGTTAAACAATTATGTTACTTTACTTTCAGAGAAGCTATTGAAAACTTATCCTCATGGTCACGCAAAGCGGTGGCCCATTCTGCTATTTATTACTGCTACTTTACTGACAACACGATGCTCCCCGACCCCTTTACACTGACGACTCCACATCTCGTGATCTCTACTGGTTAATTTCGAATTACATAGAGGTGTCTGGATACTTTTGATCTGGTAGTGCATATTTAAACCTGTATCTGACACTAGCGCCGCTGCTCAACGGCTCGTGTGGTATTCAACACGCCCATAAAACTTCGAACCTCGAATTCCTGGAAACGTTTGAGAAGCCTATCGCACTACAGTAGCATTTGTCACAGGTAAGCATGTATATCACTGTGTGAGAAACGAGCAAAATCGGTGACCCGTTTGGTGTATGCCAGCGCTGTAAGAAAGAGAATAACACACGCAGGGTAAATGAAAACGTGCTATGCACAGCATTCAAAATATCGTTTAATGTGAAACTTCCAGGCAGATTAAAACTGTGTGCCGGACCGAGACTCGAGCTCAGGACCTTTGCCTTTCGCGGGCAAGGTCCCGAGTTCGAGTCTCGGTCTGGCACACAGTTTTAATCTACCAGGAAATTTCATATCAGCGCACACTCCGCTGCAGAGTAAAAATCTCATTCTTGATCGTTTGATGTGTTTGTAAGTATGCATTTCGTCGAGTAAACAAATACTGTTTCGCAATATTTAGAAAACACTTTTCCTATTTTCTTCTCAGCAATAAGGAGAATTTATCATTAGACTTTTCTCAAGAACATCGATTATAATTTTGCTTTGGTCATTAATGAAATCTACTATCAAACGTAGATCTTTGATTCTGTTACTATATTTAGATTTTTTTGTAAGAGGGACGGTGCCTCATAACCTCATTTTTACCGTTCAAGTGCCGAACTGTACAACAGGCAGCAATGGAGGTTCACCCTTTGACAACGACAACCACTCGTGCTGGTGTAATGTCAGAAAATAAGTTAAACTTAAGTCTGCCGAAGATCCCGAGACAAAAGGCAACAGGCAATACGTTAACAGGTTGGCACGAAAGCCTCAACGAATCTGGACTCGTAGTAGACCGTTTTGTTGCCGACGTATAAACAAAAGCAGGCAGCCACACCTGACCGCTACAGTGGGGCTATTTGTCACGAATAGTCGATAGGGATAAGAAGCTCTCTCGTGTAAAAGGAGCTTAATTTGAGCGCAACGTTTCTATCGCTGCCCTACGTCGCTCAGTTTACAGATGCCTTGTCGCGGATCTTCAGTCTTACAGTTACACAGAGCAGTTTTAAGTGGTTATAAAAATATAAATTTTGCTTCATTTATTTGTACGATATTTAATCGCAGCTGTACACTGTGTCATGTCCTAAGTAACCATTGTATTTATGTGAGCTGGTTAAAATTGTTCAAAGTGAGTTTACTGTGTGTATCGACTCTACTGAGAGCTACTAGCGGTTGACTGTAGGAGGTGCCAATTGTGATAATAGCTCTCGTTAATGTACTGCTAACGAATACTGTTCCCAGTAAAGCAAACATGAGTCACAAAAGAACTCGTTCCATTAATAACACGGTTCAATTTTAGCCAACTCATCATCATTTAAGAGGAACAAGTAAACACCTCTGGTGTCGTATTAAGTTATCGAACAAAACCAAAAGTTGGCACATAGTTAATTAGACGTCGTTAACTTTCTGAAACAGTTCTTGTAGTGGTCTGGAGTCCACAGACTTGTCTGACGCAGGTCTCCACGCTGGTCCACCCTGTACACGCCTCTGCATATTTGCGTAGCTTCCGCAATCTACATCCATCTAAAACTGGCTACTGTATTCTGTCCTTTGGTGTCACTCTGTAATTTCCCTCTGTTATCAAATTGGCAGTTTGTTGTTGTCTCAGGACGTGTCCTACTAACCGATCCCGATCAAGTCGCGCCATAAATGTTTTCTCTCCCGAGTTCGCTTCAATACCTGTTCATTAATTATTCAAGCCACCCACCTAATACCCGCATATTTATGCAGCACATTTCAAAATCTTTTCTTTTCTTCCGTGTGCACTGCTTATCGTTCACGTTTCACTTCCACTCTAGAGGAATACTTTAATGGATGACTTCCTAATATTAAAACTTGATATTAGAAGTTAACGAATTTCTCTTTTTCAAGAAAGGTTTTCTTGCTGGTGAAAGTCTGTATTTTGCGTCCTTTTTAACTTCTGCCACCCACATATTCTGAACCGTGGAAACCGGAATCCTACTTTTCCGAAAACGTACTAAGCCCCCTTTTAGAACTTCCCTCTACCGCTCCATCAGCTGAAAGGTGCTTAAACTGAGTCACAGCGCCAGAGATTGCGCCAAAGAGTATTATTCAGCCGCCTCCACTGGCAGTGCTGGTTGAGAAGTTGTCATGGAGAGTGCTTGTTGAGAACTCGTCGTGGAGAGTGCTTGTTGAGAAGTTGCAGTGGGCAGTAGGAGTTCTGATGTAGCCGTGACTAGTTGTGAGCATGTTGTGTGCAGTTGTTCTGATGGGCTAGACAGCCGATGCTGTTCGATTGCGGATGTTATAATGATCAGAGTGTATGTTTCCAATATATATGAAGGTAAAGAATTTTTTATTTATTTCAAATGTCCTAACTAACAATGTCTCTTGGTCACAGGTTCAGTCAACAAAGCATCTGGCTTGTGTTCATGTATTAGAGTGTAATCTGGTTTGTATGTGCAATTATAGTATTTTTTTTTATTTACTTCATTGTAGATGGCGTTTAAAGCATCTTGTCGTATTGAGGAAGAACCGTGCCAGATGTGTACGTTGAATCACACTTTCACACACAGAACAGTTACATTAGTGCTTTGTTGTTTCGTAGCTTTTATAGTTGCTGGGGACTTAATTAATTAATTGTGTTAACGGAAGTTTTCTTTCATTCTTTGTTGTTATTCTATGCAGTCAGATTGCGTACTAATACTAGTCAGGGCCAACCGGTTACGAGACTTCGTAATCGGACAAACAACGACAAAAATTAAAATTATTTGCATTGTATATAATTAAGCCCCCATGCACATGGCGACGCTGCCAGGATCGTCCCTTGGAATTCTTCTGATTGTAAAAATAGCAGACAGTAGTATTGTTGAAGTAATTTGTACTTTAGTAATTGTGGTCTTTATTGCATGTGTAGATTTGGTAATTGAACATTTGTAGTTGTCTTGTCTTTTTTCTAATGGTATTTTTGCAGAATTTAATTTTTGATGTCTTGTATATGGGTCTGACAATTTTGTGCAATTGTGAAGGTTTTAATTGTTCGTTAGGCATGTTTGTCGGGAAGCGTTTCGTGTGAATGGTATTATTGGTGATAAAGTGTGTATTGTGAGTAATTTTCGTACAGTGACGAGTTTTGTATGTTTTGTAAATGATTACACGATCGATGAAAAAGGCAAAAATGATGGATAGTGAGAATGACGAAATTGTTAACATGGCGAACTCGCCAACACAGGAGAACACTATGATGAATAATGAAGTAGAAAACAATTTAACAAGTCGGGAAAATAGTCTGGAACCAGATCAAATTTTTTCACAATCAAAAAATTTTCAGAATTCGAGATTAACGACAGAAGATTCTGGAATAGTATCAAACACAGATAGCTTTACGGCTATGACGAAGGAAGTTGGTTTTGCGGGAAATGTTAGGGGTGAAAAGAATTTCCAACCAGTTAATATGGAGCATTTGATGAGTGCAATATTAAATTTGGGATCTGAATTAAAAACAGTAGGATCACAAATAGGAACAATTAAAACTGGTATGGGAACTTTGGCAACACGGTTAGAAACTGATATGGGAACAATGGAAACACAGTTAACATCTGAATTACAAATAGTGGGATCACAAATAGGAACAATTAAAACTCATATGGGAACAATGGAAACACGGTTAGACTCACGAATAGGGACATGTTTCAAAAATATGAAAGATGAATTAAAGAAAGAAATTAGAGAAGAAGTACAACCGATTTTGAATGCTCACAATAATACACTCCTGGAAATTGAAATAAGAACACCGTGAATTCATTGTCCCAGGAAGGGGTAACTTTATTGACACATTCCTGGGGTCAGATATATCACACTGACAGAACCACAGGCACATAGACACAGGCAACAGAGCATGCACAATGTCGGCACTAGTACAGTGTATATCCACCTTTCGCAGCTATGCAGGCTGCTATTCTCCCATGGAGACGATCGTAGAGATGCTGGATGTAGTCCTGTGGAACGGCTTGCCATGCCATTTCCACCTGGCGCCTCAGTTGGACCAGCGTTCGTGCTGGACGTGCAGACCGCGTGAGACGACGCTTCATCCAGTCCCAAACATGCTCAATGGGGGACAGATCCGGAGATCTTGCTGGCCAGGGTAGTTGACTTACACCTTCTAGAGCACGTTGGGTGGCACGGGATACATGCGGACGTGCATTGTCCTGTTGGAACAGCAAGTTCCCTTGCCGGTCTAGGAATGGTAGAACGATGGGTTCGATGACGGTTTGGATGTACCGTGCACTATTCAGTGTCCCCTCGACGATCACCAGTGGTGTACGGCCAGTGTAGGAGATCGCTCCCCACACCATGATGCCGGGCGTTGGCCCTGTGTGCCTCGGTCGTATGCAGTCCTGATTGTGGCGCTCACCTGCACGGCGCCAAACACGCATACGACCATCATTGGCACCAAGGCAGAAGCGACTCTCATCGCTGAAGACGACACGTCTCCATTCGTCCCTCCATTCACGCCTGTCGCGACACCACTGGAGGCGGGTTGCACGATGTTGGGGCGTGAGCGGAAGACGGCCTAACGGTGTGCGGGACCGTAGCCCAGCTTCATGGAGACGGTTGCGAATGGTCCTCGCCGATACCCCAGGAGCAACAGTGTCCCTAATTTGCTGGGAAGTGGCGCTGCGGTCCCCTACGGCACTGCGTAGAATCCTACGGTCTTGGCGTGCATCCGTGCGTCGCTGCGGTCCGGTCCCAGGTCGACGGGCACGTGCACCTTCCGCCGACCACTGGCGACAACATCGATGTACTGTGGAGACCTCACGCCCCACGTGTTGAGCAATTCGGCGGTACGTCCACCCGGCCTCCCGCATGCCCACTATACGCCCTCGCTCAAAGTCCGTCAACTGCACATACGGTTCACGTCCACGCTGTCGCGGCATGCTACCAGTGTTAAAGACTGCGATGGAGCTCTGTATGCCACGGCAAACTGGCTGACACTGACGGCGGCGGTGCACAAATGCTGCGCAGCTAGCGCCATTCGACGGCCAACACCGCGGTTCCTGGTGTGTCCGCTGTGCTGTGCGTGTGATCATTACTTGTACAGCCCTCTCGCAGTGTCCGGAGCAAGTATGGTGGGTCTGACACACCGGTGTCAATGTGTTCTTTTTTCCATTTCCAGGAGTGTAGATTAATTTCAATAGATATCAGACAAAAGGAACAGGATAGACAACGGGAAGAAAGAGATCGCGTGCTAGTACAAAAATTTTCAGAGTTAAATTTACAACGCGCACACGATAAGGAAGAAATATTAGAGAGAATCGAGAACATAGACTTTAGGTTACACTATGGTATTAATTATTGTTCACTCGGCAGAGCCTCGCTGTAGGGATTGTGCTGCATCCACTTGTTGACATTCTGTTCTCTTCTGGTATATTTACTCGCTATTGCATGTTTTGCTTACGCTCAGTGCCTTAAATTTTTAAGATAAGAAAATGAACTGCTATAACCCTACGAACGACATTGGTACAAGAAACTTCATTTAAGTCACATGAGCTGGAGGTATTATGGAAGCTGTATAAATTTATGCTAATAGGAAGGAAGCTAACGACATGACAAACCAACACTAGGTTTAGACCATTGACAGATATTACACTGCATTCTTCGTGAGCAAATGAAATAGTAAGTGACACTTGACAAAAAAAAATTACTCCACATGTTTGCTTCTGTTTTTCCATGATTATTGAAGTGGTGTACACGCTGAAATATTACGATCATTGACACTACGTTCTCGTACTTACTTACTGAAAGTTATTCAAACTAAAGGCTGTTAGAGGTCATGTATGCATTTCTTTTATTTAATGATGGACAAGGTAACCAAAATGTATTTTATAATTCATAATGAGTAGAAGATTTGGGTCAGATGGATTACACAGAGGTTGTGTGTGGACATTGTGTCTTTTTATTGTATGGGATGATGAACTGAAGTTAGCACTAGGATTTTATCTGTACTTGTTCGAGGAAACTGACTTGAGGAAAGAGTTGTTACGGAAGTGAAATGATGTTGGCGATAAGGTTTATATGTATCGACGTATTGAAGAGGTATTATTGAGGTATTGAGATTGTGTGAAGTTGATGATTATTGGAGTTTTGGTGGACAAGAGGTAAGGTAAATGATACTGATACGGTTTATATGTATCGACGTAAGAGGTATTATTCAAGTATTAAGATTATGTGATGCTGATGATTATTGGAGTTTTGGTGGACAAGAGGAAAAGTGAGGAGCATATTTTTTTTGTTGGTTTATATGGAACAAGGAGGATGAATGGCAGACTAGAACACTCAAGTAGAAGGAGTGTGCTCCCTGCCGCCGTTGGATAAGCAGCTGCAGCAGCAAGTCGTATACTCCTAGCTCACTCATTTGTTACATAGTTTAATTCTTAATTTATTTGCGTGTTTTTGGTACTTGCATTGTTTAATTCATAAATTTTGGGCGTATTATAGTATTTGAGAGTTGCAGCATCGCGTTTTAGTACCTGAATAGTGTAAATTCGCGTAGTCGTCTGTCTTCTGTTTTTGTTTTGAACGGCCAGTGTCGGTTGGTCAGTCAGTGTGCTCCCTGCCGCCGTTGAATAAGCAGCTGCAGCAGCAAGTCGTATACTCCTAGCTCACTCATTTGTTACATAGTTTAATTCTTAATTTATTTGCGTGTTTTTGGTACTTGCATTGTTTAATTCATAAATTTCGGGCGTATTATAGTATTTGAGAGTTGTAGCATCGCGTTTTAGTACCTGGATAGTGTAAAATCGCGTAGTCTCCTTCCGCCGCCGAGCAGTGTGTCAGCAGTGCACAAGTGACAGCATTACTGCATTTACTAGGCAATCTTGTATTTTAATAACCGTTTAAATTTGTGTCGATTTGTTTGCGCTCTCTGTAGATTAGTTCAGACGTTCTTTGCACAACAGTTTTTAGCATGGATAGGGACTGCAACTGCTGTGTTCGGATGCAGGCTGAGTTGGCATCCCTTCGCTCCCAGCTTCAGGCAGTGTTGGCTTCGGTCACACAGCTTGAGGCTGTTGCCAATGGTCATCACTGTGGGGGTCCGGATGGGGGTTTGTCGGGGACAGCCAGCTCGTCCCACGCATCCCCCGATCGGACTACGACTGTGGTTGCCCGGGATACTGCCCGCATTGAGGCTGATCCCTCACCTGTGGTAGAGTGGGAGGTCGTCTCAAGGTGTGGCAGGGGGCGAAAGACATTCCGGAGGGCTGAGCGGAAGGCCTCTCCAGTTTGTCTGACGAACCGGTTTCAGGCTCTGTCTCAGGCTGATACTGATCTTCGGCCTGACATGGCTGCTTGTCCTGTTCCAGAGGTTGTCGCTCAGTCTGCAAGATCTGGGCGGTCGCAGAGGGTGGGCTTACTGGTAGTTGGGAGCTCCAACGTCAGGCGCGTAATGGGGCCCCTTAGGGATATGGCAGCAAGGGAGGGGAAGAAAACCAAAGTGCACTCCGTGTGCATACCGGGGGGAGTCATTCCAGATGTGGAAAGGGTCCTTCCGGATGCCATGAAGGGTACAGAGTGCACCCATCTGCAGGTGGTCGCTCATGTCGGCACCAATGATGTGTGTCGCTATGGATCGGAGGAAATCCTCTCTGGCTTCCGGCGGCTATCTGATTTGGTGAAGACTGCCAGTCTCGCTAGCGGGATGAAAGCAGAGCTCACCATCTGCAGCATCGTCGACAGGACTGACTGCGGACCTTTGGTACAGAGCCGAGTGGAGGGTCTGAATCAGAGGCTGAGACGGTTCTGCGACCGTGTGGGCTGCAGATTCCTCGACTTGCGCCATAGGGTGGTGGGGTTTCGGGTTCCGCTGGATAGGTCAGGAGTCCACTACACGCAACAAGCGGCTACACGGGTAGCAGGGGTTGTGTGGCGTGGGCTGGGCGGTTTTTTAGGTTAGATGGCCTCGGGCAAGTACAAAAAGGGCAACAGCCTCAACGGGTGCAGGGCAAAGTCAGGACATGCGGGGACCAAGCAGCAATCGGTATTGTAATTGTAAACTGTCGAAGCTGCGTTGGTAAAGTACCGGAACGTCAAGCGCTGATAGAAAGCACCGAAGCTGAAATCGTTATAGGTACAGAAAGCTGGCTGAAGCCAGAGATAAATTCTGCCGAAATTTTTACAAACGTACAGACGGTGTTTAGAAAGGATAGATTGCATGCAACCGGTGGTGGAGTGTTCGTTGCTGTTAGTAGTAGTTTATCCTGTAGTGAAGTAGAAGTGAATAGTTCCTGTGAATTATTATGGGTGGAGGTTACACTCAACAACCAAGCTAGGTTAATAATTGGCTCCTTTTACCGACTCCCCGACTCAGCAGCATTAGCTGCAGAACAGCTGAGAGAAAATTTGGAATACATTTCACATAAATTTTCTCAGCATGTTATAGTCTTAGGTGGAGACTTCAATTTACCAGATATAGACTGGGACACTCAGATGTTTAGGACGGGTGGTAGGGACAGAGCATCGAGTGACATTATACTGAGTGCACTATCCGAAAATTACCTCGAGCAATTAAACAGAGAACCGACTCGTGGAGATAACATCTTGTACCTACTGATAACAAACAGACCCGAACTTTTCGACTCTGTAAGCGCAGAACAGGGAATCAGTGATCATAAGGCCGTTGCAGCATCCCTGAATATGGAAGTTAATAGGAATATAAAAAAAGGGAGGAAGGCTTATCTGTTTAGCAAGAGTAATAGAAGGCAGATTTCAGGCTACCTAACAGATCAAAACGAAAATTTCTGTTCCGACACTGACAATGTTGAGTGTTTATGGAAAAAGTTCAAGGCAATCGTAAAATGCGTTTTAGACAGGTACGTGCCGAGTAAAACTGTGAGGGACGGGAAAAACCCACCGTGGTACAACAACAAAGTTAGGAAATTACTGCGAAAGCAAAGAGAGCTTCACTCCAAATTTAAACGCAGCCAAAACCTCTCAGACAAACAGAAGCTAAACGATGTCAAAGTTAGCGTAAGGAGGGCTATGCGTGAAGCGTTTAGTGAATTCGAAAGTAAAATACTAGGTACCGACTTGACAGAAAATCCTAGGAAGTTCTGGTCTTACGTTAAATCAGTAAGTGGCTCGAAACAGCATGTCCAGACACTCCGGGATGATGATGGCATTGAAACAGAGGACGACAAGCGTAAAGCTGAAATACTAAACACCTTTTTCCAAAGCTGTTTCACAGAGGAAGACCGCACTGCAGTTCCTTCTCTAAATCCTCGCACAAACGAAAAAATGGCTGACATCGAAATAAGTGTCCAAGGAATAGAAAAGCAACTGGGATCACTCAACAGAGGAAAGTTCACTGGACCTGACGGAATACCAATTCGATTCTACACAGAGTACGCGAAAGAACTTGCCCCCCTTCTAACAGCCGTGTACCGCAAGTCTCTAGAGGGACGGAAGGTTCCAAATGATTGGAAAAGAGCACAGGTAGTCCCAGTCTTCAAGAATGGTCGTCGAGCAGATGCGCAAAACTATAGACCTATATCTCTGACGTCGATCTGTTGTAGAATTTTAGAACATGTTTTTTGCTCGAGTATCATGTCGTTTTTGGAAACTCAGAATCTACTATGTAGGAATCAACATGGATTCCGGAAACAGCGATCGTGTGAGACCCAACTCGCTCTATTTGTTCATGAGACCCAGAAAATATTAGATACAGGCTCCCAAGTAGATGCTATTTTTCTTGACTTCCGGAAGGCGTTCGATACAGTTCCGCACTGTCGCTTGATAAACAAAGTAAGAGCCTACGGAATATCAGACCAGCTGTGTGGCTGGATTGAAGAGTTTTTAGCAAACAGAACACAGCATGTTGTTATCAACGGAGAGACGTCTACAGACGTTAAAGTAACCTCTGGCGTGCCACAGGGGAGTGTTATGGGACCATTGCTTTTCACAATATATATAAATGACCTAGTAGATAGTGTCGGAAGTTCTATGCGGCTTTTCGCGGATGATGCTGTAGTATACAGAGAAGTTGCAGCATTAGAAAATTGTAGCGAAATGCAGGAAGATCTGCAGCGGATAGGCACTTGGTGCAGGGAGTGGCAACTGACCCTTAACATAGACAAATGTAATGTATTGAGAATACATAGAAAGAAGGATCCTTTATTGTATGATTATATGATAGCGGAACAAACACTGGTAGCAGTTACTTCTGTAAAATATCTGGGAGTATGCGTGCGGAACGATTTGAAGTGGAATGATCATATAAAATTAATTGTTGGTAAGGCGGGTATCAGGTTGAGATTCATTGGGAGAGTCCTTAGAAAATGTAGTCCATCAACAAAGGAGGTGGCTTACAAAACACTCGTTCGACCTATACTTGAGTATTGCTCATCAGTGTGGGATCCGTACCAGATCGGGTTGACGGAGGAGATAGAGAAGATCCAAACAAGAGCGGCGCGTTTCGTCACAGGGTTATTTGGTAACCGTGATAGCGTTACGGAGATGTTTAACAAACTCAAGTGGCAGACTCTGCAAGAGAGGCGCTCTGCATCGCGGTGTAGCTTGCTCGCCAGGTTTCGAGAGGGTGCGTTTCTGGATGAGGTATGGAATATATTGCTTCCCCCTACTTATACCTCCCGAGGAGATCACGAATATAAAATTAGAGAGATTAGAGCGCGCACAGAGGCTTTCAGACAGTCGTTCTTCCCGCGAACCGTACGCGACTGGAACAGGAAAGGGAGGTAATGACAGTGGCACGTAAAGTGCCTTCCGCCACACACCGTTGGGTGGCTTGCGGAGTATAAATGTAGATGTAGATGTAGATGAAGATGGTCTACACACACACTTTATTAAATCAATAAGCAGTATATACTTTTTTGGAGAGAGGAAGTATTTGCATATCTTAGCACATAGACAGTTGTTCAGCAACTGTACATTTTGATCTGGCTTGGCAAACATTGGTCTTGACATGATGACTATGACGTCGACTAACTATTATTGACTGTTATACACTGTTACCACTACTACTTGATACACATGTTGAACATCAAATTTTGACAGAATTGCATTTACACAGTTAACACTATTCAGTTACACAGTAGTACTTAAATGTGGATGAAAGATGAGTGAGTGTGTTTTGTGTGTTTCCCCTTCCTAATCCCAAATAATTGGTACCGACCTATCTCCTAAATATTATTTTACTTGTTTGTTGTGGCTTGCACTGACACCCATAAATATTATAGGTTTACTGGCATTTGTGTATTTGTAATAGTTAATATGACAATTATCTGATACCATTTGTGTGTTTATTGTAATTTGTATGTTTAGTGTTAGAGCACTAATAATAATTTTGTAAAAGCAATTGTGTGTGCATTTAAACTGTTGTTCGTGCTCACATGTATTAACATTGGTGGGTGCCTCTTGGAAATGTTTAATTTCTGCTGATAAACTCTGATGGACTGTCTGATTAGTGATAGTGAATATTATGGACTGTTACCTGCACCTGCTCAACATTGCTGGATGCCGCTGGTGAAAGTGCTTCTACTGAAATGACGTCACTTGTTGGTGTCTGCACCTGTTCAACATTGCTGGGTGCCACTGATGGAACTGCTTCTACTGAGATGATGTCACGTGTTGGTGTCTGCACTTGTTGATCATTGCTGGGTGCTACTGTTGGAACTGTCAACTACTCTGAGGAGTCCTGCTTGTTTATTGAACTATTGAAAGGATTTTACGTGAATATTTGTATAAACTGATTTTTTGTGTGTTTACTGTTTATGAGATGTTATGAGACTCTTACCTGCACCTATTCGTCATTCCTGAAGCTACTGATTGAATTGTTTAACCACATGATACTTGAGTAAACTATTATGTAAAATCACATGTATGCAAGCATTTGTATTCCTTACTGTATTTTATATATTAGGTTATTGAAGGGTCAGTGCAAAGCCAAAATTTATTTAGTTATGCGATATTCACTTATTAATATTACTTTTTAATTTTTGTCTGTATTTTTTGGACGAATTTGGTGGTATTTTCACCACTAATGCTGGCAAAAATACCATCAAATTCTAGCCATGGAGGAGGGGCATATGAAAGGTGGCTACACTGAGTCACAGCGCCAGAGATTGCGCCAAAGAGTATTATTCAGCCGCCTCCACTGGCAGTGCTGGTTGAGAAGTTGTCATGGAGAGTGCTTGTTGAGAACTCGTCGTGGAGAGTGCTTGTTGAGAAGTTGCAGTGGGCAGTAGGAGTTCTGATGTAGCCGTGACTAGTTGTGAGCATGTTGTGTGCAGTTGTTCTGATGGGCTAGACAGCCGATGCTGTTCGATTGCGGATGTTATAATGATCAGAGTGTATGTTTCGTCAATATATATGAAGGTAAAGAATTTTTTATTTATTTCAAATGTCCTAACTAACAATGTCTCTTGGTCACAGGTTCAGTCAACAAAGCATCTGGCTTGTGTTCATGTATTAGAGTGTAATCTGGTTTGTATGTGCAATTATAGTATTTTTTTTATTTACTTCATTGTAGATGGCGTTTAAAGCATCTTGTCGTATTGAGGAAGAACCGTGCCAGATGTGTACGTTGAATCACACTTTCACACACAGAACAGTTACATTAGTGCTTTGTTGTTTCGTAGCTTTTATAGTTGCTGGGGACTTAATTAATTAATTGTGTTAACGGAAGTTTTCTTTCATTCTTTGTTGTTATTCTATGCAGTCAGATTGCGTACTAATACTAGTCAGGGCCAACCGGTTACGAGACTTCGTAATCGGACAAACAGCGACAAAAATTAAAATTATTTGCATTATATATAATTAAGCCCCCATGCACAGCCTCACCTGATTGTTTATAAGTTCTTTGTGTCTATCTTCTCTCAACGTATCTATAACCATCTAAACCACCACCTACCCCTACATTTAAACCAGGGTGATTTCCATCCCAATTTCTTTTCCGATGACGATTCTATCTACTCCATCCACTGTCCCATCAGCTTAATAATCATAAATCAGCTATTTTTGTATTCTTTGATATCGAAACAGCCTATGACAGCGTATGGCGTTCTGGTCTCTTCTTCATACTTCAGAATATACACTTCTTGTTAACTATTTCCGACTAATTGGTTCCTTTTTAACAATCATCTTTTGTTACTGGCAAGAGTACCATCTTTTGTCCTACTGCAGGTGTGCATCTCTCTACATCGGTATATCGTTTACACCGCTGATATGCCTGACTCACTACTTTCTTTCCATCACCTCCTTCATAACGCTATACACTACCCTCCAGAAAGTGAAATGCTCCTAATCCATCTTAACCAGTTCACATACTGTTGCAACCAGTGGCTCCCAAAGATTAATCCCTCCGAAATCAGTGCAGTAATTATAGGACGAATCACCCACAATTTCCACCACCATGACTTTTTCCTTGCCATCTATGACCGTCCTATCCAATTGAAAACACACTAAAACATCTCGGACTAATCTAATCCCTGGTTCTAAATTAAGATTCGAAACCCACCTACTAAACAGCTTGTTTTCCTACAACAGGAAGTCCACAAAAGACTAAAACTACTAACCAGATTAACATAGGGACTGCATCCCTCCACCATCATCCACACATACAAAGCGTTGATCTGATGTACCCTCCCTCACACAAATATCTCCTGGATATCTGTCCCACCAATATTCTATTAGTCACTCCTAATTCTTGAATACCATGTACATCGCCTTGCATTCATAATCCGCTTACCTTCCCCTACAAAAATCCTCCTCCGGCTCATTATTCTTCTCGGCTTCCTCACCCACAATGAACACTTTCATACATCCTATACGTCATATAAACCTCACTCCGACAATCCCTTTGTTTTCCACCTCATCACAAACTTTGGCGCGCTGCTTCGCATCACAGCCCACCCACACTAACTTACACCTTTTCCGTACCCATTTCCAGGGCAATCTCGACTGACACCCACTCATTGACGAAGAAATCCGCCCTGAAATTTTACCCATCTACCATATTTAAGCCACTCTTCCCAAACCTTTTCACTATCAGGGCTCCTATCCTTCCCTAACACTCCCCTTTTCTTTCCTTCTCTTGACCTTGGCCACCTGTTCTCCGATTCCCATGTTTCCCTACCATCCACTCGCCAACCGTATACCTATCCACGCAACCCAAACCACCCGAATAAAGTACCTACATATAATAATACCTCAATCTTTTTCTTACTCATTCCAAATGCAGGTACCGAGCGGGGTGGCGCAGTGGTTAGACACTGGACTCGCATTCGGGAGGACGACGGTTCAATCCCGCGTCCGGCCATCCTGATTTAGGTTTTCCGTGATTTCCCTAAATCGCTCCAGGCAAATGCCGGGATGGTGCCTCTGAAAGGGCACGGCCGACTTCCTTCCCAATCCTTCCCTAATCCGATGAGACTGATGACCACGTAGTCTGGTCTCCTTCCCCAAACCAACCAACAACCAACAACCAAATGCAGGTTCCAACTACGAAGTGGTCTCTCTCTCTCTCTCTCTCTCTCTCTCTCTCTCTCTCTCTCTCTCTCTCTCTGTTCCTTCCTCTCTTCACTTAGGCGATACCGACTCTTCGTTATCCCATGAACTAAAGCACGCAAATTTCTTCTGCACTGGACCATCTCCCGAAGACTTTCCAGGGTATAATCCATTACTTCTGTAATGCCATCAACCCATCTCATCCTTCTACCCCCTGTTCTCTTTGTGTCTTCGATCTTCCATAGCATTAAGGTTTTTTTTCTTTAGGAACGCAGCTTGTTCTTCATGTAGCTCTGACGAAGTCTATTCTCTAAGACTTTAAGCATGACTTCGATAGCAAGTGAGATAGTTACGACTGTTTAATGATTCGAACACTCTCCATAAATTTCCTTCTTTGGAATCTCGGCGAATAGTGAACTTTTCTAGTCTTTTGGCCACCGTTTGGTTCTCCATATTTGCTGATACATTTACTGCAACACTTTCCCCGCATTATGTGCAATTAATTTCAACAATTCACTTCCTAAATTAACTGTTTCTGGTTCTGATATCCTATTAACGTCATCATGATCACAACGCACTTCCTTCTTGTGTAGATTTTCATTCTATATACGCTGCCCAACATTCTTTAATGTCTCTTCTTCTGTTAGACCTTCATCTTTTATGATTTTCGCCACGCATTTTTCTTTGATGTGTCAAATTTTTTTATTTTTCTATTTATTTTTTGTAAAAATCCCTTGTCTTCCCCATTCTTACTGTCTTCGACATATTTGCACCGTTCATTTAAGGAGAAATTCTTGGCTCTTCTAATTAATTTCCGAAACTCTGTATCTAACTCAAATATAGCTAATCTATCGTCTTTAGTTTTTGCTTCCTTCGTTCTTCTGCAATTTACAGTGTCTCACAACGTAACCACCTGGCCGTCTTATTATTTTTCACAGGAATGTGTTTTCTCTTACTTCCGTGACAGGGGAGGGGAATTTTGCCCACAGCTCTTCTGGGTCTTTGTCTTTTAATACATGAACTTACTCTGTTCTTGACTTTTACTCGTCGTTGGCAGCTAGCAATGTGTAGGGGTATGCTGGCAGCTCTCCTGGGTGCAAGAGGCAAGTCGTGTGCCTCCTGGGCCAGTGCTGGTCTTTCACAGTGTTGCACATTTTCAGTCAGGTATTAGTGATCATCAGTGACCGATAAAATTATTCCACCAATATAGAAAACTTAAGGAACTAGCAAGTACGTTTGCATGCGCAGACGTCGGCTTTTGATTGATCATTTCCTACTTTACAGGTGAGAGTTGCTCGTTACTGCGTGCGCATGTGATTCGTGGGAATACGTTATGTATTGAATACTGTAGCTGTCAGCTAACTGGAGATGGTGTTTTACGACAGAAATGATCTTGGAGAACGTTAATTGGCTCCATTAAATGTCATTTGTTTTCGTAAAAACTTGCGGGATGCTTTTTTTGTTTGTGAAAACGGCCCATTGGCTTTGAACTGTCATCCAGTTTTGTCTTTGTGGATGTCGTCTGTGTGCAAAGGACCAGTTTGAGGTGATGTGTTGATTGTTGCTCGTCCACCCCAGCTACCAGATCACGGAATCTTTCTGAAAACGGTTGGAATGTTACAGGACGTTTTTGTCATTGATGCTGGATTAGTGACACGTTTCTCCTGGCTTGCAGACGCACCTTGTCTGGCGACACTTGCTAAGGCTAAGTACAGGAGTGCAGGAAAGTGAGTCGGATACACCGCTAAACGTTGCATATTTGATCAACGGAAGAATATTTGGGCTATTCGAAACGTAAGGTACGATCGGTCGCGAAATGGAAACCATAGTGAAAATCCAATGAAGCTTTGTATAGATGCACAGGTAGTCCCAGTCTTCAAGAAGGGTCGTCGAGCACATGCGCAAAACTATAGACCTATATCTCTGACGTCGATCTGTTGTAGAATTTTAGAACATGCTTTTTGCTCACCTATCATGTCGTTTCTATATCTACATCCATACACCTGACGGTGTGTGGCGGAGGGTACCCTGAGTACCTCTATCGGTTCTCCCTTCTATTCCAGTCTCGTATTGTTCGTGGAAAGAAGGATTGTCGGTATGCTTCTGTGTGGCCTCTAATCTCTCTGATTTTATCCTCATGGTCTCTTCGCGAGATATACGTAGGAGGATGCAATATACTGCTTGACTCTTTGGTGAAGGTATGTTCTCGAAACTTTAACAAAAGCCCATACCGAGCTACTGAGCGTCTCTCCTGCAGAGTCTTCCACTGGAGTTTATCTATCATCTCCGTAACGCTTTCGCGATTACTAAATGATCCTGTAACGAAGCGCGCTGCTCTCCGTTGGATCTTCTCTATCTCTTCTATCAACCCTATCTGGTACGGATCCCACACTGCTGAGCAGTATTCAAGCAGTGGGCGAACAAGCGTGCTGTAACCTACTTCCTTTGTTTTCGGATTGTATTTCCTTAGGATTCTTCCAATGAATCTCAGTCTGGCATCTGCTTTACCGACGATCAACTTTATATGATCATTCCATTTTAAATCACTCCTAATGCGTACTCCTAGATAATTTATGGAGTTAACTGCTTCCAGTTGCTGACCCGCTATTTTGTAGCTAAATGATAAGGGATCTATCTTTCTATGTATTCGCAGCACATTACACTTGTCTACATTGAGATTCAATTGCCATTCCCTGCACCATGCGTCAATTCGCTGCAGATCCTCCTGCATTTCAGTACAATTTTCCATTGTTACAACCTCTCGATACACCACAGCATCACCTGCAAAAAGCCTCAGTGAGCTTCCGATATCATCCACAAGGTCATTTATGTATATTGTGAATAGCAACGGTCCTATGACACTCCCCTGCGGCACACCTGAAATCACTCCCTTGAGAATGACATGCTGCGTTCTGTTATCTGTTTCTGGAAACCCAGAATCTAATCTGTAGGAATCAACATGGATTCCGGAAACAGCGATCGTGTGAGACCCAACTCGCTTTATTTGTTCATGAGACCCAGAAAATATTAGATACAGGCTCCCAGGTAGATGATGTTTTCCTTGACTTCTGGAAGGCGTTCTATACAGTTCCGCACTGTCGCCTGATAAACAAAGTAAGAGCCTACGGAGTATCAGACCAGCTGTGTGGCTGGATTAAAGAGTTTTTAGCAAACAGAACACAGCATGTTGTTCTCAATGGAGAGACGTCTACAGACGTTAAAGTAACCTCTGGCGTGCCACAGGGGAGTGTTATGGGACCATTGCTTTTCATAAAATATATAAATGACCTAATAGATAGTGTCGGGAGTTCCATGCGGCTTTTCGCGGATGATGCTGTGGTATACAGAGAAGTTGCAGCATTAGAAAATTGTAGCGAAATGCAGGAAGATCTGCAGTGGATAGGCACTTGATGCAGGGAGTGGCAACTGACCCTTAACATATACAAATGTAATGTATTGCTAATACATAGAAAGAAGGATCCTTTATTGTATGATTATATGATAGCGGAACAAACACTGGTAGCAGTTACTTCTTAAAGTATCTAGGAGTATTCGTGCGGAACGATTTGAAGTGGAATGATCATATAAAATTAATTGTTGGTAAGGCGGGTATCAGGTTGAGATTCATTGGGAGAGTCCTTAGAAAATGTAGTCCATCAACAAAGGAGGTGGCTTACAAAACACTCGTTCGACCTATACTTGAGTATTGCTCATCAGTGTGGGATCCGTACCAGGTCGGGTTGACGGAGGAGATAGAGAAGATCCGAAGAAGAGCGGCGCGTTTCGTCACAGGGTTATTTGGTAAGCGTGATAGCGTTACGGAGATGTTTAGCAAACTCGAGTGGCAGACTCTGCAAGAGAGGCGCTCTGCATTGCGGTGTAGCTTGCTGTCCAGGTTTCGAGAGGGTGCATTTCTGTATGAGGTATCGAATATATTGCTTCCCCCAACTTATACCTCCCGAGGAGATCACGAATGTAAAGTTAGAGAGATTCGAGCGCGCACGGAGGTTTTCCGGCAGTCGTTCTTCCCGCGAACCATACGCGACTGGAACCAGAAAGGGAGGTAATGACAGTGGCACGTAATGTGCCCTCCGCCACACACCGCTGGGTGGCTTGCGGAGTACAAATGTACGAGGGCAGTTCAATAAGTAATACAACACATTTTTTTTCTCGGTCAATTTTGGTTGAAAAAACCGGAAATTTCTTGTGGAATATTTTCAAACATTCCCGCTTCGTCTCGTATAGTTTCATTGACTTCCGACAGGTGGCAGCGCTGTACGGAGCTGTTAAAATGGCGTCTGTAACGGATGTGCGTTGCAAACAACGGGCAGTGATCGAGTTTCTTTTGGCGGAAAACCAGGGCATCCCAGATATTCATAGGCGCTTCCAGAATGTCTGCGGTGATCTGGCAGTGGACAAAAGCACGGTGAGTCGTTGGGCAAAGCGTGTGTCATCATCGCCGCAAGGTCAAGCAAGACTGTCTGATCTCCCGCGTGCGGGCCGGCCGTGCACAGCTGTGACTCCTGCAATGGCGGAGCGTGCGAACACACTCGTTCGAGATGATCGACGGATCACCATCAAACAACTCAGTGCTCAACTTGACATCTCTGTTGGTAGTACTGTCACAATTGTTCACCAGTTGGGATATTCAAAGGTTTGTTCCCGCTGGGTCCCTCGTTGTCTAACCGAACACCATAAAGAGCAAAGGAGAACCATCTGTGCGGAATTGCTTGCTCATCATGTGGCTGAGGGTGACAATTTCTGGTCAAAGATTGTTACAGGCGATGAAACATGGGTTCATCACTTCGAACCTGAAACAAAACGGCAATCAATGGAGTGGCGCCACACCCACTCCCCTACCAAGAAAAAGTTTAAAGCCATACCCTCAGCCGGTAAAGTCATGGTTACAGTCTTCTGGGACGCTGAAGGGGTTATTCTGTTCGATGTCCTTCCCCATGGTCGAACGATCAACTCTGAAGTGTATTGTACTACTCTTCAGAAATTGAAGAAACGACTTCAGCGTGTTCGCAGGCACAAAAATCTGAACGAACTTCTCCTTCTTCATGACAACGCAAGACCTCACACAAGTCTTCGCACCCGAGAGGAGCTCACAAAACTTCAGTGGACTGTTCTTCCTCATGCACCCTACAGCCCCGATCTCGCACCGTCGGATTTCCATATGTTTGGCCCAATGAAGGACGCAATCCGTGGGAGGCACTACGCGGATGATGAAGAAGTTATTGATGCAGTACGACGTTGGCTCCGACATCGACCAGTGGAATGGTACCGTGCAGGCATACAGGCCCTCATTTCAAGGTGGCGTAAGGCCATAGCATTGAATGGAGATTACGTTGAAAAATAGTGTTGTGCAGCTAAAAGATTGGGGAATAACCTGGTGTATTTCAATGCTGAATAAAACAACCCCTGTTTCAGAAAAAAAAAATGTGTTGCATTACTTATCGAACTGCCATCGTAGATGTAGATGTAGATGTGTTTGATAGTGTCTCTAGTATGCCTGTTCGATTGCATCGCGTCGCTCTTTTCAGTTCTGAGCGCATAGTAAGCACGTAAGGTTGCCTAGAACAGTAGTGTCTCCCGCCAGGCATTAGTGCACGTGAGAGATTTCGCCTGAGTTCACGCAGCCCACACAACGTAACTTTCATGCATTTTTCATGACAGTTCTCGACGGCACAGTGCAGGGGCAATGAGGATGCTCCTGCAGTGTTTCCAGTGGGAAGTGTTTGATCACCCACCATACAGCCCGGACTTGGCTCCCTCTGATCCTGCTCACAGGAACCGCTGGCTATGAAGACAACATTCTGGCACAGCCAACATGCTGCAGGTCAGCATAGAAAATTGGTAGAAAGCACAGGCGGCAGCCTCCTGTGACGAGGGTGTTGGAAAGTTGGCAGAACACTATGACAAATATCTCAGTCGGAGTGGCGAGTATGTAGAGAAGTAGCTGGAAGGTGTATCTAATTGTTGCAAATAAAACATTTTTGATTTTCACTGTTTCCATTCCTTGACCGATCAGACTTTACTTTCCGAATAGTACCCACTCATCACGCATCTCACCTTGTAGGAGTGACAGTGCAAAGACAGCCTGTATTCTGGCGATGGTTGTCAGTTACATCTACATCTACATGATTACTCTGCAATTCACATTTAAGTGCTTGGCAGAGGATTCATCGAACCACAAGAATACTATCTCTCTACCATTCCACTCCCGAACAGCGCGCGGGAAAAACGGACACCTAAACCTTTCTGTTCGAGCTCTGATTTCTCATATCTTATTTTTATGATCATTCCTACCTATGTAGGTTGGGCTCAACAAAATATTTTCGCATTCAGAAGAGAAAGTAGGTGACTGAAATTTCGTAAATACACTCCTGGAAATTGAAATAAGAACACCGTGAATTCATTGTCCCAGGAAAGGGAAACTTTATTGACACATTCCTGGGGTCAGATACATCACATGATCACACTGACAGAACCACAGGCACATAGACACAGGCAACAGAGCATGCACAATGTCGGCACTAGTACAGTGTATATCCACCTTTCGCAGCAATGCAGGCTGCTATTCTCCCATGGAGACGATTGTAGAGATGCTGGATGTAGTCCTGTGGAACGGCTTGCCATGCCATTTCCACCTGGCGCCTCAGTTGGACCAGCGTTCGTGCTGGACGTGCAGACCGCGTGAGACGACGCTTCATCCAGTCCCAAACATGCTCAATGGGGGACAGATCCGGAGATCTTGCTGGCCAGGGTAGTTGACTTACACCTTCTAGAGCACGTTGGGTGGCACGGGATACATGCGGACGTGCATTGTCCTGTTGGAACAACAAGTTCCCTTGCCGGTCTAGGAATGGTAGAACGATGGGTTCGATGACGGTTTGGATGTACCGTGCACTATTCAGTGTCCCCTCGACGATCACCAGTGGTGTACGGCCAGTGTAGGAGATCGCTCCCCACACCATGATGCCGGGTGTTGGCCCTGTGTGCCTCGGTCGTATGCAGTCCTGATTGTGGCGCTCACCTGCACGGCGCCAAACACGCATACGACCATCATTGGCACCAAGGCAGAAGCGACTCTCATCGCTGAAGACGACACGTCTCCATTCGTCCCTCCATTCACGCCTGTCGCGACACCACTGGAGGCGGGCTGCACGATGTTGGGGGGTGAGCGGAAGACGGCCTAACGGTGTGCGGGACCGTAGCCCAGCTTCATGGAGACGGTTGCGAATGGTCCTCGCCGATACCCCAGGAGCAACAGTGTCCCTAATTTGCTGGGAAGTGGCGGTGCGGTCCCCTACGGCACTGCGGAGGATCCTACGGTCTTGGCGTGCATCCGTGCGTCGCTGCGGTCCGGTCCCAGGTCGACGGGCACGTGCACCTTCCGCCAACCACTGGCGACAACATCGATGTACTGTGGAGACCTCACGCCCCACGTGTTGAACAATTCGGCGGTACGTCCACCCGGCCTCCCGCATGCCCACTATACGCCCCCGCTCAAAGTCCGTCAACTGCACATACGGTTCACGTCCACGCTGTCGCGGCATGCTACCAGTGTTAAAGACTGCGATGGAGCTCCGTATGCCACGGCAAACTGGCTGACACTGACGGCGGCGGTGCACAAATGCTGCGCAGCTAGCGCCATTCGACGGCCAACACCGCGGTTCCTGGTGTGTCCGCTGTGCCGTGCGTGTGATCATTGCTTGTACAGCCCTCTCGCAGTGTCCGGAGCAAGTATGGTGGGTCTGACACACCGGTGTCAATGTGTTCTTTTTTCCATTTCCAGGAGTGTAGATCTCGCCGCGACGAAAACCGTCTTTGCTTTAATGACTTCCATCCCAACTCGCGTGTCATATCTGCCACACTCTCTCCCCTATTACTTGATAATACAAAACGATGTGCCCTTTTTTGCACCCTTTCGATGTCCTCCGTCAATCCCACCTGGTAAGGATCCCACACCGCGCAGCAATATTCTAACAGAGGACGAACGAGTGTAGTGTAAGCTGTCTCTTGAGTGGACTTGTTGCATCTTCTAAGTGTCCTGCCAATGAAACGCAACCTTCGGCTCGCCTTCCCCACAATATTATCTATTTGGTCTTTCCAACTGAAGTTGTTCGTAATTTTAACACCCAGGTACTTAGTTGAATTGACAGCCTCGAGAATTGTACTATTTATCGAATAATCGAATTCCAACGGATTTCTTTTGGAACTCATGTGGATCACCTCACACTTTTCGTTATTTAGCGTCAACTGCCACCTGCCACACCATACAGCAATCTTTTCTAAATCGTTTTGCAACTGATACTGGTCTTCGGATGACCGTACTAGACGGTAAATTACAGCATCATCTGCGAAAAACCTAAGAGAACTGTTCAGATTGTCAGCCAGGTCATTTATATAGATCAGGAACAGCAGAGGTCCCAGGACGCTTCCCTGGGGAACACCTGATATCACTTCAATTTAACTCGATGATTTGCCGTCTATTACTACGAACTGCGACCTTCCTGACAGGAAATCACGAATCCAGTCGCACAACTGAGACGATACCCCATAGGCCCGCAGCTTGATTAGAAGGCTCTTGAAATACGGAATCAACTTGAGATCCCCTGTCGATAGCGGCCATTACTACGTGCGAATATAGAGTAGCTGCGTTGCACAAGAACGATGTTTTCTGAAGCCATGCCGATTACGTATCAATAGATCGTTGCCTTAAATTCGTATGATGTCACGGCATCTCCGAGTACGAAGCAAAAAAACCTTCTTCTTGTAGAGATTGTTTTATATTAGCAGTGTCTCGATTTTTTTTAAGCTTTAGAAGTCGTATGGCATTGTTGGTTGAGATATCTCACGGGGTAGGTTCAGACGCCTGTCGGTAAGGATGTTGTTCCTCCACACACTTTGGCCCCTTTCCTTGTAGATATGAGCAGTTGCGTCATTCATGTGTTTGTCGAGTGTAAATGAATGTAATGGATACGTGTGTAGTGTGATGTTGAAACGTCCCCTTAGAACAATTATACATGACTGTCCTTAAACTGACACACAATATTTTTAGCGCAACGCATTCTGACTTTCAAAAATCCCTAAAAAAGAATTGCCCTGGCTAACATTAACCTATACCTTTCACAAATCACTTACCTCACAAAAATCTTCGTTACTCGAACTACTGCAATTCAGCGAGCGCCACTACTGTCAGCTAAATAAAAGATTCAAACTACTGAAGGCACTAACTACTGATAGGCATAGTTAGCAAATGAAAGATTTTGATAGAGAACAAACAATGTATTTACCTTAATAGTGTCGAAAAGTCATAATATACATAGCAGTTCATGACATCCAGTCTTACAAATTTCAAAACTCCGCCTTCTCTCTCCCCACATCCACCACTGCTGACGGCTCACCTCCAACTGCGCAACGCTACGCGCTGTTCACATCCAGCTGCCCAACACTACAATGGCAGACAACAATGCAAACTAGCCACAGACTGCACACAGCACAGCCAGTGATTTTCATACAGAGCGCTATGTGGCGTTACCAATAAAAAAAAAACCTATACAGTCTACTTACAATGTTATACACTCCTGGAAATTGAAATAAGAACACCGTGAATTCATTGTCCCAGGAAGGGGAAACTTTATTGACACATTCCTGGGGCCAGATACATCACATGATCACACTGACAGAACCACAGGCACATAGACACAGGCAACAGAGCATGCACAATGTCGGCACTAGTACAGTGTATATCCACCTTTCGCAGCAATGCAGGCTGCTATTCTCCCATGGAGACGATCGTAGATGTAGGAGATCGCTCCCCACACCATGATGCCGGGTGTTGGCCCTGTGTGCCTCGGTCGTATGCAGTCCTGATTGTGGCGCTCACCTGCACGGCGCCAAACACGCATACGACCATCATTGGCACCAAGGCAGAAGCGACTCTCATCGCTGAAGACGACACGTCTCCATTCGTCCCTCCATTCACGCCTGTCGCGACACCACTGGAGGCGGGCTGCACGATGTTGGGGCGTGAGCGGAAGACGGCCTAACGGTGTGCGGGAACGTAGCCCAGCTTCATGGAGACGGTTGCGAATGGTCCTCGCCGATACCACAGGAGCAACAGTGTCCCTAATTTGCTGGGAAGTGGCGGTGCGGTCCCCTACGGCACTGCGTAGGATCCTACGGTCTTGGCGTGCATCCGTGCATCGCTGCGGTCCGGTCCCAGGTCGACGGGCACGTGCACCTTCCGCCGACCACTGGCGACAACATCGATGTACTGTGGAGACCACACGCCCCACGTGTTGAGCAATTCGGCGGTACGTCCACCCGGCCTCCCGCATGCCCACTATACGCCCTCGCTCAAAGTCCGTCAAATGCACATACGGTTCACGTCCACGCTGTCGCGGCATGCTACCAGTGTTAAAGACTGCGATGGAGCTCCGTATGCCACGGCAAACTGGCTGACACTGACGGCGGCGGTGCACAAATGCTGCGCAGCTAGCGCCATTCGACGGCCAACACCGCGGTTCCTGGTGTGTCCGCTGTGCCGTGCGTGTGATCATTGCTTGTACAGCCCTCTCGCAGTGTCCGGAGGAAGTATGGTGGGTCTGACACACCGGTGTCAATGTGTTCTTTTTTCCATTTCCAGGAGTGTATGTGTGTTGTACGATGAGGATGATGAGAGAAGCGAGAGGGTGAATCCTGGTGCCGGCACATAGCATACGTCTCTCGAATAGCACTAAGGAGGCCTCCGAGATTGGCCTGCCCATCCGATGGACTGATCGCCGTCAACAGCGTCGCATGCTCTCACTTCACGAGAGGCTGCAGAGTGATTTGGGATTTAATCCAGAGTATTGGTGCAAATACCGGTGATCAGGAACGCCACCACCTCTGCTCCCATTGCCGGCCAAATACTGGCACTGAGAAATTCCACCCCCAGTGTTCGAAACGGCTTACCTGTGAGTGGAGCGCCCCGCACAGGAGTGCGTCAGCGTCCCCGGTTGCGGAGTCGGACTCACCTTCCGACATGAAATAAATCAAATAAAAGGACAATCATTTTGTTAATAAAAGTTACGTACACTTGTGGTCACCGCAGCGACTGAGACATTTATCTTCCCAGAGCCAAGCTTCCCAATACCCAGGTTCAAATAACCTACGGGTTTGCTGCCGGGTGACGTCGTCGAACACCGCCGATATTTCGACAGGAGCACACCCTGCCATTCTCAAGGCACAAATGCAAGGAACAAAAAATGTGCAAGCAAATTTAATACCTCGGTTCACAGAGCAGAAACAAGGAAGACACCACACACAGAACAAGTGTCAACACAACCAAAGATAACCAACAACAGAAATATCGATAGTTACTATTAATCAACAGGTGAGGTAGCCCTAATTCTGTCCCTCTGGTTTTTGATGAGAGACAGAGCCGGATTCCAAGCAGCATTTAAACAAAATCCACCATCTCTGTTAATAAGGTTGCTTGGTAGTCTGATTTCAACAGCTTCCTTAATAACACTATCCCAATAGCTGGACGTGCAAGCGAGAATCTCCGTGTTGTTGTATTCCGTAGGATGACCGGAGTCAAGGCAATGTTCTGCAATAGCGGATTTGCTCGGCTGTTGTAAGCGTGTGTGACGCTTATGTTCAATACACCGGTCTTCCACAGTCCTGATTGTCTGGCCAATATATGCTATGCCACAACTGCAAGGAATACGGTAGACCCCCAGCCCTACGCAAACCAAGATCATCTTTTACGGACGCCAACAGGGCCTAAATCTTAGAAGGTGGTCGAAAAACACGTTTAACATCATATTTCCGCAAAATACGGCCAATCCTGTTGGAAATGCTTCCTGCGTAAGGCAAAAAGGCCGTAGACTTAGGTGACACTTCGTTGCTATCGTCACTCACCCGTTGCGCAGAAGACTGATGGCGCAACGCACGTTTGATCTGCCTCTCACTATAACCATTCTGTCGAAAGGTGACTTCGAGATGTGCTAGCTCAGCTGCCAAACTTTCAGGGTCTGAGATAACGTGGGCCCTGTGAACCAAGGTGCGAAGTACTCCTTCACGCTGAGCTGGATGGTGACAACTATCAGCTTGCAGATACAAGTCAGTATGGGTGGGTTTCCTATAAACAGAATGTCCCAACGTACCATCAGTCATCCTTTTGACCAACATATCAAGGAAGGGAAGGCATCCATTCTTTTCCACCTCCATAGTGAACTGAATATTCGGGTGGATTGAATTCAGATGTTCCAAAAACCGGTTATTCTCACTACCATGAGGCCACACAACAAAAGTATCGTCTACATATCTGAAAAAACACGCAGGTTTCGAGGTCGCTGACTCCAATGCACGTTCCTCAAAGTCCTCCATAAACAAATTGGCCACAATAGGTGACAACGGGCTTCCCATTGCAACTCCATCAGTCTATTCATAGTACTGACCATTGAATTAAAAGTAAGTGGCAGTCAGCACATGCCGAAACAAATTTTTTAACTCGACACCAAACTTAACCTCAATTAGCTGCAACGAATCAGAGAGAGGAACGCGAGTGAAAAGAGAAACCACATCAAAACTGACTAAAATATCAGAGTCATTCAAACGCAATCCCTGCAATCGACGTAAGAAATCTGCAGAGTTCTTAATGTGGTGTTCACACCTACCTACTAGTGGGCTCAACAAACTAGCAAGATGTTTAGCTACACGATATGGCGGAGCACCAATATTAGAAACAATAGGCCTCAACGGGACAGCCTCTTTATGGACATTAGGGAGGCCATATAATCTAGGTGGTACAGCACAGTAAGAATTAAGACTCTTGATAGTCTCCTGTGACAAAGAACTTTTCTTCGGGAGGTTATTTGTCTTACTCTCAACACTCTTAGTAGGGTCAGCACCGATTTTGCGATACGCCGAATCAGAAAGTAGACACTGCATCTTTTGAATGTTATCGTGCTTGTTCAACAAAACGCTGGCGTTACCCTTGTCCGCAGGTAAAATAACAATATCAGGATCCATTCTAAGTGAACGTAAAGCAGCCGCATCAGCTGCTGTAATGTTCCCAATACCCTCTTCTTAAAACGTTGCAACCTCTGATTTGAAACAAGTCTTAACGTTGCATTGAAGCTCCTCGTTAAGGCCCCCGTAAACGAGCAAACATTTTGTCAAACGTAACAATGCTTGTCAAATATTTGACCGTGTACGGTGCTGTTTGACGTGTTCGTCAAGCATAGATCGTGTTTGACGTGCTTCCGAAAATTTTTGACTAGCGGAAAGTTTAACAAGATAGCGGACGGATAGAAAACAGTAACATGCACGTGAAGTGGAATGAAATAAAAGAAATCAAAATTCCCCTGTTTTTCCATGGGCGATGTAGGCTATAAGTTCCCATATTGTGTTATTTTAACGAACTGTCGTTGCAGGACCAAGTAGACGAGAGTAAATTTTCGCGTACTCGTGTCTTCTTTTACAGAAATTGAGGGCGAAGCAACGATAAACAATTTATTAAACGTCTCACTGTCCATTCGCAGGAAGTTGACGTAATCATCAGGTTCTTGAGTGTAACATTCTCATTGACGGGTTTTCATTAGTATATTGCTAATATTAAACCATTCCCTGTACCAGAGTCATGCTTTCTTCTTCTTTAAACACACTGCGAGAGGCAATGTTAGAAATCATTCATCTGCATTTATAGCGATTTCCAATAGTGACAAAATGCAGTACACACGAAAAGCATCTGCTTCAAAAGTAAGGTATGTGTACGGGTCTTATACATACGTATATACATAAGAGCGAAATTGACAGACACTTTTGCTCTTTTAGGAGGTCCTTAACAAGTTTTAAAAAGTTTCATTGTCAATTCGCAGAAAATTGTTGTAATCATCGGGCTCTGAAAGTAATATTTCCTTCATCAGATTTTCACGGTTAAATCTCTCATTTTAAACCGTTCCCTTGACCAGAGTCTTGTTTTTTCCTTCATCAAATGTTTCAAATGGCTCTGAGCTTCAAATGATTCAAATGGCTCTAAGCACTATGGGACTTAACATCTGAGGTCATCAGTCACCTAGAACTTAGAACTACTTAAACCTAACTAACCTAAGGACATCACACACATCCATGCCCATGGCAGGATTCGAACCTGCAACCATAGCGGTCGCGCGGATCCACACTGAAGTGCCTAGAACCGCTCGGCCACAGGGGCCGGCTTTCCTGCTTCTTTAAACACTGTGCCAAAGTCAATGACGGGACTGATTTGTCTGGACTTGCAGCCTTTCTCACTGTCAGAATACACACGAACACCAACAGCGTCTGCTTCAAAGTGAGTTTAAATTAACGAACATTGACTGATCGTGTATGGGCTAGCTTGGCCAATCCGTGGCTAGATAAGAATGATTTTCTCACATACGTTTGATCGTTTATAGAGGCCTCTAGTTTGGAAGCGCTGCCCGCCTAACCACTCCTTCAGTCCAGGGAAAAGCTGGAAGTCAAATGCCGCTAAGTCGAGACTGTATGGCGGGTGATCGAAAATGTCCCATTGAAAATGCTCCTGGAGCCGTTCGGTCGCATCGCTACTGTGAGAATGAGCGTTGTCATAGACCAGAACAATCCCACAAGTCAACGAGCCTCTTCTCGCTCCGTTCATTTTTCCATTAATTTCTCCTGCGCTACTCCATTTTGCTTGCAGAAAACGAAAAACATTTTACGAAGAGGGTATGGGAAAGCTTGTGCAAGTGCACGAAAAATACACTACTGGCCATTAAAATTACTACACCACGAAGATGACGTGCTACAGACGCGAAATTTAACCGACAGGAAGAAGATGCTGTGATATGATAATGATTAGCTTTTCAGAGCATTCACACAAGGTTGGCGCCGGTGGCGACACCTACAACGTGCTGACATGAGGAAAGCTTCCAACCGATTTCTCATATAGAAACAGCAGTTGACCGTTGTTGCCTGGTGAAACGTTGTTGTGATGCCTCGTGTAAGGAAGAGAAATGCGTACCACCTCGTTACCGACTTTGATAAAGGTCGGATTGTGGCCTGTCGCGATATCAGTTTATCATATCGTGACATTGCTACTCGCGTCGGTCGAGATCCAATGACTGTTAGCAGAATATGGAATCGGTGGGTTCAGGAGGGTAATACGGAACGCCTTGCTGGATCCCAACGGCCTCGTATCACTAGCAGTCGAGATGACAGGCAACTTATCCGCATGGCTGTAACGGATCGTGCAGCCACGTCTCGATCGCTGAGTCAACAGATGGGGACGTTTGCAAGACAACAACCATCTGCACGAACAGTTCGACGACGTTTGCAGCAGCATGGACTATCAGCTCGGAGACCAAGGCTGCGGTTACCCTTGACGCTGCATCACAAACAGGAGCGTCTGCGATGGTGTACTCAACGACGAAACTGGGTACACGAATGGCAAAACGTCATTTTTTCGGATGAATCCAGGTTCTGATTACAGCATCATGATGGTCGCATCCGTGTTTGGCGACATCGCGGTGAACGCACATTGGAAGAGTGTATTCGTCATCGTCATACTGGCGTATCACGCGGTCGTGACGGTATGGGGTGCCATTGGTTACACGTCTCGGTCACCTCTTGTTCGCATTGACGGCACTTTGAACAGTGGACCTTACATTTCAGATGCGTTGCGACCCGTGGCTCTACCCTTCATTCGATCCGTTCGAAACCCTACATTTCAGCAGGATAATGCACGACCGCATGTTTCAGGTCCTGTACGGGTCTTTCTGTATACTGAAAATGTTCCACTGCTGCCCTGGCCAGCACATTGTCCAGATCTCTCACTAACTGTAAACGTCTGTTCAATGGTGGCCGAGCAACTGGCTCGTCACAATACGCCAGTCACTACTCTTGATGAACTGTGGTATCGTGTTGAATCTGCATGGGCAGCTGTACCTGTACACGCCATCCAAGCTCTGTTTGACTCAATGCCCAGGTGTATCAAGGCCGTTATTACAGCCAGAGGTGGTTGTTCTGGGTACTGATTTCTCAGGATCTATGCACCCAAATTGCGTGAAAATGTAATCACATGTCAGTTCTAGTATAATATATTTGTCCAATGAATACCCGTTTCTCATCTGCATTCCTTCTTGGTGTAGCAATTTGAATGGCCAGTAGGGTACTTCAGTTGTTACGGTGATTACGTCGAAAAGCAAGGTTCCGTAAATGAACGTAACTTTCAGTAACGAGATGTAATATGTACTCATGTACTGGCCTGTCGGAGGCTGAAAAAATGCTACTTTTCTAAATGCAGATTTCAGTCAGTGCCTTCTGTTCCGGGGTGGACACGAATTCCACTACGGTTCTCCTGTAAGAATTGCATGCAACAGCTGTCCGTCGCCGTGACGCTGGCGGCAGAAGCTAGCGGGAGCAACCAGTGGCGAGCACGTGACGTCAGCAGGCCTTGGGAGCCGGGCCGAGCCCCCTGTTTACGTCGCTGGCGGCCAGCTGGCGGCTGTCGGCTGTTTAATCTGGTTGCCATGCGGTACGCTGGCCGACCGCCAGCAACGAGCGCTGCTGAGCGACAGCGCGGAGGCCGACACGTGAGGCGAAGCGTGGCGCAGCCGGCTGCGAGAAACTTGCCTCTCCACAAGCTGTCTGCCGCCGCTGAAAGACGCACGCATCGAGTGTGTGGAAATCTTAAGTCTGGTTTACAGCGGATCAAGTACAGGCAAACGGGAACACACTCTGTTTTAAACGGCAGGCGAGCGAACATGAGAAAGACAGGTGGGAAAGGAGTAAATGAACACAAGCTTTCTATTAATTTTTATTAAAAAGAAACAGAACAATAAATGTCCTTGGAAGTAAACAAGCACCAACTTATTAAATCTTTGAAAAATAAATGTTCTACTGGAGTAGATGACATCTCTAACTAGTTGTGGAGCAATTACAGCTGACGTTCTGAGTCACATATGTAATGCATCACTGACTCAGCGAATTTTTCCACACAGGTTAAAATATGCCATTGTCAGGCCTCTCTACAAAAAGGGGGAAACCACAGATGTCAATAATTACCGGCCAGTATCCTTGCTTACGGCATTTTCAAAAATCTCTGAGAAAGTAATGTACTCAAGAGTGGTTAGCCATCTCAGCAGTAATAGGATACTTAGTAAATCACAGTTCGGATTTCAGAAATGCTGTTCCACTGAGACAGCAATATACAATTTCACTGTCCACATAATAGAGTCTTTAAACAGTAAAATGTCACCAGTAAGAATATTCTGTGACTTATCCAAAGCATTTTATTGTGTGAACCATGCCATTATGTTAGCGAAATTACAATTCTATGGTATAAATGGAACAGCATATGTGTGGTTTAAGTCATATCTACAGGACAGGAAGCAAAAAGTCTCTTTATATGCTTCAAGTGATTCAAAGGAGTTTGCCACTTCATCTAACTGGGGTGAAATTACATTAGGTGTTCCACAAGGTTCGATCATGGGTCCCCTCCTGTTCTTGATATATGAGAATGACCTCCCTTCTTGTGTGAAACGAGATGCTGAACTGACACTGTTTGCTGATGACACAAGCATAATTACTAATCCAG
The DNA here is from genome assembly GCF_023864275.1 of Schistocerca cancellata. Classification (NCBI taxonomy): domain Eukaryota; kingdom Metazoa; phylum Arthropoda; class Insecta; order Orthoptera; family Acrididae; genus Schistocerca; species Schistocerca cancellata. The sequence continues at coordinate 615,324,129 of NC_064631.1, read as the reverse complement.
TAAAAGAAAGTCCGATAGAAAATGATACAAATAAGGTCTTTGGAAAAGTTATTAATTGGTTTTCTGCGAATGGGTTTGCTCTGAACTTTGAAAAAACAAAGTACATCCAATTTTCTGCTGAAAAAAGTATAATTCCTTCAATAAACAACACATCAAAAGAAGTCAGTAGCCAGGGTAGAGCATACTAAGTTTTTGGGTGTATATATAGACGAGAATCTTAATCGGAAAAGTCATATTTTGGATCTCCTAAAGCGACTAGGTTCAGCAACTTTTTCAATCAGAATAATTGCCAATTTTGAGCATGTAGAAATTAGTAAGCTAACATACTTTGCATACTTCCACTCTCTGATGTCACACGGAATAATATTCTGGGGCAACTCAACACTTAGGCAAAAGGTATTCACTGCTCAAAATAAAGTAATTAGAGTAATGTGTGGGGTTCATAGTCGCACATCTTGTAGGCATCTGTTTAAAAGGTTAGGAATTGTTACTTCTTCACAGTACATTTACTCAGTAATGAAATTTTTTTCTCAACACCATGGACCTGTTTAAAATCAACAGCGACATTCATGATTACAATACCAGAAAAAAGAAAGACCTACACTATCTTTTACTTAACCTATCTTTGGCACAGAAAGGGGTAAAATATGCTGCTATTAAATTTTTTGGTAAATTACCAGATGAAATAAAATGTCTGACAGATAGCAGTAATAGTTTCAAACACAAATTGAAATCATACCTCCTTGACAACTCCTTCTATACCATAGATGAATTCTTGAATATGAATAAATAAATCTGGAGATATAATATATGCGTTTTGTGCCATTTAAGGGAATACGATAGATAATAGAATCATTTAGGTATAACACTATAATCTAAAAAAAACCTTGTTTGCTGTCCGCATTTCTTGTGGATTTTACACGTTCCACATCATAAAAGTTTTTTCGTGCTATTGATCAATGGAACACCTAACTAACTAACTTCATGGTAGTTGTAATTAAATAACTGATACATGACTGTTATCTTAGGTATTTTTGATGTAATAACCGAATAAATAAAAATAGTTCACCTACGATCATGCTATATGCCATCTAATAAACTACGTACATTGAACCAAAATACGAAAACAACGCAAGAAATTCGTGCTTAAAGATAAATACAGATGCCAGTCAAGCCTGACCACGAATCGCGCCTGTGCCGTGTCCCCAATACGTTACAAGCGTCAGTTGTTGCCGGAACAGTTCAAATGGCTCTGAGCACTATGGGACTTCTGAGGTCATCAGTCCCCTAGAACTTAGAACTACTTAAACCTAACTGCCCTAAGGACATCACACACATCCATGCCAGAGGCAGGATTCGAACCTGCGACCGTAGCGGTCGCGCGGCTCCAGACTGCAACGCCTAGAACCACTCTGCCACCCAGGCCGGCCCGGAACAGTGTAGTGTGTAGTTTTGAGTGCATTGTGTTGGAGCTACATGAGTTCTAACATGAGCAATTCGGTGCTCGTATGATGGGTGAAGAAGTCACTGGTATTTCAAGAGGCGCGGTGTCGACAATTTGTAACGTATACAGGGAAAGCCGAAAAACTCATCTCGCTAAGCCATAACGAGAACGAAAGTGTGTGTTGAATGATCATGACAGACTATTATTCAAGAGGATTGTGACGTAAAGTAAATGGAAATGCAGCAAAAATCACCGCAGAACTGAATGTCGCACTCGCGGATCCTGTCATAACCAAAACAACACAAAGAGAGCTGCATAAGCCGAGGACTGCAGGGCGAATTGGAATTCCAAAACTACTCATCAGAGAAGCGAATGCCCACAACAGGAAAATGTGCTGCCGGAGTCATAAGATCCGCACAATGGACCAATGGAAGAAGGTCATTTATCGGACGAGTCTTCATTTACACTATTTCCAACTTCTGACTGAGGTCATGCCACAAGAGTGGAACAGGGCAGGGATTCGGTGATATGGGCAACCATATCGCGGTATTTCATGGGCCCGCGGTATTTCGTGGGCCTCACGAATACCTTGCATTGTCGCGTTACTGCCAAAGGTTATATGGCTATTTTGGCTGATAACGTCCATCCCATGGTACAATGTTTGTACCCGAATGGTTCAAATGGCTCTGAGCACTATGGGACTTAACATCTGAGGTCATCAGTCCCCTAGAACTTAGAACTACTTAAACCTAACTAACCTAAGGACATCACACACATCCATGCCCTAGCAGGATTCGAACTTGCGACCGTAGCAGTCACGCTGTTCCAGACTGTAGCGCCTAGAACCGCTCGGCCACTACATCCGGCTTGTACCCGAATGGTGATGCTGTTTTCCAAGATTACAGGGCCGCTGTTCACGTACTTTTACATCGTCCAGGAGTGGTTTAGTGAGCACGACGATGATTTGTCGCACTTCTCCTGGTCGCCACAGACACCAGATCTGAATATTATTGAGCCGTTGTGGTCTACTTTGGAGAGAAATGTGAGTGGTCGCCATTCACCTCCATCACTGTTACCTAAAGTTGCTACTATATTGCAGGAAGACCGGTGAAAGATTTCCTTGAAATCCCTGCAGGATCTGTGTTTATCCATTCCGAGACGACTGGGAACTGTTTTGAATACCAGCAGGTTTCCAACACCGCATTTGGCATCTACATCTACATCTACATCTATATCTACGTGATTACTCTGCTATTCACAATAAAGTGCCTGGCAGAGGGTTCAATAAACCGTATTGAAGCTGTCTCTCTATCTTTCCACTCTCGAACGGCACGCGGGAATAACGGGCACTTAAATTTTTCTGTGCTGGCCCTGATTTCTCTTATTTTATCGTGATGATCATTTCTCCCTGTGGAGCTGGGTGGCAACAGAATGTTTTCGCAATCGGAGGAGAAAACTGGTGATTGAAATTTCATGAGAAGATCCCGTCGCAACGAGAAACGCCTTTGTTTTAATGATTGTCACTCCAATTCACCTATCATGTCTGTGACACTATCTCCCCTATTTAGCGATAATACAAAAAGGGCTGCCATTCTTTGTACTTTTTCAATGTCATCCGTCTGTCCCTCCTGATACGGATCCCACACCGCACAGCAATACTCCAGAATAGGGCGAGCAAGCGTGGTGTAAACAGTCTCTTTAGTAGACCTGTTGCGCCTTCTAAGTGTTCTGCCAATGAATCGCAATCTTTGGTTTTCTCTACCCACAATATTATCTATGTGATCGATCCAATTTAGGGCATTTGTAATTGTAATCTCTAAGTATTTAGTTGAATTTACAGCCTTCAGATTTGTGTGACTTATCACGTAATCGAAATTTAGTGGATTTCTTTTAGTACTCATGCGAATAACTTCACACTTTTCCAATTGCCACTTTTCGCACCTTGCAGTTGTCTTATCTAAATCATTTTGCAAATCGTTTGGATCATCTGATGACTTTACAAGACGGTAAATGACAGCATCTTCTGCGACCAATCTAAGACGGCTACTCAGATTGTCTCCTACGTCGTTACTATTGATCAGCAACAATAGAGGGCCTATAACACCTCCTTGGGGATATTACTTCTGTTTTACTCGATGAATTTCCGTCTATTACTACGAACTGTGGCCTTTTCTGACAGGAAATCACGAATTCCGTCGCACAACTGAGGCGACATTCCACAACCACGCAGTTTGGTGAGAAGACGCTTGTGAGGAACGTTATCGAAAGCCTTCTGGAATTCTAAAAATATGGAATCATATTGACATCCCCTGTCGATGGCACTCATTATTTCATGAGTATAAAGAGCTCGCTGTGTTTCGCAAGAACGATGTTTTCTGTAACCGTGCTGACTACGTGTCAATAAATCGTTTTCTTCGAGGTACTTCATTATGTTCGAATACAGTATATGTTTCAAAACTCTACTGCAAATCGACGTTAGTGTTATGGGCCTGTAATTCAACGGATTACTCCTACTTCCCTTTTTGGGTATTGGTGTCAACTGAGCAATTGTCCAGTCTTTAGTTACGGATCATTTTGTGAGCGAGCGGTTGTATATAATTGCTAAATATGGAGCTATTGTATCAGCATACTCTGAGAGGAACCTGACTGGTATACAATCTGGCCCGGAGGCCTTGCCTTTATTAAGTGATTTAAGCTGCTTTCCGATACCGAGGATATCAACTTCTATGTTTCTCATCTTGGCAGTTGTTCTTGATTGGAATTCAGGAATATTTACTTCGTCCTCTTTGGCGAAGGAGTTTCGGAAAACCGCGTTTAATAACTCTGTTTTAGTGGCACTGTCATCAGTGACTTCACCGTTGTTATCGCGCAGTGAAGGTATTGATTGCGTCTTGCCACTGGTGTGCTTTATGTATGACCAGAATCTCTTTGGTTTTTCTGCCAGATTTCGAGACAGAATTTCGTTGTGAAAATGATTAAAATGTAGTGGCTAATGTGTTCTGTTTTTGGTGTTTTCAACTTTTCTCAACTCCCTGTAAATGTCCACATTGTGAACCAGTATGAAGTGTGTGGCGCAGGATTAATTAATTGTATCTTATATTAATAATTGTTTTCCTTCCATTCCAGGATGGGGCGCTGGAACAAAGTTTGTTTGTGTGCTTCTACGCGAGCTCTTATCTGCACGATCTGTAGGGTATAGGGACATAGGATCTGAGGAATATGCTTCAATTCTGCGCTGAAAAACGGCTTTTCAAGTTTTGTAACTAGAGTTAAGCGGACTCTTCCTTCGTCTGTTAGTTAAGAAGTTTAAACATTTCCATTGCTCTCTCGCACCAGTTAAACAAACCAGTGACCGTTCACATTGCCAATCTTTGTTGAAGTTCAAAGTCCCGTGTTCGTCCAGCCTGATACGGCAGTATTCAAGTGTGAACCGTATAAGTGTTTTTCAATACATTGAGTAGACGAACTCCAGTGTCACAATATATTATCAATAAAAAGAACCCTGCTGTTTACCCACAGACGATAGTATCCTACCTACGTACTGATTAATCCTTACCTTGGTGGAACCACTGTAAAATCAGATAATAATGCAGATGTATTACTGTATAAAATTATAGTCTTTACTTGAGCGAAGGTGAACTTCTTGCCAAAATCGCTTGTAAACTACCCTTATTGTCGATTAATGGCTTCGATAATCATGGTTACCATCGTCAGATCAGTGAATACATTCGTACAATCTTAAAATGTATGGAGATATTATTAAGTACACTACAGCAGGTACATTTTAATAGCAAAACCGTGTGACAACATACCTCGGTAAAGGCTATTACATGTATCCTTTGCCAGCTATATACATTTCCAGGTATCTGAGAGACAATTTGAACGACGCATCGGCAAGCCAATGTTAAAAGCACCATAAACAGAATAATTAGCCAAATGCTCGTGTCCAATACAACACAGTAATATGCACTTTACTGCAGCCAAGACCCCGCTAGATGGCAGGTTGTGGTCGGCACTGGCCGGAAAATTGACCGTCCATTTATGTACTTATTACGTAAAATTATTTGTGCATTTTAGTTATAGCATGATTGGTGTTATGTGCCGATTAATGATTCCTAGACATCTGTTTCCACATTATTGTAAAATTAAAACACAAGCAAAAAATATTCTTATTACATGTACTTATATAAGTGTGCCTATGTAGAAGCTGTTTAACAAGTTAGTGAAGTTTCCATGTATCCACTCTACAGATGTTGAGAGATATATACAGGGTGAATCACTAACTATTGCCACCCAGAAGAACTCCGGAAATATGATAGGAGCTGAAACGTTTGTGGGACAAAAGTTTCATGGGACAACATGGGCCGTAATATGACGTTGGTTTTTTGTTGCTAGGTGGGGTCGCTTCAGAGTTATGAAGGTCATCTTTATTTTTTTAGGTGGGATGCTATAGTTTGGTACTTATTTTCTGATAGCTACTATCGGGACGAATCCAATGATGAATAACAGTAAGGTATTTGAAGGTCAACGGAGGTAAAAAATGTGGCATGAACGTCCATTTACAGAAGGTGTTCGAAGTGATGGCCGTTGGTATCAATGCAATCTTCTTATCATGCATTGAGTGATATTCCTCATCACATCGCCACTTATGGAAGCACATGCTCTGACAATTCTCTCTCGCATATCTTCAGGTGTAGCTGGAACGTCTTTATAAACAATGTCTTTTTCGAATCCCCACAAGAAAAAATCCAGAGGTGTCAAGTCTGGCGAACGAGCCGAGCACGACGCATCTTCTCCGCGTCAAATCCAACGATTTGGGAATTGTCTCTGCAACTCATTACTAGCCATCAGCGAAAAATATGCCAGCATCGTGTTGATACCACATTCTGCTCCTTGTTCCTAAAGGTATTTATTGCAATAACAGATCTAATGTTTCTTGCAGGAATGTGGTGAACTTGCTACCATTAAGATTTCCTTCGATGAATGAGGGGCCTATAATTCTGTCCTCCAGAATCCTGCACCATCCATTCACCGACCACGGTTTTTGGTGTGCTGCTCGCCGTAGCCAACATGGATTTTCAGTTGCCAAATAATGCATGTTATGCAAATTAACATTTATATGGATCGTGAATGTAGCCTCGTCAGTAAATAAAATCAAATTAATAAATGTATCATCCCTCTGAATCTGAAGATGAGGCCATCGGCAGAATTCAATGCGACGCATACAATCCGTACCAGTTAATTCTTGATGGAGACTGATATGGTAAGTATGATATATATGGCGATGCACAACACGAACAACACTTCTCTGGCTCATGCCAGATTCCCTTGCGATTTGACGCGAACTGACACAAGGATCTCGAACCACAGTGGCAAGAGTACCAATTTCTGTTTCCTCGTTAGTAACTTTCCTTTGCCGGCTATGTTTCCGATGCGTTTAAGATACAGTTGTTCTCAATTTATCATACAAGTATTTAAATGTACGACGTGTAGGGTGAGTACATTGAGGATATCTTTCAGCGTATAAGTCTCTAGCTCTCACAGAATTTCGTTGGCATTCTCCGTAAATGAGAAGCATATCTACTTGTTTTTCGAAGAAAAACATCAATCACATTTGCTTGATTCGACGATACTAGTCTTACCGTTCCTGTTAGTGTTGTATTGCGAAATCGTCGAATGGTGTTCACATGTCAATGGCACGTTAGATCGATACGCCGTATTCGGTGAATATTTATTGTTTGCACGATATACGAGGGAGAACTGACAGAGCATGTGCTTCGATAAGTGCCGAAGTGATAAGGAATACCACTCAATCCATGATAAGAAGATTGCAGCACTACATTGATACCAGGGGTCATCACTTCGAACACCTCCTGTAAATGGACGTTCATGCCACCTTTGTGACCTTCGTTGACCTTCAAAGACCTTACTGTTACACGTCATTGGATTCGTCTCGATAGCCGCTATCATAAAATAAGTACCAAACTATAGCATCCCATTTTAAAAAAAGTTAACTTTGATGTCTCTGACGCGTCCACACCTATCAACAAAAAAACCAACGTCATATTATGGCCCCCGTTGTCCCATGCAACATTTGTCCCACAAACTTTTCAACTACTATCATACTTTCAGAGCTGTTCTAGGTGGCAATTGTTAGTGACTCACCCTGTATATCTTACTGCGTAGCACCAGGCACTAATATGAGCACATAAGATAAATCTACTACGGTGTGTGATGTGAAAGGTTCGCCGAAATGAAAATAGTAGCAAGCATCGGGAATGGAGAGCAGTAGCAAACCACTCAAACAGTGACAGAGGATCCTGAACCATGTACTGGCTGATTTTGAGATTGCAACGGATGAACTGCAGCAGTAGTACACATGTATATAAATTATATAATGTTAATTTCCTAGTTTGAGCACAAAGGAATTGAAAATAAAATATGCAGAATTTTCCAAAAACATAGAGTGGAAGTAGAGGATTACCTAACAAAATCGTGGTTATGACAGTGACATTTTCTGCGATTATGAAGAAGTGCAAGATATAGCACACACATGGTTCCCGGGTTCGATTCCCGGCGGGGTCAGGGATTTTCTCTGCCTCGTGATGGCTGGGTGTTGTGTGCTGTCCTTAGTTTAGTTAGGTTTAAGTAGTTCTAAGTTCTAGGGGACTGATGACCATAGATGTTAAGTCCCATAGTGCTCAGAGCCATTTGAACCATAGCACACACGTTAGACCCATCAGTCCTTAAAAGTGCATTCTCGAACGCCCAATACGTGATCGAAAACCTTAGAAGAGACGAATAGGACCAGAGGTCATGGCCAAAAATTCCCCTGAACACGAACAAGTAAGTAAAACAACCTGGAGATAAGGGGCCAGTGTTACGAGAACTTCCACAACCAATGTGTATCAGACATTTGTTTCTAGACTGCTTAATTTTCGTAATAAACAACTTCCTGCCATATCGACGTTTTTGTGATGTGCCGCCCTCCCCTACCGCACAAAAAAAAAAAAAAAAAAAAAAAAAAACTGGAAGAAATCGATAGCTATGGAGAGAAACAAAATGATTGGCTGAAGCGACAAGGAAGAATCTAGCTCGAGACAGGATATTGCTCGTACAGAAAATCAAAGACAATATCACAGACAGAGTACTGTACGCAGAGAAAATTAAAAACAATGTCACAGATACTGAATGAATCTCAGATAGAATAAGAAGAATTATTTTAAAAATAAACAAAAAATATATCCATCGAATTGATTCAGGAATAAGCACCAGCGGCTTAGTTATAGTTAGATTGATGTTATATGTATTATTTTGCACGATACATCGTAATGATGTGGACCGATTCATTTTACATTCATATCGCAAATTAATTTCTGTATATTATTACATTCTGAATTGGTGATCCCTTAATGACTAAGAATGTGTCCTATTAACCAGTCCCTACCTTTGGCCAAGTTGTGCCACAGATTTCTTGTTTCGTCAGTTCTATTCAGTACCTCCTCATTAGTCTATCCATCTAAGCTTCAACACTCTTCTGTAGCACCACATTTCAATAGCTTCTATTAACTTCTGGTCTAACCTGTTTGTCGCCCATGTTTCACTTCTATACATGGCTACACTCTAGACAAATACTTTCAGAAATTGCTTCCCAACATTTAAATCTATATTCGATGTTAATGCTGTCGTCTGATTCCTGTACCAGTTGTAGATAGCCTTTCACTCCTGGTATTTTACTCCTGCTACCTTCATAATTTCAAAGAGACTATTCCAGTCAACACTGTCAAAAGCTCCCTCTAAGTCTACAAATGCTATAAACGTAGGTTTGTCTTTCCTTAACCTATCTTCTAAGATAAGCCGCAGGGTCAGTATTGCCTTTCATGTTCCTACATTTCTCTGGTATCTCAACTGGTCTCCCCAAGTTCAGCTTCCACCATTTCCCCATTCTTCTGTAAAGAATTCGTGTTAGTATTTTGTAACCAAGGCTTACTCAACTGACAGTTTATTAAATTTATAGTTCATTATACTAATGGTTTCTTTGGAATTTGAATCATTATATTTTTCTTGAAGTCTGAAGGTATTTTCCTGACTTGCACACCAGATGGAAGAGATTTCTCGTGGCTGGCTCTCCCAAGGTTATCAGCAGTTCTGACAGAATATCATCTCCCGTGGCCTTTGTTCGACTTAGATCTTTCAGAGTCTGTCAAATTCTTGAGGCAGTATTATATCACCCGTCTCATCTTCATCTACTTCCTGTTCCATTTCCATAATATTTCCGTCAAGTACATCTCCCTTGTATAGATCCTCTACACTCTCCATCCACCTTTCAGCTTACCCTTCTTTGCTTAGGACTGGTTTCCCGTCTGAGCTCTTGATAATCATACAGGTGGTTCTCTTTTCACCAAAGTCCTCTTTAATTTTGCTGTAGGCGGTTTCTTTCTCTTCCCTAGTGAAATGTGTTAATAAATCCTTACATTTTTCCTCTAGCTATTCCTGGTTAGCTATTTTGCACTTCCTGTCAATTTGATTTTTTAAACGTTTATATTCTCTTTCGCCTGCTTTACTTGCTGCATTTTCATATTTTCTCCTTTCGTCAGTATCTCTTGTAGTCGCCAAGGATTTCTAGTAGGCCTTGTCTTTTTTTTACCTATTTGATTCTCTGCTGCCTTCACTATTTCATTTCTTAAAGCTACCTATTAGTCGTTCACTCTATTCTTTTCCCTGTTCTAATCAACCGTTACCTAATGCTCCCTACGAAACTCTCCGCAAATTGCTTCAAATGGCTCTAGGCACCATGGGACTTAACATCTGAGGTCATCAGTCTCCTAGACTTAGAACTACTTAAACGTAACTTACCTAAGGACATCGCACACATCCATGCCCGAGGCAGGATTCGAACCTGCGACCGTAGATGCGGCGTGGTTCCGGACTGAAGTGCCTAGAACCGCTCGGCCACAGTGGCCGGCAAACTCTCAGCAACCTCTGGTTCTTTCACCTTATTCGGTCCCATCTCCTACATTTCGTACCCTTTTCCAATTTCTTCGCGCTTATCCTACAGTTCATAACCAACAAATTGTGGTCGAGTCCAGATCTGCCCCTGGAAATATCTTACGATTTAAGATCTGGTTCCTAAATATCTGTCTTGCCATTATGTAATCAATCTGAAACCTTCCGATGTCTGCAGGTCTCTTCTTCATATATAACCTTCCCGTGAAATCTTCTCGGGTGATCAGCCGAGTAAAGGCGTCGTCTTCTCGCAACGTTTCGAAGGGTTTCGTACCCATCATCTTCAAGCGAAGATGATGGGTACGAAACCCTTCGAAACGTTGCGAGAAGACGACGCCTTTACTCGGCTGATCACCCGAGAAGATTTCACGAATGGAATACGCCGAGAAAGTCTCAAATCACATTTATATATAACTTTATTTTATTATTCTTAAACCAAGAATTAGCGATGATTAAATTATGCTCTGTGTAGAACTCTACCCCGCGGCTTCCTCCTTCATTACTTTGCCCCAGTCCATATTCACCTACTCTGTTTCCTTCTCTTCCTTTTCCTACTCTCGAATTCCAGACCCCCATTACTATTAAAATTTCAACTCCCTTAACTGTCTGATTAATTTCGTTTATCTCGTCATACACTTCTTCAACCTCTTCAGCATCGGTGGAGCTAGTTGACATGTAAACTTGTGGGCTTCGTGTCTATCTTGGCTACAATAATGCGTTCACTATCTTTGCTTAGTAGCTTACCCACATTCCTATTTTCTTATTCACTGTTAATCCTGCTCCTGCAGTATACCTATTTGATTTTGTATTTATAACCTTGTATTCATCTAATCGAATGTTCTATTCCTCTTGTCACCGAATTTCACTAATTCTCGCTATAATTAGCTTCAAATGATCCATTTCCCTTTTTAAATTTCATAAACTACCTACCTGATTAAGGTATCTCACATTTCACACTGCGATCCGTGGAATCTAGTTTTGTTTCTCCTGGTGATGACATCATCACGAGTAGTCGACGCCCGGAGATCCGAATGGGGGAATATTTTACCTCCGAAATATTTTACCCAAGAGGACGCCATTATCGTTTAACCACACAGTAGAACTGCGTGCCCTTGGAAAAAATTACGGCTGTAGTTTCCCACTGCTTTCAGCTGTTCGCAGTTCCAGCAGAGCAAGGCCGTTTTGGTTGATATTACAAGGCCAGATAAGTCTATCATCCAGACTGTTGCCCTTGCATCTGCTGAAAAGACTTCTGACTCTCTTCAGAAACCACTCGTCTGTCTGGCCACTCAACAGATCCCTTCCATTGTGGTTGCATCCACCGTATAGCTTCCTGTATCGCTGTGGTATGCAAGCCGTCCCACTGATGGCAAGATCCATAGTTCCTTGGAGTCACCATAACAATCCAAATTAGTCTAGAAGCGTCACTGAACGAGCAATACAAATACTTACGAAAAGGCATAACGATGCAAAAACATGTACTAAAAATCTTGGCACAGTTTGCTGGTTTTGTGATAGAAGGATACAAAAACTGAGTCTACAACATTGCCAGTGACTGCTAAATAAGTTGACGGTTTAATGAAAAGACTCAGCAAAGTACGAAAAACCACCAATTCTCTCGACTAAGCAAATACTAATTGCAGCTAGCTGGCTATGAATTTGTTCATAAGAATGAACTTGAAACAACTATCTCTGTGGTCCCTTCATTACAAAGTATTCAAATACGGCTCATGTTTGCCACTCTGCTGATTCTCATGTGCAAAGAATGGATGCAGTAGTGACTGAGAATTCTAACTTCAGCCTTGATATGTGTGAACACCTCTAAAGTGAAGTCATATCCCTGTGCAGTACTGAGGTATGCTGTGGCATGTCCTCATATTGCCCTGGACGCTGAAGGCATCTTGTTTTTCCTATGCCTTTGCAGATCTTATCTTTTCTAACGGGCGTTTTTAAGCACTTGGCTTTCTGAAAGTGTACAGTGTGCTCGACACACTTTCTCGGCCTGCGACGCCCACAGTGACTGCCTGGTGTTTTTGCATCAGTCGAAAACGCAGGACTCTCTTCCCCGCCTGTAACTGACAGCCTCTCGGCTTTCAGCGAAAACATTTTTTTATCGTCTGCGTGCCACGCTCCCCGTCGGAGCTATTGTTCGTTCTCATAGTTGGCTGGTCATCTCAGGCTGGAGAAAAACACTTCAAGGACCTGGCAAGCTACAGAACTAAAGAAAAGTTTACTACTTATATCTGCAGTCATTGGTATTAGATTGAATTGTGTTTGTACTTTCACGTAACGTTAATAATTTAAACAAAATTGGTCTCCTCATTAGATTAATGGTTTATTAAAACTGTTATGGAACAATATGGAAAAACTGTCCCACAACAAAGACTACGATTTGAGATTTTAACTAACACCACATGGGACTAAAACTAAATGATGATTCTTCAGTAGGAAACTTCTGTTGTGTACAATGAACGGCAAGAGTCATACATTAATAGACCTTGTATTCACAGGTCACCATGTAACCATGTCAACGGTCTTCTGGATTGAGGTAAAAATCAGCTGCACTGGTTGTGAGTTAATCTCAATTCAAAACACAGAGAGAATGAGTCACTCTCTCACTATTCCACATATTCAAGGGTATATTTAATGTTGATTTTACAACCTAGACATCGTTTTTGTGAGACGACTATAAATTATCAGCATGAGTAGGCACTGATGGGAGCATGTTCATTGTTAACGCATGTGGGATCTTTACGGTGGTTCTTCTTCAAATAGTATTTTTCTGGAGTTGAGAACAAGCAGGCAGTTTGGTCATTTAACAGTAAATCGTGCAGTGGACATTTGGAGCTTGTAAGCCACGTATAGCTGTTAGGGAAAGGAACATCTCGAAGCACTTACAGGGGACAGAATGCATCGGTGTGCAGACAATGTGTTCGGCCAAAGAGACGGAAAAACTGCCTACTTGGACCTACCTATTAGGCGCCTCTAGCCACAGCAGGGGCAGGGGTGCAAGAGAAATCTCGGGCGCCAGCCAACGCGTTTCGACAGTATTGTAAACACCCTTTGTGGACATGGATGGCGGCCATAAAAATTCGCGAGTTCCCACGTTCACCGCGGACAGGACATCATCCAGGGGGAGCCATCAGGTGGTGTCATTCCTCTGCCTGCAGAGGTTTATGGAAATCCTCAGGCCTTTAAAACAATTTTAGAAGGAACACAACATTTATGGCGGCTCTGAAATGATCTATACTGGGACACAAAAGCACTTCTCTTAGTTTAGCCGAGGCCCCTGGTTGGACACGCTTTAACATTCAGGCCGTCCAGATAATGATCTCTTTATGGTTCAAATGGCTCTAAGCACTATGGGACTTAACAAAAAAATGGTTTCAAATGGCTCTGAGCACTATGGGACTTAACATCTATGGTCATCAGTCCCCTAGAACTTAGAACTACTTAAACCTACCTAACCTAAGGACAGCACACAACACCCAGTCATCACGGGGACTTAACAAAATAGTTCAAATGGCTCTGAGCACTATGGGACTCAACTGCTGTGGTCATAAGTCCCCTAGAACTTAGAACTACTTAAACCTAACTAACCTAAGGAGATCACACACATCCATGCCCGAGGCAGGATTCGAACCTGCGACCGTAGCGGTCGTGCGGTTCCAGACTGTAGCGCCTTTAACCGCTCGGCCGAGACTTAACATCTAAGGTCATCAGTCCCCTAGAACTTAGAACTACTTAAACCGAACTAACCTACGGACTGAAGCGCCTAGAACCGCTCGGCCACTTCGGCCGGCCGAGCTTTATGGAAACTCAAAACACGCTGCCTAAAGTGGCCATGGGAAAAAACGAATCAGGAGTACTACGTCCCCTCCTCTCTGCGCGCAAATTTGCGTGTCAGGGATTGGCTGATTCTCCTGTAAAGAGAAGTATATTGTTGACTTTGATTACGATTGACTGATGAATAGAGCAGTCGAGTTAGAGGGGACACATGGAGCTAATCGAGTCTTTTGACTGGCACAAAACCCTTGTGGGAGTGGTTGTGGGAGTACTTTTGTGGAAATAACTGAGGTTTGCTGGAAAATGACGGGAGGGGGAACTTGGTCTTGTGATTCAGGCTCCAGTCAGGAACGATCTTGCGATTCAGGCTCCAGTCTGGAGTGGTCTTGCAATTCAGACTTGTAATGACACATTCCTATGCAGAGACATACAATATCTTAAAAGCTGCGCCAAAGATAAATTGAGAGGCATGTATATTATAATCTTTGTAAAGTTCACATTGGATTCTCTTTTGTTTCATACTCCAAGAAGGAGCTAAGGGACATTTTCGATTGTTGCCTCGTGGAGGATGGATGTGATTTTTGGACTGTGCGGAAAGGCAGCCATGTTGTTAGTAATTATGGTTTGTGCGACTAGCAGAGCAAGTCTTATTGTGTTGTGAATAAAAATAGTGAGAAGTATCGAAGTGTTACGAAAATTATTTAAAGCAACGTAGCATTGTATTGCTTGGTTTCCACCGTCTTCGTGAAGTGAACCGATGCCGACTTAGGAAGATACACACGGTCAACAAAGAGAAGAACTTCGATGGCGACTGATGAATTAATATTGTGGCAGAAGGACTAATTCTACGTTTAAGGTGAGAACTCTGATTAAATCAACAATGACGTAGAATTCAAAATGTAATTAATCGAAATGGTAAATTATATTACAGGCATATTTCACGCAGCACTGTATTTGTCCGCATTCAAGCCAGTCAATACGATCCGTCAAAAAGCCTTTCAAAAATTCTAAAGTTAAAAAACACAATAAAATCAAATGTTTTTTTATTTATTTCGCCACACTGGCGACCGCTGACAGGGACAGTGCTGGTGGAACAAAGAGTAAGTACTTCATTGTTGTGCTACAAATGTACTAATTACTGTTTCTCTGTTACATGACGCACATGGAAAATGACGAATAAGGTGAAACAATATTAACTGTATAAACGGATGGCACAATAACCAGAAGGAACAAGGACAAGGATTTACAAAACTAACGTAATCGTGAGTGACGCAGCTCAGCCGGAATTAAGGTAGGAAAGCGCAAACGCATGCAGTGGCTGCACCTTGGCTTAGCTCCACTTAAAGCAGAACCTTTTCCTTTCCATATTAAAATCCTGGTAGTGTTTGTGGAAACACACAATTACACTTTGATAATTACTTTTTATGTTCAACAATCGCAGAATTAGAAGACGTAGTGCGCCATCTTGTAAATTTCCGACGCGCAACAAATAACAATCGCGAGATATTTTTATTAATTCAACTGCGAGAGAATTTAAAGATTTAGATTAACAGTAAAGTACAGATAAAAATAATATCTCCACAATGGAATCGGAGAACTTTAATTTGACAAATGTTCATGGACACGTCACCGATTCTGACAATAGTGACGTAAATGATGACGCAATTAGTTTTTCAGCACAACATAATGTAGAAGTAAATACGATTCAGTTGCACTCCACAGGGATTAACAATAATGAACCACTTGCAAATGAAACCTTGTGCACAGTCGATGAAGCATCGATTACCAGATCAGATGGAAATATTTCGCGTGAAACCAGTGAACCTAGCCCGGTTTCGATTCAATCAGATCGTGGTAGAGAAACAACGGCTACAAATAATGGAATAAAGACAAACACACAAGCTTCGTCAGTTACGCTTGAGGCATTATATAGTCTGATGTCAAACGTGAGCGAGCAATTATCTGATTTAAAGATCAGTCACAACACAACGAACACAAAACTGGCGAACATGCACAGACATTTCGATCAACGCTTAAATAAACTCACCAATGAAATCGATCAAAAGATCGAAGACAAAGTCATCAAAACCGTCAATAGTGTATACAATGTATTGTCAAATGACTTAGAAAAGAAATTGTCAGATCTTACAAACAAACAGGAACAGGAACTGTCAGAAATAGTAGAAACACACAATCAAACACAAACTGTACAAAAAGAAATACATGAAAACGTACAGGCTATTCAATTAAATTTAACAAGAGTACAGTCCGCATGTGAAGAAATACCTGACCAAGTTAATAAAGTTAACGAAGAAGTCGGTTTTCTGAAACAGGAGACTCGACGTATCAAGGCGGACATTATCAAAATAAATGAAACTTTAGAAAACGGTAATGTAAATGAATCAATAACTGACTGGGAAACAAAACTTTTTGAAAAATTAGGTAATGAAATCAAAGTAGCCGAGGATAGAATACGCAAGGAAATTGCTGGTAGACTGAATGTTTCAAATGATTTGCCTACGTCAAGCAGCAGGCAGCGCGACACTTATTCGCCCGTGCCAGATTACGATGTCAATAACGCAGAACATCACGCGCCCTGTCCGGCGTATGTGCACGCACCGGCGCAGGCAAACAATGGCTATTCGCCAAACGCGGTGCTGCAACAGGCAGTAGGCGTGTCGCCTTGCATCTCGACGATTCTAGTCGATGAGAGCCTGTTGAAACATAGACAGTTTCCAGTTTTCTCCACAGAATCCAGAAAAACTCATCCAGTCGTATTTGTAAGAGCATTTAAAAATGTCTTACCAAGAAACTGGACTGAGGCACAGAAGATTAGATATGTAGTAGGCTTCACACAAGGCGACGCACTTTTGTGGGCCACAGACATGGCTGAACAGTGCGTCACCTACGAACAATTTGAACGGGCTTTCTTGGAGAAATATTGGTCTGCTGGGGTCCAAGAAAGACTGCGACGTGAGGTATTCAACCCACAACCGTTCAACCTAAAAAACGGCGGGTTGAGAAAGTATTTCGAAAAGTACTTGAATAAGACGCGCTATTGGAACAATCCAATACCGCACGTAGACGTTCTCAAAATTCTGAAAAACAGACTGCCCGCGAATTTACGCGAAAAATTGGTAACCATACCGGAAAACGACCTTGAATACTTTCTTTCCGTGCTTGACTCAATTGATCTAATATACGAAGAAGAGCCGAGCACAAGTAATCGGAATGAATATTCCGGAACCAATCAAAACAACGGTAACGGATATCATTTTAATGGCAGTGGACAAAACCCACACAGTTGGCATCCGTATGCGACAAGGCCAAATAATGGAACCTGGAATTACGGGAATCGGAGGAATTCGGCGCCACAGAGACGTGAAGACCGAAGGTATAGTACAGATTACGGTCCACGGCGGTATGGAAATGATAGAAACCACGTGAATGATTGGTCAGGCCCGCGTGATGAAAGGCGGCACACAAATGAAAATTACAATAGTTACAGTAATAGGAATGACAGACCAAGGAGGAATAGCGACGGCCGGTCGCAAGAAAATGTTGCACGCAGCGGTCCGGAAACTAATTGGCGACAGAATAACCACTCAGTACACTTTGTAGAGGTAACGGACAGTACTGAAGCAACGCCGTTGTCTCCCCCGGTAAACAACAATCGGTCGTAATGAGCCCCCACCGGCCGACCGATTTGACAATAGGGGGCACAAGCAAGCACACATTACATCTTAGACAATTATTTTTAAGATATGATCAGGATGCGACCGTAGAAGATGATCTATGTGAAGAAGAGATGAAAGCACCAGACAAGGTAAGTGACCTCGTGCAGGCTGTAATAACAGCAAAGATAGGAACTATAATTACCAACGTAATTTTAGATACAGGGGCATCTACGAATATTATTTCTAACAGTTTATTCAAAGAAGTTTCGAAAGCATTAAAAGTACCAGTGTTGCCAACGGAAAATTGTAAAATCTTGACAGCTGTAGGTAACAAGTCAAAAAGTATTAAGTGGCAGACGCAAATACCTGTTACCATTAGCGATGTCACGATAAACTGTACATTCTTAATCGTTGAGAAATTAATCGTCATTTGTATTTTAGGTATGGAAGTTTTCCGGCAGTATAAAGTAAACATCGAAACTAGTAATCAACTGGGGGCATATGCCAGCTAAAAAAACGCATAGTCAACTACACCTAATGAAACATGTATTACTGTGAGTCTTAACGCTATAAAATAAACCATACGGTACTTTTGTAGTCTAACTCAGTTATTTAAGAGAGAGGAACGAAGACAAATTAACACGAAGGCCAGGGTTTGTTCGCTTGAGACGAGCAACAAGCCACGCGTCGAAGTTGCAATCCAACGCTCAGCTGATGAGCACGCGATAGCTGCATGTCAAGACGAGGTCATTGGCCGCGCTGTAGGCAGCGAGTCGGGGAGAAATCTTCCCCCTTCCCTGTCCGATCAGCTGAGTGTATACAAAGCGCGAAGGCGCATGCGCGGTCGAGTCCAGGCGTCACGTGACTCTATTACACGATGGCGGCTATCACGAATAATGTTCACCAACAATGCAGAGTTTTCTTCGCGCCTGCAGTCCAGTCATGGTACACAAGCGCGCATGCGCGAAACGTTTAAAAGTTTTGAGACCATGCTTACTATGAGACACAGAGACGAAAGCCATTCAAAAACAAGAAAGAAAAGGGTACACAAGTCTTGTAAATAGTAGCTTAGAAAATTTAATTATAAGCTGGTACTACGTAATAAAAGTGAACATACAAGTACATACTGGTCATGGACGGTATTGTAATATTATATTATACTGAGTAAAAAAAAAAAAATCTTAGCTTGTACGGAAGGAGAAAGAAACCATAAAAAAAATAAAAATAAAATAAATAATGCAGATAGATAACCGGAAGAAAGGCTATGTACACGAGAACAACACACCATTACATATAGGGAAAAAGCAGCAAAGAGGAAAGAAAAGAGATAACGCATACATTTACATTACACAGTAGCTAGCGATTTTTAGAATGAACAACAAGGTAAACGTGTGAATTTTTGTGACTAAGGAAAAGAATGACACAAGCGTTAAAATAGGAAAATAATAAACAGATCTATGCAACGTGAGTAACGAACTGAATTGCCCTCAAAACAAATACCTAGGGTTTATATAGAGAGAGACACACACATTAACGTTAGGAAACACCTGAAGCACTCAGCAAACAACTTTGTAGAATATATAAGCTATACACGAGGGTACATGTACGAAAGCTAAAGTGTAAAGGAGGAAAATATGGAATGATTGCGCATTAATGGACCGTAAGGCTGTTATGTATGTAAGAAGAAATATTTAGTTGTAAGTATTATTAGTATAAGGGACGATGCTCAGCACGCCCTGAATTATTTTGGAATATTGGGGGAATGGTGCAGGGTACCGAAAAAGGGCCCCACCAGCAATGTGTATATTAAGTGGTAGATATTTTTTGTGTGTATAAACGTATGTATGAATGTGTGAAAGGCGAAAGAAGCTCTGTACATGTACGAAACTTAACCAACGTAGAAGTGTATAAGGAAAATTAAACTCTTAAGACAACCTCGTATAAACAGGTATACCTAACGTCAAGAACCAACTTAATTAAAACCGTAAGACTCTACGAGTTTACGAGAAAATGCGAAAAACCTGATACAAAGTGCAACATTAGCGATTCTTCACTCATGTATGCAGAAGGAAGGTATGGATTACTTTACACACTTGAAACATGAAATGATAAATCACGTTAAAATTATATCTTACATACATATCACGATTTACAGTCACAAAGAATGAAAATGATATCGCCGCTGTACGAGAAACAGGTAAGTAGTGTGATCGACGACCTGTAAGCAAAGGAATCGTCTATAAAATAAACTGTGAAAAAAAAAGAACGTCATACAGAATTTCATGCTGCACTGAAGCTATGCAAGTCTGATTATTCGTGTACATAGATTTTCATGACAACTGATGCATTAAAATGTCTGTATTTTTTCTCCCATGATAACACAAGACGCCTATAAGCGCACTTTAATTGAAGATGATACACGCACACAAGGGCGTGCCGCTATTATGAAACACTGTACATATTAATAGTAGTTACACCCTGAACTTCAAAATTTTATGTTTATATGTCCATGTTAATGTAGGAAATTTTATTAGAGGTAATGATTTTCAAGCACACCAGAACGTGCTTAAGCACAAAACACTGTACATATTAGGGTTATGCTGCATATAAATGATTATTTCGTGCATTTTCAGATTTTATAGGTAAAAACCGTAGCATACACGTAGTCGTTGCCATTACCCTAAGTAGAAGGTAGAAAATTCCCTTCCCAAGCTGCAGTGGGGCGGCTACAGGTGTTTTCTCTGCATGCTGAGGCATGTCGTTGCGTATGAAGAATACGTAACGAAGGTAAACCTTAACTTACACTCGAGTTTAAGAAAGAAAACAAAGGACTTGTTCCTTCTAACTGATTAATGGAAAAAGGTGTGTGTGTCAGTAAAATCCAAGACGAAGAAGCCACTATGAGTGGTCAAAAATTTTTTTTCAATTTTCGTCGATAGTTTTTCCTGTAATTAATGTAACCAATGTATTGTATGTGTTTTATGTTATTCCATTGTATGTGATGTACTTTGTATTTCATGCCAAATCCCGTGACTTACAAATTTGTGAATATTTATGTACATTGACCAGAAGTATTGAGGGGAATGAATCTCGGTACAATAGGTAAAAGGGGTTAATACGAAGAAAAAAGTGTAGTGAAAAAGGAAGTTTCGATCGCAATACTCGCGGTTAAAGTGGTGTGTGTAGAAATTAAAATTGTGCAAGTAGTGCTACGTTGCAAGTGTCAGCGAGCCTAAACAAGGGACATCGAAAAATTGAAGCTAGTATCGTCAAACGACCCATGGCGTCACAATAGGAAAGGACAATGCCAAACAAGTTTGACATGGTACGCTTCTTACCTGGAGCTGCATCGACGGGATCGTCCTCCGCCTCGCACATAGTGTGGTGTGTTCTTCGGGGCACATATTCCAATGTACCTCGTCGTATCCAGTCTAAGTACTGGAAGGAACTGCAAAAAGCACACGCATACTGAGGTTCGGAAGTCTCGACGGTACCCGCACGTCGGTGTATATTCAGTGCACTGGCGCGTGCATTCAACCAACGTCGCCCGCTAACGGACGACCAAACAATCAGGCGCGCGTATCACCCGCCCATATTCAACACAGGGTCTAGCGAACAAAGTTCGTCACCCCAGAATAAATACAGAAGCCAATACAAGGACTTTATTTTCACCTCTGATGAGGAAGGAAACATTTGTAAATAACGTTGTATTCATTGTATATTTTATTGTACAACCTTTACCACATGATGTTGATTTCTCAGTGTTAACCAAAACTTTGTATATTAGGATTAAGGTTTGTAAATATTAGCATAAGTATACCAAAAACTGCACCACACTCAGTAATACCAAAGAATTCACAGTGCCATGAAAATGAGACAATAAAAATGAAGGTTGTAAATAAAAGACCCCCAAACCTATCAATTGCAAGGTCGACTACTGTATCCTGTCAATCAAATAAAATTTTCTAGTGACAGTATACAGTAGGGGGGCAGTTGTAATGACACATTCCTATGCAGAGACATACAATATCTTAAAAGCTGCGCCAAAGATAAATTGAGAGGCATGTATATTATAATCTTTGTAAAGTTCACTTTGGATTCTCTTTTGTTTCATACTCCAAGAAGGAGCTAAGGGACATTTTCGATTGTTGCCTCGTGGAGGATGGACGTGATTTTTGGACTGTGCGGAAAGGCAGCCATGTTGTTAGTAATTATGGTTTGTGCGACTAGCAGAGCAAGTCTTATTGTGTTGTGAATAAAAATAGTGAGAAGTATCGAAGTGTTACGAAAATTATTTAAAGCAACGTAGCATTGTATTGCTTGGTTTCCACCGTCTTCGTGAAGTGAACCGATGCCGACTTAGGAAGATACACACGGTCAACAAAGAGAAGAACTTCGATGGCGACTGATGAATTAATATTGTGGCAGAAGGACTAATTCTACGTTTAAGGTGAGAACTCTGATTAAATCAACAATGACGTAGAATTCAAAATGTAATTAATCGAAATGGTAAATTATATTACAGGCATATTTCACGCAGCACTGTATTTGTCCGCATTCAAGCCAGTCAATACGATCCGTCAAAAAGCCTTTCAAAAATTCTAAAGTTAAAAAACACAATAAAATCAAATGTTTTTTTATTTATTTCGCCACAGACTCCAGTCCGGAGTGGTCTTGCGATTCAGGTTCCAGTCAGGAGTGGTCTTGTGATTCAGGCTCCAGTCTGGAGCGGTCTTCCAAATGGTTCAAATGGCTCTGAGCACTATGGGACTTAACTTCTGAGGTCATCAGTCCCCTAGAACTTAGAACTACTTAAACCTAACTAACCTAAGGACATCACACACATCCATGCCCGAGGCAGAATTCGAACCTGCGACCGTAGCGGTCGCGCGGTTTCAGACTGTAGCGCCTAGAACTGCTCAGCCACACTGGCCGGCAGAGTCGTCCTCCGATTCAGACTCCAGTCTGGAA
Organism: Schistocerca cancellata; assembly: GCF_023864275.1. Lineage (NCBI taxonomy): Eukaryota > Metazoa > Arthropoda > Insecta > Orthoptera > Acrididae > Schistocerca > Schistocerca cancellata. The sequence goes on along the minus strand of NC_064631.1, from coordinate 615,301,245 downwards.
TGGGTTTTCTGATTCAGACTCTGGTCTGGGGAGTATTCTGGTCTTGACTATTCTTATGAATGGGCTGCACTTGGAACACTTGTCCTGGGTATCATGTTGCTCTAGCACTGGAGAGCCTGTGGTGAGGATTAAGCTGCACTGACAGTTTAGACCTCAGTCATCTCAGACATTTCGCTGTGCTAAGGGCAGTCTTATTTGTGGCAGGTCTGCTGCCTTCACGTTTGATCTCCTTGTGTGCACTGCCATCTAAGTGAGTCCAACTGGTCCGTGGTATGATCAATGAATGGGAGTGTCACACACTGGACCCTACCGGAATTTCAGGGCTCCATTAGAGAGTAATAGTGATCCATCTAACATAGTCGCGACTTTTCATATTTTGTGCCCGCGATAGCGAATTACAGGCGCTACACATCGCTGCTCTGCAGACACTTGAACCACGACCATGACCTGAGACAGTGCTACACATAATGAAAGTGGTATTGTGTTGCTGCTCTGACTTTAGGGCAAACAGAATCACAGTCTTGGCATTTTCTTCAGCTGTACCAACTTAGTATAACTTCGGTGTGGAACAAAACCACCGAAGTCTATTCAGTGTTAGATAATTTCAGATTACATTGTACATGGTTTGAGCCAGAGTAAATAGATCAATCAGACAAATCTTAGTCTTTGCCAACCAGCCACCACTCAGGGGAGTGTTAAATGTTTGTTGCGTATTTGACCTGCCAACAGTTCATGTTTTATTTTGTCATCACGCTTACCATGTATCTTTTTGTCCTATTTTTTAATCAATTAGCTTGGGCCATAATTTTATGAAAGATCAATGCCATGTTGATATACACTCCTGGAAATGGAAAAAAGAACACATTGACACCGGTATGTCAGACCCACCATACTTGCTCCGGACACTGCGAGAGGGCTGTACAAGCAATGATCACACGCACGGCACAGCGGACACATCAGGAACCGCGGTGTTGGCCGTCGAATGGCGCTAGCTGCGCAGCATTTGTGCACCGCCGCCGTCAGTGTCAGCCAGTTTGCCGTGGCATACGGAGCTCCATCGCAGTCTTTAACACTGGTAGCATGCCGCGACAGCGTGGACGTGAACCGTATGTGCAGTTGACGGACTTTGAGCGAGGGCGTATAGTGGGCATGCGGGAGGCCGGGTGGACGTACCGCCGAACTGCTCAACACGTGGGGCGTGAGGTCTCCACAGTACATCGATGTTGTCGCCAGTGGTCGGCGGAAGGTGCACGTGCCCGTCGACCTGGGACCGGACCGCAGCGACGCACGGATGCACGCCAAGACCGTAGGATCCTACGCAGTGCCGTAGGGGACCGCACCGCCACTTCCCAGCAAATTACGGACACTGTTGCTCCTGGGGTATCGGCGAGGACCATTCGCAACCGTCTCCATGAAGCTGGGCTACGGTCCCGCACACCGTTAGGCCGTCTTCCGCTCACGCCCCAACATCGTGCAGCCCGCCTCCAGTGGTGTCGCGACAGGCGTGAATGGAGGGACGAATGGAGACGTGTCGTCTTCAGCGATGAGAGTCGCTTCTGCCTTGGTGCCAATGATGGTCGTATGCGTGTTTGGCGCCGTGCAGGTGAGCGCCACAATCAGGACAGCATACGACCGAGGCACACAAGGCCAACACCCGGCATCATGGTGTGGGGAGCGATCTCCTACACTGGCCGTACACCACTGGTGATCGTCGAGTGGACACTGAATAGTGCACGGTACATCCAAACCGTCATCGAACCCATCGTTCTACCATTCCTAGACCGGCAAGGGAACTTGCTGTTCCAACAGGACAATGCACGTCCGCATGTATCCCGTGCCACCCAACGTGCTCTAGAAGGTGTAAGTCAACTACCCTGACCGGCAAGAACTCCGGATCTGTCCCCCATTGAGCATGTTTGGGACTGGATGAAGCGTCGTCTCACGCGGTCTGCACGTCCAGCACGAACGCTGGTCCAACTGAGGCGCCAGGTGGAAATGGCATGGCAAGCCGTTCCACAGGACTACATCCAGCATCTCTACGATCGTCTCCATGGGAGAATAGCAGCCTGCATTGCTGCAAAAGGTGGATATACACTGTACTAGTGCCGACATTGTGCATGCTCTGTTGCCTGTGTCTATGTGCCTGTGGTTCTGTCAGTGTGATCATGTGATGTATCTGACCCCAGGAATGTGTCAATAAAGTTTCCCCTTCCTGGGACAATGAATTCACGGTGTTCTTATTTCAATTTCCAGGAGTGTATTAATCACCCATCAATAGTTGACTAAAATAATGGCAGGACCACCATTTAATTACTATTATTTCAGCGTTCAAGTTCCTTTAGATTCCGATAAATGTGATAAATTCTAATACAGGCTATCAACAACAAACACAGCCAAAGGGAATAATCAGTTTAGCAGATGCGCGGACCAGGTAGTCAATTTGGAGGTTCCTAGTCTGTTAAAGTGATTGCTGTTAGGGCTGATACTTATAGTCGCCTGTCGCCTTCCAAAACATACCGCAAGTCCAGTGTACTCTTGCAGTATATCACAAATTATTTCAAATAGTGGCATTCACACGTTTCACAGACGAAAAGCAGTAGCCAAGATCCTATGGAAGAAGGTTGTATTGATGAAGGTATTGTGATGAGCTATGTGACGTAGCACAGTCCTCTTATCTTGTAACATACAACATGTACTCACTGCACCTACTTGATATTCCAGGCCTTTAGGCACTTGTGAATTCTTATCGTTATTTTATTTGTTGCTTTCTTTTTATGATTGTAATTTTTCCTCTCCTTATCTACCTACGTAATTCTGTAGCTCTCAATTCGTTCGAGCAATCAATCATTCATGATAGGAAACACAGTCATAGCTCAGACACTCAAAATGATTCTGAAATTTTACTTGTTAGAATGAAATCAGGCGATGATTCTTCTTCTCTGCAGGGTCGTGCTTTGCGGCAGTCAGCTAATCTGTACAAATAAAATGCCTCGTAATTTTGGGAGCGTTGTATAATCAGTCGGGAAACCTCAGATCAAGCGGATATTTGGCTTTGCTGAAGTTTAACCTTCCGAAGAAGTAATGGAGCTCTTGGATTATTAAATGCAGGTTCGTATCCAGTCTTTCGGAAGTCCCTTCTGATTAACAACTACGCAATATATCGATAAATATCATTAATTCTCAATTGTCAAATACACACCTTGGTATGAAGGAGCAATCTATATATATATATTTCCTTTTTAATCGTACAGTTCGTATCAGTTATCTTCTGTTATAAATCTCAATAATCAGATTACAGTTCTTCCAAACCAAGCTCAGGCTAATCGGCACGAAGACAATCTCGGAAGGAGCTTCTTCTCCTTTTTTTCTAACAACCACCAGAGAGAGTACTACAAAGAATACTTATGCGCTCATGGCATAGCTATTGTATGAAACTATTTTGCGCATGGATTCTGCGAGTATGAAGATAGAAAATTTGTAAACGTCATTCAAGGGTAGAATTGTATCAGAATAATTCATAGAATATAAAGAGATATTACAATTGCCCCTCGCAGCGAGCAAAGTTAATGATAATACACTTTGCGAGCTAACAGGACAAATTTGTTGGGTTGTTTATTCAAAAGAGGAATATTTTGAATTAATAGAATTTTACTATAGAGAGTATGGGTATCATGTTAAGAGAGTAAGTTACGAGAATACCTAAGCTGTAGCTTTTACATGTACCGGGGTATACCCGCATCCCGAGTACATAACCAGGGAAGATGTAGATTGGTGTAATTACGAAAAAGGTCTACCCATTTGGGAACTGGCCTTCACAGGGAAACCCTGGAAAACCCGGAAGAATAGACCCCAGCTCAGGTATTAAAGAAGATAGGAAAGCCTAAATCCAGTAATTTTGAAATATATAGAAGCTCCATAGATTAGATCGAAGGAAAAGTGCCTCATAGCCAAAAAAAAATTTTACAATATTGCTCAAAAAATTTTCAAAATTCTTCTTTCGACGATGTAGCCGGCGATCTCGTTGTGAAGTCGATGGAACGGGAACACTGGGTAAGGACAGCGGGTAGGCGACGTACAGCGTTTGGTGGAGGCGGCACGGAGGACAGGCGATGACTTATGGTACAGGATAGAAGCTGGTAATGTGCCGTAGAAACAGGAAGATGATCTCAGGAACAGATGGTCAGGGATGTGAACATGAAACGGGTTTAAAGTGGAATAAGAAAAGGTTCTGACTGAATAAATCCCTGGAAGAGAGTGGGTTAAGTCAACGAAGTCCATATTTCATCGTTGAACTCAAAATCGGAGGTGATTCTTATATTCTTCCATCTGTACTAGACTGGAACATCCATCAGTCCTGACAATTGCGACCTTTTTTTTTTTTTTGTAGTCCCCAATACCAATTGCAACTGCTGATTGTCCAAAATATTGCCAAATAGACTGTGGGCATTTAAATTTTGTTGTAGCTCATATCGAATGTATTCCTCTTAATTTTTTTTATCTAATCTTCGTTTTGTTATAGTGCAGGTGGAAGTAGAGCATTGAATCTATCCGAGGTTTGCTTTCAATTACGAAATTATGGATAAAATTTAAGTTTACATCTGATGAAAAATTTTAAACATAGGCATATGACACTGACTCCACAAAAGGAATAATTTGAAAAATTTTCATTATTCTTATAGTTAATTGATTTATAGATCCACTTGCAAATAAATATCATTAATGATGACGTATGTTCATTTAACAAATCATCCACTCGCAGAATCTTCTTCATCCTTTCATGAACATTTATGGAAATATATTTCAACAATTATGTCCATAATATGAAACACACAAACTGCTATTCTTAAAATGTTAATTAAAATTCTTAAATTAATTCTCTTGGTAAAGAAGGCATAATAAAAATTTAAAAATTATAATAATTTTCTCTCGCGCAACCAGAGAGTTTCTTCAATTGTTTGCAACAGTGACATTATCGACTGTTGCTTCATTTCACAGTTCATTTGGTATCTTGCGCGAACAGCGCACATCATACACACAGCGTATTTACCTACATATCCCACACTGTTCAAGTTTCACACGCAATTCTCACATAAGTGCCGTGTCTTGAGAAAATGTAGATGCACTTTCATTGTATATCACTGTGGCTTCTGCTCATAGTCCACACTTACAAACACTAGTAATTAACAAATTCTCCTACCTATCTTAAAATTTTTGTGCTAAACTATCACAGGAGTAATCTCACTGTCTCTTAACCTATCACAGGAGTAATCTCACTGTCTCTTAACCTATCACAGGAGCAATCTCACTGTCTCTTAACCTATCACAGGAGCAATCTCACTGTCTCTTAACCTATCACAGGAGTAATCTCACTGTCTCTCAACCTCTAGACAACATAAACTTCTTGATATTTATATACACATTCGACTCATAGTCAAATTCCACTCTAAATTCTTCTCCATATTTGGTATCACAGATCTACGATCCTTCAAAAAATTTCTTAATATCATTATGCGGGAATAATCCCTTTATTCTTTTCGATTCGGGGTATGCCAACAAGTATGATCCAGGATTTGGTATATTTACAATAACATATGGTCCGGTATAAATAAGATTCCATTTCTTTATGTTCTTCACCAGTTTCGAGGAATGGATGTGTCGCCTCAATAAAACCTTTTCTCCCTATTATTTTATTACTCTCTCTCGCATCCAGAGCTAATCTTACGTTGCCTCCAGGTTTTGGAATGACTTAGATCGGAGAACAATATGGACTAGTTGATGGCTCAATCAAGTTCCATTCCAACATTCTATTTATCTCCCTTTGAACGGATTGTTTTAAACGCCAGGGGATCGGATAGTGCGTGTAACAGTAAGTCTGATGTGGCTTCACTTGTAGGTGACAAATATACCCTTTAATAATTCCTGGTTTCACATCAAAAATCTCTTCATATGCCTCTAACAAATAATGAAGCTGCTGCCTTTGTTCTCCGGTAAGCTGATTTGATTCACTAGCTTTTATCATTGTTGTTTGGTTAAAGTCCTCCTGTTGTATCAAATCCTTTGAAAACTCCTTCCAACGACCGTTTGTAGTGTTAATTAATTGAATTATGGCACCGCAACAATATTTCTCATGCACAGTTTCCTTTCTATTTAAATCCAGTGCTATCTCTTCTCCATTTAATCTAAATTTAGCTATTCCTTCCAAAAAATCAATCTGACAATCGTACTCCTGCATACTCCCAATACCAAGAATACAGTCCACTAATAACTTCTCCACTACAAGGAACGTGCATTTTATTGCTACATTTCCCATTTTCATCTGTAATTGTGTTTGTGTTTTGACATTGGGAGAGCGTGCTCCAACAGCTCCGATGATTTTGCAGTTCTGTACTGGCAAAATTGGTACCTTCTTCTTCCTAATAATTATCCGAAAAAGAGCGCCTGAGATGACATTGGCGGAAGCGGCGGTGTCCAATATCACATTCGTTGGAACTTCCTCTACTTCAACAAATACTTCCGATACCGGAACACTCGATCTGTCATTATGACACGTTATTAAATCCTTTGTTAACTCTTCAGTCAACAGCTCACCATCATTATATCTTAACAATTGTAATTTTACTGTTTCGCCCCTAACAGATCCCCTGACCGCTCCTCCGGGGCACGATGCGGTCATGTTTAGTTTGACTGATTGTTGGTCCGATTGGTATATGTCTCTTCAGCTACTTCAGTGATTATCGGTTGTTGTGGTGAATTCGGTCTATATTGTCTTGCTTGATTCGTGTAATTATTGTTATTGTTCTGCTGGTGTTGGTAGAACTATCCTGTGTTGCCATACATTGGATTATATCGATTAAAATTCCTGCTGTTCCTAAAATAGCCCCTCGCTGCACCATTACTAAAGTTTCCATTATGGTAATAATTATTGTTTGCATTTTGTCCATTTCTAAGTCTCCTCGGAGAGTGTAGTTGGTTATGATTATTGTTACTGCTACCATTACTGCCATTCCCATTCGAGTTGCAGCTCGGATTCGCTTCTATTGCTCTTCTTTGATATGACATTTCTCTTGCCCTTTTATTGTCCTCCTCAATTATATCAATATGATCAAGCGTAGTCATAAATGTGTCTATATCCTTATCATTTATATATAACAGCTGATTCCTTATACTGGTGGGTAGTCTGGACTTGAGTATTCTAAGTATATCCGGCAAAGGAATCGGTACATCCCAATACAAAGATTTATTAATATATTTCTCAAAATATCTCTTTAGAGATCCTCTAGAAAATGAGAAAGGCTCAGGATATAATACTTCCTGCCTGTCTTTCTTGTATTCCAGCAGACCAATATTTTGCTAGAAAAGCCTGCTCAAATTCTTTATAGTATTTACAAGAAGATGTTTGTTCGGATGCCCACAATGCTCCTGATCCTTGTATATATCCAGATACAAAACTAATCTTTTTCCATTCTGTCCAAGATCGTGGGAATAGACCTCTGAAACTTCGAATAAAGACTACAGGATGACCATTCCTTTTGTCAGGGTTAAAGATTTGAAATTGTCTCTGTTTAATCATCTTTTCCTCAACGGTACTACGATTCCAAAAATCATCCTGTTCGTACTTTTCCCTGTGGCTCTTCGTTATATCGAATCTAACTTGTGACGTTCCAGTTCTGTCTACATCGAATCTTGACGTGGACGGAATGTCACGCACAGATTGAGAGTTTTGTTTCGTAGTTCTCGGTGTTTCTAAATCCTCCTGCGAGAGATTTAGTGATCTTTCGATATTTTCTTTCCAACGCGAGAATTCTTCGCCAAGTTGTTCTCGAACTTCCTTTAACCCTTTGTTGAAAAAATTCTCCTCGGAACTCTCTGAAATTGACTGTAAAGCTACTTTCACAGTTTCTTCTATGGTTTCCGAAGGAAAATTTTGCCGCTCTAATGTCGTTTCTGAAAACTTTCCCGCAAGTACATTCATTCTATGTTCCACTGTCGTTTGTTTTTCCTTCACTTCGTCAAATTGCTTCTTTAGATTATCTTGGGATTCTATAATTTCTGGTATCATAGCTACGGAACACTGTATGTCCTCTTGAGCTCGTATTACTTGAGGAAACAGTTCTACTTGTTTTTGTATCGTGTCAATTTTGACGGATACATATTCGGTTAGTTCCGCTTTTAATTTACTATTGTTTTCTTGGCATTGTCGGCGGACTTGCTCAATTTGAGCAATAAGATTCTGTTCGGTCCTTACTGCCTGTTCTTTTATTTCTTGTGTCTGGGTATTTAATCTCTGATCTAATTCGGTAAAGGTAGCTCTTAACTGATTTTATAATTGTGTTTGATTTTCGGCTAATTGGTTTTGGAGTTCATTTTGTATAACGGATAAGTCTCGTTTTACCTCCACTTGGCCTTCGGCTAATAGAGACAACTGTTGCATAATAACAACTAATGTGTCAACAACACTCTGATCAGCTGTTGTACGAATGTTTTCTGAACCAGCGGGGTTATTTATATTGCTACCGCTAGCCACAACAGTCTCAGAGTTGCTATCCGTGGCCTCTGCTTCTGCGCAAATAGCTGAAGGCTGTTGCACGTCTCGTTGCTGATTCAATGACATTTTAAATGCCGCTCTAGTTAATACCATTAAATAACTGTCAATATCAGGTTCTAATCACTAAATACAGTTTCAACTTTACTGTCGTAGACACGCTTAACTTTCAAATTACTTCACAGATGGTATAAAGTTCAATGTCCAGATACGAAAATCACACAATATACAGTTCTACAATCTAACTACTATCTGGAAAAAAGTCCTTTGTAAATTGATTTCAAACTATTTTAACTACAGGATAAAAAAAATTAGATTTCTCTGGCCTTGTTCTGTAGTCTCGGTGTTGTCCAATAGTTGAAATCGTTTCTTGGTATCAGCAATCTTTTACTATGGGCACCGAATCTCTCTTCAGATTAGTTACCTCTCTTTCTCGTTGGGTTTCATGAAACAAAAAATACATATATTATATAACAATCCAAGAGAGTCCTGTCACACTGTCGCCACTGTAATTTTTCCTCTCCTATCTATCTACGTAATTCTGTAGCTCTCAATTCGTTCGAGCAATCAATCATTCATGATAGGAAACACAGTCATAGCACAGACACTCAAAATGATTCTGAAATTTTACTTGTTAGAATGAAATCAGGCGATGATTCTTCTTCTCTGCAGGGTCGTGCTTTGCGGCAGTCTGCTAATCTGTACAAATAAAATGCCTCGTAATTTTGGGAGCGTTGTATAATCAGTCGGGAAACCTCAGATCAAGCGGATATTTGGCTTTGCTGAAGTTTAACCTTCCGAAGAAGTAATGGAGCTCTTGGATTATTAAATGCAGGTTCGTATCCAGTCTTTCGGAAGTCCCTTCTGATTAACAACTACGCAATATATCGATAAATATCATTAATTCTCAATTGTCAAATACACATCTTGGTATGAAGGAGCAATCTATATATATATATATATATATATTTCCTTTTTAATCGTACAGTTCGTATCAGTTATCTTCTGTTATAAATCTCAATAATCAGATTACAGTTCTTCCAAACCAAGCTCAGGCTAATCGGCACGAAGACAATCTCGGAAGCTCCTTTCTTCTCCTTTTTTTCTAACAACCACCAGAGAGAGTACTACAAAGAATACTTATGCGCTCATGGCATAGCTATTGTATGAAACTATTTTGCGCATGGATTCTGCGAGTATGAAGATAGAAAATTTGTAAACGTCATTCAAGGGTAGAATTGTATCAGAATAATTCATAGAATATAAAGAGATATTACATGATAAATGTAAAAGTTTCATGAATTTTTATTTTTGCGGTGAATTTTGTGCCACGAAAAAGACTTGACATCTTACAGTTTAAATGCTTGTTTATATTTTACAATTCGTGTACCACGAAAAAGCCAACACGTGCAACACTGTGAACATAAATAGACTCCCTGAAAAAGGTTTTTATGAAAACTTGTACACCCACTCGACAGCCACTGCTGATGCGTAAATGCCTCTTCTAGACTTTTCCATCCATCATGGCTTGCATCTATACTGACCCACATTACTGCCTAATATTTGTTAATGTTATCCTCCCATCAACCATCAACGATCTCGTTGCCTCAGTCTTCCCTAATTCTTGTAAGTAAGCATGGAGCTTCCTTAGTCCAGTCGCCTGTACAAATTTTCAGCTCACCACAATTTCGTTCTCATGGCGGTCGTACTCACGTCGTCTACTAGGGTCTGTTACGTGGTCCAAGCGTGATATCCACATGCTTAGGACACAGCACTGTGTTTTGTTTTCCGATCTCTCGTGGTTAATTTCCAGCGTGCACCTTTCCATTTGTCGCTGAAAAACCCTTGGCATTAAAAGCCCATCTCTTACCGCAACAAGTCTAAAGTGGTAACAAACACAGATTTTAAGCTTTCGCATTTGCCGCTGTATACAATGCAGTATCTGATTCTGGGTTCCTTGCCTTCTAATTTTAGTACATTTCTCGGATATTTTTGCGACAAGGCTTAGAACCAATATTAACAAGCATTGCATCACCGTACTCATATTTTCAATACCTTGAAACACGGAACACAATTTAATTTTTCTAAAAAAAGTACTTGCTAAAATATCCTGGCTGATAACAGAATGAAATATACAATCAAAAATTAGATGCCCTTTCACCGGAACCTCGTTTCAATATTTCAAAAGGTTCTCAAAATGAATAGGTTGTTACATCTTAAGCGACTTATTCTCTATGTTATGATACACTAGAATATGTGATGGAGACTTTTCCTCTTCTCTCATCACCTTCCAGGAAGGATTTTTTTCAGATTGTAATGATACATGGCATCGATCTTTTAATCAACATTCTTATTAGAGTCATATTGGTACACTTAGCGGCAAGGTGTTGTTATCCTCTACCATCTGCTAAACAGTACAGAGAAACAAGTTTTTCGCCTCTGTGCTAAGTGTCAGTAGGAAAGCAAGAGCTACTTTGGATACAAAATAACCTTGGGTACATAAATGGGCTGCAAAAACACTTCATCACCCCCACCACCTTACCTGTCCCCCTCCCATCTCCTAAGACACTCCACTTTCTTGAAAACAGACCAGTCAGAGATTTTGTAAGCCACCACACATATTCTGTTCACTCGATCACAAACCAGTATTTTCACTCATTAAAAACAAAAGATTTGGTATCTTCCCCATAGCTGCCATCTTCTTCTCCGTAAGTCACTTGCCACGAAAAGCCGACTGTAGTTCGATCTTCATGCCAAAAGTAAAACAGCACTTAAAAGAAACCAAAAATTGTCTGTATTATTTACAAAATACGTAAAGATTTGTTCCATAAATGTGAAAACCACTCGTGGCTCACTTATATGCACTATTGCTGTAACTTACAAGTTAAGGTACACTTGGAATCAGAACACGACTATGGTTCACTCAGTCTTTGTACCAAAGTAAAGTAGCACTTTAAAGAAACCAAAAGTGGTCTCTATAATTTATCAAAATATGTAAGGTTTTCGTAGTAGAATAAACAAGTTGTTCTCATACCGGCACTACTGTGGTGCAAGCCATAATTTATCCTCGATGAAAGTCTCACAGTATTACTTCCAAGTCTAAAAGTCTGATTTATTGATGAAAAGCTCGTCTTAGATTGGCTAAAACCAATACACCATTTGCCAGGACCCGATAATATGAGTGCATCATAAGCAGTCAACAGAGCGTACCGTCCCAGCAATGGAATTCGCACAACCCCAGACACAGTACTCGTGTACAACCTGCACAAGACTTCTTCTAGCTGAGCGCATTTGGGATTTTTAATTTTGTTGTTTAAATATGTTGTAATATTATTAAGATATTCAACATCTCCTGGAGTGTAAGATGGCAACTCTTCCCTATATTCTAGCGGACATACGTATAAAATTTGGCAATTAACACTTTAGCAAATAAATGGCCTTCTAATGTAGTGATTTCATCAGTTTTTAGTTCTGCAAATGCCTTTTCTGTTGTTTGATGCACAATGTAGACGCCACCGCATTTAGATACAATGTAATCAAAATTTCCACTAGATCAAAATGGAGGTGGGGGCTTATAAACAGACTTATCGTATATCCTCTCATATAGTAGATCATCTCTGATCTATTCTCTTCTGCAAGTACTCCAACATCTGCCCACTTTCCATGATATTTACAGTAAATGCTGATATTTTATCTTCCCCAGGTAAATTCAGATTTTTCCACATACTGTTTGAAGTAAGTTATAAGTGCTGATAGCACAACTGCTTGCTTTTTTCCAGCTGCAGATTATATATTTTCTTTGTGGCAAATAAAGCAATTTGCTTTTTTTGATTTCGACCTCTTCCACTTACACATAACATATTAACAGCAGTTAAAGGCCTAATTTTGTGAAATAGGGAGTGGTTTTAAACCTGTTCGAATAATGTTGTTTGTCGCAACCAGTCCTAATTCGACAATATCCATATTTGATATTATTGTGGAGCACAATATTCTGGATTGAGAAACAGTATGTTCTCTCACTTTTAATACGTTGTCTTTATCGGAGCCTGAGTTAACGATTTCCATATAGTTCACAGATAAATAATTAATGCTATAGGTAGACAGAACTCAGTTTATATTTTTCCTCAATCTCGATTCTCTGGGAGATTTACTAGTACACCAGTCAAATTTTGTGTATAGTTATTGCCCCCTCCCCCACATACACCAGACAAATTACTGTAGACATAAACAATACAGCAACTGTTCTGTAAGCTGTCTGACAGTTTACACCTCACAGAAGTGATTGGCATGGGGGACAGTGAAGCACATTGTAAATACTCTATGTTGGTTTTTAATACATTTAGAGCATTTACCACAGGGCCAAACAAACCATCCATTTGTAGCTTCCAATCTGCTAACACCATGTTATTTAGGCAAACAAGATGGGAAAGTTTCTCCTGGACGTGTATCAGGGCAGTTTATCAAATCGATAATATGCTTACTGAGGTCATTGTTCACTCCTGAGCTTATGATATGACATGCAAATCTATATATACTACAAAAATGCATATATCTCCTACAACTCCTCCTAAACCACAGTCTCAACCAAACTTGGTAGACATATCATTTTCTATCTGGAAAGAAGCACTATGTGAGTAGGGTATGCAGGTGGGGGTGAAAATGGGGTGACACAGAAGCATAACTTAGGAATATAAGAAGGAATTTCAACTAAATTTAGTATGTACAAGACTCATTTTTCTATAAAAGCACTGTGACAGACAGGTACACCTACTACCCTTGGGGATGGAGACGAGAAGAGGATGATATGTTAAAATGTGTAGGACGACCTATTGGTATTTATTTCTTGTATTTAGCTGACTTGCAATTCGTTAAAAGTATGAAGCGCATTCTGTCCCTCTTTTGTGCTTTTCAGTGTGCCAACAAAGTCGTGAGATTGACCACTCCAGAGCGCCAATAATTTTGCCAATGTGTTCCAGGACCTATGATCATATCACATGGCTGAACACCACTGACAAACTTTAACATCCTCTCTAAGAGTTGCATGACGTAAAACAGAGAATCTGACATGTATGTGTGCAATGTACATGAAATAAGTGTATGTGGGTGAAGTTTATGTAAAAAGCTAGTTTGTTGTGTACATTTACTCTGTATTGGAGTTCATCCACATTAAACTATCTATTCCTACTGTCTTGTCAATGTTCATAATCACATTTCTGTTTCCTTGCTATTTTTCTTACCACAGATGTCATAGTTTAATGTTAGGTAATCACATATATTCATTTTGTTATAAATCCCAGCAACATCTTGCAGGTTATCCAGATCCGTAAGGCAATACTCATGTACACCAAGTTACCATGGTATCCCAAGCAGCTCATCCTGGAGAATTTACCACAAAGGTAAGTGAGGTGTCAGGTCAGAGGAGTGTTCTGAACACAATTTCGACACAAAGCAGCTCAATAGGCTGTGGAGTGGAAGGGGTAGGCTAGCAATAGAACAGTGCATCACCATTGACTAGACACTCATTTATTGAACACATAAGTCAGGTATTACCCAAAAGGAACAATCAGTACAAATTACAAAATAATATTCTTTTCCTCTAAGTCACTCAAACATTTGAACAGGCAAATAGCAATCATTTAACTGAAAGCCTTTTAAGAAAGCAAGATTAGAAAATTTGAATGATGAGTTAAAATCATATTTAAATAGGCTCTGACCGAGCACATATTTTAAAACGAAATACTTCCTTTAAGGAACCAGCGATCAAAATTAATTATATAATCCTCAACAACCATATTACATCCAAGACATTTAAGATTAAACAGTAATATATAACATCAGAGTGCTGCAGTCCCAAGTTTTAAGCAGCGCGTTTCAGATGGACTGCACTGCAACAGTCTAATACAAGTCCCTCAGAGGATCTCCCCGCACAGGAAGTTATTGCCGCAATCGACAAAATATCGACATCATTCCAAGTACAGACCTAAAACAAACTAAAAGCTCTCTTAAGTTTAGTACAGTTAATTCCCTTTCAACATAACATACATCACAAGTCTAGCCCTAGGACGGCACCGACACCCCGCAATTTAGCACGCGAAAAAACTACAGCGATGCACTCATCACGTATCCTTACAAAATTCAAGAACAGAGAGCCGGCTCCCATATAGCGGAACATTTAACCACGCGCAGCGTGCGGGTTTGCACGATGCTGATCTCACCCTTAACCTCAACACCAGTTCAAATACTAGTCAGCCTGTAATCTGGAACCACCATACACATTCCTTCAATTACTGCATAGAAAGCCCATGTGATAGGCAAACAGACCAGCATATGATAAAAGCTTAAGCAATTTCCTTACTAGACAACCCTTATGAATAATAGCCGTATTTTTTTTTTTAACTTGAGCACACCCACAATCAAAAGACAAACAACGCCAATCATAAGGACAGTAGCACATAAGAAAGTAGCAATGGTAACTTCTGCTTAGATGGGCTACAAATCAGCGCGTGATTTAACACACCAGAGAACAGTCTTTACAACATAACCATCAATACAATAGCAAATTACTCACACGTGTACTCCCCCACGATTTCGATTCGCAAAGCCATAGGCAAAACGTGGAGAACGTATCACTTAGACCAACATAATGGTGCTCCCTCAGTTACCCCAAATAACTGACTCCCTTAGTTGCACAGCAAAGAACCAGACCTAATGAAACCACTGCAGTTTTCGCCTCTAAATTGTCACAGTACAAGTGAGACTCAATCACAAATGTAATTTTACGTCACCAGTTCCCGTATAGTCAATACAAGCGGCTGATTTTCACCCGTTTATAACGGCAGGCAGCAAAATCGTACGGAAAAGAGCGTAGACACAAGCTCTTACCAATTCTCTTCTCCGAAAGCAGCCACCGCAACTCTCGGGAACCACTGGGACATCCAATGCAAAAATCGTTACTCCTTCACACAAATTACAGGACGCCCGCTTCCCGCTGCTTGCTATGGCGCCTTCCTTTCAGAGCCAACTTATATATCTCCATGCGATAGGTGCAGTGCCATACTCGCTGCGTCATCCCGACAACCGTCTTCCACCACGTCCCGGAGGTTCTTACTCCTCGCGTGGGCCCCAGAGGGCGCTGCTTACCGCCCTGACCGTGGCAGGAAAGATAAACCACCAGAGTGGCACTATCGATATGAGCCACCACGGCTCAGTAAGTATTAAATTGACCACAGATTTCCTTTTCCAACATTACAGATCGTCTCTTCTCTAATTCTTCTTAGCAGTCTACTAGGACATGGATGTCCCCAACTGCCAGAAACATGATACAAGTGCAGCCTGCATCTTTGTAATATGGAAATAAGACACATGCAAGTTTGAATACATCAACAAGTCTTGACTTAGCTGAGACCTTGCTGATTAAGCCTACATACACTTCTTAGCCCAGTACCCCAGACACCATATGCATGCAGCCCCCTTCTCAGCCCTCCCAATCTCACTGCATGCATGTATACGCAAAAGAAAACTGGAAATGAAAGGGGCTGAACGCAAGAAACGCTAACTGGATCATTTGGCAGAAAGAACTGTCACAAAGGAAGAGTATAATCAGCTTCTGGAAAAAAAAAACAAGCCACTGCCATTGTGGAAGCAAGGCCTATAAATTATGTTATACAGTACATGGGAAAATTAGGATACACCTGGAGAGTAAAAGATATCAGTATTTACTGTAGATACCACGGAAAGTGGCCATACGTTGGAGTACTTGTTTCCAAGGAAGTCTACTATATTAGAGGATAAACGAAAAATCTGTTTATAAACCTCCAATCCCATCTGGATCTGGCTAAAAAGGATAGTTACGTTGTATCAAAATGTTGTGACCTTGACATTGTGCACTGAGCAACAGAAGATCCATTTGCAGCGTTTAAATGGATAGAATAACCAACTTTGATTCTATAAGAAACCACGACACACATTGACTGTATATTATTATGAGGAACGGTGGGAACACAGCAACCATTCTCAGTCCCATTGTTTTTTTATTATTTTTGCATATCCATGTTTGAACTACGTATAGCCATCTTCTTGAGTTTTCTTGTGCAGGATAGACCATCAGAGACAGAGCACCTCATGTTGCTGCTGCTAATAAGGCTACACCATTGGTTTGTATACAAATTTTTGCGAGCTTCCAACAGGAGCGACTTACTTATAGATACCTGTGTAGTTACTAGATTATTTTTGCGATTTCTTGCATGTTCGAGTGCTTACTAGGCACAAGCTTTTATTTTAATAACAGTATAGTGTACAGTACTGCCGTTGTTATCGACCCTCGTATCGTATAGGCTTTTGGTAGTGTAGCTCAGTGTCGTTTAGACCGTTAGTGAGAGAGCACTTCGAATTCCTGCTGCTAATATGCTGAGTACATTGTTCATTTGTTACATATTTTTACAAGCTTCAAACAGGAGCGACTGCAGTAGTGGATAGGACCTGTGGTTGCTGTGTACAGATGCGAGCTGAGTTGGCGACCCTTCGCTCACAGCTCCAGGCTGTGTTGGCTTCTGTCACACTGCTTGAGGCTACTGTCAAGGGGCATCACTGTGGGGGGTCAGACATAGGGATGCGAGGGACACAACATGTCTACGTGTCCCCCTATCGGTCCACTGCTGCGGCTGCCCTGGGTATTGCCTGCACTGAGGTTGACCCCTCACCAATGGTCGAGTAGGAGTGGCAGGCAGCAAAAAACTTTCCGAGAGGCCGATCGTAGGGCCTCCCTGGTTCGTTTGACGAACAAGTTTCAGGCGTTATCTGTGGCTGATGATGTCTCTGAGCTGGATGCCGTCGTCCAACCTGTTCCAGAGGAAGCTTCTTGGCTCACAAGGTCTGGGCATTCACAAAGGGAGGGTTTGCTGGTTGTTGGGAGCTCCAATATTAGGCGTGTAATGGGGCCCCTTAGCAACATGGCTGCCAAGGAGGGGAAGGAAGCCAGTGTACACTCCGTGTGCATACTGGAGGGAGTCATTTCAGATATCGAAAGTTCAAATGGTTCAAATGGCTGTGAGCACTATGGGACTTAACATCTGAGGTCATCAGTCCCCTATAACTTAGAACTACTTAAACCTAACGAACCTAAGGACACCACACACATCCATGCCCGAGGCAGGATTAGACCGTAGCGGTCGCGCGGTTCCAGACTGAAGTGCCTAGAACCGCTCGGCCACTCCTGCCGGTCGGATATGGAAAGGGTGCTTCCGGATGCCATGAAGAGTATGGAGTGCAGCCAACTGCAGGTGGTGCCTCATGTCGGTACCAAAGACGTGTGTCGCTTTGGATCGGAGGAGATTCTCTCTGGTTTCAGGCGGCTAGTGGAAATGATAAAGACTGCCAGTCTTGCTTGTGAGATTAAGGCGGAGCCCATAATCTGCAGCATCGTCGATAGAACCGACTGTGGTCCTTTTGTGCAGAGCCGAGTGGAAGGTCTGAATGAGAGGCTCAGGCGGTCCTGTGACCGTGTAAGCTGCAGATTCCCTGACTTGCGCCATCAGGTGGTGGGTTTCCAGGTTCCGCTTAATAAGTCAGGAGTCCATTACACACAGGAAGCGGGGGCTGTGTGGAAGGGACTGGGCGGTTTTTTAGGTTAGAGGGTCTCAGGGAATCACAGAAAGGGAGTTCGTCTTTGGGACAGATAAAACACGTTAAGTTAGTTGTAGAAACGATTGGTATTGTAGTTGTAAATTGTCGTAGTTGTGTTAGGAAAGAACCAGAGCTCCAAGCCCTAATAGAAAGCGCTGAAGCTCAAATAGTAATAGGTACAGAAAGCTGGCTAAAGCCGGAAATAAGTTCAGCCGAAACTTTTTCAAACGATCTAACGGTGTTCAGAAAGGACAGATTAAAGACAGATGGTGCTGGAGTATTTATTGCTGTCAGAAGTAGTTTGCCTTATAGTGAAATTGAAGTAGATAGTTCCTGCGAAATAGTATGCGCAGAGGTTATACCTAACAATAGGACTAAACTATTAATTGACTCAGAAGATAAAGTTGCTGAACAATTCAAAGAAAACTTGAGTCTCATTTCAAATAGGTACACCAGTCATACAGTTATAGTCGGTGGTGACTTCAATCTACCCTCGATATGATGAAAAATTATTCGTTTAAAGCCGGCGGCAGGCATGAAACGTCCTCCGAAATTGTACTGAATGCTTTCTCAGAAAATTATGGACAGCAATTGAGAGATATATATCACATAAATGAATAAGAGATGGTACTGATCTCCCATGTTACATAAAACAGGTCAGATCGCTGTTGTAGAAGCAGCGAAAAAAGCATGCCAAATTTAAAAGAACACAAAATCCCCAAGATTGGCAAAGTTTTACAGAAGTTCGAAATATGGCGCGTACTTCAATGCGAGATGCTTTTAATAATTTCCACAACGAAACTCTGTCTTGAAATCTGGCAGAAAACCCAAAGACATTCTGGTCATACATAAAGCACACCAGTGGCAACACGCAATCAATACCTTCACTGCGCGATAAAAACTGTGAAGTCACTGATGACAGTGCCACAAAAGCAGAGTTATTAAACGCGGTTTTCCGAAACTCCTCCACCAAAGAAGACGAAGTAAATATTCCTGAATTCCAATCAAGAACAACTGCCAAGATGAGAAACATAAAAGTAGATATCCTCGGTGTCACAAAGCAGCTTAAATCACTTAATAAAGGCAAGGCTTCTTGTTCAGATTGTATACCAGTCAGGTTCCTCTCAGAGTATGTTGATACAATGGCTCCATATTTAGCAGTTATATACAATCGCTCGCTCACAGAAAGATCCGTACCTAAAGACTGGAAAATTGCTCAAGTCACACCAATACCCAAAAAGGGAAGTAGGAGTAATCCGTTGAATTACAGGCCCATAACACTAACGACGATTTGCAGTAGGGTTTTGAAACATATACTGTATTCGAACAGTATGAAGTACCTCGAAGAAAACGATTTATTGACGTGTAGTCAGCACGGATACAGAAAATATAGTTCTTGCGAAACACAACTAGCTCTTTATACTCATGAAGTAATAAGTGCTAGAGACAGGGGATGTCAAATTGATTCCATATTTTTAGATTTCCAGAAGGCTTTCGACACCGTCCCTCACAAGCGTCTTCTAACCAAACTGCGTGGTTGTGGAATGTCGCCTCAGTTGTGCGACTAGATTCGTGATTTCATGTCAGAAAGGTCGCTGTTCGTAGTAATAAACGGAAAGTCATGGAGTAAAACAGAAGTAATATCCGGCGTTCCCCAAGGAAGTATTGTAGGCCCTCTATTGTTCCTGATCTATATTAACGATGTAGGAGACAATTTTAGTAGCCGTCTTAGATTGTTTGCAGATGATGCTGTCGTTTACCGTCTTGTAAAGTCATCAGATGATCCAAACGATTTGCAAAATGATTCAGATAAGATATCTGTATGGTGCCAAAAGTGGAAATTGATCCTGAATAAAGTGAAACGTCCCCTTAGAACAACTTGACATATGAAACGTCCACTTAGAACAATTTTACAAGCCTGTGCTTAACCTGACACACAATATTATTTAGCGCAACGCAATCTGACTTTCAATAACCCCTACAAAACAATGGCCCTGACTAACTTTAACCTATACCTTTCACAAATCACTTACCTCACAAAAATCTTCGTTGCTCGAACTACTGCAATACAGCGAGTGCCACTACTGCCAGCTAAATAAAAGATACAAACTACTGAAGGCACTAACTACTGATAGGGATAGTTAGCAAATGAAAGATTCTAATAGAGAACAAACAATGTATTTACCTCAAGATTCATAATATATACAGCAGTTCATGACATTTTTCAAAACTCCGCCATCTCTCTCCCCACATCCACCACTGCTGGCGGCTCACCTCCAACAGCCCAGCGCTACGCGCTGTTCGCATCCAGCTATATCAGTTCATGACAACAATGGCAGACAACAATTCAAACTTTTCATATAGAGAGTGCTACGTAACGTTGCCAATAAAAAAACATAAACAGCAAACTTACATAGCCCCCATGCTCCCCACAAAAAATTTTTACAAATGGTGTTGGGCACTGGCCAATACAGATTTGAAAAAATTTTTCATAATTACAATCACAAAGATATCAAATGCACACACTTATTAATACAATGTTGGTCAACAGCTAAAATTTTCTCACAGTCCATAAAGACAGTCCAGATTGTTCATCATAATAGTAATTACAGTTTCTCATTAGTAAAAGAAATTGCACACAAAAGTAGTGGATTTCCATGTAGTATTGAAGAAGTAGTGTTGTCCTTCCAACGGAAAGACAGTGCTGACTCTTGAAATGCTGACAGGTAATGGGCCACAATGGAGCAAACCCACAGCAGAGTCATTCGAAGTTCTGACGAATATTGGTAGATAGGTCATCACAGAGCAGACCAACTGCAGTCCTGGTAGAGAGTATGGTATTGGTGGGCCACCAGAGGTGCAGACCCACTGCAGTCCTTGTAGAAACTGTGGTACTGGTGAGTCAGCAAAGGTGTAGACCCACTGTAGTCCTTGTAGAAACTGTGGTACTGGTGAGTCAGCAAAGGTGTAGACCCACTGTAGTCCTGGTAGAGATGGCCAGCAGCCATCTGCTGCGACTGTGCAGGTGCACAATCACCATCGAAGAGTCTTGCAGAGAAGATAGCAAGTCCATAAACCACCACTTGTGCACGCACAAAGTTTTTGGGAATTGTCCTTAGAACCAGCAATGCTGTTATCCAGTCCCTTGCTGAATTATTAACACACGTGCAAACACTAACAGTCCCTACATCTCACATATTGTCCATATACTATTACCAACAGAAAAGTGTGCAGTGAAATGGATGCTTACAAGTTAATAATATGATGAACTGGTGTCAATTACAATTATATAACATAAGAGTACAATTACAAAGATACAAAATACATCATTAAAAACATAACAATACAGATAATATTTGTAGTAATAGGGGCTTTACAAAAGAATAGAAATAAACATATACATCAGTGTTACAGGAATGATGACATGAGTACATACATAAAAGATCAGAATAACTTTTGAAACGTCAACTTCACACATGAGCATTAAAACAAAGCAGAATAAATAAAGTCTAAGCATCTTTACAAAGAAAATAACAGAGTATTAGAAAAATTCTACAACATAGCTCTCATCAGCTAAACACATAAAGACAGGAAAAACACAAATACACACGGGTACCCAAACACATAGTGGGATAACACCAAAAGGAAAGGACAACACACAATTACATATTGGGAAAAAGCAGCAAAGAGGAAAGGACAGGGTTTGTTTTACTGCAGTATTTTGCTTGGAGATCTCCCTTCATTCCATAGATCGTTCGTCTTATTTCAACCTTTGCTTCCACCAAAAAAATCCTATCTAAGCATGCTTTCTGTATTTATATGTTCACATATTGCTTACCCCATCATTTATTTACAAGAAAATCCTACCTATACCTCGTTCCTGTATTCTATTCATATTTCTTTCAAAATAATTATTTCTGATTGTACAATACTCATTGGGGCCCAAATCTTTCTTCGCAATGCATTCTTTACCTATTCTCCATAGTCAGTTTCTTATATAGTCTACCCCCTCTTAAGCTAACTTAAATCTACTGAGCTCAGATATATATACCAAGGGACGAGGCAATGCAGCAAAAAAAAAATAATTAACACAAACATCAATGACAAAAAATAGAAATGGCAAAGCAAGCAGCATAAATTAGCAAAGCAAGTGCAATATTACAACTAATATAAGGCAATGCAGGAAACAAGAAAAACTAGCTTAGAAGAGTAACACAAAGTCAAATTCAGTAACACTATGCCTGGCAAACAGCAGCAACTTATACCTAAACATGACATAGCTCAAGCAGAAAAAATATTACAGTAAAAACAACAATGCAGACAAGGGAAAAGCATATTCACATCTTAATGTCTATGTAATTAAAGTGGTGCACCATAACAACTTATTGTAAAAAAAATATTACCATGTACTTGAAAAGAAAATTATGTGTTACTGTTATTAGTTCCTTCTTATTGTTCTTTCCTTTCCAAGTGCTCCTTTTTTAAAGAATGTGGATCATAAAATAATTATTTAATAGATCTGTTGACAGAAAGAGTTCACATTAGCAAATGCATTTCATTTTATAAAAGCAATGCTGCAACACAGCTGGAAACCAGATATCAAATGAAATAAGCAATTACGCAAACCAAAGCATAAAAATATCATTCAATAGTCATGTGGCATTTCGTTTCATAAGTTAATGGCTCTCAACTCTCGTAGAAAGACACGTGTCATAATCAGGTGAGCAGATGTACGAATATTTCCCATCAATTCATAAGCATTTCAATAATTAGCACAAAGTGCGAGTAATCATATATGAAACGTCCCCTTAGAACAACTTGACATATGAAACGTCCACTTAGAACAATTTTACAAGCCTGTGCTTAACCTGACACACAATATTATTTAGCGCAACGCAATCTGACTTTCAATAACCCCTACAAAACAATGGCCCTGACTAACTTTAACCTATACCTTTCACAAATCACTTACCTCACAAAAATCTTCGTTGCTCGAACTACTGCAATACAGCGAGTGCCACTACTGCCAGCTAAATAAAAGATACAAACTACTGAAGGCACTAACTACTGATAGGGATAGTTAGCAAATGAAAGATTCTAATAGAGAACAAACAATGTATTTACCTCAAGATTCATAATATATACAGCAGTTCATGACATTTTTCAAAACTCCACCATCTCTCTCCCCACATCCACCACTGCTGGCGGCTCACCTCCAACAGCCCAGCGCTACGCGCTGTTCGCATCCAGCTATATCAGTTCATGACAACAATGGCAGACAACAATTCAAACTTTTCATATAGAGAGTGCTACGTAACGTTGCCAATAAAAAAACATAAACAGCAAACTTACAAAAGAAAAATGTGAAGTTATTCACATGAGTACTAAAAGAAATCCGCTAAATTTCGATTACGCGATGTCACACAAATCTGTAGGCTGTAAATTCAACTAAAAACTTAGTGATTAAATTTACAAATAACCTAAATTAGAACGATCACATAGATAATGTTGTGGGTAGCGCAAACCAAAGACTGCGATTCATTGGCAGAACACTTAGAAGGTGCAACAGGTCTACTAAAGAGACTGCTTACACCACGCTTGTCCGCTCTATTCTGGAGTATTGCTGTACTGTGTGGGATCCGCATCAGTTGGGACTGACGGATGACATCGAAAAAGTACAAAGAAGGGCGGCTCGTTTTGTACTATCGCTAAATAGGGGAGATAGTGCCACAGACATGATACGTGAATTGGAGTGGCAATTATTAAAACAAAGGCGTTTTTCGTTGCGACGGGATCTTCTCATGAAATTTCAGTCGCCAGTTTTCTCCTCCGATTGCGAAAACATTCTGTTGGCACCCACCTCCACAGGGAGAAATGATCATCACGATAAAATAAGAGAAATCAGGGCTCCCACAGAAAAATTTAAGTGCTCGTTATTCCCGCGCGCTGTTCGAGAGTGGAACGGTAGAGAGGCGGCCTGAAGGTGGTTCATTGAACTCTCTGCCAGGCACTTCGTGACTAGCAGAGTAATCACTTAGATGTAGATGTCTATACGCAAGTCATATGGTGACATTTACTACGCCCATCCATCGATTAAAGTGCTAAATGTAAAGTTTTATATGCAAATTCCGCTAGACATGGTTTCCCAAACTGTGTGCTGTGAAGTAATGGCGTTCCATGGGATGTGAATAAGTGCTCCACGAAGAACAGTTAATGAAATGACGTTGTTTTCCACATTTTCACAATACTAATTTCTTTTTTAAACTTTTGTTACGAGACCTTTGTTATCACATATGATTTAAAATTGAAGTAATCATTGAATAAATCAAGTTTTTCTGATTTTTAAAATTTTTATTATCCTTCAAAATAAACAAGATGTTCCATTAAAGTATCAGGAGTCTCAAAGTGTTCATCCAGACGAAATGTTTGGCAACCTCTTGCTAGAATGAGGGGAAGAGGATGTTGAATCTCTCAATAGTATTACTATACATGAAATGATATTCAAAACTGGAATTCCTGAATGCTGTCAACTAGCAGATGTATTGCACAGGTTGTACAAAAGTACCTTGTCCAGCGTTGTGCAGATTCCAGTACTGGGGAGGCAAGTTCTGTCCACTGAGTACGCTGCACCCTGGTCATCGGTCTCTAGCAGATAGTGTATCAGTTTTAGTTAAAGTAAGACGAGTTTTTGATCAATAATACAGAAGTTCTTGACGCAGAAATAACACTGTGACAGTTTGAGGACCAATTACGGCTTGCACCAAGTTGGTACAAAGATTAAACCACAGGTAAATTTTAACATCGGATTATGTACCTTAACCCGCAAGTTACACCTGAGACACCAAAAGCGAGTTACACATGTTTTGTATTATTTGGAACAAATCTTTACGTACATTAATAAATAACACAGACGATTTTTGGTTTCTTTTAATTAATATTTTACTTTGGTGCAAAGAATGAACCGCAGTCAAATTTTCTCGTCACGTGTATTTTATCCTGAAGTTACACCAGTATTACCAATAAGTGAGCCATGTGTAATTTGTACTGTTGTAGTACAAATCTTTACGTACTTTGATAAATAATACGGGATTTTTTTCTTTAAACTGCAATTTGTTTTCTTTAAAGTCGGAGGTTCGAGTCCTCCCTCGGGCATGGGTGTGTGTGTAGTCCATAGCGTAAGTTAGTTTAAATTAGATTAAGTAGTGTGTAAGCTTAGGGACCGATGACCTAAGCAGTTTGGTGCCATAAGATCTTACCACAAATTTACAAATTTTAAAGTTTTATTTGACTTTGGCACAAAGATTGAACGAGTCATTATCAAGTGAACCTTAAACTGTGGTTTGATGTATACCGTTTTCGTCTGTGAAGATGATTGTAATGATCAAAACCAGTAGAGAATAAACATACAATTGCACAGGTTTTTTCTAATTATATAAAAGCTGTAGACAGTCTCTTACGAAAAGCTCACTTAACCTCCATGTTAGATCAGTAATGCCAAAAGTTAGGCACGTGTGTTTTGTGCTGTTATAGAACATATCTTTACGTGTTTTGACAAATAATACAGAGAGTTTTTTGTTTCTGTAAAATACTTTTTTACATTGGCACAATTACTGAATTCAGTCATCGTCAAATATACGTCAACCTGTAAATTACATCAATGGTGGCAATAAACAAGCCACCTGTATTTTGTATTGTTATAGAACAATACGTATTTTTCAATAATACAGCCATTTTTCAGGTTCTTTAAAGTGCTGTTTTATTTTAGTCCAAAGTTCCAACTATACCTTAACCTACGAACTGTAGTAAAATAAGTGAGCCATGTGTGTTTTTTACTGTTATAGAACAGATCTTCATGTATGTTGACAAGTATTACAAACAGTTTTTGATTTGACACAAGAGAAACACTTTGAACATTGGAATAAATTCATTAGTGACAAGTGAAACTTTGAGGCGGACCAGGACTTTATCCAGGATTTCCAGCTTTACGCGAACGGTTGCCTCAATAGCTTTGGCCATCCAAGCGTGCTCTCCGTTCAGCCCAGATTGTCTACTTCTCGCACACCACGTATGTAGTGTCTGCTGTCCATTATTCCCATTCCTCACAGGTCTCTCCTATCATCATTAATGATGATCAAAATGTTGTGTATGTTATTCAGTGGCAACAGTTGAAAATTAATGCTTGACAAGGTCTCGAATCTGGATATCCCGCATTACGTGAATGGTCGCATTAAATGTCCTATTTTATTTATTTATTTATTTTTTTAATTTAGAGGGTGGAGTGGACTCGAACTCGAGTCTTCATTTCTACATTGCACAACGCTTACCATTTCTTTCCCCCATCTCCTCATTTTGTTCGTCTTTGTTCCTAGCATCTGGTCTAGGCGGACGTCACATGACACCTTTTTCAACGAGCTAACGTGCCGGCAAATGAAAATTTTCGCGATAGGTACCGTGACTCACTCGGTAGTGTTTTTTTTTTCGGTAGGTGTCTATACAGGCATCTCAACAGTGGAATGTCAATTATGACGATACGAAAGTAAGGACAACACAACACCCAGGCCCCGAGCGGAGAAAATCTCCAACCTCGCTGGGACTCAAACCCAGGCCCCTTCAGTTACATATCTGGAGCGCTGACCACGAAGCTCCTGAGGCGGAATGCTTTGGCTATCCGAGCACGCTCTCCGTCCAGCCCAAATTCTCTACTAGTCGCACACTACAAATGTAGCGTCCACTGCGCATTAACCTCATTACTCACAGCTTTGCGTAATTCCCACAAGAGTTCTGGCATTGTGTGCGTCCGCACTAAACGTGTCATTAATGGCCATCAAGCTGCTTGTGAGAAACAGGTAAAGCTGCGAACCGTGAGGACAATGGACAGTGGACGCTATGTACGGGGATAGGCAAAATAATGTGAACACCTGTACTTACTTAGGAATGGTTTATTAATAAGGGGTTGGACCCCCATTTGTCCGTAATACAGCTGCGATTCTTCTTGGGATACTGGCATATAACGATTGTTTAGTCTCCAGTGGAATGTTATGCCACTCTTCGATCAGAATCTCTTCTAACTCCTGTAGCGACAAGGGAGGCGGACATCTGCTCCGGAGTCTGCACTCCAATATCGCCCACAGGGGTTCGATAATGTTCAACTCTGGGGACTGTGCTGTCCAGGGAAGACGCTGCAGTTGAGTTCCATGTTCTTCATACCACGATCGTACTGTCCTGGCTGTGTGTACGGGTGCATTATCATCCTGAAATATGGCATCTTTGTTAGGAAACAACATTTGAATCATGGGGTGCCCCTGTCCACCTAAAATGTTCATATAATCGTTGGCTGTAACACTGCCTTTGAGAGTAATGATGGGACCAGCAGAATACTATGATATGGCTGCCCACACCATCACACTTCCATCTCCATGCTTAACCGTTGCAATCAAGCTGTCAGGACTGCACGCTTCTTTTGGCGTGAATTGTCGTACATGAAAACGAATGCCTTGCCAATATGCTGCCGATATGGTTGCACTGTCGGTCGGAGGATGGCATTCACGTATCGTACACCCGTTACCGCGCCTTCCATGACCACCAGCGGCGTACGTCGGCCCCACATAATGCCACTCCAAAACAGCAGGATACCTCCACCTTGCTGTACCCTCTGGACAGTATGTCTAAGGCGTTCAGCCTGACCGGATTGCCTAGAAAAACGTCTCCGACGATTGTCCAGTTGAAGGCATAAGCAATACTCATCGGTGAAGAGAACGTGATGCCATCCTGAGCGGTCCATTCGGCATGTTGTTGGGCCCATCTATACCGCGCTGCTCGGTGTCGTGGTTGCAAAGACGGACCTCGCCTGGTGTTGGAAATAACGAAAACGTTGACTCGTCGGCCCAGATGAGGTGTTTACACTGACCAGCCGTCCAAGATTTATGCTCCTGACGCCATTTTTTACGCTTATTTTCGTTGGTTGTCGTCACTAATGGTTTCGATATAGCAGCTTGTCCGTGAATATTCGCTTCATGGAGTTCCATGCGGACAGTGTTGATAGAGATGGGGTCTCGAAGATGGCTATTGAGCTGTGCAGTCACTTTAGTCGCTGTAGTTTTGTGTTGTTTTGACACAATTCATGTTAGCGTACGACGACCTCTGTCGTTTAGTTTTGATTTGCAGTCACTGTTACGTTTACACGAAGATGTCTTTCCATGTTTTGTGAAGGCTGTCATGACTGTTGAAACAGTTACTCTTGAAACATTCAATAAGTGGGCTGTCTTGGTTACTGATGTCCCAGCTAATAGAGCCCCCACAATCTGCCCTCTTTGGAACTCCGTTAGGTCTTTCATTGCACGTCGATCTCAGTCTCTGAATGCAAATACGCAGTCTGCAGTACTCGCAAACAACTTGCGCTGATGCCTTCTCCGTACTGAACATGCTCAGTCCAGCGAGACACGTGCCATACATGCGTTGTTCACCGTGTAACACAACCATCCCGTTACTGCCACCGTTCACATTATTTTCCCTATCCCCTGTATACAGGGTGTTACAAAAAGGTACGGCCAACCTTTCAGGAAACATTCCTCACACACAAAGAAATAAAATATGTTATGTGGACATGTGTCCGGAAACGCTTACTTTCCATGTTAGAGCTCATTTTATTACTTCTCTTCAAATCAAATTAATCATGGAGTGGAAATACACAGCAACAGAACGTACCAGCGTGACTTCAAACACTTTGTTACAGGAAATGTTCAAAATGTCCTCCGTTAGCGAGGATACATGCATCCACCCTCCGTCGCATGGAATCCCTGATGCGCTGATACAGCCCTGGAGAATGGCGTATTGTATCACAACCGTCCACAATACGAGCACGAAGAGTCTCTACATTTGGTACCGGGGTTGCGTAGACAAGAGCTTTCAAATGCCCCCATAAATGAAAGTCAAGAGGGTTGAGGTCAGGAGAGCGTGGAGGCCATGGAATTGGTCCGCCTCTACCAATCCATCGGTCACCGAATCTGTTGTTGAGAAGCGTACGAACTATTCGACTGAAATGTGCAGGAACTCCATCGTGCATGAACCACATGTTGTGTCGTACTTGTAAAGGCACATGTTCTAGCAGCACAGGTAGAGTATCCCGTATAAAATCATGATAACGTGCTCCATTGAGCGTAGGTGGAAGAACAAGACATCACCAACAATGCCTGTCCCAACGTTCACAGAAAATCTGTGTTGAGGACGTGATTGCACAATTGCGTGCGGATTCTCGTCAGCCCACACATGTTGATCGTGAAAATTTACAATTTCATCACGTTGGAATGAAGTCTCATCCGTAAAGAGAACATTTGCACTGAAATGAGGATTGACACATTGTTGGATGAACCATTCGCAGAAGTGTACCCGTGGAGGCCAATCAGCTGCTGATAGTGCCTGCACACGCTGTACATGGTACGGAAACAACTGGTTTTCCAGTAGCACTCTCCATACAGTGACGTGGTCAACGTTACCTTGTACAGCAGCAACTTCTCTGACGTTGACATTGGGGTTATCGTCAACTGCACGAAGAATTGCCTCGTCCATTGCAGGTGTCCTCGTCGTTCTAGAGACCTAGACCTAGTCCTAGACCCCAGTCGCGAGTCATAGGCTGGAATGTTCCGTGCTCCCTAAGACGCCGATCAATTGCTTCGAACGTCTTCCTGTCGGACACCTTCGTTCTGGAAATCTGTCTCGATACAAACGTGCCGCGCCACGGCTATTGCCCCGTGCTAATCCATACATCAAATGGGCATCTGCCAACTCCGCATTTGTAAACATTGCACTGACTGCAAAACCACGTTCGTGATGAACACTAAACTGTTGATGCTACGTACTGATGTGCTTGATGCGAGTACTGTAGAGCAATGAGTCGCATGTCAACACAAGCACCGAAGTCAACATTACCTTCCTTCAATTGGGCCAACTGGCGAGGAAGTACAGTACATACTGACGAAACTAAAATGAGCTCTAACATGGAAATTAAGCGTTTCCGGACACATGTCCACACAA
The DNA here is from genome assembly GCF_023864275.1 of Schistocerca cancellata. Taxonomy (NCBI): domain Eukaryota; kingdom Metazoa; phylum Arthropoda; class Insecta; order Orthoptera; family Acrididae; genus Schistocerca; species Schistocerca cancellata. The sequence goes on along the minus strand of NC_064631.1, from coordinate 615,271,052 downwards.
CATCTTTTCTTTATTTGTGTGTGAGGAATGTTTCCCGAAAGTTTGGCCGTACCTTTTTGTAACACCCTGTATAGCGTGCAACAGGTAGAAAATTTGGGCTAGACGGAGTATGTGTTGGATAGCCTATGCAGTTAAGGCAACTGCTCACGTAAAGCAGTAAATCCGACTTCCAGTTGCGGTACAGCCCAAATTTTCACTTGCCGCCACTGAATTTATGTCAATGATTCGAAAATTTGCTTGTTTGCCCTAGGACACTGCCACTTTTGCTGGGAATGTGTGTTTAAGGACACTGAGCAGTTTTTTGAACAACAGAAGAAAGTTCTCAATAACGAATAGTTTGGACTTGGATTGTCAACTGAATAGGCTACCTTTATGTTGACAGAAGATATGCTACAACCAATAACCTAGAAATTATTACCATTGGCAATATTTTGTGATTTACGTAAGGTTTTGGCTGTGTGAACCAAGATATCACAAAACATAAAATATTGTGGAATAGTAGTCACAATAACTTAATGGTTTTTATTATATCTACGTAAAACAGAAAGCAGAGAATATCAGTTCAGTATCAATCTACAGCGAAAGACAGAATTTGAAGCAGGCACGTATGGTACTCTACTTTAGGCTGTTTGGTGTTCGAGGTTTCCTGAATGGCTTCTTTATATCCGGTTAGCTGTAGTACGGGAGATATAAACTCACTGAGATGATGGAGAATAAAAATTTATTCGCCTACGAATATTTGAGATTCACTTCATCATCATACGGTAATGTGGCTTACTGATATGAATCAGTAATTGTAAAAGGGAAGATACTATTCTTGTACGAATACTTTAGCTCAACTGAACTGCGTGTGGTAGTTTTAACTCCCTGATATTATATGAATAGGAATAATCTCTCCCTTCATATGGGATATATGCATGTTTATCTAATCAGATAATCCTTATTTAGTGTGACCATAGTTTTCGCAAAATGTTCAGGCTAATGACTGATATCTGCTGACAGGCCATGGTCCTAATCTTCCCTATTTCGTATTCGTTAGTAAGCTCTGAAAGGTAAATCCCTATCGTTATTACTATCTTTTATTATCATTGTTAACGTTGTTATGTTCACTCTAGAATTTTGTCACTGAAATATTTGATTCTTCTGATGTTTTTTTAACGCGATATTGTTGTATATTACTTTTCGCGTAGTGTTGATTCCCAAAAATTTGTCATTCATCAGACACGGTGTAGACTGAGGATCTGAAGCACTGTAACGTAAAGTTTGGAAACATATTTTGCAGGATGACGAGTGATGTTCTTACAGTCATAGTTTCAGACTTCCCTGCATCTACATTCATATACCGCAAGCCATTGCATGGTGCATGGCGGAGGGTACACTGTACCACTGCTAGTCACTTCTCTTCCTGTTCCACTAGCGGTGTTGGTATGATTACGGAATGGTGAATATTGTAGTCTTGCAGTATACCTCCTCCCTGTCTTCCTTCCTTCTCTCTCTCTACTAGTATATATATACATGGTGGTCCATTGATCGTGACCTGGCCAAATATCTCACGAAATAAGCATCAAGCGAAAAAACTACAAAGAACGAAACTTGTCTAGCGTGAAGGGGGAAACCAGATGGCGCTATGGTTGGCCCGCTAGATGGCGCTGCCATAGGTCAAAGACATGTCAACTGCGTTTTTTAAAATAGGAACTCCCATTTTTTATTACATATTCGTGTAGTACGCAAAGAATATGAATGTTTTACTTGGGCCACTTTTTTCGCTTCGTGATAGATGGCGCTGTAATAGTCACAAACATATGGATCACAATTTTAGACGAACAGTTGGTAACGTAGGTACGTTTGAATATTTTATTTAGGTTGTTCCAATGTGATACATGTACCTTTGTGAACTTATCATTTCTGAGAACGCATCTGTTACAGCGTGATTACCTGTGAATACCACATTAATGCAATAAATGCTCAAAATGATGTCTGTCAACCTCAATGCATTTGGCAATACGTGTAACGACATTCCTCTCAACAGCTAGTACTGTAGTTCGCCTTCCGTAATGTTCGCACATGCATTGGCAATGCACTGACGCATGTTGACAGGCGTTGTCGGTGGATCACGATAGCAAATATCCTACAACATTACCCACAGAAGGAAATCCGGGGACGTCAGATCCGGTGAGCGTGCGGTGCTTCGACGACCAATCCATCTGTCACAAAATATGCTATTCAGTACCGCTTCAACTGCACGCGAGCTATGTACCGGACATCCATCATGTTGGAAGTACATCGCCATACTGTCATGCAGTGGAACGTCTTGTAGTAACATCGGTAGAACATTAAGTAGGAAATCAGCATACATTGTACCATTTAGATTGCCATCGATAAAATGAGGGCCAATTATCCTTCCTCCCATAATGCCGCACCGTACATTAACCCGCCAAGAGCGCTGATGTTCCACTTGTCGCAGCCGTCGTGGATTTTCCGTTGCCCAATAGCGCATATTATGCCGGTTTACGTTACCGCTGTTGGTGAATGACGCTTCGTCGCTAAATAGAACGCGTGCAAAAAAATCTGTCATCGTCCCGTAATTTCTCTTGTGCCCGGTGGCAGAACTTAACACGACGTTCAGAGTCGTCGCCATGCAATTCCTGGTGCATAGAAATATGGTACGGATGCAATCGATGTTGGTGTAGCATTCTCAACACCGACGTTTTTGAGATTCCCGATTCTCGCGCAATTTGTCTGCTACTGATGTGCGGATTAGCCGCGACAGCAGCTAAAACACCTACTTGGGCATCATCATTTGTTGCAGGTCGTGGTTGACGTTTCACATGTGGCTGAACACTTCCTGTTTCCTTAAATAACGTAACTATCCGGCGAACGGTCCGGACACTTGGATGATGTCGTCCAGGATACCGAGCAGCATACATAGCACACGCCCGTTGGGCATTTTGATCACAATAGCCATACATCAACGCGATATCGACCTTTCCCACAATTGTTAAACGGTCCATTTTAACACGGGTAATGTAGCACGAGGCAAATACCTTCCGCACTGGCGGAATGATACGTGATACCACGTACTTCTACGTTTGTGACTATTACAGCGTCATCTATCACAAAGCGAAAAAAGTGGTCCAACTAAAACTTTCTTATTTCTTTACTTACTAACGAATATTTTCCTATTTAAAAAAACGCAGTTGACGTGTGTTTGACCTATAGCAGCGCCATCTAGGGGGCCAACCATAGCGCCATCTGGTTTCCCCCTTCAAGCTAGACGAGTTTCGTTCTTTGTAGTTTTTTCGTTTGATGCTTATTTCGTGAGATATTTGTCCCGGTCACTATCAATGGACCACGCTATATATATATATATATATGTATGTATGTATGTGTGTGTGTGTGTGTGTGTGTGTGTGTGTGTGTCTTACGAAGCAACGAAGGTGAATTAAATACTTAACATCGACTTGCGCACTCTGGTGTTAGAAGCAACTTGGAACTTGCAGGCAAAAATAAAGCAAGAATCACAGTATCATTCCTTATAGCTACAGTACAGTCAAATAGAAGATAATTGGCTATTTTTGAACGCCCTGTTTACTGTCCACTTTTCACATATCAGTGGAAAACAACTCAGTGGTGAATAAGTCCTGCTGGAAAGTTTGGCGCGATGTGTTTACGAGCGTGCGCGGAAAAGCAAGCTGTGTGACAGGTAGAGATATCCCGGCTGTTTTCGATATACCGGTGGTCTGACGCCAGTAGGAACACAGCGATAAACAGCAGCTCTAACAGGTGAACATCCACTGCAGAATTTAGCGAGGGCAGATATCGGCTGCAGGGGAACAGCGACCGTCAGAAATTAACGTTGTAGACCAGCCGCAAGTCGCAGGCAACTTTCCTTTATTCTGACATCTTTCACTCAACCAACGAGAACATCTTCAAAAATTACGTGAGCCACACGTTACAAACATGGGTATAGCGCGCTGTTGTACGTGTACTATAGCTACGTAATATTTTTTAAGATGCTAGCATTTGTCGAGTGAAACATGCCAACGAAAGGAAAGTTTTCGTTCTTTCTTTCTTTCTTCCTTTTTTTCAGTGGCTTTCGGCATCTCAGTAGTGGAGTCTCAATTATGTCAATACGGACGTGAGGACAATAGCCAGTCCCTGAACGGAGAAAATCTCCAATCCAGCCAGCAATTGAACCTGGGTCCCTTCGGTTAGCAATCCGCCGCTCTGAGAAAAGAAAGTTAGACGCTAATTGTACCTGCTCTGCAATTTTTAATCACTGTAGAATTTCCTGGAGTGACATACGACTAAGTATGTTGATATTTTGTAACACTGATTAAATACTTATACAAGACCTGTTTATTTTGTCTAGCATTCTCATTTTCAGTCTCTCTTCATTTTGCGGCCGGATTTTCCCTAAAAGATTGCTTTTTATCAACTATCTTATTTCACTTACCTATGGAAGGGGATGTGTGTTCAAATGGTTCAGATGGCTCCGAGCACTATGGGACTTAACTTCTGAGGTCATCAGTCCCCTAGAACTTAGAACTACTTAAAACTAACTAACCTAAGGACATCACACACATCCATGCCCGAGGCAGGATTCGAACCTGCGTACGTAGCGATCACAAGGTTCCAGACTGTAGCGCCTAGAACCGCTCGGCCACCCCGGCCGGCGGGTATGTGTGTGTATTGTGTATTGAACCGGGGACCTAGAAACGACGGAGAGACTTCGTCCCCGCCGTAGCCCTCAGTGGTTCACAACCCTACAACCGGCCACAGCAGTCCACCCGCCCCACTGCCGCCCCACACCGAAGCCGGGGTTACTGTGCGGTTCGGCCCCCAGTGGACCCTCCGAGAACGTCTCATACCCGACGAGTATAGCCCCAAATATTTGCGTGGTAGAGTAATTGTGGTGTACACGTACGTGGAGACAGTGTTCGCGCAGCATCGGCGACATAGTGTAACTCAGGCGGAATAAGGGGAACCAGCCCGCATTCGCCGAGGCAGATGGAAAATCGCCTTAAAATCCATCCACAGGCTGGCTGGCACACCGGACCTGGTCACACTTCCGGCGGACGGATTCGTGCCGGGGACTGGCACGCCTTCCCGCTCTGGAAACAGCGCGTTAGACCGCGCGGCTAGCCGTGGGGCTTATGGAAGGGGGTAATCATACACACTATGTGATCAAGAGTATCCAGACACCCCAAAAAACCTACGGTTTTCATATTAGGTGCATTGTGCTACCACCTACTGCCAGGTACTCCATATTAGCGACCTCAGTAGTCATTAGACATAGTGAGAGAACAGAATGGGGAGCTCTGCGGAACTCACGGACTTCGAATGTGGTCAGGTGATATGGGTATCACTTATGTCATACGTCTGTACGCGACATTTCCACACTCCTAAGCATCCCTAGTTCCACTGTTTCCGATGTGATAGTGAAGTGCAAACGTGAAGGGACACGTGCCTAACAAAAACGTACATTTCGGTCTCGTCTGTTGACTGACAGAGACCGCCGACAATTGGAAATTTGTGGTAAGGTCTTATAGGACCAAACTGCTGAGGTCATCGGTACCTAAGCCTACGCACATATTTAATCTAACTTAAAATAACTTAACGATATGGACAACACACACACACGTGCCCGAGGGAGGACTCGAACCTCCGACGTGAGGAGCCGCACGGACCGGGACAAGGCACCCTAGACCGCGCGGCTACCCCACGCGCCTGCCGACAGTTGAAGAGGTTCGTAATGTGTAATAGGCACACATCTATCCAGATCATCACACAGGAATTCCAGATTGCATCAGGAGCCAGTGCAAGTACTATGACAGGCGGGAGGTAAGGAAACTTGGATTTCATGGTCGAGCGGCTGCTCACAAGCCACACATCACGCCGGTAAATGCCGAACGACGCCTCGCTTCTACATCTACAGCTACGTATATACTCCGCTAGCCACCAAGCGGTGTGAGGCGGAGGGCACAATTCGCGCCAAACTCGTATCCCCCCCCCCCCCCCCCCCCCCCGCTGTTCCACTCGCGGATCGCGCGAGGGAAAAACTACTGTCTGAACGCCTTATCTTTGAATGGTGATCATTGCGCGATTTGAAAGTTGGTTGTAATAATATATGCTCTACATCCTTGTTGAAGATCGGATCTCGGACTTTAGTGAGCAGCCCCTTCCGTTTAGCGCGTCGTCTATCTGCAAGTGTGTCCCACTTCAAACTTTCTATGAGATTTGTAACGCCCTCGCGATGGCTAAATGTACCAGTCACGAATCTTGCCTCTCTTCTTTGGACATTCTCAATCTTTTGAATCAGACCCAACTGGTAAGGGTCCCATACAGACGCACAGTACTCTAAGACTGGACGAACTAACGTATTGTAAGCAATTTCCTTTGTTGAAAGACTGCATCGCTTCAGGATTTTACCAATAAACCGCACTCTATAGTTCGCCTTGCCCGTTACTTGTGTAATCTGATCATTCCATATGACATAATTACGAATAGTCACACCCAGATACTTGACGGGTGTTACCGCTTCCAAACACCGGGAATTTATTTTGTATTCCTACATTAATGGGGATTTTCGCCTTGTTATACGCAGTAAGTTACACTTACTAATATTGACAGATAACTGCCAGTCATTACACCACGTATTTATTTTCTGCAAATCCACTTTTGTGTGATACTACTTTCCTGTAGACTACAGCATCATCGACAAACAGTCTAATGCCCCTGTTAATACCATCAACCAGATCGTTTATGCAAATTGTAAAAAGCAGCGGATCTATTACGCTGCCCTGGGGCACACCTGAAGTTACGCTTGTTTCTGTTGATGTTACCCCATTCAGGACGACATACTGCTCTCTCTCTGTTAGAAAACTTTCTACCCAACCGCTTATGACATCGTATAGACCGTAAGTGCCCACTTTTTGGAGCAAGCGACAGTGCGGAACTGAGTCGAACGCCTTTCGAAAGTCGAGTAATATGGCATCAGTCTGGGATACGATGTCTAAAGCCTGTTGTATATCATGCACAAAGAGGGCCAGCAGTGTCTTGCATGACCGTTGTTTCCTAAAACAGTGCTGGTTTCTGCAGATGAGCTCCTCAGAGTCTAGAAAGGTCATTATGTCTGAACACAAAATATGTTCCGTGATTCTACAACAAATAGATGTAGTGAAATTGGCCGGTAATTATGTGCATCCGATTTTCTAACCTTTTTATAGATTGCTATGACCTGGGCCTTCTCCCAGTCCCATGGAACGTTCCGCTGTTCTAATGATCTCTGATAGATGATGGATAAGAATGGTGCTATATTTGTAGCATAGTCAAGGTACCGTCTGGGCCAGATGCCTTCTGGCGTCTAACTGTTTTACAATCCCAGATACACTGAACACTATGTCAGCCATCCTTGCGGTCGTTCGATAATTGAAAGGGGGAATGGTGCTGCAGTCCTCTACGGTAAACGAGTTTTTGAAAGCTAGGTTTAGAATTTCGGCCCTTTGTTTATCATCATCCGTTACATTAGCTGTACTATCAGCAATAGAAGGTACTGAATTATTTGTAGCGTTTATAGATTTTACGTACGACCAAAATTTGTTAGGGTTAGATTTAGAATCTGCAGATAAAATATTGCTTTCAAATTCGTTATAAGAATCTCTCATTGACCTCTTAACAGCTGCTTTCATTTCGCATAATTTCTATTTTTCAGCGGGGCAGTGACTACGCTTAAAACGACTGTGCAAAATTCTCTGCTTGCTCAGCAACTTCCTGATATGTTTATTGTACCGAAGTGGATCCTTTCCATCCTCTATATTTTTGCTACGCACATACTTCTTTAGCACGTGTTGGACAATACCTTCAAATTCCGACCAAAGATGCTCAATATCTTTGTGTCCCGCGGTGAATGCTTGGAGCTGACTTTGAAGATATTGACACTTATTTGCTTTCCTAAACAAGAAAACTCTACGCTGTTTCTTTGATTTTATTGCAATTTCCACTGACGTAGAAGCCACAACGACCTTATGGTCACTAATACCTTCTTATAGATTAACTTCCTCAAAAAGATCAGGTCTGTTTGTCGCCAAGATATCTAATATATTCCCATCTGGAGTTGGTTTTCTAACCAATTGCTCAAGGTAGTATGTTGAGAGCGCTCCTAGAATAACTTCACACGAGTCTTTGCTTCTGCCCCTGTGATAAACGTGTAATTTTCCCAGTTAATGGATGCCAGATTGTCGGCTGGAGTGGCCGAGCGATTCTAGGCGCTCCAGTCTGGAACCGCGCGAACGCTACGGTCGCAGGTTCGAATCCTGCCTTGGGCATGGATGTGTGTAATGTCCTTAGGTTAGTTAGGTTTAAGTAGTTCTAAGTTCTAGGGGACTGATGACCTCAGAAGTTAAGTCCCATAGTGCTCAGAGCCATTTGAACCATTTTTTTATGCCACCTATAACTAATGGATAATTTGGATATTTATTTGCTATGTACTCAAGACTTTCCCTGAAACGTTCTGCGACGTTTGTTGCGGCTGCTGGTGGTCTATAAAAACACCCCAATACAATGATCAATCCCTGTCTGATTGACAGCTTTATCTAGACCATTTCACAGTCCGACCCAGTATCGATCTCAACTGCGTTTAAACAGCTTTTAACTGCAATGAACACACTACCTCCCATAGCATCAGTCCTATCCTTCCTAAACACTGTCCAATCCGAGTTCAAAATTTCACTGCTATTTATGTCTGGTTTCAACTACCTTTGGGTACCTAATGCGTTATTGGCATTGCTACTGTTTATTTCGGATAGTAACTCGAGGATCTTGCTACAGACACTTCGACAATTTACTAATATGAGATTTAGCATATTTAAATCCTTTGGAATGACCTGTTTAGGCGAACTAGCAATTTTTACAGTTGGCACACCCACATCGTTGCCATGAACTGGCAATTTTTTAGCCGTGCACAGCTCTTGTTCACGCCATTTATTGTTTGTCATCTTCTATTACGGTACTGTCGCCTCGTTTTCTTATTCCATTTACTGGCGTCACTAACTTCCTGCCTTACTTGCCCGTGAGCGGCAGCAGCAGCGTGTATAGGTAAGTGCACTGTCGTACCATCTCTGGAGCGACCGATAGTATTTCCGGGTCGTCGTGTGCCTGGAAGTCAGTTGGAGGATTTCGGACTTGGAGGAGATGGAGTTGGAACGTGGTAGAAGTGCAGTCGGGTACGAAGCCCCAGTGAGGTCCCACAGCCAGTGCCAGCAGAGACGACCGTTGGTTGGTAGTTTGGTCGGGCATCGACGACGTGTATTTGGGTCGGTTCCTTCCTGTGCAGAGATGCCGGTTGTATTCCCTCTGCATGGTTTGGTCCGACCCAGTGTCTCCGGGACGTCGTGCGTCAGAAGGAAGTCAGTGAGTGGGAGAGGCACCAGCAGTGCAGTCACGACGGAGCAGCAGTCGCGGATGGACCAGCAGTCCAGTCAGTCAGTTGGCGTGGAGCAGCAAGCAAGCCCCCGCTGTGCGGAGTCGGGCTGGAGCCGCTGGCGGCGTGCACGCGTGGTTGGAGTGTGAGATGCTGCTTGCGAGTGCTACGAAGTTCGTTGCTCACCGATCTTGGACATGAAAGTTGAGTCCTCACTTAACTTTCTATCGAGCCTCAACTGTTTACATTTCTTCATTTGATTCTGTGTGTCGTTGTACTGAAACATTTGGTCGTTTTGCGGGTTGCGTGGAGCAGACGTAATTTGGTTGATTGGTCGGTCGGCTGTCTCTTGGTTGAGCAGCCTTCAATTAAGAGATTGTTGATCAGGCTGCCTGTCTCGCCTAAATGGGCGTTAGTGTTACAATTCCAGGCCGACGATTGGAACTTCTGAGCGCCGTTCCATGTCTGTTACATAGTAACCTCCATGTTTTAGTTATTTGGTTGATGTGTGGCCTTTAGGCAAGTTTTATATATCCTGAACTAATGTTCTTCTCTTGGCCTTAAGGTAAGAGATTGTTGTTCTTGTAGGGGCCTTCAGCCGAATTTTACGTCAAATCTTTTAAGGCCTTAAGCAGTTAAATTATTGTGTTGATGTGTGGCCTTCAGCCGAGTTTTAATATCTCTGAAATTAATGTTCTTGTTTTGCCCTTAACGTATATGGTTGTGATGTTTTTGTATGGGGCCTTCAGCCAAATTTGCTTCAATTGTTTTAAGATTAGGCCTTCTGCCATTGGATTGAAACACTTCTTATTGCTTAATATGCTGCCTCCAGCCGAGTTCCATTAAAATTAAAGTGCTAAGGCCTTCAGCCTCTTTAGATTGAAGATTTAGAAAATATTTTTGGGTGACACCTCCAGAAGAACCTTGTATTTCAATTTTTGCTTAGGTTAATCAAGGAGGTCGATTAAAGTTTTGAGTGTTTTGCATCCTTCTTGTAATATTGTGTGTTGATAATACAGTTTTTATGTTGAGTACAACTGACAGGAACTCATTTTGGCCCCTTTCCACAGCCTAACCCACTCTGCCTGCAAGCCCAGGCATTTCACCAATGCTTTGTTTCCTGTGGGGACGAACCTAATCTAAAAAAAAAAAAAAAAAAACATGTGCACGCCACAAGTACTGTGCTACCCATGTAGCTGCTTCCTGCGTGTAGTGCATCCCTCATACATCGAGGGGCGTCCTACAATCTTCCACCCCATAGTGTAGGTCGAGGAATCTACAACCACTTTCGTCACAGAGTGGACGTAGCCTCTGGTTTAGATTCTCCTCTCGACACCAAACCAGAGGACCCCGGTCCACACTGAGTACGATGCTGCAGATCGTCAGCTTGGCTTCCACTCCTCGAGAGATGGAGGTCGCCTTCGCCAATTTAGCCAGCCATCGAAAGGACCCAAGGATTTCCTCGGAACCCCGATGACAGGAATCGTTGGGGCCGACATGTGCAACAGTCTGCAGCTGACTGCACCCCGCACGCTCGATAGCCGCCGGAAGAGCCTCTTCCACATCCCAGACAAGGCCCCACGGCAAGCACACCGAGTGAACGTTGGACTTCTCCCCCGCCCTAGCCGCTATGTTCCTGAGGGGCTCCATGACCTGCCTAACATTGCAGCTCCCAATAACTAATAAACCCCTACCACCACGAGCTTGTCCGGACCTTGTTGAAGGAGCGGTCACTATCCTAGCAGAAGGTGCATTGTGATCCGGCTCAGCCTCCCCCAGCATCAGATAGCACACTGAATCTATTAGCAAAGTGCATGCGATTTGGCAGGAACCTGCATCCCCCATGCAGCCTTCGCCTTGAGGCTCTAGACCTCGACACACTACACTGAGGTGAGAGTGGGCCGGCCATCTTAGTCTAACCTGAGGTCGGCTCAGACAGCTGTGACATCCCCCCTTCACATCTAGTACAGCAGAGGCTGCCCCAGGCACCCCAGCCCCACCACACCTCAAGGTGGCACTCTAGAGGTTGTTGACTGTGGCCGACAAAGCTTCCAGCTGCGGTTTGGACTGTGGCCAACTCCTCCTGCATCCACACACAACAGACACAGTCCTACCCATCTAGCTAATAACTGATTTACTATAAGAAACTTAAGGAAAACTACTGCCACACAAGGTTAACAGCTACACTCTAGTTGGCAGAAAGGACAATAATGAAAAAACAAAAAAAATGTATGGTAGAAGCTAGATCTGCTGCTTATTTTCCTGCTAAGGGCTATTTAGTGAATACTATAGAATAAGACAATGACCTACAGTAAACTGTTAGGGGCTATCTAGTAAAAATTATTAACGAATTAAACAGTAAACTACGGTAAGCTACACCTACTGATTATCCCTCGTATTTATAATGTAAAGCCGCGCGGGATTAGCCGAGCGGTCTACGGTCCTGCAGCCATGGACTGTGCGGCTGGTCCTGGCGGAGGTTCGAGTCCTCCCTCGGGCATGGGTGTGTGTGCTTGTCCTTAGGATAATTTAGGTTAAGTAGTGTGCAAGCTTAGGGACTGATGACCTTAGCAGTTAAGTTCCATAAGATTTCACACACATTTCATTTCAATTTTACACTCCTGGAAATGGAAAAAAGAACACATTGACACCGGTGTGTCAGACCCACCATACTTGCTCCGGACACTGCGAGAGGGCTGTACAAGCAATGATCACACGCACGGCACAGCGGACACACCAGGAACCGCGGTGTTGGCCGTCGAATGGCGCTAGCTGCGCAGCATTTGTGCACCGCCGCCGTCAGTGTCAGCCAGTTTGCCGTGGCATACGGAGCTCCATCGCAGTCTTTAACACTGGTAGCATGCCGCGACAGCGTGGACGTGAACCGTATGTGCAGTTGACGGACTTTGAGCGAGGGCGTATAGTGGGCATGCGGGAGGCCGGGTAGACGTACCGCCGAATTGCTCAACACGTGGGGCGTGAGGTCTCCACAGTACATGGATGTTGTCGCCAGTGGTCGGCGGAAGGTGCACGTGCCCGTCGACCTGGGACCGGACCGCAGCGACGCACGGATGCACGCCAAGACCGTAGGATCCTACGCAGTGCCGTAGGGGACCGCACCGCCACTTCCCAGCAAATTAGGGACACTGTTGCTCCTGGGGTATCGGCGAGGACCATTCGCAACCGTCTCCATGAAGCTGGGCTACGGTCCCGCACACCGTTAGGCCGTCTTCCGCTCACGCCCCAACATCGTGCAGCCCGCCTCCAAGGGTGTCGCGACAGGCGTGAATGGAGGGACGAATGGAGACGTGTCGTCTTCAGCGATGAGAGTCGCTTCTGCCTTGGTGCCAATGATGGTCGTATGCGTGTTTGGCGCCGTGCAGGTGAGCGCCACAATCAGGACTGCATACGACCGAGGCACACAGGGCCAACACCCGGCATCATGGTATGGGGAGCGATCTCCTACACTGGCCGTACACCACTGGTGATCGTCGAGGGGACACTGAATAGTGCACGGTACATCCAAACCGTCATCGAACCCATCGTTCTACCATTCCTAGACCGGCAAGGAAACTTGCTGTTCCAACAGGACAATGCACGTCCGCATGTATCCCGTGCCACCCAACGTGCTCTAGAAGGTGTAAGTCAACTACCCTGGCCAGCAAGATCTCCGGATCTGTCCCCCATTGAGCATGTTTGGGACTGGATGAAGCGTCCGTCGTCTCACGCGGTCTGCACGTCCAGCACGAACGCTGGTCCAACTGAGGCGCCAGGTGGAAATGGCATGGCAAGCCGTTCCACAGGACTACATCCAACATCTCTACGATCGTCTCCATGGGAGAATAGCAGCCTGCATTGCTGCGAAAGGTGGATATACACCGTACTAGTGCCGACATTGTGCATGCTCTGTTGCCTGTGTCTATGTGCCTGTGGTTCTGTCAGTGTGATCATGTGATGTATCTGACCCCAGGAATGTGTCAATAAAGTTTCCCCTTCCTGGGACAATGAATTCACGGTGTTCTTATTTCAATTTCCAGGAGTGTATAATGTAAACAAGCGTTTACATACACCCGAAAATGACCTAATAAAACTACAAAAACTGCTACCTTAAATATAACGAGTCTAAATGACACTAATAAACGTAAATACTGAGTATTGTGCACTGACTTAATTGACAATCCCGCGTATTTAACGTCAATTAAGAATGTAAACAAACGTTTGCGTACATGCGAAAGTGTCCTAAACAGAAACTTCGCTTATCTTATTCAGACGCAAATAAAACTGAAACCTTCAATTTATTAAGTCTATCTGACACTAATGCACGTAATTACTATAGAATATACAGCAAAAACGATTAATTACTAGCTAAATTACTTTCAACTTCAGACATGGAGTGATGACTGAACCAGTCACCAAAAGGATAACCTGTCACCCAAGCTTTATCATTCTTCCAAATCACGGGCAACTCAGCTTTAGACGTATTTTTTAAAGCTTTTGTATTTTCTATGCAATAAAGAGAAGTTTTAATTTGCAATTACCAGCTGCTTTCGCCATAGCCATCACTGTCAATCAATCTTTGGCGGTTTTGAAACAATAAAACATTTCACGCGCGATAGAAGTTCTTTAAGACATATCCTCCCAGAACAGACCACTTTCATCTCCGCTGAATGTAGTTTGCCTGGTATAACCACCCTCTATCACTGCCTTCAGTTTCTCTGGATAGACGGACGCAGTCTCTTTATCAGCGCTTGCCGCTTCTCCACTTTCTGTGATGCTGTGCCAGTTACAACGTCTTTTGAATCAGTGAAAGCAATCGTTATCACATAGCTGGAAACATTTCATCTACGTCCGCCTCTCCAGCTTCTTGTTTCAGCCCCTCAAAAATCAGCTAAGCTTGAGAGCACACCGTGTTCCGACCAACAACAAAATTTTTCACTCTTATACGATTATCGCACCATAATTTTAGATTATTTCCATCTGAGCGATAATAGCATGACGTTTGCGAATGACACTAGAATTCAAAAACTGAGTATTTTTCATTGCTTCAAGAATTCTTTTTGTACCGTTTATAATTTTTCTGACTGTTGATTCCGGCAGATCAGACTTCTTTGCTAAATCACAAATATTAATTTTCCTATCGAAGTCTTTAAGTTTACGTTGCAAAGATAATTATTTCCTTTTCTTCTTTGATTTAAAGAATTAGTTCTGCTTTGTTTGGGTGATATAGTTAGAATCTTATCAATAAAGTCACGCACGAAACACGTCCGAATTTGTACGCCGAACACTGTATGGGCGGAGTTGGGGTAATAGGAGAGCGGGCCGATCAAACAGCCGAATCGCGTAAAACAGGGTAGCGAAAGTAGGCGTATTACTGTATAATAATACGAAGTGTAAGGGAAACATTCAGGAACTAAAATAATGAGACTAATGTTATTTGCGGAATCTCACTTGTATCATCAGCGTTGATTTAGATAGTTATATGATAATTTTTGATGCCAGGTCTCTTACGATTTTCTTTGCTTCTTCATTATGTTTATGAAGATTACCACTGCTGCTTATCTTAGAAAATAGATTAAGGAAAGGCAAACCTACGTTTCTGCATTTGTAGACTTAGAGAAAGCTTTTGACAACGTTGACTGGAATACTATCTTTCAAATTCTGAAGGTGGCAGGGGTAAAATACAGGGAGCGAAAGGCTATTTACAATTTGTATAGAAACCAGATGGCGGTTATAAGAGTCGAGGGGCGTGAAAGGGAAGCAGCGGTTGGGAAGGGAGGGAGACAGGGTTGTAGCCTCTCCCCGATGTTATTCAATCTGTATATTGAGCAAGCAGTATAGGAAACAAAAGAAAAATTCGGAGTAGGAATTAAAATCCATGGAGAAGAAATAAAAACTTTGAGGTTCGCCGATGACATTGTAATTCTGTCAGAGACAGCAAAGGATTTAGAAGAGCAGTTGAATGGAATGGATAGTGTCTTGAAAGGAAGATATAAGATGAACATCAACAAAAGCAAAACGAGGATAATGGAATGTGGTCGAATTAAGTCGGGTGATACTGAGGCAATCAGATTAGGAAATGAGTCACTTAAAGCAGTAAAGGAGTTTTGCTATTTGGGGAGCAAAATAATGGTCGAAGTAGAGAGGATATAAAATGTAGACTGGCAATGGCAAGGAAAGCGTTTCTGAAGAAGAGAAATTTGTTAACATGCCAATAAACCAAGGACAATTCACGGCGTTTTAGCCTATCTTGGAGCTTCATTTGGTGCACATTCTGAAACAGTGTTAAGATGCACCGCAAAGTCTTTTGATCTGTTGACCAAGTAAGAGAATTTCCGTGGCGCAGCTCGAGGACTGGCTGCAGATTTTGAGCCACATGCTGCGTGGTCGTCTATAGCCACAGCGACGTCCTCAGAACTGTCATGGGAATGGACCGCCTCCCTCTGTCTGCTGCATCAGTTAAATGGACTCTTTCTTCAAATTTGTTGATCATATGTTTTAGTCCTTTTATTGACATGGGATCTCTTCGGAGCTGTTTCTGTCGGCAATGTTCCCGCAATACAGCGGTACTGTTGGTGTCGTTCTGATAAAGCAACTTTACCAGCAGTGCACGGTCGTTCTTCTCGATATCCGTTCGTTTCGTACGGAAAACTTCAGCGTTCTTAATACTTTGTACCAAGAGTCACTCACAAAAGAAATCAACATACGTTGCCAAGCGACAATCAGCATACTGACGTCAATACAGGAAACATTTCACTTTCTGACCCCTTACAGCGCCATATTTTCACACAGTGGCAGAAAGTGGAACTACTATGTTCTTCAGCATACTCCGCGAGCGCACTGATTAATGAACATAACCTTCAATGTTTCAACGTTCTGCTCAGTATACAGGCTGCACTACAGCGCTCGGAACACCGTCAGTTTAATTCCAACCACTCGATATTTAGTAAGTAAACTGCACAGACCAAATATTCCTCCAGTGAGCGGTATACTGTCGCTTGCTTTAGCTGTGATAATTCTCATATGGTCATTGCATTTCATGTCATGTGTTGTTATTCTCTTTTAGATTCATGAAACTTCGATTTCGCCGAGGATGAGAGATGACATGACGGACGTTTCGAATTTACAGCGCCTTTATTCATGAAATATTTAATTCTGGAGACCAGAAACTGTACGTGTTCACTTGTGCTGTTCTTACCGTGCAAATCGCTTAGAGCCAGTACCAGGTCGTATGTGACTGCTGTTGTTGCAGCTCGGCGGCCGTGGTGAGAAATGTAAGCAACTCGTACTGCTAACAGCTCTACTGCTATTCATTCTGGGTTAAATCAGTGCCCGGTAGTTAACACATTAGCCTGTCAACATGGCTGCTTACGTCGGGCAGCTCAATACTGTTAAAAACACCCGGTACTGGGCCCTTACGAACCCAGCTAAACGAATTCGTGGTCTACGTGACTCATTTAAATATTGTTTGCATTGTTCTTTGCCTGAAAACGTATCACGTAGGGAAGAAAAGCAGAGACTGGAAATTAAGAAACGCTGTTGTGTTATTCCTCACTTAAAGCACGGAGAAAGTATAGAGATACGAGAAATATTCGAAAGCCTGACGTTTCTGGTTTTCGAAGCTATATCGGCACAACAACGGAATCCCTTAATTGTAAAATCGGACATCTCAAGACTGATAAATTATTCAGGAGAAAGAAATAATCATTTCACAACCTTATTTAATAATTTACTGTGCGAACACAATTCATTTTTTGGAATGTGTAAGGCTAATATTACCTATGAATGAGATTTTCACTCTGGAGCGGAGTGTGCGCTGATATGAAACTTCCTGGCAGATTAAAACTGTTTGTCGGACCGAGACTCGAACTCGGGACCTTTGCACTGTTGGTAGAGCACTTCTCCGCGAAAGGCAAAGGTCCCGAGTTCGAGTCTCGGTCCGGCATACAGTTTTAATCTGCCAGGAAGTTTCTAATATTACCTAGTTTGAAAAATATTTATAGCTTCTATCACCTGGCGTTCTCCCCTTGTGGTAACAAACGAGGAATCAAATATATTTGAAGGTTTTCGAAGCTATATCGGCACAACAACGGAATCCCTTAATTGTAAAATCGGACATCTCAAGACTGATAAATTATTCAGGAGAAAGAAATAATCATTTCACAACCTTATTTAATAATTTATAGCTTCTATCACCTGGCGTTCTCCCCTTGTGGTAACAAACGAGGAATCAAATATATTTGAAGGTTTTCGAAGCTATATCGGCACAACAACGGAATCCCTTAATTGTAAAATCGGACATCTCAAGACTGATAAATTATTCAGGAGAAAGAAATAATCATTTCACAACCTTATTTAATAATTTACTGTGCGAACACAATTCATTTTTTGGAATGAATTGCATGAAAGTAAGAACTCATAATTAATGAGCAACCGTGAAACTTCCTGGCAGATTAAAAGTGTGTACCGGACCGAGTCTCGAACTCGGGACCTTTGCCTTTCGCGGGCAGGTGCTCTACCAACTGAGCTACCCAAGCACGATTCACGCCCTGTCGTCACAGCTTTACTTCTGCCACTATTTGCACGAAAACAGCACTTGCTCGCGAAAGGCAAGAGTCCCGAGTTCGAGTCTCGGTCCGGCACACAGTTTTAATCTGCCACGAAGTTTCATATCAGCACACACTCCGCTGCAAAGTGAAAATCTCATCTGGAATGAGCAACAGTACTTCGAACGCAATCAATGTAATATAAAGGTATATGCCTATATATATCATGGGCGCACTGTTACATAGAAAAATGCATTATTACCGTTACATAACCAAGTTATGAAGAACATTTAAGTGATAACAAAATAACGTACTGTTCCTGATTTTGAACCTAGATAGGCTGCATATGTTTAATATTAACTTATAACTTTAAGTCCTCACAAAGCTGCCCTAGCTGCAAACAAAAATGAATACAAAGGATGTTAAATGGTTATCGGCTCTAGTCACTTTTCAGTCATTTTCATCCACTTCAGTGGTAGGCCATATTTTCATCTGATTACAAGAGACTTGATTCTGTGAATCTTTAATATGCTTCAGTAGTATCTCAGCATCATCTTTCTTCTTCTTGTTTTTGGGAACTATCCCATCACTTGCTTTCGTCTGAGGAAGCCCAGTGTTCGTGTTGGGAAAATGTGTCATGATTTTCATTAATATAAAGGCATGAACTTCGAGTCTCCCAATATAGTGCTTAACAATTACTTGCTCTTCTTTTCTGAACTGTACTCTTAGTACAGATACTATTGGCGGAGCAGTTTATAGTTTATCCTGTTTCTAGTGCCTCTTCTCATCGTTTCGGATGAGACGACAACGTTTTTGCATGAAGGGCTCTACCCTTTTTTTAAAATCCACTGTCCTGCATGTTTTGCTGCATAAACTTTAAATCGACCGAGGTTGCTGGATTATCTGATAAGTGACATATACTGACTTGGAAGAAGGACTCAGCCGGACATTTGCAATTTTCTTTTCACGACACCAAAGTGGTGATCAGATGGTAGATAAGAGTTTGAGGTACTTGTATATACTGTCAAGTTTGCCTCTGTCTGTTAAGAACAATAACATTCTTACGACCGTGTGGTTGCTGCTTTGGCCTCCACAACCATCACTGAACTGATGGAGTTCTCTTACGTTTTGGGAACAAAGTTCTCAGTTTAATGCTATACAAAGGTAAACACTTCATTAGGACGTTTCTTACCTTGGCTCACATAACAATAAAAAGCACCTTCATCTGTTTTCGTGATATGTATCTCAAAATTAAAAACGTATGGCCATCCAAAATGCAGTAACATTAAGGACCGGAGATAACACAGCCATATTGGCTTGGGAGATAACAGGTTGTACAAAGATCACAGGACTGAAAATACAGCCCCATGTGAAGTGAGGAAGATGATGAAATCAGTACTGGATGCGTTGTTGGGGTATAGCAGTCCATACTACATCCGCGTATTGCCAAAGTTGATCTGGTGTAGCAGCGGTTTGTGTATCCTGTGCCAGTCGATCCCAATCACCGACCATACCTTTACTATAGGCGAGAGAGAGATCGGAAGAACAGGGAAGCCAAGGCAGCAATCGAATCTGACGAGCGACGAAGTCTTGAACATTGCGTACCACGTGTGATCAATCATTATCCTGTTTGGAAAGTGGCCGTAGGCAAACTCCGAAGGTATTGGAAGACAATAAATGGTTCAAATGGCCCTGAGCACTATGGGACTTAACATCTATGGTCATCAGTCCCCTATAACTTAGAACTACTTAAACCTAACTAACCTAAGGACATTATACAACACCCGGAAGACAACAGGTTCCAACACTTCAGAGATGTGATGCTGGTTGGTTAGTGTACCGACTGTGGCGGAGGGGGGAGGGGGAGGGGGGGGGGGGTGCGAGAGTGGAATCGAGAACCATCCCTAACCGTAATATCGGGTGCAGGACAGTGGCGGATATATACACTATGTGATCAAAATTATCTGGACACCCCCAAAAACATACGTTTCTCATATTACGTGCCATCTTCTGCCAGGTACTCCATATCAGCGACCTCAGTAGTCATCAGACATCGTGAGAGAGCAGGATGAGGCGCTCCGCGGAACTCGTGGACTTCGAACGCGGTTAGGTGATTGGGTGTCACTTGTGTCATACATCTGTATGCGAGATTTCCACATTCCTAAACATCCAAATGTCCACTGTTTCCGATGTGATAGTGAAGTGGAAATGGGAAGGGACATGTACAGCACAAAAGTGTACAGACCGACCTCGTCTGTTGACTGACAGAGACCGCCAACAGTTGAAGAGGTTCGCAATGTGCAATAGGCTGACATCTATCCAGATCATCACACAGGAATTCCAAACTGCATCGGTATCCACTGCAAGTACTGTGACAGACGGGAGGTGAGAACATTTGGATTTTCTTGGTCGAGCGGCTGCTCATAAGCCACACATCACGCTGGTAAATGCCAAACGACGTCTCGCTTGGTGTAAGGAGCGTAAACATTGGACGATTGCACAGTGGAAAAACGTTGTGTGGAGTGACGAATCACGGTAAACAATGTGGCGATGCGGTGGCAGGGTGTGAGTATGGCGAATACCCGGTGAACGTCTGCCAGCGTGTGTAGTGCCAAGAATAAAATTCGGAGACGGTGATGTTATGGTGTGGTCGTGTTTTTCATGGAGGGGGCTTGTACCCCTTGTTTTGCGTGGCACTATCCCAGCACAGGCCTGTTTTAAGCACTTTCTTGCTTCCCACTGTTGAAGAGCAATTCGGGGATGGCGATTGCATCTTTCAGAACGATCGAGCGCCTGTTCATAATACACAGCCTGTGACAGAGTGGTTACACGACGATAACATCCCTGTAATGGATCGGCCTGCACAGAGTCCTGATTTGAATCCTATAGAATACCAATCGGATGTTTTGGACCGCTGACCTAGTGTTAGGCCTCACCGACCGACATCGATACCTGCTCTCAGTGCAGCACTCCGTGAAGAATGGGCTACCATTCCCCAAGAAACTTTCCAACACCTAATTGAACGTATGCCTGCGAGAGTGGAAGCTGTCATCAAGGCTAAGCATGGGCCATACACCATATTGAATTCCAGCATTACCGATGGAGGGCCCCACGAATTTGAAAGTCATTTTAGCCAGGTGTTCGGATACTTTTTATCACACAGTGTATTGTGTATGGGGGGCGCGCGGGGCGCCCCCCCCCCTCATCCCTTGTGGGTGGCCCACATTGTTACTCCTGCCACCCCCGCCAGTTAGACCGCACGCTACTCGTTTGTTCTTTCGTCTGTCGACTCGATTGAATCGAGTTTGGAGTAGTTGGACTTTCCTATGTAGCACGCGCATCCGTGTCATCGTATGTTATACGTTTTTGTCTTGCACATAGATAGCTAACACATACCTACGAGAAAAGTTGCGGCCATTCTAGTGATCTCGATACGTTATTCTGTCTGCCATTTGTTCGAGAAAAGTTGCAAATTTTCTACTGTTTTCTTTTACAGAGAACCTTCAATGCGTAGCGTTATAAATGCGAACTATTCGCCGAGAAGGAAGCTAGTTTACATTCAGAAGCAGAAATATTAAGATTGAAGAATGAATAAGTGAAAAGTCCTTGTTGTAGCAAGTCCAGGTATGAACATTAATCAAGAGTGAGAGTGATCAGTTGATTGTGAAGTATTAATAATAGCAATTCATAGTAATTTCTCAATAACAGTATTTTTACTGACAAATTACTATGAATTTCTATTATTAATACTTCACAATCAACTGACCACTCTCACTCTTGAGTGTTATTACGAGTTAGGTATGGGAAACTATTGATGCGTATATCTCCGGTAATAGTGACTTTCGAGAAGATTCCTAAAAACGCATTGTTACTATATAGGCCCACTATCGAATGCACCAGAAAGGAACGGAATCGACAATAAAAGTTCCACAGAAATAAATTGCCGGATGTTGTCATCATTCAAAACTCGCCCTTATACGTCGTAAGGAACATATTGGTTTGTCGCTTTCGCAGTTGGTATTTGTTCACACTCCATAAAAGTGCGGAAGCGAACATTGTGGCAGCGAATGTTCTCGAAACAACCGAGCCACAATATAAGGGAAGCAGAGTCGCTGTGAGGTTGTCAGTTTGAAAGCTACAATCGTCGCGATAACTTGGAAGTGATAAAAAGTGAACAACTGCGATTATTGGCTGTTACCACGGACTTCAGCCAGTGTTGTGCTTACAAGGGAACCTCCCCATCGCACCCCCCTCAGATTTAGTTATAAGTTGGCACAGTGGATAGGCCTCGAAAAACTGAACACAGATCAATCGAGAAAACTGGAAGAAGTTGTGTGGAACTATGAAAACAATGAGTAAAATATACAAACTGAGTAGTCCATGGGAATATAGGCAACATCAAGGAGAGTATGAAGTTAGGAAAGCCGTGGTCCCGTGGATAGCGTGAGCAGCTGCGGAAAGAGAGGTCCTTGGTTCAAGTCCTCTCTCGAGTTAAAAGTTTAATTTTTTATTTTCAGACAATTATTATCTGACAAACTCTTATGTTTTCATCACTTTTTTGGGAGTGATTATCATATCCACAAGAAAACCTAAATCGGGCAAGGTAGAAGAATCTTTTTATCCATTCGCCAAGTGTACAAGTTACGTGGGTCGACAACATGTTCCTGTCATGTGACGCACATGCCGTCACCAGTGTCGTATAGAATATATCAGACGTGTTTACCTGTGGAGGAATCGGTTAACATATGACCTTGCGATCAAATGTTTTCGGTTCCCATTGGAGAGGCACGTCTTGTCGTCTACTAATCGCACGGTATGGCGGTGCGGTCGCAAGACACAGACACTAAACTTACTACAGTGAACAGAGACGTCAGTGAACGAACGGACAGATCATAACTTTGCGAAAATAAAAAAAAGTAAAGTCTTCACTCGATGGAAGACTTGAACCTATGACCTCTCGTTCCGCAGCTGCTCACGCTATCCACGGGACCACGGCACCGCTCAGTTCACAGTGTCCTTGACGTTGCCTATCTTGCCCAAGGACTACTCAGTTTCTATATTTTGCTTATTTTCTTCATAGTCTCACACAACTTCTTCCTGTTTTTTCGATTGATCTGTGTTCAGTTTTTCAAGGCCTATCCACTGTGCCAACTTATAACTAAATCTGAGGGGGGTGCGATGGGGATGTTCCCTTGTTAGTGATATTAGAAATTGGCGGAGTGTGAGCGTGTGTGCTTTAGTGCTAAGTGTACTAGTGTTGCATTTTTCAGTGTTTATTCGAGAATAATTGGCATCTGATTTACCTACGTCGTAACAATATAATAAAATGGATCGTTATGTAATAAGAAAAAGAAAAGTAGAAACATCTGAAGATTCTCGTCACCATTCGGCCGCAAAAACACCACCAGATGTACAGGCAGAGCCCGGTACTTCGTCGAAATTTCCACAACAAAGTTCAGCGACTGATTCCTTTAATCACTCGTATATTGGCAATTATTTGGATACATTAGCGTCAGGAAATGTTAGTGATGCTATAAAACACAAGCTTCTCACAGCGTCAAGGAAACATGAAGAGGGATATATTTTTCCTACTTCCGAGCACAACAAAAGGGGACGGCTTGAACACAGACAAGTGCATGACAATCACTTTGAACAGTATCCATGGCTGGTGTTCTCACAAGTTAAAAGGGGACTTCTTTGCATTAACTGTTCAACGTTTGTGAATAATAAAATGGTTGGAGGAAAGAAATACATTATCGCCAAGACACTTGTGACTGAACCACTAACAAAGTTTGCCAAACTTACTGGTGAAGATGGTGACCTTTGAGATTCACTCTCAGCTGAAGTACCACGTTGAAGCGTCAACAGATGCAAAATTATTTTTGGCGACAGGAGACAACCGCAAACTTGAGGTCATAAACCATTTGTCAAGACATAGAGTGGAAAGCATTAGGGAAAACAGAGACCGTCTTGTACCTACAAGAAAAAAACAATCATATTTCATGGGAAGCCAAATATTACTCTGCGGGGGCATAGAGATGATGGGAGTCTATTATAAAACGGAAATCATCGTGAACGTATAGTGAGTAACGAGGGAACTTTTAGAGCTCTTCTAAAATTTAGAATTGACGCTGGAGACTTGAAACTAAAACATCATCTTGAGACCACTAAAGCGAACGCCTCTTACATAAGTAAAACGACATGTAAAGAACTTATTTCAAGCTGTGACGCAGTGATGTTATCGAGAATATTGTTGGAGAAAATCAAAGATTCTCGTTATTACAGTATAATCTTCAATGAGACTACGGACATAGCGCACATTGCCCAACTGAGTTTAGCTGCAAGATATGGTGATGATGACAGCCAATTACACGAAAGATTTTTGGGTTTCGTTGACATCCATAAAGACAATGATTGTAGTGGAAACACTAACGATGAACCCCAAGAGTCAAGATGATAGCGTAGCGTTACTGGTGAAGTATTAGGTACTACGATTCTAAGGAGAGTGGAAAGCCTTTCTCTGTCACTGGAGAACTGTGTGGGTATAGGCAGTGATGGTTGCTCAGTTAATATGTCAGAAATGAAAGGAGTTGTGGCTACAATAGACAGCTGTCAACGCGCAGGTAGCAACGTGACGAAGTCATCAGTTCAACCTCGCTGTCCCTCACAGTTAAAAATTTACAAGTGTGAGAAACTCACTTGGTACTACTGAAGTAGTAGTATCGTTGTTTACGTCTAGCAAGTGGCTCGCAACATTAAAGAGCCACCTAAAACACTCGCTGCAGTCTCATCGCCAAACGAGATGGGTTGAGCGACATGATTCTTTTTTATTCAATTCGCAGCTGGTCTCGGAACAGTTTGCAAAAGCTCTTAAAGAAATAATGTTGGAGGGACAGAACAACGGCTGCCAAAGCCAGTATTCTCCTTCGAGCTCTCTCTAATTGCGAGTTAATTATGACTCTGTTTACAGTGAGTGACATTATGAGCATAACATATCCAGTCAACAAAATTTTACAAGACCCTAGCTTGGACGTCGCGATGGCAAAAGCAAAGTTACATTCAACGCTCAATGTGTACGACGGAATGAGAGCTAATGCTGATAGCCACTTTGCTCGTATTGCTGAAGAGGCGAAGGCAGTTATGGAAGAATTAGCCGTCGAGGAGAGTGTTCCTCGTCTTACAGGCAGACAAAGACAGGGAAAACTGCGATTATAATGACGATGCAATGACATATTAGAAAAGAACTATTTTTATTCCAACACTGGACCATGATATGAGTGACATGAGAAATCGTTTCGCTGAAGAAAATACACTCCTGGAAATGGAAAAAAGAACACATTGACACCGGTGTGTCAGACCCACCATACTTGCTCCGGACACTGCGAGAGGGCTGTACGGCACAGCGGACACACCAGGAACCGCGGTGTTGGCCGTCGAATGGCGCTAGCTGCGCAGCATTTGTGCACCGCCGCCGTCAGTGTCAGCCAGTTTGCCGTGGCATACGGAGCTCCATCGCAGTCTTTAACACTGGTAGCATGCCGCGACAGCGTGGACGTGAACCGTATGTGCAGTTGACGGACTTTGAGCGAGGGCGTATAGTGGGCATGCGGGAGGTCGGGTGGACGTACCGCCGAATTGCTCAACACGTGGGGCGTGAGGTCTCCACAGTACATCGATGTTGTCGCCAGTGGTCGGCGGAAGGTGCACGTGCCCGTCGACCTGGCACCGGACCGCAGCGACGCACGGATGCACGCCAAGACCGTAGGATCCTACGCAGTGCCGTAGGGGACCGCACCGCCACTTCCCAGCAAATTAGGGCCACTGTTGCTCCTGGGGTATCGGCGAGGACCATTCGCAACCGTCTCCATGAAGCTGGGCTACGGTCCCGCACACCGTTAGGCCGTCTTCCGCTCACGCCCCAACATCGTGCAGCCCGCCTCCAGTGGTGTCGCGACAGGCGTGAATGGAGGGACGAATGGAGACGTGTCGTCTTCAGCGATGAGAGTCGCTTCTGCCTTGGTGCCAATGATGGTCGTATGCGTGTTTGGCGCCGTGCAGGTGAGCGCCACAATCAGGACTGCATACGACCGAGGCACACAGGGCCAACACCCGGCATCATGGTGTGGGGAGCGATCTCCTACACTGGCCGTACACCACTGGTGATCGTCGAGGGGACACTGAATAGTGCACGGTACATCCAAACCGTCATCGAACCCATCGTCTACCATTCCTAGACCGGCAAGGGAACGTGCTGTTCCAACAGGACAATGCACGTCCGCATGTATCCCGTGCCACCCAACGTGCTCTAGAAGGTGTAAGTCAACTACCCTGGCTAGCAAGATCTCCGGATCTGTCCCCCATTGAGCATGTTTGGGACTGGATGAAGCGTCGTCTCACGCGGTCTGCACGTCCAGCACGAACGCTGGTCCAACTGAGGCGCCAGGTGGAAATGGCATGGCAAGCCGTTCCACAGGACTACATCCAGCATCTCTACGATCGTCTCCATGGGAGAATAGCAGCCTGCATTGCTGCGAAAGGTGGATATACACTGTACTAGTGCCGACATTGTGCATGCTCTGTTGCCTGTGTCTATGTGCCTGTGGTTCTGTCAGTGTGATCATGTGATGTATCTGACCCCAGGAATGTGTCAATAAAGTTTCCCCTTCCTGGGACAATGAATTCACGGTGTTCTTATTTCAATTTCCAGGAGTGTATTTATCATTTAAAATTCAACGTACATTTGCCCTGACAACTACTGAAACATGACGGTAATGATCTGGCACATAAATCGAATCAGTGCTTAACTGAACTACCGTTCTTTGAAGAAGAATCACTCTTTGTGATTAAAAAGAAACTAATTGGAGAGATTCTTCAATTCAAACAAACGAGCATAAACGCCCTTAATGATCGTGATTCTGTTATGCAAGCGTTGTCTATTTATCCTAGATCTGACTATCCTACCTTTCACACGCTGTACAAAGTATTTGCTTGTCTACCTGCATCTATTGCTACGGTAAGAAGAAGTTTTTCAACATTGCGGCGTACAAAGACATGACTGAGGTCAACAACGAGAGGAGGATCAACTTAATGGCTTAGCTTTGTTGAACACTCACCTTGACATTGAATGTCCTATTGACGATGTAATTAACCAATTTGTTAGGAAGAATAGGCGCACAGAATTCATCATTTACAGAAGAGAACCACAATTGTAACTTTTTTGTATCATGAGATGGCATTGTCTTGTATGTGTATCTTGTATGTGTATAATCGGTTGAAATAAACTTTCTTAAACTTTGCATGTGACTTGATTACTTTTTATTACGATAAAAGTAAAGGTAGCTCAAGATATCTTTAGCGCCCCCTCCTTGAAGTTTTTCTGTGTCCGCTACGGGTCAAGACCAGTACGGCGATGCATAAGGCAACAGTTCAACAGTCTCTCACCACACTGTCTCTTCAGACTCTAATCCGACCATCGTGGTGGTGCAGGCAGGATCGGAATTCGTCGGTAAAAACTATGTCATCCCATTCGGTTGTCCATGTCCGTCATTCATCGCACCATTGCCGGCGCAAACGCTTGTGGCGTTGACTCACAAGGGAACCTCCCCATCGCACCCCCTTCAGATTTAGTTATAAGTTGGCACAGTGGATAGGCCTTGAAAAACTGAACACAGATCAATCGAGAAAACAGGAAGAAGTCGTATGGAACTATGAAAAAGTAAGCAAAATATACAAACTGATTAGTACATGGGGAACATAGGCCATATAAGGATAATGTGAAATCAAGAGCGCCGTGGTCCCGTGGTTAGCGTGAGCAGCTGCGGAACGAGAGGTCCTCGGTTCAAGTCTTTGCTCGAGTGAGAAGTTTAAATTTTTATTTTCAGACAGTTATCAGAGTTCAGGAACTCATACATAATCAACTTCGCTCTCCAAAATTCCAGGACATGTTCAGATTTGCTTGGACATATGCAGGATTTGACGGTCTACACACGGAAAAATTTGAAAACGTTAAGAACATATGTTTTGACAGAGCACAGAGAAAACTGTGTGACTGTGAAACTGTTGCATTCTTTTGTTGCAGTTTATGTGACACACTCTTATGTTTTCATCACTTTTTTGGGAGTAATTATCACATCCACAAGAAAACCTAAATCGGGCAAGGTAGAAGAATCGTTTTACCCAATCGCCAAGTGTGCAAGTTAGGTGGGTCGACAACATATTCCTGTCATGTGACGCACATGACGTCACCAGTGTCGTATAGAATATATCAGACGTGTTTTCCTGGATCAAATGTTTTCGGTTCCCATTGAAGAGGCACGTCCTTTCGTCTACTAATCGCACGGTTTTGCGGTGCGGTCGCAAAACACAGACACTAAACTTATTACAGTGAACAGAGACGTCAATGAACGAACGGCAGGTCACAACTTTGCAAAAATAAAGTAAGTAAACTTTTCACTCGTGGGAAGACTTGAACCATGGACTTCTCGTTCCGCAGCTGCTCACGCTAACCACGGGACCACGGCACTCCTGAGCTCACACTATCCTGAATGCTGTCTATCTTGCGTATGGACTACTCAGTTTGTATATTTTGCTTGTTTTTTTTCATAGTTCCACAGAACTTCTTCCTGTTTTCTCGATTGATCTGTGTTCAGTTTTTCAAGGCCTGTCCACTGTGCCAAATTATAACTAAATCTGAGGGGGGTGCGATGGGGAGGTTCCCTTGTCAGTGGTAACCGCAGCAATGAAATCCTTTCGGACAATCCACTCTGCTGCAAATGACGTCAGATGGTACACACGGACTCTGCTTATTGCGTAACGGACCGAATTTGTGTGTTATGGTTCGTAATGTGGCAGAGCGATCCATCACTGTCATGCACACAATATACCAGTCATCACGTGTAGTGGTGTAACAACATGGGTGCAATCGATCACGTCGATCCGTCGTTCCCTCCTGCATTCACCGATTACAGATCCGCATCATAGTTGCTTGGTTCCATCCGAAACAACCAGCGATTTCTGTGAAACATTATCCACAAATGCCGGCGCTGAAATACTAAGCTCGTCCAGTTCTCGTCGCCGCAAACGAAGACTGCCTTCAGAATGTTGCATTCTGGTTGGCAAGCAGCATATAACGAATCCTGTTTCTTTATCAAAATCAGTTATTTCTGAGCCCTTGCCCTTTGTTAAATTGTTTAGTCGTGTTTTCAATTTTCTCCCTACTGAACGACTATCAAATTAGATCTTAGCTGCTGGAAGAGAACAGGTTAATGCGTATAGTATGCGAACGTTGCGACGCACTCACAGCTCTCGGTGTAGCTCGTTGATGGGCTTTAATGTGCTTAATTCAGAACCTGAAAAGATATCTCCATCACCATACACACTTCAGAAGAAACACTG
Organism: Schistocerca cancellata; assembly: GCF_023864275.1. Lineage (NCBI taxonomy): Eukaryota > Metazoa > Arthropoda > Insecta > Orthoptera > Acrididae > Schistocerca > Schistocerca cancellata. Next base: position 615,241,694 of record NC_064631.1, on the reverse strand, counting down.
CGGTAGATGGCGGGGGATATTGCATATCAGCATTATCGTATTTCGTTCGCACATACAGCGAGATAAAAATGACCGTCTGACCGTCGGTGTGCTCCTTAACCTCATCTTATTCTCACCGTCGCCTCACGAGACAAATGACAGAGATAGCAGTATTGTTAAAAAGTCTGCCTCCGACGAAGGATAGTTTCCTTGAAAAGGCACGATCATCTTCCTTTCCCATTATTCCTCAGTCAGAGCTTGTGTTCCGACACTAATGACCCCGTCGTTGACGAGTCGTTAAACCCAATCTTCGTTCAGGTTTTTTTTTTCTTTTTTTTTCCTTCCTTTCCAATACAACCGAATCTGAATTTGCTGGGCGGTCAACCTGTAGTACGGCTGTCCGATCCTTGCACGTGACACTTTTTTTTAACGCAGTCTATCACACTGATGTTATCTGGCTATCGATACAGGAATCAGCGCCGGCCGGAGTGGCCGAGCGGTTCTAGGCGCTTCAGTTTGGAACCGCGCGACCGCTACGGTCGCAGGTTCGAATCCTGCCTCAGGCATGGATGTGTATGATGTCCTTAGGTTAGTTAGGTTTAAGTAGTTCTAAGTTCTAGGGCACTGATGACCTCAGATGTTAAGCCCATAGTGCACAGAGCCATTTGAACCAGGAATCAGCAAAAATGTTCAAAAGTGTGTGAAATCTTATGGGACTTAACTGCTAAGGTCATCAGTCCCTAAGCTTACACACTACTTAACCTAAATTATCCTAAGTACGAACACACACACACCCATGCCCGAGGAAGGACTCGAACCTCCGCCGGGACCAGCCGCACAGTCCATGACTGCAGCGCCCTAGACCGCTCGGCTATTCCCGCGCGGCAGGAATCAGCAAAATGTGTGATACGCGTCATCACAGTTCGAAAGTCCTCCACTTTGTGACCGTACGTCACAGCTAATATCCGTACAGCAGAGAGCGTGGTGTGAATGAACACCTACATCTCAAGTACAAGAGTCCGCTGCTTGTTGCGTGTGTTCCATTAACGCTGTGACAGGTGTCTACATTTCCGCGTCTTAGAAACGTGCTTCCTGCCGCCGGCCTGCCGCGGAAGTTTTGTTCGTTGTGAGCGCACCTATCCGTCTTGCTAACAGTCATGCAACGCACGTGGTGTTTATTCGAAGTCAGTGGGTTGCCTTCCTTGTGAAAGTCTTCCTGGTTACAGAGAGATGCGGTTTTTAGGACAGAGATATCGTTACACGGGACAGACACCATACATTCTAATTTTAAATAGGAAAGAACTGTATCCCCATTAAGTGAAGAGAGTAGCATTCGTCATGGTAGGTCGCAGGAAGAGATTTCGTGAAAATTTCTTGGTCATGTTATAGTAACAGAGGAGATTTCAACTTACCGGCTATCGACTTGGATACGCAAGTGATTAGTTAAATGCAGGAGTGACTATAGAAAGTCTCTAGAACTAGCCTTATTTATAAACGGTAACAACGTCCACATAGTACTAGGGACACAAAGTCGGCTCAAGCCATATGTTGGTAGCTGTAAAATTCTAAATTCAGATTGGAATGTATATCACAATGATAGGTTGAACGGTCTGAAGGTGGCAGGGGTCAAATACAGGGAGAGAAAGGCTATTTACAATTTGTACAGAAACCAGATGGCAGTTATAAGAGTCGAGGGGCATGAAAGGGAAGCAGTGGTTGGGAAGTGAGTGAGACAGGGTTGTAGCCTATCCCCGATGTTATTCAATCTGTATATTGAGCAAGCACTAAAGGAAACAAAAGAAAAATTCGGAATAGGAATTAAAATCCATGGGGAAGAAATTAAAACTTTGAGGTTCGCCGATGACATTGTAATTATGTCAGAGACAGCAAAGGACCTGCAAGAGCAGCTGAACAGAATGGACAGTGTCTTGAAAGGAGGATATAAGATGAACATCAACAAAAGAAAAATGAGGATAATGGAATGTAGTTGAATTAAATCGGGTGATGCTGCGGGAATTGGATTAGGAAATGAGACACTTAAAGTGGTAAATGAGTTTTGCTATTTGGGGAGCAAAGTAACTGATATTGGTCAAGTAGAGAGGATATGGCAAGGAAAGCGTTTCTGAAGAAGAGAAATTTGCTAACATCGAGTATAGATTTAAGTGTCAGGAAGTCGTTTCTGAAAGTATTTGTATGGAGCGTAGTCATGTATGGAAGTAAAACGTGGACGATAAAAAGTTTAGACAAGAAGAGAATAGAAGCTTTCGAAATGTGGTGCTAAAGAGGACTGCTGAAGATTAGATGGGTAGATCACATAACTAATGAGGAGGTATTGAATAGAATTGGAGAGAAGAGAAATTTGTGGCACAACTTGACTAGAAGAAAGGATCGGTTGGTAGGGCATATTCTGAGGCATCAAGGGATCACCAATTTAGTTCTGGAGGGCAGTGTGGAGGATAAAAATCGTAGAGGGAGACCAAGAGATGAATACACTAAACAGATTCAGAAGGATGTATGTTGCAGTAGGTATTGGGAGATGAAGAAGCTTGCACAGGACAGAGTAGCATGGGGAGCTGCATCAAACCATTCTCTGGACTGAAGAGCACAACAAAACCAACAGGTTGAACGCTGGTGGTGGAGGAGAGTTTACAACTGCAAAAAAATACGATAACATTTAGTGAAGTTTGTAGAGAGAAGGAATGTGAATTAATATGGGGAAAGTAAGTGTTAAAGGTGCAGCAAACATGATCATTGGATTTTTTGCAGACCCCTCTACGTCAAGTGCCTTAGTGGCGGAACATTTGAGGGAAAACATTGAGATTTCGTGAAAATTTCTTGGTCATGTTATAGTAACAGTGGAGATTTCAACTTACCGGCTATCGACCTGGATACGCAAGTGATTAGAGTAGGTAGCAGGCAAAGGAAATCATTCTTCGAAATACCTTACTCGAAAATTGTCTCGAGTAACTAATCAGAGGCGTATATGTCTGATGTCAGTCTATTGTAGAATTTTGTAAGATATCTTATGCTCGGTTATTATGACCGCCAAAGATCTCCTCAGAAGATATCAACATGGTTTCCGATAACAATGATCGTGTGAAACCCAGCTGACTCCGCATATGTGGTACATGCATGACGGTGCACCGGCGCACTTTCGTGTGACTGTTCGGGACGAATCTTGGACAACACTTGAGTCGGTCTTGGTTCACAAACATCGTGGCCTCCCAGATCCCCCGACTTGAACCCCCTTCGTTTTTCGTTGCGAGGGGATATTTAAAAGCTTTGGTGTATTCCATCCCTTTTGATAGCGCCCATGAACTCCGGAAACGCGTTGTCGATAGTTGTTAATTCATTCGGAACTCAAGTGGGAATTTTGAAAGTGTCCTGGCATCAGCCGGTGTGGCCGAGCAGTTCTAGGCGCTTCAGTCTGGAAAAGCGCGACCGCTACGGTCGCAGATTCGAATCCTGCCTCGGGCATGGATATGTGTGATGTCCTTCGGTTAGTTAGGTTTAAGTAAAGAGGGGTCCAAAAAACTGTATCCACTGTTAAAATTCCGCAACTGGCAAACTAATTGACGGAGTTGTCTCATCTTTCGTAGTGTAATAGTTTGTAGTTCCGGCAATCGCCACACAAGCGTTGTATTGCGTTGTTTTGTTTTGTCAGATGACAGTCGCCAGACAATGTTTTGTTCTTAGCTGCACCTAGTTATTCGAGTAAACATGGCTGGCGCAAGGCTTACATTCGATGAAAGGAAGTCAGTTTTGAAGTGGTATTTTAAGTACGAAAACATTAATGAGGTTCAACGGCAATGGCGAAATGAGTATCAAACAGAGCCACCGACACGTTTAACGATTCGTCGCATTCGAGACAAATTTGAAGCCGAAGGCTATGTTAAAGATGTACACAGACAACGATCTGGACGACCTGTTACAGTAACAAGTCGAGCTAACTCCCGTCGTGTGTTACAACAATTCACTCGCTCACCACAGAAGTCTGTGAAACAGTGTGCCCGTGAAACCGGAGTGAGTCGCTCAAGTGTTCGGCGAATTTTGAAGACAGCGAACTGGAAGTGCTACATCCCACGATTGCTACACGAATGAACGAGTACAACCCAGATCGTAGAATGGAGTACTGCGAGAGGTTTACTAACATGGCGCGCAACGATGAAGAGTTTGCAGAGATGATTGTGTGGTCTGATGAGGCACAGTTCGAACTCAATGGTACAGTAAATCGCCACAATTGCATCTACTGGGCCGCCGAAAATCCGAACGTCCATGTAGACAAAGCCGTGAATTTGCCAGGAGTAAATGTATGGTGTGGGTTGTCTTACCGGGGCTTGATTGGGCCATTCTTCTTTGACGGCACAGTTACCAGTGACGTGTACGTTCAGAAGCTTCGGACATCCATTTTACATGTCATCCGAGACTTGTATGGAGACGGAAGAGTTTACTTTCAACAAGGTGGTGCCCCAGCCCACTACCAAAATCGTGTTAGGGCGTATCTCGACGAAAATCTACCAGGAAGATGGATAGGCCGTAGAGGTGCTGTCGCGTATCCACCATATTCCCCAGATCTAACTCCTCTGGACTTTTACCTGTGGGGAACACTAAAGGACGTCGTTTATCGACAAAAGCCACGCACGTTGGGTGAACTTCGAGAATCCATCGTACATTCATGTGCAAATATCTAGCTGAACACGTTGCAGTCAGTAGTTCGTGCTGCAGTTCGGCGGCATCGTTTGTGTGTGGATGTTAATGGTGACCATTTCGAACACCTACAGTGGTATCTTTAAGTTGGACTTTAAGCTACACTTTCACCAAAAATGAGACAACTCCGTCAATTAGTTTGCAAGTTATGAACTTTTAAACAGTGGATACATTTTTTTGGACCCCTCTGTAGTTCTAAGTTCTACGGGACTGATGACCTCAGTTGTTGAGTCCTATAGTGCTCAGAGCCATTTGAACCATTTGTCCTGGCATCGATGAGGAGACATGTTGAAGTCTGCCTTCACATGAACGGTGACCAAGTGGAACACTTGTTGTAATGTGTCTGTCCTCAGGTGTACATCTGCAGTTTTGATCCTTGGTGACTGTGCTATTAAGCGTTAATATACTCAGTCGTAATACATCGTATCGGGGAAATCACTGGTTTCTGGACCTATGTTTATTAGGAATACTTGCTTCTGACATTGTCCCCTCCGTGCTTTTCGTTTGTAGGTATAACAGTGAATCACCTTGAATGTAGGCTAAGGTCTTGGTGTACAAATCCGGAAGTTCCATGAAGCTTTTCGCAGATGATATTCTTATATAGAGAAAAATCGCAACGCTAGAAGATTGTACTGAAACGCAGGAAGACATGCATAGTATCGATGCCTGGAGCAGGGATTGACGGTTGGGAATACACAATGATCAGGCAGAACATTATGACCACCTACCTAATAGCCGGTATGTTCACCTCCTGCACGGATAACAGCGGCGAAGCGTCGTGGCATGGAAGCTGACATCGCACCTTGGTAGGTCACTGGAGGGAGTTGGCACCACATCACAGACACGTGAAGACCGGGGAGGAGTACAATGAGCTCTGACACAACGTTCAATCACGTTCCAGATGTATTCGACCGGGTTCAGATCTGGCGAGTTGGGGGGCCCAGTACATCAATTGGAACTCGCCACTATGTTCCTGAAACCATTCCGTTACACTCCTCGCCTTGTGACATGGTGCATTATCTGGCTGAAAAATGCCCCTTCCGTGGGGAAACATGACCATCATGAAGAGTTGTACGTGGTCTGCAATCAATGTACGATACTCCTTGGCCGTCATGATGCCTTTCACGAGCTCTACTGGACCTATGAACATATGAAGAGAGCAACTGTTCTCGAAAGAACAGGTACCATTGATGACCGTGCAGCTTCTCTAGAATAAATGATAATTAATTGAAACCCTCAGCTGCCGACAGGTGTTCTTGATATACCTGGATGGGGACGGCTGAAAATGTGTACCCCGACCGGCACTCGAACCCGGGATCTCCTGCTTACATGGCAGACGCTCTATCCATCTGAGCCACCGAGGACACAGGTGAATAGCAGAACTGCAGGGACTTATCCCTTGCACGCTTCCCGTGAGACTCACATTCCCAACTGTCCACAATTCTACATACGTAATGTACCTAATAGATATTTGCCCATCCACTCATTACTCGCGCACACTTTGGGGATTCCCGTAAGAGTTCGGGCAGCCCGTGTACATTCGCACAGACGAAGACCAATGGCTATACCTCGATGGGGACAGGAGATCCCGGTTTCGAGTCCCGGTCGGGGCACACATTTTCAACTGTTCCCATCGAGGTACATCAACAACACCTGTCGGCTGCTGAGGGTTTCAATTAATTGTCATTTGGACCTATGAACGCCCACGAGAATGTTCCCCTGAGAGTAATGGAGCCGCCGTCAGCTTGTCTTCGTCCTGCAGTACAGGAGTCAAGGAGCTGCTCCCCTGGAAGACGACGCATTCGCGCCCTCCCATCGGCATGATGAAGAAGGTATTGGAATCCATCAGGCCAAGCAACGTTTTGCCACTGTGCTGAAGTCCAGTGTCGATGATCATGTGCACATTTCAATCGTAGTTGCCCATGTCTTGGTGTTAACATTGGCACATGCATAGGTCGTCAGCTGAGGAGATAGATCATTAGGAGTGTTCGGTGCACTGTGTGTTCAGACACACTAAAGTCTGATGTTAGTTCCGCCACAGTTCGCCGCCTGTCCTGTTTTACCAGTCTGCCCGTCCTACGACGTCCGACATCTGTAATGTGGGGTGGCCGCCCAACCACACGGCTGCTGAAGGTGGTTTCACCACTTGTTGAAGACACCCACCACAGCTCTCCTTGAACACCTGGCACGTCGTACAGTTTCCATAGTGGTCGTGTCGAGCCTCTGGGCCATCATATCTGCCCTCGGCCAAACTCAGATCACCGTCTTCCACATTCTACACACGAACAGCACGCTCACTGATACCACATGCACCATGCGCGTGTCTGACTAGCAGTCATTCCTCGTCAGATGACGACGCTATCACCTTGACGGGTGGTCATAATGTACTGGCTGATCAGTGCATGTAAGGAGTGATTTAAAGTGGAAAAATGTTCAAATGTGGGTGAAACTTTATGGGACTTAACTGCTAAGGTCATCAGTCCCTAAGCTGACACACTACTTAACCTAAATTATCCTAAGGAAAAACACGCACACCCATGCCCGAGGGAGGACTCGAACCTCCGCCGGGACCAGCCGCACAGTCCATGTCTGCAGCGCCTTAGACCGCTCGGCTAATCCAGCGCGGCTTTAAAGTGGAACGACCATATAAAACTAATGGTAGATTGAGATCCGTTAGGAATATTCTCACTCTCAAAGGAGATAGCGTACAACACCCACGTTCGACCAGCACGTGAATGTTGCTCATTAGTCTGGGATCCGCATCAGATACAGTTGATAGAGGAAATAAAGAAGATCCGAGAAAGAGCAGCGCGTTACGTTACAGGTTCATTTACTAAGCACGAAAGCATCATGGAGATGCTCACCCAGCTCCACCGGCAGACGCTGCAATGCTGGCACTCTTCATCACGGTCAGGTTTACCGTTAAAGTTCTGAGAGCGTACGTTCGGGGAAGAGCTAACTAATCTATTGTTTTCTCCCACGCATATCTCGACAAAAGGCCATGAACACAAAGTGAGAGAAACTCTAAGTCACTCTGGGGCTTACCAACAATCTTTCTTCCTGCGAAACAATCGCGACCGGAGCAGGAAAGGGCAGAAGTGACAGCGGTGCACAAAATAACTTCCACCACACACCGTACGGTGACTTTCGAAGTAGATTTAACTACACATGGTTTTTACTCAGTAACTCAGACTTTCTCCATGCAACTTCATTATTGGAACTCTGAAGATAGACCTCTGGTGGTAAACCAGGGCAAGATGACGCATTTGCGGTTTAATTAGCGATACACTGAAGGAAACTTCGCGAATTATGAAACTATTGTAACTGGCATTTCATATTGCTTTTGACTATTATACAGGCTGATTCAGTGCAGGTTTTTTTTTTTTTTTTTTTTTTTGGGGGGGGGGGGTTTATGCAATCCGCAATGCGTTCAAATTCCATGTGCAAGATTTTCATATTCATGGCCTCCAGTAAAAATGTATTCCAGTACAAAATTTAACTAAATTAAATTTCCTACAAAAATGCCCTGTTCATTTTTTCCGTGGAACTAATAGATTGGGAACAGCGAGCGAGAGAGTGTGGAAATATCGCACAGGGTTGGTTGGTTGGTTGGTTTAAAAGAGGGGGAAGGGACCAAAGAACTAGGTCATCGGCCACTTCTTCCGAACAAAACAATGCCACAAGGGTGAGAATAAAACAAACAAGACTGACAACACAAAATGGAGAGAAAGGAAAAACCACAAGAACGACGGAAGGGCAACAAACACTTAAATGGAAAAAAAAGGGGAGAAAAAACCACAGAAACGCAAGAAACAGGCAGAACAGATTAAAACGACGAAACAGATTACCATGAGAATAAAAAGGAGAAGCCAACCACTCTGCAACAAATTAAAACCTCCACCCTCAAAGCACTAGGGTAGAGGACACAGAGGGACAGGCCGGCCGCTGTGGCCGAGTGGTTCTAGGCGCTTCAGTCCGGAACCGCGCTGCTGCTACCGTCGCAGGTTCGAATCCTGCCTCGGGCATGGATGTGTCTGATGTCCTTAGGTTAGTTAGGTTTAAGTAGTTCTATCTCTCTCCCGGCGGGGTCAGGGATATTCTCTGCCTCGTGATGACTGGGTGTTGTGTGATGTCCTTAGGTTAGTTAGGTTTAAGTAGTTCTAAGTTCTAGGGGACTGATGACCATAGATGTTAAGTCGCATAGTGCTCAGAGCCATTTGAACCATTTAGTTCTAACTCTAGGGGACTGGTGACCTTAGATGTTAAGTCCCATAGTGCTTAGAGCCATTTGAACCATTTGAACAGAGGGACAAAGGGCATGCGCTATAGATCAAATGATAAAACCCACCCTTACGAATAACACGTAACACTAAATCAGCCAGCCGGCCGAAGTGGCCATGCGGTTAAAGGCGCTGCAGTCTGGAACCGCAAGACCGCTACGGTCGCAGGTTCGAATCCTGCCTCGGGCATGGATGTTTGTGATGTCCTTTGGTTAGTTAGGTTTAACTAGTTCTAAGTTCTAGGGGACTAATGACCTCAGCAGTTGAGTCCCATAGTGCTCAGAGCCATTTGAACCATTTGAACTAAATCAGCCGATGAGGCGTTATCACATACACTCCTGGAAATTGAAATAAGAACACCGTGAATTCATTGTCCCAGGAAGGGGAAACTTTATTGGCACATTCCTGGGGTCAGATACATCACATGATCACACTGACAGAACCACAGGCACATAGACACAGGCAACAGAGCATGCACAATGTCGGCACTAGTACAGTGTATATCCACCTTTCGCAGCAATGCAGGCTGCTATTCTCCCATGGAGACGATCGTAGAGATGCTGGATGTAGTCCTGTGGAACGGCTTGCCATGCCATTTCCACCTGGCGCCTCAGTTGGACCAGCGTTCGTGCTGGACGTGCAGACCGCGTGAGACGACGCTTCATCCAGTCCCAAACATGCTCAATGGGGGACAGATCCGGAGATCTTGCTGGCCAGGATAGTTGACTTACACCTTCTAGAGCACGTTGGGTCGCACGGGATACATGCGGACGTGCATTGTCCTGTTGGAACAGCAAGTTCCCTTGCCGGTCTAGGAATGGTAGAACGGTGGGTTCGATGACGGTTTGGATGTACCGTGCACTATTCAGTGTCCCCTCGACGATCACCAGTGGTGTACGGCCAGTGTAGGAGATCGCTCCCCACACCATGATGCCGGGTGTTGGCCCTGTGTGCCTCGGTCGTATGCAGTCCTGATTGTGGCGCTCACCTGCACGGCGCCAAACACGCATATGACCATCATTGGCACCAAGGCAGAGGCGACTCTCATCGCTGAAGACGACACGTCTCCATTCGTCCCTCCATTCACGCCTGTCGCGACACCACTGGGGGCGGGCTGCACGATGTTGGGGCGTGAGCGGAAGACGGCCTAACGGTGTGCGGGACCGTAGCCCAGCTTCATGGAGACGGTTGCGAATGGTCCTCGCCGATACCCCAGGAGCAACAGTGTCCCTAATTTGCTGGGAAGTGGCGGTGCGGTCCCCTACGGCACTGCGTAGGATCCTACGGTCTTGGCGTGCATCCGTGCGTCGCTGCGGTCCGGTCCCAGGTCGACGGGCACGTGCACCTTCCGCCGACCACTGGCGACAACATCGATGTACTGTGGAGACCTCACGCCCCACGTGTTGAGCAATTCGGCGGTACGTCCACCCGGCCTCCCGCATGCCCACTATACGCCCTCGCTCAAAGTCCGTCAACTGCACATACGGTTCACGTCCACGCTGTCGCGGCATGCTACCAGTGTTAAAGACTGCGATGGAGCTCCGTATGCCACGGCAAACTGGCTGACACTGACGGCGGCGGTGCACAAATGCTGCGCAGCTAGCGCCATTCGACGGCCAACACCGCGGTTCCTGGTGTGTCCGCTGTGCCGTGCGTGTGATCATTGCTTGTACAGCCCTCTCGCAGTGTCTGGAGCAAGTATGGTGGGTCTGACACACCGGTGTCAATGTGTTCTTTTTTCCATTTCCAGGAGTGTAAAATTAGCGGCAACGAGTCCGGTAACCGAAGATTTCATCCCACAGCAGTGAAACTGGGACAGTTCACCAGAATGTGGGCCACTGTCAACCTGGCGCAGCAGCGACACTGAGGCGGGTCTTCACGGCGCAGGAGGTAGCCGCGGGTCGCCCAAGCGTGGCCAATGCGGAGCCGGCAGAGAACCACAAAGTCCCTGCGGGAGGCCCGCATGGAGGGCTGCCACACATCCGTAGTCTCCTTAATGGCACGCAGTTTGTTGTGCGTACTGAGACTACGCCATTCCGTCTCCAAAAGCCGAAAAACCTGGTGACGTAAAAACGAACGCAGGTCAGTTATTGGAATGCCGATCTCCATAAACGGTTTCCGTGTAGCCTGTCTGGCCAGCCTGTTAACAAGTTCGTTGTCCGGGACTCCGACGTTTCCTGGGGTTCACACAAACACCACTGAACGACCGGACCGTTCCAGGACATAGATGCTCCTGGATGATCGCTACCAAAGGATGGCGAGGGTAGCACTGGTCGATAGCTTGTAGGCAGCTCAAGGAGTCAGTACACAGAAGAAACGACTCCACAGGGCATGAACGGATGTGCTCAAGAGCACGAGATATAGCCACCAGCTCTGCAGTGAAAACACTGCGGCCATTGGGCAAGGAATGCTGTTCAGTATGTCCTCCATGGACATACGCGAAGCCGACGTGACCATCAGCCATCGAGCCGTCGGTGTAAATCACTTCATGGCCTCGGTACATGTCAAGAATCGAGATGAAGTGACAGCGGAGAGCCGCGGGATGAACTGACTCCTTTGGCCCATGTGAAAGGTGCAGGCGAAGCCGCGACCTAGGTGTACACCATGGAGGTGTATGCGATTGGACCCCGAGTATAGGTGGTAAGGACGAGGACTCCAGTTCAGATAGAAGTGATCGGACGCGAACTGAAACTGTTAGCCCTGACCTGGGCCGCCGATGCGGGAGATCAACAGGGGGACAGGAGATGGTAATTCGGATGCGCAGGAGAACTAAGAATGTGTGTAACGCAACTGGCGAGCAGATGTGCACACCTGACCTGTAATGGAGGAACTCCAGCCTCTGCAAGGACACTGGTCACCAGACTCGTCCTAAAAGCCCCCGTCGCTAATTGAACGCCACAGTGGTGCACTGGGTCGTGTAAACGCGACGCTGATGGGGCCGCCGAACCATAAACCAGACTCCCATAGTCAAGGCGGGATTGAACAAGGGCTCTGTATAGCTGCAGCAGCGTAGAGTGATCTGAACCCCATTTGATGTTGCTCAGGCACCGGAGGGCATTGACATGTTGCCAGCACTTCCACTTAAGCTGACGAAGGTGAGGAAGCCAAGTCAACTGGGCGTCGAATACCACTCCTAAAAATCGATACGGCTCCACTACAGTGAGGGGATCGTCAGTAAAGTTCTGGTTCCGGATGAATGGTACGACACCGACAGAAGTGCTTAACACGCGACTTTGCGGCCAAAAACTGAAAGCCGTGGGCTAGAGCCCATGACTGCGCCTTGTGGACAACACCAGTACTGGTGGAACAGTACGAAATGCAGAAGTCATCTGCATACAGAGAGGGTGAGCGGACGGCCCTACAGCTGCTCCTAGACTGTTAATGGCCACTTAAAATAGAGATACACTCAATAGAGAGCCCTGCGGGACCCTATTCTCCTGGATATGGGGGGAACTATGGGAGGCACCAACTTGGACACGGAAAGCACGAAGCGACAAGAAATTCTGGATAAAAATCGGGAGTGGGCCTGGGATAACCCATTCGTTTAAGGTGCCAAGGATATGATGTCGCCAGGTCGTGTATGCTTTCCGTAAATCAAAAACGACGGCAACAAGGTTTGGCGTCTGGAAACGGCTGTCCAGATGGCAGACTCGAGGGACACTAGATTATCAGTGGCAGAGCGACCCAAGCGGAAGCTGCCCTGGCACGGAGCCAGTAGCCGGCCGCGGTGGCCGTGCGGTTCTAGGCGCTGCAGTCCGGAACCGTGGGACTCCTACGGTCGCAGGTTCGAATCCTGCCTCGGGCATGGATGTGTGTGATGTGCTTAGGTTAGTTAGGTTTAAGTAGTTCTAAGTTCTAGGGGACTGATGACCTAAGATGTTAAGTCCTATAGTGCTCAGAGCCATTTTTTTTAACGGAGCCAATACACCACGTGACTCGAGGACCCAGCCCAACTGCTGACACACCATACGTTCCAGCAGCTTACAAAGAACGATGGCGAGGCTAATTGGCGGACAGCTATCCACATCAAGCGGGTTTTTGCCTGGTTTTGAGCACTGGTATGATGGTGCTCTCCCACCAGTGCGATGGAATGATGCCAAATGGTTCAAATGGCTCTGAGCACTATGGGACTTAACTGCTGAGGTCATCAGTCCCCTAGAACTTGAACTACATAAACCTAACTACCCTAAGGACATCATACACATCCATGCCCGCGGCAGGATTCGACCCTGTGACCGTAGTGGTTGCGCGGTTCCAGACTGTAGCTTCTAGAACCGTTCGTCCACTCCGGCCGGCTGAAAGATGCCATCGCACCAGATACGATTGAAGATCATGAGGAGATGTCACTTGAAGTCAGACAAGAGATGTTTAATCATCTGACTGTGGATCTGATCAGGCCCAGGAGCTGTGGTGGGGCAATGTGCAAGGGCACTGAGGAGCTCCCACTCTGTGCATGGGATGTTATAGGGTTCACTGTGGCGTGTAGTGAAGGAGAGGACTTTCTCTTCCATCCGCCGTTTGAGAGTGTGAAAGGCTGGGGAGTACTTCTCTGACGCAGAGGTGCAATCACAGTGCTAGTGCTCTGCAATCACTTTTGCGCTGGTAGGTAACACGCCATTTATGTTAACACGAAGAACACCTGTTGGGGTCTGGTACCCAAAAACTCGTTTGATCTTTGCCCAGACTTGGGAAGGTAACGATGGCACCCAATGGTCGACACGTACCTCCCCCAACAATCCTTTTTCCGCCTTTTGATAAGTCGGCGAACTCGGGCACAGAGCCGTTTAAAGGCTATGAGGTGCTCCAGGGAAGGGTGCTACTTATGCCGCTGTAGAGCTCGCCGACGCTCCTTAATTGCCTCAGCGACTTATGGCGACCACCAAGGGACTGTCTTTCGCCGGAGGCACCCTAAAGAACGAGGGATTGCGTTTTCCGCCGCAGAAACGATCGTCGTAGTCACCTGCTCTACAAACACATAGATGTTACCGTGTGGGTAAGATTCAACGGCGACAGCAGAGGTGAAAGTTTCCCAGTCCGCCTTGTTTAAAGCCCATCTGGACAAGAGTCCATGGGCCTGACGCTGGGCAGTGACAGGAAGAAGGGGAAGTGGTCACTACCATACAGGTCTTCATGTTCTCTGCAGTGGATAGATGGGAGAAGGCCAGGACTGCAAACCGAGAGATCAATGGCCGAATATGTGTCATGTGCCACACTGAAATGTTTGGCGACCCCAGTATTTAAGAGACAGAGGCCGAAGTGTGACAGTAAATTTTCGAAATCTCTGCCTCGGCCAGTAAGAACTGTGCCACCCCACAAGGGGTTATGAGCGTTAAAATCTCCCAAAAGTAGGAAATATTTATGGAGTTGATCAATCAGTGCATCCAATGCATTCAGGGTACTTCACCATCTAGAGGAAGATGTACGTTGCAGACAGTTATTTCCTACATCATCCTTATCCTGACAGCCACAGCTTCAAGAGGCGTTTGAAGGGACACAGGTTCACTGCATACTGAGTTCAGGACATAGATACAAACTCCACCTGACACTCGATTATAGTTGCTACAGTTCCTGTAATATCCCTTATAGCCACGGAGGGCAGGGGACTGCATTGCCGGGAACCAGGTTTCCTGGAGAGCAATGCAGAAAGCAGGTGTAAAGCTTAACAGTTGCTATAGCTAAGCCAGGTGGTGGAAGAAACAGCCGCAATTCCACTGGAGGTTAACTTTATCATGAGGCTGGGAAGGCGTGATGCATGCAAGGAGGCAGGTTATGCCTCACAGTCACCTGCTGCCTCCTACTGAGTATTTGTAGCCATTTCTGTGGTGGATGAGACATCAGTGAGACCCAGGTCCACAGGGGACGCCAAGATCTCTATTGCAACCTCAGATGCAGAATTGATAGGGAGTGGTGGTGTTGGGGTCACCAGAGGGTCCTGTTTCTCAGCAGACTACTTCTTAGTTTGCTTGCTCTCTCGCTTCTCTTTAGGGGCTCTTGGGAAGATTTCTCCAAAGCAGCTTCAGGCATGGAGGAAGACCGCAAAGCTCTTTGTCCATCAGTTTTTGGCTCCTTGAGCCACTGGCGAGTGTCCGCCATGGCATTAGTGGAGACCTTGGAAGAGAGGGCCCAAAGGGACCCCTTCCACACGCGAGGAGCCGGAGGAGGCTGTTGCTTCTCCGGCAGGGGAAGGGGACCGATGTCCCCTTCGTTTGGTGGGGCCTTGCTCCTGAAGTAGGTGCTTTGGGAGCAACAGAGGAAGATTTGCCCCCTACCACCAAGGGGGCGGATGTATTCTGGTGGCCCCAGAGGGCCCACTGTTCGTGGCACAGAGTGAGGAACCACTGGCACTTGGGACAGCAATGGTGATGTAGCTGCAGCATATGTCGACATCAACCGAATGGGGTTTAATCTTCCGAATTTACGTTTAGCCTCTGTGTAAGTTAACCTGTCCAGGGTCTTGTAATCCATAATATTCTGCTCTTTTTGGAGCAGCCTGGCGAGCATGGGGACTGGTGCTCTCCACAGCAGATCTCAAGTGGGAGGTGGCGCACACAGTGTATCTGGGTGCAGTGGACGACTGCAGTCTCGACATGTGGCGCTGGAAGTGCAGCGGGAAGACATGTGCCCAAACTTCCAGCACTTACAGCACTGTATAGGGGGAGGGACGTATGGTTTAAGTCACAGCAGTAAACCATCACCTTGACCTTTTCAGGCAATGAATCACCCTCAAAGGCCGAGATGAAGGCATCGGTAGCAACCCTGTCGTCTTTGGGTCCCCTGTAAAGGCGCCAGATGAAATGAACACCATGCCGTCCTACATTTGCGCGGAGCTCGTCGTCAGACTCCAAGAGGAGGTTACGATGGAAAATAATCCCCTGGACCATGTTGAGGCTTTTATGGGGAGTGACGGAAACAGGAATATCACCCAGCTTGTCACAGGCGAGTAACGCTCGGGTAGGGCTGGGGATGCTGTCTGAATGAAGATTGCGCCGTTTAGGGTCATACCTGTCGGCATTGTATTCTATCTTGTCCTTCTTAGAGACTGCTGGTGCCGTACGGTCACCAGCAAGAGATGACGTAGTCCACTTCATTGCGGGTCATCTGCCCTGATGCCACCCACTCTGATCAGGGACTTTTCCAACAGGTGCCACCTAGCCACAGCAAAGGCCAAATGGCATGATGGCCATTGCTGGGAGTCCTGATGCCCTAGGAAGACAGGCATCTACTTCTTGGCATGTGTGGGGAGTTTACTGCTCAGGCATCAGCAGTGTGATCCGTGTGTTGTCAGGGGGCTACCATAAAATGGGTACATGATTTCCCCACCACAACAGACTGGCTACTGTGCTGGATATTGGGTGCAGAGAAATCCAATATTGTCATGAGGGCGAAAGAGGACAGGAGACAACGGAAGATGACATACCCCAGAAAGTATCCTCGCCCAAATAGTTGAATCGAAGGTGGAGATGCAAAGCCATGACAAGAGATTCAGGAGATCGAATCTAAGGGCACTCGTGCACCACTAAGGTGTCCTTCCCCATATGGCCCACACTTCTGTAGAATTTTGAAAGTGGCAGGTCATACCATAGAATGGAACCTGAACTCATAGGGCCGAGAAGTGTGAGACTCGTTTTAGTCGCCTCTTACGACAGGAGGGAATACCTCAGGCCTAATCTAACCCCCGGACCCACAGGGTGGTCGGACATGGTTTTTAAAGGCGTTGCAGGTTGCATAGAACCCATAGGTAGGAGCAGCTGAATTATCACCCTGCATAAGAGAGTCGAGAAAGGATACATAAAATTTAAGCTATGATACACACTTCTTCTTTCTTTTACTGAAGATTAATCCCACCAAGTATGGGTCCGCTGTTCTCAACATATGGAAAATTTATTTTATTTAACTTTGTGGCCGGGTGGCCGTTCTGTCGCCGCCAGCAACAGATACTTAAGGGAAGGAAGTCGTGTGCCATACCTGTCTTTGGATTGTGTACACTTTGCTCATTGTGTGATCGTTTTTAAACTGTTTTCATTGTCGTTGTGGTTCATAATTATTTAGGTACCTAGGAACTATGGCTGCGGCCTGGTCTCATTCGGTCTGCAACAGTTCAAGGCACAATCTGATGCTGCATTTCTCTCTTACCTTTATTGGCTCTCCTTCTATAAGCAGTTCAGCACAATCCAGCCATAAATCTTGTGTAATTAAATGTCTGGCGTGGTTAATGAGGCGCTGGTTGCATTTCTTAGGATAGAAGTCCTTCAACCACTAGAAAAGGAAGGACCCAAGCGGCTGCATTTTGTGGCTACTCTATGCTGTGATCCCTGCAATACAAGACAGCGTTCAGATGGGACGAGTGAAGGTTCAGAATTAAGGAAACTGTATTTTCTTCAGATGTTTGCGTATGCTTCTCAAAACGTTGTAACCATGCAAGATATAGTTGTTCGTTGATGTATACATTGTCTGAAAACATTGTTAGTGATCCAGTGGAGGCATCGTACTTCAAACTCTCCTTCATGTTATTACGGCTCCATGTGAGCCGCTACATGGCTTGTTACAAGAGTCACATGCTCAAAACACACCTGGGTACCCTTCCGACACTCAGGGAATTTTAATCCGGAATTATGTTACATTATCACTCTTAGTGATGTGAATGCGGGTCGTCTGCTGACGTATGCGTGGGCTGTCTGCTGTGGGTTCTCTGAACGTGGAGATGCAGTTTAGCCAACCATTGTACCAAGTAGAGTGCGACTCCACTGGACCAGAGAGACGTAAGTTCCCCACGCGTTAGCAGGCCCCGTTAGGTTGGCAAATAGCCGCTGTGCAGACTCTCTGAGCCCTTCCGGCCACCGTGTGTGGACCCCGGACAAGGGAGACGGTTAGGCATTCCCTGCTGAGGCTCTGGTGAGTATATACGCTCTGATTGATGGCTCCTATAGTCATCTTAGTAAGGACAGGTAGTCAGGTTGCTTAAAATTGCTATTTTTTTTTTTTTATATCACTGATGACGGGCCAGCATATTTCATATAACTGTAACATTAAGTGAGTGATCAAGGAGTTATTTTCATGATTTTATTAAATAAAATGCTGTTGTTATATAAAATTCATTGTCTTGCAGCAACGTCTTATTTCCGTTACCATTCCAGTTAAGGGGCTCCAGAAAGGCTCAAAATCATGAAAAGTTCAATTTTTACTTTTTTGCGTTTTCTGAATCTGCAGACTATTACCTTTTAATAGATATATAATTTATTCAATTCCGAAGACTACAACTGTTTTTAAATTTTTTTGAAATGTGTTCTACATGGGCGTGACCCACTGTGGCGCTGTTAAACTGCTGTCAAATGGTGTTATTATTAGCGTCCGTGTTCATCAGGTACATTTTAGTGATGTGAGATAAAGTATGTGTTGTGGCTAACCTGTGATGGTTCAATATATATCGCTGCTGTGATTGTCGACTGTTTCATGTTTATTTACTCTGTCGTTATCTCGAAAATATTCGTAATTAATTCTGTTTCTTGAGTCTCTGTTTTGTTGAAGTATAATAATGAGTAAAAGTAAAGTTATTAGAAATCCTCTGAAGGCTTTTAAGAAAAGGAGAAATGTTGGAAAGCCAAAGGTATGTGTTATTACTGTAAATAATAACATTCTAACATGGTACGAGCGATGCTTGCTTTAGACAAGGAACGCCTTCCGGCTGCAGACAGGGCTGTAAAGAGTCTAGAAATACAAGCAAGAGTAAACAGGAGGAGGAACAAGAGGAAGCTGGAGGAGGAGTTTGCAGAGGATGAAGATAATCCATCCTATGGACCTGGAATGCACTAAAAAGTTAATCCAATCTTTGTCGCTCGATTCCCAAAACTTTTATTTTCTCATACTAATTACATGTTTTCTAAGAATCTTCCAAACATATTTGTTTCAAACTTTCAGTAAATGTTACACAGTACCTTCTGCATAATTTAACACAGCCTTTTTCCAAAAAACTGTATATTTTTGAATATATAAATAAAAAATTGCAAAAAAATGTTGTGAATTTTCATTACAATTGAAAAAAATCATCTTTAATAACTGAACTAAAATTTTGTAAAATCCCTGTGTTAAGTTGTAGCCCATATTCCAATAAATAATCTGTAAAAAGTTCAACTTCCTGCCTCAAATACTTTGTGAGGAAAGATGTAATTTATAAGCGTTATTTTAACATTGCAAGTATAGGGCGTTCCGGAGCCCCTTAAGTTATTCAAACTTTCAACTTAAAGTTAACCAATAATCAGAAATTTTGTAGTGATATTTGCTCATGCAAACGGTCGTAGGCGTCTTTCACAAAAGATACAGGTGCCATTTTCAAGTTGAGGATGCCTGCCAGGGCTTTGCGGAAAGCAAGTATCAGGCAATGTTTTGCTGAGAAAATATTGTTGCATGTAATTTCACCACGCTCCCAGGCAACATACAGCCACAATCAGTTACATAATTCAATTTCACCCAAGTGCCTCCTGCAGCATTTTGCTATCACTTACGGAAATATTTTTAAGAGCAGTTCATGTTGAATACGCGATAAACAGATTTCCTTCTAGCTTTGTGCCAACGACAAAACTGCTAATGTTAACGCTAGCGTACGATTACGCCCTGCACAATTTTACCCCACTGCAACATGTAACCTTTGTCCCATAACACGCGACTGCAGCTGAAACATCCCTTTAGAACAATTACAGTATATACGTGACTGTGCTTAAACTGACACACAATATTTTTAGCGCAACGCAATTTGACTTTCAAAAAATCCCTACAAAAGGATTGCCCTGGCTAACATTAACCTATGCGTTTCACAAATCGCTTACCTCACAAAAATCTTGGTTACTCGAACTACTGCAATACAGCGAGCGCCACTACTGCCAGCTAAATAAAAGATTCAAACTACTGAAGGCACTAACTACTGATAGGCATAGTTAGCAATTGAAAGATGTTAATAGAGAACAAACAATGTATTTACCTTAACAGTCATAATATATATAATAGTTCATGACATCCAGTGTTACAAATTTCAAAACTCCCCCATCTCTCTCCCCACATCCACCACTGCTGGCGGCTCACCTCCAACTGCGCAACGCTACGCGCTGTTCACATCCAGCTGCCGCTGCCCAACACTACAATGGCAGACAACAATGCAAACTAGCCACAGACTGCACACAGCACAGCCAGTGATTTTCATACCGAGCGCTACGTAACGTTGCCGATAAGAAAACATAAACAGCCTACTTACACAGCTTCTGTCTGCACGTGAAAAGGCTTTGTAGGAGTGGCAATCTGTTAATTTGTCAACAGAATGATAATCCATTGTACTCGCAGTACATGTTAATATTAAATTAAACTTCGTAAGCTCACTATTGCCTGAGTAATAGCATATTTCCGCAACACAAAATCCACACACATTATAAAATTGATGCCTGTACGTATGTATAAATTGTGGACAGACTCAGAAACTCTTGTAAGGATGTTGCAGGGTAGGTTGGAATGAAAAGTTGCGTTGTTCAGTAAAAAATTCGATACGTTGCGCAATCCCCAAGTTAATCAGCATTGAAGTTAGCCATTCAGGTCATTGCACGAGCAAAGTCAAGTGTGCCACAAACGTCTCCATTTGGTTTTCTTAAACCGAACAAGAGAGCGATTCAAAAATTAGACATAGGTCAGTATTAAGGATCGAACCCGAGCCAAAGACTGAGCCGTCTCGTGTCCCATCATCTACACCGTGAGAATAACTGGCACTAATTACATCTACCGGGCCGCTTTAATTTGCGCGCGCAACGGCCTGATTGGATAATTTCAATGCTAATTAACTCGGGAACAGCCCAAAATATCGATTTATTTCTTAACGATTATTTGTCAGCACAACCTACCATGCAATATCCTTTCAAGCATTTCAGACTCTTTATGACCACCCTGTATATGTGTCCAGTATATTGAGAAACAATAGTCAGTATATACATTTCTGTGATACTTCTTTGCTGGACGTTGTTCAGTTCCCTTTAAATAACGTGTGCTGGAAACAATTTGAACATGACGATTTTAGTTTGGCTTTTCTAGTTATGTCGAAATATCTGGTACGCACCAGAGTTACATTACTTTACGAGAGACAGGTCTTGAGGCAAACGGCAGACAATATGGAAAACATCGGGAGGTTTGAATGAGACAAACTGCAGGACAGAAGTGAAAAGCAGCATATAAGAGACGAGGAGATTGTCAGAAAAACGTCAGGACAGATGTTAAGAGCAATAAATTGAAGGGTAGAATTCAAGATGCTGTAAGTCACTTTCCTGTTCACTATCTTATCATCCCTACGCCAACGATACGCTGATTGCTGAAAGATTTTTTTGTGGAGGTGAGGTAAATATAAAGGCTACTCTCAAGACTAGTTGATTTAAGATGAAGAATTAATTGCCAGGAACTCCACTACAACATTCCATGTTTTAGAGTCTTACAGCTCACGATTAATGGGCAAGCACTAGAAACAAAATTTAGTGAAGGCTGTTGCCCGCAAAGGAGCTTTTAAGTCTTTTAATCTTACAGCAAAACTAATTTCTATTATCATGTACCAGATGGATGCCGAGTGTGATGCTATTTCGCTTTTCTGCTGCGTAGAGACTCTCTGTCAGCAGTTCTCATGAGCAGACCTGTGTTAGTTTCCTTATGTTGCTCGCTGCAAATAATAGCTTGTGGTTGTGACCCTGCAGTCAAGTGGTCCATGCATTGGCCAGAATTTCGAATTAATAGAATAAACAGCAGCACAAAATAAAAGATAAATGAATAATTCAATAACAAGTATTCTATCCTAATGACTAGTTGCTGTAGACAGAATTATGTTCAGTAATGTTCGTTCAAGAAAGAACATCTCAAACTGAAAGTTATTCTATAACATCCAATTAAAATACAGACAGAAAATAGCCTTATCAGATACAGTCAAGTTACGTTGAGAGTGCTATGAGAATGATAGCAAAGTCTCCAAACTAAACAGTCATCGAAGATACGCTAAAACTAAGTCCATTTCGTGATCACAAACAAGAAATATTCACCAGCTCAAAACAAGAGTTCAAAAATGGTTCAAATGGCTCTGAGCACTATGGGACTCAACATCTTAGGTCATAAGTCCCCTAGAACTTAGAACTACTTAAACCTAACTAACCTAAGGACATCACACACACCCATGCCCGAGGCAGGATTCGAACCTGCGACCGTAGCAGTCCCGCGGTTCCGGACTGCAGCGCCAGAACCGCTAGACCACCGCGGCCGGCAAAACAAGAGTTCATCGTGATAATTTGCAAAGTAACACGTGCGCTGACGAGTAGAAACTCATACTCTGTCTATTCTCAGTTCTGTAAAGGAATCGGAAAACGTGAGCTCTACACTGGAGCACATTAAGATCTCTCGAAATATAAAGTCCCTTTAAGTTAAACTATCGTAGCGGCTTTTCACGGCCAACAGTCTGTCACCAACATGACCGAATATCACATGTTACAACAGGCAAGTCTGCCTTGCACCAGATCTCAACGTAAAAAGTGTTCAGAATTGCTCCCTTGAGCTCTTCAGTCCAAAAAGTCTCATTCTACGCTTGACTCCAATAGTGTTCCGCTACCGTCTGCTTTTCCATTGGCTGAAGTGCCATCTCCACCAAAAATACATTGACCTTAAGTTCTACAGACATAATTTGACTCGCCTTGACTACTTCTCGCGCTAAAGTAATATACTACAGCAATTTCTAAATAAGGAAATGTTATAAACATTCGGTCACACTCAGACCAAGTACACTGAAAATAAATATTTTTTTTTATAAGCCAGTATTCTCGCACAAGTGTGCTCACCTTAAATGATAACAGACTGTCACTAAATATTTTTTAAACATTTATTTATGCCTGCCTGACAGCAGTACCTTTAGGTTCTCTTTTCAATAGTAGTGTCAGCTAACGCATGCGACTGACTGCTTCTTAAATTAGCATGATTTTGTATTAGCAACCGTAATCAACAGTTAAATAAATATCTGGCAAAAATTGTAACATATTCATTAAATAAATACACAAGTATGACAAAATATGAGGTATTCATGCTATATTCATTTGCTGTGTTATTGTGGAAATTACAATCTTCTGAGAAACATTTGCTTAATATAAAATGTATAAAAGACATCATAAGTGAATAAATAACATAGATGTAGGTGAGTCATTTTCAGAAATGGTAGCTACAGTGCAATGCTATCATCTGAGATATTGTTTGTTGAAATACCATGAAGCACTTAAAAGTTGTAGATTCAGGTACATTGTGAAAATGTTTAATCACTGTAAAATATTAACTTCTGTAGTCTTAAGGATATTGAAAATATTGGTGTGTTACCGGAAGCGCCTTATTTTTCTGAGATTGCAGATGTATTCAGATTTGCTTTAGTACTTGACTATTGTTGTTGTTGTTGTGGTCTTCAGTCCTGAGACTGGTTTGATGCAGCTCTCCATGCTACTCTATCCTGTGCAAGCTTCTTCATCTCCCAGTACCTACTACATCCTACTGAATCTGCTTAGTGTACTCATCTCTTGGTCTCCCTCTACGATTTTTACCCCCCACGCTGCCCTCCAATACTAAATTGGTGATCCCTTGATGCCTCAGAATATGCCCTACCAACCGATCCCTTGTTCTTGTCAAGTTGTGCCACAAATTTCTCTTCTCCCCAATTCTATTCAATACCTCCTCATTAGTTATGTGATCTACCCATCTAATCTTCAGCATTCTTCTGTAGCACCACATTTCGAAAGCTTCTATTCTCTTCTTGTCCAAACTATTTATCGTCCATGTTTCACTTCCATACATGGCTACACTCCATACAAATACTTTCAGAAACGACTCCTTGACGCTTAAATCTATACTCGATGTTAACAACTTTCTCTTCTTCAGAAACGCTTTCCTTGCCATTGCCAGTCTACGTTTTATATCTCTAAGTCTACAAATGCTAGAAACGTAGGTTTGCCTTTCCTTAATCTTTCTTCTAAGATAAGTCATAGGGTCAGTATTGCCTCACGTGTTCCAACATTTCTACTGAATCCAAACTGATATTCCCCGAGGTCGGCTTCTATCAGTTTTTCCATTCGTCTGTAAAGAATTCGCATTAGTATTTTGCAGCTGTGACTTACTAAACTGATAGTTCGGTAATTTTCTCATCTGTCAACACCTGCTTTCTTTGGGATTGGAATTATTATATTCTTCTTGAAGTCTGAACGTATTTTGCCTGTCTTATACATCTTGCTCACCAGATGGTAGAGTTTTGTCAGGACTGGCTCTCCCAAGGCTGTCAGTAGTTCTAATTGAATGTTGTCTACTGTGGGGGCCTTGTTTCGGCTCATGTCTTTCAGTGCTAGTACTTGACTATCAATTATTATCGAATTTGAAAGAGCTGTACGGAGCCGTCTTTCAGACTGACACCACCATTTCTTGGAACATTGTCTATCCTTAAAATATCCACGGGTGTACTGCCGGTCTACAGTGTCCAACGGGCACAATATTTCGGCGATCATACATGTCGCCATCATCAGGTGAACTGACGGACTGAGCTCCTGCGAACGTGCCGGCACGGAGATCCGTACGCTATGGCTGCTCAGAGGGAATTGGGTTCGGTCGCGGCGGCGGCCGATTTAAATACCCTCCGCCCGCGGCGCGCTCCCTCCGCTGTCCGCGCCCCGCGCCACGGTCGCGCGGTGGAACAGATTGCGACGGCGTCTGAGATGACGTCGGAGTGATGGCTCTGCCCACCGTGGTCGTCATAACTATACGTTTTCTCGATTAACCCAATCGCTGGTTCCCAAGCCTTGCTAAGATTATAGCCACAGTCACGGTTTATGAGGTCGTCATTGGTGCGAATTTCGATGGCCTCTCTAACAACGCTGTCCCAATATCTCGACGTCTGTACCAAAATCCTCGTGCGTTCATACTCCATAGCGTGATTTTCCGACAATCAATGTTCAGCGACCGCCGACTTGCTCGGATACATCAGTCGAGTGTGCCTCTGGTGTTCACGGCATAGATGCTCGACGGTACGCATCGTCTGACCAATATGCGACTTGCCACATTGACACGGAATCTGGTACACGCCGGCCTTCCTCAAACTGAGGTCATCTTTGGCGACCCCCCAGTGCACGAGTTTTATTCGGAGGACAGAACACAGTTCCGCCCCGGTGTTTCTTCAAAATGCGGGCGATTTTCCCCGAGAGTGCGCCTGTATATGGAATAAACGCAGTGCCTAGCTCCTCCCTCGTGATTTCATCCATCTCCACAAGTTGTGCTGTAGTGGTTGGGCGGAAAGCACGTTGAATCTGCCAGTCTGAGTGCCAATTTTTTTCGAAATACAGTTCTCAGCTGTTCCAATTCCTGCGGTAGACTCTCTGCATCAGAGATAGTGCGCTCCCTATGTACTAGAGTTTTAAGTACCCCATTCCTCTGTGAAGGGTGGTGGCAGCTGTCTGGGTGCAAATACAGATCAATGTGGCAAGTCGTATATTGGTCAGACGATGCGTACCGTCGAGCATCTATGCCGTGAACACCAGAGGCACACTCGACTGATGTATCCGAGCAAGTCGGCGGTCGCTGAACATTGATTGTCGGAAAATCACGCTATGGAGTATGAACGCACGAGGATTTTGG
The DNA here is from genome assembly GCF_023864275.1 of Schistocerca cancellata. Classification (NCBI taxonomy): domain Eukaryota; kingdom Metazoa; phylum Arthropoda; class Insecta; order Orthoptera; family Acrididae; genus Schistocerca; species Schistocerca cancellata. Next base: position 615,216,075 of record NC_064631.1, on the reverse strand, counting down.
TACAGACGTCGAGATATTGGGACAGCGTTGTTAGAGAGGCCATCGAAATTCGCACCAATGACGACCTCATAAACCGTGACTGTGGCTATAATCTTAGCAAGGCTTGGGAACCAGCGATTGGGTTAATCGAGAAAACGTATAGTTATGACGACCACGGTGGGCAGAGCCATCACTCCGACGTCATCTCAGACGCCGTCGCAATCTGTTCCACCGCGCGACCGTGGCGCGGGGCGCGGACAGCGGAGGGAGCGCGCCGCGGGCGGAGGGTATTTAAATCGGCCGCCGCCGCGACCGAACCCAATTCCCTCTGAGCAGCCATAGCGTACGGATCTCCGTGCCGGCACGTTCGCAGGAGCTCAGTCCGTCAGTTCACCTGATGATGGCGACATGTATGATCGCCGAAATATTGTGCCCGTTGGACACTGTAGACCGGCAGTACACCCGTGGATACTTTGATTATCAAATACGCCGGGAGAAACTCAAGAATCACTTTGTCTATCCTCTTAAGCGAGCGACAGTCGTCAAAATCCCCCGTACTGGGGCTTACCAATTTGCTCTTACACGCTTCACGTCACTGCACCTGAGGCCGAGGCAGCAACGTTGGCCAGGGGCTGGCACGGGCGCGCCGCACTCCCAGCCCGCCGCACCGACTAAACACCTCACAAACAAATTCACCTGTCCTCCTACCAGCTCTAGGCGGCCAAATCGTTCGCCTGCGTACACGTAACATTACACGAGGTTCGCAAAATAACGAAAGGCTGCAGGAGCAACAAGGTGAGGCTTCTGATGGAAGTCCCTTTTAGTTTCTGTCTTCAAGCGAATTTTAAGTCCAGAACATTGAACTTCATTAACAATCGAAAACTGGACACAGACTGTACACATAGTCGTTCCCAGTAGTGACATCAGCAGATCACATGTTGCTTCCTTTACATACTGTGTAAGGACTGGACGCAAGCCACACTGCTGCCGAGAGGCCTGAGCGATAGCTTTAAGCAAGTCTAGCAGGACATCGAAAGGAGAAATAAGCAGTAGAGGTAGGGGTGTAAATGTGGAAACCCAGTTTGTTTTTGCTGTATAAAAGAAATGTTTACTTCTCTTTCAGCTTCAAAAGTTAGCCAAAGCTAATTCATAATCTTTTAGCAATGACTGTAATATTATGAAATACAAAAACTACATATGTTAAAAATTAAAAAAAACATTTTCTACTTGCACAACAAATCACTAATTTTTCAACAAGTGTGGGTAATATGGAAACGCCTTAAAATTGTGGGAAACTGACTACTTCGAACGAAAACTATTGAAAATACTAGTAACTATTTTATTTTATATTAAATTTAAATTACACAAAAATATTTTTAAACGCAGCTGTATTAGAAAAATGCTTCATAAGCGAAGTTCACTTGCAAAAGTCGCATATGTAAATATCTCCTTCATTTCCGGCACACAAAGGGTGACTCCACTCCTCACTCACTACACACTTAATCCACAATTCTCTCCGAATGTCTTTGGAAAATGCGCCTTCACAAAAAATACAAATTGCATCTTCTTCAGTAGGTTTTTCTTCCCCAACTGCGAGATCCAAATGTGACTCGCCTGAAGAGACAGTTGGTGCATTGGGCTCTTCATCTGAATCCTCAGATAACTTAAGCCGTTTTTTGCACGGTTTTCTAGGAGGAGCTTCACGTTTTTTCTTGCTTTTGGCAGGTGCCTTAGGAAGCTTCTGTTTACCCTTCAGTAAGGAGTCTTCAAGACGTGTTTTATAAGGCGAAGATGTCAAAACAGCTGATGAACCTGGCTTACGACCTCTGTTGGAAACCGTCCTCTTTAGAGGAGGGACTGGCATGATATCTTGTGGAGACACACGCGTATTTGATGAGGTATTTGACAACGATGTTGACCTTCTGTTTTATCCATTTCAATGAGATACTGTACCAACTGTTTCTCAATAGCATCTGGTAGTACAAGTTTACGTCCAAGTCGCAAAGAAACACATTCTTCAGGTGACATATCACTATGCACAAACCTTTGAAAGCTTTTACTGCTCTTCTTAACCCCACCTGCTTTCCCTTGAGGCTATTAGTCTTAATCAGGTTTTCAGCATCCCACTTCTTCACAATAGCTCTTGGATTCCGATCAGTTAGCTTTCGTGGCATCTGGAAACAGACGCAATACGTATTAGAAGTAATGTATTTGATGTTGGTATTGTGGAAACGTTTCCACAATGCCATCGTATGTATGCTTCCACATTACCTATACAATGGCCATTTTAAATTTCGGTAGGTTACATTAAGCAACTATCCATTTAAGGTTGACAAAGGACTGCTAAAACCTTCTATGCACTTCCCTTTATAATCTATCAGACGTAAAGAAAGATAACTACAAAGTATATAGATAAATATCATAGCACAACTTACCTAGAAAAAGGTTTCGAAAATGCGCGAACGTAAATTGCATCACTGTCACGGCGCCTGTTGCTCAACTGACTTCTAACCCTCTACCGTGACAAATAGGAACTATTGCAACAATTTCTGGCAGCCCCACTACAGTGCAGCACTCTGCAGGCCAGATACTAGACGTTTCCACATTATCCACACGCTTCCACATTTACACCCCTACCTCTACACTTACGATGTTGAGGATACAGATCCGGAAATCAGGAGGCAGTTCAGGAACTGATTGTGACAGTATCTGTGGAGGCAAGGAACTGAACGACCTGAACCGCGTTTTGCCTGACTTCCATATAGCCCATGTAACGTAGTTGTCTTGCAGATCCTCTAATGTCTATTCAGTACAGTCGTTTGGCTATACAAAATGAGTACCGCAAGAGATCACGGGAGAACACTGTTCTATAAGATAATCAGTGCAGATGTAATTCGACACCACGATATTGCAAATACTACGAAATGCTTCATTACAGATGAGAGTGTCCTTAACGCTTGTTAACTCAATTTTATTACAGTAAGTGACATTTCAAACTCTCTACCACACTCATTAGAATCTGAGTTAACTAACTCGGTCACATACGTCATTCCAGCATTCTTTACGCAAAATTAAGTATTTTTATGAACCAGAGATTTTGATGCAACATATGGACTCCTTAAGTTCTATGACAGACCGAAGTATTTTTGCTCTTTAAAAGATTTCCCCTCACCTTTTAAACGTCGTTCCTGATACGAATGGTTTGTCATAAATTGGATGTTGAACTAAACAGTTAAAAACAACGCTATTAACAGCGGCAAGCGCTCTACTGGAATCTCAAAATTTACATTGTGTCACCACTAATTGTCTGAACTCATTATTAAGCAATTATTTGGGCAGATGTTTGAACTTTAAACGACATGACGAACTTTTTTTGTTTTGAATCTGGATTGAAACCAAGCACCTATAGCCACGGTAACTAAGCAAAGCTTTCGTGCCTGACCCAGACTCGATCACAGTAACGTTCGTCATTGGTGACCAGGCATAAAGAGTCGAGGAACAGGGGCATTTTCACCAGTATCAGCAAATCTGAACTTGAACACTTTTGTGCTCTTGCTTGAATCTTGTCAGCACCCTTAACTCCCTGTTAACTAACCACGAATAAGTTTCATATAATTTCAAGCAACAAAGTTAGCACATGAAACTTCCTGGCAGATTAAAACTGTGCGCCGGGCCGAGGCTCGAACTCGGGACCTTTACCTTTCGCGGGCAAGTGCTCTACCAACTGAGCTACCCAAGCACGACTCACGCCCCCTCCTCACAGCTTTACTTCTGCCAGTACCTCGTCTCCTACCTTCCAAACTTTACAGAAGCTCTCCTCCGAACCTTGCAGAAGTAGCACTCCTGAAAGAAAGGATATTGCGGAGACATGGCCTAGCCACAGCCTGGGGGGTGTTTCCACAATGAGATTTTCACTCTGCAGTGGAGTGTGCGCTGATATGAAAGTTCCTGGCAGATTAAAACTGTGCGCCGGACCGAGACTCGAACTCGGGACCTTTGCCTTTCGCGGGCAAGTGCTCTACCAACTGAGCTACACAAGCACGACTCACGGCCCCTCCTCACAGCTTTACTTCTGCCAGTACCTCGTCTGCTACCTTCCAAACTTTACAGAAGCTCTCCTGCGAACCTTGCACAACTAGCACTCCTGAAATAAAGAATATTGCGGAGACACGCCCTAGCCACAGCCTGTTTTTTTTTGTTTTTTTTTTTGAGATTTTTCACTCTGCAGCGGAATGTGTGCTGATATGAAACTTCCTGGCAGACTAAAACTGTGCGCCGGACCGAGACTCGAACTCGGGAGTGAAAATTTCATTCTGGAAACATCCCCCTGGCTGTGGCTAGGCCATGTCTCCGCAATATCCTTTCTTTCAGGAATGCTACTTCTGCAAGGTCCGCAGCTCGTGGTCTCGCGGTTAGCGTTCTCGCTTCCCGAGCACGGGGTCTCGGGTTCGATTCCCTGCTGGGTCAGGGATTTTTCCTGCCTCGAGATGACTGGGTGTTGTTGTGTCATCTTCATCATCATCATTCATCCCCATTACGGTCGGAGGAAGGCAATGGCAAACCACTTCCACTAGGACCTTGCCTAGTAACGCGGCGTGGGTCTCCCGCGTCGCTACCCTACGCTCTGTAAAGGAGTATGGGACTCATCATCACCATCAGTTCTGCAAGGTTCTCAGGAGAGCTTCTGTTAAGTTTGGAAGGTAGGGGACGAGGTACTGGCAGAAGTAAAGCTGTGAGGACGGTGCGTGAGTCGTGCTTGGGTAGCTCAGTTAGTAGAGAACTTGCCTGCGAAAGGCAAAGGTCCCGAGTTTGAGTCTCGGCCCGGCGTACAGTTTTAATCTGCTAGGAAGTTTCATATATGCCTACTCTCCGCTGCAGAGTGAAAATCTCATTCTGGAAAGTTTGCACATGTTTAAAACAAAGCACCATGATGTAAAGTTCTGTGATGGGGACTCGAATCCAGCGCGTTATCAGACTGTCAACTACGTAAAATCAGATTTTAAATATCGAAATTTTACACCAGCAGCGAGATGTCTGAATTTGAAATGAGGATACAAATTTTTTTATTGACTGGGAATCGAACTCCTCACCTACCGCCGTTGTTTTCTACCCACGAATTGTTTGTTCACCACTAGTGACATGTGTGCATGCTTGACTAGAAATAACGGCATCTATCGTTATTGTTGACAACACATGAAGAGACATTAAAAATGAAATTTATTTATCGCTAGTAGTGCGGTGTACATGTGCTAGGGCTTGAAATGAAACCATGAATATTTGTGTACTAGATCAGGATTCGAAACCACATGTATGCCTTTCGTGGAGACCTAAAGGAGTTTCTAATCTTGGGGAAAACAACGAAATGATCAAACTGTATTGTTTCGCGTGGATCAGATACCGCTGAAGAAGTCTTCCGAATTCGAATCCCAGTCCAGCAACAAAATTTTCTAACGTTTCCAGTGCCAATAACACAAGAGACTTGTGACCTTAGATGACCACTGACTCATTAAATAAAATTAAGTTTCTAGCGTAAGGAAGCTCACTGGCGACAGATTTTCTGTTTGCCGCGACTTCCGCCTCTGCTGTGGCCCAACTTAGATCGTCTCTGCCCCTGCCAGTACCATTTCTAAGTATGAAGTCAATAAATACTTCGATTATTACTGCCGTTAGCGACATTAACCACTTCATTCTGCTGCTGCTACACGCGTGCCTCAAGGAAACATTTACTGCTTCTAGGTCATTTTTACCATAGAAGCAGTTGCCCAAAAACAGGTGTATATTTAGTTCGCCGCAAATGGTGGCTGCGTTCTGTGGTGACTGGACCGTAAGAAGTAGTTTTTTAGTTCTTTCCATGTCCACGAAATACTTTTCAAGTTAATAGCCGACACCTCCCGTTATTCGCAGATTGCATTGAAATTAAATTAACTAATAAAGTCGTTACTTCATAACGGAAATTGCGTTGCAGTACATCATTTACTTCCGCTTCGCCACTTAAACACCACTTTCAAAGCCAGAGGATGTAATGTCTTTCTTTAAACGTCACAATCAATGTTCAGATGACTTGGTCGACGACACCTATTCCAAGTAGTACAAGGAAGAAAATACTGCAGATGATCAATTGTTTTCGGTCGCAATAAACTCATTCTATGTGGTTCCACTTCACATTTTCGCGGAATTGCTTTAACTGTAGCATCCACTTCAACAGTGTAGAAAAACTTTTCAATGTTGCAAAACTCACATCCGACTTACAGCCCTTACAGTTAGTCGACAAATCAGGAATTCTAACTCTGTGGAACACCAGTTTCAGTAAACTGATGCAGCGAAGACTGTTTACCACTGCTCTCACTCACCAGGAAATACGCAGTTGACTTACTGGGCTCTATAAGTATACTGCAGCAGTAATTTCATATGCAGGAAACGCATACGAATTGCAGAATTTAATAGCGCCTTGGCTTCTAGTTCTGCGTATTCCTGACCTACACTGGCTCTGCATCATCTCAGGCCCCACGAACGAGGTGCATTCAAGTTCTAAGGCCTCCGATTTTTTTTTCTCCGGACTGGAAAGAGATAGAAACATGCGCATTGTTTTAAAATGAGGCCGCGTTCATTGTCAATACGTCCCAGAGATGGCAGCACTGTACGGCAGATGGAATTTTACCGCCAGCGGCGAGAATGAGAACTGTTTTAAATACTTAAAATGGCGACGTTTTCCTTACTTGAACAGCGTGCAATCATTCGTTTTCTGAATTTGCGTGGTGTGAAACCAATTGAAACTCATCGACAGTTGAAGGAGACATTTTGTGATGGAGTTATGGATGTGTCGAAAGTGCGTTCGTGGGTGCGACAGTTTAATGAAGGCAGAACATCGTGTGACAACAAACCGAAACAACCTCGGGCTCGCACAAGTCGGTCTGACAACATGATCGAGAAAGTGGAGAGAATTGTTTTGGGGGATCGCCGAATGACTGTTGAACATATCGCCTCCAGAGTTGACATTTCTGTGGGTTCTGTGCACACAATCCTGCATGACGACCTGAAAATGCGAAAAGTGTCATCCAGGTGGGTGCCACGAATGCTGACGGACGACCACATGGCTGCCCGGACATTGCCAAGCAATGTTGACGCGCAACGACAGCATGAATGGGACTTTCTTTTCGTCGGTTGTGACAATGGATGAGACGTGGATGCCATTTTTCCAATCCAGAAACAAAGCGCCAGTCAGCTCAATAGAAGCACACAGATTCACCGCCACCAAAAAAATTTCGGGTAACCGCCAGTGCTGAAAAAATGATGGTGTCCATGTTCTGGGACAGCGAGGGCGTAATCCTTACCCATTGCGTTCCAAAGGGCACTACGGTAACAGGTGCATCCTACGAAAATGTTTTGAAGAACAAATTCCTTCCTGCACTGCAACAAAAACGTCCGGGAAGGGCTGCGCGTGTGCTGTTTCACCAAGACAACGCACCCGCACATCGAGCTAACGTTACGCAACAGTTTCTTCGTGATAATAACTTTGAAGTGATTCCTCATGCTCCCTACTCACCTGACCTGGCTCCTAGTGACTTTTGGCTTTTTCCAACAATGAAAGACACTCTCCGTGGCCACACATTCACCAGCCGTGCTGCTATTGCCTCAGCGATTTTCCAGTGGTCAAAACAGACTCCTAAAGAAGCCTTCGCCGCTGCCATGGAATCATGGCGTTAGCGTTGTGAAAAATGTGTACGTCTGCAGGGCGGTTACGTCGAGAAGTAACGCCAGTTTTATTGATTTCGGGTGAGTAGTTAATTAGAAAAAAAATCGGAGGCCTTAGAACTTGAATGCACCTCGTACTGCAACGTCATACTGACACCAACAATGTGCTCGTACTACCAACTTCGCTGCTTGTTTCACTTGATTTTATAATCATGAAATAAAAGTCACATGACCTCCCAAAGTGACAGGTTTCACTTCGTTCCCGCCTTCCTTCTGTGAGATTAGTTTTCTGGTCAGCTGTCTCTTCACCTTCCCACCAGAGAAATGCGGCGAAATGCGGCGAAATGTGGCCAGTAATCGCTTCATATACCGCAATTTAGTGCTGTTAAGAAGATTTCTTTTAACCTTGTCGTTTACCTTAAAACATCTTAAGCAGCAACGTTCACAAATTTACCGAAGAAGAAAAGCTTATTGTCCAGGAAGGAAAAGGTTTAAAAACAAACGCTGCACAGTCTGGGCCGGTCGATGTATCTGTCTGAGAGCACTGCGTTATATTTCGCCTAAGAGGTATTACACGTTATGGTCCTGTAATGTGGAAATCATTAGTTGAGTATAACATGTAAGGACTTGGTACTGCCAAAAATATGACTAACAAACGAAGACTGAGTTCATCCTCGAACTGAGATGTACTTATAAAAGGGAAACCAGGGGAGACTGTTTGTCCTTGCCTAGCTCCAACGAGCAGTGGAAGAGATATACACAAATGTGTACAGCACTACAAGTGCTTTGAACGTTACAACTGACGTTGTCCTGCTAACCAGACAATTCTTTTCTTTCTTTTTTTTTTTACAAAGAATTGAAATTTGTAGAAGCAACAGGATTCCATTCAAACCCAAAAGCAAGTTAATACTGTTAAATAAAGCCTAGTCATCAAATATGGGGTGTCTAGGGAACCTGCTTTCTCAGATCGCTAGACAACATTCAAACAAATCGTGTTAATGAGTTTTATTACACAAGGAAAAGCTTACAACACTTACCTTTGTCAATTACACAAATGTATCGCAAGCATGGAACTACATGCAAATTAAGTAGTGCTCTTCAGTATAAACAATCCAAGTCGCTGCTATACAAGCGCCTAATACCGAAGCTGCTATAGAACTGGGCTGCGACCAATTTGGCGCGGCACGTATGTCCTCTTCACACAGGGGCCGCTGCTGTAGCGTTGTCGTCCTGGAGAGGGGTCAGTCAGCGTGCGATTGGCTGACGTCTTCCCGTCTTCTCTGTCGTTCCTGACTGGCGTGTCAGCGCTTGACTTCACGCCGTAACAAATACGAACTCAGCGCTTTATCTAGTACGGCATGCAACCACTTACATGAAATGCTGTTACAGACTTCTGTGGACTAACATCTAAGGTAACACAGTCAACTAAAATACGATAGCCAGAGCAACAGGACCTGCATCACAACGAGTATCTGAAATTTACCTTTAGTCTCTGAAAACGGTGCCATATGATGTTTGCAGACAAAATATATTTACAAGATAAAATGTTCACAAGGAACTAATTTATGAAATCTGTTTTCGAAACATGTAATCGGGAATGAATTTGACTTCTGATGCGAAGGAAGTGCTCACCATCATGAATCGCCCTTCGTTTCCTCCTGCCTTGTAAGTAGGATGTTAGCTGAGAAATGTCACAGCCCAAGGAATTTGTTAAAAGTCGCATTTTTGCGCTTTATGAAGATGGAAAAACTGGTAGAAGCCAACCTCGGGGAAGATCAGTTTGGTTTCCGTAGAAATGTAGGAACACGTGAGGCAATACTGACCCTACGACTTATCTTAGAAGCTAGATTAAGCAAAGGCAAACCTACGTTTCTAGCATTTGTAGACTTAGAGAAAGCTTTTGACAATGTTGACTCCAATACTCTCTTTCAAATTCTGAAGGTGGCAGGGGTAAAATACAGGGAGCGAAAGGCTATTTACAATTTGTACAGAAACCAGATGGCAGTTATAAGAGTCGAGGGGCATGAAAGGGAAGCAGTGGTTGGGAAGGGAGTGAGACAGGGTTGTAGCCTCTCCCCGATGTTATTCAATCCGTATATTGAGCAAGCAGTCAAGGAAACAAAAGAAAAATTCGGAGTACGCATTAAAATTCATGGAGAAGAAATAAAAACTTTGAGGTTCACCAATGACATTGTAATTCTGTCAGAGACAGCAAAGGACTTAGAAGAGCAGTTCAATGGAATTGATGGTGTCATGAAAGGAGGATATAAGATGAACATCAACAAAAGCAAAACGAGGATAATGGAATGTAGTCGAATTAAGTCGGGTGATGCTGAGGGAATTAGATTAGGAAAGGAGACCCTTAAAGTAGTAAAGGAGTTTTGCTATTTAGGGAGCAAAATAACTGACGATGGTAGGAGAGGATATAAAACGTAGACTGGCAATGGCAAGGAAAGCATTTCTGAAGAAGAGAAATTTGTTAACATCGTGTATAGATTTAAGTGTCAGGAAGTCTTTTCTGAAAGTATTTGTATGGAGTGTAGCCATGTATGGAAGTGAAACATGGACGATAAATAGTTTGGACAAGAAGAGAATAGAAGCTTTCGGAATGTGGTGCTACAGAAGAATGCTGAAGATTAGTTGGGTAGATCACATAACTAATGAGGAGGCATTGAATAGAACAGGGGAGAAGAGAAATTTGTGGCACAACTTGACAAGAACAAGGGATCGGTTGGTAGGGCATATTCTGAGGCATCAAGGGATCACCAATTTAGTATTGGAGGGCAGCGTGGGGGCGTAAAAATCGTAGAGGGAGACCACGAGATGAGTACACTAAGCAGATTCAGAAGGATGTAGGCTGCAGTAGGTACTGGGAGATGAAGAAACTTGCACAGGATAGAGTAGCATGGAGAGCTGCATCAAACCAGTCTCAGAACTGAAGACCTCAACAACAACATGAAGATGGATACTACATGAGCGCCATTTCACGTGCCCTAGGATACAACAAACCTACGATACATCTCTCATCGTAGAGGATAGCGGTGGAAGGCCACGTCAGTTGTCTTCGTTGCCGTTGAAACATCCCCTTTTGAACAATTATACATGACTGTGCTTAAACTGACACACAATATTTTTAGCGCAACGCAATCTGACTTTCAAAAATCGCTACAAAGGAATGGCCCTGGCTAACATTAACCTATACCTTTCACAAATCACTTACCTCACAAAAATCTTCATTACTCGAACTACTGCAATACAGCGAGCGCCACTACTGCCAGCTAAATAAAAGATTCTAACTACGGAAGGCACTAACTACTGATAGGCATAGTTAGCAAATGAAAGATTTTTGTAGAGAACAAACAATGTATTTACCTTAATAGTCATAATATATATAGCAGTTCATGACATCCAGTCTAACAAATTTTAAAACTCCGCCATCTCTCTCCCCACATCCACCACTGCTGGCGGCTCACCTCCAACTGCGCAACGCTGTGCGCTGTTAACATCCAGCTGCCCAACACTACAATGGCAGACAACAATGCAAATTGACCACAGACTGCACACAGCACAGCCAGTGATTTTCATACAGAGCGCTATGTAACGTTGCCAATAAGAAAACATAAACAGCCTACTTACATAGCCCCCACACTCCCCACAAAAAATTTTACAAATTGTTTTGGGCACTGGGCAATACATATTTGTTAAAATTTTTCATAATCGTAATTACAATAACAAAGAAATCAAATGCACACACTTATTGATACAATGTTGGTCAAAAGCTAAAATTTTCTCACAGTCCATAAATTACAGTTTTTTTTTCACAAAGTCTCATTAGTAAAAGAAATTGCACACAGAAGTAGTGGATTTCCATGCAGTCTTGAAGAAGTAGTGTTGTCCTTCCAACGGAAAGACAGTGCTGACTCTTGACATGCAGACAGGTAATGGGCCACAACAGAGCAAACTCACAGCAGAGTCATTCGAAGTTGATGAATATTGGTAGGTAGGTCATCACAGAGCAGACCCACTGTAGTCCCGGTAGAGATTATGGTATTGGTGGGCCACCAGAGGTGCAGACCCACTGCAGTCCTTGTGGAAATAATGGTATTGGTGGGTCATCAAAGGTGTAGACCCACTGTAGTCCTTGTAGAGATGGCCAGCAGCCATCTGCTGCGACTGTGCAGGTGCACAATCACCATCGAAGAGCCTTGCGGAGAATATAGCAAGTCCATATCCACCACTTGTGCACTCACAAAGCTTTTGGAATTGTCCTTAGAACCAGCAATGCTGTTATCCAGTCCCTTGCTGAATTATTAACACACGTGCAAACACTAACAGTCCCTACTTCTCACATATTGTCCATATACTATGACCAACAGAAACATGTGCAGTGAAATGGAACTTACAAGTTAATAATATGATGAACTGGTGTCAATTACAATTTTATAACATAAGAATACAATTACAAAGGTACAAAATACATCATTAAAAACATAACAATACAGATAACATTTGTAGTACAAGCTTTACAAAAGAATCGAAATAACATATACATCAGTGTTACAGGAATTATGACATAAGTAAATACATAAAGATCAGAGTAACTTTTGAAACATCAACTTTACTCATGAGCATTAAAACAAAACAGAATAAATAATGTCTAACCATATTTACAAGGTAAATAACATATTATTAATGCCAATTATATTTGAGGATAACAGTATTCCTCATCATAGTGAATGTAGCTTAGTATCAGAAGAAGAAAAAAAATCTATGAAACTACGCAGAGACAGGAAGAAAACAAATACACAAGGGTACACAAACACATAGTGGGATAACACAAAAGGAAAGGACAGGGTTCGTTTTCAGTGTAACATTTGGTACTGCAGTCCAACCCAAAACTTCATTCCATAGATCTTTCGTCTTATTTAAAATATTTGCTCCAGCCAAAAAAATCCTATCCAAGTATGCTTTCTGTATTTTTCTCGTATAACCTCTCAGTGCATTTCTTCAAATTCATCGCAACTCATTCTCTTATAGGCTACCCTCTCTTAAGCTAACTTAAATCTACTGAACTCAGATACTAAACTAAGGGACGAGGCAATGCAGCAGCACAAAACAATTAACACAAACATCACTGACAAAAAATTCAAATTGGCAAAGCAATTGCAATATTACAACTAATATAAGGCACTGTGCAGCAAACAAGAAAAATAAATCAGTAGTAAACTGGCTTAACAGCGTAATACAAAGTCAAATTCAGTAACATTATGCCTGGCAAACAGCAGTAGTACATGGTATAACTTCTATCTAAATATGACATAGCTCAAGCAGAAAAAAATATTACACTAAAGACAACAATGCAGTCAAGGGAAATGTATATTCACATCTTAATGTCTATGTAATTAAAGTGGTGCACCACAACTTATTCTACGAAAAATATTACCAAGTAGTTGAAAAGAAAATTATGTATGGAAGTCCTGTGAAGGGAAATGTCTTTTTGTGCTCCTTCTTTTTTTTTAAGTTATTGTTTACTGGATCTGTAGGCATAAAATATCTATATTAGTACATTCATAAAATTTTATTTTAACCAATGCTGCAGTGCAGCTAGAAACTGGATATTAAAGAAAATGAGCAAATATGTACAAAGGACGGCATGAAACATCATTCATTAGCCATATGGCATTTCATAAGGCAGTAAAAATTCTCTCAATTCTCGAGAAAGACGCTTGTCATAATCAGGTGTGCAGATGTAAGTATCTTTCCAAGTAATGAGCATGTCGTATTTGTGGTGCTTTCTACAAAGGAATGTCAATAGCAAGGATAATGGCCTCCTTTTTTTTTTCTTTTCTACCTGTGCCTCTGAAAAGGCACGCACTAATGGCTTTTTCTCCAGGCGTCTGACACAGCTGGGTGCCCACAACGCATTACGTGCAGGTGGTCACTTAACTTTCTTATGGAAATATTTACAACACCAGTTTCCGCTACAGTGACAGTCTCATATGAAAATTTCACATGTCGAAAATTTACGTTACAAATGCTTAGAAACAAAATCCTATGAATATAACAGTGTGCAAAAATTTTCGCCTGCATTGTGATACATTCACGCATTTACACACATTTCATAACTCTTAAAGTACGATTCTCGGTTTCCAACATCCTTTTTCACAAGTCAGAGTCCCTAACCACTACTCCTTATTCCTTACCTTATTCGTCGACACTTCTTCAATATTTCATCATAACAGATACGTAGCATAATCAAATAACTCATATAGCATCAGCTTATTGATCATAAACATACCGCAACAGCATAATACACATAGTCATCGTAATAATAACATCATAACACCTCAGTCAACTCTCAAACTCGTCGTAGCTTCCTCCAATAATTTCAAAACCTAAAAAAATTCTCTGTTCATGTCAAAAGTGTCGTCTGCCACAAACGTACTTTAAAACTCGTAATCCCATACCAAATATATCACTCAAAGCTCTCATAATATCGCAATGGGTCCAAAAAAATATGAACAGTTCACAAAGTACAGACAAAAGACAATTTCATAAGTGTGAAGTTACCCAACTGTGTAATTGCGTAAACATCTGTCAATGACGTAGTAAAAAGGTTTGTCTCTCTCAGTTAAATGATCAGATAGCTGTGTAATTCTGTGTTAGAGAAATATGGTACCGATGTGTAAAGTTGTATAAGCAAATACCATATTAGCTAGGGCTCCTTGTGCTTGCCAAACACATGATACACAAAGGAAGCGTGTACCCCACTGAGGATTAATGTAATTATACCCTCAGGTGTTACAGATTACAACAATGGAATGAAATGTATTACGGAAAACCTTTGTATCATTGTACTTCAAATATCTTTAAAAATAAATGATTTAAGTACAAAATTAATCACTCAAATACATGTCCTGTAGCGCTAAATGTGCGCCTTGCTGTAAGATAATCTCTGTGGAAGTGTCGTAGTTATTGTCCTCCGAAAGCTAAGTTCTGCAGAAGTCAATGTACTTACCTCATGATAAACAAAGGTGAAATGCTTTGTGTATAGATATCTTAGTTATTACGCTTGTTGTTGTGATGAAGAAATTACTGTGCTGTAACGTATTGTTGTGCTACAGAAAAGGCTGCCTCATTGTAGCTATACGACAAAAGTTACTACTAAAACATGTTTTACTTTCCAGAATAATACAGAAAAACTGTGCAGATATGAAACAGAAACACCGCAAAAGCAACATTGTAAATTGTCACTCATTAGTAACGTCGTGATATAATCGTGTAGCTGTCACATAAACTAACCACTGTGTCATCTGGTATTTCACAGAAAGTACTTTAAATCCAGAATGTATTTTCAAGTAAACCAAAATGTTGCATTAAAATCTCATTAGCAGTACTAGTAAATGTTCTAAGTCTTTAAGCCTGATAGTCGTTATGTAATTGTGGAACTAACAAGCAAGAATGTACACACACAGTAACACTGTGACATCTGTTCACAATAACAATGCATTCGTAATTTCTGTTTAAAAAAGTTCTCTTGGTTCTTGACTGGATATTTAACTTCAAACATTGTTGCATGTTAACAGATTCTAAGTCTGACAAAGCATACTGGTAATGTAAAGTGAAAAGTTATATGGCAAAAACAAAGTTAAAAAACAGATTATCTTTCAATAAACGGTTTTACATGTGAAATGTGGTGTAAACCTTTACTGTTCCTAGTACGCAGAGTTTCAACTTCAACGCAATTATCATGCGGTATTCGTCCGTAAAGAATACTGGAATTTTGCTCAAGGTTAGCGTCAATGTCATTTTTCCCTGAGCCAGCGGGCGCAAGTGGCTGCCTGCGGTGCGAGTCATTGTCTGTTTCCTTGTTGGCGCGCATCGTTATTGGGATTAGGAGACCTAACTTCTACAAATTCACATTGCCGAGAGGGCCCAGCCCTGTTTAAATCCCGCCAGTTCTGATGAAATTCACGTCTGTCGTTACGATCACATCGTCTGTCGTCATGTCGGTAGATTCCATAGTTTCTTTCTTGTCGGTTAAGTGTTGGAGAATTTCTCCCTGAATCGTAACTGTGCGCTGGACCGTTGCGTCTAAAGTTATTCTGTCTCCCGTAGTAATAATTATTTTGGTTCCCATATTGTCTGTTTCTCTGATTGTCTCTGTGATAGTGATTACCGCGGAGAGGTGATCTTTCCCTGTAATTGTTACTGCTCTGCCAATGGTTGTCATACAGGTGGTGTCTGTTTTGGTCACGATTTACGTTATAAGAATAGCCTTGTCGTGTATTATTTCTGTCAGCGCGGAATTGTGACAGATGTTACCTGTAATTGTTGTGCTCCTGTTTTCGCGTTCCGCGATTGTCAGTGTCAATTTCCAGTTCTTGTAACAGTCCCTGAAAAGCTTCAATGTCGTCTTTGCAACGTCCTGCTAAAATAATATGTCGTAAATGTTCAGGCAGTTTGATTAAGCAAATGCGGATGAGTTCTGAAGGGCTGTATGGGTTTGAAAGATACTGATTCTTATGCAACATGTCTTCAAAATATTTCATAAGACTGGAAAATTCAGATTGTTCGAAACGTTTCATCATTATGATGCTATGTTTTACTCGGTCTTGTGTAGCTTGAGACCAATACACTGAGAGGAAGGCATGATAAAATTCTCCTTCACTGTGACAATCGTGAATGACCGATCGCATTCTTACAGTTGGTTCATTCTCCAAGTAGCCACACATAAATTCTAACCTGTGGTCCAATGACCAGTTGGGAGGAAAAAAATGAGAAAATTGATGAAGCCATGCTAGTGGATGAATGTCGTCGCCAGAATTCTTAAATGTTTTGAATTTACGTGTAGTAATGAACAGCTTATAGTCGAAATCATCGTGTCGGCGAGTCACACATCACTCATTGTTACTTCGTTTCGGCGGTTCCATCTCAAAATCCAATGCGCCTTGCCAATTTCTTTCATAATTTCCGAAGTGTCCTGTGTTATTATTTTGTGGTTGTTCCGTATTTCTATGTCCCTCTTCCCGTACTGGAGCGCGAGTGTCCTCTGAAATATGTAATTCTTGTATTACCTGCGTCAACTGATCTTGTACTTCCCGGATTTCTCTTTTGTACTGTGTATTGATTTGATTTTGATTTTGTTTGAATTTTCTAATTTGTTCATACTCTTCTGTGTCAGTGAAGGCTACAGGTCTTGTGTCGTTCAGATCATCATCTACCTTTGTAGATAAGTTAGTGACCTGATCCGAAAGTTCGGCTACTTTCTCCAATAGTGAACACATTTCCTCAGTGTGTTTTTCTGAACCAAGTTTCAGAGTGTCCATTTGTGTTGAAATCGAATCTACTGTGTCCTTTAAGTTTTCCTGAGTTTTTGCAAGTTGCATAACCGAATCGGAAGATGCAACTGAGTCAATTTTAGCCCACAAGGTCTCATGATTTTCATGAACAATGGTTTGCAGTTCTTTTATGGCTGCTTCGTGAAAACACATTTCCTCAGTGTGTTTTTCTGAACCAAGTTTCAGAGTGTCCATTTGTGTTGAAATCGAATCTACTGTGTCCTTTAAGTTTTCCTGAGTTTTTGCAACTTGCGTAACCGAATCGGAAGATGCAACTGAGTCAATTTTAGCCCACAAGGTCTTATGATTTTCATGAACAATGGTTTGCAGTTCTTTTATGGCTGCTTCGTGATTCTGTAATGCATTTTCATGCCACGAAAAAATAGGTTGAAAATGCTCACAAATTTGTGTTTTTACGTCATTACAGACTTTTTTTGACATTTCGATTCAATGTTATGTAACTCAGTAGTTAAGTCTTCACGTGTTTGTTCAAGTGTGGTGTCTAACTTTTGAAGATTTTGTTCCATTGTGTCTAACTTTTTAAGATTTTGTTCCACTGTGTCTAACTTTTTAAGATTTTGTTCCATTGTGTCTAACTGTTGCTGTGTTTGTCTCTGGTGTTGTTCCATTGTGTCTAACTTTTGAAGATTTTGTCCCATTTGTCTCTGATTTTGTTCCATTTGTTGCATTAATTGCAATAATAATGTATTAGTGTCTGGAATCTGTTTCTCTATGCTTTTTGGCAGTGCATTTTCACCGGCAACATTCACATTTTGACAAGCAGAAAATGTGTCTTGACTCATTTGAGAAAACGGTGAGGACCCAAAACCTAAGTCTACAGTATTTGCAGTATTGTGTTCTGTCATTTCGGATTCCTGAGGCGAGCTGTTGTCGACCGATCGATCGATAATGCTTCCCTGTTCACTACCTGTTTCACTGTCTACACCATTATTTGCCGCCCGCTCCATTTCCCTATGCACAATTACCAAATTACTACTTCGAATGTCTGTTAATTCACTACACAGTGGTGCTGATAAGCTACGCTCTTCGTCACTATTATTTATCAGTTTACTTTGGAGCCTAGTGTTACGTTTTTCACACGCCATTATTGTCACAATATTTCACACGACAACACAGAAAATCACAATTTGAAGAGCAAAAATAAGAGAACACATTAACATAGCACTGAAAATAATATCTCGTTAATTGCAAGCGCAGCTGCGAAATACTTGGTGCAAATCTAAATGCATGCCACAACTGTGTACAACAATGAAAAACTACAACTACAAAGGAGATTCTCTCTATGATTACACGCTAGCAATAAACAAAAGCTACACTAATTACACAAACTACAAGAAAAAATCAGAAGATTCCAGTGAGATATCCTGGCAGGGTCGCCATATGAAACATCCCCTTTTGAACAATTATACATGACTGTGCTTAAACTGACACACAATATTTTTAGCACAACGCAATCTGACTTTCAAAAATCCCTCCAAAGGAATGGCCCTGACTAACATTAACCTATACCTTTCACAAATCACTTACCTCACAAAAATCTTCATTACTCGAATTACTGCAATACAGCGAGCGCCACTACTGCCAGCTAAATAAAAGATTCAAACTACGGAAGGCACTAACTACTGATAGGCATAGTTAGCAAATGAAAGATTTTTGTAGAGAACAAACAATGTATTTACCTTAATAGTCATAATATATATAGCAGTTCATGACATCCAGTCTAACAAATGTCAAAACTCCGCCATCTCTCTCCCCACATCCACCACTGCTGGCGGCTCACCTCCACCTGCGCAACGCTACACGCTGTTCACATCCAGCTGCCGCTGCCCAACACTACACTGGCAGACAACAATGCAATCTAGCCACAGACTGCACACAGCACAGCCAGTGATTTGCATACAGAGCGCTACGTAACGTTGCCAATAAGAAAACATAAACAGCCTACTTACACCGTGGACGTCCACGGACTACCAGGGAGGATCGAGACAGTAGTATACTCTACTGCAGTGATGAAGACCCTTTCAGAACTAGCACAGAAATTAGGAACATCCTACAGCTAAATGTGAGCAGGTCGACAATTAGTCGTCGTCTCAACGAGTATAGAAGGTACGGAAGAAAATCGGCGGTTAAGGATATGTTCAAGGAGCAACATAAGGCTGCCAGATTAAACTTCGCATTATCATACTAAAGAGAACCGATTTCATACTGGGAGCAAGTTATATTTACGGACGAGAAGGTGTTTTCTACTACATCAAATGCTTCAGTTCATGTATAGCGACCAAGTGGAGCGAGATTCGACAGCAAACGTGTCCATCAGAGGCAAAGGAGTGGACGAACTCCTGTCACAGTTTGGGGATGGGTGTCAGAAAATGGTTGCGGCGTTTATTTTTACAGCTGGTCGCGTTCTCTAGTAATTACAAATGTGAAATAATGGAGAACGTAATGCTTCCTTCTGTTAGCCACATACTTTCCGGAGGCAGAACAGTTTTCCAACATGACCGTTCTCCTACCCACATAGCGAAGTGTATAAAACGCAGGTTTCAAGTGAACGGAGAATTGAGCTGTTGCACTGGCCTCCCAAAGGTGCTGACCTCAGTCTCATAAAGCACGTATGGGCAGAAATGGAAAAAATTATTAGCTGTAGAAGACCAGCACCGACAACCAACGTAATGCTGTCGCAGGCAGTTCATGACGCGTGGGAAAAGTTGTCACAGAATACAAGATTCCTCCGGAAACTTGTTGCCTCTATTCCACAGCGGTTAGCTGCAGTTGTAAAGGAGGTCGGAAATTGGACACGATACTGAATTATTGTGTTGTTACGGAGAAGATTTTGTTTACCACAAATGAACGTTTTGTTTTTCCTCGAAGAAGAGGAACGTAACGTTGCCAATAAGAAAACATAAACAGCCTACTTACACCGTGGACGTCCACGGACTACCAGGGAGGATCGAGACAGTAGTATACTCTACTGCAGTGATGAAGATTTAAAAAAAAAATTCTATTCAAAAACTAGGCTGTCCATTTTACTCTTTTCAGTCGTTCAATAGACATTTGATTTTAAATTATTTTACGACCATTGATCAGAAAGACTGAGACGAAAAGGAAACAATATTTTTTTGTCACTTGGCGCACGGCAACAGTGCCGATGAAGGGATCAAAGAGAAAGTATTTAGCTTTTTACGTCGAGAAAAAGCATCATATTAATTTCTGTTCTATTTATTTACATGCAGGCAGAACGCCAACAATACCGAAAGTTTAAAGGAGATGTAATTTTTTTTTAATGCCAAGCAAAAATCACAACATACGTAGAGAAAAAGTGGTTCGTGACCGACGGTGTAGACGTAAAGTCGATTGTTTTGAGTTCACTACACCTCAGATGATTACTTAAGAATGCATTCACGTGAAGAATGCCTCATAATTATCCTAAACTAAACCTCTTACTACGAATTAAAATTCACTGAAGTGACATGATTCCAACTCCATACCTCCATTCTATCAATCGCGAATACTGTACTTCCGGAATGATATGGTATGGTCTGTGATGTCACATTTTTGCCATGAAAAATAAATAATATCCGAGTAAAAGCGGCTCAGTACTTCTTAGACAGAAATGCAGACAATCCATGAATGGGGTGACGAAGACAATGAGTTAACTGAAAGTGACACACAAACTATTCAGCTAGGTTTTATCAGATCTGCTTGTTTTGATGATGCCGTGTGTGGAAGAATGTGAGGACAGCTAACGCAAGTGCCATAAAATTTCGACGCAGTGATGGCAAAGTTACTCATGTGGCAGCTGCTCCTGCAAAAAATGGCTTGAGAATCTTTGAAGCACTTATTCTATCACCGCGATTGAAATGTATCACAAATTGCACTTGAGTTATACACTTATCATATCTATCTTGCGACGAAAGTTTGGTGTAATGAAAGAAAACTTTGTTTCAGTCACAGTTGTGACATGATTCAAGTGTATCTCACAGTGACCAGTAGGCTTGCTTCGATGCCTGCACCAGTTGATATCATTGGCCAAATTGAGCATTTCTGTGATATTTCATCTCCAGCTACTGAACAATATGCGGCTGCTACAAATGCGAGAATACAAAGAAATAAGCAAATATCAAAAAGCTGTATGACTAGTTTTTGTTACATGAGACTTTTCCTGGTCATGAGCATGTAAGATCCATTACCAGATCAGATTCCACAAAGTTGATAAACTTGGAGATTTAACTACGAGGGCTGTCCAGAAAGTAAGTTACGATTGATCGCGAAATGAAAATCACAGTGAAAATCAGAAATGTTTCATTTGTAACAGTTAGCTACACCTTTCAGCTACTTCTCTACGTAGTCGCCGTTCTGACTCAGACACTCGTCGTAGCGTTGTACGAACTTTCCAATACCCTCATCATAGAAGGCAGCCGCCAGTGTTTTCCACCAATTCTCTACGCTGGCCTGAAGCTCGTTGTCTGTGCCAAAAATGTTGTCTTCATAGCCAGCGGTTCGTTTGAGCAGAGATGAAACTCAGTGGGAGACAATTACGGGCTGTACTGTGGGTAACCAAACATTTCCAATTGAAACGATGCAGGAACATCTTCATTGCCCCTGCAGAATGAGGCTGAGAATTGTCTTGAAGAAGAAACCGCGCGACAGTTATGTAATGTTGGTTGCATAGCTTCAGGGGAAAATTCTCACCAGGCCCTCGTACTTGGCAGGAGACACTATTTCCTATAACATCTTTACGCGCTCACCAAGAGCTCAGGAATGAAAAGAGCGACATAATTCTACCTAGAGTCATACTAGAGACACTGCCCAACACATCTTTGCAAAGCTTTATCGCATTTTCATAGTCGTTTCCATTTCGCGACCGATCGCAACTTACTTTCTGGACAGCCCTCGTATTTGAAAGATTAATGGTAGCAACTATGACAGTGCGAAATTTCAAAGACGAAATCGAGTCCTACCTCTAAAATGTATGGCATCTAAAATCACAGTTCGCGGCAAGGTCATTCCTATCAGTGCTCAGACGATTTTTCACAGCATCGCGTACCACAGAAACTCCAGTGAAGAGCTTCAGCACAATGTTGAATACTATCTGGCCCCATGTCATCTGCCTATGTCCGACGACGTAGGTGTGTGGAAAACACAAAAAGCTCTGTATTGAAAGTTCTTTGATGTCTTTAATAGCAAAATTTACTTAGAAAAGGCAGCGTTCGTTGTATATGAAGGGTTTCTGTTACACTGAATGTCATGGGAGACAAAAGAAATATTTTCTTCCTTTATTACATGGTATATAGATTACGTTTAGCGTTCGAATGGCAGAAAGGTCACGATTGTGTTTCATGGATAGCCTGATGTGACAAGTGACAGAAGCACGGTATTAGCTGAACGGCTGAGCAGAGTCGCTAAAAGAACTGCACAGCTGTCACGTTTAATGAAACATCTTCAGTAATCATGGTAATAAAGGGTGTTTCAAAAATGACCGGTATATTTGAAACGGCAATAAAAACTAAACGAGCAGCGATAGAAATACACCGTTTGTTGCAATATGCTTGGGACAACAGACAATTTTCAGGCGGACAAACTTTCGAAATTACAGTAGTTACAATTTTCAACAACATATGGCGCTGCGGTCTGGGAAACTCTATAGTACGATATTTTCCACATATCCACCATGTGTAGCAATAATATGGCGTAGTCTCTGAATGAAATTACCCGAAACCTTTGACAACGTGTCTGGCGGAATGGCTTCACATGCAGATGAGATGTACTGCTTCAGCTGTTCAATTGTTTCTGGATTCTGGCGGTACACCTGGTCTTTCAAGTGTCCCCACAGAAAGAAGTTACAGGGGTTCATGTCTGGCGAATAGGGAGGCCAATCCACGCCGCCTCCTGTATGTTTCGGATAGCCCAATGCAATCACACGATCATCGAAATATTCATTCAGGAAATTAAAGACGTCGCCGTGCGATGTGGCCGGGCACCATCTTGCATAAACCACGAGGTGTTCGCAGTGTCGTCTAAGGCAGCTTGTACCGCCACAAATTCACGAAGAATGTCCAGATAGCGTGATGCAGTAATCGTTTCGGATCTGAAAAATGGGCCAATGATTCCTTTGGAAGAAATGGCGGCCCAGACCAGTACTTTTTGAGGATGCAGGGACGATGGGTCTGCAACATTGTGCTTTTCGGTTCCCCATATGCGCCAGTTCTGTTTATTGACGAAGCCGTCCAGGTAAAAATAAGCTTCGTCAGTAAACCAAATGCTGCCCACATGCATATCGCCGTCATCAATTCTGTGCACTATATCGTTAGCGAATGTCTCTCGTGCAGCAATGGTAGCGGCGCTGAGGGGTTGCCGCGTTTGAATTTTGTATGGATAGAGGTGTGAACTCTGGCGCATGAGACGATACATGGACGTTGGCGTCATTTGGACCGCAGCTGCAATACGGCGAACGGAAACCCGAGGCCGCTGTTGGATCACCTGCTGCACTAGCTGTGCATTGCCCTCTGTGGTTGCCATACGCGGTCGCCCTACCTTTCCAGCACGTTCATCCGTCACGTTCCCAGTCCGTTGAAATTTTTCAAACAGATCCTTTATTGTATCGCTTTTCGGTCCTTTGGTTACATTAAACCTCCGTTGAAAACTTCGTCTTGTTGCAACAACACTGTGTTCTAAGCGGTGGAATTCCAACACCAGAAAAATCCTCTGTTCTAAGGAATAAACCATGTTGTCTACAGCACACTTACACGTTGTGAACAGCACACGCTTACAGCAGAAAGACGACGTACAGAATGGCGCACCCACAGACTGTGTTGTCTTCTATATCGTTCACATCACTTGCAGCGCCATCTGTTGTTGAAAATTGTAACTACTGTAATTTCGAAAGTTTGTCCGCCTGAAAATGTACTGTTGTCCCAAGCATATTGCAACAAACGGTGTATTTCTATCGCTGCTCGTTTAGTTTTTATTGCCGTTTCAAATATACCGGTCATTTTTGAAACACCCTGTAGGTTTGTTTCCGTCGAACAAACAAAATAGACAGCACCTTATTTCTTTACTGACTGCACAATTTGATGGTGAGCACTTCACTATTAAGCAAGCTGCTGAGGACGCTGGTACTATAGTTGTAGAATGCTGTTGACATTACTCTGAACTCTGAAAGTGTTGTCGTTGGGAAGGACACTGACTGTCTTGTGATTCTGGCGGCTTCAGCCCCGTTGTCCTCCCAAACATTTTTCTGCTGAAGCCAGGCAAAGGCACACAACGCAACGTAGTCTACAACCTCCAAAATTTCAAGTTCTCTCAAGAACTCGTACACAACGTTCTACTCCTAAGTGCCTTCAGTGGCTACGTTAGGACTTCGTCGTTTTTCCGCAAAGGAAAACTGCAACTTTTGAAGAAACTGGAGACGAAAACAACGTATACAAAGCAGCAGAGATATTCCGCATTTCCAATGCTACTGCTGATGAGATTAATGAGACTGGGCAGAAGTTCATAGCAGTCCTGTACTGCGCAGATGAAACAAAGCCATTAGATATGCTTCGCTATCAAAAAATATATATCAAAGTCATCATTAGACCTGCCTCTTTGTCTCCTAAAAAAAGCAGCAGCGCGACAGAATTGCCTGAGGACGTATTTGCAAGAGCAAACTTGGAAAAACAACTCAATAGATCCAATGCTATGCGGCTGAAAGGCATTAAATGTTCTAATGTTCAAATGTGTGTGAAATCTTATGAGACTTAACTGCTAAGGTCATCAGTCCCTAACCTTACACACTACTTAACCTAAATTATCCTAAGGACAAACACACACAGCCATGCCCGAAGGAGGACTCGAACCTCCGCCGAGACCAGCCGCACAGTCCATGACTGCAGCGCCTTAAACCGCTCGGCTTGAAAGGCATTAAGTTTCTTTATTCCGAATTAAACAATAATAAACGTATCGTATTTATTTTCACTAATACCCTTGAAAACGATTTTTTTGTCCTTTATATATTATTATTCTGCTAATTTCATAGTTTTCAAAACTATATTTCGACAGTGTGTGGCCCGGGAATTACATATCAGTAAAAAAAAGGTGAATTGTGGAAAATTCGTTGACTAGAAAGTACAAAAGTTGATGTTGGACGTTAACCATGTGATTCACTTATAACTGAATAATGGTAATATTTAATTACCACCGACGTTTTTGTCAATTTCAGTGATTTTTTGTAAACACAATTTCATGCTCTACAATTTTTCTCATACAAAATGTTGCGTCAGATTGGACAACTCTCAGATGGTGCACGTTTCATAGCGACGAAAAGAGAGCTTTTCTAACAGTGTGATAAAATCACAGTTCTCTGAAGTAGCTTTACTATAACAAAATTTAATCAAATAGCAAAATTTTGGTACTCAATTAATGCAAAACTTATTGCTCTACATTTTTGGTAACCTTGGCTTCTTAGATTAACCGCTTTGTTTCGGAGAATTTAGAAAGAAAGAACAGAAAAAGTCCTAAAATTGATGTTTTCTTTTCATCACGGCTGAAACTCCACTCACAAATCTGGGCAAACTCAAATTATTCACATCAGAGGACTATGTGGGTGATTAAAACAGTGCCTGAATTCCAGTAATTTTTGAAAGTAGAACTCTTAATTTTCTGGAACAGTAGGATTTACCGAAGATTTGTGCAAACTACATTTGCCATATAGTTTGGGCACCGATTTCTCAAGACGAGGATAGGTCTTTCTCAAGCGGGCTCTGTCCGTTGCTCACCGCTTTTAATCGGTCGTGTCCACATCTTTCCCGACACCGCTAGTACACAAGGTTCTATTATTATGAATACTTCTACTTTATCAGGCCTTCAGTATATTGAAAACACCGTCATATCAAAAGTTATGTCAGTGTTTTCATTTGGCAACTTGATTTCAAGAAATTAAGATGTCGAAGAATGGTTAAGCATTTGCTGCTATTTTATGAACTATGACTGTCAAAAATACAATAACAAGAGGAAAAAATGGATACATTAATAGCTGAGAAAAAGGAACGATGTACTCCACGACAGTTTATTCACTGAAATCCGATATCTCTTGCGGGTTGTGAAAAATTATCAATGATTTCATGGAACACAATAGAAAAAGAAAACTTGCTAATTAGAGAGAAAATTACAGATGAAAAATGATTAGAAGTGACTGAAATTTCTGGCGAGGAAGGTCATCTGCATGATGTTAATGTTGTAATACGAGGGGCGTTCAATAAGAAATGCAACAGCTTTTTTTTTCCTGAAAGGAGGTTGGCTTTACTCGGAATTGCAGTCCACCATAGTATTCCCCATTCTTTTCACTACAAAGACCTATTTTTCAACATAATCTTCGTACAACGCGACGGACGTACGTCATCTGATTGGAAGGGCCTGCATGCCCTCGGACAGGTGCAGGAGAACAGATACCGTCTTCATATATACTACTGGCCATTAAAATTGCTACACCACGAAGACGACGTGCTACAGACGTGAAATTTAACTGACAAGAAGAAGATGCTGTGATATGCAAATGATTAGCTTTTCAGAGCACTCACACAAGGTTGGCGCCGGTGGCGACACCTACAACGTCCTGACATGAGGAAAGTTTCCAACCGATTTCTCATACACAAACAGCAGTTAACCGGCGTTGCCTGGTGAAACGTTGTTGTGATGCCTCGTGTAAGGAGGAGAAATGCGTAACATCACGTTTCCGACTTTGATAAAGGTCGGATTGTAGCCTATCGCGATTGCGGTTTATCGTATCACGACATTGAGATCCAATGACTATTAGCAGAATATGGAATCGGCGGGTTCACGAGGGTTATACGGAACGCCGTGCTGGATCCCAACGGCCTCGTATCACTAGCAGTCGAGATGATAGGCATCTTATCCGCATGGATGTATCGGTGCAGCCACGTCTCGATCCCTGACTCAATAGATGGGGACGTTTGCAAGACAACCATCTGCACGAACAGTCCGACGACTTTTGCAGCAACATGGACTATCAGCTCGGAGACCATGGCTGCGGTTACCCTTGACGCTGCATCACGGACAGGAGCGCCTACGATGGTGTACTCAACGATCAACCTGGGTGCACGAATGGCAAAACGTCATTTTTTCGGATGAATCTAGGTTCTGTTTACAGCATCATGGTGGTCGCATCCGTGTTTGGCGACATCGCGGTGAACGCACATTGGAAGCGTGTATTCGTCATCGTCATACTGACGTATCACCCAGCGTGATGGTACGGGGTGCCATTGGTTACACGTCTCGGTCACCTCTTGTTCGCATTGACGGCACTTTGAACAGCGGAAGTTACATTTCAGATGTGTTACGACCCGTGGCTCTACCCTTCATTCGATCCCTGCGAAACCCTACATTTCCGCAGGATAATGCACGACCGCATTTTGCAGGTCCTGTACGGGCCTTTCTGCATACAGAAAATGTTCGTCTGCTGCCCTGGCCAGCACATTCTGCAGATCTCTCACCAACTGAAAACGTCTGGTCAATGGTGGCCGAGCAACTGGCTCGTCACAATAGGCCAGTCACTACTCTTGATGAACTGTGGTATCGTGTTGAAGCTGCATGGGCAACTGTACATGTACACGCCATCCGAGTTTTTTTTTTTTTTTGTAATAGAGATGGGGCCCCTCCACGCCCGCACCAACGTGGTGACCAAACCAAAAGTTCTACTGTCACCTCCGTCAACATGTTAGTTATCTAGTAAGTGGATCACAGGATGCTGGGCTATGATGTTATCCGTGCGTCTGGGTAAGACTTCGCATTAACACGGTCCATCAGGTGATAGATAGTGGACGAAACGCGAGTGAGGGTAGCGATTTGAAGAGCAGAGGGAAAAACGTGCCAAGGCTCGTGCCGTGGGTAAAAAAACCTCTGCGACAGTGGGATGGGTAGTAAGAGCAGTAGTGGCTTACTAGCTGCGATAGTTCATGCAAGGTTGGATTTGTTAGTATGGGTATCATGCATCATTACCGTGGCAAGCGATGGCGATGTATCCCAGTTGCTGCAGCCGCTACATTCCAGGAAAAATCAAGATCGTTATATAGTAGTGGCAGATCGGCCATAGATCATCTCACTGTGTGTGGGGGGGGGGGGGGGGGGGGGTGGAGCTTGTCTGCATGCAGTGTACGGTACGGCTTCCCTGCGTGGTGCCAGTTATTCGGCAGTGTGTTCCAGCTGGATATCCAGTAATGGCGTCTGATTAACAGGGGCTCGCCTGTACCGTTGTGTTTGCGTGTGCTTGGCCATAGATGTTAGGTCCTTACAAGTATGTCTTTTGGTCTTTTATGTTTCCATCTATGGTTGTGGTCGTAGTTCCCCAGATTCAGAATAAACTGGTTCTGCGAATGTCTGGAGTTTCTGTATAGTCTTGTGGTGAGTTTGTGGATTACTTCCGTGAGAGTCTCAAGTCAGTATTCCCGGTGAAGGTCCGCGATGGGTGTGTATCGTAGAGCATTGCTTATGATTTTGAGTACTTTGTTTTGTATGAGCTACAGACGGCGCGGGCGTGTAGGCGCAGCGTATCCCCAGACAGGAGCTGCGTACGTCATCAGGGGTCAAATAAGTGTCATGTACATGGACCTCGACACCCTTCTGTTCAGTGTGCTACGCCTGTTGAGCATAGGGTAGAGCTGTTTGATCCTCGCGCTTGCTCGGTTGGTCATGTGTTGTATGTGGTCCCCCCAGAGTAATTTCCGGTCCAGCCAGACACCGAGGTATTTGACTTTCTCGCGGAAACGTATTGGGCGTGCATGTAGAATTATTGGTGTGCAGTATCGGTGTTTGCGCAGTTGCTTCGGTCGTCTAGTGAACAGAACGGCTTCGCACTTGTCGACGTTTACTCTAACACGCCATTTCTCCAACCAAGGCTCAGCCACTCTAAGTGCAGTCTGTAAGTGTGACGTAATGTTTGATGATTTCCAATCTTGCGCGAGGATGGCTGTGTCATCCGCGTAGATTGCCATCGTTGTGTTGTGTGTGGTTGGGAGATCGTTTATGTAGAGGTTAAACAGTAGAGGCCCTAGGATGCTTCCTCGAGTACTCCCGCGTGTATACCGTGCCGTGTTGATTGTTTTCCCTGCACGTCAGTGTTGAAACTCCTGTCTGTGGGGTATGAGTGTATTAGACGCACCAGCCCGTCGGGGAATCCCGTGTCGCTGAGTTTGCGAATCAGGCCGTTGTGCCATAGACGGTCGAAAGCCTTTTCGATGTCCAGGAACATCGCCCCTGTTGCTTTTTTTGTGTTGAAGCCATGTGTTATATGTTCAACGACCCGTAAGAGTTATTGTGTTGTGGAGTGGTGATTCCTGAAGCCGAATTACTTCGGTCTCAGGATGTCATTTGTTATGCAGTGCCTAGTGATGCGTTTGAGAATCACCTTCTCAACAATCTTACTGAGCGAGCTCAGAAGACTGATGGATCGGTAATTTTGTGGGAGGCTGTGGTCTTTCCCCGGCTTCCTGAACATCAGGACCTTGGCCGTCTTCCAAAAGGCGGGGAAGTGTTGGTGTTTTAGTACGGCATTCGTTATGTGTGTTAGATACTCAGTAGCTTTATCCTTGAACTCCTGGAGGACACGGTTTTGAATGCCATCATGACCAGGGGCTTTCCTAGCAGCGGAATGCATTATAGCCCAGGAGACTTCGGCTGTGCTAGCATGTCGAACGTGTCGCGCGATGGTTGGGCTAGAATGCGTGTAACCTCCTGGTCAATAGCAAGTGTGGACACTGGATCTGATGGTACCAGGTTCGGTGTGAATGACGCTGCGAGTGTGCGGGCCATTAGTTCTGCTTTCTCTTCCGCTGAGTATGCAGGTCCGTCAGGCCCTTGAAGCGTTGGGGTATATATTTTCTCCCTGGTGAAGTGTCGGGCTAGTTGCCACACGCCAGGTCGCGCGGTGTCCAGCCCTTCGAGTTTTTGGTTCCACTGTTGTGTTCTATGTGTTTGTATTTTATCGTGTATGATGCCCATTAGCCTGTTAATGTGCCGTTTGAAGTACTGACGCCTGGTGCGCTGCCATTGTCTCCTGAGGCGATTCCTCATTGAGATTAGGCCCAGGATTTCCTGGGGCAGAGCCGCACTGTGTTGCTGTGAGGTGCGATCAGGTATGGTGCCCGCCATTGCGTCCTGGACGGCGTTAGTGAGGGTTTCTACTGCCTCGTCAATTTGTGCTGTTTCGTTAATTTCGTGTATGGGTGGGATGTGGCTATCGAGCGTTTCCTTGAACAATGTCCAATTCGCATGCCCCTAGTCCAACATCCTGCGTTGTTCCATGTGCTGCAGTGTTTCCTCAATGTATAGTATTACAGGTTGGTGGTTTGAGGGCAGATCGTTTTTAACGGTGACGTTGAGTGTCGCTGTAATGCCCTTGATGAGGGCCATGTCTATCACGTCTGGCCTGTACCCCTCTGATAGGGAATGTGCGTCGGTTCAGTCGGCGCTAGTATAATGTAGTTTCTGCCTAGTGAATGTTCATACAGTTTTTTGCCGTTGGCATTTCGTATGAGTGAATTCCATTCTGGGTGTTTTGCGTTCAGATCTCTAGCGACTATTACTCGCGGTGAGAAGTTGAGTAGTGTGCTGATATCGCGCGTTGAAATGCCTACAGGACTGTTGTATACCGATATCAGTGTGGTGTAGGCTCCGTTGAACTTGACTCTGACGGCCGTAGCCTCGATTTTTTCCAGTTCAGGGAGCTCTATGTTTGTGTGCTCAATGTCTTTGTGTATGACGATTGCAGTTCCACCTGCCACGGGTCGCCCGGTCGGTCGGTACGATAGACGCAGTAGTCAGAAAAGTTTAGTTGTTTGTGCGGTTTAAGCTTAGTCTCGCTCAGTAGCGCGACAAGGATTCCCTTGCGCTCCATGAACGCGGCAAATTCTGCCCTTTTGTTGTGGATCGAGTCCGCATTCCAGAACAGGATCTGTGATAGTGTGTGCGGGTTTACGTTATGGGCTGGGTGTGGAAGAGTGTTATGATGGCAGTGTGTATGACAGCCCAGTATTGCCCAGGTTCGGCGCTTATGAACTGGGTGATGAGTGTAGTGACGGCCGTCAGCACCTTGGTAAGGATTTGAACGGTCGTGTGTCGAGGGAATAGTGTTTCCAGTATTCCCCTAGGTGATGTGTTGGTGTTGGGTGTGGCAGCCTGAGGTGCTGTTGTAGAGTTAGCGGCCGCTTCTGCGGGTATTGGTGTGTTATTAGGAGTGGCATTTGTGTTTATATTTTGTGACAGAGGCTGTGGCGCCTGTGTTACTTCTGTGGTGAGGGGGATGGTAGTGTGGGTTGCAGTCTCGATGTCTTGTTGACTGTTTTCCTGTGTGTTGTTGGTCTGTTGTTGCTGGGTGGCCTGTTGTGGTGATTTGGTGTTCCCCGCCCTGTGTTCGCGTGTACGTCTGTTCCTCCTCTGGGCTTGGGGTTATGGGGGTGGGTGTGTTTTCCTTTATAGCGTGCGTTTCTTCGCAGCACGTGACTTCCGGGAGTGGGGTCGTGTTGTTTGGGGGCATAGGTGTTGACAACGATGCTTGTTGGTTTTCTGGTGTTGTCTGTGGCTGTTGTGTAGCTGTTGCAGCGGTTGTTTCGCGTGTGTGTGAAGGGCGCTGAGGTTCCGTGGCCTGTGCCGTTCCGCCAGGGCGTGCAACTGTGGCAAACGTTACGCCGTTCCTTACTGGGTTCGGCGCTGGCCTTGGGCGTGGAATGTCGTAGTGTACCCTGTTCTTGTCTTGTTTACGCTTCAGCGCCTGTTTGTATGCACTGCACTGCCTGCATGGGGCCCACTGCAGTTGGCACTAGAGATGGGCAAAACTGTTCTTTTCAGAGATCGGATCAGAACTGTTCACTCCCTGAAATGAATTAGCTCTTTTTCATGACTCACCACTCATTTACAATAGAAAATAAATGGAAGGCACATTGCCCTTTAAACTTGGTTTATTCCAGTACTATACCTGTATTTTGATCTTATTTGATCCTATTTTTGAAGTAACACAGATAATGAGTAAGAATTTTGTATTGTTTATTGAAATTTCCACGATATGACAAAGTTTTTGATTATTGATTTATTTTGCACTATCGTGGTTTTTTGGGTGATCAGAAAATGTTGTAACTTGAGATTTACATTAACAATATATTTGGCTATAATGTATTAAAATTTCATTAACCTCATACAAATACATCGCAAGCCATATATTTTTAAAGTGAACGTTTCCTTCCGAAGACGCCTAAAATCGCAAAATCCGTACCAGAATAAGAAAAAAAATATAAATTTGACTGTAAAACGAAAGTGCTGCATATAGCCTTACGCAGAATAAAACAAGGAAAATATTGGTGTATCACATTTTGCGATACGTTTATCGGTTCGCTCGTAATTAAAGTGTAAATTCGAGTGTCCATAATAAAAATCTTGTAGTAAGAGGAGTCGTCAGGAACCTAATCTGATCAGTTTAAACAAATAAAAATAAAATAAAAACAAATGATGTATACATAACATAATAATGTAATATACATAGCGGTATTACTACGAAGAACAATATCCAGTAGAGACGAACTCCGATGCAGAAGCACTGAGTCGAGCATGTCGAGCCGCGAGCTGTATTACTGCGTGAGCTAAGACCACAGAGACCAGAGTGACACCTGAGTTGCTTTGCTCAACGCTCTGGCTAGAGTCGAGACCGGTGGGGTGAGCGTTGAGCCGGCGAGTTCCGAGGGTGGGGGGAGTGGTGAACTCACCCGCTCCGAGACAAATCGTCCGTTCCCTTGCGAGCAGGTTGTTGCAAGTAGTTCCTATGTTATCCGCTAGGTGGCTCTCTGTCCTGTTGCTCGCATCAACTGCCCAGAGGGCAGGACGTGCGACTGAAACGATCGCCGACAGAGTGCGATGCGAAGTTAAGCTGCGCCAGACACTGCACGCGGCAGACGACGCACAGAGACGGCACGGCATATGTGAAACACAAAATCCAATGGGGCACTGCACAATGCAGGCAGCCAAGGTAGAAGCAGGGCAGAGGCCGGCGCTGGCTGTGTTGTGTGGCGTGCACTGTGCTGTGACCAGCAGAGGCGCTGCTGATAAGCTCCGTCTCTCTCTCTCTCTCTCTCTCTCTCTCTCTCTCTCTCTCTCTGCCGAGGGAAACATTTGGAGCTACCATTCTTTTTTTCTGAATCACTGATTGCTCACTCCTTTGAAAGATTCAACTCTATGAATCAGTTCAAGAGCGGATCCCCCATCTCTAGTTGGCACAGCGTCGCTGGTTTGGCTGTGTTTGTGTGCAAGTGTAGGATCTGTGACTGCCAGCACATCCGCGGCAACGAGTTGCCAGACCGCAGCGGAGGGCCGAGTGGTCGAACCGCTGGCAGTTGTTACATTGTTGGGGGACATTGGGTGGTTCGCAATGTTCTTTCTACACGGACGTCCATCCGCAGAAACCTCTTTATCTGCAGGATGGCGCCGGAATCAGCCGTGTCGGCTAACTCAACCATGTAGTGAGGTAGCGGTGCGTGTGTGCGGAACCCCGCCATCCGGGAGGCACTTTTACAGTCGAATCCCAGATAACAGAGCGCCGCCTGTACTGTCTCGTTAGGGGTACTGGAATCCACTCCCTCGATCACGTACTGCTGGGTTCTCTAGCCCAGCGTTCTGTACGTGTAGTGTTCGATCTTCCGATCTTTGAGGAAGGTCAGAAGATCTTTATATTCGTTGTCTGTGGCAACGTACAGTGAGGCCCTATCCCCTGAGTACTTTGCACGTAGTGTACTGTTAATGTGCCTTTCCGCGAATGCAGTGTTAAGGGCACCGTCTTGCTGCATCACTAACCTCCCCATCATCCAAGTACTGCTTCTTGCGGAGTGCGTCCGTCATGGAGACATACAGAGGAAAATCGGAAGGTGCGAGATCTGGGTGCAGCGTGGATGAGGAAGAACAGTCCAATGAAGTTTTGTGAGCTCCTCTCGGGTGCGCAGATTTGTGAGAGGCTGTGTGTTGTCATGGACAACAAGGAAAACGTCGTTTGCATTTTCGTGGCGACGAACACTCTGAAGTCATTTCTTCAGTTTCCTGAAGCTGTACGCGGCCGGCTGGTACGCGGAAGATCGGACACGTCTGTGTGGCCTTGTTGCGACGGTGACAGACGCCTCGCCCAACGATTCATCATGCTTATGTTCACTGCCAGGTTTCCGTAAGCATTTTGCGAGCGACTACGAATATCGCCGATGTTCTGCCTTTCCGCCAGTGCTAATGTAGAGTAATACACAAATACAGGGTTATTACAAATGATTGAAGCGATTTCACAACTCTACAATAACTTTATTATTTGAGATATTTTCAAAATGCTTTGCACACACATACAAAAACTCAAAAAGTTTTTTTAGGCATTCACAAATGTTCGATATGTGCCCCTTTAGTGATTCGGCAGACATCAAGCCGATAATCAAGTTCCTCCCACACTCGGCGCAGCATGGCCCCCTCAATGAGTTCGAAAGCATCGTTGATGCGAGCTCGCAGTTCTGGCACGTTTCTTGGTAGAGGAGGTTTAAACACTGAATCTTTCACATAGCCCCACAGAAAGAAATCGCACGGGGTTAAGTCGGGAGAGCGTGGAGGTCATGACATGAATTGCTGATCATGATCTCCACCACGACCGCTCCGTCGGTTTTCCAATCTCCTGTTTAAGAAATGCCGAACATCATGATGGAAGTGCGGTGGAGCACCATCATGTTGAAAGATGAAGTCGGCGCTGTCGGTCTCCAGTTGTGGCATGAGCCAATTTTCCGTGGGCTACGCGTGAAACTTGCCCGCACGCGTTCAACCGTTTCTTCGCTCACTGCAGGCCGACCCGTTGATTTCCCCTTACAGAGGCATCCAGAAGCTTTAAACTGCGCATACCATCGCCGAATGGAGTTAGCAGTTGGTGGATCTTTGTTGAACTTCGTCCTGAAGTGTCGTTGCACTGTTATGACTGACTGATGTGAGTGCATTTCAAGCACGACATACGCTTTCTCGGCTCCTGTCGCCATTTTGTCTCACTGCGCTCTCGAGCGCTCTGACGGCAGAAACCTGAAGTGCGGCTTCAGCCGAACAGAACTTTATGAGTTTTTCTACGTATCTGTAGTGTGTCGTGACCATATGTCAATGAATGGAGCTACAATGAATTTATGAAATCGCTTCAATCATTTGTAATAGCCCTGTATGTGGAAACAGCGATAAAAGTCTTAAGCATAATCCAAATTGAGATTTTGATCGGCACGTAACTATTGCTAAGGCTGGATGTCTAGACTCCTTAATGATTTGTGATAATTTCGTGAGACTAACATGGATTTTACAAACTATCAGTTACCGTATAAACACGATGTACTGTTCGGAGTGCAAGCAGTCTTCCGCAGCTGCAATGTGCAATATTGTTGAGAATTATTTCGACGAGCTAAAATTGTGTTTTAATATTTAAAATGAAAGCGATTTTCCAGAGAATCATTTATTCAGTACATTGGAAAGTGTTAAATATAGTTGTTACTGCACTGGTTTACGCTGCCTAAGAATTTTATATTAAAACACTATTCAAAAAATTCAGTCTGAGGAAATTGGCTTTTGTTTTCTTTTTAATGTGTAGTGTGAGGGCAGGCATGGATGCTTATACTGCTATTTCAGTTATATCTTAGGCCAAACAGCGCTGTCTGCATGTTTATAGATTATAAATCATGGATTACTATTTGAATAACTTGCCTTTCCCACGTTGAACACCAGCATTTCATTTTACGTAAGAATTTCGTGGTGGTAATGATTCTCTCGACTTCTCTAGCACGCCAGATAAAGGGTGCAGTTTCAGAAACCTGCCTATGAGTAAGAACTGTTGTTCAGGTGCCCAGAGGCGGGTAGTGGACTGTGTAACCTTCCCTTCCAACATGGTAAATCTTTCCGTGAATTGGTTGTGTCTGCAAATCTCCCCTGTCTGCAAGTCTCTGTGTCAAAAAAAAAAAAAAAAAAGAAAAAAAATACTTCACCGACAAGTGAGGGATAATGAAACTTCACCGACAAGTGAGGGATAATAGGGATAATTCTGAGCTCTGAGGATGGAAGCAGAAGAGAATGGATGTGGCCAGGTACCGATGTACGTCTCAGGTATGTTGTCACACGGGTCTA
Organism: Schistocerca cancellata; assembly: GCF_023864275.1. NCBI lineage: Eukaryota > Metazoa > Arthropoda > Insecta > Orthoptera > Acrididae > Schistocerca > Schistocerca cancellata. The sequence continues at coordinate 615,179,899 of NC_064631.1, read as the reverse complement.
GCAGGGACACATTTTGGGCCATAGCTATAGATGGGCATTTGAGGGCTGTGCCTTGTCAAGACGGGATCACCCCATTTTTCAGTCCTACAGTAAATATTTCGGCGATGGTTTCGCCTTTAGAGATGCTAATCCACGAGCAAATAGCGTCCATTCCACGTACACATGCGTCCATGAGGCAGGAATCAACCGAATGGGTGGCAGCACTATATGGTGACGTGACATGAACCGGACTGAGCATGCTTGAGATTAGTTGAAATTTGTAGCGCGTTGTCGCAAGAATTCTCTTCAAACACTAGAAGACATCAGCAAGGCCGTTTTTGAATAGTAGAACAAGCTTGAACAACTATGTCTGGATTACCACCGTCGACAGAATGAAAGATCGCAGCATGTTAAAATTCGCGGGGTGGAATAACTCGGTATTAAATGTAACCCAGCAGCCGATTTTGATTTTACAAAACTATGCTTTCGAACACATTGCCTCTGATTTGATTACTGTTTGCTTTCATTCCACATTACAGAAATTTTTTTAATTTTTTTTAGCTTTCATTTCCTGGTCTCTCTGAACCTGACCCCATTCTGTAGTTACACAGGTAGAGCATTTTTTAGTATGTATGTGGGGGGAGGGGGAGAGGGGTGTGTGTGTTTGTGTATGTGTGAATTACATTCGTTTCTGAGCTAAAAGTGGATTAACTAGAGAGAAATTCAGATTTTTTTTCCCCTTATGGTGTTGTGTTTGATCTCTGTCATTGTTATAGTGCAATGGATTTTTTTAACAAAAGCTGTCAATAATGTATAAATATACTGTGACGCTGCGAATAATTTTCTGAAGTGTTTAAATAGCCGCCCATAAGACGTACGTATGTGAACCTTGCACGTAATTCTAATATACTTTCTTTTGTGTGTTGAATACTTTTCGCGTAAGTGAGGAGTTACCCTAGAACATTATCCTCTAGGAAATCGGTTCATGAAAATGTGTAAAATGTGGAAAGTTACTGATTTCTATGCCGTCAATGGTGACCATTGTTATTAAGTCAAAAGTTATTATCTTTTCTGTTTCTCGAAAACTATATCGTTGTGGGTTTGATGTGGTTAACAAATTTTCTAGTGTACTAACGATTTCACCTCGTCTGAAACGAGTACTGAGCTATGATCTACGACCCGGATTTTCTTTTTCTTTCAGAAACCTCGTCCGCGGGGTACACAGCGGCTGTTTTCAATTAAACCGCCACAGCTCATACTTTATTTGATATATTGCTAGTGTCGTTAGTCAGATGTGAACATATTTACATATTTATTGGCCTGATTTCAAAGCGTTTACATGTCTGAAGCTCTACTCGATAGAAATCAACTAAAAGTATGATTGAAACGGTTAATAAACAACACGCGACGTCTGGCGAATTATCTATAGGTTAGTTAAAAGCGGTGGGTCGCGTGGTGTGGCCTGTCCTTGCCCAGTACCGGCGTGCCATGCCAATTATACTGTTTGCTGAGCCGCATTGTGTTTGCTGCAGCAGGCTGCTGGCCCAGGTGCGAGCCCTGATACAGCGAATGTAATTCTGTGCATGGGGCGCCACCTCCGTTCAGTCAATACGGGCGCCGGGCGCTCCGTGGGGCGGCGGTAGCTCGCGTATCGACCGGCGCGCCGAGCTGCCCAGCCGCCGCCCGCCGCCCACCGCCTCCGCTTCGCGCCAAATGTCGACACGTGGCAGCTGCCGGCTCACCGCGGAGCAGCCACGTGGCGTTATATTCCGCCCTTCCGCGCGAACCTTGGCTGCTCTCCCACCAACTGCTGTGACGCCAGTGGAAGGACACCGGCAGGCCCGAACTTGCAGACAGCTGACAGTCTCCTAGCAGCACTGCTTTCGTATGCTTCTCCCCTGTTCTCACGTCTTTTCTCATAAATACAGTATGCTTCTCCTTTGTTCTCACGTCTTTTTCCATTAATACAAAGATGGTAATAAAAAGTGTTACACAATGTGGCACCAGCCCAATATTTATCAAACTACTTAAGCACACAGTTGTTGTTGTTGTTGTTGTTGTTGTGGTCTTCAGTCCTGAGACTGGTTTGATACAGCTCTCCATGCTACTCTATCCTGTGCAAGCTTCTTCATCTCCCAGTACCTACTGCAACCTACATCCCTCTGAATCTGCTTAGTGTATTCATCTCTTGGTCTCCCTCTACGATTTTTACCCTCCACGCTGCCCTCCAGTACTAAATTGGTGATCCCTTGATGACTCAGAACATGTCCTACCAGCCGATCCCTTCTTCTGGTCAAGTTGTGCCACAAACTCCTCTTCTCCCCAATTCTATTCAATACTTCCTCATTAGTTATGTGATCTACCCAACTAATCTTCAGCATTCTTCTGTAGCACCACATTTCGAAAGCTCCTATTATCTTCTTGTCTAAACTATTTATCGTCCACTTTTCACTTCCGTACATAGCTACACCACATACAAATACTTTCAGAAACGACTTCCTGACACTTGAATCTATACTCGATGTTAACAAATTTCTCTTTTTCAGAAACGCTTTCCTTGCCATTGCCAGTCTACATTTTATATCCTCTCTACTTCGACCATCATCAGTTATTTTGCTCCCCAAATAGCAAAACTCCTTTACTACTTTAAGTGTCTCATTTCGTAATCTAATACCCTCAGCATCAGCCGACTTAATTCGACTACATTCCATTATCCTCGTTTTGCTTTTGTTGATGTTCATGTTATACCCTCCTTTCAAGACACTGTCCATTCCGTTCAACTCTCTCTGACAGAATTACAATGTCATCGGCGAACCTCAAAGTTTTTATTTCGTCTCCATGGATTTTAATACCTACTCCGAACTTTTCTTTTGTTTCCTTGACTGCTTGCTCAATATACGGATTGAATAGCATCGGGAAGAGGCTACAACCCTGTCTCACTCCCTTCCCAACCACTGCTTCCCCTTCATGTCCCTCGACTCTTATAACTGCCATCTGGTTTCTGTACAGATTGTAAATAGCCTTTCGCTCCCTTTATTTTACCCTTGCCACCTTCAGAATTTGAAAGAGAGTATTCCAGTCAACATTGTCACAAGCTTTCTCTAAGTCTACAAATGCTAGAAACGTAGGTTTGCCTTTCCTTAATCTTTCTTCTAAGGTAAGTCGTATGGTCAATACTGCCTCACGTGTTCCAATATTTCTATGGAATCCAAACTGATCTTCCCCGAGGTCGGCTTCTACCAGTTTTTCCATTCGTCTGTATAGAATTCGCGTTAGTATTTTGCAGCTATGACTTATTAAACTGATCAACACCTGCTTTCTTTGGGATTGGAATTATTAAATTCTTCTTGAAGTCTGACGGAATTTCGCCTGTCTCATACATCTTGCTCACCAGACGGTAGAGTTTTGTCAGGACTGGCTCTCCCAAGGCTGTCAGTAGTTCTAATGGAATGTTGTCTACTCCTGGGGCCTTGGCGGTGGCGTTCTCGCTTCCCACGCCCGGGTTCCCGGGCTCGATTCCCGGCGGGAACAGGAATTTTCTCTGCCTTGTGATGACTGGGTGTTGTGTGATGTCCTTAGGTTAGTTAGGTTTAAGTAGTTCTAAGTTCTAGGGGACTGATGACCATAGATGTTAAGTCCCATAGTGCTCAGAGCCTGGGGCCTTGTTTCGACTTAGGTCTTTCAGTGCTCTGTCAAACTCTTCACGCAGTATCATATCTCCCATTTCAAGGACACAGTATGTGATCAAAAGTATCCAGACACCCCCAAAAACATACGTTTTTCATATTAGGTGAATTGTGCTGCCAGGTACTCCATATCAGCGACCTCAGTAGTCATTAGCCATCGTGAGAGACAGAACGGGATGCTTCGTGGAACTCACGGACTTCGAACGTGTTCAGGTGATTGGGTGTCACTTGTGACATACGTCTGTACGTGAGATTTCCACACTCCTAAACATCCCTAGGTCCACTGTTTCCGATGTGATAGCGAAGTGGAAACGTGAAGGGACACGTACAGCACAAAAGCGTAGACCTGATCTGTTGACTGACAGAGACCGTCGACAGTTGAATAGGGTCGTAACGTGTAATAGGCAGACATCTACCCAGACCATCACACAAGAATTCCAAACTGCATCAGAATCCACTGCAAGTACTATGACAGTTAAGCAGGAGTTGAGAAAACGTGGATTTCATGGTCGAGCGGCTGCCCATAAGCCACACATCACGCCAGTAAATGTCAAACACGCCTCGCTTGGTGTAAGGAGCGTACACACTGGACGATTGAACAGTGGAAAAACATTGTGACGAATCGCGTTATACAATGTAGTGAACCGATGGCAGGGTTTGGCTATGGTGAATGCCCAGTGAACGTTATCTGCCAGCATGTGTAGTGCTAACAGCTAAATTCGGAGGCAGTGTTGTTATGGTATGGACGTGTTTTTCGTGGAGACGGCTTGCACCCCTTGTTGTTTTGCATAGTACTATCACAGTACAGACCTACATTGATGTTTTAAGCACCTTCTTGCTTCCCATTGTTGAAGAGCAATTTGGGGATGGCGTTGTATCTTTCAACATGATCGAGCACCTGTTCATAGCGCACAGACTGTTGTGAAGTGGTTACACGACAATAACATCCCTGTAATGGACTGGCCGCTACAGAGTCCTAACCTGAATCCTATAGAACACCTTCGGGATGTTTTGGAACGCCGACTTCGTGCTATGCCTCATCGAGCGACATTGATACCTCTTCTCAGTGCAGCACTCCGTGAAGAATGGACTGCCATTCCCCAAGAAACCTTACAGCACCTGATTGAACGTATGCCTGTCAGAGTGACAACTGTCATCAAGGCTAAGGGTGGGCCAACACCATTCCAGCACTACTGATGGAGTGCGCCACGAACTTGTATGTCATTTTCAGCCAGGTGTCCAGATACTTTTGATCACATAGTGTATATACTGAGGTGACAAAAGTCATGGGATAACAATACTCACACATACAATTAGCAGTAGTATCACGTACACAATGTATAAAAGGGCAATGAATTGGCGAAACTGTCATTTTTACTCAGGTGATTCATGTGAAAAGATTTCTGACATGATTGTGACCGCTCGACGGAAATTAACAGACTCTGGTCATGGTAGTTGGAGCTAGACGCATAGGACATTCCATTTTGGAAATTGTTAGTAAATTCAGTGTTCTGAGATCCACAGTGTCAAGGGTGTGCCGAGAATACCACATTTCAGACATTACCTCTCACCACGGGCAACACATAAACTGATGGTTTTCATTTAATGACCGAGACATGGGAACACTGCAGAGGCGGGCTGTTAGATTTGTTACTGGTAGGTTCAACTGACAGGCAATTGTTATGGAAATGCTTCGTGAACACAAATGAGGATCCCCGGAGAGATGGCGACGTTGTTTTTTGCAAGGAACACTACTGATAAAATTTAGAGAACCAGCATTTTAAGCTGCCTGCAGAACGAGAAGGTTGTTTTTCCCTTTTTCTCTTTGCGACTGGAAGAGGAAAGGAAATGCCTAGTAGTGGTGTGGGGTACCCTCCACCACATGCCATAAAGTGGACTGCAGAGTGTCAATGTGAATGTGGATGTAGACGTACAGGGTGTTTCAAAAATGACCGGTATATTTGAAACGGCAATAAAAACTAAACGAGCAGCGATAGAAATACACCGTTTGTTGCAATATGCTTGGGACAACAGTACATTTTCAGGCGGACAAACTTTCGAAATTACAGTAGTTACAATTTTCAACAACAGATGGCGCTGCAAGTGATGTGAAAGATATAGAAGACAACGCAGTCTGTGGGTGCGCCATTCTGTACGTCGTCTTTCTGCTGTAAGCGTGTGCTGTTCACAACGTGCAAGTGTGCTGTGGACAACATGGTTTATTCCTTAGAACAGAGGATTTTTCTGGTGTTGGAATTCCACCGCCTAGAACACAGTGTTGTTGCAACAAGACGAAGTTTTCAACGGAGGTTTAATGTAACCAAAGGACCGAAAAGCGATACAATAAAGGATCTGTTTGAAAAATTTCAACGGACTGGGAACGTGACGGATGAACGTGGTGGAAAGGTAGGGCGACCGCGTACGGCAACCACAGAGGGCAATGCGCAGCTAGTGCAGCAGGTGATCCGACAGCGGCCTCGGGTTTCCGTTTGCCGTGTTGCAGCTGCAGTCCAAACGACGCCAACGTCCACGTATCGTCTCGTGCGCCAGAGTTTACACCTCTATCCGTACAAAATTCAAACGCGGCAATCCCTCAGCACCGCTACCATTGCTGCACGAGAGACATTCGCTAACGATATAGTGCACAGGATTGATGACGGCGATATGCATGTGGGCAGCATTTGGTTTACTGACGAAGCTTATTTTTACCTGGATGGCTTCGTCAATAAACAGAACTGGCGCATATGGGGAACCAAAAAGCCCCATGTTGCGGTCCCATCGTCCCTGCATCCTCAAAAAGTACTGGTCTGGGCCGCCATTTCTTCCAAAGGAATCATTGGCCCATTTTTCAGATCCGAAACGATTACTGCATCACGCTATCTGGACATTCTTCTTGCATTTGTGGCGGTACAAACTGCCTTAGACGACACTGCGAACACCTCGTGGTTTATGCAAGATGGTGCCCGGCCACATCGCACGGCCGACGTCTTTAATTTCCTGAATGAATATTTCGATGATCGTGTGATTGCTTTGGGCTATCCGAAACATACAGGAGGCGGCGTGGATTGGCCTCCCTATTCGCAAGACATGAACCCCTGTGACTTCTTTCTGTGGGGACACTTGAAAGACCAGGTGTACCACCAGAATCCAGAAACAATTGAACAGCTGAAGCAGTACATCTCATCTGCATGTGAAGCCATTCCGCCAGACACGTTGTCAAAGGTTTCGGGTAATTTCATTCAGAGACTACGCCATATTATTGCTACGCATGGTGGATATGTGGAAAATATCGTACTATAGAGTTTCCCAGACCGCAGCGCCATCTGTTGTTGACAATTGTAACTACTGTAATTTCGAAAGTTTGTCTGCCTGAAAATGTACTGTTGTCCCAAGCATATTGCAACAAACAGTGTATTTCTATCGCTGCTCGTTTAGTTTGTATTGCCGTTTCAAATATACCGGTCATTTTTGAAACACCCTGTAGATGTAGAGAGCAGCGGCATTTGCGTAGAGTTGTCGGAGCTAACAGACAAGCAACACTGCATGAAATACTCACAAATCATTGTGGGACATATGACGAAAATATCTGTCAGGACAGTGTGATGAAATTTGTGTATGGGCTATGGCAGCAGATGCCGACGCTGTGTTTACATGGAAGGGACTGTGTCCTCTGGTTCAACTGAACTGATCATGGACTGTTAATGGTAATGTTCAGCTACCTGGAGACCATTTGTAGCCATTCACGGATTTCATGTTCTCGAACAACGATGCCATGTCATTGGGCCACAATTATTCGCGATTGGTTTGAAGAACATTCTGGACAATTTGAGTGAACGATTTAGCCATCCAGATTGCCCAACATGAATCTCATTGAACATTTATGTGACGCAATGGAGAGGTCAATTCATGCACAACATACTGCAACTGCAACACTTTTGCAATTATGGATGGCTGTAGAGGCAGCATGGGACAATATTTCTGCAGGGTACTTCCGACGACTTGTTGAGTCTATGCTACATCGAGTTGCTGGCAAAAGAAGGTCCAAGACGATATTATGAGGTATCCCATGACTTTTGGCATCTCAGCATAATTGTGAAGGTGGTCAATGTCAGTTGACATAAGAGTTTTCTGAGTATCATACTGTGTCATAAAAAAAACTTTGTTTTCTCCAGCACAGATCTTTTTAAATTATGATTGTCTATTGTCAATATCAATGTGACATTTACCCCCCGTCCCATGGGCCCGAACACACTCACATATTCCCTGTCATTGTTGTTGCTGTGATATTCAGTTTCTAGACTGCACTGATGCAGCTCTTCATGCTACTCTATCCTGTGCGAGCCATCTGCAGCCAAGGTGCATAAGGAGCATTAGAACCTGCTTTTAACTTCATCCCTTTTTTTGAACAAAAAAAAGGTTACTGCAGTTGCGCCCAGTAATTTGATTTTAGTGAAGTACAGGAGAAGTTCCATTCCTGCTTACGTTTTTAATATGATATTTTCTGACACTTTAAATGAGCATCACAACTGCATAGTTGTATTCAGGGATCACTCTAAACAGAGGGATTCCATTGGCTGCTACGTTGTATTCCCCAATTGTGTCCTCAAGTTTCAGTTGCCTCCATGCCAAATTATACACGATCTTGGCTGCACTGAAGCAGATGAGATGTGTTATACCTGCTAAATTACTCATCTTTTCCAACTTCCTGAATGCCCTCCAATCTCTACAACACTTGTATCTAGCAGATAAAGTAGTTCAGGAGACCCAGGATGCACTTTCCCACTTACAAAGGCTGCAGAAGGAGATTTCTTTCTGCAATATGTTAGGGCACACAGGTATAAAACAGAACTAAATGGAAGATGTAGCAGCCAAGGAGGCATGTTGTGACTCTCAGTTCATTCAGGATGTCATCAACCTGTGTGCTATCACCCCATTGTTGAAGTACAGACTCATGCATCGATGGAACAACAAATGGCTGAAAGTGACAGACAACAAACTGTGTCTGATGAAGTCCACACCCTTGCAGTGGCATATCTCCTTCCAGCCAAGTAGATGGGATGAGGTCCTTCTCAATCGTCTTCGTATAGGGCACAGCCCTCTGTTGCTCAGCTTCTTCCTCCAGCTGCAGGACTATCCAGTGTGTGGTGCTTGTGGAATATAGATCACAGTGTATCACATTTTGGTAATCTGTGTTTTTATTGAAAAATGTGGGCATTGGCCTCTATTTTAAACGACAATAACATGAATGCGGTGAGTTTTCTGCAATGTCCAACTTGTTCCCTAAAATTTTAGGGCAACAATTGTAAAGTGTTTTCGGGGTGGCTGGCAGTAGGGGGGCTATGCCTGTTCAAACTCAATGGGGTCCATTGTTCTCTTATGTAAACAAACTGGTCACTTGTCCTAGCTCCCCTTATGTAAACAAACTTCTCACTTGGGCTCTTGTTTTGTTTATTTAGGATTTCATTAATGGGCAATAACTGTCATTATAATTAATTTAATATTCAAAAGTATTATTATAACTTCTGTAATTTATAGCAAGACATCAGCCGAATAGTTCACCTGTCCTCATGTTCACACAGGTGTCATCATAAAGATGGTATTTTATGACTAATAAATGGTGTCCCCTCTCCCTCACTGGTTCAGCATGCTCCTATTCGTTCTCTCCTCTCCCCCTCCAACCACCCACCACCTTAGTGTTTCCTGCATCCTGAGAAGGAACTTGACATTCTTAGTCTGTATCTCACTTGAGCAAACCATGAAACTTCTGCAATTTCCAGCATGGTACTGCATCCCAATGCTATTTACAGATTTTTTAAACTATGCAGTCATAAATATGGAACTTAACATCACACTGCCCCAAAAACACATTCTTGTTACTTTGACACTCTAATATTTATAGTAAACTATCTATACACGGCGAACTTCGTTCCGCCTCTGAAAATCTTTATATGTTATAGCTGACCCGGCAAACATTGTTTTGCCATATAAATTATCTTTAGTATTTAAGAATAATGTATACGTATAACACAATGTATACGTGTAACACAATAGCCATTGTTGGTGGGAGCTCGTGACACAAACAATAATAACGGCCGAAAAATGTGTAGGGAGTGAGAAAAGGCTTAGGGGGAAGTCCGGCAGTATCGGCCACTATTAGTTCTAGCATTTCTACAGTAGATCACGCAGATTTAACAATTGCAGCCGATACACAGCTCGTCCATGAGCATACAAACATAGTGGCAATTTCATGTTGAAACTTGTTCGCCAGCATTATGAATAAGGCCAAGCACACATGCATCAATTTTTATCGTATGTAAAAATATTGTACAATTAAATTCTTTTAGAGGAACAAAGGAGAGGATAGGAACTTCTTTGTTCCACTAAAAGAATTTAATCATACAATATATTTCCATATGATAAAAATCTATCTGTGTGTGCTAGGCCTAAATGTCGGTTTGGCGAATGATGCGTTCTACCTAGTTAAACTTCTCGGTGTAGTTACATTGATTCAAAGAGGGGTATTCGAGTCGTTGCTTTTGGTACATTTTCCTCAATTACATATCTATCGAATAGTGAAGGACTCTCACCGGTGGACACCTGGCAGGGATAACTGATCAAGTTATTGACCGGTGTTGAAAATTATTAAATTACTAAAACTGCTATAAAAAATAGGGGTTAGTAGTAGAAGGGTGAAAATTTAGGGTTGCGTGTATTTTGTAATGCCACATCATAAAAAATAAAAATTAAAAGTTCTGTCCAAAAAAGAAGAAAAAAATTTTTGAGGTGGACCACCCTTATCACTTAGGGGTATGAAAAATAGATTACGAACAATTCTCAGTTGTACCAAATATACATGTAAAATTTCATCAGAATCGATCAAGCTGTTGATCAAGTGATAATTGATCCGTTATCGACTGGGGTTGAAAATTATTAAATCACTAAAATCACTATTAAAAAATAGCGGTTGGTGGTAGAAGGGTGAAATTTTAGGGTTGTGTGTATTTTTTAATGCCACATCATAAAAAAAGAAAAGTAAAAAGTTCTGTCCAAAAAATAAGAAAAAAATTTTTGGGGTGGGCCGGATTTATCACTTAGGTGTATGAAAAATAGATTACAACTGATTCTCAGATGTACCGAATATACTTGTAAAATTTCATCAGAATCGATCAAGCCATTTTGGAGGAGTATGGCAACTAACACTGTGACACGAGAATTTTATATATAAGGATAAAACTGGGAAATGTTGGCTATGCACTTTATTGTATATCTTCCACATACTGGCACTGTGCTTAGCCAGGGGACAGTGGGTGGTGGGGGACAGCTCCACGTGGGTGGTTGGCAGCTACTGGAGTGACACTGGCACAGGCAGTGGACAGTTGCCCAGTATGGTCTTCTCCTCATTAAATGCTTGAGTAAACACGTAAGCATATGACTCATTCTCTTGCAACAGCAGGCTACATCTCTCTCACTGCATGATTTGCAATTAATTCAAAGTGCTTAAGGATGTGCTGCTGCCTTAGCGCAGTCAGTATGTTACATAAAAGAGAAAAAGTAAGTGGTCTCAATTACCATATGGTTGGGTTAAATCAGCCACACATTTATTAAGAAAAAATGAGATGATGTTTTAAAAAAATCATGTATTTTATGCGATCCCTTTTTTACTACTTTCACAGTGCACTTTAATAGGAGGTGAGCAATCAACCTCACAATCCCCACTTGATTGAAAATGCCTATCACAATAGCCATGCCTGAAAATAAACTCATCCCTCTGAAACACCAGCAGTAGCTTGTGAAATTTCTGTGTAATGTTACAGAAAAGAGGAATCATTTCATTAGGAAATCTATAGTAACCTATCACACCCAAATTATAGCACTGTACATAAGCTTTTTATAAATTTCAAGTATCACCTTATACACATTTTTAGAATTAAGCCATAATATGTGTCAACACACTCCATTCTGTCAAACCCACAGTCTTTTAGTTGCATCATCATCAAGAATTCCAATACAGTTAATTCCAGAATATTCAGAATGGCAAGACTAAGCAGATTACCTGAAAACACCAATGTCCTGCAGTGATGATTCTCCATTAACAGTGTCTTAATGGTTGACTGCTGTATACTGAATGATTCTTCAGTTCTGAGAACTTGCAATATGGACATGTTTCCTGCATGTAAATTAATTAGTAATGCCGTTAAACTCTTCTTATCACATTTAGCATCTAGTTCATGATTTTATCCATTGTGTTATGACATGACCTGTCTGTGGAGCTTTCTGAATGAATGCTTTAACTCTCTCTCTCTCTCTCTCTCTCTCTCTCTCTCTCACTCTCTCTCTCTCTCTCTCCTCAGTACAGGTCGCAAGCAAGTATTAGCTGTGCTTGAGTTAGTAAAAGTATATGGCTGTACATGTGTATCTAACACATTTCTTCACCTTCCAACAGGTGAGGCAAGGCCAGAAAATGTTAGAATTATGGTATATAATACCACCTACAACTTAAACATCAATGACAGCAAATGGGTATGACCTCAGATCATGAATTCTATCCTGTTGTTTTTTGAAAATCCTTGATATAGGCTACTATAATGTCATTGGATAGATGAAAAATCTAATCACCAAGCAGTAGCAGGAGAAAACACATAGATAAAAAGGTTTAACTTATGCAAGCTTTTGGAGCCAGTGGCTCCTTCTTCTGGCAGGAGTTGAAGGAGAAGGAAAAATAGTGAAGGAAAAGGACTGGAGGGGTTTAGAAAAAGGTATATAGTTCACAAAAGTCACCCAGAACCCCAGGTCAGGAGAGACTCACCAGGTGGAATGAGAAGGAAAGATTGATTGTTGGGGACTGCACTGGATGAGATTTAAAAACCTGAGAGCTTAAAGTTGGAAGACAGGCTCCTTTTCCAAGTCAGTTATGCAATTCAGAGTGTTCTAGACATGTGTTTAAGCTTACAACCATATGTACATATTATACTAGAAAATATGGACCGGTCTGACAGAGTTGGCATGGAAAACTTCTAATCTGTTGGAGGAAATCATTGCTCAACTGTATGACACCTGCTGTGTGTCGATACATGGGAATATGTATGAACCAATCACTTCTGATGTAGGCATTAAACTATGAGTGTATTTAAGTATGCATATTTATCCTTGCTTATGTGAGAATTTAAACACTAGAAACTCCAAGTTGGAATATCAACAATGTAGGAAAAGAGAGACTACTATTTACTTAAAGATGACACATTAAGTTGCAGGCAGGCACAATTGCAAGACACTTACACACAAGCTTTGGCCACAGCCTTCATCAAAAAAGAAAGAGAAACACACATCATTCATTCACACAAGCAAGTACACCTCACGCACATGTGTCTGACAACTCCGGCAGGTAAGTAACAATCTATTTTTTTCTTTATTGTTGACATGCAAGAATGTATAAAGGAATAAAAGTATAAGAGCAATATTTGTTTCTCTCTCTCTCTCTTCTATACAATCCTCTGCATGCTAATGTAAACCTGTAGCCATCACCATGGCTGAAATATAGAAGGAAACATTCCACAAAGGAAAAATATACCTGGGTCAGGATGAAGCTGGCTAAGGTAATGAGGAAAGATGTTTTAGGTTATATATATATATATATATATATATACCTAAAAACAAAGATGATGTGACTTACCAAATGAAAGTGCTGGCAGGTCGACAGACACACAAACGAACACAAACATACACACAAAATTCAAGCTTTCGCAACAAACTGTTGCCTCATCAGGAAAGAGGGAAGGAGAGGGAAAGACGAAAGGATGTGGGTTTTAAGGGAGAGGGTAAGGAGTCATTCCAGTCCCGGGAGCGGAAAGACTTACCTTATGGGGAAAAAAGGACGGGTAAACACTCGCACACACACACATATCCATCCACACATATACAGACACAAGCAGACATATTTAAATATGTCTGCTTGTGTCTGTATATGTGTGGATGGATATGTGTGTGTGTGCGAGTGTTTACCCGTCCTTTTTTCCCCATAAGGTAAGTCTTTCCGCTCCCGGGACTGGAATGACTCCTTACCCTCTCCCTTAAAACCCACATCCTTTCGTCTTTCCCTCTCCTTCCCTCTTTCCTGATGAGGCAACAGTTTGTTGCGAAAGCTTGAATTTTGTGTGTATGTTTGTGTTCGTTTGTGTGTCTGTCGACCTGCCAGCACTTTCATTTGGTAAGTCACATCATCTTTGTTTTTAGGTATATTTTTCCTTCATGGAATGTTTCCTTCTATTATAACCATATATATATATATATATATATATATATAATAGAGGGAAACATTCCACATGGGAAAAATATATCTAAAAACAAAGATGATGTAACTTACCAAACAAAAGTGTTGGTATGTTGATAGACACACAAACAAACACAAACACACACACAAAATTCAAGCTTTTGCAACCAACGGTTGCTTCATCAGGAAAGAGGGAAGGAGAGGGAAAGACGAAAGGATGTGGGTTTCAAGGGAGAGGGTAAGGAGTCATCCCAATCCCGGGAGTGGAAAAACTTACCTTAGGGGGAAAAAAGGAAAGGTATACATTCGCACACACACACACATATCCATCCACACATATCCATCCCGGGATTGGGATGACTCCTTACCCTCTCCCTTAAAACCCACATCCTTTCGTCTTTCCCTCTCCTTCCCTCTTTCCTGATGAAGCAACCGTAGGTTGCAAAAGCTTGAATTTTGTGTGTGTGTTTGTGTGTCTATCAACATGCCAATGCTTTCATTTGGTAAGTTACATCATCTTTGTTTTTAGATATATATATATTTGAAAACATTATTTCAGCCCAAGTGTCAGCTGTTGCAGGAGATTCTGCATGACATCAAGTGAATAATGTATCAGATGTTGAGCAAAGGCAGTGGTTCCACCATCTGAAAAAGTAAAGCCATATAAATTGTGCAGGAGCATATCAACAAAATGCAAAGTCACTGAGGTGCATAAGGCTACTTGTCATACATTATGACTGCTAAAATTAGGACAGTTGGGGTTAGATCATTCTCTCTCAGTACCCGTTCAGCAGCCCCAGCAAACACTTCAACAACACACTGGATGCTTGTAGCTTATGTTGTCAGCTGCTGTGTTGGTGACACACACAAGAACATGTCAGCTTTTGGTAAGCTTATCTGGCAGCATAAGCTTCTTCCTTTCAGTCATTGGTGCCTCCCCCCTCCCCCCCCCCCCCCTCAAGAAATAAACAGTTAAAATAATTTTCATTAGATTTCAATACATTAATTTCATTAGATTTCAATACATTAATTTTATTATATTTCATCACTAAGTTTGTTTTATTCCTCAATCACTGCAGGACCCTTTACTTCCCAGGATAACATTTATGAGGGGCAATCATCTGTTGCTTGACACAGACTGACAATAAAATATTTTAATTGGTAAAGTGATGACAGTTCATGATTTTAACGCAGGTCAGTCCCATTTTTGGCAGTTGTTCCACATTACGTGGGGCAGTCCACAGCTCTTTTTTTTCTTTGAGTTACTGCTTTACTGTTTTTAATCAAGGATCAGTTCTGATGCCTAACTCTACTCTTTCATTTTTAGACATGATATCCATCGTTGATGATGGTTTTTATAAATTGAGAAGGGCTGAGAACTTTGCCTAGCCATGCCAACTTTTACTCTGTGGGATTCTGTAACTACTCCTTATAACATATGACGGAGCATTTGCAAGTAACCTTCTTTTGGTATGAGATTACAAATCTTATTTATTAAATATTTATAGGCCCATTCTTTGTGGGGCACATGTCATCTGCACCTAGTTTCCTAGATGCATAATATTTTCTGCCACATTTAAGTATATTCATTCAGTACTTAAAGATCTCTCAGATAACTTCAGTTCCTCATTTTGAAAGTATTAATTTGAAACTTTTTTCTGTACAGATATACAGGGTGATTTATTTCCCTGTGTACAAACTCTAGGGCTTGATCTATGAGAGGATATGGAACAAGAAAGGTCTAATCAACTTATGTCCAGAAATGCATGGTTTCCATGCTAGAGACCATTTATTCAGTCATGCATTGTTACGGAGACTGTGGTCTAATATGTGCTGTACCATGCAGCCACAGTTACAGTATATGTTGAAAATGGTTTCCATTCGACTCAATGCATGCATGTATGTGCAATAGCATGTTCTGTCTCACATGTTCACATCAGCCAGGCTGCATCTGAACAGTGTCAAAGGCAGCACGAATACGCTGCTCAAGTGTCTCCACATATGGAATGGGTTTGACATACATGATACTTTTTTGATGGCCTTATAACCAGAAATCGCATAGGCTGAGATCCTGTGAACAAGAAGGCCATGAAACTGTACCCCTTTGTCCAATCCATCGGCCAGGAAAGACACAACTGTTGGAGCACCATCATGTAGGAGCCACATAATCCTTTGAATCATCAATGGAACTTCTTCCAGAAGGGGAGGCAAAGTCACCCACAATAGTTCTGGCCTGATAGGTGATATAATCGCCAGTTATCCTGGCCCACATATTCTGGCAACACTGATGCTGGTGATTTACTGTCAGCATACCATGGGAGTTCTGCAAATTATTCCACAGATGACTGTTATGAAAGTTGAAGATACCACTCTGCGTAAATGTGGCCTCATCTGTGAATAGGATGGATGACACAAATCCCAGAATTGTGGTTACCTGGTGAAGAAACCAGTGAAAAAACTGCTTCCTATGTGGAAAGTCTATCACTAGTAAGCCCTGCAAACACTGTAAGTGATAAGGGTGTAACAATCATCATGAAGAATGTTCCTCATGGTCATCTGGCTTACCCTGTACTGGCATGCCAGCTGCCTGCTACTGACACTGTGGTCACCTTCCACAGTGTTAATCACATTTTCCTCTAAGTCTGGTGTCTGAACATTTTGGGTACATCCTTCATGATTTCCTGCTTCCTGAAATGTCCCATCTCAGACAAACAGCGAAACACAGTTGCAAACATTGAATGCTGTGGTTATTGCTGGCAGGGATAGGTCTCCTGATACAACCTTGCTTCCCACTGCCCATTGCCATTTGCCTTTCCATAAGTAAACTCCATGTTGGCAAGCTCTTTATTTGAATATGGAACCATTGTGTATAATGCTTATCTCATCCACTACAAGATGAGTCAGTAAGAGAAGTGAACCGTACATAATATTACCAATTACTATGGCAGGAGAGAGCACTAGGGTATGATGTATGAAGAACAGTACTGCCCTCTAGGAGGAAACCATGCATACTGTACCTGTGGCTGCGCAGTACAGTGCATATTAGACCACAGTCTCTGTAATGTATTATTGAACAAATGGTCTCTAGCATGGAAACCATGTGTTTCCAGACATAAGTTCATTAAGCATTTTTTGTTCCATATCCTCTCACTTATCAGTCCCTAGAGTTTGTACGTGGTGGAAAAAATCACTCAGTACACCAGAAGATGCAATTTAAATGATGTGAAACTGGTCATGTGGGTCTATAACCAACTTAAATAAATACAGCTACATTGGACTATTGGACTTTTCATTCAGTTTCATATTTTAAAAGTTTTAACACTTGTACTTAAACAACTGTTAACTGTATGAATTGTCAGTCAATCATGTATAACTATTTTAGCTATGGTTACCCCAGTTTTAAAATTATCTCTCTCAGAGACATTTAGACCAACAACTGAAAATCTTAAATACTTCTCGAACATGAGCTAAGGAGGCAGAAGAGGAGGAACAAGAAGAGGGGTAAACTACTCCAAATTACTTTAATCATCACAGTGCTACCAAAATAAATATGGCGTACAGAGTCACCAGGGATAAACCATATATGTCGGGAAAGCATACTATACCCTTAAATAGGCATTTAGTACATGTTGGAGAGAAGGAGTTTGAAGGAACACTTGGATAGTGCATCTAATATTCTTAAAAACTTTTAATCCTAGCATGTACTTCCCAAAAGAGATAGTAGAGTATGCTGAAATATTATATATGATCAAAGCACATAAAATGCATCCTGTAGATGTCTGTGATAATGAGTTTCTAAATACAGTATACAATGACATTAAAATTCTTGGTCCACAGAAGCAGGAATTTAATGTGGGTGATTTGATGTGCATTTTAAAGAGATATATACAATTTCCAGAATGTGATGAACAAATCCAAAAACTTGCATCATAAAGAATGGTGTAGATGAAGCGATGCCTGATAGTTTCTAGGCTATAGCACCCGCGGGTGCGAGGGGGAGGGGAGGGCAGTTTGAGTCAGGATGGTGCGAGTGGGTGGTGGAAGTGAGGTGGGAGCCCAGTTGGCTCCAGAGAAAGGCAGCTACAAATGTAACAAGTCCTTTTACTGATACATCTGCAATGCTTGATACATTGGGTCAGTAGCCAGCTGGCCTCTGAATTCTGCTGGGCTCACTGTCCACACACATTTCATTGCTGACATGTTACTACACTGTGCCAGAAACCTCATCACTTAAGCAGTATGTGACCTCAGTGTTCTGTGGTTGCTACAGCAACTAGGGCCATCCAGTGGTGCTATGAGAGATGCCCATCCAGTGGTTGTGGATAGTGGCTGGTGCACAAGGAAAGCAACCTACTGCCCCCTGGGATTGGGTTGGCCATGCTACTGGAGATGACATAGTGTGGTCAGCCATGATGTGTCACTAGAGCCCTTCTCACACCAAGTAAGGTTCTCTGCAAGTGTGCTAGATGGCATATATAGCTGCAGGCTAGATGGTGGGGGTGATGGCTACCTCGCATGCTGAACCTCTCATAGGAGTATGATTTGGTGTGGAAGTGAGCTGGCTGGACTGACTCCATGAATGGCAGGGTGCATGAGCTTCTAAATTGCAATCTTTCTCAAACGATTGTAATTAAACTATATAGTAAAAAATTTGATTCTCACACATCTTATAGCTTCATTCATCAACCTCATGATGAACAGCCTATCATTTCATTACTGGTCATATTTATTGTGATATTTTAGGATTAAGTGAACTACTCCAAGAATTTCGGAAAGTTTGCAGTGTAAAAACCAAGGTTGCTGTGAACTTCTGTTTGGTTCATGCTACATCACATGTTGCTGCATATGAAGTGTAGCTAATATATTGAATTTTTCTTTAAACTTTGAAGTATGTTGGTATCCATTCCAGTCTCAAGAAAATGGGTATTCCTGAACTCACACACCAGAAAAAAAATCCAGAATGAAATATTCACAAAATTCCTCTTATCTCGTAAATGGTTTCAGATATTGAAACAAGATTTTGGCAAATGATAGTACACAAAGATGAGAGTATTTGTGTCGTACTGTATGGAACTGGGGACCTACAAACAATGGAGAGGCTTCATCCCCACCGCAGTCCTCAGTGGTTCACAGCCCCACAACAAGCCACAGCAGTCCATTCACCCCACCACTGCCCCACACCAAACCCAGGGTTATTGTGCAGTTCAGCCCCCCACCGAACCAAGGGTTATTGTGTGGTTTGGCCCTCAATGGACCCCCTCTAGGAACATCTCACACCAGACGAATGTAGCCTCAACGTTTGCATGGTAGAGTAATTACAGTGTACGCATACATGGAGACAGTGTTTGCACAGCAATCGCCGACATAGTGTAACTGAGGCAGAATAAGGGGAACCAGCCCACATTTGCCGAGGCAGATGGAAAACAACCTTAAAAACCATCCACAAACTGGCCGGCACCCTGAACCCCAACACTAATCTGCCAGGCGGATTCACGCCAGGGACCGGCACACTGTCCCACCCGCAAAGCAGTGCATTAGATCGCACGGCTAATCGGGCAGGCAAGATGAGAGTATTTCATCATATGATTAATATGTGAAACTTGCATATTTACTGTGTGATTCAACTGACTATGGATGTTTCCAATGAAATGATGTAATATTTAAGGGCCACTGATAGCTGGTGAAATGAGATTTATTGTGGATTTGGAACAACATATGTGAGGAAATGTCACTTTATTTTTGTATCAAGAAAGGGGAGTTTCATAAGCTATTGATTTGTCTTTACATCAGTTGCTTTTTAATGATGCTGTAGCAATGTTAACTAGTGACATGAATATTTACAAACTCTGCAGTGTTTTGGTGAACGAAGCAGATTTGGATGTGGCAACAAGGATACTTAATGTATTACTCAAAATTGCCACTGATAACATCTCTCTGAAAGAAATTAAAGGGAATAAGAAGTCTGGTGAAAATAAAAAGAAGTCTGATGAAAATAAATAGCTACTGCAGTTGAAATTTTATGGAATCCTGTACATCAGTGTGTGTTTAATAATTTTTGTTGTTGGTTGATACTGGCCAAAGAATTTTATTTCCGTATCTCAGTAATCTGAGACAGATGAAAACATTTAAATTTGCAAAATGCAGTCAACTACTTATCAACATGTAAATAGATTACCAACAACTTTGACAAATTAAAGATGTTTGTGGTGAAAAAGGACAAGCCCTCATTCTTTATAGAGACAGGAAAGGAAAGATGGCATGCTATGTTCTGTTAATTGTTTTCATATTTCTTAGATGTTTGAGATACAGAAATAAAATCCATTGTCCAGTTTCAGTCCATATCATTTATATAAAAAATACACTTGGGTATAGGATTTTGCTTCGATTTCATCAGATTTAACCATTTATTTTCCCCAGACTTATCACCACCTTTATTTTTCTTCAGGGAAACATTATCAGTGACACGTTTTGAGTAATACCTAAGACTCCTTGTTGCTGTATTAATTGGTTTCTTTTGCCTAAATACTTGTACAGCTGAGTTAATAAATATTCATCTCACTGACATTCTAATGCAGTTGGAATTGCAAAAGAATCATAAAACAGCAACTGATGTAGAGACATGTCAATAGTCTATGAAAATGCCAAATTTTGCTATAAAATAAACTGTAATTTCTTCAGATATATTGCTCCAAACCACAGTAATTCTCATGTCACCAGCTATTAGTGCAGATATTACTTCACTTCATTGAAAAACTCTGTAGTTGCTTGAATATCATGGTACATTTGGGAGTTTTGCATATTACCCCTTAACATCACAGGAGCTGTCTCACAGACTGCTAACATTTATTGCTACTCTATTGTTAATGCATAGGGGTATGGTAGGAGATTATAGTGTTGTCTAGTTGTTCTTTCCCAAAGTTCGTTTCCTTTCTTAGTAGCTACTTGAAAGTGATGTGGACCTATACTATTACTGCTTCTGAGACTGCACCTGGAACTTTGTGTAATGAATTCAATAGGCAGGTCTTCGTCTACTGTTTGTATTATGGACCCTGACTTTGAGGATACTGCTTTTAAAATGGTTTGATGACAGTTTAGGAAATGATGTTGAATCAGATAGTTACAATGGAATTAAAAGTGAACATAATTTAGAATGAGAACTGTGAGTAGGCTATGTGAAGATGAATTTGTTTTGCCAACTGTGAATTACTTGAATGAAACAAGTTATCAAAGTGATGAAGACAAAAGTGTAGGGACTGAATCTTTAGCTAAAGGTTCTGCCAGAAATATATTTGGTTGAAACAAATATTGCTTGTCATTGGAGCCCCTTCCAACGATGGCCAATGACACTACTTTTCTGCATGTTTGACAAAGGTGGGATGAATGTGTTTGTCTTTCACAATTCCTACAAAGACAACACACAGGTGAGAGACTTTAATTTTCTGAAAAAGCTTGCAGGCTCACTCATGATGCCATAGACAAAAAGCAGTCAATTGCTGTCACATAGCCCATGAACTTCATGCATCTATTGACCATGTTTTGGGTGTAGCAGAACCAAGAGGAGCATTGTAGATCAATTGGAAAAACACAAAAACATGCTCCACCTGTCACCTGAGAAAGAAGAGAATTATGTCTTATATTTGCTAGAGTTGCAAGAAGCCAGTCCAACTCAAATTCTCTACAAAAATTTCCAGTGTGTGCAAATAAAACCTCTGAGGAGGAAACTAAAGACCTGAAAAGTACTTGTATAATTTTCAGTTTTTGAGAACTGAAACCAGACTGCAGACATGTGTGCAAGTTGTGTGTGTGTGTGTGTGCGCGGGCGCGCGCGCGCGTGTGTGTGTGTGTGCGTGTGTGTGTGTGTGTGTGTGTGTGTGTGTGTGTGTGTGTGTAAAAATATAGCAAAAAGCAAAGTTTAGAGTGCAGGATGTTTTAGTTTTCATAGCAGTAACATTATCATGTAATATTACATTCATTTTGTGCAGTTTTCTGTTTAGGTGCATTTTCTGGTAAAAATAAACTTTAAAATTTATTTAAATGTATTTTGTGTGGTATTAATGTAATCTTTTACATAAGAAACTGAACTGTTTCATTGAAACTCCTGAATGTAGTTTTTATGGATATTTAAATATAGCAGTCTCTCAGATTGTATCCGGGACAGAGTGTGACAAAAAAATGACATGGGAAGCTAAGGGTTAATCACCTGGCAAAATATCCTCCACTTTTCATACCGTCATTTGCCAAAATCTTGCTTCAGTGTCTAAAACTATTTATGAGCTACGAGGAATTTTGTGAATATTTCATTCTGGCTTTTTGATTGGTGCGTGAGTTCAGGATGAAGTGCTTCATACATGATCCAGTTTCTCAAGACTGGTGAGAGGCAATAATATCCATCAAAGCTTAAAGAAAAATTCAATATGTTAGCTACATTTCATATGATCTAACATGCACCAAATGCAAATTCGTAGCAATCTCTATTTTTCACTGAAAACTTTCTGAAATTCTTGCAGTAATTTACTCAATCCTAAATTATCAAAATAAATATGACTATTAATGAAATGATAGGCAGTTCATTTCTCTCTCTATCTCTTTTTTTTTCTTTTTTTTTGGGGGGGGAGGGGGGGGGGGAGTGATGTCAGTCATCAGCTGGACTCCTGACTGGCCAATGCAGATAGCAGCATACAGGGAAGCTGACAAGGCCTTACAGGAAAAAGGGAAAGGGAAACATGCACAGCTCCCTGCAGGGCAGCCAGTTATCAGATGACAGAGTCTTCAAAAGAGATGTTGCGTGAATGGGGAAGTAAGATTTCAGTGAATCTTACTCCATGTGAGACAAGCTTACATCTGAGGAGGGACTTACTATGCACAGTTCTTGCCCTACCATGGCCTTGAAGCTTTGACCTCTGCTGGCAGGTCCTTGTGGCATCCTCATCTGACACAGGTCTGTCATTCTGTTTGAGCTGCAAGACTCAGAATAATTCTATTGCAGTGACAACATTCAATCCTCATCTGCCATCAATGCTGCTGTTAATTACCCCCCTTCCCCCTCCCTAACAAACAACAAATAAGATCCATTTCCTTGGGTCAAGCTTAAGACCATTTCTTACCAGACTACATGTTCTCACAGAATACTGAGAAATTTTATACCTAAACAACTGAGACTTGCCCACACGGGTTAGATAAGACTTCCAGTCTTTCTTACCAGGCTGTTTTTTGCTACTTTGTATATGAGTCTACTTCTCACATTTAAATTTAGTGCTTTTGGCAACTCAATCTTCACAGCTTGTCCTGTTGTTTCCTTCCTACTTAGCCCTAAATTTACATCTATTCTGCATTCACACTACAAGGTTACACTCTCACTATCTCTTATGCCCTAGGGATCTAATCTACTACTGGAATCTGGACTGATGGTAGTTTACGCTAATGGTCAGATCCCTGCCTCAAAAGAATAAAAGCTACATACAGCAGAGTTAGACTTATGGTGGCACTTGGTATTGTGGTATTTGACATCACTGTTACATGTTGTTGCCCTTCTCTGTGCTGCTCTACATGCTGCATTAACTGGTTGATTGTGATTCGTCCTTCCTGTGCAGCAATGAAATGATCCAGTGACTGGATTAGGTCAGGTTCTAGTGTTTTATTTAGAAATATTATGTTTAGTGCTGGTGATAATTCCAAACATACATCTAGCCAGTACAACTGTGGTTGTGAGATGCTCATTTGCATTATTCTCACAATTTTGGCTGGTAGATGGAAGGTTGGCCCTGTTATGTTGCATGTAGTTCCATTGATCAATAATGCATTTATCTTCAGTTTAGTCCATCTGGCCTCCTTGAGATAGCGCTGCTCATAACAACTTGCCACTATTGCCAACTCATCATACTGTATTTACTCGAATCTAAGCCGCACTTTTTTTCCGGTTTTCGTAATCCAAAAAACCGCCTGCGGCTTAGAATCGAGTGCAAAGCAAGCAGAAGTTATGAAAAATGTCGGTACATGCCGCCACAACTAACTTCTGCTGCCGAATATATGTAGCACTACGCAGGCATGTTTTGTAGGCACAAGGATAAATACTGGCGCCAAAATCTCAGCGTCAGTAAATAAATTTTAAAAAAAAGTGGAAGACGAACTTTTTTTTCTCCGCCGCGAGTTTCGACCACTGCATTTTCATACATTATCCAACGAAGTAAATACAAATTCCGTATTGTTCATCTTCAAATGTAGCACAATTTCAGTGTACTACGAAAATCTGACTGGCAAGACTGTTTGGGATGTTTGTCAATATGGCCAACTCTACGTTCTGAATTTTTTCCTATCTGTGAGAAGAGATGGTTGCTAATAGGAACCTGATGAAATTTGAATCATATACAGTATTCTCTTCACCATAAGAATTATACGAATATAAACATTTTGCCATGTATTCTTTCGTGTTTGCTGCTATCTCATTTAAATCCTGTCTGCCTAATAAACTACGAAACTAGAGTGAGACAACAGCAAACGTGGAAGAATATACGTATCGTGTCATGTTTATATTCGTATTATTCTTATGCCTAATAGTGATACAGTCAGAAATGAAGCACGGCAAGTGACTAGATTTTTAAATCTAAAATGACTAATTTCTGTGCAGAATTTGATGTAATAAAGAAGCGACCGCAAAGATTTCCAAACGGAGAAAAATTTTCGCCTAACTTTCGTTCAGAACATGTTCTATCATACGCAGTCTATTATTTGATTCTTGTTGATCATTATCAAAGAAAGCAGCAGTGTAAGTAACAACAAATTGCGATCTCTTGCCATTGTTTCACTAATGAGACGATTCCTCTTTTTTTTTTTAATTGTACGCGGCGGTAGCGCGCACAAAAGCAAGCCGTGCTGCGAGCCGTGACAGGCCGTAAACACGCACTATCAGAATGCGACAAACAATGCATGACACAGTGCAGTAATGCATTTTCAGCTTAAGAGTGACGCAAACACCTATAACAAAGAAAACGGCAATTATCAGATCAAAGCAAAATAAGCAATCGATTCAAACCAGACGAAGCACGTGAAAAAGGAAGGGCACCCGTATAAATAAGGACGGAGCGCCTGACGCATAGCAATGGCTACGTGGTAAAGCTTAACTGCTAAGCTTACACTCGAACCAAACTACTGTAGCTGTATCGTCATTCATTCGACCTAAATTGTGTCTCATATTACAATGGACAAACTTTGTTTAGATTTAGAGGTGCGGCCTAAAACTTTTCTCTCCCCTTGAATTTCGAGTCTCAAATTTTAGGTGCGGCTTAGATTCGGGAAATTTTTTTTTTCCTTTATTTCGAGTCTCATTTTTCAGGTGCGGCTTCGATTCGAGTGCGGCTTAGATTCGAGTAAATATGGTAAGTGAAATAAATACAATGAAAATATGCTGGCTGGAAATGCAGTCTGGGACCCATGATATCCCTCAGACAGTCTAGCCCAGTGATCGTCAAACTGTGGCCTGTGGGCCGCATTTGGCCCAGATCATGTTTTCGTGCAGCCCGCGACCCTCCTCAGCTTCGCAGGGGTAGCATTAGTTATCTATTTGTCTTGCATAGCAGTGTTTTGTTTACAGAAACTGCATAGAATTGTGATTAAAGTTGGGGAAGTAATTAGGTAACTGAAAACCATCCACCACTTTCATTTTAGGTGCCACTTGCCAGTGTTGTGCAGCACTAAGGGCATGAGCGGCCTGCTAGTCAATAATGTGAGCCATGCATCAAGTGTGCCGCATGCCCACAGCTGCTCGTTTGTTGGCGGCGGGCTTGTCCCGCAGCCACCTCATTGTTAGCTGTGTTGTGTCAGTGTATCAGTCATGAACTAAGTTTCGGTGCCCCTGAGCATTCGTCGCATATTGAGTGTATTTGTGCTCATATTTGGTGATATAATTATAGTGGAATAAATAATGTCTGATGTACAATAATGTCTGATGTACCCTCAAGAACAGCGACTAAGAGGAAAATATGTGAAGAGAAAAGAAGTTTCCAAGAAATATGGGAAGAAGAGTTTTGCTTTATAAGTGGACACAAAGAAGGTACTGCTAATTGCTTAATATGCTGGGATACAATCATGGGGCTGAAGAGATACAATTTATTTCACCAATACACAAATAAGTACAATCCATTTACAGTAGCTTTTCCTTTGAATTCAAATGAAAGAAAGGAAAAAATTGCTCATTTAAAATCTACCATTTGTTGTCAACAAAACGTTATGTTAGGAGCAGTTGGGCAAAGTGAGGCTGTCACAAGAGCATCATACCAAGTATGTAATATTCTGGAGAAAAATATGAAAGCTTTCACTGATGCTGAATTAGTGAAGCAATGTTACCTGACTGTTTCTGAAAATTTGTTTCAAAATTTCTCCAACAGTAAACAAATATCAACTGAAATAAATAAGCTCACACTTTCAGAATCTATCTGTGAACATCATATAGAAGATATTTCAAAATATATGTTTGAGGCAGTAATTAATAAAGCCCAACTATGCAAATACTTCAGTCTTGCATGTGATTCCAGTACAGATTTAGCTTCGATGGCTCAGTTTTCATTTTTGTGTGTTACTGCACAAATGATGGGGTAATAGAGAAAGATTTTTTTAGCAATTATAACCACGAAAGGTCACACAAAAGGGTGTCATTTTGTGGATGCAGTTAAAGATTTTTTTAAAAAAAATAAAAAATAAAAAAATGACTTATCTATGAGCAAATTAATATCAGTATGTACAGATGGTTGTCCATCAATGATGGGTGTCAACAATGGTTTGATAGCACTGATTAAGAAGGAATGGAATTTGCCAGATTTACTCTCCATTCACTGCTTATTGCATCAAGAAAGTTTGGCATGCCAAATTTCAAATACCAAATTGAAGAATGTTATGCAAATGGTTATAAGCTTTACAAATTTAATTCGTGTCTGTGAACTTAATCACTGAAAATTTACACACTGCTGTCAGATGGCTAAGCAAAGGAAAAGTGCTGGAATGGTTTGTCAATTTGAAATCTGAAATTATTTTATTCTTACAACAAAGTGGCAAAAATTATCCTGAACTTGATGATGATGAATGGTGGATACTTACAGCTTTTTTGACTGATATTACACAAAAATTCAACACACTTAACTTGGAATTACAAGGACCAAACAAGATAATTGGGCAAATTACTAACAAGATATTTGCATTTCAAGCCAAACTGCAATTATATATAAATGAACTCGAAGTAAAAGATCTGGCTAATTTTCCAACTGTTGCTATGCTCCGATCAGGCTTAACTATCGCCGAAACTATTTACCAAAACATGACAGAATATTTGGAAGGCTATTTGGAAGAAATAAAAAACAGATTTGCAGATGTTAGAAATATTCAAAGCTGTTTCATTCTCGAACAAAATCCTTGGGATGTTGGACATAATGATCTCAAATTATTCTGCCAATTTGGATTTCCTAAAACTAATTTGCTAAATAAAATAATCAAACTTCAGCATGACACACAGCTTAAAGCTCTGCATATAGAACATCATGAAACACAACAGTACACTGAATTTTGGAAATGTGTGCCTAACTATTATAAAAATTTATGAGACTGTGCACAGTTCATTTTAACACTATTTCCTTCAACTTACCTTTGAGAAGCTTCATTTTCAAAAATGAAATACCTGTATAATAAATATTGTAATTGGTTATCCAGTCATTTAAAAGACACAAGGAGGATTGCATGCAGCCCAAACGACACAGATATAGATGACATAACCAAAAACGTTCAACATCACAAGTCACATTAATGAAAAAATTATATATTTTTATTTACATTTGTTTTGCAATTATAATGAATAAAAACCAGATTCAATAAGAGACTTGTAGCTTTCTTATATAGCCTGTTGCATGTGCAGTGCATCTGTCCTTTTCTTATTTTTTAAATTTCTTATTTAGTTCTACATTTTTTGAAAGTTTGAGATTAATTCAATTATATTAAAATTTTTGTGGCCATTTGAATAATGTAATATAATATTTTAATAATACAGCTATCTCATCTTGCATGAAAGTACTTTAAAATAAATTTCAGGAACAAGATACACTGATCCCAGATTTTTTTTTTTTTTTTTTTTTGGTAGTGACTCAAAATTACTAATGATTCCCTTCCTTCCCTTCACTCTTCATATGCTCTTGCATAGCTACATGAATACTGTAAGATTATGCAAGTCATGTGAATTTTATTTTCGCAGAGATAATTAAACTGGAACAAATTAGTCAGATGCACTGTATGCTTTTTTCCAGTTTATTGAAATTTGATCAGCAGCATTTATGCAGTTTTCAACACTCGTGAACATGGTGACAGTCATTCTGTGAAAGTCTGTGAATGGCACATGTCATCATTGACTCATGCTACCACAATGATTATTCCAGTCAGTCTCAACACTTGACTCCTGTGAAGACTGACTAAAAATGTAATTGTTGACAATGTGACACAACTACTCTTATGTCTGCTATGAATATATCCCTCATAATCTAATAGTTGTCAAACCAGCGGATGGGTATTTAAAAATCTTTTTCCCTGTATTGCAGAATTTCAGTGTCATAAACATGGCTTATTGTTGTCAGCAACTACACAGCAATGTTATTTGGTGAAGGAGTCACATACACCCAACAGTTGCGAGTGGTTTGTTTCCAAAACTACTATTTCATTTTAACAGGTGCTAATGTTTACAGTTCCTGAAGAATGATAATGATGCATATCCAAATCTGGTAAAGAATAAATGGTTTGCAGTTGTCAGCTGTACCTGTCTTCTTCACCAAATGAAAAATGTACTGGAAGAATTGTAAGTAGGAGCACGTAAAGTTGTTCTATCACTTTTACATGTGCCACTTGGTACAGGGGCAGATAGATTTGTCATTGCGGTGGGAGGGGACTTAATAATGGAAATGTTTTCTTGTTTGTTTCTCAGTGCTGACAACAAATGGGTGCTTGTGCCTCATACCAATTATCTGCTGTTGTATCAATCTTAAATGAAAGTGCATTGGATTCATGAATACGCATTATAGAGATGGTCATATGCGGTACATATTTGTTAAAAGAAATAATTAGACATTGGATCGATTTCAACCACACTGATACACACATTATTTTCAACCTGTAAAGGAGTATTGTGGGGTAAGCAAAGGCAACGTCTTATTGGGGCGGGGGATGGTAATGTGGAGGGATAAGGGGGAGGAGGACATGGACATATACAGGGGGAGTGCAAAATGGACAGATAAAGGGGTGAAGAGATGGTGAGTGAGACGGACGACAGAGAGTGAGGGATGGAATAGACAGAATAACGTAAGATTGGAATAAATACATATCTAGTCAATGCCAGGTACCTCATCTAGTATGAAATAAAATCAAGGCTGTTGTAGTTCAGTCATGTGAGGTGAAGAAAAATGACTTTCAAAACATGTAGAAAACAGTTGTGATCGTGTCTCATGCTACATAACACATATAAGTATAAGTCAATTTGCTGTTATTAACCATCTGGTCACTAAGACAATGCAGCAAAATTTCATCAGGCAATTAGTGTTACAATTTACAGATCATTGAGGGTGGCAACAATCTGAAAAACAGAGAACAGAACGTAGTGGTCCGAAAGGTATCGACTTTAATGATAAAAGCTAGAAAGTCAGTGGCATAGTTCTCGCTTCTTTACTACTCTGGATTACCTTGAAAAGGTAACAGATACCCAACATGTACCAGTGTTGTTCTTGTTGGTAATTGGAACTTCATGTTGATTGGTGAAGTATTTTCCACAACATGATAAGATCCTTGAAACCTTGGGACAAACTTCCTCATCTTCCCTTTTGTTGTGTAAGGACTGGATAACATCACCCATTGCCCCACCTTATACTGCAGCAAATTTTCTGTCACTGATTCCTCTTGGTTCTCTAAAGCCTTTGTATTCACTTTCTGTACTCACTTCCATATTTTGCATACTGTTTTTTCAAATTTGCATACCAACTCTCCAGCTTTACCTTTCTCTACCATTATTAGGTCCAAAGGTTGTATCATTTTCCGACCACACTACACCTCATATGGGGAGAAGCCAGTATTTCTGTGTACTATTGAATTATATGCCGACACAACATACCTCAGATGTGTTTCTCAATCCATGTTATGTGTATTTGTCTGGTAACTTAACATTTTCTCAATTGTTCTATGCAGTCATTTGTTGTATCATTGGCTGAGTGAAGAGGACTAGTTCTTAATTTCTTCACGTGCAATAACTGACACAGCTCCTTCAATAAATCTGACACAAAATTCATACCCTGGTCTGTAATTTTTTAATCTGGTACTCCAAACCTCAACATCTAGTTGTTAACCATTGTTTGTATGACTGCCACTGCAAATGGTTCAAATGGCTCTAAACACTAGGGGACTTAACATTTGAGGTCATCAGTCCCCTAGACTTAGAACTACTTAAACCTAACTAACCTAAGGACATCACACACATCCATGCCCAAGGCAGGATTTGAACATGCGACCATAGCAGCAGCACGGTTCTGGACTGAAGTGCCTAGAACTGCATGGACAGAGCGGCTAACTGTCACTGCCACAGAACTGAAAGCTCTGGTAAAGTCATAGATATTGCATTCCTAGCATGTCAGTGATGTATATCATAGTGGATGTCCCCACAAATGTAATACTACAGTAGAAAAATTGTAAAATGTTTGACAACTGGTTCTGTATTTTAGATTTGCAAATGGGACAAGTGAGGAGATTAACCTATAGTCTAGATACTGTTCAATCCAACTATCTAAATGGATGTATGTTTGGCTATATCAAGAAAATGAAGAGATCTGAAGGAGTGCGAAAGAGGGAAGAAAGTGTTCCATTTGCTGTAAAGTAGTGTGGCAACAGATTTGAAATGCTGGTTGGCAGTTTTATGGGAGTAAACCCAATGACTGAAGTAGAAAGATATGACAAGAAGAAGAAATCAATGAAGAGGCTCACCACATACCTTTGTACAATATAACAACTTCATAAGAGGTGTAGATCCTGTAGATTCTGTGAAAGCTTTGTACAGGATTTACAAAAATTCAAAAAAACTGTGCCACAGAAAATTTTTTCATGTACTTGATCTCATGGTGGTTAATGCTTAGTTTCTTGACAGAGGAGATGCACTATCAAGCAAAATGTGTTTGAAAAGTGCACTCGCCTTGGAAGCATTCAATAAGTCCATACATAGATGTTTATATAACAATGAAAATAATCAGTTTTTGATGATATAATGTAACTGGATGGATAAAAAATCTACTCACCAAGTGGCAGCAGAACATGCACATAAAAGCAGGTTATACTAATGCAAGCTTTCAGAGCGAGAGGGTCCTCCTTTTAGCAGAAGCTTGAAGAGGAAGGAAGAGGGGTGAAGAAAAAGGACTGGAAAGGTTTAGGAAAAGGAATAGATTTGAGAAAAGGAATCCAAAACCAGAGGCCAGGGGAGACTTACTGGTTGGGATGAAAAGGAAAGACCATCATCCTGTCTGGAAAGCCTCTCCTGGCCGATGGTTTTAGGTGGCTTTTCCAAAATCTACCCCTTTCCGCAAACCTCTCCAATCCTTTTCCTTCGTCCCTATTCATTCCCCTTCAACCATTCCTATGGAAGAAGGAGCCACTGGCTTCGAAAACTTGCATAAGTAAAAGCTTCTTTTATGTACATGTTCTGCCACCACGTGGTGAGTAGATTTTTTTATCCATCCAATTACATTATACATAGATGTTTGCTATTCCAGGGCAAGAAACCAAGGAAGACCTAGTAGTCCTTTTGAAAGATCCTGCATCACAAAAGCAACAAACGATCAGCTGCTGTACTGGCACAGGACATGGCTGAATGGCCTAGGACATTTGACTATTATGGATATGTAAGGACAGAGCAAGGTTTCCTGATTTTGACTAGCTAGATTGAAGTGTGTGAAATGAAAAGTGAATTTATGTTTCACTGCAGATAAGAACTGTTTCTTGAACACTTTACATATTATCACTCAGATGAGGATTTCGAGTGTACGACTAAAAATGTTATTAAAAAACCACAATTTCTTCACAAAAAACTCATCAAAGGCATATTTAGAGCCAAATTTAAATAAACTTACAGGTATGTCTGGAAGAATATGCACTGTAAATCATCACAGCCATGGGAAATAATTCGAAATTAATTCACTGAATTTCCATAAAACCAGCTGTATTAAGTACAGATCTACTACAAAATACTGTTGTTGTTGTTGTTGTTGTGGTCTTCAGTCCTGAGACTGGTTTGATGCAGCTCTCCATGCTACTCTATCCTGTGCAAGCTTCTTCACCTCCCAGTACCTACTGCAACCTACATCCTTCTGAATCTGCTTAGTGTATTGATCTCTTGGTCTCCCTCTACGATTTTTACCCTCCACGCTGCCCTCCAATGCTAAATTTGTGAACCCTCGATGCCTCAGAACATGTCCCACCAACCGATCCCTTCTTCTAGTCAAGTTGTGCCACAAACTTCTCTTCTCCCCAATCCTATTCAATACCTCCTCATTAGTTACGTGATCTACCCACCTTATCTTCAGCATTCTTCTGTAGCACCACATTTCGAAAGCTTCTATTCTCTTCTTGTCCAAACTAGTTATCGTCCATGTCTCACTTCCATACATGGCTACACTCCATACAAATACTTTCAGAAACGACTTCCTGACACCTAAATCTATATTCGATGTTAACAAATTTCTCTTCTTGAGAAACGCTTTCCTTGCCATTGCCAGTCTACATTTTATATCCTCTCTACTTCGACCATCATCGGTTATTTTACTCCCCAAATAGCAAAACTCCTTTACTACTTTAAGTGTCTCATTTCCTAATCTAATTCCCTCAGCATCACCCGACTTAATTTGACTACATTCCATTACCCTCGTTTTGCTTTCGTTGATGTTCATCTTATATCCTCCTTTCAAGACACTGTCCATTCCGTTCAACTGCTCTTGCAAGTCCTTTGCTGTCTCTGACAGAATTACAATGTCATCGGCGAACCTCAAAGTTTTTACTTCTTCTCCATGAATTTTAATACCTACTCCGAATTTTTTTTTTGATTCCTTTACTGCTTGCTCAATATACAGATTGAATAACATCGGGGAGAGGCTACAACCCTGTCTCACTCCTTTCCCAATCACTGCTTCCCTTTCATGCCCCTCGACTCTTATAACTGGCATCTGGTTTCTGTACAAATTGTAAATAGCCTTTCGCTCCCTGTATTTTACCCCTGCCACCTTTAGAATTTGAAAGAGAGTATTCCAGTCAACATTGTCAAAAGCTTTCTCTAAGTCTACAAATGCTAGAAACGTAGGTTTGCCTTTCCTTAATCTTTCTTCCAAGATAAGTCGTAAGGTCAGTATTGCCTCACGTGTTCCAACATTTCTACGGAACCCAAACTGATCTTCCCCGAGGTCAGCTTCTACCAGTTTTTCCATTCGTCTGTAAAGAATTCGCGTTAGTATTTTGCAGCTGTGACTTATTAAACTGATAGTTCGGTAACTTTCACATCTGTCAACAAAATACTAACATACAAAAATTTCTGCTTGAGTGGGACTCGAACGCAGATTTCCCCTTATCGTGGGCAGTCGTCTTAACCACTTCAGCTACCTGTGTACACTCCCAGGACCGATCCAAATTTACCATGTCACACTGTCTAGATTCTTATACCACAGTCTAGTGGGTGAGGAATTCAATTGACTACAATATAAGGATGTAGATAGTACGATGTATAGACAGTTTTGGTCAGTCCGGTGAGCGTGCATAGCTGGAATTCACGTTCAGTGAATTAATTTTGACTTATTTTGTGCAGCTGTGGATTATCAACAGAGTCTGTTCTTTCAGACATGCATGTAACTATTACAAACCTAGGCAGGCACATGACGACAACAACATTAGTCTCGATTCCTTGTTGTCTCATTCTCCTTATTGCAGAAATCCAAGTGCTCTTGCGAGCAATAGGTAATGAATTCGGTGGACTATGATATAAGGATGTAGACAGTGTGACGTATGGAAAGTCTGAGTCAGTCTGGGAAGCATGCACAGGAAGCCAAACTGGTTACGGTGCCCACATATGATAAGCGAGAAATCTGGGTTCAAATCCTGGACCGGGACAAATTTTTACATTTTGCTAGTGGGTATTAGATCTATACCTAATACAGCTAGTATCAAGGCATTCACATTCAATGAATTAATTTCAGAATTTACATTAAATATGTTTATACTTATAAGAAAATAGAAATACTGCGGGTATTTGGAAAGTATGTTGTCATACATTTGAAGACAAACCTAAAATATTGAGTAAACAAATATTAAATCAAAATTTTTAAGTTTAAACTGTTGTATAGAAATTTATGTACCCGACCTTATCCATAGATAATTTTTCAATGAAATTGGTTTTCTAAAAATGAGTTATGCAATAGAGCATTAACCTGCCCCGATGGGCAACTTGATCACTATAGGGTGACTCAAAAAAACATTTACAAAATGACTGACACATTGAGCATATGTCAAGGATCAGTAATCATGCAGGAACCAGAAGTTGAAAAGGCCATCCAGGGCTACTAAATGGTGTTGCAGTTATTGCCACATGTTACATATGGACACCCACTACAGGAGATGCTCAAAGTTATTGTCCAGGTACATTGAGATATGCCCAACATCGACAGCACATTGAATGGCGCACCCTCTCAAAGATACCTGGTGTATTTCAAAGACATCCTGCTGTCAGAACAATCCTGCCATCTAGGTCCTCCAGTGATGTAACAAGCATTTCATACACAAGGCCCTTCAGATAAACCCACAGGAAAAAATTGACTGGGTACAGAACGGGTGATCGTGGTGGCCATGTGGCGATGAATAGGCATGGGAACATCATTCAGCATGTCTGGCAGAACCTCTTGTAGAAATATGAGATACATGTGACCATCAAGTCAGTCCGGGACAATGTATTGCCCAATTAAACAGTTTCCGATGATGTCAGCCCACACATTGAGGGTAAATTTGCACTGTGAGGTGTACGTACATGTAGCATGTGGGTTAACATCTGCTCATACATGCAGGTTATGAACATTCACACCCTTGAGAGAGAACACAGCCTCATCAGTGAAGAGGACACTCACTGTGAACCTTCAGTCTGCAGTGGATTCCTGCAGAAATCGATGTATAAATCCCATGTGCTTGTTGTAGCCATCAGTCTGCAACACCTGGACACATTGGAAATGAAATGGATCAGTCCTTCATCATGTACTACACACCAGATGGAGGATTGGGGAATATCAATGGCTTGGGATACATACCGTGTACTTGTTGTTGGCATAACCTTTAGAGAAAGCTTTCTTGCACCACATTTGTCCCTGTTATTCATTGGTGACCAGCATCTGGCTTTTGCACATGGAATGAGTGGCAATGCAGGGTGGCAAATAATATGTGTCATGGCAGTTTTTGGTTGGGATATTTCACATGATTCAATTGCGTGGCTTCTCGTCCATTGCAATTGGCCACACCATAAATAAAATGAATCTCAGCCATTTTGCGGTAAGTATACCTAGCCGTGTTACTCTCAATGCTAACATAGTGCGAATGGTGACAGTCACCATGTTTTCTGCTCATATCTGTATGGCAACACCCTCTTGTAATGTGAACAACCCTGGTTTCTATGTGATTACTGATCCTTGTTGTATGCTTGATGTGCCATGTCAGTTTGTAAAAGTTTTTTTTTTTTAATCGCGCTGTAGAATAAAATGTTTTAGGAAGAGTACACACATTATGCTAGGACATATTTCACCAGTGTGTTAGTGATGTACGCTTATTTTTTCTGCAATGATCTGGCACTTTGGCCAATATGGAGGAGGCACCTTGATTCTTATCCAGACAGCACCACTTTCAAGAATAGCAAATAAACAATTTTTTCAGCCTTCAGTTGCAAGGTAATTTTACTCGTTTACCTAGGTTTCGATTCCAGTAATGGACTCTTCTTCAGAACAAAAAATGAAATTATTTTGTGAGCCAAACACTGGCCATGTCACAGATTAAAAATTAAAACATTAAAGACGCATAATCATAAGATTATGTCAGTCAAAATTAAAACCATTAGGGCGAACGTAGACGGAGCTGCGCCGGCCATAAATCAGGACCACACGTAAGCGGCTTGAAAACTCGCCGCTTACGTGTGGTCCTGATTTATGGCCGGCGCAGCTCCGTCTACGTTCGCCCTAATGGTTTTAATTTTGACTGACATAATCTTATGATTATGCGTCTTTAATGTTTTAATTTTTAATCTGTGACATGACCAGTGTTTGGCTCACAAAATAATTTCATTTTTTGTTCTGAAGAAGATTCCATTACTGGAATCGAAACCTAGGTAAACAAGTAAAATTACCTTGCAACTGAAGGCTGAAAAAATTGTTTATTTGCTGTACATTTCACAGTTGCTGACACGCTGCAATATGTTAAAGATTTGTAAACTTTCAAGAATGTATTAATTTGGTAATTTTTATCTCTGTTTATAACATTACTAGTTCTCATTATTACTATTAGTGGCTTCTTAGGGAATGGTGCTGTTTAATGTAATGTGCAATAATTAAAGCACATATTTATTTCTACATGGCACATATTGTATACCATTTAGAGGTGACTTCTCAATTAACATTATACAAAATCAAAATGGGATGTATTATTATTATTATTATTATTATTACTGTTAGCATCACCATCTCTTGGCCATCTTCAAAACTGAAATTTATTTTTACAAATGGACAAAGTATATGTGAAGGTAAGTCTATGTAAACTGTCACTGCACAGCCTAATCCAGAAAACAGGCAAAAGAGGTACAATAATTATGAATATCCAGCTTGATACGAGTGTATGTAAAAGAAATAAACGTCTCTAAAGGTATGACCAACATATTGCAAGCAGAAGAAACAAAAATGACCAAAATTATTTGATATCTTAAAAATGACAGCTGTTTCACTTATTTAGTTTGGTTTTTATATAATGATACTAATGAGACAATGAATCAAATAAAGGATGCAAGCAGGAAAATAGACTATTTTGGAGCAAAGTTACAACTATTTAAGAAATCACCA
Organism: Schistocerca cancellata; assembly: GCF_023864275.1. Taxonomy (NCBI): domain Eukaryota; kingdom Metazoa; phylum Arthropoda; class Insecta; order Orthoptera; family Acrididae; genus Schistocerca; species Schistocerca cancellata. Next base: position 615,142,850 of record NC_064631.1, on the reverse strand, counting down.
ACAAAAATGAAAACAAAGTTAAATTGCACTATTTCCTTGTGTACAAATTTTTATATATGACTCAGAACGTGAATAACAGAAGATGAAATAAAAAAAAAAAACATAGAATATTTGAAAAAAAAAAATTGTTTTAAATATCCATATGTTCTTGAGAAAAACAGTGTGTGAGGGACTAAAATATAACAATGAATTACATGACCTTGTACAGGAAAAGATTTGTTAACATTTCTCAAACATACATTATTAGTTAGTGGAGAATAGAAAATGATAGGATGCCCAAGAAAACAATGCAAATAAAATCGTATTCCTATGTAAGAAATGGATGGTCAATGGCACACAGAACATGTAATGTTCTGATTGACAAGACCAAGAAGGAGGAGAAAAGTAGAAAATGGGGAGCAAAATAGCAAACTGCTGTGAAAACCAGGACAAACCAAAATCCCTATTAAACAAAGAAGAAAAAGAACATATAATTCTGTGCAACAACAGCCGGAACTTTCAAAGAAAACAAATGTTCAGTAATAAAACTGAATCAAAAGTTCACATACAAGAGTGGGGTGGGGTAGCAAGAAACTTGTACCTCGAGTACAAAAGCTCACGAGCAAAGCGACTCGAACAGTGGGGGTAGTGGGAGAGAAATTGGTGAAATGTTATAATGAGTTAACACAATGAAAATTAATTGCATGATAACAAAACATTTACTTCTGCATTCCTGTCTCATGCACCTGCTGCCTCCCTCCCAGTCATCAGTCACCTTTCCCCAACCCTCCATCCTGATCCCCGCCTCTTTTCAACTGCAGTCCCAGGGCACATATTCTAGCTCAAAAATGGGTTCATCCAAAAGCTAATGAAATTTCAGACTTGTTAAAGTCCCTGTTGACGACTCTACTATTCAGTGATTTGTTATTTTTACTCCTGATTTATTTACATAAGTAAATGTTTAATGAGTACTTTATTTCATTGTCATAATATTTTGATCTTTGCATTTACTTTCCCTCTTGCTTACAGCCATCGAAATATTAGAAAAATAAACACATGCTTTGCTTGTCGATTTGTCAAGTATGTGCCTGAAAGCACAACTTTTGACTTCTATGATCGTATTTAGTTTATGAAATTATTTCACAACAGTACACAGTATGAAATCATATCCTTTAAGATGTGATACGAATAGCACTGTGCATCCTTCTCTTTGGCTCTGTATGTAGGACTATAAGTATAGCTTTCAGCTGCTGCCCGAAATTAAAAACAGTAATAATTAAGATGTGTTCTGTCGAATACAACTCTCTACCTACCTTAAAATAATGCAGCAAAGTTTTCAAAACTAAAGTACTAGAAAAGTACCGAGGAGGAAACATTTTGTTGATTAATCCCGTAATGTTCGCTAGCTGAAACTTGGAGGACAGCTGCCTCAGTAACTAAAGAATCTTATTTGGTGAAACCAAAGGAAATTTTTTTCTGCATCTTATAAAAATTGATTTTACATTCAAGAATCCATTTCAATTTTTTTTACCACAGTATCTGGTGATAATTCCAAATCTTCATCCCGTAGATAAGCTTTTTAGCTTGATGTGGAACCAAGATAGCTTAACTTAAATAAGAAGATGAGGACAAGAAATGTATCAACTTACAATTTTAGCATGCCACTGTTCAGAAATGTGTGTGTTCTTACTAGGAACAGAGCAAGAGCTCAAAAGGTAGTGTTAACTATTTTCTATTGCATTATTTCCATGCACTACACACCAGTCCTCTGTAGGTAAGTGGCTGTCTTACCGTAATTTGACCTATTCTTCCATTCAGAAACTTCCATTGTTGTTATATTGTTCAGAAACTACAAGATGTGTGTAAATAAACATAATCACTCTCATTCCAAATAGTTGTATGAGTGCACAAGGAAAACTTGAGGAAAATTCAATAACATCGGCTTGGGTGCTGTTGTTCTCCTCATTCCAAAGACTGGTTTGACGCAGCTCTCCGTGCTACTCTATCCTGTGCAAGCTTCTTCATCTCCATGTAACAACTGCAACTTATATCCTTCTGAATCCGCATACTATATTCATCTCGTGGTCTTCCTCTACGATTTTTACTCCCCATGCTTCTCTCCAGCACTAAATAGGTGACCCCTTGATGTCAAAGAAAGTGTTCTACTAACCGGTCCCTTCTTCTTGTCAGGATGTGCCCCAAATTTCTTTTCTCCCCAATGCTATTCAGTAACTCCTCATTAGTTATATGATCTACCTATCTAATCTCCAGCGTTCTTCTCCCAAATATCAAAACTCATCTACTACTGCAAGTGTCACATTTCCTAACCTAATCCCCTCGGCATCACTTGATTAAATTCGACTACAGTCCATTGTCGTCGTTTTGTTTTTGTTGATTTTCATCTTATATCCTCCTTTCAAGACACTGCTCATTTCGTCCAACTGCTCTTTCAAGTACTTTGCTGTCTCTCACAGAATTACAGTGTCATTGGCAAACCTAAATTTTTTTAATTTCTACTCCAAATTTTTCTTCTCTTTTCTCTACTGCTTGCTCAATATACAGATTGAATAACACTGGGGATAAGTTACAACCTTGTCACATTCCCTCTCAACCACTGCTTCTCTTTCATGCTCCTTGACTCTTGTAACTGCCTTCGCTCCCTGTATTTTACTCTTGCCGCCTTTATAAATTGAAAGAGAGTATTCCAGTCACTATTGTCAAAAGCTTTCTCTAAGTCTACAGATGCTATAAATGTAGGTTTGCTTTTTCTTAACCTGTCTTGCATGAGAAGTCATAGTATTGCTTCACATGTTCCTACATTTCTACGGAATCCAAACTAATCTTTCACGAGGTGGGCTTTTACAACTTTTTACAGTCTTCTGTAAAGAGTACATGTTAATATTTTGCAACCATGACTTACTAAGCTAATAGTTGAGTAGTGTAGTGTCACGGAATAGTAAAGAGTTGGAAACGTGGAATATTGTCAAAGTTTCATTGCCTATGCCGCGAGCTAGAGGCAGTAGGTTAGCCAAGAGGTAAGAGGATTGCACATATATCGGAATGTGTCGTCACGCAGGGGCAGTGGCCGGGTTACACACAACAGGTGAGAGAGAATTGCTTAGCACCCGGGTTTGTGTTAGACGGAGACTTTTGTAGTGTGTAAAACAGAATATAGCGTCAGCTGTACTGAATTTCACAACTTCACATAAGTCTGCCGTAACAACACATAACTCTGTCACAAGAACTCCTAAGGGGCAAGTACGACAGATGAATCAGCAGTATAAGTGGAATGAATGCGTTCATTACAAATGAGCATGACGTCTGTATGTCGCTCGTGCTTCCTTTAAATACGCCAGCTTTGATAGCAACATTACACTCGCAGTTAGACTTGCAGTTATATGTGTACTGGGTCACTGCGTAGCACTCAGCTCGGTGATTGACATGTTAATCTTTATTAAGGATGTAACGCCGGAAATGCATATCCTCCTATTTCCATCTATTGCACTGCAAATTTTTTTCCTTATTTTGTCACCTGAAGATATGACATTTCTGTCTCTTTATATATTGTAATTGTTGTGAATATTATTTGTATTTATATGCTGGGTCTGGCCTACGGAAAACTATGCTATCGAACGAATACATCGATAGGTCGTGTGGAGAACCAAAGTGTTTAGGATCTTTGGTAGTGTTAACGCTGTCGCGTGGAGCTTCGCGAGTCTGGCTGGGGTGGTGCAGTGGAGCAGGTGTGTTGTGTGAAGCTCCCGCGGGTTGCCACGCGTTCGGGGTTTGGCAGCATGTAATTGCGCTCGACTTGCGATGATAGTTTCTGACATGGTGTCGCGGACGGGAAGCATTAGCTGGCGCACATCAAGAGCCCGTTTCGTCTGGTGACTGTGTCGAGAAGAAGGCGCGCCAACATCCAGCTTCTGCAACAGCGGCAACAGTGACTGTCGCCACCTCCTCGATCGACGGCTTCAAACCTTCAATCAACCAACAAGGAAGACTGGAAGCACGTAAAGTTTTAGAACTGTATGGCAGATCTCAGCTTTTTAAACTTTTAAAATGGTTGCATCACAAAATTACAGCAACTTAGCATGAATGTTTGTTGCTCATTGTCCCAATTGCATTGCCAAGCAGGGTCCCTTCCTTTTCCGAAATGAACCCGAGTGTCGTTGAAATTCAAACGCCAGCATTAAAGTAATATAATTCGATTTCACTGCTTTAATTTCAAAGTTCAGTTAAGGCATTCATAGCTGGCTACAATATTTAGATTACACAAGCACGAATTAAGAGTGCGAGCTTTGTTACCGTATTTTAGCTTACCTGTGACTGCAGCTCAGCTTGGTACGTACTAAATTTTACTACTGTTAATTGTTCAGAATCATTTAATTCAAGTTCAAAGTTAAATCTCTTCTTTCTAAATTGCGTAGATTCAAGTAGCTTTTGAAATGATTGTTGAGGTAGTCCAGGACTAACCGTATTTTACTGAATTTCTATGTGCTTCAGAAAGAAAGCTCACGATTAATTTCAGTCACTAAATTAAATTTCAATTTTCCGGTTTTATTAATTCTTTTGCTAAATTAAGTCAGAGTATAGCGAAATTTATTACTTCTGACAAACTTTCAGTTTTCACACTGCACGTGTCAACCTTCAGTTGCCACGCTTCTAGTGCTAATTATATGTGTAATAACCTTTCTTTTTCAGTTACTATAGTAATTGTCCTTAGGACTGGCGACCTTAATTTCCCCCAAATCTCAAATATCTAATTACCGCTAGTTAATTACTAACGTAACGGCCGCACATTTATTTTCTTTATTAACTTTACCCCTTTTCAAAATTAATTTCCACCAGTTTCATATGCATTTTTCCTTTCATTTAGATGTAACCCTTTCCTCCCTCTTTACCGACAAATTAACTGCGGTGACGATTGCTTTTCCAAAATTTCCGTTAGGTACACGCGGTTTAATTTTTCACTGTCATTAAGGTCGATAAGTGAGGGGGAGGTTACACGTGGCGACCTGGTGACAGGACAATCTTCGGATTTGAGGTTGTTCTGGACACGAATTTTGCATTGTGCAAATCTCGTAACAAAGTGCTGGTTACGAAATGGTCGATACTTCAGCGAGAATATTGGTGTGAGGAATCCTAATTAGATTTGAGATTTGACATTTATATTGAATATTATTAAAATGAGTGAAGTCAACAATTACCAAAATTTGGTAGACTTGGATACGGAACAATTGGTCGAACAGTGGAAAACGCGCACCGCGGTACCCATTGTTCAGGGGCAGGCGGCTAGCATGAAAGACGCGACCGCCGAAACGCAACAAAGAGCAGCAATGGAATTCCAAACTTTAGAAAATGTTTCAGAATTGGAAGTGAAAATCAAATCTGAATCCCTTGATGACGAACACGGGGGGACAATTAAAGAGGAAGCCGCTACGAAAGTAAAACTGGTAGTTTCCGGGAATTTAACTGATTTATTGAATGTTTTGATTAACGAAATCAAGAGTCAATCGGCAGAAATTAAAGCTCTGTCTGCCAAGCAAGAAGATCAGGCTGCCAAGCAAGAAGCTCAGGCTGCCAAGCAAGAAGCTCAGTCTGAAAAAATTGAACGAAAGTTAGAAAATCAGAACAAAGCTATTAATGTTGTTAACAACAATGTTGTAGTTGTTAACACAAAAGTTGATAAAATCAAAGAAGATATTGTTGTGATTAATACTGAAATCGGTAATCTTAAACAGGAAATGATGGGCGTTCAGGCGGAAATTGCGAGCATAAATACTCGTTTTTATTCCGAAATTAGCAGAATCGAGAAAAGTGTAGGAGAAGCAGTTGCTCCAATCATCGAGAATAAGGTGAGGAACAAATTCAATTAGTGAAAAAATAGGATCAAAAGAAGGTGGAAACTTTAAAGGCTTTAGTATCCGAAGTAGATACCAAAGTGACGAAGCAGTCTAATACCTGCGAAGAAAAAAAAGGGAAGTAGAAACGCTTGCGACAACCACTTGCCAAGTAATTACGAGAGTGTCGGAATTAGAAAAGAAACTTGACGAAAAACAGAGCTATGTGCCAATCTGTACACATAGTTCGGAATTGTTGACGAAAGAGGAGCGGTTCGACCCCTTGAAAAATAGCGGTATACACCCGACGGATTTCGTTAAAAATTGTGAAAGAGTTTTACCCAGATCATGGACTAATGAGAGAAAAATTAATGCGGTTATTGATGTGTTGGCTGGTGATGCCAAGTGTTGGGGCTTAAACCTCAACATTATGAACCTGACTTTTGACGAGTTTAAAAATTTGTTTCTGGCTGAATACTGGTCAGAGCAAAAACAGCAAAGTGTCTGGCGCGAATTTGTCGTATCGAGGCCTTTCGATGCGAATTCGCGCGGCTCGATGAAGGAGTTTTGTGAGGGCTGGATCCGCAAGTTGGAATATTTGCGTGATCGCCGCACGGAATCCGAAATAGACTGGGAACTCTACAAGAAGCTTCCAGATGATACAAAACGCTACGTAGGAAGCAATTACAGGACAATCAATGATTTCCTGGAAAGAGTTGAGGACGAGGACAATTGGCGCAATAATCGCGACAGTGGTAGAGGCCGTGGTAACAACAACGGGTACCACAGCAACCACAACAATGATAACTATGGGAATAATGCATACCGCAATCTTGGCAGCAATAACAATAGTGATTCGTGTCGTAATGACAATCGGTACAATGCAAATAATAACAGGAATGACGGAAACCAGTATCATATTAGCGTGATACGGGCTTCGCAGAATAGTAATAATGCCAGAGGGTGTGATCAGCCGCCTCAGCAGCATCCGGGGAGCGTATCTGCTGGGACGAGACAGGGAAACCATTAGCCGCGCCGGTGAGGGGCCGACCGGGCATGGAGAAATTTTGGAGGCCCAATAACAGGAGAAAACCCAGGTGTCATCGTTACGAAAATTCCGTATGGAATATTCAACGGTGGGAGAGTGTGCCAGTGATAAGAGAAAGGAGTGTGCCCACAAGTAGTAGATCAGCTGTAGACACAGCAGTAGAAAATACATTCACTGTCAGTGAGAACAATTTAAGTAGTGTTCCGGAAAACGATTATAAAGTGGCAGCTGTAACACCCACAGCGGAAATGGAGATTGAGTTTAAGAATGTTTCGCAATTGTTGAGAGAAGATCAGATGTCGGATAACACTAAGAATGTTTCGCAATTGTTGAGAGAAGATCAGATGTCGGATAACACGTCCGTCATTGAGCGAGGGGATGCAGAGAGGGATGAGGTCTGGTAAAGACAGGTCGGTCGCTTATACGACGAACTAAGAGATTATAGGGGCCTGTACGGGAGAAGTGTTTATGGGGAGCGCGGGCAGGATTTGCCGCGTCTCGTCCCACAGGAAGATAGTATTTGTGAAGTGATAGAAAGTTCTGGCCCTAACCGGCAGACTTTACCGAAAGTTATAGTGGTAGAAGTAGCCGATCCATCAGACGCAAACCTCCAGTTTAAACATTGCAAGAGTATTAAGGAGAAAGATTACGAAAATTTTAGTGATAGCCGGACACGATTGGTAGAAAAGCACATAGATTACAGCGTGTATGGCGTTAGAGCTGACATTATACGGTCAGACGATAGCAGTGTGGGTTGCGCTGATCTAGAGGAAGTAATTGCAGATACTACTGGGCACATTCCTCCAGGTAGACTGGCAGATGAGATCAATCTGACCAAAGAGGAATCAACGAAGGTGACAATTAATGAACTGATAGCAAAGTAACACTCACTAGTTGAAGAGTTACAGGAAAAGGGTTTCGGTATTGGAGGCGAAGCTACAGACTAAGCCTCAGGACAAATGTGTTGAAATTAAAACTGTATGTGAACAGAGGCTGAAAAGGCCGCCAGATAAGCCGGATTTAGGATCAAAGCCGGATGGTTTTTTTCTGGAATGACCTGGATGTAGACGAGGATTTACTGTGGGAAAATAAAGAAACAGTCGAGGACAAGTGTAGACAGATAGTAGTATCTGTTAATATGCACGACCTACAACTAAACGTGTTGATTGACACTGGTGCAGAATTGAGTGCTGTATCTGGGAAAATATTTGAGTTACTGAAAGACAGACCCGGCATCGTAGTTATGCCAGTAAGAGGAGTGAAAATTATCGGTGCTACTGGGAAGGCCAGTAAACCGGTCACAAAACAGTTTTTTGTCAACTTCGAGAAATGTGGGGCACGATTTGAACAAGAGTTTGTCGTCGTGCCAGACTTAACTATGGAAGTAATTATCGGGTTAGATTGCCTATTAAAGTACCGTGCAGTGATTAATTGCGAAAGCATGTACGTCACAAGATAAAACAATAGTAGTTAGCTTTGACGAGGCAGGAGACGGTGTGCATAGGCAATACCAGCCTATACACATTGTTAACTGGCTGGATGGTATTGATGTAGGTATGAATTTGAACTACTGTAATGTGAGGAATCTCGGCATTGGCAATAGTGTAGAAAGCGAATTGGAAAGTATTGTAGACAGTGTGTCAAACGTCGCACACGAACAAAGACGAGGCCTGTATGAAGCGATAATGAGGAATAAGAGTGTGTTTTCAGACAAACCGGGACTTGTGGAAGGATATAAATGCAAGTTTCATGTAATTCCGCACGAACCATTCTTCGTGAGACCGTATGCTATACCGCTGTCCAAAAAGGAAGCAGTGCAACAGGAGATAGATAAGATGATTGAATGGGGAGTGATTGAAAGAAGTATGATTCCATACAATAACGGTTTGGTCATTGTAGCAAAACGGGATGGTAGTGTGCATATTGTGATTGACGCACGCACGTTGAATAGGGTCGTTCAATGCGAAACAGACAGAACCAGAGAGTATGGAGGAGATTCTGCAACGTTTTCATGACGTTAAGTTCATGACTAGCCTCGATCTGACGGCTAGTTACTGGCAAATAGAACTCGAAGAAGAATCTAGGCCATACACTGCCTTCTTGTTCGCGGGCAGGTGTTATCAGTATAGAGTACTGCCGTTTGGACTTAATATATCTGTGTCCGTATTCATCAGGGCCCTAGATAAAGTGCTAGGACCGGCTTTGAGTTCAAGATTAACTATATATGTTGACGACCTATTGTTGGCCAATGCCACTTGGCATGACCATTGTGACCTGTTAGATGAAGTTTTTAGAGCATTGCGCCATGGCGGAATGACTCTAAAGCTAAAGAAATGCGAATTTGTGAAGCAGGAACTGAAATTTTTGGGCATGTAATTACCACTGCCGGTATTACGAAAGCCCCAGAGAAACTACAGGCAATAAGGAATTGTTCTTCACCCAAGTCTAGGAAACAGTTAAAAAGTTTTCTAGGGCTCACAGGACTTTACCGTAAATTTGTAAAAGGACAAGTGTTTAATGATGAAAATTTGAATAACCTCTTATGCAAAAATGTTCCGTTTGTGTGGACTGACGGGTGTCAGGCCGCTTTCGAGAGATTAAAAGACGAGTTGTTAAGATCTAGCATACTATTTCATCCTGATTTATCGCTACCCTTCCATCTGGGAACGGATTCGTCAAATTACGGGGTGGGGGTAGAACTGTTCCAAGAAGTTGGTAAAGGAGAGGATAAGGAACACTGGATGATAGCGTTCGCGAGTCAAACTTTATCAAAAAGTGAGCAAAACTACACGATTTCTGAGAAAGAGTGTCTCGCTATCGTGTGGGGATTCAAGAAGTTCAAGGGTTACCTATGGGACCATAAGGTGATTATTCATACAGACCATAAGGCACTCACTTATCTGAAGGATTGTAAACTGCTTCACGAAAGACTGACTAGGTGGTCGCTGTATTTACAGCAATTTAACTATGACATCTGTTACGTAAAAGGGACAGACAATTGCATAGTGGATGCGCTGTCGTGGTTGCTCGAGTCTAATCAAGATCTATTGAAAGATGAGGCAGATGGAGTGGTCAAATTATACTATTTTAAAGAAGTTGAGGGACGTAAATTAATAATGAACATCTGTAAGAATCTATGTCGCCATCAGAACGAGGACGGTTGTTCAAATATGGTGAAAACCCGATATGACGAAAGGAGTCCAGAAGAAGAGAAATTAAGGAAGTATTACAAGATATACGATCATATCTTGTACATACGTAAGGATGAAGATAGTAATATTTGGCGGGTATGCTGGCCCACCAAATACGTCACGGAAATAGTAGGCTACTACCATTTGGCGTATGGTCACTGTGGACCAAAGAAATGTACGGAAAAGCTGAGTGAAGTAGCGCATTTTAACAACATGTTAAAACGCGTTACGGACATAGTGAAAACTTGCGATTTATGTCAGAAGGTGAAGGTTACCAACTGTACGAGTCGTGGTCCTATGCAAAGTATAAGGCCTAACGACACCTTTGAATTACTGTGCGTGCACTTGTACGGACCTTTGCCCAAGTCATCAGGAAACTTTGCCTACATTTTAGTAGTGCTAGAAGCTTTTTCCAAGTTCATCAAACTATACCTGATTAGGAAAGCTACAGCCAAAGCGGTCTATAGCAAGCTTGTGAACGATTATTTTGTTCACGTTGGCAAGCCCAAGGCGACTCTATCAGACAATGGGGCACAATTTACTTCTAAGTTGTGGAATGAAGGCATGGCAAGTAATAGGGTCAAAGTGATCTATATTTCAGCTTACTGTCTGGCTGGAAATCCCGCTGAGAGGTATATGCGCGAGCTAGGCCGACTTTGCCGTACCTATTGCCATCACAACCATAGGGCATGGGGCAAATACATAGCAGTATTTGAGAGAATTATGAATACCTTGAGACATGAGTCTACGGGATTTTCTCCAGAGGAAATCCTGTTAGATGACAGAAGTAAAAGTTTAGTGGAAGAGATAATCAAATTCCCTCCACGGATTGACATTAGTATTGGTGTGAAAAAAGATCGTTTGCGAGAAATAATGAAGCTAAAAGCCGATGCTCGCATACGTCGTCATGACGCTAAAGCGCGTTTTGCTAAGTTTGCAGTCGGAGACTTAGTACTTGTAAAAACTCATGACAAATCGAATGAGATAGACAATGAAATCTCTAAATTTAAGTTTGTGTATAGTGGACCATATAAAGTCATTGGTATACCTCACACAAATGCTTATTGCTTAGAGTATCCAAGCTCTGGAAAACTATTAGGTATACGGAACATTGTAGACTTGAAATTGTACCAACCTAGGATTGATTAATACCACAGAAGGGTAATTTGTACAGTATGTAAGTATAGAGTGTAAGATTTAAACGATTTGCTAAATTGCCATGCTTCTGCCTGACCAAGAGGACATTAAAGAAGTTGTAATTAATAAGTAATTAATTTTACTAAATGATTTAAGAGAGAGTGATTATTTGTCAGTTGAAAAATCCAAGCTGCTAGTTTAAGTTTTCAGCTGAGTCACAGTAGATGAAGCAATGTAAACATGATTTTGTAACTAGCTGTAAGATTTCATGAACGTGTGTTTCACTAGTCATTGCCGATGTACTTAGACGCTGTTTTAAGTTTCAGACTAGTACATGCGTGTGATGATGGACAGTGTTGAGTTATCCACTGTGATAGTGTTAATGGACTTCTTGAGATTACTCGGGAGTGAGTTTTTCTGAAAGAATTCAGTGAAACGGACGTTCTGGAAATGCCGTTACACAGGCGAGTGAGATCAAGCGTGCCGAACAGGCGGGCGCAACAATACTGGCGAGGCGGAGACGCTGTCGGCTCTTGTGCCGCTGTCGGCATTCTTTGTACTTGCGGGTACGGAAGGCGGAGTTGTTTTTCTTCCCGGACAGCTGATGTGAAAGAATTTTGTTGTCAATATTTATGTTTTTGTTGATCTGCTGTATATTATTTTCTTGTTTAGTGTTAAGTGGACTCTCATGACGAGAATATTAATTATGAAAAGTATATAAAATACATATTCTATGTAATTAATTATTAATTTGCGTATTTTGATATACCTGTTTTTTATGACAATGTACTCTGATTAATTTTGTAAATAGTAGTACATTTCTTGATACTGTTAAGAATTTTGATTTTTTGAATAGCTAAACCATTTTCAATGTTTTCTATGAATGTTAATATGTTGTCAAGCTGTTTTATTTTGAGCAAGATGACAGAGTGGAATAAGATTAGCAGTGTGTCCACTCAATTATTATGGTCTAAAAATTAATTCATGGTTAATTAGACGAATGCTAAATTTTGTTGATGTTTTGAGCATATGCATTTCTGCTGTTTCTTTTTTGGGACATTTTCTGAGTCTGTTTAGGTTACACGAACATTCTCAGACAATGTGGGGCACGTGTAATGCCGGAAATGCATATCCTCCTATTTCCATCTATTGCACTGCAAATTTTTTTCCTTATTTTGTCACCTGAAGATATGACATTTCTGTCTCTTTATATATTGTAATTGTTTTACTGTTTGTGTATATATATATATATATATATATATATGCATTTATGTTGGTTTGTTTTGTGAATATTATTTGTATTTATACACTGGGTCTGGCCTAGGGAAAAATATGCTATCAGACGAATACATCGATAGGTCGTGTGGAGAACCAAAGTGTTTAGGATCTTTGGTAGTGTTAACGCTGTTGCGTGGAGCATGGGCAGAGGGAGAGTCTGGCTGGGGTGGTGCAGTGGAGCAGGTGTGTTGTGAAGCTCCTGCGAGTTGCCACGCTTTTGGGCTTTGGCAGCATGTAATTGCGCTCGACTTGTGATGATAGTTTCTGACATGGTGTCGCGGACGGGAAGCATTAGCTGGTGCACATCAAGAGCCCGTTTCGTCTGGTGACCGTGTCGAGAAGAAGGCGCACCAACATCCAGCTTCTGCAACAGCGGCAACAGTGACTGTCGCCACCTCCTCGATCGACGGCTTCAAAACTTCAATCAACCAACAAGGAAGACTGGAAGCACGTAAAGTTTTAGAACTGTATGGCAGATCTCAGCTTTTTAAACTTTTAAAATGGTTGCATCACAAAATTACAGCAACTTAGCATGAATGTTTGTTGCTCATTGTCCCAATTGCATTGCCAAGCAGGGTCCCTTCCTTTTCCGAAATGAACCCGAGTGTCGTTGAAATTCAAACACCAGCATTAAAGTAATATAATTCGATTTCACTGCTTTAATTTTAAAGTTCAGTTAAGGCATTCATAGCTGGCTACAATATTTAGATTACACAAGCACAAATTAAGAGTGTGAGTTTTGTTACCGTATTTTAGCTTACCTGTGACTGCAGCTCAGCTTGGTACGTACTAAATTTTACTATTGTTAATTGTTCAGAATCATTTAATTCAAGTTCAAAGTTAAATCTCTTCTTTCTAAATTGCGTAGATTCAAGTAGCTTTTGAAATGATTGTTGAGGTAGTCCAGGACTAACCGTATTTTACTGAATTTCTATGTGCTTCAGAAAGAAAGCTCACGATTAATTTCAGTCACTAAATTAACTTTCAATTTTCCAGTTTTATTAATTCTTTTGCTAAATTAAGTCAGAGTGTGGCGAAATTTATTACTTCTGACAAACTTTCAGTTTTCACACTACACGTGTCAAACTTCAGTTGCCACGCTTCTTAGTGCTAATTATATGTGTAATAACCTTTCTTTTTCAGTTACTATAGTAATTGTCCTTAGGACTGGCGACCGTAATTTCCCCCAAATCTCAAATATCTAATTACCACTAGTTAATTGTTAACGTAACGGCCGCACATTTACTTTCTTTATTAACTTTACCCCTTTTCAAAATTAATTTCCACCAGTTTCATTTGCATTTTTCCTTTCATTTAGATGTAACCCTTTCCTCCCTCTTTACCGACAAATTAACTTCGGTGACAATTGCTTTTCCCAAATTTCCATTAGGTACACGCGGTTTAATTTTTCACTGTCATTAAGGTCGATAAGTGAGGTTACAAGGAGATGTTGCAGTAAGGGCGGCCCATCCAGCAGCAGACGTGAGGGGACAGTACCAGCTCTGGTCCTCTCTGCTGCCGCTGTCAATCATCAAACCAGGATTAGCAGACATCGCGGCAGACTCGCTCGCCGCCAATGCTGACCACATTAGTGAGCCGTCGTTGAGATTGTGCGGGCCCTAGGCCCTGTGCATCCACCATCACAACCCGGTGAGCCGACGACGCTGGGGGACTGCAGCCCGTTCCGCCCGTCCACCGCGGCCGAGCTACCAGGAGGAGCAGGGAAGAAGACGGGGTGGGAGTACACTCCGCACTATGAGAATGCCTCTCGTGCCGTCAGTGCCGGGACTCCAACCTGGAGCCTCCTACACGCAGCAGGTTGCTGTCCGCCGGCCGGCCAGCCGAGCACCACCAGCCACGCGCAGCCGAAGTAAGGGCATTCCCTGCTATGTTATAGCACACGGCGCTGTGCTAGCAAGACTGGTGCGGCCCGGAGCTGGCGTCATCACTCCGAGTCAGCGAGGACTTGGGGAAGGTCGTTGATATCACCAAGCCACATTGTACTCGGTAGGAATAAAGATGTAATGAATTAATAATGTTTCTTTGGTGTTTCTGATGCGTCCACAGTCATTTCCTAGCATCCTGACAACTGGAGAGGTCACTGCTAGGGCCTCCAGTCCACCGTAGGCGACTGGGACCACCGGGGCGCCTACAGTAGTACTCACATCTGTCAGCACCTCCCTTCTTCGGAACTGTAACTATTACATTAATCTTGAAGTATGAGGGGATTCCGCCTGTCTCATACATCTTGCTCACCAGATGGAAGAGTTTTATCATGGCTGCCTATCCCAAGGCCATCAGTAGTTCTAATGGAATGTTGTCTACTCCCGGGGCCTTGTTTTGACTTAGGTCTTTTGGCATTCTGTCAAATTCTTCACGTAGTACCATATCTCCCATCTCATCTTTATCTATGTCCTCTATTGCCCTCAAGTACATCTCCCTTGTATAGACACTCTGTACACTACTTCCGCCTTTCAGTTTTTCCTTCTTTGCTTAGGACTGGTTTTCCATCTGAGCGCTTGATATTCGAACTGGTGGTTCCCTTTTCTCCAAAGGTCTGTTTAATCTTCCTTAGCATCTATCTATACCCTAATGACATATGCTGCTAAATCCTTACATTTGTCCTCTAGCCATTCCTGCTTAGCTATTTTGCACTTCCTATCAATCTCATTTTTTAGATATTTGTATTCCCTTTCGCATGCATCAACAGTTAACGTCCAGTTACAGTTACCCACAAAAACAACTACGGTTCATGCAAGCCGGTTGAAACCTTTTCAGCGAGTAACAGATGTAATGTCACCAATGGTAGAAAATACTGCTCTGAAGCGTGTTAGACTGCAGAAATGGAAGCCGGCTGATCCACTAACACAGAACAAGCACTTGGCCTCATATAATCTTCGGCTGCATGAAGTCAATTACGCATTCACAATAAAAAATCTACCATTCTAATACAAATGTAGCAGGTCGGGGTTTAGTGACATTAAATATTGAGTGTCACTGACAGAGGTGAGCAAATGTCATTATTTTGTCTGGGATGGCAGGAGGAAATGCGACACTTTTTTGGCAGTGGAGTGGGCTCTTTCCTTGGCTCAGTGGGCGAGGTGTGAGAGAAACATTGGTGGTTCCACTAACAGTCATTTGTTGAGTTAAAAGACCATTTAAACAAACGGAGTAATACAACATGTTTTAACTCTCTCAATTACTCACAGCTGCAGAGGGGTGGAGTCGTAGCATGCAAATTCCAGTGACCACTGATACGGTGACAGCTCATGTTGCAGAGGGACACTGGTGGCATATTCTTCTATTCAGTGCCGTACCCGTGACCCAGTGCTAAATTGATGAGGTCTTCTCCTTGTGAAATCGCTCACTGCATTATTAACATATGGCACAGAGTGCTCAGTTCCAGAATTGATCCAGCGACGCTTACTTTTGGCATCTCCTTGTGGATTTTATCAACCTCTAGGTTCACAGGTGACCCATTTGATGAGGCTGCAGTCCCCTTGTCCTCACCAGCCACCTGGGTAAGTACCACACAAACTTCTTTCTGGTAATACCTGGGTTGGCATCTTCTGCATTGACCTATTGGCATGGTACCAACATCATCATCATCATCATCATCATCATCAATCAAGAAGTGTTGCAGCTAAGTCATTGTGGCAAAGTATGACATCTGCTGACTAACTATCGGTCCGTCCATCCATGTGACGTTTCTTTGTGACTTTTCTCCCATCGAAGGATCTCTTAATGCCTGTTTGTCAGAGGTATTTACTCAGTATTTTCACCAATGTTGCAAAGTTTCTACAGTGGCGACTGGCTCCACTTTGGGCAGAAATGTGACCAATGTCGACGCACATGTTGGCTTTTGTTTGACTGCTGCTGCTTCCGAATATTATGGCTTAAGGTGTCAAAGTCTCCACAACGCTCACTTAATCCTTAAGAAGTCTTTATGTTTTTTTTTTCTGCTTTGAACAATCATACATAACACACAATTATTATACACCCTACAATTTACTGCATTTTTATATTTTCCCCTTTCATCAATTAAATTCAATATTTCTTATGCTATCCAAAGATTTCTATTAGCTCTCATCTTTTTACCTACCTGATTCCTGCTGCCTTCACTGTTTCATCTTTCAAAGCCACCCATTCTTCTTCTACTGTAGTCCTTTAACCCGTTCTTGTCAATCATTCCCTAATGCTTCCACCGAAACTCTGTACAACCTATAATTATTTCACTTTATTCAGTTCCCATATCCTTAAATTCATATCTTTTTGCAGTTTCATCAGTTTTATCTACAGTTGATAAGCAATAAACTGTGGTCTGAGTCCACATCTGCCCCTGAAAATGTCTTACAGTTTAAAATCTGGTTCCAAAACCTCTTTCTTACATTATATAATCCATCTGAAACATTCAGGTGTGTCCAGGTTCTTCCACGTATACAGCCTTCTTTTATGATTCTTAAAGCACGTGTTAGGTATGGTTAAATTATGTTCTACACAGAATTCTACCAACTGGTTTCCTTTTGGCTTGGGTACCTGGTTCATCTGAAAAAATGACACAAATTGATAGTAAAATTAAACAACCAGTAACTTGAAACTGTCCCAGCTGGAACTGCCCTAGCTTATTTTCGTTTATTCGGTAAAATGTGTGTCTCATCTGTTACCTTTCAAAAGGTACCTTCCTTCGTTGTCATAACAGTGTGACAAACAGCACTCGACAGTCAGCAAGTCCTATGAGCAGTACAAGCACAGCAGGAGCTTGCACACTCATTGCATAAGATGTCCACCACTGATTCCTGCCCAACAGCTTAATATAGCTGTGGATGTGCAACATAGTGGTGATATGACTACAAGACAATCTGAGGTCTGTGATTACTGGCTATGCCACTTACCAATCATTTCAGTCAACAGGACTGTCCAATTTCTACTCCAACCTCACTGATAACAAATCAGTATCAACTGATTCCTATAAGTATAGCCAATAGACATCTCAAGCCTTAACTGTCCATAATTATGAAATTTCTTCATATGAATATGACTTTACACTCTTCAATATCTTTCCATACCGCTGCTAAGTGGTTTCCAATAGTTATCACACTGAAATATAATAGTTCCCCATTTTGTTATTATTCTACAAGTCATTATCATAATATTTAACTATTCATGTTGCAGACCTATGATAGTCATGATTACGATCTATGCCCGATTAGAAATTTCCTTCTACAAAAAACTGAAACATGTGAGACTGTTTCACTTGCAGAGAGTCTGCAGATGACTCTCAGACGGGGTTAAATGGTGACTAAAATGTCATGGCTATCAAATTTTACTAATGTAGGAAGTGCCATGGCTAACAAATTTTAGTAACACAAGGAAGCACATGATACATGTAACATATGGCTGCCAGGGAACAGATTAGGTCATACAAGTGACAACACGCAGAGGCAAAAGTGGAGTGCCCACACAGCCATGGTCACTGTCAGGCAATAACAGGTTTGTATGCAACATTGGTAACACTGGCCAGACAGCCAAGGCAACATGCAAATGGTAGCAAGATTGCATGTGTCTAAACATCATTTCAACCGAGGACACATGTTTCCACAAATTAGGGAAGAGTCAGGAGAAAGTGACCAAGTGCACTGAGAAATCAGTATATGAGCCACAGGCACAGAGCGCCAAGTGAGTTATGAAACAAAAACTGCCAGTACCACAGCCAAGTTGGAGGGCACAGTATCACTGCTGAGCCTCCAAGTCACTATAGAGTGACACTTTAATGTTGCTGCTGTAAGGTGCTAAGAAGACTACACATTCAAGGGTAGACACCTGAATTTCCAGTAAGTATTCAGTAACAGTTATTATCTTAGAGTTCTCAGCTTGTTAAAGAAGGATACACACTATAGAATTTGTCTAGTAGTATTTGATATTTTCTGTCTTGTCAGAATATACAGAGGAACAAGTGCCGTCTTGCAGTTGTCACTGAGTGTGAGTAAGATATCCGATTGTATAAGTCACAACAAATAATAATTCATATTTTCTGTTTGTCAGAACATAGAGAGGAACAAGCACTATCTTGCAGTTGTCTCCAGTTGCGGGTTAAGGTATTTTATTGTGTGTCATCGGAACAAGTTGCAAGCAGAGCGCTGTTCTCTAATAGCTAAAGGCAGAACTCAGGAACTGGGAGTGGCTGGACAGGCCTAACATGTAGAGTGGTAGGGTGTACTCACTGATTTGCAAACACACAAAGCTGCTGTCTCCAAATAAGGTTAAACTACTTATTTACTTCCTACAAATCTCAACTTTTCCTCTCCATTCCAGAAATCACCTGTGCTAAGCATCCTAGAAGACTTACACCTCCTCAGTCTGTTAAAGGTGACTAGCAGGCCTCAGCCCACATTGTTATTAATGCCCTGACAGAGATATGCAGGCCACATCTTCATGCAAGCTGGTGATAGGACGTGTGCTAGGACATGACAATAATTACTGTAAATCACCATGTACTTGATATTTGGACTGAAAATAAGTACATACAAATTCAATGAATAAAGTTTCTCCATTGGATGCTATGTCTAAAACTGCAACACCTACAAGCATTCAGTTTATTACGCTTCTCCGTAGCTGCCGTGGGAACACGGGCATAATGTCTTAAAATTTTCTACAAGGTAGAATTTTTCAGTTCTTTTCATATTTAGGGGCATAAAAGACAGAATTCACATGCAACATTATACTGCAAATGACAAAATATCTTAAGAAATGAGATAAATTACATCAACACATTTAACTATTATTTCTTTTTTTGTCTTTTATTCGTCCCTGTAATTAATTTTCGAGTTATGTTTCACCAATTCTTTCCCACACATTTTGAGTTATCATCATCTGACTTTTATTTTATAGTAATAGCAAACTCCAATAAACAAGAAATGTAGTTCTTGTTTTCACACATTTTTTGTTTTTTCTTGTTGACACAGAAGTATATTAAAATGGTGACAATAAAGAACGAAAGAAGGAAGACAGATTAGGGTTTAATGTCCTGTTGACAAGGTAACAATAAGCATAACAAAGAAAGTTAATGGAAAACTATATTTATTTTCTCCAAATATTTCACAGTCCTTCAATGTAATAACTTACAAGAGCTTTCATATGAACCTCTATCGTACATAAAAATGAGATAAAAAACGAATGAAGAATGAAAAGAAACACAATGGAATTGTGTAAATATAGTGCAAAACATGTTTATCTCCTCCTGCGGCTTCTCCTCGTGCTGTAAAAAGAAAGAAGAAGACATTACATAATATCTTCATTTGACAAACACAAGAAGCAACACTGATAATAAAAACGTATACATAACAGCAGAACAACTGGAGAAAACTAGGCAGGAACTAAAGTACAGTAGTCTCTATTATCTGACCTAAACCGACCGCGGCTAGGTTGGATAAGCAGGAAGGCCGGATAACATGGGGGGGGGGGGGGGGGGGGGGGACCACAAAAATTAAACTAAAGTAGGCAAAATGAGTTAAACATTTAATACAATACAAATCAAATTAGACTGAATGGATATTTAGATATTTACTGTGTGAAGAAGTTAGCAATTGTCTTTTGTTTGCCTGCTTTTTTTTTTTTTTTTGCTGCTAAATCATGTAGTCTCTTAAGAAGTAAAACCTCAGTAGACGATGTTTGCTCCAGTTGCTCTACATATTCTAAAGCAGTTTCTAAGGCCTTGTGTCCTTCGTTGTGAGAACTCTTGGGTGCACTTTCCTCCACTACATCCGCTTCTTCATCTTCTTCTTTTTCATTTACCATGTTGACTATTTCTACATCTGTCACTTCAAATTCTTCATCTTCGACAATCCAGTCATTTATGTCATCTTCTGTGGCGTCAGTACATCCCAGACCTTTTCGTAACAATGAAAGCAGGGTAGTATTTTCTGGTTCGGTGTGCTGCTGTAGAATTTCATCATCTGGAGAATTTTCTTGATTTTCCTGTAGCAAAATTTTACAGGATTTTCCAATTGTATTTGCTCCAACACTCTCCCAAGATTGGGACATGTCATAAGCTACGTCTTTCAAATTAATATGGCGCAACTGCTCTAGCATGTCTTTTCCCTTGTACATAGCATTAATTAAAGAGGAAAGCAAGTTTCTGCGGTAGTTTCTCTTCAGTGTCTCTAAGGTCCCTTGGTCCATAGGCTGACGTAAGGATGTGACATTTGGAGGCAAAAACATGGCCTTTATATTTTGATCTTGAAGTTCATCTTCATTAGGATGACAAGCGGTATTGTCTAGAAGCAACAGTGCTTTGCGCAGCAAGTTGTTGACTTTCAAAAACTTTTCAGTTTGTGGCACGAACTCGTTAAAAAACCATTCTTTAAAAATGTCTGAGCTCATCCAAGCATTTTTTTGGTTGTAATATTCCACTGGTAAAGCATTTCTAGATACATTTTTAAATGCGCTCGGATTTTTTGGCTTACCTATCATAGTTTCATTTTCAAATTTGCTGTAGCATTACTGCATGCAAGAATTGTCACTCTTTCTTTGCTACGTTTGTAGCCTGGCGCTGCTTTTTCGGCCTTTGACACTAATGTTTTTTCCATTTTGTAATTGAGACCAGTCTCGTTGCATTTAAAAATTTGATGGCCTGTTCAGTTTTCCTTGTCCAATACCTTGTGAAGTTTATTCCTAAACAATTGAACAGCTTCAAAATTTGATGAAAGCATTTCACCACAGACATTAACTTGCCGAATTCCGTATCTTTTCTTCCATCTATTGAGCCAGCCTACACTAGTTGTGAAATCAGGTTCACCTTCGTTTAGTTCGTTACAAAACTTTAAGGCTTTTTCCTGCAAAATAGGTCCTGACATGGGTACACCTTTATCTCTATGTTGAGGAAACCATAGGAACAAAGCTTCATTTACTTTTCCATAATCACGTTATTTCATGGTTTTCCGATCTTCCAAAATAGCTGAGGTTGCTCGCTGAGAACACCACTTCTCAATTCCATAGCGGTTCCTTTTCCGGACTCCAACTGTTGTTTTCCCAACGTTATAATCTTGCGCCACTTTTAATAAAGTTTCACCATTGTCTATTCTTTTTAAAGCTTTAAGTTTTTCTTCCATTGAAACGACCACCTTTTTCCGTTTTGAAGCCATCATAGTAATGGTGTGTGTGTGTGTGTGTGTGTGTGTGTGTGTGTGTGTGTGTGTGTGTAGAGAATTTAATGAAAATCTGAACAATAGATGGCACTGTAAGCAACAGAATCTGCATACCCACAGATGTGCAGCACAGGGTTGTTCCTCAGTTTGCATTAGAGACACTCAACATGACTGTTTCCATGAGAGATCACATGCTGCTGATAAAGCTCTGTTACAAGAATAGTGACTGTGGACCAGTAGCCTTACAGAACTTCCGGACACTCAAGGGTATGAAAAAAGGCACTGGTCTGACCTTTGCTAAGGGTCTGGAGAAAAGATTGCAAAATTCCAAGCCTTTTGAAGTGCAATATGGCAGAGGGAAGAAAGCAGTTCATCCGACCTCTGTCAAAGATGTCACAGAACAGCAGGAGGATTTGAGTGCTGGTATGCAAACTTGCAGAGCGGGGCAATTGCCTGAACACTGAAAATGGCTGCGAGTATGGTGCATAAAAACCTACAAAACATCCTGCACATCCACACAAAATCACCAATGTTCAAGAGATGTTTCTATTGGTCTGTCAGAAACAAGCATTCATTATAGAATTTGTTGCTTGGATGGAAATGAACAATGAATGGCCATGGAACATTCCGTGGACCGATGAAGGCCATTTCCACCTCCAAGGAGATGCCAATATGCAGAACTATGAAATATGGGCCATGGAAAATTTGCACACACAGCAACTACAAAGGTGACAGTGTGGGGTGGGTTGGTGGCATTGTTTATTGTAGTGCCGTATTTTTTTCCCCCCAAAGAGATCAGTTCTTTGGGTCCTGCTACCTGTAGCATCACTGGGAAATACTAGTATGGTCTTTTGTGCACCAACACGGTGGCTGTGTGTTTATGATGATTTTTATGAAAGATGGTGCTCCTCTGCACACTGCACCGCCAATGAAATGGCTGCTGCAGAGGCATTTCAGAAATTCTAGAATTATAAGTTATCATTTCTGTGTAGCTGGCCATCCATATCACCTGATCTTAAGACGTGCGACTTCTGGCTGTGGGATTATCTGAAAGATGACATGTTCAGTGCTCCCATCGTATAAGTAGTTCAACTAAAGGAACGCATTGGGCAACACATTCTGAATGTGGACACTCCGATCTGTTGTGGAACATGCTGTTTGCCGCTTTCAACTTGAGGCAAAAAGCAGTGGGCGGCATACTGAACATGTCTTGCACCAGTCTCACAATTACAAACTAATGTCATTTTGCTTTTTATGTGGGACAATTAAAATATAATGTTATTTTGCTTTCCATGCATTCTTTGGCCTCAGGACAATTAAAAACCAATTTTTTCCTATCCGATGTGATACGATTTGGCCGTTGTGGATGTACTTACCTAACTAACAGTGCCACAAATTGACTGCCGAACTTATGCAGTCAGGCACATTGAACAGTACAGACGGTGGAATGTGCAACTCTAATTATAGCCATCATTTTGCAATTTGCATGTTATTCGTAGGCGAGCCCATTTACATTAATACACTCACAGTGTTGTTCCCCGACTTTTCCCTGTATCAATAGTATGCTGTTCAAATTTGACATCATTCCAAGCAGTGACACACTTTCTATAGCATTTTGAAACTGGAACTTTAATTACAGACACCTTCTACTTTATGAATGCATATTTCTGGTAAAGGCTGGGAGACATATGCTGCTAAGGTTTCTAATTTTCTTAAGAAATATATTCTCTAAAGGAAGTAAGGTGATCACCCTTCGTGAAACTTTGATTCACTGAATGCAGAAGGGTATGTTCTGGGCATCTGTAGGGTCCACATCGTCAGTTATTCTGAACCTGAGTTGTAGACAGCCTTGACAATTTGTAGTGGTGTTTTTCATCATAACTTTTCCATGAGTAAATGTGGAACTATTGCGGTAACACAAAATATGGAGTCCCATTTCCTTGCTCTTTCCCTCTGCTACATCAGACCACTGATAATGAATGGAAAATACAAAATACAGAGACACTATATGTGACTTCATGCCACACCTGTTAACAAGCTTAACATTGATACTTCGAATTCTTGATACTAGTGACAATCACCCCAATCTGAAGTTCAGTCCAAGATATCTCCTGCATAGAAATGTAACATCACCCCATAAGTTTCCTAAGATCTGGTGAAATCCCTGGAAAGCCACTTAAATGTTTCTTTCTCTGGAAAATTAAAGGTTTATTTTATGCTTAATGCAGACAATCAACAGTCCCAGAATATGTGAACATGTATGATTTCAGAACATGCATGTGTGTGTGTGTGTGTGTGTGTGTGTGTGGTGGGGGGGAAGTGATATTTTTCACAAGTGTTCGATTAGATTTTTGCTTTATAACTCTTAGAAAATAATGTTTTGCACATCACACAAGATTTTGAAGCGAGATGGAATGCCTTGAACTCTGCAGAACCAAAAATATGGTTCTGCAGTATCCATACAATAATGGAAGCAGCTATTTAATTTGTGATTTCAGTAGCTGTTCTATTTTCTCTCACTAAAGTAACTATTTATGAATCACAAATGTCATAAAGGAACAAAGACAGCTTCAGTACATCAATAACCCTTCAATCACTCCTCCTCTTTACCAATTATTCATCAGAAGTACAAACAAAGGCTTTTTATTTCGTCTAAGACTGTTTCTGTTGTTTCCAGGTTGTTCTTATTTGTAAGACACTGTAGACAAGTCATTTCATTTCACTCTGCATAGTTCATGGAATTTATTAGCCACGAATAAAGAAACACACAATAATATTCTACACATTCCCTGTGTTTCTTGTCAGACAAATCAACCAAAGTTCTATCGCAAAGACAAATTTGAAAGCAAGCAAAAATGGAATGTTTTTAACAGTGAAGTGTAGTAAAAAACAGCACCAGGCGGAGAGAACTACGGACAGGAACATGACTGTTGCACGTGTCTCTCCATCTGAGTTGGGGAGACTCCTGTGCCTGCATGTGGTGGCCTGTGCACACAAATCAGAGGCATGCGTGACTTTTCATCAGCATGTGCACCTCCTTGCCTCCAGCTTCCACTTAGTGCACACAGGAAGTAGTGCAGGTGTAAACACACCTTCCATGTACAACACTGTGATTTGCAGAGGATAGATGTAGATGTACACACATGCATATGTGCCAGCCTCCCTCCCCCCAAACGAATTTTTAAACAGAGATAAATCTACTTTTTGGAGCTTTTAAAAATTGCATTGTGACAACGCGAGACAAGGTAGTAGAAAGGGTACATTGTCAGTAACTTCTAGGAGCATGTATGTATTTTGGCCAAAAGTCATGACCTCAAAAATGCTCTTTGCTTGCAGAAAATCTTCCTTTGGAAAGATATGAAACATGTGTCTTCTGAAATTAATATTCAGAAACAAACAGTCGACAGATTAATTTATGAAGACTGTGAAGTGGTTAACATGCATATTCAGTACCAGAAGTTTAATTACAACTAGCAGTTCTCTGCTTTGAAAGTAGAGTCACTATAGTCGTCAGAAAAATTATGTTCTTCACCGGAAATGACCATAAGACATGGAATTACAAAAGCCAAGCACAGATTTTTTTTTTCTTTCTTTTTTCGTCAGAGTGTAAGGGGATGTTACATGCTGCTAGATATATGTCTAATGTAGCTGAACATGTGTGTGCAGATTATAAAGTTATAATTATAAACAATAGTCAGTTCACACAAAGCATTTAATTCCACAAGGAGGAAGGGACCTTAACATTAGAATGCCAGGTGGATATCACTTGACCATTTTTTATTTTGAAACCCAAATTTCTTTGATGCTTAAAACAGGCCACTCCCTGATTTTATGACTTTTAATTGTTTTAGTGGTGGTTTCATTTGCCTTAATTGTTCCTCTTGTAACTACAAGTTTTTAATCCTTTCACTGAAGCATTTTTTGTAGCAACTCAGTGAAGATAGTTTTTTTGGTATCCTCTTACAATTGCGATCAACTGACTATGTTTATTTTTTGATAATTTTATTTTGTGATTTAGGACCAAAAACTGTGGTGGTACAGATATCACCACAGCACCTTTGTGAGGTATTAAAACTACGGTGGTAAAAGGATTTCCCTTTTATGAGCTGTTATATGCTGCCATTGCACATAAAAACTGTTTCCTGTTTTTACTTTATTTGAAAAAAAAATATTTGTTACCAACATTTAAAGTTTCTGTATCACAATGTGAAAACAATTCTGGAAACTTTATTGCACAATAAGGGTACGAGCTGATACAGATCACAATAATGTATACTGCTGAAGCGAAGCAATGTGTTGTGACAACAGTACTGATCCCATGACAAACAGAAACCCATTGTTGCAGCAGTTTTCATACACCTGGTGCAGTGTACTACGACAAGATGTCAGGCACAGACAGAGTCGGTAAGATGTATTCCCAAATGCTTTGTCTACCCCTAAGTTGTTGGTAAGTATGCTTCCCGAGGACCACAAATTTTGTAGTAAATATACTTCCCAAGCCCCTTCCAGAAACTGCTTTGGTGGTAACCATACTTTGTAAGAATCATTAAAACACCATTATTTGGTGGGATAATACTTCTCACAGTCCTGAAGGCTGTATTTCACAACAAACAGAAATTATGGCTGGTGCAGCAGACTGCCACTAGATGCCAGGAGTGTACAGGAAGGATAACACACATTCCCTTAAATGCCGTAAAGAAATACATTTAGTGGGAAGTATCTCCCCCACAGCCTGCAAAAGGGTTAAGATAATTGTACATTTACTGTTGGTTCCCAATGGCAGTCAATTGACCACTTTTCCCAGAAATGCATTTCACCTGATTTATTTGGCATTTTTGCTAGTCAATAATGATGACCTTCATACAATGTTGTGTGGAACAGTTCCTGAACATCTGTTTGCTGTCACCTAAAGTTTGACTGGGAAATACAATGAATTGCTATCACAGTGGTGGCCTTTCTGAAGTTGAAAGCACAGTACTGGCTGTTCACAGACACTAATCATGCAAATCTGTGGTACAGCCTTGGCCACACCTCATGGCACCACCTATGCCAACCTATTCATGGGTGACCTAGAGGAATCCTTCCTAACTACCCAGAATCCCAAATCTCTAACCTGGTTTAGATTCACTGATGACATCTTCGTGATCTGGAATGATGGCGAGGATGCCCTACACACATTCCTACAGAACCTTAATACCTTCTCCCTCATTTGCTTCACCTGGTCCACCTCAATCCAACAAGCCAACTTCCATGATGTTGACCTCTGCCTCAAGGATAGCTACATTAATACCTCTGTTCACATCAAACCTACCAACTGCCAACAATACCTCCACTTTGACAGCTGCCACATAAGTCCCTTCCATACTTCCTGTAAACATTGCACCTGTAGTGATGAGTATTTCCTCTCCAAATATGCCAAGTGTCTCATGGAGGCTCTCACAAAAGAAAATTAACCTCCCAATCTTGTCCCAAAGTAGAGTGTCCACATGTTGCCATTTGAATCACCTACCACCTCCCAAATACCCATTGTCCAGCCACAAAGAAACAGTCCTCTCATGACTCTGTACCACTAAGGACTGGAGCAACTGAATCACATTCTCCGTCAGGATTTCAACTATTTTTTTGAGACTGTGCCCTGAAACGACATGTATCTTCCCTACTATCCTCCTCACCCCTCCCATTGTGGTATTCTGCCACCCACCAAACCTATGCAATATCCTTGTCTCTCTCTATTCCATTCCTGCTCTCAACCCCTTGTGCCTCATGGGTAATATCTCTGCAACAGATGTGTCCGCATAATTATTATACATATGCAAGATCTATCCTATACATCCTCCCACTATAATCTACTGCAATCCTGTTTAGGGCATCTCCGATCCCATCTTAGGCAGAGCCACATTCGACTAAAAATGTACCCACATAATTATTATTATTATTATTACACATGAAAAAATAATAAAAGCTATATTAAAGACAATAAATACACAATATCGTTACATTTTGTAAAAATCTTATCACTCAAATTGACCTCCATTAGGCACACAGGATAGTTCAAAGCTGGACATTCTAGTGTTAAACAGTCAAAGCAAATCTCTGGATGAATAAGACTCTTTTATGTATATATACATATGCATTAATATTATGAGAAGGATAGTTGCTACTCACCATATGGCGGAGAAGCTGAGCCGCAGATAGGCACACCAAAAAGAGTGCCAGAAAGTGAGCTTTCAGCCAACAAGGCCTTCGTCAGAAATAGACAAAACACACACACACACACACACACACACACACACACACACACACACAGTCTTTTTGTAGTGCCTATCTGTGACTCAGCATCTCCGCCGTATGGTGAGTAGCAAGTATCTGTTTCATAACACTGTTACATTCCATCCTGGATTTTCAACTGTTTCATACATATGCATTGTTAGTTGGAGCAAAATAACAATGCATCACGACAATGTCAGCTAATTGCAATATTTGAAAGTGCACTTTTGTGCACCAGTCTGTGGTGTAAACACCAAGGAAGTGTAGGAGCCTAATTACTTGAAGAACAGTACATTACATAAGATAAGTAAATATAAAAACTTCAGCAGAAAAAGGAAAGTAATTCTCGATTTTGCAAGAGGGCTTGGTACCAACTATTTGCTATTTCAATGTGTGGAAAAAATAGTAAAAAATTAACTGGGTTACGAGAAACACTTACCGCTTTGGCCCTTTAACAAAACACCAGTCTACACCTATCTGTTGTCCAAGAAACTCAGTGCCATTAAGAGATTCTCTTGCTGCTTGTGCTTCCTTGAAAGTTTCATATTCCACTAATGCATAGCCCTGAAATTCAAGAACAGTTAATTAAACTTTTTTTAAATAAATAAATAAATACAAAATCACCACATCCTTTAGCAGGAAACCTTAAGTAGTGCATTAAGTAAACTTAGAGGTAACTATCGACAGCACCAGAAATAGCTAAAATTACAGCTATACAATTAATTATGAATTAGTACAATATTTTAAAAACTTACTGCACATAGTAAACCAGTTCAGGTCATTCTAGTTCATTTATATGCACACATTTCATAAGAAGCAGCTTTTGTGATTTTTCAGTGAGGGACAAGAGGCAGTAAAAATGATGCGAGTAGCAACAGCTGGGTAAAAACAAACAAAACTTTAGTATACATTTGGCTTCCTATGAATCCAGTTTCCAGTGCCCCCAACAACAACAAATAAACACACCCAATAAATACATACGACATGAAACTTTAGAAAAAGTTTTGTTTCCTTCACACCACTGGTGATGTTCACCCCATTTTAGAGAGTTTTTATGTTTACTTTTAAACTGTAAAACAATACAAAAATAGATCACCCACACTCAATAGGTTCATGATTTCACTGCCACTAAAAGAAGCATGCTTTGACACAAATGTAATGTCTATTGACGGCTGCTGTCCATTTACTGAAGAATGGTAATAAAATTAGTGTGTCTGTGTTAAAAGTCGAGAACAATCATTGGAACTCTTGAATAACTGCAATGAATAAATGGCTACAAAGTGGCACCACATCAATGAGGTGCTAATGCAACGAAACAAAAGTCTAAGCTGTGGAAATTCACGAGAAGAAAATTACTCCCACTGGGTGTTGGAGCATAGAGCACAGGATTAACACTTAACAGAAAATTCATGAGAAGAAAATTACTCCCAATGGGTATTGGAGCATACAGCACAGGATTAACACTTAACAGAACTATGTTCCCATACTGTCTTGTTTCACAATTTTGTTAACTGCGTAGCTCAGTGCCACAGGTGATTAAGTGCCTCTGTGGCTTATTTTGAGATAGGGAATAGAGCTGGAAGGCAACACCCTTGTCTACGTGTGCCACGAATGACAACAGCTGTACTGTGTCTCTACAATACTGTCACAATCGAGCAAATGTGGCACTACAAGAACCTCTGTGGTGCCACAGATCACTAAATGGAAGGCAAGACAACCAATAAAGTGGATGAACAATGTTAGTTAACCTTTGACATTTCTGCTTCTTGTGACAATGATAGGATGTACCAAACACGCAAATGTACTTCCAGTGATGAAACAGCTAAGTTTGTTTGTTGCAATGATGCAACTTTGAAATACAACTGACTGAAAAACATGTCAAGTGATTTGAAAATTCCTGACAGCCTAAAACCCAAATTTTTTGCCTTTCACATGCATATGCTCTACTGACTGAGGTATGATTTTAACCAAGTAGCACTTCAATGTATGTGACACTACTGATATGTGTAAAAGAGAGAGAGAGAGAGAGAGAGAGAGAGAGAGAGAGAGAGAGAGAGTGTCCAGATTATGAGACTGTCTCACTGTGGACAAAAGCAGAAGAGAGATCCCAGAAGACATAAAAAAGCTATTACGAAACACTTTATAAATGACAGAAGGTGTGCATATCTGTACGAGGAAAACCCATTAAGGCCCAAGAAATAACACTTAAAGCATGCAGCTGTTATAAGGATTATAACAACCTGGTATATTGGAAAGATCATGAGACATATACAGTAAATTTTACAGTATGGACTAATACGAAAAATACTTTCATCATGGGATCAGGCACATTAAACTCTATTTGAAGACATTTTAATAAGGCAAAGGAATCAAAACATAACATGACTGGAGAAAAAAATTACAAGAAGCTACCGTATTTACTCGAATCTAAGCCGCACTTTTTTTCCGGTTTTTGTAATCCAAAAAACCGCCTGCGGCTTAGAATCGAGTGCAAAGTAAGCGGAAGTTCTGAAAAATGTTGGTAGGTGCCGCCACAACTAACTTCTGCCGTCGAATATATGTAGCGATTCACATGCATGCTTTTCAGGCACAAAGATAAATACTGGCGCCAAAACCTCTGCGTCAGTAAATAAATAAAAAAAAAAAAGATGGAAGATGAAATTTTTTCTCCGCCCCGAGTTTCGACCACTGCATTTTCATACATTATCCAACGAAGTAAATACAAATTCCGTATTGTTAGTCTTCGAATGTAGCAACATTTCAATGTACTGTACTACGAAAATCCGACTGGCAAGACTGTTTGGGATGTTTGTCAATATGGCCAACTCTACGTTCTGAATTTTTTCTACCTATGAGAAGAGATGGTTACTAATAGGAACTTTTATGAATTGTGAATCACATGCAGTATTCTCTTCACCATAAGAATAGTACGTATATAAACATTTTGCCATGTATTCTTTCGTGTTTGCTGCTATCTCGTTTTAAATCCTGTCCGCTTAATAAACTACGAAACTAGAGTGAGACAAC
Organism: Schistocerca cancellata; assembly: GCF_023864275.1. NCBI lineage: Eukaryota > Metazoa > Arthropoda > Insecta > Orthoptera > Acrididae > Schistocerca > Schistocerca cancellata. The sequence goes on along the minus strand of NC_064631.1, from coordinate 615,111,937 downwards.
AGCAAATGCCGAAGAATATACATATCATTTCATGTTTATATTCGTATTATTCTTATGCCTAATAGTGATAGTCAGAAATGAAGCACGTCAATTGACTAGATTTTTAAATCTAGGATGACTAATTTCTGTGCAGAATGTTATGTACTAAAGAGACGTCTGCAAAGATTTTCAAACAGAAAAATTTTCGCTAAACTCTCGTTCAGAACATCTTCTATCATACGCAGTCTATTATTTGGTTCTTGTTGATCGTCAAAGAAAGCAGCAGTGTTAGTAACAACAAATAGCAGTCTCTTGCCATTGTTTCGCTAATGAGACGATTTTTCTCTTTTTCTTTTTTTAATTGTAAGCGGCGGTAGTGCGCACAAAAGCAAGCCATGCCGCGAGCGGCGACAGGCCGTAAACACTGATTATCAGAATGCGACAAACAGTTCATGACACAGTACAGTAATGCATTTTCAGCTTAGAGTGACGTAAACACCTATAACAAAGAGAACGGCACTGATCAGATCAAAGAAAAATAAGCAATCTATCCAAACCAGACGAAGCACGTGAAAAAGGAAGGGTACCCGTATAATTATGGACGGAGCGCCTGACGCATAGCTATGGCTACCTGGTAAAGCCTAACTGCTTAGCTTACTACGCGAACCAAACTACTGTAGCTGTATCGTCATTCATTCGACCTAAATTGTGTCTCATATTACAATGGACCAACTTTGTTTCGATTTGGAGGTGCGGCCTAAAACTTTACTCTCCCCTTGAATTTCGAGTCTCATATTTCACGTGCGGCTTAGATTCGGGAAAATTTTTTTTCCTTGATTTCGAGTCTCATTTTTCAGGTGCGGCTTAGATTCGAGTGCGGCTTAGATTCGAGTAAATACGGTAGTGGCAAAGCGCATGTTGTTTGTATGAAGTGAAAGTGAAACATTGTGCATTCCAGATTGAATAATTGATTTGGTGTTACAACGAAAGCTAGCAAGTAAACTGTCTGCTTCTGATATTTGAGGAAAGCATGGACTACACAAAACTCCAAGAAGTACAGAGGAAATGACCCTGAAATTTACTTACTCCTTCAACATAAGATTCACACATCAGTCAGAAGGACAATATGGACAGGGACTGAAAGCAGTGGTGAGGTAGTGAGAGACTGGATTTGCATTTGGAAGGACAGCAGTTCAAGCTCTGAGTTAAACTTTCCTCAATTTCCCTAAATTGTTTAAGGCAAATGCCTGGATAGATCTTTCAAAAGGTACAACCGATTTTCTTCCCCCATCCTTCCCTCAAACTGAGGTTGTGTTCCATCCCTAATGACCTTCCTTGTTCTTCCTTTTTAATGTGAATATAAAATATGCTGAGATGACAAAAGTTATGGGATACCTCCTAATATTGTGTCAGACCTTCTTTTTGCACAGCATAGTGCAGCAACTAGAGATGGTATGGACTCAAAAAAGCACTGGAAGTCTCTTTCAGAAATATTGAGCCAAACATAACCATTTTCAATCAACAATTGGTTCAGTTTGACCAGAGGACCCAGCGCATTGGACGTAAACACAGCCCACTCCATTATGGAGCCACCACCAGCTTGCACAGTGCCTTGTTGACAACTTGAGTTCATGGCTTCATGTGGTCTGCACCACTCTTGAACCCTACCATCAGGTTTTAACAGCTGTGATTGGGACTTATCTGGCACTCATCTAGTGTCCAAACGATATAGTCATGACTGCAGCAGAGGTGCTGAGGGTTATGTTGTGCTGTTAGCAAAGGCATTCGAGTTGCTCATCTGCTGTCATAGTTCATTAATGCCAAATTTTGCCACACTGTTCTAACAGACATATTCACTGTATATCCCACATTGATTTCTGCAGTTATTTCATGCACTGTTGCTTGTCTGTTAGCACTGACAACTCAATTAAAACACAGCTGCTCTCAGTCATTAACTGAAGGCCAAACAGATATGTTTTTTGTATGTCCCACATTTATTTCTGCGGTCATTTCATGCACTGTTGCTTGTCCGTTAGCACTGATAACCCTATGCAGATGCCGCTCCTCTCAGTCATTAAGTGAAAGCCTTCAATCACTATGTTGTCTGTGATGAAAGGGCATTACCTTTTGGTAGTCTCGGCACCCTCTTGAAAGTGTGACTCTCCGATTATTGAATTTCCTAGTGATTTCTGAAATGGAGTGTCCCAAATGTCTACCTCCAACTACCATTCCACATTCAGAGTCTGTTAATTCCTGTCGTGCACTACAATCACGTCGGAAACCTTCTGACATGGATCACCTGTGTACAGAAGTGACAGCACCACCAATGTACTGCCCATTCATACCCTGTGTAAGTGATACTAAAACCATCTGTATACGTATATATCATTATCCCATGATTTTTGTCACTTCACTTCAGTGTATTTACCATCTGACATGAATATGACAATAAAATTGCACTTATAAGAAACAAATTCCTCGAATGACGAACACACATTAGTAGGTCTCTATGCCACCACATGTTCAATATGTATGAGATTTACATTTCCATCGGATTCTAAGATACTTGCAAACCTGTGATGCAAATGCTGCAGCATTTATAGTGACACAGAACAAGCTGCATAAGGTGCTGAGCATCAAGCTGCATGGGCACAGTTCCACGTTATTCTTTGAAAACTGGTACTGAAATGGCAAAATGAAGGCGTGAATAAGAGCCGTATTGGCATTCACGCTGCAGAAAATGCCACTCACACCAGTGTTATAAATGGGAGCAATATGTTACAAGAGAAATTACAGATCTACAATTTGGGAATACATGATGAAGTACACAACGTTGGCTACATGTACATCAGAGTGAAAACATTGATTGAAGGGCCCAGCAAGATATGAATTCATGTATTATGACACATCCATTGGTGAATCTACCCACAACAGCAAAACATATTACAGTGACTACCGTGGGGAGTATAAGTCAAAATTTAAAAATGTTGATGCTATCCTATATATCGCAAACATTGTCAGATTTTAGGTCTGTAAATAAAAGCCCATTGTTCTACAACACAATTTCAATTCTCAGAAAAGTGACTCTGCTATTATTGGAAAGATAAAACAGTACCATCCTAATGTGTATGTATCAGTCATTGCATCTACAAAGAAGAAACAGCCATATTTCCACAAACATGGACAACATCATGTTCTGTTCTTGTCAACATTTGCTGAAAGAGAAAGGGGCGGGAAGTTTTTATCAGAGACATGCCAGTCTTTGTAAAGGCAGCTCACTAACCACAATTGTTCACAACTTTCTATGATTTCTAACTGGAGACTCCAGTGACTGTCATTCAATAATGATAAAATGTTGCTGTCCGAGTGAACTTATGGAAACAACACCACACTTGTACCCCCACATGCATGTTATTTCAGTGGCAAAAATGATCTCCTGAAACTGTTAAAGTACGCACATCCACCATACCACAAATTTTACAAGACTGACTGTGGTTGTGTAAAAGTGTGTGCACATGTTCTTTATTTTGGAAAAAAGACGTTGTCCAAAAGCTTTAATATTTTAGCAGCCATTTTTGTTTTTCCTTTCTGTGACTCAGTACCTCCTCTACATTGTGAGTAGCAATGTATTTTATCCAGAATGATAATTTTCTTTTATGCAATCATACTAGCATTTGCTGCATAAATTAAGATATATTAACAGAGATACAAAAGCGTTAGACATTTATATAAGCTGCAGCTAAACTATGGGTACCATGGTAAGCAGAATGAATAAAATGGGTAGCAATGCCTTTATTGGTAATGCAAATAAATGTAGGCACACAAGGTATGTCTTTTTACTTGTAGCAAGATTCACAAATAATTTCGAATTACAGAATAGTTTCAATCTTTTCTTTAAGTTGCCTTGGGAATATCTCCAGCAGTGAGAAGTTCACAACAATAATTTTATTCATTGACTGTATAGATTCATTCAAAGCCAAACCTTGAGTTTCAAGCTTTTTAATACTTGCAGGTACATGGGAAAAATGAGTGCCAATCACAGCAATGTCTTTTCTAATACCAGAATCATTAAAAGCTTCCTTGCACTGGCAAACTGCCAAAGCCTCTGCACTATCAAAATGGTTTAGTACCTCTCTAATGGCCTCGAAATGTTCATTGTAAAACAACACAGCTTCGACCCACGTACTCCAACGAGTTACCACTGGTTCGGGAGATAAAGGCAAATTTAATAGTTTTTCTTTGTAGATCTTAATGTGAACAGGAGCCTTTCGAAACACTTTCTTTGTGGATGAAATAAATTTATTTACATTCACAAACGTGGAACGTACTTCTTCAGCATGGCCATGTACTCCATGAGCAAAGCAAGTCACATGAATCAAATTGGGATAAAATACTGGAGGGCTTTTCCTGCTTTGATTATATAGGGAGCAGCATCTGAAATAAACATAAACACCCTTTCATCTGCAGAAGATTCTGGAAACATTTTTCTAAAACCCTCATTCAAAAATCTGGCGATCATAGAATGCTTTACTTTTTCAAGCCTTTGCAGGCTCTTCTTTTTAAAGCACCAACAATTAAATTTGCAATGTAACCACCACAAGTAACTGTAGTTTCTTAACTGAAATCCAGATGAAACTCCTTCACTGCCTGTTTCTTCCAGAACAGCTACATAAATTGTTGGTATGTAATTTTTACGCAATGTTGATTCATCTGGTACATTCTGATTTAAGCAGTATTTGTGCAGGAAGCCTTTTAGCATAGGGTCTGAAAGTTTGTGAAGAGGGATATTACTCCCAATGAATGCTTCACATAGATCCATGTTAAACCGACTTTCTTGGTTGCCTTTGGACAAATCCCTGCTACTCCAACTTGCTGTTGTCAGAAGTTGTTGTCATGGCCCTTTCTTCTGCATTCCTGTGATATGAAAGCTTGTCTTGATATGCTGGTCTATTGGAAACTTTTTTTGTGTGAAACATTTTTCTCGCAAACTCAACACTATAAAACAATTTCATCATATGTAAATGTTCCAGGACGGTCAGCTATCCACGAAACGACGTTTCTTTTTTTTTCAGGTGGCATGGTGCACAACAAGTTACACACTACACGCGGTAAACACATTTGACTGTGTACAAGTAAATAGAAGCTAAACTGTGTATGACTAGAAGCCTGTATAGTTTAATTGTTACCGACGTGTACAGTATGACAGTGGAGGGTTTTAACCAGGGGCATGGGTGCAGGAGCACTGTCTGCCTGTTCCTGTTCCGCATGATTTTGCTAGACAGTGATTGCACACAGTTCTAGGTCGCGGTCAATCTGTGAGACATCAAAACTAGATCGATCTAGAGATTGCCTGTCAAAATTTTTAAAATATTGTAAACATAGAGCGAAAATATGTATTATCACCAGTTTTTAGTTAAAATATGCAATAACTGGTGAAAAGGAGCCAAATATGCAAATGCATAAGCAACATGCAAATGCATATAATCCAGTCTAGTCGTTACTGTGTGGTAACACTTCAGGACGCAGCATCAGAGAGATAAAATGAAAGTTTATTTTATTACTGTTTACTTAAACAGTGATTTAGCTCACATAAGTTTATTTTATCAAAGGACTTAATGACCAAAAGCTATGATTGTGTGAATCTTTTTATTGTGCCTATCGCAACTCAGCATCTCCGCCATATGGTGAGTAGCAACTTTCCTTCTCTGGTATTATTACATTCCATCCTGGATCTTCCATTGTTCAAAATTTAACATTTGTATTTCTGTATTTACCCGGTGCTGACACAGGTAAAGCCCAACACTTATTTCTCCACTTCCTAGTTTATTTTGGTACATAATAAGATTATTAAATTTGTTTTTGAAATCTGTAACATTTTGGTGGTTGATATTTTAATTTTATCACACTCTTATATGCAAAATATGACCATTATGACTCTCTTACAGTAAAACAAAAAAAGAAAAGACAAGATGCATAGTTTAAAAAAGAAACATCTTACTATCAAAAACATTTAATCTAAATTTTTGGTTTCTCTCACCTTTAAGTATCCTGTACGCCTGTCAAGGTTCAAGTGAATGTTCTTTATTTCTCCAAATTCAGAAAATTTATCATGTACATCATCTTCTTGAGCTTCTTCATGAACTGATGTCACAAACAAAATCCAGCCTTCCACAGCTTAAAGAAAACAACAAAAGAATATGAATATTAAAAGTACAGATGCCTGTGGTTGCTAATTTACATTTACTACAGTTAATGTAAGCTTTCCTAACACTATTTCAGCCTCGAGGAAAGTGTGTGCACCAATACTTGAAATAAGACAACTGGAACACAAACGAGAGACAGTATTTAAAAATGAGCAACAAAAGACTATTTCTATTATAAAATAAATGTTTCATCATTTTTATTCTTGTGTATTGTCAGGCTTAACTTGTGGGGAAACAGCACAGTTTAAATTTTGGTTTTGTTGTAGTTTCAGTTCAGGGCTTCTTTTGATGATGGTGGTTATGAATCTAACGATATAAAACAGTTTGATTGTCAGCAACTCCTTAATCAAGAAAGTCAACTCTAACGGTAATATGAAAGGAGATATGATAACGGTCTCTTCCAGGCTCATTGACCATCTTATCATAGTTAAACTCAAATGGCGTGATACTTTCAAAGGAGGCAACTTAGATTACTTGAAACGACAGTAGTTTAAGGGGGAAAAAGAGGGGAATGGTGGGATGTCACTATGGGAGTAGCACCATCTTCAAGTGCTCATCTTTTATCTGCAGTGAGGGGAACAACCTCCACTATACAGCATGATCAATGCAGTATATGCTATGGCGAATCTCAATAGCACCGACATTTATTCTCTCTCAAATCGGGCAAAAAATGTAATATTTTTAACTGAACAGGTTGTTAGCTTATGAAGATAAAGTATCAGTCTGATATGGAATGCAGCTGGAGTCCCTTGATGCTAGAACTGTGGCGAAAGGCACTCCCTCCAAGCCCACCCTGGAAACCAAAACGAAACAGTAAATGACATTAAATTTTGTTGTAATATTTGCAGTCGCATGTAAAACACTTTACTTGCTGTGCAGCTATCACATCACCTGAAAATGCGAGAAGTGTCATCCAGGTGGGTGCCACGAATGCTGACGGACGACCACATGGCTGTTCGTGTGGCATGTTGCCAAGCAATGTTGACACGCAACGACAGCATGAATGGGACTTTCTTTTCGTCGGTTGTGACAATGGATGAGACGTGGATGCCATTTTTCAATCCAGAAACAAAGCGCCAGTCAGCTCAATAGAAGCACACAGATTCACCGCCACCAAAAAATTTTGGGTAACCGCCAGTGCTGAAAAAATGATGGTGTCCATGTTCTGGGACAGTGAGGGCATAATCCTTACCCATTGCATTCCAAAGGGAACTACGGTAACAGGTGCATCCTATGAAAATGTATTGAAGAACAAATTCCTTCCTGCACTGCAACAAAAACGTACGGGAAGGGCTGCGCGTATGCTGTTTCACCAAGACAACGCACCCGCACATCGAGCTAACATTATGCAACAGTTTCTTCATGATAACAACTTTGAAGTGATTCCTCATGCTCCCTACTCACCTGACCTGGCTCCTAGTGACTTTTGGCTTTTTCCAACAATGAAAGACACTCTCCATGGCCGCACATTCACCAGCCGTGCTGCTATTGCCTCAGCGATTTTCCAGTGGTCAAAACAGACTCCTAAAGAAGCCTTCACCGCTGCCATGGAATAATGGCGTCAGCATTGTGAAAAATGTGTACGTCTGCAGGGCGATTACGTCGAGAAGTAACGCCAGTTTCATCGATTTCGGGTGAGTACTTAATTAGAAAAACTATTGGAGGCCTCAGAACTTGAATGCACCTCGTAGAAAAATTGTGGAATAGTAAGTGCAACATTAAGTGGATTACAGAAATCAAGGAAGATATGGATGAGCTACAGATTACATTGGAAGACCTAAGAAACAAAACTGACAAAACCAGGAAACTCACAAACAAACCAGACTACAAATGAGAATTAACAAACAGACAATAGGAAGGGTAATGTCCGATGAAGAAAGAAGGATGAGATCCGAGAGAATAAAGATGTACTGGACTAATAGGATATATAATGCTCGTGGTTCAGTGCCTGGTGCTCCAGGTATTTTGATGCATGCCCAAGTGGATCACATTCCAAATGAATGTGACTGTGGTTGTAAACAGACCAAAACGTTTTGGAGATAGCACTGATCTATTGTGTGTAGGTAGTCCACGGAGTCGGCGCACACCAGGACGTTTTTAGTTATAACAATTTTGATGTATGCAATGCTCTGTAGTGGCTATCAATTTGCAGTGGATGAAGTACTTGGCCGCGAGATCTGTTCATGGATATGCAGTCTATGCATAAATGTCACTCAGAATTTGCCTAAGCAGACGGCATGAATAACATAATGGTTTAAAATCTGACAAATTATGACTGCATAATTATGAGTTACAGGCATCTAACCCTTACTGGTGGGATATCTACTTCTCTCACAGACCGTTGGTGGGGCTCCTGTTGCTAATCACATATCACTGTGGTGGACAGGGTCTCACAAGCCTAGTAGTGATGGTGCTGTCAATTTGTCAGTACAGCATCCATAGGTCAGGCAGGATATGATCAGTACTTTGAATTTGTGGTTCATTTCCATGGAGTTGTTACCGACAAACTGAGGGGCATTAACTTTCATGACGAAATTTGCCTTTAGCTGGTGTACATGTAATCGTGCTAGAGTATTGCCAAACAAAAAGCCTAAAAACTGGAACAGCTCAACTACTTCGAACAAATGGTTACCCATAAAGATCATATGAGATTTCACAGATCTGAGTCTGTAGAAAATGTGAGACGAGGATTGTCACTGGAGATAATTTTCACCTACTGATTGATGGGAAAAATGATCATGTCAATTAACTAAGTAATAATGATGTTTTATCAAGACAAGATATGTATGAACTATTTATTTCCTCTGATATTAAATGGGTTAAAGCTGCAGAAACGAGACATACACCTGAAACGTAAGTTGAGTCCCGCATATGAGGTGAAAAAAAACTGTTACTCAGTTGTCTAGTGTGGAAGGCTTTTGTGGCAATATTCTGGAGTGAAAGACAAGCAGAAAGAACAAACTTAGAATGTGTTGACACTTTTTTGGGTAATAGAAAGCAGATGAAAGTAAAGTGAGCCTCCTCAGAAACTTTTACAATTCGAGCAGTGCAAGGCTACTGAGAGCAACTACAGCATATGCAGACAAGGACACCAGCGTGAATTGCACAATTTTTAGTGCACCTATGGTGCAAAAGAGAGAAATTGTTGTGAAGCGCAGATACACCTGCATGAAGACAGAATCCCTACTGAAGCATCAATCTCACACTCCTTGGCTGTGCTTATTCACTCACGTGTTGCTATAAGGATTGACAGGAACAGTAACCATTTTTCAATGGGTACATAACGCCGATTTTAATTTTGCTTAGATAAGACACAGCAGTCAGGAGGCCAAAGTCAGTTGCATAGTCTAACAGAAAGGAGGAGGTTCTGCTGCTAGGTAGTTCGAACAGTAGAGATGTGGGCCAGCAGTTGCAGGAAGTGTTGGGGAATGAGTACCAGGTCACCAGCATTGTGAAGCCTAGTGCAGGGTTGGCTCAAGTGACTGACAGTATAGGGGAGTTATGTAGGAATTTTATGGAGGAGGATTAGGTAGTGATAGTGGGTGGAGCAGGGAACCGTCTTGATAGGGATGGAAAATATGATGTAGATGTGACCTGGTAAAGATAGCTACTCAAACTGGTGGCACTAATGTGCATTTCGTGCAACTGTTTCAGCGTCATGACCGGCCTCATCTTAATACGGCTGTTAGGCGTGTTAACATGGGGCTGGGGAGGGTGCTGATGGCAGAGGGCATGGGTCACATCTCAATGGTGCAAGTTGGGTCCATCAGTAGACCAGCAGACTAGGCGTGGTCTGCACCTTGATAGGTATGGGAAGGGAAGGCTGGCAAAGCTTATAGGTGACAGTATAGTGGGTGGTGGTGGTGGGACCACTTATGGAAAAATTCCTGTAGTAGTTGGTGTTAGAGCTGCACCTTTTTTAGAACGAAGTCAGCTGATAGGTATACCTGCTTAAATGAAGTCCCTCTAACTAAGGGCTCAACTTCAGAGGATGTAATGTTTCAAAGTAGAGAAGGAATTAGCATATTTCATCAAACTATAAGCTATAAGAGGGATTAGAGATAAAGTTAGTGGACTGTTTATAGATGTTGACTCTGAAATTGTTGGTATATCAGAGCACCACTTAAATAGTTTGACAATTCAGAAGCTTCCTTTACCAGGATACAGATTAGCTGGCTGTACATAAAAAACAGTATTCCATTTGAGTCCATAGATGTATCATGGCATTGCACTGAACAGATATTTGAATGTTGTGCAGGGACAGTTGAACTTAGAGAAACTAAAATTCTAATTGTTGTTGTTTGTAGGTCCCCTAACTCTGACTTCAGAGCATTTCTGCTCACGCTAGAAAGGGTTCTTGATTCACTTTGCAGGAAGTAGGCTACCAGAAATTAGTTATATGTGGTGACTTCAATATAAATTTTGTATATGATAGTGTAAGAAAAAGGATGTTTGTAGATCTCATAAATGCATATGATCTGATACAGACTGTGTTTTTTCCAACTAGGGTGCAGGGGAACAACAGCACAGCCACAGACAATATTTTTGTTCATTCTTCATTACTAGATGGGCATTCTGTTAGTAGAGGGTGAATGGCCTTTCAGACCACAATGCACAAATTTTAACACTAAAAGTCTTTAGTACTCAAACAAATGTCACATTTAATTACAAATTATGTAGGAAAGTTAATCAAACAGCAATAGCAAGTTTTTTAAACCTTGTCAAGGAACAAGAGTGGCAGGATGTTTATAGTGCCAATAACACAGATGATAAATATAATGCTTTCCTTAACAAATTTCTCATGCTCTTTGAGAGTTGATTTCCATTAGAACGTTCTAAATGGGGTACTAGCAGTAACAGGCACCCCAGATGGTTGACTAGTGGGCTAAGGGTATCAGGCAGAACAAAATGGGAATTATATTAAAATGTTAGAAGTAGTCACAGTCTATAGTAGCCCATTACAAACAGTATTGTAAGGTGCTTAAAAGTGTTATTAGGAAGGCATAGAGTATGTGGTACACAAATAGAATAGCTAATTCACAGGATAAAATTAAAACCTATGTGAAGGAAGTGTCTGGTCAGCAGCGCAAGATCTACAATGTAAAGTCAGTTTGTAGTAAAAATATTTCTATTACTGATAATATCAAGTATACGTAAAGTATTTAACAATCATTTTCTGAACATTGCTAGTGAATTAAATAAAAATTTAGTTTCTACAGGGAACCATATAACTTTCTTGGCAAATGCCATTCCAAGATTGATGTCTGAAATTCTCCTCTGTGACACAGACAAGAGGGAGATTGAGTCAATAATTAAATCACTGAAGACTAAGGACTCTCATGGTCATGACAGAGTGCCTGGCAGAATATTAAAGTACTGTGACACACATGTTAACCCTGTATTTAGCCATATTTGTAATTTTTCCCTTAGGAATGGTCAGTTTCCTGAACGATTAAAGTACTCAGTAGTAAAGCTGCTTTCTAAAAAGGGAGAAAGGGATAATGTGATAATTTTAGACCTATTTCTATGCCATCAATACTTTAGACCCATTTCTATGCCATCAGTGTTTGCAAAAGTTATCGAAAAGGTTGTGTATGTAAGTATAATTGATCATTTTATATCACACGATTTGCTATCAAATGTTCGGCTTTAGAAGTTGTTTAACAACTGAATGCTATATCCTCTTTTCTTTGTAAGGTACTGAATGCATTAAACAAAAGATTTCGAACGCTAGGCATATATTTTGATTTAACTACGGCATTTGATTGTGTTGACACAAAATATTGCTCCAGAAGTTTGACCACCACAGAATACAGGCAGTAGCTCACAATTAGTTCACTTCTTACCTTAGCAGCAGACAGCAAAAGGTCATTATTCACAATGTTGAGAATGGCTGTGATGTGGGGTTTGAGTGGGGTACAGTTAAGCATATATATATATATATATGTGTGTGGGGGGGGGTGGGGGGGGGGGGTGGGGGAAGGGGGGGGTTGCCCCACGGATCAGTGTTGGAGCCACTCCTGTTCATTATTTATATAAATGATATGCCCTCTAGTAACACGGGTAACTCTAAAATATTTCTGTTTGCTGACGACACTAGCTTGGTAGTAAAAGATATTGTGTGCAACACTGGCTCAGTTTCAAATAGTGCAGTTCATGTCCTGTAAAAAATAAACTAATGCTAAATCACAGTAAGACTCAGTTTTTACAGTTTCTAACACACAATTCAACAAAACCTGACACTTTAATTTCACAGAATGAGCATATGATTCGTGAAAATGAACAGTTCAAATTTCTAGGTGTTCTGATAGATAGTAAGCTGTCATGGGAAGCCCACATTCAGGATCTTGTTCAAAGACTTAACGCTGCCATTTTTACTATTTGAAGTGAGTGATTGTTTGACATGAAAATTGGTCTACTTTGCTTATTTTCATTCGCGTATGTTGTATGGTGGTATATTCTGGGGTAACTCTTCCCATTCTAAAAGGATATTTTTGGCTCAGAAATGGGTGGTTTGGGCAATAAGTGGTGTAAGTTCGTGAACCTCCTAGTGACCCCTGTTCATGAGTCTGCATATTTTGACACTGCTCTCTCAATATATATATTTGTTATTATCATTTCTTGTTAACAATATTAGCTTATTCCCAAGAATAAACAGCTTTCACTCAGTTAATACTCGACAGAAATCAAACCTGCATTTGGATCGGGCTTCCTTAAGTCTTGTGCAGAAAGGTGTGCTGTATACTGCTGCATCCATTTTCAATAAGCTACCACTTGAATTCAAAAATCTTAGCAGTAATCCACGTGTTTTTAAATTGAAACTGATGAGTTTCCTCACGGGTCACTACTCCTATTCTGTAAAGGAGTTCCTTGAAAAATTAAGCTGATTCTTGTTGTACTGTTGATTACATTTACTTAAACTTATGGACTGACTTTTTTGGGTTCATAAACATTTATTTTTATCTGTTATTTACTTTTATGTTGTAATATCATGTACTGTCATGTTCCATGACCTTTGAGATTTGCTCGTCAATTTGGTCCTATGTAACTTGACGTGTAAATAAATGAAAATAAATAAAATATTTTATGTAAATTTTTGCTTACTGATTTCATACACATTTTGTTTGCAATAATTTGGTGCATATGTAGATCTCTCAACTTTAAGCTCTTCTTTTATGTTTTGCATCGCTTCTGAGATGATAATTTATTGTGATTTAAAGTAGTTTTAAATACTGACTTTTAATTAGCTAGATCACTTTCAGGTGTTCACGTATTCTCTTTATTAATGTCTATGTATTTATAATTGCTACTATTATGAAATCTAAAGTACTTTAATGTTTTATTATGATCATTGTGACTTGTTGTAGGCTACCTGTACAGAACAGGTTTACTTCTATGATTTGACCCTTAGTCTTTACGTCTTACTTTAATCCTGATGTTTAATAGTATGTCCAAGTTTAGCAGGAATTATGCACCTCAGGTTAATTAACTTAGTTTTTGAAGAGGTTTCATCATTTTTTTACTTTCTTTGTACTCTATGTGCTTGTTTTTAATATTTCTAAACACACATCTACACACATACTCGGCAAGCCATCATACAGTGCATGCAGGAAGGTATGTTGTACCACTACTGGTCACTTCTTCTGCTTCACTCACAAATGGAGTGTGGGAAAAAATAACGATCTTTATGCCTCCGTACAAGCCATAATTTTTCTCATCTTTGTGGTCCTTAATGCAAAACATACGTTGGTGGCAGTAAAATCATTCTGCAATCAGCTACAAATGTCAGTACTCTAAATTTTCTTAGACTTGTTTCATAAAAGAACATTGTCGTCTCAACAGATTCCCATTTTAGTTTTGTAATATTTGTGTGTTGACTGAACCTACTGTTAACAAATCCGGGAGCATATACAAATCTTCATTAATTTAGTATTAATATTATGAGGCCCAGAGCAAGCGAACAATAGAGATCAATTACACTCCATAGATTGGGCATCTGTTCCTTCAATATTATTGAAGTTGTTTCTAATTAACTATCAAGATGTTGCTTATAAACTATCAATATGTTCATCATTAATTATTAAGATGTTTCTTATTAATTATTTATACAATTAATAAGAAACATCTTTAACAAAACCGAAGGGAACTGATGATCAATCGATGGTTCTTGCTCTGGACATCACAATATTACATCCTTGTCACATTGGAAACATTCCTTGTCACCAAATCACCTGTAAGCAACATTTGGGCTGGTTAGCAATTGGATGGGTGACTGTCTAGGTGCACTGAGTTCCACTGGATCTGGGACATACAAGTCACTGATGTGGTGTCCAAGCGAAATACATGCACCAGGCAAATGGCCATATGGTTAGTACCGTTATTATTGCTTTTATTAATTTCAATTTTACTTCAATCTTTTGGCTCCAAAATTTACAGTATCCTGATCAGGAGTATTTTCACCTTGTTTCCACATTCTCCAGACATAAAATCAAGAGGTTTTTTATTTTTATTTTTAGAGGAATTTGAAAGCCCTTACATGTAAAGCACCAGTAGATACTTTAAGCCTACATACTTGTATTGCCAAAAGCAGTGAAACCGTACAAAGTACTCTAAGAGTACATAAGCCCAACTAGGACTCAATATGACAGCAGGGTGATGCATGTATCAATATTAATGGAAGATATTTTGAATATTTCATGGAACTGTTTTCTCATGTATTCTGGTGAGTTCTGTTCCTGTATGTTTTGCATTATTGAAGTACTACAAAAAATGGTAGAAAATGATGTTTAACATGAAGATAAAGTGCTTTCAGATCCTTGTTCATGTGTTTTCTTCTATGTGAGGAATGTATCTTGAAAATGAGTCACAAATTTTTGTCGCAACCATTCCAGAAGCCTTTGTCTGACACAATGTATATTTCTAACTACATGTGCATTGTCATGCATCCAATCACTGGCATACAGTAAACATGAGAAGTAAATATTCATTATTTCAATTTTTGCAAATTTTAGAGCATTAAAAATCTGACCAGATCTTACTTCAATGGGCACAGCATGTGTCTAATGTATCAAACATAATTGTGAAAGACGTATACAATCTGCTTCTTCTGAGTACCTAAGCACATTTATGAGGTGAACAAATGTGTATGCTTCGACAAAGCATACTCTACGGCACCCATATTTAGAAAAAAAAAAACACTCCACCTCAACAGGCTATAGCTTATGGTCAGCAAACTGCTCTCCCATTCATATGGCAGTTTACAAGACCAGGGCCGCTACTTCTCAAACAAGTAGCTCCTCAGTTTGCCTCACAAGGGCTGAGACTGCATTCATATTAAGCATGGGATTAGAAGATTAAGTTAGTAAAAATATTTTCTTTAGAGAAAGAAACAAAGTCTGCAAAAGAAATAAAACACATGAACTAGCTATTGAAAAACAGCACTTGACTGTGGTAAGACCTCAGAGTCTGTAATGATTATTAAAGAATAAGGAGAAATGTGATAACACTTTTCTTTCATAAATATTCCATTACTAAAGAATCATCACTTCAGGAGTGCAAAAACAAATATAAAAGTGATCAAAACATAAAGCTTTATTACCGATACTACATGACACAGAAAAAAGGCATCTTTTTGCCAAATTCTGAAAAGGTCTGACAAAAACAAAAAAAATAGTTTTTGGTTTTAATTTCTTTCTCAAATTTGGGTTTCTCTGGTCCAATGCTGGAGGCAACTTTGGCATCCATCCAAAACTTGCATAGCTTTCATTCACTTGCTTCTGCAGTCTCTCAACCCTTGCTCTTGCTCTTTAATACATTGACAAATATGTCTTTTCTTTTGTGTACAACAGCCATGCTACTATTGCTTTTATTCCAGTAGTTCATAAGATTGTTTCTGCTATCCTACTTGTAGTGTAAACTTTTTTTCCTTTTCAATTGATGTGGTTCTATTTTATATAATGACCACAGTTACTTTCAATGAGAAAAAATGAAGTCTCTCAAAGTTACACAGATTCTTTCAAAATCATAGAAATATGACATGGCTTAAACAAAGGTAAATACTCATTCACTTCTGGAATAACTAAACAAACTGCACAAAAATTGCAGCAAAGTAACAATCAATATTTAACATGGAAGAGATGCAAATTATAATACAATTTAAATTCAAATAAACAGAATACTTACATCTCTGTGGACCAGGCTCTTCATCTCCATCTGCATCCATGCTTTCATATTCTTTAATATCCTCTCTTGCAGAATTATCACTACCAAACCCACGACCCTTTCTTTTCTTTGCCTTCTCCTTAAGACGTGCTATTCCCTCTGTGAACATGAAGCACAAATATAAAAGTCAGATATTGGAGTATATTATATGCTTTTTATAAAAGTATATAGTTTAGATACAAAAATGTGACAACAGAAGTCATATTTATTATGTGCACCAATCTGCCAATTTTGTTTGTTGACTTTATTACAGGTCATATAAAACTTGACATTAAGTTCGGCATTAATATAAGAAAAACTCTAGGTTGACAAACAAAACTCATGTATAGCTTCGCTGTATGTTTTCAAATTAAAACACTATTACATACGAGGATTGGAACTTTAATAGTGGCAACTATTTATTTACAATTTATACAAAATAGATACCCGTTTCAAAGTTTTTCTGTTCTTCAAAATGGTCACCAGCATTGGGTATAACCCACTGCCAGTCATGTGGAAGCTGCAGGTTAACATTCGTAGCACCAATTGTGTTGATAGTTCAGACAAATCCCTCTAAAAATTCTTAAATGAAGGTTATGAAGTGCTTGCCTCAATTTAAGACTCAAGTTGAAGTCACAAGAGCTTAAGTCTTTGGAGTGTGGTGTGTGGAACATCACTTCTGTGCTGATTAAAAAAAAAAAAAAAAATGAGGATTGTGTCCTGCAGAAAGTGTTGCTTATTCTGTCTCTAAGATGGTTGCAGACTGTGTTCCAAAAATGAACAGCTGAGAGAAATGATCAGCAACACTTTCTGTTGGACCCTCCCATCATTTTGTAGGACAATGCTCATGCGCATTTGGTGCAAGCTGTGAATGAACTGTTTGATCGATGGAGCTGAGATGTGCTGTACCACCCATCACACACCCCGTACTTAAGCCCTCGTGACTTCAACTTGGTTCCTCAACTGAAGGAAGCACTTCATGGCACTTGTTTCAGAACTGTTAAAGAGATCTGTTGGGCAACAGACCACTCCACTCGAACTATCAGTACAACTGGCAGGCATTCCTCAGGGCATCCTACGACTACCATGTCACTGGAAACAGGCTGTACACAATGCTGGTGACTACACCAAAGGACAGAAAAGCTTTGAAATGAATATCTATTTTGTGGAAGATGTAAATAAATAGTTGCAAATATTAAAGCTCCAATCCTCATAGATGGAGTGAGTTACTCCAGTGCCAGCAGTGGACAGAACTGTAAAAGACCAAGTTATATGGCTACCTTTAGCATAAAAAAGACCTAATCATCCTGGAAAATCCATGACGGAATGTAACAATATTAGGAAAAGGATAGTTGCCACTTACCACATAGCGGAGATGTTGAGTTGCAGGTTCACACAACAAAAAGACTGTTGAAAAGTGAGCTTTTGACCGACAAGGTTTTCATCAAAAATAGAAAACACACACACACGACCACAGCCTCCGACAGCTGAAGGCAGACTTGGGTTGTTATTACCTAATCATCCTGAATATTTTTACTTTTAAGTCTTTAAATTGTATTTAGAATAAGATTTTATAAAAAAAATTCTCGCAGAAAACGTTGTACTTGAGCGATAGTCGAAAGTGTGTAAGTGAATGAATCAAACAATACTAAATGTTTCTGCTAGTTGGTAGCCAACGTTTTATGCAACTAGTAATTCTATAACTCGTGCTTTGGAGTCATCTGGTTTAAAAGAGGTGTGGCTAGTTTGTGTATCATGAAATCTCAACATACAATTGCAGAAATTATTAAGTGTTTATAGCAAAAATGGGAAAATAAAAGATAATATTGGGTGCTACATATAAATAAGGAAACAAGCTCCAGAAATGATGGGTTGTTGTGGGAATATCCATATTATTCTGTCCAATTTTTAGCAGTAATGCTATAAAATTCCACTGAATAATAATAATAATAATAATTAAAGATCCCAATACCACAACAGATAAATGCAGACTTTGCAAACAACAAATAGAAACAGTAGATCACATCACAAGCGGATGTACAATACTAGCAAGTACAGAATACCCCAGAAGACATGACAATGTAGCAAAAATAATACATCAACAGCTTGCCTTACAACATAAACTTATAAAACAACACGTTCCCACATACAAGTATGCACCACAAAATGTACTGGAGAATGATGAATACAAATTATACTGGAACAGAACCATTATAACAGATAAAACAACACCACATAACAAACCTAACATCATACTCACCAATAAAAAGAAGAAATTAACACAACAAATTGAAATATCCATACCCAATACAACAAATATACAGAAGAAAACAGGAGAAAAAATTGAAAAATACAACCAACTGGCTGAGGAAGTCAAGGACATGTGGCATCAGGATAAAGTTGACATTATACCAATTATACTGTCAACTACGAGAGTCATACCACACAATATCCACCAGTACATCAACGCAATACAGCTACATCCAAACTTATATATACAACTACAGAAATCTGTAATTATTGATACATGTTCAATTACCCAAAAGTTCCTAAATGCAATGTAACATATACCCTACAGTTAAAAGGAAGTCACACTTGATCAAGGTCCACGTCACTTTCCATTTTTGACCAGACATAACATCTGAGAAAAGAAAGAATAATAATAATAATGTTAACACCCTTTTGCTTATGAGTTATCTGTAATTCCCTGTCCTACATGTTTACATCAAATTCTGCATCTTTCAATGAAAACATTTTCCACTCTGGGCCGTAAATTTGTTTATTTAATACTAGTGACCTGCTGTGGTCAGACAACTTGTCTGGCATAGCAGTAATTTTGGTGATGGGCCACTGTATAGGGTCATGACAAAAATTCAGACCACTGAGTATCATCATTTTTTCATTTAAGAAACGATTTAAACATCACATGCCAGGAAAGTTCTCACGAGACACGAATTGTATGTGTTTCAAATTTAACTGGCGATCAGAGTGATATCTGATGGCAATGACAGGTGCTACGAGCTACTGTGCCAATTGGTTTGCCCAACTGCAGTGCCAGTTTGCAGTGAGTTACAGCAACACCGACTCAAAGGAAGGCCTCGGCGCTTGTTCGTGACGTCACGTCAGGTAGGCACGGCGAACGCCAGGTCTGTTGCAGGCAGAAATGCCTGGGCGTGCTTATCACTATAAATCTCATATTTTGGACAAAATGTTTGGTATTGTTTTGGGTTCTGCAGTTTTATTTAGATGAAAGATTTTCTTACTATCGTAAAGCTACAAATGAAGATCATAGTTCTGTATTACTGAATCCTGTCGAAACAAACGTAGGTCAATATGAGAAGATGCTTTGCCCCATTGCAAGCTTCGGAAGTTTTACATTCAAGTAACTATATTTACTTAATTCATTTTGTTATCAAAACTTAACCCAACCCCCTTACAATGAATTCGTTTCTTTTATTTATTTATTTGTTTTCGTCTGACATCGTCACTGAAAATGTGAACTAATTTACATGTGTTAACGTCCAACTGTTGCCAGTCATTAGATTAGTCATTTTCAACGAAAGGAATTCTAAACAGAAAACAAAATACCTTCATACATCGAAAATACGGCTGAGCTTAAACTTTTTTTTAAACACATACATTAGAAAAGATAAATATTCCCCTCTTGCAACTGAAAGGAGAAAGTTTACTTGATAAAACAATTTTATTTGATAAAACAAGTATCTCTCTCTTGCCTCTTCTTCTGTCCCCCACCCCTGCATCAATGTGTACAATCGCAAGATATTTCGTTAACATTCAGTGCTCCTCACCCCATAGTCAACCAAGATACCTAAAGAAGAGCACCAATATGTTCACAGTTTCTTGTAAAAGCAACCCAGTACAAACGTAACTTCCTCAGATTTGCAAATAAGGTAAAGGAGCACGAAGTCTGTTGGTGCTGGACCATGAAGTTGTTTTTGTATGTCAATCCTTAAAACAGATGGAAATTTAAGTTCAGGAGTAAACTATTTGTTAAGAAGTGTAATGCACAATTAATTGATTGCAGAAATCTCTCAGAACAATGTGTGTTGGTCAACTGCTGCCAATAGTTTCACATTGTCCTGTGTCAGGGCGACACCACCATTATGAGTATAATATAAATAGTCCCAGGTGCTAACACTTCGTACACATTTAAATTTTTTACATACAACTCTTTCACTAATAAGAAAGACTAGCTATGAAACCCGCTATGCATGTAACATAACACATTTTCAGATCCCTTAGTGATAAAAGGACTGTAGAATATACACTGACTGTGCAACAAACTAAAAATTAACCGACATTCAAGTACATCAGTATATGCTTTGCTAAGAAGTGTGATGAATTATGGATTTCACCGGTTGCACAAGTCACTCGATACAAAATGTGTTGCTCACTTACCAACTCAAGTGTCATGTTTTCTTGTTAAGAGGAAAAACACACTACCATTATGAATGTAATGGAAAAGAAAACAATCTTATCTGATAACACTTCAGAATGTACACAAGAAGAATTAAATTTTCGCATCTTGCAGTGTAATGAAGAAACTTTATAAGCCAACACAATTTTAAGAAATAAAATACATATCTTTGTGTCTTTCTTCCTTCCTTCCTTCTGCCGCAATGTGTACAGAGACAAGAAATTTCATTTCATTAACTTCCAAAGCTCCAAATACCATAGATCAACCAAAAAGCCTTCAGAAGAGCCCAATTGTGACCATAGTGTGTTGCAGAAGCAACACAGTGTACACTAACTTCCTTATAAAATGTATTAATAATGTATAAACAGCAACAGCTCTGTTGGACTATGGAATTTAAGCATGGCAATATATGCTTTGACAAGGGATGTAATGAATTACATACTGTACTGCTTGTGTAAGTCACTTGAACAGTATGTGTTAAAAACTTATGGTGTAGTACAGCATAAATTTCATTTTCTTATCAGGGAGGACCATAATCATTACTGTAAAACAGAAGCAGAAATTTGTTTGTCCTAGTACTTCAAATAAATTTCAACTTTTGACCTAACACTCTTTTAGCAATATTTAACATAATCTTCTATCCATGTATGACATTTTCAGTGTCCTGAGTGGTAAGAGTTTAGAAAAAAAAAACTAAATGCAATTTCCTTTTGTTTTAATAATAATAACACAATTACAATTACATTCATATGGGTCATTCCATGTTAAAGAGACTTTGTGACAAAAAAATTAAAATGACAATATTACAAATATAACCTTAAAAATGTCAAGTTAAAAGTACATTTGTTCATTGCAAAATAATCATGAATATGAAAAAATGAAATTTCTACTTTCACTAAGTGTTTAAAGTGCACTACTCTATGGCACCACAGAGAGGTATGTTTTATGCTATTTTGAGATGAGTATTAGTTGTGTTATCTATGGCTGATTGTTCTATTGTTGCAAAAAATATTGAAGTCAACATTGTTATAGCTCATAATAATTAGTTTTGTTGAGGTAAGCTAATTGGATTTCTATATTTTGTTAGTTTTATAATATATATGCAGCTTGTAACACCCATAACAAAAAGATACAAAAGTTTGATTTGTAATCTAGTAAATCTGTTCTGTAGAATACCTTTCTGTAAAAGTGAGGTTATGCACATGTTTTTTCAATATCATATCATTACGTGGCATTTTGAAATTTTATTTAACACTCTTAGAGCTGTTAGGGTGTTACTAATTTTTGTTTCGGGTGTTACTTAACACATGCGTAACACCCGTAACTTGAATTGGAAGGTTTAATGCCACCTTCATCTTTAGTAGGCCTAGGCCTTATATTTAAATTATATCCAAAGGGTATTATTGTGAATGAAAAAAGTTTTTTTAACTATGTTTATTACATATGACAACAGTTTTAAGCATGAAAACTAAAATTTTTATTCCTCTGCATACATTTTTTAAGCACTACACCTAAATTATAAAAGTTAATTAGGGCATTAACATGACTCAACTGATGTTTTCCTAAAAAGTTAATTAAGCCCAAAATTCTTTAGATTACATATAGTTTATGTTTTCCATTCTAACTTTTCCAAGAACAACAATATTGCTAACCCGAGTTTTAAATTTTATATAGGCCCAGTAAACTGCTTACTAAGGCAAATCCTAGTCATTCATAAAAGCTTATGTTTAACAATGTCTTTTACTTTTATCTCTCTGCACAGTGTTATGTTTATACATTAATAGGCCTACATTATCAGGATTTCTAATCTCTCTTCAAATGGACTTTGCAGAGAATTATGCTTTAATTTCACAAGATGAGGTACAGAGTGCACACTGGGTGCATTCACAAGCAACTATTTGCACTTTCTGCATTTGGTTTGCAAACCATGAAGTCAGATCCTATGCAGTCATCAGTAACGACCTTTCACAAAGAAAATATTCTGTGTGGACTTTTCTTAAAACTGTTATAACAGAGATTAAAAAAGCGTTTCCTAAAGTTAAAAGAGTTCAAAAATAAATATACTTTGTCCAATCTATGTTATTTTGAGAGAGACTTTGGATTGACAGTTGAGTGGAATTTTTTTGCCAGTTCACATAGTAAAGGAGCCATGGATGGCATTGGAGGTGCACTGAAGAGGAGTGTGTGGACAGCTGTTAGATCTAGGAAAGTTATTATTAACAACCCAATTGACTTTTATGACTACACTCTGAAGAATTTTTCTAAAAGTAAGGCACTATGGGTTGGTAAGATAACAGTGGAGCATAACATTCCAATTTTGGATGAAAGGTGGAAAAATTTACAAGCGATTCCTCAAAATCCAGGGTTGCCATCACTTTCAGCCTTATAACACAACTGATTTGCTGGTTTCAAAAACAGCAGAGTCATTAATGACAAGAGTGTCAGTATTTACTACTGAGGAGGCCAAAGTTAAAACATTACATGCAAAAAGATGCATAAACTTCTATGAAGTGTGCAGTTCTGATGATTCTGATCAGGAGACTGTTTCAATATCTGAATCACAAGACAATATTGGAAGTGGTTGTGAGTTAAGCCTAACTAATAAAATTGAAAAGTCTGATTTAAAATTTGGGTTATTTGTCTTGGTTGACATTCCAAGTGACAAAAAGAAGCCAACCCTATCTAAAATTCAATACCATTACTTGGGAATCTGCCAGAGTTAGGTTGATGAAGAGGAGGATGTGAAATTACTGTTTCTGAAGTCCGTAGGAAAAAGTAAAACACTTTTTAAACTAGATGAAACTGATGTTTGTTTTGTGAAATTCAGTCAAGTACCATCTAAGGTAACAACACCAGAAATCAAACAACAAGGTAACCATTTGTACTATGAGTCCAATTTTGAGTTGGATGTTGCTGAAAAAGATTATTAAATGAAGTTTTTAAATCTATCAATAATAAGAAAACATTTTTGTCATAAAATTATTAGGCCTACAAAATGAGGTAAATGTTAGGTAAGTAAGGATATCTTGGCCTAGTTGTACTATAAAATTGTAACAAAATTTTTTGTGTAATAAATAGCATTATCGTTCAAATATGTTTTCTTAAGTACATACTTTTATTCCAAATAGACTACAATACTAATTTCCTTGTTATGCAATTGTAAGAGGTAGATTTATTCCTTCAAGAATCAAATCTGATGCATCTATGTAACACCCGTAACATTTTACGTAACACCCGTAACAGCAAAAATATATATATACCGAGTTATGATGTCCAAAAAAATAAAAATTTATATTTCAAAATAAAATTTGGGGCAATACCTCTTAACAGTTGTTTTACAAGAATAAAAGTTTCATCAAGTATGCAGAAATTAGAGAATTCCCTAACTCATAGCAGGGGCCAGGTCTACTTTTGGTAACATCTGTAACACTAATTTTTTGATTGATAACCAGGAGAACAATAAAACAATTCCAGTATCAACATTTCTAACATGAAATATAATGTAAGCCTTAAAAGTTTTCAATAGGCCTATTAAATTCAATAAATATTTTTCCTTACATTATTTTTCCTGATTTTAAGGTGTGTACATGTAACACCCATAATTATGGAATTGCCCATATATTTCTTAACTTAAAGTCTGTACTTTCCTCTTCTTTTTAGCATTACAACATTCATTAAACTTTTTCACATAATCATTGAGGAGAATATTTGTAGAAACAAGTAACAGCTCACTTAGTACTCTATCTTTACAGTGTCCTTTTCTACAAGTGAAGTGTGGTAGGAAGAAACCTAATGTGTTTACCCTGCTAGTTGTCAAATTAATTACAAGCTCTCTCTGATTGCTGTGTCTCAGGAATGCTGTCTCCCTGCTACTTTCAATTAGCTTCTGTACTGTTATGTAGTTGTACATGACAGCATTCACCATATCCAAGTGTGGGTACAGCAGGCCTCCCCTGTCCATAGCTACTATTAAAGTATTTTTACAAGCACTGTTTCAGGCAATGCTCCCCTGTCCAAAACCACGACTGAAGCACAAAATTCACACTTAAGTCTCTTTAGAGCAATCCGAGTACAATATCCAGATAAATATGTAAGAAGAGGAAGCAGTTTCTCCACCTCCTTCACATCTGTAGGTGAATATTCAATGTGAATTGTGTCACTAACAGTAGATATCGATGATCCAGTAGTGGTTTCCAGATCAACTGGAAATGTAGGGAGATTTTGTTCATCAGTATCTGTAAGAGAAACAGTTATATTCCCAAAGAAACTGGATTGCAATGGAAGAAGGTGTTGAAGTCTTATCTTACATTCAGTTTCAAAGACTTGTCTCAGTGATACTAAGTATTGTGAACCTGCATATATTCTGTAATTGCCAAACCTTGCCTCAAGAGCATCTGTCTGTATTTTACCTGGCAAAAAGTACTTGAAGCCAAGTTCATTAATACAGTACTTGGCCATTTCAATTAGACCATGAGTGGTGTTTGATAGTGCCCAGTGGGTGTCTCGTGTAAGGCAGTTGTACTTTAACCCCATCTGGTCCCAACATCTAGCCAGTTCAAAAACTTATTCAGAAACAAGAAATTATCCTCATCTCCTGTCACAGTCAGTGGATGCTTAAGTGAATTTTTCAAATGTTCACCTTTGTATTTTGTTTGTACATTCACCACTGACCACCAGTTTTCAATTAAAGTAATAAAATCTGCAGTACTCTGATATTCATGAAGGTTGTGTTCCTCACCTAAAGTGAGAAGCCCCTGTACAACATATGGATTGAAAACATTTAATGCATATTTTACATTCTGCCTTTCAAAATTTGATGGACAGAGAGATGTCATACACAAGCCATAGGAGTACTTAATGATTGTTTTACTTTCCAAGGCATGGAGTTTCTTCAGAGTAGAAAATGAAGCAACTTTTAATGTCAAAGTTTTGTCCATGTTTTCAAAATTGGGATATGTGAGGACCTGCTGGGCATCTTTCTGGTTGATCCAATTGTTCTGAATGCATTTCAACACATGCACACTATCAATGATAAAAAATAATGGTGAACGAGGGTCTGAAGGATGGGGATAAACCACACTCTTTTTTGGTGGTGTTGAGAAATATGCCATACATTTTCTGTTTATGGAATTGTTATCAGTCACAACACAAATCACTTTAAAACCAATACTGTGCAAGCCTGTTATAACATTTTTGACATATGTAAAAAGATCACATGCCTGAATAATGTTTACAGGAAGAATATGTACAACTTCTTTAAATGAAGACAAAAGGCTCTGGATCATAAAAACATATACAGAGCTAGCTGCAGTGGTACCATTGAATGCAGTTCCTAAAATATTGCCTCCCTTATAGTCCAAGTATGGTTTGATGTGCATCTCATCTATCATTAATGAGACAACATGGTCCTCTGTCTTTAAATAACTAAACTTTTGTTTAACATAAGCAAGAAAGTTATCTTCCACCTGTTCCTTCTGAGGGCTTGCACCAAACTTTAAACATATCTTCTGAAGTGTACGAGGATGTGGCACAGACATGTAATGAGACTTTCTCATAAACCTATATGCATATGGGGAAATTGAAAATAATATGGCACAAAAAACAATAAATTCAGGAGAATACCTCAAGCGTTCTTGGGCTACAGGCAACAGCCTAACTTGTTCCATTAGAAATTCTATATTTCTCTCTTTTGCTTCTGTAACTTTACTAATGTTTTGCAACAGATCACAGATTATATTAATGTTGTCCTGTGTACTTTGAACATTGGCACTTATGGACAGTAGTAATTCCAAAATATTATTCACTTGACCAATATCCTGAATCTTTTTCGGGAAAATGTGACTCCCTACAGTTTTTAAGGCTGTTTGTTCTTTAAAAACATTTATCTCTAAATCACAAGTTATACAAGCGGACACTGATAAAAATGGCACAAAATTTGAAGTGTCAATAAAAGCAAATAATACACATTCCTTTTTCTTAACCACAGTCCAACATTCACTAAATGTTTCCCGTTCCAAACAGTCCATAAATTCGCTAAATGTTGTGAATCTTCTCCTTTCCTCAAACATTTTATATGTACACAAGGATTCAGATATTGCAGCAGACACAGCACTGTTGTTCAATCTTATTCTTCTTGCCTCTGGGTCTTCTCGTTTATTCTGTATCACTGTCGGGTATTGAGGACAGTTGGGAAAAATTGATGGCACAGATTGAGCTCTAAGTCGCGGTGGGTAGAGTGGAGCCACTATTTTCCGTCCAGTTTTCTCATCAAAGCACTCTGTATGTTTCAGAACATCCTCTTTTGGAAAATGTAGTTCACATACCTGAAAATAATTTCGAAAATAATGACTGAAGTTGAAGACTAATTCGATTGTGTTAGAGCTCATACACATCATACAATTATTTTCAATGGAAATCTTTGCAACACCCTGAATTATCACAACACAGCTAACTGTATGATCTTTACTCTGAAAAGCAGTATTTGCCTCCATGCAGGTCAAATAAATCGTGCCTTCGAGTAAATAAAAAATAATGTAGAAAACGCGATTTCGTCTATTCAAGTGTGAATACTAGCTGCTAAACTGACCGGTCAAAATACGTTTACTACATAAGACTGAAGACACAAAACCAGGTATCAGATCACTAAAAGGTATCAGATAGATTATATAATGGTAAGACAGAGATTTAGGAACCAGGTTTTAAATTGTAAGACATTTCCAGGTGCAGATGTGGACTCTGACCACAATCTATTGGTTATGACCTGTAGATTAAAACTGAAGAAACTACAAAAAGGTGGGAATTTAAGGAGATGGGACCTGGATAAACTGAAAGAACCAGAGGTTGTACAGAGTTTCAGGGAGAGAATAAGGGAACAATTGACAGGAAAGGGGGAAAGAAATACAGTAGAAGAAGAATGGGTAGCTTTGAGGGATGAAGTAGTGAAGGCAGCAGAGGATCAAGTAGGTAAAAAGACGAGGGCTAGTAGAAATCCTTGGGTAACAGAAGAAATATTGAATTTAATTGATGAAAGGAGAAAATATAAAAATGCAGTAAATGAAGCAGGCAAAAAGGAATACAAACGTCTCAAAAATGAGATCGACAGGAAGTGCAAAATGGCTAAGCAGGGATGGCTAGAGGACAAATGTAAGGATGTAGAGGCGTATCTCACTAGGGGTAAGATAGATACTGCCTACAGGAAAATTAAAGAGACCTTTGGAGATAAGAGAAACACTTGTATGAACATCAAGAGCTCAGATGGAAACCCAGTTCTAAGCAAAGAAGGGAAAGCAGAAAGGTGGAAGGAGTATATAGAGGGTCTATACAAGGGCGATGCACTTGAGGACAATATTATGGAAATGGAAGAGGATGTAGATGAAGATGAAATGGGAGATACGATACTGCGTGAAGAGTTTGACGGAGCACTGAGAGACCTGAGTCGAAACAAGGCCCCCGGAGTAGACAACATTCCATTGGAACTACTGACGGCCTTGGGAGAGCCAGTCATGACAAAACTCTACCATCTGGTGAGCAAGATGTATGAAACAGGCGAAATACCCTCAGACTTCAAGAAGAATATAATAATTCCAATCCCAAAGAAAGCAGGTGTTGACAGATGTGAAAATTACCGAACAATCAGTTTAATAAGCCACAGCTGCAAAATACTAACACGAATTCTTTACAGATGTATGGAAAAACTAGTAGAAGCCGACCTCGGGGAAGGTCAGTTTGGATTCCGTAGAAATACTGGAACACGTGAGGCAATACTGACCTTACAACTTATCTTAGAAGAAAGATTAAGGAAAGGCAAACCTACGTTTATAGCATTTGTAGACTTAGAGAAGCTTTTGACAATGTTGACTGGAATACTCTCTTTCAAATTCTAAAGGTGGCAGGGGTAAAATACAGGGAGCGAAAGGCTATTTACAATTTGTACAGAAACCAGATGGCAGTTATAATAGTCGAGGGACATGAAAGGGAAGCAGTGGTTGGGAAGGGAGTAAGACAGGGTTGTAGCCTCTCCCCGATGTTATTCAATCTGTATATTGAGCAAGCAGTAAAGGAAACAAAAGAAAAATTCGGGGTAGGTATTAAAATCCATGGAGAAGAAATAAAAACTTTGAGGTTCGCCGATGACATTGTAATTCTGTCAGAGACAGCAAAGGACATGGAAGAGCAGTTGAACGGAATGGATGGTGTCTTGAAGGGAGGATATAAGATGAACATCAACAAAAACAAAACGAGAATAATGGAATGTAGTCGAATTAAGTCGGATGATGTTGAGGGTATTAGATTAGGAAATGAGACACTTAAAGTAGTAAAGGAGTTTTGCTATTTGGGGAGCAAAATAAGTGATGATGGTCGAAGTAGAGAGGATATAAAATGTAGACTGGCAATGGCAAGGAAAGCGTTTCTGAAGAAGAGAAATTTGTTAACATCGAGTATAGATTTAAGTGTCAGGAAGACATTTCTGAAAGTATTTGTATGGAGTGTAGCCATGTATGGAAGTGAAACATGGACGGTAAATAGTTTGGACAAGAAGAGAATAGAAGCTTTCGAAATGTGGTGCTACAGAAGAATGCTGAAGATTAGATGGGTAGATCACATAACTAATGAGGAAGTATTAAATAGGATTGGGGAGAAGAGAAGTTTGTGGCGCAACTTGACCAGAAGAAGGGATCGGTTGATAGGACATGTTCTAAGGCATCAAGGGATCACCAATTTAGTATTGGAGGGCAGCGTGGAGGGTAAAAATCGTAGGGGGAGACCCAGAGATGAAAACACTAAGCAGATTCAGAAGGATGTAGGTTGCAGTAGGTACTGGGAGATGAAGAAGCTTGCACAGGATAGAGTAGCATGGAGAGCTGCATCAAACCAGTCTCAGGACTGAAGATCACAACAACAACACAACAGAACTATAAAAACTGAAAACATGGAACGCTATCGGATTTACTTACTTTGGAATACTTGGTTGGTGAAAATGCATCCCTGTTAATGGCGACAATCCACTTACGACGAAGGTTTTCGTCATTAGGAAACTAAAACACATGGACCTTAGGTCCATTTGGATAATTCCCGTTACAGCGAGGAACACAGCACTTGTACACCATGGTGAAAACTCTCACTATAACTGCTGTAGTGGAAAACACACAATAAGTTACACAAAACGAACGGCACTGCACAGCTAACACTCACAATCGTACGCCATGTGGCTTGCATAGCCCTTGTGACGTCACTAACGACTGATGACGTAGCGCCCGGGCCTTCCTTTGAGTCGGTGTTGGTTACAGCTACTTGGTAACCACCCAAGTGCTGTGCTAGTAAGGAATGGTCCACCTGACCGTGACAGCAGTCAGCTGCAGTCACTCTCTGGCCACCCCACATCATTGTTAGCCTGGTGCAAGCTACATTTTCTATGTGGCCTTTTCCTGCATTTTCCAATGTTTAACGCTGTCACGAAGTACCATCTGCCATGCAACATCACCCTCTGCCATGATACATTGTTATGAAGCACCCTCTAGTGCACATAGGCACAGAGCACACTTTGCCACACAACACTAGTACAAAGCACCCTAAATGCCACGCACAATCAGTATGGTGCGCCCTCCATCTCACAACATGGTAAAAGGCACTCTCTGTCACACAACATTAGTATGGAACACCCTCTGCCATGCAAAACTTGTTCAAAGCACTTCTGCCATGAAACACCATTATAAAGCACCCTCTGCCTCATAAAATTGGTAAGAAGCACCCTACACAATGTAGCATTGGTGCAAAGCGCCCACTGTAACATAACATCGCTAAGGAGTACACTCTGACATGCAACACTGGTACAAAGCACCATTAGCCGTGTAATTTTGGTAGAATGCATTCTATGTCATGGAACATTTGTATGAAGCTACCTCGTAATATTGGTATCAAACACCCTCTGACATGTAACTTCAATAAGATGGAAAATCTGTGACACAATTTCAAAATGAAGCGCCTCTGCCTCGCAACACTGGTGTGAAGCACCCTTTGCCATTCAACACTGGCACTCAAGCACCCTCTGCAATGTAACATAGCTACAAAGCATCCTTTGGTATGCAACACTGATAATACAAAGCACCATCTACCACACAAAATTAGTATAGAGCACCCTCCACCACAGTAAAATTTGTAAGAAGCATCCACTACCACACAAGATCACTATGAAGCATCCTTCCTTCACCATCTAACACAGGTGTAAAGTACCCAATACCACATAACATCGATACCAAGCACCTGCTGTCATGCAACACTGCTACGGAGCACTGCACGAGCAATTACAATAACAAGGACTTCTGCCATTCACTGCTAGATGGTAATGATATCATTTTCACAGCAGTTTTCACCATAGTTCAGCCAACGCATGCAAATATTTGTAAGTTATATACACAAACTTATCTCGTAAACAGTCATACTTATTAAATCATATCACAATCATTACAATAGTTCCTGAGATTAGCCCAAACATACAGACAGAACCATAGCAGGGACTTCCATATATATAGGTGTAGACTGATTGATAGATAATATGCTAACGTCGAATGTTGACCTTTCCCAAGTAGACAATGTATATAGCACCAACACAATGTTTTCAATTAATCTGTCAATTTGCACAGCTATGGAAGGCACACAGTAAATTATTCAGCTTCCTGTACTGAACAACTGTCTTCAGAAATCATAATAGAGTGGAATTTTGTTTTTAAGTTCTCTAGTTTTATGTTTTTCACAATTCTACAGCATAAATTCATAGCCCCAGTGAAAAACCCATTAGATCAATGCTAAAAATTCTCCAATTTTACGTTTCTTCGAAGTAAGGTTTACCTCAATTCTAAGTTCTTACTCAATGTATCACTTGGTCTTGTACAATTTTCTTATTATTGACATTTGATGTGACTGAATGAGCTATAAGTGGCACAAAAGATAGATGGTTCACATCACTGGTGGTGGCGGGGTTAAAGAAATATTTTAGGCCATTGTGGAGAGGGGAGACGAGAGAGAGGCAATGCTGATGTAATCCACGGTGGTTGTTTGTAACCCAACATTTAACTTCACCACGCAATTATGATGCAACTACTGCTAGGTTTCAGAGGTAATAGAAAAACAAGACAGTTGACACAAAGTTTTCCAACCCAGCCAATACATTACGAAGGGGACCAGCCACCATCTTTTCTTGTGCCACATATAATTCAGTCTCATCTTCTTGGATGTAATTCTGGTGTACTGTATTCAGCAACAATATCAATCATCAAAACTTTTAAATTCAAGCACTGAGTCTCGAAAAATATGCTCGATCATAATTAAGGAAACACTGCCCATTTCCGCCCAGCGAACTTTTATTGGCTGGCGACTTGTAAAGTCACCCAATAGTCTGTGCAGCCATCACACAACACTAACATACGTAAAATGAGCTCAGCTACTTGATGTGTGGAGAGGGGGAGTGGTCCTTTAATGAAGGGAGTACAGGTAGGAGTGAAAGCATTTTATGAGTGCTGAAAATATATTTTTCATGCAGATGATGTGCTACGACAGAGATGTCACAAGGAAGTAGAGCAAGGGTTCTGCGAAAGCACATTTTAAAGACTTTTGTGTACAAATCTGACATGATACAGTTGCAACAACAAATCAACTCTACTCACGTATATACTTTAAATCACACACTGTACAGCGCAAAGATCGGCAGCAATGACAGACAGCATTAAACGAAACTCTAGCACCTCAGATTTCTCACGTTTTACATAGTAAACAGAAATTCACTGAGCCAACTTCTAATAAGCTTGTAATGTCAACTGGGGAAGTAAACTCATTTTTTCACATCTCTGTTTCTCTCATCAAGCAACTTTTAACTGTGGTGAACATACGAAATGTGGCTCATAAGAAAAGCATTAAATAGTTTCAGCAATGGTCACAAGTCCGTCACTAAGCAGATGCTTATGGTTTAACCGCTTAGCTGCTGAGATGTTTCTGATTTAATTCAAAATGCTTAACTTTTTTTTTATTTGGGTGAGTACAAATAATGATCTCTCACAAACGCATCTTCTGATCATATAACTTGTGGTCTTAGCATGTTAGAAAATAGCTTTGATTATCTTGTACCTAGATACCAACTTCAATTTTTTGATGAGTTTTTACTTGCTGTTCCACATCTAAGATATTTTAAAGAACTGATGAAATTCATTATCACAATTATTGCATAAACACTGTATTGTACATTTAATTTCCTTCACTTAGACAGATTTACCACAAAGTATTGGAGATGATTGCGATTTTTAATCATGTATGCCAAAAATGTGATTTTGCTACATTTTCCTCAATTCTGCATTTTTGTAAGTCTGGGCCACACAAAAGTGTAAAATAGGGGTTTCACTGTATCACAAATCTGTATAGTTGGGCTGATGAGGGGGTAGCGGTAACTGGAAAAATTGATATTCAGAAAATGGTAGTTTTGAGAAATTTAATGCATCCCTGAATGTAAAGCAACACCTTTGTGCTTATTGTCATTGGGGGCTGAAATGCCATGTTGAGTACATCAGATGTTGCAATAAGAATACTCTAAGTGACCTCGTTGAAAGCCTACAAGCAACTATATCCCACTTTGGATATTATCCAATACAGTGGATGAGAATTTGTCTTCTGCTTATGACCCACTTAACCAGTATCTTGTTCTAAATGACCAGTTTTCTTATTAAGAACAACTGCAATCAGAAAATCAGTATTTTATCCTAGGTGAGATATATCATTTATATGTTACCCTTTAAGGATAATTAAACAAAGTAAGAGCATCTTTCCATTAATCAATGAGCCTTAAATTACTGAAGTAGGATATATTTAGCAGTGTAGTGTAGTGTGTTTTCTATTCTTTTTCAGTGTTTCTCTATTCTGGATTTGTATCAGCGCAACACTAGCTCTTCTATTTTTGACAACAGGTGGTACTATCAGTGTGACTATATAGGTTTCTAAATGCAACAACACTTATTCTTGCAGAGTTTGCCTCCAGATCTTTCTTTTACGTTAATATTTCTTTCTGGCAGTCTAGCTGCCTATCTATAGAACAACATATGCTGTGTTTCACTGAAATAATAATAAACCAGAGACAGAACCACTGCATACCAACCACGAACACAGGTTTTTCAGACTTTTACAGATTTGAGAGACTCAGTGCATCCTTATAAAACTGAATAGAAAACAAGCAACACAGCAAGCATGCTGCACTCAAAGAAGAACTAAGATTGGCCAACAACTAGCCTCTATCAACTGACTCACTGGAACACCGATCCAAAGAAATTTTAATCAAAGCGTAACTAACATGAACCTGAAATTGTAGCCTTTGTCACTATATGAGGCCATTCATTCAGCAGGGTCTAGCTCAACACATTTCATTGGCATGCCCACAACCATGTGCTGAAAACTATTCA
Organism: Schistocerca cancellata; assembly: GCF_023864275.1. NCBI lineage: Eukaryota > Metazoa > Arthropoda > Insecta > Orthoptera > Acrididae > Schistocerca > Schistocerca cancellata. The sequence goes on along the minus strand of NC_064631.1, from coordinate 615,077,681 downwards.
AATGAGTGGCACTGAACACGATTTAGAAGTATGTGGCCTATAGAGAATTTTCCACTGTGTTCATACGTACTTCATTGTTGACATTCTGTGATACAGTGAGTGTAATGTTCTCCCTGGTCTGGCCACAGCAGCTAGACACAGTGGTTATTTGAGTGGATTTTGTTTGTGTGTGTGTGTGTGTGTGTGTGTGTGTGTGTGTGTGTGTGTGTGTGTGTGTGTGTGTGTCCTCTAAAGGATTCAGATTCAATAGTTTGACTATAACCTTCTGTTTTTCATTTATGTACCCATCCACTCCTCAAAGCCTCCGCTGTATGGTAAGTAGTTATCTTTATTCACTCTATTGTTTCCACTTCAGTTCTTTCCGTTATTGTATTAATTCAGCTGCATGACAGAGGGGGAAGGAAAGTATTCACCCTGCAATGAGCTTGATATATCTGTGAAATACAAGCATGTTTCACAGTTGCTCCACAGGTCCCATGGAAGTATCAAGCCTCTCAGATTCCTTGTGCCCTGCTCTGTCTTCGGTCTCTGATATTATTTCTTTCTATTCTGCATAAAACAACAACAATACATCATAACATTATCATGATGCCATTGCAACAATAGAGAACATCACATACCCAGTACAATACATTTGATACTTCAATTAGCTATTAACATCACAATTTTATATTACAGTTAATAGATTCTTTTATATTGTAGAGTGGGTGAGCAACTAACTAGTATGCACTGTCTGTTTGAATGCTTGTTCAGGTAGATCCCTTACAGTTTGTAAAAGCTTATTAAATAATTTCAATTTCATGAATTCATAACACTTAAATGACATTGACAGTGTGAGGTATGGAATATAAATGCATCTACTGCTTCTTGTGCTGTAACAATGTACATTTTCTCTGTTTACTGTTTCTGGTAACTTATTCTTTGTATAAATTAAAACATATTATATAATATGAACCAATAATTGTCCTAATAGCTTTCTTCTAGAGTACTGACATGTGACGCACACAACTGGAGTTTTCCCACAAAATAATACTGTAAGATATTATGCTTTGGAAACATCAAAAATAGGATGTTCTAACACATAATTCAGGTACACAACCAGTAAATCATCTCAACGCTTACATTACTCTAGATAACATACCAATAACATATTTTATCTGTTGGCCCCAAGATAATTACCATCTAAACATATCTCCTAAAACTTAACAGAATTTGGACCATCTGACAATACCTTGTGCTTTAGAGTAAAAACTGCCTGCGGGGTTTTATTTTCATTCAGCACAAATCTATCTGCTTTAAACCAATAAGATGCTACAGCAATTGTCTTTTTAACACATGTTTTAAGGCTACCTATATCAGTACTGCTGCGAAGGAAAGTTCTGTCGGCATATAGTACAAGGTATTCCTTTGCAAACACAGAAAACTTGCTCAAAGTTTTGCAGGTATGTTTTAATAGTTTAAAGCTGTTATATCTCATGTCTTGTAAGTCCATTTTTTCTAAAGTGTTGTAGGGTCCACACAGTCCAAGGACTTGCTTCAGTCACAAAAATAAAAAGGACTTGAGCAGAGTCTCCGTCGTTAAACACTTGAAGGAGGTATTTGACTACATACTCTATGGCATCAACAATTGATACTTTTCCCTAAAACCATACTGTGCTCCATTAATTTTTCCTAGATATTCAAGTTAGCCTTGAGCACTACTTTGTCTCTGATAATGTGAAACACAGCTCTTCTACTGCAAGCTCTTTAGTCTCCATATTTTGAGCACTGGCAGCATGTGCCAAAACAACAACAAAGTCCAGTAAACATAGGCTCTAAAGTGTATACCTTAATGGCTATGAACACTTGTTCATCTTTGTTACTGTGAAACACCTCTTTCACTGAAAAAGTGCTCACAGCTCTTAAGGTATGCATTTTAGAGCCCATGTTTACTAAACTTTTCTTGCTTTGAATAATCAATGCTGTCTTATCCCTGAGTACTGACAATTTCTCCTGGGACAACCTCTACATCTAAGGGATATTTTACTGATAAACATAAACTGTGTAGGGTAGTTCCAGCACATAAAAATGGAGATACAGATTCTCAAGCTTCAGGCCAGTTTCCTTAGTCCTAGCTTTTTCTCAACTATTTATTGGATATTGTGTGTGTGTGTGTGTGTGTGTGTGTGTGTGTGTGTGTGTGTGTGTGTGTGTGTTGTGCGCGCGCGCGTGCGTGTGTGGAGGGGGCGAAGGGGGAGTAGAGTGCAAGAGCGTGCGCCTACAGTATTTGTTGTAGCATTACAGTCAGTAACTCTCAAGACAAAGTGGATTTTGAAAAGCTCTTTATTTTTTTACTATTTGCCCTGAAATGCTGCAGGGCCCACAGTTTTTTTTATCTGAATGGTTGAAAATGACATATCATGCAACGAAACCTAAAAAGCCACTCTAACTGTCATTTTGTTTCACTTTTTTTTCTTCCGCACAATTACCTCTTTCACAACAGATTTTGAGACCAACTGCTGAATATTTGGGTTTTGACATGTAAGAGATTCTCGTGGAAGATGTGCAGAAGGTTTGCCCAGCACTGTTAGCTTTGAAAAACAGCAACAGACAAAGATTTGCCCAACTGGACCTCAAGTGGGCTCTTATGCAGAAGGTTTTTAAATATTTTTAGTTATCACTATTAATGTTGATGTTGATGTTGTTGTTGTTGTTGTGGTTGTGGTCTTCAGTCCTAACACTAGTTTAAAGCATCTCTCAACATTAGTCCATTCTGTGCTAGCTGCTTCAACTCAGCATAATTACTGCAATCTACACCTATTTTAACCTTTTTACCATAGTCAAGCCCTAGATTCCACTACAATTTTTACCTCTCGAACTCCATCAGGTACTTTACTAATGGTAAAATGTTTGTTGATTTTTTTTTTTTTTTTCCCCACGATGTTTCCCTCCAGCGGCAATAATATACTGTTCAAATTTGATGTCATTGAGCTGTGATTCTCTTTCTACAGCATTTTCAAACTAAAACTTTAATAACGGGCACCCTGTATTATTTCATGCCAGATTAAATCTACAAAAGGCAGAACAGACACATATTGAATATTGAAGTATGACCCAACTAGGAAGAACAAGTAAAATCCACACTTTGGTTAGGTCGCTTCCATAGAGAGGGGAAGGGGGTGGATATAGGGTGAGGGGAGGGGGAAAGAGAGGAGAGGGGAGGGGGAGGGGAGAGAGAGAGAGAGACGGCCAGTGTAGTGCAAAGTTTCAGCAATACCTGACCGAGTCATACTAGTGCTTAAAGCTCTTCTTACATGTTACTTGCATTTTCCCATCTCAAGACTATGTCCCGTAATTTAAAATATATGATCTGCATCATGCACGTGATTCGTTGAGTCTACAGGGTATTAAAAAGGAATACTCATATAAAAACCTGTATCTTGCATTGCGAAAATATTTGAAAAAACTTGAGATGGAAACCAAAAGTACACACAACTCACAGAACTTCCTTTGCCTCTATCTCCCATCATCACTAGATGGGGTACATGGTTGAAAGCTGTAGCTTTTTTTTTTTTTTTTTTTTTTTTTTTTTTTTTTTTTTTTTTTTTTTTTTTGCAATAATTTTTAGGCTGTACACAATTTTGTAGGCTTTGCCAGATGGTTCTGCAAGAAAGGCTAAACTACTACAGAAGTGCACAATGAACTTTGTCATATATGGCCACCCCTTCCTGATGGCAACGGAGAAAACTGGAAGAAGTGTGTTTAGAGCTAAAACAAAGTGGATTGTTTCCACAGATAAGGATGATGTGCTTAAATATGCTGGAAAATAATACTGAGCAAAGGTTAACCAAAAACCCTTGACATGGAAATATAGTAACAAATAAGGATTCTGATTACAATCTAGTTAGTTAGTTGGTTGCACGTTCCATTGATCAACTGCCAGTATGGTAGTTGTTATGATGTGGAACGTGAAAAGTGCACAAGCAATGCATATAGTTAAAGATTAATATTTCTATTATTTACCCCATTCCCTTAAATGGCACAAAATGCATACACTATATCTATAGATTTGTTTATTCCAATTCAAGAATTCATCTATGGTAGAGAAGGAGTTGTCAAGGAGAAATGATTTCAATTTATTATTGAAGCTATTACTGCTGTCTGTCAGACATTTTATTTCATCTGGTAATTTGTTGAAAAATATTATAGCAGCATATTTTACCCCTTTCTGTGCCAAAGATAGGTTGAGTAGAGGGTAGTGTAAGTCTTTCTTTTTTCTGGTATTATAATCATGAATGTCACTGTCGTTGTTAACAAATTTCATTAGTGAGTAAATGTACTGTGAGGCTGTTGTAAGAATTCCCAATCTTTTAAAAAGATGCCTACAAGATGTGCAACTATGAACCCCACACATTATTCTAACCACTTTCTTTTGAGCAGTGAATACTTTTTGTCTAAATGTTGAGTTACCCCAAAACATTATTCCGCGTGACATCAGAGAGTGAAAGTATGAAAGTATGTTAGCTTACTAATCTCTATATCCTCAAAATTGGCAATTATTGTGATTGCAAAAGCTCCTGAACCTAGTCGCTTTAGAAGATCCAAAATATGAATTTTCCAATTAAGATTCTCATCTATATGTACACCCAAAAACTTAGTATGCTCTACCCTGTCTACTGACTTCTGTTGGTGTGTTATATTTATTGAAGGAACTGTACTTTTTGCAGCAGAAAATTGGATGTACTGTGTTTTTTCAAAGTTTAGAGCAAGCCCATTTGCAGAAAACCAATTAATGACTTTTCGAAAGACCTTATTTGTATAATTTTCAATTGGAGTTTCTTTTACTGGATTTTTTTTTTTTTTTTTTGTTTGTTTGTGGTTTTAGGGCGCAAAACTTCTAGGGTCATTAGCGCCCAGCCCGTGACTTAAGACAGTAAAAAACCGAAATTGAAAACCAGCAGCAATGGGAACAAAGTCATAAAATTGGAGAAACTAAAAATAAAAGGAATGCTTAAAAATTCACTACAGAAAGGGGGAGGTTGTCCCCAAAAAAGCTTCAAATGACTGACGTCATTTCACTGTCACTAATAAACTGGAGAACGCGGTCGGCTGAGCGCGTGTCATCTGCTAAAATCGACGTTAGATCAGGCGAGAGCTGTAGACGGGAGCGTAACGGATTAAAATAGGGGCATTCAATTAAAAGGTGTCTTACCGTCCACAGCTGAGAGCAGTGGGGACAGAGTGGGGGAGGATCGCCGCTTAAAAGATGTCGATGGCTGAAACGACAGTGCCCTATCCGGAGTCTAGTTAAAATTACCTCCTCCCGACGACGCGTTCGGGAGAAAGAGGTCCAAGCGCAAGGAAGGGCTTTCACTTCCCGCAATTTATTACGGGAAAGTGTTGACCAATGCGCATGCCATAAATGAGCAACTTTGCGACATAAACTGCTCCGTATATCGGTGAAGGGAAGCGACTGAATAGCTGGCCGCGGAAGAGAGACTGCAGCCTTGGCCGCTATATCGGCCGCCTCATTCCCACAGATACCAGCGTGTCCCGGGAGCCAGAGGAACGCCACCGAGACGCCCCCCAGGTGGAGCAAGCGCAGACAGTCCTGAATCCGGTGGACCAGAGGGTGCACAGGGTAAAGAGCTTGGAGACTGAGGAGAGAGCTGAGAGAATCTGAGCAGATAACGTACTGTATCCGCTGATGGCGGCGGATGTAGTGGACAGCCTGGAGAACAGCGTAAAGCTCCGCAGTATAAACCGAACACTGGTCGGGAAGCCGAAAGCGGTTTGGGGTGTCGCCAACAACATAGGCACTCCCTACACCTAACGATGTTTTCTAGCCGTCGGTGTAAATAAATGTGGCGTCCGTCATTTCTGCACATAGAGCAGCAAATGCCCGACGATAAACAAGTGTAGGGGTACCATCCTTGGGAAATTGACAAAGGTCACGGAGCAGGCAGATCCGGGGACGGAGCCAAGGCGGTGCTGTACCCCAAGTTGTCAAGAAGGTTTTAGGAAAGCGGAAGGAAAGAGAATGGAGCAGTTGACGGAAGCGGACTCCCGGGGGTAGTAGGGAGGAGGAGCGGCCTGCATACCCTACATCAAAGGAGGCGTCGAAAAAAAGGTCATGGGCCGGATTAGCAGGCATGGAAGACAGATGGCTAGCATAACGACTCAGGAGGACTGCTCGCCGATTGGACAGCGGAGGTTCAACAGTCTCAGCATAAAGGCTTTCCACAGGGCTAGTGTAAAAAGCTCCAGACACTAAACGTAATCCACGGTGGTGGATAGAGTCGAGACGCCGAAGAATAGACGGCCGAGCAGAGGAGTAGACTATGCTTCCATAATCCAATTTCGAGCGCACTAAGGCGCGATAGAGGCGGAGAAGGACCACTCGGTCCGCTCCCCAGGCGGTACCATTCAGGACACGGAGGGTGTTAAGCGATCGCAGACAGCGAGCCGAAAGATAGGAAACGTGGGAGGACCAGCATAGTTTTCTGTCAAACATAAGACCCAAGAATTTAGCGACGTCTGAAAACGGAAGGTTGACAGGACCTAGATGTAAGGAGGGCGGAAGAAACTCCTTACGTCGCCAAAAATTGACAAAAACGGTCTTACTGGGTGAGAAACGGAAGCCAGTTTCAATGCTCCACGAGTGGAGGCGATCGAGACATCCTTGAAGACGTCGTTCAAGATGGCTGGTCCGTTGAGAGCTGTAGTAGATCGCAAAATCGTCCACAAAGAGGGAGCCCGAGACATCAGGAGGGAGACAATCCATAATTGGATTGATGGTGATGGCAAACAGTACAACACTCAGCACGGATCCCTGGGGTACCCCGTTTTTTTGGGAGAAAGGGCGGGAGAGAGTAGTGTTCACCCGCACCCTAAAAGTGCGCTCTGCCATAAATTCGCGAAGAAAAAGAGGCAGCCGGCCTCGAAAGCCCCAAGAGAACAGTGTGCGGAGGATGCCTGTCCTCCAACAGGTATCGTATGCTCTCTCCAGATCAAAAAATATTGCTACCGTTTGGCGCCTCCGGAGAAAACCGTTCATGGTGTAAGTGGAGAGAGCAACAAGATGGTCAACTGCAGAACGATGCTTCCGAAATCCGCATTGGGCTGGTGTTAAAAGACTGCGGGATTCCAGCCACCAAGCTAAACGGTAATTCACCATACGCTCCAAAACCTTACAGACACTACTCGTGAGAGAAATGGGGCGATAGCTAGAGGGAAGATGTTTGTCCTTTCCAGGTTTCGGAACGGGAACGACAATAGCTTCCCGCCACCGTCTAGGAAAGGTACTGTCGGTCCAAATTCGATTATATAGGCGAAGGAGGTAACGCAGACTATGGGTTGATAAATGCAGCAACATTTGGACATGGATACCATCTGGTCCTGGGGCGGAGGAGCGAGAAGAAGACAGGGCATGTTGGAGTTCCCGCATGGAGAAAACAGCATTGTAGCTTTCGTGATTTTGAGAGGAGAAAGCAAGATGTCGCACTTCTGCTGCACGTTTCTTCGGGAGAAACGCTGGCGGGTAATTTGAAGAGCTCGAAATCTCAGCAAAGTGCTGACCCAACGAGTTAGAAATTGCGACGGGGTCCACTAAGGTATCATGCGCGACAGTGAGCCCAGAGACCGGGGAGAAACTAGGCGTGCCTGAGAACCGTCGAAGCCGACTCCAAACTTCCGAGGAGGGAGTGAAGGTGTTAAATGAGCTAATAAAGAATTTCCAGCTTGCCTTCTTGCTATCGCGGATGACGCGACGGCATCGCGCACGGAGCTGCTTATAGCGGACACAGTTGGCCAAAGTAGGATGGTGACGGAAAATGCGAAGAGCACGTCGCCGCTCACGTAGTGCGTCACGACATGCCTCGTTCCACCAAGGAACTGGGGGGCGCCGGGGCAATTCGGAGGTGCGTGGTATTGAACGTTCCGCAGCTGTAAGAATAACGTCAGTAATATGTGTGACCTCATCGTCGACGCTGGGAAAGCGACGGTCATCGAATGTCGCTAAAGACGAAAAAAGTGTCCAATCGGCTTGGGCAAATTTCCAGCGTCGCGAGCGCATATATGGCAGTGGAGGCTGCAGTCTAAGGACACATGGAAAGTGGTCACTCGAGTGTGTATCATCAAGGGCGAACCATTCGAAGTGCCGAGCTAGCGGAACAGTACCGACCGCAAGGTCCAAATGAGATAAATTTGTCGTGGAGGCAGACAAAAATGTGGGGACCCCAGTGTTGAGGCAAACGAGATCCGCTTGGTGGAAGACGTCTAGCAATAGAGAGCCACGTGGACAAGGATGTGGAGATCCCCAAAGCGGGTGGTGGGCATTGAAGTCCCCAACCAGCAAATAGGGGGGTGGAAGCTGACCAAGAAGATGAAGGAGATCAGCTCGTGCCATTGGTGTGGATGATGGAATGTATACAGTACAAAGAGAGAACGTGAATCCAGAAAGGGAAAGACGGATGGCGACAGCTTGAAAGGAACTGTTTAAGGGGATTGGGTGATAATGTAGAGTATCATGGAGAAGAATCATGAGTCCTCCATGGGCCGGAGAGCCTTCACCAGAGGGGAGATCATATCGGACAGACTGAAAATGAGGGAGAACAAAGCGGTCATGGGGACGCAGCTTTGTTTCCTGAAGACAGAAGATGACCGGCGAGTAGGATCGTAAGAGGACCGACAATTCATCCCGATTGGCTCGAATGCCGCGGATATTCCAGTGGATAATGGACATGGGGTGAACAGAAGATGGAGGAATGTGACCAAAGTTGCTGTCAACTCAAAGACTGCTCGGAGCTAGCAACCGACAGCATGGAATGGCATTCAGCCGAAGGCAGAAGATCCTGATCCATAGGTTGGTCAGGAGCAGCCCCTGCCACCAGCGATCGGCCGGTTGACCGGCCACCAGCAGTGCGCCTCGGCGACACAGAAGACGGCCGAGGGCGATTTCCGCCAGGTGGCGCTGTAGATGGGACACGCCTTGGCGGAGAAGGAGAGGAACTAGGTTTCTTTGTAGCCTTCTTGGAAGAATGGTGTTTAGATGAAGGAGGAACCGATGGTTGGGAAGTTGCGGTACGTAAAAACTCTTCACGAGTATGCTCTTTTTTCGAAGACTTGGCGTCCGACTTTTGGGCTCGAGATTTAGCAAAACCCGACGAAGGGTGAGCCAGAGAATGGGCAGGCGAAAGTGGTGAGGTTGAACGAGCGATCTTTGCGCTGGCCGATCTGACGACCGTGGCACTAAAGGTGAGGTCGCAAGTCTGCGTGGCCGCCTCCTTTGTTGGCCGAGGAGAAGCGAGGACAGTGCTGTATTTTCCTGTCTGAGGCACGGTGGGCTTGCGACTGGCGAATAATTTTCGAGCAGCAAAGGTCGACACCTTTTCCTTCACTCTTATTTCCTGGATGAGCTTTTCGTCCTTAAAAACGGGGCAATCTCGAGAGGAAGCAGGGTGGTCACCCATACAGTTGATGCAGCGAGGGGATGGAGGTGGACAAGCACCCTCATGGGCCTCCTTGCCACACGTAACACATTTGGCCGGATTGGAACAGGACTGGCTGGTGTGATTGAACCGCTGACATCGATAGCAACGCGTAGGGTTTGGGACGTAAGGGCGAACGGAAATTATCTCATAGCCTGCTTTGATTTTCGATGGGAGTTGAACTTTATCAAATTTCAAGAAGACAGTGCGGGTTGGAATGATGTTTGTGTCAACCCGTTTCATAACTCTATGAACTGCCGTGACGCCCTGGTCAGACAGATAGTGCTGAATTTCTTCGTCAGACAATCCATCGAGGGAGCGTGTATAAACGACTCCACGCGACGAATTTAAGGTACGGTGCGGTTCCACCCGGACAGGGAAAGTGTGGAGCAGAGAAGTACGCAGCAATTTTTGTGCCTGGAGGGCACTGTGTGTTTCTAACAATAGGGTGCCATTCCGTAATCTGGAACAAGACTTTACAGGACCTGCAATTGCGTCGACACCTTTCTGAATAATGAAAGGGTTGACCGTGGAGAAGTCGTGACCTTCATCAGTCCGAGAAACAACAAGGAACTGTGGCAACGATGGAAGAATCGTCTGTGGCTGAGACTCAGTATACTTACGTTTGTGAGCAGACATAGTGGAAGGTGAGGAAACCATTGCGGAAGAATCCCCCATGATTACCGGCGTCTCCGATGGCGCGCTCCTCCCTTGTGGGGGCCCTCTCTGAGGGCACTCCCGCCTTAGGTGATTGTTCACACCTCAGGTCACACCTCCCGACAAACGGACGGAGGGACCAATCGGCATTTTCGGAAGGTATCAGCTCGGGTAATCACCCCTCCCTGGGCCTGGCCGTTACCAGGGGGTACGTACGTGTCCTACCTGTCTACCCGGGGCGGGGAATTACGCGTTACCCCCGTCACCGGCTACGCACAAAAGGCGTGGGTCGGCCTTCAGACACGCACAGGGAGGATGAAAAAGAGAAAGGGAAAGGAAAGAATAGGTCTCAAACGCCGCAGCGGAGAAAAGGGAAAGAGAAGAGGTAAGGAAAAGAGAAGGACAAAGGAAGGAAGAAGACAAAAGCAAGGAAGGCGAAGAATGCAGTACATTTACGAGCGTCCGTCTCCGCACGTAGGCACAAACCATACTCCCAGACGGGGAGAAAGGGAAGGAAAGAGCCAGAGGTGAGGGGAGGAGGGGCGAAGATAGGGATGGGGAGGGATGCGGAAAGGGAAGGTATGCAGCCCGGAAAGGAAGGAAGGCCACATTAGCACGGGGTCCCGTGCTCGCTACGCACGTATCCACAAAAGAGTTGTGGACCCCCTGGGGGGTTTTACTGGATTAATAATGATCTAAAACCAAAATACAGCCCTTCTGTGACCGGTGACATTAAGATGTCCTTTTTCTATTCACAAACATATGCTGAGTGACTGAAGATGCAATATTATATTATTGTTATTATTATTATTATTATTATTATTATTACTGTTTTAAAAGAAGCAGTTAAATGTTCAAAATTATTTGTTCCAACAGTCTTCTGTATGAGTGACTAAAGTATGTCAGGGAATTCAGTGATGTGTGTCACCAATTTTTTTATGCTTGAGTGAAACCTTTGGGTTTTATTTCCTATAACAAATTTTCACATTTGGAATAGTATCTTTCTTTGTCTAATAATCACATCTTTTATGTCAGACTGAAACAAACTCATCTAGAAACATCTACTGCCCATTCAAATTTCTGTTCATAACACTTAGTTGACACTCTGCCTCGTCTATCATTTCCCAACATTTGGTGTCATGGAGTGTGATACAGAAGTAACCTTCAGGTGATATTAATCTTTGTATTGACCTCGTCAGTATGTTGAGTAACAGCTATTGTGAATGTAAAATGCTTACATTCTGTGACTAGGCCTATCCTCAAATCACAAAAGATAGGTCTACTGGGCTTTTGCTCATCACTTACCTACAGGAACATCCTACTGCAATATTGCATAGGTTGTTTGTGCCACACTTGATCTTGGCACTCGTAATAAATATAGTATTCTGAGACCAATATGATTTCATCAACTTGGAGTGCCATTGGAAATGGTTGATACAAATTTGATACAACAACGTCCATCACAACTGTGATTAGATGTGGTGATAAACAGAGCCCTGATGCAGACTAACTATGATACAAAAGCCTCTGCAGCAGCTGGTACACACGTTCTCAATTATATCCACTTAAAAGTACATTTGAACTCCTTGGGTTCTAAGCATACAAAAAAGTATTTAACTGAACAATGGACAGGCGAAAACTAGTAGCAGCAAGCGAACAGTGACCTATTGATTTTCAAAACTATGAGGTCTGCACGATTTTAGAATGACTGAAGTGGCAGTTATTATTTGTATGATTTAGAGGAACTAGTGCTACTGAGAAGGGTCATTTGTCAAACTGTTGTTGAAACTGTTTCTTAGATCATTTTCTCTTGTTCTTAATTTTGTTTCCTTATCTTGGCAACAGATGTGTTTTTCTCCCCACCCTGCTGATTTCCTCAGTCCCAACCACCCCCCCCCCCCCCCCCCAATTTTCTCATGTATGTACCTTCTGTAGATCATGACACTCAAAGGATTCACTTCTATCTCTCACAGGGCTAGTCAGACAAACACTAGACAATCTTTCATGAGTACACTCTTTGTAATTTCCTCGCAGTTTATGGCTCCACTACAGTTTAATGAAACCAGCAATCTTCACCTTCCATACGTTCCTGTCACACTATATTACTAACCACTCAAGTAAACTGTCAAGTCAGTACTGTTGTTGTAGTGCTATTGTGTTGTATGTTCACATCCAACACTGGACAACCACCAAAAAGTGAAGAAGTAGCCACTCAGTTCTCCAAGCTCGGCAGTTATAAGAAAACCAGAAAGCAGGTGTCTCACACTTGGTACTGTGATCACTTTTTAAGGATATTTCAAATAAATGTCTACATACGGTACAACAAAAACATAATTAGGAATGAATCAATCCACATGGAGTGTAAGACATTCTGTAAAATCTGGAGTCAGCCCTGGCATGCATGCCACAATAACAGGAGTAAATTTCCATTTCTCGGCACTTATTAGGTAGTTGCATGCTTATATCACCAGAAAAACAAAAAGAGATTCAAGTGAAACATTACTGAATTAGCTTTCCAAAACTCCTATTACTCAATTAACTAGATCAGTCCCTCAAGAGTACATTCATGAGCACATGAATGACATGGTCATTAAGGACAGAGTACAACCTCAGATGTAGGAAGGAAATCATCTGTATCCTATTTAAAGGAACCTGTCTGGCATTTGCCAGAAGTGATTTAGGCAACCCACAGACATCCCCATGTTACCTCAAACTACACACTTGCATTGTAATGTCCTTTTCTACAAACCAGCAGCAAAATACATTGCCCAGAAGATTACTTAAAAAACATTCAATGACCTATCCTAGAATACTGCCTAAGTGTGTAGGACCCATACAAAATAGGATAACGGGATATTCAATGATGGTGGTTACTTAGCAAATATCATAAAAACTCTGACAAGTAGCCAACCAAAAATAAATTAAAAGAATCCCTTAATGGCAATATCTACTCAACAGATGAATTTTTAGATATAAGTTAGTAACTTTACAATTATTAAAAAGAAGACTGAATTATGTCCTGTAAAGAGACCTTTTGTTAAACTGACAAGTTCCCCATCATAATGAAGTACCATATTCATGATCTATGGAACAAGTATTAACCTAATCTACAGTAATCTGCATACAACAGCATGAATGGTCACAGGCTTGTCTGACACATCGGAGAGTGTCATAGGCACTGAAGGAACTGAAACAACAGACACTTAAGTTAGACACAAACTTTCCCAAGAACGCCTGCTTGTAAAGTTTCAAGAAACAGCTTTAATTGATGATACTAGGATATACCACAACCCACAGTGTATAATTCATTCCTGTAGGTATCATGAGGCCAATTACAGCACACAGGTCATTTAAATAGTCATTCTTCCTGAATGGAACAGGGAGAAGCCCTAATAATTGGTACAATGGAAAAGTACATTCTGCCATACACTTCACAGTGGTTTAAAAAGCAAGGATGTAGATGTAGCTGTAGATGTATGATGCCACATACAACATAATATTCACCTGATACCCAATATTTCAGTGGACACACTGCTGCAGATTACAATAGCAGTTGTATGAACCACAGTGCAGAACTGATTCACTGTTAGACAACAACTACTTGTGAACAGCCAAACCACCCACAAGCATCAACTAACAATGATGTATAGAAGTTATGCCCCAAATGTACATGTCTGATCATCATACATGACATGGCACAGATATTAGCATGGTCCCAACAACACAGCCACTGAATGTTTGAAGCAGCGGAAAGGTTGCCTAAATGAATGAGGCAGCTGATGATGGTACAAAAACCACATAGGATGTGGCATCACACTTTCCAACAATGCACAATATTAGTGCTGATGAGAGGTGTTAAAACTGTGTGTGTGTGTTTATGAGAGATGAAATTAAGTGACCAATATGTGTGTTATTGCCTTTCACTGGTTAATTGTACAACAACCAATCTCTTAATATGTGCATTGGTAGTTAGCTTATATCATTCTGCAGGTGACCTGTAAAGTGGGAAAATCAATACAAAACCCCATTCCTTCCAAAGTCATAAAAATATTTGAGAAACTCTCCACGGACATGGAGATGGTCATTTGTTCCATTCATCTGCATCTATGTCTATAATCTGCAAACCACTGTGGGTGCATGGCAGACAGTACATCCCATTTTACCACCTACTAGGGTTTCTTCCTGCTCCATTCACGTATGGAGCATGGGAAGAATGATTATTTGAATGACTCTGTGCAGACAGTAATTATTCTAATCCCATCATCGAGATCCCTTGTGAGCAATGTGTAGAGGGTTGTAGTATATCCCCCAGGGTAATCATTAAAGGCTGGTCATTGAAACTTTGTTAATAGACTTTCTCAGGATAGTTTATGCCGGTCTTCAAGAGTCTACCATTACAGTTCCTTCAGTATCTCTGTGACACTCTCCCATGGATTAAACAAAACCCATGACCATTCATGCTGCCCTTCTCTGTATAACTTCATTATCCCCTGTTAGTCCTATCTGGTACAGATCCCACACACTTGAGCAATATTCAAAGATGGGTTGCACGAGTGATTTGTAAGCAATCTCTTTTGTAGACTGATTTCACTTCCCCAGTATGCTACCAATAAACTGAAGTCTACCACATGCTTCATCCACAACTGAACCTATGCGAGCATTCCATTTCATATCCCTACAAAGAATAAAACCAGGCATTTCTATGAGTTGGCTGATTCCACCAATGACTCATTCATAATATAGTCATAGGATACTACATTTTTTGGTTTTGTGAAGTGCAAAAATTTACATATCTGAACATTTGGAGCAAGATGCCAATCTCTGTGCCATGTTGAAATCTTATCAAGATCTGACTGAATATTTACACAGTTCTGTCAGATAGTATGTCATTATAGATAACTCCATCATCTGCAAAAAGCCTGACTTTATTATTAATATCGTCTGCAATCTACAACATGTGCAGCAAGGGTCCCAACACACCCTAAGTTACTTCTACATTTGACACTGACTCTCCATCAGAGAAAACCTTCTGTGTCCTCCCAAACAGAGTGTCCTAAATCCAGTCACAAATTTCACTTGATAGCCCATATGACTGTACTTTTGACAATAAGCACAGGTGTGATACCAGGTCAAATGCTTTTGGAAATCAAGAAACACTGCATCTACCTAGCTGCCTTAATCCAAAGCTTTCAGTATGTTATCTGAGAAAAGTGCAAGTTGGGTTTCAAATGATTGATATTTTTGAAGTCCTTGCTTACTGTCACTGAAGAGATCATTCTGTTCAAGATACCTCATTATCTTTGAGCTCAGAATATATTCTAAGATTCTACAACAAATCGATATCAAGGATATCTGTGCCTTTTTCCAACAACTGGGGAGGGATCTATGATAAGATTATAGCGAGAAGAGGGGCTAACTCAGCCGCAAATTCAGTACAGAATCTGACAGGAATTCCACTGGGGCCTGGAGCGTTGTTCAATTTTAACGATTTCAGCTGTTTCTCAACACCATTGACTTATTTATTTCATTCATCTCTTCAGTGGTATGAGGATTAAACTGGGGCAAGTCTCCTGGGTTATCCTTTGTAAAGGAACAATTAAAAATGGAGTTAAGCATTTCAGATTTGCTTTGCTACCCTCAGTTTCAGTTCCTGTCTCATTCACTAGGGACAGAACACTAACTTTGGTGCAACTAACAGCTTATACATACGACCAGAATTTCTTTGGACTTTGTGAAATTTCATTTGACAATATTCTGCTATGGTAGTCACTGAAGGCATCACGCATTGCTCTCTTGACAACCAAACGTGTTTCATCCAGCATCTCTCTATCTACAGCGCTACGCTTTGTTTTACACCTATCATTGATTAATCTCTGTTTCTTCAGAAGTTTCTTTACTGTGGAGGTTCTGTTCCATTATGAACTGTTCTACTCGGTAATATCTGTCCAGTGGATGATCAACTATTCTTTTAAACTTGAGCCAGAGTTCCTATACGTGCTCCTGACCTGTACTGAAAGTTTCAAGTAACTCATTGAGATAGATATGACGTAACTGATTATTTTTATCTAGTCTACTGAACATACATATCTTTCTGCTTGTTTTAGTTGTCCTTTGTACTTTGGTAATCATTGCTGCCACAATCACATCGTGATCACTGATACCAGTTTCGATGTGAACTCCTCAAAGAGGTCAGGTTTATTTGTTGCCTTTAAGGTGGGTCCACACTGAGCGCACTGTGCAGAACGGCTCTGCACATCTCTGCGCGCTCAGTGTGGACGGTGAACCGCGCTGTGCCGCATCGTGCCGCGCAGTTTTCCGGCTGTTGTCGGTACATCAAAGGAAGTGACGCATTTGCGCGTGCTCAGTTTAGACGGGGTTTCGGTTCGCTCCATCTTCAGACCATGTGCGCGCTCCAACTGGAACACAGTGCACGCCTCGCAGCGGCGCGGATGGCGCACTCCTCTCTGGTAACAGCTGTGCACGGGGTGCAGCAACGCGGCGCGCTCAATGTGGACCCGCCTTTAGATCCAATATATGTCCATCATGAGTGGGGTTCCTATTCCACTGAGTGAGATGTGTATGCCCTGGACCCCATAAAACAAATCTTTGAGATTTGAAAGTGGTGGCTGAATGGCCTTGCAACAGCATGAGTTCCTAATTTTTTTTTTACATTACTTGGAGTCCTTTCCAACAATTGAAACTGCAGGTAGAACTACGACAATGTAGGAAAAAACAGATCGCTACTCACCATAAAGAAGACAAGTCAAGTTGCAGAGAGGCACAATTAAAAGACACTCAGATAAAGATTTCACCCACAGACTTAGTCGGTACAAAAAAGACAGACAGACAGACAGACAGACAGACAGACACACACACACACACACACACACACACACACACACACACACACACAAGACAACTCCAGCATCTTGGACTGGGATGCAACATCATGTTGGATGCATGCAGCAGCCTGGAGGGGTGGAGCAGGGGAAGGGATAGTAAAGTATGGGTCAGGGAAGAGACAAACACTGTCTGGTGGAGTAAGCAGGGACTAGACTGCCAACAGGTGCAGTGTCAGGAGGTCTTGAGGCAGTGAGGTGGAGAAAAAAAAGTAACAAAAAAGGAGAGGGGTGGGGAAAGATGGGTGGCTGCATTGGCAGAGAGCTGCAAATAAAGAGGGTGGGAGATAAGAAAGGGGAGGAGATGATAGGATAGAGGGGGTGGAAAATGTTGGGATGAGGGTTTGTGGTCAGTATGTTACAGGAGTGGAGAATGTGTTGTGAGGGTAACACCCGTCTGCATGGTTCGGAAAAGCTGGTGGTGAAGAGAAGGATCCAGATGGCCCTGGTAGTGAGTAACCATTGAAATCAAGTGTGTTATGTTCAGCTGCATTTGTGCCACACAGTGGTCTACACTGCTCTTGGCCACAGTTTGGCAGTGGCTGTTCATCCTTGTGGACATCTGGTTGGTGGTCATAACATTATAAAAAGCTGCGCAATGATTGCAGCAGAGCTGATAAATGACATAGCTGCTTTCACAGGTGGCCTGGCCCCTGATGGGATAGGATAAACCTGTGACAGGACTGCAATAGGTGGATGGATGGACTGGGCAGGTGGTGTTCAATAGCAGTAAGACCACGGGCTATTGAAGGCTACTGAACACTGATTTTCCCAGTGTCCTTCAAACTGTAAACCCACTACCCCACTCCTCACACATCTTACTAACTTTATCCTAACACAAAACTACTTGTCATTCAAAGGGAAGGTATGTTAACAAATTGGCATCCTCCTATGCCAACCTTTTTATGGCCCATCTCTAGGAGACCTTCCTAACCTCCCAAAAACACCAAACCCAAGTCTAGTTCAGGTTCACTGATGATATCTTCATGATCTGGACACAGGCCAAGACACCCAATCTTTGTTCCTTCACAACCTCAACACCTCTCCCATTTCACCTGGTCCTCAACCCCGTGTGACATCTTCCTAGATGTTGACCTCCTCCTCTCTGATGCCTTTATCAGCACATCTGTCCCCACTAAACCCACCAACCACCAACAGTACCTGCATTTTGACAGCTGCCATCACTTTCATCACTTTCACACACACACACACACACACACACACACACACACACACACACACACACACACACAAAAATCCCTCCCATATACCCTGGCCACCCGGAAACTGTGTATCTGCAGTGACTAAAATTCCCTTGCTCAGTATGCTGAAAGTCTCAACAAGGTCTTCACAGAGAAGCATTATCTCCCAGACCTACTCCACAAACAGTCCTGTGCCATTTCCCCTCAGATCCCCACTACACCGAAGAACCAGCCACAAAGAAGTGTATCCTTTACCACCCAGTACTACCTGATACTCGAACAACTGAATCACATCCTTCGTCAGGGCTTCGATTACCTATCATTGTGCCCTGAAATGAGGGATATCCTACCGGAGATACTTCCCAACCCTCCTCAAGCAGTGTTCTGTTACCCACCCAACCTCCACAACATCCTAGTCCATACCTATGCCACTCCCAATTCCTACCCCTTGTCACAAGGATCATATCCCCTGGCCAATCCATCCACCCAGTACTTCCTACTGCAGTCCTGTCACAGGTTTATCCTATCCCATCAGGGGCCGGACGGCCTGTGAAAGCAGCTATGTCATTTATCAGCTCTGTGGCAATCATTACACAGCTTTTTATGTTGGTATGATTACCAACCAGCTGTCCACAAGAATGAACACCCACCACCAAACTGCGGCTGAACATAAGACACTTGATTTCAATGGTTGCTTCACTACCAGAGTCATCTGGATCCTTCCCTCCACCCATTTTTATCTCCCATCCTCTTTATTTGCAGCCCTCTGCTATGCATCCACCCGTCTTTCCCCACTACTCTCCTTTTTTGTTCCTTTTTTTCCCCCCACCTCACTAGCTGAAGATCTGACGCTGCACTTGTTGGCAGGCTAGTCCCTGGACACTCCACCAGACAGTGTTTGTCTCTCTCCCCACCTGTACACTACAAGCCGTTCCCCTTTTATGCCCCTCCAGATTGCTGCTTGCATCTCAAAATCATTTCCATAATACAATGCTGCCATTTAATAATGAAATTGTATGCTACACACTATTAGCTACCTCTAATCCCGCTACTCATGAGTGCAAACTCTCCTATATCTCCTGGCAGTATACCAAATGCAAATTTCAAGCTAAATTAGGGAAAGATTGTGAGGGATCAATGTCTATTTGAGTTGAACAATATGTTAAAAAAGATGAGAAAATATTTTAATTCCACAAATATGTTGGTAAAATAAATGTCAAGTATTACTGCAGACAGCCAAGAACTACTCAGAAATTGAAACTAAAATTTGGAGGACCTGTAGCTCATATCCCAGTTATCAAAGGAAAGCTTGTGCATAAGTAGGCCTAGACGACATACATGGTAGACAAGGACAGAAAACACGTGCCTTATCATGGTTTAATACTGGGACCCAAAGAAAGGGGTCAACCAAAATTTTTTCAAAACAATGAATACAAACAATCTGCCAACCACCTAACAGAAGCCTAGTGAATAGGCATGGCATGTTGTGTACACTAGACACAGTCTGCCAAGAAACGTCATGTTGCTGCCAGGCAGTCAGCAAAATTTCTGTGATCATTGTTCCCAGATTTTGTTTCTACATAACAAACAGACCATTTATATCATGATAATGGCACAACTGGGCAACCTAATAATGTTCCAGAAATGAAACCTGTTTTTTTTTTTTTTTTTGGTCGTCAGTCTACTGACTGGTTTGATGTGGCCCGCCACGAATTCCTTTCCTGTGCTAACCTCTTCATCTCGGAGTAGCACTTGCAACCTACGTCCTCAATTATTTGCTTGACGTATTCCAATCTCTGTCTTCCTCTAGAGTTTTTGCCCTCTACAGCTCCCTCTAGTACCATGGAAGTCATTCCCTCATGTCTTAGCAGATGACCTATCATCCTGTCCCTTCTCCTTAGCAGTGTTTTCCACATATTCCTTTCCTCTCCGATTCTGCGTAGAACCTCCTCATTCCTTACCTTTTCAGTCCACCTAATTTTCAACATTCGTCTATAGCACCACATCTCAAATGCTTCGATTCTCTTCTGTTCCGGTTTTCCCACAGTCCATGTTTCACTACCATACAATGCTGTACTCCAGAAGCACATCCTCAGAAATTTCTTCCTCAAATTAATTTGATATTAGTTGACTTCTCTTGGCCAGAAATGCCTTTTTTGCCATAGCAAGTCTGCTTTTGATGTCCTCCTTGCTCCGTCCGTCATTGGTTATTTTACTGCCTAGGTAGCAGAATTCCTTAACTTCATTGACTTCGTGACCATCAATCCTGATGTTAAGTTTCTCGCTGTTCTCATTTCTAGTACTTCTCGTTACCTTCGTCTTTCTCCGATTTACTCTCAAACCATACTGTGTACTCATTAGACTGTTCATTCCATTCAGCAGATCATTTAATTCTTCTTCACTTTCACTCAGGATAGCAATGTCATCAGCGAATCGTATCATTGATATCCTTTCACCTTGTATTTTAATTCCACTCCTGAATCGTTCTTTTATTTCCATCATTGCTTCCTCGATGTACAGATTGAAGAGTAGTGGCGAAAGGCTACAGCCTTGTCTTACACCCTTCTTAATACGAGCACTTCGTTCTTGATCGTTCACTCTTATTATTCCCTCTTGGTTGTTGTACATATTGTATATGACCCTTCTCTCCCTATAGCTTACCCCTACTTTTTTCAGAATCTCGAACAGCTTGCACCATTTTATATTGTCGAACGCTTTTTCCAGGTCGACAAATTCTATGAAAGTGTCTTGATTTTTCTTTAGCCTTGCTTCCATTATTAGCCGTAACGTCAGAATTGCCTCTCTCGTCCCTTTACTTTTCCTAAAGCCAAACTGATCGTCTCCTAGCGCATTCTCAATTTTCTTTTCCATTCTTCTGTATATTATTCTTGTAAGCAGCTTCGATGCATGAGCTGTTAAGTTGATTGTGCGATAATTCTCGCACTTGTCAGCTCTTGCCGTCTTCGGAATTGTGTGGATGATGCTTTTCCGAAAGTCAGATGGTCATAGAGGCTTTCAATGTATTCTTTCCACCTCTCTGCTCTCTCCTCTGCATTTAACAGTGGAATTCCCGTTGCACTTTTAATGTTACCACCGTTGCTTTTAACGTCACCAAAGGTTGTTTTGACTTTCCTGTATGCTGAGTCTGTCCTTCCGACAATCATATCTTTTTCGATGTCTTCACATTTTTCCTGCAGCCATTTCGTCTTAGCTTCCCTGCACTTCCTATTTATTTCATTCCTCAGCGACTTGTATTTCTGTATTCCTGATTTTCCCGGAACATGTTTGTACTTCCTCCTTTCATCAATCAACTGAAGTATTTCTTCTGTTACCCATGGTTTCTTCGCAGCTACCTTCTTTGTACCTATGTTTTCCTTCCCAACTTCTGTGATGGCCCTTTTTAGTGATGTCCATTCCTCTTCAACTGTACTGCCTGCTGCGCTATTTCTTATTGCTGTATCTATAGCGTTAGAGAACTTCAAACGTATCTCGTCATTCCTTAGTACTTCCGTATCCCACTTCTTTGCGTATTGATTCTTCCTGACTAATGTCTTGAACTTCAGCCTACTCTTCATCACTACTATGGAAATGTCGTGTGGCTAGGGCCTCCCGTCGGGTAGACCGTTTGCCTGGTGCAGGTCTTTCGATTTGACGCCACTTCGGCGACCTGCGCGTCGATGGGGATGAAATGATGATGATTAGGACAACACAACACCCAGTGGTCTAGCTGAGTGGTCAGCGTGACAGACTGTCAATCCTAAGGGCCTGGGTTCGATTCCCGGCTGGGTCGGAAATTTTCTCTTCTCAGGGACTGGGGGTTGTGTTGTCCTAATCGTCATCATTTCATCCACATCGACGCGCAGGTCGCCGAAGTGGCGTCAAATTGAAAGACCTGCACCAGGCGAACGGTCTACCCGACGGGAGGCCCTAGCCACACGACATTTCCATCACTACTATATTGTGATCTGAGTCTATATCTGCTCCTGGGTATGTCTTACAATCCAGTATCTGATTTCGGAATCTCTGTCTGACCATGATGTAATCTAATTGAAATCTTCCCGTATCTCCCGGCCTTTTCCAAGTATACCTCCTCCTCTTGTGATTCTTGAACAGGGTATTCGCTATTACTAGCTGAAACTTGCTACAGAACTCGATTAGTCTTTCTCCTCTTTCATTCCTTGTCCCAAGCCCATATTCTCCTGTAACCTTTTCTTCTACTCCTTCCCCTACAACTGCATTCCAGTCGCCCATGACTATTAGATTTTTGTCCCCCTTTACATACTGCATTACCCTTTCAATATCCTCATACACTTTCTCTATCTGTTCATCTTCAGCTTGCGACGTCGGCATGTATACCTGAACTATCGCTGTCGGTGTTGGTCTGCTGTCGATTCTGATTAGAACAACCCGGTCACTGAACTGTTCACAGTAACACACCCACTGCCCTACCTTCCTATTCATAACGAATCCTACACCTTTTATACCATTTTCTGCTGCTGTTGATATTACCCGATACTCATCTGACCAGAAATCCTTGTCTTCCTTCCACTTCACTTCACTGACCCCTACTATATCTAGATTGAGCCTTTGCATTTCCCTTTTCAGATTTTCTAATTTCCCTACCACGTTCAAGCTTCTGACATTCCACGCCCCGACTCGTAGAACGTTATCCTTTCGTTGATTATTCAATCTTTTTCTTATGGTAACCTCCCCCTTGGCAGTCCCCTCCTGGAGATCCGAATGGGGGACAATTCTGGAATCTTTTGCCAATGGAGAGATCATCATGACACTTCTTCAAATACAGGCCACATGTCCAGTGGATACATGTTACGTGTCTTTAATGCAGTGGTTTCCATTGCCTTCTGCATCCTCATGTCGTTGATCATTGCTGATTCTTCCGCCTTTAGGGTCAATTTCCCACCCCTAGGACAAGAGAGTGCCCTGAACCTCTATCTGCTCCTCCGCCCTCTTTGACAAGGCCGTTGGCAGAATGAGGCTGACTTCTTATGCCGGAAGTCTTCGGCCGCCAATGCTGATTATTTATCAAAATTTAGGCAGCGGCGGGGATCGAACCCGGGACCGAAGACGTTTTTGATTATGAATCAAAGACGCTACCCCTAGACCACGGGTATCCTTATGAAACCTGTATAAAACAGTAAATGTGGAAATACAGAAGCGTCCGATCCTACCCGTCGGCTTTGACCCATGACGTCACAAATATGGCAGAAACGACCATAAACGACAATTCCAATATGGCGGATATAAAAACGTCGCATACGTATCATAAAGACGAAAATACATAAAAAACAACACACACACAAGTTTCACAAAAAGCCTAATGACTCTAAGGGGACAAGTGTGGGAAATTGGGGGTTTTTGGGTGGGGAGAAACTAAATATACACAAATTTAGCCACCCACCGCCATACAAAACCACGCAAGACGACGAAAAAAATCGACATCACAAAACTCACCAAATACCACAAAACACATTCTTATCCGGAATCGGACACTTCCCTTGACCTATATAGATCTACGGTAGCTCCCGATCCCATAAATTAGGATCGAACACTTCCCTTGACCTATATAGCTCAACAGCATCTCCCGATCCCATCCCCCAATACAAAAATCAAAATACACCGCAAAACATTGCGAACAAACACTTCCCTTCACCTACATATATCTACAGCAGCTCCCGACCCCATAAATTGGGATCGAACACTTCCCTTGACCTATATAGCTCAACAGCAACTTCCGATCCCATCTCCCATTACAAAAATCAACATACTCCACCAAACATTGAGATTGAACACTTCCCTCCAACTATATAGCTCAACAGCAGCTACCAATCCCATAACTTAGGATCGACCACTACCCTTGACCTATGTAACTCAAAAACATCTCCCAGTACGAATACCAAATATGGCGGATATAAAAACGTCGCATACGTATCATAAAGACGAACATAGCCCTCAACCGAGAACTATTAATCCGGTCTTTCATATCCATTCCTGAACAAAAACCACAACCGAATACACTTAATAACAAACTCAGTCGACGTACAGCAATCATCATTACATTAACCATCACACAAAACTGTTAACTCACTAATACAAATTCCGCTTCAAAAAGATGCACGCAGCACTCACCACTGACCAACAGCAAACTGAGCCCAACACACCAAACAAACGAAAACCATGAACATACCACCAGAGGGCACAACAAACAACAACACGACATCTACAAACACGCCACACTCACAAACCAAACTTCGCGCCGTAATGACGTCACACACCACAACACCCTTACGTCACGGGTCAAAGCCGACGCGTGAGATCGGATGTTTCTGTTGACCCGTAAATGTCTAATAACGCAGCTATGGAGTTTTTCATTGATCATTAATATTAGTGTTAGTTAGCTGTGGTACTCAACATGATGAAGATTATAACTTCAGAACAGGTGTCAAAATAAATCTAGCTGATTAGAAAACAAGTGACCAAAAGTATTTCAAGGATAACACTTGGAGAATGTAACTCATCAGTGAGCAAGACTACTTGGTAAGTATTTTCAGCACTTTTTCCTTGCTGTGATCCACATGAATAACAATAGCAGAGGATAAAGTAAGAACTGTGACATCTTTCTGCAAGTTTGTTGGTTCAAACTCTTGTGTCTCTTATACTCAACGCATTTGAGTGGGTGGCATTATGGCATTATCATTATTATTATTATTATTTTTCTTTTCTTTTAAGACCTACTTGCTAAGAAGAACAGAGGAGAAGCTTACTAATACCCACATGGATAAGAACAATTGTATAATTTTTATTACACTGAAACTAAAGAAATACCAGGTATTCTGCTTTATGGGAAATACTGTTTTACTTTAAAATTTAAGGTGAAATACCTCTCCTGTAGAGATCGTGGTGAACTAGATTTGGGTCAATGGAGGCATTCAGTCCCACCCGTCGGTTTTGACCCGTGACGTTCTTTTGTTAGGTATGGATATGACTTCTAAGTGTACTAGTGCGTGTCTGCGGGCTTAAATGGGGGACGACATGTTGTCCGTCATTAAGCTCCTGCAACTTTTTGGGCTTGTTACAGAGATAGTGAAATGCGACATATGCAACCAGAAAATGCAAGTTACGGGTTAGTGTTAAGTACTGGAGCTTTTTTTAAGGTAAGTAGTTGTTTTTTCTTTTGGGTCTGTTGTTTGCGTGTTATGATGTTCGTTGGGCTTTTTATTCGGTGTTGGTGTCTGATGTTTTGGTATTGGCACTTGTGGTTAATTTATGTATCTTATGGAAAAGTACTCGATTTCAAATTTTTTGGTATCATCGGTTGTATTTGAGCTGCATAGGTCATGGGAAGTGAACAATTGCAATTTGTCATGGTAGCTATGTGTGTTTTGGTATCGTGACCGGTTGTTGACCTATATAGGTCAAGGGAAGTGTCCGATTCCAGTGTGTCGTCGTAGCTATGTGTGTTTTGATATCGTGAGTTGCTGTTGACCTATATAGGTCAAGTGAAGTGTCGGATTCCAATTTTTGTTGTTTTAGGTATTGGTTTTGTGGTATCGATAGTTCTGGTGTGATGATAATTTTTGGAGTAGTTGGTTTTTATTTTGCGTTCTTTTTGTGAATTATAAATGTGGAAAACTTAAATAGCAAATCGATTACCTTGAAAGTCAATCTCCACCAACGATCAAAACACAGATGGGTTGATAATGGACACAAATTAAAATGTCTGTAGCGTAACGGGAATGGTAATAAACGGGGCATCGACGGGGTTACAACACCCCAAATGAGATACCGAGGAAAATCGCTGTAAGCCTTCTTAATCATCAATAATGAGAGAGCAAGGAGCGAAAATGAATGCATCTACGACGAAACAAACGGAGGCGTAATATCGAACTGTGGGACGGCATCTATGTTTGGTCATGAGAAAACCAGCACGGCAACTATCACGCGTCATCCACAAACGAGCGAGAGTGGTGAATATTATAGCACAATGAATTTTTTATTTTTTCGAATCCGAATTTATTGGCCTAGAATAACGTAATACACAATGGTTATATACGCAAGGGTACAAAGCTAACATACACATATGGATATGAAAGTTCTATGTTAGTCACATAGTAAAAGGGTTAAACATTACTTACGATCGCCTTCGTCATCAACTTCAAATTCTTCAGCGTTATCTATGTCCAGAACATCAGCCATCTTCAAATAAAACTACTACTGCTAATACGATAACAACAGACACAAACTTCGTCTTTGAGCAAAAACAACCCGGTACACTACCAGCAGCAACAACGTTTCCAAAGACTGTCATATGAATATACTACACACACTCGTCACCTACGACAATGCATACATTTATTTTATATAAATTTTATTGGCTTTTTAAACGGAGTTATTCTTTGTGTTGTGTAAAACGATTTGTATTTATTTTCTAATTTAGGAAATCAGCTAAGGTTTTCGTCCTACAGTTTTAAAAGAATTTCGAAAGTTCGAGGGTAGAATCATCGGCTTTTCATATTAAGTTATTATGTAGCGTGGTATGACTGGTACGTAGGAGTAAATAAAAATTAAAGAAATATTTACAGATTTTTCAAATTTCCATAGCAAAGATAGCTGTCTCATGTCGAAGTGTACGTCTTTTTTAACTTTGGCTCTTGGTACTTTGGTAGTGTTTACATTCGGCCTTCGGGTAGTAGTTGGGTGATTATGTTGTTGAGGTTAGGGAAAGTTTTAATATTTTTACACTTTGTTAGTTTTTGCGAGTGTTCGTAATTTGAAATAAAACTGTCACAGACATAAAGCCGCCGAAAAGACATGGTGAGGTATAATTCGTTTTAATTGTTCCTGGTGTCTTTCGTTTGGTATACTTACGCAGGAAAATTTTCGTCTGCAGGCTGCACTTGTGAAAGATGTCGCATTGAATGACAGTCATCCAAAAGAATTGCTGCTACAGAAGCATTCAGATTACATCGCTTCTTATGGAATGAATAAAGACGAATATGTAAGTGATCGTGAAAAATGATCATTCACTTTTACCAGCACGTATTATGGGTGTAATATAGTTTTAATAATATGGTAGACAATAGCTGTATTTCGTTGTATCAGTTGAGTAGTTACCAAAACTTTCGTATTTCCATTTATCAGTTGTTAACTCGATTCCTTCGGCGTGAACCGTAAGTCTGGATGAAATAAGTAACCACTTATGTGTAGATGTGAGAATTAGTGTTTCATTTTTCGTCTATCTTTTTCATACGTAGTGAATATTGTTAATAGTCTGCCGTTATATGCATGAAATGATATGATGTAGTTTTTCACTTGCAGGAGTACTGTATGACTGAGTACCTGCGAATGTCCGGAATGTACTGGGGTTTAACTGCTATTGAGCTAATGGGTAATTTAGACAGAATGAATAAGCAAGAAATTTTGGATTTCATTAGAATGTGCCAGGATGAATCTGGAGGAATATCAGCAAGTGTTGGACATGACCCTCATTTGCTTTATACATTAAGCGCTGTTCAGGTAAGCTACTAGAAAAATTTGTGTGTGTGTGTGTGTGTGTGTGTGTGTGTGTGTATGTGTGTGTGTTTGAGAGAGAGAGAGAGAGAGAGAGAGAGAGAGAGAGAGAGAGAGAGAGGAGGAGGAGGAGGAGGAGGAGATGTTGATGATGGCGATGACGATGACGATTATTATTATTATTATTAGTATGTGACGATAACAATGCCAATTGTAAGTTAAACAAAATTACAGTTTGCCCCTATGTGACACTATTGTTGTCATAGTATTTTTTTTTTTAAATTAATTCACATATATCAGCACCTATGGGGGGAAAAGTTCAAAATCGCAACTGACAGAAAAAAATACATTCTTTGCACTTTTCTTCAGATGTTGTTCATTCTGGTATCAAATATTCATGTCCCTAATTGCTCCCTCCCTTTTGCATTCCTGTGCTAGTATGAAGTATTTCTTTTAAACTTTCATGCTGTTGTAATAATGATCAATTAACTACATCACTAACAAACACAAATGCAATACATGCAGAAAATTGGCCACCATAAATTTGTTCGTCCCACTTTCATACTCTCCATTTTGGTGCTGAAACTCTGACTTCTCAAGTCAGGGGGTTGAAAATCACTGTTGATAACATTTTCCACCCTGTACTTAGGTACTGTGTTGCTGCAGGTGTGACATTGTCCCAATGCTAGACACTTTTGCTTACAGAGGTAGGGAACCAATAAGCAGGCATATAGTCGAATTATCTACACGTGGGAAATACGGAAGTGTCCAATCCTGCCTGTCTGCTTTGACCCATGACGTCACAAATATGGCGGAAACGACCATAAACCAAGATTCCAATATGGCATGTATAAAGTCGTTACATACACATTATGAGGACGAAAATACATCGAAAAACAAACATACACACTTTCCAAAAAAGCCTAATGACACTAACTGGACAAAAGCGCGGGAAATGGGGTGTTTTTGTGTGGGGGCAAAGCAAATATAAACAAATTTAGACACCCACCCCCATACAAAACCACACAAAACGACGAAAAAAAACATCACAAAACTCCCCAAACACCACTAAACACATCATCTGGAATCGGACACTTCCCTTGACCTATATAGCTCAACAGCATCTTCCGATCCCATAACTTAGGATCAAACACTTCCCTTGGCATATATAGCTCAAAAACGTCTCCCCTTACCAATACCAACATTCACAGCCACACATTGGGATCAAACAATTCCCTTGACCTGCGCAGTGTTAATTTTATCCGTCATATCCATTCCTGAACAAAAACAACAACCGATTATTTTACTAAAATTACCACACGACATACAGCGAATAGCACTACATTAACCTTCACACAGAATCGTTAACTCACTGAAACGAATTCCACTACAAACACAGCCGACACTCTAACAATTCTTGATAATGAACAAAAGCAAACTGAGCCCATTACACCACACAAACGAAAACCCTTAACATACCACCAGAGAGCACAACACGGCGACATCTACAAACACGCCACACTCACAAACCAAACTCCGCGCCGTCATGATGTCACACACGACAACACCCTTACGTCACAGGTCAAAGCCGACGCGTGGGATCGGACGCTTCTGTCGACCCTACATGTGTACTATACAAATCACAGTGAAGTGAGTGGCAGAGGTTTCTGCCCACTGTACCAGTTAGGGCTTTTTTCATATCCCATTCACATCTAGATCAAGGGGTGAATGGTTGCTTAAATGCATCGGTGCGTGCTGTGATTAGCATAATCTTGTCTTCGATATCCTTGCTGAGTACATTTATAGTTTCATAGGTACACTAAGGCTGTTGAAGATGTTTTCAACAAAACCTTGTATGTTCTCAGAATAAACATCCAATTCAACAATCCCTATGTGTTTATGGAATTTGTTGAGTTTGGTGCTATCTTACTTGTAGAAGGCACTGAACCCCCCCCCCCCCCCACACTTGAAAGTGAAAGTACAGAACTTTATACAGGTACAATAGCCTAATGCTGCTGTTGAAGGCAGTTTAATTAAAAATTTACTAAGCCTTGAATTTTCGAATGTTCATTAAAAATTGCTACACCCTGGAGTTGAAAATTGTCATCTTCTAGCTGCATCCATCACAATATCTTATAAACTGGAATTAACTGTAATGGCTCTGTTGCTTTTGAACATGTCATTTTCAGGCAAGGTGTATATTTGGCCTATTGGAGTCTCTGGGTTCACCTTACATAGAACATCCATCACATGAATCCACACATGTGGCTTTTCAATGTTTGCAATAGAAGGAGATGGACCACATGCATGAGGAAATGTCATCTTTAGTTCATCATCTTCTTCGTCTTTTCCCAAAATGTATGCAAGCCATCACCTGATAATATACACTGTATTTATGTATCCATTTATACCTGGTAATGACAGTGTTTCTTGGGGTCTAGTGGTCAGCTGTTGTAATGAACTTTGAGCATACGAAAATATCTTGGAAAAGATTTTTGTCATATCTGGAACTACAGGAGTGAATGTATGAAATGTTTGAGTCCCTGGAATTGTTAATACTCTGCTGAGGCAACTGTTCAGAAATGTGGCTGTCTCTATGTATTTGTTCTGAGTTACAAATGTAAAATATACTCCAGAGAGGTTTTCCACTTCCAATTGAATAGCTACCGAGGTATAAGAATTTGATTGTCATATGGACGTTGCGAACTTTCTCGTGTTGCCAACCTCTTGAATGTGCTCCCAACTCCATCTCAACGCCCATTTCCATGAGCTGTTGCTGCCATTCAGCCTCTATACCAAAATCAGCTTGATGAAAACATAGATTTAAATAGTTTTTCTTGGTGCTGAGCTGCAGCACTATCAGAAAAGTAGTATATTTTTGTAGGTTCAAAGTGTTTTCTTGAGAATTCAGTGAGCTTTTTCTGGAAGCACTAGACAGCCACAGTGTTGTGTTCAAGACAGTGTGAAATAACAACATAACTGAGATGTTGTGTTTCTGTTTTTTCTATGTAGTACCCAACAAATGAGTGAACAGTGGCTTGCTGACGTGTCCAATAAATAATAATAATGTCATGTGACGAGGGCCCCCCGTCTGGTCAACCGCTCGCCTGGTGCAATTCTTTCGATTTGACGCCACTTCGGCGACTTGCACGTCGATGGGGATGAAATGATGATGATTAGGACAATACAACACCCAATCCCTGAGCGGAGAAAATCTCCGACCCAGCCGGGAATCGAACCCGGGCCCTTAGGAGTGACAGTCCGTTGCACTGACCACTCAGCTACCCGGGGGGGGGGGGGGGGGGGGGGACACGTGTCCAATGATAGCTCTGGACGTTATCCTGCATCAGATATGAGTAGTTCTCTGAAAAATCACAGTACACAGCTAATTGTGACTCTTGTACTGTATCTCTAATGTGTTTCATAAATGAACTTCGTTGTTTTGCAATAAAGTCATGATGGACCAACATAGAAGATGAAGGATTTTGTGATTTTTCACATGTTACCAACTAAGGGTTCTAAGGGTTAAGCCCGAGGTTGTATTTGTTGCATTCCGCAACTTTTATTTTGTGTCAAATGTTTACATGGGTAAATGTCTGAGGAGGAACAGTCTCATTGGTGAAAGTTCACACAGTATTATCAAGTAGAAACTTTCTATTGTTGCAACGAGTGAAAAAATATTATAACAGGGATTGTCAATACGATCAGTAGCCTAAAGCATTGAGACAATTGCTATACAAGTTTTTCTTGTAAAATTATAAAATAACTATAGTTTTTTCAAAAGTGTGTACTGTGTCGGGTGATTTCAGATAATGCCAAGAATGTTTAAAAGCAAGAAAGATGCTAAAGTGCGGTGTGGTTATAACCTGGAACTTTTAGGTAGAGCTGTTCATGATATTGAGGAAAATTATCGTATATAGAAAAATGAGTGGTTTATATGATATAACTAGATTGACATCTCAGTGTTCCCATCTTGTTAACATGTGCTGTTTTGCCGACCCGGACCCTACTGCAGACGACCTACTGTCATATCTAGCGGAAAAAATTTTTCGGGCATTTATTGTACAACGTATGTTTCTCTTTGCATGTATCATGTACAAAAGACTTTGTTTCAGTATGAACCATTTATGAAATATGACACTTTTTATGATTACATGATTCCTGATCCTCACCACATGTAACTGTCTGTTGGATATGAAAACCAAAATCTCGAGAATGAAGTGAGATATCGTTCTGCTGTCAGTTTTAAATAAAATTATGATATCTTGTCTAGATTTTATTTGCTGCATTGTATTGGCTAAAATTAACCATGTACAAAATCTATGCAATGCAATTTTATCTCTGCAAACTCTTCAAAATTTTGTGTATTGCACTACTCAGTTTTATGTGGCACAGTAACTGTGAGGAATAACAAAAAGAAATTTAGTTATTTATGGAGCAAAGATATAAAATTGTAAGATGGTGAAAACCTAATTTTTTTGCCATGTAGCTCCTGTAAAATGGGGTCATAAGTATTTCACAGCAGCCGGAACATGGTCTCTCTGCACAGCCGAGCCGTAAACCCAAAGCAGCGCCCAGCATGGAGAGACAGCACATCTGTAGAAGCATTAATTACCTCAATCCTTGTCACTTCCTCCTAATGATGGATTTCCTTTATATGTGTTAAAAGTTACCAAAATCAAATAGGAAGAATGTAAAAAAAAAAAAAAAAAAAGTTGTGGTTTCATGCCTGAATTCACCCCATATATTTTGAAATTTTGGACAGAGCTATGAAAAACGTGTGTCTGAAAGGCAAATACAGGTACACATGGACAAATTGTGACATTTTGTAGTGACACTGTGAGCTACCACTCATACAGGATGCCACAAATTTTGTGATGTAGTTACGCATTTTGCAGTATGGCGTCATCAGTCTCACCTGACGTGATTCGGGAATGCATTAATGTTGTGGATTTACTCCTTGTATGACCTGATCCCAAAAGAAACTTTGAGAGGTGTAAGAGTATAGTGCAAGGAAATTTTGTGATTATTCAAAATTTTAAAAGTATGTCTGGTTTAGAAAACTAAAATTTATTGAACTTAAAAAAAAAGAAAAAAAAAATTAATAAAAACCATCATTTTGCATACCAAATGGAAGTCCATTAAAGAGCTTTAAAATGACACATTTTCCAGGTCTGTATCTCATCTATTTCCTGACACTCCAAGGTGTAGCAATTTTAAGATTCAAGGCTTAATAAATTTTTAATTAAATCACGGAAAAAAGTGTTTAGTTTTCATTCATAACTATGTAGGAACACTAGGTACTCCAAGTTTCATCAAAATCTAAGAGGTCAAGGTAAATTTTTGCTCAAAATTGTGTTGATTTGACATGGATTGATGCATTACTAAAATTTAAGAAAGAGAAAAAAAGTTTGTTTTATTCAATGATTACTTCAATTTTTAATGTAACTAACCTTCTATAGCACCACACGTCAAACAGTTCAGTTGTCTTGTGTTCTACTTCTCCTGCAATCTGTGATTCACAACAACACAATCCTGTGCTCCAAATCTACATTCTCAGAAAACTGTTCTCAAATTAGGGCTGATGTTTGATACTATTAGGTTTCTCCTGACCAGGAATTTCCTCATTTCCTGCCCTAGTCCTTGTGCTTCAGTGTTTTGAGACTTCTTATGTTGATATAAAGATGATTGTAGCATACAGTTGAAATGGTTAGTTGTAAAATCTATCTTTGTGACCTGGTTAAATAAAAGAAAATAGAAAGTATTATTATATCATGGGTGTCACCAAAATAGCAATTATCTCTTATTTCACAAAGTATTCTATGCTATTCTTGTGAGTGCACAGCGATTGTTGGAATACATACAGAACAAGGACCACAAAAAATAAAGAGTTAACAATATTAGAGTGGCAAAAGGCTAGTCGCATAGAACTAAGGGGATAATGAACACACTATAAACATGTGAAAGTAAAGGTCTGTCATGGTCTCTTCAAAGAAACCATATCAGCATTTGCTTTCCAATTAGAGAAAGTATGGAAAAACCTACTCAGGCTGTTTGTGCCACTCACCATAACCATATTTCTCTGTCAGGCATTGATTCACCGAAAGTTGATGCACACTCCATGGTACACAGTGGCCCCTAAATATGTAAATGGTGTTTGACTGGCTGTAGTATTTGTAATTCTGGACGACACTATATAGCCTGGGAGTGGGGATAATGGTCACTAGACGTAGAACCATTAGTGCATGCCAGGCAGCATGGCTGGACGGTTTCGTCTGGAACAGCGTGTGCATTGTATATTCTGCAGCAAACAGTTATGTTGAGGTAAGATGGAGGAAGGCAGTCAAGTTTGGAGACAGTGGCCCTTCTGTGTTTCAAGAATAAAGAATAAATTTCATGCCACTGGTAGTGTTTTGCATGTGAAAGGAGCAGGTAGGGGCCCCGGTCTATGCGTACCGATAGTAACAGAGCTCGTGTGTTGGAAGCCGTTAGCTCATTCCCTGGGAAGCCAAACTCTCAATGGTAACCTTTACTGTCTGCACAATAAGACATTAATGACCTACGGTGGCAGCAAGGTGGTGCCGTACCAGTGCGAGAGTGGCTGAATCAGTCGACTTATGGCTGTCAAGTGGTCAGCTCGTTCTCCCAATTGGACACCACCTGACTTTTTCTAATGGAGTGTTCTAAAGGACAAAGTGTGTCAACATTACATGCGCAGTTTGGCCAAAGTACAGGAAACTGTAACACAAGAGTTCCACAGGATACTAGTACAGGTGTGTCATGCTGCTTGTGACAGTGTTGCTCTTCTTCTCCATGCATGTATCAGGTTGGATGATGCATTGGTGAACCAGTGCCATGGAGAACAGAGATTAAAATTCTTGTAACGAAAGGTATGAGAGCAACTTGTTTATGTTCAATTTTACATTCAAGTGCCGTTGCTAGCAGTCTCTGAAGCAACATAAACATAATTATGGGCCAGCCTGTATATTACGTTTGTTATTGGAATTTTTGTGGCAAGCAGCAGAATGTCATACATCATAGGAAGCAGTAAAACAACAGATATCATTGCACCACTTGACATCACATTTAACTCGCTATTTCTTCCATCAGTGGTAACAGATACAACTATCATTGTATCTGGAAAAAATGCACACAGAAAACAGCAGCAGTAAACATTCATGTGAGATATCCTATACAGGGATTGTCTGTTACTGTGAATTTAAATTTGACTATTTCATACGGGTATTTAGGCAAACAGGAGTCATGCGCTGCTTTGATTTATTCCTGAAGGTGGACAACAATTTGATGTTTGTTATGCTGTTTGGAAGCTTATTGTAAAAAGTCTGCTGCACATACTTGATATTTATCCACCAGTCTTACTTTCTCTTTCATAATTGCTCCAATTTTTAATCTCCTTATTATGTATTTACTGATGTCTGAGTTTACGTTTTACTAGAGTATGGTGATTTAGAAACAATTTGAGATATTCAGCTGGGTAGCATCTTCCAAACGATGCAGTATTTCAGCAAACGTGACTCGTTACAATCTTCAGACAGTTGTGGTGTCTGATTTCTCTCTTCTGCTGGGCACATTCCTACATACACCCCCCCCCCCCCCCCCCCCCCCCCCCCCGCCTCCCTGCCGGGCTAGAGTCAATAGCTTGGCTCCTCTGGGAAGGTAGAGGGGAAGTGTATGGCCAGGGCACACAGGATGGTCCTCAGTCTCTTTGCCACCATGATGAGGGTGGGATGTAGCTGATCTGGAGAAGGTGTGGCTATGTGGTGTGATCTAATCTCTTCTGTTGGGCATAGCATGAATGGATCTTTCCACAAACAGCCATGCTTTGAGCATGCACAAGGCAAGCCATACATTGCAACAATTATTTAGGACCATTGAAGGGCCCTAAATGTTTCAAGTAACATCACTCACAGACTGCCCTTATCACATTTATGCAGCACTGTGCAGTGAATTGCTATCTAATTAAACACAGTAAGAAGGAACACTCAGAGTACTCTCTCTCCTCCTTGGGAAAGCACATTTCTTCTTCCCAGATGTGGACCAAATTCTGTAGTTTACGGGCCTCCAAAGATCAACATCATCTCCTTCCATGGTGGTATTTCTGCTTGTGCAGCTGTTCTTGCTAAACACCTCACGACCCACACCTCATGACCCACTTAGTGACAGTGTCAGCATCCTCTTCTTATCTGACTACCTTTTGAAGAATTAAGAGTGAAGTTGAAGTTATCCTCCTGTTCTCTAGCCAACCATAGAAGCGTAAGTCTTCTTCGGCTCCTCCTGTCAGGAAGGGATCCATTGGGTCACTCCCTTCCCAGGTTCCTAGCAGTGGCAAAGCTGACACCCGACAGTGGCTGAAGCAGCCACATGTAGGTCGTAGGGCTTCACGGTCCTCCACAGCCCCTGAGACTAAATCAGTGAAGCCCTCCCAGCTGGACAAACCTAAGGAGCAGTGAGAGAAACCTAAGAAGAAAAAGACCCCCAAAAACCAAGGCACTACGGTGGCACCCACACCACCACTACCTACA
Source organism: Schistocerca cancellata (assembly GCF_023864275.1). Classification (NCBI taxonomy): domain Eukaryota; kingdom Metazoa; phylum Arthropoda; class Insecta; order Orthoptera; family Acrididae; genus Schistocerca; species Schistocerca cancellata. The sequence continues at coordinate 615,041,385 of NC_064631.1, read as the reverse complement.
GGTTCTATGTCTGAGGATGAGGTGGAGATTCTGGCATCTGCTGAGGACCTAGATGTCGTTGGGCCCTCAGACACAATGGGTGTCAATTGCAGAAGTACTCATCTTGTGTCAACAGGTAACCTTGAGGCGTAGACTGCCTCATTGAGTGTTTCATGCCTTCCCAGTCTCACGACCACGTAATCCTCCAGTGGAATTGTGGTGGTTTTTTCTGCCACCTGGCTGAGCTACAGCAACTGTTAAGCTTTACACAGGTGTAAAGCTTAACAGTTGCCATATGCTTTCTGCATTGCCCTCCAGGAAACCTGGTTCCCAGCAATCCGGACCCCTGCCCTCCGTGGCTATAAGGGATATTACAGGAACCGTAGCAACTATAATAGTGTGTCAGGTGGAGTTTGTGTCTATGTCCTAAACTCAGTATGTAGTGAACCTGTGCCCCTTCAAACCCCCTTGAAGCTGTGGCTGTCAGGATAAGGACAATGCAGGAAATAACTGTCTGCAATGTATATCTTCCTCCAGATGGTGCAGTACCCCTGAATGTATTGGCTGCACTGATTGATCAACTCCCTAAACCTTTCCTACTTTTGGGAGATTTTAATGCGCATAACCCCTTGTGGGGTAGTGCCATGTTTACTGGCCAAGGTAAGGAGGTCAAAAGTTTACTGTCACAGCTCGACCTCTGCCTCTTAAATACAGGCGCCCCACACATTTCAGTGTGGCACATGGCACATATCCGGGCTTTGATCTCTCGGTTTGCAGCCCTGGCCTTCTCCCGTCTATCCATTGGAGAGCACTTGACAACCTGTGTGGTAGTGATCACTTCCCCATCTTCCTGTCACTCCCCCGGCATCATGCCCACAGATGCCTGCCCATATGGGCCTTAAACAAGGCAGACTTGGAAGCCTTCACCTCTGCTTTCACCACTGAATCTCCTCCACATGGTACCATTGATGTCGTCATTGAGCAGGTCACTACAACAATCGTTTCTGCAGTGGAAAATGTGATCCCTCGTTCTTTAGGGTGCCCCCGATGAAGACAGTCCCTTGGTAGTCGCTGGAAGTCACTGAGGCAATTAAAGAGTGTTGGCAAGCTCTGCAGCAATATAAACAGCACCCTTCCCCAGAGCACCTAATAACCTTTGAGCGGCTTCGTGCCCGCTTTCGCCAGCTTATAAAAAGACACAAACAGGAATGTTGGGAGAGGTATGTGTCGACCATTGGGTACCATACGTAACCTTCCCAAGTCTGGATGAAGATCAGGCATCTTTTTGGGTACCAGACCCCAATAGGTATCCCTGACATTAACATCAACAGCTTGTTATGTACTGACACAAGCACGAATGCTGAGCACTTTGCTGAACACTATGCTCGAGCCTCTGCCTCAGAGAACTACCCCCCAAGCCTTTCAGACCCTCAGACTGTGGATGGAAAGGAAAGTCCTCTCGTTCACTACAAGCCACAGTGAATCCTATAACGCCCCATTTACAGAGTGGTAACTCCTCAGTGCCCTTGCACATTGCCCTGACACAGCTCCTGGGTCGGATCAGATCCACAGTCAGATGATTAAACATCTCTCGTCTGACTACAAGCGATATCTCATCATCATCTTCAACCAGATCTGATGTAATGGCGTCTTTCCATCACAGTGGCAGGGGAGTAGCATCATTCCGGTGCTAAAACCCAGTAAAAATCTGCTTGATGTGGATAGCGATCTGCCCATCGGCCTCACCAATGTTCTCTGTAAGCTGCTGGAACATATGGTGTGTCGGCGGTTGGGTTGGGTTGGGTCGGGTCCTGGAGTCACGTAGCCTACTGGCTCCATGTCAGGGCGGCTTCCACCAGGGTTACTCTACCACTGATAATTTAGTATCCCTCGAGTCTGCCCTCCGAACAGCCTTTTCCAGATGCCAACATCTGGTTACCATCTTTTTTTGACTTATGTAAAGCATACGACATGACCTGGTGATATCATATCCTTTCCACATTGTATGAGTGAGGTCTCTGGGGCCTGCTCCCAATTTTTATCCGAAACTTCCTGTCGTTCCGTACTTTCTGTGAAGTCGGTGCCTCCCATAGTTCCGACCACATTTAGGAGAATGGCATTCCACAGGCCTCCGTATTGAGTGTATCTCTCTTTTTAGTGGCCATTAACAGACTAGCAGCAGCTGTAGGGCCATCGGCCTCCCCTTCTCTGTATGCGGACGACTTCTGCATTTCGTACTGCTCCTCCAGAACTGGAGATGCTGAGCGGCACCTACAGGGAGCTATTCACAAGGCGCAGTCGTGGTCTCTAGCCCACAGCTTCTAGTTTTCAGTCACAAAGTCGTGTGTTATGCACTTCTGTTGGCATTGTACCATTCATCTGGAACCTGAACTTTATCTGAATGATGATCCACTCACTGTAGTGGAGACATATCGATTCTTAGGACTGGTTTTCAATGCCCGATTGACTTGGCTACCTCACCTTTGTCAGCTTAAGCGGGTTTGGTGGCAGCACCTCAATGCTCTCCACTGCCTGAGCAACACCAGCTGGGGTGCAGATTGCTCTACGCAGAGCTCTTGTTCAATCTCGCCTTGACTATGGGAGTCTGGCTTACAGTTCAGCGCCACCCTCAGTGTTGCATTTACTTGACCCAGTGCACCACTGTGGCTTTCATCTAGTGACGGGAGGTTTTAGAATGAGTCCGGTGACCAGTGTCCTCGTGGAGGCCAGAATCCCTCCATTGCGAATCCGACATGTGCAACTGCTTGCTAGTTATGTTGCACACATTTGTAGTTCTCCCGAGCATCTGAATTACCATCTCCTTTTCCCACCTGCAGCAGTTCATTTCCCGCATCGGCGGCCCAGGTCAGGGCTTACAATTGCGGTTTGCGTGCGATCCCTCCTCTCTGAACTGGAGTCCTTCCCTTTACCACCTCTACTTGAGGTCCATTCATGTACACCTCCATGGTGTATACCTTGGCCGAAGCTTCATCTGGACCTTTTGCATGGCCCTAAGGACTCCATTAACCCCACCACTCTCTGCTGTCACTTCCTCTCAATTCTTGACATGATCCGGGGCTCTGAAGTTGTTTACACTGACAGCTCGATGCCTGATGGTAATGTTGGCTTCGCTTGTGTCCACAGGGGCCATATTGAACAGCATCCCTTGCCCGCTGGCTGCAGTGTGTTCACTGCAGAGCTTGTGGCTATATCTCGTGCACTTCAGTACATCCGTTTCTGTTCTGGTGAGTCGTTTCTTCTCTGTTCTGACTCCCTGAGCAGCTTACAAGCTGTCGACCTGTGCTACCGTCGTCATCCTTTGGTAGTGAACATCCAGGAGTTCATCCCTGCCCTGGAACGGTCCAGTCATTCAGTGGTGTTTGTGTGGACCCCAGGACATGTCAGAATCCCAGGCTACAAACTTGCTGACAGGCTGGCCAAACAAGCTACACGGAAACCGCTCCTGGAGATGGGCATCTCAGAAACTGATCTGCACTCTGTCTTACGCCACAAGGTTTTTCGTCTTTGGGAGACGGAGTGGCATAACAGTATGCACAACAAACTGTGTGTCATTAAGGAGACTGTGAATGTCTTCCCTACAGGCTTCTCGCAGGGAATCAGTTGTTCCTTGTCGGCTCCACATTGGCCATAAGTGGCTCACACATGGTTACCTCCTCCATCACAAGGACCCACCTCAGTGTCGCTGTGGCTCCCAAATGACAGTCATCCACCTCTTGCTGGACTGCCCACTTTTAGCCACTCTGCAGTCGACTTTTTAACTTTCCCAGCACTCTACCTTCGGCACTGGGCGACAATGCCTCAACAACAGCTTTAGTTTTACGTTTTATTCGTGAGGGTCCTCCACACCAGGGCCTTTAGGGTGGAGGTTTTAATGTGTTGCGGAGTGGCTAGCTTCTCCTTTTTTATTCTCATGATCAGCCAGCCATGGTAATCTGCTTTCTTGTTTTTAATCTCTTCTCGCTGTTTCTTGCCTCTCTGTGGTTTTCTTGTCCTGTTTTGCCATTGTAGTGTTTGTTGTCCTGTCGTTCTTCTGGTTCTTCCTTTCTCCTGTTATTGTGATGTACGTTATCTTTGCGTTCTTCATCCCTTTGGGTAATTGTTCTACTGGGAACACGGGACCAATGACTTCACAGTTTTGTCCCTCCCCCTTTTAAACCAACCAACCAACCAATCAGGGCTTATGATTGTGGTTTGCGTTCGGTCCCTTCTGTGCGATCTGAAGTCTTTCCCATTACCACCTCTCCTCGAGGTCCATTCACGTACACCTCCATGGTGTACACCTAGGCCACAGATTCTTCTGGACCATTCGCTGGCCCTAAGGACTCCGTTAACCCTGTGGCTCTCCATTATCTTTTCCTCTCAATTCTCGACATGTACCGAAGCCATGAATTGGTTTACACTGACAGCTCGATGGCTGATGGTCACGCAGGCTTTGCATATGTTCGTGGAAGACATATTGAACAGCACTCCTTGCCAGATGGCTGCAGTGTTTTCACTGCAGATCTGGTGGCCACATCTCGTGCTCTTGAGCGTACTGACTCCTTGAGCAGCCTACAAGCTATCGACCAGTGCCACCCTCGCCATCCTTTGGTAGCGTCCATTCAGAAGTCCATCTATGCTCTGGAATGGTCCCATTGTTCACTGGTGTTTGTGTGGGCCCCAGGACACATCGAAATCCCAGGCTATGAACTTGCCAACAGACTACGCAGAAACCACTTCTGGAGATGGGCATCTCCGAAACTGACCTGCATTCTGTCTTATGCCGCAGGGTTTTTCGGTTTTGGGAGGCAGAATGGCGTAACAGTAAACTCGACAAACTGCGTGTCATTAAGGAGACTACAAATGTTTGGAAGTCTTTCATGCGGTCGTCTCGCAAGGAATCAGTTGTCCTGTGCCGGCTCCCCATTGGCAATACATGGCTAACGCATGATTACCTCCTCCGCTGCGAGGACCCACCTCGGTGTCGCTGTGGCTCACAAATGGTGGTCGTCGTCCTCTTGCTAGACTGCCCACTTTCAGCCGCTCCATGGCGGACATTTAACTTTCCCAGCACCCTACCTTTGGTGTTGGGTGACAATGCCTCAACAGCACCTTTAGTTTTATGTTTTATTCGTGAGGGTGGGTTTTACCATTTGACCTAAGTTTAAGCGTATGTCCTTTGTCCCTCTGTGTCCTTCACCCTAGTGCTTTTAGGGTGGCAGTTTTAATATATTTCAGAGTGGCTGGCTTCTCCTTCTTATTCTCATGGTCAGCCAGCCATGGTAATCTGCTCTCTTCTTTTTATCTCGTCTACATGTTTCTCTCTGTGGGTTTCTAGTCCGATTTTGTCCATTTTAGTGTTTGTTGCCCTTCTGTCATTCTTGTGGTCTTCTCCTTTCTTCCAGCTATGTTTTGTGTGTCTCAATTATTTTACTCCCACCCTTGTGAAATTATTTTAATCTGAATGAGGGGCCGATGACCTAGCAGTTTGGTCCCTCCTCCCCTCTTTCAAACCAACCAACCTCAGCAGTGCAGGAAAAGATACATTACTACTTACCATAAAGAAGACATGTTAAGCTGCATGCAGACGCAATTAAAAGACATTTACACAATGATTTTGGCCACAACCGTCATCAGCAAAAGAGAAAACACACCACTGATACAAACAAGCCAGCACACCTCTCGCACACATGACTGCCAACTCTGGCAGCTCAGGCCAGAATAATGCTGAATTAAATAGTGAGCCTTTCACTGACTCAGAACTCTTGGCTCGTTACAAGATACAGCTCCAGGGCCTGATTAAGTTCACGATCAGATGATCCAACTTCTGATCACAGAATACATCACAGACTCCATGTGCTTAGTGTCTTGTGTTTGGCTATAACATGTTTTCCTTTTGCATTGGAAGGATAGTGTCATCATCCCAATCCTTAAATCGAACAAAAACCCAACATCCATCAGTGGCTACCACCTCACTATAATCCTCTGCAACCAGCTTGAAAGAATTGTAGCCCACAGATTATGCTTGGTACCTTTTGTCCCCCCTATCAGCATGGATTCTGGGAGGGATGCTTCTCAATTAAACACTTGCTTAGGTTGAAGACAACTCTCCAGCAGGATTTTTCTAAATGCCAAAATTTTACTGCAATCTTTTTTGACCTACTTCAGGTGTACGTCACAGTTTGTCTCCATCACAGTTTACTTTTGAGACTCCATATTAATTTTTATTCATCAGTTTTTATCCTTACAATGGTTTTGGGGTTGAACTGGAATGTAGCTCCCCTCAGGTTCAAGGGAAAGACATCTCTCAGGACTCCATGGATGGGCTTCTGATCTCTGTTGGGCCAGTAATTACCCCATTGTGTGTCATTGACTCCTGCATTTGGTATAGTTAACAATGGGTAACCTTGGCAGAACACTAGCTCCAAGGAGCCATCCAGAGGGGCTCCAGTTGAACCCTATCCCTCGGATGACAGTTTTGTCCCACGAAAACATGAATTATGTAACTCTGCTGTCATACCACAATTTATCGTGATGCAGAACTTGGTACTTAGCATATCAATGTTGTTGCTCAGTTCTGATTTTTGGGACTCCTCTTTGGTAAAAAGCTCACATGGCTGCCCCATATTTTTCAACTTAAGACCAGCTGCATGAAAAAGCTGAACACACTCTGGTTCCTTGCCCACCTTTCTTGTCAGGCAGAATGCGCTACTCTACTCTGTAATTACTGGGTCCTGGCCTTGTCCCAACTGGACTTTGGTTGCCGGGTTTATTGCTCAGTCGCATCTTCAGCCCTGAACTTAGTTTACCTAGTACATCATCGTGAAGTAAGACTGGTTACAGGCACCTTCTGGGCTACTCCTCTAGAAGTCTCCTTGTTGAAGTGAGAATCTTACGTCTTCAGTTCTGATCAACCTACACTTTCTCACTTGCACAATTACCATATAACAATTTTCTTGTTATCATACTGACCAAATTATTTTTCATACAGGGGGTGTTAACCCACTGAAGTTCACTCTCGGGTGGGTTTACCAGTTGGAATTCTCTTCAAGAATAGGTCTCTATCTACTGAGACCTATGCCTATGCGCCTTAGAATACGCTCCCCACGTGTTCCCAGGCACAGCTCCTTGGTTAATACTCAGTCCATGAATTAGAAACAATCTATTTCAAGGACCTAAAATTTCAGTCACACTCATGATCTTTTGTCATCTGTTCCTTTTAGTTTTTCAGTAGTATCAGGATGCTACCTTCATTTACACTGACTGCTCTGAAACCATGGGTAGGAGGAGATATGATTTTACATCTCACCCTCGGTCACGAACAACATTGGTTGTTTTTGTGTGAAGCTGAAAGCCATCAACAGAACCCCGTATTTTATTGAATAGATATCCATTGACTCCCATTTTAATTTATAGAGACTCAGTGAGCAGTCTCCAGGATTTTGATGAATGGTACTGTTGTTACCCTGTGATATCTGCTATTCACAATCTTCTCTCTGATCCAGACAGTACTCAATGCTCAGTTGTCCACCTCCATGCCATGTGGGTATCCCAGGGAATGAACTGTCTGACCATTTTGGTAGAAAAGTGATTACTTACTCAACATTCACTCTGATGATTTTATGCACAGATCTGCAGGTGCAGATAAGATGTCTACTCACTCGGAGATGAAGCAGTACTTGCTGGACCACTGCCCCTCCATGCCAAGATTACACTTGCATGACCGCTCCTTGTTACCAGTGCTCTGGTCATACTAGATTACCTCTTAGTTTTATCTTATGTAGTGAGTGAGCCTCACACTGTGGTTGTGGAGCCCTGTTAACAGTAGCTCAAATTCTGGTGAATTGCCACCTCCTCCTTGTTCTCCGTGCCAAACATGGTTTTCTCTATTCTTTGCTTCCGATATTGGCAAACAATCTGTGGACAGTTTAACTGGTACTTCATTGTCCCTGAGAAAGTGGAATTTATTCTCTGATGTCTTAACCTGTTAAGTGAACTGATACATTACATGGCAGTCATGGTCCATTGCTCTGTATCTGTATAAAATCGAAAGAGACATTGTGGGACTATGTGTTCTACAAAGCTGCAGCGGATAATGGCTGTCGGGCATTAAGAATGTTGGAGCCCAAGCAGCTCCAAGGTATGAGCTAGCCTGAAACCTGTTGGACAATACTGCAGCCAAGTATCCAGGAAGACTAGGGGGAAACTTCATGAGACATTCAGCCACATATCAGTGTGCTTCCGTCCCAGCTGGACAACATACTCAGCAGATGGAGAGAAGACAGCTGAGGTCAATAACTTACTTACTTACTCACTGGTCATACCGGACTCGAGAGTCCATTACTGCAGCAACGTATTTTCACCATCTGTCCCTGTCTTGGGCTATTTCCTTCCATTCACCTTCAATACCTAGGCTCCTCAAATCAGCCTTCACATTGTCCTCCCATCTAAGCCTCGGTCTCCCCACAGGACGTTTTCCTTGTAGGTGCCCTACCAGTACTCTGCGCGCTGCCCTGCCCTCATCCATTCGAGTTACGTGACCCGCCCATCGCAGCCTACGTGATTTAATAATGCTGATTATGTCAGGGTTTGAATAGAGTTCGTGAACCTCTTCGTTATGCAGATTTTGCCACTCTCCACTAATGTCATCCCTTTTTGCTCCAAAAATTTTCCTCAAAATTTTGTTTTCAAATACTCGAAATGGCTTTTCATTTTGCACAGTGAGAGACCAAGTCTCACACCCATACAGCATAACTGGTAGAATAATAGTTTTGTATATTCTAATCCTTAAATTCCAAGACAATATCTGTGATGAAAGTAATCTATTCAGTGAGAAGTAGCCCACATTTTAGTTTTGCTCTGTGAGCTTTATGTCCTCTCTGTCTACATCCATATAGTGCAGGTTGAAAATGAAGGTAATTTCATGTGATTCTGAAAAAAACATTGTCGTCCTTTCTTAGAATTACATTTCTTTGCATTATAGTAGATGAATCTTTACTTCCTGCTTTTCTGTAATTCCAGACAATCTGTGTAATTTTTCCAGAAGTTTGAATTGAGTTACTGAAATACCTTGATTTTGTGTCTCAGTAATATGTTTTAGCTTTCCCCCCACAACATTAGACAACTCCTTATCATTTGACTTTATATATATACTAGGTTCCATTCCTCTCTGGCGTTTTCACATTCAGAAGTATGCTGATCTTCCTACCTCCCCCTCCCCTCCCCTCCCCTCCCCTTCTTCCTTATTTTCCATTTTATTTTAGAACAAGCAGTACTTAACTAATAGCTTCAGAGTTTGGCAGAAAGCTTCTCATCCCTGGACTGAGGAACAGGATGTCCACATGAGAAACCAGTTTCCTGTTTTCAAGCATTTTTGATGGATTTATCAACATTACTTCCATGGAGATTTATTTTTTTTATTTATTTGTTCATCCAGGGATCATCTCTCAATAATTTAGGATTTGTCATCATAATACAGTGATGATAAATAGCTCAAATATACATAAACATAGACTATATATGTATGTTTTTATAAGGATAGGACAAGTAATCACCATGGAATTGCTGAAGAAACCATTTTGGGATTTGCCTAAAAAGATTTAGGAAAATCGAGATCATGATGACGAGACAGAGCAGACTCCATCATCCCAAATATAAGATCAGTGTCTTAATAATTGCACACCCCTTACCTCCATGTAGTACAGTGTTCTTTTGATTATCCACAATTTGCACAAGATAAATGTAATGGCTGTCTTGATAAGACCACCGTTGGAGGGGTGAAGAGCCATTTTTCTTGTAACTTGGAATGGCTTAGCAGCTCTGCCGTGCAGTGTGGAGGTGGGAACCAGTCAGCAAAAGACTAACAGCTGCAGAATACTCATTACTTAACACCAAATTCATAGATACATTGCAGAAGACAGGTGTACAACCTGTCCCAAGGGTGCAGTCAGAGTACGGCTCGTGTGAAGTGAGACTGCAGTGCGCTTCTGGAATGGGAGGCAGCAGTGGGCTAGGCTGCAATGCCATGTTCAACACAGCTGGAGCTGAAATGGTGGTTAGCAAGCAGCCAAGGCCTCACGGCTTTGATTACACCACACCAGTTGGGATGGTACAGTGATTAGCACAAAACACTAATTTCCTCCTCCTCCTCCTCAGAATACACTGTCGTACTGAAGTATTGGACCTGGGATATCCACATCTGGGCTTGTGCATACAAGTGGCAGTTGGTGATAACTGTCATGCAGATGCTGGGCAGATAGTGGACCCAGCTGACAGTTTGTTTGGGCAACGTGTGGTAGCTCAATCAGTGTGCATAAATAACACTTCGGTAATGGTTCCTTTGGCTGCAACTCATATAAGTGTCACATAGTTAAGTTGATCCAACATTGACTTGACACCACTCTACATATTGTACTGTTGCAAGGCCATCTTGTTGCGGACAATCAACTGCTCTGGCAATTTTGTTAGCTTTGAAGTAACACTGTATTATAAAACATTATTTTGCACAGAATCACTGTACACACTGTGGACACCCACTGGTGGCTCTAGGCCTTGGACAGGGTGTTATTTCCCTTGCATTCCATTCAGACTATTTGGAAAACTGCCTCCATTCCTCTAAACATGCTACTATGCCTCATGCACATCTCCATGTCCATGTGTCAGCATCCCTGCATGTCAGGCTGAGCTCAGGAGAATGTCATTAGTATCACACACTATAGATCTTGACACAGTTTTCTTGTAAAATCATGACATTGAGGTCACATATAATAATATGACAGGGTGTTGTAGTTTTCTCTTTCTGTTATTAACTCCTACCCTGAGTCTTCTAAGAATCTTTAATTGTGTAGTACGCATTACTTGAAAAGTATATTGTAGCTGTCTTTTTAAATAGATCCATTTTAGTTATTTTTCTCATATCTTTGGCCAATTTATTTTACAATTTTATTTCATGGGAGAAAATGCTATTTTGAGTTATTTGTTTGTTTTTCCTTTGGTAAATTTAAATCCAGGCTGGTTCATGTTCCATAATTTTGCATGTAACTGTTCTTGAAATACTTATTAATGATTTCCTTGATGTGTACAACAGACAAGTAGATATACTCACTTGGTACAGTAAATGTATCCATTTTTCTAAGCCGTTCTTCACGAAGAATCCATTTACTATGTTTAGTTACTATTCTTACGGTCCTCTTCTGCAGTTGGGAAATTTTTCCTTGTTTTGTGCCTATGATCCCCAGAAAAGAATCCGTGTCTCATGGAACTAGATATCTAAAATAAGAATTGAATGTACATAGAAATAGTATGTTACCACAAGGCATTGGTTGTTATAAATTGAAGAGAGTAACATGACAATGACATTCTTGCTGCCAGTATCTTTGTGTGTCCATCAATATTAACCGACTGCCAGTGTTCACCATTAAAAACTTTGTTACACAATCTGTAGTTTCATTTGCTGTGCTCAGTGCAACAGAATATGCTGAAATGCATGCTGTTTGCTTTCTTTATGTACAATGTTAATTTACTAATCACTGCCCAATGTGAAACATCCCGGAGAGTTTAATTTGCCTTCTTTATTAGGAATTCTGGTGTCTTATCAGTTACTACGATGTTGCTTCTTCAGCAAAGATAACTTTTTCTCAACATATTATATTGTCTGGAATGTAATTGATATGTATTAAGAGTAGAGTAGGACAATACATGCCCCTGAGGTTCATATGTTTTTTTTTTTTTTTTTTTCCTTCAGATAATGCTTGTACTAAATATTTATCTGTGCATGCCTTATGAACAGAGACTGGAACCTCAGCTGTGTGTGCTGTCATAACTGTGTCCTGTATTGCCTGTTATGCCTATTAGCAATTCATAATGGCCTGTTGTTATACGTATTCTTCTTAACTTGTACATTCCTCATGTTCCGTGGTGTTTATAATAGCATGATCTGTCAGTGACTCAGAGGTATCACTGAATCTTGTAAGGCTGTTTACTTCTTGTTACTAATACAACATTAATTAGGATTCTGTCATACAACCTTACTCTATTTTCAATGAGATATGTTTATAACATTCAGTAGGTCTCCTTCAGTCAGTTAATGTTCTAGTCATTAAAGTTGCCTATAATTTATATTCTATTAAAGTTCTGGGAAACAGATTACACCAACCGAATGGGAAAATAATTTCCCATTTGAATTATGTGCTACTTTATTGATAATAGCTTCAAGGCATTAGTAATAAGTTAGTTAAATTACATAGTTTTTCTAACTCCCAACTGCAAAGGAATTTAGGAGATTTTGCATTGCTGATTAACACCACTCCCTCAATTACAGTAAAAGTGCACATCAGTCTGGCAAAGTTCAGTAAAAATGAGCAGTTCATGGCATCCTGGCAATTTGTAACTTTGTTAAATCAAACATTAGGTTACTCAACATGATTACTTCATTTATTGGTGGGCTTGGCTTACTAGTACTACTTGATTTTCTGAAGTCAAGGTTTTTTCCCTGTTGGTAGTGGACTAGATTGGTGTGTCCCAACTTTGCTACATGCATTACTAATAAAAATGTGATATGTATCCAATGGTATGGCATAAAATTAGGTGGTAGTGGTCTTAAACTGAGGAGAATTGATCATTTGAAATAGCAGAAACATAATCAGAAGTGAAAGTAATAAAGTAAAGCAGTCCTAAACGCGATGGTTGGTTTGAACACCAAAACACTTACTAGGTATGATAATATTGGATGTGGTGAGCACTTGTCTTTCTCTGAGCTTTTCATTGATTTATCCAGACTGTTGTAAGAGAACCTATAGCTTTTAACATTTACATTGTACTATGTAGTTCCATATCATTTTGCCCAATCATCAAGTTGTGGAGCATCTTTTGTTCTTAGGAGAGCTGTATGTCTTGAATATCAATGGTAACATGTGATGCAGCCCAGTCATCACCTGTAGCTGATGTCTCACTCTATCTCCCAGCCTTTGCAAACACTGCTCAGTCAGATGTGATCAGTGTTGTAGCTCTCACTGACCTGGAACTAGTTATGAATGCCTGTGTTCATTATATTTGTGATATTCGACTCTTTGATCACATTTCACCATCATATGGAAAGCTATCCTGGCTGCCTGCAGCTATCCTGGGTCCATCATTGGGATAGAGCAGTCATCAAAATCGATGCTTAGTGTAAACTGGATGGTATTCATGCGGTTTACTCCTTTTTTTAGGTTTGAGGAAAGGAAAGGCATCTGAAAATGATCGTGTTTCAATAGAAATAGTTAAAGCTGAAGGCGAAGTAATGAATAAGAATATGCAGAATTAATTATCTCCTCATGGTTGGGGTTCACAGTCATGGGAATTTTGTAAATGACATTGTATTTACCATTCACTGTGGAAATTGTTTATTCCACAATTGCAGTTTCAGCCTTAAGACCATTATCAAGTTTTAGTGCAGAAATATTTGGGTTCAAAGCATGTCAGACTTTAAAATCCTCCAAGATGTGTACATATCATCATCAGAACTGAGCCTTTTCACTGTAAGAATACAGAAACATTAAACAAGCACAAAGTTCTGTACATTGTGAAGTGATGTAAGGCACATCCTTAATAAAAATCGCAGTAAACCAATGTTGTTACACACTGTGTACATGTGAACTGAGCCAATTGGTGGAAAAATTAGGTGGGACAACTGCATGAGGGATGGTTACTGTAACATGCAGAACATGCAGGAACACTCTCTTGGCCCCTCCCACCTACTGCCCTATTATTTATTTATTTGTGTGTTTGTTTATTTGTTTAACTTGATCTGGTTAGGGTCATCGGACCCTCTTTTATACCATACCAGAGTTTCACTATAACAATAATGACAATAACGACAACATTGATTGTGGCAGAAATAAGAAGAATTTGTATGTGTTCAAAATATATGTTTTCTGATTTAGTGAGGTCTGGGGAAAGGAAATTTATGGAGACTGCATTGACTAAGAATACTGGGAATTGAGGAAGGTCAGGTTGGAAGGAGGGATGTACAAGGGCAATGAGAGCATGCAGGGACAATGTCAATCATTATTGTTGCTTTACTAAATATGTCATTAACTGTCTTCTGAAGCTGGAGAGGTTATTGAGTCCTCAGATATAATGTGGGAGTGTATACAAGAGTCAGGTTCCAGTTACTGAGAATAACTTCAAGAAAGTGGCTGAACGATGCTGGGGGCGGAAAGAATTTTGCTCTGATGGGAGCAGCTATTTCTGCCATGTTGTTCAGGCAAGAACATCAAAGTCAAGGAGAGATATGAGGGATGTTGTCCATTAATAAAATAGTTGAGAAAACAGAGGGTATGGAAATCTCTGAAATTGCCTGCAGGCAGCCAGGATAGCTTTCCATATGATGGTGAAATGTGATCAAAGAGTCGAATATCACAAATATAATGAACACAGGCATTCATAACTAGTTCCAGGTGCTGTGAGCTTTCCTGAGAAAGGCCTTGCAGGATAACGTCACTGTTATCAGTAATTGAAAGTATAAATGTTTGTACAAGCTGTTCTTTCAGATCAAGAGGGCATGGAGAGATGCCTTCTTGCACATTGCAGTTTATGTGCTCTGTCCAATTTATATTTCATCTGTTATTACTCCTAGATTCTGCTTAAAGGGAAAGGTTGATTTTTGTCCCGTTTAGGGATTCTCAGTCCGTTGGCTTAATGTGCCGAGAATGACCAACCAGTATTGCTTGGGTTTTGGATGGGTTGAGCTTTAAGTATATATCCTGCACCCATTTTGATAGTGCACACAGGTCAGTACTGAGATTCTCAATAGCTGTCTTCTGGTTTATTGGTTTTGCACATACATAGAACTAGAGGCATCAGTGTACATGTCTGATACTACTTGCCTCCATTGTGATTTCAGGCTGCTGGACATGACACATTGCTGATGAGATGTCAGTTATGTGCAAAACCATTACACAGCACTTGGCAATAAATTTAGGCTGCTAAAATTGGCAAGAAAAGTGTGATAGCAGTATCAAAGGCTGTGCATAAGTCTAAGAAGCACATGATAGTTGCCTCTAGTGGATTCATGATGATCTTCAGCTCAGCTGTTACCTTTATTAAGGCAGATGTTGTGCTGCGATATGTATGGAAGTCTGATTGGTATTTGTCTAGTATGTTATTTGTAGTTAGGTAGTTTGTTAGATGGTCATGAACTATATATTCTGAGCCTTGGACAGTGCAAAAAGAATGCAAATAGGTTGATAATGAGAGGGTGCTGTGGCTACATCCTTTTTAGGCAATGACTTAACTAGGCCCTATTTCCAGGCCTCAAGAAAATGCTTGTAGTTAAAGAGTGATTGAAGATATCAGTTGTAGTGGACAGTAGTGGGTCGATAATAAGTTCTTCACTTGAACTGTGAAACCACCATGTCCAGTAGATGCTGATCTGATGTACAGATGGCTTTTTGGACAGAGTGAATTTTTGATGATTACAGTTTTTACCTCTGTGAATTAATTAATGATTGTCTGTCCATCTGACGTCCATTATGTTTTTAGCCTTCTCACTTCTACTATTACAAATCTCCCAACTAGAAGGCATACTTTACTCTGTAGCTGTCTTCAGCCTTAATCAGGTTATGGGGAGGAGGGTGAGGGTGTTGGATGCAAGTGGTGCTTCTCTCACCACAGATGAACCCTTATTTCTCAGATGTGGAATCAAGTTTGCTATCAGTGGTTTTATTTTACACTGCTATGTCCTTTCATAATTCAGTCCAATTTTTTGTGACATCACTAACTCCAGGTGACTACCTTTTGACCAAGGACCTTGCTGTTTAGTCCCCTTACCAACCAACCTTTCTGGAATCTCCCCCCCCCCCCCCCCCTTCCCTGCCCCACCTTTTTCTGCCTTGTTATATTTTCATACAGTGTTAATACCATGGCAAAATTACACAGTGGCACAATTGTGTATGTTATTTTTGGATGCAGTTTGAGAGGTAATCTTTAATTGTTGCCATAACTGTCTTTTAACCTTATGAAAATTATTTATCTTTTTATCTCTTTAATGCCCCCATATTAAAAAGGAATTTTTGTAACTGATTTCCAGATACTTACAATGTACGATGCACTGGAAACTGTTGATGTGGACAAAGTAGTACAATATGTGAAAAACTTGCAACAACCTGATGGAAGTTTTTGGGGAGACAAATGGGGAGAGGTGGATACAAGATTCTCATTTTGTGCTGTAGCATGCTTGTCTTTGCTTGTAAGTTCATGTAAAGAAAATATTGGTAGTAAATTTTCAGCTGTCTTCTGTCACATTTAAAAAACCTGTAGTGGCTTGATATCTTAGTCATTGACTCTAAGTGTATAATTAAAATAAAGTGTACTCTTAATAAACTTGCCTAGATTCATAAAAAAGTTAAACAATTGAACAATGAAACTTAATTTTCAAGCAACTGGTTTCAGCTTCCCTTATTTTCTTCCCAGTATTGCAAACTAATTGCTCACATATTCATACCAGGGAAGGTTGGATGCCATTGACGAAGAAAAAGCTGTCGAATTCGTTATTTCTTGTATGAACTTTGATGGTGGCTTTGGCTCTAGGCCTGGTGCAGAAAGCCATGCAGGACTTATTTATTGCTGTGTGGGAATGCTGTCAATTACAGGTAAGGCTGATAGTTTTACTTTCTTCCTTATGTTAATTTGTTGCATGAGATGCATGGTAAAGTGCTGAGAGAACATTGCCTGGAAGGGCTAAAAAGTCACACTGATATTTTGATCATAGGAACTTCTAGATCAGTATGTCATTATTCACAAAACACATTTTCAACCAATTTTAAGTTGAAACTTCCTGGCAGATTAAAACTGTGTGCCCGACCGAGTCTCGAACTCAGGACCTTTGCCTTTCGCGGGCAAGTGCTCTACCATCTGAGCTACCGAAGCACAACTCACGCCCGGTACTCACAGCATTACTTCTGCCAGTATCTTGTCTCCCACCTTCCAAACTTTACAGAAGCTCTCCTGCGAACCTTGCAGAACTAGCACTCCTGAAAGAAAGGATACTGCGGAGACATGGCTTAGCCACTGCCTGGGGGATGTTTCCAGAATGAGATTTTCACTCTGCAGCGGAGTGTGCGCTGATATGAAACTTCCTGGAAGATTAAAACTGTCTGCCCAACCGAGACTCGAACTCAGGACCTTTGCCTTTTGCGGGCAAGTACTCTACCATCTGAGCTACCGAAGCACGACTCACGCCCGGTACTCACAGCATTACTTCTGCCAGTATCTCGTCTCCTACCTTCCAAACTTTACAGAAGCTCTTCCCCAGGCTGTGGCTAAGCCATGTCTCCGCAGTATCCTTTCTTTGAGGAGTGCTAGTTCTGCAAGGTTCGCAGGAGAGCTTCTGTAAAGTTTGGAAGGTAGGAGACGAGATACTGGCAGAAGTAAAGCTGTGAGTACCGGGCGTGAGTCGTGCTTCGGTAGCTCAGATGGTAGAGCACTTGCCTGCGAAAGGCAAAGGTCCCGAGTTCGAGTCTTGGTCGGGCACACAGTTTTAATCTGCCAGGAAGTTTTATATCAGCGCACATTCCGCTGCAGAGTGAAAATCTCATTCTGGAGTTTTAAGTTATCCACAAAATATTCAGCTTTGCCCAGGCTCTGCCATTCTGACTGACCAACATAAAGTTTATCACAGCTTTGGCAATTAATTTTCTACACTCCACCCTCTCCACCACACATACCTTCCTGCACTACCCAATGGAGTCACAACTCTTTTGAGAGTACATACGTGCTGAGCATGTGGCCTCAAGCGATTGCAATGCTTCTTCCTGTCCTGTGCTGAAATTTTGCTCTTTGACTATACCATTCTGGCTTCTTCCAGTTCATTCTCTTTATTTTACATCACATATTTTGGTGAACTTACTTTCAATCCCCACATCTGGATTTGACCTCTGCCTTTTCGAAGCTTTTGGCCATATGTGGACTGTTGCCCAATACCCAGCATGGTAGTCAATCCATGCAGGAGCTCCTCAGGTATTCATGTCGTGGTAATCCCTTGATCACACAGTATCGCCCTCTTGATGATCGACCTGTCGTTTCCCGGCGTGTGCCAACGATTAGGTGCCTGTCTGTATTGGGGCACCAAGCCTCCTGGCACTGACCATCACACAAGGTGTCCTTTGCTCTTGCTGGCTGGTGCCCATGGGCTGAGCCCTCATTTTGAATAAGCAGCATTTTGGTGGATATTCAGCATCGTGAAATGACCACAGTGATCAGCATGAGGTGGTACACCGAGTGAGGTGGCACAGTGGTTAGCACACTGGACTTGCATTTGGGAGGACGACGGTTCAATCCCACGTCTGGCCATCCTGCTTTAGGTTTTCTGTGGTTTCCCTAAATATCTTCAGGCAAATGCAGGGATGGTTCCTTTGAAAAGGGCATGGCTGACTTCCTTACCCATCCTTCCCTTATTCGATGAGACCGTTGATCTTGCAGTTTGGTCTCCTTCCCCAACGCAACCCAGAGGTGGTGAGGGCCTGCCTGTCTCTTCGGACAGACAGCAATTCATTGCTGATCATTATGAACCAAGGAACTTTTATTCCTTGTCTGTGCCTTGGACAGGGAGGGTAACAAAACCAGGAAATTGCAGACAGTTACACCTTGCAATTCCTTTTTTGCACATGAACAGATGGAGGGTCTTCTGCTCTATTAAACCAATGTTCTTTGTGGAGAATATTGAAAAGATATTTTGCAAACTCTCCTCCCTTAGCAAATTACAAATTGGTTCCATCTTAATTGAGATGGCAAATTGTAACCAATCCTGGGTGTTACTCTATTGTAAACAGCTTGGTAATGCATCTATTACTAAAGAGGTGAAGTGATCCACTTCACATGTCTTGTATGTTGAGCCCCCCCCCCCTCTCCCCCCCAGGCAAGGTAAACAGTGGTGCATTCATCCTCATCAGAGTGGAATTCACTTCCAGAGAAGATCAAAATCTTGTTTCATTGTTGCAGTGTGAAGGCATATTTCCCATCCCTGATTTGGCACCTTAAATGCCAGTGCTTCAGGGTGAGTGTCTTCCCAGTATACATATGACCCAATTTGTAGAGACTGGCTGCCCACTTTCCAAATTTCACCATGTGTGCTACCACATATCTGTGTTGATGTGGCAACAGCCACTCTCCCAAATCCCCAAAATGTACTAACGTACTCAAGGAACACAAAATCTAGGATCTGTAGGTCACAGGTCACCTCTAATCGTGAGGCTCAGAAAAAATTTGACCTTTTGTATCCAGTCTCAGTGATATTAACCTTTGCCACTGCTGAGGTGAGGTCATCAGCAATACCTGGTGTATTTACTCTCTTGATGCCAACATCTAATAGTTGCATGAATAAACTTGACCATAGGGACAGTTGGCCTTTCTTTCTAATTGTTCCTGCATCACCATCTTTTGAAAACACTCTGTACACCTGACCTGAGAAGCAGCCGTCTCCTTTATCTACCAGTTACAAGGATCTTTCTTGGAAACACTCTTACTGGAAATCCACACATCAGTGACACGACACAAGCAGTGACTGAAGGAGCCATGGACTATGAATCCCAGGGCTGCCTGCTCTCCTTTCGTTCTTACGCCCACAATGGATAAGACTTCACAAGAATCTTAGCTGCCAAAATACATGAAGAGAGGAAGAAGAAATCTCAGGAGAAGACTACACAGGTGATCCCAGAGGCTCCAGATCACCCCCAAACTGTCCTTTGCTGAATCAATGTTTGGTGGTGATGGTCCATCTCTCCTCCTGCCCCTTCACACCCAACCAGGACACATTGAATGTGATGATCTGTCACCTGCTAGAACTACAACAACTAAATTTCCTCATGTTCTACAGTATGTGTTGCTCTCCAAGAAATGCAGTTCACTGATGATCATTCCCTAACTGTTCGGCATTACCATGCAGTCACTAAGGACCATACTGGCCCTGAGACAGCATTTGGAGAGGTCTGTACTTTGGTTCTCATTGATGTTGTCAGTAGCTAGATTCCTCTCCATACCACACAGGAAGCAGTAGGTGTGCAAGTGCATACAACCCCAATGATCACAATTTGTAACATTTATTTACCTCCAGCCAGGTCACTTAATCATCTTGAGATGATCAATTTAATCCAACAACTCTCCCTCTCTTTCCTGCCACTTGGGGGATTTCATTGTGCACCAACCCATGTAGGAAGAGAACAGTTCTTTTGGTAGGGGCCTTCTGGTTGATCAGCTTCTTTCCTATCTTGATCTGTCTCTCCTCAGTGATGGTATGGTACTCTACTCACTTCGGTGTCACCCAGGCACTTTTTCAGCTGTTGACCGTATGATCACTTCTCTCAAAACCGTGGCTTCGTTGCAGTGATAGCTGCATGACAATCTTTGTGACAATGACCACTATCTGGTGATTCTGTCATCACCTAACAGACCAGTTCCTATGTTAGGCTCTTCAAAACTGCTGCTTCCCTTTTTACAGGTATCCTTTGCCATCGGTTGGTACCATGATGGACCAAAGACAGTGCAACTACTGTATAGGATAATTGAAGGACCCTGCAGTGTCTCAAATGACATTCTTCACAGAAAACTTTCTGACTTTTAAGCTTGCTGTCTAATTAAATACAGTAAGAAGGAATGCTAAGAGCACTTCATCTCCTCTTTTTAAACATATGCCTCTTCATTCCAGATGTGAGCCAAACCCTATAGTGTCCTGGGCCACTAACGATCAACAGCTGTTCTGGGTCTCTTCTTTCATGGTGGTATTTGTTCTGGTGCGTTGGTTCTTGCTGAATATCTTGCAACCACTTTGTGACAGTGTTTCTATCTTCTTAATCAGTTACCTTCCAAGTGCATAAAAGGCCAGACTTCAGCCTTTGTCATGTGAAATTATGTAATGAAATTTTTACTAACTGGAAACTGTTTCAGGTTCTTGACTCATCACATGATATGGCTTTCAGCTCTGATTCAGTTGTGATGTTTAAAGCTTTCCCGTCGTACTGATTGTTCCATAAAAACATGGGAGAACTGCCGGATATCAGTAACGTCCTGCCACGATATTTCGGCGCAGAGTCTTCTGGCCATCTTCAGGTGAGTGCCACTGTAGTAGTAATGGCGAGTACGCATTGAGCTCCGCTATTTAAAGCCATACTGAGGTGACATTGTGCATGTGCTGCTCGGCATGCGCGTTCATAATGGCTCCATGCGCTGCGCCTCGCACCCTCCACTGTGAAAGCCTGGCGTATCGGTATCAGGTCGATTTCCATCTTTATGCAGATAACTACGTCGACTACCAAGTTTCTCTATAACAGGATTCCAAGCAGAGTTTAGATGATAACCGTTATCTCAATTGATGAGAGTCTCATTGTCAGACAATCTTATTTCCACAGATTCAGTGATAATCGAACTCCAAAAGTTTGATGCATGGGCCAAAATTTTTGTGTCGTCGTAATTCATAGAATGGTCTGTGTAAATACA
Source organism: Schistocerca cancellata (assembly GCF_023864275.1). NCBI lineage: Eukaryota > Metazoa > Arthropoda > Insecta > Orthoptera > Acrididae > Schistocerca > Schistocerca cancellata. The sequence goes on along the minus strand of NC_064631.1, from coordinate 615,019,938 downwards.
CTGTTCAGCGATTGTGGACTTGGTGGGTTGGAGAAGGCGAGTATGCTGTTGGCTTTTCACCTAGCCGAGTGAACAGAGTGGAAATGGAAATGCTGTGTGGCTAGGGCCTCCCGTCAGGTAGACCGTTCGCCTGGTGCAAGTCTTTTGAGTCGATGCCACTTCGGCAACTTGCGTGTTGATGGGGATGAAATGATGATGATAAGGACAACACAACACCCAGTCCCTGAGTGGAGAAAATCTCCGACCCAGCCGGGAATCGAACCCGGGCCGTTAGGTATGACATTCCATCGCGCTGACCACTCAGCTACCAGGGGCAGACAGTGAACAGAGTGATGAAGACCTACAAACAACGGAACAAGGAAGAGAAAGAGGAAGAGGAAGAGGCCTTCAGGTTGGCTGTTTATCTACCATTTATTGGGAATATTTCTTCACAGATAGGCAGAATATTGAGAAAGTATCAAGTGAGAGTCATCTTTCGCCCTCCTTCCAAAATTTCATCACTGGTGGGATCCGTTAAAGACGACCTGGGCCTGTGTAAATCAGGTGTTTACAAAATCTTTCTGATACCGATACGCCAGGCTTTCACAGTGGAGGGCGCGAGGTGCAGTGCACGGAGCCGTTGTGAACGCGCACGCTGAGCAGCGCATGCACAATGTCACCTAAGTACGGCTTTAAATAGCGGAGCTCAGTGTGTACTCGCCAGTACTACTACAGTGGCACTCACCTGAAGATGGCCAGAAGACTCTGCGCTGAAATATCGTGGCAGGACGTTACTGATATCCAGCAGTTCTCCCGTGTTTTTCTGATTCAGTTAATCTGATGATCCAGCATCTGACTTACACCAGGCAATAATCCAATGTTCATTTGATGGCTTCCAGCTAATTAGCCATACCAACATATTCTGCAAACTGCATGAAATTACAGTAGCCAAATGATTACGCTGAGTTTTCAAATCACAAGGCCTTTTGTCCCCTTATCGGTATGGGACGATCCACAACTAACCATCTGGGTACATTGGAAACAGCAATCTGACAGGCTCTTTCTAAGTGCTGCCACCTCATTACAATCCTTTTTGACCTACATAAGGCAGATGGTACTGCTAGGTGCCATCTCATTTTACTTGTCCTCCATGACTGGCACTTTTGAGGTACACTACTAATTTTTATTTGTCAGCTTTTATAGCATAAAGAGTAGCCTGTTGAAATGGAAAGAATTAAACAAGCAGATTATGTCCTTAGAAGTGAAGAAGAATGGGCACAAGATAGTAATAGTTGGTGTGTATACACGAACTGATGACACTGATATCATAATTCAGGATGCTTTTTATGAGGATTCAGTGGACATTGTAAGTGACAATAATCCATGGGAAGAGATATACCTTATGGGAGACTTTAGTCCCTGGACAGAAAAGACAAGAAAAACAGCAAAGTCGTAGAAGATATAGGGAAGGAACAGAGAACGAAAGTGCTGAAAGATTGGTTAGATTCTTGTAGAACACACTCATTAAAAATACAGGATGAATACTTTCCTCACAAAGAAATACATAAATATACCTGGGTGCAGTCTGCAAGGAATTTAAGATCCATAATAGACCATATGATACAACCACAAAATTCACAGTTAAAGACGCAAGATCTTAGTCAAAGTAAAAGTTATGGTAAACCATAAGAAAATTAACACCCATGGTAAGAATGAAGAGAACAGTAAAATAGCTGAAGCACCCTGATATAAGTGAGTTGGGTTTCACATGATCGATGTTTTCAGAATCCATGCTGGTTAGCATGGAGCAGGTCATTCTGTCATAGGTATATCATTGTGTTTGAGCTTAGAATATGTTCTAAGATTGTACAACAAGTTAGTGGTAGTGATATTTGATGGTAGTTTTGTGGATCACTTTTACTACCATTCTAATAGATGGATGTGATGTGTGCTTTTTTCGAAGATCTGGGCATGGTTTTTTGTTAGAGGGATCCATGATAGATTATAGTTAGAAGAGGTGCAAACTTGGTCACAAATTCAGTGTAGAGTGTGATAGGGATTCCATTGTGCCCTGGCACTTTGTTCACTTTTAACAATTTTAGCTGTTTCTCAACACCACTGGCACTAATAATTATTTGACTCTTCTTTTTAGTGGTACAAGGATTAAATAGGGGCAATTCTCCTGTGTTTTCCTTTGCAAAGAAACATTTGAAAACAGAGGTAAGCATTTTAGTTTTGCTTTGCTACCCTCAGTTTCAGTTCCTGTCCCATTTGAAAGGAACTGGACACTAACTTGGGTGCCACTGACAGCCTTTACATACAATCAGAATTTCTCTGGGTTTTGTGAAAGATCTTTTGAAAATATTCGGCTACAGTAGTCATTGAAGGCATCAGGCATTACTCTCTCGGCAACTAAAAGTGTATTATTCAGCACCTCTCTATTTGTAACCCTATGCTTTGTTTTACACCTATCGTGCAGTAACCTCTCTTTCTTTAGAAGTTTCTTTATAGTGAGTGTATACCATGGAGGGTCCCTCCCATTCTGTGCTGAAAGTTTCAAATTCCTCATTGAGATATGACACTACTTATTCTCTATGTAGTTTACTGAACATATATCTTGCTGCATGTTTTAGTTGTCCTTGGTACTTTGGTAATCATTGTTGCCAAAACTGCTTCGTTGTCTATGATACCAATTTTGATGTGGACATCCTCAAAGAGGTCATGTGTATTTGTTTATATTTGATCCAATACATTTCCATCCTGAGTGGGGTTCCAAACTATCTGTTCCAGTTAGTTATCAGAGAAGGCATTAAGTAATGTTTGACAGGATGTCTTACCAAGCCCACCACTAACAAAACTGTAATTTTCCCAGTTGTTTTTTGGATGATTAAAGTCTCTATTTTCTATATAGTCTCTATTTTCTATAAAGTTTTCAGTTACATCAGGAGATGAATCTGGTGAGTGATAGAAGGCTCCAGTCATCATTTTGTGACCACCCCTGATACTAAGTCTTGCCCAAACAATCTCACGTGTAGCTTATGTTTCTATCTCAGAGGATTTGAGTTTCTTGTCTACTGAGACAACAGAACTACCTCCATTTTCCTGTTAACTAGGCTCTCACTGCTATCAATTTCAGGTTTCAACCAGCTTTCTGTATGTAGTGATGTATGAGCTTCACTGCTTTTCAGGAGTGCTTTAAACTCTGGTACTTTGTTGTGAATGCTTTGGCAGATAACCATTAGGACTTTAATTCTCTCACCTTTTTGGGGTATTTCTTTTGATCTTACACTGATATATCTGGGTTTCCTACAGCTATCATTACTTGGAGTGGATGGAGAGTCACCTATTTAAAAAATTTCGTGTGTGCACTCCACTCATAATCAGCTATGTGAGTAGCAGCTTTTGATGTGTAGTGCACACCTGACCCATTTAAGGGGACCCTACAGTTCTCAACCCTATGGCTCAAGTCCAGGAAGTTGCAGCCTTGCTTGTCACAAAACCTTCGAAGTCTCTAGTTTGAGTCCCACTGGCTCAGTTTGTTTCAGTGAAAGATAGTGACTCAGACTTGGTTAGGGGGATTGGTGCAACACCCTGAGTCCTCCCTGGCCCCATCCAACCTGTACAGGATGCCCGACCCTGCCATTGAAATGCCAATTGCAACCAAGTGGACAAGTAATGGCAGATCCCGTAGTTTCTACAGAGGAGACAGGATCCACAGGAGCAGATAGTACCACAGCTACATGACTGGGGAGCTCTTCCAACACAACAATTCGCAGCAGCTGCTAGTCATTTGACAGAGCAATTTCCAGCTGCTGACCAGTGAACTCATTCAGTGTTTGAGAACAGCATTCACAGTGGGACTGCATTTTAGCTGGTGTGATGTGCTATAGGACAGTGAACAAACAACTTCAAATTAAGCTTGCTGATTATCTTTTAATGTCTTGAGCTGTAATGTTGCTAATTCCCTATAAGAATTGAAGCACATACACAAAACAAGATTTCTATTAAGGAAACAGAAAAACCTGTGATAAAAATTGCTGGTTTCTTAAAACTTTTTGAGGTAATTATAGTTATTAACAAACTCAAATTAGAGGTAATATATATATATATATATATATATAAGACATACTTCTCTTTAGGGGAAAACTGTATGTTAACATAATGTTAATGGCAATATCTGCTACAGTGACTAAATCACAAATGCCAATTTACTAAAAATTAGATTATGCACAGGACAATGATAGTTTCTGAAAATTATCAAAACTGCACATTTATTTGTGTTGATATAAATGAAATTCCGGGGTGATCTAGACTTTGGCAGTAACTAACTCTGAGCTACAGAGCCGCACACTGAACTACGTGTAAAATGACCTATATTCAGAATCTAATGTATAACATCTGCATATCCAAAGTTGTTTTTTATGGTAATAGTCAGTTGTCTGACGATAGCCTTGTTAAATTGATTTTTTTACCTCATTTAGAGCAATTGGATACCACATCAAGTAACTATAAAACATTTCTGGAACACTTTTGCAGCCCAAAAGTGTTCTATTGTTTTTGTGGCCACATGTCATCTTTCTTCTGTCCAGTGCTGTCCTGAATTTGCTCATCACGGAAATCCCTAAGGTTGTAGATCAGTGATTTGCACTGGGATTATAGATGCCATCCTCATTCACTTAAGTGCTTGTGACGTCTTTCCTTACTTCCTTGTCATTTATCAGGGACTCTAGTTATGTTGTACAACACATTAAAAATCTGCTCTGTTAGTAATGTTGTGTAAATCCTCAACAAATGTCCATAGAACTTCAATCATTGCTTTGTTATTGACTCCATCAGCCATTCATTATCCCTGTATAATTCCTCTCTTTCTTGATGTCTGCAATGTCTGTTATTCTAGGATCCATTGTTTTGTGAAGAATCTTGGGTTCAAACTTCTTGCCTTCTCGCAGCCCAGCCTTTTGTCATTCTGAGGCATTCACTTGCATACTGACATTCAGTTTTGATGCCTGTGTTATAGTGCCCGAGTTCAGTTTTTCTTGAGTTTGTCTTTTTGTTGTACAGGACATATGTCTATAAGAAGCAGCAGCCGTCTTCTCTTGGCTGCTGTCATTGGCTTCTTTTTCATTAGTTTTCCTGTGCACTATTTCACCATTGTATCTGACCGAAACTGTCCACTTTGTCTAATTTACCTTACTCTTTGTTATGTGATGAGGTGCTATTTGGATATTAGTTACGTACTATGTTTTCTTGAAAGAAATTTGGAAGCCATCTTTTTCTGCCTGTTCTTTATCTGTTCCACAGCAGTGTGTGTTTTTGTTTACAAGATTGCCAGGTCATTGGTGAAGGCAAGATAATTAACTCTAAAACTGTTATTTGATGATACCACTTTCCTGGCTAATTTCTTTTCCCATTCTTGAATGACCTATTGTAATACAAACTTGAAGAGAACTGGAAACAGTGCATAACCTCATCAAGCTACAGTTTTAATTACAAACCCTATGGAGAGTTTTCCCATGAATTTTATTTTTGAATGTGTCTGTGTTAAGAGTTTACTTGATGCTTTCCATTGTTTTAAAGCTCACTCCAAATTCTATTTAGATGTGAAACAATACATCCCAGTCAGCTGAACCATAGGCTTTCTTAAATCAATGAAGACCATTACCAGATCCTTAGAGATATAATTTCCCAGTATTCTATGTAGCCTTCAAATCTGCTCAATGCGTAACTGCCGTACCTGAATCCACCTTGTTGTTCTGTTTGCCCAACCAGCCTAGGCTGCAGTGCTTTGGAGAGTACCTTGTAAGTTTGACATACAACAGAACTACTGCCATAATTTTCAATGTCAGTTCTATCATTCTCTTTGTATTTAGGCTTAATCAGAGATGTTTTCCATTCACCATTATTCTAGTTTCCTAGAGCTTTTGCATCTCCTGACTTGGCACATTAATGGTTATTTCTTCTTCACAACATTTCTTCTATGATTGAGTTTTCCCTGGCAGCTTTTTGTCGTTCACTTCTATGACAATCTTCCAAAGTTCATAATGAGTAGGAGGAGTTGAATAGTTGGTTTTTGCTGTGGCATTTTTGTCAACCATTTTTCTCTGAGATCTTTATAGTTAAGAAGTACTGCAAAGTACTTGGTTAAGATCTCACATTTTCTTTATTATTCACTGCCCAGTTACCATTGTCTCAAAGGTCAATCTAGGTGGTTGATAGCCATTAACATGCAGCTGGAAGGTCCTGTAAAAGTTCCTGCTGTTGTTTATATTAAATTCTGACTCAATGCTCTCAATTTATTATGTGACTGTGACTCTTTTGGCTTTGTAGAGGGTTTTTGCAGTCTGCTTCTGCACTTCTTTGTACTTTGACAGTGAATGCTTTTTTTGTAACTGTGTCATCTTTTATAGGCCATTGCTCTTTGAGTGACTGCCTTATCACAGTTTCCAGTCTATCATGAGTGTGTACACCTCCCTTGTAAGGGTCCTGCTTCTTTAGCAGTATGTGTCACATTTTTTCAGATACCTTACCAGGTCTATGTTTTTCTTTCTGTAACATCTCTTAAAAATTAGGTTTGTTTTATTTTAGCTTTTTGGGTTTAATCCGTATAACTTTACTTTGAGGCAGTTTTTTCTTATTCAGTGGAAGAAACTTTTACGCATGTCAGTAAGTGATCTGAACCAAGATTGGTTCCTTTCCTCACTTTTACATTCATGATTTCCCTAATAATCCTGTTCTACAATGCAACACGGTCCAACTGAAATTCACATAGAGAATGCCAAGTTTTTATTTTACTGGAATGTCTTTTTAAAATGAGTTTATTTAAATTGAAACCAAGGCAACAAACCAAAAGCAGCTGCCAGTAAAATAAATAAATGACTGGAATACTCTCTTTCAAATTCTAAAGATGGCAGGGGTAAAATACAGGGAGCGAAAAGCTATTTACAATTTGTACAGAAACCAGATGGCAGTTACAAGAGTCGAGGGGCATGAAAGGGAAGCAGCTGTTGGGAAGGGAGTGAGACAGGGTTGTAGCCTCTCCCCGATGTTATTCGATAGGAAACAAAAGAAAAATTCGGGGTGTCAGAGACAGCAAAGGACTTGGAAGAGCAGTTGAATGGCATGGACATTGTCTTGAAAGGAGGATATAAGATGAACATTAACAAAAGCAAAATGAGGATAATGGAATGTAGTCGAATTAAGTCGGGTGATGCTGAGGGAATTAGATTAGGAAATGAGACGCTTAAACTAGTAAAGGAGTTTTGCTATTTGGGGAGCAAAATAAGTGATGATGGTCGAAGTAGAGAGGGTATAAAATGTAGACTGGCAATGGCAAGGAAAGCGTTTCTGAAGAAGAGAATTTGTTAACATCGAGTATAGATTTAAGTGTCAGGAAGTCATTTCTGAAAGTATTTGTATGAAGTGTAGCCATGTATGGAAGTGAAACATGGACGATAAATAGTTTGGACAAGAAGAGAATAGAAGCTTTCGAAATGCTGAAGATTAGATGGGTAGATCACATAACTAATGAGGAGGTATTGAATAGAATTGGGGAGAAGAGGAGTTTGTGGCACAACTTGACCAGAATAAGGGATCGGTTGGTAGGACATGTTCTGAGGCATCAAGGGATCACCAATTTAGTACTGGAGGGCGGCGCGGAGGGTAAAAATCGTAGAGGGAGACCAAGAGATGAAAACACTAAGCAGATTCAGAAGGATGTAGGTTGCAGTAAGTACTGGGAGATGAAGAAGCTTGCACAGGATAGAGTAGCACGGAAAGCTGCATCAAACCAGTCTCAGGACTGAAGACCACAACAATAACATACATAATCACCAGACATTTCATCATGGGCTGTCCATGATTATAATTTGTAGGTGAGGAATATTTTTGTTAAAATACATTCTCTTCAGTCACAATATGTGTAAGTCTTTATGTCATCTGATATGTTCTTTGCGTAAAACTAAGACCTGTATTGTTCTTTTACCTTTAGGTGACAGACTGAAGTGGCTGCAAGGCCCAAGAAAAGTCAATGTAGTCCTTCAGAATTGAGTTGTTGTTTTATAATGCATTGTGCGTAGTGGGAGAATGAATAATTGTAACTGAGGACAGTGCATTATTAACACAACTATTTGTGAGCAATAAATAGTTCACAGTGAAACATATTAAATATGTGTTATTTATCAGATTTTTTTAAAAAAATGTGTAGCATTTGTGAAATCAGTATTTAGAAGCCTGTATTAAAAATTTGCCTGTTTGGTGACTGACACCTCCCTCTCTTGTCTTTTGGGCAGTGCAGTTACATATATTTATCATCAATGCAAATAAATTTCCATAAAGTGATTAGATTTAAAAAATAATTAAAACATGAATATTAGATACATTCAGGAACAGGAAAAAAGTGAATTAACTTTGAATTACATGTCAGCAAATTTAAATAATTTCTTTTCTTGCAGGTCAACTGCACAGAATCGATGCAGACTTACTGGGCTGGTGGCTTTGTGAGCGTCAGCTACCATCTGGAGGTCTGAATGGGCGTCCAGAAAAGCTACCGGATGTGTGCTACTCTTGGTGGGTCCTTTCATCTATGAGCATGTTAGGCCGCCTCCACTGGGTAGACCGGGATGCTCTTATCAGGTTATTCTTTTGCACTTTTATCACATACTCATAATGCTCCACCATCATATTTTGCAACTTTCTTTGAAAGTTAGAGAATACTTACATAATATTTACCTTTACGAGACAAAATATTTAGCAACGCTAATAGGCACAGACAAAAGTGAAACTACCTGACACAATCCTAGCTTTTGGAACTGTTAGATCATCCCTCAGGAAGGATAGGTTTGGGAAGTTTAATAAGGAAGGATAGGTCACGTAGACTCTTGTATGAGAGGGACCACCTTTAGCGAGGACAACATTAGACAGAGGTGTTCATCACTACAGATGGGTCTCTCATCTGTCCTTCCTCTTTAAGCTTCCCCAACCTAATCCACTTTACTTCCCAAAAGCTAGAAGTGTTGTGTGCTTCTTAAATGTGTCTGTCGGCAGTACTAAATATCTTGCCTCCTGATGGTAAGCATTGGTCAGCAATTTTGTACTACATTTACAATTTAATAGTTTTCTCTGTTGAATTTTCCTTTTGATAAGACATATTTATTTATCTGTTTGAAGGCAAAAATTTGAATCTACCATAATGATTGTTTGGACCTGATAAATTCAATTGGTACAGTTTTCTAATGCTGTGTCAACACAAACCTCATAACATGCAGTGTTCTGTAAGGTTTTTTATTCTTTTATCTCATCTATTATTGCTGTGTCCCTCTTGACCTGCTGCCCTAGGTGACTTTAATGCTGCACTTAGTCCAGTCCTCTCATGCCAGATGTTCAAGACAATAGGTTTTGCTCTCCAAGGAATAGTTGCTGTAGTCCTTTGTAGTGTTTTAAAATTTTAAAAATTGGAACACTGTTTGAGAGATTTCTTATACTGTCATCTGCAGTTGATCGTGTTTTGACCACTCTATAATGTGTTCATGACAGTATGAAATAATCTTTTTTGTAACTCTATGGCTACTGGTTTTAGTAATCTGAGTAACAGTATCCCATCCTTAATCTGTTACAATGTTTGTATTGTATATATCTGTGATGAATAGACACAAAATACACTCCACCTCATTCATTCAGAAAGTTTTCTTCTGTGATATTGTCCGTAGTCATGAAAACATTAATGAAATTGACAGAACCATACATAAGAACGTTGCACATTATTCAGTTTTTGACATTCTTGTTCTTTTCCTCAGTGAGGAAGAATTCTTTAATATAAAAAGCACTCTGTCTTCTCTCTGTCACTCTACCGGGACCATCCGACAGCCATGTCATCCTCAGAGGAGGATGCGGATAGGAGGGGTGTGGGATCAGCACACCGCTATCCTGGTCGTTGTGATGGTATTCTTGACCGAAGCTGTTACTATTCGGTCAAGTAGCTCCTCAATTGGCATCACGAGGCAGAGTGCATCCCAGAATTCTATAATATGGCCAGTAAAATTTAACTTAGAGTGCCTGAAAGCAGAGATGTGTCTACTTCCATGAAGTTGGAATATGTAACGGTCACTCCGAACATAAATTGGAAGCCTTCATTGTTGTATGTGCATTTCTGTGTCTCAGACATTTACTTTGTTAAATGGGTCCTGGTGCTTATTTAGGAGAAAATTTTATTGATTACATAATCCAGAGTCTTTTGCATTTGGGTTTACCACAAAGGAATGTATTCTTTTTGTAGAACAGAGCCTCCAAGCTTAAGATAGTCTACATTTGCTGTTATTGATACACAGACGAGTCAGAACATTAAGATCCCTGCCCACCACAAGCTGAATGCTGTCTGGTGTCATTTCAGGCACATAACATGGTAAGGAAGTGTATAAGCAGAGCAGAGATGAATGAAAAATCATTCTAGGGATGATACAGACTGCAAATAGAGAAATCCATGTGATCAGTGACTTTGACAAATGGCAGATTGTTATGGCCAGCATGTGGGAATGAGCATCTCTGAAACGGTGAAGCTGGTTGGTTATTCTCATGCTACTGTGTTGAGCATCTATGCAAAGTGGTTTATGAACGTTAAACCAAAAGTAAGAGACAAGGTGTTGGGCATCCACACCTCGTCACTGAACATTGAGGTTGTAGGGTTGCCTGCTATGTAAAACAGGGTAGGTGGTGCTCTGTGGCAGATCTGATGACACTGTACAGTGCTGATGCAGCACAAGTGTTTTGAAGCACACCATACAAGAAACATTGTTGAAAATGAGGCTCCGCAGTAGGTGACCCCTTTTACATGCTCCCATATTGACCTATTATCATCATCAGTTAAGATTGTAGTGGGCACTGGATCACTGAGATTGGACTGTAGATCAGTGGAAATGTGTTAGCTGGTTGGATGAATTGTATTTCTTGTTAACTCAGGTCAGTGATCATGTGCAGATAAGCCATTGTCCAGGTGAAAGGCTGCTCAGAATGTGCACCTTTCCAAAGATGCAGTCTAAATGGAGCTGTAGAGAACATTCAACTATGCTTCTATGGGACCTTTGTTAGTAATCAAAGGCACTATGGCAGATCACCTAGGTCCCTTTGTGCATGGTGTCTTCCGTAAAGGCAATGGCATCTTCCAGCTGGCTAATAGTTCATCTTACAAGGCCAAAATCATTCTCCCATGGATAGGGAAGTTTAGAAGTCACCTCACGTCATGTCTTGACTACCAAATTTGCCGGACCTGAATGCAGTGGAACACATTTGGAATGCTATTGAATGCCAGCTTCTCACCCACCAAACACCTACAGGAAATTTATGACCTGTGCATCAACAGTTGGTGCCTACCAAGGAATTGCAAAATCCCATGCCATACAGAAGTACTCCTGTACTGTATTCCAAAGATGGATCAGTACGTTACGAAGCAATGGGTCAGAATGTTCTGGCTCAACAGTGTGCATGTTTTTCCTTTTTGAATTGAAAATAAATTATTGTCATTGAAGTATCTAATGATTCCTCCCGTATTTAGAAACACTCCATAAATTCTAACCAAGTGATGTAATACAGTGGTTAAGATGCCAGACCCTCATTTAGGAGAAGGGTTCATTTTCCCCTTTTACCCATCCCTAGATTGTGTAGGATAAATGATGCCTTTGAAAAGAACATTACCTTATTCTTTTCTCATTGTTGTCCATTGTGAATGTGAGTTCTGTCACTAATGACCTCTTTGTTGATAGGATATTACCCTCTGGAATGTCCTTGGTGGAATGCAAATAGTGGGAAGAGAATCTTCTACTTCTTGGGGCTTCACAACCCTGTGTCGGTCTTTGTACACTTAACAGTTTGCTTCCATTCTGCCCTCTTGTTTATTTTCCCTATCTGTTCTCTGATTCGTAGGGCTTTTGATATTTCCTTCCATGTCATCCAACCATTGCTTATGGTGTCTTCCATTTAATCTTCTTCCTTTTGGTTTCCATTGGAAGACTTTCATTGTCATTCTTGTGTTCTACATCCTTAGGACATGCTCTAGCCAACCTATTCTTTTACTTTTAATTAGCTGTACAATGTCAGCTCCTTGTAAGAGATGATCCTACTTATAATTGCTCCTTGCTCTCCAGTCACCATCATTATTTTGGATCCCTCCATCAGTGTTCTGAAGTATTCTTCTTTCAAATACTATGATTTGTTGTTCATCATTGTTGGTTAGCATCCATGCTTCACATCCATATGTGACCACCGGCCTAGTCTAAAACACATATATAGTCATTTTGAGCTATCTGTTTACTTTCCTAGATGTCATCAGCTTTCTTAGCCGTATGATACCAACTATTACCACTTAAAATGCATGCTTTTGTTTCAGTGGACATGGAATTTACTTTATTAATATTTGCCTCTCGGTATTCAGAGATCTCTATGTGCTGAAAATTAAGACTTGCTGCTGACAAGTTAGCCAGGCTATTGTTCTCTTTTCTGTGGAACTTCATACATTTGGTTGTGGACTTGTTAATTTCTAGTCATGTACACTGTGTGGCATGATGAATTTTATGAGCAACTTGATGGTGTAGCAATAGGTAACCCATAAGTCCTGCGATCGCTAATTTCAATATGGAGAAATTCGAACAATTGGCTCTGGATAAAGCAAATAAGAAACCATCTCTCTGGTATCGGCTTGTAGATGACGCATTTGTGTTTTGGCCCCATGGTAGAAACACTTTGGCCGAATTCTTTGATCATCTAAATAAAATTAATCCAAAAATCCATTTCGCCATTGAAATGGCAATGATAATGAAATATCTATCTTGGATGTTTTAGTTACGAGACAATCCGATGGAAGTTTGGAACATAAATTTTTTTGGAAAGTAACACATACTGACAGATATTTGCATGAAGACTCCAATCACCATCCACAATAAAAGAGAGGTGTCATTAAAAGCCTTGTCAATAGAGCTGAGTGGATATGCACGTCAGAACACCTGGTCGCTGAAATAAAACATTTGAAGCAAGCCTTTGAGAAAAATGGCTACTCAGGGAAAGAGTTAAAGAGAATTTTACGACCAAAGAGCAGAAGACCGAAGGACAAGGATGAACCATAATGATGGAAAAATACAGTTTCTCTTCCTTTTATTAGAAAAGTAAAGGATCAGATCACTAAGATTTTACAGAAACATGACATCAGACCGGTCTTTAGACCAACAAAGAAAATAGGTCAAGTTCTCCAATCTGTGAAGGATAATCATCCTCCTTTGTCGACATGTGATGTATACAAAAATCTGTGTACTTGTGGTAAAGTTTATACTGGAACTACCAAGAGCAGCATAAATACACAGCTAAAAGAACACAAAAGTCTTTGCCGACTAGGAAAAATAAAGAGATCAGCTGTAGCAGAGCATGCTCTTCAGTCAGGAAACCACGAAGTGAAGTTTTCTGAAACAGAAATTTTATCTACAACATCAAATTATTATCCACAATTATGTAGAGAAGCCATTGAAATTTATAAGCATCAGGATAATTTTAGTAGAAAAGAGGAGGCAATGAAACTCAGCAATATATGGACAGTAGCTCTGCAGAATCGCTAGACAATTTATCTTTGACAAGACAACAATTGATAGTTACATTTTATTTTTGACAAGGATTATCTCTGCTTATCATCTGTTACTTCGACTATGCCCCCTTTCCTACAGTATATATGTCGCTCTCAGATGTCCGACCAGTCAGTCAGCAAGATTCAGCGGAGGAGCGCCCCTGAAGATGTCCAGTGCAGTCCCGGATGAAATGCCAGGAACAGAAGAGTTTCTTGAACCACAACCTCACATCCCGAAATGTTTACCAGGAGCTATGTCATCCGGTTGTGAAAGCCTTCATTCTACACCTGAAGTTACTTCTACATCTGTCAATGGCTCTCATCCAGCATAACTTGTTGTGTCCTCTCTACCTTAAAATCCTCACTCCAGATAAAAATTTTGGCTGATACCCTATACAATCATACTTCGGGTAATAAGCACAGATGTACTTACTCAGATGCCTTTGATAAATCAAGAAATACTGTAATGAGATTTTCACTCTGCAGCGGAGTGTGCGCTGATATGAAACTCCCTGGCAGATTAAAACTGTGTGCTGGACCAAGACTCGAACTTGGGACCTTTGCCTTTCGTGGGCAAGTGCTCTGGCAACTGAGCTACCCAAGCACGACTCACGCCCCATCCTTACAGCTTTACTTCTGCCAGTACCTCATCTCTACGCAAAGGTCCCAAGTTCGAGTCTCGGTCCGGCACACAGTTTTAATCTACCAGGAAGTTTCAGGAAATAATGTGTCAGCCTGACTGCTGTGATCCATGGATTTCAGTACATTATGTGAGAAAAGTGGATGTTGGGACTCACATGATCTGCTGTTGGAACCCATGCTGGTTGGTGTGGAGGAGATTATTCTGTTCAGTACCTCACTATGTTTGAGCACAGAATGTGTTCTAAGATTCTATAACAAGTGGTTGTCAACTATATTGGACCATATTGTGGATCACATCTGCTACCCTTCTTGCAGACAGGTGTGACCTGTGTGTTCTTCCATCTGTTGGGCACAGTTCTTTGTTCGAGGGGTCTGCCATAGATTATAGTGAAAAGAGGGGCTGACCCAGCTGCTAGCAAGTTCAGTATATAATTTGAGATGCAATCCATCTGACGCTGGAGCTTTATTCAGTTTTAACAATTTGAACTGTATCTCAATGTCATGACATTAATATCTATTTCACTCATATTATCAGTGGTACTAGAATTAAATTGGGCAAATATTCCTGTAAAGGAACATTTGAAAATGGCATTAAGCATTTCTGTCTTTGCTTTGCTATCCTCAATTGCAGTTCCTGTCTTATCTGTGAGTGTCTGGGCACTAATACTCATCCCATAAACAGCCTTAACAGGCTCTCTTGACAGCTAAACACATTCCATTCAACATCTCTGTATCCGTAACCCTCCACTTTGTTTAAATGTTATGTGGTACTCTCTGTTTCTATAGGAGTTGCTTTACTATGACTGTATACAGTCAAGAACTGTTCTACTGAGTGCTTCAGTCCAGTATATGGTTAACTATTCTTTTAAACTAGAACAATAGTTCTACATTTTCCAGTCCTGAGCTAAAAGTCTGTTGAGTATGACACTGCTGTCTCTTTACATTGAAATGACAAAAGTCATGGAATACCTCCTAGTATCGTACCGGACTTCCTTTCCCTCAGCGTTGTGCAGCATCTCAACATAGAATGGACTCAACAATTCATTGGAAGTCCCCTGCAGAAATACTGAGCCATGCTGCCTCTATAGCCATCCATAATTACGAAAGTGGTGCTGGTGCAGGATGTTGTTCTCTCACTTAAATCCCATAAATGTTCAGTGGGATTCATGGTGTGAGATCTGAGAGGAGAATTCATTCACTCGAATTGTCCAGAATGTTCTTCAAACTCATCGTAAACAGTTGTGGTCCAGTGATATGACACTGTTGTTAGGGAACACGAAGTCCATGAATGATTTCAAGTGATGACCAAGTAGCCAAACATAACCATTTCCAGTCAGCGATCAGTTCATTTGGACCAGAGGACACAGTCTATTCCATGTAAATACAGCCCACACGATATGGAGCCACCACCAGCTTGTACAGTGCCTTGTTGACAACTTGGGTTCATGGCTTCCTGGAGTTTGTGCCTCACTCAGACCCTACCACCAGTTCTTACCAACTGAAATCAGGTCTCATCTGACCAGACCACAGTTTTTCAGTCATGTAGGGTCCAACTGATATGGCCACGATCCCAGGAGAAGTCCTGCAGGCACTTTTGTATGTTTAGCAAAGGCCCTTTCATCAGATGTCTGCTGCCTCCATTAATGCCAAATTTCCCTGCTCTGTCCTAATGGATACGTTCATTGCACATCCCACACTAATTTCTGTAGTTATTTCATGCAGTGTTTTTTGTTCATTAAGTGAAGACTGTCGGCTACTGCATTGTCCGTGGTAAGAGGTAATGTCTGAAATTCGGTACTCTTGGCACACTCTTGACACTCTCTTGCACTGGGATCTCAGAGTAGTAAATTTCCTAACAGTTTCCAAAATGGAATGTCCCAAGTGTCTAGTTCTGACTACCATTCTGCATTCACAGTCTGTTAATTCCCGTTGTGCGGCCATAATCATGTCGGAAATCTTTTCAGAAGACTCACCTGAGTACAAATGACAGTTCTGGCAATGCACTGTCACTTTATATCTTGTGTACACAATACTACTGCCATCTTTATATGTGCATATCGCTACCCCAGAACTTTGTCACATCAGTGTATCTACTTTACTAAACGTATGAATCTTTCTACTCGTTTTAGAAGCCCTTTGTGCTTTGATAAATGTCGTTGCTACAAGGGCCTCAGGGGCACTGATACCAGTTTCAAAGTGGACGTTGTCAAAACGTACATGTTGCCGTCAGACCTAGTACGCTGTATTTCCATCATGAGTGGGATTCTGAGCCACTTGTTATAGGTAGTTTTCAGAGAAGGCATTTAGTAATATTTCACAGGATGTGAAACCATCCAAATTGACTGATGAATGAGTGAACTTATGTATCATTGGCCTGAGCTTTTCGCTAAAGTTTTCGGTTACGTCAGGATGTGAGTCTGGTGGTCAACAGAAGGATCTAATTATAATCTTGTGCCCACGTCTGATTCTAAGTCTTGCCCAACTGATCTTGCATGGAGCTTCAATTTCTGTTTCAGTAGATTTGAATTTCTTGTCTACTGAAACAAATACACCACCACCATTTTCCATTAGCCTATCTTTTTGGTATATGCTTAAATTTTCCAAAAAAAAATGTCACTGCTGTCAACTTCAGTTTGTAATCAACTTTCTGTTTGTAGTATTATGTGAGCTTCACTGCTGCTTTGTAGTAGTGCTTCAAACTCTGACTATGTGTTGTGAATGCTTTGGCAGTTAACCACTGTAGCGGTCATCATGAAAATAGGCAGACCAAGTTCATCTCATTGCCGTATAGCATTTTTTGGTTAGTGATAACTTTTTTCAAATATTAGTAAAAACTCCAAAAAAAGTTGTAGCTCTTGTTTTAAATGTAAAATGTAATGCAGGACTTTCCACAAGATAATCATTGCCAACTGTTACAAAAAAGAATAAAAATTGATTTTTTTTTCCTTCAGGTTGAGTCACTATTGCCACCAATAATAACTCGGAAAGTATGATATGAGCTGAAAAGTTTGTGGGACAAAAGTTGTATCGGACAATGGTGGGCATAATATGACATTAGTTTTTTGTTGCTAGGTGGGGTCGCTTCAGAGATATGAATGTCAACTTTGTTTTTGTTTTAAATTGGATGCTATAGTTTGGTACATATTTTCTGATAGCAGCTATCGAGACAAATCCATTGATGTGTAACAGTAAAGTCATTGAAGATCAACGAAGGTCACAAAGATGGCATGAATGTCCATTTACGGCAGGTGTTCAAAGTGATGATCATTGGTATCAATGCAGTGCTGCAATCTTATTATCATGGACTGTGTGATATTCCTTATCATATCAGCACTTACTGAAGCACATGCTCTGACAGTTCTATCTCACATACCTTCAGGTGTAATTGGTACTTCTTTATAAACAATGTCTTTTATGAATCCCCACAAGAAAAAATCCAGAGGCATCAAGTCTGGCAAACGAGCCAGCCATGACACATCTCCTCCGCGTCCAGTCCAATGATTTGGGAATTGTCTCTGCAACTCATTTCTAGCCATCAGCAAAAAATGTGCTGGAGACCCATCATGTTGAATCCACTTTCTGTTCCTTGTTCCTAAAGGTATTTCTTCCAATAACAGACCTAATGTTTCTTGCAGGAATGTGATGTATTTCCTACCATTAACATTGCTTTCGATGAAATAGCGGCCTCTAATTCTGTCCTCCAGAAACCCACACAATACATTCACCGGCCACGATTTTTGGTGTGCAATTTGTCACAGCCAACATGGATTTTCCGTTGCCCAATAATGCATGTTATGCAAATTAACATTTCCATGGTTCGTGTATGTAGCCTCATCAGTAAATAAAATCAAATTAATAAATGTGTCATCCCTCTGAATCTGAAGTTCAGCCTGTTGGCAGAATTCAATGCGGCACATGCAATCCGTAACAGTTAATTCTTGGTGGAGACTGATATGGTAAGGATGATATTTATGGTGATGCACAACATGAACAACACTACTCTGGCCAGATTCTCTTGAGATTTGATGCGAACTAACACAAGGATCTCAAACTGCAGTGGCAAGAGTACCAGTTTTCATTTCCTCTTTAGTAACTTTCCTTTGCCAGATTCGTTTTCGATGCATTAAAGATCCAGTTGTTCTCAATTTATCATACATGTATTGAAATGTATGATGTGTAGGGTGAGTACGTTGAGGATATCTTTCAGCGTATAAGTCTATAGCTCTCACACAATTTCGTTGTCATTCTTTGTAAATGAGAAGCATTTTGACTTGTTCTTCAAAGGAATACATCATTCACATTTGCTTGATTCGACAATACAAGTCTTACTGTTCCTATTAGTGTTGTATTATGAAACTGTCGAATGGTGTTAACATGTCAGTGGCATGTGAGATGGATACGCCGTATTTAGCAAATATTTACTATTTACACGATATACGAGAGAGAATTGTCAGAGCATGTGCTTGGATAAGTGCCAGAGTTACAAGGAATACCACTCAATCCATGATAAGAAGATTGCAGCACAACATTGATACCAATGGTCATCACTTTGAACACCTTCTGTAAATGGATGTTCATGCCACCTTTTTGACCTTTGTTCACCTTCAAAGACCTTACTATTACACAGTATCATTGGATTCATCTCAATAGGCGCTATCAGAAAATAAGTACCAAACTATAGTACCCATTTAAAAAAAACACAGTTGATCTTCATATCCCTGATGTGACCCCACTTAGAAACAAAAAACCAACGTCATATTATGGTCCCCGTTGTCCCATGCAACTTTTGTACCACAAACTTTCCAGTTCCTATCATACTTTCCGAGTTATTCTAGGTGGAAATAGTTAGTGACTCACCCTGTATATTACACCCATTGCCCAAAGCACCCATACTCACTATACAGAAGTGGCTATAGGTATCTTGGAGCCACCATTTCCCTTGGAACCATGCCAAAGATTTCTTTTGTATGGTTTTATGGAACCTGAGTTTTTTCAGGTAAACCACAGGTCTGTCGTCCTCTATATGCAATAAATGCGTAGCCCACAAAATGTAGTTCCTTGAGAAATTTGCATCCATCCTCACATTTTCTGGGCTTAAAACTGACATCTTTTAGAAGAAGATGTCTACACTTCCAAGACCCGACACTCAATTTTGTACTGTAGTTAGACACTATCACTCATATATATTTATGAAGCAGAACAAGTTACTGGAACAGATTGAAATCAAACCCGTAGAAGTAGGGAATTGTGCCGACAGACCAAATGGTTCCTGACACAGCAACAATGCAGGGTAAGGGTGGGTGAGGGGGTGGGTAGGTTGTTTGGCTGGCTGGCTGGCTGGCTTGGGGGAGGGGACCAAACAGAGAGGTCATTGGTCCCATAGGATTAGGGAAAGATGGGGAAGGAAGTCGGCTGTGCCCTTTCAAAGGAACTGTCCTGACATTTACCTTAAATTATTTAGGGAAATCATGGAAAACCTAAATCAGAATGGCTGGACGCAGGTTTGAACCATCGTCCTCCCGAATGTGAGTCCAGTGTGCTAACTACTGTGCCATCTTGCTCGGTTAGGAGCAGGGATGGAGTGGGGTGAGACATAAGTAGCGATCTTGAGCCATCTACTTTCACGACAGTGGCTATGGGATTTTAACACTCTCATTTGGGAGGGAGTGGCATTTATTTGGATCATATACTGATTCTTCCGGATCTCCTACACTATCATTATCTGGACGTGATGGAGAGTTGCCTAATCTACAATAATTATGTAAAGAAAAAATGTTTTTTAACATAATTAATGCATGAATAGTTCACCTCCTGACTATTATCTGTTGTGAGTGCCCCACGTTTTTCGTTATAAATCTTACAAGTATTGTTGTTGCTCATAAAAATTGACAAGCACAGATTTTCAGGGCTGTCTCTCTGTTCGTCCATGCCCGTCCTCTTGCATTCCATCTCAGACATGTTCTCCTACTTCGAGTGTACACCAGGGGAGTGTTACATCTTAAGTCTGATGAGGCCTGTCACAGATGATGCTGTTGTATACAGAGAAATCGCAATACTAGAAAATTGTAATGAAATGCAGGAAGACCTGCATAAGATCGACACTTGGTGCAGGGAGTAGCAGTTGACCCTCAACGTAAACAAATGTGACGTATTGCATATACGTAAACAGAAATAAACCTTATTGCATGATTAGATGATTACAAAACAATCACTGGAAGCACTTACCGTGTTTACTCAAATCTAAGCCGCACTTTTTTTCCTGTTTTTGTAATCCAAAAAACCGTCTGCGGCTTAGAATCGAGTGCAAAGTAAGCGGAAGTTCTGAGAGATGTTGGTAGGTGCCGCCACAACTAACTTCTGCCGTCGAATATATGTAGCGCTACACAGGCAAGATTTGCAGACACAAAGATAAATACTGGCGCCAAAACCTCTGCGTCAATAAATAAATTAAAAAAAGGTGGAAGACGAGCTTTTTTCTCCGCCCCGAGTTTCGACCACTGCATTTTCATACATTATCCAAGGAAGTAAATACAAATTCCGTATTGTTCATCTTCGAATGTTGCAGCGTTTCAATGTACTATGAAAATCTGACTGGCAAGACTGTTTGGGATGTTTGTGAATATGGCCAACTCTACATTCTGAATTTTTTCCTACCTGTGAGAAGCGGTGGTTGCTAATAGGAACTTTTATGAATTGTGAATCACATGAAGTATTCTCTCAACATAAGAATAATATGAAAATAAACATTTTGCCATGTATTCTTTTGTGTTTTCTGCTATCTCATTTAAATCCTGTCTGCCTAATAAACTACGAAACTAGAGTGAGACAACAGCAAACGCGGAAGAACATACATATCATGCCATGTTTGTATTCGTATTCTTCTTATGCCTAATAGTGATACAGTCAGAAATAAAGCACGGTAATTGACTAGATTTTTAAATCTAAGATGACTCTAATTTCTGTGCAGAATATAATGTACTAAAGAGGCGTCTGCAAAGATTTTCAAACGGAGAAAAATTTTCGCTAAACTCTTGTTCAGAACATCTTCTGTCATACGCAGTCTATTATTTGGTTCTTGTTGATCATTATCAAAGAAAGCAGCTGTGTAAGTAACAACAAATAGCAGTCTCTTGCCATTGTTTCGCTAATGAGAGGATTCCTTTTTTTTTTTTTTTTTATTTAAAAAGTGGCGATAACGCGCACAAAAGCAAGCCATGCCGCAAGCGGCGACAGGTAGTAAACACTCATTATCAGAATGAGACAGACAATGCATGACACAGTACAGTAATGCATTTTTCAGCTTAGAGTGACGTAAACACCTATAAGAAAAAGAACGGCACTTATCAGGTCAAAGAAAAATAAGCAATTAATTCAAACCAGACGAAGCACGTGATAAAGGAAGGGTACCCGTATAAATACGGATGGAGCGCCTGACGCATAGCAATGGCTACCTGGTAAAGCTTAACTGCTAAGCTTACGACTCGAACCAAACTACTGTAGCTGTATAGTCATTCATTCGACCTAAATTGTGTCTCACATTACAATGGACCAACTTTGTTTCGGTTTGGAGGTGTGGCCTAAAACTTTTCTCTCGCCTTGAATTTCGACTCAAATTTCAGGTGCGGCTTAGATTCGGGAATTTTTTTTTCCTTGATTTCGAGTCTCATTTTTCAGATGCGGCTTAGATTCGAGTGCGGCTTAGATTCGAGTAAATACGGTACTTCCATAAAATATCTAGAGAGTATGCATATGGAGTGATTTAAAGTGGAACAACCACTTAAAATTAATCACCGGTAAGATAGATACCAGCCTAAGATTCATTGAAAGAATCCTCGGGAAATGTACTCCATCAGCAAAGGAGGTAGCTTACAAAATCCTTTCTCGAACAGTACTTGAATATTTCTTGGCAGTCTGTGATCCGTACCAGATAGGATTGGTAGAAGAAATAAAGAAGAGCAGCATGTTTCATTATAGGTTCATTTAGTAAGCTCAAAAGCATCACAGAGTTGATCATCCAACTCCAGTGGCAGACACTACAAGAGAGGCATTCCACATCAGTGTGATTTACAATTAAAGTTTTGAGATAGTATGTTTCTGGAAGAGTCAGCCAATATAATGCTTCCTCCTATGTGTATCTCACGAAAAAACCATGAAGATAAAATTAGAGGGATTCAAGCCCACAAAAGATGTTATAGCAATCATTCTTCCCACCAACCATTCACAACTGGAACAGGAAAAGGGGGAAGTAACTCTAGTATACGAAGTACTCTCTGCCACACACTATAAGGTGTCTTGCAGATTGTAGATGCAGATGTATATGCACAATACGCGGTTCCTGAGGGCAGTCAAGATCAGGCGGTGCCACCCTATTTCATCTCCACTGCCACCTCTACCAAACTGACAAACAAGAGAACAAATTAATATTGCAGTAACATCCAGTCCTTAGCTGTGTTTAAAATTTCAAGTCTCTAGCTCATCAGGAAGCTAATTTAAAATTAACTGCAAAATCTGTACTGAACAGACAAAAAGGAAAAGAATACAACCTAGTAAGAACATGTTAAAAGCCTTTGAACACCCAACACCTGGATTGCAGCCTTTGATGTGTAGAGCATACCTGACCCATCTAGGAGGACACTACAGTTCTCAACCATATGGCGCAAGTCCAGGAAGTCACAGCCTAGCTTGTCACAGAACCTTCGTGGTCTCTGGTTCGAACCATCCACATGACTTGAGAGGCACAGGACCATGACCTGTTCATTGGACAATGCTGGAGACTGTGAGTTCCATTGAAACTCTGTCAGAAAGGCTGGTGTTCTTAACCTTCTCTACCTGTCGCCTGGATGATCCAAATATGACCTCGGATCCAAGTTGACAGGTATCATTTGTCCCAGTGTGTTCCACAGTCTCCAACTACTTAACCCAGCTCCCTCAGTGGCTACCAGAAAAGCTTCTTCAGCATGCCTGAGGCCCTCAGGCATACATACTTAGAGTACATGGTGTTCTTCCCACCACTTGCTGCCACTTCCCTAAGGAAAGGACAACAAACCAGTGGCACTAGTCCCATTAATGTCACATGAACAAATAATTTGAGCACCATATTAAATGAGGAGTTTAGATAGGCACACTTAATGTAATTCATTTTTTCATCTGCATTTAAACTCACAGCAACAAAGATCATCACAAATGGGCTGTCGGGCCAAGATCTCATAGAAGTTCTAGATGACAGATCTTTGCTTATGCACACTTACTGTGAGTCAAGGTGTAATCCAATTTGTGAATATTGATACACCTTCATCCACTTTTAGAGCACATAGTTTGGCAGTTATTCCAATGACAATGACTTCCAACCTCTACCGACAAGTACTGTACTGTGATATTGTTGCGGTAATTGTTTTTGTTTGTTGTGCACTTGCATTGTACACTGCAATTATACATAGTTAGTACCATTCTTAAACTTGTGAGGCTTTTTTTTTAGTTTGGCAAAGAAACAAAAAGTGTAAGGTAAATGTAATAGAGAATTTCAAAATTGGTGGATGACACAATTAATAAAGGTAATAAAGAAGTGTGTGTTTTATGTTCCAGAAGAGTGGTATGCAGAACATTGTCAGTAAAATGGCGTTGTGAAACAAATCACAAATCTCGTTCGCAATAAAGTGAACCAGAGTAAAAGGAATTAGTTTCATGTGCTACTAAAGACAGAAATTAACAGTGAACATCTATTACTAGTTATACTAAAGCTCGGATCATCTGGGATGGCTTTTCTGGGTATAGAAGTATAGCAGAAAGAAAGTATGTGTGTGTGTGTGTGTGTGTGTGGGGGGGGGGGGGGGGGGGGGGGAGATGAGAACTGCGAATGCGCGACAGCAGAGTGGGCAAACAAAGTCCACGTTACTGAACTGCATTGCTGCAGACAACAATCGTGCTTGTTTACCTATGGTACGTTGTATTATACATTCATATCTATGAGGGGAATAATAAATATTAAGACCAATTTCGATCAGTTGTCATGAGCGAAATATTAATTTACGTCTTGACAACTTTACGTCCACTGCTCCACAGATTTACTCTGCATGATGTTGGGAGGCGAGAACAGCTGATACAGCTTTGTGAAGACGTAAAGTGCAACTTTTCTCAAAACGACGTTGAAACTGCTCGCAATAATTACCATTTATTGTGATTTGAACTGCGTTATAAGTAAAAATTTAATACACAACAAAATTAACTTAAAACACAAACCGAAATCGTTATATTTGCTTGACAACTGCTGCTGCTCAATATAATTTTTTTTAAGGTGTAAAGAGTGTGTGTGTGTGTGTGTGTTGTGTGTGTGTGTGTGTGGTGTGTGTGTGTGTGTGTGTGTGTGTGTGTGTGTGTGTTTGATGACAGTTAAGTGTAGTGTAATCACTGCGAGAAAAAAAGAATTAGTGGTAGAAAAGACTGATGTAAAAGACTGTTGTAAAAATGGTCAGTAATTTGTCATATTTTTCATTGTGAACGGGCATTATGAGTGTAAACTGACAAGTTCGATATTACAGTGAGAGACCACATTTGTAATCCATTGAACAAGCAAACAATTAACCATCATCTTCGAATGACTCCAGGGAATCTGACTGATAGCATCGAATACCACCGATATCTCGACAAGTAATAGTTACTGTTGTTTTAGGGCCTTATCCAGTTTGTGCCTTGAAAATGACGGAGATTTACAACGTGGTGGTTGAAGCTTAACTTCTCCTTGGGTGGTTGAAGCTTAACTTCTCCTTGGGCAATATATTGAACATTGTAGTCTGCATAATTAAAAGGATACGAAGTCCCAATCAAAAAGGCTAGGAAGTCCTCATTATTATGTATGCAACTGACATGTTGACAAACATTTCTTAAATGACTAGTCTTTAAAACTAAGAAATATTATTACTTTGTTTATTCTAAGAAATCAAACCAGAAGAAGTGTCAGCATGCAGAATAATTATCCGAGAACCTGTCCCTGTGAGAACTTTAAAACTGCCAGTACCATCACTCAATTTCCAACAGATCTTCTTGGAATGATTCTAATTGACCCATGTTTCATCAAAGTAATGTACTGTTAAGCTACCTCCTCCTCTTGTATTGTGAATCTTTATATGGGTTATAGTTCATGCTGCACCTAGGTCACTTCTTTGAACTGAAAACTCTCTTCTAAACACATCTTGAACCAACATTTTAAAAAATTCTTTACTTTGATGAAGTGCTTACCACTGAGGCCTGCATAACCGTAACATGTTATTGTTACGTAGTGGATTCATCATTCACATGGAGCACTTTAAAACATCATTGTTAAAACTATCCATTTGTGTTACAGGTTCCTTGTGACCCCGATGCTTTCCAGGCGACATGAAACCACCGTTTCTACAGTTCCTACAGCTCTGGCACTTTCCTTTACTATTCTTTTTACAGTTCTCTTGCCGACACCACATGGTTCTGGAGTCCATTCATGTGTTTTCCTCCACTGTCAACCCTAGGAGACTTGCTTTTAAATTCATGTTTGAAAAAGTTATAAATGCAGTAAATAATCCGCCTCACCTGCTTGTGAAACACTTCACTTTTATTGCCATCACCTGACTCTCTTCTTCTTCTTCTTTTTTTTTTTTTTTAAAAATTTACACTTAAACATTTACAAGATACACATTCACAGCTATACTGCTCCAAGAAAAAAAGGTTTCTGAAGAGGGGCAGCAGCCTTTTCAGTAGTTGCAAGGGCAACAGTCTGGATGATTGACTGATCTGGCCTTGTAACAATAACCAAAACGGCCTTGCTGTGCTGGCACTGCGAACGGCTGAAAGCGAGGGAAAACTACGGCCGTAATTTTTCCCGAGGGCATGCAGCATTACTGTATGATTAAATGATGATGGCGTCCTCTTGGGTAAAATATTCCGGATGTAAAATAGTCCCCCATTCGGATCTCCGGGCGGGGACTACTCAAGAGGACGTCTTTATCAGGAGAAAGAAAACTGGCGTTCTACAGATCAGAGTGTGGAATGTCAGATCACTTAATCGGGCAGGTAGGTTAGAAAATTTAAAAAGGGAAATGGATAGGTTAAAGTTAGATATAGTGGGAATTAGTGAAGTTCGGTGGCAGGAGGAACTAGACTTCTGGTCAGATGACTACAGGGTTATAAACACAAAATCAAATAGGGGTAATGCAGGAGTAGGTTTAATAATGAATAGGAAAATAGGAATGTGGGAAAGCTACTACAAACAGCATAGTGAACACATTATTGTGGCCAAGATAGATACGAAGCGCATGCCTACGACAGTAGTACAAGTTAATATGCCAACTAGCTCTGCAGATGATGAAGAAATTGAAGAAATGTATGATGAAATAAAAGAAATTATTCAGATAGTGAAGGGAGACAAAAATTTAATAGTCATGGGTGACTGGAATTCGTCAGTAGGAAAAGGGAGAGAAGGAAACGTAGTAGGTGAATATGGATTGGGGCTAAGAAATGAAAGAAGAAGCCGCCTGGTAGAATTTTGCGCAGAGCACAACTTAATCATAGCTAACACTTGGTTTAACAATCATGAAAGAAGGTTGTATACATGGAAGAACCCTGGAGATACTAAAAGGTATCAGATAGATTATATAATGGTAAGACAGAGATTTAGGAACCAGGTTTTAAATTGTAAGACATTTCCAGGTGCAGATGTGGACTCTGACCACAATCTATTGGTTATGACCTGTAGATTAAAACTGAAGAAACTGCAAAAAGGTGGGAATTTAAAGAGATGGGACCTGGATAAACTGAAAGAACCAGAGGTTGTACAGAGTGTCAGGGAGAGCATAAGGGAACAATTGACAGGAATGGGGGAAAGAAATACAGTAGAAGAAGAATGGGTAGCTTTGAGGGATGAAGTAGTGAAGGCAGCAGAGGATCAAGTAGGTAAAAAGACGAGGGCTAGTAGAAATCCTTGGGTAACAGAAGAAATATTGAATTTAATTGATGAAAGGAGAAAATATAAAAATGCAGTAAATGAAGCAGGCAAAAAGGAATACAAACGTATCAAAAATGAGATCGATAGGAAGTGCAAAATGGCTAAGCAGGGATGGCTAGAGGACAAATGTAAGGATGTAGAGGCTTATCTCACGAGGGGTAAGATAGATACTGCCTACAGGAAAATTAAAGAGACCTTTGGAGATAAGAGAAGCACATGTATGAACATCAAGAGCTCAGATGGAAACCCAGTTCTAACCAAAGAAGGGAAAGCAGAAAGGTGGAAGGAGTATATAGAGGGTCTATACAAGGGCGATGTACTTGAGGACAATATTATGGAAATGGAAGAGGATGTAGATGAAGATGAAATGGGAGATACGATACTGCGTGAAGAGTTTGACAGAGCACTGAAAGACCTGAGTCGAAACAAGGCCTCTGGTGTAGACGACATTCCATTGGAACTACTGACAACCTTGGGAGAGCCAGTCCTGACAAAACTCTACCATCTGGTGAGCAAGATGTATGAAACAGGTGAAATACCCTCAGACTTCAAGAAGAATATAATAATTCCAATCCCAAAGAAAGCAGGTGTTGACAGATGTGAAAATTACCGAACAATCAGTTTAATAAGCCACAGCTGCAAAATACTAACACAAATTCTTGACAGACGAATGGAAAAACTAGTAGAAGCCGACCTCGGGGAAGATCAGTTTGGATTCCGTAGAAATACAGGAACGCGTGAGGCAATACTGACCTTACGACTTATCTTAGAAGAAAGATTAAGGAAAGGCAAACCTACGTTCCTACCATTTGTAGACTTAGAGAAAGCTTTTGACAATGTTGACTGGAATACTCTCTTTCAAATTCTAAAGGTGTCAGGGGTAAAATACAGGGAGCGAAAGGCTATTTACAATTTGTACAGAAACCAGATGGCAGTTATAATAGTCGAGGGACATGAAAGGGAAGCAGTGGTTGGGAAGGGAGTAAGACAGGGTTGTAGCCTCTCCCCGGTGTTATTCAATCTGTATATTGAGCAAGCAGTAAAGGAAACAAAAGAAAAATTTGGAGTAGGTATTAAAATCCATGGAGAAGAAATAAAAACTTTGAGGTTCGCCGATGACATTGTAATTCTGTCAGAGACAGCAAAGGACTTGGAAGAGCAGTCGAACGGAATGGACAGTGTCTTGAAAGGAGGATATAAGATGAACATCAACAAAAGCAAAACGAGGATAATGGAATGTAGTCGGATTAAGTCGGGTGATGCTGAGGGAATTAGATTAGGAAATGAGAGGCTTAAAGTAGTAAAGGAGTTTTGCTATTTGGGGAGCAAAATAAGTAATGATGGTCGAAGTAGAGAGGGTATAAAATGTAGACTGGCAATGGCAAGAAAAGCGTTTCTGAAGTAGAGAAATTTGTTAACATCGACTATAGATTTAAGTGTCAGGAAGTCATTTCTGAAAGTATTTGTATGGAGTGTTGCCATGTATGGAAGTGAAACATGGACGATAAATAGTTTGGGCAAGAAGAGAATAGAAGCTTTCGAAATGTGGTGCTACAGAAGAATGCTGAAGATTAGATGGGTAGATCACATAACTAATGAGGAAGTATTGAATAGGATTGGGGAGAAGAGAAGTTTGTGGCACAACCTGACCAGAAGAAGGGATCGGTTGGTAGGACATGTTCTGAGGCATCAAGGGATCACCAGTTTAGTATTGGAGGGCTGCGTGGAGGGTAAAAATTGTAGAGGGAGACCAAGAGATGAATACACTAAGCAGATTCAGAAGGATTTAGGTTGCGGTAGGTACTGGGAGATGAAGAAGCTTGCACAGGATAGAGTAGCATGGAGAGCTGCATCAAACCAGTCTCAGGACTGAAGACCACAACAACAACAACATAGGTTTTGTCTTTTCTGTTACCCAAAAAGCCCTTCACAATTGCTTTAAAAGAAGGCCAAACAGTTAATTGTATATCAGTGAGTTTGGTATCAAAGGTTGGATCTTTCAGCAATTTTCTTATTTGTGGTCCAACAAATGTACCCTCTTTCAGCTTTGCCTCACGTAATTTGGGAAACTTTTCCTTTAAGTGATTGAAGGCCTCACCTTCTTTATCCAGAGCTTTTACAAAGTTATTGATAAGGCCTAACTTGATATGAAGGGGAGGCAAAATAATTCTATCGGGCTTAACCAATGGGGTATTGTTCACATTTATATTTCCAGGAACATATGACTTCCTTAGGGCCATTCCTTGACTGTATAGTGGTTCTTGGTGTCACGGCTGTCCCAAAGGCACAAGAAGCAGCAGCATTTTGTGAATCCAGCCTGTACACCTATAAGGAGTGCAACAACTTTTAAATCACAGCAAAGCTGCCATTCATGATCCTTATATTTGATTGCCTCTAGCAGCAAAGCCATGGTTTCATAAGTTTCTTTCATGTCTACTGCATAAGCCAAAGGTACTGATGGAAATGCATTGCCATTATGCAGTAGTACTGCTTTCAAGCTGGTTTTGCTGTAGTCAATTTAGTCACCACTCCTGTGGATTGTGTTGTACACCTAGCTGCATCATCAGACCATTGACATCTCTACATACAAACATTGAATTGTGCATATCGAAATATTGAGCAAAGGAAGCACCTCTTGATCTGAAACAGGAAATTTTTTTCCCTGGAGCTAGAAGGTTCCGTTGTTGCAGTATCGACTCCAAGAGTTCAGCTTGTTGTTTTGAAAGTTGTAGATCGCAAACCAAATTGCTCAGTTCCTTTTGATTAAAGAGCTGAGTTGAAGTGTCATGATATTGAGGGCGGTACTCTTCTATATGTTCAAACCTTTCTGATTCACTTGACATGGTGTCTGGTTCCGTGGCTTTCAAGTTACAGACAGGAACAGGCAACCCCTCATCATGGGGCACAGGCAAATGCACCGAAGATACATGTGGATACTTTATTTTATGTTTAGTTTTGCTTGAATGTCCCGAAATATTTGTAAGGCTGAAGTAACAGTCTTGAATAATGGTCTTTAGGCCCACACCACACCATCAGAACAGCGAATGGCATAGATTGGCGTTTTCCTTTCAACCACTTGGTTAAGGTTGTAGTACAGGGTAGGGAGGCAAAATGTGAGGTGCAAAATTTTTATCTTGATCACCAATAGGACAATCAAAATACAGTTTATATGCCTTCTTAACCAAATCAGTAATTGGTTTTCTTTGGGCTTTTGGTGTGAATTTCCTACACATATAACAAAAGTTGTCAGGGTTGTTTAGACAGCAATGAGATTTACTAGTTGCCATTTTACTTAGTGTTAGTTTTAAACACACAAAGTTTGCACTATCTTTCACAGGAAACACTCACTGAGGATCTCTTTCACACCACTGGATTACCACACTAACCATTTACTGATGATTTGTAGATCTTCTAGCTCTCCTCTGCAAATCAAAAACAAACAATTAAACATCAAAACAGGAGAACAGCAAAAAGCGAAATACTGAATATGAAAAATAAAAAAACCTTTAAAAACTCAAAAATGGTACGTGCTAGAACATTTTGAAAGTTATACTCAGATTCTACACTCCAAAATACATACTAGTTGATGTATCACATTCCAGATGATAAAAATTGCTGTTGACTAGTGAAATTGCACTGTCTTCTTAGATGACACGAACAATAGGAAGGATTGTCAGATATACACCCAAATGTCCACAGTCATGGTAACTGTCTCGCTATTACTCTGAACATGTATGTTTGGGTGTCTGTGTGGATGTGTGTGAGAATGTGTGTGCTCTTACTAGAAAAAGAGCAAGAGTTTGAAACCTAGTAGTAACTGTTTCCTATTGTTTCTGTGCACCACATACCAGTCCTCTGTAGGTAAATGGTTGCCTTTGCTTATTTTACATAGTTCTACATCTGTATCTATCCGTGTTTGTGCTCTGCAAGCTACCATGCTATGCATGGTGGAGTGTACCGTGTACCACTACTAGTCATTCCCTCTCCTATTACACTCACAAAAGGGGCAAGAGTAGAATTGTACTGCAGTCATTGAAAGACCTGGTTCTATAAATTTTCTCCCCTACAGGGATTTCTCCATTTGAGTTCGAAAGACATCACAGTAATGTTTGTATGTTGATTGAACCTAGCAGTAACAAATCTAGCAGCACACCTCTAACTTGCTTTCATGTCTTCCTTTAATCTGACCTGGTGAAGATCCAAAACACTCAAGCACTACTCAAGAATTGGTCATACCAGTGTCCTATATGTGGTCACCTTTGCAGATGAGTTACCTTTTCCTAGAATTCTCCCAATTAATTGAAGTCAACCATTCATCTTCCCTACTACCAATCGTATGTGCCTGTTCCATTTCATATCACTTTGTACATTGTGCGTAGATATTTAACCAACATGACTGTGACAAGCGGCTGCCACTAATACTGTACTCGAAGATTACAGGATTATTTTTCCTACTCATCTACATTCATGTACATTTTTCTACATTTAGAGAAAGGTACCATTCAACAGACCAAATAGATATTCTATCTAACCCATCCTATATTCTCCTTCAATTGCACAATGACAATTTCCTGCACTCTACAGCATCATCAGTAAATAGTTGCAGAGAATAAGAGTGGTCTTTCACACTTCCTTGTGGTACTGCTGATGATACCCTTGTCTTTAATGAACACTTGCCATCCAGGCCACTATTACTTAAGAAGTCTTTGAGCCATTCACATACTTTAGAACCTGTTCCATGTACTTGGAATTCCATTAACAGTCTGCAGTTGGGCACTGTGTCAAACACTTTCCAGAAATTTCGGAATATGGAATCTGCCTGTTGCCCTTCATCTGTGGTTCAAAGGATTGATGGTTTCTAAATCTGTGCTGGTTTGCAGACAGAAGCTTTTCTGTCTCAAGGAAATTTATTATATTTGAACTCAGAAAGTGGTCAAGAATTCTGAAGAAAACTGATCTTAAGGATACTAGTCTGTAATTTTCTGGGTTCATTCTCTTACTGTTCTTCTCTATTGGAGGCACCTGCACTTTTCTCCCAGTTGCTTGGTACTTTGCGCTGGGTGAGATATTCGTAATAAGTGAAAGCAAAGTAAGTGGCCAATGCTGAAGATTACTCTCTGTAAAACTGTGTTGTGATTCCACCTGTACCTCAAGACTTATTTGTTTACAACTGTTTCAGTTGCTTCTCAGTGCTAGGGATGCCCATTTCTATGTCCTCTACTTACTTTGAAGCTTAGTGAGAAGAATGTAAACCAATGGTTAAGCCACTAAAGAAGAAATTAAAATATTTTTTCAGCTTCAAAAGAATTTATTATTATTGTTGTTATTATTTGGAGGAAGGGACGCATTCACAAGGTGTGAAGCTTATGAACCATCTGAAAAAGGGAATACTCAGGCCTACATTATATCTCATTATTGGATAAATTGTACGAGAAAGTCAAAGAGATTCTCCAAGGGATGAAAAAACAGCTAATGATTTGTAGCTGGGTTGCAGTTAGGTGGAAGACATAAACCAAAGGTCCCATCAAATCTGTGATGATTAATGTGTGCTATTGGGTGTAGAATGTTGAGTCTCCATAATAGTTCAATCATTCACTTAATTGCAGAATCATTTTCTGGGGTAGCAGAGTATATGTGCCATGCACATGAGGCTTTTGAACAGAGAATTGGTTGAAATCATAAATAAAGAGCACTAAAAAGTAGACTGAGAATGTTATATTTACTAAAAGGATTAGTTGGACACCAATGGTGCTAAAATGCTTTTCATTGTAATATTTGTTGCTATGTAGGATCCATAATGTGTAATGAGATAAATACAGAGTCAAAATGCAAGATAATCTATGTGAAGATAAATGCCAAATATTGTTTAAATAATAATTTAATGTTTTCATTTTCCGCCTATATCAAGTATCACACTGTTGAAAGTGGTAGAAACATTGCATGTAAATTCTCTACTCATTCAGTAGTAATAGGGGGAGGTGTCAATATGTGATCTGTAGAATGGGAGACAAGAATTAGAAAGGGGTGGTGATAAAGAAGAATCTTGTGATGCTGTACTAAGTGCATTCTCTTAAAATCATATAGATCAGTTGATGATGCAGCCCATACTTGAAGAAAACATGTCAGATCTGCTGTCAATGAGCAGGGCCAAAATTTTAGGTTCAGTAGTGTGGGGATATGTATCAGTGACTGCAAGGCTCTTACAGCACATATATCACTCAAATTGACAAAATGCTAAGAAAGGAAAGTAGTCCTAATTAATAAGTGTGCTGTGAAAATGACGAGAACTGGGCATTTAATACCAAATATTCAACTTTGGGGAGGAGAATCTGGCACAAATTGAAATGTACTGTTTTCCATAAACTAAACAAGTTGGTGTTATGGGTAGTTAGGGATAGGACGGAGGCACCATAATTCAATAACTATTTTAGGAAGCTACTGTGTAAGCAGAGAAAGCTGAAAAGCAGATTCACATCTGAAGAATTGATGACAGGCAAAAGCTCAGAGAAGTCAGAATCAGTGTAAGCAATGCTGTGTGGCAAGTGTTCAATGAATTCATTCAAATTTCCCATTGAGAAGTCTGGACACCCTAAAAAGTTTTAGTTCTGTATAAAATCAGTTAATGAAATGAAGTCCTCTGTCCAAATTCTCACTGACCATGACATTGTCAAAATGAAAGGTATAAAAGTGAAGTCTGAAATATTCCATTCTGTCCTCCAGAATTGCTTCACTGAAGATCAGAATACAGTTCCTATACTTGTCTATAACATGAATGAGACGATGATGGAAATACATAATAGAAAAACTGCTGAAATTACTTGATTGGAGAAAGTCTATAGGACCTGATGGTGTGCTGTTAGATAAGCAAATGAAGGGTCCCATCTTCTTATACCAGTTTACCATAGGTCACTGAAGCAATGGATTATGCTCCATTATAGGATAAAAGGTACAGATCATTCAAAACTATTAGGTTGATGCATAAGTTTGTAGCACTTTTGCTTTGCTTGTTGGTATTCCAGGTGCTACAGGTTTATTTGCTGATTGTTATTTCTTATTTGTACGTCACTGTTGCTGTTTGAGTTTTCATGTTGTCATTTTGTCATCTGGAGATAGATAGTGGAGCTGTGGACACTAAAAAAAATGGAGTGCCAAGTGCAGAAATCAGAACATTTCCAACATGATCTTCTGTTTAAAGTCAGTACACAGATGACACCAGTGAAGGCAGCCAGAAACATTTGTGCCATGTATGGGACAATGCCACTGGACAGAGCATGGCGAAAAAAATGTTTTTCTCATTTTTACGGAGGGTTGTTTTGACATAAGTGACTCTTCACGTTCAGGAAGACCTTTGGGGTTTGATGACGATCTTTTAAACGTATTAATCCACAATGATAGGTGTCAGTGTACTTGAGAACTGGCAAATATGATGAACTGTGATCATTCCACCATTGTATGACATTTCCATGCAATGGGGAAAGTTCAAAAGTTGGGTGTATGAGTTCCACATACTCTAAACCAAAATCACAGAAATTAGCCAGAAGTTGGGTGTATGAGTTCCACATACTCTAAACCAAAATCACAGAAATTAGCCAAATGTGAATCTCTGCTTGTTTGTCATAATTTGGTTCATGAACAATACCAGCCATTCCTATCGTGCGTCATTACTGGTGATGAGAAATCGTGTATTTATGCTAACATAAGGAAAAGAAAGAAATGGTTGAGTCCAAACAAAGCAGCAACACCCCTAACAAAGACCCATACATATCCACAAAAGATAATGTTATGCATCTGATGAAACAGTGGTGGTGTGGTGTACTACATATTGATTTCGTGAGGTGTAACCATCACTGCTGGCATTTATTGTCAACAACGGTGGCATCTTGCAGATGCAGTCCAAGAACAATGCCCAGGAAGTCTTTGTGAAGTGATGCTACTCCACGATAACATCTGCCCGCATTCTGCTAAACTGGCAAAAAACAGTATGTGGAAGTTCGGTTGGGGAGTCATTCCACACCCACATTATTCACTTGTTCTTGTGTTTTCATATATTTACCTTTTCCGGTCTCTATCAAATAGTCTTCAGGGAACTTCCTTGAGTGTTACAGAATAGAAATGTTAACTCATTGTTGGCAGGCTGTTGTAAATATTGAAGGAAAAACATCAAGAACTTATGCACCAACCCAATGTAATGATTGGCTCAAGACAAAATGTGGAACTATTAATCTATCACAATAATGTCAATTTATTGTGAATTATGGAACCTATTTCATGGTGTTAATAGCGACCTTTTGTGAGACCATAAACTCCAATGCAGGAATCAGCATGGTTTCCCCAAGTACCGATTATGTAAAACCATTCTTGCTCTATGTATTCATGAGATCCAGAACACAGTGGGATAGCAGAGCTCAACTTAAAGCCATGTTTATCAACTTCCAGAAGTTCATTATTCTTATCAGAAAAACATCATCAGAAGTGAAGTTTTAGGATGGGGAAAACTGGCCAGTTAAAACCAATATCGATATTTTAGTTCTGAATAACATGTATTTTTCGGTATCTATTTGGCCTCTGTTATAACAGCTGTTTTTGTTTTATTTTTTTTTTTTTTTTTTACTAACAGCTGGGTAAATAACCAAAATATCCATTGGCCATAGCAACAGTATCAACATTTTTGGTTGTTAAAAAACAAGTAATTTTTATTTGTAAAATTTCCATTGCTTTGAAATATTGTGGTATAATAGAAAATGAGAAGAGTAATCCGTGCTATTTTAATAACTGTGCCAACAGAAACAAGCAACAAACACAAGGTTTCAAAATGAGTACAGTGTTGTTGAGACGGTAATGTTCCTGGTACCATGTGGCGTGGCCTATTGGATGACACACATGTACATACAGTGTGCAAGACTTGCTTCATCTAGTCTATATGGTAATTTCTCACTGTCGTCATTGGATATCAGATGTATTACAGAATGGCACAACCCTAGTCTGGAAGAAGTATATGAAGTACAGCATCAGTGAAAGCACAGTGCTCCATTTGCTTTAAAAGATTACAGATGGGAGGAGCCACAAGAAACCTGTGAGAGCAAAGTTTCAAAATAGAATCAACAAGAAAACACTTGTGATTTTTTGTGGTATTCAGCCACTTATAATTTTTTGAGAAAAGCAGCGAACTGTGCGTGGACTGAGTTTTGTTTTATTTACCTATTTAATTTAATATTTTGTTTCTGTGTATCTTGAAACCAAGGAGCCAACATTTTGCAATCTTTGTTCATTTTCTTCATTTATCATCTGGTGCACCTTGAGGTTGTATGAGAGGGCCACTGCTATTCATTGTATACAGGGTGTAACAAAAATGTATGACACAAATTGCAGGACACATTCCTCACACATAGACATAAAAATTATTCCATATGAATGTTGGTCTGGAAATGCTTTGTTTCCATGTTACAACTCATTTTCTCCAGCTCATTAATCATGGGAAACACACAAGAAGAACTTTAGAATCATGGGGAAAATGCACTCTTCGTTATGTCTGGTTATGTTGTGCACTGTCAGTGTTTTGTTTTACATGTCCCTCTTGCCGCTGAATGTAGGTCATTGCTCATGTAAAGGTAACATTAGCTGTTTCAGCGATCATCAGTATGACTGTTGCCAGCACACAGGTTACTAAGTAGAGGTAATCACAGACTTTGCTCATGCAATGGAAGTATACACAGATGCAGAGATGGCAGATGCCCATTTGATGTATGACCTCATAAGAGGTGGGCTGATCATAGTCTGGCGTCTGAGTGACTTGTCCCTGTTCACTTTTCAACTTCCTCCAACCAGTTCCTATTTCTTCCCGTAGAAGAAACACCACATACTGTTGTCATGCTGCTCCTTCATCCCCCCCACCCACATACCCCTTCCCCTTTCCCTTCCCCTTCTCCTTTCCCTACAAATGTAAGAGATTTCGTCACAGTTAGTTCTCTAAGCCAGTATGATAACCTAGTGGGCGTGTTCATTAATTTTAGTTGTACAACCCCACATGTAAGGTTGTGTTTTAAATGTTATTCACTCCAACTGCATTTAAAAAAATTTTTCTTCTTACAATTATGTTACAAGGAATTCATTGCATTTGAATTCAAAAGATCGTATGTAAGTATGTGCTTCCATTCTACAATGCATTTGGAAAAAATCATACCCTTTCCTGTGTGTCAAACACAATAAAATTTAAAATTTTCCAGCACTTAGTTCAAGAATACTCTAAATGAAATACATTGGGGTTTAATTTGATGGGATTTTGAAATTTGTTTATACAGTAATATTTCTTTACCATAATGTTGTCTGCCTTTCTTTTCATTGAGTTTGCATTATTGTAACAAAGAGATTTTGTTTCCAGATTTGTTCTAGCATGCCAAGACACAGAAACAGGAGGCTTCAGTGACCGTCCTGGTGACATTCCAGATCCTTTCCATACCTTGTTTGGGCTGGCAGCATTGTCATTGCTTGGTGAGCCATCAATAAAGCCAGTAGACCCAACTTACTGCCTCCCTAAACATGTGATTGACAGGCTAGGCCTCAGGCCACAGAGACTGTCTGTATGATTTAACTGGCACAGAAACTGTTGAGAGAACAATTTTATAACAAGCTTGGGATCACTTGTGTATCAGGCTTTCCTGATTTGACATGTAAGATTTTTCTGAAATCATGTATTTTGTAAGAGACTCCATCAATATGCTTTAGTGTTGAACTATCTTTGTGAAGAGCAATTGTACATTAGTCCAACATGCCATTGTAAGTATAATATCTCAGCACAGTGGACATAAGTGACAAGCAATTGGAGGAATAATATTCAAATACAGAATTCAAAATGTAACTGCAGTAGGAGTGACGATGATAATTATTAGAAAATTGCTGTACACATATTCCATGAGGTATATGTTAAGGACACTGTGCACCAACAGCACTGGATTTAGTATTGTACTCTGAAATAGCTTCTAAATGCCATACTTGTCATTTAAACTAAAGATGGAATTGTTAAATGGAGGACAGTGGCAAATTTACTGTCTCACACAGGCTGTAAATGATTTTGTTCGCATGTTACCTGTGAGTGGCTAATTTACTTTATGATATTCTGTGCATTTAATTGTAAATGTAAACATTGTTTCTGAGGTTCACAGTGTGCTAACACATCATGTTATTTTACTGATCAGTAATTAATGTGATGAAAGCGACAACTCTTGGTGTCACTTGCCACGTGTCTGTGGCTTTCTCGTTTCCTTTCAGTTTCTTTTTATGTATCAATCACTTTGTGTGAATGAAAACTGTGTACAAGCACAATGCACTACTAGTGGCAGGAATGAAAATTTGTGTTTTATATATAGCTTATAGTAATTTTTAATAAGCTGTGGATTTGTGTTTTGGAGCAGGACTCCATACCAGTCTCCTTTTTTTAAATAATGAACATAAGGAAATTTACTGTCATCTTTTATGTGACTTATACTTTTACCACCAGAGAGGGAAGTAGCAACTTTACAATGAGTAAAGGTAGAAGTTGTGTGATGTGTACATCGAAGCAAGCAGAGTGATTATTGTTGTATTGTTATTTGGAATATTTTGTTAATACAATGAATCTGGATTTCTTAAACTTGTATACTGTTTTATCATTTACAGTGAAACCCGATTCTAATGAACCCACTTTTAAAGAATTCCCTCTTTTAACGAATATCTCCATCTGTCCCAATGAAATTAGCACAATAACAGAATTACTGAACTTTGTTTTAACTTACCTTACTTTAAGAAACCCCCCATGAACCATGGACCTTGCCGTTGGTGGGGAGGCTTGTGTGCCTCAGCGATACAGATAGCCGTACCGTAGGTACAACCACAACGGAGGGGTATCTGTTGAGAGGCCAGACAAACGTGTGGTTCCCGAAGAGGGGCAGCAGCCTTTTCAGTAGTTGCAAGGGCAACAGTCTGGATGATTGACTGATCTGGCCTTGTAACAATAACCAAAACGGCCTTGCTGTGCTGGTACTGCGAACGGCTGAAAGCAAGGGGAAACTACGACCGTAATTTTTCCCGAGGGCATGCAGCTTTACTGTATGATTAAATGATGATGGCTTCCTCTTGGGTAAAATATTCCGGAGGTAAAATAGTCCCCCATTCGGATCTCCCGGCGGGGACTACTCAAGAGGATGTCATTATCAGGAGAAAGAAAACTGGCGTTCTACGGATCGGAGCGTGGAATGTCAGATCCCTTAATCGGGCAGGTAGGTTAGAAAATTTAAAAAGGGAAATGGATAGGTTAAAGTTAGATATAGTGGGAATTAGTGAAGTTCGGTGGCAGGAGGAACAAGACTTCTGGTCAGGTGACTACAGGGTTATAAACACAAAGTCAAATAGGGTTGATGCAGGAGTAGGTTTAATAATGAATAGGAAAATAGGAATGCGGGTAAGCTACTACAAACAGCATAGTGAACGCATTATTGTGGCCACGATAGATACGAAGCCCACACCTA
Source organism: Schistocerca cancellata (assembly GCF_023864275.1). NCBI lineage: Eukaryota > Metazoa > Arthropoda > Insecta > Orthoptera > Acrididae > Schistocerca > Schistocerca cancellata. The sequence goes on along the minus strand of NC_064631.1, from coordinate 614,980,253 downwards.
CTACAGTAGTACAAATTTATATGCCAACTAGCTCTGCAGATGACGAAGAAATTGAAGAAATGTATGAGGAAATAAAAGAAATTATTCAGATAGTGAAGGGAGACGAAATTTTAATAGTCATGGGTGACTGGAATTCGAGTGTAGGAAAAGGGAGAGAAGGAAACATAGTAGGTGAATATGGATTGGGGCTAAGAAATGAAAGAGGAAGCCGCCTGGTAGAATTTTGCACAGAGCACAACTTAATCATAGCTAACACTTGGTTTAACAATCATGATCGAAGGTTGTATACATGGAAGAACCCTGGAGATTCTAAAAGGTATCAGATAGATTATATAATGGTAAGACAGAGATTTAGGAACCAGGTTTTAAATTGTAAGACATTTCCAGGGGCAGATGTGGACTCTGACCACAATTTATTGGTTATGACCTGTAGATTAAAACTGAAGAAACTGCAAAAAGGTGGGAATTTAAGGAGATGGGACCTGGATAAACTGAAAGAACCAGAGGTTGTAGAGAGTTTCAGGGAGAGCATAAGGGAACAATTGACAGGAATGGGGGAAAGAAATACAGTAGAAGAAGAATGGGTAGCTTTGAGGGATGAAGTAGTGAAGGCAGCAGAGGATCAAGTAGGTAAAAAGAAGAGGGCTAGTAGAAATCCTTGGGTAACAGAAGAAATATTGAATTTAATTGATGAAAGGAGAAAATACAAAAATGCAGTAAGTGAAGCAGGCAAAAAGGAATACAAACGTCTCAAAAATGAGATCGACAGGAAGTGCAAAATGGCTAAGCAGGCATGGCTAGAGGACAAATGTAAGGATGTGGAGACTTATCTCACTAGGGGCAAGATAGATACTGCCTGCAGGAAAATTAAAGAGACCTTTGGAGACAAGAGAACCACTTGTATGAACATCAAGAGCTCAGATGGAAACCCAGTTCTAAGCAAAGAAGGGAAAGCAGAAAGGTGGAAGGAGTATATAGAGGGTCTATACAAGGGCGATGTACTTGAGGACAATATTATGGAAATGGAAGAGGATGTAGATGAAGATGAAATGGGAGATACGATACTGCGTGAAGAGTTTGACAGAGCACTGAAAGACCTGAGTCGAAACAAGGCCTCTGGTGTAGACGACATTCCATTGGAACTACTGACAACCTTGGGAGAGCCAGTCCTGACAAAACTCTACCATCTGGTGAGCAAGATGTATGAAACAGGTGAAATACCCTCAGACTTCAAGAAGAATATAATAATTCCAATCCCAAAGAAAGCAGGTGTTGACAGATGTGAAAATTACCGAACAATCAGTTTAATAAGCCACAGCTGCAAAATACTAACACAAATTCTTGACAGACGAATGGAAAAACTAGTAGAAGCCGACCTCGGGGAAGATCAGTTTGGATTCCGTAGATATACTGGAACACGTGAGGCAATACTGACCTTACGACTTATCTTAGAAGAAAGATTAAGGAAAGGCAAACCTACGTTCCTACCATTTGTAGACTTAGAGAAAGCTTTTGACAATGTTGACTGGAATACTCTCTTTCAAATTCTAAAGGTAGCAGGGGTAAAATACAGGGAGCGAAAGGCTATTTACAATTTGTATAGAAACCAGATGGCAGTTATAAGAGTCGAGGGGCATGAAAGAGAAGCTGTGGTTGGGAAGGGAGTAAGACAGGGTTGTAGCCTCTCCCCGATGCTATTCAATCTGTATATTGAGCAAGCAGTAAAGGAAACAAAAGAAAAATTCGGAGTAGGTATTAAAATCCATGGAGAAGAAATAAAAACGTTGAGGTTCACCGATGACATTGTAATTCTGTCAGAGACAGCAAAGGACTTGGAAGAGCAGTTGAACGGAATGGATAGTGTCTTGAAGGGAGGATATAAGATGAACATCAACAAAAGCAAAACGAGGATAATGGAATGTAGTCGAATTAAGTCGGGTGATGTTGAGGGTATTAGATTAGGAAATGAGACACTTAAAGTAGTAAAGGAGTTTTGCTATTTGGGGAGCAAAATAAGTGATGATGGTCGAAGTAGAGAGGATATAAAATGTAGACTGGCAATGGCAAGGAAAGCGTTTCTGAAGAAGAGAAATTTGTTAACATCGAGTATTGATTTAAGTGTCAGGAAATCATTTCAGAAAGTATTTGTATGGAGTGTTGCCATGTATGGAAGTGAAACATGAACGATAAGTAGTATGGACAAGAAGAGAATAGAAGCTTTGGAAATGTGGTACTGCAGAAGAATGCTGAAGATTAGATGGGTAGATCACATAACTAATGAGGAAGTATTGAATAGGATTGGGGAGAAGAGAAGTTTGTGGCACAACTTGACCAGAAGAAGGGATCGGTTGGTAGGTCATGTTCTGAGGCATCAAGGGATCACCAATTTAGTATTGGAGGGCAGCGTGGAGGGTAGGGGGAGACCAAGAGATGAATACACTAAGCAGATTCAGAAAGATGTAGGTTGCAGTAGGTACTGGGAGATGAAGAAGCTTGCACAGGATAGAGTAGCATGGAGAGCTGCATCAAACCAGTCTCAGGACTGAAGACCACAACAACAACTTTAAGAAAAAGTCCACATTAAAGTGTGTCAGTCCAGAACTTAGCTATGATGAATTTCATGACATGTTCAAAAGTTTTTGGCTGTTTCTTTAATTTTAGATAAGTTTCATTAAACTGCTGCCAGAAAAAACTTATGTAATTGAAAATCAATAATTGTTCATTTGTGTACGATTAAGGACGACTTCCAAATAGTGAACTCACTGATAAGTTGATGGTTGCACGTCAAGACATGTCATCAGTGAAATAGTGACATTTTTATAATCATTAGCATCAGAATTCTGCCACTTTTAGCTCTCTGATACACTTTTGGGCATAATATATCTGTCTGCCTTTATAGTACTAAGGTGGCTTGTTGAGAAGAATTCACTTTGTTTCTCTTTCAGTGGAGAATGTATAAATATGGGAAGATGTATCCAAATCAAGGAATCGAGCCATCAAGAATATATTATGCAGGGAATAAAGTATCAATTTCCTCATGTAGGTGACATGATCTAATACCACAGAAAACATTGCCATTAGGCCAAGCACATAAATTGATCACACTGTGTTGTTTATCAGAATTCGGAATTCTACATTGTGAAAGTTTTGTTTAGTCATGGCCAATGAATAAAAGAAAGCTTAAGAGTAATATGAAGCTAAAAGTTATTCATGATATTGAAGACACTCCGAATGTTAAATTCTCCAGCAAGGTAAACCAATATGATTTGGCACTGTTTTCCTCTTGTGATATAGAGAAAAATGCTGAATGTTGAAACAGTGTCCTTCATCATTGTGAGGAAGAACATCCATGCCACATCATCTAAATGTACCTACACATCTTCAGTTTTTCTGTGCTGTTATGAGTCCAAGTCAAACTCTGTATAATTATCTGTGCTTTCAGTTTTCCCCTCAGTTCCATTCTTGATTCACTCAGTTCTGGCAAGCTACGCAGTGTTTGTGACAATAGAACAACAATGTATGACAGAAAAAGAGAGAGCCACAGGTTGTTGTGTGCTTGCAGCTAAGTGGTTTCTTTTAACACTGGAATATACATGCTATTTATCACGGCAGACACTAGAGGTTGTTGGTCTTGGAGACTTGTAGGTATTTTTTCTTCGTAATGTTCTTTTTCACTAAGACAGCAGTGAAAATATGAATAAATGCTATGTCAGTAAGATTTTATCAACAACAATTAAAATATTGAGTGTGGTTAATTAACAACATTTTTATTTATTTTTCTAAATTTCACTGTATGAAGAACCCTGAAAAAAAAAAGAGCCTATATCTGTTGTAATTTTTTTTTGTTATCTTGGTAGACTTTATTCCTTTTCTTGTTTTCACTCAGAGCAGTTGTTCCACTTCACTACAGAGGTTGAGTATTTGCCACATAGGTTTCTATTGCAATTACTGCAAACAATTTTTTCATGTCACAATGCTGCTTCTTGGCTGGAGTTTTTTCTTTTACTACTGCAGTGGATTCTTGAGGTTCATACACAGCATTTCTCATACAATGAAGAAGTGCTAGTTTTGGCCTTTTTGCAATATGTGGTTGAACTAAACCTTTAACAAGTTTGGCAGGAAATAATCTGATGCCTTGATTTCATCTTTTTAACGTGATATGTCATGTTTTTATATAAAAAGAAATACCACATATGCTGCAACTCCACTTATGTCAACTGACTCCATGAATAATGCCAGGGGACATCTCGTTTTTCATTTGCAGGAATAAGTACGCACCATCTGATCTAATGAGTGCACCTGACCTTTCGTCTCATTATAGTACTTTATTAGAGCAGGCATAGAAGCATCTTCACTAATTACATTTGATGTACAATCCATTGTAGAAAGTACCACTAGGCTTTTATCATTTTTTGGAACATACGACAATAGAGTATGATCATGAGCTACATCAAATTCTGCAGTATGTTCCTCCTGGCTCTTCTTTGCCAAAAGTTCTGAAGGTACAAATCTTTCATTTTGTCGAACTATAGTCAGAAACCTTCCAGATCCATGGATGTGAAGAAATTAGCTGTTATGATATTTCGGCAGCTACCGAAATAGTTTAAGATGAGTGACGACAGTGAAACCAACATTTTTACCTCATTTGTTTCCTTATTTTCCGAGATATGGCAGCCCACTCAGTTGACGGAAATTTTTAGTCACGTGTCCGTAAAATTTTTATTCCATATTTATCAGATTTTGAACTTGTATACAGCTCAACTGTACACCTTCAAGGAATGAACAGACTGTTCATCTATCATCAGATTTTCATTTGGTAGATAATATTTTCCAGGATTATGATTTACATACTCCCAAATGTTTCTGAATGCAGCAAGTTCATATTTCTCTCTTTGAAAACTTCTTGCAGCTTTATCGTTGAATTGCGAAAACAATAACAAGTCTTTAAGTCTCTGAAGACCCATTGTGGCTCTAAATATTGGTGGACCACACTTCTTGCTCCACAGTACTCTTTCATTAGACAAAGTGCTTTTTGGACAACCAGGTGTGTTCATAAGACCAATCGCAGCTCTTATTTCTACACTATCACATTTTCTCCAACTGTTCTCAAAATTGTTCTCTTCACATATCTTTTCAACTTCTTGTTTGTAAACTGTACAATTTTCTTAATGATATGTGAAGAAATGTATAGTTCAAACGCATCTGTCGATGTTAAAATAGTTTTCAAAGAAGGGAGCTTGACTGTATCAACGTGAGATTTTGTTACATTTCCTTACAGTTGTTTTCTCGTGTGGAATTTTATCACTTGAAAATCCACTTTTTCCAGGAAATACACCTTCAGTACTTCCAATATTATCAATATTATCTTCATCTTCTTGGTTCAAAATATCTGCTAAGTCATGCACATAACTTGTTTCACTGAGAACATTTACGTGATCATTTTCCCTGTATTTATGTTCGTCATTGTATTCTGAATCATCATCACAGAAATCACTGGCATCATCAGATTTTTTCAGTAGGTGAAGAAATTCTTCGTCTATCAATTTCCTTTCAGATACGTTGTAAGACCAACAGCTAATATATTTTGTAGCTACCAGGTCTCATTCAACAATGGAGCATTACATCACAGAAATGCACAGTAAACAATGAACTGTAAATGAAGCAAAGAAATAAAAAGAAACATGATAAAAATATGAAAGGAGTCTGAGAGATTCGGCTCACAGTATTAGTGCATGAGTATTTTTAAAAATCAATTAAGTTATTAAAAAGATATAAAATTTGAATGATTATTATTTATAGGAGCAAAACAAGATACTAGAAGAATAACTAATTGATGAAATTTTGATACAATTGTTTATGGCTGATAAAAAAGAAAATGTAACGTTATGGGTCTTGGAGACTGACCTTAGGTATTCTAGAGTTAATTATTTTTGAAAAGCAGATCATAGGTTAGTGTTGTGCTTCCAGGTATAAAGCTGAATTGTTGTTTCAATTGTATGCACAGTACTGTACACCTGGAAGCACACCATGCTGAGAAAACCTGAGATGTCAAATGAAAGGTGGTTTTATTTTCTTCACTACACTATCATGAGTCATGATGGGCATCAGAAGTTTGTTTCATTGTTAAAACATTGTATGCAGCCACATTTTTAAACGATTGTTGTTATGTATCCCAAATTTCAGTAAAATTCTGGTAACCTTCAATTAAAGCCAAAAGCAAAAGCGCTTTGTTTTTTCTTTCTTTGTTTTGCTGCTGATGGCAAGGCAATAGGATGAGGTGCACTGGCGACAATGAAATGAGAATGTGTGAACTGTTTGTCTGCCAAATGCAACTGTGCAGATTAGTTTCAGAAAAGGTGAGTCTCACACAAGGTGAATGACTTACCTGAAGTGCGCATTTGTCTTTAGTTACCGAACAATTTATTGTTGAGATAAGGCATTGCATGCGGTAAACTGCACAGTTAAAATGAATTTTTGTAGGCCCCTTAAGGACATAGAATTGTACCCCCTAAAATGATTCACAAAGTGCAGAGTGGAACCATTACTATAAGTGGAAATATGTCATGAGACAAAGCCTGTGAAATTGCCCCGAAGCTCAGAAATGAAGATTTCAGTGCACCGATTGGCTGACAGGGTTGCTTAAAAAAGAAAAACATCCATAATGTCTCCTGCTAATATCTAGGTGTAGAAACTGAGGCAGTGGACAGGGAAACTGTTAAACACCAGGAGAAGAATTTTTTGCCATGGCTGATAATGGATATGAGCCCAGAAATATTTTCATTGTTTATGAAACTGTAGTGTTATAATTTTTTCCCTCAAAACTGTATTCTTTTAAGGAATACAAGAAGGCAAAAAAAAAAAAAAAAAGTGATGCCATGCTGTGTTTATAGTAATGGCAGTGGAATATTGCTGTCATCATGACCTGGAAAAACTAAAACTTCTATTTGTTTTATAAATGAGAAAACACTGTACATGTAAGATTTTAATATCAGTACCTGGATAACCACGCAAAATATATTCAAAGTTTTGTTTGAGTTTAGATGCCAAGATGGTCGTAGCAGGAAGATAGATTATTTTTACTGACAGATGTACTGCTCATCCAAAGGTAAGGATATTCCTCAGGAATATTGATGTGCTTCTTCCTGCTAATTAAAGTCTCAAGTTCTAAGCACAATTCATCCTGCGGAAGATAAATATGGAATGTTTTTTTTGCAAAGTATATTATGTCTTGTACAGACCTTATGACTTTTGATACTTTTGATTGTTGTCCATGACTGCATAAAAATCTAGAGGTACTCTGCCTGCGAAATTTAGAATTGTTGTTGCTCTTCCTTTTGATCGCTGGACTGAGACTAATATATATATAAAGTGAATGACCCTTTTACACTTCCCACTCTTTTGCTTCTGTTTGTCAGGTAATCCATTGTACAAGGTACATCTATTATCTTCCAGTGAATAAACAACTATTATAATTGGACATAATAAATTCTGTCTGGTTATTTAGGAATACATCTGAATCATTGATCCCAATAATCATTATTCAATAATATTTGTGATTAACATCAAAGGGATCTTAGTGTACAGGAAATATATAATAATGTGTGATGCGTTTGTCTTTCTGTCTGGTGTACAGTTAACTGAAACAGTTAACACTCATTTTCTTTTGGCAAAAATTTGAACCTGCAACTTTGTGACTTGTTTCAAAGACAATTTTATTGTGACACAAATGACTTTCATTAGTTTCACATGCTGTCAGATGGGAAAAGCAAATTTTCAATCACTTATTTCAGTTTTAAATACTTTGCACATTATAACTGTCACCCAGTGACAGGACAGATTTTAACTTATACTGAAGTATGGATGTTTTAAGTCATTGATTTATCTTGTAAGTAATTTTGAGTGTATTTTTTCAGTGTCATGATTGTCATGGTAATGTTAAATCTGAGTGGAGAACATAAACTGGAAAACGTAATTAAGATTGGAGTTTTCATTGATGGAGCTCAACTGTAACTATGAAAAAATTTACGAGTTCTTATACTTTCCTGCTTGCTACCAAGTTGCTCTCTTAGAATAGCTCAAAATGCAGTCTGCTAGTTGTAGGCAAATTTGTATTGCAGGTGAACATTGTAATTTTTTTTTTTTTTTAGGTGAATCTGGGCACAGTACCAACAATAGTGCTAGGTGCTGCTAGATTGTTTCATTTTTGCAAACTTATTCCCAAGCAAGTACCATTGTTAGCAGCTGTTAAATATAGTTATAAGTGCTCTTATTAACTATATTAGTAGTGAGGCCAGTTTTATTTTTGAGATTTTGTTTGAATTCGTGCTATGGTCAAAAAAAGCGAAATAGCGAAACGTGTGCTACTCAGATTATTGAAGTCGGACTGAACCCTGCAGTTGAAGACTCTACTGCTCAGGAAACTGTATCAACTGATCCACAACTGAACTTCTTAAAAAATTAGAATTAATGTTTACAACAATGTTTGTGGAGGTAAACTGCACAGATAAAATTTCATAAGCAGAAGTGGCTTTCATGAAAGCAAAACGTCATGCTTTAACAGGATCTCATCTGAAATTTCAGGTAATTCAGAAAAGTGTGAATCTCTGGTGTTAGAAATTGCAGCAAAGCAGGATTTGGTGTTGGAAGAATTATATGCTGAAATTTTAGCATTGTCAGCTTCGGCAGGTTTGCCACAAGCCAAAGAGAAATTAAGCACAAAGTCAATTAAATGAAATTAGCATGATCTGTACTATGAAACTGTTAGACAGCTACTAGGTGAGTAAACTAAGAGAGTTGGCCAGAAAGTAATGCAAAATCTTTTTTTCTCAGCTGAAAACAACACTATGGATGTGAAATGTTACTTGTGTATTATTTGAAGTCACATGAGTGTAGTTTCAGTCACTTCTGACAGATAGCAAGCCACAGGACAGTTTCAAAATTGTGTCTGTAGGTGATGTACGTTACGAACAATGTGCCATCTTTGAATTTGTCTTTGCAGAGAAAGGCTCTGTGAGGAATATTCACAAATGCTTGTGCAAAGACTGTGGAGCATCTGCTGTCAACACAAGTACAATTAGTCGCTGGACACAGAGGGTGAGGTCATCAGAAGGTGATTCGGCGGAGCTCTACGATTAGCAGCGATCGAGGAGACCATCCATGGGTGCCACACCTGAATTGTTACAGCAATCTTCCACTTGCTTGGGCCATTAAAGGATGCCATTCATAGACGACATTTTGAAGACAAAGAGGATGTAATTCACGCAGCGAAGTACTGGCTCCGCCCCTAGGACAAGGATTTGTACTGACAGGGCATACATTCCCTTGTTTTACACTGGAGGTAGGGCATAGAACAGGATGGAGATTATGTGGAAAAATAGGGTGTGTAAATAAAATGCCATTCTTTCGTGTGTATAATTCTCGTTATGTTCAATAAAGAATTGTTGAAGGAAAAAAAAAGCAGTGCATTACTTTCTGGGCAATTTTCTTATCTTGCTGCCAAACAGGAAAAGTCCGTGTATGTATAATTTGAAATACAATGAAAAAAATAGCAAATTAATTAGCCTTGAACATCTGAAAAGGACGTGTCAATCAATGAAATAATAGGTACAAAATTTCAAAAAGTAGTTGTCAAATTAATAAATGAGGCAATGTCTGAACAGGATTGTTTAACCAGTCAGGTGGAAACTGAATTGTGAAACATAACACAAAAAGTAGATCAAGATTGTCACTGTGTTGTAATGCTGTCAATGAGCAAATATAAAATATGAAAAAAGAGTTAGCTGAAGTAAAAGACATTGCATGACAACCAATCAGTTGTACAGGTTCAAAAGATATTCATGCTTCCGAGCCAATTGCAAGCAGGCTGCAGTGAGCACAGTATGAATTATTGGACCAATTGTTGCATGATTCACTATGTGATGAGGAATTATTCCTCTCATTACTTCTGTGCCACAGGAAGAAAATTTGATCAAACATAGGCAGTTCCAAGTGTTTTTGTCTGATAAATGAAATATTTATCCAGTTGTGTTAATCCGAGCATTTTGCGGAGCATTACCATTTCTATGGTCAAGTGCTCATAATATAGGCTTTGAGTGGCTTCATTCAGAGAGATGCTGCATCTGGGTCACAGAGACAGTTGGGTATTACTGCACATATGATAACTTTGAAAAATCTTTCCTACCAAAGTACTGCTTGACAGGAATACAGGAATGACTCCACAAACAGGTTTTCAGTCCTGAGCCATTTTGAACCTGTCAGTGTAGGTTGAGAAAATATTTAGAAAAATACATCACTAAAACTAGATACTGGAATAACCGCGTGTCTCAGTGTGTTGTGTTTTGAATATTAAGGACAAAATTGCTTATACATGTAAGAGAAAAAGTAATAAATGTACCAGAATCAAATCTTGAGGAATTCATGTAAATACTTCTATTGATCTGATTTATAAAGACATTAAAGCTGCTACAAAAAGTGTAAAATTTAATAAAAGCAACAGTCACAGTTCTGAACTGAATGATCAAGCAAATCATAATGAGCAATGGGCAGGAGAATGGTGCAATGACAACAATAGCAATCACCATAATCATAATAACTACTCAAGTAAGCATAAGCAAAAACATCGTAATAACAGGTACAACCCTGTCTGTGTGGATAATAACTGCCGTAGTCAGTGGCAGAACTCAGTCATCAGACTGATCAAAGCTGATGCACTCAGGCTCTTTACAGAAATATGATGGACAATGGGAATCGCACTTCCAAGTCTGCACAGGAAAGCTAACTGTGACCTCATTACACACTGAGGTGATGATTGTGGAGTAGGGTAGGGTTAGTGATAGATGGATAAATTTGAAATGTTGTGACAAAAGGCATGACATTAGAAATGAACTTTATTCTGATGCAATTCATTGTAATGGTTAACAGATTACCGTGTCACAGTCAGCAATCAGTGCATATGTAGGCAACATTATGACTCCAATGATACTAGGACAGGTGCTGCAGTTAATGTGGTCTCCACTAACTTGTTTAAAAGAATGTGTGAGGGTATGGTGTACTGACCTTAAACAACAGCAAAATACTAAGAATGATAGGTGCCAGGTCTCCTAAAGTAAAATGGCAGGCCTTCGCATCTTTTAAGTTGGGAAATGTAGTAACTCATGCACATTCTTAGTTGCTGAATCTTTGGTGATTGACTGTTTTTTAGATATGGAGTTTCTTCAGGAAAGGGATGCAAGAATCAACCTTTTGTCTGAGAATTGCCAATTCGTAGATGATGGTGTAGAGGTGAGTGTTGAATGTTGAAATAAGATACAAGCATTTTGTTAAGATATTTAGAAATCTTTGAAGAGAGCTCCAGTGTAATCCAAGGTCATAAATGGCACCTCAGTGTTGTCCCTAATGAAACCATCTGTCATATTTTTTTGCTCCATTTTGTGTGTGGAAAGACGTACCATCACTAGAAAAATACAAAGAATGTTGGATTGGAATGAGATTGAACCATGCATTATTCCATACCGTAGCTCGCTACTAGCAGTAGCAAAACGGGAAGGAAATATTTAATAGGTCATTTGTGTCAGACCTATTAATACAATCATTGTACCTGCCCAGACCTAAACAGAAAACATTGAGGAACAAATACAAAAATTCCAAGGAATTATGTATCCCTGTACCCCTTACTGACAAATTCCTGTATCTGAGGTGTCATGTAAGTATACTGCTTTTATCTATGCTGACAAAAGCTACCCGTTTAAGGTGCCCCCTTTGGTTTGAATGTTATTTCGGGTATATTTATTGCCGCACTTGACTCTGTACTGGAACCAAAGTTGTTTGATAGGGTAACCTTGTTTGTGGATGACCTACTAATAGTGAATCAAACATGGAACTGTGGATGAAGCTGACCAACAGGTAATTACATGCATTGAGCGAAAATAATAGTGCATTCAGAATGGCTAGTTTCTAGCTGAAATCTAGATCTGCACAATAAAATTAAAAAAAGTTGACTGATCGCTACAATCTATAATTTACAAACCTGGTAAATTCCCTGAATGTTCTACAGATGAGATTTGCCTCAAGGTGATACCTTCAGATCAGTATTTGTCTTGTACAATTTTCTTGTTAGAAGCCTCTCCAGCATACACTGATGAAGTTGATCACATTGTCTGACTGATTTGCCAAATAATCTGATTAAAATTACTTGATAACTGATACTACAACTGCTGGAGCTTGTTTCCTCCAACCAGAATGCTGATCATCACATCTGAACTGTTCACCATTGCTACGCTGCCACAAAACGTGGTCAGTTCAGTTCCAGTTCCAGTTCCTTGTCCAGTTTCCTTTCTTGGTGTTTGGATCCTGAATCTTAGGTCTGACTCTTTTATTTCAAATTGCGTCACACATGATAACCACACCAAAAACAAGACATACACACAACAATACTAACAAAATACATACATTTCACACACAGCACTAACCAAATGCTATTGGATCCTTCCATGCAAGATACAATTCCGCATCATATATACAGTTGTTATAATCACGGAGTTCAGCTTAAATTAGATAAGCTTTGCACAACATTGCGTGAAGCCAAATTTTTGAATGCTTCACTTCATCATTATGACTGGGTCACCAGAATCATAAACATAACAACGTAATGCAGTGTGCTGTAGTAGCACGGTGGTTACATATAAACCTGTTATACAGAAGGTCATAGGTTCGAATCTTTACAGATGTAGTGAAACATTTTTATTTCTAAATCTAGTCAAAAGACTTTAATTATTATTTTTATTTAATCAATTGTTTTAAGTGTTTTTTTTTTTAAATTTCTAGCATTTTGCCACATTATTTTCATTATTGTATTTACTGTTTTTAGTTGCTCTTACTTTTCTTCCTATGGTTCTTTTTCTGGTTGGAATCTGCATGTGTCACCTGTAATCTGCAAACATGTGCCAACCAGGACTGCTCATTGGTTGGTAAAGCAACAGCTCATGTAGCTAGTGTGAAGATAGTTTCAGATAACCAATGATAGCAAGAAATTACTGTTTCCTTTCAGTACTGAAATGAAAAATATCTTTTTTTGAGTTTGCTCATAAAGGTTAGCTTTAATTGCCGTGAACAAAGCAATTGTGATTTTCATTTTACCACAGGGTGTTGCCTGCTGTTTTCTTGGATACATTGCACATCATGAGGAGGTGATTAGGTTAGGACATGAGTTTAATTCAGGGATACAAAGTATGTTGCCTGCTGCAGTTCAGTCATTGGTCACTTAACATCAGCTGTTGACAGAGGATTTCACATTCCTGTTATATCTTGTGGCAGCAACTTCCAGGATTGTTCCACATTACAGATTAACGGCATTTGTGAAGTGAACTGCCGAATTTGTGTGTCGCCTATAACTGAGCGGTGGTCAGCAGCCAACGTAGCAAGTGACAGACACCAACTTTCAAGTAACTTTAATTGGACTATTGAAATTATAATCATTGACCAGTCTCCTGGTGATAGAAGTGCTCATAGAAGTCTTAAGCATCTAGCAGGCATGCTGGCATATAAATTACACCAAATGCAAATTTAATTTAATTTTTGCTAGTTTAAATTTTTTTTGGGTCTGGGCAAACAAATATTCCTTCATTATTGCTTTGGCTACCGCACTGATAGGTTTTATCCTTTTGTTGAACATCAGTAGTGTGTCTGTGAGAAGTTTTAAAGTGTCACATTTGGTGTACAAAATACACCACACACCTAGTCATCTAAGTAAAATTTCTCCTGTTTAGTTTTTCCACTTTCACTAACATAGCTAATGTTTTGCATGTGATCTATAAAGCCCAAAAGACATTTTTCTTGTTCAGGTCAGATACAAAGGGCACAACTGACAAACTTTATGAGCTAGCCAATATGAAACCCAGTTCAGGAATATTCAGATGGAGAAGAAGACATTTCTGATGAAAAGGTGAGGCCGTTGACTATAGCAAGCATGAGTCACAAAGTGAGAAGGAAGTACTGATTGTACTGGAGGTAATACCAGGTTTATAAATTAAATTTATTTCATAGGAAGAGAAAAACAGTGTAAATGGAAGAGAACCTAAAAGTCAGCAAAAAAGCCACCATGAAAGCATTTTTGTTGATTACAATGTAGTTATAAATTGTGAATCTTAACAAAGGAAACCATTTAATTTAAATAGTAACACAAAAATGCTTTATATCATAAAGTTAGCAAACTGTTACATATTACGTAATAGTTAAGGCTTCGTAGCCAATTGTTGACAAACTGCCTGTTGGCTTGTGTCGGTTCTTCAGCATCACCACCAGCAATGGAAGGTGAAGCTTTGATAATGTCTGCCACGCATGCTGGCAAAACATCGGAAAATCATCAAACAAATGTCACCTCTACATATAATTCTGCTAGAGGCATGCATAACATCTATAACAAAGATTGTCAATTGAACAACTTGAAATAATAATAAAATACTAATAAATGCTGTATTTCTTAAATATGTTTCCACTGAATTGATGGGTATGTGACAGTGTGCAAAGTAGACTGTGTAGCAGTTAACAGAAGAACGACGCACACACCCAGTTGAGGGTTGGGTACACACAGTTTATATTCTTAGAGAAAATGTATTGTGGCTTGGCATGTGCTCGTGGAAGGGGTCAGTTGCTACAAATGGCAAGGGTACATTAGGTTTAATAGCATATAGCCTTGCCCCTCCACTTTCCAACACATATTGAGTAGTTTAGCCTTTTGACAGAGCAAACAAGTCCTAAAGATCTGCTGCTCTTCTACTGATATTCAGAAAGTACTAGAAGTTGAACATTTTTTGAAACTAAAGTGCCCTTATGCATTATCTGTATACCATTTAATCTTTCCTGATGACCTGATATGATGTACAAACTCGAGTTGTCAGACTTAGGATCTCGGTGGTAAAATAACAAATCATTAAGTATCATGTAGTGTCATGTAAGATTTTCTGAAGGGTTCATTATTAACAGTTATTTCATGGCAAATCATTTTTTTTCTAAATTTACCCGTATTTTGGTGCATATAGAGATAATTCTTGATCCACACCAAAAACTTCCTAGAAATGGTATCTTGCGGGAAGAAAAAATAGGCCAAACCAGGATAATGCTGACAGACAAAGATCTCCAAAGAAAACAATATTTAGAAAAAATTATTAAAAGTACAGAAATTTAATATAGGGTAGACAGTCCTAATTAGGAACCATCCTACGTTCTCACTCCTTAATTTAAAAAAAATGAAAAATGCCATGTGTTGTATATAGGTCCTACAGATCTATCCTGGAATGAGCAGAATCAAAGAACTATATCCTCACCAAGATTTAAGCATGTGCTTCCAATAGTGTTTTCAGATGTACGCGTATAAAATTATGTACGTAAATATATATTGTTTCTTCTGCAGGGAGAATCTGTGTAACTGGATGTTTTATCTCTAGTGTAGGAAGTTAAATGTACTGATTTGCACTAATCCATGTGTGCCATGTACTACATGTGCATATATGTGTAGAATTTAGTAAGTTAGCTATGCTTTTTTGTCACTTGGTGGGCTGTGTTTGCTATACTCATTGATCTTAATGCATAAGGGCATTTTGACTCTGGAAGACAGCCTCATGTCAGAGCATAGTGTGTGTAAATAACTGTAGTAATAATTTCAGTTGTTAACCAAAAGACAATCATGACTATTTAGGCTACTAATAAATTTTTGAATTTTTTGTGATGTAAAATTTCAAGAACTGCAATGACTCAGCTATTTTCCACACGGTCAGCACATATGTCATTTATGGTGTTTAACTGATTGAGGAATATAAAACCACCAGGATAATTATTTACTGGTAATGCAGTTGAGCACAGAAGTTGCTATCCATCTGATGAGTTAAAGATATGCCAGGGGTTTTATAATACAGAGTTTTGCTTCATTTTGAGCAATTCTATGTTGAACAGGTACTATGAACTCATCACTGCGAAATAAGTTTTATTATGGACTGCTCCTTCCTAATCTTCATAATTTCAGTTTGTTTTGGGTTAGGATGTTTTTAACGAGAGTGGTACCATTTCCTTCTATTTAGAAATTTATTGTTGTACTGTTTTCCCAGCAGATAAATATTACTGTTACTTTTTTGACACCTGTGCAATTGTTTCATGTGTTCATACCATCTGATGGACAGTGATATACCCTTGGGTGGACCATTGAGACCATCTGCTCCACTGACAACAAATGATATGATGAGTTTTGCTATTTGGGGAGCAAAATAAATGATGATGGTCGAAGTAGAGAGGGTATAAGATGTAGACTAGCTATGGCAAGGAAAGAATTTCTGAAAAAGAAAAATTTGTTAACATTGTGTATAGATTTAAGTGTCAGGAAGTCTTTTCTGAAAATATTTTTATAGAGTATAGCCATGTATGGAAGTGAAACATGGATGATAAATAGTTTAGGGAAGAAGGGAGTAGAGCTTATGAAATGTGCTGCTACAGAAGAATGCTGAAGATTAGATGGGTAGATCACGTAACTAATGAGGAAGTACTGAATAGAATTGGGAAGGAGAGGAATTTGTGGCACAACTTGACTAAAAGAAGGGATCGATTGCTAGGACATGTTCTGAGGCATCAAGGGATCACCAGTTTAGTATTGGAGGGAAGCATGGAGGGTAAAAATTGTAGAGGGAGACCAAGAGATGAATACACTAAACAGATTCATAAGGATGTAGGTTGCAGTAGTTACTTGAGGATGAAGAAGCTTGCACAGGATAGAGTGGCATGGAGAGCTTCATCAAACCAGTCTCTGGACTGAAGACCACGACAGCAACAAGAAGAATGATGAATAGTCTCAACTCAATAACCTCTGTTAAGCAAGGAATTACCAATGCAGAAACTTCTGTAAAAACTGAACATTTATGCAACAAACTGGACTGAAGACCACGACAGCAACAACAAGAATGATGAATAATCTCAACTCAATAACCTCTGTTAAGTAAGAAATTACCAATGCAGAAACTTTTGTAAAAACTGAACATTTATGCAACAAACAGAACATTACTGCAAAAATGTATGAAAAGATGGTTTAGGAATCCATTCTCCCCACATAACACATAATGAAAATGAATTTTTCTGTATTATGAGTCATCCAAATGAAGCATTACTATGTAAATATTATTCAGTTATTGAATAACTGTAAATAACTGCATGAATAGAGCTTTACCCAATGAAGGCAGTATTTGTTTAAAGTTATTCAATGCTAAGATTCAGACTTAGTTGTAAAAGTACTATAATCAGAACTATTGTATGTAATATGATTAAATGTCTCATGGGGCTAAAGGCACTGCCACAGTTTTCCACTGATTTCCTCTGGGACTAGACTGAATAGTGGGGCAAAACAAAGAAACTTAATTTGGAGTGAAAGATAAAATCTGACCTCACACATAGCAAAACCAACAGTGGCAATAATTGATGCTGTAAACTGTTTAAAAACCAAACACATGTAATTAACTGATGTACTCATCCTATGGATGTCATTTTGTAAAACGCATCTTTGGATTTCTGTCATTTGTTACCATTTACACCAATGTTCAATATTTATGTACATATGACAAAACTGAAAAAAAAAAATTGTTTTCTCCAGTGTCTATATCCCTACCTTCTTATGTTAATCAAAAAGAAAAACAAAATAACCTAAAAGAAAATATAATAAATTCAGATTCAGATTTTGCCCTTCTCTCTTGTACATTGTACTACGAATAATCTATCCTTATATAAAACTTCCTGGCAGATTAAAACTGTGTGCCTGGACTGAGACCTGAACTGGGCACCTACGCCTTTCTTGGGCAAGTGCCCAACCATCTGAGCTACCCAAGTACAACTCACGCCCCATCCTCGCAGCTTTACTTCTGCCAGTACCTCATCTCCTATCTTCCAAACTTCACAAAAGCTTTCCTGAGAACCTCATTCTGGAAATATCCTTATATATAATCCTTCTCTCTCTCTCTCTCTCTCTCTCTCTCTCTCTCTCTCTCTCTCTCTCTCTCTGTGTGTGTGTGTGTGTGTGTGTGTGTGTGTGTGTGTGTGTGTGTGTGTGTGTGTGTCCTAAACCAATGGATTGATTTTTGAACACATATTGCTTGCAATAAGGGAATTGGCACAGGGTGAGGGGCGTTTGTCCGACCCTCTTAGCTCCCATAGGAATGGAGATACTGCAAAAAAAGTGTTTCTACCTGTGACACATAGGCTGTCCTGCATGACAGGGATGTTCTGTGAGTATTATAGGCATGTCCTGCAGGGTGAGTATTATCGGCATGTCCTGCAAGTACTACATCTGGAGACAGGCATGACTGAGCATAGAGGAGGGAGGAATTGGATATTTTGAGATGAAGGAGAGTGAGGTGGACAGACAGAGGAGAGGCTGAGATAGACAGACACTACAGGAGGATGATATGGAGAGAGGTGGAGCAGAGGACATGAACAGAGAGGAGGATTATGGGGATGAACAGAGAGAGGGGAGGAGGAGATGGTCATAAGCAGAGCAGGGAGAGATGTAGGTGGGAGGTGGAAAGTGTAGAAGAGTAGTAGGCAGGTGTAAAAGGAAGAAGAGAGAGAAGATGGACAGAGAGGCCAAGGAAGATTTAGACAGAAGGAGGGGAGGGGAATATGTAGTTGGAGACAGGAGATAATGTACATGGCCAAAGAGAGGAAAAGGAGGTGTGTGTGTGTGTGTGTGTGTGTGTGTGTGTTTGAGAGAGAGAGAGAGAGAGAGAGAGAGAGAGAGAGAGAGAGAGAGAGAGATAGAGAGAGATCCCCTGCCAGTCCCCTGCATTGATTTCAACCAAGTTTAGTGCAGAAACACCAGGCCTCATGAATAACAGCATTGTGAGGTAACCTCATAGCTACAATAGGAGCAGTGATATGTTTAAAAGGTGTTTTCCAGCTTCTGGAATATAGGCTGCCCTGCATGACAGGGAGGTTCAATGGGAACAGTATCAGCCTGCCAAATCAACCAGCCTTTCAGGTCAGCCTTTAAAAGTCACAGACATGAAATGGTTTTTGGGGCACTGACATGTAGGAAGCCCTGCACAACAGATGTGCTGTGTAGAAATCTTATCAACCCAATTTATCGACTTGTATTTGTATGACAGCCTGGACGTCAGGGCCAAAAGGTTGATTTTCAAGCCCCTGATTTGTAGCCTATCTTCTATGACAGGTATATTATGGGAGTAGTATTGACCTGCTTTACTAAAATGTTTTGCAGGGGCTACACACGCCAATGAGGATGACTGGAGACAGGTTGAGGTGGACAGAGGAAGGGATGGACAGAGTGAGAGGGAGGAAAAATGGTGAGAGGGTGTGGGAGAGGAGGAGATGCATGAGGCACATGGGAGGTATAGGGAGGTGGTGGGAAAATGGAAAAGGAAGAAGAAGAGGTGGAGGTTGAAAGAGAGAGGGGGCATGATATGGTCAGAGGGAGGGAGGAGGAAGATATGGTCTGAGAGAGGGGGAGGAAGGCCAGGTCCATGAGGCAGATGGGAGGTGGAGAGGCATCGTGAGCAGGTGGAACAGGAAGAGGGGGAGGATATGCACAGAGGGAAGGAGGTAAAGATGTGGTCAGAGAGAAGGGTGGAGGAAATAGAGAAAGAAAGGGCCAGAAGGAAGTAGACAGAGAGAGTGGAGTGGAGGGGATACACAGAAGTGGCAGGATGAGGTTGACACAGAAAGAGGAAGGTATGGCCAGAGAGAGAGAGAGAGTGTGTGTGTGTGTGTGTGTGTGTGTGTGTGTGTGTGTGTGTGTGTGTGTTTTTGGAGCTTACGGGTGCTCAACACCGAGGTTATCAGTGAAAGGAAGAGTAAGAAGTGCATTCTATATGCATGCGCTCTGTCTCTCTCTCTCTCTCTCTCTCTCTCTCTCTCTCTCTCTCTCTCTCTCTCTCACACACACACACACACACACACACACACACACACACACACACACACACCTGTATGTATTTGTAAGAACTCCTTCCAGGCTCTGGACCAAAGAGGTCCAATCTGACACAACACAAACTCCTTAGCCTTACCCCCAAGAGGACCAACACAGTGGGGCTTTTAATACTCTAGCACCAATATTTACGGAGATACAGACATGCACGTTTTTAAGCCCCCACTGTATAGGCTGCCTTCATAAGTGAGTTGCATGGGAATAGTATTGACCTCATGTACAAGACAGCCTACACGTCAGCGATTACAAAAGGTTTTCCAGTACCTGATGTGTAGGCTGCCGAGCACAATAAGCATGTTGTGTGGAGTAGTTTCGGTCTGCTTCATTAGCCTGCTTTGCATGGCAGTCTACATGTCATGGGAAAAAAGGTTTTCCCAGCCCGGGACACACAGGTTTTTCTCCATATATGTATATATGCAGCCAATTAAGCTTTAATTTTTTAATTAATTTAAAGGCCAAGCAATGAGAGTCTCATTTAAAATTCAATGCCAATAGAAATAATTTACAGAAAATTTAAAGTTAACTGTAACCCAAGATTACTTAATATTTGTTAAGGCAAGACACGCCTTATTTAAGACACACATGTAATAAGGGTAAAGCTGTAATAAAGGCAGACATAAATTTGAACAACAGTGCCACAACAGGTTAGAAAGGCCTTAGTTACCAAATGGTGAGAATAACACATGAGTAAAAACTTGACTGATTAGAAAGAAACTAAATCCATACCTAAAACAATGAAAAGCAATTTAACACCAACATCTAGTCAAGATCATTTTAAACCCAGAAAAACATCAATTTAAGGTTTACTAAATTTTCCAATCAAATTTCAACAGATTAAGGTATATACTGGGATGCCAACGCACATCAAAATTTGCTTAAGGTGAGGGCTACAAGCTAACAGATACAAATTAAGAATTATTCCAAGTATAAACTTAACTTAAACAGGAACATTAAGTAGTGTGGCTGTGGTTGGAGGAAACAGTGTGGAAGACAGACAGTGCCAAGTGTATGCACTCCAAACAATATAAATAGCCAGCTAAGCACACTGACAGGGCATGAGTAAGTGGGGCCTGATCTTGGGTAACATATACCAGCAATGGAGTACAAAGATTATTAACAATAGTTAATTTAAATTAGACAGAATTCCAACACAGCTGTGCATTAAACAAATAACTTTCAGGGTAGAATGAATTAATCTAAGCTACTGGTGTCAGAAGCCACAGAATTTTAATGCGCACCAGAGGGGATAGACCTGGATACCCACTAGGGGTCTCTGTGGTCCAGCATGCACCCGTGTCACGAGCCTCACAGTGTGAGTGTGGCACTCTCTGTGCCACGTGAAGTCTGTGGCAAATTGTGTTTTCCGTGGTCTCGTATTTAGGTGCTACCCTGGCAGTCTGGTAATTGCCGTAGTTCGAGTGTGCATCTTGGCCGTACTGTGTCCCAGTTCCATGTGTTGAGATACATACTGTCATTGTTTCTGTTCCTGCATTGTTATTGTCTTGTCATGTTTATCACCTCACTTCTTGTGTCTTAGTCAGTTGAAGTGTTTGTTGTCCCCTACTTGTTCGTTGTCCTGTCTGTTCATTGTTAGTGATACCTCCAGACCTCCAGTCCAGTGCCCTTCCCCTCCCCCCCCACCTCCGCCTGGTTGCTTTTCTTCTCCATTCTCTACCATGCACCACTTGTCGGTCGCTTGTTGTTATAACAAAGCTCTTACCAAATACCATGACAACTTAACTGCTTTTTTTAAATACTTTAGCCAAAAGATTTAAGAAACCAGTTACAAATATCTTTAAAAAAATTCAGCAACAAAATAGTAATATCATAAAATTTTTCCATCTTAGCAAATCATTAAAGTATCCACAAGGACACCTGCATGACATTCAAAGCTTGTCTGTACACATGTTAGTCCATAGCGGTTTGGAGAGAACAAATACGTCCTGGAACAGACTAAAATTTATCTGAGCCACTTAAATGGAACTTTCACTTTATATAATTTCTCAGACAGAATGGGCCTTTAGCGTTAGCTTCAAGGAAACCAGAAAAATGAAAGCAAATTAAAAATAGGCCAATGAAATAGTAACTCAGATATACATTCTGATGTGAACAATTAAACATCCATCACAACGGATAATACTAAACATCTTCCTGTGGATCCATTCGAAAATTTCATGACAAATCATTTACTTTATAACTCAGAAGAATTAATGGGAAGTGGACAAGAACAAGTTTATGCATAGACTGATGCAAAAAAAGCTTTCTTCTGGAACATGGTGTATTACACTTGCTAAAGATTCACAAATACCATAGATACATAAGATTAACACATAAAACAAATTACAATAAGGCATCAGCCATTGAATCAGTCTAAAATGTCTACCAGATATTAGAATCACATTGCCCTTTGAATACCATAGAGACATGGGCATCCATAGCCAACAAATGGAAGACACACCAAAATGACAGTGAACACTGCCCTGACCACTTGACAGCCTTCTGATAAATCACAGCACAAACAATGTCAGAGCTCAATAACTTACATGGGGTAACATGATCCCAATACTGGTCACCCGCCAAGAGCTAACACCACGATGAAGAGGCCCCATGGAAAGCTCATTACAGCGTTGGACCTCAGCTGATACTGCTCACAAATCTGCCACCATGCCCAGAGCCACCAAACAAGAGGGCACTGTGCTTGAACGGTGACATGTTAGTCAAAGATTATAAGAATAGTGATACTGATACATTGCAAGAAAGCCGCCACAAATCAACCTCCCCTACAACAGCTCCTATTATGCAACCCAGTGTGATTTAGGGCTAAACCTCATGACTTTCCTTAACCTGGTTAACATGTATCCTAGATAACTTACCAATCTCAAAGTTGCACATAGTAAATTGACTGAGCCCAATAACTGAAGAATCCAACAAGGGCGCATGAATTAGGAACAGTTTATCAGAAGGTTCTAGCTGTCCTCCTCGGCCCATGGGAAAGTTCCGTAGAAATACGTTATCACCAATTTTAATCTTACAGGGGTGCCTGCTGTGGTTATATCTAAGACACTGCCTTTGATGGGTTAAGTTTATGTTATTCCTAGCCTTACACCAATTACTTTCTATAATGCTCGATTTTACCTTGTTGGGCAAACTTTCATCAAGAAGCCGTAAATTGGCCAAGGGTGAATTAACATGATAAGACAACATTAAAGCAGCTGTGGTGGCTTTAATAGCAACATGCTGAATGGTATTAAATGCAAAATTAAGCCATGGGATAGAACTGCCCCACTTCATCTAGGCCTTAACATGGAAGATGATAAGCACTGATTTAAAGTTCCTATTAACCTTCTTGGGAAACGATCCCTGTGGATAATATGGGGTAGCTTCAACATGGTGAATGCCATTTTGAAAAAATAGAAAAAAAAAAATCTTCTGAACTCTTTGGAGACAAATGTGGGAGCATTGCCACTAACCAAGCCCTTGGGTAGACTGAAAACGGAGAATATCTTAGATAGATGTTGAATGGTCAAGCCAGCAGCGACACCCCAACTAGGAATTGACCAAGTAAAGTGGGTAAACACATCTACTACCACTAGATTGTAATGATACCCATTCCTAGTATGAAGAAGGGGACCTACATAATGAATATAATTTTTGTCCATGGGGTTATCTATGTGAATAGAATTCAAAAAACCCTTCCAAGAATTGTGATTAGGCTTTTGCACTCCTCCACCAAACTCGAACATCCTTATACGAGGAAGGCCAGGTAACATGTTCCCTAATCTTAACAAGGGTTGGACGTAGTCCCAAGTGACCCCCTATAATCGAGTTATGAAAATAGTGAAACCCAGCAGGTATTAACTCACTAGGGAGAGAAATTTTTAATTTCTTGCCTTGGCCATCCTTACGACAAACAATGAACATGCGAACAACATAATCATTAACCTGCTTTCCCTCTTGTAAGCAGCATTTAATAGGTCAAATAACTGGATCTTGATCTTGCTTAAGCTAATTATCAGCAAATAACTATGGAACTTCTATGAGTATGGCTCCTGTACACCTGATGTTATGACCAACATCCCCTGGCTCAGAATGGTCATGTTCTTCGAACATTCTGCGAAAGCCATTGGTTGCTTGATTGTCAGTGCCTTTAATGTGCCTAACTACGAACTTAAATGTGGATATATGGAGAGTTCAACAGGCAGTTCCTCCCACTTTTCTGGGTTGCCCCAGAACCCAGCTTAATGCCTGATTATCTGCTCCAAGCTGAAACTCCCTATGCTCTAAATAAAATTTGAACTTCTCTAGGGCACAGAGAACAGCGAGAACTTTCCATTCATGTACCAAATATATTAATTCAGCAAGTGATAATCCTCTTGAGGCATAGGCTATAGGATGTCTTTGCCACTCAAATTATTGTGAAAGTACAGAGGCCACACCGGAGTTTGAAGCATGACTTCAAAGGAGGCTTGTTGGCTTTCACCCCAGACAAAAACTTTTCCTTTCTTACATAACTTAGTGAGGGGAGCAGATATCTGAGAAAAATTTGGTACAAGTTTCAGAAAAAAATTGGCCATGCCAATAAATCTGGCTACATCCATCTTATTCTGAGGTAATGGAAAGTATACAGGTCACCCGTTTGCCTTTAATCTATTTTGATTCCACCAACCTAAACTAAATGACCCAAAAAGGAAACCTCCAATCTAGTAAATTTGATCGTAACTGGTTTGACCATAACACCTGCCTCTCTAAAATGAAGTAACACTTGATGAAGATGAACCAAATATTCATCAAAACTTGCACTGTAGCTTCCAAAGCTGCACCAGGTAGTTGTAGGGGTACTTAAATTTAATGTCTCTAAGCACATTACTAACAAATGAGACAATATTACACCCCAGGTGGAAAGCCCAAATGAAACACGATTGAACTCACAAAGATTTGAATCAGTACATAAGCCAGTAACATGTTTGCAGTCCTCAGTTAAGAATATCTTATAATAAGCGTGGTTCATATCTAAGACAGTAAAATAATGTGTCCCCGAAAACCAAGTGAAACAACTGTGTAAATCCCATAAAGGAACAGAGTCTTCAGATGACTTTCTCATTGCAAATCCTATAATTGGCAACTGCTCAATGAATGCCCTCCTGCCTCTTGTGAACGAAAGAGACAGGGGAGGCATAAAGGGAGGTGGACACCCCAATAATCCCTTCATGAATCATACCATTGATTATTTCCCTAAGAGTTTTCATCATGGTATGGAATAATCGATAAGGAGCTTCTCTAACAGGTATATCATCCTTCAAATGGACCTTATACACAGTTCTACTGATAACACCAAGTGTATCCGTTAGACAGTCGTGGAAACACCGAGGGATGTACAACAACTTCCTACCTTAGCCACTGTCCAAGTGAGCAATATCAAAACCATGACCACACGTACCATATTAACAAGGTAACACACTTGACAAGAGCAGAGAG
The DNA here is from genome assembly GCF_023864275.1 of Schistocerca cancellata. Taxonomy (NCBI): domain Eukaryota; kingdom Metazoa; phylum Arthropoda; class Insecta; order Orthoptera; family Acrididae; genus Schistocerca; species Schistocerca cancellata. The sequence goes on along the minus strand of NC_064631.1, from coordinate 614,954,809 downwards.
CAATACATACACTAGGACAAAACTTGAAATGACACATGTTACCACCATAATCAGAAACAAGTCCAGTATGAAATATAAAATTTCACACAAAAAGTAAATTAACAGGGAGACCAACACCTACTAACAGAGTAAATGGCCACGAAAACCCAAGGATACTGAGTTTACCCCAAACTTTACCTATCAGAAGCAACATTTGCCATTGACAAGAAGACGTACCTGATCAGAAGCATGCAAGGAGGGCAACTTGCAAATGGTATGGAACACGAGATACCATTGATAATCAAATAAGGAAAAGGTACTACCAGAGTCAAGAATAGCACAAACGGATGTCTTCTACACACTGCTGATGTAATATGGGCGCACTATCTAGGCACTTTAGGGGCATTACTCCTTGCCCATACTCTTCTGGCATCAGCTGCTCGGACACGAACCTTGCTTGACCGTGCAATCTCACATCAAGTGACGTGGATTAGCACACCGATTACACTTCCTGACTTTAGATTGAAAAAAAGGAACTCATTTCAAACTCTCAAGATTCTGGCAAAAACTAGGCTGGACATTCGTGATTCTGTCAAGCCATTAATCAGTTAACCGCAATAGACACAAGCAAATGATGATTTCAGCCAAAGACGGTGTTTAGCGAAAAAGGTAACTTACGAACATACCTCCAAGAAAATTATGAAGAACATCTAACTCTGAGACCAGAAGCTGTATAGTGGTCAAGGTGTTCCAGACCCTCTTAGTAAAATAAGCTAAGTTCTCATCAATAGATTAAACACTGTGCAAAAATTTATTCTCCATGTTCTCATTTAATTTGAGAGACTAATTTCAGCTGTACTTCTCATTCCTGAGTGGACCTAGTGAAGATTCATTTAAAAGTACGTCACCATACTGAATCTTGCAGCCCTCCACCAGATATCGGATTTGGCACACAGCTGCTGCTGGGGGAGGGGTGTCCACATTGCCGTTTTCCAAATCTCTTGACTGTTTCGCCCTTACGATCGACGACGAGCGTCGGGCCACCAAAAGTTTGCGGTCTGCACAATCTTGACCTAGTGCACAGTTTGTTGGATTGCGCGGATCGACTGCGAAATGCTCCTTTCGGCTCCTCTCTCTGGCTGCAGTATGCTGTTGTCCACAGTGGCACTGACGTTGCCCATGGGGCTTCATGTAAGGCGACTGCACGATGCTCGGCCAGCAGCAGCTTACTGCAGACCGACGCTTAAGAGACACCAAATAGAAATCGACATCGAGAGACAGGCCCTGTCATATGGCACTCGCGACGTATACGCTGAAATTGAATGTAAAGAATACGTGTTTTGTAGTGGGCGTCGCTTCACTGCAGTGTTACACATGACGAATAAATAGGAAAACAGTAGAACGTCTGTGTAGGGCCATGTTTTTACCTACAGTGTCACTTGGCTGAACGTGTATAAGGCTTTGTGGCATCACTCAAACACAGCCAAGTTGTCACACTAGTTGTGTATCTCTAACAAGGTTGACGTATGTCCTCACCTCGGTGACGGTTAAGGCTATTTCGCCCCCGGGTGGGCTCGAACCACCAACCTTTCGGTTGCACGTCGCTCGGCCAGCTGCGGCTTACTGCAGACCGACACTTAAGAGACACCAAATAGAAATCGACATCGAGAGACAGGCCCTGTCATATGGCACTCGCGACGTATACGCTGAAATTGAATGTAAAGAATACGTCTTTTGTAGTGGGCGTCGCTCTACTGCAGTGTCACACATGACGAATAAATAGGAAAACAGTAGAACGTCTGCGTAGGGCCATGTTTTTACCTACAGTGTCACTTGGCTGAACGTGTATAAGGCTCTGTGGCATCACTCAAACACAGCCAAGTTGTCACACTAGCTGTGTATCTCTAACAAAGTTGACGTATGTCCTCACCTCGGTGACGGTTAAAACGATTTCGCCCCCGGGTGGGCTCGAACCACCAACCTTCCGGTTAACAGTCGAACGCGCTAGCCGATTGCGCCACGGAGGCCTTGACTTATGCTCTGCATATCAACGCAATTCGTATACCTTCTGCAGGAATCTCGCAGAATGGTAGCATCTGCTTACGCCTCTTCACATGGATAAAATGCATGCACACTGTAGCGACGCTCGTAAACGAATGACATCGCCAAGCATGACATTATACTACAAAATGCATACAAACCACTGTTCTGCCTATGCAATCAGAAGACCTCTGAGGCCAGTAGGATACTTGTTATAGGTTGTAGAACATCTCTTTCATTCAGTGTACTGCCGTGTGTTAGATGCTGCTCGAGATAGCTCCGCTCCTTGCGGGAAGGTTAAAAAAATGAATGCCTTCTGCGAGGTTCGAACTCACGACCCCTGGTTTACGAGACCAGTGCTCTACCACTGAGCTAAGAAGACGGCAGGTTCGCGTTTGTGAGCTATCCCCGAATTATCACTTCGTCATACTGAATCTTGCAGCCCTCGACCAGATATCGGATTTGGCACACAGCTGCTGCTGGGGGTGTCCACATTGCCGTTTTCCAAATCTCTTGACTGTTTCGCCATTACGATCGACGACGAGCGTCGTGCCACCAAACGTTTGCGGTCTGCACAATCTTGACCTAGTGAACAGTTTGTTGGATTGCGTAGCTCGACTGCGAAATGCGCCTTTCGGCTCCTCTCTCTGGCTGCAGTATGCTGTTGTCCACAGTGGCACTGGCGTTGCCCATGGGGCTTCATGTAAGGCGACTGCACGTCGCTCGGCCAGCAGCGGCCTACTGCAGACCGACGCTTAAGAGACACCAAATAGAAATCGACATCGAGAGACAGGCCCTGTCATATGGCACTCGCGACGTATACGCTGAAATTGAATGTAAAGAATACGTCTTTTGTAGTGGGCGTCGCTCTACTGCAGTGTCACACATGACGAATAAATAGGAAAACAGTAGAACGTCTGTGTAGGGCAATGTTTTTACCTACAGTGCCACTTGGCTGAATGTGTATAAGGCTCTGTGGCATCACTCAAACACAGCCAAGTTGTCACACTAGCTGTGTATCTCTAACAAAGTTGACGTATGTCCTCACCTCGGTGACGGTTAAAACGATTTCGCCCCCGGGTGGGCTCGAACCACCAACCTTTCGGTTAACAGCCGAACGCGCTAGCCGATTGCGCCACGGAGGCCTTGACTTGCGCTCTGCATATCAACGCAATTCGTATGCCTTCTGCAGGAATCTCGCAGAATGGTAGCATCTGCTTACGCCTCTTCACATGGATAAGATGCATGCACACTGTAGCGAGGCTCGTAAACGAATGACATCGCCAAGCATGACATTATACTACAAAATGCATACAAACCACTGTTCTGCCTATGCAATCAGAAAACCTCTGAGGCCAGTAGGATACTTGTTATAGGTTGTAGAACATCCCTTTCATTCAGTGTACTGCCATGTGTTAGATGCTGCTCGAGATAGCTCCGCTCCTTGCGGGAAGGTTAAAAAAATGAATGCCTTCTGTGAGGTTCGAACGCACGACCCTGGTTTACGAGACCAGTGCTCTACCACTGAGCTAAGAAGGCGGCAGCTTCGCGTATGTGAGCTATCCCCGAATTATCACTTCGTCATACTGAATCTTGCAGCCCTCGACCAGATATCGGATTTGGCACACAGCTGCTGCTGGGGGTGTCCACATTGCCGTTTTCCAAATCTCTTGACTGTTTCGCCATTACGATCGACGACGAGCGTCGTGCCACCAAACGTTTGCGGTCTGCACAATCTTGACCTAGTGAACAGTTTGTTGGATTGCGTAGCTCGACTGCGAAATGCGCCTTTCGGCTCCTCTCTCTGGCTGCAGTATGCTGTTGTCCACAGTGGCACTGGCGTTGCCCATGGGGCTTCATGTAAGTCGACTGCACGTCGCTCGGCCAGCAGCGGCCTACTGCAGACCGACGCTTAAGAGACACCAAATAGAAATCGACATCGAGAGACAGGCCCTGTCATATGGCACTCGCGACGTATACGCTGAAATTGAATGTAAAGAATACGTCTTTTGTAGTGGGCGTCGCTCTACTGCAGTGTCACACATGACGAATAAATAGGAAAACAGTAGAACGTCTGTGTAGGGCAATGTTTTTACCTACAGTGCCACTTGGCTGAATGTGTATAAGGCTCTGTGGCATCACACAAACACAGCCAAGTTGTCACACTAGCTGTGTATCTCTAACAAAGTTGACGTATGTCCTCACCTCGGTGACGGTTAAAACGATTTCGCCCCCGGGTGGGCTCGAACCACCAACCTTTCGGTTAACAGCCGAACGCGCTAGCCGATTGCGCCACGGAGGCCTTGACTTGCGCTCTGCATATCAACGCAATTCGTATACCTTCTGCAGGAATCTCGGAGAATGGTAGCATCTGCTTACGCCTCTTCACATGGATAAGATGCATGCACACTGTAGCGAGGCTCGTAAACGAGTGACATCGCCAAGCATGACATTATACTACAAAATGCATACAAACCACTGTTCTGCCTATGCAATCAGAAAACCTCTGAGGCCAGTTGGATACTTGTTATAGGTTGTAGTACATCCATTTCATTCAGTGTACTGCCATGTGTTAGATGCTGCTCGAGATAGCTCCGCTCCTTGCTGGAAGGTTAAAAAAATGAATGCCTTCTGTGAGGTTCGAACTCACGACCCCTGGTTTAGGAGACCAGTGCTCTACCACTTTTTTTTTTTTAATAAAATAGCAACAGCACAGGGTTTCCCAGGCGGTCACCCATCCAAGTACTAACCGGGCCCGATGATGCTTAACTTCGGTGATCGGACGAGAACCGGTGTATTCATCATGGTATGGCCGTTGGCTTATTTGTTTCTGCCTTAACCACGTTTTTTAAACGCTCTAACCAACCTTTTTTTTTATTAAAGAAAACGAAAATGATGCATTGAACACGAAAAAGAACCAGTTCCGCTAACGTGGCAAGTGTTCATTTTGCCATTTTTAATATTTTTTGTTTGTTTATTGAATTGTGTTTTTTTTTTTTTAATAATGAAAGAAGGAAATGAAATTGAAGAACCTCTTCGGGAATAGCATGGCTGACATTCTAAATGCAGCTGCTATTGGTGATACTGCCGTATGCATAGCTGTTTCGGGGTTCTGATGAGGCCTTCATGGCTACCGAAGCGGCCACAGGACACACGAAGTCCCCACCGTACTTCACCCTCACCAGCAGTCCCCTACTTTAGCTCGTTTCGTCCTAGGATGGTTTTACCGTGACATCTTAACCTATTCCCTGTTTGTGAAACAGGATTCGTAACATATTTCCAAAATTCTTTTTATGATCTTGTTGCTTGTGTAATTTATAGTATTCCCCACAGAGATATGTCCGGTAGTCCGTGATATTATCGTCACCATTCGAGTTGACAACGTAACTCACGTAGTTCCCAAGAAGCCATAATATGGCATTATTTTTCGGTGCAGGAAAAAATACCTTGTCCGGGAAGAAAATAAGATTCAAATTGAGCTCCCTCCCATCGCTGCGGGTCAGGAAGGCGATCTGCTGCTTGACCTCTTGCCATATATCTTTATACCCCCTGCAGACAAAGCGGTGATCCAACGTGTCAGTTGCGTTACATTTCTGACAAGTGTTTGTGTCACTGAGACCTATAGAATGAAGTTTTTCATTAGTACTTATGACGTTATTCACCACTCTGTACCATGCCACCTGAACTTCCGTTGGTAGTAACTTGTTGTTGATATTGGTCCATATAGTGTTCCAGGCTCTGTTCGGGTTCTTGGCCTGTGTCTTATTGTAATTGGCCGCCGTTCGTAAACTGTTAAAGATATAGCGACAGTTTCTCTTGCGTTTATCCCGTACTATGCAGCGCATGTAGCTTAATTCAAAGTAGAAGAATCTAATATGTTTTAATTTATAATTGATCTGACTTATATCTATAGGCGGTTGGAAGCTTTGTGGTTTAAAAAAGTTGAATAATTGAGCTGTTAGGCCGTCTGGATGACTTTCAATAACTTGCAAAGTCCGCTTAAGAAATAAGGCAGTAGATCTTTTGTGGACATCTGTGAGGCCAAGGCCTCCCTCTTCCGGTGGTAAGGTCAACGCGTCCACAGCAACTCGAAAGATATTCCCGTGCCAAATGTAGCTACAAACGGTCGACATTATCGCTTTAGCTATTCCTTTTGGTATTGGCAAAATCTGGCCGATGTTAGTTGCCCTGGATAAAACCGCTAAGTTTATCAACTTAATTTTTTGCTTGATGTTGACGTCCCTCATATGATTTAAAATGAGCGTGCCACGGATCTTATCGAGGACAGTTCTCCAGTTAGATGCTATTATCCGAAGAGGGCAGCTGTAGAGAGTAACTCCCAGGGCTGTATGCCGGTCCACACTCTTAGCCCAAGTGATGGTGACGTCAGATAGTCCGTGCAGATTTAGAAAAACACTCTTCGTGTCATTTATTCTCGCACCCGAGGCCGTGCAGTACAACTGCAAGTTTTCTGTTAACCGTGCTATGTCTGCGGCGCTGCGAATTATCACTCCTACGTCATCTGCGAATGCATTCGTCACTTGTTTCATGCCTGACACTTGCAAGCCCTCTAAGACGTCGTCTAACCTCCTTAAAAGTGGTTCCAAGGCAACTACATATAACATCATCGACAATGGACTCCCCTGAGGGACTCCACTGGCTACGGGAATATCTTTAGTGCGATGACCATTAATAGTCACTTTCGTTGATAAACCATTTAAGATGTTGGCTAAAACGTTCACATTACCATCATAAAACCCCATGTAGGTCATGGTTTTCAGAAGATATTCGTGATTGACTCTGTCAAATGCCTTGCTAAAGTCGATAAAAGCCCCACCATTTGCTGTTGTATTTGCAAAAATGGAAGCTATGTCCCTGTACGCACTTACAGTTGTAAAGATACTGCGCCCTGGAAGACAACTCTGATGACTACCGATGATCTTTCCTAAAATCGGTTGCAGTCTCTCTTTAAGAACCCTAGCTACTATTTTGTAGTCAGAATTCAAGAGGCTTATGGGCCGTGTCTTTGTAATATCCTTTAAACCTGTGGTCCTGCCCTTTGGAATTAACACTGTTATGCTCTGTTTGAAGGCCACTGGGACATCCTCCCCATGAAGAATTTCGTTTATCATGTCCGTGAATTCATTGCCTATAATGTGCCAGTACGTTCGGTAAAACTCCAGTGGCAGCCCATCTGGACCTGGTGACTTCTTGGAAGGTGAGCACCTAATTACGCCAAAAACGTCATCCTTGGTGAGGGCAGCATAGAAGTTGCGGTTGTCCTCTTCCGTTATAGTGTTCTCTAGGCCTGTTGATGATAAGAGGTCTCGTACAGCATTGTCGTCTATCTGATTGACACTATATAGAGAATTGTAAAAACGATACGCCTCGTCGATCATGTCTTTCTGGGTGGTGAGGACTCTCTGATCTTCGGCTCTGAGAGACCCTATAAAATTTCGTCGCCTTTGTTTGGCGTGTTGTATGAGGTGATATATTGAGGCATTTTCGTCTGCCACAATACTGTGTGAGTGCGATCTGATTTTTAATCCTTCTAGCTGTGATCTCTTAATATTGAGGAGCGCTGCTTTTGTTTTGTTGGTCTGTATGAGAATGTCCTGGGACAGTGGCTCCTCGTAAAGATCACGTAAGCAGGCGTAGTGGAACTCTGTTGTGTGTCGTATCCACCTCATCCTCTCCTTGCTAAACGCTATCAGAGTCGCCCTTAATTTTTTCTTCGCCACAGCGGTCCACCATTCAACGGTGGACCGATGTTTGTGACGCACTCGTAAGGCGGCCCGCCAAGTCTCTTGTATTTCTGCAGCTAAGGCGTTCTCCAATAGCACGCTTATATTCAGTTTCCAAAAGGGCCTGCCCCAGTAAGCTGACTGTTTGCTTAACCGTATGCTGCACTTGACGCCTAGGTGGTCGGAAATGAAGGTAGGTATTACTTCAACGCCAACAACATCATGTTCTAAAGTAGATGATACATAAAATCGGTCGATCCTACTTTGGGACCTGCTACTAAAGTAAGTAAATTTGACCAATGTAGGAAATTTCAGTTCCCAAGCATCTGTCCATTTCATGTGCGACACTAAATACTGTAGCTCCTTGGACTTATTAAAATTTGGCCGTTGGTCCTTGTCATTAAGTACGCAATTCCAGTCACCTCCAAGCAGAACCTTAGCAGGGTTGTCCTGAAGTAGAATTAAGATATCACTTTTGTAAAACGTGGCCCTTTCTTCTCGTGCATTATTGCCTGATGGTGCATAAACATTTATAATAGCTGTATTATGGATGTTACACCGAATGCCCCTCCCAGAGTCTAATTTACAAATGTCTGTCATTTCGATGCCCTCTCTAGCAAGAATAGCCGTCCCACAACTATGTTCGACAGCTACATTTAAAATAGCATTGAATCCTGGGATATGAAGGTCTCGAATCAGCACTTCCTGTAAAAGGGCTATATCGGTGTCCGACTGATAGATAAAATCTTGAAGTGCGGCTACTTTAGTTGCATTTTGAATTTTGTTAATATTTAATGTGGTCACATTATAGGTTTGGAGCATGGGCCAGATAGTTCAGGTAAGTTTATTGACTGCGCAACATTTTCATATGGAATCTGTCCGTCGTCATCAGTCCCTCGTTTAGTCTCAAGGCGATCTAGACAACTCTATTAATAAAAAAGGTCTTCTTCTTGACTTGCGTCATCATCCTTGTTATCTACACCCTGATCTGCGCCATCGTCCGCCCAATTGACTGGTGCTGCTGGTGCGTGTTGACCTGACAATGAACCACCTTCTGGAGCTATGTTCGTGAGCCCCATTTGCGATGGGTGTTGGTCACCCCCCGGGTCTTCTTGCCTTGCCGTTCTGTCTGGGTGCCCAGTAGTCCCTACTGGCTCCAGATCTTCTGCCTTCTGACCCTTGTGCTGTAGATGTTTCAGCTTTTCCCTGAGAGCTGGGGCCAAAGTCTCTGCCGCTTGGTGTGCCAAACGACGCTTTTTTGACTTCTTCCTCCTCCGCAGGGATCCCGTAGGAGACAAGTCAGGCGAATGTTCTGGTGGTTCGGTGGAAGAAGACAGTGGTGAGAGCGGTTCTGTCGTTGTCTCAGAGTTCCTCGTGTGAATTTCTCGAAGAACCTCAGTTGGGGGTTCCTTCACTTCCGCATGTGTCGGGTGGGGTTCCGGAGGTTGTCCTCCTTGCATTTCCGGGTGGTGTACGGCTCGGTTACGGACACCAGCGTCGCCATCACTCGACATCCTTTCAGCTCGTTCGCCCTGTGCGTCGGGCGGGAGGTCGAGTAATTTGGCGACTTCCGTCGGTGACTTGGTAGATTCTTGGGACACTTCGTGTCTCTGCGAGTCCGAAGATGGCTGTTCAGTACCTAGTATGACTGTATCCTCTCCCGCAGTTCCGTTTGTCTGTCGTCCGGACCACTTATCGCAGATGTATCGTCGCAAGAGGGCCGAACAGCAGCTGCTCGGTCGTCCACAGAGGCGATCAACTCTGGGGCGGTTGTGGCGGCCGCAGGCGCTGCGAGTCGTCCAACGTGCTCAACTGTTGTCGTTTCTGCAGATTGGTGGCCGTACGTGGCAGCCGCATACGTTAACTGAAGGCTGACAGCAGCGCCAGGAACTGCAGCCTCCCCGCTCGGTAGCTGGGGGACACGCCGTTTACTACATTCACTGCGTATGTGCTCTGGTGAGTTACACAAAGCACATGTCTTGGGTTGACCGTCGTAGATAACTATGGCGCGGTGTCCGCATACATTTATATATGACGGTATGTGCCTTTGAAGATCTATCTTTACTTGACGCACTCCGTTCAGGACGGGAAACATATGTGGCTCCGACCATTTTTCTGCAACGTTCGAAAGAACACGGCCATACGGTCGAAGGATTTTATTAATGTCCTCTGCAGAAACCTCAAACGGCAACTCAAAGACCCAAACGGTACGTATGCCTAAACCGGCGTGTGAGACGGAAACATCACTCACTGTACCGTCGGAATGTTTAAACTTCAGTACTCCGCCACACTTATCCATGATAGAGACACACAAATCTGGGTTAGTCAGTTTGTCAAAAACCGCGTTGGAAACGAACGATAAATGCACACCTATTATGTCATTGCCAGTAATCTTAACAGCATCGAGTAACCACTGCTTTACTTCATATGCCTCAGGCCTCAAGAAATTTCGGTCGAAAGAAAATTTAATCGTGTCTTTCCTCATTACAGTAATCGCGGTCATTCTATCTTGAAATCAGTAAACATAGCCTGACTCACAAAGGTAACGAAGTGACTAATCTCGTGACAGCAAACAGCCGGTGTTTACTTCAAGACGCCAAGCCAGCCGCCACACGTCCGTCCCGCACCGCGGCTGCGACTCGAATGCCACTGAGCTAAGAAGGCGGCAGCTGCGCGTTTGTGAGCTATCCCCGAATTGTCACTTCATCATACTGAATCTTGCAGCCCTCGACCAGATATCGGATTTGGCACACAGCTGCAGCTGCTGCTGGGGGTGTCCACATTGCCGTTTTCCAAATCTCTTGACTGTTTCGCCCTTACGATCGACGACGAGCGTCGTGCCACCAAACGTTTGCGGTCTGCACAATCTTGACCTAGTGCACAGTTTGTTGGATTGCGTGGCTCGACTGCGAAATGCGCCTTTCGGCTCCTCTCTCTGGCTGCAGTATGCTGTTGTCCACAGTGGCACTGGCGTTGCCCATGGGGCTTCATGTAAGGCGACTGCACGTCGCTCGGCCAGCAGCGGCCTACTGCAGACCGACACTTAAGAGACACCAAATAGAAATCGACATCGAGAGACAGGCCCTGTCATATGGCACTCGCGACGTATACGCTGAAATTGAATGTAAAGAATACGTCTTTTGTAGTGGGCGTCGCTCTACTGCAGTGTCACACATGACGAATAAATAGGAAAACAGTAGAACGTCTGTGTAGGGCCATGTTTTTACCTACAGTGTCACTTGGCTGAATGTGTATAAGGCTCTGTGGCATCACTCAACACAGCCAAGTTGTCACACTAGCTGTGTATCTCTAACAAAGCTGACGTATGTCCTCACCTGGGTGACGGTTAAAACGATTTCGCCCCCGGGTGGGCTCGAACCACCAACCTTTCGGTTAACAGCCGAACGCGCTAGCCGATTGCGCCACGGAGGCCTTGACTTGTGCTGTGCATATCAACGCAGTTCGTATACCTTCTGCAGGAATCTCGCAGAATGGTAGCATCTGCTTACGCCTCTTCACATGGATAAAATGCATGCACACTGTAGCGACGCTCGTAAACGAATGACATCGCCAAGCATGACATTATACTACAAAATGCATACAAACCACTGTTCTGCCTATGCAATCAGAAAACCTCTGAGGCCAGTAGGATACTTGTTATAGGTTGTAGAACATCCCTTCCATTCAGTGTACTGCCATGTGTTAGATGCTGCTCGCGATAGCTCCGCTCCTTGCGGGAAGGTTAAAAAAATGAATGCCTTCTGTGAGGTTCGAACTCACGACCCCTGGTTTACGAGACCAGTGCTCTACCACTGAGCTAAAAAGGCGGCAGCTGCGGGTTTGTGAGCTATCCCCGAATTGTCACTTCATCATACTGAATCTTGCAGCCCTCGACCAGATAACGGATTTGGCACACAGCTGCTGCTGCTGCTGGGGGTGTCCACATTGCCGTTTTCCAAATCTCTTGACTGTTTCGCCCTTACGATCGACGACGAGCGTCGTGCCACCAAACGTTTGCGGTCTGCACAATCTTGACCTAGTGCACAGTTTGTTGGATTGCGTGGCTCGACTGCGAAATGCGCCTTTCGGCTCCTCTCTCTGGCTGCAGTATGCTGTTGTCCACAGTGGCACTGGCGTTGCCCATGGGGCTTCATGTAAGGCGACTGCACGTCGCTCGGCCAGCAGCGGCCTACTGCAGACCGACACTTAAGAGACACCAAATAGAAATCGACATCGAGAGACAGGCCCTGTCATATGGCACTCGCGACGTATACGCTGAAATTGAATGTAAAGAATACGTCTTTTGTAGTGGGCGTCGCTCTACTGCAGTGTCACACATGACGAATAAATAGGAAACCAGTAGAACGTCTGTGTAGGGCCATGTTTTTACCTACAGTGTCACTTGGCTGAATGTGTATAAGGCTCTGTGGCATCACTCAACACAGCCAAGTTGTCACACTAGCTGTGTATCTCTAACAAAGCTGACGTATGTCCTCACCTGGGTGACGGTTAAAACGATTTCGCCCCCGGGTGGGCTCGAACCACCAACCTTTCGGTTAACAGCCGAACGCGCTAGCCGATTGCGCCACGGAGGCCTTGACTTGTGCTGTGCATATCAACGCAGTTCGTATACCTTCTGCAGGAATCTCGCAGAATGGTAGCATCTGCTTACGCCTCTTCACATGGATAAAATGCATGCACACTGTAGCGACGCTCGTAAACGAATGACATCGCCAAGCATGACATTATACTACAAAATGCATACAAACCACTGTTCTGCCTATGCAATCAGAAAACCTCTGAGGCCAGTAGGATACTTGTTATAGGTTGTAGAACATCCCTTCCATTCAGTGTACTGCCATGTGTTAGATGCTGCTCGCGATAGCTCCGCTCCTTGCGGGAAGGTTAAAAAAATGAATGCCTTCTGTGAGGTTCGAACTCACGACCCCTGGTTTACGAGACCAGTGCTCTACCACTGAGCTAAAAAGGCGGCAGCTGCGGGTTTGTGAGCTATCCCCGAATTGTCACTTCATCATACTGAATCTTGCAGCCCTCGACCAGATAACGGATTTGGCACACAGCTGCTGCTGCTGCTGGGGGTGTCCACATTGCCGTTTTCCAAATCTCTTGACTGTTTCGCCCTTACGATCGACGACGAGCGTCGTGCCACCAAACGTTTGCGGTCTGCACAATCTTGACCTAGTGCACAGTTTGTTGGATTGCGTGGCTCGACTGCGAAATGCGCCTTTCGGCTCCTCTCTCTGGCTGCAGTATGCTGTTGTCCACAGTGGCACTGGCGTTGCCCATGGGGCTTCATGTAAGGCGACTGCACGTCGCTCGGCCAGCAGCGGCCTACTGCAGACCGACACTTAAGAGACACCAAATAGAAATCGACATCGAGAGACAGGCCCTGTCATATGGCACTCGCGACGTATACGCTGAAATTGAATGTAAAGAATACGTCTTTTGTAGTGGGCGTCGCTCTACTGCAGTGTCACACATGACGAATAAATAGGAAACCAGTAGAACGTCTGTGTAGGGCCATGTTTTTACCTACAGTGTCACTTGGCTGAATGTGTATAAGGCTCTGTGGCATCACTCAACACAGCCAAGTTGTCACACTAGCTGTGTATCTCTAACAAAGCTGACGTATGTCCTCACCTGGGTGACGGTTAAAACGATTTCGCCCCCGGGTGGGCTCGAACCACCAACCTTTCGGTTAACAGCCGAACGCGCTAGCCGATTGCGCCACGGAGGCCTTGACTTGTGCTGTGCATATCAACGCAGTTCGTATACCTTCTGCAGGAATCTCGCAGAATGGTAGCATCTGCTTACGCCTCTTCACATGGATAAAATGCATGCACACTGTAGCGACGCTCGTAAACGAATGACATCGCCAAGCATGACATTATACTACAAAATGCATACAAACCACTGTTCTCCCTATGCAATCAGAAAACCTCTGAGGCCAGTAGGATACTTGTTATAGGTTGTAGAACATCCCTTCCATTCAGTGTACTGCCATGTGTTAGATGCTGCTCGCGATAGCTCCGCTCCTTGCGGGAAGGTTAAAAAAATGAATGCCTTCTGTGAGGTTCGAACTCACGACCCCTGGTTTACGAGACCAGTGCTCTACCACTGAGCTAAGAAGGCGGCAGCTGCGGGTTTGTGAGCTATCCCCGAATTGTCACTTCATCATACTGAATCTTGCAGCCCTCGACCAGATAACGGATTTGGCACACAGCTGCTGCTGCTGCTGGGGGTGTCCACATTGCCGTTTTCCAAATCTCTTGACTGTTTCGCCCTTACGATCGACGACGAGCGTCGTGCCACCAAACGTTTGCGGTCTGCACAATCTTGACCTAGTGCACAGTTTGTTGGATTGCGTGGCTCGACTGCGAAATGCGCCTTTCGGCTCCTCTCTCTGGCTGCAGTATGCTGTTGTCCACAGTGGCACTGGCGTTGCCCATGGGGCTTCATGTAAGGCGACTGCACGTCGCTCGGCCAGCAGCGGCCTACTGCAGACCGACACTTAAGAGACACCAAATAGAAATCGACATCGAGAGACAGGCCCTGTCATATGGCACTCGCGACGTATACGCTGAAATTGAATGTAAAGAATACGTCTTTTGTAGTGGGCGTCGCTCTACTGCAGTGTCACACATGACGAATAAATAGGAAAACAGTAGAACGTCTGTGTAGGGCCATGTTTTTACCTACAGTGTCACTTGGCTGAATGTGTATAAGGCTCTGTGGCATCACTCAACACAGCCAAGTTGTCACACTAGCTGTGTATCTCTAACAAAGCTGACGTATGTCCTCACCTGGGTGACGGTTAAAACGATTTCGCCCCCGGGTGGGCTCGAACCACCAACCTTTCGGTTAACAGCCGAACGCGCTAGCCGATTGCGCCACGGAGGCCTTGACTTGTGCTGTGCATATCAACGCAGTTCGTATACCTTCTGCAGGAATCTCGCAGAATGGTAGCATCTGCTTACGCCTCTTCACATGGATAAAATGCATGCACACTGTAGCGACGCTCGTAAACGAATGACATCGCCAAGCATGACATTATACTACAAAATGCATACAAACCACTGTTCTGCCTATGCAATCAGAAAACCTCTGAGGCCAGTAGGATACTTGTTATAGGTTGTAGAACATCCCTTCCATTCAGTGTACTGCCATGTGTTAGATGCTGCTCGCGATAGCTCCGCTCCTTGCGGGAAGGTTAAAAAAATGAATGCCTTCTGTGAGGTTCGAACTCACGACCCCTGGTTTACGAGACCAGTGCTCTACCACTGAGCTAAAAAGGCGGCAGCTGCGGGTTTGTGAGCTATCCCCGAATTGTCACTTCATCATACTGAATCTTGCAGCCCTCGACCAGATAACGGATTTGGCACACAGCTGCTGCTGCTGCTGGGGGTGTCCACATTGCCGTTTTCCAAATCTCTTGACTGTTTCGCCCTTACGATCGACGACGAGCGTCGTGCCACCAAACGTTTGCGGTCTGCACAATCTTGACCTAGTGCACAGTTTGTTGGATTGCGTGGCTCGACTGCGAAATGCGCCTTTCGGCTCCTCTCTCTGGCTGCAGTATGCTGTTGTCCACAGTGGCACTGGCGTTGCCCATGGGGCTTCATGTAAGGCGACTGCACGTCGCTCGGCCAGCAGCGGCCTACTGCAGACCGACACTTAAGAGACACCAAATAGAAATCGACATCGAGAGACAGGCCCTGTCATATGGCACTCGCGACGTATACGCTGAAATTGAATGTAAAGAATACGTCTTTTGTAGTGGGCGTCGCTCTACTGCAGTGTCACACATGACGAATAAATAGGAAACCAGTAGAACGTCTGTGTAGGGCCATGTTTTTACCTACAGTGTCACTTGGCTGAATGTGTATAAGGCTCTGTGGCATCACTCAACACAGCCAAGTTGTCACACTAGCTGTGTATCTCTAACAAAGCTGACGTATGTCCTCACCTGGGTGACGGTTAAAACGATTTCGCCCCCGGGTGGGCTCGAACCACCAACCTTTCGGTTAACAGCCGAACGCGCTAGCCGATTGCGCCACGGAGGCCTTGACTTGTGCTGTGCATATCAACGCAGTTCGTATACCTTCTGCAGGAATCTCGCAGAATGGTAGCATCTGCTTACGCCTCTTCACATGGATAAAATGCATGCACACTGTAGCGACGCTCGTAAACGAATGACATCGCCAAGCATGACATTATACTACAAAATGCATACAAACCACTGTTCTCCCTATGCAATCAGAAAACCTCTGAGGCCAGTAGGATACTTGTTATAGGTTGTAGAACATCCCTTCCATTCAGTGTACTGCCATGTGTTAGATGCTGCTCGCGATAGCTCCGCTCCTTGCGGGAAGGTTAAAAAAATGAATGCCTTCTGTGAGGTTCGAACTCACGACCCCTGGTTTACGAGACCAGTGCTCTACCACTGAGCTAAGAAGGCGGCAGCTGCGGGTTTGTGAGCTATCCCCGAATTGTCACTTCATCATACTGAATCTTGCAGCCCTCGACCAGATAACGGATTTGGCACACAGCTGCTGCTGCTGCTGGGGGTGTCCACATTGCCGTTTTCCAAATCTCTTGACTGTTTCGCCCTTACGATCGACGACGAGCGTCGTGCCACCAAACGTTTGCGGTCTGCACAATCTTGACCTAGTGCACAGTTTGTTGGATTGCGTGGCTCGACTGCGAAATGCGCCTTTCGGCTCCTCTCTCTGGCTGCAGTATGCTGTTGTCCACAGTGGCACTGGCGTTGCCCATGGGGCTTCATGTAAGGCGACTGCACGTCGCTCGGCCAGCAGCGGCCTACTGCAGACCGACACTTAAGAGACACCAAATAGAAATCGACATCGAGAGACAGGCCCTGTCATATGGCACTCGCGACGTATACGCTGAAATTGAATGTAAAGAATACGTCTTTTGTAGTGGGCGTCGCTCTACTGCAGTGTCACACATGACGAATAAATAGGAAACCAGTAGAACGTCTGTGTAGGGCCATGTTTTTACCTACAGTGTCACTTGGCTGAATGTGTATAAGGCTCTGTGGCATCACTCAACACAGCCAAGTTGTCACACTAGCTGTGTATCTCTAACAAAGCTGACGTATGTCCTCACCTGGGTGACGGTTAAAACGATTTCGCCCCCGGGTGAGCTCGAACCACCAACCTTTCGGTTAACAGCCGAACGCGCTAGCCGATTGCGCCACGGAGGCCTTGACTTGTGCTGTGCATATCAACGCAGTTCGTATACCTTCTGCAGGAATCTCGCAGAATGGTAGCATCTGCTTACGCCTCTTCACATGGATAAAATGCATGCACACTGTAGCGACGCTCGTAAACGAATGACATCGCCAAGCATGACATTATACTACAAAATGCATACAAACCACTGTTCTCCCTATGCAATCAGAAAACCTCTGAGGCCAGTAGGATACTTGTTATAGGTTGTAGAACATCCCTTCCATTCAGTGTACTGCCATGTGTTAGATGCTGCTCGCGATAGCTCCGCTCCTTGCGGGAAGGTTAAAAAAATGAATGCCTTCTGTGAGGTTCGAACTCACGACCCCTGGTTTACGAGACCAGTGCTCTACCACTGAGCTAAGAAGGCGGCAGCTGCGGGTTTGTGAGCTATCCCCGAATTGTCACTTCATCATACTGAATCTTGCAGCCCTCGACCAGATAACGGATTTGGCACACAGCTGCTGCTGCTGCTGGGGGTGTCCACATTGCCGTTTTCCAAATCTCTTGACTGTTTCGCCCTTACGATCGACGACGAGCGTCGTGCCACCAAACGTTTGCGGTCTGCACAATCTTGACCTAGTGCACAGTTTGTTGGATTGCGTGGCTCGACTGCGAAATGCGCCTTTCGGCTCCTCTCTCTGGCTGCAGTATGCTGTTGTCCACAGTGGCACTGGCGTTGCCCATGGGGCTTCATGTAAGGCGACTGCACGTCGCTCGGCCAGCAGCGGCCTACTGCAGACCGACACTTAAGAGACACCAAATAGAAATCGACATCGAGAGACAGGCCCTGTCATATGGCACTCGCGACGTATACGCTGAAATTGAATGTAAAGAATACGTCTTTTGTAGTGGGCGTCGCTCTACTGCAGTGTCACACATGACGAATAAATAGGAAACCAGTAGAACGTCTGTGTAGGGCCATGTTTTTACCTACAGTGTCACTTGGCTGAATGTGTATAAGGCTCTGTGGCATCACTCAACACAGCCAAGTTGTCACACTAGCTGTGTATCTCTAACAAAGCTGACGTATGTCCTCACCTGGGTGACGGTTAAAACGATTTCGCCCCCGGGTGGGCTCGAACCACCAACCTTTCGGTTAACAGCCGAACGCGCTAGCCGATTGCGCCACGGAGGCCTTGACTTGTGCTGTGCATATCAACGCAGTTCGTATACCTTCTGCAGGAATCTCGCAGAATGGTAGCATCTGCTTACGCCTCTTCACATGGATAAAATGCATGCACACTGTAGCGACGCTCGTAAACGAATGACATCGCCAAGCATGACATTATACTACAAAATGCATACAAACCACTGTTCTCCCTATGCAATCAGAAAACCTCTGAGGCCAGTAGGATACTTGTTATAGGTTGTAGAACATCCCTTCCATTCAGTGTACTGCCATGTGTTAGATGCTGCTCGCGATAGCTCCGCTCCTTGCGGGAAGGTTAAAAAAATGAATGCCTTCTGTGAGGTTCGAACTCACGACCCCTGGTTTACGAGACCAGTGCTCTACCACTGAGCTAAGAAGGCGGCAGCTGCGGGTTTGTCAGCTATCCCCGAATTGTCACTTCATCATACTGAATCTTGCAGCCCTCGACCAGATAACGGATTTGGCACACAGCTGCTGCTGCTGCTGGGGGTGTCCACATTGCCGTTTTCCAAATCTCTTGACTGTTTCGCCCTTACGATCGACGACGAGCGTCGTGCCACCAAACGTTTGCGGTCTGCACAATCTTGACCTAGTGCACAGTTTGTTGGATTGCGTGGCTCGACTGCGAAATGCGCCTTTCGGCTCCTCTCTCTGGCTGCAGTATGCTGTTGTCCACAGTGGCACTGGCGTTGCCCATGGGGCTTCATGTAAGGCGACTGCACGTCGCTCGGCCAGCAGCGGCCTACTGCAGACCGACACTTAAGAGACACCAAATAGAAATCGACATCGAGAGACAGGCCCTGTCATATGGCACTCGCGACGTATACGCTGAAATTGAATGTAAAGAATACGTCTTTTGTAGTGGGCGTCGCTCTACTGCAGTGTCACACATGACGAATAAATAGGAAACCAGTAGAACGTCTGTGTAGGGCCATGTTTTTACCTACAGTGTCACTTGGCTGAATGTGTATAAGGCTCTGTGGCATCACTCAACACAGCCAAGTTGTCACACTAGCTGTGTATCTCTAACAAAGCTGACGTATGTCCTCACCTGGGTGACGGTTAAAACGATTTCGCCCCCGGGTGGGCTCGAACCACCAACCTTTCGGTTAACAGCCGAACGCGCTAGCCGATTGCGCCACGGAGGCCTTGACTTGTGCTGTGCATATCAACGCAGTTCGTATACCTTCTGCAGGAATCTCGCAGAATGGTAGCATCTGCTTACGCCTCTTCACATGGATAAAATGCATGCACACTGTAGCGACGCTCGTAAACGAATGACATCGCCAAGCATGACATTATACTACAAAATGCATACAAACCACTGTTCTCCCTATGCAATCAGAAAACCTCTGAGGCCAGTAGGATACTTGTTATAGGTTGTAGAACATCCCTTCCATTCAGTGTACTGCCATGTGTTAGATGCTGCTCGCGATAGCTCCGCTCCTTGCGGGAAGGTTAAAAAAATGAATGCCTTCTGTGAGGTTCGAACTCACGACCCCTGGTTTACGAGACCAGTGCTCTACCACTGAGCTAAGAAGGCGGCAGCTGCGGGTTTGTCAGCTATCCCCGAATTGTCACTTCATCATACTGAATCTTGCAGCCCTCGACCAGATAACGGATTTGGCACACAGCTGCTGCTGCTGCTGGGGGTGTCCACATTGCCGTTTTCCAAATCTCTTGACTGTTTCGCCCTTACGATCGACGACGAGCGTCGTGCCACCAAACGTTTGCGGTCTGCACAATCTTGACCTAGTGCACAGTTTGTTGGATTGCGTGGCTCGACTGCGAAATGCGCCTTTCGGCTCCTCTCTCTGGCTGCAGTATGCTGTTGTCCACAGTGGCACTGGCGTTGCCCATGGGGCTTCATGTAAGGCGACTGCACGTCGCTCGGCCAGCAGCGGCCTACTGCAGACCGACACTTAAGAGACACCAAATAGAAATCGACATCGAGAGACAGGCCCTGTCATATGGCACTCGCGACGTATACGCTGAAATTGAATGTAAAGAATACGTCTTTTGTAGTGGGCGTCGCTCTACTGCAGTGTCACACATGACGAATAAATAGGAAACCAGTAGAACGTCTGTGTAGGGCCATGTTTTTACCTACAGTGTCACTTGGCTGAATGTGTATAAGGCTCTGTGGCATCACTCAACACAGCCAAGTTGTCACACTAGCTGTGTATCTCTAACAAAGCTGACGTATGTCCTCACCTGGGTGACGGTTAAAACGATTTCGCCCCCGGGTGGGCTCGAACCACCAACCTTTCGGTTAACAGCCGAACGCGCTAGCCGATTGCGCCACGGAGGCCTTGACTTGTGCTGTGCATATCAACGCAGTTCGTATACCTTCTGCAGGAATCTCGCAGAATGGTAGCATCTGCTTACGCCTCTTCACATGGATAAAATGCATGCACACTGTAGCGACGCTCGTAAACGAATGACATCGCCAAGCATGACATTATACTACAAAATGCATACAAACCACTGTTCTCCCTATGCAATCAGAAAACCTCTGAGGCCAGTAGGATACTTGTTATAGGTTGTAGAACATCCCTTCCATTCAGTGTACTGCCATGTGTTAGATGCTGCTCGCGATAGCTCCGCTCCTTGCGGGAAGGTTAAAAAAATGAATGCCTTCTGTGAGGTTCGAACTCACGACCCCTGGTTTACGAGACCAGTGCTCTACCACTGAGCTAAGAAGGCGGCAGCTGCGCGTTTGTGAGCTATCCCCGAATTGTCACTTCATCATACTGAATCTTGCAGCCCTCGACCAGATAACGGATTTGGCACACAGCTGCTGCTGCTGGGGGTGTCCACATTGCCGTTTTCCAAATCTCTTGACTGTTTCGCCCTTACGATCGACGACGAGCGTCGTGCCACCAAACGTTTGCGGTCTGCACAATCTTGACCTAGTGCACAGTTTGTTGGATTGCGTGGCTCGACTGCGAAATGCGCCTTTCGGCTCCTCTCTCTGGCTGCAGTATGCTGTTGTCCACAGTGGCACTGGCGTTGCCCATGGGGCTTCATGTAAGGCGACTGCACGTCGCTCGGCCAGCAGCGGCCTACTGCAGACCGACACTTAAGAGACACCAAATAGAAATCGACATCGAGAGACAGGCCCTGTCATATGGCACTCGCGACGTATACGCTGAAATTGAATGTAAAGAATACGTCTTTTGTAGTGGGCGTCGCTCTACTGCAGTGTCACACATGACGAATAAATAGGAAACCAGTAGAACGTCTGTGTAGGGCCATGTTTTTACCTACAGTGTCACTTGGCTGAATGTGTATAAGGCTCTGTGGCATCACTCAACACAGCCAAGTTGTCACACTAGCTGTGTATCTCTAACAAAGCTGACGTATGTCCTCACCTGGGTGACGGTTAAAACGATTTCGCCCCCGGGTGGGCTCGAACCACCAACCTTTCGGTTAACAGCCGAACGCGCTAGCCGATTGCGCCACGGAGGCCTTGACTTGTGCTGTGCATATCAACGCAGTTCGTATACCTTCTGCAGGAATCTCGCAGAATGGTAGCATCTGCTTACGCCTCTTCACATGGATAAAATGCATGCACACTGTAGCGACGCTCGTAAACGAATGACATCGCCAAGCATGACATTATACTACAAAATGCATACAAACCACTGTTCTCCCTATGCAATCAGAAAACCTCTGAGGCCAGTAGGATACTTGTTATAGGTTGTAGAACATCCCTTCCATTCAGTGTACTGCCATGTGTTAGATGCTGCTCGCGATAGCTCCGCTCCTTGCGGGAAGGTTAAAAAAATGAATGCCTTCTGTGAGGTTCGAACTCACGACCCCTGGTTTACGAGACCAGTGCTCTACCACTGAGCTAAGAAGGCGGCAGCTGCGGGTTTGTCAGCTATCCCCGAATTGTCACTTCATCATACTGAATCTTGCAGCCCTCGACCAGATAACGGATTTGGCACACAGCTGCTGCTGCTGCTGGGGGTGTCCACATTGCCGTTTTCCAAATCTCTTGACTGTTTCGCCCTTACGATCGACGACGAGCGTCGTGCCACCAAACGTTTGCGGTCTGCACAATCTTGACCTAGTGCACAGTTTGTTGGATTGCGTGGCTCGACTGCGAAATGCGCCTTTCGGCTCCTCTCTCTGGCTGCAGTATGCTGTTGTCCACAGTGGCACTGGCGTTGCCCATGGGGCTTCATGTAAGGCGACTGCACGTCGCTCGGCCAGCAGCGGCCTACTGCAGACCGACACTTAAGAGACACCAAATAGAAATCGACATCGAGAGACAGGCCCTGTCATATGGCACTCGCGACGTATACGCTGAAATTGAATGTAAAGAATACGTCTTTTGTAGTGGGCGTCGCTCTACTGCAGTGTCACACATGACGAATAAATAGGAAACCAGTAGAACGTCTGTGTAGGGCCATGTTTTTACCTACAGTGTCACTTGGCTGAATGTGTATAAGGCTCTGTGGCATCACTCAACACAGCCAAGTTGTCACACTAGCTGTGTATCTCTAACAAAGCTGACGTATGTCCTCACCTGGGTGACGGTTAAAACGATTTCGCCCCCGGGTGGGCTCGAACCACCAACCTTTCGGTTAACAGCCGAACGCGCTAGCCGATTGCGCCACGGAGGCCTTGACTTGTGCTGTGCATATCAACGCAGTTCGTATACCTTCTGCAGGAATCTCGCAGAATGGTAGCATCTGCTTACGCCTCTTCACATGGATAAAATGCATGCACACTGTAGCGACGCTCGTAAACGAATGACATCGCCAAGCATGACATTATACTACAAAATGCATACAAACCACTGTTCTCCCTATGCAATCAGAAAACCTCTGAGGCCAGTAGGATACTTGTTATAGGTTGTAGAACATCCCTTCCATTCAGTGTACTGCCATGTGTTAGATGCTGCTCGCGATAGCTCCGCTCCTTGCGGGAAGGTTAAAAAAATGAATGCCTTCT
Source organism: Schistocerca cancellata (assembly GCF_023864275.1). Classification (NCBI taxonomy): domain Eukaryota; kingdom Metazoa; phylum Arthropoda; class Insecta; order Orthoptera; family Acrididae; genus Schistocerca; species Schistocerca cancellata. The sequence goes on along the minus strand of NC_064631.1, from coordinate 614,931,656 downwards.
GTGAGGTTCGAACTCACGACCCCTGGTTTACGAGACCAGTGCTCTACCACTGAGCTAAGAAGGCGGCAGCTGCGGGTTTGTCAGCTATCCCTGAATTGTCACTTCATCATACTGAATCTTGCAGCCCTCGACCAGATAACGGATTTGGCACACAGCTGCTGCTGCTGCTGGGGGTGTCCACATTGCCGTTTTCCAAATCTCTTGACTGTTTCGCCCTTACGATCGACGACGAGCGTCGTGCCACCAAACGTTTGCGGTCTGCACAATCTTGACCTAGTGCACAGTTTGTTGGATTGCGTGGCTCGACTGCGAAATGCGCCTTTCGGCTCCTCTCTCTGGCTGCAGTATGCTGTTGTCCACAGTGGCACTGGCGTTGCCCATGGGGCTTCATGTAAGGCGACTGCACGTCGCTCGGCCAGCAGCGGCCTACTGCAGACCGACACTTAAGAGACACCAAATAGAAATCGACATCGAGAGACAGGCCCTGTCATATGGCACTCGCGACGTATACGCTGAAATTGAATGTAAAGAATACGTCTTTTGTAGTGGGCGTCGCTCTACTGCAGTGTCACACATGACGAATAAATAGGAAACCAGTAGAACGTCTGTGTAGGGCCATGTTTTTACCTACAGTGTCACTTGGCTGAATGTGTATAAGGCTCTGTGGCATCACTCAACACAGCCAAGTTGTCACACTAGCTGTGTATCTCTAACAAAGCTGACGTATGTCCTCACCTGGGTGACGGTTAAAACGATTTCGCCCCCGGGTGGGCTCGAACCACCAACCTTTCGGTTAACAGCCGAACGCGCTAGCCGATTGCGCCACGGAGGCCTTGACTTGTGCTGTGCATATCAACGCAGTTCGTATACCTTCTGCAGGAATCTCGCAGAATGGTAGCATCTGCTTACGCCTCTTCACATGGATAAAATGCATGCACACTGTAGCGACGCTCGTAAACGAATGACATCGCCAAGCATGACATTATACTACAAAATGCATACAAACCACTGTTCTCCCTATGCAATCAGAAAACCTCTGAGGCCAGTAGGATACTTGTTATAGGTTGTAGAACATCCCTTCCATTCAGTGTACTGCCATGTGTTAGATGCTGCTCGCGATAGCTCCGCTCCTTGCGGGAAGGTTAAAAAAATGAATGCCTTCTGTGAGGTTCGAACTCACGACCCCTGGTTTACGAGACCAGTGCTCTACCACTGAGCTAAGAAGGCGGCAGCTGCGCGTTTGTGAGCTATCCCCGAATTGTCACTTCATCATACTGAATCTTGCAGCCCTCGACCAGATAACGGATTTGGCACACAGCTGCTGCTGCTGCTGGGGGTGTCCACATTGCCGTTTTCCAAATCTCTTGACTGTTTCGCCCTTACGATCGACGACGAGCGTCGTGCCACCAAACGTTTGCGGTCTGCACAATCTTGACCTAGTGCACAGTTTGTTGGATTGCGTGGCTCGACTGCGAAATGCGCCTTTCGGCTCCTCTCTCTGGCTGCAGTATGCTGTTGTCCACAGTGGCACTGGCGTTGCCCATGGGGCTTCATGTAAGGCGACTGCACGTCGCTCGGCCAGCAGCGGCCTACTGCAGACCGACACTTAAGAGACACCAAATAGAAATCGACATCGAGAGACAGGCCCTGTCATATGGCACTCGCGACGTATACGCTGAAATTGAATGTAAAGAATACGTCTTTTGTAGTGGGCGTCGCTCTACTGCAGTGTCACACATGACGAATAAATAGGAAACCAGTAGAACGTCTGTGTAGGGCCATGTTTTTACCTACAGTGTCACTTGGCTGAATGTGTATAAGGCTCTGTGGCATCACTCAACACAGCCAAGTTGTCACACTAGCTGTGTATCTCTAACAAAGCTGACGTATGTCCTCACCTGGGTGACGGTTAAAACGATTTCGCCCCCGGGTGGGCTCGAACCACCAACCTTTCGGTTAACAGCCGAACGCGCTAGCCGATTGCGCCACGGAGGCCTTGACTTGTGCTGTGCATATCAACGCAGTTCGTATACCTTCTGCAGGAATCTCGCAGAATGGTAGCATCTGCTTACGCCTCTTCACATGGATAAAATGCATGCACACTGTAGCGACGCTCGTAAACGAATGACATCGCCAAGCATGACATTATACTACAAAATGCATACAAACCACTGTTCTCCCTATGCAATCAGAAAACCTCTGAGGCCAGTAGGATACTTGTTATAGGTTGTAGAACATCCCTTCCATTCAGTGTACTGCCATGTGTTAGATGCTGCTCGCGATAGCTCCGCTCCTTGCGGGAAGGTTAAAAAAATGAATGCCTTCTGTGAGGTTCGAACTCACGATCCCTGGTTTACGAGACCAGTGCTCTACCACTGAGCTAAGAAGGCGGCAGCTGCGGGTTTGTCAGCTATCCCCGAATTGTCACTTCATCATACTGAATCTTGCAGCCCTCGACCAGATAACGGATTTGGCACACAGCTGCTGCTGCTGCTGGGGGTGTCCACATTGCCGTTTTCCAAATCTCTTGACTGTTTCGCCCTTACGATCGACGACGAGCGTCGTGCCACCAAACGTTTGCGGTCTGCACAATCTTGACCTAGTGCACAGTTTGTTGGATTGCGTGGCTCGACTGCGAAATGCGCCTTTCGGCTCCTCTCTCTGGCTGCAGTATGCTGTTGTCCACAGTGGCACTGGCGTTGCCCATGGGGCTTCATGTAAGTCGACTGCTCGTCGCTCGGCCAGCAGCGGCCTACTGCAGACCGACGCTTAAGAGACACCAAATAGAAATCGACATCGAGAGACAGGCCCTGTCATATGGCACTCGCGACGTATACGCTGAAATTGAATGTAAAGAATACGTCTTTTGTAGTGGGCGTCGCTCTACTGCAGTGTCACACATGACGAATAAATAGGAAAACAGTAGAACGTCTGTGTAGGGCCATGTTTTTACCTACAGTGTCACTTGGCTGAATGTGTATAAGGCTCTGTGGCATCACTCAACACAGCCAAGTTGTCACACTAGCTGTGTATCTCTAACAAAGCTGACGTATGTCCTCACCTGGGTGACGGTTAAAACGATTTCGCCCCCGGGTGGGCTCGAACCACCAACCTTTCGGTTAACAGCCGAACGCGCTAGCCGATTGCGCCACGGAGGCCTTGACTTGTGCTGTGCATATCAACGCAGTTCGTATACCTTCTGCAGGAATCTCGCAGAATGGTAGCATCTGCTTACGCCTCTTCACATGGATAAAATGCATGCACACTGTAGCGACGCTCGTAAACGAATGACATCGCCAAGCATGACATTATACTACAAAATGCATACAAACCACTGTTCTCCCTATGCAATCAGAAAACCTCTGAGGCCAGTAGGATACTTGTTATAGGTTGTAGAACATCCCTTCCATTCAGTGTACTGCCATGTGTTAGATGCTGCTCGCGATAGCTCCGCTCCTTGCGGGAAGGTTAAAAAAATGAATGCCTTCTGTGAGGTTCGAACTCACGACCCCTGGTTTACGAGACCAGTGCTCTACCACTGAGCTAAGAAGGCGGCAGCTGCGGGTTTGTCAGCTATCCCCGAATTGTCACTTCATCATACTGAATCTTGCAGCCCTCGACCAGATAACGGATTTGGCACACAGCTGCTGCTGCTGCTGGGGGTGTCCACATTGCCGTTTTCCAAATCTCTTGACTGTTTCGCCCTTACGATCGACGACGAGCGTCGTGCCACCAAACGTTTGCGGTCTGCACAATCTTGACCTAGTGCACAGTTTGTTGGATTGCGTGGCTCGACTGCGAAATGCGCCTTTCGGCTCCTCTCTCTGGCTGCAGTATGCTGTTGTCCACAGTGGCACTGGCGTTGCCCATGGGGCTTCATGTAAGTCGACTGCTCGTCGCTCGGCCAGCAGCGGCCTACTGCAGACCGACGCTTAAGAGACACCAAATAGAAATCGACATCGAGAGACAGGCCCTGTCATATGGCACTCGCGACGTATACGCTGAAATTGAATGTAAAGAATACGTCTTTTGTAGTGGGCGTCGCTCTACTGCAGTGTCACACATGACGAATAAATAGGAAAACAGTAGAACGTCTGTGTAGGGCCATGTTTTTACCTACAGTGTCACTTGGCTGAATGTGTATAAGGCTCTGTGGCATCACTCAACACAGCCAAGTTGTCACACTAGCTGTGTATCTCTAACAAAGCTGACGTATGTCCTCACCTGGGTGACGGTTAAAACGATTTCGCCCCCGGGTGGGCTCGAACCACCAACCTTTCGGTTAACAGCCGAACGCGCTAGCCGATTGCGCCACGGAGGCCTCGACTTGTGCTGTGCATATCAACGCAGTTCGTATACCTTCTGCAGGAATCTCGCAGAATGGTAGCATCTGCTTACGCCTCTTCACATGGATAAAATGCATGCACACTGTAGCGACGCTCGTAAACGAATGACATCGCCAAGCATGACATTATACTACAAAATGCATACAAACCACTGTTCTCCCTATGCAATCAGAAAACCTCTGAGGCCAGTAGGATACTTGTTATAGGTTGTAGAACATCCCTTCCATTCAGTGTACTGCCATGTGTTAGATGCTGCTCGCGATAGCTCCGCTCCTTGCGGGAAGGTTAAAAAAATGAATGCCTTCTGTGAGGTTCGAACTCACGACCCCTGGTTTACGAGACCAGTGCTCTACCACTGAGCTAAGAAGGCGGCAGCTGCGCGTTTGTGAGCTATCCCCGAATTGTCACTTCATCATACTGAATCTTGCAGCCCTCGACCAGATAACGGATTTGGCACACAGCTGCTGCTGCTGCTGGGGGTGTCCACATTGCCGTTTTCCAAATCTCTTGACTGTTTCGCCCTTACGATCGACGACGAGCGTCGTGCCACCAAACGTTTGCGGTCTGCACAATCTTGACCTAGTGCACAGTTTGTTGGATTGCGTGGCTCGACTGCGAAATGCGCCTTTCGGCTCCTCTCTCTGGCTGCAGTATGCTGTTGTCCACAGTGGCACTGGCGTTGCCCATGGGGCTTCATGTAAGTCGACTGCTCGTCGCTCGGCCAGCAGCGGCCTACTGCAGACCGACGCTTAAGAGACACCAAATAGAAATCGACATCGAGAGACAGGCCCTGTCATATGGCACTCGCGACGTATACGCTGAAATTGAATGTAAAGAATACGTCTTTTGTAGTGGGCGTCGCTCTACTGCAGTGTCACACATGACGAATAAATAGGAAAACAGTAGAACGTCTGTGTAGGGCCATGTTTTTACCTACAGTGTCACTTGGCTGAATGTGTATAAGGCTCTGTGGCATCACTCAACACAGCCAAGTTGTCACACTAGCTGTGTATCTCTAACAAAGCTGACGTATGTCCTCACCTGGGTGACGGTTAAAACGATTTCGCCCCCGGGTGGGCTCGAACCACCAACCTTTCGGTTAACAGCCGAACGCGCTAGCCGATTGCGCCACGGAGGCCTTGACTTGTGCTGTGCATATCAACGCAGTTCGTATACCTTCTGCAGGAATCTCGCAGAATGGTAGCATCTGCTTACGCCTCTTCACATGGATAAAATGCATGCACACTGTAGCGACGCTCGTAAACGAATGACATCGCCAAGCATGACATTATACTACAAAATGCATACAAACCACTGTTCTCCCTATGCAATCAGAAAACCTCTGAGGCCAGTAGGATACTTGTTATAGGTTGTAGAACATCCCTTCCATTCAGTGTACTGCCATGTGTTAGATGCTGCTCGCGATAGCTCCGCTCCTTGCGGGAAGGTTAAAAAAATGAATGCCTTCTGTGAGGTTCGAACTCACGACCCCTGGTTTACGAGACCAGTGCTCTACCACTGAGCTAAGAAGGCGGCAGCTGCGGGTTTGTGAGCTATCCCCGAATTGTCACTTCATCATACTGAATCTTGCAGCCCTCGACCAGATAACGGATTTGGCACACAGCTGCTGCTGCTGCTGGGGGTGTCCACATTGCCGTTTTCCAAATCTCTTGACTGTTTCGCCCTTACGATCGACGACGAGCGTCGTGCCACCAAACGTTTGCGGTCTGCACAATCTTGACCTAGTGCACAGTTTGTTGGATTGCGTGGCTCGACTGCGAAATGCGCCTTTCGGCTCCTCTCTCTGGCTGCAGTATGCTGTTGTCCACAGTGGCACTGGCGTTGCCCATGGGGCTTCATGTAAGGCGACTGCACGTCGCTCGGCCAGCAGCGGCCTACTGCAGACCGACACTTAAGAGACACCAAATAGAAATCGACATCGAGAGACAGGCCCTGTCATATGGCACTCGCGACGTATACGCTGAAATTGAATGTAAAGAATACGTCTTTTGTAGTGGGCGTCGCTCTACTGCAGTGTCACACATGACGAATAAATAGGAAAACAGTAGAACGTCTGTGTAGGGCCATGTTTTTACCTAAAGTGTCACTTGGCTGAATGTGTATAAGGCTCTGTGGCATCACTCAACACAGCCAAGTTGTCACACTAGCTGTGTATCTCTAACAAAGCTGACGTATGTCCTCACCTGGGTGACGGTTAAAACGATTTCGCCCCCGGGTGGGCTCGAACCACCAACCTTTCGGTTAACAGCCGAACGCGCTAGCCGATTGCGCCACGGAGGCCTTGACTTGTGCTGTGCATATCAACGCAGTTCGTATACCTTCTGCAGGAATCTCGCAGAATGGTAGCATCTGCTTACGCCTCTTCACATGGATAAAATGCATGCACACTGTAGCGACGCTCGTAAACGAATGACATCGCCAAGCATGACATTATACTACAAAATGCATACAAACCACTGTTCTCCCTATGCAATCAGAAAACCTCTGAGGCCAGTAGGATACTTGTTATAGGTTGTAGAACATCCCTTCCATTCAGTGTACTGCCATGTGTTAGATGCTGCTCGCGATAGCTCCGCTCCTTGCGGGAAGGTTAAAAAAATGAATGCCTTCTGTGAGGTTCGAACTCACGACCCCTGGTTTACGAGACCAGTGCTCTACCACTGAGCTAAGAAGGCGGCAGCTGCGGGTTTGTGAGCTATCCCCGAATTGTCACTTCATCATACTGAATCTTGCAGCCCTCGACCAGATAACGGATTTGGCACACAGCTGCTGCTGCTGCTGGGGGTGTCCACATTGCCGTTTTCCAAATCTCTTGACTGTTTCGCCCTTACGATCGACGACGAGCGTCGTGCCACCAAACGTTTGCGGTCTGCACAATCTTGACCTAGTGCACAGTTTGTTGGATTGCGTGGCTCGACTGCGAAATGCGCCTTTCGGCTCCTCTCTCTGGCTGCAGTATGCTGTTGTCCACAGTGGCACTGGCGTTGCCCATGGGGCTTCATGTAAGTCGACTGCTCGTCGCTCGGCCAGCAGCGGCCTACTGCAGACCGACGCTTAAGAGACACCAAATAGAAATCGACATCGAGAGACAGGCCCTGTCATATGGCACTCGCGACGTATACGCTGAAACTGAATGTAAAGAATACGTCTTTTGTAGTGGGCGTCGCTCTACTGCAGTGTCACACATGACGAATAAATAGGAAAACAGTAGAACGTCTGTGTAGGGCCATGTTTTTACCTACAGTGTCACTTGGCTGAATGTGTATAAGGCTCTGTGGCATCACTCAACACAGCCAAGTTGTCACACTAGCTGTGTATCTCTAACAAAGCTGACGTATGTCCTCACCTGGGTGACGGTTAAAACGATTTCGCCCCCGGGTGGGCTCGAACCACCAACCTTTCGGTTAACAGCCGAACGCGCTAGCCGATTGCGCCACGGAGGCCTTGACTTGTGCTGTGCATATCAACGCAGTTCGTATACCTTCTGCAGGAATCTCGCAGAATGGTAGCATCTGCTTACGCCTCTTCACATGGATAAAATGCATGCACACTGTAGCGACGCTCGTAAACGAATGACATCGCCAAGCATGACATTATACTACAAAATGCATACAAACCACTGTTCTCCCTATGCAATCAGAAAACCTCTGAGGCCAGTAGGATACTTGTTATAGGTTGTAGAACATCCCTTCCATTCAGTGTACTGCCATGTGTTAGATGCTGCTCGCGATGGCTCCGCTCCTTGCGGGAAGGTTAAAAAAACGAATGCCTTCTGTGAGGTTCGAACTCACGACCCCTGGTTTACGAGACCAGTGCTCTACCACTGAGCTAAGAAGGCGGCAGCTGCGGGTTTGTGAGCTATCCCCGAATTGTCACTTCATCATACTGAATCTTGCAGCCCTCGACCAGATAACGGATTTGGCACACAGCTGCTGCTGCTGCTGGGGGTGTCCACATTGCCGTTTTCCAAATCTCTTGACTGTTTCGCCCTTACGATCGACGACGAGCGTCGTGCCACCAAACGTTTGCGGTCTGCACAATCTTGACCTAGTGCACAGTTTGTTGGATTGCGTGGCTCGACTGCGAAATGCGCCTTTCGGCTCCTCTCTCTGGCTGCAGTATGCTGTTGTCCACAGTGGCACTGGCGTTGCCCATGGGGCTTCATGTAAGGCGACTGCACGTCGCTCGGCCAGCAGCGGCCTACTGCAGACCGACACTTAAGAGACACCAAATAGAAATCGACATCGAGAGACAGGCCCTGTCATATGGCACTCGCGACGTATACGCTGAAATTGAATGTAAAGAATACGTCTTTTGTAGTGGGCGTCGCTCTACTGCAGTGTCACACATGACGAATAAATAGGAAAACAGTAGAACGTCTGTGTAGGGCCATGTTTTTACCTACAGTGTCACTTGGCTGAATGTGTATAAGGCTCTGTGGCATCACTCAACACAGCCAAGTTGTCACACTAGCTGTGTATCTCTAACAAAGCTGACGTATGTCCTCACCTGGGTGACGGTTAAAACGATTTCGCCCCCGGGTGGGCTCGAACCACCAACCTTTCGGTTAACAGCCGAACGCACTAGCCGATTGCGCCACGGAGGCCTTGACTTGTGCTGTGCATATCAACGCAGTTCGTATACCTTCTGCAGGAATCTCGCAGAATGGTAGCATCTGCTTACGCCTCTTCACATGGATAAAATGCATGCACACTGTAGCGACGCTCGTAAACGAATGACATCGCCAAGCATGACATTATACTACAAAATGCATACAAACCACTGTTCTCCCTATGCAATCAGAAAACCTCTGAGGCCAGTAGGATACTTGTTATAGGTTGTAGAACATCCCTTCCATTCAGTGTACTGCCATGTGTTAGATGCTGCTCGCGATAGCTCCGCTCCTTGCGGGAAGGTTAAAAAAATGAATGCCTTCTGTGAGGTTCGAACTCACGACCCCTGGTTTACGAGACCAGTGCTCTACCACTGAGCTAAGAAGGCGGCAGCTGCGGGTTTGTGAGCTATCCCCGAATTGTCACTTCATCATACTGAATCTTGCAGCCCTCGACCAGATAACGGATTTGGCACACAGCTGCTGCTGCTGCTGGGGGTGTCCACATTGCCGTTTTCCAAATCTCTTGACTGTTTCGCCCTTACGATCGACGACGAGCGTCGTGCCACCAAACGTTTGCGGTCTGCACAATCTTGACCTAGTGCACAGTTTGTTGGATTGCGTGGCTCGACTGCGAAATGCGCCTTTCGGCTCCTCTCTCTGGCTGCAGTATGCTGTTGTCCACAGTGGCACTGGCGTTGCCCATGGGGCTTCATGTAAGGCGACTGCACGTCGCTCGGCCAGCAGCGGCCTACTGCAGACCGACACTTAAGAGACACCAAATAGAAATCGACATCGAGAGACAGGCCCTGTCATATGGCACTCGCGACGTATACGCTGAAATTGAATGTAAAGAATACGTCTTTTGTAGTGGGCGTCGCTCTACTGCAGTGTCACACATGACGAATAAATAGGAAAACAGTAGAACGTCTGTGTAGGGCCATGTTTTTACCTACAGTGTCACTTGGCTGAATGTGTATAAGGCTCTGTGGCATCACTCAACACAGCCAAGTTGTCACACTAGCTGTGTATCTCTAACAAAGCTGACGTATGTCCTCACCTGGGTGACGGTTAAAACGATTTCGCCCCCGGGTGGGCTCGAACCACCAACCTTTCGGTTAACAGCCGAACGCACTAGCCGATTGCGCCACGGAGGCCTTGACTTGTGCTGTGCATATCAACGCAGTTCGTATACCTTCTGCAGGAATCTCGCAGAATGGTAGCATCTGCTTACGCCTCTTCACATGGATAAAATGCATGCACACTGTAGCGACGCTCGTAAACGAATGACATCGCCAAGCATGACATTATACTACAAAATGCATACAAACCACTGTTCTCCCTATGCAATCAGAAAACCTCTGAGGCCAGTAGGATACTTGTTATAGGTTGTAGAACATCCCTTCCATTCAGTGTACTGCCATGTGTTAGATGCTGCTCGCGATAGCTCCGCTCCTTGCGGGAAGGTTAAAAAAACGAATGCCTTCTGTGAGGTTCGAACTCACGACCCCTGGTTTACGAGACCAGTGCTCTACCACTGAGCTAAGAAGGCGGCAGCTGCGGGTTTGTGAGCTATCCCCGAATTGTCACTTCATCATACTGAATCTTGCAGCCCTCGACCAGATAACGGATTTGGCACACAGCTGCTGCTGCTGCTGGGGGTGTCCACATTGCCGTTTTCCAAATCTCTTGACTGTTTCGCCCTTACGATCGACGACGAGCGTCGTGCCACCAAACGTTTGCGGTCTGCACAATCTTGACCTAGTGCACAGTTTGTTGGATTGCGTGGCTCGACTGCGAAATGCGCCTTTCGGCTCCTCTCTCTGGCTGCAGTATGCTGTTGTCCACAGTGGCACTGGCGTTGCCCATGGGGCTTCATGTAAGTCGACTGCTCGTCGCTCGGCCAGCAGCGGCCTACTGCAGACCGACGCTTAAGAGACACCAAATAGAAATCGACATCGAGAGACAGGCCCTGTCATATGGCACTCGCGACGTATACGCTGAAATTGAATGTAAAGAATACGTCTTTTGTAGTGGGCGTCGCTCTACTGCAGTGTCACACATGACGAATAAATAGGAAAACAGTAGAACGTCTGTGTAGGGCCATGTTTTTACCTACAGTGTCACTTGGCTGAAATTGTATAAGGCTCTGTGGCATCACTCAACACAGCCAAGTTGTCACACTAGCTGTGTATCTCTAACAAAGCTGACGTATGTCCTCACCTGGGTGACGGTTAAAATGATTTCGCCCCCGGGTGGGCTCGAACCACCAACCTTTCGGTTAACAGCCGAACGCACTAGCCGATTGCGCCACGGAGGCCTTGACTTGTGCTGTGCATATCAACGCAGTTCGTATACCTTCTGCAGGAATCTCGCAGAATGGTAGCATCTGCTTACGCCTCTTCACATGGATAAAATGCATGCACACTGTAGCGACGCTCGTAAACGAATGACATCGCCAAGCATGACATTATACTACAAAATGCATACAAACCACTGTTCTCCCTATGCAATCAGAAAACCTCTGAGGCCAGTAGGATACTTGTTATAGGTTGTAGAACATCCCTTCCATTCAGTGTACTGCCATGTGTTAGATGCTGCTCGCGATAGCTCCGCTCCTTGCGGGAAGGTTAAAAAAATGAATGCCTTCTGTGAGGTTCGAACTCACGACCCCTGGTTTACGAGACCAGTGCTCTACCACTGAGCTAAGAAGGCGGCAGCTGCGGGTTTGTGAGCTATCCCCGAATTGTCACTTCATCATACTGAATCTTGCAGCCCTCGACCAGATAACGGATTTGGCACACAGCTGCTGCTGCTGCTGGGGGTGTCCACATTGCCGTTTTCCAAATCTCTTGACTGTTTCGCCCTTACGATCGACGACGAGCGTCGTGCCACCAAACGTTTGCGGTCTGCACAATCTTGACCTAGTGCACAGTTTGTTGGATTGCGTGGCTCGACTGCGAAATGCGCCTTTCGGCTCCTCTCTCTGGCTGCAGTATGCTGTTGTCCACAGTGGCACTGGCGTTGCCCATGGGGCTTCATGTAAGTCGACTGCTCGTCGCTCGGCCAGCAGCGGCCTACTGCAGACCGACGCTTAAGAGACACCAAATAGAAATCGACATCGAGAGACAGGCCCTGTCATATGGCACTCGCGACGTATACGCTGAAATTGAATGTAAAGAATACGTCTTTTGTAGTGGGCGTCGCTCTACTGCAGTGTCACACATGACGAATAAATAGGAAAACAGTAGAACGTCTGTGTAGGGCCATGTTTTTACCTACAGTGTCACTTGGCTGAATGTGTATAAGGCTCTGTGGCATCACTCAACACAGCCAAGTTGTCACACTAGCTGTGTATCTCTAACAAAGCTGACGTATGTCCTCACCTGGGTGACGGTTAAAACGATTTCGCCCCCGGGTGGGCTCGAACCACCAACCTTTCGGTTAACAGCCGAACGCACTAGCCGATTGCGCCACGGAGGCCTTGACTTGTGCTGTGCATATCAACGCAGTTCGTATACCTTCTGCAGGAATCTCGCAGAATGGTAGCATCTGCTTACGCCTCTTCACATGGATAAAATGCATGCACACTGTAGCGACGCTCGTAAACGAATGACATCGCCAAGCATGACATTATACTACAAAATGCATACAAACCACTGTTCTCCCTATGCAATCAGAAAACCTCTGAGGCCAGTAGGATACTTGTTATAGGTTGTAGAACATCCCTTCCATTCAGTGTACTGCCATGTGTTAGATGCTGCTCGCGATAGCTCCGCTCCTTGCGGGAAGGTTAAAAAAATGAATGCCTTCTGTGAGGTTCGAACTCACGACCCCTGGTTTACGAGACCAGTGCTCTACCACTGAGCTAAGAAGGCGGCAGCTGCGGGTTTGTGAGCTATCCCCGAATTGTCACTTCATCATACTGAATCTTGCAGCCCTCGACCAGATAACGGATTTGGCACACAGCTGCTGCTGCTGCTGGGGGTGTCCACATTGCCGTTTTCCAAATCTCTTGACTGTTTCGCCCTTACGATCGACGACGAGCGTCGTGCCACCAAACGTTTGCGGTCTGCACAATCTTGACCTAGTGCACAGTTTGTTGGATTGCGTGGCTCGACTGCGAAATGCGCCTTTCGGCTCCTCTCTCTGGCTGCAGTATGCTGTTGTCCACAGTGGCACTGGCGTTGCCCATGGGGCTTCATGTAAGGCGACTGCACGTCGCTCGGCCAGCAGCGGCCTACTGCAGACCGACACTTAAGAGACACCAAATAGAAATCGACATCGAGAGACAGGCCCTGTCATATGGCACTCGCGACGTATACGCTGAAATTGAATGTAAAGAATACGTCTTTTGTAGTGGGCGTCGCTCTACTGCAGTGTCACACATGACGAATAAATAGGAAAACAGTAGAACGTCTGTGTAGGGCCATGTTTTTACCTACAGTGTCACTTGGCTGAATGTGTATAAGGCTCTGTGGCATCACTCAACACAGCCAAGTTGTCACACTAGCTGTGTATCTCTAACAAAGCTGACGTATGTCCTCACCTGGGTGACGGTTAAAACGATTTCGCCCCCGGGTGGGCTCGAACCACCAACCTTTCGGTTAACAGCCGAACGCACTAGCCGATTGCGCCACGGAGGCCTTGACTTGTGCTGTGCATATCAACGCAGTTCGTATACCTTCTGCAGGAATCTCGCAGAATGGTAGCATCTGCTTACGCCTCTTCACATGGATAAAATGCATGCACACTGTAGCGACGCTCGTAAACGAATGACATCGCCAAGCATGACATTATACTACAAAATGCATACAAACCACTGTTCTCCCTATGCAATCAGAAAACCTCTGAGGCCAGTAGGATACTTGTTATAGGTTGTAGAACATCCCTTCCATTCAGTGTACTGCCATGTGTTAGATGCTGCTCGCGATAGCTCCGCTCCTTGCGGGAAGGTTAAAAAAACGAATGCCTTCTGTGAGGTTCGAACTCACGACCCCTGGTTTACGAGACCAGTGCTCTACCACTGAGCTAAGAAGGCGGCAGCTGCGGGTTTGTGAGCTATCCCCGAATTGTCACTTCATCATACTGAATCTTGCAGCCCTCGACCAGATAACGGATTTGGCACACAGCTGCTGCTGCTGCTGGGGGTGTCCACATTGCCGTTTTCCAAATCTCTTGACTGTTTCGCCCTTACGATCGACGACGAGCGTCGTGCCACCAAACGTTTGCGGTCTGCACAATCTTGACCTAGTGCACAGTTTGTTGGATTGCGTGGCTCGACTGCGAAATGCGCCTTTCGGCTCCTCTCTCTGGCTGCAGTATGCTGTTGTCCACAGTGGCACTGGCGTTGCCCATGGGGCTTCATGTAAGTCGACTGCTCGTCGCTCGGCCAGCAGCGGCCTACTGCAGACCGACGCTTAAGAGACACCAAATAGAAATCGACATCGAGAGACAGGCCCTGTCATATGGCACTCGCGACGTATACGCTGAAATTGAATGTAAAGAATACGTCTTTTGTAGTGGGCGTCGCTCTACTGCAGTGTCACACATGACGAATAAATAGGAAAACAGTAGAACGTCTGTGTAGGGCCATGTTTTTACCTACAGTGTCACTTGGCTGAAATTGTATAAGGCTCTGTGGCATCACTCAACACAGCCAAGTTGTCACACTAGCTGTGTATCTCTAACAAAGCTGACGTATGTCCTCACCTGGGTGACGGTTAAAATGATTTCGCCCCCGGGTGGGCTCGAACCACCAACCTTTCGGTTAACAGCCGAACGCACTAGCCGATTGCGCCACGGAGGCCTTGACTTGTGCTGTGCATATCAACGCAGTTCGTATACCTTCTGCAGGAATCTCGCAGAATGGTAGCATCTGCTTACGCCTCTTCACATGGATAAAATGCATGCACACTGTAGCGACGCTCGTAAACGAATGACATCGCCAAGCATGACATTATACTACAAAATGCATACAAACCACTGTTCTCCCTATGCAATCAGAAAACCTCTGAGGCCAGTAGGATACTTGTTATAGGTTGTAGAACATCCCTTCCATTCAGTGTACTGCCATGTGTTAGATGCTGCTCGCGATAGCTCCGCTCCTTGCGGGAAGGTTAAAAAAATGAATGCCTTCTGTGAGGTTCGAACTCACGACCCCTGGTTTACGAGACCAGTGCTCTACCACTGAGCTAAGAAGGCGGCAGCTGCGGGTTTGTGAGCTATCCCCGAATTGTCACTTCATCATACTGAATCTTGCAGCCCTCGACCAGATAACGGATTTGGCACACAGCTGCTGCTGCTGCTGGGGGTGTCCACATTGCCGTTTTCCAAATCTCTTGACTGTTTCGCCCTTACGATCGACGACGAGCGTCGTGCCACCAAACGTTTGCGGTCTGCACAATCTTGACCTAGTGCACAGTTTGTTGGATTGCGTGGCTCGACTGCGAAATGCGCCTTTCGGCTCCTCTCTCTGGCTGCAGTATGCTGTTGTCCACAGTGGCACTGGCGTTGCCCATGGGGCTTCATGTAAGTCGACTGCTCGTCGCTCGGCCAGCAGCGGCCTACTGCAGACCGACGCTTAAGAGACACCAAATAGAAATCGACATCGAGAGACAGGCCCTGTCATATGGCACTCGCGACGTATACGCTGAAATTGAATGTAAAGAATACGTCTTTTGTAGTGGGCGTCGCTCTACTGCAGTGTCACACATGACGAATAAATAGGAAAACAGTAGAACGTCTGTGTAGGGCCATGTTTTTACCTACAGTGTCACTTGGCTGAATGTGTATAAGGCTCTGTGGCATCACTCAACACAGCCAAGTTGTCACACTAGCTGTGTATCTCTAACAAAGCTGACGTATGTCCTCACCTGGGTGACGGTTAAAACGATTTCGCCCCCGGGTGGGCTCGAACCACCAACCTTTCGGTTAACAGCCGAACGCGCTAGCCGATTGCGCCACGGAGGCCTTGACTTGTGCTGTGCATATCAACGCAGTTCGTATACCTTCTGCAGGAATCTCGCAGAATGGTAGCATCTGCTTACGCCTCTTCACATGGATAAAATGCATGCACACTGTAGCGACGCTCGTAAACGAATGACATCGCCAAGCATGACATTATACTACAAAATGCATACAAACCACTGTTCTCCCTATGCAATCAGAAAACCTCTGAGGCCAGTAGGATACTTGTTATAGGTTGTAGAACATCCCTTCCATTCAGTGTACTGCCATGTGTTAGATGCTGCTCGCGATAGCTCCGCTCCTTGCGGGAAGGTTAAAAAAATGAATGCCTTCTGTGAGGTTCGAACTCACGACCCCTGGTTTACGAGACCAGTGCTCTACCACTGAGCTAAGAAGGCGGCAGCTGCGGGTTTGTGAGCTATCCCCGAATTGTCACTTCATCATACTGAATCTTGCAGCCCTCGACCAGATAACGGATTTGGCACACAGCTGCTGCTGCTGCTGGGGGTGTCCACATTGCCGTTTTCCAAATCTCTTGACTGTTTCGCCCTTACGATCGACGACGAGCGTCGTGCCACCAAACGTTTGCGGTCTGCACAATCTTGACCTAGTGCACAGTTTGTTGGATTGCGTGGCTCGACTGCGAAATGCGCCTTTCGGCTCCTCTCTCTGGCTGCAGTATGCTGTTGTCCACAGTGGCACTGGCGTTGCCCATGGGGCTTCATGTAAGGCGACTGCACGTCGCTCGGCCAGCAGCGGCCTACTGCAGACCGACACTTAAGAGACACCAAATAGAAATCGACATCGAGAGACAGGCCCTGTCATATGGCACTCGCGACGTATACGCTGAAATTGAATGTAAAGAATACGTCTTTTGTAGTGGGCGTCGCTCTACTGCAGTGTCACACATGACGAATAAATAGGAAAACAGTAGAACGTCTGTGTAGGGCCATGTTTTTACCTACAGTGTCACTTGGCTGAATGTGTATAAGGCTCTGTGGCATCACTCAACACAGCCAAGTTGTCACACTAGCTGTGTATCTCTAACAAAGCTGACGTATGTCCTCACCTGGGTGACGGTTAAAACGATTTCGCCCCCGGGTGGGCTCGAACCACCAACCTTTCGGTTAACAGCCGAACGCGCTAGCCGATTGCGCCACGGAGGCCTTGACTTGTGCTGTGCATATCAACGCAGTTCGTATACCTTCTGCAGGAATCTCGCAGAATGGTAGCATCTGCTTACGCCTCTTCACATGGATAAAATGCATGCACACTGTAGCGACGCTCGTAAACGAATGACATCGCCAAGCATGACATTATACTACAAAATGCATACAAACCACTGTTCTCCCTATGCAATCAGAAAACCTCTGAGGCCAGTAGGATACTTGTTATAGGTTGTAGAACATCCCTTCCATTCAGTGTACTGCCATGTGTTAGATGCTGCTCGCGATAGCTCCGCTCCTTGCGGGAAGGTTAAAAAAATGAATGCCTTCTGTGAGGTTCGAACTCACGACCCCTGGTTTACGAGACCAGTGCTCTACCACTGAGCTAAGAAGGTGGCAGCTGCGCGTTTGTGAGCTATCCCCGAATTGTCACTTCATCATACTGAATCTTGCAGCCCTCGACCAGATAACGGATTTGGCACACAGCTGCTGCTGCTGCTGGGGGTGTCCACATTGCCGTTTTCCAAATCTCTTGACTGTTTCGCCCTTACGATCGACGACGAGCGTCGTGCCACCAAACGTTTGCGGTCTGCACAATCTTGACCTAGTGCACAGTTTGTTGGATTGCGTGGCTCGACTGCGAAATGCGCCTTTCGGCTCCTCTCTCTGGCTGCAGTATGCTGTTGTCCACAGTGGCACTGGCGTTGCCCATGGGGCTTCATGTAAGGCGACTGCACGTCGCTCGGCCAGCAGCGGCCTACTGCAGACCGACACTTAAGAGACACCAAATAGAAATCGACATCGAGAGACAGGCCCTGTCATATGGCACTCGCGACGTATACGCTGAAATTGAATGTAAAGAATACGTCTTTTGTAGTGGGCGTCGCTCTACTGCAGTGTCACACATGACGAATAAATAGGAAAACAGTAGAACGTCTGTGTAGGGCCATGTTTTTACCTACAGTGTCACTTGGCTGAATGTGTATAAGGCTCTGTGGCATCACTCAACACAGCCAAGTTGTCACACTAGCTGTGTATCTCTAACAAAGCTGACGTATGTCCTCACCTGGGTGACGGTTAAAACGATTTCGCCCCCGGGTGGGCTCGAACCACCAACCTTTCGGTTAACAGCCGAACGCACTAGCCGATTGCGCCACGGAGGCCTTGACTTGTGCTGTGCATATCAACGCAGTTCGTATACCTTCTGCAGGAATCTCGCAGAATGGTAGCATCTGCTTACGCCTCTTCACATGGATAAAATGCATGCACACTGTAGCGACGCTCGTAAACGAATGACATCGCCAAGCATGACATTATACTACAAAATGCATACAAACCACTGTTCTCCCTATGCAATCAGAAAACCTCTGAGGCCAGTAGGATACTTGTTATAGGTTGTAGAACATCCCTTCCATTCAGTGTACTGCCATGTGTTAGATGCTGCTCGCGATAGCTCCGCTCCTTGCGGGAAGGTTAAAAAAATGAATGCCTTCTGTGAGGTTCGAACTCACGACCCCTGGTTTACGAGACCAGTGCTCTACCACTGAGCTAAGAAGGCGGCAGCTGCGGGTTTGTGAGCTATCCCCGAATTGTCACTTCATCATACTGAATCTTGCAGCCCTCGACCAGATAACGGATTTGGCACACAGCTGCTGCTGCTGCTGGGGGTGTCCACATTGCCGTTTTCCAAATCTCTTGACTGTTTCGCCCTTACGATCGACGACGAGCGTCGTGCCACCAAACGTTTGCGGTCTGCACAATCTTGACCTAGTGCACAGTTTGTTGGATTGCGTGGCTCGACTGCGAAATGCGCCTTTCGGCTCCTCTCTCTGGCTGCAGTATGCTGTTGTCCACAGTGGCACTGGCGTTGCCCATGGGGCTTCATGTAAGGCGACTGCACGTCGCTCGGCCAGCAGCGGCCTACTGCAGACCGACACTTAAGAGACACCAAATAGAAATCGACATCGAGAGACAGGCCCTGTCATATGGCACTCGCGACGTATACGCTGAAATTGAATGTAAAGAATACGTCTTTTGTAGTGGGCGTCGCTCTACTGCAGTGTCACACATGACGAATAAATAGGAAAACAGTAGAACGTCTGTGTAGGGCCATGTTTTTACCTACAGTGTCACTTGGCTGAATGTGTATAAGGCTCTGTGGCATCACTCAACACAGCCAAGTTGTCACACTAGCTGTGTATCTCTAACAAAGCTGACGTATGTCCTCACCTGGGTGACGGTTAAAACGATTTCGCCCCCGGGTGGGCTCGAACCACCAACCTTTCGGTTAACAGCCGAACGCACTAGCCGATTGCGCCACGGAGGCCTTGACTTGTGCTGTGCATATCAACGCAGTTCGTATACCTTCTGCAGGAATCTCGCAGAATGGTAGCATCTGCTTACGCCTCTTCACATGGATAAAATGCATGCACACTGTAGCGACGCTCGTAAACGAATGACATCGCCAAGCATGACATTATACTACAAAATGCATACAAACCACTGTTCTCCCTATGCAATCAGAAAACCTCTGAGGCCAGTAGGATACTTGTTATAGGTTGTAGAACATCCCTTCCATTCAGTGTACTGCCATGTGTTAGATGCTGCTCGCGATAGCTCCGCTCCTTGCGGGAAGGTTAAAAAAACGAATGCCTTCTGTGAGGTTCGAACTCACGACCCCTGGTTTACGAGACCAGTGCTCTACCACTGAGCTAAGAAGGCGGCAGCTGCGGGTTTGTGAGCTATCCCCGAATTGTCACTTCATCATACTGAATCTTGCAGCCCTCGACCAGATAACGGATTTGGCACACAGCTGCTGCTGCTGCTGGGGGTGTCCACATTGCCGTTTTCCAAATCTCTTGACTGTTTCGCCCTTACGATCGACGACGAGCGTCGTGCCACCAAACGTTTGCGGTCTGCACAATCTTGACCTAGTGCACAGTTTGTTGGATTGCGTGGCTCGACTGCGAAATGCGCCTTTCGGCTCCTCTCTCTGGCTGCAGTATGCTGTTGTCCACAGTGGCACTGGCGTTGCCCATGGGGCTTCATGTAAGTCGACTGCTCGTCGCTCGGCCAGCAGCGGCCTACTGCAGACCGACGCTTAAGAGACACCAAATAGAAATCGACATCGAGAGACAGGCCCTGTCATATGGCACTCGCGACGTATACGCTGAAATTGAATGTAAAGAATACGTCTTTTGTAGTGGGCGTCGCTCTACTGCAGTGTCACACATGACGAATAAATAGGAAAACAGTAGAACGTCTGTGTAGGGCCATGTTTTTACCTACAGTGTCACTTGGCTGAATGTGTATAAGGCTCTGTGGCATCACTCAACACAGCCAAGTTGTCACACTAGCTGTGTATCTCTAACAAAGCTGACGTATGTCCTCACCTGGGTGACGGTTAAAACGATTTCGCCCCCGGGTGGGCTCGAACCACCAACCTTTCGGTTAACAGCCGAACGCACTAGCCGATTGCGCCACGGAGGCCTTGACTTGTGCTGTGCATATCAACGCAGTTCGTATACCTTCTGCAGGAATCTCGCAGAATGGTAGCATCTGCTTACGCCTCTTCACATGGATAAAATGCATGCACACTGTAGCGACGCTCGTAAACGAATGACATCGCCAAGCATGACATTATACTACAAAATGCATACAAACCACTGTTCTCCCTATGCAATCAGAAAACCTCTGAGGCCAGTAGGATACTTGTTATAGGTTGTAGAACATCCCTTCCATTCAGTGTACTGCCATGTGTTAGATGCTGCTCGCGATAGCTCCGCTCCTTGCGGGAAGGTTAAAAAAATGAATGCCTTCTGTGAGGTTCGAACTCACGACCCCTGGTTTACGAGACCAGTGCTCTACCACTGAGCTAAGAAGGCGGCAGCTGCGGGTTTGTGAGCTATCCCCGAATTGTCACTTCATCATACTGAATCTTGCAGCCCTCGACCAGATAACGGATTTGGCACACAGCTGCTGCTGCTGCTGGGGGTGTCCACATTGCCGTTTTCCAAATCTCTTGACTGTTTCGCCCTTACGATCGACGACGAGCGTCGTGCCACCAAACGTTTGCGGTCTGCACAATCTTGACCTAGTGCACAGTTTGTTGGATTGCGTGGCTCGACTGCGAAATGCGCCTTTCGGCTCCTCTCTCTGGCTGCAGTATGCTGTTGTCCACAGTGGCACTGGCGTTGCCCATGGGGCTTCATGTAAGTCGACTGCTCGTCGCTCGGCCAGCAGCGGCCTACTGCAGACCGACGCTTAAGAGACACCAAATAGAAATCGACATCGAGAGACAGGCCCTGTCATATGGCACTCGCGACGTATACGCTGAAATTGAATGTAAAGAATACGTCTTTTGTAGTGGGCGTCGCTCTACTGCAGTGTCACACATGACGAATAAATAGGAAAACAGTAGAACGTCTGTGTAGGGCCATGTTTTTACCTACAGTGTCACTTGGCTGAATGTGTATAAGGCTCTGTGGCATCACTCAACACAGCCAAGTTGTCACACTAGCTGTGTATCTCTAACAAAGCTGACGTATGTCCTCACCTGGGTGACGGTTAAAACGATTTCGCCCCCGGGTGGGCTCGAACCACCAACCTTTCGGTTAACAGCCGAACGCGCTAGCCGATTGCGCCACGGAGGCCTTGACTTGTGCTGTGCATATCAACGCAGTTCGTATACCTTCTGCAGGAATCTCGCAGAATGGTAGCATCTGCTTACGCCTCTTCACATGGATAAAATGCATGCACACTGTAGCGACGCTCGTAAACGAATGACATCGCCAAGCATGACATTATACTACAAAATGCATACAAACCACTGTTCTCCCTATGCAATCAGAAAACCTCTGAGGCCAGTAGGATACTTGTTATAGGTTGTAGAACATCCCTTCCATTCAGTGTACTGCCATGTGTTAGATGCTGCTCGCGATAGCTCCGCTCCTTGCGGGAAGGTTAAAAAAATGAATGCCTTCTGTGAGGTTCGAACTCACGACCCCTGGTTTACGAGACCAGTGCTCTACCACTGAGCTAAGAAAGCGGCAGCTGCGCGTTTGTGAGCTATCCCCGAATTGTCACTTCATCATACTGAATCTTGCAGCCCTCGACCAGATAACGGATTTGGCACACAGCTGCTGCTGGGGGTGTCCACATTGCAGTTTTCCAAATCTCTTGACTGTTTCGCCCTTACGATCGACGACGAGCGTCGTGCCACCAAACGTTTGCGGTCTGCACAATCTTGACCTAGTGCACAGTTTGTTGGATTGCGTGGCTCGACTGCGAAATGCGCCTTTCGGCTCCTCTCTCTGGCTGCAGTATGCTGTTGTCCACAGTGGCACTGGCGTTGCCCATGGGGCTTCATGTAAGTCGACTGCTCGTCGCTCGGCCAGCAGCGGCCTACTGCAGACCGACGCTTAAGAGACACCAAATAGAAATCGACATCGAGAGACAGGCCCTGTCATATGGCACTCGCGACGTATACGCTGAAATTGAATGTAAAGAATACGTCTTTTGTAGTGGGCGTCGCTCTACTGCAGTGTCACACATGACGAATAAATAGGAAAACAGTAGAACGTCTGTGTAGGGCCATGTTTTTACCTACAGTGTCACTTGGCTGAATGTGTATAAGGCTCTGTGGCATCACTCAACACAGCCAAGTTGTCACACTAGCTGTGTATCTCTAACAAAGCTGACGTATGTCCTCACCTGGGTGACGGTTAAAACGATTTCGCCCCCGGGTGGGCTCGAACCACCAACCTTTCGGTTAACAGCCGAACGCACTAGCCGATTGCGCCACGGAGGCCTTGACTTGTGCTGTGCATATCAACGCAGTTCGTATACCTTCTGCAGGAATCTCGCAGAATGGTAGCATCTGCTTACGCCTCTTCACATGGATAAAATGCATGCACACTGTAGCGACGCTCGTAAACGAATGACATCGCCAAGCATGACATTATACTACAAAATGCATACAAACCACTGTTCTCCCTATGCAATCAGAAAACCTCTGAGGCCAGTAGGATACTTGTTATAGGTTGTAGAACATCCCTTCCATTCAGTGTACTGCCATGTGTTAGATGCTGCTCGCGATAGCTCCGCTCCTTGCGGGAAGGTTAAAAAAATGAATGCCTTCTGTGAGGTTCGAACTCACGACCCCTGGTTTACGAGACCAGTGCTCTACCACTGAGCTAAGAAGGCGGCAGCTGCGGGTTTGTGAGCTATCCCCGAATTGTCACTTCATCATACTGAATCTTGCAGCCCTCGACCAGATAACGGATTTGGCACACAGCTGCTGCTGCTGCTGGGGGTGTCCACATTGCCGTTTTCCAAATCTCTTGACTGTTTCGCCCTTACGATCGACGACGAGCGTCGTGCCACCAAACGTTTGCGGTCTGCACAATCTTGACCTAGTGCACAGTTTGTTGGATTGCGTGGCTCGACTGCGAAATGCGCCTTTCGGCTCCTCTCTCTGGCTGCAGTATGCTGTTGTCCACAGTGGCACTGGCGTTGCCCATGGGGCTTCATGTAAGGCGACTGCACGTCGCTCGGCCAGCAGCGGCCTACTGCAGACCGACACTTAAGAGACACCAAATAGAAATCGACATCGAGAGACAGGCCCTGTCATATGGCACTCGCGACGTATACGCTGAAATTGAATGTAAAGAATACGTCTTTTGTAGTGGGCGTCGCTCTACTGCAGTGTCACACATGACGAATAAATAGGAAAACAGTAGAACGTCTGTGTAGGGCCATGTTTTTACCTACAGTGTCACTTGGCTGAATGTGTATAAGGCTCTGTGGCATCACTCAACACAGCCAAGTTGTCACACTAGCTGTGTATCTCTAACAAAGCTGACGTATGTCCTCACCTGGGTGACGGTTAAAACGATTTCGCCCCCGGGTGGGCTCGAACCACCAACCTTTCGGTTAACAGCCGAACGCACTAGCCGATTGCGCCACGGAGGCCTTGACTTGTGCTGTGCATATCAACGCAGTTCGTATACCTTCTGCAGGAATCTCGCAGAATGGTAGCATCTGCTTACGCCTCTTCACATGGATAAAATGCATGCACACTGTAGCGACGCTCGTAAACGAATGACATCGCCAAGCATGACATTATACTACAAAATGCATACAAACCACTGTTCTCCCTATGCAATCAGAAAACCTCTGAGGCCAGTAGGATACTTGTTATAGGTTGTAGAACATCCCTTCCATTCAGTGTACTGCCATGTGTTAGATGCTGCTCGCGATAGCTCCGCTCCTTGCGGGAAGGTTAAAAAAACGAATGCCTTCTGTGAGGTTCGAACTCACGACCCCTGGTTTACGAGACCAGTGCTCTACCACTGAGCTAAGAAGGCGGCAGCTGCGGGTTTGTGAGCTATCCCCGAATTGTCACTTCATCATACTGAATCTTGCAGCCCTCGACCAGATAACGGATTTGGCACACAGCTGCTGCTGCTGCTGGGGGTGTCCACATTGCCGTTTTCCAAATCTCTTGACTGTTTCGCCCTTACGATCGACGACGAGCGTCGTGCCACCAAACGTTTGCGGTCTGCACAATCTTGACCTAGTGCACAGTTTGTTGGATTGCGTGGCTCGACTGCGAAATGCGCCTTTCGGCTCCTCTCTCTGGCTGCAGTATGCTGTTGTCCACAGTGGCACTGGCGTTGCCCATGGGGCTTCATGTAAGTCGACTGCTCGTCGCTCGGCCAGCAGCGGCCTACTGCAGACCGACGCTTAAGAGACACCAAATAGAAATCGACATCGAGAGACAGGCCCTGTCATATGGCACTCGCGACGTATACGCTGAAATTGAATGTAAAGAATACGTCTTTTGTAGTGGGCGTCGCTCTACTGCAGTGTCACACATGACGAATAAATAGGAAAACAGTAGAACGTCTGTGTAGGGCCATGTTTTTACCTACAGTGTCACTTGGCTGAAATTGTATAAGGCTCTGTGGCATCACTCAACACAGCCAAGTTGTCACACTAGCTGTGTATCTCTAACAAAGCTGACGTATGTCCTCACCTGGGTGACGGTTAAAATGATTTCGCCCCCGGGTGGGCTCGAACCACCAACCTTTCGGTTAACAGCCGAACGCACTAGCCGATTGCGCCACGGAGGCCTTGACTTGTGCTGTGCATATCAACGCAGTTCGTATACCTTCTGCAGGAATCTCGCAGAATGGTAGCATCTGCTTACGCCTCTTCACATGGATAAAATGCATGCACACTGTAGCGACGCTCGTAAACGAATGACATCGCCAAGCATGACATTATACTACAAAATGCATACAAACCACTGTTCTCCCTATGCAATCAGAAAACCTCTGAGGCCAGTAGGATACTTGTTATAGGTTGTAGAACATCCCTTCCATTCAGTGTACTGCCATGTGTTAGATGCTGCTCGCGATAGCTCCGCTCCTTGCGGGAAGGTTAAAAAAATGAATGCCTTCTGTGAGGTTCGAACTCACGACCCCTGGTTTACGAGACCAGTGCTCTACCACTGAGCTAAGAAGGCGGCAGCTGCGGGTTTGTGAGCTATCCCCGAATTGTCACTTCATCATACTGAATCTTGCAGCCCTCGACCAGATAACGGATTTGGCACACAGCTGCTGCTGCTGCTGGGGGTGTCCACATTGCCGTTTTCCAAATCTCTTGACTGTTTCGCCCTTACGATCGACGACGAGCGTCGTGCCACCAAACGTTTGCGGTCTGCACAATCTTGACCTAGTGCACAGTTTGTTGGATTGCGTGGCTCGACTGCGAAATGCGCCTTTCGGCTCCTCTCTCTGGCTGCAGTATGCTGTTGTCCACAGTGGCACTGGCGTTGCCCATGGGGCTTCATGTAAGTCGACTGCTCGTCGCTCGGCCAGCAGCGGCCTACTGCAGACCGACGCTTAAGAGACACCAAATAGAAATCGACATCGAGAGACAGGCCCTGTCATATGGCA
The DNA here is from genome assembly GCF_023864275.1 of Schistocerca cancellata. NCBI lineage: Eukaryota > Metazoa > Arthropoda > Insecta > Orthoptera > Acrididae > Schistocerca > Schistocerca cancellata. The sequence goes on along the minus strand of NC_064631.1, from coordinate 614,905,579 downwards.
CTCGCGACGTATACGCTGAAATTGAATGTAAAGAATACGTCTTTTGTAGTGGGCGTCGCTCTACTGCAGTGTCACACATGACGAATAAATAGGAAAACAGTAGAACGTCTGTGTAGGGCCATGTTTTTACCTACAGTGTCACTTGGCTGAATGTGTATAAGGCTCTGTGGCATCACTCAACACAGCCAAGTTGTCACACTAGCTGTGTATCTCTAACAAAGCTGACGTATGTCCTCACCTGGGTGACGGTTAAAACGATTTCGCCCCCGGGTGGGCTCGAACCACCAACCTTTCGGTTAACAGCCGAACGCGCTAGCCGATTGCGCCACGGAGGCCTTGACTTGTGCTGTGCATATCAACGCAGTTCGTATACCTTCTGCAGGAATCTCGCAGAATGGTAGCATCTGCTTACGCCTCTTCACATGGATAAAATGCATGCACACTGTAGCGACGCTCGTAAACGAATGACATCGCCAAGCATGACATTATACTACAAAATGCATACAAACCACTGTTCTCCCTATGCAATCAGAAAACCTCTGAGGCCAGTAGGATACTTGTTATAGGTTGTAGAACATCCCTTCCATTCAGTGTACTGCCATGTGTTAGATGCTGCTCGCGATAGCTCCGCTCCTTGCGGGAAGGTTAAAAAAATGAATGCCTTCTGTGAGGTTCGAACTCACGACCCCTGGTTTACGAGACCAGTGCTCTACCACTGAGCTAAGAAGGCGGCAGCTGCGGGTTTGTGAGCTATCCCCGAATTGTCACTTCATCATACTGAATCTTGCAGCCCTCGACCAGATAACGGATTTGGCACACAGCTGCTGCTGCTGCTGGGGGTGTCCACATTGCCGTTTTCCAAATCTCTTGACTGTTTCGCCCTTACGATCGACGACGAGCGTCGTGCCACCAAACGTTTGCGGTCTGCACAATCTTGACCTAGTGCACAGTTTGTTGGATTGCGTGGCTCGACTGCGAAATGCGCCTTTCGGCTCCTCTCTCTGGCTGCAGTATGCTGTTGTCCACAGTGGCACTGGCGTTGCCCATGGGGCTTCATGTAAGGCGACTGCACGTCGCTCGGCCAGCAGCGGCCTACTGCAGACCGACACTTAAGAGACACCAAATAGAAATCGACATCGAGAGACAGGCCCTGTCATATGGCACTCGCGACGTATACGCTGAAATTGAATGTAAAGAATACGTCTTTTGTAGTGGGCGTCGCTCTACTGCAGTGTCACACATGACGAATAAATAGGAAAACAGTAGAACGTCTGTGTAGGGCCATGTTTTTACCTACAGTGTCACTTGGCTGAATGTGTATAAGGCTCTGTGGCATCACTCAACACAGCCAAGTTGTCACACTAGCTGTGTATCTCTAACAAAGCTGACGTATGTCCTCACCTGGGTGACGGTTAAAACGATTTCGCCCCCGGGTGGGCTCGAACCACCAACCTTTCGGTTAACAGCCGAACGCGCTAGCCGATTGCGCCACGGAGGCCTTGACTTGTGCTGTGCATATCAACGCAGTTCGTATACCTTCTGCAGGAATCTCGCAGAATGGTAGCATCTGCTTACGCCTCTTCACATGGATAAAATGCATGCACACTGTAGCGACGCTCGTAAACGAATGACATCGCCAAGCATGACATTATACTACAAAATGCATACAAACCACTGTTCTCCCTATGCAATCAGAAAACCTCTGAGGCCAGTAGGATACTTGTTATAGGTTGTAGAACATCCCTTCCATTCAGTGTACTGCCATGTGTTAGATGCTGCTCGCGATAGCTCCGCTCCTTGCGGGAAGGTTAAAAAAATGAATGCCTTCTGTGAGGTTCGAACTCACGACCCCTGGTTTACGAGACCAGTGCTCTACCACTGAGCTAAGAAGGTGGCAGCTGCGCGTTTGTGAGCTATCCCCGAATTGTCACTTCATCATACTGAATCTTGCAGCCCTCGACCAGATAACGGATTTGGCACACAGCTGCTGCTGCTGCTGGGGGTGTCCACATTGCCGTTTTCCAAATCTCTTGACTGTTTCGCCCTTACGATCGACGACGAGCGTCGTGCCACCAAACGTTTGCGGTCTGCACAATCTTGACCTAGTGCACAGTTTGTTGGATTGCGTGGCTCGACTGCGAAATGCGCCTTTCGGCTCCTCTCTCTGGCTGCAGTATGCTGTTGTCCACAGTGGCACTGGCGTTGCCCATGGGGCTTCATGTAAGGCGACTGCACGTCGCTCGGCCAGCAGCGGCCTACTGCAGACCGACACTTAAGAGACACCAAATAGAAATCGACATCGAGAGACAGGCCCTGTCATATGGCACTCGCGACGTATACGCTGAAATTGAATGTAAAGAATACGTCTTTTGTAGTGGGCGTCGCTCTACTGCAGTGTCACACATGACGAATAAATAGGAAAACAGTAGAACGTCTGTGTAGGGCCATGTTTTTACCTACAGTGTCACTTGGCTGAATGTGTATAAGGCTCTGTGGCATCACTCAACACAGCCAAGTTGTCACACTAGCTGTGTATCTCTAACAAAGCTGACGTATGTCCTCACCTGGGTGACGGTTAAAACGATTTCGCCCCCGGGTGGGCTCGAACCACCAACCTTTCGGTTAACAGCCGAACGCACTAGCCGATTGCGCCACGGAGGCCTTGACTTGTGCTGTGCATATCAACGCAGTTCGTATACCTTCTGCAGGAATCTCGCAGAATGGTAGCATCTGCTTACGCCTCTTCACATGGATAAAATGCATGCACACTGTAGCGACGCTCGTAAACGAATGACATCGCCAAGCATGACATTATACTACAAAATGCATACAAACCACTGTTCTCCCTATGCAATCAGAAAACCTCTGAGGCCAGTAGGATACTTGTTATAGGTTGTAGAACATCCCTTCCATTCAGTGTACTGCCATGTGTTAGATGCTGCTCGCGATAGCTCCGCTCCTTGCGGGAAGGTTAAAAAAATGAATGCCTTCTGTGAGGTTCGAACTCACGACCCCTGGTTTACGAGACCAGTGCTCTACCACTGAGCTAAGAAGGCGGCAGCTGCGGGTTTGTGAGCTATCCCCGAATTGTCACTTCATCATACTGAATCTTGCAGCCCTCGACCAGATAACGGATTTGGCACACAGCTGCTGCTGCTGCTGGGGGTGTCCACATTGCCGTTTTCCAAATCTCTTGACTGTTTCGCCCTTACGATCGACGACGAGCGTCGTGCCACCAAACGTTTGCGGTCTGCACAATCTTGACCTAGTGCACAGTTTGTTGGATTGCGTGGCTCGACTGCGAAATGCGCCTTTCGGCTCCTCTCTCTGGCTGCAGTATGCTGTTGTCCACAGTGGCACTGGCGTTGCCCATGGGGCTTCATGTAAGGCGACTGCACGTCGCTCGGCCAGCAGCGGCCTACTGCAGACCGACACTTAAGAGACACCAAATAGAAATCGACATCGAGAGACAGGCCCTGTCATATGGCACTCGCGACGTATACGCTGAAATTGAATGTAAAGAATACGTCTTTTGTAGTGGGCGTCGCTCTACTGCAGTGTCACACATGACGAATAAATAGGAAAACAGTAGAACGTCTGTGTAGGGCCATGTTTTTACCTACAGTGTCACTTGGCTGAATGTGTATAAGGCTCTGTGGCATCACTCAACACAGCCAAGTTGTCACACTAGCTGTGTATCTCTAACAAAGCTGACGTATGTCCTCACCTGGGTGACGGTTAAAACGATTTCGCCCCCGGGTGGGCTCGAACCACCAACCTTTCGGTTAACAGCCGAACGCACTAGCCGATTGCGCCACGGAGGCCTTGACTTGTGCTGTGCATATCAACGCAGTTCGTATACCTTCTGCAGGAATCTCGCAGAATGGTAGCATCTGCTTACGCCTCTTCACATGGATAAAATGCATGCACACTGTAGCGACGCTCGTAAACGAATGACATCGCCAAGCATGACATTATACTACAAAATGCATACAAACCACTGTTCTCCCTATGCAATCAGAAAACCTCTGAGGCCAGTAGGATACTTGTTATAGGTTGTAGAACATCCCTTCCATTCAGTGTACTGCCATGTGTTAGATGCTGCTCGCGATAGCTCCGCTCCTTGCGGGAAGGTTAAAAAAACGAATGCCTTCTGTGAGGTTCGAACTCACGACCCCTGGTTTACGAGACCAGTGCTCTACCACTGAGCTAAGAAGGCGGCAGCTGCGGGTTTGTGAGCTATCCCCGAATTGTCACTTCATCATACTGAATCTTGCAGCCCTCGACCAGATAACGGATTTGGCACACAGCTGCTGCTGCTGCTGGGGGTGTCCACATTGCCGTTTTCCAAATCTCTTGACTGTTTCGCCCTTACGATCGACGACGAGCGTCGTGCCACCAAACGTTTGCGGTCTGCACAATCTTGACCTAGTGCACAGTTTGTTGGATTGCGTGGCTCGACTGCGAAATGCGCCTTTCGGCTCCTCTCTCTGGCTGCAGTATGCTGTTGTCCACAGTGGCACTGGCGTTGCCCATGGGGCTTCATGTAAGTCGACTGCTCGTCGCTCGGCCAGCAGCGGCCTACTGCAGACCGACGCTTAAGAGACACCAAATAGAAATCGACATCGAGAGACAGGCCCTGTCATATGGCACTCGCGACGTATACGCTGAAATTGAATGTAAAGAATACGTCTTTTGTAGTGGGCGTCGCTCTACTGCAGTGTCACACATGACGAATAAATAGGAAAACAGTAGAACGTCTGTGTAGGGCCATGTTTTTACCTACAGTGTCACTTGGCTGAATGTGTATAAGGCTCTGTGGCATCACTCAACACAGCCAAGTTGTCACACTAGCTGTGTATCTCTAACAAAGCTGACGTATGTCCTCACCTGGGTGACGGTTAAAACGATTTCGCCCCCGGGTGGGCTCGAACCACCAACCTTTCGGTTAACAGCCGAACGCACTAGCCGATTGCGCCACGGAGGCCTTGACTTGTGCTGTGCATATCAACGCAGTTCGTATACCTTCTGCAGGAATCTCGCAGAATGGTAGCATCTGCTTACGCCTCTTCACATGGATAAAATGCATGCACACTGTAGCGACGCTCGTAAACGAATGACATCGCCAAGCATGACATTATACTACAAAATGCATACAAACCACTGTTCTCCCTATGCAATCAGAAAACCTCTGAGGCCAGTAGGATACTTGTTATAGGTTGTAGAACATCCCTTCCATTCAGTGTACTGCCATGTGTTAGATGCTGCTCGCGATAGCTCCGCTCCTTGCGGGAAGGTTAAAAAAATGAATGCCTTCTGTGAGGTTCGAACTCACGACCCCTGGTTTACGAGACCAGTGCTCTACCACTGAGCTAAGAAGGCGGCAGCTGCGGGTTTGTGAGCTATCCCCGAATTGTCACTTCATCATACTGAATCTTGCAGCCCTCGACCAGATAACGGATTTGGCACACAGCTGCTGCTGCTGCTGGGGGTGTCCACATTGCCGTTTTCCAAATCTCTTGACTGTTTCGCCCTTACGATCGACGACGAGCGTCGTGCCACCAAACGTTTGCGGTCTGCACAATCTTGACCTAGTGCACAGTTTGTTGGATTGCGTGGCTCGACTGCGAAATGCGCCTTTCGGCTCCTCTCTCTGGCTGCAGTATGCTGTTGTCCACAGTGGCACTGGCGTTGCCCATGGGGCTTCATGTAAGTCGACTGCTCGTCGCTCGGCCAGCAGCGGCCTACTGCAGACCGACGCTTAAGAGACACCAAATAGAAATCGACATCGAGAGACAGGCCCTGTCATATGGCACTCGCGACGTATACGCTGAAATTGAATGTAAAGAATACGTCTTTTGTAGTGGGCGTCGCTCTACTGCAGTGTCACACATGACGAATAAATAGGAAAACAGTAGAACGTCTGTGTAGGGCCATGTTTTTACCTACAGTGTCACTTGGCTGAATGTGTATAAGGCTCTGTGGCATCACTCAACACAGCCAAGTTGTCACACTAGCTGTGTATCTCTAACAAAGCTGACGTATGTCCTCACCTGGGTGACGGTTAAAACGATTTCGCCCCCGGGTGGGCTCGAACCACCAACCTTTCGGTTAACAGCCGAACGCGCTAGCCGATTGCGCCACGGAGGCCTTGACTTGTGCTGTGCATATCAACGCAGTTCGTATACCTTCTGCAGGAATCTCGCAGAATGGTAGCATCTGCTTACGCCTCTTCACATGGATAAAATGCATGCACACTGTAGCGACGCTCGTAAACGAATGACATCGCCAAGCATGACATTATACTACAAAATGCATACAAACCACTGTTCTCCCTATGCAATCAGAAAACCTCTGAGGCCAGTAGGATACTTGTTATAGGTTGTAGAACATCCCTTCCATTCAGTGTACTGCCATGTGTTAGATGCTGCTCGCGATAGCTCCGCTCCTTGCGGGAAGGTTAAAAAAATGAATGCCTTCTGTGAGGTTCGAACTCACGACCCCTGGTTTACGAGACCAGTGCTCTACCACTGAGCTAAGAAAGCGGCAGCTGCGCGTTTGTGAGCTATCCCCGAATTGTCACTTCATCATACTGAATCTTGCAGCCCTCGACCAGATAACGGATTTGGCACACAGCTGCTGCTGGGGGTGTCCACATTGCAGTTTTCCAAATCTCTTGACTGTTTCGCCCTTACGATCGACGACGAGCGTCGTGCCACCAAACGTTTGCGGTCTGCACAATCTTGACCTAGTGCACAGTTTGTTGGATTGCGTGGCTCGACTGCGAAATGCGCCTTTCGGCTCCTCTCTCTGGCTGCAGTATGCTGTTGTCCACAGTGGCACTGGCGTTGCCCATGGGGCTTCATGTAAGGCGACTGCACGTCGCTCGGCCAGCAGCGGCCTACTGCAGACCGACACTTAAGAGACACCAAATAGAAATCGACATCGAGAGACAGGCCCTGTCATATGGCACTCGCGACGTATACGCTGAAATTGAATGTAAAGAATACGTCTTTTGTAGTGGGCGTCGCTCTACTGCAGTGTCACACATGACGAATAAATAGGAAAACAGTAGAACGTCTGTGTAGGGCCATGTTTTTACCTACAGTGTCACTTGGCTGAATGTGTATAAGGCTCTGTGGCATCACTCAACACAGCCAAGTTGTCACACTAGCTGTGTATCTCTAACAAAGCTGACGTATGTCCTCACCTGGGTGACGGTTAAAACGATTTCGCCCCCGGGTGGGCTCGAACCACCAACCTTTCGGTTAACAGCCGAACGCGCTAGCCGATTGCGCCACGGAGGCCTTGACTTGTGCTGTGCATATCAACGCAGTTCGTATACCTTCTGCAGGAATCTCGCAGAATGGTAGCATCTGCTTACGCCTCTTCACATGGATAAAATGCATGCACACTGTAGCGACGCTCGTAAACGAATGACATCGCCAAGCATGACATTATACTACAAAATGCATACAAACCACTGTTCTCCCTATGCAATCAGAAAACCTCTGAGGCCAGTAGGATACTTGTTATAGGTTGTAGAACATCCCTTCCATTCAGTGTACTGCCATGTGTTAGATGCTGCTCGCGATAGCTCCGCTCCTTGCGGGAAGGTTAAAAAAATGAATGCCTTCTGTGAGGTTCGAACTCACGACCCCTGGTTTACGAGACCAGTGCTCTACCACTGAGCTAAGAAGGTGGCATCTGCGCGTTTGTGAGCTATCCCCGAATTGTCACTTCATCATACTGAATCTTGCAGCCCTCGACCAGATAACGGATTTGGCACACAGCTGCTGCTGCTGCTGGGGGTGTCCACATTGCCGTTTTCCAAATCTCTTGACTGTTTCGCCCTTACGATCGACGACGAGCGTCGTGCCACCAAACGTTTGCGGTCTGCACAATCTTGACCTAGTGCACAGTTTGTTGGATTGCGTGGCTCGACTGCGAAATGCGCCTTTCGGCTCCTCTCTCTGGCTGCAGTATGCTGTTGTCCACAGTGGCACTGGCGTTGCCCATGGGGCTTCATGTAAGGCGACTGCACGTCGCTCGGCCAGCAGCGGCCTACTGCAGACCGACACTTAAGAGACACCAAATAGAAATCGACATCGAGAGACAGGCCCTGTCATATGGCACTCGCGACGTATACGCTGAAATTGAATGTAAAGAATACGTCTTTTGTAGTGGGCGTCGCTCTACTGCAGTGTCACACATGACGAATAAATAGGAAAACAGTAGAACGTCTGTGTAGGGCCATGTTTTTACCTACAGTGTCACTTGGCTGAATGTGTATAAGGCTCTGTGGCATCACTCAACACAGCCAAGTTGTCACACTAGCTGTGTATCTCTAACAAAGCTGACGTATGTCCTCACCTGGGTGACGGTTAAAACGATTTCGCCCCCGGGTGGGCTCGAACCACCAACCTTTCGGTTAACAGCCGAACGCGCTAGCCGATTGCGCCACGGAGGCCTTGACTTGTGCTGTGCATATCAACGCAGTTCGTATACCTTCTGCAGGAATCTCGCAGAATGGTAGCATCTGCTTACGCCTCTTCACATGGATAAAATGCATGCACACTGTAGCGACGCTCGTAAACGAATGACATCGCCAAGCATGACATTATACTACAAAATGCATACAAACCACTGTTCTCCCTATGCAATCAGAAAACCTCTGAGGCCAGTAGGATACTTGTTATAGGTTGTAGAACATCCCTTCCATTCAGTGTACTGCCATGTGTTAGATGCTGCTCGCGATAGCTCCGCTCCTTGCGGGAAGGTTAAAAAAATGAATGCCTTCTGTGAGGTTCGAACTCACGACCCCTGGTTTACGAGACCAGTGCTCTACCACTGAGCTAAGAAGGCGGCAGCTGCGGGTTTGTGAGCTATCCCCGAATTGTCACTTCATCATACTGAATCTTGCAGCCCTCGACCAGATAACGGATTTGGCACACAGCTGCTGCTGCTGCTGGGGGTGTCCACATTGCCGTTTTCCAAATCTCTTGACTGTTTCGCCCTTACGATCGACGACGAGCGTCGTGCCACCAAACGTTTGCGGTCTGCACAATCTTGACCTAGTGCACAGTTTGTTGGATTGCGTGGCTCGACTGCGAAATGCGCCTTTCGGCTCCTCTCTCTGGCTGCAGTATGCTGTTGTCCACAGTGGCACTGGCGTTGCCCATGGGGCTTCATGTAAGGCGACTGCACGTCGCTCGGCCAGCAGCGGCCTACTGCAGACCGACACTTAAGAGACACCAAATAGAAATCGACATCGAGAGACAGGCCCTGTCATATGGCACTCGCGACGTATACGCTGAAATTGAATGTAAAGAATACGTCTTTTGTAGTGGGCGTCGCTCTACTGCAGTGTCACACATGACGAATAAATAGGAAAACAGTAGAACGTCTGTGTAGGGCCATGTTTTTACCTACAGTGTCACTTGGCTGAATGTGTATAAGGCTCTGTGGCATCACTCAACACAGCCAAGTTGTCACACTAGCTGTGTATCTCTAACAAAGCTGACGTATGTCCTCACCTGGGTGACGGTTAAAACGATTTCGCCCCCGGGTGGGCTCGAACCACCAACCTTTCGGTTAACAGCCGAACGCGCTAGCCGATTGCGCCACGGAGGCCTTGACTTGTGCTGTGCATATCAACGCAGTTCGTATACCTTCTGCAGGAATCTCGCAGAATGGTAGCATCTGCTTACGCCTCTTCACATGGATAAAATGCATGCACACTGTAGCGACGCTCGTAAACGAATGACATCGCCAAGCATGACATTATACTACAAAATGCATACAAACCACTGTTCTCCCTATGCAATCAGAAAACCTCTGAGGCCAGTAGGATACTTGTTATAGGTTGTAGAACATCCCTTCCATTCAGTGTACTGCCATGTGTTAGATGCTGCTCGCGATAGCTCCGCTCCTTGCGGGAAGGTTAAAAAAATGAATGCCTTCTGTGAGGTTCGAACTCACGACCCCTGGTTTACGAGACCAGTGCTCTACCACTGAGCTAAGAAAGCGGCAGCTGCGCGTTTGTGAGCTATCCCCGAATTGTCACTTCATCATACTGAATCTTGCAGCCCTCGACCAGATAACGGATTTGGCACACAGCTGCTGCTGGGGGTGTCCACATTGCAGTTTTCCAAATCTCTTGACTGTTTCGCCCTTACGATCGACGACGAGCGTCGTGCCACCAAACGTTTGCGGTCTGCACAATCTTGACCTAGTGCACAGTTTGTTGGATTGCGTGGCTCGACTGCGAAATGCGCCTTTCGGCTCCTCTCTCTGGCTGCAGTATGCTGTTGTCCACAGTGGCACTGGCGTTGCCCATGGGGCTTCATGTAAGGCGACTGCACGTCGCTCGGCCAGCAGCGGCCTACTGCAGACCGACACTTAAGAGACACCAAATAGAAATCGACATCGAGAGACAGGCCCTGTCATATGGCACTCGCGACGTATACGCTGAAATTGAATGTAAAGAATACGTCTTTTGTAGTGGGCGTCGCTCTACTGCAGTGTCACACATGACGAATAAATAGGAAAACAGTAGAACGTCTGTGTAGGGCCATGTTTTTACCTACAGTGTCACTTGGCTGAATGTGTATAAGGCTCTGTGGCATCACTCAACACAGCCAAGTTGTCACACTAGCTGTGTATCTCTAACAAAGCTGACGTATGTCCTCACCTGGGTGACGGTTAAAACGATTTCGCCCCCGGGTGGGCTCGAACCACCAACCTTTCGGTTAACAGCCGAACGCGCTAGCCGATTGCGCCACGGAGGCCTTGACTTGTGCTGTGCATATCAACGCAGTTCGTATACCTTCTGCAGGAATCTCGCAGAATGGTAGCATCTGCTTACGCCTCTTCACATGGATAAAATGCATGCACACTGTAGCGACGCTCGTAAACGAATGACATCGCCAAGCATGACATTATACTACAAAATGCATACAAACCACTGTTCTCCCTATGCAATCAGAAAACCTCTGAGGCCAGTAGGATACTTGTTATAGGTTGTAGAACATCCCTTCCATTCAGTGTACTGCCATGTGTTAGATGCTGCTCGCGATAGCTCCGCTCCTTGCGGGAAGGTTAAAAAAATGAATGCCTTCTGTGAGGTTCGAACTCACGACCCCTGGTTTACGAGACCAGTGCTCTACCACTGAGCTAAGAAGGCGGCAGCTGCGGGTTTGTGAGCTATCCCCGAATTGTCACTTCATCATACTGAATCTTGCAGCCCTCGACCAGATAACGGATTTGGCACACAGCTGCTGCTGCTGCTGGGGGTGTCCACATTGCCGTTTTCCAAATCTCTTGACTGTTTCGCCCTTACGATCGACGACGAGCGTCGTGCCACCAAACGTTTGCGGTCTGCACAATCTTGACCTAGTGCACAGTTTGTTGGATTGCGTGGCTCGACTGCGAAATGCGCCTTTCGGCTCCTCTCTCTGGCTGCAGTATGCTGTTGTCCACAGTGGCACTGGCGTTGCCCATGGGGCTTCATGTAAGGCGACTGCACGTCGCTCGGCCAGCAGCGGCCTACTGCAGACCGACACTTAAGAGACACCAAATAGAAATCGACATCGAGAGACAGGCCCTGTCATATGGCACTCGCGACGTATACGCTGAAATTGAATGTAAAGAATACGTCTTTTGTAGTGGGCGTCGCTCTACTGCAGTGTCACACATGACGAATAAATAGGAAAACAGTAGAACGTCTGTGTAGGGCCATGTTTTTACCTACAGTGTCACTTGGCTGAATGTGTATAAGGCTCTGTGGCATCACTCAACACAGCCAAGTTGTCACACTAGCTGTGTATCTCTAACAAAGCTGACGTATGTCCTCACCTGGGTGACGGTTAAAACGATTTCGCCCCCGGGTGGGCTCGAACCACCAACCTTTCGGTTAACAGCCGAACGCGCTAGCCGATTGCGCCACGGAGGCCTTGACTTGTGCTGTGCATATCAACGCAGTTCGTATACCTTCTGCAGGAATCTCGCAGAATGGTAGCATCTGCTTACGCCTCTTCACATGGATAAAATGCATGCACACTGTAGCGACGCTCGTAAACGAATGACATCGCCAAGCATGACATTATACTACAAAATGCATACAAACCACTGTTCTCCCTATGCAATCAGAAAACCTCTGAGGCCAGTAGGATACTTGTTATAGGTTGTAGAACATCCCTTCCATTCAGTGTACTGCCATGTGTTAGATGCTGCTCGCGATAGCTCCGCTCCTTGCGGGAAGGTTAAAAAAATGAATGCCTTCTGTGAGGTTCGAACTCACGACCCCTGGTTTACGAGACCAGTGCTCTACCACTGAGCTAAGAAGGCGGCAGCTGCGGGTTTGTGAGCTATCCCCGAATTGTCACTTCATCATACTGAATCTTGCAGCCCTCGACCAGATAACGGATTTGGCACACAGCTGCTGCTGCTGCTGGGGGTGTCCACATTGCCGTTTTCCAAATCTCTTGACTGTTTCGCCCTTACGATCGACGACGAGCGTCGTGCCACCAAACGTTTGCGGTCTGCACAATCTTGACCTAGTGCACAGTTTGTTGGATTGCGTGGCTCGACTGCGAAATGCGCCTTTCGGCTCCTCTCTCTGGCTGCAGTATGCTGTTGTCCACAGTGGCACTGGCGTTGCCCATGGGGCTTCATGTAAGGCGACTGCACGTCGCTCGGCCAGCAGCGGCCTACTGCAGACCGACACTTAAGAGACACCAAATAGAAATCGACATCGAGAGACAGGCCCTGTCATATGGCACTCGCGACGTATACGCTGAAATTGAATGTAAAGAATACGTCTTTTGTAGTGGGCGTCGCTCTACTGCAGTGTCACACATGACGAATAAATAGGAAAACAGTAGAACGTCTGTGTAGGGCCATGTTTTTACCTACAGTGTCACTTGGCTGAATGTGTATAAGGCTCTGTGGCATCACTCAACACAGCCAAGTTGTCACACTAGCTGTGTATCTCTAACAAAGCTGACGTATGTCCTCACCTGGGTGACGGTTAAAACGATTTCGCCCCCGGGTGGGCTCGAACCACCAACCTTTCGGTTAACAGCCGAACGCGCTAGCCGATTGCGCCACGGAGGCCTTGACTTGTGCTGTGCATATCAACGCAGTTCGTATACCTTCTGCAGGAATCTCGCAGAATGGTAGCATCTGCTTACGCCTCTTCACATGGATAAAATGCATGCACACTGTAGCGACGCTCGTAAACGAATGACATCGCCAAGCATGACGTTATACTACAAAATGCATACAAACCACTGTTCTCCCTATGCAATCAGAAAACCTCTGAGGCCAGTAGGATACTTGTTATAGGTTGTAGAACATCCCTTCCATTCAGTGTACTGCCATGTGTTAGATGCTGCTCGCGATAGCTCCGCTCCTTGCGGGAAGGTTAAAAAAATGAATGCCTTCTGTGAGGTTCGAACTCACGACCCCTGGTTTACGAGACCAGTGCTCTACCACTGAGCTAAGAAGGCGGCAGCTGCGGGTTTGTGAGCTATCCCCGAATTGTCACTTCATCATACTGAATCTTGCAGCCCTCGACCAGATAACGGATTTGGCACACAGCTGCTGCTGGGGGTGTCCACATTGCAGTTTTCCAAATCTCTTGACTGTTTCGCCCTTACGATCGACGACGAGCGTCGTGCCACCAAACGTTTGCGGTCTGCACAATCTTGACCTAGTGCACAGTTTGTTGGATTGCGTGGCTCGACTGCGAAATGCGCCTTTCGGCTCCTCTCTCTGGCTGCAGTATGCTGTTGTCCACAGTGGCACTGGCGTTGCCCATGGGGCTTCATGTAAGGCGACTGCACGTCGCTCGGCCAGCAGCGGCCTACTGCAGACCGACACTTAAGAGACACCAAATAGAAATCGACATCGAGAGACAGGCCCTGTCATATGGCACTCGCGACGTATACGCTGAAATTGAATGTAAAGAATACGTCTTTTGTAGTGGGCGTCGCTCTACTGCAGTGTCACACATGACGAATAAATAGGAAAACAGTAGAACGTCTGTGTAGGGCCATGTTTTTACCTACAGTGTCACTTGGCTGAATGTGTATAAGGCTCTGTGGCATCACTCAACACAGCCAAGTTGTCACACTAGCTGTGTATCTCTAACAAAGCTGACGTATGTCCTCACCTGGGTGACGGTTAAAACGATTTCGCCCCCGGGTGGGCTCGAACCACCAACCTTTCGGTTAACAGCCGAACGCGCTAGCCGATTGCGCCACGGAGGCCTTGACTTGTGCTGTGCATATCAACGCAGTTCGTATACCTTCTGCAGGAATCTCGCAGAATGGTAGCATCTGCTTACGCCTCTTCACATGGATAAAATGCATGCACACTGTAGCGACGCTCGTAAACGAATGACATCGCCAAGCATGACATTATACTACAAAATGCATACAAACCACTGTTCTCCCTATGCAATCAGAAAACCTCTGAGGCCAGTAGGATACTTGTTATAGGTTGTAGAACATCCCTTCCATTCAGTGTACTGCCATGTGTTAGATGCTGCTCGCGATAGCTCCGCTCCTTGCGGGAAGGTTAAAAAAATGAATGCCTTCTGTGAGGTTCGAACTCACGACCCCTGGTTTACGAGACCAGTGCTCTACCACTGAGCTAAGAAGGTGGCATCTGCGCGTTTGTGAGCTATCCCCGAATTGTCACTTCATCATACTGAATCTTGCAGCCCTCGACCAGATAACGGATTTGGCACACAGCTGCTGCTGCTGCTGGGGGTGTCCACATTGCCGTTTTCCAAATCTCTTGACTGTTTCGCCCTTACGATCGACGACGAGCGTCGTGCCACCAAACGTTTGCGGTCTGCACAATCTTGACCTAGTGCACAGTTTGTTGGATTGCGTGGCTCGACTGCGAAATGCGCCTTTCGGCTCCTCTCTCTGGCTGCAGTATGCTGTTGTCCACAGTGGCACTGGCGTTGCCCATGGGGCTTCATGTAAGGCGACTGCACGTCGCTCGGCCAGCAGCGGCCTACTGCAGACCGACACTTAAGAGACACCAAATAGAAATCGACATCGAGAGACAGGCCCTGTCATATGGCACTCGCGACGTATACGCTGAAATTGAATGTAAAGAATACGTCTTTTGTAGTGGGCGTCGCTCTACTGCAGTGTCACACATGACGAATAAATAGGAAAACAGTAGAACGTCTGTGTAGGGCCATGTTTTTACCTACAGTGTCACTTGGCTGAATGTGTATAAGGCTCTGTGGCATCACTCAACACAGCCAAGTTGTCACACTAGCTGTGTATCTCTAACAAAGCTGACGTATGTCCTCACCTGGGTGACGGTTAAAACGATTTCGCCCCCGGGTGGGCTCGAACCACCAACCTTTCGGTTAACAGCCGAACGCGCTAGCCGATTGCGCCACGGAGGCCTTGACTTGTGCTGTGCATATCAACGCAGTTCGTATACCTTCTGCAGGAATCTCGCAGAATGGTAGCATCTGCTTACGCCTCTTCACATGGATAAAATGCATGCACACTGTAGCGACGCTCGTAAACGAATGACATCGCCAAGCATGACATTATACTACAAAATGCATACAAACCACTGTTCTCCCTATGCAATCAGAAAACCTCTGAGGCCAGTAGGATACTTGTTATAGGTTGTAGAACATCCCTTCCATTCAGTGTACTGCCATGTGTTAGATGCTGCTCGCGATAGCTCCGCTCCTTGCGGGAAGGTTAAAAAAATGAATGCCTTCTGTGAGGTTCGAACTCACGACCCCTGGTTTACGAGACCAGTGCTCTACCACTGAGCTAAGAAGGCGGCAGCTGCGGGTTTGTGAGCTATCCCCGAATTGTCACTTCATCATACTGAATCTTGCAGCCCTCGACCAGATAACGGATTTGGCACACAGCTGCTGCTGCTGCTGGGGGTGTCCACATTGCCGTTTTCCAAATCTCTTGACTGTTTCGCCCTTACGATCGACGACGAGCGTCGTGCCACCAAACGTTTGCGGTCTGCACAATCTTGACCTAGTGCACAGTTTGTTGGATTGCGTGGCTCGACTGCGAAATGCGCCTTTCGGCTCCTCTCTCTGGCTGCAGTATGCTGTTGTCCACAGTGGCACTGGCGTTGCCCATGGGGCTTCATGTAAGGCGACTGCACGTCGCTCGGCCAGCAGCGGCCTACTGCAGACCGACACTTAAGAGACACCAAATAGAAATCGACATCGAGAGACAGGCCCTGTCATATGGCACTCGCGACGTATACGCTGAAATTGAATGTAAAGAATACGTCTTTTGTAGTGGGCGTCGCTCTACTGCAGTGTCACACATGACGAATAAATAGGAAAACAGTAGAACGTCTGTGTAGGGCCATGTTTTTACCTACAGTGTCACTTGGCTGAATGTGTATAAGGCTCTGTGGCATCACTCAACACAGCCAAGTTGTCACACTAGCTGTGTATCTCTAACAAAGCTGACGTATGTCCTCACCTGGGTGACGGTTAAAACGATTTCGCCCCCGGGTGGGCTCGAACCACCAACCTTTCGGTTAACAGCCGAACGCGCTAGCCGATTGCGCCACGGAGGCCTTGACTTGTGCTGTGCATATCAACGCAGTTCGTATACCTTCTGCAGGAATCTCGCAGAATGGTAGCATCTGCTTACGCCTCTTCACATGGATAAAATGCATGCACACTGTAGCGACGCTCGTAAACGAATGACATCGCCAAGCATGACGTTATACTACAAAATGCATACAAACCACTGTTCTCCCTATGCAATCAGAAAACCTCTGAGGCCAGTAGGATACTTGTTATAGGTTGTAGAACATCCCTTCCATTCAGTGTACTGCCATGTGTTAGATGCTGCTCGCGATAGCTCCGCTCCTTGCGGGAAGGTTAAAAAAATGAATGCCTTCTGTGAGGTTCGAACTCACGACCCCTGGTTTACGAGACCAGTGCTCTACCACTGAGCTAAGAAGGCGGCAGCTGCGGGTTTGTGAGCTATCCCCGAATTGTCACTTCATCATACTGAATCTTGCAGCCCTCGACCAGATAACGGATTTGGCACACAGCTGCTGCTGCTGCTGGGGGTGTCCACATTGCCGTTTTCCAAATCTCTTGACTGTTTCGCCCTTACGATCGACGACGAGCGTCGTGCCACCAAACGTTTGCGGTCTGCACAATCTTGACCTAGTGCACAGTTTGTTGGATTGCGTGGCTCGACTGCGAAATGCGCCTTTCGGCTCCTCTCTCTGGCTGCAGTATGCTGTTGTCCACAGTGGCACTGGCGTTGCCCATGGGGCTTCATGTAAGGCGACTGCACGTCGCTCGGCCAGCAGCGGCCTACTGCAGACCGACACTTAAGAGACACCAAGTAGAAATCGACATCGAGAGACAGGCCCTGTCATATGGCACTCGCGACGTATACGCTGAAATTGAATGTAAAGAATACGTCTTTTGTAGTGGGCGTCGCTCTACTGCAGTGTCACACATGACGAATAAATAGGAAAACAGTAGAACGTCTGTGTAGGGCCATGTTTTTACCTACAGTGTCACTTGGCTGAATGTGTATAAGGCTCTGTGGCATCACTCAACACAGCCAAGTTGTCACACTAGCTGTGTATCTCTAACAAAGCTGACGTATGTCCTCACCTGGGTGACGGTTAAAACGATTTCGCCCCCGGGTGGGCTCGAACCACCAACCTTTCGGTTAACAGCCGAACGCGCTAGCCGATTGCGCCACGGAGGCCTTGACTTGTGCTGTGCATATCAACGCAGTTCGTATACCTTCTGCAGGAATCTCGCAGAATGGTAGCATCTGCTTACGCCTCTTCACATGGATAAAATGCATGCACACTGTAGCGACGCTCGTAAACGAATGACATCGCCAAGCATGACATTATACTACAAAATGCATACAAACCACTGTTCTCCCTATGCAATCAGAAAACCTCTGAGGCCAGTAGGATACTTGTTATAGGTTGTAGAACATCCCTTCCATTCAGTGTACTGCCATGTGTTAGATGCTGCTCGCGATAGCTCCGCTCCTTGCGGGAAGGTTAAAAAAATGAATGCCTTCTGTGAGGTTCGAACTCACGACCCCTGGTTTACGAGACCAGTGCTCTACCACTGAGCTAAGAAGGTGGCATCTGCGCGTTTGTGAGCTATCCCCGAATTGTCACTTCATCATACTGAATCTTGCAGCCCTCGACCAGATAACGGATTTGGCACACAGCTGCTGCTGCTGCTGGGGGTGTCCACATTGCCGTTTTCCAAATCTCTTGACTGTTTCGCCCTTACGATCGACGACGAGCGTCGTGCCACCAAACGTTTGCGGTCTGCACAATCTTGACCTAGTGCACAGTTTGTTGGATTGCGTGGCTCGACTGCGAAATGCGCCTTTCGGCTCCTCTCTCTGGCTGCAGTATGCTGTTGTCCACAGTGGCACTGGCGTTGCCCATGGGGCTTCATGTAAGGCGACTGCACGTCGCTCGGCCAGCAGCGGCCTACTGCAGACCGACACTTAAGAGACACCAAATAGAAATCGACATCGAGAGACAGGCCCTGTCATATGGCACTCGCGACGTATACGCTGAAATTGAATGTAAAGAATACGTCTTTTGTAGTGGGCGTCGCTCTACTGCAGTGTCACACATGACGAATAAATAGGAAAACAGTAGAACGTCTGTGTAGGGCCATGTTTTTACCTACAGTGTCACTTGGCTGAATGTGTATAAGGCTCTGTGGCATCACTCAACACAGCCAAGTTGTCACACTAGCTGTGTATCTCTAACAAAGCTGACGTATGTCCTCACCTGGGTGACGGTTAAAACGATTTCGCCCCCGGGTGGGCTCGAACCACCAACCTTTCGGTTAACAGCCGAACGCGCTAGCCGATTGCGCCACGGAGGCCTTGACTTGTGCTGTGCATATCAACGCAGTTCGTATACCTTCTGCAGGAATCTCGCAGAATGGTAGCATCTGCTTACGCCTCTTCACATGGATAAAATGCATGCACACTGTAGCGACGCTCGTAAACGAATGACATCGCCAAGCATGACATTATACTACAAAATGCATACAAACCACTGTTCTCCCTATGCAATCAGAAAACCTCTGAGGCCAGTAGGATACTTGTTATAGGTTGTAGAACATCCCTTCCATTCAGTGTACTGCCATGTGTTAGATGCTGCTCGCGATAGCTCCGCTCCTTGCGGGAAGGTTAAAAAAATGAATGCCTTCTGTGAGGTTCGAACTCACGACCCCTGGTTTACGAGACCAGTGCTCTACCACTGAGCTAAGAAGGTGGCATCTGCGCGTTTGTGAGCTATCCCCGAATTGTCACTTCATCATACTGAATCTTGCAGCCCTCGACCAGATAACGGATTTGGCACACAGCTGCTGCTGCTGCTGGGGGTGTCCACATTGCCGTTTTCCAAATCTCTTGACTGTTTCGCCCTTACGATCGACGACGAGCGTCGTGCCACCAAACGTTTGCGGTCTGCACAATCTTGACCTAGTGCACAGTTTGTTGGATTGCGTGGCTCGACTGCGAAATGCGCCTTTCGGCTCCTCTCTCTGGCTGCAGTATGCTGTTGTCCACAGTGGCACTGGCGTTGCCCATGGGGCTTCATGTAAGGCGACTGCACGTCGCTCGGCCAGCAGCGGCCTACTGCAGACCGACACTTAAGAGACACCAAATAGAAATCGACATCGAGAGACAGGCCCTGTCATATGGCACTCGCGACGTATACGCTGAAATTGAATGTAAAGAATACGTCTTTTGTAGTGGGCGTCGCTCTACTGCAGTGTCACACATGACGAATAAATAGGAAAACAGTAGAACGTCTGTGTAGGGCCATGTTTTTACCTACAGTGTCACTTGGCTGAATGTGTATAAGGCTCTGTGGCATCACTCAACACAGCCAAGTTGTCACACTAGCTGTGTATCTCTAACAAAGCTGACGTATGTCCTCACCTGGGTGACGGTTAAAACGATTTCGCCCCCGGGTGGGCTCGAACCACCAACCTTTCGGTTAACAGCCGAACGCGCTAGCCGATTGCGCCACGGAGGCCTTGACTTGTGCTGTGCATATCAACGCAGTTCGTATACCTTCTGCAGGAATCTCGCAGAATGGTAGCATCTGCTTACGCCTCTTCACATGGATAAAATGCATGCACACTGTAGCGACGCTCGTAAACGAATGACATCGCCAAGCATGACATTATACTACAAAATGCATACAAACCACTGTTCTCCCTATGCAATCAGAAAACCTCTGAGGCCAGTAGGATACTTGTTATAGGTTGTAGAACATCCCTTCCATTCAGTGTACTGCCATGTGTTAGATGCTGCTCGCGATAGCTCCGCTCCTTGCGGGAAGGTTAAAAAAATGAATGCCTTCTGTGAGGTTCGAACTCACGACCCCTGGTTTACGAGACCAGTGCTCTACCACTGAGCTAAGAAGGCGGCAGCTGCGGGTTTGTGAGCTATCCCCGAATTGTCACTTCATCATACTGAATCTTGCAGCCCTCGACCAGATAACGGATTTGGCACACAGCTGCTGCTGCTGCTGGGGGTGTCCACATTGCCGTTTTCCAAATCTCTTGACTGTTTCGCCCTTACGATCGACGACGAGCGTCGTGCCACCAAACGTTTGCGGTCTGCACAATCTTGACCTAGTGCACAGTTTGTTGGATTGCGTGGCTCGACTGCGAAATGCGCCTTTCGGCTCCTCTCTCTGGCTGCAGTATGCTGTTGTCCACAGTGGCACTGGCGTTGCCCATGGGGCTTCATGTAAGGCGACTGCACGTCGCTCGGCCAGCAGCGGCCTACTGCAGACCGACACTTAAGAGACACCAAATAGAAATCGACATCGAGAGACAGGCCCTGTCATATGGCACTCGCGACGTATACGCTGAAATTGAATGTAAAGAATACGTCTTTTGTAGTGGGCGTCGCTCTACTGCAGTGTCACACATGACGAATAAATAGGAAAACAGTAGAACGTCTGTGTAGGGCCATGTTTTTACCTACAGTGTCACTTGGCTGAATGTGTATAAGGCTCTGTGGCATCACTCAACACAGCCAAGTTGTCACACTAGCTGTGTATCTCTAACAAAGCTGACGTATGTCCTCACCTGGGTGACGGTTAAAACGATTTCGCCCCCGGGTGGGCTCGAACCACCAACCTTTCGGTTAACAGCCGAACGCGCTAGCCGATTGCGCCACGGAGGCCTTGACTTGTGCTGTGCATATCAACGCAGTTCGTATACCTTCTGCAGGAATCTCGCAGAATGGTAGCATCTGCTTACGCCTCTTCACATGGATAAAATGCATGCACACTGTAGCGACGCTCGTAAACGAATGACATCGCCAAGCATGACGTTATACTACAAAATGCATACAAACCACTGTTCTCCCTATGCAATCAGAAAACCTCTGAGGCCAGTAGGATACTTGTTATAGGTTGTAGAACATCCCTTCCATTCAGTGTACTGCCATGTGTTAGATGCTGCTCGCGATAGCTCCGCTCCTTGCGGGAAGGTTAAAAAAATGAATGCCTTCTGTGAGGTTCGAACTCACGACCCCTGGTTTACGAGACCAGTGCTCTACCACTGAGCTAAGAAGGCGGCAGCTGCGGGTTTGTGAGCTATCCCCGAATTGTCACTTCATCATACTGAATCTTGCAGCCCTCGACCAGATAACGGATTTGGCACACAGCTGCTGCTGCTGCTGGGGGTGTCCACATTGCCGTTTTCCAAATCTCTTGACTGTTTCGCCCTTACGATCGACGACGAGCGTCGTGCCACCAAACGTTTGCGGTCTGCACAATCTTGACCTAGTGCACAGTTTGTTGGATTGCGTGGCTCGACTGCGAAATGCGCCTTTCGGCTCCTCTCTCTGGCTGCAGTATGCTGTTGTCCACAGTGGCACTGGCGTTGCCCATGGGGCTTCATGTAAGGCGACTGCACGTCGCTCGGCCAGCAGCGGCCTACTGCAGACCGACACTTAAGAGACACCAAATAGAAATCGACATCGAGAGACAGGCCCTGTCATATGGCACTCGCGACGTATACGCTGAAATTGAATGTAAAGAATACGTCTTTTGTAGTGGGCGTCGCTCTACTGCAGTGTCACACATGACGAATAAATAGGAAAACAGTAGAACGTCTGTGTAGGGCCATGTTTTTACCTACAGTGTCACTTGGCTGAATGTGTATAAGGCTCTGTGGCATCACTCAACACAGCCAAGTTGTCACACTAGCTGTGTATCTCTAACAAAGCTGACGTATGTCCTCACCTGGGTGACGGTTAAAACGATTTCGCCCCCGGGTGGGCTCGAACCACCAACCTTTCGGTTAACAGCCGAACGCGCTAGCCGATTGCGCCACGGAGGCCTTGACTTGTGCTGTGCATATCAACGCAGTTCGTATACCTTCTGCAGGAATCTCGCAGAATGGTAGCATCTGCTTACGCCTCTTCACATGGATAAAATGCATGCACACTGTAGCGACGCTCGTAAACGAATGACATCGCCAAGCATGACGTTATACTACAAAATGCATACAAACCACTGTTCTCCCTATGCAATCAGAAAACCTCTGAGGCCAGTAGGATACTTGTTATAGGTTGTAGAACATCCCTTCCATTCAGTGTACTGCCATGTGTTAGATGCTGCTCGCGATAGCTCCGCTCCTTGCGGGAAGGTTAAAAAAATGAATGCCTTCTGTGAGGTTCGAACTCACGACCCCTGGTTTACGAGACCAGTGCTCTACCACTGAGCTAAGAAGGCGGCAGCTGCGGGTTTGTGAGCTATCCCCGAATTGTCACTTCATCATACTGAATCTTGCAGCCCTCGACCAGATAACGGATTTGGCACACAGCTGCTGCTGCTGCTGGGGGTGTCCACATTGCCGTTTTCCAAATCTCTTGACTGTTTCGCCCTTACGATCGACGACGAGCGTCGTGCCACCAAACGTTTGCGGTCTGCACAATCTTGACCTAGTGCACAGTTTGTTGGATTGCGTGGCTCGACTGCGAAATGCGCCTTTCGGCTCCTCTCTCTGGCTGCAGTATGCTGTTGTCCACAGTGGCACTGGCGTTGCCCATGGGGCTTCATGTAAGGCGACTGCACGTCGCTCGGCCAGCAGCGGCCTACTGCAGACCGACACTTAAGAGACACCAAGTAGAAATCGACATCGAGAGACAGGCCCTGTCATATGGCACTCGCGACGTATACGCTGAAATTGAATGTAAAGAATACGTCTTTTGTAGTGGGCGTCGCTCTACTGCAGTGTCACACATGACGAATAAATAGGAAAACAGTAGAACGTCTGTGTAGGGCCATGTTTTTACCTACAGTGTCACTTGGCTGAATGTGTATAAGGCTCTGTGGCATCACTCAACACAGCCAAGTTGTCACACTAGCTGTGTATCTCTAACAAAGCTGACGTATGTCCTCACCTGGGTGACGGTTAAAACGATTTCGCCCCCGGGTGGGCTCGAACCACCAACCTTTCGGTTAACAGCCGAACGCGCTAGCCGATTGCGCCACGGAGGCCTTGACTTGTGCTGTGCATATCAACGCAGTTCGTATACCTTCTGCAGGAATCTCGCAGAATGGTAGCATCTGCTTACGCCTCTTCACATGGATAAAATGCATGCACACTGTAGCGACGCTCGTAAACGAATGACATCGCCAAGCATGACATTATACTACAAAATGCATACAAACCACTGTTCTCCCTATGCAATCAGAAAACCTCTGAGGCCAGTAGGATACTTGTTATAGGTTGTAGAACATCCCTTCCATTCAGTGTACTGCCATGTGTTAGATGCTGCTCGCGATAGCTCCGCTCCTTGCGGGAAGGTTAAAAAAATGAATGCCTTCTGTGAGGTTCGAACTCACGACCCCTGGTTTACGAGACCAGTGCTCTACCACTGAGCTAAGAAGGTGGCATCTGCGCGTTTGTGAGCTATCCCCGAATTGTCACTTCATCATACTGAATCTTGCAGCCCTCGACCAGATAACGGATTTGGCACACAGCTGCTGCTGCTGCTGGGGGTGTCCACATTGCCGTTTTCCAAATCTCTTGACTGTTTCGCCCTTACGATCGACGACGAGCGTCGTGCCACCAAACGTTTGCGGTCTGCACAATCTTGACCTAGTGCACAGTTTGTTGGATTGCGTGGCTCGACTGCGAAATGCGCCTTTCGGCTCCTCTCTCTGGCTGCAGTATGCTGTTGTCCACAGTGGCACTGGCGTTGCCCATGGGGCTTCATGTAAGGCGACTGCACGTCGCTCGGCCAGCAGCGGCCTACTGCAGACCGACACTTAAGAGACACCAAATAGAAATCGACATCGAGAGACAGGCCCTGTCATATGGCACTCGCGACGTATACGCTGAAATTGAATGTAAAGAATACGTCTTTTGTAGTGGGCGTCGCTCTACTGCAGTGTCACACATGACGAATAAATAGGAAAACAGTAGAACGTCTGTGTAGGGCCATGTTTTTACCTACAGTGTCACTTGGCTGAATGTGTATAAGGCTCTGTGGCATCACTCAACACAGCCAAGTTGTCACACTAGCTGTGTATCTCTAACAAAGCTGACGTATGTCCTCACCTGGGTGACGGTTAAAACGATTTCGCCCCCGGGTGGGCTCGAACCACCAACCTTTCGGTTAACAGCCGAACGCGCTAGCCGATTGCGCCACGGAGGCCTTGACTTGTGCTGTGCATATCAACGCAGTTCGTATACCTTCTGCAGGAATCTCGCAGAATGGTAGCATCTGCTTACGCCTCTTCACATGGATAAAATGCATGCACACTGTAGCGACGCTCGTAAACGAATGACATCGCCAAGCATGACATTATACTACAAAATGCATACAAACCACTGTTCTCCCTATGCAATCAGAAAACCTCTGAGGCCAGTAGGATACTTGTTATAGGTTGTAGAACATCCCTTCCATTCAGTGTACTGCCATGTGTTAGATGCTGCTCGCGATAGCTCCGCTCCTTGCGGGAAGGTTAAAAAAATGAATGCCTTCTGTGAGGTTCGAACTCACGACCCCTGGTTTACGAGACCAGTGCTCTACCACTGAGCTAAGAAGGCGGCAGCTGCGGGTTTGTGAGCTATCCCCGAATTGTCACTTCATCATACTGAATCTTGCAGCCCTCGACCAGATAACGGATTTGGCACACAGCTGCTGCTGCTGCTGGGGGTGTCCACATTGCCGTTTTCCAAATCTCTTGACTGTTTCGCCCTTACGATCGACGACGAGCGTCGTGCCACCAAACGTTTGCGGTCTGCACAATCTTGACCTAGTGCACAGTTTGTTGGATTGCGTGGCTCGACTGCGAAATGCGCCTTTCGGCTCCTCTCTCTGGCTGCAGTATGCTGTTGTCCACAGTGGCACTGGCGTTGCCCATGGGGCTTCATGTAAGGCGACTGCACGTCGCTCGGCCAGCAGCGGCCTACTGCAGACCGACACTTAAGAGACACCAAATAGAAATCGACATCGAGAGACAGGCCCTGTCATATGGCACTCGCGACGTATACGCTGAAATTGAATGTAAAGAATACGTCTTTTGTAGTGGGCGTCGCTCTACTGCAGTGTCACACATGACGAATAAATAGGAAAACAGTAGAACGTCTGTGTAGGGCCATGTTTTTACCTACAGTGTCACTTGGCTGAATGTGTATAAGGCTCTGTGGCATCACTCAACACAGCCAAGTTGTCACACTAGCTGTGTATCTCTAACAAAGCTGACGTATGTCCTCACCTGGGTGACGGTTAAAACGATTTCGCCCCCGGGTGGGCTCGAACCACCAACCTTTCGGTTAACAGCCGAACGCGCTAGCCGATTGCGCCACGGAGGCCTTGACTTGTGCTGTGCATATCAACGCAGTTCGTATACCTTCTGCAGGAATCTCGCAGAATGGTAGCATCTGCTTACGCCTCTTCACATGGATAAAATGCATGCACACTGTAGCGACGCTCGTAAACGAATGACATCGCCAAGCATGACGTTATACTACAAAATGCATACAAACCACTGTTCTCCCTATGCAATCAGAAAACCTCTGAGGCCAGTAGGATACTTGTTATAGGTTGTAGAACATCCCTTCCATTCAGTGTACTGCCATGTGTTAGATGCTGCTCGCGATAGCTCCGCTCCTTGCGGGAAGGTTAAAAAAATGAATGCCTTCTGTGAGGTTCGAACTCACGACCCCTGGTTTACGAGACCAGTGCTCTACCACTGAGCTAAGAAGGCGGCAGCTGCGGGTTTGTGAGCTATCCCCGAATTGTCACTTCATCATACTGAATCTTGCAGCCCTCGACCAGATAACGGATTTGGCACACAGCTGCTGCTGCTGCTGGGGGTGTCCACATTGCCGTTTTCCAAATCTCTTGACTGTTTCGCCCTTACGATCGACGACGAGCGTCGTGCCACCAAACGTTTGCGGTCTGCACAATCTTGACCTAGTGCACAGTTTGTTGGATTGCGTGGCTCGACTGCGAAATGCGCCTTTCGGCTCCTCTCTCTGGCTGCAGTATGCTGTTGTCCACAGTGGCACTGGCGTTGCCCATGGGGCTTCATGTAAGGCGACTGCACGTCGCTCGGCCAGCAGCGGCCTACTGCAGACCGACACTTAAGAGACACCAAATAGAAATCGACATCGAGAGACAGGCCCTGTCATATGGCACTCGCGACGTATACGCTGAAATTGAATGTAAAGAATACGTCTTTTGTAGTGGGCGTCGCTCTACTGCAGTGTCACACATGACGAATAAATAGGAAAACAGTAGAACGTCTGTGTAGGGCCATGTTTTTACCTACAGTGTCACTTGGCTGAATGTGTATAAGGCTCTGTGGCATCACTCAACACAGCCAAGTTGTCACACTAGCTGTGTATCTCTAACAAAGTTGACGTATGTCCTCACCTGGGTGACGGTTAAAACGATTTCGCCCCCGGGTGGGCTCGAACCACCAACCTTTCGGTTAACAGCCGAACGCGCTAGCCGATTGCGCCACGGAGGCCTTGACTTGTGCTGTGCATATCAACGCAGTTCGTATACCTTCTGCAGGAATCTCGCAGAATGGTAGCATCTGCTTACGCCTCTTCACATGGATAAAATGCATGCACACTGTAGCGACGCTCGTAAACGAATGACATCGCCAAGCATGACATTATACTACAAAATGCATACAAACCACTGTTCTCCCTATGCAATCAGAAAACCTCTGAGGCCAGTAGGATACTTGTTATAGGTTGTAGAACATCCCTTCCATTCAGTGTACTGCCATGTGTTAGATGCTGCTCGCGATAGCTCCGCTCCTTGCGGGAAGGTTAAAAAAATGAATGCCTTCTGTGAGGTTCGAACTCACGACCCCTGGTTTACGAGACCAGTGCTCTACCACTGAGCTAAGAAAGCGGCAGCTGCGCGTTTGTGAGCTATCCCCGAATTGTCACTTCATCATACTGAATCTTGCAGCCCTCGACCAGATAACGGATTTGGCACACAGCTGCTGCTGGGGGTGTCCACATTGCAGTTTTCCAAATCTCTTGACTGTTTCGCCCTTACGATCGACGACGAGCGTCGTGCCACCAAACGTTTGCGGTCTGCACAATCTTGACCTAGTGCACAGTTTGTTGGATTGCGTGGCTCGACTGCGAAATGCGCCTTTCGGCTCCTCTCTCTGGCTGCAGTATGCTGTTGTCCACAGTGGCACTGGCGTTGCCCATGGGGCTTCATGTAAGGCGACTGCACGTCGCTCGGCCAGCAGCGGCCTACTGCAGACCGACACTTAAGAGACACCAAATAGAAATCGACATCGAGAGACAGGCCCTGTCATATGGCACTCGCGACGTATACGCTGAAATTGAATGTAAAGAATACGTCTTTTGTAGTGGGCGTCGCTCTACTGCAGTGTCACACATGACGAATAAATAGGAAAACAGTAGAACGTCTGTGTAGGGCCATGTTTTTACCTACAGTGTCACTTGGCTGAATGTGTATAAGGCTCTGTGGCATCACTCAACACAGCCAAGTTGTCACACTAGCTGTGTATCTCTAACAAAGCTGACGTATGTCCTCACCTGGGTGACGGTTAAAACGATTTCGCCCCCGGGTGGGCTCGAACCACCAACCTTTCGGTTAACAGCCGAACGCGCTAGCCGATTGCGCCACGGAGGCCTTGACTTGTGCTGTGCATATCAACGCAGTTCGTATACCTTCTGCAGGAATCTCGCAGAATGGTAGCATCTGCTTACGCCTCTTCACATGGATAAAATGCATGCACACTGTAGCGACGCTCGTAAACGAATGACATCGCCAAGCATGACATTATACTACAAAATGCATACAAACCACTGTTCTCACTATGCAATCAGAAAACCTCTGAGGCCAGTAGGATACTTGTTATAGGTTGTAGAACATCCCTTCCATTCAGTGTACTGCCATGTGTTAGATGCTGCTCGCGATAGCTCCGCTCCTTGCGGGAAGGTTAAAAAAATGAATGCCTTCTGTGAGGTTCGAACTCACGACCCCTGGTTTACGAGACCAGTGCTCTACCACTGAGCTAAGAAGGCGGCAGCTGCGCGTTTGTGAGCTATCCCCGAATTGTCACTTCATCATACTGAATCTTGCAGCCCTCGACCAGATAACGGATTTGGCACACAGCTGCTGCTGCTGCTGGGGGTGTCCACATTGCCGTTTTCCAAATCTCTTGACTGTTTCGCCCTTACGATCGACGACGAGCGTCGTGCCACCAAACGTTTGCGGTCTGCACAATCTTGACCTAGTGCACAGTTTGTTGGATTGCGTGGCTCGACTGCGAAATGCGCCTTTCGGCTCCTCTCTCTGGCTGCAGTATGCTGTTGTCCACAGTGGCACTGGCGTTGCCCATGGGGCTTCATGTAAGGCGACTGCACGTCGCTCGGCCAGCAGCGGCCTACTGCAGACCGACACTTAAGAGACACCAAATAGAAATCGACATCGAGAGACAGGCCCTGTCATATGGCACTCGCGACGTATACGCTGACATTGAATGTAAAGAATACGTCTTTTGTAGTGGGCGTCGCTCTACTGCAGTGTCACACATGACGAATAAATAGGAAAACAGTAGAACGTCTGTGTAGGGCCATGTTTTTACCTACAGTGTCACTTGGCTGAATGTGTATAAGGCTCTGTGGCATCACTCAACACAGCCAAGTTGTCACACTAGCTGTGTATCTCTAACAAAGTTGACGTATGTCCTCACCTGGGTGACGGTTAAAACGATTTCGCCCCCGGGTGGGCTCGAACCACCAACCTTTCGGTTAACAGCCGAACGCGCTAGCCGATTGCGCCACGGAGGCCTTGACTTGTGCTGTGCATATCAACGCAGTTCGTATACCTTCTGCAGGAATCTCGCAGAATGGTAGCATCTGCTTACGCCTCTTCACATGGATAAAATGCATGCACACTGTAGCGACGCTCGTAAACGAATGACATCGCCAAGCATGACATTATACTACAAAATGCATACAAACCACTGTTCTCCCTATGCAATCAGAAAACTTCTGAGGCCAGTAGGATACTTGTTATAGGTTGTAGAACATCCCTTCCATTCAGTGTACTGCCATGTGTTAGATGCTGCTCGCGATAGCTCCGCTCCTTGCGGGAAGGTTAAAAAAATGAATGCCTTCTGTGAGGTTCGAACTCACGACCCCTGGTTTACGAGACCAGTGCTCTACCACTGAGCTAAGAAAGCGGCAGCTGCGCGTTTGTGAGCTATCCCCGAATTGTCACTTCATCATACTGAATCTTGCAGCCCTCGACCAGATAACGGATTTGGCACACAGCTGCTGCTGGGGGTGTCCACATTGCAGTTTTCCAAATCTCTTGACTGTTTCGCCCTTACGATCGACGACGAGCGTCGTGCCACCAAACGTTTGCGGTCTGCACAATCTTGACCTAGTGCACAGTTTGTTGGATTGCGTGGCTCGACTGCGAAATGCGCCTTTCGGCTCCTCTCTCTGGCTGCAGTATGCTGTTGTCCACAGTGGCACTGGCGTTGCCCATGGGGCTTCATGTAAGGCGACTGCACGTCGCTCGGCCAGCAGCGGCCTACTGCAGACCGACACTTAAGAGACACCAAATAGAAATCGACATCGAGAGACAGGCCCTGTCATATGGCACTCGCGACGTATACGCTGAAATTGAATGTAAAGAATACGTCTTTTGTAGTGGGCGTCGCTCTACTGCAGTGTCACACATGACGAATAAATAGGAAAACAGTAGAACGTCTGTGTAGGGCCATGTTTTTACCTACAGTGTCACTTGGCTGAATGTGTATAAGGCTCTGTGGCATCACTCAACACAGCCAAGTTGTCACACTAGCTGTGTATCTCTAACAAAGCTGACGTATGTCCTCACCTGGGTGACGGTTAAAACGATTTCGCCCCCGGGTGGGCTCGAACCACCAACCTTTCGGTTAACAGCCGAACGCGCTAGCCGATTGCGCCACGGAGGCCTTGACTTGTGCTGTGCATATCAACGCAGTTCGTATACCTTCTGCAGGAATCTCGCAGAATGGTAGCATCTGCTTACGCCTCTTCACATGGATAAAATGCATGCACACTGTAGCGACGCTCGTAAACGAATGACATCGCCAAGCATGACATTATACTACAAAATGCATACAAACCACTGTTCTCCCTATGCAATCAGAAAACCTCTGAGGCCAGTAGGATACTTGTTATAGGTTGTAGAACATCCCTTCCATTCAGTGTACTGCCATGTGTTAGATGCTGCTCGCGATAGCTCCGCTCCTTGCGGGAAGGTTAAAAAAATGAATGCCTTCTGTGAGGTTCGAACTCACGACCCCTGGTTTACGAGACCAGTGCTCTACCACTGAGCTAAGAAGGCGGCAGCTGCGGGTTTGTGAGCTATCCCCGAATTGTCACTTCATCATACTGAATCTTGCAGCCCTCGACCAGATAACGGATTTGGCACACAGCTGCTGCTGCTGCTGGGGGTGTCCACATTGCCGTTTTCCAAATCTCTTGACTGTTTCGCCCTTACGATCGACGACGAGCGTCGTGCCACCAAACGTTTGCGGTCTGCACAATCTTGACCTAGTGCACAGTTTGTTGGATTGCGTGGCTCGACTGCGAAATGCGCCTTTCGGCGCCTCTCTCTGGCTGCAGTATGCTGTTGTCCACAGTGGCACTGGCGTTGCCCATGGGGCTTCATGTAAGTCGACTGCTCGTCGCTCGGCCAGCAGCGGCCTACTGCAGACCGACGCTTAAGAGACACCAAATAGAAATCGACATCGAGAGACAGGCCCTGTCATATGGCACTCGCGACGTATACGCTGAAATTGAATGTAAAGAATACGTCTTTTGTAGTGGGCGTCGCTCTACTGCAGTGTCACACATGACGAATAAATAGGAAAACAGTAGAACGTCTGTGTAGGGCCATGTTTTTACCTACAGTGTCACTTGGCTGAATGTGTATAAGGCTCTGTGGCATCACTCAACACAGCCAAGTTGTCACACTAGCTGTGTATCTCTAACAAAGTTGACGTATGTCCTCACCTGGGTGACGGTTAAAACGATTTCGCCCCCGGGTGGGCTCGAACCACCAACCTTTCGGTTAACAGCCGAACGCGCTAGCCGATTGCGCCACGGAGGCCTTGACTTGTGCTGTGCATATCAACGCAGTTCGTATACCTTCTGCAGGAATCTCGCAGAATGGTAGCATCTGCTTACGCCTCTTCACATGGATAAAATGCATGCACACTGTAGCGACGCTCGTAAACGAATGACATCGCCAAGCATGACATTATACTACAAAATGCATACAAACCACTGTTCTCCCTATGCAATCAGAAAACCTCTGAGGCCAGTAGGATACTTGTTATAGGTTGTAGAACATCCCTTCCATTCAGTGTACTGCCATGTGTTAGATGCTGCTCGCGATAGCTCCGCTCCTTGCGGGAAGGTTAAAAAAATGAATGCCTTCTGTGAGGTTCGAACTCACGACCCCTGGTTTACGAGACCAGTGCTCTACCACTGAGCTAAGAAAGCGGCAGCTGCGCGTTTGTGAGCTATCCCCGAATTGTCACTTCATCATACTGAATCTTGCAGCCCTCGACCAGATAACGGATTTGGCACACAGCTGCTGCTGGGGGTGTCCACATTGCAGTTTTCCAAATCTCTTGACTGTTTCGCCCTTACGATCGACGACGAGCGTCGTGCCACCAAACGTTTGCGGTCTGCACAATCTTGACCTAGTGCACAGTTTGTTGGATTGCGTGGCTCGACTGCGAAATGCGCCTTTCGGCTCCTCTCTCTGGCTGCAGTATGCTGTTGTCCACAGTGGCACTGGCGTTGCCCATGGGGCTTCATGTAAGGCGACTGCACGTCGCTCGGCCAGCAGCGGCCTACTGCAGACCGACACTTAAGAGACACCAAATAGAAATCGACATCGAGAGACAGGCCCTGTCATATGGCACTCGCGACGTATACGCTGAAATTGAATGTAAAGAATACGTCTTTTGTAGTGGGCGTCGCTCTACTGCAGTGTCACACATGACGAATAAATAGGAAAACAGTAGAACGTCTGTGTAGGGCCATGTTTTTACCTACAGTGTCACTTGGCTGAATGTGTATAAGGCTCTGTGGCATCACTCAACACAGCCAAGTTGTCACACTAGCTGTGTATCTCTAACAAAGCTGACGTATGTCCTCACCTGGGTGACGGTTAAAACGATTTCGCCCCCGGGTGGGCTCGAACCACCAACCTTTCGGTTAACAGCCGAACGCGCTAGCCGATTGCGCCACGGAGGCCTTGACTTGTGCTGTGCATATCAACGCAGTTCGTATACCTTCTGCAGGAATCTCGCAGAATGGTAGCATCTGCTTACGCCTCTTCACATGGATAAAATGCATGCACACTGTAGCGACGCTCGTAAACGAATGACATCGCCAAGCATGACATTATACTACAAAATGCATACAAACCACTGTTCTCCCTATGCAATCAGAAAACCTCTGAGGCCAGTAGGATACTTGTTATAGGTTGTAGAACATCCCTTCCATTCAGTGTACTGCCATGTGTTAGATGCTGCTCGCGATAGCTCCGCTCCTTGCGGGAAGGTTAAAAAAATGAATGCCTTCTGTGAGGTTCGAACTCACGACCCCTGGTTTACGAGACCAGTGCTCTACCACTGAGCTAAGAAGGCGGCAGCTGCGGGTTTGTGAGCTATCCCCGAATTGTCACTTCATCATACTGAATCTTGCAGCCCTCGACCAGATAACGGATTTGGCACACAGCTGCTGCTGCTGCTGGGGGTGTCCACATTGCCGTTTTCCAAATCTCTTGACTGTTTCGCCCTTACGATCGACGACGAGCGTCGTGCCACCAAACGTTTGCGGTCTGCACAATCTTGACCTAGTGCACAGTTTGTTGGATTGCGTGGCTCGACTGCGAAATGCGCCTTTCGGCTCCTCTCTCTGGCTGCAGTATGCTGTTGTCCACAGTGGCACTGGCGTTGCCCATGGGGCTTCATGTAAGGCGACTGCACGTCGCTCGGCCAGCAGCGGCCTACTGCAGACCGACACTTAAGAGACACCAAATAGAAATCGACATCGAGAGACAGGCCCTGTCATATGGCACTCGCGACGTATACGCTGAAATTGAATGTAAAGAATACGTCTTTTGTAGTGGGCGTCGCTCTACTGCAGTGTCACACATGACGAATAAATAGGAAAACAGTAGAACGTCTGTGTAGGGCCATGTTTTTACCTACAGTGTCACTTGGCTGAATGTGTATAAGGCTCTGTGGCATCACTCAACACAGCCAAGTTGTCACACTAGCTGTGTATCTCTAACAAAGTTGACGTATGTCCTCACCTGGGTGACGGTTAAAACGATTTCGCCCCCGGGTGGGCTCGAACCACCAACCTTTCGGTTAACAGCCGAACGCGCTAGCCGATTGCGCCACGGAGGCCTTGACTTGTGCTGTGCATATCAACGCAGTTCGTATACCTTCTGCAGGAATCTCGCAGAATGGTAGCATCTGCTTACGCCTCTTCACATGGATAAAATGCATGCACACTGTAGCGACGCTCGTAAACGAATGACATCGCCAAGCATGACATTATACTACAAAATGCATACAAACCACTGTTCTCCCTATGCAATCAGAAAACCTCTGAGGCCAGTAGGATACTTGTTATAGGTTGTAGAACATCCCTTCCATTCAGTGTACTGCCATGTGTTAGATGCTGCTCGCGATAGCTCCGCTCCTTGCGGGAAGGTTAAAAAAATGAATGCCTTCTGTGAGGTTCGAACTCACGACCCCTGGTTTACGAGACCAGTGCTCTACCACTGAGCTAAGAAAGCGGCAGCTGCGCGTTTGTGAGCTATCCCCGAATTGTCACTTCATCATACTGAATCTTGCAGCCCTCGACCAGATAACGGATTTGGCACACAGCTGCTGCTGGGGGTGTCCACATTGCAGTTTTCCAAATCTCTTGACTGTTTCGCCCTTACGATCGACGACGAGCGTCGTGCCACCAAACGTTTGCGGTCTGCACAATCTTGACCTAGTGCACAGTTTGTTGGATTGCGTGGCTCGACTGCGAAATGCGCCTTTCGGCGCCTCTCTCTGGCTGCAGTATGCTGTTGTCCACAGTGGCACTGGCGTTGCCCATGGGGCTTCATGTAAGTCGACTGCTCGTCGCTCGGCCAGCAGCGGCCTACTGCAGACCGACGCTTAAGAGACACCAAATAGAAATCGACATCGAGAGACAGGCCCTGTCATATGGCACTCGCGACGTATACGCTGAAATTGAATGTAAAGAATACGTCTTTTGTAGTGGGCGTCGCTCTACTGCAGTGTCACACATGACGAATAAATAGGAAAACAGTAGAACGTCTGTGTAGGGCCATGTTTTTACCTACAGTGTCACTTGGCTGAATGTGTATAAGGCTCTGTGGCATCACTCAACACAGCCAAGTTGTCACACTAGCTGTGTATCTCTAACAAAGTTGACGTATGTCCTCACCTGGGTGACGGTTAAAACGATTTCGCCCCCGGGTGGGCTCGAACCACCAACCTTTCGGTTAACAGCCGAACGCGCTAGCCGATTGCGCCACGGAGGCCTTGACTTGTGCTGTGCATATCAACGCAGTTCGTATACCTTCTGCAGGAATCTCGCAGAATGGTAGCATCTGCTTACGCCTCTTCACATGGATAAAATGCATGCACACTGTAGCGACGCTCGTAAACGAATGACATCGCCAAGCATGACATTATACTACAAAATGCATACAAACCACTGTTCTCCCTATGCAATCAGAAAACCTCTGAGGCCAGTAGGATACTTGTTATAGGTTGTAGAACATCCCTTCCATTCAGTGTACTGCCATGTGTTAGATGCTGCTCGCGATAGCTCCGCTCCTTGCGGGAAGGTTAAAAAAATGAATGCCTTCTGTGAGGTTCGAACTCACGACCCCTGGTTTACGAGACCAGTGCTCTACCACTGAGCTAAGAAAGCGGCAGCTGCGCGTTTGTGAGCTATCCCCGAATTGTCACTTCATCATACTGAATCTTGCAGCCCTCGACCAGATAACGGATTTGGCACACAGCTGCTGCTGGGGGTGTCCACATTGCAGTTTTCCAAATCTCTTGACTGTTTCGCCCTTACGATCGACGACGAGCGTCGTGCCACCAAACGTTTGCGGTCTGCACAATCTTGACCTAGTGCACAGTTTGTTGGATTGCGTGGCTCGACTGCGAAATGCGCCTTTCGGCTCCTCTCTCTGGCTGCAGTATGCTGTTGTCCACAGTGGCACTGGCGTTGCCCATGGGGCTTCATGTAAGGCGACTGCACGTCGCTCGGCCAGCAGCGGCCTACTGCAGACCGACACTTAAGAGACACCAAATAGAAATCGACATCGAGAGACAGGCCCTGTCATATGGCACTCGCGACGTATACGCTGAAATTGAATGTAAAGAATACGTCTTTTGTAGTGGGCGTCGCTCTACTGCAGTGTCACACATGACGAATAAATAGGAAAACAGTAGAACGTCTGTGTAGGGCCATGTTTTTACCTACAGTGTCACTTGGCTGAATGTGTATAAGGCTCTGTGGCATCACTCAACACAGCCAAGTTGTCACACTAGCTGTGTATCTCTAACAAAGCTGACGTATGTCCTCACCTGGGTGACGGTTAAAACGATTTCGCCCCCGGGTGGGCTCGAACCACCAACCTTTCGGTTAACAGCCGAACGCGCTAGCCGATTGCGCCACGGAGGCCTTGACTTGTGCTGTGTATATCAACGCAGTTCGTATACCTTCTGCAGGAATCTCGCAGAATGGTAGCATCTGCTTACGCCTCTTCACATGGATAAAATGCATGCACACTGTAGCGACGCTCGTAAACGAATGACATCGCCAAGCATGACATTATACTACAAAATGCATACAAACCACTGTTCTCCCTATGCAATCAGAAAACCTCTGAGGCCAGTAGGATACTTGTTATAGGTTGTAGAACATCCCTTCCATTCAGTGTACTGCCATGTGTTAGATGCTGCTCGCGATAGCTCCGCTCCTTGCGGGAAGGTTAAAAAAATGAATGCCTTCTGTGAGGTTCGAACTCACGACCCCTGGTTTACGAGACCAGTGCTCTACCACTGAGCTAAGAAGGCGGCAGCTGCGCGTTTGTGAGCTATCCCCGAATTGTCACTTCATCATACTGAATCTTGCAGCCCTCGACCAGATAACGGATTTGGCACACAGCTGCTGCTGCTGCTGGGGGTGTCCACATTGCCGTTTTCCAAATCTCTTGACTGTTTCGCCCTTACGATCGACGACGAGCGTCGTGCCACCAAACGTTTGCGGTCTGCACAATCTTGACCTAGTGCACAGTTTGTTGGATTGCGTGGCTCGACTGCGAAATGCGCCTTTCGGCGCCTCTCTCTGGCTGCAGTATGCTGTTGTCCACAGTGGCACTGGCGTTGCCCATGGGGCTTCATGTAAGTCGACTGCTCGTCGCTCGGCCAGCAGCGGCCTACTGCAGACCGACGCTTAAGAGACACCAAATAGAAATCGACATCGAGAGACAGGCCCTGTCATATGGCACTCGCGACGTATACGCTGAAATTGAATGTAAAGAATACGTCTTTTGTAGTGGGCGTCGCTCTACTGCAGTGTCACACATGACGAATAAATAGGAAAACAGTAGAACGTCTGTGTAGGGCCATGTTTTTACCTACAGTGTCACTTGGCTGAATGTGTATAAGGCTCTGTGGCATCACTCAACACAGCCAAGTTGTCACACTAGCTGTGTATCTCTAACAAAGTTGACGTATGTCCTCACCTGGGTGACGGTTAAAACGATTTCGCCCCCGGGTGGGCTCGAACCACCAACCTTTCGGTTAACAGCCGAACGCGCTAGCCGATTGCGCCACGGAGGCCTTGACTTGTGCTGTGCATATCAACGCAGTTCGTATACCTTCTGCAGGAATCTCGCAGAATGGTAGCATCTGCTTACGCCTCTTCACATGGATAAAATGCATGCACACTGTAGCGACGCTCGTAAACGAATGACATCGCCAAGCATGACATTATACTACAAAATGCATACAAACCACTGTTCTCCCTATGCAATCAGAAAACCTCTGAGGCCAGTAGGATACTTGTTATAGGTTGTAGAACATCCCTTCCATTCAGTGTACTGCCATGTGTTAGATGCTGCTCGCGATAGCTCCGCTCCTTGCGGGAAGGTTAAAAAAATGAATGCCTTCTGTGAGGTTCGAACTCACGACCCCTGGTTTACGAGACCAGTGCTCTACCACTGAGCTAAGAAAGCGGCAGCTGCGCGTTTGTGAGCTATCCCCGAATTGTCACTTCATCATACTGAATCTTGCAGCCCTCGACCAGATAACGGATTTGGCACACAGCTGCTGCTGGGGGTGTCCACATTGCAGTTTTCCAAATCTCTTGACTGTTTCGCCCTTACGATCGACGACGAGCGTCGTGCCACCAAACGTTTGCGGTCTGCACAATCTTGACCTAGTGCACAGTTTGTTGGATTGCGTGGCTCGACTGCGAAATGCGCCTTTCGGCTCCTCTCTCTGGCTGCAGTATGCTGTTGTCCACAGTGGCACTGGCGTTGCCCATGGGGCTTCATGTAAGGCGACTGAACGTCGCTCGGCCAGCAGCGGCCTACTGCAGACCGACACTTAAGAGACACCAAATAGAAATCGACATCGACAGACAGGCCCTGTCATATGGCACTCGCGACGTATACGC
The DNA here is from genome assembly GCF_023864275.1 of Schistocerca cancellata. Taxonomy (NCBI): domain Eukaryota; kingdom Metazoa; phylum Arthropoda; class Insecta; order Orthoptera; family Acrididae; genus Schistocerca; species Schistocerca cancellata. The sequence continues at coordinate 614,867,238 of NC_064631.1, read as the reverse complement.
TGAAATTGAATGTAAAGAATACGTCTTTTGTAGTGGGCGTCGCTCTACTGCAGTGTCACACATGACGAATAAATAGGAAAACAGTAGAACGTCTGTGTAGGGCCATGTTTTTACCTACAGTGTCACTTGGCTGAATGTGTATAAGGCTCTGTGGCATCACTCAACACAGCCAAGTTGTCACACTAGCTGTGTATCTCTAACAAAGTTGACGTATGTCCTCACCTGGGTGACGGTTAAAACGATTTCGCCCCCGGGTGGGCTCGAACCACCAACCTTTCGGTTAACAGCCGAACGCGCTAGCCGATTGCGCCACGGAGGCCTTGACTTGTGCTGTGCATATCAACGCAGTTCGTATACCTTCTGCAGGAATCTCGCAGAATGGTAGCATCTGCTTACGCCTCTTCACATGGATAAAATGCATGCACACTGTAGCGACGCTCGTAAACGAATGACATCGCCAAGCATGACATTATACTACAAAATGCATACAAACCACTGTTCTCCCTATGCAATCAGAAAACCTCTGAGGCCAGTAGGATACTTGTTATAGGTTGTAGAACATCCCTTCCATTCAGTGTACTGCCATGTGTTAGATGCTGCTCGCGATAGCTCCGCTCCTTGCGGGAAGGTTAAAAAAATGAATGCCTTCTGTGAGGTTCGAACTCACGACCCCTGGTTTACGAGACCAGTGCTCTACCACTGAGCTAAGAAAGCGGCAGCTGCGCGTTTGTGAGCTATCCCCGAATTGTCACTTCATCATACTGAATCTTGCAGCCCTCGACCAGATAACGGATTTGGCACACAGCTGCTGCTGGGGGTGTCCACATTGCAGTTTTCCAAATCTCTTGACTGTTTCGCCCTTACGATCGACGACGAGCGTCGTGCCACCAAACGTTTGCGGTCTGCACAATCTTGACCTAGTGCACAGTTTGTTGGATTGCGTGGCTCGACTGCGAAATGCGCCTTTCGGCTCCTCTCTCTGGCTGCAGTATGCTGTTGTCCACAGTGGCACTGGCGTTGCCCATGGGGCTTCATGTAAGGCGACTGAACGTCGCTCGGCCAGCAGCGGCCTACTGCAGACCGACACTTAAGAGACACCAAATAGAAATCGACATCGAGAGACAGGCCCTGTCATATGGCACTCGCGACGTATACGCTGAAATTGAATGTAAAGAATACGTCTTTTGTAGTGGGCGTCGCTCTACTGCAGTGTCACACATGACGAATAAATAGGAAAACAGTAGAACGTCTGTGTAGGGCCATGTTTTTACCTACAGTGTCACTTGGCTGAATGTGTATAAGGCTCTGTGGCATCACTCAACACAGCCAAGTTGTCACACTAGCTGTGTATCTCTAACAAAGTTGACGTATGTCCTCACCTGGGTGACGGTTAAAACGATTTCGCCCCCGGGTGGGCTCGAACCACCAACCTTTCGGTTAACAGCCGAACGCGCTAGCCGATTGCGCCACGGAGGCCTTGACTTGTGCTGTGCATATCAACGCAGTTCGTATACCTTCTGCAGGAATCTCGCAGAATGGTAGCATCTGCTTACGCCTCTTCACATGGATAAAATGCATGCACACTGTAGCGACGCTCGTAAACGAATGACATCGCCAAGCATGACATTATACTACAAAATGCATACAAACCACTGTTCTCCCTATGCAATCAGAAAACCTCTGAGGCCAGTAGGATACTTGTTATAGGTTGTAGAACATCCCTTCCATTCAGTGTACTGCCATGTGTTAGATGCTGCTCGCGATAGCTCCGCTCCTTGCGGGAAGGTTAAAAAAATGAATGCCTTCTGTGAGGTTCGAACTCACGACCCCTGGTTTACGAGACCAGTGCTCTACCACTGAGCTAAGAAGGCGGCAGCTGCGGGTTTGTGAGCTATCCCCGAATTGTCACTTCATCATACTGAATCTTGCAGCCCTCGACCAGATAACGGATTTGGCACACAGCTGCTGCTGCTGCTGGGGGTGTCCACATTGCCGTTTTCCAAATCTCTTGACTGTTTCGCCCTTACGATCGACGACGAGCGTCGTGCCACCAAACGTTTGCGGTCTGCACAATCTTGACCTAGTGCACAGTTTGTTGGATTGCGTGGCTCGACTGCGAAATGCGCCTTTCGGCTCCTCTCTCTGGCTGCAGTATGCTGTTGTCCACAGTGGCACTGGCGTTGCCCATGGGGCTTCATGTAAGGCGACTGCACGTCGCTCGGCCAGCAGCGGCCTACTGCAGACCGACACTTAAGAGACACCAAATAGAAATCGACATCGAGAGACAGGCCCTGTCATATGGCACTCGCGACGTATACGCTGAAATTGAATGTAAAGAATACGTCTTTTGTAGTGGGCGTCGCTCTACTGCAGTGTCACACATGACGAATAAATAGGAAAACAGTAGAACGTCTGTGTAGGGCCATGTTTTTACCTACAGTGTCACTTGGCTGAATGTGTATAAGGCTCTGTGGCATCACTCAACACAGCCAAGTTGTCACACTAGCTGTGTATCTCTAACAAAGTTGACGTATGTCCTCACCTGGGTGACGGTTAAAACGATTTCGCCCCCGGGTGGGCTCGAACCACCAACCTTTCGGTTAACAGCCGAACGCGCTAGCCGATTGCGCCACGGAGGCCTTGACTTGTGCTGTGCATATCAACGCAGTTCGTATACCTTCTGCAGGAATCTCGCAGAATGGTAGCATCTGCTTACGCCTCTTCACATGGATAAAATGCATGCACACTGTAGCGACGCTCGTAAACGAATGACATCGCCAAGCATGACATTATACTACAAAATGCATACAAACCACTGTTCTCCCTATGCAATCAGAAAACCTCTGAGGCCAGTAGGATACTTGTTATAGGTTGTAGAACATCCCTTCCATTCAGTGTACTGCCATGTGTTAGATGCTGCTCGCGATAGCTCCGCTCCTTGCGGGAAGGTTAAAAAAATGAATGCCTTCTGTGAGGTTCGAACTCACGACCCCTGGTTTACGAGACCAGTGCTCTACCACTGAGCTAAGAAGGCGGCAGCTGCGGGTTTGTGAGCTATCCCCGAATTGTCACTTCATCATACTGAATCTTGCAGCCCTCGACCAGATAACGGATTTGGCACACAGCTGCTGCTGCTGCTGGGGGTGTCCACATTGCCGTTTTCCAAATCTCTTGACTGTTTCGCCCTTACGATCGACGACGAGCGTCGTGCCACCAAACGTTTGCGGTCTGCACAATCTTGACCTAGTGCACAGTTTGTTGGATTGCGTGGCTCGACTGCGAAATGCGCCTTTCGGCTCCTCTCTCTGGCTGCAGTATGCTGTTGTCCACAGTGGCACTGGCGTTGCCCATGGGGCTTCATGTAAGGCGACTGCACGTCGCTCGGCCAGCAGCGGCCTACTGCAGACCGACACTTAAGAGACACCAAATAGAAATCGACATCGAGAGACAGGCCCTGTCATATGGCACTCGCGACGTATACGCTGAAATTGAATGTAAAGAATACGTCTTTTGTAGTGGGCGTCGCTCTACTGCAGTGTCACACATGACGAATAAATAGGAAAACAGTAGAACGTCTGTGTAGGGCCATGTTTTTACCTACAGTGTCACTTGGCTGAATGTGTATAAGGCTCTGTGGCATCACTCAACACAGCCAAGTTGTCACACTAGCTGTGTATCTCTAACAAAGCTGACGTATGTCCTCACCTGGGTGACGGTTAAAACGATTTCGCCCCCGGGTGGGCTCGAACCACCAACCTTTCGGTTAACAGCCGAACGCGCTAGCCGATTGCGCCACGGAGGCCTTGACTTGTGCTGTGCATATCAACGCAGTTCGTATACCTTCTGCAGGAATCTCGCAGAATGGTAGCATCTGCTTACGCCTCTTCACATGGATAAAATGCATGCACACTGTAGCGACGCTCGTAAACGAATGACATCGCCAAGCATGACATTATACTACAAAATGCATACAAACCACTGTTCTCCCTATGCAATCAGAAAACCTCTGAGGCCAGTAGGATACTTGTTATAGGTTGTAGAACATCCCTTCCATTCAGTGTACTGCCATGTGTTAGATGCTGCTCGCGATAGCTCCGCTCCTTGCGGGAAGGTTAAAAAAATGAATGCCTTCTGTGAGGTTCGAACTCACGACCCCTGGTTTACGAGACCAGTGCTCTACCACTGAGCTAAGAAGGCGGCAGCTGCGGGTTTGTGAGCTATCCCCGAATTGTCACTTCATCATACTGAATCTTGCAGCCCTCGACCAGATAACGGATTTGGCACACAGCTGCTGCTGCTGCTGGGGGTGTCCACATTGCCGTTTTCCAAATCTCTTGACTGTTTCGCCCTTACGATCGACGACGAGCGTCGTGCCACCAAACGTTTGCGGTCTGCACAATCTTGACCTAGTGCACAGTTTGTTGGATTGCGTGGCTCGACTGCGAAATGCGCCTTTCGGCTCCTCTCTCTGGCTGCAGTATGCTGTTGTCCACAGTGGCACTGGCGTTGCCCATGGGGCTTCATGTAAGGCGACTGCACGTCGCTCGGCCAGCAGCGGCCTACTGCAGACCGACACTTAAGAGACACCAAATAGAAATCGACATCGAGAGACAGGCCCTGTCATATGGCACTCGCGACGTATACGCTGAAATTGAATGTAAAGAATACGTCTTTTGTAGTGGGCGTCGCTCTACTGCAGTGTCACACATGACGAATAAATAGGAAAACAGTAGAACGTCTGTGTAGGGCCATGTTTTTACCTACAGTGTCACTTGGCTGAATGTGTATAAGGCTCTGTGGCATCACTCAACACAGCCAAGTTGTCACACTAGCTGTGTATCTCTAACAAAGCTGACGTATGTCCTCACCTGGGTGACGGTTAAAACGATTTCGCCCCCGGGTGGGCTCGAACCACCAACCTTTCGGTTAACAGCCGAACGCGCTAGCCGATTGCGCCACGGAGGCCTTGACTTGTGCTGTGCATATCAACGCAGTTCGTATACCTTCTGCAGGAATCTCGCAGAATGGTAGCATCTGCTTACGCCTCTTCACATGGATAAAATGCATGCACACTGTAGCGACGCTCGTAAACGAATGACATCGCCAAGCATGACATTATACTACAAAATGCATACAAACCACTGTTCTCCCTATGCAATCAGAAAACCTCTGAGGCCAGTAGGATACTTGTTATAGGTTGTAGAACATCCCTTCCATTCAGTGTACTGCCATGTGTTAGATGCTGCTCGCGATAGCTCCGCTCCTTGCGGGAAGGTTAAAAAAATGAATGCCTTCTGTGAGGTTCGAACTCACGACCCCTGGTTTACGAGACCAGTGCTCTACCACTGACCTAAGAAGGCGGCAGCTGCGGGTTTGTGAGCTATCCCCGAATTGTCACTTCATCATACTGAATCTTGCAGCCCTCGACCAGATAACGGATTTGGCACACAGCTGCTGCTGCTGCTGGGGGTGTCCACATTGCCGTTTTCCAAATCTCTTGACTGTTTCGCCCTTACGATCGACGACGAGCGTCGTGCCACCAAACGTTTGCGGTCTGCACAATCTTGACCTAGTGCACAGTTTGTTGGATTGCGTGGCTCGACTGCGAAATGCGCCTTTCGGCTCCTCTCTCTGGCTGCAGTATGCTGTTGTCCACAGTGGCACTGGCGTTGCCCATGGGGCTTCATGTAAGGCGACTGCACGTCGCTCGGCCAGCAGCGGCCTACTGCAGACCGACACTTAAGAGACACCAAATAGAAATCGACATCGAGAGACAGGCCCTGTCATATGGCACTCGCGACGTATACGCTGAAATTGAATGTAAAGAATACGTCTTTTGTAGTGGGCGTCGCTCTACTGCAGTGTCACACATGACGAATAAATAGGAAAACAGTAGAACGTCTGTGTAGGGCCATGTTTTTACCTACAGTGTCACTTGGCTGAATGTGTATAAGGCTCTGTGGCATCACTCAACACAGCCAAGTTGTCACACTAGCTGTGTATCTCTAACAAAGCTGACGTATGTCCTCACCTGGGTGACGGTTAAAACGATTTCGCCCCCGGGTGGGCTCGAACCACCAACCTTTCGGTTAACAGCCGAACGCGCTAGCCGATTGCGCCACGGAGGCCTTGACTTGTGCTGTGCATATCAACGCAGTTCGTATACCTTCTGCAGGAATCTCGCAGAATGGTAGCATCTGCTTACGCCTCTTCACATGGATAAAATGCATGCACACTGTAGCGACGCTCGTAAACGAATGACATCGCCAAGCATGACATTATACTACAAAATGCATACAAACCACTGTTCTCCCTATGCAATCAGAAAACCTCTGAGGCCAGTAGGATACTTGTTATAGGTTGTAGAACATCCCTTCCATTCAGTGTACTGCCATGTGTTAGATGCTGCTCGCGATAGCTCCGCTCCTTGCGGGAAGGTTAAAAAAATGAATGCCTTCTGTGAGGTTCGAACTCACGACCCCTGGTTTACGAGACCAGTGCTCTACCACTGAGCTAAGAAGGCGGCAGCTGCGCGTTTGTGAGCTATCCCCGAATTGTCACTTCATCATACTGAATCTTGCAGCCCTCGACCAGATAACGGATTTGGCACACAGCTGCTGCTGCTGCTGGGGGTGTCCACATTGCCGTTTTCCAAATCTCTTGACTGTTTCGCCCTTACGATCGACGACGAGCGTCGTGCCACCAAACGTTTGCGGTCTGCACAATCTTGACCTAGTGCACAGTTTGTTGGATTGCGTGGCTCGACTGCGAAATGCGCCTTTCGGCGCCTCTCTCTGGCTGCAGTATGCTGTTGTCCACAGTGGCACTGGCGTTGCCCATGGGGCTTCATGTAAGTCGACTGCTCGTCGCTCGGCCAGCAGCGGCCTACTGCAGACCGACGCTTAAGAGACACCAAATAGAAATCGACATCGAGAGACAGGCCCTGTCATATGGCACTCGCGACGTATACGCTGAAATTGAATGTAAAGAATACGTCTTTTGTAGTGGGCGTCGCTCTACTGCAGTGTCACACATGACGAATAAATAGGAAAACAGTAGAACGTCTGTGTAGGGCCATGTTTTTACCTACAGTGTCACTTGGCTGAATGTGTATAAGGCTCTGTGGCATCACTCAACACAGCCAAGTTGTCACACTAGCTGTGTATCTCTAACAAAGTTGACGTATGTCCTCACCTGGGTGACGGTTAAAACGATTTCGCCCCCGGGTGGGCTCGAACCACCAACCTTTCGGTTAACAGCCGAACGCGCTAGCCGATTGCGCCACGGAGGCCTTGACTTGTGCTGTGCATATCAACGCAGTTCGTATACCTTCTGCAGGAATCTCGCAGAATGGTAGCATCTGCTTACGCCTCTTCACATGGATAAAATGCATGCACACTGTAGCGACGCTCGTAAACGAATGACATCGCCAAGCATGACATTATACTACAAAATGCATACAAACCACTGTTCTCCCTATGCAATCAGAAAACCTCTGAGGCCAGTAGGATACTTGTTATAGGTTGTAGAACATCCCTTCCATTCAGTGTACTGCCATGTGTTAGATGCTGCTCGCGATAGCTCCGCTCCTTGCGGGAAGGTTAAAAAAATGAATGCCTTCTGTGAGGTTCGAACTCACGACCCCTGGTTTACGAGACCAGTGCTCTACCACTGAGCTAAGAAAGCGGCAGCTGCGCGTTTGTGAGCTATCCCCGAATTGTCACTTCATCATACTGAATCTTGCAGCCCTCGACCAGATAACGGATTTGGCACACAGCTGCTGCTGGGGGTGTCCACATTGCAGTTTTCCAAATCTCTTGACTGTTTCGCCCTTACGATCGACGACGAGCGTCGTGCCACCAAACGTTTGCGGTCTGCACAATCTTGACCTAGTGCACAGTTTGTTGGATTGCGTGGCTCGACTGCGAAATGCGCCTTTCGGCTCCTCTCTCTGGCTGCAGTATGCTGTTGTCCACAGTGGCACTGGCGTTGCCCATGGGGCTTCATGTAAGGCGACTGCACGTCGCTCGGCCAGCAGCGGCCTACTGCAGACCGACACTTAAGAGACACCAAATAGAAATCGACATCGAGAGACAGGCCCTGTCATATGGCACTCGCGACGTATACGCTGAAATTGAATGTAAAGAATACGTCTTTTGTAGTGGGCGTCGCTCTACTGCAGTGTCACACATGACGAATAAATAGGAAAACAGTAGAACGTCTGTGTAGGGCCATGTTTTTACCTACAGTGTCACTTGGCTGAATGTGTATAAGGCTCTGTGGCATCACTCAACACAGCCAAGTTGTCACACTAGCTGTGTATCTCTAACAAAGCTGACGTATGTCCTCACCTGGGTGACGGTTAAAACGATTTCGCCCCCGGGTGGGCTCGAACCACCAACCTTTCGGTTAACAGCCGAACGCGCTAGCCGATTGCGCCACGGAGGCCTTGACTTGTGCTGTGTATATCAACGCAGTTCGTATACCTTCTGCAGGAATCTCGCAGAATGGTAGCATCTGCTTACGCCTCTTCACATGGATAAAATGCATGCACACTGTAGCGACGCTCGTAAACGAATGACATCGCCAAGCATGACATTATACTACAAAATGCATACAAACCACTGTTCTCCCTATGCAATCAGAAAACCTCTGAGGCCAGTAGGATACTTGTTATAGGTTGTAGAACATCCCTTCCATTCAGTGTACTGCCATGTGTTAGATGCTGCTCGCGATAGCTCCGCTCCTTGCGGGAAGGTTAAAAAAATGAATGCCTTCTGTGAGGTTCGAACTCACGACCCCTGGTTTACGAGACCAGTGCTCTACCACTGAGCTAAGAAGGCGGCAGCTGCGCGTTTGTGAGCTATCCCCGAATTGTCACTTCATCATACTGAATCTTGCAGCCCTCGACCAGATAACGGATTTGGCACACAGCTGCTGCTGCTGCTGGGGGTGTCCACATTGCCGTTTTCCAAATCTCTTGACTGTTTCGCCCTTACGATCGACGACGAGCGTCGTGCCACCAAACGTTTGCGGTCTGCACAATCTTGACCTAGTGCACAGTTTGTTGGATTGCGTGGCTCGACTGCGAAATGCGCCTTTCGGCGCCTCTCTCTGGCTGCAGTATGCTGTTGTCCACAGTGGCACTGGCGTTGCCCATGGGGCTTCATGTAAGTCGACTGCTCGTCGCTCGGCCAGCAGCGGCCTACTGCAGACCGACGCTTAAGAGACACCAAATAGAAATCGACATCGAGAGACAGGCCCTGTCATATGGCACTCGCGACGTATACGCTGAAATTGAATGTAAAGAATACGTCTTTTGTAGTGGGCGTCGCTCTACTGCAGTGTCACACATGACGAATAAATAGGAAAACAGTAGAACGTCTGTGTAGGGCCATGTTTTTACCTACAGTGTCACTTGGCTGAATGTGTATAAGGCTCTGTGGCATCACTCAACACAGCCAAGTTGTCACACTAGCTGTGTATCTCTAACAAAGCTGACGTATGTCCTCACCTGGGTGACGGTTAAAACGATTTCGCCCCCGGGTGGGCTCGAACCACCAACCTTTCGGTTAACAGCCGAACGCGCTAGCCGATTGCGCCACGGAGGCCTTGACTTGTGCTGTGCATATCAACGCAGTTCGTATACCTTCTGCAGGAATCTCGCAGAATGGTAGCATCTGCTTACGCCTCTTCACATGGATAAAATGCATGCACACTGTAGCGACGCTCGTAAACGAATGACATCGCCAAGCATGACATTATACTACAAAATGCATACAAACCACTGTTCTCCCTATGCAATCAGAAAACCTCTGAGGCCAGTAGGATACTTGTTATAGGTTGTAGAACATCCCTTCCATTCAGTGTACTGCCATGTGTTAGATGCTGCTCGCGATAGCTCCGCTCCTTGCGGGAAGGTTAAAAAAATGAATGCCTTCTGTGAGGTTCGAACTCACGACCCCTGGTTTACGAGACCAGTGCTCTACCACTGAGCTAAGAAGGCGGCAGCTGCGCGTTTGTGAGCTATCCCCGAATTGTCACTTCATCATACTGAATCTTGCAGCCCTCGACCAGATAACGGATTTGGCACACAGCTGCTGCTGCTGCTGGGGGTGTCCACATTGCCGTTTTCCAAATCTCTTGACTGTTTCGCCCTTACGATCGACGACGAGCGTCGTGCCACCAAACGTTTGCGGTCTGCACAATCTTGACCTAGTGCACAGTTTGTTGGATTGCGTGGCTCGACTGCGAAATGCGCCTTTCGGCGCCTCTCTCTGGCTGCAGTATGCTGTTGTCCACAGTGGCACTGGCGTTGCCCATGGGGCTTCATGTAAGTCGACTGCTCGTCGCTCGGCCAGCAGCGGCCTACTGCAGACCGACGCTTAAGAGACACCAAATAGAAATCGACATCGAGAGACAGGCCCTGTCATATGGCACTCGCGACGTATACGCTGAAATTGAATGTAAAGAATACGTCTTTTGTAGTGGGCGTCGCTCTACTGCAGTGTCACACATGACGAATAAATAGGAAAACAGTAGAACGTCTGTGTAGGGCCATGTTTTTACCTACAGTGTCACTTGGCTGAATGTGTATAAGGCTCTGTGGCATCACTCAACACAGCCAAGTTGTCACACTAGCTGTGTATCTCTAACAAAGTTGACGTATGTCCTCACCTGGGTGACGGTTAAAACGATTTCGCCCCCGGGTGGGCTCGAACCACCAACCTTTCGGTTAACAGCCGAACGCGCTAGCCGATTGCGCCACGGAGGCCTTGACTTGTGCTGTGCATATCAACGCAGTTCGTATACCTTCTGCAGGAATCTCGCAGAATGGTAGCATCTGCTTACGCCTCTTCACATGGATAAAATGCATGCACACTGTAGCGACGCTCGTAAACGAATGACATCGCCAAGCATGACATTATACTACAAAATGCATACAAACCACTGTTCTCCCTATGCAATCAGAAAACCTCTGAGGCCAGTAGGATACTTGTTATAGGTTGTAGAACATCCCTTCCATTCAGTGTACTGCCATGTGTTAGATGCTGCTCGCGATAGCTCCGCTCCTTGCGGGAAGGTTAAAAAAATGAATGCCTTCTGTGAGGTTCGAACTCACGACCCCTGGTTTACGAGACCAGTGCTCTACCACTGAGCTAAGAAAGCGGCAGCTGCGCGTTTGTGAGCTATCCCCGAATTGTCACTTCATCATACTGAATCTTGCAGCCCTCGACCAGATAACGGATTTGGCACACAGCTGCTGCTGGGGGTGTCCACATTGCAGTTTTCCAAATCTCTTGACTGTTTCGCCCTTACGATCGACGACGAGCGTCGTGCCACCAAACGTTTGCGGTCTGCACAATCTTGACCTAGTGCACAGTTTGTTGGATTGCGTGGCTCGACTGCGAAATGCGCCTTTCGGCTCCTCTCTCTGGCTGCAGTATGCTGTTGTCCACAGTGGCACTGGCGTTGCCCATGGGGCTTCATGTAAGGCGACTGCACGTCGCTCGGCCAGCAGCGGCCTACTGCAGACCGACACTTAAGAGACACCAAATAGAAATCGACATCGAGAGACAGGCCCTGTCATATGGCACTCGCGACGTATACGCTGAAATTGAATGTAAAGAATACGTCTTTTGTAGTGGGCGTCGCTCTACTGCAGTGTCACACATGACGAATAAATAGGAAAACAGTAGAACGTCTGTGTAGGGCCATGTTTTTACCTACAGTGTCACTTGGCTGAATGTGTATAAGGCTCTGTGGCATCACTCAACACAGCCAAGTTGTCACACTAGCTGTGTATCTCTAACAAAGCTGACGTATGTCCTCACCTGGGTGACGGTTAAAACGATTTCGCCCCCGGGTGGGCTCGAACCACCAACCTTTCGGTTAACAGCCGAACGCGCTAGCCGATTGCGCCACGGAGGCCTTGACTTGTGCTGTGTATATCAACGCAGTTCGTATACCTTCTGCAGGAATCTCGCAGAATGGTAGCATCTGCTTACGCCTCTTCACATGGATAAAATGCATGCACACTGTAGCGACGCTCGTAAACGAATGACATCGCCAAGCATGACATTATACTACAAAATGCATACAAACCACTGTTCTCCCTATGCAATCAGAAAACCTCTGAGGCCAGTAGGATACTTGTTATAGGTTGTAGAACATCCCTTCCATTCAGTGTACTGCCATGTGTTAGATGCTGCTCGCGATAGCTCCGCTCCTTGCGGGAAGGTTAAAAAAATGAATGCCTTCTGTGAGGTTCGAACTCACGACCCCTGGTTTACGAGACCAGTGCTCTACCACTGAGCTAAGAAGGCGGCAGCTGCGCGTTTGTGAGCTATCCCCGAATTGTCACTTCATCATACTGAATCTTGCAGCCCTCGACCAGATAACGGATTTGGCACACAGCTGCTGCTGCTGCTGGGGGTGTCCACATTGCCGTTTTCCAAATCTCTTGACTGTTTCGCCCTTACGATCGACGACGAGCGTCGTGCCACCAAACGTTTGCGGTCTGCACAATCTTGACCTAGTGCACAGTTTGTTGGATTGCGTGGCTCGACTGCGAAATGCGCCTTTCGGCGCCTCTCTCTGGCTGCAGTATGCTGTTGTCCACAGTGGCACTGGCGTTGCCCATGGGGCTTCATGTAAGTCGACTGCTCGTCGCTCGGCCAGCAGCGGCCTACTGCAGACCGACGCTTAAGAGACACCAAATAGAAATCGACATCGAGAGACAGGCCCTGTCATATGGCACTCGCGACGTATACGCTGAAATTGAATGTAAAGAATACGTCTTTTGTAGTGGGCGTCGCTCTACTGCAGTGTCACACATGACGAATAAATAGGAAAACAGTAGAACGTCTGTGTAGGGCCATGTTTTTACCTACAGTGTCACTTGGCTGAATGTGTATAAGGCTCTGTGGCATCACTCAACACAGCCAAGTTGTCACACTAGCTGTGTATCTCTAACAAAGTTGACGTATGTCCTCACCTGGGTGACGGTTAAAACGATTTCGCCCCCGGGTGGGCTCGAACCACCAACCTTTCGGTTAACAGCCGAACGCGCTAGCCGATTGCGCCACGGAGGCCTTGACTTGTGCTGTGCATATCAACGCAGTTCGTATACCTTCTGCAGGAATCTCGCAGAATGGTAGCATCTGCTTACGCCTCTTCACATGGATAAAATGCATGCACACTGTAGCGACGCTCGTAAACGAATGACATCGCCAAGCATGACATTATACTACAAAATGCATACAAACCACTGTTCTCCCTATGCAATCAGAAAACCTCTGAGGCCAGTAGGATACTTGTTATAGGTTGTAGAACATCCCTTCCATTCAGTGTACTGCCATGTGTTAGATGCTGCTCGCGATAGCTCCGCTCCTTGCGGGAAGGTTAAAAAAATGAATGCCTTCTGTGAGGTTCGAACTCACGACCCCTGGTTTACGAGACCAGTGCTCTACCACTGAGCTAAGAAAGCGGCAGCTGCGCGTTTGTGAGCTATCCCCGAATTGTCACTTCATCATACTGAATCTTGCAGCCCTCGACCAGATAACGGATTTGGCACACAGCTGCTGCTGGGGGTGTCCACATTGCAGTTTTCCAAATCTCTTGACTGTTTCGCCCTTACGATCGACGACGAGCGTCGTGCCACCAAACGTTTGCGGTCTGCACAATCTTGACCTAGTGCACAGTTTGTTGGATTGCGTGGCTCGACTGCGAAATGCGCCTTTCGGCTCCTCTCTCTGGCTGCAGTATGCTGTTGTCCACAGTGGCACTGGCGTTGCCCATGGGGCTTCATGTAAGGCGACTGAACGTCGCTCGGCCAGCAGCGGCCTACTGCAGACCGACACTTAAGAGACACCAAATAGAAATCGACATCGACAGACAGGCCCTGTCATATGGCACTCGCGACGTATACGCTGAAATTGAATGTAAAGAATACGTCTTTTGTAGTGGGCGTCGCTCTACTGCAGTGTCACACATGACGAATAAATAGGAAAACAGTAGAACGTCTGTGTAGGGCCATGTTTTTACCTACAGTGTCACTTGGCTGAATGTGTATAAGGCTCTGTGGCATCACTCAACACAGCCAAGTTGTCACACTAGCTGTGTATCTCTAACAAAGTTGACGTATGTCCTCACCTGGGTGACGGTTAAAACGATTTCGCCCCCGGGTGGGCTCGAACCACCAACCTTTCGGTTAACAGCCGAACGCGCTAGCCGATTGCGCCACGGAGGCCTTGACTTGTGCTGTGCATATCAACGCAGTTCGTATACCTTCTGCAGGAATCTCGCAGAATGATAGCATCTGCTTACGCCTCTTCACATGGATAAAATGCATGCACACTGTAGCGACGCTCGTAAACGAATGACATCGCCAAGCATGACATTATACTACAAAATGCATACAAACCACTGTTCTCCCTATGCAATCAGAAAACCTCTGAGGCCAGTAGGATACTTGTTATAGGTTGTAGAACATCCCTTCCATTCAGTGTACTGCCATGTGTTAGATGCTGCTCGCGATAGCTCCGCTCCTTGCGGGAAGGTTAAAAAAATGAATGCCTTCTGTGAGGTTCGAACTCACGACCCCTGGTTTACGAGACCAGTGCTCTACCACTGAGCTAAGAAAGCGGCAGCTGCGCGTTTGTGAGCTATCCCCGAATTGTCACTTCATCATACTGAATCTTGCAGCCCTCGACCAGATAACGGATTTGGCACACAGCTGCTGCTGGGGGTGTCCACATTGCAGTTTTCCAAATCTCTTGACTGTTTCGCCCTTACGATCGACGACGAGCGTCGTGCCACCAAACGTTTGCGGTCTGCACAATCTTGACCTAGTGCACAGTTTGTTGGATTGCGTGGCTCGACTGCGAAATGCGCCTTTCGGCTCCTCTCTCTGGCTGCAGTATGCTGTTGTCCACAGTGGCACTGGCGTTGCCCATGGGGCTTCATGTAAGGCGACTGAACGTCGCTCGGCCAGCAGCGGCCTACTGCAGACCGACACTTAAGAGACACCAAATAGAAATCGACATCGAGAGACAGGCCCTGTCATATGGCACTCGCGACGTATACGCTGAAATTGAATGTAAAGAATACGTCTTTTGTAGTGGGCGTCGCTCTACTGCAGTGTCACACATGACGAATAAATAGGAAAACAGTAGAACGTCTGTGTAGGGCCATGTTTTTACCTACAGTGTCACTTGGCTGAATGTGTATAAGGCTCTGTGGCATCACTCAACACAGCCAAGTTGTCACACTAGCTGTGTATCTCTAACAAAGTTGACGTATGTCCTCACCTGGGTGACGGTTAAAACGATTTCGCCCCCGGGTGGGCTCGAACCACCAACCTTTCGGTTAACAGCCGAACGCGCTAGCCGATTGCGCCACGGAGGCCTTGACTTGTGCTGTGCATATCAACGCAGTTCGTATACCTTCTGCAGGAATCTCGCAGAATGGTAGCATCTGCTTACGCCTCTTCACATGGATAAAATGCATGCACACTGTAGCGACGCTCGTAAACGAATGACATCGCCAAGCATGACATTATACTACAAAATGCATACAAACCACTGTTCTCCCTATGCAATCAGAAAACCTCTGAGGCCAGTAGGATACTTGTTATAGGTTGTAGAACATCCCTTCCATTCAGTGTACTGCCATGTGTTAGATGCTGCTCGCGATAGCTCCGCTCCTTGCGGGAAGGTTAAAAAAATGAATGCCTTCTGTGAGGTTCGAACTCACGACCCCTGGTTTACGAGACCAGTGCTCTACCACTGAGCTAAGAAGGCGGCAGCTGCGGGTTTGTGAGCTATCCCCGAATTGTCACTTCATCATACTGAATCTTGCAGCCCTCGACCAGATAACGGATTTGGCACACAGCTGCTGCTGCTGCTGGGGGTGTCCACATTGCCGTTTTCCAAATCTCTTGACTGTTTCGCCCTTACGATCGACGACGAGCGTCGTGCCACCAAACGTTTGCGGTCTGCACAATCTTGACCTAGTGCACAGTTTGTTGGATTGCGTGGCTCGACTGCGAAATGCGCCTTTCGGCTCCTCTCTCTGGCTGCAGTATGCTGTTGTCCACAGTGGCACTGGCGTTGCCCATGGGGCTTCATGTAAGGCGACTGCACGTCGCTCGGCCAGCAGCGGCCTACTGCAGACCGACACTTAAGAGACACCAAATAGAAATCGACATCGAGAGACAGGCCCTGTCATATGGCACTCGCGACGTATACGCTGAAATTGAATGTAAAGAATACGTCTTTTGTAGTGGGCGTCGCTCTACTGCAGTGTCACACATGACGAATAAATAGGAAAACAGTAGAACGTCTGTGTAGGGCCATGTTTTTACCTACAGTGTCACTTGGCTGAATGTGTATAAGGCTCTGTGGCATCACTCAACACAGCCAAGTTGTCACACTAGCTGTGTATCTCTAACAAAGCTGACGTATGTCCTCACCTGGGTGACGGTTAAAACGATTTCGCCCCCGGGTGGGCTCGAACCACCAACCTTTCGGTTAACAGCCGAACGCGCTAGCCGATTGCGCCACGGAGGCCTTGACTTGTGCTGTGCATATCAACGCAGTTCGTATACCTTCTGCAGGAATCTCGCAGAATGGTAGCATCTGCTTACGCCTCTTCACATGGATAAAATGCATGCACACTGTAGCGACGCTCGTAAACGAATGACATCGCCAAGCATGACATTATACTACAAAATGCATACAAACCACTGTTCTCCCTATGCAATCAGAAAACCTCTGAGGCCAGTAGGATACTTGTTATAGGTTGTAGAACATCCCTTCCATTCAGTGTACTGCCATGTGTTAGATGCTGCTCGCGATAGCTCCGCTCCTTGCGGGAAGGTTAAAAAAATGAATGCCTTCTGTGAGGTTCGAACTCACGACCCCTGGTTTACGAGACCAGTGCTCTACCACTGACCTAAGAAGGCGGCAGCTGCGGGTTTGTGAGCTATCCCCGAATTGTCACTTCATCATACTGAATCTTGCAGCCCTCGACCAGATAACGGATTTGGCACACAGCTGCTGCTGCTGCTGGGGGTGTCCACATTGCCGTTTTCCAAATCTCTTGACTGTTTCGCCCTTACGATCGACGACGAGCGTCGTGCCACCAAACGTTTGCGGTCTGCACAATCTTGACCTAGTGCACAGTTTGTTGGATTGCGTGGCTCGACTGCGAAATGCGCCTTTCGGCTCCTCTCTCTGGCTGCAGTATGCTGTTGTCCACAGTGGCACTGGCGTTGCCCATGGGGCTTCATGTAAGGCGACTGCACGTCGCTCGGCCAGCAGCGGCCTACTGCAGACCGACACTTAAGAGACACCAAATAGAAATCGACATCGAGAGACAGGCCCTGTCATATGGCACTCGCGACGTATACGCTGAAATTGAATGTAAAGAATACGTCTTTTGTAGTGGGCGTCGCTCTACTGCAGTGTCACACATGACGAATAAATAGGAAAACAGTAGAACGTCTGTGTAGGGCCATGTTTTTACCTACAGTGTCACTTGGCTGAATGTGTATAAGGCTCTGTGGCATCACTCAACACAGCCAAGTTGTCACACTAGCTGTGTATCTCTAACAAAGCTGACGTATGTCCTCACCTGGGTGACGGTTAAAACGATTTCGCCCCCGGGTGGGCTCGAACCACCAACCTTTCGGTTAACAGCCGAACGCGCTAGCCGATTGCGCCACGGAGGCCTTGACTTGTGCTGTGCATATCAACGCAGTTCGTATACCTTCTGCAGGAATCTCGCAGAATGGTAGCATCTGCTTACGCCTCTTCACATGGATAAAATGCATGCACACTGTAGCGACGCTCGTAAACGAATGACATCGCCAAGCATGACATTATACTACAAAATGCATACAAACCACTGTTCTCCCTATGCAATCAGAAAACCTCTGAGGCCAGTAGGATACTTGTTATAGGTTGTAGAACATCCCTTCCATTCAGTGTACTGCCATGTGTTAGATGCTGCTCGCGATAGCTCCGCTCCTTGCGGGAAGGTTAAAAAAATGAATGCCTTCTGTGAGGTTCGAACTCACGACCCCTGGTTTACGAGACCAGTGCTCTACCACTGAGCTAAGAAGGCGGCAGCTGCGCGTTTGTGAGCTATCCCCGAATTGTCACTTCATCATACTGAATCTTGCAGCCCTCGACCAGATAACGGATTTGGCACACAGCTGCTGCTGCTGCTGGGGGTGTCCACATTGCCGTTTTCCAAATCTCTTGACTGTTTCGCCCTTACGATCGACGACGAGCGTCGTGCCACCAAACGTTTGCGGTCTGCACAATCTTGACCTAGTGCACAGTTTGTTGGATTGCGTGGCTCGACTGCGAAATGCGCCTTTCGGCTCCTCTCTCTGGCTGCAGTATGCTGTTGTCCACAGTGGCACTGGCGTTGCCCATGGGGCTTCATGTAAGGCGACTGCACGTCGCTCGGCCAGCAGCGGCCTACTGCAGACCGACACTTAAGAGACACCAAATAGAAATCGACATCGAGAGACAGGCCCTGTCATATGGCACTCGCGACGTATACGCTGAAATTGAATGTAAAGAATACGTCTTTTGTAGTGGGCGTCGCTCTACTGCAGTGTCACACATGACGAATAAATAGGAAAACAGTAGAACGTCTGTGTAGGGCCATGTTTTTACCTACAGTGTCACTTGGCTGAATGTGTATAAGGCTCTGTGGCATCACTCAACACAGCCAAGTTGTCACACTAGCTGTGTATCTCTAACAAAGTTGACGTATGTCCTCACCTGGGTGACGGTTAAAACGATTTCGCCCCCGGGTGGGCTCGAACCACCAACCTTTCGGTTAACAGCCGAACGCGCTAGCCGATTGCGCCACGGAGGCCTTGACTTGTGCTGTGCATATCAACGCAGTTCGTATACCTTCTGCAGGAATCTCGCAGAATGGTAGCATCTGCTTACGCCTCTTCACATGGATAAAATGCATGCACACTGTAGCGACGCTCGTAAACGAATGACATCGCCAAGCATGACATTATACTACAAAATGCATACAAACCACTGTTCTCCCTAGGCAATCAGAAAACCTCTGAGGCCAGTAGGATACTTGTTATAGGTTGTAGAACATCCCTTCCATTCAGTGTACTGCCATGTGTTAGATGCTGCTCGCGATAGCTCCGCTCCTTGCGGGAAGGTTAAAAAAATGAATGCCTTCTGTGAGGTTCGAACTCACGACCCCTGGTTTACGAGACCAGTGCTCTACCACTGAGCTAAGAAGGCGGCAGCTGCGCGTTTGTGAGCTATCCCCGAATTGTCACTTCATCATACTGAATCTTGCAGCCCTCGACCAGATAACGGATTTGGCACACAGCTGCTGCTGCTGCTGGGGGTGTCCACATTGCCGTTTTCCAAATCTCTTGACTGTTTCGCCCTTACGATCGACGACGAGCGTCGTGCCACCAAACGTTTGCGGTCTGCACAATCTTGACCTAGTGCACAGTTTGTTGGATTGCGTGGCTCGACTGCGAAATGCGCCTTTCGGCTCCTCTCTCTGGCTGCAGTATGCTGTTGTCCACAGTGGCACTGGCGTTGCCCATGGGGCTTCATGTAAGGCGACTGCACGTCGCTCGGCCAGCAGCGGCCTACTGCAGACCGACACTTAAGAGACACCAAATAGAAATCGACATCGAGAGACAGGCCCTGTCATATGGCACTCGCGACGTATACGCTGAAATTGAATGTAAAGAATACGTCTTTTGTAGTGGGCGTCGCTCTACTGCAGTGTCACACATGACGAATAAATAGGAAAACAGTAGAACGTCTGTGTAGGGCCATGTTTTTACCTACAGTGTCACTTGGCTGAATGTGTATAAGGCTCTGTGGCATCACTCAACACAGCCAAGTTGTCACACTAGCTGTGTATCTCTAACAAAGCTGACGTATGTCCTCACCTGGGTGACGGTTAAAACGATTTCGCCCCCGGGTGGGCTCGAACCACCAACCTTTCGGTTAACAGCCGAACGCGCTAGCCGATTGCGCCACGGAGGCCTTGACTTGTGCTGTGCATATCAACGCAGTTCGTATACCTTCTGCAGGAATCTCGCAGAATGGTAGCATCTGCTTACGCCTCTTCACATGGATAAAATGCATGCACACTGTAGCGACGCTCGTAAACGAATGACATCGCCAAGCATGACATTATACTACAAAATGCATACAAACCACTGTTCTCCCTATGCAATCAGAAAACCTCTGAGGCCAGTAGGATACTTGTTATAGGTTGTAGAACATCCCTTCCATTCAGTGTACTGCCATGTGTTAGATGCTGCTCGCGATAGCTCCGCTCCTTGCGGGAAGGTTAAAAAAATGAATGCCTTCTGTGAGGTTCGAACTCACGACCCCTGGTTTACGAGACCAGTGCTCTACCACTGAGCTAAGAAGGCGGCAGCTGCGCGTTTGTGAGCTATCCCCGAATTGTCACTTCATCATACTGAATCTTGCAGCCCTCGACCAGATAACGGATTTGGCACACAGCTGCTGCTGCTGCTGGGGGTGTCCACATTGCCGTTTTCCAAATCTCTTGACTGTTTCGCCCTTACGATCGACGACGAGCGTCGTGCCACCAAACGTTTGCGGTCTGCACAATCTTGACCTAGTGCACAGTTTGTTGGATTGCGTGGCTCGACTGCGAAATGCGCCTTTCGGCTCCTCTCTCTGGCTGCAGTATGCTGTTGTCCACAGTGGCACTGGCGTTGCCCATGGGGCTTCATGTAAGGCGACTGCACGTCGCTCGGCCAGCAGCGGCCTACTGCAGACCGACACTTAAGAGACACCAAATAGAAATCGACATCGAGAGACAGGCCCTGTCATATGGCACTCGCGACGTATACGCTGAAATTGAATGTAAAGAATACGTCTTTTGTAGTGGGCGTCGCTCTACTGCAGTGTCACACATGACGAATAAATAGGAAAACAGTAGAACGTCTGTGTAGGGCCATGTTTTTACCTACAGTGTCACTTGGCTGAATGTGTATAAGGCTCTGTGGCATCACTCAACACAGCCAAGTTGTCACACTAGCTGTGTATCTCTAACAAAGTTGACGTATGTCCTCACCTGGGTGACGGTTAAAACGATTTCGCCCCCGGGTGGGCTCGAACCACCAACCTTTCGGTTAACAGCCGAACGCGCTAGCCGATTGCGCCACGGAGGCCTTGACTTGTGCTGTGCATATCAACGCAGTTCGTATACCTTCTGCAGGAATCTCGCAGAATGGTAGCATCTGCTTACGCCTCTTCACATGGATAAAATGCATGCACACTGTAGCGACGCTCGTAAACGAATGACATCGCCAAGCATGACATTATACTACAAAATGCATACAAACCACTGTTCTCCCTATGCAATCAGAAAACCTCTGAGGCCAGTAGGATACTTGTTATAGGTTGTAGAACATCCCTTCCATTCAGTGTACTGCCATGTGTTAGATGCTGCTCGCGATAGCTCCGCTCCTTGCGGGAAGGTTAAAAAAATGAATGCCTTCTGTGAGGTTCGAACTCACGACCCCTGGTTTACGAGACCAGTGCTCTACCACTGAGCTAAGAAGGCGGCAGCTGCGCGTTTGTGAGCTATCCCCGAATTGTCACTTCATCATACTGAATCTTGCAGCCCTCGACCAGATAACGGATTTGGCACACAGCTGCTGCTGCTGCTGGGGGTGTCCACATTGCCGTTTTCCAAATCTCTTGACTGTTTCGCCCTTACGATCGACGACGAGCGTCGTGCCACCAAACGTTTGCGGTCTGCACAATCTTGACCTAGTGCACAGTTTGTTGGATTGCGTGGCTCGACTGCGAAATGCGCCTTTCGGCTCCTCTCTCTGGCTGCAGTATGCTGTTGTCCACAGTGGCACTGGCGTTGCCCATGGGGCTTCATGTAAGGCGACTGCACGTCGCTCGGCCAGCAGCGGCCTACTGCAGACCGACACTTAAGAGACACCAAATAGAAATCGACATCGAGAGACAGGCCCTGTCATATGGCACTCGCGACGTATACGCTGAAATTGAATGTAAAGAATACGTCTTTTGTAGTGGGCGTCGCTCTACTGCAGTGTCACACATGACGAATAAATAGGAAAACAGTAGAACGTCTGTGTAGGGCCATGTTTTTACCTACAGTGTCACTTGGCTGAATGTGTATAAGGCTCTGTGGCATCACTCAACACAGCCAAGTTGTCACACTAGCTGTGTATCTCTAACAAAGCTGACGTATGTCCTCACCTGGGTGACGGTTAAAACGATTTCGCCCCCGGGTGGGCTCGAACCACCAACCTTTCGGTTAACAGCCGAACGCGCTAGCCGATTGCGCCACGGAGGCCTTGACTTGTGCTGTGCATATCAACGCAGTTCGTATACCTTCTGCAGGAATCTCGCAGAATGGTAGCATCTGCTTACGCCTCTTCACATGGATAAAATGCATGCACACTGTAGCGACGCTCGTAAACGAATGACATCGCCAAGCATGACATTATACTACAAAATGCATACAAACCACTGTTCTCCCTATGCAATCAGAAAACCTCTGAGGCCAGTAGGATACTTGTTATAGGTTGTAGAACATCCCTTCCATTCAGTGTACTGCCATGTGTTAGATGCTGCTCGCGATAGCTCCGCTCCTTGCGGGAAGGTTAAAAAAATGAATGCCTTCTGTGAGGTTCGAACTCACGACCCCTGGTTTACGAGACCAGTGCTCTACCACTGAGCTAAGAAGGCGGCAGCTGCGCGTTTGTGAGCTATCCCCGAATTGTCACTTCATCATACTGAATCTTGCAGCCCTCGACCAGATAACGGATTTGGCACACAGCTGCTGCTGCTGCTGGGGGTGTCCACATTGCCGTTTTCCAAATCTCTTGACTGTTTCGCCCTTACGATCGACGACGAGCGTCGTGCCACCAAACGTTTGCGGTCTGCACAATCTTGACCTAGTGCACAGTTTGTTGGATTGCGTGGCTCGACTGCGAAATGCGCCTTTCGGCTCCTCTCTCTGGCTGCAGTATGCTGTTGTCCACAGTGGCACTGGCGTTGCCCATGGGGCTTCATGTAAGGCGACTGCACGTCGCTCGGCCAGCAGCGGCCTACTGCAGACCGACACTTAAGAGACACCAAATAGAAATCGACATCGAGAGACAGGCCCTGTCATATGGCACTCGCGACGTATACGCTGAAATTGAATGTAAAGAATACGTCTTTTGTAGTGGGCGTCGCTCTACTGCAGTGTCACACATGACGAATAAATAGGAAAACAGTAGAACGTCTGTGTAGGGCCATGTTTTTACCTACAGTGTCACTTGGCTGAATGTGTATAAGGCTCTGTGGCATCACTCAACACAGCCAAGTTGTCACACTAGCTGTGTATCTCTAACAAAGCTGACGTATGTCCTCACCTGGGTGACGGTTAAAACGATTTCGCCCCCGGGTGGGCTCGAACCACCAACCTTTCGGTTAACAGCCGAACGCGCTAGCCGATTGCGCCACGGAGGCCTTGACTTGTGCTGTGCATATCAACGCAGTTCGTATACCTTCTGCAGGAATCTCGCAGAATGGTAGCATCTGCTTACGCCTCTTCACATGGATAAAATGCATGCACACTGTAGCGACGCTCGTAAACGAATGACATCGCCAAGCATGACATTATACTACAAAATGCATACAAACCACTGTTCTCCCTATGCAATCAGAAAACCTCTGAGGCCAGTAGGATACTTGTTATAGGTTGTAGAACATCCCTTCCATTCAGTGTACTGCCATGTGTTAGATGCTGCTCGCGATAGCTCCGCTCCTTGCGGGAAGGTTAAAAAAATGAATGCCTTCTGTGAGGTTCGAACTCACGACCCCTGGTTTACGAGACCAGTGCTCTACCACTGAGCTAAGAAGGCGGCAGCTGCGCGTTTGTGAGCTATCCCCGAATTGTCACTTCATCATACTGAATCTTGCAGCCCTCGACCAGATAACGGATTTGGCACACAGCTGCTGCTGCTGCTGGGGGTGTCCACATTGCCGTTTTCCAAATCTCTTGACTGTTTCGCCCTTACGATCGACGACGAGCGTCGTGCCACCAAACGTTTGCGGTCTGCACAATCTTGACCTAGTGCACAGTTTGTTGGATTGCGTGGCTCGACTGCGAAATGCGCCTTTCGGCTCCTCTCTCTGGCTGCAGTATGCTGTTGTCCACAGTGGCACTGGCGTTGCCCATGGGGCTTCATGTAAGGCGACTGCACGTCGCTCGGCCAGCAGCGGCCTACTGCAGACCGACACTTAAGAGACACCAAATAGAAATCGACATCGAGAGACAGGCCCTGTCATATGGCACTCGCGACGTATACGCTGAAATTGAATGTAAAGAATACGTCTTTTGTAGTGGGCGTCGCTCTACTGCAGTGTCACACATGACGAATAAATAGGAAAACAGTAGAACGTCTGTGTAGGGCCATGTTTTTACCTACAGTGTCACTTGGCTGAATGTGTATAAGGCTCTGTGGCATCACTCAACACAGCCAAGTTGTCACACTAGCTGTGTATCTCTAACAAAGCTGACGTATGTCCTCACCTGGGTGACGGTTAAAACGATTTCGCCCCCGGGTGGGCTCGAACCACCAACCTTTCGGTTAACAGCCGAACGCGCTAGCCGATTGCGCCACGGAGGCCTTGACTTGTGCTGTGCATATCAACGCAGTTCGTATACCTTCTGCAGGAATCTCGCAGAATGGTAGCATCTGCTTACGCCTCTTCACATGGATAAAATGCATGCACACTGTAGCGACGCTCGTAAACGAATGACATCGCCAAGCATGACATTATACTACAAAATGCATACAAACCACTGTTCTCCCTATGCAATCAGAAAACCTCTGAGGCCAGTAGGATACTTGTTATAGGTTGTAGAACATCCCTTCCATTCAGTGTACTGCCATGTGTTAGATGCTGCTCGCGATAGCTCCGCTCCTTGCGGGAAGGTTAAAAAAATGAATGCCTTCTGTGAGGTTCGAACTCACGACCCCTGGTTTACGAGACCAGTGCTCTACCACTGAGCTAAGAAGGCGGCAGCTGCGCGTTTGTGAGCTATCCCCGAATTGTCACTTCATCATACTGAATCTTGCAGCCCTCGACCAGATAACGGATTTGGCACACAGCTGCTGCTGCTGCTGGGGGTGTCCACATTGCCGTTTTCCAAATCTCTTGACTGTTTCGCCCTTACGATCGACGACGAGCGTCGTGCCACCAAACGTTTGCGGTCTGCACAATCTTGACCTAGTGCACAGTTTGTTGGATTGCGTGGCTCGACTGCGAAATGCGCCTTTCGGCTCCTCTCTCTGGCTGCAGTATGCTGTTGTCCACAGTGGCACTGGCGTTGCCCATGGGGCTTCATGTAAGGCGACTGCACGTCGCTCGGCCAGCAGCGGCCTACTGCAGACCGACACTTAAGAGACACCAAATAGAAATCGACATCGAGAGACAGGCCCTGTCATATGGCACTCGCGACGTATACGCTGAAATTGAATGTAAAGAATACGTCTTTTGTAGTGGGCGTCGCTCTACTGCAGTGTCACACATGACGAATAAATAGGAAAACAGTAGAACGTCTGTGTAGGGCCATGTTTTTACCTACAGTGTCACTTGGCTGAATGTGTATAAGGCTCTGTGGCATCACTCAACACAGCCAAGTTGTCACACTAGCTGTGTATCTCTAACAAAGCTGACGTATGTCCTCACCTGGGTGACGGTTAAAACGATTTCGCCCCCGGGTGGGCTCGAACCACCAACCTTTCGGTTAACAGCCGAACGCGCTAGCCGATTGCGCCACGGAGGCCTTGACTTGTGCTGTGCATATCAACGCAGTTCGTATACCTTCTGCAGGAATCTCGCAGAATGGTAGCATCTGCTTACGCCTCTTCACATGGATAAAATGCATGCACACTGTAGCGACGCTCGTAAACGAATGACATCGCCAAGCATGACATTATACTACAAAATGCATACAAACCACTGTTCTCCCTATGCAATCAGAAAACCTCTGAGGCCAGTAGGATACTTGTTATAGGTTGTAGAACATCCCTTCCATTCAGTGTACTGCCATGTGTTAGATGCTGCTCGCGATAGCTCCGCTCCTTGCGGGAAGGTTAAAAAAATGAATGCCTTCTGTGAGGTTCGAACTCACGACCCCTGGTTTACGAGACCAGTGCTCTACCACTGAGCTAAGAAGGCGGCAGCTGCGCGTTTGTGAGCTATCCCCGAATTGTCACTTCATCATACTGAATCTTGCAGCCCTCGACCAGATAACGGATTTGGCACACAGCTGCTGCTGCTGCTGGGGGTGTCCACATTGCCGTTTTCCAAATCTCTTGACTGTTTCGCCCTTACGATCGACGACGAGCGTCGTGCCACCAAACGTTTGCGGTCTGCACAATCTTGACCTAGTGCACAGTTTGTTGGATTGCGTGGCTCGACTGCGAAATGCGCCTTTCGGCTCCTCTCTCTGGCTGCAGTATGCTGTTGTCCACAGTGGCACTGGCGTTGCCCATGGGGCTTCATGTAAGGCGACTGCACGTCGCTCGGCCAGCAGCGGCCTACTGCAGACCGACACTTAAGAGACACCAAATAGAAATCGACATCGAGAGACAGGCCCTGTCATATGGCACTCGCGACGTATACGCTGAAATTGAATGTAAAGAATACGTCTTTTGTAGTGGGCGTCGCTCTACTGCAGTGTCACACATGACGAATAAATAGGAAAACAGTAGAACGTCTGTGTAGGGCCATGTTTTTACCTACAGTGTCACTTGGCTGAATGTGTATAAGGCTCTGTGGCATCACTCAACACAGCCAAGTTGTCACACTAGCTGTGTATCTCTAACAAAGCTGACGTATGTCCTCACCTGGGTGACGGTTAAAACGATTTCGCCCCCGGGTGGGCTCGAACCACCAACCTTTCGGTTAACAGCCGAACGCGCTAGCCGATTGCGCCACGGAGGCCTTGACTTGTGCTGTGCATATCAACGCAGTTCGTATACCTTCTGCAGGAATCTCGCAGAATGGTAGCATCTGCTTACGCCTCTTCACATGGATAAAATGCATGCACACTGTAGCGACGCTCGTAAACGAATGACATCGCCAAGCATGACATTATACTACAAAATGCATACAAACCACTGTTCTCCCTATGCAATCAGAAAACCTCTGAGGCCAGTAGGATACTTGTTATAGGTTGTAGAACATCCCTTCCATTCAGTGTACTGCCATGTGTTAGATGCTGCTCGCGATAGCTCCGCTCCTTGCGGGAAGGTTAAAAAAATGAATGCCTTCTGTGAGGTTCGAACTCACGACCCCTGGTTTACGAGACCAGTGCTCTACCACTGAGCTAAGAAGGCGGCAGCTGCGCGTTTGTGAGCTATCCCCGAATTGTCACTTCATCATACTGAATCTTGCAGCCCTCGACCAGATAACGGATTTGGCACACAGCTGCTGCTGCTGCTGGGGGTGTCCACATTGCCGTTTTCCAAATCTCTTGACTGTTTCGCCCTTACGATCGACGACGAGCGTCGTGCCACCAAACGTTTGCGGTCTGCACAATCTTGACCTAGTGCACAGTTTGTTGGATTGCGTGGCTCGACTGCGAAATGCGCCTTTCGGCTCCTCTCTCTGGCTGCAGTATGCTGTTGTCCACAGTGGCACTGGCGTTGCCCATGGGGCTTCATGTAAGGCGACTGCACGTCGCTCGGCCAGCAGCGGCCTACTGCAGACCGACACTTAAGAGACACCAAATAGAAATCGACATCGAGAGACAGGCCCTGTCATATGGCACTCGCGACGTATACGCTGAAATTGAATGTAAAGAATACGTCTTTTGTAGTGGGCGTCGCTCTACTGCAGTGTCACACATGACGAATAAATAGGAAAACAGTAGAACGTCTGTGTAGGGCCATGTTTTTACCTACAGTGTCACTTGGCTGAATGTGTATAAGGCTCTGTGGCATCACTCAACACAGCCAAGTTGTCACACTAGCTGTGTATCTCTAACAAAGCTGACGTATGTCCTCACCTGGGTGACGGTTAAAACGATTTCGCCCCCGGGTGGGCTCGAACCACCAACCTTTCGGTTAACAGCCGAACGCGCTAGCCGATTGCGCCACGGAGGCCTTGACTTGTGCTGTGCATATCAACGCAGTTCGTATACCTTCTGCAGGAATCTCGCAGAATGGTAGCATCTGCTTACGCCTCTTCACATGGATAAAATGCATGCACACTGTAGCGACGCTCGTAAACGAATGACATCGCCAAGCATGACATTATACTACAAAATGCATACAAACCACTGTTCTCCCTATGCAATCAGAAAACCTCTGAGGCCAGTAGGATACTTGTTATAGGTTGTAGAACATCCCTTCCATTCAGTGTACTGCCATGTGTTAGATGCTGCTCGCGATAGCTCCGCTCCTTGCGGGAAGGTTAAAAAAATGAATGCCTTCTGTGAGGTTCGAACTCACGACCCCTGGTTTACGAGACCAGTGCTCTACCACTGAGCTAAGAAGGCGGCAGCTGCGCGTTTGTGAGCTATCCCCGAATTGTCACTTCATCATACTGAATCTTGCAGCCCTCGACCAGATAACGGATTTGGCACACAGCTGCTGCTGCTGCTGGGGGTGTCCACATTGCCGTTTTCCAAATCTCTTGACTGTTTCGCCCTTACGATCGACGACGAGCGTCGTGCCACCAAACGTTTGCGGTCTGCACAATCTTGACCTAGTGCACAGTTTGTTGGATTGCGTGGCTCGACTGCGAAATGCGCCTTTCGGCTCCTCTCTCTGGCTGCAGTATGCTGTTGTCCACAGTGGCACTGGCGTTGCCCATGGGGCTTCATGTAAGGCGACTGCACGTCGCTCGGCCAGCAGCGGCCTACTGCAGACCGACACTTAAGAGACACCAAATAGAAATCGACATCGAGAGACAGGCCCTGTCATATGGCACTCGCGACGTATACGCTGAAATTGAATGTAAAGAATACGTCTTTTGTAGTGGGCGTCGCTCTACTGCAGTGTCACACATGACGAATAAATAGGAAAACAGTAGAACGTCTGTGTAGGGCCATGTTTTTACCTACAGTGTCACTTGGCTGAATGTGTATAAGGCTCTGTGGCATCACTCAACACAGCCAAGTTGTCACACTAGCTGTGTATCTCTAACAAAGCTGACGTATGTCCTCACCTGGGTGACGGTTAAAACGATTTCGCCCCCGGGTGGGCTCGAACCACCAACCTTTCGGTTAACAGCCGAACGCGCTAGCCGATTGCGCCACGGAGGCCTTGACTTGTGCTGTGCATATCAACGCAGTTCGTATACCTTCTGCAGGAATCTCGCAGAATGGTAGCATCTGCTTACGCCTCTTCACATGGATAAAATGCATGCACACTGTAGCGACGCTCGTAAACGAATGACATCGCCAAGCATGACATTATACTACAAAATGCATACAAACCACTGTTCTCCCTATGCAATCAGAAAACCTCTGAGGCCAGTAGGATACTTGTTATAGGTTGTAGAACATCCCTTCCATTCAGTGTACTGCCATGTGTTAGATGCTGCTCGCGATAGCTCCGCTCCTTGCGGGAAGGTTAAAAAAATGAATGCCTTCTGTGAGGTTCGAACTCACGACCCCTGGTTTACGAGACCAGTGCTCTACCACTGAGCTAAGAAGGCGGCAGCTGCGCGTTTGTGAGCTATCCCCGAATTGTCACTTCATCATACTGAATCTTGCAGCCCTCGACCAGATAACGGATTTGGCACACAGCTGCTGCTGCTGCTGGGGGTGTCCACATTGCCGTTTTCCAAATCTCTTGACTGTTTCGCCCTTACGATCGACGACGAGCGTCGTGCCACCAAACGTTTGCGGTCTGCACAATCTTGACCTAGTGCACAGTTTGTTGGATTGCGTGGCTCGACTGCGAAATGCGCCTTTCGGCTCCTCTCTCTGGCTGCAGTATGCTGTTGTCCACAGTGGCACTGGCGTTGCCCATGGGGCTTCATGTAAGGCGACTGCACGTCGCTCGGCCAGCAGCGGCCTACTGCAGACCGACACTTAAGAGACACCAAATAGAAATCGACATCGAGAGACAGGCCCTGTCATATGGCACTCGCGACGTATACGCTGAAATTGAATGTAAAGAATACGTCTTTTGTAGTGGGCGTCGCTCTACTGCAGTGTCACACATGACGAATAAATAGGAAAACAGTAGAACGTCTGTGTAGGGCCATGTTTTTACCTACAGTGTCACTTGGCTGAATGTGTATAAGGCTCTGTGGCATCACTCAACACAGCCAAGTTGTCACACTAGCTGTGTATCTCTAACAAAGCTGACGTATGTCCTCACCTGGGTGACGGTTAAAACGATTTCGCCCCCGGGTGGGCTCGAACCACCAACCTTTCGGTTAACAGCCGAACGCGCTAGCCGATTGCGCCACGGAGGCCTTGACTTGTGCTGTGCATATCAACGCAGTTCGTATACCTTCTGCAGGAATCTCGCAGAATGGTAGCATCTGCTTACGCCTCTTCACATGGATAAAATGCATGCACACTGTAGCGACGCTCGTAAACGAATGACATCGCCAAGCATGACATTATACTACAAAATGCATACAAACCACTGTTCTCCCTATGCAATCAGAAAACCTCTGAGGCCAGTAGGATACTTGTTATAGGTTGTAGAACATCCCTTCCATTCAGTGTACTGCCATGTGTTAGATGCTGCTCGCGATAGCTCCGCTCCTTGCGGGAAGGTTAAAAAAATGAATGCCTTCTGTGAGGTTCGAACTCACGACCCCTGGTTTACGAGACCAGTGCTCTACCACTGAGCTAAGAAGGCGGCAGCTGCGCGTTTGTGAGCTATCCCCGAATTGTCACTTCATCATACTGAATCTTGCAGCCCTCGACCAGATAACGGATTTGGCACACAGCTGCTGCTGCTGCTGGGGGTGTCCACATTGCCGTTTTCCAAATCTCTTGACTGTTTCGCCCTTACGATCGACGACGAGCGTCGTGCCACCAAACGTTTGCGGTCTGCACAATCTTGACCTAGTGCACAGTTTGTTGGATTGCGTGGCTCGACTGCGAAATGCGCCTTTCGGCTCCTCTCTCTGGCTGCAGTATGCTGTTGTCCACAGTGGCACTGGCGTTGCCCATGGGGCTTCATGTAAGGCGACTGCACGTCGCTCGGCCAGCAGCGGCCTACTGCAGACCGACACTTAAGAGACACCAAATAGAAATCGACATCGAGAGACAGGCCCTGTCATATGGCACTCGCGACGTATACGCTGAAATTGAATGTAAAGAATACGTCTTTTGTAGTGGGCGTCGCTCTACTGCAGTGTCACACATGACGAATAAATAGGAAAACAGTAGAACGTCTGTGTAGGGCCATGTTTTTACCTACAGTGTCACTTGGCTGAATGTGTATAAGGCTCTGTGGCATCACTCAACACAGCCAAGTTGTCACACTAGCTGTGTATCTCTAACAAAGCTGACGTATGTCCTCACCTGGGTGACGGTTAAAACGATTTCGCCCCCGGGTGGGCTCGAACCACCAACCTTTCGGTTAACAGCCGAACGCGCTAGCCGATTGCGCCACGGAGGCCTTGACTTGTGCTGTGCATATCAACGCAGTTCGTATACCTTCTGCAGGAATCTCGCAGAATGGTAGCATCTGCTTACGCCTCTTCACATGGATAAAATGCATGCACACTGTAGCGACGCTCGTAAACGAATGACATCGCCAAGCATGACATTATACTACAAAATGCATACAAACCACTGTTCTCCCTATGCAATCAGAAAACCTCTGAGGCCAGTAGGATACTTGTTATAGGTTGTAGAACATCCCTTCCATTCAGTGTACTGCCATGTGTTAGATGCTGCTCGCGATAGCTCCGCTCCTTGCGGGAAGGTTAAAAAAATGAATGCCTTCTGTGAGGTTCGAACTCACGACCCCTGGTTTACGAGACCAGTGCTCTACCACTGAGCTAAGAAGGCGGCAGCTGCGCGTTTGTGAGCTATCCCCGAATTGTCACTTCATCATACTGAATCTTGCAGCCCTCGACCAGATAACGGATTTGGCACACAGCTGCTGCTGCTGCTGGGGGTGTCCACATTGCCGTTTTCCAAATCTCTTGACTGTTTCGCCCTTACGATCGACGACGAGCGTCGTGCCACCAAACGTTTGCGGTCTGCACAATCTTGACCTAGTGCACAGTTTGTTGGATTGCGTGGCTCGACTGCGAAATGCGCCTTTCGGCTCCTCTCTCTGGCTGCAGTATGCTGTTGTCCACAGTGGCACTGGCGTTGCCCATGGGGCTTCATGTAAGGCGACTGCACGTCGCTCGGCCAGCAGCGGCCTACTGCAGACCGACACTTAAGAGACACCAAATAGAAATCGACATCGAGAGACAGGCCCTGTCATATGGCACTCGCGACGTATACGCTGAAATTGAATGTAAAGAATACGTCTTTTGTAGTGGGCGTCGCTCTACTGCAGTGTCACACATGACGAATAAATAGGAAAACAGTAGAACGTCTGTGTAGGGCCATGTTTTTACCTACAGTGTCACTTGGCTGAATGTGTATAAGGCTCTGTGGCATCACTCAACACAGCCAAGTTGTCACACTAGCTGTGTATCTCTAACAAAGCTGACGTATGTCCTCACCTGGGTGACGGTTAAAACGATTTCGCCCCCGGGTGGGCTCGAACCACCAACCTTTCGGTTAACAGCCGAACGCGCTAGCCGATTGCGCCACGGAGGCCTTGACTTGTGCTGTGCATATCAACGCAGTTCGTATACCTTCTGCAGGAATCTCGCAGAATGGTAGCATCTGCTTACGCCTCTTCACATGGATAAAATGCATGCACACTGTAGCGACGCTCGTAAACGAATGACATCGCCAAGCATGACATTATACTACAAAATGCATACAAACCACTGTTCTCCCTATGCAATCAGAAAACCTCTGAGGCCAGTAGGATACTTGTTATAGGTTGTAGAACATCCCTTCCATTCAGTGTACTGCCATGTGTTAGATGCTGCTCGCGATAGCTCCGCTCCTTGCGGGAAGGTTAAAAAAATGAATGCCTTCTGTGAGGTTCGAACTCACGACCCCTGGTTTACGAGACCAGTGCTCTACCACTGAGCTAAGAAGGCGGCAGCTGCGCGTTTGTGAGCTATCCCCGAATTGTCACTTCATCATACTGAATCTTGCAGCCCTCGACCAGATAACGGATTTGGCACACAGCTGCTGCTGCTGCTGGGGGTGTCCACATTGCCGTTTTCCAAATCTCTTGACTGTTTCGCCCTTACGATCGACGACGAGCGTCGTGCCACCAAACGTTTGCGGTCTGCACAATCTTGACCTAGTGCACAGTTTGTTGGATTGCGTGGCTCGACTGCGAAATGCGCCTTTCGGCTCCTCTCTCTGGCTGCAGTATGCTGTTGTCCACAGTGGCACTGGCGTTGCCCATGGGGCTTCATGTAAGGCGACTGCACGTCGCTCGGCCAGCAGCGGCCTACTGCAGACCGACACTTAAGAGACACCAAATAGAAATCGACATCGAGAGACAGGCCCTGTCATATGGCACTCGCGACGTATACGCTGAAATTGAATGTAAAGAATACGTCTTTTGTAGTGGGCGTCGCTCTACTGCAGTGTCACACATGACGAATAAATAGGAAAACAGTAGAACGTCTGTGTAGGGCCATGTTTTTACCTACAGTGTCACTTGGCTGAATGTGTATAAGGCTCTGTGGCATCACTCAACACAGCCAAGTTGTCACACTAGCTGTGTATCTCTAACAAAGTTGACGTATGTCCTCACCTGGGTGACGGTTGAAACGATTTCGCCCCCGGGTGGGCTCGAACCACCAACCTTTCGGTTAACAGCCGAACGCGCTAGCCGATTGCGCCACGGAGGCCTTGACTTGTGCTGTGCATATCAACGCAGTTCGTATACCTTCTGCAGGAATCTCGCAGAATGGTAGCATCTGCTTACGCCTCTTCACATGGATAAAATGCATGCACACTGTAGCGACGCTCGTAAACGAATGACATCGCCAAGCATGACATTATACTACAAAATGCATACAAACCACTGTTCTCCCTATGCAATCAGAAAACCTCTGAGGCCAGTAGGATACTTGTTATAGGTTGTAGAACATCCCTTCCATTCAGTGTACTGCCATGTGTTAGATGCTGCTCGCGATAGCTCCGCTCCTTGCGGGAAGGTTAAAAAAATGAATGCCTTCTGTGAGGTTCGAACTCACGACCCCTGGTTTACGAGACCAGTGCTCTACCACTGAGCTAAGAAAGCGGCAGCTGCGCGTTTGTGAGCTATCCCCGAATTGTCACTTCATCATACTGAATCTTGCAGCCCTCGACCAGATAACGGATTTGGCACACAGCTGCTGCTGGGGGTGTCCACATTGCAGTTTTCCAAATCTCTTGACTGTTTCGCCCTTACGATCGACGACGAGCGTCGTGCCACCAAACGTTTGCGGTCTGCACAATCTTGACCTAGTGCACAGTTTGTTGGATTGCGTGGCTCGACTGCGAAATGCGCCTTTCGGCTCCTCTCTCTGGCTGCAGTATGCTGTTGTCCACAGTGGCACTGGCGTTGCCCATGGGGCTTCATGTAAGGCGACTGCACGTCGCTCGGCCAGCAGCGGCCTACTGCAGACCGACACTTAAGAGACACCAAATAGAAATCGACATCGAGAGACAGGCCCTGTCATATGGCACTCGCGACGTATACGCTGAAATTGAATGTAAAGAATACGTCTTTTGTAGTGGGCGTCGCTCTACTGCAGTGTCACACATGACGAATAAATAGGAAAACAGTAGAACGTCTGTGTAGGGCCATGTTTTTACCTACAGTGTCACTTGGCTGAATGTGTATAAGGCTCTGTGGCATCACTCAACACAGCCAAGTTGTCACACTAGCTGTGTATCTCTAACAAAGCTGACGTATGTCCTCACCTGGGTGACGGTTAAAACGATTTCGCCCCCGGGTGGGCTCGAACCACCAACCTTTCGGTTAACAGCCGAACGCGCTAGCCGATTGCGCCACGGAGGCCTTGACTTGTGCTGTGCATATCAACGCAGTTCGTATACCTTCTGCAGGAATCTCGCAGAATGGTAGCATCTGCTTACGCCTCTTCACATGGATAAAATGCATGCACACTGTAGCGACGCTCGTAAACGAATGACATCGCCAAGCATGACATTATACTACAAAATGCATACAAACCACTGTTCTCCCTATGCAATCAGAAAACCTCTGAGGCCAGTAGGATACTTGTTATAGGTTGTAGAACATCCCTTCCATTCAGTGTACTGCCATGTGTTAGATGCTGCTCGCGATAGCTCCGCTCCTTGCGGGAAGGTTAAAAAAATGAATGCCTTCTGTGAGGTTCGAACTCACGACCCCTGGTTTACGAGACCAGTGCTCTACCACTGAGCTAAGAAGGCGGCAGCTGCGCGTTTGTGAGCTATCCCCGAATTGTCACTTCATCATACTGAATCTTGCAGCCCTCGACCAGATAACGGATTTGGCACACAGCTGCTGCTGCTGCTGGGGGTGTCCACATTGCCGTTTTCCAAATCTCTTGACTGTTTCGCCCTTACGATCGACGACGAGCGTCGTGCCACCAAACGTTTGCGGTCTGCACAATCTTGACCTAGTGCACAGTTTGTTGGATTGCGTGGCTCGACTGCGAAATGCGCCTTTCGGCTCCTCTCTCTGGCTGCAGTATGCTGTTGTCCACAGTGGCACTGGCGTTGCCCATGGGGCTTCATGTAAGGCGACTGCACGTCGCTCGGCCAGCAGCGGCCTACTGCAGACCGACACTTAAGAGACACCAAATAGAAATCGACATCGAGAGACAGGCCCTGTCATATGGCACTCGCGACGTATACGCTGAAATTGAATGTAAAGAATACGTCTTTTGTAGTGGGCGTCGCTCTACTGCAGTGTCACACATGACGAATAAATAGGAAAACAGTAGAACGTCTGTGTAGGGCCATGTTTTTACCTACAGTGTCACTTGGCTGAATGTGTATAAGGCTCTGTGGCATCACTCAACACAGCCAAGTTGTCACACTAGCTGTGTATCTCTAACAAAGCTGACGTATGTCCTCACCTGGGTGACGGTTAAAACGATTTCGCCCCCGGGTGGGCTCGAACCACCAACCTTTCGGTTAACAGCCGAACGCGCTAGCCGATTGCGCCACGGAGGCCTTGACTTGTGCTGTGCATATCAACGCAGTTCGTATACCTTCTGCAGGAATCTCGCAGAATGGTAGCATCTGCTTACGCCTCTTCACATGGATAAAATGCATGCACACTGTAGCGACGCTCGTAAACGAATGACATCGCCAAGCATGACATTATACTACAAAATGCATACAAACCACTGTTCTCCCTATGCAATCAGAAAACCTCTGAGGCCAGTAGGATACTTGTTATAGGTTGTAGAACATCCCTTCCATTCAGTGTACTGCCATGTGTTAGATGCTGCTCGCGATAGCTCCGCTCCTTGCGGGAAGGTTAAAAAAATGAATGCCTTCTGTGAGGTTCGAACTCACGACCCCTGGTTTACGAGACCAGTGCTCTACCACTGAGCTAAGAAGGCGGCAGCTGCGCGTTTGTGAGCTATCCCCGAATTGTCACTTCATCATACTGAATCTTGCAGCCCTCGACCAGATAACGGATTTGGCACACAGCTGCTGCTGCTGCTGGGGGTGTCCACATTGCCGTTTTCCAAATCTCTTGACTGTTTCGCCCTTACGATCGACGACGAGCGTCGTGCCACCAAACGTTTGCGGTCTGCACAATCTTGACCTAGTGCACAGTTTGTTGGATTGCGTGGCTCGACTGCGAAATGCGCCTTTCGGCTCCTCTCTCTGG
Organism: Schistocerca cancellata; assembly: GCF_023864275.1. NCBI lineage: Eukaryota > Metazoa > Arthropoda > Insecta > Orthoptera > Acrididae > Schistocerca > Schistocerca cancellata. The sequence continues at coordinate 614,830,232 of NC_064631.1, read as the reverse complement.
CTGCAGTATGCTGTTGTCCACAGTGGCACTGGCGTTGCCCATGGGGCTTCATGTAAGGCGACTGCACGTCGCTCGGCCAGCAGCGGCCTACTGCAGACCGACACTTAAGAGACACCAAATAGAAATCGACATCGAGAGACAGGCCCTGTCATATGGCACTCGCGACGTATACGCTGAAATTGAATGTAAAGAATACGTCTTTTGTAGTGGGCGTCGCTCTACTGCAGTGTCACACATGACGAATAAATAGGAAAACAGTAGAACGTCTGTGTAGGGCCATGTTTTTACCTACAGTGTCACTTGGCTGAATGTGTATAAGGCTCTGTGGCATCACTCAACACAGCCAAGTTGTCACACTAGCTGTGTATCTCTAACAAAGCTGACGTATGTCCTCACCTGGGTGACGGTTAAAACGATTTCGCCCCCGGGTGGGCTCGAACCACCAACCTTTCGGTTAACAGCCGAACGCGCTAGCCGATTGCGCCACGGAGGCCTTGACTTGTGCTGTGCATATCAACGCAGTTCGTATACCTTCTGCAGGAATCTCGCAGAATGGTAGCATCTGCTTACGCCTCTTCACATGGATAAAATGCATGCACACTGTAGCGACGCTCGTAAACGAATGACATCGCCAAGCATGACATTATACTACAAAATGCATACAAACCACTGTTCTCCCTATGCAATCAGAAAACCTCTGAGGCCAGTAGGATACTTGTTATAGGTTGTAGAACATCCCTTCCATTCAGTGTACTGCCATGTGTTAGATGCTGCTCGCGATAGCTCCGCTCCTTGCGGGAAGGTTAAAAAAATGAATGCCTTCTGTGAGGTTCGAACTCACGACCCCTGGTTTACGAGACCAGTGCTCTACCACTGAGCTAAGAAGGCGGCAGCTGCGCGTTTGTGAGCTATCCCCGAATTGTCACTTCATCATACTGAATCTTGCAGCCCTCGACCAGATAACGGATTTGGCACACAGCTGCTGCTGCTGCTGGGGGTGTCCACATTGCCGTTTTCCAAATCTCTTGACTGTTTCGCCCTTACGATCGACGACGAGCGTCGTGCCACCAAACGTTTGCGGTCTGCACAATCTTGACCTAGTGCACAGTTTGTTGGATTGCGTGGCTCGACTGCGAAATGCGCCTTTCGGCTCCTCTCTCTGGCTGCAGTATGCTGTTGTCCACAGTGGCACTGGCGTTGCCCATGGGGCTTCATGTAAGGCGACTGCACGTCGCTCGGCCAGCAGCGGCCTACTGCAGACCGACACTTAAGAGACACCAAATAGAAATCGACATCGAGAGACAGGCCCTGTCATATGGCACTCGCGACGTATACGCTGAAATTGAATGTAAAGAATACGTCTTTTGTAGTGGGCGTCGCTCTACTGCAGTGTCACACATGACGAATAAATAGGAAAACAGTAGAACGTCTGTGTAGGGCCATGTTTTTACCTACAGTGTCACTTGGCTGAATGTGTATAAGGCTCTGTGGCATCACTCAACACAGCCAAGTTGTCACACTAGCTGTGTATCTCTAACAAAGTTGACGTATGTCCTCACCTGGGTGACGGTTGAAACGATTTCGCCCCCGGGTGGGCTCGAACCACCAACCTTTCGGTTAACAGCCGAACGCGCTAGCCGATTGCGCCACGGAGGCCTTGACTTGTGCTGTGCATATCAACGCAGTTCGTATACCTTCTGCAGGAATCTCGCAGAATGGTAGCATCTGCTTACGCCTCTTCACATGGATAAAATGCATGCACACTGTAGCGACGCTCGTAAACGAATGACATCGCCAAGCATGACATTATACTACAAAATGCATACAAACCACTGTTCTCCCTATGCAATCAGAAAACCTCTGAGGCCAGTAGGATACTTGTTATAGGTTGTAGAACATCCCTTCCATTCAGTGTACTGCCATGTGTTAGATGCTGCTCGCGATAGCTCCGCTCCTTGCGGGAAGGTTAAAAAAATGAATGCCTTCTGTGAGGTTCGAACTCACGACCCCTGGTTTACGAGACCAGTGCTCTACCACTGAGCTAAGAAAGCGGCAGCTGCGCGTTTGTGAGCTATCCCCGAATTGTCACTTCATCATACTGAATCTTGCAGCCCTCGACCAGATAACGGATTTGGCACACAGCTGCTGCTGGGGGTGTCCACATTGCAGTTTTCCAAATCTCTTGACTGTTTCGCCCTTACGATCGACGACGAGCGTCGTGCCACCAAACGTTTGCGGTCTGCACAATCTTGACCTAGTGCACAGTTTGTTGGATTGCGTGGCTCGACTGCGAAATGCGCCTTTCGGCTCCTCTCTCTGGCTGCAGTATGCTGTTGTCCACAGTGGCACTGGCGTTGCCCATGGGGCTTCATGTAAGGCGACTGCACGTCGCTCGGCCAGCAGCGGCCTACTGCAGACCGACACTTAAGAGACACCAAATAGAAATCGACATCGAGAGACAGGCCCTGTCATATGGCACTCGCGACGTATACGCTGAAATTGAATGTAAAGAATACGTCTTTTGTAGTGGGCGTCGCTCTACTGCAGTGTCACACATGACGAATAAATAGGAAAACAGTAGAACGTCTGTGTAGGGCCATGTTTTTACCTACAGTGTCACTTGGCTGAATGTGTATAAGGCTCTGTGGCATCACTCAACACAGCCAAGTTGTCACACTAGCTGTGTATCTCTAACAAAGCTGACGTATGTCCTCACCTGGGTGACGGTTAAAACGATTTCGCCCCCGGGTGGGCTCGAACCACCAACCTTTCGGTTAACAGCCGAACGCGCTAGCCGATTGCGCCACGGAGGCCTTGACTTGTGCTGTGCATATCAACGCAGTTCGTATACCTTCTGCAGGAATCTCGCAGAATGGTAGCATCTGCTTACGCCTCTTCACATGGATAAAATGCATGCACACTGTAGCGACGCTCGTAAACGAATGACATCGCCAAGCATGACATTATACTACAAAATGCATACAAACCACTGTTCTCCCTATGCAATCAGAAAACCTCTGAGGCCAGTAGGATACTTGTTATAGGTTGTAGAACATCCCTTCCATTCAGTGTACTGCCATGTGTTAGATGCTGCTCGCGATAGCTCCGCTCCTTGCGGGAAGGTTAAAAAAATGAATGCCTTCTGTGAGGTTCGAACTCACGACCCCTGGTTTACGAGACCAGTGCTCTACCACTGAGCTAAGAAGGCGGCAGCTGCGGGTTTGTGAGCTATCCCCGAATTGTCACTTCATCATACTGAATCTTGCAGCCCTCGACCAGATAACGGATTTGGCACACAGCTGCTGCTGCTGCTGGGGGTGTCCACATTGCCGTTTTCCAAATCTCTTGACTGTTTCGCCCTTACGATCGACGACGAGCGTCGTGCCACCAAACGTTTGCGGTCTGCACAATCTTGACCTAGTGCACAGTTTGTTGGATTGCGTGGCTCGACTGCGAAATGCGCCTTTCGGCTCCTCTCTCTGGCTGCAGTATGCTGTTGTCCACAGTGGCACTGGCGTTGCCCATGGGGCTTCATGTAAGGCGACTGCACGTCGCTCGGCCAGCAGCGGCCTACTGCAGACCGACACTTAAGAGACACCAAATAGAAATCGACATCGAGAGACAGGCCCTGTCATATGGCACTCGCGACGTATACGCTGAAATTGAATGTAAAGAATACGTCTTTTGTAGTGGGCGTCGCTCTACTGCAGTGTCACACATGACGAATAAATAGGAAAACAGTAGAACGTCTGTGTAGGGCCATGTTTTTACCTACAGTGTCACTTGGCTGAATGTGTATAAGGCTCTGTGGCATCACTCAACACAGCCAAGTTGTCACACTAGCTGTGTATCTCTAACAAAGCTGACGTATGTCCTCACCTGGGTGACGGTTAAAACGATTTCGCCCCCGGGTGGGCTCGAACCACCAACCTTTCGGTTAACAGCCGAACGCGCTAGCCGATTGCGCCACGGAGGCCTTGACTTGTGCTGTGCATATCAACGCAGTTCGTATACCTTCTGCAGGAATCTCGCAGAATGGTAGCATCTGCTTACGCCTCTTCACATGGATAAAATGCATGCACACTGTAGCGACGCTCGTAAACGAATGACATCGCCAAGCATGACATTATACTACAAAATGCATACAAACCACTGTTCTCCCTATGCAATCAGAAAACCTCTGAGGCCAGTAGGATACTTGTTATAGGTTGTAGAACATCCCTTCCATTCAGTGTACTGCCATGTGTTAGATGCTGCTCGCGATAGCTCCGCTCCTTGCGGGAAGGTTAAAAAAATGAATGCCTTCTGTGAGGTTCGAACTCACGACCCCTGGTTTACGAGACCAGTGCTCTACCACTGAGCTAAGAAGGCGGCAGCTGCGCGTTTGTGAGCTATCCCCGAATTGTCACTTCATCATACTGAATCTTGCAGCCCTCGACCAGATAACGGATTTGGCACACAGCTGCTGCTGCTGCTGGGGGTGTCCACATTGCCGTTTTCCAAATCTCTTGACTGTTTCGCCCTTACGATCGACGACGAGCGTCGTGCCACCAAACGTTTGCGGTCTGCACAATCTTGACCTAGTGCACAGTTTGTTGGATTGCGTGGCTCGACTGCGAAATGCGCCTTTCGGCTCCTCTCTCTGGCTGCAGTATGCTGTTGTCCACAGTGGCACTGGCGTTGCCCATGGGGCTTCATGTAAGGCGACTGCACGTCGCTCGGCCAGCAGCGGCCTACTGCAGACCGACACTTAAGAGACACCAAATAGAAATCGACATCGAGAGACAGGCCCTGTCATATGGCACTCGCGACGTATACGCTGAAATTGAATGTAAAGAATACGTCTTTTGTAGTGGGCGTCGCTCTACTGCAGTGTCACACATGACGAATAAATAGGAAAACAGTAGAACGTCTGTGTAGGGCCATGTTTTTACCTACAGTGTCACTTGGCTGAATGTGTATAAGGCTCTGTGGCATCACTCAACACAGCCAAGTTGTCACACTAGCTGTGTATCTCTAACAAAGCTGACGTATGTCCTCACCTGGGTGACGGTTAAAACGATTTCGCCCCCGGGTGGGCTCGAACCACCAACCTTTCGGTTAACAGCCGAACGCGCTAGCCGATTGCGCCACGGAGGCCTTGACTTGTGCTGTGCATATCAACGCAGTTCGTATACCTTCTGCAGGAATCTCGCAGAATGGTAGCATCTGCTTACGCCTCTTCACATGGATAAAATGCATGCACACTGTAGCGACGCTCGTAAACGAATGACATCGCCAAGCATGACATTATACTACAAAATGCATACAAACCACTGTTCTCCCTATGCAATCAGAAAACCTCTGAGGCCAGTAGGATACTTGTTATAGGTTGTAGAACATCCCTTCCATTCAGTGTACTGCCATGTGTTAGATGCTGCTCGCGATAGCTCCGCTCCTTGCGGGAAGGTTAAAAAAATGAATGCCTTCTGTGAGGTTCGAACTCACGACCCCTGGTTTACGAGACCAGTGCTCTACCACTGAGCTAAGAAGGCGGCAGCTGCGCGTTTGTGAGCTATCCCCGAATTGTCACTTCATCATACTGAATCTTGCAGCCCTCGACCAGATAACGGATTTGGCACACAGCTGCTGCTGCTGCTGGGGGTGTCCACATTGCCGTTTTCCAAATCTCTTGACTGTTTCGCCCTTACGATCGACGACGAGCGTCGTGCCACCAAACGTTTGCGGTCTGCACAATCTTGACCTAGTGCACAGTTTGTTGGATTGCGTGGCTCGACTGCGAAATGCGCCTTTCGGCTCCTCTCTCTGGCTGCAGTATGCTGTTGTCCACAGTGGCACTGGCGTTGCCCATGGGGCTTCATGTAAGGCGACTGCACGTCGCTCGGCCAGCAGCGGCCTACTGCAGACCGACACTTAAGAGACACCAAATAGAAATCGACATCGAGAGACAGGCCCTGTCATATGGCACTCGCGACGTATACGCTGAAATTGAATGTAAAGAATACGTCTTTTGTAGTGGGCGTCGCTCTACTGCAGTGTCACACATGACGAATAAATAGGAAAACAGTAGAACGTCTGTGTAGGGCCATGTTTTTACCTACAGTGTCACTTGGCTGAATGTGTATAAGGCTCTGTGGCATCACTCAACACAGCCAAGTTGTCACACTAGCTGTGTATCTCTAACAAAGCTGACGTATGTCCTCACCTGGGTGACGGTTAAAACGATTTCGCCCCCGGGTGGGCTCGAACCACCAACCTTTCGGTTAACAGCCGAACGCGCTAGCCGATTGCGCCACGGAGGCCTTGACTTGTGCTGTGCATATCAACGCAGTTCGTATACCTTCTGCAGGAATCTCGCAGAATGGTAGCATCTGCTTACGCCTCTTCACATGGATAAAATGCATGCACACTGTAGCGACGCTCGTAAACGAATGACATCGCCAAGCATGACATTATACTACAAAATGCATACAAACCACTGTTCTCCCTATGCAATCAGAAAACCTCTGAGGCCAGTAGGATACTTGTTATAGGTTGTAGAACATCCCTTCCATTCAGTGTACTGCCATGTGTTAGATGCTGCTCGCGATAGCTCCGCTCCTTGCGGGAAGGTTAAAAAAATGAATGCCTTCTGTGAGGTTCGAACTCACGACCCCTGGTTTACGAGACCAGTGCTCTACCACTGAGCTAAGAAGGCGGCAGCTGCGCGTTTGTGAGCTATCCCCGAATTGTCACTTCATCATACTGAATCTTGCAGCCCTCGACCAGATAACGGATTTGGCACACAGCTGCTGCTGCTGCTGGGGGTGTCCACATTGCCGTTTTCCAAATCTCTTGACTGTTTCGCCCTTACGATCGACGACGAGCGTCGTGCCACCAAACGTTTGCGGTCTGCACAATCTTGACCTAGTGCACAGTTTGTTGGATTGCGTGGCTCGACTGCGAAATGCGCCTTTCGGCTCCTCTCTCTGGCTGCAGTATGCTGTTGTCCACAGTGGCACTGGCGTTGCCCATGGGGCTTCATGTAAGGCGACTGCACGTCGCTCGGCCAGCAGCGGCCTACTGCAGACCGACACTTAAGAGACACCAAATAGAAATCGACATCGAGAGACAGGCCCTGTCATATGGCACTCGCGACGTATACGCTGAAATTGAATGTAAAGAATACGTCTTTTGTAGTGGGCGTCGCTCTACTGCAGTGTCACACATGACGAATAAATAGGAAAACAGTAGAACGTCTGTGTAGGGCCATGTTTTTACCTACAGTGTCACTTGGCTGAATGTGTATAAGGCTCTGTGGCATCACTCAACACAGCCAAGTTGTCACACTAGCTGTGTATCTCTAACAAAGCTGACGTATGTCCTCACCTGGGTGACGGTTAAAACGATTTCGCCCCCGGGTGGGCTCGAACCACCAACCTTTCGGTTAACAGCCGAACGCGCTAGCCGATTGCGCCACGGAGGCCTTGACTTGTGCTGTGCATATCAACGCAGTTCGTATACCTTCTGCAGGAATCTCGCAGAATGGTAGCATCTGCTTACGCCTCTTCACATGGATAAAATGCATGCACACTGTAGCGACGCTCGTAAACGAATGACATCGCCAAGCATGACATTATACTACAAAATGCATACAAACCACTGTTCTCCCTATGCAATCAGAAAACCTCTGAGGCCAGTAGGATACTTGTTATAGGTTGTAGAACATCCCTTCCATTCAGTGTACTGCCATGTGTTAGATGCTGCTCGCGATAGCTCCGCTCCTTGCGGGAAGGTTAAAAAAATGAATGCCTTCTGTGAGGTTCGAACTCACGACCCCTGGTTTACGAGACCAGTGCTCTACCACTGAGCTAAGAAGGCGGCAGCTGCGGGTTTGTGAGCTATCCCCGAATTGTCACTTCATCATACTGAATCTTGCAGCCCTCGACCAGATAACGGATTTGGCACACAGCTGCTGCTGCTGCTGGGGGTGTCCACATTGCCGTTTTCCAAATCTCTTGACTGTTTCGCCCTTACGATCGACGACGAGCGTCGTGCCACCAAACGTTTGCGGTCTGCACAATCTTGACCTAGTGCACAGTTTGTTGGATTGCGTGGCTCGACTGCGAAATGCGCCTTTCGGCTCCTCTCTCTGGCTGCAGTATGCTGTTGTCCACAGTGGCACTGGCGTTGCCCATGGGGCTTCATGTAAGGCGACTGCACGTCGCTCGGCCAGCAGCGGCCTACTGCAGACCGACACTTAAGAGACACCAAATAGAAATCGACATCGAGAGACAGGCCCTGTCATATGGCACTCGCGACGTATACGCTGAAATTGAATGTAAAGAATACGTCTTTTGTAGTGGGCGTCGCTCTACTGCAGTGTCACACATGACGAATAAATAGGAAAACAGTAGAACGTCTGTGTAGGGCCATGTTTTTACCTACAGTGTCACTTGGCTGAATGTGTATAAGGCTCTGTGGCATCACTCAACACAGCCAAGTTGTCACACTAGCTGTGTATCTCTAACAAAGCTGACGTATGTCCTCACCTGGGTGACGGTTAAAACGATTTCGCCCCCGGGTGGGCTCGAACCACCAACCTTTCGGTTAACAGCCGAACGCGCTAGCCGATTGCGCCACGGAGGCCTTGACTTGTGCTGTGCATATCAACGCAGTTCGTATACCTTCTGCAGGAATCTCGCAGAATGGTAGCATCTGCTTACGCCTCTTCACATGGATAAAATGCATGCACACTGTAGCGACGCTCGTAAACGAATGACATCGCCAAGCATGACATTATACTACAAAATGCATACAAACCACTGTTCTCCCTATGCAATCAGAAAACCTCTGAGGCCAGTAGGATACTTGTTATAGGTTGTAGAACATCCCTTCCATTCAGTGTACTGCCATGTGTTAGATGCTGCTCGCGATAGCTCCGCTCCTTGCGGGAAGGTTAAAAAAATGAATGCCTTCTGTGAGGTTCGAACTCACGACCCCTGGTTTACGAGACCAGTGCTCTACCACTGAGCTAAGAAGGCGGCAGCTGCGCGTTTGTGAGCTATCCCCGAATTGTCACTTCATCATACTGAATCTTGCAGCCCTCGACCAGATAACGGATTTGGCACACAGCTGCTGCTGCTGCTGGGGGTGTCCACATTGCCGTTTTCCAAATCTCTTGACTGTTTCGCCCTTACGATCGACGACGAGCGTCGTGCCACCAAACGTTTGCGGTCTGCACAATCTTGACCTAGTGCACAGTTTGTTGGATTGCGTGGCTCGACTGCGAAATGCGCCTTTCGGCTCCTCTCTCTGGCTGCAGTATGCTGTTGTCCACAGTGGCACTGGCGTTGCCCATGGGGCTTCATGTAAGGCGACTGCACGTCGCTCGGCCAGCAGCGGCCTACTGCAGACCGACACTTAAGAGACACCAAATAGAAATCGACATCGAGAGACAGGCCCTGTCATATGGCACTCGCGACGTATACGCTGAAATTGAATGTAAAGAATACGTCTTTTGTAGTGGGCGTCGCTCTACTGCAGTGTCACACATGACGAATAAATAGGAAAACAGTAGAACGTCTGTGTAGGGCCATGTTTTTACCTACAGTGTCACTTGGCTGAATGTGTATAAGGCTCTGTGGCATCACTCAACACAGCCAAGTTGTCACACTAGCTGTGTATCTCTAACAAAGCTGACGTATGTCCTCACCTGGGTGACGGTTAAAACGATTTCGCCCCCGGGTGGGCTCGAACCACCAACCTTTCGGTTAACAGCCGAACGCGCTAGCCGATTGCGCCACGGAGGCCTTGACTTGTGCTGTGCATATCAACGCAGTTCGTATACCTTCTGCAGGAATCTCGCAGAATGGTAGCATCTGCTTACGCCTCTTCACATGGATAAAATGCATGCACACTGTAGCGACGCTCGTAAACGAATGACATCGCCAAGCATGACATTATACTACAAAATGCATACAAACCACTGTTCTCCCTATGCAATCAGAAAACCTCTGAGGCCAGTAGGATACTTGTTATAGGTTGTAGAACATCCCTTCCATTCAGTGTACTGCCATGTGTTAGATGCTGCTCGCGATAGCTCCGCTCCTTGCGGGAAGGTTAAAAAAATGAATGCCTTCTGTGAGGTTCGAACTCACGACCCCTGGTTTACGAGACCAGTGCTCTACCACTGAGCTAAGAAGGCGGCAGCTGCGCGTTTGTGAGCTATCCCCGAATTGTCACTTCATCATACTGAATCTTGCAGCCCTCGACCAGATAACGGATTTGGCACACAGCTGCTGCTGCTGCTGGGGGTGTCCACATTGCCGTTTTCCAAATCTCTTGACTGTTTCGCCCTTACGATCGACGACGAGCGTCGTGCCACCAAACGTTTGCGGTCTGCACAATCTTGACCTAGTGCACAGTTTGTTGGATTGCGTGGCTCGACTGCGAAATGCGCCTTTCGGCTCCTCTCTCTGGCTGCAGTATGCTGTTGTCCACAGTGGCACTGGCGTTGCCCATGGGGCTTCATGTAAGGCGACTGCACGTCGCTCGGCCAGCAGCGGCCTACTGCAGACCGACACTTAAGAGACACCAAATAGAAATCGACATCGAGAGACAGGCCCTGTCATATGGCACTCGCGACGTATACGCTGAAATTGAATGTAAAGAATACGTCTTTTGTAGTGGGCGTCGCTCTACTGCAGTGTCACACATGACGAATAAATAGGAAAACAGTAGAACGTCTGTGTAGGGCCATGTTTTTACCTACAGTGTCACTTGGCTGAATGTGTATAAGGCTCTGTGGCATCACTCAACACAGCCAAGTTGTCACACTAGCTGTGTATCTCTAACAAAGCTGACGTATGTCCTCACCTGGGTGACGGTTAAAACGATTTCGCCCCCGGGTGGGCTCGAACCACCAACCTTTCGGTTAACAGCCGAACGCGCTAGCCGATTGCGCCACGGAGGCCTTGACTTGTGCTGTGCATATCAACGCAGTTCGTATACCTTCTGCAGGAATCTCGCAGAATGGTAGCATCTGCTTACGCCTCTTCACATGGATAAAATGCATGCACACTGTAGCGACGCTCGTAAACGAATGACATCGCCAAGCATGACATTATACTACAAAATGCATACAAACCACTGTTCTCCCTATGCAATCAGAAAACCTCTGAGGCCAGTAGGATACTTGTTATAGGTTGTAGAACATCCCTTCCATTCAGTGTACTGCCATGTGTTAGATGCTGCTCGCGATAGCTCCGCTCCTTGCGGGAAGGTTAAAAAAATGAATGCCTTCTGTGAGGTTCGAACTCACGACCCCTGGTTTACGAGACCAGTGCTCTACCACTGAGCTAAGAAGGCGGCAGCTGCGCGTTTGTGAGCTATCCCCGAATTGTCACTTCATCATACTGAATCTTGCAGCCCTCGACCAGATAACGGATTTGGCACACAGCTGCTGCTGCTGCTGGGGGTGTCCACATTGCCGTTTTCCAAATCTCTTGACTGTTTCGCCCTTACGATCGACGACGAGCGTCGTGCCACCAAACGTTTGCGGTCTGCACAATCTTGACCTAGTGCACAGTTTGTTGGATTGCGTGGCTCGACTGCGAAATGCGCCTTTCGGCTCCTCTCTCTGGCTGCAGTATGCTGTTGTCCACAGTGGCACTGGCGTTGCCCATGGGGCTTCATGTAAGGCGACTGCACGTCGCTCGGCCAGCAGCGGCCTACTGCAGACCGACACTTAAGAGACACCAAATAGAAATCGACATCGAGAGACAGGCCCTGTCATATGGCACTCGCGACGTATACGCTGAAATTGAATGTAAAGAATACGTCTTTTGTAGTGGGCGTCGCTCTACTGCAGTGTCACACATGACGAATAAATAGGAAAACAGTAGAACGTCTGTGTAGGGCCATGTTTTTACCTACAGTGTCACTTGGCTGAATGTGTATAAGGCTCTGTGGCATCACTCAACACAGCCAAGTTGTCACACTAGCTGTGTATCTCTAACAAAGTTGACGTATGTCCTCACCTGGGTGACGGTTAAAACGATTTCGCCCCCGGGTGGGCTCGAACCACCAACCTTTCGGTTAACAGCCGAACGCGCTAGCCGATTGCGCCACGGAGGCCTTGACTTGTGCTGTGCATATCAACGCAGTTCGTATACCTTCTGCAGGAATCTCGCAGAATGGTAGCATCTGCTTACGCCTCTTCACATGGATAAAATGCATGCACACTGTAGCGACGCTCGTAAACGAATGACATCGCCAAGCATGACATTATACTACAAAATGCATACAAACCACTGTTCTCCCTATGCAATCAGAAAACCTCTGAGGCCAGTAGGATACTTGTTATAGGTTGTAGAACATCCCTTCCATTCAGTGTACTGCCATGTGTTAGATGCTGCTCGCGATAGCTCCGCTCCTTGCGGGAAGGTTAAAAAAATGAATGCCTTCTGTGAGGTTCGAACTCACGACCCCTGGTTTACGAGACCAGTGCTCTACCACTGAGCTAAGAAGGCGGCAGCTGCGCGTTTGTGAGCTATCCCCGAATTGTCACTTCATCATACTGAATCTTGCAGCCCTCGACCAGATAACGGATTTGGCACACAGCTGCTGCTGCTGCTGGGGGTGTCCACATTGCCGTTTTCCAAATCTCTTGACTGTTTCGCCCTTACGATCGACGACGAGCGTCGTGCCACCAAACGTTTGCGGTCTGCACAATCTTGACCTAGTGCACAGTTTGTTGGATTGCGTGGCTCGACTGCGAAATGCGCCTTTCGGCTCCTCTCTCTGGCTGCAGTATGCTGTTGTCCACAGTGGCACTGGCGTTGCCCATGGGGCTTCATGTAAGGCGACTGCACGTCGCTCGGCCAGCAGCGGCCTACTGCAGACCGACACTTAAGAGACACCAAATAGAAATCGACATCGAGAGACAGGCCCTGTCATATGGCACTCGCGACGTATACGCTGAAATTGAATGTAAAGAATACGTCTTTTGTAGTGGGCGTCGCTCTACTGCAGTGTCACACATGACGAATAAATAGGAAAACAGTAGAACGTCTGTGTAGGGCCATGTTTTTACCTACAGTGTCACTTGGCTGAATGTGTATAAGGCTCTGTGGCATCACTCAACACAGCCAAGTTGTCACACTAGCTGTGTATCTCTAACAAAGTTGACGTATGTCCTCACCTGGGTGACGGTTAAAACGATTTCGCCCCCGGGTGGGCTCGAACCACCAACCTTTCGGTTAACAGCCGAACGCGCTAGCCGATTGCGCCACGGAGGCCTTGACTTGTGCTGTGCATATCAACGCAGTTCGTATACCTTCTGCAGGAATCTCGCAGAATGGTAGCATCTGCTTACGCCTCTTCACATGGATAAAATGCATGCACACTGTAGCGACGCTCGTAAACGAATGACATCGCCAAGCATGACATTATACTACAAAATGCATACAAACCACTGTTCTCCCTATGCAATCAGAAAACCTCTGAGGCCAGTAGGATACTTGTTATAGGTTGTAGAACATCCCTTCCATTCAGTGTACTGCCATGTGTTAGATGCTGCTCGCGATAGCTCCGCTCCTTGCGGGAAGGTTAAAAAAATGAATGCCTTCTGTGAGGTTCGAACTCACGACCCCTGGTTTACGAGACCAGTGCTCTACCACTGAGCTAAGAAAGCGGCAGCTGCGCGTTTGTGAGCTATCCCCGAATTGTAACTTCATCATACTGAATCTTGCAGCCCTCGACCAGATAACGGATTTGGCACACAGCTGCTGCTGGGGGTGTCCACATTGCAGTTTTCCAAATCTCTTGACTGTTTCGCCCTTACGATCGACGACGAGCGTCGTGCCACCAAACGTTTGCGGTCTGCACAATCTTGACCTAGTGCACAGTTTGTTGGATTGCGTGGCTCGACTGCGAAATGCGCCTTTCGGCTCCTCTCTCTGGCTGCAGTATGCTGTTGTCCACAGTGGCACTGGCGTTGCCCATGGGGCTTCATGTAAGGCGACTGCACGTCGCTCGGCCAGCAGCGGCCTACTGCAGACCGACACTTAAGAGACACCAAATAGAAATCGACATCGAGAGACAGGCCCTGTCATATGGCACTCGCGACGTATACGCTGAAATTGAATGTAAAGAATACGTCTTTTGTAGTGGGCGTCGCTCTACTGCAGTGTCACACATGACGAATAAATAGGAAAACAGTAGAACGTCTGTGTAGGGCCATGTTTTTACCTACAGTGTCACTTGGCTGAATGTGTATAAGGCTCTGTGGCATCACTCAACACAGCCAAGTTGTCACACTAGCTGTGTATCTCTAACAAAGCTGACGTATGTCCTCACCTGGGTGACGGTTAAAACGATTTCGCCCCCGGGTGGGCTCGAACCACCAACCTTTCGGTTAACAGCCGAACGCGCTAGCCGATTGCGCCACGGAGGCCTTGACTTGTGCTGTGCATATCAACGCAGTTCGTATACCTTCTGCAGGAATCTCGCAGAATGGTAGCATCTGCTTACGCCTCTTCACATGGATAAAATGCATGCACACTGTAGCGACGCTCGTAAACGAATGACATCGCCAAGCATGACATTATACTACAAAATGCATACAAACCACTGTTCTCCCTATGCAATCAGAAAACCTCTGAGGCCAGTAGGATACTTGTTATAGGTTGTAGAACATCCCTTCCATTCAGTGTACTGCCATGTGTTAGATGCTGCTCGCGATAGCTCCGCTCCTTGCGGGAAGGTTAAAAAAATGAATGCCTTCTGTGAGGTTCGAACTCACGACCCCTGGTTTACGAGACCAGTGCTCTACCACTGAGCTAAGAAGGCGGCAGCTGCGGGTTTGTGAGCTATCCCCGAATTGTCACTTCATCATACTGAATCTTGCAGCCCTCGACCAGATAACGGATTTGGCACACAGCTGCTGCTGCTGCTGGGGGTGTCCACATTGCCGTTTTCCAAATCTCTTGACTGTTTCGCCCTTACGATCGACGACGAGCGTCGTGCCACCAAACGTTTGCGGTCTGCACAATCTTGACCTAGTGCACAGTTTGTTGGATTGCGTGGCTCGACTGCGAAATGCGCCTTTCGGCGCCTCTCTCTGGCTGCAGTATGCTGTTGTCCACAGTGGCACTGGCGTTGCCCATGGGGCTTCATGTAAGTCGACTGCTCGTCGCTCGGCCAGCAGCGGCCTACTGCAGACCGACGCTTAAGAGACACCAAATAGAAATCGACATCGAGAGACAGGCCCTGTCATATGGCACTCGCGACGTATACGCTGAAATTGAATGTAAAGAATACGTCTTTTGTAGTGGGCGTCGCTCTACTGCAGTGTCACACATGACGAATAAATAGGAAAACAGTAGAACGTCTGTGTAGGGCCATGTTTTTACCTACAGTGTCACTTGGCTGAATGTGTATAAGGCTCTGTGGCATCACTCAACACAGCCAAGTTGTCACACTAGCTGTGTATCTCTAACAAAGTTGACGTATGTCCTCACCTGGGTGACGGTTAAAACGATTTCGCCCCCGGGTGGGCTCGAACCACCAACCTTTCGGTTAACAGCCGAACGCGCTAGCCGATTGCGCCACGGAGGCCTTGACTTGTGCTGTGCATATCAACGCAGTTCGTATACCTTCTGCAGGAATCTCGCAGAATGGTAGCATCTGCTTACGCCTCTTCACATGGATAAAATGCATGCACACTGTAGCGACGCTCGTAAACGAATGACATCGCCAAGCATGACATTATACTACAAAATGCATACAAACCACTGTTCTCCCTATGCAATCAGAAAACCTCTGAGGCCAGTAGGATACTTGTTATAGGTTGTAGAACATCCCTTCCATTCAGTGTACTGCCATGTGTTAGATGCTGCTCGCGATAGCTCCGCTCCTTGCGGGAAGGTTAAAAAAATGAATGCCTTCTGTGAGGTTCGAACTCACGACCCCTGGTTTACGAGACCAGTGCTCTACCACTGAGCTAAGAAAGCGGCAGCTGCGCGTTTGTGAGCTATCCCCGAATTGTCACTTCATCATACTGAATCTTGCAGCCCTCGACCAGATAACGGATTTGGCACACAGCTGCTGCTGGGGGTGTCCACATTGCAGTTTTCCAAATCTCTTGACTGTTTCGCCCTTACGATCGACGACGAGCGTCGTGCCACCAAACGTTTGCGGTCTGCACAATCTTGACCTAGTGCACAGTTTGTTGGATTGCGTGGCTCGACTGCGAAATGCGCCTTTCGGCTCCTCTCTCTGGCTGCAGTATGCTGTTGTCCACAGTGGCACTGGCGTTGCCCATGGGGCTTCATGTAAGGCGACTGCACGTCGCTCGGCCAGCAGCGGCCTACTGCAGACCGACACTTAAGAGACACCAAATAGAAATCGACATCGAGAGACAGGCCCTGTCATATGGCACTCGCGACGTATACGCTGAAATTGAATGTAAAGAATACGTCTTTTGTAGTGGGCGTCGCTCTACTGCAGTGTCACACATGACGAATAAATAGGAAAACAGTAGAACGTCTGTGTAGGGCCATGTTTTTACCTACAGTGTCACTTGGCTGAATGTGTATAAGGCTCTGTGGCATCACTCAACACAGCCAAGTTGTCACACTAGCTGTGTATCTCTAACAAAGCTGACGTATGTCCTCACCTGGGTGACGGTTAAAACGATTTCGCCCCCGGGTGGGCTCGAACCACCAACCTTTCGGTTAACAGCCGAACGCGCTAGCCGATTGCGCCACGGAGGCCTTGACTTGTGCTGTGCATATCAACGCAGTTCGTATACCTTCTGCAGGAATCTCGCAGAATGGTAGCATCTGCTTACGCCTCTTCACATGGATAAAATGCATGCACACTGTAGCGACGCTCGTAAACGAATGACATCGCCAAGCATGACATTATACTACAAAATGCATACAAACCACTGTTCTCCCTATGCAATCAGAAAACCTCTGAGGCCAGTAGGATACTTGTTATAGGTTGTAGAACATCCCTTCCATTCAGTGTACTGCCATGTGTTAGATGCTGCTCGCGATAGCTCCGCTCCTTGCGGGAAGGTTAAAAAAATGAATGCCTTCTGTGAGGTTCGAACTCACGACCCCTGGTTTACGAGACCAGTGCTCTACCACTGAGCTAAGAAGGCGGCAGCTGCGGGTTTGTGAGCTATCCCCGAATTGTCACTTCATCATACTGAATCTTGCAGCCCTCGACCAGATAACGGATTTGGCACACAGCTGCTGCTGCTGCTGGGGGTGTCCACATTGCCGTTTTCCAAATCTCTTGACTGTTTCGCCCTTACGATCGACGACGAGCGTCGTGCCACCAAACGTTTGCGGTCTGCACAATCTTGACCTAGTGCACAGTTTGTTGGATTGCGTGGCTCGACTGCGAAATGCGCCTTTCGGCGCCTCTCTCTGGCTGCAGTATGCTGTTGTCCACAGTGGCACTGGCGTTGCCCATGGGGCTTCATGTAAGTCGACTGCTCGTCGCTCGGCCAGCAGCGGCCTACTGCAGACCGACGCTTAAGAGACACCAAATAGAAATCGACATCGAGAGACAGGCCCTGTCATATGGCACTCGCGACGTATACGCTGAAATTGAATGTAAAGAATACGTCTTTTGTAGTGGGCGTCGCTCTACTGCAGTGTCACACATGACGAATAAATAGGAAAACAGTAGAACGTCTGTGTAGGGCCATGTTTTTACCTACAGTGTCACTTGGCTGAATGTGTATAAGGCTCTGTGGCATCACTCAACACAGCCAAGTTGTCACACTAGCTGTGTATCTCTAACAAAGTTGACGTATGTCCTCACCTGGGTGACGGTTAAAACGATTTCGCCCCCGGGTGGGCTCGAACCACCAACCTTTCGGTTAACAGCCGAACGCGCTAGCCGATTGCGCCACGGAGGCCTTGACTTGTGCTGTGCATATCAACGCAGTTCGTATACCTTCTGCAGGAATCTCGCAGAATGGTAGCATCTGCTTACGCCTCTTCACATGGATAAAATGCATGCACACTGTAGCGACGCTCGTAAACGAATGACATCGCCAAGCATGACATTATACTACAAAATGCATACAAACCACTGTTCTCCCTATGCAATCAGAAAACCTCTGAGGCCAGTAGGATACTTGTTATAGGTTGTAGAACATCCCTTCCATTCAGTGTACTGCCATGTGTTAGATGCTGCTCGCGATAGCTCCGCTCCTTGCGGGAAGGTTAAAAAAATGAATGCCTTCTGTGAGGTTCGAACTCACGACCCCTGGTTTACGAGACCAGTGCTCTACCACTGAGCTAAGAAAGCGGCAGCTGCGCGTTTGTGAGCTATCCCCGAATTGTAACTTCATCATACTGAATCTTGCAGCCCTCGACCAGATAACGGATTTGGCACACAGCTGCTGCTGGGGGTGTCCACATTGCAGTTTTCCAAATCTCTTGACTGTTTCGCCCTTACGATCGACGACGAGCGTCGTGCCACCAAACGTTTGCGGTCTGCACAATCTTGACCTAGTGCACAGTTTGTTGGATTGCGTGGCTCGACTGCGAAATGCGCCTTTCGGCTCCTCTCTCTGGCTGCAGTATGCTGTTGTCCACAGTGGCACTGGCGTTGCCCATGGGGCTTCATGTAAGGCGACTGCACGTCGCTCGGCCAGCAGCGGCCTACTGCAGACCGACACTTAAGAGACACCAAATAGAAATCGACATCGAGAGACAGGCCCTGTCATATGGCACTCGCGACGTATACGCTGAAATTGAATGTAAAGAATACGTCTTTTGTAGTGGGCGTCGCTCTACTGCAGTGTCACACATGACGAATAAATAGGAAAACAGTAGAACGTCTGTGTAGGGCCATGTTTTTACCTACAGTGTCACTTGGCTGAATGTGTATAAGGCTCTGTGGCATCACTCAACACAGCCAAGTTGTCACACTAGCTGTGTATCTCTAACAAAGCTGACGTATGTCCTCACCTGGGTGACGGTTAAAACGATTTCGCCCCCGGGTGGGCTCGAACCACCAACCTTTCGGTTAACAGCCGAACGCGCTAGCCGATTGCGCCACGGAGGCCTTGACTTGTGCTGTGCATATCAACGCAGTTCGTATACCTTCTGCAGGAATCTCGCAGAATGGTAGCATCTGCTTACGCCTCTTCACATGGATAAAATGCATGCACACTGTAGCGACGCTCGTAAACGAATGACATCGCCAAGCATGACATTATACTACAAAATGCATACAAACCACTGTTCTCCCTATGCAATCAGAAAACCTCTGAGGCCAGTAGGATACTTGTTATAGGTTGTAGAACATCCCTTCCATTCAGTGTACTGCCATGTGTTAGATGCTGCTCGCGATAGCTCCGCTCCTTGCGGGAAGGTTAAAAAAATGAATGCCTTCTGTGAGGTTCGAACTCACGACCCCTGGTTTACGAGACCAGTGCTCTACCACTGAGCTAAGAAGGCGGCAGCTGCGGGTTTGTGAGCTATCCCCGAATTGTCACTTCATCATACTGAATCTTGCAGCCCTCGACCAGATAACGGATTTGGCACACAGCTGCTGCTGCTGCTGGGGGTGTCCACATTGCCGTTTTCCAAATCTCTTGACTGTTTCGCCCTTACGATCGACGACGAGCGTCGTGCCACCAAACGTTTGCGGTCTGCACAATCTTGACCTAGTGCACAGTTTGTTGGATTGCGTGGCTCGACTGCGAAATGCGCCTTTCGGCGCCTCTCTCTGGCTGCAGTATGCTGTTGTCCACAGTGGCACTGGCGTTGCCCATGGGGCTTCATGTAAGTCGACTGCTCGTCGCTCGGCCAGCAGCGGCCTACTGCAGACCGACGCTTAAGAGACACCAAATAGAAATCGACATCGAGAGACAGGCCCTGTCATATGGCACTCGCGACGTATACGCTGAAATTGAATGTAAAGAATACGTCTTTTGTAGTGGGCGTCGCTCTACTGCAGTGTCACACATGACGAATAAATAGGAAAACAGTAGAACGTCTGTGTAGGGCCATGTTTTTACCTACAGTGTCACTTGGCTGAATGTGTATAAGGCTCTGTGGCATCACTCAACACAGCCAAGTTGTCACACTAGCTGTGTATCTCTAACAAAGTTGACGTATGTCCTCACCTGGGTGACGGTTAAAACGATTTCGCCCCCGGGTGGGCTCGAACCACCAACCTTTCGGTTAACAGCCGAACGCGCTAGCCGATTGCGCCACGGAGGCCTTGACTTGTGCTGTGCATATCAACGCAGTTCGTATACCTTCTGCAGGAATCTCGCAGAATGGTAGCATCTGCTTACGCCTCTTCACATGGATAAAATGCATGCACACTGTAGCGACGCTCGTAAACGAATGACATCGCCAAGCATGACATTATACTACAAAATGCATACAAACCACTGTTCTCCCTATGCAATCAGAAAACCTCTGAGGCCAGTAGGATACTTGTTATAGGTTGTAGAACATCCCTTCCATTCAGTGTACTGCCATGTGTTAGATGCTGCTCGCGATAGCTCCGCTCCTTGCGGGAAGGTTAAAAAAATGAATGCCTTCTGTGAGGTTCGAACTCACGACCCCTGGTTTACGAGACCAGTGCTCTACCACTGAGCTAAGAAAGCGGCAGCTGCGCGTTTGTGAGCTATCCCCGAATTGTCACTTCATCATACTGAATCTTGCAGCCCTCGACCAGATAACGGATTTGGCACACAGCTGCTGCTGGGGGTGTCCACATTGCAGTTTTCCAAATCTCTTGACTGTTTCGCCCTTACGATCGACGACGAGCGTCGTGCCACCAAACGTTTGCGGTCTGCACAATCTTGACCTAGTGCACAGTTTGTTGGATTGCGTGGCTCGACTGCGAAATGCGCCTTTCGGCTCCTCTCTCTGGCTGCAGTATGCTGTTGTCCACAGTGGCACTGGCGTTGCCCATGGGGCTTCATGTAAGGCGACTGCACGTCGCTCGGCCAGCAGCGGCCTACTGCAGACCGACACTTAAGAGACACCAAATAGAAATCGACATCGAGAGACAGGCCCTGTCATATGGCACTCGCGACGTATACGCTGAAATTGAATGTAAAGAATACGTCTTTTGTAGTGGGCGTCGCTCTACTGCAGTGTCACACATGACGAATAAATAGGAAAACAGTAGAACGTCTGTGTAGGGCCATGTTTTTACCTACAGTGTCACTTGGCTGAATGTGTATAAGGCTCTGTGGCATCACTCAACACAGCCAAGTTGTCACACTAGCTGTGTATCTCTAACAAAGCTGACGTATGTCCTCACCTGGGTGACGGTTAAAACGATTTCGCCCCCGGGTGGGCTCGAACCACCAACCTTTCGGTTAACAGCCGAACGCGCTAGCCGATTGCGCCACGGAGGCCTTGACTTGTGCTGTGCATATCAACGCAGTTCGTATACCTTCTGCAGGAATCTCGCAGAATGGTAGCATCTGCTTACGCCTCTTCACATGGATAAAATGCATGCACACTGTAGCGACGCTCGTAAACGAATGACATCGCCAAGCATGACATTATACTACAAAATGCATACAAACCACTGTTCTCCCTATGCAATCAGAAAACCTCTGAGGCCAGTAGGATACTTGTTATAGGTTGTAGAACATCCCTTCCATTCAGTGTACTGCCATGTGTTAGATGCTGCTCGCGATAGCTCCGCTCCTTGCGGGAAGGTTAAAAAAATGAATGCCTTCTGTGAGGTTCGAACTCACGACCCCTGGTTTACGAGACCAGTGCTCTACCACTGAGCTAAGAAGGCGGCAGCTGCGGGTTTGTGAGCTATCCCCGAATTGTCACTTCATCATACTGAATCTTGCAGCCCTCGACCAGATAACGGATTTGGCACACAGCTGCTGCTGCTGCTGGGGGTGTCCACATTGCCGTTTTCCAAATCTCTTGACTGTTTCGCCCTTACGATCGACGACGAGCGTCGTGCCACCAAACGTTTGCGGTCTGCACAATCTTGACCTAGTGCACAGTTTGTTGGATTGCGTGGCTCGACTGCGAAATGCGCCTTTCGGCGCCTCTCTCTGGCTGCAGTATGCTGTTGTCCACAGTGGCACTGGCGTTGCCCATGGGGCTTCATGTAAGTCGACTGCTCGTCGCTCGGCCAGCAGCGGCCTACTGCAGACCGACGCTTAAGAGACACCAAATAGAAATCGACATCGAGAGACAGGCCCTGTCATATGGCACTCGCGACGTATACGCTGAAATTGAATGTAAAGAATACGTCTTTTGTAGTGGGCGTCGCTCTACTGCAGTGTCACACATGACGAATAAATAGGAAAACAGTAGAACGTCTGTGTAGGGCCATGTTTTTACCTACAGTGTCACTTGGCTGAATGTGTATAAGGCTCTGTGGCATCACTCAACACAGCCAAGTTGTCACACTAGCTGTGTATCTCTAACAAAGTTGACGTATGTCCTCACCTGGGTGACGGTTAAAACGATTTCGCCCCCGGGTGGGCTCGAACCACCAACCTTTCGGTTAACAGCCGAACGCGCTAGCCGATTGCGCCACGGAGGCCTTGACTTGTGCTGTGCATATCAACGCAGTTCGTATACCTTCTGCAGGAATCTCGCAGAATGGTAGCATCTGCTTACGCCTCTTCACATGGATAAAATGCATGCACACTGTAGCGACGCTCGTAAACGAATGACATCGCCAAGCATGACATTATACTACAAAATGCATACAAACCACTGTTCTCCCTATGCAATCAGAAAACCTCTGAGGCCAGTAGGATACTTGTTATAGGTTGTAGAACATCCCTTCCATTCAGTGTACTGCCATGTGTTAGATGCTGCTCGCGATAGCTCCGCTCCTTGCGGGAAGGTTAAAAAAATGAATGCCTTCTGTGAGGTTCGAACTCACGACCCCTGGTTTACGAGACCAGTGCTCTACCACTGAGCTAAGAAAGCGGCAGCTGCGCGTTTGTGAGCTATCCCCGAATTGTAACTTCATCATACTGAATCTTGCAGCCCTCGACCAGATAACGGATTTGGCACACAGCTGCTGCTGGGGGTGTCCACATTGCAGTTTTCCAAATCTCTTGACTGTTTCGCCCTTACGATCGACGACGAGCGTCGTGCCACCAAACGTTTGCGGTCTGCACAATCTTGACCTAGTGCACAGTTTGTTGGATTGCGTGGCTCGACTGCGAAATGCGCCTTTCGGCTCCTCTCTCTGGCTGCAGTATGCTGTTGTCCACAGTGGCACTGGCGTTGCCCATGGGGCTTCATGTAAGGCGACTGCACGTCGCTCGGCCAGCAGCGGCCTACTGCAGACCGACACTTAAGAGACACCAAATAGAAATCGACATCGAGAGACAGGCCCTGTCATATGGCACTCGCGACGTATACGCTGAAATTGAATGTAAAGAATACGTCTTTTGTAGTGGGCGTCGCTCTACTGCAGTGTCACACATGACGAATAAATAGGAAAACAGTAGAACGTCTGTGTAGGGCCATGTTTTTACCTACAGTGTCACTTGGCTGAATGTGTATAAGGCTCTGTGGCATCACTCAACACAGCCAAGTTGTCACACTAGCTGTGTATCTCTAACAAAGTTGACGTATGTCCTCACCTGGGTGACGGTTAAAACGATTTCGCCCCCGGGTGGGCTCGAACCACCAACCTTTCGGTTAACAGCCGAACGCGCTAGCCGATTGCGCCACGGAGGCCTTGACTTGTGCTGTGCATATCAACGCAGTTCGTATACCTTCTGCAGGAATCTCGCAGAATGGTAGCATCTGCTTACGCCTCTTCACATGGATAAAATGCATGCACACTGTAGCGACGCTCGTAAACGAATGACATCGCCAAGCATGACATTATACTACAAAATGCATACAAACCACTGTTCTCCCTATGCAATCAGAAAACCTCTGAGGCCAGTAGGATACTTGTTATAGGTTGTAGAACATCCCTTCCATTCAGTGTACTGCCATGTGTTAGATGCTGCTCGCGATAGCTCCGCTCCTTGCGGGAAGGTTAAAAAAATGAATGCCTTCTGTGAGGTTCGAACTCACGACCCCTGGTTTACGAGACCAGTGCTCTACCACTGAGCTAAGAAGGCGGCAGCTGCGCGTTTGTGAGCTATCCCCGAATTGTCACTTCATCATACTGAATCTTGCAGCCCTCGACCAGATAACGGATTTGGCACACAGCTGGTGCTGCTGCTGGGGGTGTCCACATTGCCGTTTTCCAAATCTCTTGACTGTTTCGCCCTTACGATCGACGACGAGCGTCGTGCCACCAAACGTTTGCGGTCTGCACAATCTTGACCTAGTGCACAGTTTGTTGGATTGCGTGGCTCGACTGCGAAATGCGCCTTTCGGCGCCTCTCTCTGGCTGCAGTATGCTGTTGTCCACAGTGGCACTGGCGTTGCCCATGGGGCTTCATGTAAGTCGACTGCTCGTCGCTCGGCCAGCAGCGGCCTACTGCAGACCGACGCTTAAGAGACACCAAATAGAAATCGACATCGAGAGACAGGCCCTGTCATATGGCACTCGCGACGTATACGCTGAAATTGAATGTAAAGAATACGTCTTTTGTAGTGGGCGTCGCTCTACTGCAGTGTCACACATGACGAATAAATAGGAAAACAGTAGAACGTCTGTGTAGGGCCATGTTTTTACCTACAGTGTCACTTGGCTGAATGTGTATAAGGCTCTGTGGCATCACTCAACACAGCCAAGTTGTCACACTAGCTGTGTATCTCTAACAAAGCTGACGTATGTCCTCACCTGGGTGACGGTTAAAACGATTTCGCCCCCGGGTGGGCTCGAACCACCAACCTTTCGGTTAACAGCCGAACGCGCTAGCCGATTGCGCCACGGAGGCCTTGACTTGTGCTGTGTATATCAACGCAGTTCGTATACCTTCTGCAGGAATCTCGCAGAATGGTAGCATCTGCTTACGCCTCTTCACATGGATAAAATGCATGCACACTGTAGCGACGCTCGTAAACGAATGACATCGCCAAGCATGACATTATACTACAAAATGCATACAAACCACTGTTCTCCCTATGCAATCAGAAAACCTCTGAGGCCAGTAGGATACTTGTTATAGGTTGTAGAACATCCCTTCCATTCAGTGTACTGCCATGTGTTAGATGCTGCTCGCGATAGCTCCGCTCCTTGCGGGAAGGTTAAAAAAATGAATGCCTTCTGTGAGGTTCGAACTCACGACCCCTGGTTTACGAGACCAGTGCTCTACCACTGAGCTAAGAAGGCGGCAGCTGCGCGTTTGTGAGCTATCCCCGAATTGTCACTTCATCATACTGAATCTTGCAGCCCTCGACCAGATAACGGATTTGGCACACAGCTGGTGCTGCTGCTGGGGGTGTCCACATTGCCGTTTTCCAAATCTCTTGACTGTTTCGCCCTTACGATCGACGACGAGCGTCGTGCCACCAAACGTTTGCGGTCTGCACAATCTTGACCTAGTGCACAGTTTGTTGGATTGCGTGGCTCGACTGCGAAATGCGCCTTTCGGCGCCTCTCTCTGGCTGCAGTATGCTGTTGTCCACAGTGGCACTGGCGTTGCCCATGGGGCTTCATGTAAGTCGACTGCTCGTCGCTCGGCCAGCAGCGGCCTACTGCAGACCGACGCTTAAGAGACACCAAATAGAAATCGACATCGAGAGACAGGCCCTGTCATATGGCACTCGCGACGTATACGCTGAAATTGAATGTAAAGAATACGTCTTTTGTAGTGGGCGTCGCTCTACTGCAGTGTCACACATGACGAATAAATAGGAAAACAGTAGAACGTCTGTGTAGGGCCATGTTTTTACCTACAGTGTCACTTGGCTGAATGTGTATAAGGCTCTGTGGCATCACTCAACACAGCCAAGTTGTCACACTAGCTGTGTATCTCTAACAAAGCTGACGTATGTCCTCACCTGGGTGACGGTTAAAACGATTTCGCCCCCGGGTGGGCTCGAACCACCAACCTTTCGGTTAACAGCCGAACGCGCTAGCCGATTGCGCCACGGAGGCCTTGACTTGTGCTGTGTATATCAACGCAGTTCGTATACCTTCTGCAGGAATCTCGCAGAATGGTAGCATCTGCTTACGCCTCTTCACATGGATAAAATGCATGCACACTGTAGCGACGCTCGTAAACGAATGACATCGCCAAGCATGACATTATACTACAAAATGCATACAAACCACTGTTCTCCCTATGCAATCAGAAAACCTCTGAGGCCAGTAGGATACTTGTTATAGGTTGTAGAACATCCCTTCCATTCAGTGTACTGCCATGTGTTAGATGCTGCTCGCGATAGCTCCGCTCCTTGCGGGAAGGTTAAAAAAATGAATGCCTTCTGTGAGGTTCGAACTCACGACCCCTGGTTTACGAGACCAGTGCTCTACCACTGAGCTAAGAAGGCGGCAGCTGCGCGTTTGTGAGCTATCCCCGAATTGTCACTTCATCATACTGAATCTTGCAGCCCTCGACCAGATAACGGATTTGGCACACAGCTGCTGCTGCTGCTGGGGGTGTCCACATTGCCGTTTTCCAAATCTCTTGACTGTTTCGCCCTTACGATCGACGACGAGCGTCGTGCCACCAAACGTTTGCGGTCTGCACAATCTTGACCTAGTGCACAGTTTGTTGGATTGCGTGGCTCGACTGCGAAATGCGCCTTTCGGCGCCTCTCTCTGGCTGCAGTATGCTGTTGTCCACAGTGGCACTGGCGTTGCCCATGGGGCTTCATGTAAGTCGACTGCTCGTCGCTCGGCCAGCAGCGGCCTACTGCAGACCGACGCTTAAGAGACACCAAATAGAAATCGACATCGAGAGACAGGCCCTGTCATATGGCACTCGCGACGTATACGCTGAAATTGAATGTAAAGAATACGTCTTTTGTAGTGGGCGTCGCTCTACTGCAGTGTCACACATGACGAATAAATAGGAAAACAGTAGAACGTCTGTGTAGGGCCATGTTTTTACCTACAGTGTCACTTGGCTGAATGTGTATAAGGCTCTGTGGCATCACTCAACACAGCCAAGTTGTCACACTAGCTGTGTATCTCTAACAAAGCTGACGTATGTCCTCACCTGGGTGACGGTTAAAACGATTTCGCCCCCGGGTGGGCTCGAACCACCAACCTTTCGGTTAACAGCCGAACGCGCTAGCCGATTGCGCCACGGAGGCCTTGACTTGTGCTGTGTATATCAACGCAGTTCGTATACCTTCTGCAGGAATCTCGCAGAATGGTAGCATCTGCTTACGCCTCTTCACATGGATAAAATGCATGCACACTGTAGCGACGCTCGTAAACGAATGACATCGCCAAGCATGACATTATACTACAAAATGCATACAAACCACTGTTCTCCCTATGCAATCAGAAAACCTCTGAGGCCAGTAGGATACTTGTTATAGGTTGTAGAACATCCCTTCCATTCAGTGTACTGCCATGTGTTAGATGCTGCTCGCGATAGCTCCGCTCCTTGCGGGAAGGTTAAAAAAATGAATGCCTTCTGTGAGGTTCGAACTCACGACCCCTGGTTTACGAGACCAGTGCTCTACCACTGAGCTAAGAAGGCGGCAGCTGCGCGTTTGTGAGCTATCCCCGAATTGTCACTTCATCATACTGAATCTTGCAGCCCTCGACCAGATAACGGATTTGGCACACAGCTGCTGCTGCTGCTGGGGGTGTCCACATTGCCGTTTTCCAAATCTCTTGACTGTTTCGCCCTTACGATCGACGACGAGCGTCGTGCCACCAAACGTTTGCGGTCTGCACAATCTTGACCTAGTGCACAGTTTGTTGGATTGCGTGGCTCGACTGCGAAATGCGCCTTTCGGCGCCTCTCTCTGGCTGCAGTATGCTGTTGTCCACAGTGGCACTGGCGTTGCCCATGGGGCTTCATGTAAGTCGACTGCTCGTCGCTCGGCCAGCAGCGGCCTACTGCAGACCGACGCTTAAGAGACACCAAATAGAAATCGACATCGAGAGACAGGCCCTGTCATATGGCACTCGCGACGTATACGCTGAAATTGAATGTAAAGAATACGTCTTTTGTAGTGGGCGTCGCTCTACTGCAGTGTCACACATGACGAATAAATAGGAAAACAGTAGAACGTCTGTGTAGGGCCATGTTTTTACCTACAGTGTCACTTGGCCGAATGTGTATAAGGCTCTGTGGCATCACTCAACACAGCCAAGTTGTCACACTAGCTGTGTATCTCTAACAAAGTTGACGTATGTCCTCACCTGGGTGACGGTTAAAACGATTTCGCCCCCGGGTGGGCTCGAACCACCAACCTTTCGGTTAACAGCCGAACGCGCTAGCCGATTGCGCCACGGAGGCCTTGACTTGTGCTGTGCATATCAACGCAGTTCGTATACCTTCTGCAGGAATCTCGCAGAATGGTAGCATCTGCTTACGCCTCTTCACATGGATAAAATGCATGCACACTGTAGCGACGCTCGTAAACGAATGACATCGCCAAGCATGACATTATACTACAAAATGCATACAAACCACTGTTCTCCCTATGCAATCAGAAAACCTCTGAGGCCAGTAGGATACTTGTTATAGGTTGTAGAACATCCCTTCCATTCAGTGTACTGCCATGTGTTAGATGCTGCTCGCGATAGCTCCGCTCCTTGCGGGAAGGTTAAAAAAATGAATGCCTTCTGTGAGGTTCGAACTCACGACCCCTGGTTTACGAGACCAGTGCTCTACCACTGAGCTAAGAAAGCGGCAGCTGCGCGTTTGTGAGCTATCCCCGAATTGTCACTTCATCATACTGAATCTTGCAGCCCTCGACCAGATAACGGATTTGGCACACAGCTGCTGCTGGGGGTGTCCACATTGCAGTTTTCCAAATCTCTTGACTGTTTCGCCCTTACGATCGACGACGAGCGTCGTGCCACCAAACGTTTGCGGTCTGCACAATCTTGACCTAGTGCACAGTTTGTTGGATTGCGTGGCTCGACTGCGAAATGCGCCTTTCGGCTCCTCTCTCTGGCTGCAGTATGCTGTTGTCCACAGTGGCACTGGCGTTGCCCATGGGGCTTCATGTAAGGCGACTGCACGTCGCTCGGCCAGCAGCGGCCTACTGCAGACCGACACTTAAGAGACACCAAATAGAAATCGACATCGAGAGACAGGCCCTGTCATATGGCACTCGCGACGTATACGCTGAAATTGAATGTAAAGAATACGTCTTTTGTAGTGGGCGTCGCTCTACTGCAGTGTCACACACGACGAATAAATAGGAAAACAGTAGAACGTCTGTGTAGGGCCATGTTTTTACCTACAGTGTCACTTGGCTGAATGTGTATAAGGCTCTGTGGCATCACTCAACACAGCCAAGTTGTCACACTAGCTGTGTATCTCTAACAAAGTTGACGTATGTCCTCACCTGGGTGACGGTTAAAACGATTTCGCCCCCGGGTGGGCTCGAACCACCAACCTTTCGGTTAACAGCCGAACGCGCTAGCCGATTGCGCCACGGAGGCCTTGACTTGTGCTGTGCATCTCAACGCAGTTCGTATACCTTCTGCAGGAATCTCGCAGAATGGTAGCATCTGCTTACGCCTCTTCACATGGATAAAATGCATGCACACTGTAGCGACGCTCGTAAACGAATGACATCGCCAAGCATGACATTATACTACAAAATGCATACAAACCACTGTTCTCCCTATGCAATCAGAAAACCTCTGAGGCCAGTAGGATACTTGTTATAGGTTGTAGAACATCCCTTCCATTCAGTGTACTGCCATGTGTTAGATGCTGCTCGCGATAGCTCCGCTCCTTGCGGGAAGGTTAAAAAAATGAATGCCTTCTGTGAGGTTCGAACTCACGACCCCTGGTTTACGAGACCAGTGCTCTACCACTGAGCTAAGAAAGCGGCAGCTGCGCGTTTGTGAGCTATCCCCGAATTGTCACTTCATCATACTGAATCTTGCAGCCCTCGACCAGATAACGGATTTGGCACACAGCTGCTGCTGGGGGTGTCCACATTGCAGTTTTCCAAATCTCTTGACTGTTTCGCCCTTACGATCGACGACGAGCGTCGTGCCACCAAACGTTTGCGGTCTGCACAATCTTGACCTAGTGCACAGTTTGTTGGATTGCGTGGCTCGACTGCGAAATGCGCCTTTCGGCTCCTCTCTCTGGCTGCAGTATGCTGTTGTCCACAGTGGCACTGGCGTTGCCCATGGGGCTTCATGTAAGGCGACTGCACGTCGCTCGGCCAGCAGCGGCCTACTGCAGACCGACACTTAAGAGACACCAAATAGAAATCGACATCGAGAGACAGGCCCTGTCATATGGCACTCGCGACGTATACGCTGAAATTGAATGTAAAGAATACGTCTTTTGTAGTGGGCGTCGCTCTACTGCAGTGTCACACACGACGAATAAATAGGAAAACAGTAGAACGTCTGTGTAGGGCCATGTTTTTACCTACAGTGTCACTTGGCTGAATGTGTATAAGGCTCTGTGGCATCACTCAACACAGCCAAGTTGTCACACTAGCTGTGTATCTCTAACAAAGCTGACGTATGTCCTCACCTGGGTGACGGTTAAAACGATTTCGCCCCCGGGTGGGCTCGAACCACCAACCTTTCGGTTAACAGCCGAACGCGCTAGCCGATTGCGCCACGGAGGCCTTGACTTGTGCTGTGTATATCAACGCAGTTCGTATACCTTCTGCAGGAATCTCGCAGAATGGTAGCATCTGCTTACGCCTCTTCACATGGATAAAATGCATGCACACTGTAGCGACGCTCGTAAACGAATGACATCGCCAAGCATGACATTATACTACAAAATGCATACAAACCACTGTTCTCCCTATGCAATCAGAAAACCTCTGAGGCCAGTAGGATACTTGTTATAGGTTGTAGAACATCCCTTCCATTCAGTGTACTGCCATGTGTTAGATGCTGCTCGCGATAGCTCCGCTCCTTGCGGGAAGGTTAAAAAAATGAATGCCTTCTGTGAGGTTCGAACTCACGACCCCTGGTTTACGAGACCAGTGCTCTACCACTGAGCTAAGAAGGCGGCAGCTGCGCGTTTGTGAGCTATCCCCGAATTGTCACTTCATCATACTGAATCTTGCAGCCCTCGACCAGATAACGGATTTGGCACACAGCTGCTGCTGCTGCTGGGGGTGTCCACATTGCCGTTTTCCAAATCTCTTGACTGTTTCGCCCTTACGATCGACGACGAGCGTCGTGCCACCAAACGTTTGCGGTCTGCACAATCTTGACCTAGTGCACAGTTTGTTGGATTGCGTGGCTCGACTGCGAAATGCGCCTTTCGGCGCCTCTCTCTGGCTGCAGTATGCTGTTGTCCACAGTGGCACTGGCGTTGCCCATGGGGCTTCATGTAAGTCGACTGCTCGTCGCTCGGCCAGCAGCGGCCTACTGCAGACCGACGCTTAAGAGACACCAAATAGAAATCGACATCGAGAGACAGGCCCTGTCATATGGCACTCGCGACGTATACGCTGAAATTGAATGTAAAGAATACGTCTTTTGTAGTGGGCGTCGCTCTACTGCAGTGTCACACATGACGAATAAATAGGAAAACAGTAGAACGTCTGTGTAGGGCCATGTTTTTACCTACAGTGTCACTTGGCTGAATGTGTATAAGGCTCTGTGGCATCACTCAACACAGCCAAGTTGTCACACTAGCTGTGTATCTCTAACAAAGCTGACGTATGTCCTCACCTGGGTGACGGTTAAAACGATTTCGCCCCCGGGTGGGCTCGAACCACCAACCTTTCGGTTAACAGCCGAACGCGCTAGCCGATTGCGCCACGGAGGCCTTGACTTGTGCTGTGCATATCAACGCAGTTCGTATACCTTCTGCAGGAATCTCGCAGAATGGTAGCATCTGCTTACGCCTCTTCACATGGATAAAATGCATGCACACTGTAGCGACGCTCGTAAACGAATGACATCGCCAAGCATGACATTATACTACAAAATGCATACAAACCACTGTTCTCCCTATGCAATCAGAAAACCTCTGAGGCCAGTAGGATACTTGTTATAGGTTGTAGAACATCCCTTCCATTCAGTGTACTGCCATGTGTTAGATGCTGCTCGCGATAGCTCCGCTCCTTGCGGGAAGGTTAAAAAAATGAATGCCTTCTGTGAGGTTCGAACTCACGACCCCTGGTTTACGAGACCAGTGCTCTACCACTGAGCTAAGAAGGCGGCAGCTGCGGGTTTGTGAGCTATCCCCGAATTGTCACTTCATCATACTGAATCTTGCAGCCCTCGACCAGATAACGGATTTGGCACACAGCTGCTGCTGCTGCTGGGGGTGTCCACATTGCCGTTTTCCAAATCTCTTGACTGTTTCGCCCTTACGATCGACGACGAGCGTCGTGCCACCAAACGTTTGCGGTCTGCACAATCTTGACCTAGTGCACAGTTTGTTGGATTGCGTGGCTCGACTGCGAAATGCGCCTTTCGGCTCCTCTCTCTGGCTGCAGTATGCTGTTGTCCACAGTGGCACTGGCGTTGCCCATGGGGCTTCATGTAAGGCGACTGCACGTCGCTCGGCCAGCAGCGGCCTACTGCAGACCGACACTTAAGAGACACCAAATAGAAATCGACATCGAGAGACAGGCCCTGTCATATGGCACTCGCGACGTATACGCTGAAATTGAATGTAAAGAATACGTCTTTTGTAGTGGGCGTCGCTCTACTGCAGTGTCACACATGACGAATAAATAGGAAAACAGTAGAACGTCTGTGTAGGGCCATGTTTTTACCTACAGTGTCACTTGGCTGAATGTGTATAAGGCTCTGTGGCATCACTCAACACAGCCAAGTTGTCACACTAGCTGTGTATCTCTAACAAAGCTGACGTATGTCCTCACCTGGGTGACGGTTAAAACGATTTCGCCCCCGGGTGGGCTCGAACCACCAACCTTTCGGTTAACAGCCGAACGCGCTAGCCGATTGCGCCACGGAGGCCTTGACTTGTGCTGTGCATATCAACGCAGTTCGTATACCTTCTGCAGGAATCTCGCAGAATGGTAGCATCTGCTTACGCCTCTTCACATGGATAAAATGCATGCACACTGTAGCGACGCTCGTAAACGAATGACATCGCCAAGCATGACATTATACTACAAAATGCATACAAACCACTGTTCTCCCTATGCAATCAGAAAACCTCTGAGGCCAGTAGGATACTTGTTATAGGTTGTAGAACATCCCTTCCATTCAGTGTACTGCCATGTGTTAGATGCTGCTCGCGATAGCTCCGCTCCTTGCGGGAAGGTTAAAAAAATGAATGCCTTCTGTGAGGTTCGAACTCACGACCCCTGGTTTACGAGACCAGTGCTCTACCACTGAGCTAAGAAGGCGGCAGCTGCGCGTTTGTGAGCTATCCCCGAATTGTCACTTCATCATACTGAATCTTGCAGCCCTCGACCAGATAACGGATTTGGCACACAGCTGCTGCTGCTGCTGGGGGTGTCCACATTGCCGTTTTCCAAATCTCTTGACTGTTTCGCCCTTACGATCGACGACGAGCGTCGTGCCACCAAACGTTTGCGGTCTGCACAATCTTGACCTAGTGCACAGTTTGTTGGATTGCGTGGCTCGACTGCGAAATGCGCCTTTCGGCTCCTCTCTCTGGCTGCAGTATGCTGTTGTCCACAGTGGCACTGGCGTTGCCCATGGGGCTTCATGTAAGGCGACTGCACGTCGCTCGGCCAGCAGCGGCCTACTGCAGACCGACACTTAAGAGACACCAAATAGAAATCGACATCGAGAGACAGGCCCTGTCATATGGCACTCGCGACGTATACGCTGAAATTGAATGTAAAGAATACGTCTTTTGTAGTGGGCGTCGCTCTACTGCAGTGTCACACATGACGAATAAATAGGAAAACAGTAGAACGTCTGTGTAGGGCCATGTTTTTACCTACAGTGTCACTTGGCTGAATGTGTATAAGGCTCTGTGGCATCACTCAACACAGCAAAGTTGTCACACTAGCTGTGTATCTCTAACAAAGCTGACGTATGTCCTCACCTGGGTGACGGTTAAAACGATTTCGCCCCCGGGTGGGCTCGAACCACCAACCTTTCGGTTAACAGCCGAACGCGCTAGCCGATTGCGCCACGGAGGCCTTGACTTGTGCTGTGTATATCAACGCAGTTCGTATACCTTCTGCAGGAATCTCGCAGAATGGTAGCATCTGCTTACGCCTCTTCACATGGATAAAATGCATGCACACTGTAGCGACGCTCGTAAACGAATGACATCGCCAAGCATGACATTATACTACAAAATGCATACAAACCACTGTTCTCCCTATGCAATCAGAAAACCTCTGAGGCCAGTAGGATACTTGTTATAGGTTGTAGAACATCCCTTCCATTCAGTGTACTGCCATGTGTTAGATGCTGCTCGCGATAGCTCCGCTCCTTGCGGGAAGGTTAAAAAAATGAATGCCTTCTGTGAGGTTCGAACTCACGACCCCTGGTTTACGAGACCAGTGCTCTACCACTGAGCTAAGAAGGCGGCAGCTGCGCGTTTGTGAGCTATCCCCGAATTGTCACTTCATCATACTGAATCTTGCAGCCCTCGACCAGATAACGGATTTGGCACACAGCTGCTGCTGCTGCTGGGGGTGTCCACATTGCCGTTTTCCAAATCTCTTGACTGTTTCGCCCTTACGATCGACGACGAGCGTCGTGCCACCAAACGTTTGCGGTCTGCACAATCTTGACCTAGTGCACAGTTTGTTGGATTGCGTGGCTCGACTGCGAAATGCGCCTTTCGGCGCCTCTCTCTGGCTGCAGTATGCTGTTGTCCACAGTGGCACTGGCGTTGCCCATGGGGCTTCATGTAAGTCGACTGCTCGTCGCTCGGCCAGCAGCGGCCTACTGCAGACCGACGCTTAAGAGACACCAAATAGAAATCGACATCGAGAGACAGGCCCTGTCATATGGCACTCGCGACGTATACGCTGAAATTGAATGTAAAGAATACGTCTTTTGTAGTGGGCGTCGCTCTACTGCAGTGTCACACATGACGAATAAATAGGAAAACAGTAGAACGTCTGTGTAGGGCCATGTTTTTACCTACAGTGTCACTTGGCTGAATGTGTATAAGGCTCTGTGGCATCACTCAACACAGCCAAGTTGTCACACTAGCTGTGTATCTCTAACAAAGTTGACGTATGTCCTCACCTGGGTGACGGTTAAAACGATTTCGCCCCCGGGTGGGCTCGAACCACCAACCTTTCGGTTAACAGCCGAACGCGCTAGCCGATTGCGCCACGGAGGCCTTGACTTGTGCTGTGCATATCAACGCAGTTCGTATACCTTCTGCAGGAATCTCGCAGAATGGTAGCATCTGCTTACGCCTCTTCACATGGATAAAATGCATGCACACTGTAGCGACGCTCGTAAACGAATGACATCGCCAAGCATGACATTATACTACAAAATGCATACAAACCACTGTTCTCCCTATGCAATCAGAAAACCTCTGAGGCCAGTAGGATACTTGTTATAGGTTGTAGAACATCCCTTCCATTCAGTGTACTGCCATGTGTTAGATGCTGCTCGCGATAGCTCCGCTCCTTGCGGGAAGGTTAAAAAAATGAATGCCTTCTGTGAGGTTCGAACTCACGACCCCTGGTTTACGAGACCAGTGCTCTACCACTGAGCTAAGAAAGCAGCAGCTGCGCGTTTGTGAGCTATCCCCGAATTGTCACTTCATCATACTGAATCTTGCAGCCCTCGACCAGATAACGGATTTGGCACACAGCTGCTGCTGGGGGTGTCCACATTGCAGTTTTCCAAATCTCTTGACTGTTTCGCCCTTACGATCGACGACGAGCGTCGTGCCACCAAACGTTTGCGGTCTGCACAATCTTGACCTAGTGCACAGTTTGTTGGATTGCGTGGCTCGACTGCGAAATGCGCCTTTCGGCTCCTCTCTCTGGCTGCAGTATGCTGTTGTCCACAGTGGCACTGGCGTTGCCCATGGGGCTTCATGTAAGGCGACTGCACGTCGCTCGGCCAGCAGCGGCCTACTGCAGACCGACACTTAAGAGACACCAAATAGAAATCGACATCGAGAGACAGGCCCTGTCATATGGCACTCGCGACGTATACGCTGAAATTGAATGTAAAGAATACGTCTTTTGTAGTGGGCGTCGCTCTACTGCAGTGTCACACATGACGAATAAATAGGAAAACAGTAGAACGTCTGTGTAGGGCCATGTTTTTACCTACAGTGTCACTTGGCTGAATGTGTATAAGGCTCTGTGGCATCACTCAACACAGCCAAGTTGTCACACTAGCTGTGTATCTCTAACAAAGCTGACGTATGTCCTCACCTGGGTGACGGTTAAAACGATTTCGCCCCCGGGTGGGCTCGAACCACCAACCTTTCGGTTAACAGCCGAACGCGCTAGCCGATTGCGCCACGGAGGCCTTGACTTGTGCTGTGCATATCAACGCAGTTCGTATACCTTCTGCAGGAATCTCGCAGAATGGTAGCATCTGCTTACGCCTCTTCACATGGATAAAATGCATGCACACTGTAGCGACGCTCGTAAACGAATGACATCGCCAAGCATGACATTATACTACAAAATGCATACAAACCACTGTTCTCCCTATGCAATCAGAAAACCTCTGAGGCCAGTAGGATACTTGTTATAGGTTGTAGAACATCCCTTCCATTCAGTGTACTGCCATGTGTTAGATGCTGCTCGCGATAGCTCCGCTCCTTGCGGGAAGGTTAAAAAAATGAATGCCTTCTGTGAGGTTCGAACTCACGACCCCTGGTTTACGAGACCAGTGCTCTACCACTGAGCTAAGAAGGCGGCAGCTGCGGGTTTGTGAGCTATCCCCGAATTGTCACTTCATCATACTGAATCTTGCAGCCCTCGACCAGATAACGGATTTGGCACACAGCTGCTGCTGCTGCTGGGGGTGTCCACATTGCCGTTTTCCAAATCTCTTGACTGTTTCGCCCTTACGATCGACGACGAGCGTCGTGCCACCAAACGTTTGCGGTCTGCACAATCTTGACCTAGTGCACAGTTTGTTGGATTGCGTGGCTCGACTGCGAAATGCGCCTTTCGGCTCCTCTCTCTGGCTGCAGTATGCTGTTGTCCACAGTGGCACTGGCGTTGCCCATGGGGCTTCATGTAAGGCGACTGCACGTCGCTCGGCCAGCAGCGGCCTACTGCAGACCGACACTTAAGAGACACCAAATAGAAATCGACATCGAGAGACAGGCCCTGTCATATGGCACTCGCGACGTATACGCTGAAATTGAATGTAAAGAATACGTCTTTTGTAGTGGGCGTCGCTCTACTGCAGTGTCACACACGACGAATAAATAGGAAAACAGTAGAACGTCTGTGTAGGGCCATGTTTTTACCTACAGTGTCACTTGGCTGAATGTGTATAAGGCTCTGTGGCATCACTCAACACAGCCAAGTTGTCACACTAGCTGTGTATCTCTAAGAAAGCTGACGTATGTCCTCACCTGGGTGACGGTTAAAACGATTTCGCCCCCGGGTGGGCTCGAACCACCAACCTTTCGGTTAACAGCCGAACGCGCTAGCCGATTGCGCCACGGAGGCCTTGACTTGTGCTGTGTATATCAACGCAGTTCGTATACCTTCTGCAGGAATCTCGCAGAATGGTAGCATCTGCTTACGCCTCTTCACATGGATAAAATGCATGCACACTGTAGCGACGCTCGTAAACGAATGACATCGCCAAGCATGACATTATACTACAAAATGCATACAAACCACTGTTCTCCCTATGCAATCAGAAAACCTCTGAGGCCAGTAGGATACTTGTTATAGGTTGTAGAACATCCCTTCCATTCAGTGTACTGCCATGTGTTAGATGCTGCTCGCGATAGCTCCGCTCCTTGCGGGAAGGTTAAAAAAATGAATGCCTTCTGTGAGGTTCGAACTCACGACCCCTGGTTTACGAGACCAGTGCTCTACCACTGAGCTAAGAAGGCGGCAGCTGCGCGTTTGTGAGCTATCCCCGAATTGTCACTTCATCATACTGAATCTTGCAGCCCTCGACCAGATAACGGATTTGGCACACAGCTGCTGCTGCTGCTGGGGGTGTCCACATTGCCGTTTTCCAAATCTCTTGACTGTTTCGCCCTTACGATCGACGACGAGCGTCGTGCCACCAAACGTTTGCGGTCTGCACAATCTTGACCTAGTGCACAGTTTGTTGGATTGCGTGGCTCGACTGCGAAATGCGCCTTTCGGCGCCTCTCTCTGGCTGCAGTATGCTGTTGTCCACAGTGGCACTGGCGTTGCCCATGGGGCTTCATGTAAGTCGACTGCTCGTCGCTCGGCCAGCAGCGGCCTACTGCAGACCGACGCTTAAGAGACACCAAATGGAAATCGACATCGAGAGACAGGCCCTGTCATATGGCACTCGCGACGTATACGCTGAAATTGAATGTAAAGAATACGTCTTTTGTAGTGGGCGTCGCTCTACTGCAGTGTCACACATGACGAATAAATAGGAAAACAGTAGAACGTCTGTGTAGGGCCATGTTTTTACCTACAGTGTCACTTGGCTGAATGTGTATAAGGCTCTGTGGCATCACTCAACACAGCCAAGTTGTCACACTAGCTGTGTATCTCTAACAAAGTTGACGTATGTCCTCACCTGGGTGACGGTTAAAACGATTTCGCCCCCGGGTGGGCTCGAACCACCAACCTTTCGGTTAACAGCCGAACGCGCTAGCCGATTGCGCCACGGAGGCCTTGACTTGTGCTGTGCATATCAACGCAGTTCGTATACCTTCTGCAGGAATCTCGCAGAATGGTAGCATCTGCTTACGCCTCTTCACATGGATAAAATGCATGCACACTGTAGCGACGCTCGTAAACGAATGACATCGCCAAGCATGACATTATACTACAAAATGCATACAAACCACTGTTCTCCCTATGCAATCAGAAAACCTCTGAGGCCAGTAGGATACTTGTTATAGGTTGTAGAACATCCCTTCCATTCAGTGTACTGCCATGTGTTAGATGCTGCTCGCGATAGCTCCGCTCCTTGCGGGAAGGTTAAAAAAATGAATGCCTTCTGTGAGGTTCGAACTCACGACCCCTGGTTTACGAGACCAGTGCTCTACCACTGAGCTAAGAAAGCGGCAGCTGCGCGTTTGTGAGCTATCCCCGAATTGTCACTTCATCATACTGAATCTTGCAGCCCTCGACCAGATAACGGATTTGGCACACAGCTGCTGCTGCTGCTGGGGGTGTCCACATTGCCGTTTTCCAAATCTCTTGACTGTTTCGCCCTTACGATCGACGACGAGCGTCGTGCCACCAAACGTTTGCGGTCTGCACAATCTTGACCTAGTGCACAGTTTGTTGGATTGCGTGGCTCGACTGCGAAATGCGCCTTTCGGCGCCTCTCTCTGGCTGCAGTATGCTGTTGTCCACAGTGGCACTGGCGTTGCCCATGGGGCTTCATGTAAGTCGACTGCACGTCGCTCGGCCAGCAGTGGCCTACTGCAGACCGACGCTTAAGAGACACCAAATAGAAATCGACATCGAGAGACAGGCCCTGTCATATGGCACTCGCGACGTATACGCTGAAATTGAATGTAAAGAATACGTCTTTTGTAGTGGGCGTCGCTCTACTGCAGTGTCACACATGACGAATAAATAGGAAAACAGTAGAACGTCTGTGTAGGGCCATGTTTTTACCTACAGTGTCACTTGGCTGAATGTGTATAAGGCTCTGTGGCATCACTCAACACAGCCAAGTTGTCACACTAGCTGTGTATCTCTAACAAAGCTGACGTATGTCCTCACCTGGGTGACGGTTAAAACGATTTCGCCCCCGGGTGGGCTCGAACCACCAACCTTTCGGTTAACAGCCGAACGCGCTAGCCGATTGCGCCACGGAGGCCTTGACTTGTGCTGTGCATATCAACGCAGTTCGTATACCTTCTGCAGGAATCTCGCAGAATGGTAGCATCTGCTTACGCCTCTTCACATGGATAAAATGCATGCACACTGTAGCGACGCTCGTAAACGAATGACATCGCCAAGCATGACATTATACTACAAAATGCATACAAACCACTGTTCTCCCTATGCAATCAGAAAACCTCTGAGGCCAGTAGGATACTTGTTATAGGTTGTAGAACATCCCTTCCATTCAGTGTACTGCCATGTGTTAGATGCTGCTCGCGATAGCTCCGCTCCTTGCGGGAAGGTTAAAAAAATGAATGCCTTCTGTGAGGTTCGAACTCACGACCCCTGGTTTACGAGACCAGTGCTCTACCACTGAGCTAAGAAGGCGGCAGCTGCGGGTTTGTGAGCTATCCCCGAATTGTCACTTCATCATACTGAATCTTGCAGCCCTCGACCAGATAACGGATTTGGCACACAGCTGCTGCTGCTGCTGGGGGTGTCCACATTGCCGTTTTCCAAATCTCTTGACTGTTTCGCCCTTACGATCGACGACGAGCGTCGTGCCACCAAACGTTTGCGGTCTGCACAATCTTGACCTAGTGCACAGTTTGTTGGATTGCGTGGCTCGACTGCGAAATGCGCCTTTCGGCTCCTCTCTCTGGCTGCAGTATGCTGTTGTCCACAGTGGCACTGGCGTTGCCCATGGGGCTTCATGTAAGGCGACTGCACGTCGCTCGGCCAGCAGCGGCCTACTGCAGACCGACACTTAAGAGACACCAAATAGAAATCGACATCGAGAGACAGGCCCTGTCATATGGCACTCGCGACGTATACGCTGAAATTGAATGTAAAGAATACGTCTTTTGTAGTGGGCGTCGCTCTACTGCAGTGTCACACATGACGAATAAATAGGAAAACAGTAGAACGTCTGTGTAGGGCCATGTTTTTACCTACAGTGTCACTTGGCTGAATGTGTATAAGGCTCTGTGGCATCACTCAACACAGCCAAGTTGTCACACTAGCTGTGTATCTCTAACAAAGTTGACGTATGTCCTCACCTGGGTGACGGTTAAAACGATTTCGCCCCCGGGTGGGCTCGAACCACCAACCTTTCGGTTAACAGCCGAACGCGCTAGCCGATTGCGCCACGGAGGCCTTGACTTGTGCTGTGCATATCAACGCAGTTCGTATACCTTCTGCAGGAATCTCGCAGAATGGTAGCATCTGCTTACGCCTCTTCACATGGATAAAATGCATGCACACTGTAGCGACGCTCGTAAACGAATGACATCGCCAAGCATGACATTATACTACAAAATGCATACAAACCACTGTTCTCCCTATGCAATCAGAAAACCTCTGAGGCCAGTAGGATACTTGTTATAGGTTGTAGAACATCCCTTCCATTCAGTGTACTGCCATGTGTTAGATGCTGCTCGCGATAGCTCCGCTCCTTGCGGGAAGGTTAAAAAAATGAATGCCTTCTGTGAGGTTCGAACTCACGACCCCTGGTTTACGAGACCAGTGCTCTACCACTTTTTTTTTTTTTTTTTTTTTTCGTCTTTTGTTTTTTCGAGATACTGAAAAATGAAGGGGGCACCCGGGATTGAACCGGGGACCTCTCGATCTGCAGTCGAATGCTCTACGACTTTTTTTTTTTTTTTTTTTTTTTTTTTTTTTTTTTTTTTTTTACTGTGCCGAAAACTTCGCTACAGATCACCCTTGTCTTGCTTGTGCTTCTGGTAGACGCCGGTTTTGCAGCCAGGAAGCGGACAGCAGCAACTTCCAACTAGTTTTAGAGTACTCAAACAACACAGTAAAACAGCATGCATCTTTTGCAGAACAGGAAAAACTCGACCGTGACAGGATTCGAACCTGCAATCTTCGGATCCGAAGTCCGACGCCTTATCCATTTTTTTTTTTTTTTTTTTGCGCCGCCCAGCGTGGGCCTCGAACCCACGACCCTGAGATTAAGAGTCTCATGCTCTACCGACTTTTTTTTTTTTTTTTTTTTTTTTTTTTTTTTTTTTTTTTTTTCCAGTGATTGGCAGACGGAGGCAAAGTGGGCAGGGGTCAAAAATAATCTGAGGCCTGGCCAGAATGTCTCCACCATACCCATCACTGATTTTCGACCTTTTTGCTCCTACGAGCCAAAAATACAACTGCCCAATTTAGCAATTTGTTGTTTTTAATTTATTTAAATTTTTTTTAATTTGTGTTTTATTTTTTTTTTTTTTTGTATGGATTTTTATATTATCATGATTAAATGAAAAGAATTCGTTCGTGAAATAAGTAATGGCTCTTCGTGTGCACAAAATGAAAAATACAACTCAATGTTCTACTGGTTGTTCCTGCCTTCATTTTTTTTATTTTTTTTTTATTATTTTTTTAAATTTTTTTCTAATTTTTTAATAGTTGTCGTTTTTGACCGTTTTGTCATAGTGGAAAATCAACAAAAAGGAAAGTATTGGAAATGAAACAGACAATGCTTCTGCACGTAGTAATATAGTCACTCAATACTGTGTGCTTTAGGTTGATGGGTTTTAGCCTATCCCCATTCTATCAAATATAATTTGTAGCATATTACCATATTTCTTCTTGTGGTCTGCATACGTACGTATTTTGTGGTATTTGCACTGTAAGTATATCTTGAAATCTGTAACGGTGTCAGTTCCAGCGTCAAGAGTTACGTACGTTACATAATTTCCTAGGAGCCAATAGACGGCATTATTCTTCGTCTCTGGAAAATAACGGTCTTGTGGTCTGTGCAGCACTGACAGCGAGATGTACTGAGGTGAAGACCTTGTAATGAGAGCTATTTGCACTTTGAGCCAATTCCAGATATGTATATTGCCGCTGCAAGTGTATCTATGGATAATTGTGTCCACTAGTCGACATCGTTGACATAGATTGGTGTCACTGAGACCAATTTCATATAATCTTTCGTTGGTGCTAATGATATTATTAACGGCTTTGTACCATGCTGTTCTCGTGTCAGAAGATAAAACTTTTAAATTGATGTTTTGCCAGATAGCAGTCCAGTGTATGTGAGGAAACTGTCTCTCTACTTTATTCTTTCCTTCACATGTCTGCCAGACCCGCATAATATCTCTTGACGTTAAGTGACGTAGGCGTGTAACTTCGTCCCTCAAGTAGCTTAGTTCAATATAAAAGGCTCGCACGTGCTGGAGACGATTGTTAATTTTTTGCACATCAATAGGAGGCTGCAGGCTGCGAGGCTTTAGAATTTCAAAAAGTCGGCTTGAAATACTTTCCGGTACTTCCCTAATGATAGTTAGTTGCCTTTTGACGAAGAGTGCAGAGGCTTTGTTCGTAATATTGATTAGACCTAAACCACCATTTCGGGGATGTAAGGTGGCCACTTTGGCGGTTACTCGAAACAGTTCTCCTTTCCACAGGAAGTTTGTGATTCGGGACGTTAGGTTCTTGGCTATCATTTTGGGTAGTGGAAAGAGCTGAGCAGTGTGGTATGCTGTAGCTAATATACACGTGTTGATGTACTTAATTCTCTGAATCTGATTCATATTCCGTGATAAATTTTCCATTATAGCACCCTGCACTTTCCGTGCCGCAGCTTTCCAATTCAACGCAGTCATTTTCATTGGGCATGCGGTTAATGTGACACCAAGCGTCGTATGCTGCCTGACCAGCTTTGCCCACTCTACGTTTATGTGCTCAAAACCCCTAAGATGTAAAATTTTGCTTTTCTTTTGATTTGAATTTGCCCCAGACGCACTGCAGTAAGTCTGAATCTCTGCAGCTAACGTAGTTAC
Organism: Schistocerca cancellata; assembly: GCF_023864275.1. Classification (NCBI taxonomy): domain Eukaryota; kingdom Metazoa; phylum Arthropoda; class Insecta; order Orthoptera; family Acrididae; genus Schistocerca; species Schistocerca cancellata. The sequence goes on along the minus strand of NC_064631.1, from coordinate 614,786,449 downwards.
ATCGTCATTATTTCTGATGATGACGCCTACATCATCTGCATAAGCTTTTATAGCTGTTTTGCACCCTGACAGTGTTATACCTGTTAATTTATCGTGAATACGTTTAAGAAATGGGTCCAGTGAAATGGCAAATAGTGACATAGAAAGGGGGCTTCCCTGAGGAACACCGCGTCGTATTTGTAATTTTCGCGTAGCCTGACTGTTAACTGCTATGCATGCGTTTATTCCTGTCGCCACGTTTTTTATTACGTTTAAGGCTCGTTCCTGGAAACCGAGTTTTTTTAACGTCTTGAAAAGGTAGATATGATTCACGAGATCGAATGCTTTATGAAAATCCAGGAAAACCAGGGCACATTTGATGTTAGTGACGGAAGTGATTGCAATTATGTCCCGAAATTCCGCTAAATTGTGAAACAGAGTTTTACCTGCAATGCAGTGTTGATACGGACTAATCAGTCTACTTGCTAAGGATGAAATTTTCTTGTTGAGAATTCTTGCTATTATTTTATAGTCCGCATTGAGCAACGAGATCGGTCGGAAGTTAGTAAGATCTTTGTGTCCTTTAGTTTTGGGGATAAGGACTATTTTACTTTCTTTAAATTCAGAGGGTATCATTGCGCCCTGAAGAACTTCATTTACAATCGCTGTAATTGTCCCTCCCACTATCGGCCAATAATGGACATAAAATTCTGCAGGTAGACCATCAGGACCTGGGGATTTATTCAGAGGGGAGGTACACAGAGTCTCATAAACTTCCTCATTACAGACGTGCGACAGGAAGGTAACGTTGTCATCATCCGTCAGCTGTGGCACAAGAAAGTCGAGGAAATCATCAATAGATTCCTCGCAGCTGGAAGTTGCAGAATATAATTCATCGAAGTAGCGATAGATCTCATTCAGAATCTCTTTCTGTGTCCTAAGACTTGTACCATTAGTCGTCCGTAATTCGTCGATAAGCATCGTTCTTCTGTTTTTAGCGTGCTTCAGAAGGTGGTATAGGGAAGTTGTTTCGTCCTCTGATACAGATTTCGCCTTGGATTTTATTTTAAGTCCTTCCAGCTGATGCCTCTTAATGCTGAGTAATTTAGCCTTAATTTTTTTGATATCTGTCAGGCGAAGATGTGAACCAGATGTTTGACCATATAGCTCTCTGAGTACTGAGTAATAGAACTCTATAGTGTTTTTAAGATCTCTGGCCCTCTGAAAGCTATATTGCATGATCGTCTTCCTAAGTTTCGGCTTTGTCATTTTTGTCCACCAGTCTATGGTAGTCGCGAACCACTGAGCTAAGAAGGCGGCAGCTGCGGGTTTGTGAGCTATCCCCGAATTGTCACTTCATCATACTGAATCTTGCAGCCCTCGACCAGATAACGGATTTGGCACACAGCTGCTGCTGCTGCTGGGGGTGTCCACATTGCCGTTTTCCAAATCTCTTGACTGTTTCGCCCTTACGATCGACGACGAGCGTCGTGCCACCAAACGTTTGCGGTCTGCACAATCTTGACCTAGTGCACAGTTTGTTGGATTGCGTGGCTCGACTGCGAAATGCGCCTTTCGGCTCCTCTCTCTGGCTGCAGTATGCTGTTGTCCACAGTGGCACTGGCGTTGCCCATGGGGCTTCATGTAAGACGACTGCACGTCGCTCGGCCAGCAGCGGCCTACTGCAGACCGACACTTAAGAGACACCAAATAGAAATCGACATCGAGAGACAGGCCCTGTCATATGGCACTCGCGACGTATACGCTGAAATTGAATGTAAAGAATACGTCTTTTGTAGTGGGCGTCGCTCTACTGCAGTGTCACACATGACGAATAAATAGGAAAACAGTAGAACGTCTGTGTAGGGCCATGTTTTTACCTACAGTGTCACTTGGCTGAATGTGTATAAGGCTCTGTGGCATCACTCAACACAGCCAAGTTGTCACACTAGCTGTGTATCTCTAACAAAGCTGACGTATGTCCTCACCTGGGTGACGGTTAAAACGATTTCGCCCCCGGGTGTGCTCGAACCACCAACCTTTCGGTTAACAGCCGAACGCGCTAGCCGATTGCGCCACGGAGGCCTTGACTTGTGCTGTGCATATCAACGCAGTTCGTATACCTTCTGCAGGAATCTCGCAGAATGGTAGCATCTGCTTACGCCTCTTCACATGGATAAAATGCATGCACACTGTAGCGACGCTCGTAAACGAATGACATCGCCAAGCATGACATTATACTACAAAATGCATACAAACCACTGTTCTCCCTATGCAATCAGAAAACCTCTGAGGCCAGTAGGATACTTGTTATAGGTTGTAGAACATCCCTTCCATTCAGTGTACTGCCATGTGTTAGATGCTGCTCGCGATAGCTCCGCTCCTTGCGGGAAGGTTAAAAAAATGAATGCCTTCTGTGAGGTTCGAACTCACGACCCCTGGTTTACGAGACCAGTGCTCTACCACTGAGCTAAGAAGGCGGCAGCTGCGCGTTTGTGAGCTATCCCCGAATTGTCACTTCATCATACTGAATCTTGCAGCCCTCGACCAGATAACGGATTTGGCACACAGCTGCTGCTGCTGCTGGGGGTGTCCACATTGCCGTTTTCCAAATCTCTTGACTGTTTCGCCCTTACGATCGACGACGAGCGTCGTGCCACCAAACGTTTGCGGTCTGCACAATCTTGACCTAGTGCACAGTTTGTTGGATTGCGTGGCTCGACTGCGAAATACGCCTTTCGGCTCCTCTCTCTGGCTGCAGTATGCTGTTGTCCACAGTGGCACTGGCGTTGCCCATGGGGCTTCATGTAAGACGACTGCACGTCGCTCGGCCAGCAGCGGCCTACTGCAGACCGACACTTAAGAGACACCAAATAGAAATCGACATCGAGAGACAGGCCCTGTCATATGGCACTCGCGACGTATACGCTGAAATTGAATGTAAAGAATACGTCTTTTGTAGTGGGCGTCGCTCTACTGCAGTGTCACACATGACGAATAAATAGGAAAACAGTAGAACGTCTGTGTAGGGCCATGTTTTTACCTACAGTGTCACTTGGCTGAATGTGTATAAGGCTCTGTGGCATCACTCAACACAGCCAAGTTGTCACACTAGCTGTGTATCTCTAACAAAGCTGACGTATGTCCTCACCTGGGTGACGGTTAAAACGATTTCGCCCCCGGGTGTGCTCGAACCACCAACCTTTCGGTTAACAGCCGAACGCGCTAGCCGATTGCGCCACGGAGGCCTTGACTTGTGCTGTGCATATCAACGCAGTTCGTATACCTTCTGCAGGAATCTCGCAGAATGGTAGCATCTGCTTACGCCTCTTCACATGGATAAAATGCATGCACACTGTAGCGACGCTCGTAAACGAATGACATCGCCAAGCATGACATTATACTACAAAATGCATACAAACCACTGTTCTCCCTATGCAATCAGAAAACCTCTGAGGCCAGTAGGATACTTGTTATAGGTTGTAGAACATCCCTTCCATTCAGTGTACTGCCATGTGTTAGATGCTGCTCGCGATAGCTCCGCTCCTTGCGGGAAGGTTAAAAAAATGAATATCTTCTGTGAGGTTCGAACTCACGACCCCTGGTTTACGAGACCAGTGCTCTACCACTGAGCTAAGAAGGCGGCAGCTGCGCGTTTGTGAGCTATCCCCGAATTGTCACTTCATCATACTGAATCTTGCAGCCCTCGACCAGATAACGGATTTGGCACACAGCTGCTGCTGCTGCTGGGGGTGTCCACATTGCCGTTTTCCAAATCTCTTGACTGTTTCGCCCTTACGATCGACGACGAGCGTCGTGCCACCAAACGTTTGCGGTCTGCACAATCTTGACCTAGTGCACAGTTTGTTGGATTGCGTGGCTCGACTGCGAAATACGCCTTTCGGCTCCTCTCTCTGGCTGCAGTATGCTGTTGTCCACAGTGGCACTGGCGTTGCCCATGGGGCTTCATGTAAGACGACTGCACGTCGCTCGGCCAGCAGCGGCCTACTGCAGACCGACACTTAAGAGACACCAAATAGAAATCGACATCGAGAGACAGGCCCTGTCATATGGCACTCGCGACGTATACGCTGAAATTGAATGTAAAGAATACGTCTTTTGTAGTGGGCGTCGCTCTACTGCAGTGTCACACATGACGAATAAATAGGAAAACAGTAGAACGTCTGTGTAGGGCCATGTTTTTACCTACAGTGTCACTTGGCTGAATGTGTATAAGGCTCTGTGGCATCACTCAACACAGCCAAGTTGTCACACTAGCTGTGTATCTCTAACAAAGCTGACGTATGTCCTCACCTGGGTGACGGTTAAAACGATTTCGCCCCCGGGTGGGCTCGAACCACCAACCTTTCGGTTAACAGCCGAACGCGCTAGCCGATTGCGCCACGGAGGCCTTGACTTGTGCTGTGCATATCAACGCAGTTCGTATACCTTCTGCAGGAATCTCGCAGAATGGTAGCATCTGCTTACGCCTCTTCACATGGATAAAATGCATGCACACTGTAGCGACGCTCGTAAACGAATGACATCGCCAAGCATGACATTATACTACAAAATGCATACAAACCACTGTTCTCCCTATGCAATCAGAAAACCTCTGAGGCCAGTAGGATACTTGTTATAGGTTGTAGAACATCCCTTCCATTCAGTGTACTGCCATGTGTTAGATGCTGCTCGCGATAGCTCCGCTCCTTGCGGGAAGGTTAAAAAAATGAATGCCTTCTGTGAGGTTCGAACTCACGACCCCTGGTTTACGAGACCAGTGCTCTACCACTGAGCTAAGAAGGCGGCAGCTGCGGGTTTGTGAGCTATCCCCGAATTGTCACTTCATCATACTGAATCTTGCAGCCCTCGACCAGATAACGGATTTGGCACACAGCTGCTGCTGCTGCTGGGGGTGTCCACATTGCCGTTTTCCAAATCTCTTGACTGTTTCGCCCTTACGATCGACGACGAGCGTCGTGCCACCAAACGTTTGCGGTCTGCACAATCTTGACCTAGTGCACAGTTTGTTGGATTGCGTGGCTCGACTGCGAAATGCGCCTTTCGGCTCCTCTCTCTGGCTGCAGTATGCTGTTGTCCACAGTGGCACTGGCGTTGCCCATGGGGCTTCATGTAAGACGACTGCACGTCGCTCGGCCAGCAGCGGCCTACTGCAGACCGACACTTAAGAGACACCAAATAGAAATCGACATCGAGAGACAGGCCCTGTCATATGGCACTCGCGACGTATACGCTGAAATTGAATGTAAAGAATACGTCTTTTGTAGTGGGCGTCGCTCTACTGCAGTGTCACACATGACGAATAAATAGGAAAACAGTAGAACGTCTGTGTAGGGCCATGTTTTTACCTACAGTGTCACTTGGCTGAATGTGTATAAGGCTCTGTGGCATCACTCAACACAGCCAAGTTGTCACACTAGCTGTGTATCTCTAACAAAGCTGACGTATGTCCTCACCTGGGTGACGGTTAAAACGATTTCGCCCCCGGGTGGGCTCGAACCACCAACCTTTCGGTTAACAGCCGAACGCGCTAGCCGATTGCGCCACGGAGGCCTTGACTTGTGCTGTGCATATCAACGCAGTTCGTATACCTTCTGCAGGAATCTCGCAGAATGGTAGCATCTGCTTACGCCTCTTCACATGGATAAAATGCATGCACACTGTAGCGACGCTCGTAAACGAATGACATCGCCAAGCATGACATTATACTACAAAATGCATACAAACCACTGTTCTCCCTATGCAATCAGAAAACCTCTGAGGCCAGTAGGATACTTGTTATAGGTTGTAGAACATCCCTTCCATTCAGTGTACTGCCATGTGTTAGATGCTGCTCGCGATAGCTCCGCTCCTTGCGGGAAGGTTAAAAAAATGAATGCCTTCTGTGAGGTTCGAACTCACGACCCCTGGTTTACGAAACCAGTGCTCTACCACTGAGCTAAGAAGGCGGCAGCTGCGGGTTTGTGAGCTATCCCCGAATTGTCACTTCATCATACTGAATCTTGCAGCCCTCGACCAGATAACGGATTTGGCACACAGCTGCTGCTGCTGCTGGGGGTGTCCACATTGCCGTTTTCCAAATCTCTTGACTGTTTCGCCCTTACGATCGACGACGAGCGTCGTGCCACCAAACGTTTGCGGTCTGCACAATCTTGACCTAGTGCACAGTTTGTTGGATTGCGTGGCTCGACTGCGAAATGCGCCTTTCGGCTCCTCTCTCTGGCTGCAGTATGCTGTTGTCCACAGTGGCACTGGCGTTGCCCATGGGGCTTCATGTAAGACGACTGCACGTCGCTCGGCCAGCAGCGGCCTACTGCAGACCGACACTTAAGAGACACCAAATAGAAATCGACATCGAGAGACAGGCCCTGTCATATGGCACTCGCGACGTATACGCTGAAATTGAATGTAAAGAATACGTCTTTTGTAGTGGGCGTCGCTCTACTGCAGTGTCACACATGACGAATAAATAGGAAAACAGTAGAACGTCTGTGTAGGGCCATGTTTTTACCTACAGTGTCACTTGGCTGAATGTGTATAAGGCTCTGTGGCATCACTCAACACAGCCAAGTTGTCACACTAGCTGTGTATCTCTAACAAAGCTGACGTATGTCCTCACCTGGGTGACGGTTAAAACGATTTCGCCCCCGGGTGGGCTCGAACCACCAACCTTTCGGTTAACAGCCGAACGCGCTAGCCGATTGCGCCACGGAGGCCTTGACTTGTGCTGTGCATATCAACGCAGTTCGTATACCTTCTGCAGGAATCTCGCAGAATGGTAGCATCTGCTTACGCCTCTTCACATGGATAAAATGCATGCACACTGTAGCGACGCTCGTAAACGAATGACATCGCCAAGCATGACATTATACTACAAAATGCATACAAACCACTGTTCTCCCTATGCAATCAGAAAACCTCTGAGGCCAGTAGGATACTTGTTATAGGTTGTAGAACATCCCTTCCATTCAGTGTACTGCCATGTGTTAGATGCTGCTCGCGATAGCTCCGCTCCTTGCGGGAAGGTTAAAAAAATGAATGCCTTCTGTGAGGTTCGAACTCACGACCCCTGGTTTACGAGACCAGTGCTCTACCACTGAGCTAAGAAGGCGGCAGCTGCGGGTTTGTGAGCTATCCCCGAATTGTCACTTCATCATACTGAATCTTGCAGCCCTCGACCAGATAACGGATTTGGCACACAGCTGCTGCTGGGGGTGTCCACATTGCAGTTTTCCAAATCTCTTGACTGTTTCGCCCTTACGATCGACGACGAGCGTCGTGCCACCAAACGTTTGCGGTCTGCACAATCTTGACCTAGTGCACAGTTTGTTGGATTGCGTGGCTCGACTGCGAAATGCGCCTTTCGGCTCCTCTCTCTGGCTGCAGTATGCTGTTGTCCACAGTGGCACTGGCGTTGCCCATGGGGCTTCATGTAAGGCGACTGCACGTCGCTCGGCCAGCAGCGGCCTACTGCAGACCGACACTTAAGAGACACCAAATAGAAATCGACATCGAGAGACAGGCCCTGTCATATGGCACTCGCGACGTATACGCTGAAATTGAATGTAAAGAATACGTCTTTTGTAGTGGGCGTCGCTCTACTGCAGTGTCACACATGACGAATAAATAGGAAAACAGTAGAACGTCTGTGTAGGGCCATGTTTTTACCTACAGTGTCACTTGGCTGAATGTGTATAAGGCTCTGTGGCATCACTCAACACAGCCAAGTTGTCACACTAGCTGTGTATCTCTAACAAAGTTGACGTATGTCCTCACCTGGGTGACGGTTAAAACAATTTCGCCCCCGGGTGGGCTCGAACCACCAACCTTTCGGTTAACAGCCGAACGCGCTAGCCGATTGCGCCACGGAGGCCTTGACTTGTGCTGTGCATATCAACGCAGTTCGTATACCTTCTGCAGGAATCTCGCAGAATGGTAGCATCTGCTTACGCCTCTTCACATGGATAAAATGCATGCACACTGTAGCGACGCTCGTAAACGAATGACATCGCCAAGCATGACATTATACTACAAAATGCATACAAACCACTGTTCTCCCTATGCAATCAGAAAACCTCTGAGGCCAGTAGGATACTTGTTATAGGTTGTAGAACATCCCTTCCATTCAGTGTACTGCCATGTGTTAGATGCTGCTCGCGATAGCTCCGCTCCTTGCGGGAAGGTTAAAAAAATGAATGCCTTCTGTGAGGTTCGAACTCACGACCCCTGGTTTACGAGACCAGTGCTCTACCACTGAGCTAAGAAAGCGGCAGCTGCGCGTTTGTGAGCTATCCCCGAATTGTCACTTCATCATACTGAAACTTGCAGCCCTCGCCCAGATAACGGATTTGGCACACAGCTGCTGCTGGGGGTGTCCACATTGCAGTTTTCCAAATCTCTTGACTGTTTCGCCCTTACGATCGACGACGAGCGTCGTGCCACCAAACGTTTGCGGTCTGCACAATCTTGACCTAGTGCACAGTTTGTTGGATTGCGTGGCTCGACTGCGAAATGCGCCTTTCGGCTCCTCTCTCTGGCTGCAGTATGCTGTTGTCCACAGTGGCACTGGCGTTGCCCATGGGGCTTCATGTAAGGCGACTGCACGTCGCTCGGCCAGCAGCGGCCTACTGCAGACCGACACTTAAGAGACACCAAATAGAAATCGACATCGAGAGACAGGCCCTGTCATATGGCACTCGCGACGTATACGCTGAAATTGAATGTAAAGAATACGTCTTTTGTAGTGGGCGTCGCTCTACTGCAGTGTCACACATGACGAATAAATAGGAAAACAGTAGAACGTCTGTGTAGGGCCATGTTTTTACCTACAGTGTCACTTGGCTGAATGTGTATAAGGCTCTGTGGCATCACTCAACACAGCCAAGTTGTCACACTAGCTGTGTATCTCTAACAAAGTTGACGTATGTCCTCACCTGGGTGACGGTTAAAACGATTTCGCCCCCGGGTGGGCTCGAACCACCAACCTTTCGGTTAACAGCCGAACGCGCTAGCCGATTGCGCCACGGAGGCCTTGACTTGTGCTGTGCATATCAACGCAGTTCGTATACCTTCTGCAGGAATCTCGCAGAATGGTAGCATCTGCTTACGCCTCTTCACATGGATAAAATGCATGCACACTGTAGCGACGCTCGTAAACGAATGACATCGCCAAGCATGACATTATACTACAAAATGCATACAAACCACTGTTCTCCCTATGCAATCAGAAAACCTCTGAGGCCAGTAGGATACTTGTTATAGGTTGTAGAACATCCCTTCCATTCAGTGTACTGCCATGTGTTAGATGCTGCTCGCGATAGCTCCGCTCCTTGCGGGAAGGTTAAAAAAATGAATGCCTTCTGTGAGGTTCGAACTCACGACCCCTGGTTTACGAGACCAGTGCTCTACCACTGAGCTAAGAAGGCGGCAGCTGCGGGTTTGTGAGCTATCCCCGAATTGTCACTTCATCATACTGAATCTTGCAGCCCTCGACCAGATAACGGATTTGGCACACAGCTGCTGCTGCTGCTGGGGGTGTCCACATTGCCGTTTTCCAAATCTCTTGACTGTTTCGCCCTTACGATCGACGACGAGCGTCGTGCCACCAAACGTTTGCGGTCTGCACAATCTTGACCTAGTGCACAGTTTGTTGGATTGCGTGGCTCGACTGCGAAATGCGCCTTTCGGCTCCTCTCTCTGGCTGCAGTATGCTGTTGTCCACAGTGGCACTGGCGTTGCCCATGGGGCTTCATGTAAGGCGACTGCACGTCGCTCGGCCAGCAGCGGCCTACTGCAGACCGACACTTAAGAGACACCAAATAGAAATCGACATCGAGAGACAGGCCCTGTCATATGGCACTCGCGACGTATACGCTGAAATTGAATGTAAAGAATACGTCTTTTGTAGTGGGCGTCGCTCTACTGCAGTGTCACACATGACGAATAAATAGGAAAACAGTAGAACGTCTGTGTAGGGCCATGTTTTTACCTACAGTGTCACTTGGCTGAATGTGTATAAGGCTCTGTGGCATCACTCAACACAGCCAAGTTGTCACACTAGCTGTGTATCTCTAACAAAGCTGACGTATGTCCTCACCTGGGTGACGGTTAAAACGATTTCGCCCCCGGGTGGGCTCGAACCACCAACCTTTCGGTTAACAGCCGAACGCGCTAGCCGATTGCGCCACGGAGGCCTTGACTTGTGCTGTGCATATCAACGCAGTTCGTATACCTTCTGCAGGAATCTCGCAGAATGGTAGCATCTGCTTACGCCTCTTCACATGGATAAAATGCATGCACACTGTAGCGACGCTCGTAAACGAATGACATCGCCAAGCATGACATTATACTACAAAATGCATACAAACCACTGTTCTCCCTATGCAATCAGAAAACCTCTGAGGCCAGTAGGATACTTGTTATAGGTTGTAGAACATCCCTTCCATTCAGTGTACTGCCATGTGTTAGATGCTGCTCGCGATAGCTCCGCTCCTTGCGGGAAGGTTAAAAAAATGAATGCCTTCTGTGAGGTTCGAACTCACGACCCCTGGTTTACGAGACCAGTGCTCTACCACTGAGCTAAGAAGGCGGCAGCTGCGGGTTTGTGAGCTATCCCCGAATTGTCACTTCATCATACTGAATCTTGCAGCCCTCGACCAGATAACGGATTTGGCACACAGCTGCTGCTGCTGCTGGGGGTGTCCACATTGCCGTTTTCCAAATCTCTTGACTGTTTCGCCCTTACGATCGACGACGAGCGTCGTGCCACCAAACGTTTGCGGTCTGCACAATCTTGACCTAGTGCACAGTTTGTTGGATTGCGTGGCTCGACTGCGAAATGCGCCTTTCGGCTCCTCTCTCTGGCTGCAGTATGCTGTTGTCCACAGTGGCACTGGCGTTGCCCATGGGGCTTCATGTAAGGCGACTGCACGTCGCTCGGCCAGCAGCGGCCTACTGCAGACCGACACTTAAGAGACACCAAATAGAAATCGACATCGAGAGACAGGCCCTGTCATATGGCACTCGCGACGTATACGCTGAAATTGAATGTAAAGAATACGTCTTTTGTAGTGGGCGTCGCTCTACTGCAGTGTCACACATGACGAATAAATAGGAAAACAGTAGAACGTCTGTGTAGGGCCATGTTTTTACCTACAGTGTCACTTGGCTGAATGTGTATAAGGCTCTGTGGCATCACTCAACACAGCCAAGTTGTCACACTAGCTGTGTATCTCTAACAAAGTTGACGTATGTCCTCACCTGGGTGACGGTTAAAACAATTTCGCCCCCGGGTGGGCTCGAACCACCAACCTTTCGGTTAACAGCCGAACGCGCTAGCCGATTGCGCCACGGAGGCCTTGACTTGTGCTGTGCATATCAACGCAGTTCGTATACCTTCTGCAGGAATCTCGCAGAATGGTAGCATCTGCTTACGCCTCTTCACATGGATAAAATGCATGCACACTGTAGCGACGCTCGTAAACGAATGACATCGCCAAGCATGACATTATACTACAAAATGCATACAAACCACTGTTCTCCCTATGCAATCAGAAAACCTCTGAGGCCAGTAGGATACTTGTTATAGGTTGTAGAACATCCCTTCCATTCAGTGTACTGCCATGTGTTAGATGCTGCTCGCGATAGCTCCGCTCCTTGCGGGAAGGTTAAAAAAATGAATGCCTTCTGTGAGGTTCGAACTCACGACCCCTGGTTTACGAGACCAGTGCTCTACCACTGAGCTAAGAAAGCGGCAGCTGCGCGTTTGTGAGCTATCCCCGAATTGTCACTTCATCATACTGAAACTTGCAGCCCTCGCCCAGATAACGGATTTGGCACACAGCTGCTGCTGGGGGTGTCCACATTGCAGTTTTCCAAATCTCTTGACTGTTTCGCCCTTACGATCGACGACGAGCGTCGTGCCACCAAACGTTTGCGGTCTGCACAATCTTGACCTAGTGCACAGTTTGTTGGATTGCGTGGCTCGACTGCGAAATGCGCCTTTCGGCTCCTCTCTCTGGCTGCAGTATGCTGTTGTCCACAGTGGCACTGGCGTTGCCCATGGGGCTTCATGTAAGGCGACTGCACGTCGCTCGGCCAGCAGCGGCCTACTGCAGACCGACACTTAAGAGACACCAAATAGAAATCGACATCGAGAGACAGGCCCTGTCATATGGCACTCGCGACGTATACGCTGAAATTGAATGTAAAGAATACGTCTTTTGTAGTGGGCGTCGCTCTACTGCAGTGTCACACATGACGAATAAATAGGAAAACGGTAGAACGTCTGTGTAGGGCCATGTTTTTACCTACAGTGTCACTTGGCTGAATGTGTATAAGGCTCTGTGGCATCACTCAACACAGCCAAGTTGTCACACTAGCTGTGTATCTCTAACAAAGTTGACGTATGTCCTCACCTGGGTGACGGTTAAAACGATTTCGCCCCCGGGTGGGCTCGAACCACCAACCTTTCGGTTAACAGCCGAACGCGCTAGCCGATTGCGCCACGGAGGCCTTGACTTGTGCTGTGCATATCAACGCAGTTCGTATACCTTCTGCAGGAATCTCGCAGAATGGTAGCATCTGCTTACGCCTCTTCACATGGATAAAATGCATGCACACTGTAGCGACGCTCGTAAACGAATGACATCGCCAAGCATGACATTATACTATAAAATGCATACAAACCACTGTTCTCCCTATGCAATCAGAAAACCTCTGAGGCCAGTAGGATACTTGTTATAGGTTGTAGAACATCCCTTCCATTCAGTGTACTGCCATGTGTTAGATGCTGCTCGCGATAGCTCCGCTCCTTGCGGGAAGGTTAAAAAAATGAATGCCTTCTGTGAGGTTCGAACTCACGACCCCTGGTTTACGAGACCAGTGCTCTACCACTGAGCTAAGAAGGCGGCAGCTGTGGGTTTGTGAGCTATCCCCGAATTGTCACTTCATCATACTGAATCTTGCAGCCCTCGACCAGATAACGGATTTGGCACACAGCTGCTGCTGCTGCTGGGGGTGTCCACATTGCCGTTTTCCAAATCTCTTGACTGTTTCGCCCTTACGATCGACGACGAGCGTCGTGCCACCAAACGTTTGCGGTCTGCACAATCTTGACCTAGTGCACAGTTTGTTGGATTGCGTGGCTCGACTGCGAAATGCGCCTTTCGGCTCCTCTCTCTGGCTGCAGTATGCTGTTGTCCACAGTGGCACTGGCGTTGCCCATGGGGCTTCATGTAAGGCGACTGCACGTCGCTCGGCCAGCAGCGGCCTACTGCAGACCGACACTTAAGAGACACCAAATAGAAATCGACATCGAGAGACAGGCCCTGTCATATGGCACTCGCGACGTATACGCTGAAATTGAATGTAAAGAATACGTCTTTTGTAGTGGGCGTCGCTCTACTGCAGTGTCACACATGACGAATAAATAGGAAAACAGTAGAACGTCTGTGTAGGGCCATGTTTTTACCTACAGTGTCACTTGGCTGAATGTGTATAAGGCTCTGTGGCATCACTCAACACAGCCAAGTTGTCACACTAGCTGTGTATCTCTAACAAAGCTGACGTATGTCCTCACCTGGGTGACGGTTAAAACGATTTCGCCCCCGGGTGGGCTCGAACCACCAACCTTTCGGTTAACAGCCGAACGCGCTAGCCGATTGCGCCACGGAGGCCTTGACTTGTGCTGTGCATATCAACGCAGTTCGTATACCTTCTGCAGGAATCTCGCAGAATGGTAGCATCTGCTTACGCCTCTTCACATGGATAAAATGCATGCACACTGTAGCGACGCTCGTAAACGAATGACATCGCCAAGCATGACATTATACTACAAAATGCATACAAACCACTGTTCTCCCTATGCAATCAGAAAACCTCTGAGGCCAGTAGGATACTTGTTATAGGTTGTAGAACATCCCTTCCATTCAGTGTACTGCCATGTGTTAGATGCTGCTCGCGATAGCTCCGCTCCTTGCGGGAAGGTTAAAAAAATGAATGCCTTCTGTGAGGTTCGAACTCACGACCCCTGGTTTACGAGACCAGTGCTCTACCACTGAGCTAAGAAGGCGGCAGCTGCGGGTTTGTGAGCTATCCCCGAATTGTCACTTCATCATACTGAATCTTGCAGCCCTCGACCAGATAACGGATTTGGCACACAGCTGCTGCTGCTGCTGGGGGTGTCCACATTGCCGTTTTCCAAATCTCTTGACTGTTTCGCCCTTACGATCGACGACGAGCGTCGTGCCACCAAACGTTTGCGGTCTGCACAATCTTGACCTAGTGCACAGTTTGTTGGATTGCGTGGCTCGACTGCGAAATGCGCCTTTCGGCTCCTCTCTCTGGCTGCAGTATGCTGTTGTCCACAGTGGCACTGGCGTTGCCCATGGGGCTTCATGTAAGGCGACTGCACGTCGCTCGGCCAGCAGCGGCCTACTGCAGACCGACACTTAAGAGACACCAAATAGAAATCGACATCGAGAGACAGGCCCTGTCATATGGCACTCGCGACGTATACGCTGAAATTGAATGTAAAGAATACGTCTTTTGTAGTGGGCGTCGCTCTACTGCAGTGTCACACATGACGAATAAATAGGAAAACAGTAGAACGTCTGTGTAGGGCCATGTTTTTACCTACAGTGTCACTTGGCTGAATGTGTATAAGGCTCTGTGGCATCACTCAACACAGCCAAGTTGTCACACTAGCTGTGTATCTCTAACAAAGCTGACGTATGTCCTCACCTGGGTGACGGTTAAAACGATTTCGCCCCCGGGTGGGCTCGAACCACCAACCTTTCGGTTAACAGCCGAACGCGCTAGCCGATTGCGCCACGGAGGCCTTGACTTGTGCTGTGCATATCAACGCAGTTCGTATACCTTCTGCAGGAATCTCGCAGAATGGTAGCATCTGCTTACGCCTCTTCACATGGATAAAATGCATGCACACTGTAGCGACGCTCGTAAACGAATGACATCGCCAAGCATGACATTATACTACAAAATGCATACAAACCACTGTTCTCCCTATGCAATCAGAAAACCTCTGAGGCCAGTAGGATACTTGTTATAGGTTGTAGAACATCCCTTCCATTCAGTGTACTGCCATGTGTTAGATGCTGCTCGCGATAGCTCCGCTCCTTGCGGGAAGGTTAAAAAAATGAATGCCTTCTGTGAGGTTCGAACTCACGACCCCTGGTTTACGAGACCAGTGCTCTACCACTGAGCTAAGAAGGCGGCAGCTGCGGGTTTGTGAGCTATCCCCGAATTGTCACTTCATCATACTGAATCTTGCAGCCCTCGACCAGATAACGGATTTGGCACACAGCTGCTGCTGCTGCTGGGGGTGTCCACATTGCCGTTTTCCAAATCTCTTGACTGTTTCGCCCTTACGATCGACGACGAGCGTCGTGCCACCAAACGTTTGCGGTCTGCACAATCTTGACCTAGTGCACAGTTTGTTGGATTGCGTGGCTCGACTGCGAAATGCGCCTTTCGGCTCCTCTCTCTGGCTGCAGTATGCTGTTGTCCACAGTGGCACTGGCGTTGCCCATGGGGCTTCATGTAAGGCGACTGCACGTCGCTCGGCCAGCAGCGGCCTACTGCAGACCGACACTTAAGAGACACCAAATAGAAATCGACATCGAGAGACAGGCCCTGTCATATGGCACTCGCGACGTATACGCTGAAATTGAATGTAAAGAATACGTCTTTTGTAGTGGGCGTCGCTCTACTGCAGTGTCACACATGACGAATAAATAGGAAAACAGTAGAACGTCTGTGTAGGGCCATGTTTTTACCTACAGTGTCACTTGGCTGAATGTGTATAAGGCTCTGTGGCATCACTCAACACAGCCAAGTTGTCACACTAGCTGTGTATCTCTAACAAAGCTGACGTATGTCCTCACCTGGGTGACGGTTAAAACGATTTCGCCCCCGGGTGGGCTCGAACCACCAACCTTTCGGTTAACAGCCGAACGCGCTAGCCGATTGCGCCACGGAGGCCTTGACTTGTGCTGTGCATATCAACGCAGTTCGTATACCTTCTGCAGGAATCTCGCAGAATGGTAGCATCTGCTTACGCCTCTTCACATGGATAAAATGCATGCACACTGTAGCGACGCTCGTAAACGAATGACATCGCCAAGCATGACATTATACTACAAAATGCATACAAACCACTGTTCTCCCTATGCAATCAGAAAACCTCTGAGGCCAGTAGGATACTTGTTATAGGTTGTAGAACATCCCTTCCATTCAGTGTACTGCCATGTGTTAGATGCTGCTCGCGATAGCTCCGCTCCTTGCGGGAAGGTTAAAAAAATGAATGCCTTCTGTGAGGTTCGAACTCACGACCCCTGGTTTACGAGACCAGTGCTCTACCACTGAGCTAAGAAGGCGGCAGCTGCGGGTTTGTGAGCTATCCCCGAATTGTCACTTCATCATACTGAATCTTGCAGCCCTCGACCAGATAACGGATTTGGCACACAGCTGCTGCTGCTGCTGGGGGTGTCCACATTGCCGTTTTCCAAATCTCTTGACTGTTTCGCCCTTACGATCGACGACGAGCGTCGTGCCACCAAACGTTTGCGGTCTGCACAATCTTGACCTAGTGCACAGTTTGTTGGATTGCGTGGCTCGACTGCGAAATGCGCCTTTCGGCTCCTCTCTCTGGCTGCAGTATGCTGTTGTCCACAGTGGCACTGGCGTTGCCCATGGGGCTTCATGTAAGGCGACTGCACGTCGCTCGGCCAGCAGCGGCCTACTGCAGACCGACACTTAAGAGACACCAAATAGAAATCGACATCGAGAGACAGGCCCTGTCATATGGCACTCGCGACGTATACGCTGAAATTGAATGTAAAGAATACGTCTTTTGTAGTGGGCGTCGCTCTACTGCAGTGTCACACATGACGAATAAATAGGAAAACAGTAGAACGTCTGTGTAGGGCCATGTTTTTACCTACAGTGTCACTTGGCTGAATGTGTATAAGGCTCTGTGGCATCACTCAACACAGCCAAGTTGTCACACTAGCTGTGTATCTCTAACAAAGCTGACGTATGTCCTCACCTGGGTGACGGTTAAAACGATTTCGCCCCCGGGTGGGCTCGAACCACCAACCTTTCGGTTAACAGCCGAACGCGCTAGCCGATTGCGCCACGGAGGCCTTGACTTGTGCTGTGCATATCAACGCAGTTCGTATACCTTCTGCAGGAATCTCGCAGAATGGTAGCATCTGCTTACGCCTCTTCACATGGATAAAATGCATGCACACTGTAGCGACGCTCGTAAACGAATGACATCGCCAAGCATGACATTATACTACAAAATGCATACAAACCACTGTTCTCCCTATGCAATCAGAAAACCTCTGAGGCCAGTAGGATACTTGTTATAGGTTGTAGAACATCCCTTCCATTCAGTGTACTGCCATGTGTTAGATGCTGCTCGCGATAGCTCCGCTCCTTGCGGGAAGGTTAAAAAAATGAATGCCTTCTGTGAGGTTCGAACTCACGACCCCTGGTTTACGAGACCAGTGCTCTACCACTGAGCTAAGAAGGCGGCAGCTGCGGGTTTGTGAGCTATCCCCGAATTGTCACTTCATCATACTGAATCTTGCAGCCCTCGACCAGATAACGGATTTGGCACACAGCTGCTGCTGCTGCTGGGGGTGTCCACATTGCCGTTTTCCAAATCTCTTGACTGTTTCGCCCTTACGATCGACGACGAGCGTCGTGCCACCAAACGTTTGCGGTCTGCACAATCTTGACCTAGTGCACAGTTTGTTGGATTGCGTGGCTCGACTGCGAAATGCGCCTTTCGGCTCCTCTCTCTGGCTGCAGTATGCTGTTGTCCACAGTGGCACTGGCGTTGCCCATGGGGCTTCATGTAAGGCGACTGCACGTCGCTCGGCCAGCAGCGGCCTACTGCAGACCGACACTTAAGAGACACCAAATAGAAATCGACATCGAGAGACAGGCCCTGTCATATGGCACTCGCGACGTATACGCTGAAATTGAATGTAAAGAATACGTCTTTTGTAGTGGGCGTCGCTCTACTGCAGTGTCACACATGACGAATAAATAGGAAAACAGTAGAACGTCTGTGTAGGGCCATGTTTTTACCTACAGTGTCACTTGGCTGAATGTGTATAAGGCTCTGTGGCATCACTCAACACAGCCAAGTTGTCACACTAGCTGTGTATCTCTAACAAAGCTGACGTATGTCCTCACCTGGGTGACGGTTAAAACGATTTCGCCCCCGGGTGGGCTCGAACCACCAACCTTTCGGTTAACAGCCGAACGCGCTAGCCGATTGCGCCACGGAGGCCTTGACTTGTGCTGTGCATATCAACGCAGTTCGTATACCTTCTGCAGGAATCTCGCAGAATGGTAGCATCTGCTTACGCCTCTTCACATGGATAAAATGCATGCACACTGTAGCGACGCTCGTAAACGAATGACATCGCCAAGCATGACATTATACTACAAAATGCATACAAACCACTGTTCTCCCTATGCAATCAGAAAACCTCTGAGGCCAGTAGGATACTTGTTATAGGTTGTAGAACATCCCTTCCATTCAGTGTACTGCCATGTGTTAGATGCTGCTCGCGATAGCTCCGCTCCTTGCGGGAAGGTTAAAAAAATGAATGCCTTCTGTGAGGTTCGAACTCACGACCCCTGGTTTACGAGACCAGTGCTCTACCACTGAGCTAAGAAGGCGGCAGCTGCGGGTTTGTGAGCTATCCCCGAATTGTCACTTCATCATACTGAATCTTGCAGCCCTCGACCAGATAACGGATTTGGCACACAGCTGCTGCTGCTGCTGGGGGTGTCCACATTGCCGTTTTCCAAATCTCTTGACTGTTTCGCCCTTACGATCGACGACGAGCGTCGTGCCACCAAACGTTTGCGGTCTGCACAATCTTGACCTAGTGCACAGTTTGTTGGATTGCGTGGCTCGACTGCGAAATGCGCCTTTCGGCTCCTCTCTCTGGCTGCAGTATGCTGTTGTCCACAGTGGCACTGGCGTTGCCCATGGGGCTTCATGTAAGGCGACTGCACGTCGCTCGGCCAGCAGCGGCCTACTGCAGACCGACACTTAAGAGACACCAAATAGAAATCGACATCGAGAGACAGGCCCTGTCATATGGCACTCGCGACGTATACGCTGAAATAGAATGTAAAGAATACGTCTTTTGTAGTGGGCGTCGCTCTACTGCAGTGTCACACATGACGAATAAATAGGAAAACAGTAGAACGTCTGTGTAGGGCCATGTTTTTACCTACAGTGTCACTTGGCTGAATGTGTATAAGGCTCTGTGGCATCACTCAACACAGCCAAGTTGTCACACTAGCTGTGTATCTCTAACAAAGCTGACGTATGTCCTCACCTGGGTGACGGTTAAAACGATTTCGCCCCCGGGTGGGCTCGAACCACCAACCTTTCGGTTAACAGCCGAACGCGCTAGCCGATTGCGCCACGGAGGCCTTGACTTGTGCTGTGCATATCAACGCAGTTCGTATACCTTCTGCAGGAATCTCGCAGAATGGTAGCATCTGCTTACGCCTCTTCACATGGATAAAATGCATGCACACTGTAGCGACGCTCGTAAACGAATGACATCGCCAAGCATGACATTATACTACAAAATGCATACAAACCACTGTTCTCCCTATGCAATCAGAAAACCTCTGAGGCCAGTAGGATACTTGTTATAGGTTGTAGAACATCCCTTCCATTCAGTGTACTGCCATGTGTTAGATGCTGCTCGCGATAGCTCCGCTCCTTGCGGGAAGGTTAAAAAAATGAATGCCTTCTGTGAGGTTCGAACTCACGACCCCTGGTTTACGAGACCAGTGCTCTACCACTGAGCTAAGAAGGCGGCAGCTGCGGGTTTGTGAGCTATCCCCGAATTGTCACTTCATCATACTGAATCTTGCAGCCCTCGACCAGATAACGGATTTGGCACACAGCTGCTGCTGCTGCTGGGGGTGTCCACATTGCCGTTTTCCAAATCTCTTGACTGTTTCGCCCTTACGATCGACGACGAGCGTCGTGCCACCAAACGTTTGCGGTCTGCACAATCTTGACCTAGTGCACAGTTTGTTGGATTGCGTGGCTCGACTGCGAAATGCGCCTTTCGGCTCCTCTCTCTGGCTGCAGTATGCTGTTGTCCACAGTGGCACTGGCGTTGCCCATGGGGCTTCATGTAAGGCGACTGCACGTCGCTCGGCCAGCAGCGGCCTACTGCAGACCGACACTTAAGAGACACCAAATAGAAATCGACATCGAGAGACAGGCCCTGTCATATGGCACTCGCGACGTATACGCTGAAATTGAATGTAAAGAATACGTCTTTTGTAGTGGGCGTCGCTCTACTGCAGTGTCACACATGACGAATAAATAGGAAAACAGTAGAACGTCTGTGTAGGGCCATGTTTTTACCTACAGTGTCACTTGGCTGAATGTGTATAAGGCTCTGTGGCATCACTCAACACAGCCAAGTTGTCACACTAGCTGTGTATCTCTAACAAAGCTGACGTATGTCCTCACCTGGGTGACGGTTAAAACGATTTCGCCCCCGGGTGGGCTCGAACCACCAACCTTTCGGTTAACAGCCGAACGCGCTAGCCGATTGCGCCACGGAGGCCTTGACTTGTGCTGTGCATATCAACGCAGTTCGTATACCTTCTGCAGGAATCTCGCAGAATGGTAGCATCTGCTTACGCCTCTTCACATGGATAAAATGCATGCACACTGT
The DNA here is from genome assembly GCF_023864275.1 of Schistocerca cancellata. Taxonomy (NCBI): domain Eukaryota; kingdom Metazoa; phylum Arthropoda; class Insecta; order Orthoptera; family Acrididae; genus Schistocerca; species Schistocerca cancellata. The sequence continues at coordinate 614,765,684 of NC_064631.1, read as the reverse complement.
AGCGACGCTCGTAAACGAATGACATCGCCAAGCATGACATTATACTACAAAATGCATACAAACCACTGTTCTCCCTATGCAATCAGAAAACCTCTGAGGCCAGTAGGATACTTGTTATAGGTTGTAGAACATCCCTTCCATTCAGTGTACTGCCATGTGTTAGATGCTGCTCGCGATAGCTCCGCTCCTTGCGGGAAGGTTAAAAAAATGAATGCCTTCTGTGAGGTTCGAACTCACGACCCCTGGTTTACGAGACCAGTGCTCTACCACTGAGCTAAGAAGGCGGCAGCTGCGGGTTTGTGAGCTATCCCCGAATTGTCACTTCATCATACTGAATCTTGCAGCCCTCGACCAGATAACGGATTTGGCACACAGCTGCTGCTGCTGCTGGGGGTGTCCACATTGCCGTTTTCCAAATCTCTTGACTGTTTCGCCCTTACGATCGACGACGAGCGTCGTGCCACCAAACGTTTGCGGTCTGCACAATCTTGACCTAGTGCACAGTTTGTTGGATTGCGTGGCTCGACTGCGAAATGCGCCTTTCGGCTCCTCTCTCTGGCTGCAGTATGCTGTTGTCCACAGTGGCACTGGCGTTGCCCATGGGGCTTCATGTAAGGCGACTGCACGTCGCTCGGCCAGCAGCGGCCTACTGCAGACCGACACTTAAGAGACACCAAATAGAAATCGACATCGAGAGACAGGCCCTGTCATATGGCACTCGCGACGTATACGCTGAAATTGAATGTAAAGAATACGTCTTTTGTAGTGGGCGTCGCTCTACTGCAGTGTCACACATGACGAATAAATAGGAAAACAGTAGAACGTCTGTGTAGGGCCATGTTTTTACCTACAGTGTCACTTGGCTGAATGTGTATAAGGCTCTGTGGCATCACTCAACACAGCCAAGTTGTCACACTAGCTGTGTATCTCTAACAAAGCTGACGTATGTCCTCACCTGGGTGACGGTTAAAACGATTTCGCCCCCGGGTGGGCTCGAACCACCAACCTTTCGGTTAACAGCCGAACGCGCTAGCCGATTGCGCCACGGAGGCCTTGACTTGTGCTGTGCATATCAACGCAGTTCGTATACCTTCTGCAGGAATCTCGCAGAATGGTAGCATCTGCTTACGCCTCTTCACATGGATAAAATGCATGCACACTGTAGCGACGCTCGTAAACGAATGACATCGCCAAGCATGACATTATACTACAAAATGCATACAAACCACTGTTCTCCCTATGCAATCAGAAAACCTCTGAGGCCAGTAGGATACTTGTTATAGGTTGTAGAACATCCCTTCCATTCAGTGTACTGCCATGTGTTAGATGCTGCTCGCGATAGCTCCGCTCCTTGCGGGAAGGTTAAAAAAATGAATGCCTTCTGTGAGGTTCGAACTCACGACCCCTGGTTTACGAGACCAGTGCTCTACCACTGAGCTAAGAAGGCGGCAGCTGCGGGTTTGTGAGCTATCCCCGAATTGTCACTTCATCATACTGAATCTTGCAGCCCTCGACCAGATAACGGATTTGGCACACAGCTGCTGCTGCTGCTGGGGGTGTCCACATTGCCGTTTTCCAAATCTCTTGACTGTTTCGCCCTTACGATCGACGACGAGCGTCGTGCCACCAAACGTTTGCGGTCTGCACAATCTTGACCTAGTGCACAGTTTGTTGGATTGCGTGGCTCGACTGCGAAATGCGCCTTTCGGCTCCTCTCTCTGGCTGCAGTATGCTGTTGTCCACAGTGGCACTGGCGTTGCCCATGGGGCTTCATGTAAGGCGACTGCACGTCGCTCGGCCAGCAGCGGCCTACTGCAGACCGACACTTAAGAGACACCAAATAGAAATCGACATCGAGAGACAGGCCCTGTCATATGGCACTCGCGACGTATACGCTGAAATTGAATGTAAAGAATACGTCTTTTGTAGTGGGCGTCGCTCTACTGCAGTGTCACACATGACGAATAAATAGGAAAACAGTAGAACGTCTGTGTAGGGCCATGTTTTTACCTACAGTGTCACTTGGCTGAATGTGTATAAGGCTCTGTGGCATCACTCAACACAGCCAAGTTGTCACACTAGCTGTGTATCTCTAACAAAGCTGACGTATGTCCTCACCTGGGTGACGGTTAAAACGATTTCGCCCCCGGGTGGGCTCGAACCACCAACCTTTCGGTTAACAGCCGAACGCGCTAGCCGATTGCGCCACGGAGGCCTTGACTTGTGCTGTGCATATCAACGCAGTTCGTATACCTTCTGCAGGAATCTCGCAGAATGGTAGCATCTGCTTACGCCTCTTCACATGGATAAAATGCATGCACACTGTAGCGACGCTCGTAAACGAATGACATCGCCAAGCATGACATTATACTACAAAATGCATACAAACCACTGTTCTCCCTATGCAATCAGAAAACCTCTGAGGCCAGTAGGATACTTGTTATAGGTTGTAGAACATCCCTTCCATTCAGTGTACTGCCATGTGTTAGATGCTGCTCGCGATAGCTCCGCTCCTTGCGGGAAGGTTAAAAAAATGAATGCCTTCTGTGAGGTTCGAACTCACGACCCCTGGTTTACGAGACCAGTGCTCTACCACTGAGCTAAGAAGGCGGCAGCTGCGGGTTTGTGAGCTATCCCCGAATTGTCACTTCATCATACTGAATCTTGCAGCCCTCGACCAGATAACGGATTTGGCACACAGCTGCTGCTGCTGCTGGGGGTGTCCACATTGCCGTTTTCCAAATCTCTTGACTGTTTCGCCCTTACGATCGACGACGAGCGTCGTGCCACCAAACGTTTGCGGTCTGCACAATCTTGACCTAGTGCACAGTTTGTTGGATTGCGTGGCTCGACTGCGAAATGCGCCTTTCGGCTCCTCTCTCTGGCTGCAGTATGCTGTTGTCCACAGTGGCACTGGCGTTGCCCATGGGGCTTCATGTAAGGCGACTGCACGTCGCTCGGCCAGCAGCGGCCTACTGCAGACCGACACTTAAGAGACACCAAATAGAAATCGACATCGAGAGACAGGCCCTGTCATATGGCACTCGCGACGTATACGCTGAAATTGAATGTAAAGAATACGTCTTTTGTAGTGGGCGTCGCTCTACTGCAGTGTCACACATGACGAATAAATAGGAAAACAGTAGAACGTCTGTGTAGGGCCATGTTTTTACCTACAGTGTCACTTGGCTGAATGTGTATAAGGCTCTGTGGCATCACTCAACACAGCCAAGTTGTCACACTAGCTGTGTATCTCTAACAAAGCTGACGTATGTCCTCACCTGGGTGACGGTTAAAACGATTTCGCCCCCGGGTGGGCTCGAACCACCAACCTTTCGGTTAACAGCCGAACGCGCTAGCCGATTGCGCCACGGAGGCCTTGACTTGTGCTGTGCATATCAACGCAGTTCGTATACCTTCTGCAGGAATCTCGCAGAATGGTAGCATCTGCTTACGCCTCTTCACATGGATAAAATGCATGCACACTGTAGCGACGCTCGTAAACGAATGACATCGCCAAGCATGACATTATACTACAAAATGCATACAAACCACTGTTCTCCCTATGCAATCAGAAAACCTCTGAGGCCAGTAGGATACTTGTTATAGGTTGTAGAACATCCCTTCCATTCAGTGTACTGCCATGTGTTAGATGCTGCTCGCGATAGCTCCGCTCCTTGCGGGAAGGTTAAAAAAATGAATGCCTTCTGTGAGGTTCGAACTCACGACCCCTGGTTTACGAGACCAGTGCTCTACCACTGAGCTAAGAAGGCGGCAGCTGCGGGTTTGTGAGCTATCCCCGAATTGTCACTTCATCATACTGAATCTTGCAGCCCTCGACCAGATAACGGATTTGGCACACAGCTGCTGCTGCTGCTGGGGGTGTCCACATTGCCGTTTTCCAAATCTCTTGACTGTTTCGCCCTTACGATCGACGACGAGCGTCGTGCCACCAAACGTTTGCGGTCTGCACAATCTTGACCTAGTGCACAGTTTGTTGGATTGCGTGGCTCGACTGCGAAATGCGCCTTTCGGCTCCTCTCTCTGGCTGCAGTATGCTGTTGTCCACAGTGGCACTGGCGTTGCCCATGGGGCTTCATGTAAGGCGACTGCACGTCGCTCGGCCAGCAGCGGCCTACTGCAGACCGACACTTAAGAGACACCAAATAGAAATCGACATCGAGAGACAGGCCCTGTCATATGGCACTCGCGACGTATACGCTGAAATAGAATGTAAAGAATACGTCTTTTGTAGTGGGCGTCGCTCTACTGCAGTGTCACACATGACGAATAAATAGGAAAACAGTAGAACGTCTGTGTAGGGCCATGTTTTTACCTACAGTGTCACTTGGCTGAATGTGTATAAGGCTCTGTGGCATCACTCAACACAGCCAAGTTGTCACACTAGCTGTGTATCTCTAACAAAGCTGACGTATGTCCTCACCTGGGTGACGGTTAAAACGATTTCGCCCCCGGGTGGGCTCGAACCACCAACCTTTCGGTTAACAGCCGAACGCGCTAGCCGATTGCGCCACGGAGGCCTTGACTTGTGCTGTGCATATCAACGCAGTTCGTATACCTTCTGCAGGAATCTCGCAGAATGGTAGCATCTGCTTACGCCTCTTCACATGGATAAAATGCATGCACACTGTAGCGACGCTCGTAAACGAATGACATCGCCAAGCATGACATTATACTACAAAATGCATACAAACCACTGTTCTCCCTATGCAATCAGAAAACCTCTGAGGCCAGTAGGATACTTGTTATAGGTTGTAGAACATCCCTTCCATTCAGTGTACTGCCATGTGTTAGATGCTGCTCGCGATAGCTCCGCTCCTTGCGGGAAGGTTAAAAAAATGAATGCCTTCTGTGAGGTTCGAACTCACGACCCCTGGTTTACGAGACCAGTGCTCTACCACTGAGCTAAGAAGGCGGCAGCTGCGGGTTTGTGAGCTATCCCCGAATTGTCACTTCATCATACTGAATCTTGCAGCCCTCGACCAGATAACGGATTTGGCACACAGCTGCTGCTGCTGCTGGGGGTGTCCACATTGCCGTTTTCCAAATCTCTTGACTGTTTCGCCCTTACGATCGACGACGAGCGTCGTGCCACCAAACGTTTGCGGTCTGCACAATCTTGACCTAGTGCACAGTTTGTTGGATTGCGTGGCTCGACTGCGAAATGCGCCTTTCGGCTCCTCTCTCTGGCTGCAGTATGCTGTTGTCCACAGTGGCACTGGCGTTGCCCATGGGGCTTCATGTAAGGCGACTGCACGTCGCTCGGCCAGCAGCGGCCTACTGCAGACCGACACTTAAGAGACACCAAATAGAAATCGACATCGAGAGACAGGCCCTGTCATATGGCACTCGCGACGTATACGCTGAAATTGAATGTAAAGAATACGTCTTTTGTAGTGGGCGTCGCTCTACTGCAGTGTCACACATGACGAATAAATAGGAAAACAGTAGAACGTCTGTGTAGGGCCATGTTTTTACCTACAGTGTCACTTGGCTGAATGTGTATAAGGCTCTGTGGCATCACTCAACACAGCCAAGTTGTCACACTAGCTGTGTATCTCTAACAAAGCTGACGTATGTCCTCACCTGGGTGACGGTTAAAACGATTTCGCCCCCGGGTGGGCTCGAACCACCAACCTTTCGGTTAACAGCCGAACGCGCTAGCCGATTGCGCCACGGAGGCCTTGACTTGTGCTGTGTATATCAACGCAGTTCGTATACCTTCTGCAGGAATCTCGCAGAATGGTAGCATCTGCTTACGCCTCTTCACATGGATAAAATGCATGCACACTGTAGCGACGCTCGTAAACGAATGACATCGCCAAGCATGACATTATACTACAAAATGCATACAAACCACTGTTCTCCCTATGCAATCAGAAAACCTCTGAGGCCAGTAGGATACTTGTTATAGGTTGTAGAACATCCCTTCCATTCAGTGTACTGCCATGTGTTAGATGCTGCTCGCGATAGCTCCGCTCCTTGCGGGAAGGTTAAAAAAATGAATGCCTTCTGTGAGGTTCGAACTCACGACCCCTGGTTTACGAGACCAGTGCTCTACCACTGAGCTAAGAAGGCGGCAGCTGCGCGTTTGTGAGCTATCCCCGAATTGTCACTTCATCATACTGAATCTTGCAGCCCTCGACCAGATAACGGATTTGGCACACAGCTGGTGCTGCTGCTGGGGGTGTCCACATTGCCGTTTTCCAAATCTCTTGACTGTTTCGCCCTTACGATCGACGACGAGCGTCGTGCCACCAAACGTTTGCGGTCTGCACAATCTTGACCTAGTGCACAGTTTGTTGGATTGCGTGGCTCGACTGCGAAATGCGCCTTTCGGCGCCTCTCTCTGGCTGCAGTATGCTGTTGTCCACAGTGGCACTGGCGTTGCCCATGGGGCTTCATGTAAGTCGACTGCTCGTCGCTCGGCCAGCAGCGGCCTACTGCAGACCGACGCTTAAGAGACACCAAATAGAAATCGACATCGAGAGACAGGCCCTGTCATATGGCACTCGCGACGTATACGCTGAAATTGAATGTAAAGAATACGTCTTTTGTAGTGGGCGTCGCTCTACTGCAGTGTCACACATGACGAATAAATAGGAAAACAGTAGAACGTCTGTGTAGGGCCATGTTTTTACCTACAGTGTCACTTGGCTGAATGTGTATAAGGCTCTGTGGCATCACTCAACACAGCCAAGTTGTCACACTAGCTGTGTATCTCTAACAAAGCTGACGTATGTCCTCACCTGGGTGACGGTTAAAACGATTTCGCCCCCGGGTGGGCTCGAACCACCAACCTTTCGGTTAACAGCCGAACGCGCTAGCCGATTGCGCCACGGAGGCCTTGACTTGTGCTGTGCATATCAACGCAATTCGTATACCTTCTGCAGGAATCTCGCAGAATGGTAGCATCTGCTTACGCCTCTTCACATGGATAAAATGCATGCACACTGTAGCGACGCTCGTAAACGAATGACATCGCCAAGCATGACATTATACTACAAAATGCATACAAACCACTGTTCTCCCTATGCAATCAGAAAACCTCTGAGGCCAGTAGGATACTTGTTATAGGTTGTAGAACATCCCTTCCATTCAGTGTACTGCCATGTGTTAGATGCTGCTCGCGATAGCTCCGCTCCTTGCGGGAAGGTTAAAAAAATGAATGCCTTCTGTGAGGTTCGAACTCACGACCCCTGGTTTACGAGACCAGTGCTCTACCACTGAGCTAAGAAGGCGGCAGCTGCGCGTTTGTGAGCTATCCCCGAATTGTCACTTCATCATACTGAATCTTGCAGCCCTCGACCAGATAACGGATTTGGCACACAGCTGGTGCTGCTGCTGGGGGTGTCCACATTGCCGTTTTCCAAATCTCTTGACTGTTTCGCCCTTACGATCGACGACGAGCGTCGTGCCACCAAACGTTTGCGGTCTGCACAATCTTGACCTAGTGCACAGTTTGTTGGATTGCGTGGCTCGACTGCGAAATGCGCCTTTCGGCGCCTCTCTCTGGCTGCAGTATGCTGTTGTCCACAGTGGCACTGGCGTTGCCCATGGGGCTTCATGTAAGTCGACTGCTCGTCGCTCGGCCAGCAGCGGCCTACTGCAGACCGACGCTTAAGAGACACCAAATAGAAATCGACATCGAGAGACAGGCCCTGTCATATGGCACTCGCGACGTATACGCTGAAATTGAATGTAAAGAATACGTCTTTTGTAGTGGGCGTCGCTCTACTGCAGTGTCACACATGACGAATAAATAGGAAAACAGTAGAACGTCTGTGTAGGGCCATGTTTTTACCTACAGTGTCACTTGGCTGAATGTGTATAAGGCTCTGTGGCAATACTCAACACAGCCAAGTTGTCACACTAGCTGTGTATCTCTAACAAAGCTGACGTATGTCCTCACCTGGGTGACGGTTAAAACGATTTCGCCCCCGGGTGGGCTCGAACCACCAACCTTTCGGTTAACAGCCGAACGCGCTAGCCGATTGCGCCACGGAGGCCTTGACTTGTGCTGTGTATATCAACGCAGTTCGTATACCTTCTGCAGGAATCTCGCAGAATGGTAGCATCTGCTTACGCCTCTTCACATGGATAAAATGCATGCACACTGTAGCGACGCTCGTAAACGAATGACATCGCCAAGCATGACATTATACTACAAAATGCATACAAACCACTGTTCTCCCTATGCAATCAGAAAACCTCTGAGGCCAGTAGGATACTTGTTATAGGTTGTAGAACATCCCTTCCATTCAGTGTACTGCCATGTGTTAGATGCCGCTCGCGATAGCTCCGCTCCTTGCGGGAAGGTTAAAAAAATGAATGCCTTCTGTGAGGTTCGAACTCACGACCCCTGGTTTACGAGACCAGTGCTCTACCACTGAGCTAAGAAGGCGGCAGCTGCGCGTTTGTGAGCTATCCCCGAATTGTCACTTCATCATACTGAATCTTGCAGCCCTCGACCAGATAACGGATTTGGCACACAGCTGCTGCTGCTGCTGGGGGTGTCCACATTGCCGTTTTCCAAATCTCTTGACTGTTTCGCCCTTACGATCGACGACGAGCGTCGTGCCACCAAACGTTTGCGGTCTGCACAATCTTGACCTAGTGCACAGTTTGTTGGATTGCGTGGCTCGACTGCGAAATGCGCCTTTCGGCGCCTCTCTCTGGCTGCAGTATGCTGTTGTCCACAGTGGCACTGGCGTTGCCCATGGGGCTTCATGTAAGTCGACTGCTCGTCGCTCGGCCAGCAGCGGCCTACTGCAGACCGACGCTTAAGAGACACCAAATAGAAATCGACATCGAGAGACAGGCCCTGTCATATGGCACTCGCGACGTATACGCTGAAATTGAATGTAAAGAATACGTCTTTTGTAGTGGGCGTCGCTCTACTGCAGTGTCACACATGACGAATAAATAGGAAAACAGTAGAACGTCTGTGTAGGGCCATGTTTTTACCTACAGTGTCACTTGGCTGAATGTGTATAAGGCTCTGTGGCATCACTCAACACAGCCAAGTTGTCACACTAGCTGTGTATCTCTAACAAAGCTGACGTATGTCCTCACCTGGGTGACGGTTAAAACGATTTCGCCCCCGGGTGGGCTCGAACCACCAACCTTTCGGTTAACAGCCGAACGCGCTAGCCGATTGCGCCACGGAGGCCTTGACTTGTGCTGTGTATATCAACGCAGTTCGTATACCTTCTGCAGGAATCTCGCAGAATGGTAGCATCTGCTTACGCCTCTTCACATGGATAAAATGCATGCACACTGTAGCGACGCTCGTAAACGAATGACATCGCCAAGCATGACATTATACTACAAAATGCATACAAACCACTGTTCTCCCTATGCAATCAGAAAACCTCTGAGGCCAGTAGGATACTTGTTATAGGTTGTAGAACATCCCTTCCATTCAGTGTACTGCCATGTGTTAGATGCTGCTCGCGATAGCTCCGCTCCTTGCGGGAAGGTTAAAAAAATGAATGCCTTCTGTGAGGTTCGAACTCACGACCCCTGGTTTACGAGACCAGTGCTCTACCACTGAGCTAAGAAGGCGGCAGCTGCGCGTTTGTGAGCTATCCCCGAATTGTCACTTCATCATACTGAATCTTGCAGCCCTCGACCAGATAACGGATTTGGCACACAGCTGCTGCTGCTGCTGGGGGTGTCCACATTGCCGTTTTCCAAATCTCTTGACTGTTTCGCCCTTACGATCGACGACGAGCGTCGTGCCACCAAACGTTTGCGGTCTGCACAATCTTGACCTAGTGCACAGTTTGTTGGATTGCGTGGCTCGACTGCGAAATGCGCCTTTCGGCGCCTCTCTCTGGCTGCAGTATGCTGTTGTCCACAGTGGCACTGGCGTTGCCCATGGGGCTTCATGTAAGTCGACTGCTCGTCGCTCGGCCAGCAGCGGCCTACTGCAGACCGACGCTTAAGAGACACCAAATAGAAATCGACATCGAGAGACAGGCCCTGTCATATGGCACTCGCGACGTATACGCTGAAATTGAATGTAAAGAATACGTCTTTTGTAGTGGGCGTCGCTCTACTGCAGTGTCACACATGACGAATAAATAGGAAAACAGTAGAACGTCTGTGTAGGGCCATGTTTTTACCTACAGTGTCACTTGGCTGAATGTGTATAAGGCTCTGTGGCATCACTCAACACAGCCAAGTTGTCACACTAGCTGTGTATCTCTAACAAAGTTGACGTATGTCCTCACCTGGGTGACGGTTAAAACGATTTCGCCCCCGGGTGGGCTCGAACCACCAACCTTTCGGTTAACAGCCGAACGCGCTAGCCGATTGCGCCACGGAGGCCTTGACTTGTGCTGTGCATATCAACGCAGTTCGTATACCTTCTGCAGGAATCTCGCAGAATGGTAGCATCTGCTTACGCCTCTTCACATGGATAAAATGCATGCACATTGTAGCGACGCTCGTAAACGAATGACATCGCCAAGCATGACATTATACTACAAAATGCATACAAACCACTGTTCTCCCTATGCAATCAGAAAACCTCTGAGGCCAGTAGGATACTTGTTATAGGTTGTAGAACATCCCTTCCATTCAGTGTACTGCCATGTGTTAGATGCTGCTCGCGATAGCTCCGCTCCTTGCGGGAAGGTTAAAAAAATGAATGCCTTCTGTGAGGTTCGAACTCACGACCCCTGGTTTACGAGACCAGTGCTCTACCACTGAGCTAAGAAAGCGGCAGCTGCGCGTTTGTGAGCTATCCCCGAATTGTCACTTCATCATACTGAATCTTGCAGCCCTCGACCAGATAACGGATTTGGCACACAGCTGCTGCTGGGGGTGTCCACATTGCAGTTTTCCAAATCTCTTGACTGTTTCGCCCTTACGATCGACGACGAGCGTCGTGCCACCAAACGTTTGCGGTCTGCACAATCTTGACCTAGTGCACAGTTTGTTGGATTGCGTGGCTCGACTGCGAAATGCGCCTTTCGGCTCCTCTCTCTGGCTGCAGTATGCTGTTGTCCACAGTGGCACTGGCGTTGCCCATGGGGCTTCATGTAAGGCGACTGCACGTCGCTCGGCCAGCAGCGGCCTACTGCAGACCGACACTTAAGAGACACCAAATAGAAATCGACATCGAGAGACAGGCCCTGTCATATGGCACTCGCGACGTATACGCTGAAATTGAATGTAAAGAATACGTCTTTTGTAGTGGGCGTCGCTCTACTGCAGTGTCACACATGACGAATAAATAGGAAAACAGTAGAACGTCTGTGTAGGGCCATGTTTTTACCTACAGTGTCACTTGGCTGAATGTGTATAAGGCTCTGTGGCATCACTCAACACAGCCAAGTTGTCACACTAGCTGTGTATCTCTAACAAAGTTGACGTATGTCCTCACCTGGGTGACGGTTAAAACGATTTCGCCCCCGGGTGGGCTCGAACCACCAACCTTTCGGTTAACAGCCGAACGCGCTAGCCGATTGCGCCACGGAGGCCTTGACTTGTGCTGTGCATATCAACGCAGTTCGTATACCTTCTGCAGGAATCTCGCAGAATGGTAGCATCTGCTTACGCCTCTTCACATGGATAAAATGCATGCACACTGTAGCGACGCTCGTAAACGAATGACATCGCCAAGCATGACATTATACTACAAAATGCATACAAACCACTGTTCTCCCTATGCAATCAGAAAACCTCTGAGGCCAGTAGGATACTTGTTATAGGTTGTAGAACATCCCTTCCATTCAGTGTACTGCCATGTGTTAGATGCTGCTCGCGATAGCTCCGCTCCTTGCGGGAAGGTTAAAAAAATGAATGCCTTCTGTGAGGTTCGAACTCACGACCCCTGGTTTACGAGACCAGTGCTCTACCACTGAGCTAAGAAGGCGGCAGCTGCGCGTTTGTGAGCTATCCCCGAATTGTCACTTCATCATACTGAATCTTGCAGCCCTCGACCAGATAACGGATTTGGCACACAGCTGGTGCTGCTGCTGGGGGTGTCCACATTGCCGTTTTCCAAATCTCTTGACTGTTTCGCCCTTACGATCGACGACGAGCGTCGTGCCACCAAACGTTTGCGGTCTGCACAATCTTGACCTAGTGCACAGTTTGTTGGATTGCGTGGCTCGACTGCGAAATGCGCCTTTCGGCGCCTCTCTCTGGCTGCAGTATGCTGTTGTCCACAGTGGCACTGGCGTTGCCCATGGGGCTTCATGTAAGTCGACTGCTCGTCGCTCGGCCAGCAGCGGCCTACTGCAGACCGACGCTTAAGAGACACCAAATAGAAATCGACATCGAGAGACAGGCCCTGTCATATGGCACTCGCGACGTATACGCTGAAATTGAATGTAAAGAATACGTCTTTTGTAGTGGGCGTCGCTCTACTGCAGTGTCACACATGACGAATAAATAGGAAAACAGTAGAACGTCTGTGTAGGGCCATGTTTTTACCTACAGTGTCACTTGGCTGAATGTGTATAAGGCTCTGTGGCATCACTCAACACAGCCAAGTTGTCACACTAGCTGTGTATCTCTAACAAAGCTGACGTATGTCCTCACCTGTATGACGGTTAAAACGATTTCGCCCCCGGGTGGGCTCGAACCACCAACCTTTCGGTTAACAGCCGAACGCGCTAGCCGATTGCGCCACGGAGGCCTTGACTTGTGCTGTGCATATCAACGCAATTCGTATACCTTCTGCAGGAATCTCGCAGAATGGTAGCATCTGCTTACGCCTCTTCACATGGATAAAATGCATGCACACTGTAGCGACGCTCGTAAACGAATGACATCGCCAAGCATGACATTATACTACAAAATGCATACAAACCACTGTTCTCCCTATGCAATCAGAAAACCTCTGAGGCCAGTAGGATACTTGTTATAGGTTGTAGAACATCCCTTCCATTCAGTGTACTGCCATGTGTTAGATGCTGCTCGCGATAGCTCCGCTCCTTGCGGGAAGGTTAAAAAAATGAATGCCTTCTGTGAGGTTCGAACTCACGACCCCTGGTTTACGAGACCAGTGCTCTACCACTGAGCTAAGAAGGCGGCAGCTGCGCGTTTGTGAGCTATCCCCGAATTGTCACTTCATCATACTGAATCTTGCAGCCCTCGACCAGATAACGGATTTGGCACACAGCTGGTGCTGCTGCTGGGGGTGTCCACATTGCCGTTTTCCAAATCTCTTGACTGTTTCGCCCTTACGATCGACGACGAGCGTCGTGCCACCAAACGTTTGCGGTCTGCACAATCTTGACCTAGTGCACAGTTTGTTGGATTGCGTGGCTCGACTGCGAAATGCGCCTTTCGGCGCCTCTCTCTGGCTGCAGTATGCTGTTGTCCACAGTGGCACTGGCGTTGCCCATGGGGCTTCATGTAAGTCGACTGCTCGTCGCTCGGCCAGCAGCGGCCTACTGCAGACCGACGCTTAAGAGACACCAAATAGAAATCGACATCGAGAGACAGGCCCTGTCATATGGCACTCGCGACGTATACGCTGAAATTGAATGTAAAGAATACGTCTTTTGTAGTGGGCGTCGCTCTACTGCAGTGTCACACATGACGAATAAATAGGAAAACAGTAGAACGTCTGTGTAGGGCCATGTTTTTACCTACAGTGTCACTTGGCTGAATGTGTATAAGGCTCTGTGGCATCACTCAACACAGCCAAGTTGTCACACTAGCTGTGTATCTCTAACAAAGCTGACGTATGTCCTCACCTGGGTGACGGTTAAAACGATTTCGCCCCCGGGTGGGCTCGAACCACCAACCTTTCGGTTAACAGCCGAACGCGCTAGCCGATTGCGCCACGGAGGCCTTGACTTGTGCTGTGTATATCAACGCAGTTCGTATACCTTCTGCAGGAATCTCGCAGAATGGTAGCATCTGCTTACGCCTCTTCACATGGATAAAATGCATGCACACTGTAGCGACGCTCGTAAACGAATGACATCGCCAAGCATGACATTATACTACAAAATGCATACAAACCACTGTTCTCCCTATGCAATCAGAAAACCTCTGAGGCCAGTAGGATACTTGTTATAGGTTGTAGAACATCCCTTCCATTCAGTGTACTGCCATGTGTTAGATGCTGCTCGCGATAGCTCCGCTCCTTGCGGGAAGGTTAAAAAAATGAATGCCTTCTGTGAGGTTCGAACTCACGACCCCTGGTTTACGAGACCAGTGCTCTACCACTGAGCTAAGAAGGCGGCAGCTGCGCGTTTGTGAGCTATCCCCGAATTGTCACTTCATCATACTGAATCTTGCAGCCCTCGACCAGATAACGGATTTGGCACACAGCTGCTGCTGCTGCTGGGGGTGTCCACATTGCCGTTTTCCAAATCTCTTGACTGTTTCGCCCTTACGATCGACGACGAGCGTCGTGCCACCAAACGTTTGCGGTCTGCACAATCTTGACCTAGTGCACAGTTTGTTGGATTGCGTGGCTCGACTGCGAAATGCGCCTTTCGGCGCCTCTCTCTGGCTGCAGTATGCTGTTGTCCACAGTGGCACTGGCGTTGCCCATGGGGCTTCATGTAAGTCGACTGCTCGTCGCTCGGCCAGCAGCGGCCTACTGCAGACCGACGCTTAAGAGACACCAAATAGAAATCGACATCGAGAGACAGGCCCTGTCATATGGCACTCGCGACGTATACGCTGAAATTGAATGTAAAGAATACGTCTTTTGTAGTGGGCGTCGCTCTACTGCAGTGTCACACATGACGAATAAATAGGAAAACAGTAGAACGTCTGTGTAGGGCCATGTTTTTACCTACAGTGTCACTTGGCTGAATGTGTATAAGGCTCTGTGGCATCACTCAACACAGCCAAGTTGTCACACTAGCTGTGTATCTCTAACAAAGCTGACGTATGTCCTCACCTGGGTGACGGTTAAAACGATTTCGCCCCCGGGTGGGCTCGAACCACCAACCTTTCGGTTAACAGCCGAACGGGCTAGCCGATTGCGCCACGGAGGCCTTGACTTGTGCTGTGTATATCAACGCAGTTCGTATACCTTCTGCAGGAATCTCGCAGAATGGTAGCATCTGCTTACGCCTCTTCACATGGATAAAATGCATGCACACTGTAGCGACGCTCGTAAACGAATGACATCGCCAAGCATGACATTATACTACAAAATGCATACAAACCACTGTTCTCCCTATGCAATCAGAAAACCTCTGAGGCCAGTAGGATACTTGTTATAGGTTGTAGAACATCCCTTCCATTCAGTGTACTGCCATGTGTTAGATGCTGCTCGCGATAGCTCCGCTCCTTGCGGGAAGGTTAAAAAAATGAATGCCTTCTGTGAGGTTCGAACTCACGACCCCTGGTTTACGAGACCAGTGCTCTACCACTGAGCTAAGAAGGCGGCAGCTGCGCGTTTGTGAGCTATCCCCGAATTGTCACTTCATCATACTGAATCTTGCAGCCCTCGACCAGATAACGGATTTGGCACACAGCTGCTGCTGCTGCTGGGGGTGTCCACATTGCCGTTTTCCAAATCTCTTGACTGTTTCGCCCTTACGATCGACGACGAGCGTCGTGCCACCAAACGTTTGCGGTCTGCACAATCTTGACCTAGTGCACAGTTTGTTGGATTGCGTGGCTCGACTGCGAAATGCGCCTTTCGGCGCCTCTCTCTGGCTGCAGTATGCTGTTGTCCACAGTGGCACTGGCGTTGCCCATGGGGCTTCATGTAAGTCGACTGCTCGTCGCTCGGCCAGCAGCGGCCTACTGCAGACCGACGCTTAAGAGACACCAAATAGAAATCGACATCGAGAGACAGGCCCTGTCATATGGCACTCGCGACGTATACGCTGAAATTGAATGTAAAGAATACGTCTTTTGTAGTGGGCGTCGCTCTACTGCAGTGTCACACATGACGAATAAATAGGAAAACAGTAGAACGTCTGTGTAGGGCCATGTTTTTACCTACAGTGTCACTTGGCTGAATGTGTATAAGGCTCTGTGGCATCACTCAACACAGCCAAGTTGTCACACTAGCTGTGTATCTCTAACAAAGTTGACGTATGTCCTCACCTGGGTGACGGTTAAAACGATTTCGCCCCCGGGTGGGCTCGAACCACCAACCTTTCGGTTAACAGCCGAACGCGCTAGCCGATTGCGCCACGGAGGCCTTGACTTGTGCTGTGCATATCAACGCAGTTCGTATACCTTCTGCAGGAATCTCGCAGAATGGTAGCATCTGCTTACGCCTCTTCACATGGATAAAATGCATGCACACTGTAGCGACGCTCGTAAACGAATGACATCGCCAAGCATGACATTATACTACAAAATGCATACAAACCACTGTTCTCCCTATGCAATCAGAAAACCTCTGAGGCCAGTAGGATACTTGTTATAGGTTGTAGAACATCCCTTCCATTCAGTGTACTGCCATGTGTTAGATGCTGCTCGCGATAGCTCCGCTCCTTGCGGGAAGGTTAAAAAAATGAATGCCTTCTGTGAGGTTCGAACTCACGACCCCTGGTTTACGAGACCAGTGCTCTACCACTGAGCTAAGAAAGCGGCAGCTGCGCGTTTGTGAGCTATCCCCGAATTGTCACTTCATCATACTGAATCTTGCAGCCCTCGACCAGATAACGGATTTGGCACACAGCTGCTGCTGGGGGTGTCCACATTGCAGTTTTCCAAATCTCTTGACTGTTTCGCCCTTACGATCGACGACGAGCGTCGTGCCACCAAACGTTTGCGGTCTGCACAATCTTGACCTAGTGCACAGTTTGTTGGATTGCGTGGCTCGACTGCGAAATGCGCCTTTCGGCTCCTCTCTCTGGCTGCAGTATGCTGTTGTCCACAGTGGCACTGGCGTTGCCCATGGGGCTTCATGTAAGGCGACTGCACGTCGCTCGGCCAGCAGCGGCCTACTGCAGACCGACACTTAAGAGACACCAAATAGAAATCGACATCGAGAGACAGGCCCTGTCATATGGCACTCGCGACGTATACGCTGAAATTGAATGTAAAGAATACGTCTTTTGTAGTGGGCGTCGCTCTACTGCAGTGTCACACATGACGAATAAATAGGAAAACAGTAGAACGTCTGTGTAGGGCCATGTTTTTACCTACAGTGTCACTTGGCTGAATGTGTATAAGGCTCTGTGGCATCACTCAACACAGCCAAGTTGTCACACTAGCTGTGTATCTCTAACAAAGCTGACGTATGTCCTCACCTGGGTGACGGTTAAAACGATTTCGCCCCCGGGTGGGCTCGAACCACCAACCTTTCGGTTAACAGCCGAACGCGCTAGCCGATTGCGCCACGGAGGCCTTGACTTGTGCTGTGCATATCAACGCAGTTCGTATACCTTCTGCAGGAATCTCGCAGAATGGTAGCATCTGCTTACGCCTCTTCACATGGATAAAATGCATGCACACTGTAGCGACGCTCGTAAACGAATGACATCGCCAAGCATGACATTATACTACAAAATGCATACAAACCACTGTTCTCCCTATGCAATCAGAAAACCTCTGAGGCCAGTAGGATACTTGTTATAGGTTGTAGAACATCCCTTCCATTCAGTGTACTGCCATGTGTTAGATGCTGCTCGCGATAGCTCCGCTCCTTGCGGGAAGGTTAAAAAAATGAATGCCTTCTGTGAGGTTCGAACTCACGACCCCTGGTTTACGAGACCAGTGCTCTACCACTGAGCTAAGAAGGCGGCAGCTGCGGGTTTGTGAGCTATCCCCGAATTGTCACTTCATCATACTGAATCTTGCAGCCCTCGACCAGATAACGGATTTGGCACACAGCTGCTGCTGCTGCTGGGGGTGTCCACATTGCCGTTTTCCAAATCTCTTGACTGTTTCGCCCTTACGATCGACGACGAGCGTCGTGCCACCAAACGTTTGCGGTCTGCACAATCTTGACCTAGTGCACAGTTTGTTGGATTGCGTGGCTCGACTGCGAAATGCGCCTTTCGGCTCCTCTCTCTGGCTGCAGTATGCTGTTGTCCACAGTGGCACTGGCGTTGCCCATGGGGCTTCATGTAAGGCGACTGCACGTCGCTCGGCCAGCAGCGGCCTACTGCAGACCGACACTTAAGAGACACCAAATAGAAATCGACATCGAGAGACAGGCCCTGTCATATGGCACTCGCGACGTATACGCTGAAATTGAATGTAAAGAATACGTCTTTTGTAGTGGGCGTCGCTCTACTGCAGTGTCACACATGACGAATAAATAGGAAAACAGTAGAACGTCTGTGTAGGGCCATGTTTTTACCTACAGTGTCACTTGGCTGAATGTGCATAAGGCTCTGTGGCATCACTCAACACAGCCAAGTTGTCACACTAGCTGTGTATCTCTAACAAAGTTGACGTATGTCCTCACCTGGGTGACGGTTAAAACGATTTCGCCCCTGGGTGGGCTCGAACCACCAACCTTTCGGTTAACAGCCGAACGCGCTAGCCGATTGCGCCACGGAGGCCTTGACTTGTGCTGTGCATATCAACGCAGTTCGTATACCTTCTGCAGGAATCTCGCAGAATGGTAGCATCTGCTTACGCCTCTTCACATGGATAAAATGCATGCACACTGTAGCGACGCTCGTAAACGAATGACATCGCCAAGCATGACATTATACTACAAAATGCATACAAACCACTGTTCTCCCTATGCAATCAGAAAACCTCTGAGGCCAGTAGGATACTTGTTATAGGTTGTAGAACATCCCTTCCATTCAGTGTACTGCCATGTGTTAGATGCTGCTCGCGATAGCTCCGCTCCTTGCGGGAAGGTTAAAAAAATGAATGCCTTCTGTGAGGTTCGAACTCACGACCCCTGGTTTACGAGACCAGTGCTCTACCACTGAGCTAAGAAAGCGGCAGCTGCGCGTTTGTGAGCTATCCCCGAATTGTCACTTCATCATACTGAATCTTGCAGCCCTCGACCAGATAACGGATTTGGCACACAGCTGCTGCTGCTGCTGGGGGTGTCCACATTGCAGTTTTCCAAATCTCTTGACTGTTTCGCCCTTACGATCGACGACGAGCGTCGTGCCACCAAACGTTTGCGGTCTGCACAATCTTGACCTAGTGCACAGTTTGTTGGATTGCGTGGCTCGACTGCGAAATGCGCCTTTCGGCTCCTCTCTCTGGCTGCAGTATGCTGTTGTCCACAGTGGCACTGGCGTTGCCCATGGGGCTTCATGTAAGGCGACTGCACGTCGCTCGGCCAGCAGCGGCCTACTGCAGACCGACACTTAAGAGACACCAAATAGAAATCGACATCGAGAGACAGGCCCTGTCATATGGCACTCGCGACGTATACGCTGAAATTGAATGTAAAGAATACGTCTTTTGTAGTGGGCGTCGCTCTACTGCAGTGTCACACATGACGAATAAATAGGAAAACAGTAGAACGTCTGTGTAGGGCCATGTTTTTACCTACAGTGTCACTTGGCTGAATGTGTATAAGGCTCTGTGGCATCACTCAACACAGCCAAGTTGTCACACTAGCTGTGTATCTCTAACAAAGCTGACGTATGTCCTCACCTGGGTGACGGTTAAAACGATTTCGCCCCCGGGTGGGCTCGAACCACCAACCTTTCGGTTAACAGCCGAACGCGCTAGCCGATTGCGCCACGGAGGCCTTGACTTGTGCTGTGCATATCAACGCAGTTCGTATACCTTCTGCAGGAATCTCGCAGAATGGTAGCATCTGCTTACGCCTCTTCACATGGATAAAATGCATGCACACTGTAGCGACGCTCGTAAACGAATGACATCGCCAAGCATGACATTATACTACAAAATGCATACAAACCACTGTTCTCCCTATGCAATCAGAAAACCTCTGAGGCCAGTAGGATACTTGTTATAGGTTGTAGAACATCCCTTCCATTCAGTGTACTGCCATGTGTTAGATGCTGCTCGCGATAGCTCCGCTCCTTGCGGGAAGGTTAAAAAAATGAATGCCTTCTGTGAGGTTCGAACTCACGACCCCTGGTTTACGAGACCAGTGCTCTACCACTGAGCTAAGAAGGCGGCAGCTGCGGGTTTGTGAGCTATCCCCGAATTGTCACTTCATCATACTGAATCTTGCAGCCCTCGACCAGATAACGGATTTGGCACACAGCTGCTGCTGCTGCTGGGGGTGTCCACATTGCCGTTTTCCAAATCTCTTGACTGTTTCGCCCTTACGATCGACGACGAGCGTCGTGCCACCAAACGTTTGCGGTCTGCACAATCTTGACCTAGTGCACAGTTTGTTGGATTGCGTGGCTCGACTGCGAAATGCGCCTTTCGGCTCCTCTCTCTGGCTGCAGTATGCTGTTGTCCACAGTGGCACTGGCGTTGCCCATGGGGCTTCATGTAAGGCGACTGCACGTCGCTCGGCCAGCAGCGGCCTACTGCAGACCGACACTTAAGAGACACCAAATAGAAATCGACATCGAGAGACAGGCCCTGTCATATGGCACTCGCGACGTATACGCTGAAATTGAATGTAAAGAATACGTCTTTTGTAGTGGGCGTCGCTCTACTGCAGTGTCACACATGACGAATAAATAGGAAAACAGTAGAACGTCTGTGTAGGGCCATGTTTTTACCTACAGTGTCACTTGGCTGAATGTGTATAAGGCTCTGTGGCATCACTCAACACAGCCAAGTTGTCACACTAGCTGTGTATCTCTAACAAAGTTGACGTATGTCCTCACCTGGGTGACGGTTAAAACGATTTCGCCCCTGGGTGGGCTCGAACCACCAACCTTTCGGTTAACAGCCGAACGCGCTAGCCGATTGCGCCACGGAGGCCTTGACTTGTGCTGTGCATATCAACGCAGTTCGTATACCTTCTGCAGGAATCTCGCAGAATGGTAGCATCTGCTTACGCCTCTTCACATGGATAAAATGCATGCACACTGTAGCGACGCTCGTAAACGAATGACATCGCCAAGCATGACATTATACTACAAAATGCATACAAACCACTGTTCTCCCTATGCAATCAGAAAACCTCTGAGGCCAGTAGGATACTTGTTATAGGTTGTAGAACATCCCTTCCATTCAGTGTACTGCCATGTGTTAGATGCTGCTCGCGATAGCTCCGCTCCTTGCGGGAAGGTTAAAAAAATGAATGCCTTCTGTGAGGTTCGAACTCACGACCCCTGGTTTACGAGACCAGTGCTCTACCACTGAGCTAAGAAAGCGGCAGCTGCGCGTTTGTGAGCTATCCCCGAATTGTCACTTCATCATACTGAATCTTGCAGCCCTCGACCAGATAACGGATTTGGCACACAGCTGCTGCTGGGGGTGTCCACATTGCAGTTTTCCAAATCTCTTGACTGTTTCGCCCTTACGATCGACGACGAGCGTCGTGCCACCAAACGTTTGCGGTCTGCACAATCTTGACCTAGTGCACAGTTTGTTGGATTGCGTGGCTCGACTGCGAAATGCGCCTTTCGGCTCCTCTCTCTGGCTGCAGTATGCTGTTGTCCACAGTGGCACTGGCGTTGCCCATGGGGCTTCATGTAAGGCGACTGCACGTCGCTCGGCCAGCAGCGGCCTACTGCAGACCGACACTTAAGAGACACCAAATAGAAATCGACATCGAGAGACAGGCCCTGTCATATGGCACTCGCGACGTATACGCTGAAATTGAATGTAAAGAATACGTCTTTTGTAGTGGGCGTCGCTCTACTGCAGTGTCACACATGACGAATAAATAGGAAAACAGTAGAACGTCTGTGTAGGGCCATGTTTTTACCTACAGTGTCACTTGGCTGAATGTGTATAAGGCTCTGTGGCATCACTCAACACAGCCAAGTTGTCACACTAGCTGTGTATCTCTAACAAAGCTGACGTATGTCCTCACCTGGGTGACGGTTAAAACGATTTCGCCCCCGGGTGGGCTCGAACCACCAACCTTTCGGTTAACAGCCGAACGCGCTAGCCGATTGCGCCACGGAGGCCTTGACTTGTGCTGTGCATATCAACGCAGTTCGTATACCTTCTGCAGGAATCTCGCAGAATGGTAGCATCTGCTTACGCCTCTTCACATGGATAAAATGCATGCACACTGTAGCGACGCTCGTAAACGAATGACATCGCCAAGCATGACATTATACTACAAAATGCATACAAACCACTGTTCTCCCTATGCAATCAGAAAACCTCTGAGGCCAGTAGGATACTTGTTATAGGTTGTAGAACATCCCTTCCATTCAGTGTACTGCCATGTGTTAGATGCTGCTCGCGATAGCTCCGCTCCTTGCGGGAAGGTTAAAAAAATGAATGCCTTCTGTGAGGTTCGAACTCACGACCCCTGGTTTACGAGACCAGTGCTCTACCACTGAGCTAAGAAGGCGGCAGCTGCGGGTTTGTGAGCTATCCCCGAATTGTCACTTCATCATACTGAATCTTGCAGCCCTCGACCAGATAACGGATTTGGCACACAGCTGCTGCTGCTGCTGGGGGTGTCCACATTGCCGTTTTCCAAATCTCTTGACTGTTTCGCCCTTACGATCGACGACGAGCGTCGTGCCACCAAACGTTTGCGGTCTGCACAATCTTGACCTAGTGCACAGTTTGTTGGATTGCGTGGCTCGACTGCGAAATGCGCCTTTCGGCTCCTCTCTCTGGCTGCAGTATGCTGTTGTCCACAGTGGCACTGGCGTTGCCCATGGGGCTTCATGTAAGGCGACTGCACGTCGCTCGGCCAGCAGCGGCCTACTGCAGACCGACACTTAAGAGACACCAAATAGAAATCGACATCGAGAGACAGGCCCTGTCATATGGCACTCGCGACGTATACGCTGAAATTGAATGTAAAGAATACGTCTTTTGTAGTGGGCGTCGCTCTACTGCAGTGTCACACACGACGAATAAATAGGAAAACAGTAGAACGTCTGTGTAGGGCCATGTTTTTACCTACAGTGTCACTTGGCTGAATGTGTATAAGGCTCTGTGGCATCACTCAACACAGCCAAGTTGTCACACTAGCTGTGTATCTCTAACAAAGCTGACGTATGTCCTCACCTGGGTGACGGTTAAAACGATTTCGCCCCCGGGTGGGCTCGAACCACCAACCTTTCGGTTAACAGCCGAACGCGCTAGCCGATTGCGCCACGGAGGCCTTGACTTGTGCTGTGTATATCAACGCAGTTCGTATACCTTCTGCAGGAATCTCGCAGAATGGTAGCATCTGCTTACGCCTCTTCACATGGATAAAATGCATGCACACTGTAGCGACGCTCGTAAACGAATGACATCGCCAAGCATGACATTATACTACAAAATGCATACAAACCACTGTTCTCCCTATGCAATCAGAAAACCTCTGAGGCCAGTAGGATACTTGTTATAGGTTGTAGAACATCCCTTCCATTCAGTGTACTGCCATGTGTTAGATGCTGCTCGCGATAGCTCCGCTCCTTGCGGGAAGGTTAAAAAAATGAATGCCTTCTGTGAGGTTCGAACTCACGACCCCTGGTTTACGAGACCAGTGCTCTACCACTGAGCTAAGAAGGCGGCAGCTGCGCGTTTGTGAGCTATCCCCGAATTGTCACTTCATCATACTGAATCTTGCAGCCCTCGACCAGATAACGGATTTGGCACACAGCTGCTGCTGCTGCTGGGGGTGTCCACATTGCCGTTTTCCAAATCTCTTGACTGTTTCGCCCTTACGATCGACGACGAGCGTCGTGCCACCAAACGTTTGCGGTCTGCACAATCTTGACCTAGTGCACAGTTTGTTGGATTGCGTGGCTCGACTGCGAAATGCGCCTTTCGGCGCCTCTCTCTGGCTGCAGTATGCTGTTGTCCACAGTGGCACTGGCGTTGCCCATGGGGCTTCATGTAAGTCGACTGCACGTCGCTCGGCCAGCAGTGGCCTACTGCAGACCGACGCTTAAGAGACACCAAATAGAAATCGACATCGAGAGACAGGCCCTGTCATATGGCACTCGCGACGTATACGCTGAAATTGAATGTAAAGAATACGTCTTTTGTAGTGGGCGTCGCTCTACTGCAGTGTCACACACGACGAATAAATAGGAAAACAGTAGAACGTCTGTGTAGGGCCATGTTTTTACCTACAGTGTCACTTGGCTGAATGTGTATAAGGCTCTGTGGCATCACTCAACACAGCCAAGTTGTCACACTAGCTGTGTATCTCTAACAAAGCTGACGTATGTCCTCACCTGGGTGACGGTTAAAACGATTTCGCCCCCGGGTGGGCTCGAACCACCAACCTTTCGGTTAACAGCCGAACGCGCTAGCCGATTGCGCCACGGAGGCCTTGACTTGTGCTGTGTATATCAACGCAGTTCGTATACCTTCTGCAGGAATCTCGCAGAATGGTAGCATCTGCTTACGCCTCTTCACATGGATAAAATGCATGCACACTGTAGCGACGCTCGTAAACGAATGACATCGCCAAGCATGACATTATACTACAAAATGCATACAAACCACTGTTCTCCCTATGCAATCAGAAAACCTCTGAGGCCAGTAGGATACTTGTTATAGGTTGTAGAACATCCCTTCCATTCAGTGTACTGCCATGTGTTAGATGCTGCTCGCGATAGCTCCGCTCCTTGCGGGAAGGTTAAAAAAATGAATGCCTTCTGTGAGGTTCGAACTCACGACCCCTGGTTTACGAGACCAGTGCTCTACCACTGAGCTAAGAAGGCGGCAGCTGCGCGTTTGTGAGCTATCCCCGAATTGTCACTTCATCATACTGAATCTTGCAGCCCTCGACCAGATAACGGATTTGGCACACAGCTGGTGCTGCTGCTGGGGGTGTCCACATTGCCGTTTTCCAAATCTCTTGACTGTTTCGCCCTTACGATCGACGACGAGCGTCGTGCCACCAAACGTTTGCGGTCTGCACAATCTTGACCTAGTGCACAGTTTGTTGGATTGCGTGGCTCGACTGCGAAATGCGCCTTTCGGCGCCTCTCTCTGGCTGCAGTATGCTGTTGTCCACAGTGGCACTGGCGTTGCCCATGGGGCTTCATGTAAGTCGACTGCTCGTCGCTCGGCCAGCAGCGGCCTACTGCAGACCGACGCTTAAGAGACACCAAATAGAAATCGACATCGAGAGACAGGCCCTGTCATATGGCACTCGCGACGTATACGCTGAAATTGAATGTAAAGAATACGTCTTTTGTAGTGGGCGTCGCTCTACTGCAGTGTCACACATGACGAATAAATAGGAAAACAGTAGAACGTCTGTGTAGGGCCATGTTTTTACCTACAGTGTCACTTGGCTGAATGTGTATAAGGCTCTGTGGCATCACTCAACACAGCCAAGTTGTCACACTAGCTGTGTATCTCTAACAAAGTTGACGTATGTCCTCACCTGGGTGACGGTTAAAACGATTTCGCCCCCGGGTGGGCTCGAACCACCAACCTTTCGGTTAACAGCCGAACGCGCTAGCCGATTGCGCCACGGAGGCCTTGACTTGTGCTGTGCATATCAACGCAGTTCGTATACCTTCTGCAGGAATCTCGCAGAATGGTAGCATCTGCTTACGCCTCTTCACATGGATAAAATGCATGCACACTGTAGCGACGCTCGTAAACGAATGACATCGCCAAGCATGACATTATACTACAAAATGCATACAAACCACTGTTCTCCCTATGCAATCAGAAAACCTCTGAGGCCAGTAGGATACTTGTTATAGGTTGTAGAACATCCCTTCCATTCAGTGTACTGCCATGTGTTAGATGCTGCTCGCGATAGCTCCGCTCCTTGCGGGAAGGTTAAAAAAATGAATGCCTTCTGTGAGGTTCGAACTCACGACCCCTGGTTTACGAGACCAGTGCTCTACCACTGAGCTAAGAAAGCGGCAGCTGCGCGTTTGTGAGCTATCCCCGAATTGTCACTTCATCATACTGAATCTTGCAGCCCTCGACCAGATAACGGATTTGGCACACAGCTGCTGCTGCTGCTGGGGGTGTCCACATTGCCGTTTTCCAAATCTCTTGACTGTTTCGCCCTTACGATCGACGACGAGCGTCGTGCCACCAAACGTTTGCGGTCTGCACAATCTTGACCTAGTGCACAGTTTGTTGGATTGCGTGGCTCGACTGCGAAATGCGCCTTTCGGCTCCTCTCTCTGGCTGCAGTATGCTGTTGTCCACAGTGGCACTGGCGTTGCCCATGGGGCTTCATGTAAGGCGACTGCACGTCGCTCGGCCAGCAGCGGCCTACTGCAGACCGACACTTAAGAGACACCAAATAGAAATCGACATCGAGAGACAGGCCCTGTCATATGGCACTCGCGACGTATACGCTGAAATTGAATGTAAAGAATACGTCTTTTGTAGTGGGCGTCGCTCTACTGCAGTGTCACACATGACGAATAAATAGGAAAACAGTAGAACGTCTGTGTAGGGCCATGTTTTTACCTACAGTGTCACTTGGCTGAATGTGTATAAGGCTCTGTGGCATCACTCAACACAGCCAAGTTGTCACACTAGCTGTGTATCTCTAACAAAGCTGACGTATGTCCTCACCTGGGTGACGGTTAAAACGATTTCGCCCCCGGGTGGGCTCGAACCACCAACCTTTCGGTTAACAGCCGAACGCGCTAGCCGATTGCGCCACGGAGGCCTTGACTTGTGCTGTGCATATCAACGCAGTTCGTATACCTTCTGCAGGAATCTCGCAGAATGGTAGCATCTGCTTACGCCTCTTCACATGGATAAAATGCATGCACACTGTAGCGACGCTCGTAAACGAATGACATCGCCAAGCATGACATTATACTACAAAATGCATACAAACCACTGTTCTCCCTATGCAATCAGAAAACCTCTGAGGCCAGTAGGATACTTGTTATAGGTTGTAGAACATCCCTTCCATTCAGTGTACTGCCATGTGTTAGATGCTGCTCGCGATAGCTCCGCTCCTTGCGGGAAGGTTAAAAAAATGAATGCCTTCTGTGAGGTTCGAACTCACGACCCCTGGTTTACGAGACCAGTGCTCTACCACTGAGCTAAGAAGGCGGCAGCTGCGCGTTTGTGAGCTATCCCCGAATTGTCACTTCATCATACTGAATCTTGCAGCCCTCGACCAGATAACGGATTTGGCACACAGCTGCTGCTGCTGCTGGGGGTGTCCACATTGCCGTTTTCCAAATCTCTTGACTGTTTCGCCCTTACGATCGACGACGAGCGTCGTGCCACCAAACGTTTGCGGTCTGCACAATCTTGACCTAGTGCACAGTTTGTTGGATTGCGTGGCTCGACTGCGAAATGCGCCTTTCGGCTCCTCTCTCTGGCTGCAGTATGCTGTTGTCCACAGTGGCACTGGCGTTGCCCATGGGGCTTCATGTAAGTCGACTGCTCGTCGCTCGGCCAGCAGCGGCCTACTGCAGACCGACGCTTAAGAGACACCAAATAGAAATCGACATCGAGAGACAGGCCCTGTCATATGGCACTCGCGACGTATACGCTGAAATTGAATGTAAAGAATACGTCTTTTGTAGTGGGCGTCGCTCTACTGCAGTGTCACACATGACGAATAAATAGGAAAACAGTAGAACGTCTGTGTAGGGCCATGTTTTTACCTACAGTGTCACTTGGCTGAATGTGTATAAGGCTCTGTGGCATCACTCAACACAGCCAAGTTGTCACACTAGCTGTGTATCTCTAACAAAGCTGACGTATGTCCTCACCTGGGTGACGGTTAAAACGATTTCGCCCCCGGGTGGGCTCGAACCACCAACCTTTCGGTTAACAGCCGAACGCGCTAGCCGATTGCGCCACGGAGGCCTTGACTTGTGCTGTGCATATCAACGCAGTTCGTATACCTTCTGCAGGAATCTCGCAGAATGGTAGCATCTGCTTACGCCTCTTCACATGGATAAAATGCATGCACACTGTAGCGACGCTCGTAAACGAATGACATCGCCAAGCATGACATTATACTACAAAATGCATACAAACCACTGTTCTCCCTATGCAATCAGAAAACCTCTGAGGCCAGTAGGATACTTGTTATAGGTTGTAGAACATCCCTTCCATTCAGTGTACTGCCATGTGTTAGATGCTGCTCGCGATAGCTCCGCTCCTTGCGGGAAGGTTAAAAAAATGAATGCCTTCTGTGAGGTTCGAACTCACGACCCCTGGTTTACGAGACCAGTGCTCTACCACTGAGCTAAGAAGGCGGCAGCTGCGCGTTTGTGAGCTATCCCCGAATTGTCACTTCATCATACTGAATCTTGCAGCCCTCGACCAGATAACGGATTTGGCACACAGCTGCTGCTGCTGCTGGGGGTGTCCACATTGCCGTTTTCCAAATCTCTTGACTGTTTCGCCCTTACGATCGACGACGAGCGTCGTGCCACCAAACGTTTGCGGTCTGCACAATCTTGACCTAGTGCACAGTTTGTTGGATTGCGTGGCTCGACTGCGAAATGCGCCTTTCGGCTCCTCTCTCTGGCTGCAGTATGCTGTTGTCCACAGTGGCACTGGCGTTGCCCATGGGGCTTCATGTAAGTCGACTGCTCGTCGCTCGGCCAGCAGCGGCCTACTGCAGACCGACGCTTAAGAGACACCAAATAGAAATCGACATCGAGAGACAGGCCCTGTCATATGGCACTCGCGACGTATACGCTGAAATTGAATGTAAAGAATACGTCTTTTGTAGTGGGCGTCGCTCTACTGCAGTGTCACACATGACGAATAAATAGGAAAACAGTAGAACGTCTGTGTAGGGCCATGTTTTTACCTACAGTGTCACTTGGCTGAATGTGTATAAGGCTCTGTGGCATCACTCAACACAGCCAAGTTGTCACACTAGCTGTGTATCTCTAACAAAGCTGACGTATGTCCTCACCTGGGTGACGGTTAAAACGATTTCGCCCCCGGGTGGGCTCGAACCACCAACCTTTCGGTTAACAGCCGAACGCGCTAGCCGATTGCGCCACGGAGGCCTTGACTTGTGCTGTGTATATCAACGCAGTTCGTATACCTTCTGCAGGAATCTCGCAGAATGGTAGCATCTGCTTACGCCTCTTCACATGGATAAAATGCATGCACACTGTAGCGACGCTCGTAAACGAATGACATCGCCAAGCATGACATTATACTACAAAATGCATACAAACCACTGTTCTCCCTATGCAATCAGAAAACCTCTGAGGCCAGTAGGATACTTGTTATAGGTTGTAGAACATCCCTTCCATTCAGTGTACTGCCATGTGTTAGATGCTGCTCGCGATAGCTCCGCTCCTTGCGGGAAGGTTAAAAAAATGAATGCCTTCTGTGAGGTTCGAACTCACGACCCCTGGTTTACGAGACCAGTGCTCTACCACTGAGCTAAGAAGGCGGCAGCTGCGCGTTTGTGAGCTATCCCCGAATTGTCACTTCATCATACTGAATCTTGCAGCCCTCGACCAGATAACGGATTTGGCACACAGCTGCTGCTGCTGCTGGGGGTGTCCACATTGCCGTTTTCCAAATCTCTTGACTGTTTCGCCCTTACGATCGACGACGAGCGTCGTGCCACCAAACGTTTGCGGTCTGCACAATCTTGACCTAGTGCACAGTTTGTTGGATTGCGTGGCTCGACTGCGAAATGCGCCTTTCGGCTCCTCTCTCTGGCTGCAGTATGCTGTTGTCCACAGTGGCACTGGCGTTGCCCATGGGGCTTCATGTAAGTCGACTGCTCGTCGCTCGGCCAGCAGCGGCCTACTGCAGACCGACGCTTAAGAGACACCAAATAGAAATCGACATCGAGAGACAGGCCCTGTCATATGGCACTCGCGACGTATACGCTGAAATTGAATGTAAAGAATACGTCTTTTGTAGTGGGCGTCGCTCTACTGCAGTGTCACACATGACGAATAAATAGGAAAACAGTAGAACGTCTGTGTAGGGCCATGTTTTTACCTACAGTGTCACTTGGCTGAATGTGTATAAGGCTCTGTGGCATCACTCAACACAGCCAAGTTGTCACACTAGCTGTGTATCTCTAACAAAGTTGACGTATGTCCTCACCTGGGTGACGGTTAAAACGATTTCGCCCCCGAGTGGGCTCGAACCACCAACCTTTCGGTTAACAGCCGAACGCGTTAGCCGATTGCGCCACGGAGGCCTTGACTTGTGCTGTGCATATCAACGCAGTTCGTATACCTTCTGCAGGAATCTCGCAGAATGGTAGCATCTGCTTACGCCTCTTCACATGGATAAAATGCATGCACACTGTAGCGACGCTCGTAAACGAATGACATCGCCAAGCATGACATTATACTACAAAATGCATACAAACCACTGTTCTCCCAATGCAATCAGAAAACCTCTGAGGCCAGTAGGATACTTGTTATAGGTTGTAGAACATCCCTTCCATTCAGTGTACTGCCATGTGTTAGATGCTGCTCGCGATAGCTCCGCTCCTTGCGGGAAGGTTAAAAAAATGAATGCCTTCTGTGAGGTTCGAACTCACGACCCCTGGTTTACGAGACCAGTGCTGTACCACTGAGCTAAGAAAGCGGCAGCTGCGCGTTTGTGAGCTATCCCCGAATTGTCACTTCATCATACTGAATCTTGCAGCCCTCGACCAGATAACGGATTTGGCACACAGCTGCTGCTGGGGGTGTCCACATTGCAGTTTTCCAAATCTCTTGACTGTTTCGCCCTTACGATCGACGACGAGCGTCGTGCCACCAAACGTTTGCGGTCTGCACAATCTTGACCTAGTGCACAGTTTGTTGGATTGCGTGGCTCGACTGCGAAATGCGCCTTTCGGCTCCTCTCTCTGGCTGCAGTATGCTGTTGTCCACAGTGGCACTGGCGTTGCCCATGGGGCTTCATGTAAGTCGACTGCTCGTCGCTCGGCCAGCAGCGGCCTACTGCAGACCGACGCTTAAGAGACACCAAATAGAAATCGACATCGAGAGACAGGCCCTGTCATATGGCACTCGCGACGTATACGCTGAAATTGAATGTAAAGAATACGTCTTTTGTAGTGGGCGTCGCTCTACTGCAGTGTCACACATGACGAATAAATAGGAAAACAGTAGAACGTCTGTGTAAGGCCATGTTTTTACCTACAGTGTCACTTGGCTGAATGTGTATAAGGCTCTGTGGCATCACTCAACACAGCCAAGTTGTCACACTAGCTGTGTATCTCTAACAAAGCTGACGTATGTCCTCACCTGGGTGACGGTTAAAACGATTTCGCCCCCGGGTGGGCTCGAACCACCAACCTTTCGGTTAACAGCCGAACGCGCTAGCCGATTGCGCCACGGAGGCCTTGACTTGTGCTGTGTATATCAACGCAGTTCGTATACCTTCTGCAGGAATCTCGCAGAATGGTAGCATCTGCTTACGCCTCTTCACATGGATAAAATGCATGCACACTGTAGCGACGCTCGTAAACGAATGACATCGCCAAGCATGACATTATACTACAAAATGCATACAAACCACTGTTCTCCCTATGCAATCAGAAAACCTCTGAGGCCAGTAGGATACTTGTTATAGGTTGTAGAACATCCCTTCCATTCAGTGTACTGCCATGTGTTAGATGCTGCTCGCGATAGCTCCGCTCCTTGCGGGAAGGTTAAAAAAATGAATGCCTTCTGTGAGGTTCGAACTCACGACCCCTGGTTTACGAGACCAGTGCTCTACCACTGAGCTAAGAAGGCGGCAGCTGCGCGTTTGTGAGCTATCCCCGAATTGTCACTTCATCATACTGAATCTTGCAGCCCTCGACCAGATAACGGCACACAGCTGCTGCTGCTGCTGGGGGTGTCCACTTGCCCGTTTTCCAAATCTCTTGACTGTTTCGCCCTTACGTTCGACGACGAGCGTCGTGCCACCAAACGTTTGCGGTCTGCACAATCTTGACCTAGTGCACAGTTTGTTGGATTGCGTGGCTCGACTGGCGAAATGCGCCTTTCGCTCCTCTCTCTGGCTGCAGTATGCTGTTGTCCACAGTGGCACTGGCGTTGCCCATGGGGCTTCATGTAAGCGACTGCACGTCGCCCTTGGCCAGCAGCGCCTACTGCAGACCCGACACTTAAGAGACACCAAATAGAAATCGACATCGAGAGACAGGCCCTGTCATATGCACTCGCGACGTATACGCTGAAATTGAATGTAAAGAATACGTCTTTTGTAGTGGGCGTCGGCTCTACTGCAGTGTCACACATGACGAATAAATAGAAAACAGTAGAACGTCTGTGTATGGCCATGTTTTTACCTACAGTGTCACTTGGCTGAATGTGTATAAGGCTCTGTGGCATCACTCAACACAGCCAAGTTGTCACACTAGCTGTGTATCTCTAACAAGCTGACGTATGTCCTCACCTGGGTGACGGTTAAAACGATTTCGCCCCCGGGGTGGGCTCGAACCACCAACCTTTCGGTTAACAGCCGAACGCGCTAGCCGATTGCGCCACGGAGGCCTTGACTTGTGCTGTGCATATCAACGCAGTTCGTATACCTTCTGCAGGAATCTCGCAGAATGGTAGCATCTGCTTACGCCTCTTCACATGGAGTATAAAATGCATGCACACTGTAGCGACGCTTCGTAAACGAATGACATCGCCAAGCATGACATTATACTACAAAATGCATACAAACCACTGTTCTCCCTATGCAATCAGAAAACCTCTGAGGCCAGTAGGATACTTGTTATAGGTTGTAGAACATCCCTTCCATTCAGTGTACTGCCATGTGTTAGATGCTGCTCGCGATAGCTCCGCATCCTTGGCGGGAAGGTTAAAAAAATGAATGCTTCTGTGAGGTCGAACTCACGACCCCTGGTTTACGAGACCAGTGCTCTACCACTGAGCTAAGAAGGGCGGCAGCTGCGGCGTTTGTTGAGCTATCCCCGAATTGTCACTTCATCATACTGAATCTTGCAGCCCTCGACCAGATAACGGATTTGGCACACAGCTGCTGCTGCTGCTGCTGGGGGTGTCCACATTGCCGTTTTCCAAATCTCTGACTGTTTCGCCCTTACGATCGACGACGAGCGTCGTGCCACCAAACGTTTGCGGTCTGCACAATCTTGACCTAGTGCTACAGTTTGTTGGATTGCGTGGCTCGACTGCGAAATGCGCCTTTCGGCTCCTCTCTCTGGCTGCAGTAATGCTGTTGTCCACAGTGGCACTGGCGTTGCCCATGGGGCTTCATGTAAGGCGACTGCACGGTCGCTCGGCCAGCAGCGGCCTACTGCAGACCGACACTTAAGAGACACCAAATAGAAATCGACATCGAGAGACAGGCCCTGTCATATGGCACTCGCGACGTATACGCTGAAATTGAATGTTAAAGAATACCTCTTTTGTAGTGGGCGTCGCTCTACTGCAGTGTCACACATGACGAATAAATAGGAAAACAGTAGAACGTCTGTGTAGGGCCATGGTTTTTACCTACAGTGTCACTTGGCTGAATGTGTATAAGGCTCTGTGGCATCACTCAACACAGCCAAGTTGTCACACTAGCTGTGTATCTCTAACAAAGCTGACGTATGTCCTCACCTGGGTGACGGGCTAAAACGATTTCGCCCCCGGGTGGGGCTCGAACCACCAACCTTTCGGTTAACAGCCGAACGCGCTAGCCGAATGCGCCACGGAGGCCTTGACTTGTGCTGTGCATATCAACGCAGTTCGTATACCTTCTGCAGGAATCTCGCAGAATGGTAGCATCTGCTTACGCCTCTTACACATGGATAAAATGCATGCACACTGTAGCGACGCTCGTAAACGAATGACATCGCAAGCATGACATTATACTACAAAATGCATACAAACCACTGTTCTCCCTATGCAATCAGAAAACCTCTGAGGCCAGTAGGATACTTGTTATAGGTTTGTAGAACATCCCTTCCATTCAGTGTACTGCCATGTGTTAGATGGCTGCTCGCGATAGCTCCGCTCTTGCGGGAAGGTTTAAAAAAAATGAATGCCTTCTGTGAGGTTCGAACTCACGACCCCTGGTTTACGAGACCAGTGCTCTACCACTGAGCTAAGAAGGCGGCAGCTGCGCGTTTGTGAGCTATCCCGAATTGTCACTTCATCATACTGAATCTTGCAGCCCTCGACCAGATAACGGATTTGGCACACAGTGCTGCTAGCTGCTGCTGCTGCTGGGGGTGTCCACATTGCCGTTTTCCAAATCTCTTGACTGTTTCGCCCTTACGATCGACGACGAGCGTCGTGCCACCAAACGTTTGCGGTCTGCACAATCTTGACCTAGTGCACAGTTTGTTGGATTGCGTGGCTCGACTGCGAAATGCGCCTTTCGGCTCCTCTCTCTGGCTGCAGTATGCTGTTGTCCACAGTGGCACTGGCGTTGCCCATGGGGCTTCATGTAAGGCGACTGCACGTCGCTCGGCCAGCAGCGGCCTACTGCAGACCGACACTTAAGAGACACCAAATAGAAATCGACATCGAGAGACAGGCCCTGTCATATGGCACTCGCGAACGTATACGCTGAAATTGAATGTAAAGAATACGTCTTTTGTAGTGGGCGTCGCTCTACTGCAGTGTCACACATGACGAATAAATAGGAAAACAGTAGAACGTCTGTGTAGGGCCATGTTTTTACCTACAGTGTCACTTGGCTGAATGTGTATAAGGCTCTGTGGCATCACTCAACACAGCCAAGTTGTCACACTAGCTGTGTATCTCTAACAAAGCTGACGTATGTCCTCACCTGGGTGACGGTTAAAACGATTTCGCCCCCGGGTGGGCTCGAACCACCAACCTTTCGGTTAACAGCCGAACGCGCTAGCCGATTGCGCCACGGGGGCCTTGACTTGTGCTGTGCATATCAACGCAGTTCGTATACCTTCTGCAGGAATCTCGCAGAATGGTAGCATCTGCTTACGCCTCTTCACATGGATAAAATGCATGCACACTGTAGCGACGCTCGTAAACGAATGACATCGCCAAGCATGACATTATACTACAAATGCATACAAACCACTGTTCTCCCTATGCAATCAGAAAACCTCTGAGGCCAGTAGGATACTTGTTATAGGTTGTAGAACATCCCTTCCATTCAGTGTACTGCCATGTGTTAGATGCTGCTCGCGATAGCTCCGCTCCTTGCGGGAAGGTTAAAAAAATGAATGCCTTCTGTGAGGTTCGAACTCACGACCCCTGGTTTTACGAGACCAGTGCTCTACCACTGAGCTAAGAAGGGCGGCAGCTGCGCGTTTGTGAGCTATCCCCGAATTGTCACTTCATCATACTGAATCTTGCAGCCCTCGACCAGATAACGGATTTGGCACACAGCTGCTGCTGCTGCTGGGGGTGTCCACATTGCCGTTTTCCAAATCTCTTGACTGTTTCGCCCTTACGATCGACGACGAGCGTCGTGCCACCAAAACGTTTGCGGTCTGCACAATCTTGACCTAGTGCACAGTTTGTTGGATTGCGTGGCTCGACTGCGAAATGCGCCTTTCGGCTCCTCTCTCTGGCTGCAGTATGCTGTTGTCCACAGTGGCACTGGCGTTGCCCATGGGGCTTCATGTAAGGCGACTGCACGTCGCCCGGCCAGCAGCGGCCTACTGCAGACCGACACTTAAGAGACACCAAATAGAAATCGACATCGAGAGACAGGCCCTGTCATATGGCACTCGCGACGTATACGCTGAAATTGAATGTAAAGAATACGTCTTTTGTAGTGGGCGTCGCTCTACTGCAGTGTCACACATGACGAATAAATAGGAAAACAGTAGAACGTCTGTGTAGGGCCATGTTTTTACCTACAGTGTCACTTGGCTGAATGTGTATAAGGCTCTGTGGCATCACTCAAACACAGCCAAGTTGTCACACTAGCTGTGTATCTCTAACAAAGCTGACGTATGTCCTCACCTGGGTGACGGTTAAAACGATTTCGCCCCCGGGTGGGCTCGAACCACCAACCTTTCGGTTAACAGCCGAACGCGCTAGCCGATTGCGCCACGGAGGCCTTGACTTGTGCTGTGCATATCAACGCAGTTCGTATACCTTCTGCAGGAATCTCGCAGAATGGTAGCATCTGCTTACGCCTCTTCACATGGATAAAATGCATGCACACTGTAGCGACGCTCGTAAACGAATGACATCGCCAAGCATGACATTATACTACAAAATGCATACAAACCACTGTTCTCCCTATGCAATCAGAAAACCTCTGAGGCCAGTAGGATACTTGTTATAGGTTGTAGAACATCCCTTCCATTCAGTGTACTGCCATGTGTTAGATGCTGCTCGCGATAGCTCCGCTCCTTGCGGGAAGGTTAAAAAATGAATGCCTTCTGTGAGGTTCGAACTCACGACCCCTGGTTTACGAGACCAGTGCTCTACCACTGAGCTAAGAAGGCGGCAGCTGCGCGTTTGTGAGCTATCCCCGAATTGTCACTTCATCATACTGAATCTTGCCAGCCCTCGACCAGATAACGGATTTGGCACACAGCTGCTGCTGCTGCTGCTGGGGGTGTCCACATTGCCGTTTTCCAAATCTCTTGACTGTTTCGCCCTTACGATCGACGACGAGCGTCGTGCCACCAAACGTTTGCGGTCTGCACAATCTTGACCTAGTGCACAGTTTGTTGGATTGCGTGGCTCGACTGCGAAATGCGCCTTTCGGCTCCTCTCTCTGGCTGCAGTATGCTGTTGTCCACAGTGGCACTGGCGTTGCCCATGGGGCTTCATGTAAGGCGACTGCACGTCG
The DNA here is from genome assembly GCF_023864275.1 of Schistocerca cancellata. Classification (NCBI taxonomy): domain Eukaryota; kingdom Metazoa; phylum Arthropoda; class Insecta; order Orthoptera; family Acrididae; genus Schistocerca; species Schistocerca cancellata. Next base: position 614,728,997 of record NC_064631.1, on the reverse strand, counting down.
CTCGGCCAGCAGCGGCCTACTGCAGACCGACACTTAAGAGACACCAAATAGAAATCGACATCGAGAGACAGGCCCTGTCATATGGCACTCGCGACGTATACGCTGAAATTGAATGTAAAGAATACCTCTTTTGTAGTGGGCGTCGCTCTACTGCAGTGTCACACATGACGAATAAATAGGAAAACAGTAGAACGTCTGTGTAGGGCCATGTTTTTACCTACAGTGTCACTTGGCTGAATGTGTATAAGGCTCTGTGGCATCACTCAACACAGCCAAGTTGTCACACTAGCTGTGTATCTCTAACAAAGCTGACGTATGTCCTCACCTGGGTGACGGCTAAAACGATTTCGCCCCCGGGTGGGCTCGAACCACCAACCTTTCGGTTAACAGCCGAACGCGCTAGCCGATTGCGCCACGGAGGCCTTGACTTGTGCTGTGCATATCAACGCAGTTCGTATACCTTCTGCAGGAATCTCGCAGAATGGTAGCATCTGCTTACGCCTCTTCACATGGATAAAATGCATGCACACTGTAGCGACGCTCGTAAACGAATGACATCGCCAAGCATGACATTATACTACAAAATGCATACAAACCACTGTTCTCCCTATGCAATCAGAAAACCTCTGAGGCCAGTAGGATACTTGTTATAGGTTGTAGAACATCCCTTCCATTCAGTGTACTGCCATGTGTTAGATGCTGCTCGCGATAGCTCCGCTCCTTGCGGGAAGGTTAAAAAAATGAATGCCTTCTGTGAGGTTCGAACTCACGACCCCTGGTTTACGAGACCAGTGCTCTACCACTGAGCTAAGAAGGCGGCAGCTGCGCGTTTGTGAGCTATCCCCGAATTGTCACTTCATCATACTGAATCTTGCAGCCCTCGACCAGATAACGGATTTGGCACACAGCTGCTGCTGCTGCTGGGGGTGTCCACATTGCCGTTTTCCAAATCTCTTGACTGTTTCGCCCTTACGATCGACGACGAGCGTCGTGCCACCAAACGTTTGCGGTCTGCACAATCTTGACCTAGTGCACAGTTTGTTGGATTGCGTGGCTCGACTGCGAAATGCGCCTTTCGGCTCCTCTCTCTGGCTGCAGTATGCTGTTGTCCACAGTGGCACTGGCGTTGCCCATGGGGCTTCATGTAAGGCGACTGCACGTCGCTCGGCCAGCAGCGGCCTACTGCAGACCGACACTTAAGAGACACCAAATAGAAATCGACATCGAGAGACAGGCCCTGTCATATGGCACTCGCGACGTATACGCTGAAATTGAATGTAAAGAATACGTCTTTTGTAGTGGGCGTCGCTCTACTGCAGTGTCACACATGACGAATAAATAGGAAAACAGTAGAACGTCTGTGTAGGGCCATGTTTTTACCTACAGTGTCACTTGGCTGAATGTGTATAAGGCTCTGTGGCATCACTCAACACAGCCAAGTTGTCACACTAGCTGTGTATCTCTAACAAAGCTGACGTATGTCCTCACCTGGGTGACGGTTAAAACGATTTCGCCCCCGGGTGGGCTCGAACCACCAACCTTTCGGTTAACAGCCGAACGCGCTAGCCGATTGCGCCACGGGGGCCTTGACTTGTGCTGTGCATATCAACGCAGTTCGTATACCTTCTGCAGGAATCTCGCAGAATGGTAGCATCTGCTTACGCCTCTTCACATGGATAAAATGCATGCACACTGTAGCGACGCTCGTAAACGAATGACATCGCCAAGCATGACATTATACTACAAAATGCATACAAACCACTGTTCTCCCTATGCAATCAGAAAACCTCTGAGGCCAGTAGGATACTTGTTATAGGTTGTAGAACATCCCTTCCATTCAGTGTACTGCCATGTGTTAGATGCTGCTCGCGATAGCTCCGCTCCTTGCGGGAAGGTTAAAAAAATGAATGCCTTCTGTGAGGTTCGAACTCACGACCCCTGGTTTACGAGACCAGTGCTCTACCACTGAGCTAAGAAGGCGGCAGCTGCGCGTTTGTGAGCTATCCCCGAATTGTCACTTCATCATACTGAATCTTGCAGCCCTCGACCAGATAACGGATTTGGCACACAGCTGCTGCTGCTGCTGGGGGTGTCCACATTGCCGTTTTCCAAATCTCTTGACTGTTTCGCCCTTACGATCGACGACGAGCGTCGTGCCACCAAACGTTTGCGGTCTGCACAATCTTGACCTAGTGCACAGTTTGTTGGATTGCGTGGCTCGACTGCGAAATGCGCCTTTCGGCTCCTCTCTCTGGCTGCAGTATGCTGTTGTCCACAGTGGCACTGGCGTTGCCCATGGGGCTTCATGTAAGGCGACTGCACGTCGCCCGGCCAGCAGCGGCCTACTGCAGACCGACACTTAAGAGACACCAAATAGAAATCGACATCGAGAGACAGGCCCTGTCATATGGCACTCGCGACGTATACGCTGAAATTGAATGTAAAGAATACGTCTTTTGTAGTGGGCGTCGCTCTACTGCAGTGTCACACATGACGAATAAATAGGAAAACAGTAGAACGTCTGTGTAGGGCCATGTTTTTACCTACAGTGTCACTTGGCTGAATGTGTATAAGGCTCTGTGGCATCACTCAACACAGCCAAGTTGTCACACTAGCTGTGTATCTCTAACAAAGCTGACGTATGTCCTCACCTGGGTGACGGTTAAAACGATTTCGCCCCCGGGTGGGCTCGAACCACCAACCTTTCGGTTAACAGCCGAACGCGCTAGCCGATTGCGCCACGGAGGCCTTGACTTGTGCTGTGCATATCAACGCAGTTCGTATACCTTCTGCAGGAATCTCGCAGAATGGTAGCATCTGCTTACGCCTCTTCACATGGATAAAATGCATGCACACTGTAGCGACGCTCGTAAACGAATGACATCGCCAAGCATGACATTATACTACAAAATGCATACAAACCACTGTTCTCCCTATGCAATCAGAAAACCTCTGAGGCCAGTAGGATACTTGTTATAGGTTGTAGAACATCCCTTCCATTCAGTGTACTGCCATGTGTTAGATGCTGCTCGCGATAGCTCCGCTCCTTGCGGGAAGGTTAAAAAAATGAATGCCTTCTGTGAGGTTCGAACTCACGACCCCTGGTTTACGAGACCAGTGCTCTACCACTGAGCTAAGAAGGCGGCAGCTGCGCGTTTGTGAGCTATCCCCGAATTGTCACTTCATCATACTGAATCTTGCAGCCCTCGACCAGATAACGGATTTGGCACACAGCTGCTGCTGCTGCTGCTGGGGGTGTCCACATTGCCGTTTTCCAAATCTCTTGACTGTTTCGCCCTTACGATCGACGACGAGCGTCGTGCCACCAAACGTTTGCGGTCTGCACAATCTTGACCTAGTGCACAGTTTGTTGGATTGCGTGGCTCGACTGCGAAATGCGCCTTTCGGCTCCTCTCTCTGGCTGCAGTATGCTGTTGTCCACAGTGGCACTGGCGTTGCCCATGGGGCTTCATGTAAGGCGACTGCACGTCGCTCGGCCAGCAGCGGCCTACTGCAGACCGACACTTAAGAGACACCAAATAGAAATCGACATCGAGAGACAGGCCCTGTCATATGGCACTCGCGACGTATACGCTGAAATTGAATGTAAAGAATACCTCTTTTGTAGTGGGCGTCGCTCTACTGCAGTGTCACACATGACGAATAAATAGGAAAACAGTAGAACGTCTGTGTAGGGCCATGTTTTTACCTACAGTGTCACTTGGCTGAATGTGTATAAGGCTCTGTGGCATCACTCAACACAGCCAAGTTGTCACACTAGCTGTGTATCTCTAACAAAGCTGACGTATGTCCTCACCTGGGTGACGGCTAAAACGATTTCGCCCCCGGGTGGGCTCGAACCACCAACCTTTCGGTTAACAGCCGAACGCGCTAGCCGATTGCGCCACGGAGGCCTTGACTTGTGCTGTGCATATCAACGCAGTTCGTATACCTTCTGCAGGAATCTCGCAGAATGGTAGCATCTGCTTACGCCTCTTCACATGGATAAAATGCATGCACACTGTAGCGACGCTCGTAAACGAATGACATCGCCAAGCATGACATTATACTACAAAATGCATACAAACCACTGTTCTCCCTATGCAATCAGAAAACCTCTGAGGCCAGTAGGATACTTGTTATAGGTTGTAGAACATCCCTTCCATTCAGTGTACTGCCATGTGTTAGATGCTGCTCGCGATAGCTCCGCTCCTTGCGGGAAGGTTAAAAAAATGAATGCCTTCTGTGAGGTTCGAACTCACGACCCCTGGTTTACGAGACCAGTGCTCTACCACTGAGCTAAGAAGGCGGCAGCTGCGCGTTTGTGAGCTATCCCCGAATTGTCACTTCATCATACTGAATCTTGCAGCCCTCGACCAGATAACGGATTTGGCACACAGCTGCTGCTGCTGCTGGGGGTGTCCACATTGCCGTTTTCCAAATCTCTTGACTGTTTCGCCCTTACGATCGACGACGAGCGTCGTGCCACCAAACGTTTGCGGTCTGCACAATCTTGACCTAGTGCACAGTTTGTTGGATTGCGTGGCTCGACTGCGAAATGCGCCTTTCGGCTCCTCTCTCTGGCTGCAGTATGCTGTTGTCCACAGTGGCACTGGCGTTGCCCATGGGGCTTCATGTAAGGCGACTGCACGTCGCTCGGCCAGCAGCGGCCTACTGCAGACCGACACTTAAGAGACACCAAATAGAAATCGACATCGAGAGACAGGCCCTGTCATATGGCACTCGCGACGTATACGCTGAAATTGAATGTAAAGAATACGTCTTTTGTAGTGGGCGTCGCTCTACTGCAGTGTCACACATGACGAATAAATAGGAAAACAGTAGAACGTCTGTGTAGGGCCATGTTTTTACCTACAGTGTCACTTGGCTGAATGTGTATAAGGCTCTGTGGCATCACTCAACACAGCCAAGTTGTCACACTAGCTGTGTATCTCTAACAAAGCTGACGTATGTCCTCACCTGGGTGACGGTTAAAACGATTTCGCCCCCGGGTGGGCTCGAACCACCAACCTTTCGGTTAACAGCCGAACGCGCTAGCCGATTGCGCCACGGGGGCCTTGACTTGTGCTGTGCATATCAACGCAGTTCGTATACCTTCTGCAGGAATCTCGCAGAATGGTAGCATCTGCTTACGCCTCTTCACATGGATAAAATGCATGCACACTGTAGCGACGCTCGTAAACGAATGACATCGCCAAGCATGACATTATACTACAAAATGCATACAAACCACTGTTCTCCCTATGCAATCAGAAAACCTCTGAGGCCAGTAGGATACTTGTTATAGGTTGTAGAACATCCCTTCCATTCAGTGTACTGCCATGTGTTAGATGCTGCTCGCGATAGCTCCGCTCCTTGCGGGAAGGTTAAAAAAATGAATGCCTTCTGTGAGGTTCGAACTCACGACCCCTGGTTTACGAGACCAGTGCTCTACCACTGAGCTAAGAAGGCGGCAGCTGCGCGTTTGTGAGCTATCCCCGAATTGTCACTTCATCATACTGAATCTTGCAGCCCTCGACCAGATAACGGATTTGGCACACAGCTGCTGCTGCTGCTGGGGGTGTCCACATTGCCGTTTTCCAAATCTCTTGACTGTTTCGCCCTTACGATCGACGACGAGCGTCGTGCCACCAAACGTTTGCGGTCTGCACAATCTTGACCTAGTGCACAGTTTGTTGGATTGCGTGGCTCGACTGCGAAATGCGCCTTTCGGCTCCTCTCTCTGGCTGCAGTATGCTGTTGTCCACAGTGGCACTGGCGTTGCCCATGGGGCTTCATGTAAGGCGACTGCACGTCGCCCGGCCAGCAGCGGCCTACTGCAGACCGACACTTAAGAGACACCAAATAGAAATCGACATCGAGAGACAGGCCCTGTCATATGGCACTCGCGACGTATACGCTGAAATTGAATGTAAAGAATACGTCTTTTGTAGTGGGCGTCGCTCTACTGCAGTGTCACACATGACGAATAAATAGGAAAACAGTAGAACGTCTGTGTAGGGCCATGTTTTTACCTACAGTGTCACTTGGCTGAATGTGTATAAGGCTCTGTGGCATCACTCAACACAGCCAAGTTGTCACACTAGCTGTGTATCTCTAACAAAGCTGACGTATGTCCTCACCTGGGTGACGGTTAAAACGATTTCGCCCCCGGGTGGGCTCGAACCACCAACCTTTCGGTTAACAGCCGAACGCGCTAGCCGATTGCGCCACGGAGGCCTTGACTTGTGCTGTGCATATCAACGCAGTTCGTATACCTTCTGCAGGAATCTCGCAGAATGGTAGCATCTGCTTACGCCTCTTCACATGGATAAAATGCATGCACACTGTAGCGACGCTCGTAAACGAATGACATCGCCAAGCATGACATTATACTACAAAATGCATACAAACCACTGTTCTCCCTATGCAATCAGAAAACCTCTGAGGCCAGTAGGATACTTGTTATAGGTTGTAGAACATCCCTTCCATTCAGTGTACTGCCATGTGTTAGATGCTGCTCGCGATAGCTCCGCTCCTTGCGGGAAGGTTAAAAAAATGAATGCCTTCTGTGAGGTTCGAACTCACGACCCCTGGTTTACGAGACCAGTGCTCTACCACTGAGCTAAGAAGGCGGCAGCTGCGCGTTTGTGAGCTATCCCCGAATTGTCACTTCATCATACTGAATCTTGCAGCCCTCGACCAGATAACGGATTTGGCACACAGCTGCTGCTGCTGCTGCTGGGGGTGTCCACATTGCCGTTTTCCAAATCTCTTGACTGTTTCGCCCTTACGATCGACGACGAGCGTCGTGCCACCAAACGTTTGCGGTCTGCACAATCTTGACCTAGTGCACAGTTTGTTGGATTGCGTGGCTCGACTGCGAAATGCGCCTTTCGGCTCCTCTCTCTGGCTGCAGTATGCTGTTGTCCACAGTGGCACTGGCGTTGCCCATGGGGCTTCATGTAAGGCGACTGCACGTCGCTCGGCCAGCAGCGGCCTACTGCAGACCGACACTTAAGAGACACCAAATAGAAATCGACATCGAGAGACAGGCCCTGTCATATGGCACTCGCGACGTATACGCTGAAATTGAATGTAAAGAATACCTCTTTTGTAGTGGGCGTCGCTCTACTGCAGTGTCACACATGACGAATAAATAGGAAAACAGTAGAACGTCTGTGTAGGGCCATGTTTTTACCTACAGTGTCACTTGGCTGAATGTGTATAAGGCTCTGTGGCATCACTCAACACAGCCAAGTTGTCACACTAGCTGTGTATCTCTAACAAAGCTGACGTATGTCCTCACCTGGGTGACGGCTAAAACGATTTCGCCCCCGGGTGGGCTCGAACCACCAACCTTTCGGTTAACAGCCGAACGCGCTAGCCGATTGCGCCACGGAGGCCTTGACTTGTGCTGTGCATATCAACGCAGTTCGTATACCTTCTGCAGGAATCTCGCAGAATGGTAGCATCTGCTTACGCCTCTTCACATGGATAAAATGCATGCACACTGTAGCGACGCTCGTAAACGAATGACATCGCCAAGCATGACATTATACTACAAAATGCATACAAACCACTGTTCTCCCTATGCAATCAGAAAACCTCTGAGGCCAGTAGGATACTTGTTATAGGTTGTAGAACATCCCTTCCATTCAGTGTACTGCCATGTGTTAGATGCTGCTCGCGATAGCTCCGCTCCTTGCGGGAAGGTTAAAAAAATGAATGCCTTCTGTGAGGTTCGAACTCACGACCCCTGGTTTACGAGACCAGTGCTCTACCACTGAGCTAAGAAGGCGGCAGCTGCGCGTTTGTGAGCTATCCCCGAATTGTCACTTCATCATACTGAATCTTGCAGCCCTCGACCAGATAACGGATTTGGCACACAGCTGCTGCTGCTGCTGGGGGTGTCCACATTGCCGTTTTCCAAATCTCTTGACTGTTTCGCCCTTACGATCGACGACGAGCGTCGTGCCACCAAACGTTTGCGGTCTGCACAATCTTGACCTAGTGCACAGTTTGTTGGATTGCGTGGCTCGACTGCGAAATGCGCCTTTCGGCTCCTCTCTCTGGCTGCAGTATGCTGTTGTCCACAGTGGCACTGGCGTTGCCCATGGGGCTTCATGTAAGGCGACTGCACGTCGCTCGGCCAGCAGCGGCCTACTGCAGACCGACACTTAAGAGACACCAAATAGAAATCGACATCGAGAGACAGGCCCTGTCATATGGCACTCGCGACGTATACGCTGAAATTGAATGTAAAGAATACGTCTTTTGTAGTGGGCGTCGCTCTACTGCAGTGTCACACATGACGAATAAATAGGAAAACAGTAGAACGTCTGTGTAGGGCCATGTTTTTACCTACAGTGTCACTTGGCTGAATGTGTATAAGGCTCTGTGGCATCACTCAACACAGCCAAGTTGTCACACTAGCTGTGTATCTCTAACAAAGCTGACGTATGTCCTCACCTGGGTGACGGTTAAAACGATTTCGCCCCCGGGTGGGCTCGAACCACCAACCTTTCGGTTAACAGCCGAACGCGCTAGCCGATTGCGCCACGGAGGCCTTGACTTGTGCTGTGCATATCAACGCAGTTCGTATACCTTCTGCAGGAATCTCGCAGAATGGTAGCATCTGCTTACGCCTCTTCACATGGATAAAATGCATGCACACTGTAGCGACGCTCGTAAACGAATGACATCGCCAAGCATGACATTATACTACAAAATGCATACAAACCACTGTTCTCCCTATGCAATCAGAAAACCTCTGAGGCCAGTAGGATACTTGTTATAGGTTGTAGAACATCCCTTCCATTCAGTGTACTGCCATGTGTTAGATGCTGCTCGCGATAGCTCCGCTCCTTGCGGGAAGGTTAAAAAAATGAATGCCTTCTGTGAGGTTCGAACTCACGACCCCTGGTTTACGAGACCAGTGCTCTACCACTGAGCTAAGAAGGCGGCAGCTGCGCGTTTGTGAGCTATCCCCGAATTGTCACTTCATCATACTGAATCTTGCAGCCCTCGACCAGATAACGGATTTGGCACACAGCTGCTGCTGCTGCTGGGGGTGTCCACATTGCCGTTTTCCAAATCTCTTGACTGTTTCGCCCTTACGATCGACGACGAGCGTCGTGCCACCAAACGTTTGCGGTCTGCACAATCTTGACCTAGTGCACAGTTTGTTGGATTGCGTGGCTCGACTGCGAAATGCGCCTTTCGGCTCCTCTCTCTGGCTGCAGTATGCTGTTGTCCACAGTGGCACTGGCGTTGCCCATGGGGCTTCATGTAAGGCGACTGCACGTCGCTCGGCCAGCAGCGGCCTACTGCAGACCGACACTTAAGAGACACCAAATAGAAATCGACATCGAGAGACAGGCCCTGTCATATGGCACTCGCGACGTATACGCTGAAATTGAATGTAAAGAATACGTCTTTTGTAGTGGGCGTCGCTCTACTGCAGTGTCACACATGACGAATAAATAGGAAAACAGTAGAACGTCTGTGTAGGGCCATGTTTTTACCTACAGTGTCACTTGGCTGAATGTGTATAAGGCTCTGTGGCATCACTCAACACAGCCAAGTTGTCACACTAGCTGTGTATCTCTAACAAAGCTGACGTATGTCCTCACCTGGGTGACGGTTAAAACGATTTCGCCCCCGGGTGGGCTCGAACCACCAACCTTTCGGTTAACAGCCGAACGCGCTAGCCGATTGCGCCACGGGGGCCTTGACTTGTGCTGTGCATATCAACGCAGTTCGTATACCTTCTGCAGGAATCTCGCAGAATGGTAGCATCTGCTTACGCCTCTTCACATGGATAAAATGCATGCACACTGTAGCGACGCTCGTAAACGAATGACATCGCCAAGCATGACATTATACTACAAAATGCATACAAACCACTGTTCTCCCTATGCAATCAGAAAACCTCTGAGGCCAGTAGGATACTTGTTATAGGTTGTAGAACATCCCTTCCATTCAGTGTACTGCCATGTGTTAGATGCTGCTCGCGATAGCTCCGCTCCTTGCGGGAAGGTTAAAAAAATGAATGCCTTCTGTGAGGTTCGAACTCACGACCCCTGGTTTACGAGACCAGTGCTCTACCACTGAGCTAAGAAGGCGGCAGCTGCGCGTTTGTGAGCTATCCCCGAATTGTCACTTCATCATACTGAATCTTGCAGCCCTCGACCAGATAACGGATTTGGCACACAGCTGCTGCTGCTGCTGGGGGTGTCCACATTGCCGTTTTCCAAATCTCTTGACTGTTTCGCCCTTACGATCGACGACGAGCGTCGTGCCACCAAACGTTTGCGGTCTGCACAATCTTGACCTAGTGCACAGTTTGTTGGATTGCGTGGCTCGACTGCGAAATGCGCCTTTCGGCTCCTCTCTCTGGCTGCAGTATGCTGTTGTCCACAGTGGCACTGGCGTTGCCCATGGGGCTTCATGTAAGGCGACTGCACGTCGCTCGGCCAGCAGCGGCCTACTGCAGACCGACACTTAAGAGACACCAAATAGAAATCGACATCGAGAGACAGGCCCTGTCATATGGCACTCGCGACGTATACGCTGAAATTGAATGTAAAGAATACGTCTTTTGTAGTGGGCGTCGCTCTACTGCAGTGTCACACATGACGAATAAATAGGAAAACAGTAGAACGTCTGTGTAGGGCCATGTTTTTACCTACAGTGTCACTTGGCTGAATGTGTATAAGGCTCTGTGGCATCACTCAACACAGCCAAGTTGTCACACTAGCTGTGTATCTCTAACAAAGCTGACGTATGTCCTCACCTGGGTGACGGTTAAAACGATTTCGCCCCCGGGTGGGCTCGAACCACCAACCTTTCGGTTAACAGCCGAACGCGCTAGCCGATTGCGCCACGGAGGCCTTGACTTGTGCTGTGCATATCAACGCAGTTCGTATACCTTCTGCAGGAATCTCGCAGAATGGTAGCATCTGCTTACGCCTCTTCACATGGATAAAATGCATGCACACTGTAGCGACGCTCGTAAACGAATGACATCGCCAAGCATGACATTATACTACAAAATGCATACAAACCACTGTTCTCCCTATGCAATCAGAAAACCTCTGAGGCCAGTAGGATACTTGTTATAGGTTGTAGAACATCCCTTCCATTCAGTGTACTGCCATGTGTTAGATGCTGCTCGCGATAGCTCCGCTCCTTGCGGGAAGGTTAAAAAAATGAATGCCTTCTGTGAGGTTCGAACTCACGACCCCTGGTTTACGAGACCAGTGCTCTACCACTGAGCTAAGAAGGCGGCAGCTGCGGGTTTGTGAGCTATCCCCGAATTGTCACTTCATCATACTGAATCTTGCAGCCCTCGACCAGATAACGGATTTGGCACACAGCTGCTGCTGCTGCTGGGGGTGTCCACATTGCCGTTTTCCAAATCTCTTGACTGTTTCGCCCTTACGATCGACGACGAGCGTCGTGCCACCAAACGTTTGCGGTCTGCACAATCTTGACCTAGTGCACAGTTTGTTGGATTGCGTGGCTCGACTGCGAAATGCGCCTTTCGGCTCCTCTCTCTGGCTGCAGTATGCTGTTGTCCACAGTGGCACTGGCGTTGCCCATGGGGCTTCATGTAAGGCGACTGCACGTCGCTCGGCCAGCAGCGGCCTACTGCAGACCGACACTTAAGAGACACCAAATAGAAATCGACATCGAGAGACAGGCCCTGTCATATGGCACTCGCGACGTATACGCTGAAATTGAATGTAAAGAATACGTCTTTTGTAGTGGGCGTCGCTCTACTGCAGTGTCACACATGACGAATAAATAGGAAAACAGTAGAACGTCTGTGTAGGGCCATGTTTTTACCTACAGTGTCACTTGGCTGAATGTGTATAAGGCTCTGTGGCATCACTCAACACAGCCAAGTTGTCACACTAGCTGTGTATCTCTAACAAAGCTGACGTATGTCCTCACCTGGGTGACGGTTAAAACGATTTCGCCCCCGGGTGGGCTCGAACCACCAACCTTTCGGTTAACAGCCGAACGCGCTAGCCGATTGCGCCACGGAGGCCTTGACTTGTGCTGTGCATATCAACGCAGTTCGTATACCTTCTGCAGGAATCTCGCAGAATGGTAGCATCTGCTTACGCCTCTTCACATGGATAAAATGCATGCACACTGTAGCGACGCTCGTAAACGAATGACATCGCCAAGCATGACATTATACTACAAAATGCATACAAACCACTGTTCTCCCTATGCAATCAGAAAACCTCTGAGGCCAGTAGGATACTTGTTATAGGTTGTAGAACATCCCTTCCATTCAGTGTACTGCCATGTGTTAGATGCTGCTCGCGATAGCTCCGCTCCTTGCGGGAAGGTTAAAAAAATGAATGCCTTCTGTGAGGTTCGAACTCACGACCCCTGGTTTACGAGACCAGTGCTCTACCACTGAGCTAAGAAGGCGGCAGCTGCGCGTTTGTGAGCTATCCCCGAATTGTCACTTCATCATACTGAATCTTGCAGCCCTCGACCAGATAACGGATTTGGCACACAGCTGCTGCTGCTGCTGGGGGTGTCCACATTGCCGTTTTCCAAATCTCTTGACTGTTTCGCCCTTACGATCGACGACGAGCGTCGTGCCACCAAACGTTTGCGGTCTGCACAATCTTGACCTAGTGCACAGTTTGTTGGATTGCGTGGCTCGACTGCGAAATGCGCCTTTCGGCTCCTCTCTCTGGCTGCAGTATGCTGTTGTCCACAGTGGCACTGGCGTTGCCCATGGGGCTTCATGTAAGGCGACTGCACGTCGCTCGGCCAGCAGCGGCCTACTGCAGACCGACACTTAAGAGACACCAAATAGAAATCGACATCGAGAGACAGGCCCTGTCATATGGCACTCGCGACGTATACGCTGAAATTGAATGTAAAGAATACGTCTTTTGTAGTGGGCGTCGCTCTACTGCAGTGTCACACATGACGAATAAATAGGAAAACAGTAGAACGTCTGTGTAGGGCCATGTTTTTACCTACAGTGTCACTTGGCTGAATGTGTATAAGGCTCTGTGGCATCACTCAACACAGCCAAGTTGTCACACTAGCTGTGTATCTCTAACAAAGCTGACGTATGTCCTCACCTGGGTGACGGTTAAAACGATTTCGCCCCCGGGTGGGCTCGAACCACCAACCTTTCGGTTAACAGCCGAACGCGCTAGCCGATTGCGCCACGGAGGCCTTGACTAGTGCTGTGCATATCAACGCAGTTCGTATACCTTCTGCAGGAATCTCGCAGAATGGTAGCATCTGCTTACGCCTCTTCACATGGATAAAATGCATGCACACTGTAGCGACGCTCGTAAACGAATGACATCGCCAAGCATGACATTATACTACAAAATACATACAAACCACTGTTCTCCCTACGCAATCAGAAAACCTCTGAGGCCAGTAGGATACTTGTTATAGGTTGTAGAACATCCCTTCCATTCAGTGTACTGCCATGTGTTAGATGCTGCTCGCGATAGCTCCGCTCCTTGCGGGAAGGTTAAAAAAATGAATGCCTTCTGTGAGGTTCGAACTCACGACCCCTGGTTTACGAGACCAGTGCTCTACCACTGAGCTAAGAAGGCGGCAGCTGCGCGTTTGTGAGCTATCCCCGAATTGTCACTTCATCATACTGAATCTTGCAGCCCTCGACCAGATAACGGATTTGGCACACAGCTGCTGCTGCTGCTGGGGGTGTCCACATTGCCGTTTTCCAAATCTCTTGACTGTTTCGCCCTTACGATCGACGACGAGCGTCGTGCCACCAAACGTTTGCGGTCTGCACAATCTTGACCTAGTGCACAGTTTGTTGGATTGCGTGGCTCGACTGCGAAATGCGCCTTTCGGCTCCTCTCTCTGGCTGCAGTATGCTGTTGTCCACAGTGGCACTGGCGTTGCCCATGGGGCTTCATGTAAGACGACTGCACGTCGCTCGGCCAGCAGCGGCCTACTGCAGACCGACACTTAAGAGACACCAAATAGAAATCGACATCGAGAGACAGGCCCTGTCATATGGCACTCGCGACGTATACGCTGAAATTGAATGTAAAGAATACGTCTTTTGTAGTGGGCGTCGCTCTACTGCAGTGTCACACATGACGAATAAATAGGAAAACAGTAGAACGTCTGTGTAGGGCCATGTTTTTACCTACAGTGTCACTTGGCTGAATGTGTATAAGGCTCTGTGGCATCACTCAACACAGCCAAGTTGTCACACTAGCTGTGTATCTCTAACAAAGCTGACGTATGTCCTCACCTGGGTGACGGTTAAAACGATTTCGCCCCCGGGTGGGCTCGAACCACCAACCTTTCGGTTAACAGCCGAACGCGCTAGCCGATTGCGCCACGGAGGCCTTGACTTGTGCTGTGCATATCAACGCAGTTCGTATACCTTCTGCAGGAATCTCGCAGAATGGTAGCATCTGCTTACGCCTCTTCACATGGATAAAATGCATGCACACTGTAGCGACGCTCGTAAACGAATGACATCGCCAAGCATGACATTATACTACAAAATGCATACAAACCACTGTTCTCCCTATGCAATCAGAAAACCTCTGAGGCCAGTAGGATACTTGTTATAGGTTGTAGAACATCCCTTCCATTCAGTGTACTGCCATGTGTTAGATGCTGCTCGCGATAGCTCCGCTCCTTGCGGGAAGGTTAAAAAAATGAATGCCTTCTGTGAGGTTCGAACTCACGACCCCTGGTTTACGAGACCAGTGCTCTACCACTGAGCTAAGAAGGCGGCAGCTGCGCGTTTGTGAGCTATCCCCGAATTGTCACTTCATCATACTGAATCTTGCAGCCCTCGACCAGATAACGGATTTGGCACACAGCTGCTGCTGCTGCTGGGGGTGTCCACATTGCCGTTTTCCAAATCTCTTGACTGTTTCGCCCTTACGATCGACGACGAGCGTCGTGCCACCAAACGTTTGCGGTCTGCACAATCTTGACCTAGTGCACAGTTTGTTGGATTGCGTGGCTCGACTGCGAAATGCGCCTTTCGGCTCCTCTCTCTGGCTGCAGTATGCTGTTGTCCACAGTGGCACTGGCGTTGCCCATGGGGCTTCATGTAAGGCGACTGCACGTCGCTCGGCCAGCAGCGGCCTACTGCAGACCGACACTTAAGAGACACCAAATAGAAATCGACATCGAGAGACAGGCCCTGTCATATGGCACTCGCGACGTATACGCTGAAATTGAATGTAAAGAATACGTCTTTTGTAGTGGGCGTCGCTCTACTGCAGTGTCACACATGACGAATAAATAGGAAAACAGTAGAACGTCTGTGTAGGGCCATGTTTTTACCTACAGTGTCACTTGGCTGAATGTGTATAAGGCTCTGTGGCATCACTCAACACAGCCAAGTTGTCACACTAGCTGTGTATCTCTAACAAAGCTGACGTATGTCCTCACCTGGGTGACGGTTAAAACGATTTCGCCCCCGGGTGGGCTCGAACCACCAACCTTTCGGTTAACAGCCGAACGCGCTAGCCGATTGCGCCACGGAGGCCTTGACTTGTGCTGTGCATATCAACGCAGTTCGTATACCTTCTGCAGGAATCTCGCAGAATGGTAGCATCTGCTTACGCCTCTTCACATGGATAAAATGCATGCACACTGTAGCGACGCTCGTAAACGAATGACATCGCCAAGCATGACATTATACTACAAAATGCATACAAACCACTGTTCTGCCTATGCAATCAGAAAACCTCTGAGGCCAGTAGGATACTTGTTATAGGTTGTAGAACATCCCTTCCATTCAGTGTACTGCCATGTGTTAGATGCTGCTCGCGATAGCTCCGCTCCTTGCGGGAAGGTTAAAAAAATGAATGCCTTCTGTGAGGTTCGAACTCACGACCCCTGGTTTACGAGACCAGTGCTCTACCACTGAGCTAAGAAGGCGGCAGCTGCGCGTTTGTGAGCTATCCCCGAATTGTCACTTCATCATACTGAATCTTGCAGCCCTCGACCAGATAACGGATTTGGCACACAGCTGCTGCTGCTGCTGGGGGTGTCCACATTGCCGTTTTCCAAATCTCTTGACTGTTTCGCCCTTACGATCGACGACGAGCGTCGTGCCACCAAACGTTTGCGGTCTGCACAATCTTGACCTAGTGCACAGTTTGTTGGATTGCGTGGCTCGACTGCGAAATGCGCCTTTCGGCTCCTCTGTCTGGCTGCAGTATGCTGTTGTCCACAGTGGCACTGGCGTTGCCCATGGGGCTTCATGTAAGACGACTGCACGTCGCTCGGCCAGCAGCGGCCTTCTGCAGACCGACACTTAAGAGACACCAAATAGAAATCGACATCGAGAGACAGGCCCTGTCATATGGCACTCGCGACGTATACGCTGAAATTGAATGTAAAGAATACGTCTTTTGTAGTGGGCGTCGCTCTACTGCAGTGTCACACATGACGAATAAATAGGAAAACAGTAGAACGTCTGTGTAGGGCCATGTTTTTACCTACAGTGTCACTTGGCTGAATGTGTATAAGGCTCTGTGGCATCACTCAACACAGCCAAGTTGTCACACTAGCTGTGTATCTCTAACAAAGCTGACGTATGTCCTCACCTGGGTGACGGTTAAAACGATTTCGCCCCCGGGTGGGCTCGAACCACCAACCTTTCGGTTAACAGCCGAACGCGCTAGCCGATTGCGCCACGGAGGCCTTGACTTGTGCTGTGCATATCAACGCAGTTCGTATACCTTCTGCAGGAATCTCGCAGAATGGTAGCATCTGCTTACGCCTCTTCACATGGATAAAATGCATGCACACTGTAGCGACGCTCGTAAACGAATGACATCGCCAAGCATGACATTATACTACAAAATGCATACAAACCACTGTTCTCCCTATGCAATCAGAAAACCTCTGAGGCCAGTAGGATACTTGTTATAGGTTGTAGAACATCCCTTCCATTCAGTGTACTGCCATGTGTTAGATGCTGCTCGCGATAGCTCCGCTCCTTGCGGGAAGGTTAAAAAAATGAATGCCTTCTGTGAGGTTCGAACTCACGACCCCTGGTTTACGAGACCAGTGCTCTACCACTGAGCTAAGAAGGCGGCAGCTGCGCGTTTGTGAGCTATCCCCGAATTGTCACTTCATCATACTGAATCTTGCAGCCCTCGACCAGATAACGGATTTGGCACACAGCTGCTGCTGCTGCTGGGGGTGTCCACATTGCCGTTTTCCAAATCTCTTGACTGTTTCGCCCTTACGATCGACGACGAGCGTCGTGCCACCAAACGTTTGCGGTCTGCACAATCTTGACCTAGTGCACAGTTTGTTGGATTGCGTGGCTCGACTGCGAAATGCGCCTTTCGGCTCCTCTCTCTGGCTGCAGTATGCTGTTGTCCACAGTGGCACTGGCGTTGCCCATGGGGCTTCATGTAAGGCGACTGCACGTCGCTCGGCCAGCAGCGGCCTACTGCAGACCGACACTTAAGAGACACCAAATAGAAATCGACATCGAGAGACAGGCCCTGTCATATGGCACTCGCGACGTATACGCTGAAATTGAATGTAAAGAATACGTCTTTTGTAGTGGGCGTCGCTCTACTGCAGTGTCACACATGACGAATAAATAGGAAAACAGTAGAACGTCTGTGTAGGGCCATGTTTTTACCTACAGTGTCACTTGGCTGAATGTGTATAAGGCTCTGTGGCATCACTCAACACAGCCAAGTTGTCACACTAGCTGTGTATCTCTAACAAAGCTGACGTATGTCCTCACCTGGGTGACGGTTAAAACGATTTCGCCCCCGGGTGGGCTCGAACCACCAACCTTTCGGTTAACAGCCGAACGCGCTAGCCGATTGCGCCACGGAGGCCTTGACTTGTGCTGTGCATATCAACGCAGTTCGTATACCTTCTGCAGGAATCTCGCAGAATGGTAGCATCTGCTTACGCCTCTTCACATGGATAAAATGCATGCACACTGTAGCGACGCTCGTAAACGAATGACATCGCCAAGCATGACATTATACTACAAAATGCATACAAACCACTGTTCTGCCTATGCAATCAGAAAACCTCTGAGGCCAGTAGGATACTTGTTATAGGTTGTAGAACATCCCTTCCATTCAGTGTACTGCCATGTGTTAGATGCTGCTCGCGATAGCTCCGCTCCTTGCGGGAAGGTTAAAAAAATGAATGCCTTCTGTGAGGTTCGAACTCACGACCCCTGGTTTACGAGACCAGTGCTCTACCACTGAGCTAAGAAGGCGGCAGCTGCGCGTTTGTGAGCTATCCCCGAATTGTCACTTCATCATACTGAATCTTGCAGCCCTCGACCAGATAACGGATTTGGCACACAGCTGCTGCTGCTGCTGGGGGTGTCCACATTGCCGTTTTCCAAATCTCTTGACTGTTTCGCCCTTACGATCGACGACGAGCGTCGTGCCACCAAACGTTTGCGGTCTGCACAATCTTGACCTAGTGCACAGTTTGTTGGATTGCGTGGCTCGACTGCGAAATGCGCCTTTCGGCTCCTCTGTCTGGCTGCAGTATGCTGTTGTCCACAGTGGCACTGGCGTTGCCCATGGGGCTTCATGTAAGACGACTGCACGTCGCTCGGCCAGCAGCGGCCTTCTGCAGACCGACACTTAAGAGACACCAAATAGAAATCGACATCGAGAGACAGGCCCTGTCATATGGCACTCGCGACGTATACGCTGAAATTGAATGTAAAGAATACGTCTTTTGTAGTGGGCGTCGCTCTACTGCAGTGTCACACATGACGAATAAATAGGAAAACAGTAGAACGTCTGTGTAGGGCCATGTTTTTACCTACAGTGTCACTTGGCTGAATGTGTATAAGGCTCTGTGGCATCACTCAACACAGCCAAGTTGTCACACTAGCTGTGTATCTCTAACAAAGCTGACGTATGTCCTCACCTGGGTGACGGTTAAAACGATTTCGCCCCCGGGTGGGCTCGAACCACCAACCTTTCGGTTAACAGCCGAACGCGCTAGCCGATTGCGCCACGGAGGCCTTGACTTGTGCTGTGCATATCAACGCAGTTCGTATACCTTCTGCAGGAATCTCGCAGAATGGTAGCATCTGCTTACGCCTCTTCACATGGATAAAATGCATGCACACTGTAGCGACGCTCGTAAACGAATGACATCGCCAAGCATGACATTATACTACAAAATGCATACAAACCACTGTTCTCCCTATGCAATCAGAAAACCTCTGAGGCCAGTAGGATACTTGTTATAGGTTGTAGAACATCCCTTCCATTCAGTGTACTGCCATGTGTTAGATGCTGCTCGCGATAGCTCCGCTCCTTGCGGGAAGGTTAAAAAAATGAATGCCTTCTGTGAGGTTCGAACTCACGACCCCTGGTTTACGAGACCAGTGCTCTACCACTGAGCTAAGAAGGCGGCAGCTGCGCGTTTGTGAGCTATCCCCGAATTGTCACTTCATCATACTGAATCTTGCAGCCCTCGACCAGATAACGGATTTGGCACACAGCTGCTGCTGCTGCTGGGGGTGTCCACATTGCCGTTTTCCAAATCTCTTGACTGTTTCGCCCTTACGATCGACGACGAGCGTCGTGCCACCAAACGTTTGCGGTCTGCACAATCTTGACCTAGTGCACAGTTTGTTGGATTGCGTGGCTCGACTGCGAAATGCGCCTTTCGGCTCCTCTCTCTGGCTGCCGTATGCTGTTGTCCACAGTGGCACTGGCGTTGCCCATGGGGCTTCATGTAAGGCGACTGCACGTCGCTCGGCCAGCAGCGGCCTACTGCAGACCGACACTTAAGAGACACCAAATAGAAATCGACATCGAGAGACAGGCCCTGTCATATGGCACTCGCGACGTATACGCTGAAATTGAATGTAAAGAATACGTCTTTTGTAGTGGGCGTCGCTCTACTGCAGTGTCACACATGACGAATAAATAGGAAAACAGTAGAACGTCTGTGTAGGGCCATGTTTTTACCTACAGTGTCACTTGGCTGAATGTGTATAAGGCTCTGTGGCATCACTCAACACAGCCAAGTTGTCACACTAGCTGTGTATCTCTAACAAAGCTGACGTATGTCCTCACCTGGGTGACGGTTAAAACGATTTCGCCCCCGGGTGGGCTCGAACCACCAACCTTTCGGTTAACAGCCGAACGCGCTAGCCGATTGCGCCACGGAGGCCTTGACTTGTGCTGTGCATATCAACGCAGTTCGTATACCTTCTGCAGGAATCTCGCAGAATGGTAGCATCTGCTTACGCCTCTTCACATGGATAAAATGCATGCACACTGTAGCGACGCTCGTAAACGAATGACATCGCCAAGCATGACATTATACTACAAAATGCATACAAACCACTGTTCTCCCTATGCAATCAGAAAACCTCTGAGGCCAGTAGGATACTTGTTATAGGTTGTAGAACATCCCTTCCATTCAGTGTACTGCCATGTGTTAGATGCTGCTCGCGATAGCTCCGCTCCTTGCGGGAAGGTTAAAAAAATGAATGCCTTCTGTGAGGTTCGAACTCACGACCCCTGGTTTACGAGACCAGTGCTCTACCACTGAGCTAAGAAGGCGGCAGCTGCGCGTTTGTGAGCTATCCCCGAATTGTCACTTCATCATACTGAATCTTGCAGCCCTCGACCAGATAACGGATTTGGCACACAGCTGCTGCTGCTGCTGGGGGTGTCCACATTGCCGTTTTCCAAATCTCTTGACTGTTTCGCCCTTACGATCGACGACGAGCGTCGTGCCACCAAACGTTTGCGGTCTGCACAATCTTGACCTAGTGCACAGTTTGTTGGATTGCGTGGCTCGACTGCGAAATGCGCCTTTCGGCTCCTCTCTCTGGCTGCAGTATGCTGTTGTCCACAGTGGCACTGGCGTTGCCCATGGGGCTTCATGTAAGGCGACTGCACGGCGCTCGGCCAGCAGCGGCCTACTGCAGACCGACACTTAAGAGACACCAAATAGAAATCGACATCGAGAGACAGGCCCTGTCATATGGCACTCGCGACGTATACGCTGAAATTGAATGTAAAGAATACGTCTTTTGTAGTGGGCGTCGCTCTACTGCAGTGTCACACATGACGAATAAATAGGAAAACAGTAGAACGTCTGTGTAGGGCCATGTTTTTACCTACAGTGTCACTTGGCTGAATGTGTATAAGGCTCTGTGGCATCACTCAACACAGCCAAGTTGTCACACTAGCTGTGTATCTCTAACAAAGCTGACGTATGTCCTCACCTGGGTGACGGTTAAAACGATTTCGCCCCCGGGTGGGCTCGAACCACCAACCTTTCGGTTAACAGCCGAACGCGCTAGCCGATTGCGCCACGGAGGCCTTGACTTGTGCTGTGCATATCAACGCAGTTCGTATACCTTCTGCAGGAATCTCGCAGAATGGTAGCATCTGCTTACGCCTCTTCACATGGATAAAATGCATGCACACTGTAGCGACGCTCGTAAACGAATGACATCGCCAAGCATGACATTATACTACAAAATGCATACAAACCACTGTTCTCCCTATGCAATCAGAAAACCTCTGAGGCCAGTAGGATACTTGTTATAGGTTGTAGAACATCCCTTCCATTCAGTGTACTGCCATGTGTTAGATGCTGCTCGCGATAGCTCCGCTCCTTGCGGGAAGGTTAAAAAAATGAATGCCTTCTGTGAGGTTCGAACTCACGACCCCTGGTTTACGAGACCAGTGCTCTACCACTGAGCTAAGAAGGCGGCAGCTGCGCGTTTGTGAGCTATCCCCGAATTGTCACTTCATCATACTGAATCTTGCAGCCCTCGACCAGATAACGGATTTGGCACACAGCTGCTGCTGCTGCTGGGGGTGTCCACATTGCCGTTTTCCAAATCTCTTGACTGTTTCGCCCTTACGATCGACGACGAGCGTCGTGCCACCAAACGTTTGCGGTCTGCACAATCTTGACCTAGTGCACAGTTTGTTGGATTGCGTGGCTCGACTGCGAAATGCGCCTTTCGGCTCCTCTCTCTGGCTGCAGTATGCTGTTGTCCACAGTGGCACTGGCGTTGCCCATGGGGCTTCATGTAAGGCGACTGCACGTCGCTCGGCCAGCAGCGGCCTACTGCAGACCGACACTTAAGAGACACCAAATAGAAATCGACATCGAGAGACAGGCCCTGTCATATGGCACTCGCGACGTATACGCTGAAATTGAATGTAAAGAATACGTCTTTTGTAGTGGGCGTCGCTCTACTGCAGTGTCACACATGACGAATAAATAGGAAAACAGTAGAACGTCTGTGTAGGGCCATGTTTTTACCTACAGTGTCACTTGGCTGAATGTGTATAAGGCTCTGTGGCATCACTCAACACAGCCAAGTTGTCACACTAGCTGTGTATCTCTAACAAAGCTGACGTATGTCCTCACCTGGGTGACGGTTAAAACGATTTCGCCCCCGGGTGGGCTCGAACCACCAACCTTTCGGTTAACAGCCGAACGCGCTGGCCGATTGCGCCACGGAGGCCTTGACTTGTGCTGTGCATATCAACGCAGTTCGTATACCTTCTGCAGGAATCTCGCAGAATGGTAGCATCTGCTTACGCCTCTTCACATGGATAAAATGCATGCACACTGTAGCGACGCTCGTAAACGAATGACATCGCCAAGCATGACATTATACTACAAAATGCATACAAACCACTGTTCTCCCTATGCAATCAGAAAACCTCTGAGGCCAGTAGGATACTTGTTATAGGTTGTAGAACATCCCTTCCATTCAGTGTACTGCCATGTGTTAGATGCTGCTCGCGATAGCTCCGCTCCTTGCGGGAAGGTTAAAAAAATGAATGCCTTCTGTGAGGTTCGAACTCACGACCCCTGGTTTACGAGACCAGTGCTCTACCACTGAGCTAAGAAGGCGGCAGCTGCGCGTTTGTGAGCTATCCCCGAATTGTCACTTCATCATACTGAATCTTGCAGCCCTCGACCAGATAACGGATTTGGCACACAGCTGCTGCTGCTGCTGGGGGTGTCCACATTGCCGTTTTCCAAATCTCTTGACTGTTTCGCCCTTACGATCGACGACGAGCGTCGTGCCACCAAACGTTTGCGGTCTGCACAATCTTGACCTAGTGCACAGTTTGTTGGATTGCGTGGCTCGACTGCGAAATGCGCCTTTCGGCTCCTCTCTCTGGCTGCAGTATGCTGTTGTCCACAGTGGCACTGGCGTTGCCCATGGGGCTTCATGTAAGGCGACTGCACGTCGCTCGGCCAGCAGCGGCCTACTGCAGACCGACACTTAAGAGACACCAAATAGAAATCGACATCGAGAGACAGGCCCTGTCATATGGCACTCGCGACGTATACGCTGAAATTGAATGTAAAGAATACGTCTTTTGTAGTGGGCGTCGCTCTACTGCAGTGTCACACATGACGAATAAATAGGAAAACAGTAGAACGTCTGTGTAGGGCCATGTTTTTACCTACAGTGTCACTTGGCTGAATGTGTATAAGGCTCTGTGGCATCACTCAACACAGCCAAGTTGTCACACTAGCTGTGTATCTCTAACAAAGCTGACGTATGTCCTCACCTGGGTGACGGTTAAAACGATTTCGCCCCCGGGTGGGCTCGAACCACCAACCTTTCGGTTAACAGCCGAACGCGCTAGCCGATTGCGCCACGGAGGCCTTGACTTGTGCTGTGCATATCAACGCAGTTCGTATACCTTCTGCAGGAATCTCGCAGAATGGTAGCATCTGCTTACGCCTCTTCACATGGATAAAATGCATGCACACTGTAGCGACGCTCGTAAACGAATGACATCGCCAAGCATGACATTATACTACAAAATGCATACAAACCACTGTTCTCCCTATGCAATCAGAAAACCTCTGAGGCCAGTAGGATACTTGTTATAGGTTGTAGAACATCCCTTCCATTCAGTGTACTGCCATGTGTTAGATGCTGCTCGCGATAGCTCCGCTCCTTGCGGGAAGGTTAAAAAAATGAATGCCTTCTGTGAGGTTCGAACTCACGACCCCTGGTTTACGAGACCAGTGCTCTACCACTGAGCTAAGAAGGCGGCAGCTGCGCGTTTGTGAGCTATCCCCGAATTGTCACTTCATCATACTGAATCTTGCAGCCCTCGACCAGATAACGGATTTGGCACACAGCTGCTGCTGCTGCTGGGGGTGTCCACATTGCCGTTTTCCAAATCTCTTGACTGTTTCGCCCTTACGATCGACGACGAGCGTCGTGCCACCAAACGTTTGCGGTCTGCACAATCTTGACCTAGTGCACAGTTTGTTGGATTGCGTGGCTCGACTGCGAAATGCGCCTTTCGGCTCCTCTCTCTGGCTGCAGTATGCTGTTGTCCACAGTGGCACTGGCGTTGCCCATGGGGCTTCATGTAAGGCGACTGCACGGCGCTCGGCCAGCAGCGGCCTACTGCAGACCGACACTTAAGAGACACCAAATAGAAATCGACATCGAGAGACAGGCCCTGTCATATGGCACTCGCGACGTATACGCTGAAATTGAATGTAAAGAATACGTCTTTTGTAGTGGGCGTCGCTCTACTGCAGTGTCACACATGACGAATAAATAGGAAAACAGTAGAACGTCTGTGTAGGGCCATGTTTTTACCTACAGTGTCACTTGGCTGAATGTGTATAAGGCTCTGTGGCATCACTCAACACAGCCAAGTTGTCACACTAGCTGTGTATCTCTAACAAAGCTGACGTATGTCCTCACCTGGGTGACGGTTAAAACGATTTCGCCCCCGGGTGGGCTCGAACCACCAACCTTTCGGTTAACAGCCGAACGCGCTAGCCGATTGCGCCACGGAGGCCTTGACTTGTGCTGTGCATATCAACGCAGTTCGTATACCTTCTGCAGGAATCTCGCAGAATGGTAGCATCTGCTTACGCCTCTTCACATGGATAAAATGCATGCACACTGTAGCGACGCTCGTAAACGAATGACATCGCCAAGCATGACATTATACTACAAAATGCATACAAACCACTGTTCTCCCTATGCAATCAGAAAACCTCTGAGGCCAGTAGGATACTTGTTATAGGTTGTAGAACATCCCTTCCATTCAGTGTACTGCCATGTGTTAGATGCTGCTCGCGATAGCTCCGCTCCTTGCGGGAAGGTTAAAAAAATGAATGCCTTCTGTGAGGTTCGAACTCACGACCCCTGGTTTACGAGACCAGTGCTCTACCACTGAGCTAAGAAGGCGGCAGCTGCGCGTTTGTGAGCTATCCCCGAATTGTCACTTCATCATACTGAATCTTGCAGCCCTCGACCAGATAACGGATTTGGCACACAGCTGCTGCTGCTGCTGGGGGTGTCCACATTGCCGTTTTCCAAATCTCTTGACTGTTTCGCCCTTACGATCGACGACGAGCGTCGTGCCACCAAACGTTTGCGGTCTGCACAATCTTGACCTAGTGCACAGTTTGTTGGATTGCGTGGCTCGACTGCGAAATGCGCCTTTCGGCTCCTCTCTCTGGCTGCAGTATGCTGTTGTCCACAGTGGCACTGGCGTTGCCCATGGGGCTTCATGTAAGGCGACTGCACGTCGCTCGGCCAGCAGCGGCCTACTGCAGACCGACACTTAAGAGACACCAAATAGAAATCGACATCGAGAGACAGGCCCTGTCATATGGCACTCGCGACGTATACGCTGAAATTGAATGTAAAGAATACGTCTTTTGTAGTGGGCGTCGCTCTACTGCAGTGTCACACATGACGAATAAATAGGAAAACAGTAGAACGTCTGTGTAGGGCCATGTTTTTACCTACAGTGTCACTTGGCTGAATGTGTATAAGGCTCTGTGGCATCACTCAACACAGCCAAGTTGTCACACTAGCTGTGTATCTCTAACAAAGCTGACGTATGTCCTCACCTGGGTGACGGTTAAAACGATTTCGCCCCCGGGTGGGCTCGAACCACCAACCTTTCGGTTAACAGCCGAACGCGCTGGCCGATTGCGCCACGGAGGCCTTGACTTGTGCTGTGCATATCAACGCAGTTCGTATACCTTCTGCAGGAATCTCGCAGAATGGTAGCATCTGCTTACGCCTCTTCACATGGATAAAATGCATGCACACTGTAGCGACGCTCGTAAACGAATGACATCGCCAAGCATGACATTATACTACAAAATGCATACAAACCACTGTTCTCCCTATGCAATCAGAAAACCTCTGAGGCCAGTAGGATACTTGTTATAGGTTGTAGAACATCCCTTCCATTCAGTGTACTGCCATGTGTTAGATGCTGCTCGCGATAGCTCCGCTCCTTGCGGGAAGGTTAAAAAAATGAATGCCTTCTGTGAGGTTCGAACTCACGACCCCTGGTTTACGAGACCAGTGCTCTACCACTGAGCTAAGAAGGCGGCAGCTGCGCGTTTGTGAGCTATCCCCGAATTGTCACTTCATCATACTGAATCTTGCAGCCCTCGACCAGATAACGGATTTGGCACACAGCTGCTGCTGCTGCTGGGGGTGTCCACATTGCCGTTTTCCAAATCTCTTGACTGTTTCGCCCTTACGATCGACGACGAGCGTCGTGCCACCAAACGTTTGCGGTCTGCACAATCTTGACCTAGTGCACAGTTTGTTGGATTGCGTGGCTCGACTGCGAAATGCGCCTTTCGGCTCCTCTCTCTGGCTGCAGTATGCTGTTGTCCACAGTGGCACTGGCGTTGCCCATGGGGCTTCATGTAAGGCGACTGCACGTCGCTCGGCCAGCAGCGGCCTACTGCAGACCGACACTTAAGAGACACCAAATAGAAATCGACATCGAGAGACAGGCCCTGTCATATGGCACTCGCGACGTATACGCTGAAATTGAATGTAAAGAATACGTCTTTTGTAGTGGGCGTCGCTCTACTGCAGTGTCACACATGACGAATAAATAGGAAAACAGTAGAACGTCTGTGTAGGGCCATGTTTTTACCTACAGTGTCACTTGGCTGAATGTGTATAAGGCTCTGTGGCATCACTCAACACAGCCAAGTTGTCACACTAGCTGTGTATCTCTAACAAAGCTGACGTATGTCCTCACCTGGGTGACGGTTAAAACGATTTCGCCCCCGGGTGGGCTCGAACCACCAACCTTTCGGTTAACAGCCGAACGCGCTAGCCGATTGCGCCACGGAGGCCTTGACTTGTGCTGTGCATATCAACGCAGTTCGTATACCTTCTGCAGGAATCTCGCAGAATGGTAGCATCTGCTTACGCCTCTTCACATGGATAAAATGCATGCACACTGTAGCGACGCTCGTAAACGAATGACATCGCCAAGCATGACATTATACTACAAAATGCATACAAACCACTGTTCTCCCTATGCAATCAGAAAACCTCTGAGGCCAGTAGGATACTTGTTATAGGTTGTAGAACATCCCTTCCATTCAGTGTACTGCCATGTGTTAGATGCTGCTCGCGATAGCTCCGCTCCTTGCGGGAAGGTTAAAAAAATGAATGCCTTCTGTGAGGTTCGAACTCACGACCCCTGGTTTACGAGACCAGTGCTCTACCACTGAGCTAAGAAGGCGGCAGCTGCGCGTTTGTGAGCTATCCCCGAATTGTCACTTCATCATACTGAATCTTGCAGCCCTCGACCAGATAACGGATTTGGCACACAGCTGCTGCTGCTGCTGGGGGTGTCCACATTGCCGTTTTCCAAATCTCTTGACTGTTTCGCCCTTACGATCGACGACGAGCGTCGTGCCACCAAACGTTTGCGGTCTGCACAATCTTGACCTAGTGCACAGTTTGTTGGATTGCGTGGCTCGACTGCGAAATGCGCCTTTCGGCTCCTCTCTCTGGCTGCAGTATGCTGTTGTCCACAGTGGCACTGGCGTTGCCCATGGGGCTTCATGTAAGGCGACTGCACGTCGCTCGGCCAGCAGCGGCCTACTGCAGACCGACACTTAAGAGACACCAAATAGAAATCGACATCGAGAGACAGGCCCTGTCATATGGCACTCGCGACGTATACGCTGAAATTGAATGTAAAGAATACGTCTTTTGTAGTGGGCGTCGCTCTACTGCAGTGTCACACATGACGAATAAATAGGAAAACAGTAGAACGTCTGTGTAGGGCCATGTTTTTACCTACAGTGTCACTTGGCTGAATGTGTATAAGGCTCTGTGGCATCACTCAACACAGCCAAGTTGTCACACTAGCTGTGTATCTCTAACAAAGCTGACGTATGTCCTCACCTGGGTGACGGTTAAAACGATTTCGCCCCCGGGTGGGCTCGAACCACCAACCTTTCGGTTAACAGCCGAACGCGCTAGCCGATTGCGCCACGGAGGCCTTGACTTGTGCTGTGCATATCAACGCAGTTCGTATACCTTCTGCAGGAATCTCGCAGAATGGTAGCATCTGCTTACGCCTCTTCACATGGATAAAATGCATGCACACTGTAGCGACGCTCGTAAACGAATGACATCGCCAAGCATGACATTATACTACAAAATGCATACAAACCACTGTTCTCCCTATGCAATCAGAAAACCTCTGAGGCCAGTAGGATACTTGTTATAGGTTGTAGAACATCCCTTCCATTCAGTGTACTGCCATGTGTTAGATGCTGCTCGCGATAGCTCCGCTCCTTGCGGGAAGGTTAAAAAAATGAATGCCTTCTGTGAGGTTCGAACTCACGACCCCTGGTTTACGAGACCAGTGCTCTACCACTGAGCTAAGAAGGCGGCAGCTGCGCGTTTGTGAGCTATCCCCGAATTGTCACTTCATCATACTGAATCTTGCAGCCCTCGACCAGATAACGGATTTGGCACACAGCTGCTGCTGCTGCTGGGGGTGTCCACATTGCCGTTTTCCAAATCTCTTGACTGTTTCGCCCTTACGATCGACGACGAGCGTCGTGCCACCAAACGTTTGCGGTCTGCACAATCTTGACCTAGTGCACAGTTTGTTGGATTGCGTGGCTCGACTGCGAAATGCGCCTTTCGGCTCCTCTCTCTGGCTGCAGTATGCTGTTGTCCACAGTGGCACTGGCGTTGCCCATGGGGCTTCATG
Source organism: Schistocerca cancellata (assembly GCF_023864275.1). Classification (NCBI taxonomy): domain Eukaryota; kingdom Metazoa; phylum Arthropoda; class Insecta; order Orthoptera; family Acrididae; genus Schistocerca; species Schistocerca cancellata. The sequence continues at coordinate 614,699,934 of NC_064631.1, read as the reverse complement.
TAAGGCGACTGCACGTCGCTCGGCCAGCAGCGGCCTACTGCAGACCGACACTTAAGAGACACCAAATAGAAATCGACATCGAGAGACAGGCCCTGTCATATGGCACTCGCGACGTATACGCTGAAATTGAATGTAAAGAATACGTCTTTTGTAGTGGGCGTCGCTCTACTGCAGTGTCACACATGACGAATAAATAGGAAAACAGTAGAACGTCTGTGTAGGGCCATGTTTTTACCTACAGTGTCACTTGGCTGAATGTGTATAAGGCTCTGTGGCATCACTCAACACAGCCAAGTTGTCACACTAGCTGTGTATCTCTAACAAAGCTGACGTATGTCCTCACCTGGGTGACGGTTAAAACGATTTCGCCCCCGGGTGGGCTCGAACCACCAACCTTTCGGTTAACAGCCGAACGCGCTAGCCGATTGCGCCACGGAGGCCTTGACTTGTGCTGTGCATATCAACGCAGTTCGTATACCTTCTGCAGGAATCTCGCAGAATGGTAGCATCTGCTTACGCCTCTTCACATGGATAAAATGCATGCACACTGTAGCGACGCTCGTAAACGAATGACATCGCCAAGCATGACATTATACTACAAAATGCATACAAACCACTGTTCTCCCTATGCAATCAGAAAACCTCTGAGGCCAGTAGGATACTTGTTATAGGTTGTAGAACATCCCTTCCATTCAGTGTACTGCCATGTGTTAGATGCTGCTCGCGATAGCTCCGCTCCTTGCGGGAAGGTTAAAAAAATGAATGCCTTCTGTGAGGTTCGAACTCACGACCCCTGGTTTACGAGACCAGTGCTCTACCACTGAGCTAAGAAGGCGGCAGCTGCGCGTTTGTGAGCTATCCCCGAATTGTCACTTCATCATACTGAATCTTGCAGCCCTCGACCAGATAACGGATTTGGCACACAGCTGCTGCTGCTGCTGGGGGTGTCCACATTGCCGTTTTCCAAATCTCTTGACTGTTTCGCCCTTACGATCGACGACGAGCGTCGTGCCACCAAACGTTTGCGGTCTGCACAATCTTGACCTAGTGCACAGTTTGTTGGATTGCGTGGCTCGACTGCGAAATGCGCCTTTCGGCTCCTCTCTCTGGCTGCAGTATGCTGTTGTCCACAGTGGCACTGGCGTTGCCCATGGGGCTTCATGTAAGGCGACTGCACGTCGCTCGGCCAGCAGCGGCCTACTGCAGACCGACACTTAAGAGACACCAAATAGAAATCGACATCGAGAGACAGGCCCTGTCATATGGCACTCGCGACGTATACGCTGAAATTGAATGTAAAGAATACGTCTTTTGTAGTGGGCGTCGCTCTACTGCAGTGTCACACATGACGAATAAATAGGAAAACAGTAGAACGTCTGTGTAGGGCCATGTTTTTACCTACAGTGTCACTTGGCTGAATGTGTATAAGGCTCTGTGGCATCACTCAACACAGCCAAGTTGTCACACTAGCTGTGTATCTCTAACAAAGCTGACGTATGTCCTCACCTGGGTGACGGTTAAAACGATTTCGCCCCCGGGTGGGCTCGAACCACCAACCTTTCGGTTAACAGCCGAACGCGCTAGCCGATTGCGCCACGGAGGCCTTGACTTGTGCTGTGCATATCAACGCAGTTCGTATACCTTCTGCAGGAATCTCGCAGAATGGTAGCATCTGCTTACGCCTCTTCACATGGATAAAATGCATGCACACTGTAGCGACGCTCGTAAACGAATGACATCGCCAAGCATGACATTATACTACAAAATGCATACAAACCACTGTTCTCCCTATGCAATCAGAAAACCTCTGAGGCCAGTAGGATACTTGTTATAGGTTGTAGAACATCCCTTCCATTCAGTGTACTGCCATGTGTTAGATGCTGCTCGCGATAGCTCCGCTCCTTGCGGGAAGGTTAAAAAAATGAATGCCTTCTGTGAGGTTCGAACTCACGACCCCTGGTTTACGAGACCAGTGCTCTACCACTGAGCTAAGAAGGCGGCAGCTGCGCGTTTGTGAGCTATCCCCGAATTGTCACTTCATCATACTGAATCTTGCAGCCCTCGACCAGATAACGGATTTGGCACACAGCTGCTGCTGCTGCTGGGGGTGTCCACATTGCCGTTTTCCAAATCTCTTGACTGTTTCGCCCTTACGATCGACGACGAGCGTCGTGCCACCAAACGTTTGCGGTCTGCACAATCTTGACCTAGTGCACAGTTTGTTGGATTGCGTGGCTCGACTGCGAAATGCGCCTTTCGGCTCCTCTCTCTGGCTGCAGTATGCTGTTGTCCACAGTGGCACTGGCGTTGCCCATGGGGCTTCATGTAAGGCGACTGCACGTCGCTCGGCCAGCAGCGGCCTACTGCAGACCGACACTTAAGAGACACCAAATAGAAATCGACATCGAGAGACAGGCCCTGTCATATGGCACTCGCGACGTATACGCTGAAATTGAATGTAAAGAATACGTCTTTTGTAGTGGGCGTCGCTCTACTGCAGTGTCACACATGACGAATAAATAGGAAAACAGTAGAACGTCTGTGTAGGGCCATGTTTTTACCTACAGTGTCACTTGGCTGAATGTGTATAAGGCTCTGTGGCATCACTCAACACAGCCAAGTTGTCACACTAGCTGTGTATCTCTAACAAAGCTGACGTATGTCCTCACCTGGGTGACGGTTAAAACGATTTCGCCCCCGGGTGGGCTCGAACCACCAACCTTTCGGTTAACAGCCGAACGCGCTGGCCGATTGCGCCACGGAGGCCTTGACTTGTGCTGTGCATATCAACGCAGTTCGTATACCTTCTGCAGGAATCTCGCAGAATGGTAGCATCTGCTTACGCCTCTTCACATGGATAAAATGCATGCACACTGTAGCGACGCTCGTAAACGAATGACATCGCCAAGCATGACATTATACTACAAAATGCATACAAACCACTGTTCTCCCTATGCAATCAGAAAACCTCTGAGGCCAGTAGGATACTTGTTATAGGTTGTAGAACATCCCTTCCATTCAGTGTACTGCCATGTGTTAGATGCTGCTCGCGATAGCTCCGCTCCTTGCGGGAAGGTTAAAAAAATGAATGCCTTCTGTGAGGTTCGAACTCACGACCCCTGGTTTACGAGACCAGTGCTCTACCACTGAGCTAAGAAGGCGGCAGCTGCGCGTTTGTGAGCTATCCCCGAATTGTCACTTCATCATACTGAATCTTGCAGCCCTCGACCAGATAACGGATTTGGCACACAGCTGCTGCTGCTGCTGGGGGTGTCCACATTGCCGTTTTCCAAATCTCTTGTCTGTTTCGCCCTTACGATCGATGACGAGCGTCGTGCCACCAAACGTTTGCGGTCTGCACAATCTTGACCTAGTGCACAGTTTGTTGGATTGCGTGGCTCGACTGCGAAATGCGCCTTTCGGCTCCTCTCTCTGGCTGCAGTATGCTGTTGTCCACAGTGGCACTGGCGTTGCCCATGGGGCTTCATGTAAGGCGACTGCACGTCGCTCGGCCAGCAGCGGCCTACTGCAGACCGACACTTAAGAGACACCAAATAGAAATCGACATCGAGAGACAGGCCCTGTCATATGGCACTCGCGACGTATACGCTGAAATTGAATGTAAAGAATACGTCTTTTGTAGTGGGCGTCGCTCTACTGCAGTGTCACACATGACGAATAAATAGGAAAACAGTAGAACGTCTGTGTAGGGCCATGTTTTTACCTACAGTGTCACTTGGCTGAATGTGTATAAGGCTCTGTGGCATCACTCAACACAGCCAAGTTGTCACACTAGCTGTGTATCTCTAACAAAGCTGACGTATGTCCTCACCTGGGTGACGGTTAAAACGATTTCGCCCCCGGGTGGGCTCGAACCACCAACCTTTCGGTTAACAGCCGAACGCGCTGGCCGATTGCGCCACGGAGGCCTTGACTTGTGCTGTGCATATCAACGCAGTTCGTATACCTTCTGCAGGAATCTCGCAGAATGGTAGCATCTGCTTACGCCTCTTCACATGGATAAAATGCATGCACACTGTAGCGACGCTCGTAAACGAATGACATCGCCAAGCATGACATTATACTACAAAATGCATACAAACCACTGTTCTCCCTATGCAATCAGAAAACCTCTGAGGCCAGTAGGATACTTGTTATAGGTTGTAGAACATCCCTTCCATTCAGTGTACTGCCATGTGTTAGATGCTGCTCGCGATAGCTCCGCTCCTTGCGGGAAGGTTAAAAAAATGAATGCCTTCTGTGAGGTTCGAACTCACGACCCCTGGTTTACGAGACCAGTGCTCTACCACTGAGCTAAGAAGGCGGCAGCTGCGCGTTTGTGAGCTATCCCCGAATTGTCACTTCATCATACTGAATCTTGCAGCCCTCGACCAGATAACGGATTTGGCACACAGCTGCTGCTGCTGCTGGGGGTGTCCACATTGCCGTTTTCCAAATCTCTTGACTGTTTCGCCCTTACGATCGACGACGAGCGTCGTGCCACCAAACGTTTGCGGTCTGCACAATCTTGACCTAGTGCACAGTTTGTTGGATTGCGTGGCTCGACTGCGAAATGCGCCTTTCGGCTCCTCTCTCTGGCTGCAGTATGCTGTTGTCCACAGTGGCACTGGCGTTGCCCATGGGGCTTCATGTAAGGCGACTGCACGTCGCTCGGCCAGCAGCGGCCTACTGCAGACCGACACTTAAGAGACACCAAATAGAAATCGACATCGAGAGACAGGCCCTGTCATATGGCACTCGCGACGTATACGCTGAAATTGAATGTAAAGAATACGTCTTTTGTAGTGGGCGTCGCTCTACTGCAGTGTCACACATGACGAATAAATAGGAAAACAGTAGAACGTCTGTGTAGGGCCATGTTTTTACCTACAGTGTCACTTGGCTGAATGTGTATAAGGCTCTGTGGCATCACTCAACACAGCCAAGTTGTCACACTAGCTGTGTATCTCTAACAAAGCTGACGTATGTCCTCACCTGGGTGACGGTTAAAACGATTTCGCCCCCGGGTGGGCTCGAACCACCAACCTTTCGGTTAACAGCCGAACGCGCTAGCCGATTGCGCCACGGAGGCCTTGACTTGTGCTGTGCATATCAACGCAGTTCGTATACCTTCTGCAGGAATCTCGCAGAATGGTAGCATCTGCTTACGCCTCTTCACATGGATAAAATGCATGCACACTGTAGCGACGCTCGTAAACGAATGACATCGCCAAGCATGACATTATACTACAAAATGCATACAAACCACTGTTCTCCCTATGCAATCAGAAAACCTCTGAGGCCAGTAGGATACTTGTTATAGGTTGTAGAACATCCCTTCCATTCAGTGTACTGCCATGTGTTAGATGCTGCTCGCGATAGCTCCGCTCCTTGCGGGAAGGTTAAAAAAATGAATGCCTTCTGTGAGGTTCGAACTCACGACCCCTGGTTTACGAGACCAGTGCTCTACCACTGAGCTAAGAAGGCGGCAGCTGCGCGTTTGTGAGCTATCCCCGAATTGTCACTTCATCATACTGAATCTTGCAGCCCTCGACCAGATAACGGATTTGGCACACAGCTGCTGCTGCTGCTGGGGGTGTCCACATTGCCGTTTTCCAAATCTCTTGACTGTTTCGCCCTTACGATCGACGACGAGCGTCGTGCCACCAAACGTTTGCGGTCTGCACAATCTTGACCTAGTGCACAGTTTGTTGGATTGCGTGGCTCGACTGCGAAATGCGCCTTTCGGCTCCTCTCTCTGGCTGCAGTATGCTGTTGTCCACAGTGGCACTGGCGTTGCCCATGGGGCTTCATGTAAGGCGACTGCACGTCGCTCGGCCAGCAGCGGCCTACTGCAGACCGACACTTAAGAGACACCAAATAGAAATCGACATCGAGAGACAGGCCCTGTCATATGGCACTCGCGACGTATACGCTGAAATTGAATGTAAAGAATACGTCTTTTGTAGTGGGCGTCGCTCTACTGCAGTGTCACACATGACGAATAAATAGGAAAACAGTAGAACGTCTGTGTAGGGCCATGTTTTTACCTACAGTGTCACTTGGCTGAATGTGTATAAGGCTCTGTGGCATCACTCAACACAGCCAAGTTGTCACACTAGCTGTGTATCTCTAACAAAGCTGACGTATGTCCTCACCTGGGTGACGGTTAAAACGATTTCGCCCCCGGGTGGGCTCGAACCACCAACCTTTCGGTTAACAGCCGAACGCGCTAGCCGATTGCGCCACGGAGGCCTTGACTTGTGCTGTGCATATCAACGCAGTTCGTATACCTTCTGCAGGAATCTCGCAGAATGGTAGCATCTGCTTACGCCTCTTCACATGGATAAAATGCATGCACACTGTAGCGACGCTCGTAAACGAATGACATCGCCAAGCATGACATTATACTACAAAATGCATACAAACCACTGTTCTCCCTATGCAATCAGAAAACCTCTGAGGCCAGTAGGATACTTGTTATAGGTTGTAGAACATCCCTTCCATTCAGTGTACTGCCATGTGTTAGATGCTGCTCGCGATAGCTCCGCTCCTTGCGGGAAGGTTAAAAAAATGAATGCCTTCTGTGAGGTTCGAACTCACGACCCCTGGTTTACGAGACCAGTGCTCTACCACTGAGCTAAGAAGGCGGCAGCTGCGCGTTTGTGAGCTATCCCCGAATTGTCACTTCATCATACTGAATCTTGCAGCCCTCGACCAGATAACGGATTTGGCACACAGCTGCTGCTGCTGCTGGGGGTGTCCACATTGCCGTTTTCCAAATCTCTTGACTGTTTCGCCCTTACGATCGACGACGAGCGTCGTGCCACCAAACGTTTGCGGTCTGCACAATCTTGACCTAGTGCACAGTTTGTTGGATTGCGTGGCTCGACTGCGAAATGCGCCTTTCGGCTCCTCTCTCTGGCTGCAGTATGCTGTTGTCCACAGTGGCACTGGCGTTGCCCATGGGGCTTCATGTAAGGCGACTGCACGTCGCTCGGCCAGCAGCGGCCTACTGCAGACCGACACTTAAGAGACACCAAATAGAAATCGACATCGAGAGACAGGCCCTGTCATATGGCACTCGCGACGTATACGCTGAAATTGAATGTAAAGAATACGTCTTTTGTAGTGGGCGTCGCTCTACTGCAGTGTCACACATGACGAATAAATAGGAAAACAGTAGAACGTCTGTGTAGGGCCATGTTTTTACCTACAGTGTCACTTGGCTGAATGTGTATAAGGCTCTGTGGCATCACTCAACACAGCCAAGTTGTCACACTAGCTGTGTATCTCTAACAAAGCTGACGTATGTCCTCACCTGGGTGACGGTTAAAACGATTTCGCCCCCGGGTGGGCTCGAACCACCAACCTTTCGGTTAACAGCCGAACGCGCTGGCCGATTGCGCCACGGAGGCCTTGACTTGTGCTGTGCATATCAACGCAGTTCGTATACCTTCTGCAGGAATCTCGCAGAATGGTAGCATCTGCTTACGCCTCTTCACATGGATAAAATGCATGCACACTGTAGCGACGCTCGTAAACGAATGACATCGCCAAGCATGACATTATACTACAAAATGCATACAAACCACTGTTCTCCCTATGCAATCAGAAAACCTCTGAGGCCAGTAGGATACTTGTTATAGGTTGTAGAACATCCCTTCCATTCAGTGTACTGCCATGTGTTAGATGCTGCTCGCGATAGCTCCGCTCCTTGCGGGAAGGTTAAAAAAATGAATGCCTTCTGTGAGGTTCGAACTCACGACCCCTGGTTTACGAGACCAGTGCTCTACCACTGAGCTAAGAAGGCGGCAGCTGCGCGTTTGTGAGCTATCCCCGAATTGTCACTTCATCATACTGAATCTTGCAGCCCTCGACCAGATAACGGATTTGGCACACAGCTGCTGCTGCTGCTGGGGGTGTCCACATTGCCGTTTTCCAAATCTCTTGACTGTTTCGCCCTTACGATCGACGACGAGCGTCGTGCCACCAAACGTTTGCGGTCTGCACAATCTTGACCTAGTGCACAGTTTGTTGGATTGCGTGGCTCGACTGCGAAATGCGCCTTTCGGCTCCTCTCTCTGGCTGCAGTATGCTGTTGTCCACAGTGGCACTGGCGTTGCCCATGGGGCTTCATGTAAGGCGACTGCACGTCGCTCGGCCAGCAGCGGCCTACTGCAGACCGACACTTAAGAGACACCAAATAGAAATCGACATCGAGAGACAGGCCCTGTCATATGGCACTCGCGACGTATACGCTGAAATTGAATGTAAAGAATACGTCTTTTGTAGTGGGCGTCGCTCTACTGCAGTGTCACACATGACGAATAAATAGGAAAACAGTAGAACGTCTGTGTAGGGCCATGTTTTTACCTACAGTGTCACTTGGCTGAATGTGTATAAGGCTCTGTGGCATCACTCAACACAGCCAAGTTGTCACACTAGCTGTGTATCTCTAACAAAGCTGACGTATGTCCTCACCTGGGTGACGGTTAAAACGATTTCGCCCCCGGGTGGGCTCGAACCACCAACCTTTCGGTTAACAGCCGAACGCGCTAGCCGATTGCGCCACGGAGGCCTTGACTTGTGCTGTGCATATCAACGCAGTTCGTATACCTTCTGCAGGAATCTCGCAGAATGGTAGCATCTGCTTACGCCTCTTCACATGGATAAAATGCATGCACACTGTAGCGACGCTCGTAAACGAATGACATCGCCAAGCATGACATTATACTACAAAATGCATACAAACCACTGTTCTCCCTATGCAATCAGAAAACCTCTGAGGCCAGTAGGATACTTGTTATAGGTTGTAGAACATCCCTTCCATTCAGTGTACTGCCATGTGTTAGATGCTGCTCGCGATAGCTCCGCTCCTTGCGGGAAGGTTAAAAAAATGAATGCCTTCTGTGAGGTTCGAACTCACGACCCCTGGTTTACGAGACCAGTGCTCTACCACTGAGCTAAGAAGGCGGCAGCTGCGCGTTTGTGAGCTATCCCCGAATTGTCACTTCATCATACTGAATCTTGCAGCCCTCGACCAGATAACGGATTTGGCACACAGCTGCTGCTGCTGCTGGGGGTGTCCACATTGCCGTTTTCCAAATCTCTTGACTGCTTCGCCCTTACGATCGACGACGAGCGTCGTGCCACCAAACGTTTGCGGTCTGCACAATCTTGACCTAGTGCACAGTTTGTTGGATTGCGTGGCTCGACTGCGAAATGCGCCTTTCGGCTCCTCTCTCTGGCTGCAGTATGCTGTTGTCCACAGTGGCACTGGCGTTGCCCATGGGGCTTCATGTAAGGCGACTGCACGTCGCTCGGCCAGCAGCGGCCTACTGCAGACCGACACTTAAGAGACACCAAATAGAAATCGACATCGAGAGACAGGCCCTGTCATATGGCACTCGCGACGTATACGCTGAAATTGAATGTAAAGAATACGTCTTTTGTAGTGGGCGTCGCTCTACTGCAGTGTCACACATGACGAATAAATAGGAAAACAGTAGAACGTCTGTGTAGGGCCATGTTTTTACCTACAGTGTCACTTGGCTGAATGTGTATAAGGCTCTGTGGCATCACTCAACACAGCCAAGTTGTCACACTAGCTGTGTATCTCTAACAAAGCTGACGTATGTCCTCACCTGGGTGACGGTTAAAACGATTTCGCCCCCGGGTGGGCTCGAACCACCAACCTTTCGGTTAACAGCCGAACGCGCTAGCCGATTGCGCCACGGAGGCCTTGACTTGTGCTGTGCATATCAACGCAGTTCGTATACCTTCTGCAGGAATCTCGCAGAATGGTAGCATCTGCTTACGCCTCTTCACATGGATAAAATGCATGCACACTGTAGCGACGCTCGTAAACGAATGACATCGCCAAGCATGACATTATACTACAAAATGCATACAAACCACTGTTCTCCCTATGCAATCAGAAAACCTCTGAGGCCAGTAGGATACTTGTTATAGGTTGTAGAACATCCCTTCCATTCAGTGTACTGCCATGTGTTAGATGCTGCTCGCGATAGCTCCGCTCCTTGCGGGAAGGTTAAAAAAATGAATGCCTTCTGTGAGGTTCGAACTCACGACCCCTGGTTTACGAGACCAGTGCTCTACCACTGAGCTAAGAAGGCGGCAGCTGCGCGTTTGTGAGCTATCCCCGAATTGTCACTTCATCATACTGAATCTTGCAGCCCTCGACCAGATAACGGATTTGGCACACAGCTGCTGCTGCTGCTGGGGGTGTCCACATTGCCGTTTTCCAAATCTCTTGACTGCTTCGCCCTTACGATCGACGACGAGCGTCGTGCCACCAAACGTTTGCGGTCTGCACAATCTTGACCTAGTGCACAGTTTGTTGGATTGCGTGGCTCGACTGCGAAATGCGCCTTTCGGCTCCTCTCTCTGGCTGCAGTATGCTGTTGTCCACAGTGGCACTGGCGTTGCCCATGGGGCTTCATGTAAGGCGACTGCACGTCGCTCGGCCAGCAGCGGCCTACTGCAGACCGACACTTAAGAGACACCAAATAGAAATCGACATCGAGAGACAGGCCCTGTCATATGGCACTCGCGACGTATACGCTGAAATTGAATGTAAAGAATACGTCTTTTGTAGTGGGCGTCGCTCTACTGCAGTGTCACACATGACGAATAAATAGGAAAACAGTAGAACGTCTGTGTAGGGCCATGTTTTTACCTACAGTGTCACTTGGCTGAATGTGTATAAGGCTCTGTGGCATCACTCAACACAGCCAAGTTGTCACACTAGCTGTGTATCTCTAACAAAGCTGACGTATGTCCTCACCTGGGTGACGGTTAAAACGATTTCGCCCCCGGGTGGGCTCGAACCACCAACCTTTCGGTTAACAGCCGAACGCGCTAGCCGATTGCGCCACGGAGGCCTTGACTTGTGCTGTGCATATCAACGCAGTTCGTATACCTTCTGCAGGAATCTCGCAGAATGGTAGCATCTGCTTACGCCTCTTCACATGGATAAAATGCATGCACACTGTAGCGACGCTCGTAAACGAATGACATCGCCAAGCATGACATTATACTACAAAATGCATACAAACCACTGTTCTCCCTATGCAATCAGAAAACCTCTGAGGCCAGTAGGATACTTGTTATAGGTTGTAGAACATCCCTTCCATTCAGTGTACTGCCATGTGTTAGATGCTGCTCGCGATAGCTCCGCTCCTTGCGGGAAGGTTAAAAAAATGAATGCCTTCTGTGAGGTTCGAACTCACGACCCCTGGTTTACGAGACCAGTGCTCTACCACTGAGCTAAGAAGGCGGCAGCTGCGCGTTTGTGAGCTATCCCCGAATTGTCACTTCATCATACTGAATCTTGCAGCCCTCGACCAGATAACGGATTTGGCACACAGCTGCTGCTGCTGCTGGGGGTGTCCACATTGCCGTTTTCCAAATCTCTTGACTGTTTCGCCCTTACGATCGACGACGAGCGTCGTGCCACCAAACGTTTGCGGTCTGCACAATCTTGACCTAGTGCACAGTTTGTTGGATTGCGTGGCTCGACTGCGAAATGCGCCTTTCGGCTCCTCTCTCTGGCTGCAGTATGCTGTTGTCCACAGTGGCACTGGCGTTGCCCATGGGGCTTCATGTAAGGCGACTGCACGTCGCTCGGCCAGCAGCGGCCTACTGCAGACCGACACTTAAGAGACACCAAATAGAAATCGACATCGAGAGACAGGCCCTGTCATATGGCACTCGCGACGTATACGCTGAAATTGAATGTAAAGAATACGTCTTTTGTAGTGGGCGTCGCTCTACTGCAGTGTCACACACCACCAACCTTTCGGTTAACAGCCGAACGCGCTAGCCGATTGCGCCACGGAGGCCTTGACTTGTGCTGTGCATATCAACGCAGTTCGTATACCTTCTGCAGGAATCTCGCAGAATGGTAGCATCTGCTTACGCCTCTTCACATGGATAAAATGCATGCACACTGTAGCGACGCTCGTAAACGAATGACATCGCCAAGCATGACATTATACTACAAAATGCATACAAACCACTGTTCTCCCTATGCAATCAGAAAACCTCTGAGGCCAGTAGGATACTTGTTATAGGTTGTAGAACATCCCTTCCATTCAGTGTACTGCCATGTGTTAGATGCTGCTCGCGATAGCTCCGCTCCTTGCGGGAAGGTTAAAAAAATGAATGCCTTCTGTGAGGTTCGAACTCACGACCCCTGGTTTACGAGACCAGTGCTCTACCACTGAGCTAAGAAGGCGGCAGCTGCGCGTTTGTGAGCTATCCCCGAATTGTCACTTCATCATACTGAATCTTGCAGCCCTCGACCAGATAACGGATTTGGCACACAGCTGCTGCTGCTGCTGGGGGTGTCCACATTGCCGTTTTCCAAATCTCTTGACTGTTTCGCCCTTACGATCGACGACGAGCGTCGTGCCACCAAACGTTTGCGGTCTGCACAATCTTGACCTAGTGCACAGTTTGTTGGATTGCGTGGCTCGACTGCGAAATGCGCCTTTCGGCTCCTCTCTCTGGCTGCAGTATGCTGTTGTCCACAGTGGCACTGGCGTTGCCCATGGGGCTTCATGTAAGGCGACTGCACGTCGCTCGGCCAGCAGCGGCCTACTGCAGACCGACACTTAAGAGACACCAAATAGAAATCGACATCGAGAGACAGGCCCTGTCATATGGCACTCGCGACGTATACGCTGAAATTGAATGTAAAGAATACGTCTTTTGTAGTGGGCGTCGCTCTACTGCAGTGTCACACATGACGAATAAATAGGAAAACAGTAGAACGTCTGTGTAGGGCCATGTTTTTACCTACAGTGTCACTTGGCTGAATGTGTATAAGGCTCTGTGGCATCACTCAACACAGCCAAGTTGTCACACTAGCTGTGTATCTCTAACAAAGCTGACGTATGTCCTCACCTGGGTGACGGTTAAAACGATTTCGCCCCCGGGTGGGCTCGAACCACCAACCTTTCGGTTAACAGCCGAACGCGCTAGCCGATTGCGCCACGGAGGCCTTGACTTGTGCTGTGCATATCAACGCAGTTCGTATACCTTCTGCAGGAATCTCGCAGAATGGTAGCATCTGCTTACGCCTCTTCACATGGATAAAATGCATGCACACTGTAGCGACGCTCGTAAACGAATGACATCGCCAAGCATGACATTATACTACAAAATGCATACAAACCACTGTTCTCCCTATGCAATCAGAAAACCTCTGAGGCCAGTAGGATACTTGTTATAGGTTGTAGAACATCCCTTCCATTCAGTGTACTGCCATGTGTTAGATGCTGCTCGCGATAGCTCCGCTCCTTGCGGGAAGGTTAAAAAAATGAATGCCTTCTGTGAGGTTCGAACTCACGACCCCTGGTTTACGAGACCAGTGCTCTACCACTGAGCTAAGAAGGCGGCAGCTGCGCGTTTGTGAGCTATCCCCGAATTGTCACTTCATCATACTGAATCTTGCAGCCCTCGACCAGATAACGGATTTGGCACACAGCTGCTGCTGCTGCTGGGGGTGTCCACATTGCCGTTTTCCAAATCTCTTGACTGTTTCGCCCTTACGATCGACGACGAGCGTCGTGCCACCAAACGTTTGCGGTCTGCACAATCTTGACCTAGTGCACAGTTTGTTGGATTGCGTGGCTCGACTGCGAAATGCGCCTTTCGGCTCCTCTCTCTGGCTGCAGTATGCTGTTGTCCACAGTGGCACTGGCGTTGCCCATGGGGCTTCATGTAAGGCGACTGCACGTCGCTCGGCCAGCAGCGGCCTACTGCAGACCGACACTTAAGAGACACCAAATAGAAATCGACATCGAGAGACAGGCCCTGTCATATGGCACTCGCGACGTATACGCTGAAATTGAATGTAAAGAATACGTCTTTTGTAGTGGGCGTCGCTCTACTGCAGTGTCACACATGACGAATAAATAGGAAAACAGTAGAACGTCTGTGTAGGGCCATGTTTTTACCTACAGTGTCACTTGGCTGAATGTGTATAAGGCTCTGTGGCATCACTCAACACAGCCAAGTTGTCACACTAGCTGTGTATCTCTAACAAAGCTGACGTATGTCCTCACCTGGGTGACGGTTAAAACGATTTCGCCCCCGGGTGGGCTCGAACCACCAACCTTTCGGTTAACAGCCGAACGCGCTAGCCGATTGCGCCACGGAGGCCTTGACTTGTGCTGTGCATATCAACGCAGTTCGTATACCTTCTGCAGGAATCTCGCAGAATGGTAGCATCTGCTTACGCCTCTTCACATGGATAAAATGCATGCACACTGTAGCGACGCTCGTAAACGAATGACATCGCCAAGCATGACATTATACTACAAAATGCATACAAACCACTGTTCTCCCTATGCAATCAGAAAACCTCTGAGGCCAGTAGGATACTTGTTATAGGTTGTAGAACATCCCTTCCATTCAGTGTACTGCCATGTGTTAGATGCTGCTCGCGATAGCTCCGCTCCTTGCGGGAAGGTTAAAAAAATGAATGCCTTCTGTGAGGTTCGAACTCACGACCCCTGGTTTACGAGACCAGTGCTCTACCACTGAGCTAAGAAGGCGGCAGCTGCGCGTTTGTGAGCTATCCCCGAATTGTCACTTCATCATACTGAATCTTGCAGCCCTCGACCAGATAACGGATTTGGCACACAGCTGCTGCTGCTGCTGGGGGTGTCCACATTGCCGTTTTCCAAATCTCTTGACTGCTTCGCCCTTACGATCGACGACGAGCGTCGTGCCACCAAACGTTTGCGGTCTGCACAATCTTGACCTAGTGCACAGTTTGTTGGATTGCGTGGCTCGACTGCGAAATGCGCCTTTCGGCTCCTCTCTCTGGCTGCAGTATGCTGTTGTCCACAGTGGCACTGGCGTTGCCCATGGGGCTTCATGTAAGGCGACTGCACGTCGCTCGGCCAGCAGCGGCCTACTGCAGACCGACACTTAAGAGACACCAAATAGAAATCGACATCGAGAGACAGGCCCTGTCATATGGCACTCGCGACGTATACGCTGAAATTGAATGTAAAGAATACGTCTTTTGTAGTGGGCGTCGCTCTACTGCAGTGTCACACATGACGAATAAATAGGAAAACAGTAGAACGTCTGTGTAGGGCCATGTTTTTACCTACAGTGTCACTTGGCTGAATGTGTATAAGGCTCTGTGGCATCACTCAACACAGCCAAGTTGTCACACTAGCTGTGTATCTCTAACAAAGCTGACGTATGTCCTCACCTGGGTGACGGTTAAAACGATTTCGCCCCCGGGTGGGCTCGAACCACCAACCTTTCGGTTAACAGCCGAACGCGCTAGCCGATTGCGCCACGGAGGCCTTGACTTGTGCTGTGCATATCAACGCAGTTCGTATACCTTCTGCAGGAATCTCGCAGAATGGTAGCATCTGCTTACGCCTCTTCACATGGATAAAATGCATGCACACTGTAGCGACGCTCGTAAACGAATGACATCGCCAAGCATGACATTATACTACAAAATGCATACAAACCACTGTTCTCCCTATGCAATCAGAAAACCTCTGAGGCCAGTAGGATACTTGTTATAGGTTGTAGAACATCCCTTCCATTCAGTGTACTGCCATGTGTTAGATGCTGCTCGCGATAGCTCCGCTCCTTGCGGGAAGGTTAAAAAAATGAATGCCTTCTGTGAGGTTCGAACTCACGACCCCTGGTTTACGAGACCAGTGCTCTACCACTGAGCTAAGAAGGCGGCAGCTGCGCGTTTGTGAGCTATCCCCGAATTGTCACTTCATCATACTGAATCTTGCAGCCCTCGACCAGATAACGGATTTGGCACACAGCTGCTGCTGCTGCTGGGGGTGTCCACATTGCCGTTTTCCAAATCTCTTGACTGTTTCGCCCTTACGATCGACGACGAGCGTCGTGCCACCAAACGTTTGCGGTCTGCACAATCTTGACCTAGTGCACAGTTTGTTGGATTGCGTGGCTCGACTGCGAAATGCGCCTTTCGGCTCCTCTCTCTGGCTGCAGTATGCTGTTGTCCACAGTGGCACTGGCGTTGCCCATGGGGCTTCATGTAAGGCGACTGCACGTCGCTCGGCCAGCAGCGGCCTACTGCAGACCGACACTTAAGAGACACCAAATAGAAATCGACATCGAGAGACAGGCCCTGTCATATGGCACTCGCGACGTATACGCTGAAATTGAATGTAAAGAATACGTCTTTTGTAGTGGGCGTCGCTCTACTGCAGTGTCACACATGACGAATAAATAGGAAAACAGTAGAACGTCTGTGTAGGGCCATGTTTTTACCTACAGTGTCACTTGGCTGAATGTGTATAAGGCTCTGTGGCATCACTCAACACAGCCAAGTTGTCACACTAGCTGTGTATCTCTAACAAAGCTGACGTATGTCCTCACCTGGGTGACGGTTAAAACGATTTCGCCCCCGGGTGGGCTCGAACCACCAACCTTTCGGTTAACAGCCGAACGCGCTGGCCGATTGCGCCACGGAGGCCTTGACTTGTGCTGTGCATATCAACGCAGTTCGTATACCTTCTGCAGGAATCTCGCAGAATGGTAGCATCTGCTTACGCCTCTTCACATGGATAAAATGCATGCACACTGTAGCGACGCTCGTAAACGAATGACATCGCCAAGCATGACATTATACTACAAAATGCATACAAACCACTGTTCTCCCTATGCAATCAGAAAACCTCTGAGGCCAGTAGGATACTTGTTATAGGTTGTAGAACATCCCTTCCATTCAGTGTACTGCCATGTGTTAGATGCTGCTCGCGATAGCTCCGCTCCTTGCGGGAAGGTTAAAAAAATGAATGCCTTCTGTGAGGTTCGAACTCACGACCCCTGGTTTACGAGACCAGTGCTCTACCACTGAGCTAAGAAGGCGGCAGCTGCGCGTTTGTGAGCTATCCCCGAATTGTCACTTCATCATACTGAATCTTGCAGCCCTCGACCAGATAACGGATTTGGCACACAGCTGCTGCTGCTGCTGGGGGTGTCCACATTGCCGTTTTCCAAATCTCTTGACTGTTTCGCCCTTACGATCGACGACGAGCGTCGTGCCACCAAACGTTTGCGGTCTGCACAATCTTGACCTAGTGCACAGTTTGTTGGATTGCGTGGCTCGACTGCGAAATGCGCCTTTCGGCTCCTCTCTCTGGCTGCAGTATGCTGTTGTCCACAGTGGCACTGGCGTTGCCCATGGGGCTTCATGTAAGGCGACTGCACGTCGCTCGGCCAGCAGCGGCCTACTGCAGACCGACACTTAAGAGACACCAAATAGAAATCGACATCGAGAGACAGGCCCTGTCATATGGCACTCGCGACGTATACGCTGAAATTGAATGTAAAGAATACGTCTTTTGTAGTGGGCGTCGCTCTACTGCAGTGTCACACATGACGAATAAATAGGAAAACAGTAGAACGTCTGTGTAGGGCCATGTTTTTACCTACAGTGTCACTTGGCTGAATGTGTATAAGGCTCTGTGGCATCACTCAACACAGCCAAGTTGTCACACTAGCTGTGTATCTCTAACAAAGCTGACGTATGTCCTCACCTGGGTGACGGTTAAAACGATTTCGCCCCCGGGTGGGCTGGAACCACCAACCTTTCGGTTAACAGCCGAACGCGCTGGCCGATTGCGCCACGGAGGCCTTGACTTGTGCTGTGCATATCAACGCAGTTCGTATACCTTCTGCAGGAATCTCGCAGAATGGTAGCATCTGCTTACGCCTCTTCACATGGATAAAATGCATGCACACTGTAGCGACGCTCGTAAACGAATGACATCGCCAAGCATGACATTATACTACAAAATGCATACAAACCACTGTTCTCCCTATGCAATCAGAAAACCTCTGAGGCCAGTAGGATACTTGTTATAGGTTGTAGAACATCCCTTCCATTCAGTGTACTGCCATGTGTTAGATGCTGCTCGCGATAGCTCCGCTCCTTGCGGGAAGGTTAAAAAAATGAATGCCTTCTGTGAGGTTCGAACTCACGACCCCTGGTTTACGAGACCAGTGCTCTACCACTGAGCTAAGAAGGCGGCAGCTGCGCGTTTGTGAGCTATCCCCGAATTGTCACTTCATCATACTGAATCTTGCAGCCCTCGACCAGATAACGGATTTGGCACACAGCTGCTGCTGCTGCTGGGGGTGTCCACATTGCCGTTTTCCAAATCTCTTGACTGTTTCGCCCTTACGATCGACGACGAGCGTCGTGCCACCAAACGTTTGCGGTCTGCACAATCTTGACCTAGTGCACAGTTTGTTGGATTGCGTGGCTCGACTGCGAAATGCGCCTTTCGGCTCCTCTCTCTGGCTGCAGTATGCTGTTGTCCACAGTGGCACTGGCGTTGCCCATGGGGCTTCATGTAAGGCGACTGCACGTCGCTCGGCCAGCAGCGGCCTACTGCAGACCGACACTTAAGAGACACCAAATAGAAATCGACATCGAGAGACAGGCCCTGTCATATGGCACTCGCGACGTATACGCTGAAATTGAATGTAAAGAATACGTCTTTTGTAGTGGGCGTCGCTCTACTGCAGTGTCACACATGACGAATAAATAGGAAAACAGTAGAACGTCTGTGTAGGGCCATGTTTTTACCTACAGTGTCACTTGGCTGAATGTGTATAAGGCTCTGTGGCATCACTCAACACAGCCAAGTTGTCACACTAGCTGTGTATCTCTAACAAAGCTGACGTATGTCCTCACCTGGGTGACGGTTAAAACGATTTCGCCCCCGGGTGGGCTCGAACCACCAACCTTTCGGTTAACAGCCGAACGCGCTGGCCGATTGCGCCACGGAGGCCTTGACTTGTGCTGTGCATATCAACGCAGTTCGTATACCTTCTGCAGGAATCTCGCAGAATGGTAGCATCTGCTTACGCCTCTTCACATGGATAAAATGCATGCACACTGTAGCGACGCTCGTAAACGAATGACATCGCCAAGCATGACATTATACTACAAAATGCATACAAACCACTGTTCTCCCTATGCAATCAGAAAACCTCTGAGGCCAGTAGGATACTTGTTATAGGTTGTAGAACATCCCTTCCATTCAGTGTACTGCCATGTGTTAGATGCTGCTCGCGATAGCTCCGCTCCTTGCGGGAAGGTTAAAAAATGAATGCCTTCTGTGAGGTTCGAACTCACGACCCCTGGTTTACGAGACCAGTGCTCTACCACTGAGCTAAGAAGGCGGCAGCTGCGCGTTTGTGAGCTATCCCCGAATTGTCACTTCATCATACTGAATCTTGCAGCCCTCGACCAGATAACGGATTTGGCACACAGCTGCTGCTGCTGCTGGGGGTGTCCACATTGCCGTTTTCCAAATCTCTTGACTGTTTCGCCCTTACGATCGACGACGAGCGTCGTGCCACCAAACGTTTGCGGTCTGCACAATCTTGACCTAGTGCACAGTTTGTTGGATTGCGTGGCTCGACTGCGAAATGCGCCTTTCGGCTCCTCTCTCTGGCTGCAGTATGCTGTTGTCCACAGTGGCACTGGCGTTGCCCATGGGGCTTCATGTAAGGCGACTGCACGTCGCTCGGCCAGCAGCGGCCTACTGCAGACCGACACTTAAGAGACACCAAATAGAAATCGACATCGAGAGACAGGCCCTGTCATATGGCACTCGCGACGTATACGCTGAAATTGAATGTAAAGAATACGTCTTTTGTAGTGGGCGTCGCTCTACTGCAGTGTCACACATGACGAATAAATAGGAAAACAGTAGAACGTCTGTGTAGGGCCATGTTTTTACCTACAGTGTCACTTGGCTGAATGTGTATAAGGCTCTGTGGCATCACTCAACACAGCCAAGTTGTCACACTAGCTGTGTATCTCTAACAAAGCTGACGTATGTCCTCACCTGGGTGACGGTTAAAACGATTTCGCCCCCGGGTGGGCTCGAACCACCAACCTTTCGGTTAACAGCCGAACGCGCTGGCCGATTGCGCCACGGAGGCCTTGACTTGTGCTGTGCATATCAACGCAGTTCGTATACCTTCTGCAGGAATCTCGCAGAATGGTAGCATCTGCTTACGCCTCTTCACATGGATAAAATGCATGCACACTGTAGCGACGCTCGTAAACGAATGACATCGCCAAGCATGACATTATACTACAAAATGCATACAAACCACTGTTCTCCCTATGCAATCAGAAAACCTCTGAGGCCAGTAGGATACTTGTTATAGGTTGTAGAACATCCCTTCCATTCAGTGTACTGCCATGTGTTAGATGCTGCTCGCGATAGCTCCGCTCCTTGCGGGAAGGTTAAAAAAATGAATGCCTT
This sequence comes from Schistocerca cancellata, assembly GCF_023864275.1. Classification (NCBI taxonomy): domain Eukaryota; kingdom Metazoa; phylum Arthropoda; class Insecta; order Orthoptera; family Acrididae; genus Schistocerca; species Schistocerca cancellata. Next base: position 614,679,598 of record NC_064631.1, on the reverse strand, counting down.
CTGTGAGGTTCGAACTCACGACCCCTGGTTTACGAGACCAGTGCTCTACCACTGAGCTAAGAAGGCGGCAGCTGCGCGTTTGTGAGCTATCCCCGAATTGTCACTTCATCATACTGAATCTTGCAGCCCTCGACCAGATAACGGATTTGGCACACAGCTGCTGCTGCTGCTGGGGGTGTCCACATTGCCGTTTTCCAAATCTCTTGACTGTTTCGCCCTTACGATCGACGACGAGCGTCGTGCCACCAAACGTTTGCGGTCTGCACAATCTTGACCTAGTGCACAGTTTGTTGGATTGCGTGGCTCGACTGCGAAATGCGCCTTTCGGCTCCTCTCTCTGGCTGCAGTATGCTGTTGTCCACAGTGGCACTGGCGTTGCCCATGGGGCTTCATGTAAGGCGACTGCACGTCGCTCGGCCAGCAGCGGCCTACTGCAGACCGACACTTAAGAGACACCAAATAGAAATCGACATCGAGAGACAGGCCCTGTCATATGGCACTCGCGACGTATACGCTGAAATTGAATGTAAAGAATACGTCTTTTGTAGTGGGCGTCGCTCTACTGCAGTGTCACACATGACGAATAAATAGGAAAACAGTAGAACGTCTGTGTAGGGCCATGTTTTTACCTACAGTGTCACTTGGCTGAATGTGTATAAGGCTCTGTGGCATCACTCAACACAGCCAAGTTGTCACACTAGCTGTGTATCTCTAACAAAGCTGACGTATGTCCTCACCTGGGTGACGGTTAAAACGATTTCGCCCCCGGGTGGGCTCGAACCACCAACCTTTCGGTTAACAGCCGAACGCGCTGGCCGATTGCGCCACGGAGGCCTTGACTTGTGCTGTGCATATCAACGCAGTTCGTATACCTTCTGCAGGAATCTCGCAGAATGGTAGCATCTGCTTACGCCTCTTCACATGGATAAAATGCATGCACACTGTAGCGACGCTCGTAAACGAATGACATCGCCAAGCATGACATTATACTACAAAATGCATACAAACCACTGTTCTCCCTATGCAATCAGAAAACCTCTGAGGCCAGTAGGATACTTGTTATAGGTTGTAGAACATCCCTTCCATTCAGTGTACTGCCATGTGTTAGATGCTGCTCGCGATAGCTCCGCTCCTTGCGGGAAGGTTAAAAAATGAATGCCTTCTGTGAGGTTCGAACTCACGACCCCTGGTTTACGAGACCAGTGCTCTACCACTGAGCTAAGAAGGCGGCAGCTGCGCGTTTGTGAGCTATCCCCGAATTGTCACTTCATCATACTGAATCTTGCAGCCCTCGACCAGATAACGGATTTGGCACACAGCTGCTGCTGCTGCTGGGGGTGTCCACATTGCCGTTTTCCAAATCTCTTGACTGTTTCGCCCTTACGATCGACGACGAGCGTCGTGCCACCAAACGTTTGCGGTCTGCACAATCTTGACCTAGTGCACAGTTTGTTGGATTGCGTGGCTCGACTGCGAAATGCGCCTTTCGGCTCCTCTCTCTGGCTGCAGTATGCTGTTGTCCACAGTGGCACTGGCGTTGCCCATGGGGCTTCATGTAAGGCGACTGCACGTCGCTCGGCCAGCAGCGGCCTACTGCAGACCGACACTTAAGAGACACCAAATAGAAATCGACATCGAGAGACAGGCCCTGTCATATGGCACTCGCGACGTATACGCTGAAATTGAATGTAAAGAATACGTCTTTTGTAGTGGGCGTCGCTCTACTGCAGTGTCACACATGACGAATAAATAGGAAAACAGTAGAACGTCTGTGTAGGGCCATGTTTTTACCTACAGTGTCACTTGGCTGAATGTGTATAAGGCTCTGTGGCATCACTCAACACAGCCAAGTTGTCACACTAGCTGTGTATCTCTAACAAAGCTGACGTATGTCCTCACCTGGGTGACGGTTAAAACGATTTCGCCCCCGGGTGGGCTCGAACCACCAACCTTTCGGTTAACAGCCGAACGCGCTGGCCGATTGCGCCACGGAGGCCTTGACTTGTGCTGTGCATATCAACGCAGTTCGTATACCTTCTGCAGGAATCTCGCAGAATGGTAGCATCTGCTTACGCCTCTTCACATGGATAAAATGCATGCACACTGTAGCGACGCTCGTAAACGAATGACATCGCCAAGCATGACATTATACTACAAAATGCATACAAACCACTGTTCTCCCTATGCAATCAGAAAACCTCTGAGGCCAGTAGGATACTTGTTATAGGTTGTAGAACATCCCTTCCATTCAGTGTACTGCCATGTGTTAGATGCTGCTCGCGATAGCTCCGCTCCTTGCGGGAAGGTTAAAAAAATGAATGCCTTCTGTGAGGTTCGAACTCACGACCCCTGGTTTACGAGACCAGTGCTCTACCACTGAGCTAAGAAGGCGGCAGCTGCGCGTTTGTGAGCTATCCCCGAATTGTCACTTCATCATACTGAATCTTGCAGCCCTCGACCAGATAACGGATTTGGCACACAGCTGCTGCTGCTGCTGGGGGTGTCCACATTGCCGTTTTCCAAATCTCTTGACTGTTTCGCCCTTACGATCGACGACGAGCGTCGTGCCACCAAACGTTTGCGGTCTGCACAATCTTGACCTAGTGCACAGTTTGTTGGATTGCGTGGCTCGACTGCGAAATGCGCCTTTCGGCTCCTCTCTCTGGCTGCAGTATGCTGTTGTCCACAGTGGCACTGGCGTTGCCCATGGGGCTTCATGTAAGGCGACTGCACGTCGCTCGGCCAGCAGCGGCCTACTGCAGACCGACACTTAAGAGACACCAAATAGAAATCGACATCGAGAGACAGGCCCTGTCATATGGCACTCGCGACGTATACGCTGAAATTGAATGTAAAGAATACGTCTTTTGTAGTGGGCGTCGCTCTACTGCAGTGTCACACATGACGAATAAATAGGAAAACAGTAGAACGTCTGTGTAGGGCCATGTTTTTACCTACAGTGTCACTTGGCTGAATGTGTATAAGGCTCTGTGGCATCACTCAACACAGCCAAGTTGTCACACTAGCTGTGTATCTCTAACAAAGTTGACGTATGTCCTCACCTGGGTGACGGTTAAAACGATTTCGCCCCCGGGTGGGCTCGAACCACCAACCTTTCGGTTAACAGCCGAACGCGCTAGCCGATTGCGCCACGGAGGCCTTGACTTGTGCTGTGCATATCAACGCAGTTCGTATACCTTCTGCAGGAATCTCGCAGAATGGTAGCATCTGCTTACGCCTCTTCACATGGATAAAATGCATGCACACTGTAGCGATGCTCGTAAACGAATGACATCGCCAAGCATGACATTATACTACAAAATGCATACAAACCACTGTTCTCCCTATGCAATCAGAAAACCTCTGAGGCCAGTAGGATACTTGTTATAGGTTGTAGAACATCCCTTCCATTCAGTGTACTGCCATGTGTTAGATGCTGCTCGCGATAGCTCCGCTCCTTGCGGGAAGGTTAAAAAAATGAATGCCTTCTGTGAGGTTCGAACTCACGACCCCTGGTTTACGAGACCAGTGCTCTACCACTGAGCTAAGAAGGCGGCAGCTGCGCGTTTGTGAGCTATCCCCGAATTGTCACTTCATCATACTGAATCTTGCAGCCCTCGGCCAGATAACGGATTTGGCACACAGCTGCTGCTGCTGCTGGGGGTGTCCACATTGCCGTTTTCCAAATCTCTTGACTGTTTCGCCCTTACGATCGACGACGAGCGTCGTGCCACCAAACGTTTGCGGTCTGCACAATCTTGACCTAGTGCACAGTTTGTTGGATTGCGTGGCTCGACTGCGAAATGCGCCTTTCGGCTCCTCTCTCTGGCTGCAGTATGCTGTTGTCCACAGTGGCACTGGCGTTGCCCATGGGGCTTCATGTAAGGCGACTGCACGTCGCTCGGCCAGCAGCGGCCTACTGCAGACCGACACTTAAGAGACACCAAATAGAAATCGACATCGAGAGACAGGCCCTGTCATATGGCACTCGCGACGTATACGCTGAAATTGAATGTAAAGAATACGTCTTTTGTAGTGGGCGTCGCTCTACTGCAGTGTCACACATGACGAATAAATAGGAAAACAGTAGAACGTCTGTGTAGGGCCATGTTTTTACCTACAGTGTCACTTGGCTGAATGTGTATAAGGCTCTGTGGCATCACTCAACACAGCCAAGTTGTCACACTAGCTGTGTATCTCTAACAAAGTTGACGTATGTCCTCACCTGGGTGACGGTTAAAACGATTTCGCCCCCGGGTGGGCTCTAACCACCAACCTTTCGGTTAACAGCCGAACGCGCTAGCCGATTGCGCCACGGAGGCCTTGACTTGTGCTGTGCATATCAACGCAGTTCGTATACCTTCTGCAGGAATCTCGCAGAATGGTAGCATCTGCTTACGCCTCTTCACATGGATAAAATGCATGCACACTGTAGCGATGCTCGTAAACGAATGACATCGCCAAGCATGACATTATACTACAAAATGCATACAAACCACTGTTCTCCCTATGCAATCAGAAAACCTCTGAGGCCAGTAGGATACTTGTTATAGGTTGTAGAACATCCCTTCCATTCAGTGTACTGCCATGTGTTAGATGCTGCTCGCGATAGCTCCGCTCCTTGCGGGAAGGTTAAAAAAATGAATGCCTTCTGTGAGGTTCGAACTCACGACCCCTGGTTTACGAGACCAGTGCTCTACCACTGAGCTAAGAAGGCGGCAGCTGCGCGTTTGTGAGCTATCCCCGAATTGTCACTTCATCATACTGAATCTTGCAGCCCTCGGCCAGATAACGGATTTGGCACACAGCTGCTGCTGCTGCTGGGGGTGTCCACATTGCCGTTTTCCAAATCTCTTGACTGTTTCGCCCTTACGATCGACGACGAGCGTCGTGCCACCAAACGTTTGCGGTCTGCACAATCTTGACCTAGTGCACAGTTTGTTGGATTGCGTGGCTCGACTGCGAAATGCGCCTTTCGGCTCCTCTCTCTGGCTGCAGTATGCTGTTGTCCACAGTGGCACTGGCGTTGCCCATGGGGCTTCATGTAAGGCGACTGCACGTCGCTCGGCCAGCAGCGGCCTACTGCAGACCGACACTTAAGAGACACCAAATAGAAATCGACATCGAGAGACAGGCCCTGTCATATGGCACTCGCGACGTATACGCTGAAATTGAATGTAAAGAATACGTCTTTTGTAGTGGGCGTCGCTCTACTGCAGTGTCACACATGACGAATAAATAGGAAAACAGTAGAACGTCTGTGTAGGGCCATGTTTTTACCTACAGTGTCACTTGGCTGAATGTGTATAAGGCTCTGTGGCATCACTCAACACAGCCAAGTTGTCACACTAGCTGTGTATCTCTAACAAAGTTGACGTATGTCCTCACCTGGGTGACGGTTAAAACGATTTCGCCCCCGGGTGGGCTCGAACCACCAACCTTTCGGTTAACAGCCGAACGCGCTAGCCGATTGCGCCACGGAGGCCTTGACTTGTGCTGTGCATATCAACGCAGTTCGTATACCTTCTGCAGGAATCTCGCAGAATGGTAGCATCTGCTTACGCCTCTTCACATGGATAAAATGCATGCACACTGTAGCGATGCTCGTAAACGAATGACATCGCCAAGCATGACATTATACTACAAAATGCATACAAACCACTGTTCTCCCTATGCAATCAGAAAACCTCTGAGGCCAGTAGGATACTTGTTATAGGTTGTAGAACATCCCTTCCATTCAGTGTACTGCCATGTGTTAGATGCTGCTCGCGATAGCTCCGCTCCTTGCGGGAAGGTTAAAAAAATGAATGCCTTCTGTGAGGTTCGAACTCACGACCCCTGGTTTACGAGACCAGTGCTCTACCACTGAGCTAAGAAGGCGGCAGCTGCGCGTTTGTGAGCTATCCCCGAATTGTCACTTCATCATACTGAATCTTGCAGCCCTCGGCCAGATAACGGATTTGGCACACAGCTGCTGCTGCTGCTGGGGGTGTCCACATTGCCGTTTTCCAAATCTCTTGACTGTTTCGCCCTTACGATCGACGACGAGCGTCGTGCCACCAAACGTTTGCGGTCTGCACAATCTTGACCTAGTGCACAGTTTGTTGGATTGCGTGGCTCGACTGCGAAATGCGCCTTTCGGCTCCTCTCTCTGGCTGCAGTATGCTGTTGTCCACAGTGGCACTGGCGTTGCCCATGGGGCTTCATGTAAGGCGACTGCACGTCGCTCGGCCAGCAGCGGCCTACTGCAGACCGACACTTAAGAGACACCAAATAGAAATCGACATCGAGAGACAGGCCCTGTCATATGGCACTCGCGACGTATACGCTGAAATTGAATGTAAAGAATACGTCTTTTGTAGTGGGCGTCGCTCTACTGCAGTGTCACACATGACGAATAAATAGGAAAACAGTAGAACGTCTGTGTAGGGCCATGTTTTTACCTACAGTGTCACTTGGCTGAATGTGTATAAGGCTCTGTGGCATCACTCAACACAGCCAAGTTGTCACACTAGCTGTGTATCTCTAACAAAGTTGACGTATGTCCTCACCTGGGTGACGGTTAAAACGATTTCGCCCCCGGGTGGGCTCGAACCACCAACCTTTCGGTTAACAGCCGAACGCGCTAGCCGATTGCGCCACGGAGGCCTTGACTTGTGCTGTGCATATCAACGCAGTTCGTATACCTTCTGCAGGAATCTCGCAGAATGGTAGCATCTGCTTACGCCTCTTCACATGGATAAAATGCATGCACACTGTAGCGACGCTCGTAAACGAATGACATCGCCAAGCATGACATTATACTACAAAATGCATACAAACCACTGTTCTCCCTATGCAATCAGAAAACCTCTGAGGCCAGTAGGATACTTGTTATAGGTTGTAGAACATCCCTTCCATTCAGTGTACTGCCATGTGTTAGATGCTGCTCGCGATAGCTCCGCTCCTTGCGGGAAGGTTAAAAAAATGAATGCCTTCTGTGAGGTTCGAACTCACGACCCCTGGTTTACGAGACCAGTGCTCTACCACTGAGCTAAGAAGGCGGCAGCTGCGCGTTTGTGAGCTATCCCCGAATTGTCACTTCATCATACTGAATCTTGCAGCCCTCGGCCAGATAACGGATTTGGCACACAGCTGCTGCTGCTGCTGGGGGTGTCCACATTGCCGTTTTCCAAATCTCTTGACTGTTTCGCCCTTACGATCGACGACGAGCGTCGTGCCACCAAACGTTTGCGGTCTGCACAATCTTGACCTAGTGCACAGTTTGTTGGATTGCGTGGCTCGACTGCGAAATGCGCCTTTCGGCTCCTCTCTCTGGCTGCAGTATGCTGTTGTCCACAGTGGCACTGGCGTTGCCCATGGGGCTTCATGTAAGGCGACTGCACGTCGCTCGGCCAGCAGCGGCCTACTGCAGACCGACACTTAAGAGACACCAAATAGAAATCGACATCGAGAGACAGGCCCTGTCATATGGCACTCGCGACGTATACGCTGAAATTGAATGTAAAGAATACGTCTTTTGTAGTGGGCGTCGCTCTACTGCAGTGTCACACATGACGAATAAATAGGAAAACAGTAGAACGTCTGTGTAGGGCCATGTTTTTACCTACAGTGTCACTTGGCTGAATGTGTATAAGGCTCTGTGGCATCACTCAACACAGCCAAGTTGTCACACTAGCTGTGTATCTCTAACAAAGTTGACGTATGTCCTCACCTGGGTGACGGTTAAAACGATTTCGCCCCCGGGTGGGCTCGAACCACCAACCTTTCGGTTAACAGCCGAACGCGCTAGCCGATTGCGCCACGGAGGCCTTGACTTGTGCTGTGCATATCAACGCAGTTCGTATACCTTCTGCAGGAATCTCGCAGAATGGTAGCATCTGCTTACGCCTCTTCACATGGATAAAATGCATGCACACTGTAGCGATGCTCGTAAACGAATGACATCGCCAAGCATGACATTATACTACAAAATGCATACAAACCACTGTTCTCCCTATGCAATCAGAAAACCTCTGAGGCCAGTAGGATACTTGTTATAGGTTGTAGAACATCCCTTCCATTCAGTGTACTGCCATGTGTTAGATGCTGCTCGCGATAGCTCCGCTCCTTGCGGGAAGGTTAAAAAAATGAATGCCTTCTGTGAGGTTCGAACTCACGACCCCTGGTTTACGAGACCAGTGCTCTACCACTGAGCTAAGAAGGCGGCAGCTGCGCGTTTGTGAGCTATCCCCGAATTGTCACTTCATCATACTGAATCTTGCAGCCCTCGACCAGATAACGGATTTGGCACACAGCTGCTGCTGCTGCTGGGGGTGTCCACATTGCCGTTTTCCAAATCTCTTGACTGTTTCGCCCTTACGATCGACGACGAGCGTCGTGCCACCAAACGTTTGCGGTCTGCACAATCTTGACCTAGTGCACAGTTTGTTGGATTGCGTGGCTCGACTGCGAAATGCGCCTTTCGGCTCCTCTCTCTGGCTGCAGTATGCTGTTGTCCACAGTGGCACTGGCGTTGCCCATGGGGCTTCATGTAAGGCGACTGCACGTCGCTCGGCCAGCAGCGGCCTACTGCAGACCGACACTTAAGAGACACCAAATAGAAATCGACATCGAGAGACAGGCCCTGTCATATGGCACTCGCGACGTATACGCTGAAATTGAATGTAAAGAATACGTCTTTTGTAGTGGGCGTCGCTCTACTGCAGTGTCACACATGACGAATAAATAGGAAAACAGTAGAACGTCTGTGTAGGGCCATGTTTTTACCTACAGTGTCACTTGGCTGAATGTGTATAAGGCTCTGTGGCATCACTCAACACAGCCAAGTTGTCACACTAGCTGTGTATCTCTAACAAAGTTGACGTATGTCCTCACCTGGGTGACGGTTAAAACGATTTCGCCCCCGGGTGGGCTCGAACCACCAACCTTTCGGTTAACAGCCGAACGCGCTAGCCGATTGCGCCACGGAGGCCTTGACTTGTGCTGTGCATATCAACGCAGTTCGTATACCTTCTGCAGGAATCTCGCAGAATGGTAGCATCTGCTTACGCCTCTTCACATGGATAAAATGCATGCACACTGTAGCGACGCTCGTAAACGAATGACATCGCCAAGCATGACATTATACTACAAAATGCATACAAACCACTGTTCTCCCTATGCAATCAGAAAACCTCTGAGGCCAGTAGGATACTTGTTATAGGTTGTAGAACATCCCTTCCATTCAGTGTACTGCCATGTGTTAGATGCTGCTCGCGATAGCTCCGCTCCTTGCGGGAAGGTTAAAAAAATGAATGCCTTCTGTGAGGTTCGAACTCACGACCCCTGGTTTACGAGACCAGTGCTCTACCACTGAGCTAAGAAGGCGGCAGCTGCGCGTTTGTGAGCTATCCCCGAATTGTCACTTCATCATACTGAATCTTGCAGCCCTCGGCCAGATAACGGATTTGGCACACAGCTGCTGCTGCTGCTGGGGGTGTCCACATTGCCGTTTTCCAAATCTCTTGACTGTTTCGCCCTTACGATCGACGACGAGCGTCGTGCCACCAAACGTTTGCGGTCTGCACAATCTTGACCTAGTGCACAGTTTGTTGGATTGCGTGGCTCGACTGCGAAATGCGCCTTTCGGCTCCTCTCTCTGGCTGCAGTATGCTGTTGTCCACAGTGGCACTGGCGTTGCCCATGGGGCTTCATGTAAGGCGACTGCACGTCGCTCGGCCAGCAGCGGCCTACTGCAGACCGACACTTAAGAGACACCAAATAGAAATCGACATCGAGAGACAGGCCCTGTCATATGGCACTCGCGACGTATACGCTGAAATTGAATGTAAAGAATACGTCTTTTGTAGTGGGCGTCGCTCTACTGCAGTGTCACACATGACGAATAAATAGGAAAACAGTAGAACGTCTGTGTAGGGCCATGTTTTTACCTACAGTGTCACTTGGCTGAATGTGTATAAGGCTCTGTGGCATCACTCAACACAGCCAAGTTGTCACACTAGCTGTGTATCTCTAACAAAGTTGACGTATGTCCTCACCTGGGTGACGGTTAAAACGATTTCGCCCCCGGGTGGGCTCGAACCACCAACCTTTCGGTTAACAGCCGAACGCGCTAGCCGATTGCGCCACGGAGGCCTTGACTTGTGCTGTGCATATCAACGCAGTTCGTATACCTTCTGCAGGAATCTCGCAGAATGGTAGCATCTGCTTACGCCTCTTCACATGGATAAAATGCATGCACACTGTAGCGATGCTCGTAAACGAATGACATCGCCAAGCATGACATTATACTACAAAATGCATACAAACCACTGTTCTCCCTATGCAATCAGAAAACCTCTGAGGCCAGTAGGATACTTGTTATAGGTTGTAGAACATCCCTTCCATTCAGTGTACTGCCATGTGTTAGATGCTGCTCGCGATAGCTCCGCTCCTTGCGGGAAGGTTAAAAAAATGAATGCCTTCTGTGAGGTTCGAACTCACGACCCCTGGTTTACGAGACCAGTGCTCTACCACTGAGCTAAGAAGGCGGCAGCTGCGCGTTTGTGAGCTATCCCCGAATTGTCACTTCATCATACTGAATCTTGCAGCCCTCGACCAGATAACGGATTTGGCACACAGCTGCTGCTGCTGCTGGGGGTGTCCACATTGCCGTTTTCCAAATCTCTTGACTGTTTCGCCCTTACGATCGACGACGAGCGTCGTGCCACCAAACGTTTGCGGTCTGCACAATCTTGACCTAGTGCACAGTTTGTTGGATTGCGTGGCTCGACTGCGAAATGCGCCTTTCGGCTCCTCTCTCTGGCTGCAGTATGCTGTTGTCCACAGTGGCACTGGCGTTGCCCATGGGGCTTCATGTAAGGCGACTGCACGTCGCTCGGCCAGCAGCGGCCTACTGCAGACCGACACTTAAGAGACACCAAATAGAAATCGACATCGAGAGACAGGCCCTGTCATATGGCACTCGCGACGTATACGCTGAAATTGAATGTAAAGAATACGTCTTTTGTAGTGGGCGTCGCTCTACTGCAGTGTCACACATGACGAATAAATAGGAAAACAGTAGAACGTCTGTGTAGGGCCATGTTTTTACCTACAGTGTCACTTGGCTGAATGTGTATAAGGCTCTGTGGCATCACTCAACACAGCCAAGTTGTCACACTAGCTGTGTATCTCTAACAAAGTTGACGTATGTCCTCACCTGGGTGACGGTTAAAACGATTTCGCCCCCGGGTGGGCTCGAACCACCAACCTTTCGGTTAACAGCCGAACGCGCTAGCCGATTGCGCCACGGAGGCCTTGACTTGTGCTGTGCATATCAACGCAGTTCGTATACCTTCTGCAGGAATCTCGCAGAATGGTAGCATCTGCTTACGCCTCTTCACATGGATAAAATGCATGCACACTGTAGCGACGCTCGTAAACGAATGACATCGCCAAGCATGACATTATACTACATAATGCATACAAACCACTGTTCTCCCTATGCAATCAGAAAACCTCTGAGGCCAGTAGGATACTTGTTATAGGTTGTAGAACATCCCTTCCATTCAGTGTACTGCCATGTGTTAGATGCTGCTCGCGATAGCTCCGCTCCTTGCGGGAAGGTTAAAAAAATGAATGCCTTCTGTGAGGTTCGAACTCACGACCCCTGGTTTACGAGACCAGTGCTCTACCACTGAGCTAAGAAGGCGGCAGCTGCGCGTTTGTGAGCTATCCCCGAATTGTCACTTCATCATACTGAATCTTGCAGCCCTCGACCAGATAACGGATTTGGCACACAGCTGCTGCTGCTGCTGGGGGTGTCCACATTGCCGTTTTCCAAATCTCTTGACTGTTTCGCCCTTACGATCGACGACGAGCGTCGTGCCACCAAACGTTTGCGGTCTGCACAATCTTGACCTAGTGCACAGTTTGTTGGATTGCGTGGCTCGACTGCGAAATGCGCCTTTCGGCTCCTCTCTCTGGCTGCAGTATGCTGTTGTCCACAGTGGCACTGGCGTTGCCCATGGGGCTTCATGTAAGGCGACTGCACGTCGCTCGGCCAGCAGCGGCCTACTGCAGACCGACACTTAAGAGACACCAAATAGAAATCGACATCGAGAGACAGGCCCTGTCATATGGCACTCGCGACGTATACGCTGAAATTGAATGTAAAGAATACGTCTTTTGTAGTGGGCGTCGCTCTACTGCAGTGTCACACATGACGAATAAATAGGAAAACAGTAGAACGTCTGTGTAGGGCCATGTTTTTACCTACAGTGTCACTTGGCTGAATGTGTATAAGGCTCTGTGGCATCACTCAACACAGCCAAGTTGTCACACTAGCTGTGTATCTCTAACAAAGTTGACGTATGTCCTCACCTGGGTGACGGTTAAAACGATTTCGCCCCCGGGTGGGCTCGAACCACCAACCTTTCGGTTAACAGCCGAACGCGCTAGCCGATTGCGCCACGGAGGCCTTGACTTGTGCTGTGCATATCAACGCAGTTCGTATACCTTCTGCAGGAATCTCGCAGAATGGTAGCATCTGCTTACGCCTCTTCACATGGATAAAATGCATGCACACTGTAGCGATGCTCGTAAACGAATGACATCGCCAAGCATGACATTATACTACAAAATGCATACAAACCACTGTTCTCCCTATGCAATCAGAAAACCTCTGAGGCCAGTAGGATACTTGTTATAGGTTGTAGAACATCCCTTCCATTCAGTGTACTGCCATGTGTTAGATGCTGCTCGCGATAGCTCCGCTCCTTGCGGGAAGGTTAAAAAAATGAATGCCTTCTGTGAGGTTCGAACTCACGACCCCTGGTTTACGAGACCAGTGCTCTACCACTGAGCTAAGAAGGCGGCAGCTGCGCGTTTGTGAGCTATCCCCGAATTGTCACTTCATCATACTGAATCTTGCAGCCCTCGACCAGATAACGGATTTGGCACACAGCTGCTGCTGCTGCTGGGGGTGTCCACATTGCCGTTTTCCAAATCTCTTGACTGTTTCGCCCTTACGATCGACGACGAGCGTCGTGCCACCAAACGTTTGCGGTCTGCACAATCTTGACCTAGTGCACAGTTTGTTGGATTGCGTGGCTCGACTGCGAAATGCGCCTTTCGGCTCCTCTCTCTGGCTGCAGTATGCTGTTGTCCACAGTGGCACTGGCGTTGCCCATGGGGCTTCATGTAAGGCGACTGCACGTCGCTCGGCCAGCAGCGGCCTACTGCAGACCGACACTTAAGAGACACCAAATAGAAATCGACATCGAGAGACAGGCCCTGTCATATGGCACTCGCGACGTATACGCTGAAATTGAATGTAAAGAATACGTCTTTTGTAGTGGGCGTCGCTCTACTGCAGTGTCACACATGACGAATAAATAGGAAAACAGTAGAACGTCTGTGTAGGGCCATGTTTTTACCTACAGTGTCACTTGGCTGAATGTGTATAAGGCTCTGTGGCATCACTCAACACAGCCAAGTTGTCACACTAGCTGTGTATCTCTAACAAAGTTGACGTATGTCCTCACCTGGGTGACGGTTAAAACGATTTCGCCCCCGGGTGGGCTCGAACCACCAACCTTTCGGTTAACAGCCGAACGCGCTAGCCGATTGCGCCACGGAGGCCTTGACTTGTGCTGTGCATATCAACGCAGTTCGTATACCTTCTGCAGGAATCTCGCAGAATGGTAGCATCTGCTTACGCCTCTTCACATGGATAAAATGCATGCACACTGTAGCGACGCTCGTAAACGAATGACATCGCCAAGCATGACATTATACTACATAATGCATACAAACCACTGTTCTCCCTATGCAATCAGAAAACCTCTGAGGCCAGTAGGATACTTGTTATAGGTTGTAGAACATCCCTTCCATTCAGTGTACTGCCATGTGTTAGATGCTGCTCGCGATAGCTCCGCTCCTTGCGGGAAGGTTAAAAAAATGAATGCCTTCTGTGAGGTTCGAACTCACGACCCCTGGTTTACGAGACCAGTGCTCTACCACTGAGCTAAGAAGGCGGCAGCTGCGCGTTTGTGAGCTATCCCCGAATTGTCACTTCATCATACTGAATCTTGCAGCCCTCGACCAGATAACGGATTTGGCACACAGCTGCTGCTGCTGCTGGGGGTGTCCACATTGCCGTTTTCCAAATCTCTTGACTGTTTCGCCCTTACGATCGACGACGAGCGTCGTGCCACCAAACGTTTGCGGTCTGCACAATCTTGACCTAGTGCACAGTTTGTTGGATTGCGTGGCTCGACTGCGAAATGCGCCTTTCGGCTCCTCTCTCTGGCTGCAGTATGCTGTTGTCCACAGTGGCACTGGCGTTGCCCATGGGGCTTCATGTAAGGCGACTGCACGTCGCTCGGCCAGCAGCGGCCTACTGCAGACCGACACTTAAGAGACACCAAATAGAAATCGACATCGAGAGACAGGCCCTGTCATATGGCACTCGCGACGTATACGCTGAAATTGAATGTAAAGAATACGTCTTTTGTAGTGGGCGTCGCTCTACTGCAGTGTCACACATGACGAATAAATAGGAAAACAGTAGAACGTCTGTGTAGGGCCATGTTTTTACCTACAGTGTCACTTGGCTGAATGTGTATAAGGCTCTGTGGCATCACTCAACACAGCCAAGTTGTCACACTAGCTGTGTATCTCTAACAAAGTTGACGTATGTCCTCACCTGGGTGACGGTTAAAACGATTTCGCCCCCGGGTGGGCTCGAACCACCAACCTTTCGGTTAACAGCCGAACGCGCTAGCCGATTGCGCCATGGAGGCCTTGACTTGTGCTGTGCATATCAACGCAGTTCGTATACCTTCTGCAGGAATCTCGCAGAATGGTAGCATCTGCTTACGCCTCTTCACATGGATAAAATGCATGCACACTGTAGCGATGCTCGTAAACGAATGACATCGCCAAGCATGACATTATACTACAAAATGCATACAAACCACTGTTCTCCCTATGCAATCAGAAAACCTCTGAGGCCAGTAGGATACTTGTTATAGGTTGTAGAACATCCCTTCCATTCAGTGTACTGCCATGTGTTAGATGCTGCTCGCGATAGCTCCGCTCCTTGCGGGAAGGTTAAAAAAATGAATGCCTTCTGTGAGGTTCGAACTCACGACCCCTGGTTTACGAGACCAGTGCTCTACCACTGAGCTAAGAAGGCGGCAGCTGCGCGTTTGTGAGCTATCCCCGAATTGTCACTTCATCATACTGAATCTTGCAGCCCTCGGCCAGATAACGGATTTGGCACACAGCTGCTGCTGCTGCTGGGGGTGTCCACATTGCCGTTTTCCAAATCTCTTGACTGTTTCGCCCTTACGATCGACGACGAGCGTCGTGCCACCAAACGTTTGCGGTCTGCACAATCTTGACCTAGTGCACAGTTTGTTGGATTGCGTGGCTCGACTGCGAAATGCGCCTTTCGGCTCCTCTCTCTGGCTGCAGTATGCTGTTGTCCACAGTGGCACTGGCGTTGCCCATGGGGCTTCATGTAAGGCGACTGCACGTCGCTCGGCCAGCAGCGGCCTACTGCAGACCGACACTTAAGAGACACCAAATAGAAATCGACATCGAGAGACAGGCCCTGTCATATGGCACTCGCGACGTATACGCTGAAATTGAATGTAAAGAATACGTCTTTTGTAGTGGGCGTCGCTCTACTGCAGTGTCACACATGACGAATAAATAGGAAAACAGTAGAACGTCTGTGTAGGGCCATGTTTTTACCTACAGTGTCACTTGGCTGAATGTGTATAAGGCTCTGTGGCATCACTCAACACAGCCAAGTTGTCACACTAGCTGTGTATCTCTAACAAAGTTGACGTATGTCCTCACCTGGGTGACGGTTAAAACGATTTCGCCCCCGGGTGGGCTCGAACCACCAACCTTTCGGTTAACAGCCGAACGCGCTAGCCGATTGCGCCACGGAGGCCTTGACTTGTGCTGTGCATATCAACGCAGTTCGTATACCTTCTGCAGGAATCTCGCAGAATGGTAGCATCTGCTTACGCCTCTTCACATGGATAAAATGCATGCACACTGTAGCGATGCTCGTAAACGAATGACATCGCCAAGCATGACATTATACTACAAAATGCATACAAACCACTGTTCTCCCTATGCAATCAGAAAACCTCTGAGGCCAGTAGGATACTTGTTATAGGTTGTAGAACATCCCTTCCATTCAGTGTACTGCCATGTGTTAGATGCTGCTCGCGATAGCTCCGCTCCTTGCGGGAAGGTTAAAAAAATGAATGCCTTCTGTGAGGTTCGAACTCACGACCCCTGGTTTACGAGACCAGTGCTCTACCACTGAGCTAAGAAGGCGGCAGCTGCGCGTTTGTGAGCTATCCCCGAATTGTCACTTCATCATACTGAATCTTGCAGCCCTCGACCAGATAACGGATTTGGCACACAGCTGCTGCTGCTGCTGGGGGTGTCCACATTGCCGTTTTCCAAATCTCTTGACTGTTTCGCCCTTACGATCGACGACGAGCGTCGTGCCACCAAACGTTTGCGGTCTGCACAATCTTGACCTAGTGCACAGTTTGTTGGATTGCGTGGCTCGACTGCGAAATGCGCCTTTCGGCTCCTCTCTCTGGCTGCAGTATGCTGTTGTCCACAGTGGCACTGGCGTTGCCCATGGGGCTTCATGTAAGGCGACTGCACGTCGCTCGGCCAGCAGCGGCCTACTGCAGACCGACACTTAAGAGACACCAAATAGAAATCGACATCGAGAGACAGGCCCTGTCATATGGCACTCGCGACGTATACGCTGAAATTGAATGTAAAGAATACGTCTTTTGTAGTGGGCGTCGCTCTACTGCAGTGTCACACATGACGAATAAATAGGAAAACAGTAGAACGTCTGTGTAGGGCCATGTTTTTACCTACAGTGTCACTTGGCTGAATGTGTATAAGGCTCTGTGGCATCACTCAACACAGCCAAGTTGTCACACTAGCTGTGTATCTCTAACAAAGTTGACGTATGTCCTCACCTGGGTGACGGTTAAAACGATTTCGCCCCCGGGTGGGCTCGAACCACCAACCTTTCGGTTAACAGCCGAACGCGCTAGCCGATTGCGCCACGGAGGCCTTGACTTGTGCTGTGCGTATCAACGCAGTTCGTATACCTTCTGCAGGAATCTCGCAGAATGGTAGCATCTGCTTACGCCTCTTCACATGGATAAAATGCATGCACACTGTAGCGACGCTCGTAAACGAATGACATCGCCAAGCATGACATTATACTACATAATGCATACAAACCACTGTTCTCCCTATGCAATCAGAAAACCTCTGAGGCCAGTAGGATACTTGTTATAGGTTGTAGAACATCCCTTCCATTCAGTGTACTGCCATGTGTTAGATGCTGCTCGCGATAGCTCCGCTCCTTGCGGGAAGGTTAAAAAAATGAATGCCTTCTGTGAGGTTCGAACTCACGACCCCTGGTTTACGAGACCAGTGCTCTACCACTGAGCTAAGAAGGCGGCAGCTGCGCGTTTGTGAGCTATCCCCGAATTGTCACTTCATCATACTGAATCTTGCAGCCCTCGACCAGATAACGGATTTGGCACACAGCTGCTGCTGCTGCTGGGGGTGTCCACATTGCCGTTTTCCAAATCTCTTGACTGTTTCGCCCTTACGATCGACGACGAGCGTCGTGCCACCAAACGTTTGCGGTCTGCACAATCTTGACCTAGTGCACAGTTTGTTGGATTGCGTGGCTCGACTGCGAAATGCGCCTTTCGGCTCCTCTCTCTGGCTGCAGTATGCTGTTGTCCACAGTGGCACTGGCGTTGCCCATGGGGCTTCATGTAAGGCGACTGCACGTCGCTCGGCCAGCAGCGGCCTACTGCAGACCGACACTTAAGAGACACCAAATAGAAATCGACATCGAGAGACAGGCCCTGTCATATGGCACTCGCGACGTATACGCTGAAATTGAATGTAAAGAATACGTCTTTTGTAGTGGGCGTCGCTCTACTGCAGTGTCACACATGACGAATAAATAGGAAAACAGTAGAACGTCTGTGTAGGGCCATGTTTTTACCTACAGTGTCACTTGGCTGAATGTGTATAAGGCTCTGTGGCATCACTCAACACAGCCAAGTTGTCACACTAGCTGTGTATCTCTAACAAAGTTGACGTATGTCCTCACCTGGGTGACGGTTAAAACGATTTCGCCCCCGGGTGGGCTCGAACCACCAACCTTTCGGTTAACAGCCGAACGCGCTAGCCGATTGCGCCACGGAGGCCTTGACTTGTGCTGTGCATATCAACGCAGTTCGTATACCTTCTGCAGGAATCTCGCAGAATGGTAGCATCTGCTTACGCCTCTTCACATGGATAAAATGCATGCACACTGTAGCGACGCTCGTAAACGAATGACATCGCCAAGCATGACATTATACTACAAAATGCATACAAACCACTGTTCTCCCTATGCAATCAGAAAACCTCTGAGGCCAGTAGGATACTTGTTATAGGTTGTAGAACATCCCTTCCATTCAGTGTACTGCCATGTGTTAGATGCTGCTCGCGATAGCTCCGCTCCTTGCGGGAAGGTTAAAAAAATGAATGCCTTCTGTGAGGTTCGAACTCACGACCCCTGGTTTACGAGACCAGTGCTCTACCACTGAGCTAAGAAGGCGGCAGCTGCGCGTTTGTGAGCTATCCCCGAATTGTCACTTCATCATACTGAATCTTGCAGCCCTCGGCCAGATAACGGATTTGGCACACAGCTGCTGCTGCACGTCGCTCGGCCAGCAGCGGCCTACTGCAGACCGACACTTAAGAGACACCAAATAGAAATCGACATCGAGAGACAGGCCCTGTCATATGGCACTCGCGACGTATACGCTGAAATTGAATGTAAAGAATACGTCTTTTGTAGTGGGCGTCGCTCTACTGCAGTGTCACACATGACGAATAAATAGGAAAACAGTAGAACGTCTGTGTAGGGCCATGTTTTTACCTACAGTGTCACTTGGCTGAATGTGTATAAGGCTCTGTGGCATCACTCAACACAGCCAAGTTGTCACACTAGCTGTGTATCTCTAACAAAGTTGACGTATGTCCTCACCTGGGTGACGGTTAAAACGATTTCGCCCCCGGGTGGGCTCGAACCACCAACCTTTCGGTTAACAGCCGAACGCGCTAGCCGATTGCGCCACGGAGGCCTTGACTTGTGCTGTGCATATCAACGCAGTTCGTATACCTTCTGCAGGAATCTCGCAGAATGGTAGCATCTGCTTACGCCTCTTCACATGGATAAAATGCATGCACACTGTAGCGACGCTCGTAAACGAATGACATCGCCAAGCATGACATTATACTACAAAATGCATACAAACCACTGTTCTCCCTATGCAATCAGAAAACCTCTGAGGCCAGTAGGATACTTGTTATAGGTTGTAGAACATCCCTTCCATTCAGTGTACTGCCATGTGTTAGATGCTGCTCGCGATAGCTCCGCTCCTTGCGGGAAGGTTAAAAAAATGAATGCCTTCTGTGAGGTTCGAACTCACGACCCCTGGTTTACGAGACCAGTGCTCTACCACTGAGCTAAGAAGGCGGCAGCTGCGCGTTTGTGAGCTATCCCCGAATTGTCACTTCATCATACTGAATCTTGCAGCCCTCGGCCAGATAACGGATTTGGCACACAGCTGCTGCTGCTGCTGGGGGTGTCCACATTGCCGTTTTCCAAATCTCTTGACTGTTTCGCCCTTACGATCGACGACGAGCGTCGTGCCACCAAACGTTTGCGGTCTGCACAATCTTGACCTAGTGCACAGTTTGTTGGATTGCGTGGCTCGACTGCGAAATGCGCCTTTCGGCTCCTCTCTCTGGCTGCAGTATGCTGTTGTCCACAGTGGCACTGGCGTTGCCCATGGGGCTTCATGTAAGGCGACTGCACGTCGCTCGGCCAGCAGCGGCCTACTGCAGACCGACACTTAAGAGACACCAAATAGAAATCGACATCGAGAGACAGGCCCTGTCATATGGCACTCGCGACGTATACGCTGAAATTGAATGTAAAGAATACGTCTTTTGTAGTGGGCGTCGCTCTACTGCAGTGTCACACATGACGAATAAATAGGAAAACAGTAGAACGTCTGTGTAGGGCCATGTTTTTACCTACAGTGTCACTTGGCTGAATGTGTATAAGGCTCTGTGGCATCACTCAACACAGCCAAGTTGTCACACTAGCTGTGTATCTCTAACAAAGTTGACGTATGTCCTCACCTGGGTGACGGTTAAAACGATTTCGCCCCCGGGTGGGCTCGAACCACCAACCTTTCGGTTAACAGCCGAACGCGCTAGCCGATTGCGCCACGGAGGCCTTGACTTGTGCTGTGCATATCAACGCAGTTCGTATACCTTCTGCAGGAATCTCGCAGAATGGTAGCATCTGCTTACGCCTCTTCACATGGATAAAATGCATGCACACTGTAGCGATGCTCGTAAACGAATGACATCGCCAAGCATGACATTATACTACAAAATGCATACAAACCACTGTTCTCCCTATGCAATCAGAAAACCTCTGAGGCCAGTAGGATACTTGTTATAGGTTGTAGAACATCCCTTCCATTCAGTGTACTGCCATGTGTTAGATGCTGCTCGCGATAGCTCCGCTCCTTGCGGGAAGGTTAAAAAAATGAATGCCTTCTGTGAGGTTCGAACTCACGACCCCTGGTTTACGAGACCAGTGCTCTACCACTGAGCTAAGAAGGCGGCAGCTGCGCGTTTGTGAGCTATCCCCGAATTGTCACTTCATCATACTGAATCTTGCAGCCCTCGACCAGATAACGGATTTGGCACACAGCTGCTGCTGCTGCTGGGGGTGTCCACATTGCCGTTTTCCAAATCTCTTGACTGTTTCGCCCTTACGATCGACGACGAGCGTCGTGCCACCAAACGTTTGCGGTCTGCACAATCTTGACCTAGTGCACAGTTTGTTGGATTGCGTGGCTCGACTGCGAAATGCGCCTTTCGGCTCCTCTCTCTGGCTGCAGTATGCTGTTGTCCACAGTGGCACTGGCGTTGCCCATGGGGCTTCATGTAAGGCGACTGCACGTCGCTCGGCCAGCAGCGGCCTACTGCAGACCGACACTTAAGAGACACCAAATAGAAATCGACATCGAGAGACAGGCCCTGTCATATGGCACTCGCGACGTATACGCTGAAATTGAATGTAAAGAATACGTCTTTTGTAGTGGGCGTCGCTCTACTGCAGTGTCACACATGACGAATAAATAGGAAAACAGTAGAACGTCTGTGTAGGGCCATGTTTTTACCTACAGTGTCACTTGGCTGAATGTGTATAAGGCTCTGTGGCATCACTCAACACAGCCAAGTTGTCACACTAGCTGTGTATCTCTAACAAAGTTGACGTATGTCCTCACCTGGGTGACGGTTAAAACGATTTCGCCCCCGGGTGGGCTCGAACCACCAACCTTTCGGTTAACAGCCGAACGCGCTAGCCGATTGCGCCACGGAGGCCTTGACTTGTGCTGTGCATATCAACGCAGTTCGTATACCTTCTGCAGGAATCTCGCAGAATGGTAGCATCTGCTTACGCCTCTTCACATGGATAAAATGCATGCACACTGTAGCGATGCTCGTAAACGAATGACATCGCCAAGCATGACATTATACTACAAAATGCATACAAACCACTGTTCTCCCTATGCAATCAGAAAACCTCTGAGGCCAGTAGGATACTTGTTATAGGTTGTAGAACATCCCTTCCATTCAGTGTACTGCCATGTGTTAGATGCTGCTCGCGATAGCTCCGCTCCTTGCGGGAAGGTTAAAAAAATGAATGCCTTCTGTGAGGTTCGAACTCACGACCCCTGGTTTACGAGACCAGTGCTCTACCACTGAGCTAAGAAGGCGGCAGCTGCGCGTTTGTGAGCTATCCCCGAATTGTCACTTCATCATACTGAATCTTGCAGCCCTCGACCAGATAACGGATTTGGCACACAGCTGCTGCTGCTGCTGGGGGTGTCCACATTGCCGTTTTCCAAATCTCTTGACTGTTTCGCCCTTACGATCGACGACGAGCGTCGTGCCACCAAACGTTTGCGGTCTGCACAATCTTGACCTAGTGCACAGTTTGTTGGATTGCGTGGCTCGACTGCGAAATGCGCCTTTCGGCTCCTCTCTCTGGCTGCAGTATGCTGTTGTCCACAGTGGCACTGGCGTTGCCCATGGGGCTTCATGTAAGGCGACTGCACGTCGCTCGGCCAGCAGCGGCCTACTGCAGACCGACACTTAAGAGACACCAAATAGAAATCGACATCGAGAGACAGGCCCTGTCATATGGCACTCGCGACGTATACGCTGAAATTGAATGTAAAGAATACGTCTTTTGTAGTGGGCGTCGCTCTACTGCAGTGTCACACATGACGAATAAATAGGAAAACAGTAGAACGTCTGTGTAGGGCCATGTTTTTACCTACAGTGTCACTTGGCTGAATGTGTATAAGGCTCTGTGGCATCACTCAACACAGCCAAGTTGTCACACTAGCTGTGTATCTCTAACAAAGTTGACGTATGTCCTCACCTGGGTGACGGTTAAAACGATTTCGCCCCCGGGTGGGCTCGAACCACCAACCTTTCGGTTAACAGCCGAACGCGCTAGCCGATTGCGCCACGGAGGCCTTGACTTGTGCTGTGCATATCAACGCAGTTCGTATACCTTCTGCAGGAATCTCGCAGAATGGTAGCATCTGCTTACGCCTCTTCACATGGATAAAATGCATGCACACTGTAGCGACGCTCGTAAACGAATGACATCGCCAAGCATGACATTATACTACATAATGCATACAAACCACTGTTCTCCCTATGCAATCAGAAAACCTCTGAGGCCAGTAGGATACTTGTTATAGGTTGTAGAACATCCCTTCCATTCAGTGTACTGCCATGTGTTAGATGCTGCTCGCGATAGCTCCGCTCCTTGCGGGAAGGTTAAAAAAATGAATGCCTTCTGTGAGGTTCGAACTCACGACCCCTGGTTTACGAGACCAGTGCTCTACCACTGAGCTAAGAAGGCGGCAGCTGCGCGTTTGTGAGCTATCCCCGAATTGTCACTTCATCATACTGAATCTTGCAGCCCTCGACCAGATAACGGATTTGGCACACAGCTGCTGCTGCTGCTGGGGGTGTCCACATTGCCGTTTTCCAAATCTCTTGACTGTTTCGCCCTTACGATCGACGACGAGCGTCGTGCCACCAAACGTTTGCGGTCTGCACAATCTTGACCTAGTGCACAGTTTGTTGGATTGCGTGGCTCGACTGCGAAATGCGCCTTTCGGCTCCTCTCTCTGGCTGCAGTATGCTGTTGTCCACAGTGGCACTGGCGTTGCCCATGGGGCTTCATGTAAGGCGACTGCACGTCGCTCGGCCAGCAGCGGCCTACTGCAGACCGACACTTAAGAGACACCAAATAGAAATCGACATCGAGAGACAGGCCCTGTCATATGGCACTCGCGACGTATACGCTGAAATTGAATGTAAAGAATACGTCTTTTGTAGTGGGCGTCGCTCTACTGCAGTGTCACACATGACGAATAAATAGGAAAACAGTAGAACGTCTGTGTAGGGCCATGTTTTTACCTACAGTGTCACTTGGCTGAATGTGTATAAGGCTCTGTGGCATCACTCAACACAGCCAAGTTGTCACACTAGCTGTGTATCTCTAACAAAGTTGACGTATGTCCTCACCTGGGTGACGGTTAAAACGATTTCGCCCCCGGGTGGGCTCGAACCACCAACCTTTCGGTTAACAGCCGAACGCGCTAGCCGATTGCGCCACGGAGGCCTTGACTTGTGCTGTGCATATCAACGCAGTTCGTATACCTTCTGCAGGAATCTCGCAGAATGGTAGCATCTGCTTACGCCTCTTCACATGGATAAAATGCATGCACACTGTAGCGACGCTCGTAAACGAATGACGTCGCCAAGCATGACATTATACTACATAATGCATACAAACCACTGTTCTCCCTATGCAATCAGAAAACCTCTGAGGCCAGTAGGATACTTGTTATAGGTTGTAGAACATCCCTTCCATTCAGTGTACTGCCATGTGTTAGATGCTGCTCGCGATAGCTCCGCTCCTTGCGGGAAGGTTAAAAAAATGAATGCCTTCTGTGAGGTTCGAACTCACGACCCCTGGTTTACGAGACCAGTGCTCTACCACTGAGCTAAGAAGGCGGCAGCTGCGCGTTTGTGAGCTATCCCCGAATTGTCACTTCATCATACTGAATCTTGCAGCCCTCGACCAGATAACGGATTTGGCACACAGCTGCTGCTGCTGCTGGGGGTGTCCACATTGCCGTTTTCCAAATCTCTTGACTGTTTCGCCCTTACGATCGACGACGAGCGTCGTGCCACCAAACGTTTGCGGTCTGCACAATCTTGACCTAGTGCACAGTTTGTTGGATTGCGTGGCTCGACTGCGAAATGCGCCTTTCGGCTCCTCTCTCTGGCTGCAGTATGCTGTTGTCCACAGTGGCACTGGCGTTGCCCATGGGGCTTCATGTAAGGCGACTGCACGTCGCTCGGCCAGCAGCGGCCTACTGCAGACCGACACTTAAGAGACACCAAATAGAAATCGACATCGAGAGACAGGCCCTGTCATATGGCACTCGCGACGTATACGCTGAAATTGAATGTAAAGAATACGTCTTTTGTAGTGGGCGTCGCTCTACTGCAGTGTCACACATGACGAATAAATAGGAAAACAGTAGAACGTCTGTGTAGGGCCATGTTTTTACCTACAGTGTCACTTGGCTGAATGTGTATAAGGCTCTGTGGCATCACTCAACACAGCCAAGTTGTCACACTAGCTGTGTATCTCTAACAAAGTTGACGTATGTCCTCACCTGGGTGACGGTTAAAACGATTTCGCCCCCGGGTGGGCTCGAACCACCAACCTTTCGGTTAACAGCCGAACGCGCTAGCCGATTGCGCCACGGAGGCCTTGACTTGTGCTGTGCATATCAACGCAGTTCGTATACCTTCTGCAGGAATCTCGCAGAATGGTAGCATCTGCTTACGCCTCTTCACATGGATAAAATGCATGCACACTGTAGCGACGCTCGTAAACGAATGACATCGCCAAGCATGACATTATACTACAAAATGCATACAAACCACTGTTCTCCCTATGCAATCAGAAAACCTCTGAGGCCAGTAGGATACTTGTTATAGGTTGTAGAACATCCCTTCCATTCAGTGTACTGCCATGTGTTAGATGCTGCTCGCGATAGCTCCGCTCCTTGCGGGAAGGTTAAAAAAATGAATGCCTTCTGTGAGGTTCGAACTCACGACCCCTGGTTTACGAGACCAGTGCTCTACCACTGAGCTAAGAAGGCGGCAGCTGCGCGTTTGTGAGCTATCCCCGAATTGTCACTTCATCATACTGAATCTTGCAGCCCTCGGCCAGATAACGGATTTGGCACACAGCTGCTGCTGCTGCTGGGGGTGTCCACATTGCCGTTTTCCAAATCTCTTGACTGTTTCGCCCTTACGATCGACGACGAGCGTCGTGCCACCAAACGTTTGCGGTCTGCACAATCTTGACCTAGTGCACAGTTTGTTGGATTGCGTGGCTCGACTGCGAAATGCGCCTTTCGGCTCCTCTCTCTGGCTGCAGTATGCTGTTGTCCACAGTGGCACTGGCGTTGCCCATGGGGCTTCATGTAAGGCGACTGCACGTCGCTCGGCCAGCAGCGGCCTACTGCAGACCGACACTTAAGAGACACCAAATAGAAATCGACATCGAGAGACAGGCCCTGTCATATGGCACTCGCGACGTATACGCTGAAATTGAATGTAAAGAATACGTCTTTTGTAGTGGGCGTCGCTCTACTGCAGTGTCACACATGACGAATAAATAGGAAAACAGTAGAACGTCTGTGTAGGGCCATGTTTTTACCTACAGTGTCACTTGGCTGAATGTGTATAAGGCTCTGTGGCATCACTCAACACAGCCAAGTTGTCACACTAGCTGTGTATCTCTAACAAAGTTGACGTATGTCCTCACCTGGGTGACGGTTAAAACGATTTCGCCCCCGGGTGGGCTCGAACCACCAACCTTTCGGTTAACAGCCGAACGCGCTAGCCGATTGCGCCACGGAGGCCTTGACTTGTGCTGTGCATATCAACGCAGTTCGTATACCTTCTGCAGGAATCTCGCAGAATGGTAGCATCTGCTTACGCCTCTTCACATGGATAAAATGCATGCACACTGTAGCGACGCTCGTAAACGAATGACATCGCCAAGCATGACATTATACTACAAAATGCATACAAA
This sequence comes from Schistocerca cancellata, assembly GCF_023864275.1. Classification (NCBI taxonomy): domain Eukaryota; kingdom Metazoa; phylum Arthropoda; class Insecta; order Orthoptera; family Acrididae; genus Schistocerca; species Schistocerca cancellata. Next base: position 614,653,245 of record NC_064631.1, on the reverse strand, counting down.
CCACTGTTCTCCCTATGCAATCAGAAAACCTCTGAGGCCAGTAGGATACTTGTTATAGGTTGTAGAACATCCCTTCCATTCAGTGTACTGCCATGTGTTAGATGCTGCTCGCGATAGCTCCGCTCCTTGCGGGAAGGTTAAAAAAATGAATGCCTTCTGTGAGGTTCGAACTCACGACCCCTGGTTTACGAGACCAGTGCTCTACCACTGAGCTAAGAAGGCGGCAGCTGCGCGTTTGTGAGCTATCCCCGAATTGTCACTTCATCATACTGAATCTTGCAGCCCTCGACCAGATAACGGATTTGGCACACAGCTGCTGCTGCTGCTGGGGGTGTCCACATTGCCGTTTTCCAAATCTCTTGACTGTTTCGCCCTTACGATCGACGACGAGCGTCGTGCCACCAAACGTTTGCGGTCTGCACAATCTTGACCTAGTGCACAGTTTGTTGGATTGCGTGGCTCGACTGCGAAATGCGCCTTTCGGCTCCTCTCTCTGGCTGCAGTATGCTGTTGTCCACAGTGGCACTGGCGTTGCCCATGGGGCTTCATGTAAGGCGACTGCACGTCGCTCGGCCAGCAGCGGCCTACTGCAGACCGACACTTAAGAGACACCAAATAGAAATCGACATCGAGAGACAGGCCCTGTCATATGGCACTCGCGACGTATACGCTGAAATTGAATGTAAAGAATACGTCTTTTGTAGTGGGCGTCGCTCTACTGCAGTGTCACACATGACGAATAAATAGGAAAGCAGTAGAACGTCTGTGTAGGGCCATGTTTTTACCTACAGTGTCACTTGGCTGAATGTGTATAAGGCTCTGTGGCATCACTCAACACAGCCAAGTTGTCACACTAGCTGTGTATCTCTAACAAAGTTGACGTATGTCCTCACCTGGGTGACGGTTAAAACGATTTCGCCCCCGGGTGGGCTCGAACCACCAACCTTTCGGTTAACAGCCGAACGCGCTAGCCGATTGCGCCACGGAGGCCTTGACTTGTGCTGTGCATATCAACGCAGTTCGTATACCTTCTGCAGGAATCTCGCAGAATGGTAGCATCTGCTTACGCCTCTTCACATGGATAAAATGCATGCACACTGTAGCGACGCTCGTAAACGAATGACATCGCCAAGCATGACATTATACTACAAAATGCATACAAACCACTGTTCTCCCTATGCAATCAGAAAACCTCTGAGGCCAGTAGGATACTTGTTATAGGTTGTAGAACATCCCTTCCATTCAGTGTACTGCCATGTGTTAGATGCTGCTCGCGATAGCTCCGCTCCTTGCGGGAAGGTTAAAAAAATGAATGCCTTCTGTGAGGTTCGAACTCACGACCCCTGGTTTACGAGACCAGTGCTCTACCACTGAGCTAAGAAGGCGGCAGCTGCGCGTTTGTGAGCTATCCCCGAATTGTCACTTCATCATACTGAATCTTGCAGCCCTCGGCCAGATAACGGATTTGGCACACAGCTGCTGCTGCTGCTGGGGGTGTCCACATTGCCGTTTTCCAAATCTCTTGACTGTTTCGCCCTTACGATCGACGACGAGCGTCGTGCCACCAAACGTTTGCGGTCTGCACAATCTTGACCTAGTGCACAGTTTGTTGGATTGCGTGGCTCGACTGCGAAATGCGCCTTTCGGCTCCTCTCTCTGGCTGCAGTATGCTGTTGTCCACAGTGGCACTGGCGTTGCCCATGGGGCTTCATGTAAGGCGACTGCACGTCGCTCGGCCAGCAGCGGCCTACTGCAGACCGACACTTAAGAGACACCAAATAGAAATCGACATCGAGAGACAGGCCCTGTCATATGGCACTCGCGACGTATACGCTGAAATTGAATGTAAAGAATACGTCTTTTGTAGTGGGCGTCGCTCTACTGCAGTGTCACACATGACGAATAAATAGGAAAACAGTAGAACGTCTGTGTAGGGCCATGTTTTTACCTACAGTGTCACTTGGCTGAATGTGTATAAGGCTCTGTGGCATCACTCAACACAGCCAAGTTGTCACACTAGCTGTGTATCTCTAACAAAGTTGACGTATGTCCTCACCTGGGTGACGGTTAAAACGATTTCGCCCCCGGGTGGGCTCGAACCACCAACCTTTCGGTTAACAGCCGAACGCGCTAGCCGATTGCGCCACGGAGGCCTTGACTTGTGCTGTGCATATCAACGCAGTTCGTATACCTTCTGCAGGAATCTCGCAGAATGGTAGCATCTGCTTACGCCTCTTCACATGGATAAAATGCATGCACACTGTAGCGATGCTCGTAAACGAATGACATCGCCAAGCATGACATTATACTACAAAATGCATACAAACCACTGTTCTCCCTATGCAATCAGAAAACCTCTGAGGCCAGTAGGATACTTGTTATAGGTTGTAGAACATCCCTTCCATTCAGTGTACTGCCATGTGTTAGATGCTGCTCGCGATAGCTCCGCTCCTTGCGGGAAGGTTAAAAAAATGAATGCCTTCTGTGAGGTTCGAACTCACGACCCCTGGTTTACGAGACCAGTGCTCTACCACTGAGCTAAGAAGGCGGCAGCTGCGCGTTTGTGAGCTATCCCCGAATTGTCACTTCATCATACTGAATCTTGCAGCCCTCGACCAGATAACGGATTTGGCACACAGCTGCTGCTGCTGCTGGGGGTGTCCACATTGCCGTTTTCCAAATCTCTTGACTGTTTCGCCCTTACGATCGACGACGAGCGTCGTGCCACCAAACGTTTGCGGTCTGCACAATCTTGACCTAGTGCACAGTTTGTTGGATTGCGTGGCTCGACTGCGAAATGCGCCTTTCGGCTCCTCTCTCTGGCTGCAGTATGCTGTTGTCCACAGTGGCACTGGCGTTGCCCATGGGGCTTCATGTAAGGCGACTGCACGTCGCTCGGCCAGCAGCGGCCTACTGCAGACCGACACTTAAGAGACACCAAATAGAAATCGACATCGAGAGACAGGCCCTGTCATATGGCACTCGCGACGTATACGCTGATATTGAATGTAAAGAATACGTCTTTTGTAGTGGGCGTCGCTCTACTGCAGTGTCACACATGACGAATAAATAGGAAAACAGTAGAACGTCTGTGTAGGGCCATGTTTTTACCTACAGTGTCACTTGGCTGAATGTGTATAAGGCTCTGTGGCATCACTCAACACAGCCAAGTTGTCACACTAGCTGTGTATCTCTAACAAAGTTGACGTATGTCCTCACCTGGGTGACGGTTAAAACGATTTCGCCCCCGGGTGGGCTCGAACCACCAACCTTTCGGTTAACAGCCGAACGCGCTAGCCGATTGCGCCACGGAGGCCTTGACTTGTGCTGTGCATATCAACGCAGTTCGTATACCTTCTGCAGGAATCTCGCAGAATGGTAGCATCTGCTTACGCCTCTTCACATGGATAAAATGCATGCACACTGTAGCGACGCTCGTAAACGAATGACATCGCCAAGCATGACATTATACTACAAAATGCATACAAACCACTGTTCTCCCTATGCAATCAGAAAACCTCTGAGGCCAGTAGGATACTTGTTATAGGTTGTAGAACATCCCTTCCATTCAGTGTACTGCCATGTGTTAGATGCTGCTCGCGATAGCTCCGCTCCTTGCGGGAAGGTTAAAAAAATGAATGCCTTCTGTGAGGTTCGAACTCACGACCCCTGGTTTACGAGACCAGTGCTCTACCACTGAGCTAAGAAGGCGGCAGCTGCGCGTTTGTGAGCTATCCCCGAATTGTCACTTCATCATACTGAATCTTGCAGCCCTCGACCAGATAACGGATTTGGCACACAGCTGCTGCTGCTGCTGGGGGTGTCCACATTGCCGTTTTCCAAATCTCTTGACTGTTTCGCCCTTACGATCGACGACGAGCGTCGTGCCACCAAACGTTTGCGGTCTGCACAATCTTGACCTAGTGCACAGTTTGTTGGATTGCGTGGCTCGACTGCGAAATGCGCCTTTCGGCTCCTCTCTCTGGCTGCAGTATGCTGTTGTCCACAGTGGCACTGGCGTTGCCCATGGGGCTTCATGTAAGGCGACTGCACGTCGCTCGGCCAGCAGCGGCCTACTGCAGACCGACACTTAAGAGACACCAAATAGAAATCGACATCGAGAGACAGGCCCTGTCATATGGCACTCGCGACGTATACGCTGAAATTGAATGTAAAGAATACGTCTTTTGTAGTGGGCGTCGCTCTACTGCAGTGTCACACATGACGAATAAATAGGAAAACAGTAGAACGTCTGTGTAGGGCCATGTTTTTACCTACAGTGTCACTTGGCTGAATGTGTATAAGGCTCTGTGGCATCACTCAACACAGCCAAGTTGTCACACTAGCTGTGTATCTCTAACAAAGTTGACGTATGTCCTCACCTGGGTGACGGTTAAAACGATTTCGCCCCCGGGTGGGCTCGAACCACCAACCTTTCGGTTAACAGCCGAACGCGCTAGCCGATTGCGCCACGGAGGCCTTGACTTGTGCTGTGCATATCAACGCAGTTCGTATACCTTCTGCAGGAATCTCGCAGAATGGTAGCATCTGCTTACGCCTCTTCACATGGATAAAATGCATGCACACTGTAGCGACGCTCGTAAACGAATGACATCGCCAAGCATGACATTATACTACAAAATGCATACAAACCACTGTTCTCCCTATGCAATCAGAAAACCTCTGAGGCCAGTAGGATACTTGTTATAGGTTGTAGAACATCCCTTCCATTCAGTGTACTGCCATGTGTTAGATGCTGCTCGCGATAGCTCCGCTCCTTGCGGGAAGGTTAAAAAAATGAATGCCTTCTGTGAGGTTCGAACTCACGACCCCTGGTTTACGAGACCAGTGCTCTACCACTGAGCTAAGAAGGCGGCAGCTGCGCGTTTGTGAGCTATCCCCGAATTGTCACTTCATCATACTGAATCTTGCAGCCCTCGGCCAGATAACGGATTTGGCACACAGCTGCTGCTGCTGCTGGGGGTGTCCACATTGCCGTTTTCCAAATCTCTTGACTGTTTCGCCCTTACGATCGACGACGAGCGTCGTGCCACCAAACGTTTGCGGTCTGCACAATCTTGACCTAGTGCACAGTTTGTTGGATTGCGTGGCTCGACTGCGAAATGCGCCTTTCGGCTCCTCTCTCTGGCTGCAGTATGCTGTTGTCCACAGTGGCACTTTCGTTGCCCATGGGGCTTCATGTAAGGCGACTGCACGTCGCTCGGCCAGCAGCGGCCTACTGCAGACCGACACTTAAGAGCAACCAAATAGAAATCGACATCGAGAGACAGGCCCTGTCATATGGCACTCGCGACGTATACGCTGAAATTGAATGTAAAGAATACGTCTTTTGTAGTGGGCGTCGCTCTACTGCAGTGTCACACATGACGAATAAATAGGAAAACAGTAGAACGTCTGTGTAGGGCCATGTTTTTACCTACAGTGTCACTTGGCTGAATGTGTATAAGGCTCTGTGGCATCACTCAACACAGCCAAGTTGTCACACTAGCTGTGTATCTCTAACAAAGTTGACGTATGTCCTCACCTGGGTGACGGTTAAAACGATTTCGCCCCCGGGTGGGCTCGAACCACCAACCTTTCGGTTAACAGCCGAACGCGCTAGCCGATTGCGCCACGGAGGCCTTGACTTGTGCTGTGCATATCAACGCAGTTCGTATACCTTCTGCAGGAATCTCGCAGAATGGTAGCATCTGCTTACGCCTCTTCACATGGATAAAATGCATGCACACTGTAGCGACGCTCGTAAACGAATGACATCGCCAAGCATGACATTATACTACAAAATGCATACAAACCACTGTTCTCCCTATGCAATCAGAAAACCTCTGAGGCCAGTAGGATACTTGTTATAGGTTGTAGAACATCCCTTCCATTCAGTGTACTGCCATGTGTTAGATGCTGCTCGCGATAGCTCCGCTCCTTGCGGGAAGGTTAAAAAAATGAATGCCTTCTGTGAGGTTCGAACTCACGACCCCTGGTTTACGAGACCAGTGCTGTACCACTGAGCTAAGAAAGCGGCAGCTGCGCGTTTGTGAGCTATCCCCGAATTGTCACTTCATCATACTGAATCTTGCAGCCCTCGACCAGATAACGGATTTGGCACACAGCTGCTGCTGGGGGTGTCCACATTGCAGTTTTCCAAATCTCTTGACTGTTTCGCCCTTACGATCGACGACGAGCGTCGTGCCACCAAACGTTTGCGGTCTGCACAATCTTGACCTAGTGCACAGTTTGTTGGATTGCGTGGCTCGACTGCGAAATGCGCCTTTCGGCTCCTCTCTCTGGCTGCAGTATGCTGTTGTCCACAGTGGCACTGGCGTTGCCCATGGGGCTTCATGTAAGGCGACTGCACGTCGCTCGGCCAGCAGCGGCCTACTGCAGACCGACACTTAAGAGACACCAAATAGAAATCGACATCGAGAGACAGGCCCTGTCATATGGCACTCGCGACGTATACGCTGAAATTGAATGTAAAGAATACGTCTTTTGTAGTGGGCGTCGCTCTACTGCAGTGTCACACATGACGAATAAATAGGAAAACAGTAGAACGTCTGTGTAGGGCCATGTTTTTACCTACAGTGTCACTTGGCTGAATGTGTATAAGGCTCTGTGGCATCACTCAACACAGCCAAGTTGTCACACTAGCTGTGTATCTCTAACAAAGTTGACGTATGTCCTCACCTGGGTGACGGTTAAAACGATTTCGCCCCCGGGTGGGCTCGAACCACCAACCTTTCGGTTAACAGCCGAACGCGCTAGCCGATTGCGCCACGGAGGCCTTGACTTGTGCTGTGCATATCAACGCAGTTCGTATACCTTCTGCAGGAATCTCGCAGAATGGTAGCATCTGCTTACGCCTCTTCACATGGATAAAATGCATGCACACTGTAGCGACGCTCGTAAACGAATGACATCGCCAAGCATGACATTATACTACAAAATGCATACAAACCACTGTTCTCCCTATGCAATCAGAAAACCTCTGAGGCCAGTAGGATACTTGTTATAGGTTGTAGAACATCCCTTCCATTCAGTGTACTGCCATGTGTTAGATGCTGCTCGCGATAGCTCCGCTCCTTGCGGGAAGGTTAAAAAAATGAATGCCTTCTGTGAGGTTCGAACTCACGACCCCTGGTTTACGAGACCAGTGCTCTACCACTGAGCTAAGAAGGCGGCAGCTGCGCGTTTGTGAGCTATCCCCGAATTGTCACTTCATCATACTGAATCTTGCAGCCCTCGGCCAGATAACGGATTTGGCACACAGCTGCTGCTGCTGCTGGGGGTGTCCACATTGCCGTTTTCCAAATCTCTTGACTGTTTCGCCCTTACGATCGACGACGAGCGTCGTGCCACCAAACGTTTGCGGTCTGCACAATCTTGACCTAGTGCACAGTTTGTTGGATTGCGTGGCTCGACTGCGAAATGCGCCTTTCGGCTCCTCTCTCTGGCTGCAGTATGCTGTTGTCCACAGTGGCACTGGCGTTGCCCATGGGGCTTCATGTAAGGCGACTGCACGTCGCTCGGCCAGCAGCGGCCTACTGCAGACCGACACTTAAGAGACACCAAATAGAAATCGACATCGAGAGACAGGCCCTGTCATATGGCACTCGCGACGTATACGCTGAAATTGAATGTAAAGAATACGTCTTTTGTAGTGGGCGTCGCTCTACTGCAGTGTCACACATGACGAATAAATAGGAAAACAGTAGAACGTCTGTGTAGGGCCATGTTTTTACCTACAGTGTCACTTGGCTGAATGTGTATAAGGCTCTGTGGCATCACTCAACACAGCCAAGTTGTCACACTAGCTGTGTATCTCTAACAAAGTTGACGTATGTCCTCACCTGGGTGACGGTTAAAACGATTTCGCCCCCGGGTGGGCTCGAACCACCAACCTTTCGGTTAACAGCCGGAGGCCTTGACTTGTGCTGTGCATATCAACGCAGTTCGTATACCTTCTGCAGGAATCTCGCAGAATGGTAGCATCTGCTTACGCCTCTTCACATGGATAAAATGCATGCACACTGTAGCGACGCTCGTAAACGAATGACATCGCCAAGCATGACATTATACTACAAAATGCATACAAACCACTGTTCTCCCTATGCAATCAGAAAACCTCTGAGGCCAGTAGGATACTTGTTATAGGTTGTAGAACATCCCTTCCATTCAGTGTACTGCCATGTGTTAGATGCTGCTCGCGATAGCTCCGCTCCTTGCGGGAAGGTTAAAAAAATGAATGCCTTCTGTGAGGTTCGAACTCACGACCCCTGGTTTACGAGACCAGTGCTCTACCACTGAGCTAAGAAGGCGGCAGCTGCGCGTTTGTGAGCTATCCCCGAATTGTCACTTCATCATACTGAATCTTGCAGCCCTCGACCAGATAACGGATTTGGCACACAGCTGCTGCTGCTGCTGGGGGTGTCCACATTGCCGTTTTCCAAATCTCTTGACTGTTTCGCCCTTACGATCGACGACGAGCGTCGTGCCACCAAACGTTTGCGGTCTGCACAATCTTGACCTAGTGCACAGTTTGTTGGATTGCGTGGCTCGACTGCGAAATGCGCCTTTCGGCTCCTCTCTCTGGCTGCAGTATGCTGTTGTCCACAGTGGCACTGGCGTTGCCCATGGGGCTTCATGTAAGGCGACTGCACGTCGCTCGGCCAGCAGCGGCCTACTGCAGACCGACACTTAAGAGACACCAAATAGAAATCGACATCGAGAGACAGGCCCTGTCATATGGCACTCGCGACGTATACGCTGAAATTGAATGTAAAGAATACGTCTTTTGTAGTGGGCGTCGCTCTACTGCAGTGTCACACATGACGAATAAATAGGAAAACAGTAGAACGTCTGTGTAGGGCCATGTTTTTACCTACAGTGTCACTTGGCTGAATGTGTATAAGGCTCTGTGGCATCACTCAACACAGCCAAGTTGTCACACTAGCTGTGTATCTCTAACAAAGTTGACGTATGTCCTCACCTGGGTGACGGTTAAAACGATTTCGCCCCCGGGTGGGCTCGAACCACCAACCTTTCGGTTAACAGCCGAACGCGCTAGCCGATTGCGCCACGGAGGCCTTGACTTGTGCTGTGCATATCAACGCAGTTCGTATACCTTCTGCAGGAATCTCGCAGAATGGTAGCATCTGCTTACGCCTCTTCACATGGATAAAATGCATGCACACTGTAGCGACGCTCGTAAACGAATGACATCGCCAAGCATGACATTATACTACAAAATGCATACAAACCACTGTTCTCCCTATGCAATCAGAAAACCTCTGAGGCCAGTAGGATACTTGTTATAGGTTGTAGAACATCCCTTCCATTCAGTGTACTGCCATGTGTTAGATGCTGCTCGCGATAGCTCCGCTCCTTGCGGGAAGGTTAAAAAAATGAATGCCTTCTGTGAGGTTCGAACTCACGACCCCTGGTTTACGAGACCAGTGCTCTACCACTGAGCTAAGAAGGCGGCAGCTGCGCGTTTGTGAGCTATCCCCGAATTGTCACTTCATCATACTGAATCTTGCAGCCCTCGACCAGATAACGGATTTGGCACACAGCTGCTGCTGCTGCTGGGGGTGTCCACATTGCCGTTTTCCAAATCTCTTGACTGTTTCGCCCTTACGATCGACGACGAGCGTCGTGCCACCAAACGTTTGCGGTCTGCACAATCTTGACCTAGTGCACAGTTTGTTGGATTGCGTGGCTCGACTGCGAAATGCGCCTTTCGGCTCCTCTCTCTGGCTGCAGTATGCTGTTGTCCACAGTGGCACTGGCGTTGCCCATGGGGCTTCATGTAAGGCGACTGCACGTCGCTCGGCCAGCAGCGGCCTACTGCAGACCGACACTTAAGAGACACCAAATAGAAATCGACATCGAGAGACAGGCCCTGTCATATGGCACTCGCGACGTATACGCTGAAATTGAATGTAAAGAATACGTCTTTTGTAGTGGGCGTCGCTCTACTGCAGTGTCACACATGACGAATAAATAGGAAAACAGTAGAACGTCTGTGTAGGGCCATGTTTTTACCTACAGTGTCACTTGGCTGAATGTGTATAAGGCTCTGTGGCATCACTCAACACAGCCAAGTTGTCACACTAGCTGTGTATCTCTAACAAAGTTGACGTATGTCCTCACCTGGGTGACGGTTAAAACGATTTCGCCCCCGGGTGGGCTCGAACCACCAACCTTTCGGTTAACAGCCGGAGGCCTTGACTTGTGCTGTGCATATCAACGCAGTTCGTATACCTTCTGCAGGAATCTCGCAGAATGGTAGCATCTGCTTACGCCTCTTCACATGGATAAAATGCATGCACACTGTAGCGACGCTCGTAAACGAATGACATCGCCAAGCATGACATTATACTACAAAATGCATACAAACCACTGTTCTCCCTATGCAATCAGAAAACCTCTGAGGCCAGTAGGATACTTGTTATAGGTTGTAGAACATCCCTTCCATTCAGTGTACTGCCATGTGTTAGATGCTGCTCGCGATAGCTCCGCTCCTTGCGGGAAGGTTAAAAAAATGAATGCCTTCTGTGAGGTTCGAACTCACGACCCCTGGTTTACGAGACCAGTGCTCTACCACTGAGCTAAGAAGGCGGCAGCTGCGCGTTTGTGAGCTATCCCCGAATTGTCACTTCATCATACTGAATCTTGCAGCCCTCGACCAGATAACGGATTTGGCACACAGCTGCTGCTGCTGCTGGGGGTGTCCACATTGCCGTTTTCCAAATCTCTTGACTGTTTCGCCCTTACGATCGACGACGAGCGTCGTGCCACCAAACGTTTGCGGTCTGCACAATCTTGACCTAGTGCACAGTTTGTTGGATTGCGTGGCTCGACTGCGAAATGCGCCTTTCGGCTCCTCTCTCTGGCTGCAGTATGCTGTTGTCCACAGTGGCACTGGCGTTGCCCATGGGGCTTCATGTAAGGCGACTGCACGTCGCTCGGCCAGCAGCGGCCTACTGCAGACCGACACTTAAGAGACACCAAATAGAAATCGACATCGAGAGACAGGCCCTGTCATATGGCACTCGCGACGTATACGCTGAAATTGAATGTAAAGAATACGTCTTTTGTAGTGGGCGTCGCTCTACTGCAGTGTCACACATGACGAATAAATAGGAAAACAGTAGAACGTCTGTGTAGGGCCATGTTTTTACCTACAGTGTCACTTGGCTGAATGTGTATAAGGCTCTGTGGCATCACTCAACACAGCCAAGTTGTCACACTAGCTGTGTATCTCTAACAAAGTTGACGTATGTCCTCACCTGGGTGACGGTTAAAACGATTTCGCCCCCGGGTGGGCTCGAACCACCAACCTTTCGGTTAACAGCCGAACGCGCTAGCCGATTGCGCCACGGAGGCCTTGACTTGTGCTGTGCATATCAACGCAGTTCGTATACCTTCTGCAGGAATCTCGCAGAATGGTAGCATCTGCTTACGCCTCTTCACATGGATAAAATGCATGCACACTGTAGCGACGCTCGTAAACGAATGACATCGCCAAGCATGACATTATACTACAAAATGCATACAAACCACTGTTCTCCCTATGCAATCAGAAAACCTCTGAGGCCAGTAGGATACTTGTTATAGGTTGTAGAACATCCCTTCCATTCAGTGTACTGCCATGTGTTAGATGCTGCTCGCGATAGCTCCGCTCCTTGCGGGAAGGTTAAAAAAATGAATGCCTTCTGTGAGGTTCGAACTCACGACCCCTGGTTTACGAGACCAGTGCTCTACCACTGAGCTAAGAAGGCGGCAGCTGCGCGTTTGTGAGCTATCCCCGAATTGTCACTTCATCATACTGAATCTTGCAGCCCTCGACCAGATAACGGATTTGGCACACAGCTGCTGCTGCTGCTGGGGGTGTCCACATTGCCGTTTTCCAAATCTCTTGACTGTTTCGCCCTTACGATCGACGACGAGCGTCGTGCCACCAAACGTTTGCGGTCTGCACAATCTTGACCTAGTGCACAGTTTGTTGGATTGCGTGGCTCGACTGCGAAATGCGCCTTTCGGCTCCTCTCTCTGGCTGCAGTATGCTGTTGTCCACAGTGGCACTGGCGTTGCCCATGGGGCTTCATGTAAGGCGACTGCACGTCGCTCGGCCAGCAGCGGCCTACTGCAGACCGACACTTAAGAGACACCAAATAGAAATCGACATCGAGAGACAGGCCCTGTCATATGGCACTCGCGACGTATACGCTGAAATTGAATGTAAAGAATACGTCTTTTGTAGTGGGCGTCGCTCTACTGCAGTGTCACACATGACGAATAAATAGGAAAACAGTAGAACGTCTGTGTAGGGCCATGTTTTTACCTACAGTGTCACTTGGCTGAATGTGTATAAGGCTCTGTGGCATCACTCAACACAGCCAAGTTGTCACACTAGCTGTGTATCTCTAACAAAGTTGACGTATGTCCTCACCTGGGTGACGGTTAAAACGATTTCGCCCCCGGGTGGGCTCGAACCACCAACCTTTCGGTTAACAGCCGAACGCGCTAGCCGATTGCGCCACGGAGGCCTTGACTTGTGCTGTGCATATCAACGCAGTTCGTATACCTTCTGCAGGAATCTCGCAGAATGGTAGCATCTGCTTACGCCTCTTCACATGGATAAAATGCATGCACACTGTAGCGACGCTCGTAAACGAATGACATCGCCAAGCATGACATTATACTACAAAATGCATACAAACCACTGTTCTCCCTATGCAATCAGAAAACCTCTGAGGCCAGTAGGATACTTGTTATAGGTTGTAGAACATCCCTTCCATTCAGTGTACTGCCATGTGTTAGATGCTGCTCGCGATAGCTCCGCTCCTTGCGGGAAGGTTAAAAAAATGAATGCCTTCTGTGAGGTTCGAACTCACGACCCCTGGTTTACGAGACCAGTGCTCTACCACTGAGCTAAGAAGGCGGCAGCTGCGCGTTTGTGAGCTATCCCCGAATTGTCACTTCATCATACTGAATCTTGCAGCCCTCGACCAGATAACGGATTTGGCACACAGCTGCTGCTGCTGCTGGGGGTGTCCACATTGCCGTTTTCCAAATCTCTTGACTGTTTCGCCCTTACGATCGACGACGAGCGTCGTGCCACCAAACGTTTGCGGTCTGCACAATCTTGACCTAGTGCACAGTTTGTTGGATTGCGTGGCTCGACTGCGAAATGCGCCTTTCGGCTCCTCTCTCTGGCTGCAGTATGCTGTTGTCCACAGTGGCACTGGCGTTGCCCATGGGGCTTCATGTAAGGCGACTGCACGTCGCTCGGCCAGCAGCGGCCTACTGCAGACCGACACTTAAGAGACACCAAATAGAAATCGACATCGAGAGACAGGCCCTGTCATATGGCACTCGCGACGTATACGCTGAAATTGAATGTAAAGAATACGTCTTTTGTAGTGGGCGTCGCTCTACTGCAGTGTCACACATGACGAATAAATAGGAAAACAGTAGAACGTCTGTGTAGGGCCATGTTTTTACCTACAGTGTCACTTGGCTGAATGTGTATAAGGCTCTGTGGCATCACTCAACACAGCCAAGTTGTCACACTAGCTGTGTATCTCTAACAAAGTTGACGTATGTCCTCACCTGGGTGACGGTTAAAACGATTTCGCCCCCGGGTGGGCTCGAACCACCAACCTTTCGGTTAACAGCCGAACGCGCTAGCCGATTGCGCCACGGAGGCCTTGACTTGTGCTGTGCATATCAACGCAGTTCGTATACCTTCTGCAGGAATCTCGCAGAATGGTAGCATCTGCTTACGCCTCTTCACATGGATAAAATGCATGCACACTGTAGCGACGCTCGTAAACGAATGACATCGCCAAGCATGACATTATACTACAAAATGCATACAAACCACTGTTCTCCCTATGCAATCAGAAAACCTCTGAGGCCAGTAGGATACTTGTTATAGGTTGTAGAACATCCCTTCCATTCAGTGTACTGCCATGTGTTAGATGCTGCTCGCGATAGCTCCGCTCCTTGCGGGAAGGTTAAAAAAATGAATGCCTTCTGTGAGGTTCGAACTCACGACCCCTGGTTTACGAGACCAGTGCTCTACCACTGAGCTAAGAAGGCGGCAGCTGCGCGTTTGTGAGCTATCCCCGAATTGTCACTTCATCATACTGAATCTTGCAGCCCTCGGCCAGATAACGGATTTGGCACACAGCTGCTGCTGCTGCTGGGGGTGTCCACATTGCCGTTTTCCAAATCTCTTGACTGTTTCGCCCTTACGATCGACGACGAGCGTCGTGCCACCAAACGTTTGCGGTCTGCACAATCTTGACCTAGTGCACAGTTTGTTGGATTGCGTGGCTCGACTGCGAAATGCGCCTTTCGGCTCCTCTCTCTGGCTGCAGTATGCTGTTGTCCACAGTGGCACTGGCGTTGCCCATGGGGCTTCATGTAAGGCGACTGCACGTCGCTCGGCCAGCAGCGGCCTACTGCAGACCGACACTTAAGAGACACCAAATAGAAATCGACATCGAGAGACAGGCCCTGTCATATGGCACTCGCGACGTATACGCTGAAATTGAATGTAAAGAATACGTCTTTTGTAGTGGGCGTCGCTCTACTGCAGTGTCACACATGACGAATAAATAGGAAAACAGTAGAACGTCTGTGTAGGGCCATGTTTTTACCTACAGTGTCACTTGGCTGAATGTGTATAAGGCTCTGTGGCATCACTCAACACAGCCAAGTTGTCACACTAGCTGTGTATCTCTAACAAAGTTGACGTATGTCCTCACCTGGGTGACGGTTAAAACGATTTCGCCCCCGGGTGGGCTCGAACCACCAACCTTTCGGTTAACAGCCGGAGGCCTTGACTTGTGCTGTGCATATCAACGCAGTTCGTATACCTTCTGCAGGAATCTCGCAGAATGGTAGCATCTGCTTACGCCTCTTCACATGGATAAAATGCATGCACACTGTAGCGACGCTCGTAAACGAATGACATCGCCAAGCATGACATTATACTACAAAATGCATACAAACCACTGTTCTCCCTATGCAATCAGAAAACCTCTGAGGCCAGTAGGATACTTGTTATAGGTTGTAGAACATCCCTTCCATTCAGTGTACTGCCATGTGTTAGATGCTGCTCGCGATAGCTCCGCTCCTTGCGGGAAGGTTAAAAAAATGAATGCCTTCTGTGAGGTTCGAACTCACGACCCCTGGTTTACGAGACCAGTGCTCTACCACTGAGCTAAGAAGGCGGCAGCTGCGCGTTTGTGAGCTATCCCCGAATTGTCACTTCATCATACTGAATCTTGCAGCCCTCGACCAGATAACGGATTTGGCACACAGCTGCTGCTGCTGCTGGGGGTGTCCACATTGCCGTTTTCCAAATCTCTTGACTGTTTCGCCCTTACGATCGACGACGAGCGTCGTGCCACCAAACGTTTGCGGTCTGCACAATCTTGACCTAGTGCACAGTTTGTTGGATTGCGTGGCTCGACTGCGAAATGCGCCTTTCGGCTCCTCTCTCTGGCTGCAGTATGCTGTTGTCCACAGTGGCACTGGCGTTGCCCATGGGGCTTCATGTAAGGCGACTGCACGTCGCTCGGCCAGCAGCGGCCTACTGCAGACCGACACTTAAGAGACACCAAATAGAAATCGACATCGAGAGACAGGCCCTGTCATATGGCACTCGCGACGTATACGCTGAAATTGAATGTAAAGAATACGTCTTTTGTAGTGGGCGTCGCTCTACTGCAGTGTCACACATGACGAATAAATAGGAAAACAGTAGAACGTCTGTGTAGGGCCATGTTTTTACCTACAGTGTCACTTGGCTGAATGTGTATAAGGCTCTGTGGCATCACTCAACACAGCCAAGTTGTCACACTAGCTGTGTATCTCTAACAAAGTTGACGTATGTCCTCACCTGGGTGACGGTTAAAACGATTTCGCCCCCGGGTGGGCTCGAACCACCAACCTTTCGGTTAACAGCCGAACGCGCTAGCCGATTGCGCCACGGAGGCCTTGACTTGTGCTGTGCATATCAACGCAGTTCGTATACCTTCTGCAGGAATCTCGCAGAATGGTAGCATCTGCTTACGCCTCTTCACATGGATAAAATGCATGCACACTGTAGCGACGCTCGTAAACGAATGACATCGCCAAGCATGACATTATACTACAAAATGCATACAAACCACTGTTCTCCCTATGCAATCAGAAAACCTCTGAGGCCAGTAGGATACTTGTTATAGGTTGTAGAACATCCCTTCCATTCAGTGTACTGCCATGTGTTAGATGCTGCTCGCGATAGCTCCGCTCCTTGCGGGAAGGTTAAAAAAATGAATGCCTTCTGTGAGGTTCGAACTCACGACTCCTGGTTTACGAGACCAGTGCTCTACCACTGAGCTAAGAAGGCGGCAGCTGCGCGTTTGTGAGCTATCCCCGAATTGTCACTTCATCATACTGAATCTTGCAGCCCTCGGCCAGATAACGGATTTGGCACACAGCTGCTGCTGCTGCTGGGGGTGTCCACATTGCCGTTTTCCAAATCTCTTGACTGTTTCGCCCTTACGATCGACGACGAGCGTCGTGCCACCAAACGTTTGCGGTCTGCACAATCTTGACCTAGTGCACAGTTTGTTGGATTGCGTGGCTCGACTGCGAAATGCGCCTTTCGGCTCCTCTCTCTGGCTGCAGTATGCTGTTGTCCACAGTGGCACTGGCGTTGCCCATGGGGCTTCATGTAAGGCGACTGCACGTCGCTCGGCCAGCAGCGGCCTACTGCAGACCGACACTTAAGAGACACCAAATAGAAATCGACATCGAGAGACAGGCCCTGTCATATGGCACTCGCGACGTATACGCTGAAATTGAATGTAAAGAATACGTCTTTTGTAGTGGGCGTCGCTCTACTGCAGTGTCACACATGACGAATAAATAGGAAAACAGTAGAACGTCTGTGTAGGGCCATGTTTTTACCTACAGTGTCACTTGGCTGAATGTGTATAAGGCTCTGTGGCATCACTCAACACAGCCAAGTTGTCACACTAGCTGTGTATCTCTAACAAAGTTGACGTATGTCCTCACCTGGGTGACGGTTAAAACGATTTCGCCCCCGGGTGGGCTCGAACCACCAACCTTTCGGTTAACAGCCGAACGCGCTAGCCGATTGCGCCACGGAGGCCTTGACTTGTGCTGTGCATATCAACGCAGTTCGTATACCTTCTGCAGGAATCTCGCAGAATGGTAGCATCTGCTTACGCCTCTTCACATGGATAAAATGCATGCACACTGTAGCGACGCTCGTAAACGAATGACATCGCCAAGCATGACATTATACTACAAAATGCATACAAACCACTGTTCTCCCTATGCAATCAGAAAACCTCTGAGGCCAGTAGGATACTTGTTATAGGTTGTAGAACATCCCTTCCATTCAGTGTACTGCCATGTGTTAGATGCTGCTCGCGATAGCTCCGCTCCTTGCGGGAAGGTTAAAAAAATGAATGCCTTCTGTGAGGTTCGAACTCACGACCCCTGGTTTACGAGACCAGTGCTCTACCACTGAGCTAAGAAGGCGGCAGCTGCGCGTTTGTGAGCTATCCCCGAATTGTCACTTCATCATACTGAATCTTGCAGCCCTCGACCAGATAACGGATTTGGCACACAGCTGCTGCTGCTGCTGGGGGTGTCCACATTGCCGTTTTCCAAATCTCTTGACTGTTTCGCCCTTACGATCGACGACGAGCGTCGTGCCACCAAACGTTTGCGGTCTGCACAATCTTGACCTAGTGCACAGTTTGTTGGATTGCGTGGCTCGACTGCGAAATGCGCCTTTCGGCTCCTCTCTCTGGCTGCAGTATGCTGTTGTCCACAGTGGCACTGGCGTTGCCCATGGGGCTTCATGTAAGGCGACTGCACGTCGCTCGGCCAGCAGCGGCCTACTGCAGACCGACACTTAAGAGACACCAAATAGAAATCGACATCGAGAGACAGGCCCTGTCATATGGCACTCGCGACGTATACGCTGAAATTGAATGTAAAGAATACGTCTTTTGTAGTGGGCGTCGCTCTACTGCAGTGTCACACATGACGAATAAATAGGAAAACAGTAGAACGTCTGTGGTAGGGCCATGTTTTTACCTACAGTGTCACTTGGCTGAATGTGTATAAGGCTCTGTGGCATCACTCAACACAGCCAAGTTGTCACACTAGCTGTGTATCTCTAACAAAGTTGACGTATGTCCTCACCTGGGTGACGGTTAAAACGATTTCGCCCCCGGGTGGGCTCGAACCACCAACCTTTCGGTTAACAGCCGAACGCGCTAGCCGATTGCGCCACGGAGGCCTTGACTTGTGCTGTGCATATCAACGCAGTTCGTATACCTTCTGCAGGAATCTCGCAGAATGGTAGCATCTGCTTACGCCTCTTCACATGGATAAAATGCATGCACACTGTAGCGACGCTCGTAAACGAATGACATCGCCAAGCATGACATTATACTACAAAATGCATACAAACCACTGTTCTCCCTATGCAATCAGAAAACCTCTGAGGCCAGTAGGATACTTGTTATAGGTTGTAGAACATCCCTTCCATTCAGTGTACTGCCATGTGTTAGATGCTGCTCGCGATAGCTCCGCTCCTTGCGGGAAGGTTAAAAAAATGAATGCCTTCTGTGAGGTTCGAACTCACGACCCCTGGTTTACGAGACCAGTGCTCTACCACTGAGCTAAGAAGGCGGCAGCTGCGCGTTTGTGAGCTATCCCCGAATTGTCACTTCATCATACTGAATCTTGCAGCCCTCGACCAGATAACGGATTTGGCACACAGCTGCTGCTGCTGCTGGGGGTGTCCACATTGCCGTTTTCCAAATCTCTTGACTGTTTCGCCCTTACGATCGACGACGAGCGTCGTGCCACCAAACGTTTGCGGTCTGCACAATCTTGACCTAGTGCACAGTTTGTTGGATTGCGTGGCTCGACTGCGAAATGCGCCTTTCGGCTCCTCTCTCTGGCTGCAGTATGCTGTTGTCCACAGTGGCACTGGCGTTGCCCATGGGGCTTCATGTAAGGCGACTGCACGTCGCTCGGCCAGCAGCGGCCTACTGCAGACCGACACTTAAGAGACACCAAATAGAAATCGACATCGAGAGACAGGCCCTGTCATATGGCACTCGCGACGTATACGCTGAAATTGAATGTAAAGAATACGTCTTTTGTAGTGGGCGTCGCTCTACTGCAGTGTCACACATGACGAATAAATAGGAAAACAGTAGAACGTCTGTGTAGGGCCATGTTTTTACCTACAGTGTCACTTGGCTGAATGTGTATAAGGCTCTGTGGCATCACTCAACACAGCCAAGTTGTCACACTAGCTGTGTATCTCTAACAAAGTTGACGTATGTCCTCACCTGGGTGACGGTTAAAACGATTTCGCCCCCGGGTGGGCTCGAACCACCAACCTTTCGGTTAACAGCCGAACGCGCTAGCCGATTGCGCCACGGAGGCCTTGACTTGTGCTGTGCATATCAACGCAGTTCGTATACCTTCTGCAGGAATCTCGCAGAATGGTAGCATCTGCTTACGCCTCTTCACATGGATAAAATGCATGCACACTGTAGCGACGCTCGTAAACGAATGACATCGCCAAGCATGACATTATACTACAAAATGCATACAAACCACTGTTCTCCCTATGCAATCAGAAAACCTCTGAGGCCAGTAGGATACTTGTTATAGGTTGTAGAACATCCCTTCCATTCAGTGTACTGCCATGTGTTAGATGCTGCTCGCGATAGCTCCGCTCCTTGCGGGAAGGTTAAAAAAATGAATGCCTTCTGTGAGGTTCGAACTCACGACCCCTGGTTTACGAGACCAGTGCTCTACCACTGAGCTAAGAAGGCGGCAGCTGCGCGTTTGTGAGCTATCCCCGAATTGTCACTTCATCATACTGAATCTTGCAGCCCTCGACCAGATAACGGATTTGGCACACAGCTGCTGCTGCTGCTGGGGGTGTCCACATTGCCGTTTTCCAAATCTCTTGACTGTTTCGCCCTTACGATCGACGACGAGCGTCGTGCCACCAAACGTTTGCGGTCTGCACAATCTTGACCTAGTGCACAGTTTGTTGGATTGCGTGGCTCGACTGCGAAATGCGCCTTTCGGCTCCTCTCTCTGGCTGCAGTATGCTGTTGTCCACAGTGGCACTGGCGTTGCCCATGGGGCTTCATGTAAGGCGACTGCACGTCGCTCGGCCAGCAGCGGCCTACTGCAGACCGACACTTAAGAGACACCAAATAGAAATCGACATCGAGAGACAGGCCCTGTCATATGGCACTCGCGACGTATACGCTGAAATTGAATGTAAAGAATACGTCTTTTGTAGTGGGCGTCGCTCTACTGCAGTGTCACACATGACGAATAAATAGGAAAACAGTAGAACGTCTGTGTAGGGCCATGTTTTTACCTACAGTGTCACTTGGCTGAATGTGTATAAGGCTCTGTGGCATCACTCAACACAGCCAAGTTGTCACACTAGCTGTGTATCTCTAACAAAGTTGACGTATGTCCTCACCTGGGTGACGGTTAAAACGATTTCGCCCCCGGGTGGGCTCGAACCACCAACCTTTCGGTTAACAGCCGAACGCGCTAGCCGATTGCGCCACGGAGGCCTTGACTTGTGCTGTGCATATCAACGCAGTTCGTATACCTTCTGCAGGAATCTCGCAGAATGGTAGCATCTGCTTACGCCTCTTCACATGGATAAAATGCATGCACACTGTAGCGACGCTCGTAAACGAATGACATCGCCAAGCATGACATTATACTACAAAATGCATACAAACCACTGTTCTCCCTATGCAATCAGAAAACCTCTGAGGCCAGTAGGATACTTGTTATAGGTTGTAGAACATCCCTTCCATTCAGTGTACTGCCATGTGTTAGATGCTGCTCGC
This sequence comes from Schistocerca cancellata, assembly GCF_023864275.1. NCBI lineage: Eukaryota > Metazoa > Arthropoda > Insecta > Orthoptera > Acrididae > Schistocerca > Schistocerca cancellata. The sequence continues at coordinate 614,632,276 of NC_064631.1, read as the reverse complement.
GATAGCTCCGCTCCTTGCGGGAAGGTTAAAAAAATGAATGCCTTCTGTGAGGTTCGAACTCACGACTCCTGGTTTACGAGACCAGTGCTCTACCACTGAGCTAAGAAGGCGGCAGCTGCGCGTTTGTGAGCTATCCCCGAATTGTCACTTCATCATACTGAATCTTGCAGCCCTCGGCCAGATAACGGATTTGGCACACAGCTGCTGCTGCTGCTGGGGGTGTCCACATTGCCGTTTTCCAAATCTCTTGACTGTTTCGCCCTTACGATCGACGACGAGCGTCGTGCCACCAAACGTTTGCGGTCTGCACAATCTTGACCTAGTGCACAGTTTGTTGGATTGCGTGGCTCGACTGCGAAATGCGCCTTTCGGCTCCTCTCTCTGGCTGCAGTATGCTGTTGTCCACAGTGGCACTGGCGTTGCCCATGGGGCTTCATGTAAGGCGACTGCACGTCGCTCGGCCAGCAGCGGCCTACTGCAGACCGACACTTAAGAGACACCAAATAGAAATCGACATCGAGAGACAGGCCCTGTCATATGGCACTCGCGACGTATACGCTGAAATTGAATGTAAAGAATACGTCTTTTGTAGTGGGCGTCGCTCTACTGCAGTGTCACACATGACGAATAAATAGGAAAACAGTAGAACGTCTGTGTAGGGCCATGTTTTTACCTACAGTGTCACTTGGCTGAATGTGTATAAGGCTCTGTGGCATCACTCAACACAGCCAAGTTGTCACACTAGCTGTGTATCTCTAACAAAGTTGACGTATGTCCTCACCTGGGTGACGGTTAAAACGATTTCGCCCCCGGGTGGGCTCGAACCACCAACCTTTCGGTTAACAGCCGAACGCGCTAGCCGATTGCGCCACGGAGGCCTTGACTTGTGCTGTGCATATCAACGCAGTTCGTATACCTTCTGCAGGAATCTCGCAGAATGGTAGCATCTGCTTACGCCTCTTCACATGGATAAAATGCATGCACACTGTAGCGACGCTCGTAAACGAATGACATCGCCAAGCATGACATTATACTACAAAATGCATACAAACCACTGTTCTCCCTATGCAATCAGAAAACCTCTGAGGCCAGTAGGATACTTGTTATAGGTTGTAGAACATCCCTTCCATTCAGTGTACTGCCATGTGTTAGATGCTGCTCGCGATAGCTCCGCTCCTTGCGGGAAGGTTAAAAAAATGAATGCCTTCTGTGAGGTTCGAACTCACGACCCCTGGTTTACGAGACCAGTGCTCTACCACTGAGCTAAGAAGGCGGCAGCTGCGCGTTTGTGAGCTATCCCCGAATTGTCACTTCATCATACTGAATCTTGCAGCCCTCGACCAGATAACGGATTTGGCACACAGCTGCTGCTGCTGCTGGGGGTGTCCACATTGCCGTTTTCCAAATCTCTTGACTGTTTCGCCCTTACGATCGACGACGAGCGTCGTGCCACCAAACGTTTGCGGTCTGCACAATCTTGACCTAGTGCACAGTTTGTTGGATTGCGTGGCTCGACTGCGAAATGCGCCTTTCGGCTCCTCTCTCTGGCTGCAGTATGCTGTTGTCCACAGTGGCACTGGCGTTGCCCATGGGGCTTCATGTAAGGCGACTGCACGTCGCTCGGCCAGCAGCGGCCTACTGCAGACCGACACTTAAGAGACACCAAATAGAAATCGACATCGAGAGACAGGCCCTGTCATATGGCACTCGCGACGTATACGCTGAAATTGAATGTAAAGAATACGTCTTTTGTAGTGGGCGTCGCTCTACTGCAGTGTCACACATGACGAATAAATAGGAAAACAGTAGAACGTCTGTGGTAGGGCCATGTTTTTACCTACAGTGTCACTTGGCTGAATGTGTATAAGGCTCTGTGGCATCACTCAACACAGCCAAGTTGTCACACTAGCTGTGTATCTCTAACAAAGTTGACGTATGTCCTCACCTGGGTGACGGTTAAAACGATTTCGCCCCCGGGTGGGCTCGAACCACCAACCTTTCGGTTAACAGCCGAACGCGCTAGCCGATTGCGCCACGGAGGCCTTGACTTGTGCTGTGCATATCAACGCAGTTCGTATACCTTCTGCAGGAATCTCGCAGAATGGTAGCATCTGCTTACGCCTCTTCACATGGATAAAATGCATGCACACTGTAGCGACGCTCGTAAACGAATGACATCGCCAAGCATGACATTATACTACAAAATGCATACAAACCACTGTTCTCCCTATGCAATCAGAAAACCTCTGAGGCCAGTAGGATACTTGTTATAGGTTGTAGAACATCCCTTCCATTCAGTGTACTGCCATGTGTTAGATGCTGCTCGCGATAGCTCCGCTCCTTGCGGGAAGGTTAAAAAAATGAATGCCTTCTGTGAGGTTCGAACTCACGACCCCTGGTTTACGAGACCAGTGCTCTACCACTGAGCTAAGAAGGCGGCAGCTGCGCGTTTGTGAGCTATCCCCGAATTGTCACTTCATCATACTGAATCTTGCAGCCCTCGACCAGATAACGGATTTGGCACACAGCTGCTGCTGCTGCTGGGGGTGTCCACATTGCCGTTTTCCAAATCTCTTGACTGTTTCGCCCTTACGATCGACGACGAGCGTCGTGCCACCAAACGTTTGCGGTCTGCACAATCTTGACCTAGTGCACAGTTTGTTGGATTGCGTGGCTCGACTGCGAAATGCGCCTTTCGGCTCCTCTCTCTGGCTGCAGTATGCTGTTGTCCACAGTGGCACTGGCGTTGCCCATGGGGCTTCATGTAAGGCGACTGCACGTCGCTCGGCCAGCAGCGGCCTACTGCAGACCGACACTTAAGAGACACCAAATAGAAATCGACATCGAGAGACAGGCCCTGTCATATGGCACTCGCGACGTATACGCTGAAATTGAATGTAAAGAATACGTCTTTTGTAGTGGGCGTCGCTCTACTGCAGTGTCACACATGACGAATAAATAGGAAAACAGTAGAACGTCTGTGTAGGGCCATGTTTTTACCTACAGTGTCACTTGGCTGAATGTGTATAAGGCTCTGTGGCATCACTCAACACAGCCAAGTTGTCACACTAGCTGTGTATCTCTAACAAAGTTGACGTATGTCCTCACCTGGGTGACGGTTAAAACGATTTCGCCCCCGGGTGGGCTCGAACCACCAACCTTTCGGTTAACAGCCGAACGCGCTAGCCGATTGCGCCACGGAGGCCTTGACTTGTGCTGTGCATATCAACGCAGTTCGTATACCTTCTGCAGGAATCTCGCAGAATGGTAGCATCTGCTTACGCCTCTTCACATGGATAAAATGCATGCACACTGTAGCGACGCTCGTAAACGAATGACATCGCCAAGCATGACATTATACTACAAAATGCATACAAACCACTGTTCTCCCTATGCAATCAGAAAACCTCTGAGGCCAGTAGGATACTTGTTATAGGTTGTAGAACATCCCTTCCATTCAGTGTACTGCCATGTGTTAGATGCTGCTCGCGATAGCTCCGCTCCTTGCGGGAAGGTTAAAAAAATGAATGCCTTCTGTGAGGTTCGAACTCACGACCCCTGGTTTACGAGACCAGTGCTCTACCACTGAGCTAAGAAGGCGGCAGCTGCGCGTTTGTGAGCTATCCCCGAATTGTCACTTCATCATACTGAATCTTGCAGCCCTCGACCAGATAACGGATTTGGCACACAGCTGCTGCTGCTGCTGGGGGTGTCCACATTGCCGTTTTCCAAATCTCTTGACTGTTTCGCCCTTACGATCGACGACGAGCGTCGTGCCACCAAACGTTTGCGGTCTGCACAATCTTGACCTAGTGCACAGTTTGTTGGATTGCGTGGCTCGACTGCGAAATGCGCCTTTCGGCTCCTCTCTCTGGCTGCAGTATGCTGTTGTCCACAGTGGCACTGGCGTTGCCCATGGGGCTTCATGTAAGGCGACTGCACGTCGCTCGGCCAGCAGCGGCCTACTGCAGACCGACACTTAAGAGACACCAAATAGAAATCGACATCGAGAGACAGGCCCTGTCATATGGCACTCGCGACGTATACGCTGAAATTGAATGTAAAGAATACGTCTTTTGTAGTGGGCGTCGCTCTACTGCAGTGTCACACATGACGAATAAATAGGAAAACAGTAGAACGTCTGTGTAGGGCCATGTTTTTACCTACAGTGTCACTTGGCTGAATGTGTATAAGGCTCTGTGGCATCACTCAACACAGCCAAGTTGTCACACTAGCTGTGTATCTCTAACAAAGTTGACGTACGTCCTCACCTGGGTGACGGTTAAAACGATTTCGCCCCCGGGTGGGCTCGAACCACCAACCTTTCGGTTAACAGCCGAACGCGCTAGCCGATTGCGCCACGGAGGCCTTGACTTGTGCTGTGCATATCAACGCAGTTCGTATACCTTCTGCAGGAATCTCGCAGAATGGTAGCATCTGCTTACGCCTCTTCACATGGATAAAATGCATGCACACTGTAGCGACGCTCGTAAACGAATGACATCGCCAAGCATGACATTATACTACAAAATGCATACAAACCACTGTTCTCCCTATGCAATCAGAAAACCTCTGAGGCCAGTAGGATACTTGTTATAGGTTGTAGAACATCCCTTCCATTCAGTGTACTGCCATGTGTTAGATGCTGCTCGCGATAGCTCCGCTCCTTGCGGGAAGGTTAAAAAAATGAATGCCTTCTGTGAGGTTCGAACTCACGACCCCTGGTTTACGAGACCAGTGCTCTACCACTGAGCTAAGAAGGCGGCAGCTGCGCGTTTGTGAGCTATCCCCGAATTGTCACTTCATCATACTGAATCTTGCAGCCCTCGACCAGATAACGGATTTGGCACACAGCTGCTGCTGCTGCTGGGGGTGTCCACATTGCCGTTTTCCAAATCTCTTGACTGTTTCGCCCTTACGATCGACGACGAGCGTCGTGCCACCAAACGTTTGCGGTCTGCACAATCTTGACCTAGTGCACAGTTTGTTGGATTGCGTGGCTCGACTGCGAAATGCGCCTTTCGGCTCCTCTCTCTGGCTGCAGTATGCTGTTGTCCACAGTGGCACTGGCGTTGCCCATGGGGCTTCATGTAAGGCGACTGCACGTCGCTCGGCCAGCAGCGGCCTACTGCAGACCGACACTTAAGAGACACCAAATAGAAATCGACATCGAGAGACAGGCCCTGTCATATGGCACTCGCGACGTATACGCTGAAATTGAATGTAAAGAATACGTCTTTTGTAGTGGGCGTCGCTCTACTGCAGTGTCACACATGACGAATAAATAGGAAAACAGTAGAACGTCTGTGTAGGGCCATGTTTTTACCTACAGTGTCACTTGGCTGAATGTGTATAAGGCTCTGTGGCATCACTCAACACAGCCAAGTTGTCACACTAGCTGTGTATCTCTAACAAAGTTGACGTACGTCCTCACCTGGGTGACGGTTAAAACGATTTCGCCCCCGGGTGGGCTCGAACCACCAACCTTTCGGTTAACAGCCGAACGCGCTAGCCGATTGCGCCACGGAGGCCTTGACTTGTGCTGTGCATATCAACGCAGTTCGTATACCTTCTGCAGGAATCTCGCAGAATGGTAGCATCTGCTTACGCCTCTTCACATGGATAAAATGCATGCACACTGTAGCGACGCTCGTAAACGAATGACATCGCCAAGCATGACATTATACTACAAAATGCATACAAACCACTGTTCTCCCTATGCAATCAGAAAACCTCTGAGGCCAGTAGGATACTTGTTATAGGTTGTAGAACATCCCTTCCATTCAGTGTACTGCCATGTGTTAGATGCTGCTCGCGATAGCTCCGCTCCTTGCGGGAAGGTTAAAAAAATGAATGCCTTCTGTGAGGTTCGAACTCACGACCCCTGGTTTACGAGACCAGTGCTCTACCACTGAGCTAAGAAGGCGGCAGCTGCGCGTTTGTGAGCTATCCCCGAATTGTCACTTCATCATACTGAATCTTGCAGCCCTCGACCAGATAACGGATTTGGCACACAGCTGCTGCTGCTGCTGGGGGTGTCCACATTGCCGTTTTCCAAATCTCTTGACTGTTTCGCCCTTACGATCGACGACGAGCGTCGTGCCACCAAACGTTTGCGGTCTGCACAATCTTGACCTAGTGCACAGTTTGTTGGATTGCGTGGCTCGACTGCGAAATGCGCCTTTCGGCTCCTCTCTCTGGCTGCAGTATGCTGTTGTCCACAGTGGCACTGGCGTTGCCCATGGGGCTTCATGTAAGGCGACTGCACGTCGCTCGGCCAGCAGCGGCCTACTGCAGACCGACACTTAAGAGACACCAAATAGAAATCGACATCGAGAGACAGGCCCTGTCATATGGCACTCGCGACGTATACGCTGAAATTGAATGTAAAGAATACGTCTTTTGTAGTGGGCGTCGCTCTACTGCAGTGTCACACATGACGAATAAATAGGAAAACAGTAGAACGTCTGTGTAGGGCCATGTTTTTACCTACAGTGTCACTTGGCTGAATGTGTATAAGGCTCTGTGGCATCACTCAACACAGCCAAGTTGTCACACTAGCTGTGTATCTCTAACAAAGTTGACGTATGTCCTCACCTGGGTGACGGTTAAAACGATTTCGCCCCCGGGTGGGCTCGAACCACCAACCTTTCGGTTAACAGCCGAACGCGCTAGCCGATTGCGCCACGGAGGCCTTGACTTGTGCTGTGCATATCAACGCAGTTCGTATACCTTCTGCAGGAATCTCGCAGAATGGTAGCATCTGCTTACGCCTCTTCACATGGATAAAATGCATGCACACTGTAGCGACGCTCGTAAACGAATGACATCGCCAAGCATGACATTATACTACAAAATGCATACAAACCACTGTTCTCCCTATGCAATCAGAAAACCTCTGAGGCCAGTAGGATACTTGTTATAGGTTGTAGAACATCCCTTCCATTCAGTGTACTGCCATGTGTTAGATGCTGCTCGCGATAGCTCCGCTCCTTGCGGGAAGGTTAAAAAAATGAATGCCTTCTGTGAGGTTCGAACTCACGACCCCTGGTTTACGAGACCAGTGCTCTACCACTGAGCTAAGAAGGCGGCAGCTGCGCGTTTGTGAGCTATCCCCGAATTGTCACTTCATCATACTGAATCTTGCAGCCCTCGACCAGATAACGGATTTGGCACACAGCTGCTGCTGCTGCTGGGGGTGTCCACATTGCCGTTTTCCAAATCTCTTGACTGTTTCGCCCTTACGATCGACGACGAGCGTCGTGCCACCAAACGTTTGCGGTCTGCACAATCTTGACCTAGTGCACAGTTTGTTGGATTGCGTGGCTCGACTGCGAAATGCGCCTTTCGGCTCCTCTCTCTGGCTGCAGTATGCTGTTGTCCACAGTGGCACTGGCGTTGCCCATGGGGCTTCATGTAAGGCGACTGCACGTCGCTCGGCCAGCAGCGGCCTACTGCAGACCGACACTTAAGAGACACCAAATAGAAATCGACATCGAGAGACAGGCCCTGTCATATGGCACTCGCGACGTATACGCTGAAATTGAATGTAAAGAATACGTCTTTTGTAGTGGGCGTCGCTCTACTGCAGTGTCACACATGACGAATAAATAGGAAAACAGTAGAACGTCTGTGTAGGGCCATGTTTTTACCTACAGTGTCACTTGGCTGAATGTGTATAAGGCTCTGTGGCATCACTCAACACAGCCAAGTTGTCACACTAGCTGTGTATCTCTAACAAAGTTGACGTATGTCCTCACCTGGGTGACGGTTAAAACGATTTCGCCCCCGGGTGGGCTCGAACCACCAACCTTTCGGTTAACAGCCGAACGCGCTAGCCGATTGCGCCACGGAGGCCTTGACTTGTGCTGTGCATATCAACGCAGTTCGTATACCTTCTGCAGGAATCTCGCAGAATGGTAGCATCTGCTTACGCCTCTTCACATGGATAAAATGCATGCACACTGTAGCGACGCTCGTAAACGAATGACATCGCCAAGCATGACATTATACTACAAAATGCATACAAACCACTGTTCTCCCTATGCAATCAGAAAACCTCTGAGGCCAGTAGGATACTTGTTATAGGTTGTAGAACATCCCTTCCATTCAGTGTACTGCCATGTGTTAGATGCTGCTCGCGATAGCTCCGCTCCTTGCGGGAAGGTTAAAAAAATGAATGCCTTCTGTGAGGTTCGAACTCACGACCCCTGGTTTACGAGACCAGTGCTCTACCACTGAGCTAAGAAGGCGGCAGCTGCGCGTTTGTGAGCTATCCCCGAATTGTCACTTCATCATACTGAATCTTGCAGCCCTCGACCAGATAACGGATTTGGCACACAGCTGCTGCTGCTGCTGGGGGTGTCCACATTGCCGTTTTCCAAATCTCTTGACTGTTTCGCCCTTACGATCGACGACGAGCGTCGTGCCACCAAACGTTTGCGGTCTGCACAATCTTGACCTAGTGCACAGTTTGTTGGATTGCGTGGCTCGACTGCGAAATGCGCCTTTCGGCTCCTCTCTCTGGCTGCAGTATGCTGTTGTCCACAGTGGCACTGGCGTTGCCCATGGGGCTTCATGTAAGGCGACTGCACGTCGCTCGGCCAGCAGCGGCCTACTGCAGACCGACACTTAAGAGACACCAAATAGAAATCGACATCGAGAGACAGGCCCTGTCATATGGCACTCGCGACGTATACGCTGAAATTGAATGTAAAGAATACGTCTTTTGTAGTGGGCGTCGCTCTACTGCAGTGTCACACATGACGAATAAATAGGAAAACAGTAGAACGTCTGTGGTAGGGCCATGTTTTTACCTACAGTGTCACTTGGCTGAATGTGTATAAGGCTCTGTGGCATCACTCAACACAGCCAAGTTGTCACACTAGCTGTGTATCTCTAACAAAGTTGACGTATGTCCTCACCTGGGTGACGGTTAAAACGATTTCGCCCCCGGGTGGGCTCGAACCACCAACCTTTCGGTTAACAGCCGAACGCGCTAGCCGATTGCGCCACGGAGGCCTTGACTTGTGCTGTGCATATCAACGCAGTTCGTATACCTTCTGCAGGAATCTCGCAGAATGGTAGCATCTGCTTACGCCTCTTCACATGGATAAAATGCATGCACACTGTAGCGACGCTCGTAAACGAATGACATCGCCAAGCATGACATTATACTACAAAATGCATACAAACCACTGTTCTCCCTATGCAATCAGAAAACCTCTGAGGCCAGTAGGATACTTGTTATAGGTTGTAGAACATCCCTTCCATTCAGTGTACTGCCATGTGTTAGATGCTGCTCGCGATAGCTCCGCT